>NC_141410.1:9283321-11692113 GCF_034619465.1 Leptosomus discolor | reverse complement strand
GATGTTCCTGCAGCTGCCAGGCTCATCTTCATCTGCACAGAACCAGTACCAGCAGCAAGCATCGATACAGACCTCTTCTACTACACCCTCCTACTCAAATAGAATGTGGCCTTCTGCTCACCTGCAGCAATTCCAGCGTTGGATGCCAGAGACACCGTTGCTTGCGGCACCTAAAATACCGAAAGACAAAAGATTGCTGTTGCGCTTGTGAGAAATCAGGTAATTCACGATCTTGTGACTGCGTGCCAGATATTTGCCCTAGCCCCTGCTAGTTAACCTCACCATTGGTCCTATTTAGAGAAATAGTAACAATTAACTCGGTATATACTAAAACTAGTTCCATTTCAATAGCTAGGAGTTCCGAACAAACACAATAGACATAGATTAAAAGAAAAAGCATGCTACTTTTACCAGCCCAGAACAAAATTTTTGACCTAAAAAAAGAAAATTTGTATATAAGCATACTTTGTAAGATAAATGCAGCTGAACCTCAACCACTCCAGAAGCTCCTACCTCAAAGAGAGCCCTCTGTTTCTTTAAGCGTCGAGGCATATCTGCCAAAAATAGCTTAGGCAGTTCAAAAACTACTAATAACTGAAGGCTCGGCAAAACACTGACACCAAAGAAGCCCCAGAGCAGAATGAGCTCCCTGAACAGAGCCCGAGGCTCATATACTCCAGGACCCGCCCACCACCCTTCCCACAATCCCCTGGGAAAGAGGCAGGGTCTACCACCATAACACATAAAGGCACCCAGAGGAGCAGCAGGGACTTTTCTCATCTACTTTCAGTTTACAGGATACAAAGCACTGAATAGAGAAAGCCACCTGGACTAGAAGTTACTCTTCCAGCTCTTTTACTGTGGCTATATCCATTACATCAGCAACGTGACCAGGTAGGGAATTCAACTTCATTTTTCTGGGGTGTAGGTAGAAAAACATAGATGCCTTACTAAGCTATAGAGAGAAGTCACTCGTTGTTTATAACAGCAATATTATTATCAAAAATTATGTCCTTTTACTTTACCAGTTTAAAAAATTCCATAATGGTAACAAAGGGAAACCAAAATAGGTCGATAAGAAGGAAATGTTAAAAAGGAAGGAGGGAAATAGGGTCATCAAACCACATGAATGAAGATATTGAAACAAAATGTAAAAGGTGATGAAGATGAGGATAGGCAGGAAGACAAAAAAAACCCAGCAGGGACTTGGATAAATAGAGACACGAAAAGAAAATTTAGAGAAAGACCTAGAAATGCTGTTTTCACAATCAACAAGGAAGAATGACATAAGAGCCGGTGGGCAGATAGAAAAGGAAAGACATAGAAAGAAAAGGTAGAAGGTGACAGTTGACAGGGCAATGTTAGCAGAAGAGGAAAAAGCTTTGGGGAAACAGACAGCCTGAAAAGGAGAGGAAAGCAAGGACAGGCAAGGAGGCAGGCAGAGATCTAGAGAACTGCGGCGGGGATGGACCCCGGCTAGAGCCCGTAGGGAACAGAACACCCTGGGCCCACGGCACATCGCCCCCTCCTCTGCGGCCCGGCGGCCGGAAACGTGCCCGGGATTGCAAACAAGGCGGTGACGGTTTGTGCCTTCGTGCCCTTCGGAAGTCCCGGCGGTGAGTTCGCTACGAGGATCGATGTCTGCAGGCAGCAGGAAAAGAGGAATGAGGAAAGCAGGAGGCAGGCCAGAGGAAAGGTAGGGGTGTGGGACGGGGAGCTGGGAAATGGGATACCGGGAACGAGACGGGGACGGGGAACTGCACGAGGGTGTCGAGAGAGAAACGGAGCTCGGCAAGGAGGAGGACGGAGAGGTGCGATGGAGAGAGCGAGGTGCTCGCAGCCAGGAGAAGAAGAGAGTGGACGGGGGGGTTGTGGATTTTACTACAATAGGGAACCAGATAGAGGGAGATGGAGAGAAAACTATAAAAGAGGAAGAAAGCAGAAAGAATTCTTTTTAAAAAAGACAGCTGCATACCGGCATAGACAAATTGAGAAGCGACAAACCTGGCAAAGAATTCAAAACTAGAGAACGTAAGATGACTGGAGTAACAAACAGAAAGGGAGCGGAATTGGGGCAGAGCGGCGATGAAGGAGACTCCAACTTCGTAGCCTTTTTCTAGGTATATTCTTTAATTGGCACGGGCGTGCGGCATAGCAAAGGAAGCTCTCTCGCTTCTCTTTTTCAAGCAACTACATAGAGGTCTCTCATGCCCGAACTATAAAGCCAAGCAGGATGTTTTATATTCTTCTCTGGCACACCCACGCTCGTGACTCTTTTCAGCCATGTCTTTTCTCATGCACGATCCCGGGGGGGTTTCCAGCCTGGCCTTTTCATGCGCTCAAGTCTCGTTCTCCTGTGTGGAGAGTTATTGAGAACACCTGGTCTTTTATGTTTATTCTTACGTATTGAGTATTAGCCTCGTGCTTCTCTTTTAGTCTTGGTCGTTCGTCCGTATGGCACCGCTCCCACGTCTCCCCCTCTTTGTTTTGGAACGTCGGGTTCACGGCAAGAGCGGCAAGGAACCTCGACTTCCGTTCTTCTGGGATCTTGTATGGTTCCCCAGATGATTCTGAGCGCTACAAGTATAAAAAGGACACAAGTGTGGCCGAGACCAACAAAAGAAAAAGCAGGAGGAAGATAGAGAAGAGGTGGGGGACAGGCAGCAGGGAAACCAGATGCTGCAGATGGGAGAGGGACAGGAAGCGAGGCAACAGTAGAGAGAGAGGAGAGCTGAGAGATTGAGCAAAAAAAAAAAAAAACAGGGAGAGATGGAGGAATATATAAGGGGGTGTGGGTGGGGGGGGGAGGAGAGAGAGGCCAAAGGGACCAGCAGGACAACAAAGTAGAGACAAGACAAGGGACAAAGGAAAAATCTAAAGTGATAAGGGAAAACAAGCAGAAGCAAGAACTAAAACATAGGATCAGGAAGAAAGAAAGAGGGAGATTTAGGACAGTGAACTGCACTAGTGCATGGAGTAGATACATGGCTTTCATTTCCATTTCATTTTATACATATAAATGAGTATTATTGTCTCTATACATATATATGAGACATTTTTTGCTATTTCAACACCTCACACCCATATTTACATGTAATAATATTTTTTTAATCCCCCCTCATGAATTTTCAGGTGTTTTTTGGCTATGATCCCCCCCCTTTTTGGGGGAACCCCACAACCCCCCTCATCCCCCACTCACCCACTACTCTGCTGCATCATCACTCCCTGTGATACTTAGAAGCCCAAGTGACATCACACATACAAGCCCCTTTTTATTCACTCAGAAAAAAACAGTCACAAAATGAGGGAAACTGCCCCAACCAGCAGCTCATTAACTCTGAGAACACTATTTACATACGTACGAACCTCCACCCCATAAAAGGGGAGCTCTGCTAGAAAAATAAAGGGGGATAGCCCCCCCAGATGGCTGCAGGTCCCTCCCAGCCCCTATCCCACAGGCTGGCGGCTGCCCCATGGTGGGGCAGAGAACGTGCCAGAGGATGGTGCCACTTTTCTTGCTCAGGCTCTCCTGTGCAATGGTCAAACCCAGGCTTGGAGGGTGATCGATTGAGCACCACAAGATGCTTACAGACACACATCCAGAAAACAAAAACCCCAAATATATTGCAGCATATTAAAAAAATAGTACAGAAGAAAGCAGAGGAATTAGTTCAGAATAAGGGATAGGATAGTAGTCAAGCTAGAGGAGGATTCTAGGTAAACAGGGCAGCTCAAAACACAACACATCCTTTAAAAGCCATTTGAACACTTAAAAGCAGTATTAAGACTAGAATCATTGAACGGTTTGTCTTGGAAAGGACCTTAAAGACCATCTAGTTTCAACCCCCCTGCCATGGGCAGGGACATCTTCCACTAGACCGGGTTGCTCCAAGCCCCATCCAATCCGGGCTTGAACAATTCCATGGGAGAGGGCAGCCACAGCTTCTCTGGACAGCCTGCTCTAGTGCCTCACCACCCTCATAGCATTTCTTCCTAATATCCACTTGGCCTGCCACCACTTGGCCCAAAAAAAGATGGTGACAGGTGGCAGGCCAGAGGGACAAGGAAAGACAGGAGGAAGGACAGAGCAACATAGAAAACAGGTGACTGACAGGGAGCCAGAAAGCAGGAAACTCTGAAAGAGTCAGGGGTGCAGGGAGATGGATATCGAGATAGAGAGATGAGAGCAACAGAGCATGACAGGGACAGAGGTGAAGTAAAAATAACAGGAACAGGGAGAAGCACAAAGGGTCAGAGAAAGGAAGAGATGAACAGCAAGGAGGAATGGGACAGTGAGATACAGAATGAAAAACACAGCGACAGTAAGCAAGACAAAGGGGCATAGAGACACAAGGAAAAAAGAAGGAGAGCTACCAGAGGACTGAAAAAAAAAATCGGAGTTTCCAAACCCCCTTGCTTTCTAACACTTCTCACAGAGGTGGGAGGCTAGGTGCGGCCGGGTAAGGATTCTAAGACGAAAACTCAATAACAAGAGTGTTATTAAACAGGCATTCTTTATTGCAGCACTGTGGATTGCTCCACCGGAGGGGTTTCACAAAGCAGTTTAAGTACAGTTTAATCCATCCATATTCAATACGTATTCAGTACTTTCCTAGAATTGATTACTACATGTTGATGATCTTGGAACATATTTTTCGTTACCCCGATCTCATGGTTTACTTGTGCATATTTCCAAGTTCCTGTGGTATACCTATATCTTCCAATCACCAAAGGTCATTTTTCTTCCTTGGCAAAAACACATGATAAGTTCCCTATCTCTTTGACTGATCTCTGACAGACAAATTAGGAGGGACGTCTAGCCAGCTGCACCGCCCAGGAGAGATGCCACCGAAACATACCATTGAAAACCAGAGAGAAATAAAGTACTTCAGAACACTCCATCCAAACATGGCGAAAAACACCCCTAAAATTCAGCAGCCTCTCTTTTTAAATGTTTAGAACAAATACTGAGCTGCTTAAATACCCCTCATAAATCACACACTGCGACTATTTGGCAGTTACAGTTTAAACCATGCAAGCCCATTTGTAAGTTACACAATTTTAACTTTTTTTTTTTCCTGTCATAAATCAGACTTACAAAAAGTCAATGAGATAAGAGATCCCCCATATGGTTTCACTTTTTTTGGAAAAAAAAAATATAGAATCGTGGAATCATTGTGGTTGGAAGAGACCTTTAAGATCATCACGTCCAACCATTATCCTAACACTGCCCAGCCCACCACTGAACCATGTCCCTCAGCACCACACCTATAAGTCTTTGAAACACCTCCAGGGATGGTGACTCCACCACCTCCCTGGGCAGCCTGTTCCCATGTCTAACCACTCTTTCGGTAAAGAAATTCTTCCTAATATCCAATCTAAATCTCTCCTGGTGCAGCTTGAGGCCATTACCTCTTGTCCTGTCATTAGTTACTTGGGAGAAGAGACCAACACCAGCCTCACGACAACTTCCTTTTAGGTAGCTGTAGAGAGCAATAGGGTCTCCTCTCAGCCTCCTCTTCTCTAGGCTAATCAATCCTAATTCCCTCAGGAGCCCCTCATAAGACATTTTTTCATGACCCCTCTGCTTCATTCTCCTTCTCTGGGCCTGCTCCAGGACCTCAATGTCTTTCCTACACGGTGGTGCCCAAAATTGCACACAGCACTCAAGGTGGGGTCTCACCAGTGCTGAGTACAGGGGCACGATCACTCCCCTGCTCCTGCTGGCCACACCATTGCTGATCCAGGCCAGGATGCTGTTGGCCTTCTCGGCCACCCGGGCACACTGACAGCTCATGTTCAGCCGACTGTCAACTAGCACCCCCGGGTCCTTTTCTGCTGGGCAGCTTTCCAGCCACACTTTCCAAAGCCTGTAACGCTGCTGGGGGTTGTTGTGACCGAAGCGCAGGACCCGGCACTTGGACTTGTTAAACTTCATGCAATTGTCCTCAGCCCATCGATCCAGCCTGTCCAGATCCCTCTGCAGAGCCTCTCTACCCTCAAACAGGTCAACAGTCCCGCTTAATTTTGTGTCATCTGCAAACTTGCTGAGGGTGCACTCGATCCCCTCATCCAGGTCGTTGAAAAGGTATTAAACAAGACCAGCCCCAATACTGAGCCCTGGGGAACACCGCTTGTGACCGGTCGCCAACTGGATTTAACTCCATTTACCAAATCTTTCTGAGCTCGGCCATGCATCCAGTTTCTAACCCAGCGAAGAGTACACCTGTCTAAGCCATGAACCACCAGCTTGTCCAACAGGATGTTGTGGGAAACGGCATCAAATGCTTTACTGGAGTCCAGAGAGACAACATCCACAGCTTTTCTCTCATCCACTAGGCAGGTCACCTGATCATACAAGGAGATCAGGTTGGTCAAACAGGACCTGCCTTTCATGAACCCATGCTGGCTGGGCCTGATTCCCTGGATATCCTGCACTTACCTTGCGAGCACACCCAAGATGAACCGCTCCATAATCTCGCTCGGTACCTAGGTCAGGCTGACGGGCCTGTAGTTCCCCAGATCCTCCTTCTAGCCCTTCTTGGAGACGAGCGTCTGTCTTGGTTTGAAAGACAGGTGTCTGCGGAGGAAGGCAGGAGCCTCCCTTGAAATGGAAAATGCAACCCCCTTCCCTCCAAATTATTATAATTTTGAAGTTAACGGGCCTTCAGGCAAAGATATGGGGAATAGGAATAACAGTTCTTTACTTATATATATATATATATAAATAACACAAGGCAGGGAAAAAAAACCAACCCACTGGTTTACACTGACAGAGTCAGAAATACAACCTGACACCCTGTTAGGGTGGCAGTAGCAGTCCGAAAAGATGGTGACTGCAGTCCTCCTGAAGCGATGGATGTAGTTCTGTTGAAGCAGCGATCTTGTAAAAGGGTCTGGTCTTCCTCCGAAGGTCCAGTGGTAGGTAGGTAGCTCTTGTCCTCTGGAACTCCAGTGGGGGAAAAAACTCCTCGGGAATCCAGTGGAAGAAGGCTGCTAGGGTGTTCGAGATCTCAGTTTTTATTTAGCATGGTAATAGAATACTTTTTTTTTTTCTTTTGGCACATTTTACACTGTAACCTAAGACAGCGTCACATTGGTAAGCCTCCAGTCTTCTGGGACTTCTCCTGTTGACCAGGATTGCTGATAAATGATGGACAGTGGCTTGGCAAGTTCCTCCGCCAGCTTCCTCAGCGCTCTCGGGTGTGTTTCATCCGGCCCCATAGACTTGTGAGTTTCCAATTGGCAGAGCAGGTCATTAAGTACCACTTCCTGGATTATGACGGAATTCTCCTGGTCTCCATCCCTGTCCTCCTGCTCAGGGGGCTGATTACCTTGAGGGTAACTAGTCTGACTATTAAAGATTGAGGCAAAGGCGGCATTAAGTACCTCAGCCTTTTCCTCACCCTAATAACAAATCCCCAGCGCTGCAATACCTAAGGCTACCAATCAGGACTGGTAGATGTGCTGGAAAAAAAAAAAAAAAAAGAAAAAAAAAGAAAAAAATAACCTTGATCACTCTTAGTACAGATGTCAGTGTCTCAGTCAGGTTTTCACATACCCCTAAAAGATACTTTAAAAGCTTACAGACTGAAAAAGCATAAAGCTTTTATTGTGAAAACAGTCTGTTTCTTCAGAACACCCGAACAGTTATGCACAGTTTCTTTCCTCTTTGAGTACAATACAATTCTCACAGAATCATTTCTTAGTAAGCGCACAGAAACAGAAGAATACACACGCTTGCAGGAAGAGAAAATAAACAGAGGGAAGTACATTTTCCATTGGCCTAACCTGCTCCAGGATAGACATTATTTTATTTATCCAGTCACGATGGAGCAGTGGGGAAAGCGGCAAAAGCGAAGACAAACAGCAGCAATGTTAAGTGAAATCCAGCTTTAATTTTGATCACGTCTTTAAGAGACTCTCCAAGTCTACACCTCAGTCCTACGAAGGACTAGCCCTTTTTTGGAAGGACAAGCTTTTTATTTTTTTTTTTTTTTTTTTTAAACATAAAACTCCTAGACTGAGGACTCCACAGAACAGAATTTACTCACCTCTACCCAGAACAAACCCTGGCATTGAGCTGGCTACAAGGCTCAGTGCCCAAACGCAGCAGGACAGCAGGAAAGAGAAAAGCAGGAGGAAGGTAGAGAAGAGATGGGGGACAGGCAGCCAGCAAACGGGATGCTGCAAACAGGAGAGGGACAGTGAGCAGGACAGTAGAGTAAAGAGAAGAGTACTGGGACACTGAGCAAAAAACCCAGGGAGAGATGGGGGAATACATAAGAGAGGGGGGGAGCAGGAGAGAGCCAAAGGGACCAGCAGGACGACAAGGCAAGGACAAGACGACAGACAGGGAAATATTCTAAAGCAATGGGGGAAAAGAATCAGAGACAAGAACTAACACATAGGGTCAGGAAGACAGAAAGAGGGAGCCTTACAAAGACAATGTAAAAAGTGACACCATTTCCACCCCTTCTTGACTTCCACAGTTTCCCTGCCTTCGCACCCCATCTCAGCCTCCACTTTCTTCCAGCCCTGCCACACCCCGCCTGCCCACCCCCCACCCCCTCCCACCCCCACCCCCCCCCTGCAGCTTGAGGGGAAGCCCCAGTGCCCTCGGAATGGCAGCAGGGTGCCTGGCAGGCTTCCACAGCAAAGGGGCCAGGACAGAAAGCCATTGTCGGCCCTCCCCATCCCTGGGCAGCCCTTTCCCAGGCAGCGGAAGGAGCGGCAGGCAGGCCAGCAGAGATGGACCGGGATGTGCATGGGAGAACGTGTGACCCACCCCAGCTCCTGGCACTGGCTCAGACCTTCAGCACCCCAACACTATTCTCTCAACACCCCTCCACCGCCAGGCTGGCCAGCGGCTCACACACACAGCCGATGCACGCACCAAGCTCCCAGCAACGAGTGCTGGTGGTCTGCTCCGTCATGGACAGCTCAGGGGGATCCTTCCTCACCACAGGGACCAGCCATTCCATGCTGGAGGCACCTCCAGCTCCCTCCTCAGCCAGTTCCCCTTTACCAGCTCCCTCAGGCAGCCCCTTTATAGTCCACAGCAGGGCCAGCCCTCTCATTAGCCCCATTGGCCAAACCTGGAGCCCTTCAGGAACAGGGGCCACAGGCAAGAACAAATACCCAGGGACAAGGAGCTCAGAAGAGGGAGATGTAGGAAGAAAATGTAGAAAGTAATGCTGCTTTTCAACTCTCCCACCCACCCCTGCCCTTGGCAAAGCCTGTTGGAAACCATGAGGCTTCGGGGTGCCCCTGCTGGGTGCCTCCCATTTCCCCTGACGTCTACTGGTGATGGCATTTTGGGGGTAAGCTTAGGGATTTGGGGCCCAAGGAACTGCCAGAGCAAAGTTTGGAATGCAAACAGTTTATTGGTGCTGTACATCTGGAGCAGCAGTTCTTGTAGAGGTGGGGGCAAGGCAGGTGCATGGAGCAGGGACAAGGAGGGGGACAAAGCATGCCCACGGGAGGCAGGTACAAGGCACACCCATGGCGGGGGGGGGGGGGGGGGGGGGGGGCAAGACAGGTGCACAGGGGGAGGATAGGGTGTTAGCTATGCACACCCATAAAGTGGGTACAAAAAGCAGGCAAGGCACACCCATGGGAGGCAGGGACACGACAAGTAGGGCCAGGCACACCCACCCTTGGCAAGGCCACCAAGTTGGGGGTGGCATGGGAAAAACCCCACCTGCAGGCACGGACAGGGGGATGGGCGGGCATAGACAGATGCAGACATGGTGCACATCCTCATGGCTGCTCGATAATCTAACCTTCAGTCCTAGGAAGGGAAATAGAGTCAGAAACACTCCTCACAAAAAACAAGTTGCCATCCTGCAGGAAGTTCAGAATTCCAGGAAAATCCAGTGCACCTAGAACAAAACAAAAACAGCAGCAAAAAAAAAATCAGTTAAAGCTGTGTGTTTTAAAACCCTCTTGTCACCCCTGGACACTCCCTAGGAAACTGCTGATGGAAAATAAAAAAAAAAAAAAAAGCGCCCAAGCTGCATCCCAGAGCATTCGCTCCTGTGGGTGCTGCTGGACCCTACCCAGTCCCACAGCTCCCGCCTCGCACAGAAGGAGCTCCCTGGGCACAGCCCGGGGCTCATCTACCCCAGGCCCCGCCCAACGCCCTTCCCACCATCCCAAAGGAAAGGGGCGAGCACAGGGCACACGGGGGGAGCGCGAGCAGTGCGCAGCACACCCACTGTAGGCGGTAGCAGCAGAGCGCGTGGCAGCGTGCCGCCAGGGCTGCAGTACCGCTTTTTGGTCACACGTTGGCCGCGGAGAGGGCGGCAGCGTGCAGCCGGGGCTGCTGTACCGGCTTTTGGTCACAGGGTGGCAGCAGAGAGCGCGGAAAGCGCCGCCGGGGAAGAGGCTGTAGAACAGGAACCTCTTGGTCAGGTTGCCCGGCCAGCGGCCAGAAGACCAGGCACGGGAAAAGCCTCACATGGGCAAAAACCTCTCACGGAGGCATGGACAGGTGGTTAGGGAGGGGCATATACAGGTGCATACATGTTGCACCTTCTAATACCTAATAATCTCACCTTCAGTCATATTAAGGGAAAAGCTGTCAGCCAAACTAGAGAAAAAAACAAGGTTCCATTCCGCTTCTCTCCATGACTAAACCCCAATGCCCACACAGCCCAGCCAGCTCGCAAGCTGCCACCGCTGGCAGCACCAACAGAACACCCACACCACAGCAACCTCAGAGCAGAATGAGCTCCCTGAGCAGAGCCCAGGACACAAATAACCCAGACCCCGACCACCACCCTTCCCACAATCACAGGGAACTGGTTAAACAGAGACACGGGGAGGGGGAGACCTAGAAATGCCATTGTCACAAGCAATGAGGAAGAATGAAATCAGAACTGGTGGGGTACCAGAAAGGAAAAGACATAGAAAGGAAAGGTAGAAGGTGACACTTTACAGGGCAATGCTAGCAGAAGACAGAAAAGCTTTGTGGAACCAGACAGCCTGAAAGGCAGACAGAGGCAGGGACAGGCAAGGAGGCAGACAGAGATCTGGAGAACCAGGGCAGGGATGGGCCCGGACAAGCACGAGGGGACATGTGCCAACGGCAGACCTTCACCACCCTGAGGCTTTTCTCTCTGTCTCTGCCCCTTTCTCCTCCACAGTACTGGCTGCCTGACCTTAGGAGTAGGCAGTGGGTGACTCAACACACTTCTCCCACAAGGTTTCCTGGACATTCAGCAACTCACGTGTGCAGCCAACAGAGGCGCCAAGGTCCTGGTGCAATGCGCTGGTGGTGTGCTCTGTTGGGGACGGCTGGGAGGGATCCTTCCTTGCCACAGGGACCATCTGGAGACAGCTGCCTGTGGAAGCCACTTGGTTTGACTCCTCAGCCAGCTCCTGCAGTTGGGCATGCCCAGGCAGCCCCCTTCATAGGCCAAAGCAGGGCCAGCCCCATCATTAGCCTCACTGGCCACACCTGCCCCAGCTGGAGCCCATCAGGAACAGGGGCCTGGCCAGAGCCCCACAGCACATGGCCCCCTCCCTGGCACCTGCCCACAGCCACGAGCTCTGCACCCAGGGGCTTGAATACCATCCAGGGGCACAGAGGAGGCAGGAAAAGTTTACTCGCTCCTGCCCAGAACAAACCCTGGCACTGAGCTGGCTACCGGACTCGGTGCCCAAACGCAGCAGGACAGCAGGAGAGAAAGGAAGAGAAAAGCAGGAGGAAGGTAGAGAAGAGATGGGGGACAGGCAGCCAGCAAAAGGGATGCTGCGAACAGGAGAGGGACAGGGAGCGGGATAATGGTGTAGAGAAAGAAGAGATGAAAGACTTAGCAAAAAACCCAGGGAGAAATGGAGGAATACATAAGAGAGAGGGGGAGCAGGAGAGAGGCATGGAAGGGACCAGCAGGACAACAAGACAAGGGACAAAGAAAGATTCTACAGCAGTAAGGGAAAAGAAACAAAAGCAAGAACTAACACATAGGGTCAGGAAGATAGAAAGACGGTGACTTAGAAAGAAAATGTAGAAAAACGTGACACTACTTTTCCACCCTTCCAGCTTGTCTTGACTGCCACATTTTCCCTGATTTTGCACCCCATCCCAGGCTCCACATTTTTCCAGCCCTGCTACCCCCTCCTTGACTTCAGCAGAAGCCCTGGCACTCTCAGAAAAGTGGCAGGGTGCCTGGCAGGCTCCAGCACCAAAGGGAGCAGGACAGAAAGCCATGGCTGGCCCTCCCCATCCCTGGGCAGCCCTTTCCCAGGCAGGGTGGAAGAGATAGACCAGGATGCACATGGGAGAACCCTCAACTCACCCCAGCTCCTGGCACCAGCTCAGACCTTCACCTCCCCGAAGCTTTTCTCTCAACACCCCTCCACTGCTGGGCTTGCCAGTAGCTCATATGCATGACTGACACAGGAACTGAGCTCCCGGCACCACATGCTGGTGGTCTGCTCCATCACAGACAGCTCAGGGGGATCCTTCTTTGCTGCAGGGACCAGCCATTCCATGCTGGAGGCACATCCACTCCCTCCTCAGCCAATTCCCCTTTACCAGCTCCCTCAGGCAGCCCCTTCATAGCCTATAGCAGGGCCAGCCCTCTCATTAGCCCCACTGGCCACACCTGGAGCCCATCAGGAACAGAGGCCACAGGCAAGAACAAACACCCAAGGACAAGGAGCTCAGAAGAGGGAGATGTAGGAAGAAAATGTAAAAAGTGACACCACTTTTCCACCCTCCTGGCCTTGGGAAAGCCCAATGGAGGCCTCGGGTATTGAGGATGTCCCTGCTGAGTACCCCCCTCTTTCCCCTTGGCATCACTGGTGATGGCATTTTGGGGGTAAGCCCAGGGATTTGGGGCCTGAGGAGTTGCCAGAGCAAAGTTCAGGGTGCAGACAGTTTATTTGTGGTGTGTGTTTGGAGCAGCAATACTTGGAGGGGTGGGGGCAAGACATGCCCATGGGGCAGGGGCACAGGCAAGGCACACCCAAGGGAGGCGGGTCAGCGGTGGGACCAGCACATGCACAAGGGTGGGTACCACAAGAGGGTCAGGGGCAGCACCAACATGCCCCCAAGGGGCGGGATGGCAAAGGGCTTGGGGGTGGTGCTGACACACCGTGG
The DNA here is from genome assembly GCF_034619465.1 of Leptosomus discolor. Taxonomy (NCBI): domain Eukaryota; kingdom Metazoa; phylum Chordata; class Aves; order Leptosomiformes; family Leptosomidae; genus Leptosomus; species Leptosomus discolor. The sequence continues at coordinate 11,679,002 of NC_141410.1, read as the reverse complement.
GGGTAATTTTGATGCAATCCCAAGGATTTGGGGCCCAAGGAGATGCCAGAGGAAAGTTCGGAATGCAAGCAGATTATTGGTGGTGTGCATCTGGAGCAGCAGTACTTGGAGAGGTGGGGGCAAGGCAGGCACATGGGGTGGGGACAAAGGGGGAGACAAAGCATGCCCACCTGAGGGAGGTGCAAGGCAGGTGCACAGGGCGAGGACAAGGGGGTGAGGTGTGCGCACCCACAAAGTGGGTACAAAAAGCAGGCAAGGCACACGCATGAGAGGTGGGGTCGTGGGAAGGGGGGCTAAGGCACGCCCATGGGGTGGGTAATTGGGAGGGGCACGAGGCACGCCCACGGGAGGCGGGGCTGCATGAGTCAGGGGTGACAGGTACACCCACGTGGGCTACAGGCCCACAAAATAAGCAGTCTTGATGCTAATAAACTCGGAAGAGCTTGCCACGAGGTGCAGTTTTTAGGGACAATGTGGTGCTCTGCAGGTGACTGGGAAAGGCAATGGGCCTTCTCAGACCCTGAAAGACACTATGCTTTATGTTGCTGCTGCTATTTTGAAAAATGCTCAAACTCTGTATACAGATGCATACAAGGTGCTCACCCTAACCCCTGCTGGAAAACGTGACCATCAGTCCTATTAAGAGAGAAAATCAGCATCGATTGAAATATCAGCAACTTACAGAGCCTAGAGCAAAACCGGTGGGAAAAAAACAAGGTTCCATCTTTCATAGTCAGGAATTCCAGGAAAACACAACACATCTAAAATAAAAGAAAAAAATTGCACACTATTAAACCATCTTGCCACCCCCAAACCCTCAGCAGAAAATTACCAACCTGAAAAACAACCAAAAACTGCGTACAAAGGTAGTTCCTACTCTATGTGCTGATGGACCTTGCCTTGTCCCGCAGTGCTTACCTCGGACAGACACCTCCGCTTCTCTCCATGACCAAAGCCCAGTGCCCGCACATCCAGCCAGCTCCGGAGCTGACACTGCCGGCAGCACCGGCCGAGCACCCAAGGCCAAAGCCTTGAGCCATAAACTTTTGACCTTGACCCTGTGGTCTTTGAACCTGTGACTTTTTGACCTTGATCCTGTGACCATTTCCCCTTGACCTTTGACCATGTGACCCCTGGCCTTTTGACTTTGACCTTTGACAGCATGGCCTTGTGACCTTGACCCGTGCCCCTTTGACCCTGTGACCTTTTGATCGTGGTACTTGATCTTTTAAAATTCAACTTTGACCTTGTGACTTTTTCCTTGGCCTTTGACCCTTTGACCCCAAGCCTTTACCTCTGGCATTTTGACCTTGACCTTTTGACTGCTGACCTGTAACTCTTGGCAACTGACCTTTTGACGTTTGACCATGTGACTGTTGATCTTTGACATATGAAATTTTTACCTTGACCTTTGACCCCATGACATTTGGATTTACCATTGACCCCATAACCTCCTGACCATTGACCCTGTGACCTTTTATCCTTTGACCCCCTACTTTTGACCTTTTTGAACTTGACCTTTCACCCACACTACCTTTTGACCTTTGATCCCTTGATCTTTTGACCATGACCCGTGACCTTTGATCCATGGCCTTTTGACCTTAACCTCGTGAACTTTTTGACCTTGACGCCTTGACTTTTTGACTTTTTGAATCTTTGACCTTGATCCCGTGACATTATTACCTTGACCTTTTGACCCTGACCCCATGACATTTTTACCTTGACCTTTTGACCCTTTGACCTTGACCCTGTGACCTTTTAACCTTGGTCCCTTGACCTTTTGACCTTGACCCCTTGACCTTTCGACCTTTTTACCTCGGTCCCGTGACTTTTGACCTTTAACCTTGACCTTTTTTCTTTGACCTCGACCCTTTGACCTTTTGATCTTTAACCCTGACCTTTTGACCCTTTGACCTTGACCCCGTGACCTTTTTAGACGTTTGTCCTTGACCCGTGACCTTTTGATATTGACCCCGTGACCTTTTGACCTTGACCTTTTTGACTTTGTTCTGATCTTTTGGCCTTTTGACCTTGACCCCGTGAACTTTTGACCTCTTGCCCTTGACCTTTTGACCCTTTGATCTCTTGCCCTTGACCTTTTGACCCTTTGACCTTGGCCCTTGACCTTTTGACTCTTTGACCTTGGCCCTTGACCTTTAGACACTTTAATCTTGACCCTGTGACCTTTAAACCTTGGTCCCTTGACCTTTTGACCTTGACCTGTGACCTTTTGACGACCGCTTGAACTTTCGACCTTTTGACCTCGGTCCCGTGACTTTTTGACCTTTAACCTTGACATTTTGTCCTTGGCCCCTTGACCTTTTGCCTTTGACCTTGACTCTTTGACCATTTGACCTTGACATAATGACCTTTTGACCTTTGACCTTGACATTTTGACCCTTTGACTGACCCCGTGTCTTTTGGCCCTTTGACCTTGGCTCTGTGACCTTTTGACCTTGACCCCGTGACCTTTTGCCCCTTTGACCTTGACCTTTTGACCTTTGATCTGACCTTTTTGACCTTTGACCTTGATCCGGTGACCTTTTGACCTTTGAACTTGACCTCGTGGCCTTTTGACCTTTGACCTTGACCCTGTGACCTTTTGACCTTTGACCTTGACCCTGTGACCTTTTGACCTTTGCCCTTGACCCCGTGACCTTTTGCCCTTTGACCCTGACCCCGTGACCTTTTGACCCGTGACCTTTTGACCTTGACCCCGTGATCTTTTGACCTTGACCCCGTGACCTTTTGACCTTTGACCTTAACCCCGTGACCTTTTGACCTTTGACCTTGTCCCCATGACCTTTCGACCTTTGACCTCGACCTGTGACCTTTACTGTTTTTCCTTGACCCATGACCTTTGACCTTTGGTCTTGACCCGTGACCTTTGATTATTTCGTCCTTGACCCCGTGACCTTTGACCTTTGGCCTTGACCCTGTGACCTTTTGCCCTTGGCCTTTCAGCCCTGTGACCTTTTCACCTTGACTCTGTGATATTTTGACCCTTGATCTCTGACCTGTGGCCTTTTGACCTTTGTCTCCGATACCTTTTGACCGACCATGTGATATTTTGACCCTGCGACGTTTTGACCTTAGCTCTTGAGTCGTGATCTTTTGAACTTTGACCCCGTGACCTTTTGAGTTTGACCCCATGACCTTTTGACCTTTGACACTGCTATATTTTGACCTTGGCTTTTAACCGCATGACCTTTTTTCCCTGCAACTTTTTTTGCCTTTGACCCATGACCCTTTGACCTTGAAATTTACCACCGTGACCTTTGACACGTGACCTGTTGACCTTTGGTCCCGTGACCCTTTCACCCTTCTCCCTTTTAACCTTGACTTTTGACTCCATGACCTTTTGACCTTTGACCCTGCAATCTTTTTTGCGTTTGACTCGTGACCCTTGGTCCTTAACATTTCCCTGTGCCCTTTAGACCTTGACCTTTGACCCTGTGACACTTTGACCCTGACCTGTGACACCATAACCTTTTAGCCTTGATCATTGACCACTTGGCCCGCCGCCACCCAGAGATAAGGAAAGACAGAAAAAAAAAAAAAAAAGACAGTGACAGGGAGCAGGCCAGAGGGACAAGGAAAGACAGGAGGAAGGACAGAGCAACATAGAAAACAGGTGACTGACAGGGAGCCAGAAAGCCGGATACTCTGAAAGAGACAGGGGCAGGGAGCCAGATACCCAGATAGAGAGAGGACGAGAGCAACAGAGAATGACAGGGACAGAGAAGTGAAGTAATAAATAGCAGGAACAGGGAGAAGCACAAAGGATCAGAGAGAGGAAGAGATGAACAGCAAAGAGGAACAGGACAGTGAGATACAGAATGAAAAACATAGCAACAGTGGGCAAGACCAGAGGGGCATTGAGAGAGAAGGAAAAAGGAAGGAAAGCTAGAAGAGGACTGAAACAAAATTCGGAGCTTCCAAACCCCCTTGCTTTCTAACGCTCCTCACAGAGGTAGGAGGCTAGGTGCGGCTGGGTAAGGATTCCGAGATGAAAACTCAAAAACTAGTGTGTGTTATTAAGCAGGCATTCTTTATTGCAACGCTGGGCAGCACTGGGGATCGCTCCACCAGAGTGGTTTCACAAAGCAGTTTAAGTACAGTTTAATCCATCCATATTCATTACATATTCAGTACTTTCCTAGAATTCATTGCTACATGTTGATGATCTTGGAACATACTTTTCGTTACCCCGATCTTATGGTTTACTTGTGTATATTTCCAAGTTCCTGTTATTTACATATGGTGGTATACCTATATCTTCCAATCACCAAAGGTCATTCTTCTTCCTTGGCACAAACACATGATAAGTTCCCTATCTCTTTCACTGATCTCTGACAGACAAGCAATGCAAATTACAAACACAGGGCATAAGGTCAAACGGTTCTCAAAGACTAAACTACATAGCTTAAAACAACCAGGGCTCGCAACGTTAATACGGGAAAATCTTAACCAGAGCAGGACAAGGACATGGAACAGCACATACAGGTGCAAAGAAGAAAAGAGTGCCAGGAGACAGGCCAGAGAAATGGGGGGGTGTGGGGGGTTTGGGGGGTGTGGAAAGAGAGACAGATGAAAATCAGGCCAAAGAGACACAAAAAAAGGGAAAAACAGCAGTGGGCTACAGGGCAGAAACAGGATGAAAAAAAAGGAGAGGGAGCAGGAAGAAGTGCAGAGAAAAAGAAAAGAGAGTAGTAGAACAGGAGAGAGGAAGGGAGAGAGGAAAAGGGAGCAGGATAGAAGAGAAGTATAGGGAAGAAAAACCATCACAACAGCATGGGAAAGAGAAAGGGCTAGAGGAGGGGTGGGGGTGGACTGGGATGCACAAGGGGTGACAGGGCCCCCCAGGGCCCAGGACTCACCACAGCTCTCACACTTGATGCTGCCAGGAGTACTGTCGTCTTGTTTGCTCAGTCAATAAATCTGAAGAGTGAAGTGTAAAACTTTAAATAAAAATAATAAAGTCAAGTTTAAAACTTTCTTTAAAGAAAGAACAAATCTCAGTAATTTGCTTTATACTACAAAGGCACGTGGGTGTTTATGTACGTCCAATAAAAATGCTTACACTACAAAATTAATTGATTTTCCATCTGCGTTAACTGAACTTGCCTAGCTGCGAATGGATATCATTAAATTACCTGGCTCCAAAATACACCCTTCCCATATGACTACGGGGTTTCCTGTGCATTACATTATTAGGAGGGATGTCTAGCCAGCTGCACCGCCCAGGAGAGATGACACTGAACGGCCAGGGAAACACACCATCAAAAGCCAGACAGAAATAAAGTACTTCGGAGCACTGTGGCCAAACATGGGGAAAAACACCCGTAACATTCAGCGACCTCTCTTTTTAAACATTTAGAACAAATACCGAACTGCTTAAACACCCCTCATAAACCACACACTGCGGCTATTTGGCAGTTACAGTTTAAACAACACAAGTCCATTTGTAAGTTACACTTTTTTCTTCCTATCATAAATCAAACTTATAAAAAGTCAGTGAGAGAAGAGATCCCCCATATAGTTTCACTTTTTTGGGGAGGAAAAAGATAGAATGATAGAATCATTTTGGTTGGAAAAGACCTTTAAGGTCATCAGGTCCAACCGTTATCCTAACACTGCCAAGCCTACTACTAAACCATGTCCCTCAGCACCACACCTATAAGTCTTTGAAACACCTCCAGGGATGGTGACTCCACCACCTCCCTGGGCAGCCTGTTCCCATGTCTAACCACTCTTTCGGTAAAGAAATTCTTCCTAATATCCAATCTAAATCTCTCCTGGTGCAGCTTGAGGCCATTACCTCTTGTCCTGTCATTAGTTACTTGGGAGAAGAGACCAACACCAGCCTCACGACAACTTCCTTTTAGGTAGCTGTAGAGAGCAATAAGGTCTCCTCTCAGCCTCCTCTTCTCTAGGCTAATCAATCCTAATTCCCTCAGGAGCCCCTCATAAGACATTTTTTCATGACCCCTCTGCTTCATTCCCCTTCTCTGGGCCTGCTCCAGGACCTCAATGTCTTTCCTACACGGTGGTGCCCAAAATTGCACACAGCACTCAAGGTGGGGTCTCACCAGTGCTGAGTACAGGGGCACGATCACTCCCCTGCTCCTGCTGGCCACACCATTGCTGATCCAGGCCAGGATGTTGTTGGCCTTCTCGGCCACCCGGGCACACTGACAGCTCATGTTCAGCCGACTGTCAACTAGCACCCCCGAGTCCTTTTCTGCCGGGCAGCTTTCCAGCCACACTTTCCAAAGCCTGTAGCGCTGCATGGGGCTGTTGTGATCGAAGCGCAGGACCCGGCACTTGGACTCGTTAAACTTCATGCAACTGATCTCAGCCCATCGATCCAGCCTGTCCAGATCCCTCTGCAGAGCCTCTCTACTCTCAAACAGGTCAACAGTCCCGCTTAATTTTGTGTCATCTGCAAACTTGCTGAGGGTGCACTCGATCCCCTCATCCAGGTCGTTTATAAAGGTATTAAACCGGACCTGCCCCAATACTGAGCCCTGGGGAACACCGCTTGTGACTGGTCGCCAACTGGATTTAACTCTGTTTACCCAATCTCTCTGGGCTCGCCATGCAGCCAGTTTCTAACCCAGCGAAGAGTACTCCTGTCTAAGCCACGAGCCACCAGCTTGTCCAATAGGATGTTGTGGGAAACTGTGTCAAATGCTTTACTGAAGTCCAGAGATACAACATCCACAACTTTTCCCTCATCCACTAGGCAGATTACCTGATCATAGAAGGAGATCAGGTTGGTCAAACAGGACCTGCCTTTCATGAACCCATGCTGGCTGGGCCTGATTCCCTGGATGTCCTGCACTTACCTTGCGAGCACACCCAAGATGAACTGCTCCATAATCTCGCCCGGTACCTAGGTCAGGCTGACAGGCCTGTAGTTCCCCAGATCCTCCTTCTGGCCCTTCTTGGAAATGAGCGTCACATCGGCAAGCCTCTGATCTTCCGGGACTTCTCCTGTTGATCAGGATTGCTGATAAATGATGGACAGTGGCTTGGCAAGTTCCTCCACCAGCTCCCTCAGCACTCTCGAGTGTATTTCATCCAGTCCCATAGACTTGTGAGTGTCCAAATGGCAGAGCAGGTCATTAACTACTACTTCCTGGATTATGATGGAATTCTCCTGGACTCCATCCCTGTCCTCCTGCTCAGGGGGCTGATTACCTTGAGGGTAACTACTCTGACTATTAAAGATTGAGGCAAAGAAGGCTTTAAGTACCTCAGCCTTTTCCTCACCCTAATAACAAATCCCCAGTGCTGTAATACCTAAGGCTACCAAACATGACTGGCAGATGTGCCAGGAAAAAAAATTTTTAAAAACCACCAAAAAAACCCCCACTAACCTTGATCGCTCTTAGTACAGATGTCAGTATCTCAGTCAGGTTTTCACATACCCCTAAAAGATATTTTAAAAGCTAACAGACTGAAAAAACATAAAGCTTTTATTGTGAAAAACGTCCGTTTCTTCAGAACACCCGAACTCTTCCACACAGTTTCTTTCCTCTTTGAGTACAATACAGTTCTCACAGAATCATTTCTTAGTAAGTGCACAGAAACAGAAGAATATGCACACTCTCAGAAAGAGAAAATAAACAGAGGCAAGTACATTTTTCATAGGCCTAACATGCTCCAGGATAGACATTATTTTATTTGTTCAGTCATGACGGAGCAGTGGGGAAAGTAGCAAAAGTGAAGACAAACAGCAGCAACATTAAGTGAAATCCAGCTTTAATTCTGATCACATCTTTAAGAGACTCTCCAAGTCTACACCTCAATCCTATGAAGGACTAGTCCTTTTTTGGAAGGACAAGCTTCTTTTTTTTATGTAAAAGTCCTAGACTGAGGACTCCACAGAACAGAACGTGGACTGAACCACAGGACAAGCAGTCATCAACGCTGTAACAAAAAAAACAAATCAATTATAAACCAATTTAAACATCACTTTCCATCCTGTTTCTTTGGTTATGTTTCTACTGGCGTCTAGGTGCTCAAAAGTTCACTGTCCTGACACCACAGGTTACTGAAAATGTATTCGGGCATCTAAAAATAAAAGGCCATCTCCATCTCACCCATAAAAATAGGGTGAACCAACAGAAGAGAAACAGACAAGGTAACAGGCAGCTTTTACTTTATCACAGATGAGTCTCTTCCTTTACCTGGAATGAAAACATTTCAAATTCCCAAAGGCCCCCTTGGGGAACAAGCCGTGCTCTGTTAAAGGCACTTTGTCACCAGCTTTTCTGCCCTGGCAGCAGATGGGCCAGGCTTGGACGGGGAGGGGCAGGGGGACCCTTCCACTCGCCCTGGTCCCTCCACACTCTCCCAGCCCCACATGGGCCATCGCCCGACCAACGACTGCAGCTGATTGCACAGGATTTCCCTCACAGGACGTGGAAGGTGACACTGGGAAGAGGCTGTGGAACAGGAACCTCTTGGTCAGGTTTCCCAGCCAGCGGCGAGAAGATCAGGCAGGGGAAAAGCCTCACATGGGCAAAAACCTCTCACGGAGGCATGGACAGGTGGATAGGGAGGGGCATATACAGGTGCATACATGTTGCACATTCTAATACCTAATAATCTCACCTTCAGTCATATTAAGGGAAAAGCTGTCAGCCAAAAAAAAAAGTTTCCATCCTGCATGAAGTCCAGAGTTCGAGGAAAATCCAGTGCAGCTAGAATAAAACAAAAAATTCAGTTAAAAAAAAAAATCTGTGTTTTTAAAGCATCTTGCCACCCCTGAACACTCAGTATAAAATTACTGACATCAAAAACAACAAACTGGCATCCAACGGCACTCTCTACTCTATGTGCTGCTGGACCTTGCCCAGTCCCACAGCTCTTACCTCACACAGATGCTTCCGCTTCTCACCATGACCAAACCCCAATGCCCACACAGCCCAGCCAGCTCCCGAGCTGGCAGCACCAACAGAACACCCACACCACAGCAACCTCGGAGCAGAATGAGCCCCCTGAGCAGAGACCGGGGCTCAAATACCCCAGACCCCGACTACCACCCTTCCCACAATCACAGGGAACTGGATAAACGGAGACACCGAGAGAGGGAGACCTAGAAATGCCATTGTCACAAGCAACGGGGAAGAACGAAATCAGAGCTGGTGGGGTGACAGAAAGGAAGAGACATAGAAAGGAAAGGTGGAAGGTGACACTTTACAGGGTAATGCTAGCAGAAGAGCAAAAAGCTTTGGGGAAGCAGACAGCCTGAAAGGCAGACAGAGGCAGGGACAGGCAAGGAGGCAGGCAGAGACCTGCAGAACCAGGGCAGGGATGGGCCCGGACACACACGAGGGGACACGTGGCTCCTGGTGCCAACGGCAGACCTTCACCGCCCCGAGGCTTTTCTCTCTGTCTCTGCCCCTTCCTCCTCCACAGTACCGGCTGCCTGACCATAGGAGTAGGCAGTGGGTGACTCAATGCACTTCTCCCATGAGGTTTCCTGCACATGCAGCAGCTCACACATGTGGCCAACAGAGGCGCCAAGGTCCTGGTGCCGTGCTCTGTTGGGGATGGCTGAGAGGGATCCTTCCTTGCCACAGGGACCAGCTGGAGACAGCTGCCTGTGGAAGCCCCTTGGTTTGACTCCTCAGCCAGCTCCTGCAGGCAGGCATGCCCAGGCAGCCCCCCTCCTAGCCCAAAGAAGGGCCAGCCCCATCATTAGCCTCACTGGCCACACCTGCCCCAGCTGGAGCCCATCAGGAACAGGGGCCTGGCCAGCACCCTACAGCACATGGCCCCCTCCCTGGCACCTGCTCACAGCCACGAGCTCTGCAACCAGGGGCTTGAATACCATCCAGGGGCACAGAGGAGGCAGGAAAAGTTCACTCACTCCTACCCAGAACAAACCTTGGCACTGAGCTGGCTACGAGGCTCGGTGCCCCAACGCAGCAGGACAGCAGGAGACAAAGGAAAAGCAGGAGGAAGGTAGAGAAGAGGTGGGGGACAGGCAGACAGCAAAAGGGATGCTGCAAACAGGAGAGGGACAGGGAGCTGGGCAGTAGGGTAGAGAGAGGAGTACTGGGACACTAAGCAAAAAATCCAGGGAGAGATGGAGGAATACATAAGAGAGAGGGGGAACAGGAGAAAGAGGCCAAAGGGACCAGCAGGACCACAAGGCAAGGACAAGATGAGGGACAGGGAAATATTCTAAAGCAATAGGGGAAAAGAAACAGAGGCAAGAACTAACACATAGGGTCAGGAAGACAAAAAGAGGGAGCCTTACAAAGACAGTGTGAAAAGTGACACCATTTTCACCCACTCCTGACTTCGACATTTTCCCTGACTTCGCACTCCATCTCAGCCTCCACTTTCTTCCAGCCCTGCCACCTCCCCCTAGCTTGAGGGGAAGCCCCAGTGCAATCAGGAAGGTGGTAGGCTGTCCAGCGGGCTCCCACAGCAAAGGGGCCAGGACAGAAAGGCCCTCCCCATTCCTGGGCAGCCTTTTCCCAGGCAGCGGAAGGAGCGACAGGTAGGGCAGCAGAGATGGACCGGGATGTGCATGGGAGAACGTGTGACTCGCCCCAGCTCCCGGCACCAGCTCAGACCTTCAGCGCCCCAACACTTATCTCTCAACTCCCCTCCACTGCCAGGCTGGCCAGCAGCTCATACACACAGCCGATGCAGGCACCAAGCTCTTGGCAACACATGCTGGTGGTCTGCTCCATCATGGACAGCTCAGGGGGATCCTTCCTCACCACAGGGACCAGCCATTCCATGCTGGAGGCACCTCCACCTCCTCCTCAGCCAGTTCCCCTTTACCAGCTCCCTCAGGCAGCCCCTTTATAGTCCACAGCAGGGCCAGCCCTGTCATTAGCCCCACTGGCCACACCTGGAGCCCATCAGGAACAGGGGCCACAGGCAAGAACAAACACCCAGGGACAAGGAGCTCAGAAGAGGGAGATGTAGGAAGAAAATGTAAAAAGTAATGCTGCTTTTCCACTCTCCCACCCACCTCTGCCCTTGGGAAAGCCTGATGGAAACCATGAGACTTCAGGGTGTCCCTGCTGGGTGCCCCCCATTCCCCCTGACATCTACTGGTGATGGCATTTTGGGGGTAATCATAGGGATTTGGGGCCCAAGGAAGTGCCAGAGCAAAGTTTGGAACGCAAACAATTTATTGGTGCTGTAGATCTGGAGCAGCAGTACTTGGAGAGGTGGGGGCAAGGCAGGTGCTTGGAGCAGGGACAAGGGGGGGACAAAGCATGCCCATGGGAGGCAGGTGCAAGGCACACCCATGGCGGGGGGGTGGGCAAGACAGATGCACAGGGCAAGGACAAGGGTGTGAGCTATGCATACCCATAAAGTGGGTACAAAAAGCAGGCAAGGCACACCCATGGGAGGCAGGGACATGGGAAGTAGGGCCAGGCACACCCACGGGAGTCAAGGCCACCAAGTTGGGGGTAGCATGGGAAAAACCCCACCTGCAGGCACAGACAGGGGGTTGGGGGGCATACACAGGTGCAGATGTGGTGCACATCCTCACGGCTGCTCGATATTCTCACCTTCAGTCCTAGGAAGGGAAAAGGGGTCAGAAACACTCCTCACAAAAAACAAGTTGCCATCCTGCAGGAAGTTCAGAATTCCGGGAAAATCCAGTGCACCTAGAACAAAACAAAAACAGCAGCAAAAAAATCAGTTAAAAAGGCTGTGTGTTTTAAAACCCTCTTGTCACCCCTGAACACCCCCTAGGAAACTGCTGACAGAAAATAAATTTTAAAAAAAGCCCAAGCTGCATCCCAGGGCACTCTCTCCTGTGGGTGCTGCTGGACCCTGCCCAGTCCCATAGCTCTCACCTCGCACAGAAGGAGCTCCCTGGGCAGAGCCCGGGGCTCATCTACTCCAGGCCCCGCCCACCGCTCTTCCCACCGCCCTTCCCACCATCCCAAAGGAAAGGGGCGAGCACAGGGCACACGGAGGAGCACGTGCAGTGCGCAGCACACCCACTGTAGGCGGTAGCAGCAGAGAGCGCGGCAGCGTGCCGCCAGGGCTGCAGTACCGCTTTTTGGTCACACGGTGGCCGCGGAGAGGACGGCAGCGTGCAGCCGGGGCTGCTGTACCGGCTTTTGGTCACAGGGTGGTAGCAGAGAGCGCGGAAAGCGTCTTCGGGGCTGAAGTACCGCTTTTTGGTCAATCGGTGGCAGCAGGGAGAGCGGAAAGCACCGCCGGGGCTGCAGTACCGTTTTTTGGTCACACGGTAGCAGCGGAGAGCGCGGCAGCGCCGCCGGGACTGCAGTACCGCTTTCTGGTCACAGGGTGGCAGCAGAGAGCGCGGAAAGCGCCGCCGGGGAAGAGGCTGTGGAACAGGAACCTCTTGGTCAGGATGCCTGGCCAGCGGCGAGAAGACCAGGCAGGGGAAAAGCCTCACATGGGCAAAAACCTCTCACGGAGGCATGGACAGGTGGATAGGGAGGGGCATATACAGGTGTATACATGTTGCACATTCTAATACCTAATAATCTCACCTTCAGTCATATTAAGGGAAAAGCTGTCAGCAAAACTAGGGAAGAAAACAAGGTTCCATTCCGCTTCTCTCCATGACCAAACCCCAATGCCCACACAGCCCAGCCAGCTCCCGAACTGCCACCGCTGGCAGCACCAACAGAACACCCACACCACAGCAACCTTAGAGCAGAATGAGCTCCCTGAGCAGAGACCGGGGCTCATATACCCCAGACCCCGACTACCACCCTTCCCACAATCACAGGGAACTGGATAAACGGAGACACCGAGAGAGGGAGACCTAGAAATGCCATTGTCACAAGCAATGGGGAAGAATGAAATCAGAGCTGGTGGGGTGACAGAAAGGAAAAGACATAGAAAGGAAAGGTGGAAGGTGACACTTTACAGGGTAATGCTAGCAGAAGAGCAAAAAGCTTTGGGGAAGCAGACAGCCTGAAAGGCAGACAGAGGCAGGGACAGGCAAGGAGGCAGGCAGAGACCTGCAGAACCAGGGCAGGGATGGGCCCGGACACACACGAGGGGACACGTGGCTCCTGGTGCCAACGGCAGACCTTCACCGCCCCGAGGCTTTTCTCTCTGTCTCTGCCCCTTCCTCCTCCACAGTATCGGCTACCTGACCATAGGAGTAGGCAGTGGGTGACTCAATGCACTTCTCCCATGAGGTTTCCTGCACATGCAGCAGCTCACACATGTGGCCAACAGAGGCGCCAAGGTCCTGGTGCCATGTGCTGGCGGCATGCTCTGTTGGGGATGGCTGAGAGGGATCCTTCCTTACCACAGGGACCGGCTGGAGACAGCTGCCTGTGGAAGCCCCTTGGTTTGACTCCTCAGGCAGCTCCTGCAGGCAGGCATGCCCAGGCAGCCCCCTTCCTAGCCCAAAGAAGGGCCAGCCCCATCATTAGCCTCACTGGCCACACCTGCCCCAGCTGGAGCCCATCAGGAACAGGGGCCTGGCCAGCACCCTACAGCACATGGCCCCCTCCCTGGCAGGTGCCCACAGCCAAGAGCTCTGCACCCAGGGGCTTGAAAACCATCCAGGGGCACAGAGGAGGCAGGAAAAGTTCACTCACTCCTACCCAGAATAAACCCTGGCATGAGCTGGCTACGAGGCTCAGTGCCCAAATGCAGCAGAACAGCAGGAGGCAAAGGAAGAGAAAAGCAGGAGGAAGGTAGAGAAGAGGTGGGGGACAGGCAGTCAGCAAATGGGATGCTGCAAACAGGAGAGGGATGGGGAGTGGGACAATGGTGTAGAAAGAGAAGAGATGAAAGACTAAGCAAAAAACCCAGTGAAAGATGGAGGAATACATAAGAGAGAGGGGGAGCAGGAGAGAGGCATGGAAGGGACCAGCAGGACAACAAGACAAGGGACAAAGAAAAATTCTACAGTGGTAAAAGAAACAGAAGCAAGAACCAACACATAGGGTCAGGAAGGGTGACTTAAAAGAAAATGTAAAAAAGAGTGACACTAATTTTCCACCCTTCCACCCCATCTTGACTGCCACATTTTCCCTGATTTTGCACCCCATCCCAGGCTCCACATTTTCCAGCCCTGCCACCCCCTCCTCAACTTGAGCAGAAGCACCAGCGCCCTCAGAAACATGGCAGGGTGCCTGGCAGGCTCCAGCACCAAAGAGGGCAGGACAGAAAGCCATTGCTGGCCCTCCCCATCCCTGGGCAGCCCTTTCCCAGGCAGGGTGGAGGAGACAGAACAGGATGCATGTGGGAGAACCCTCAACTCCCCCCAGCTCCTGGCACCAGCTCAGACCTTCACCTCCCTGAAGCTTTTCTCTCAACACCCCTCACTGCCAGGCTGGCCAGTAGCTCACGTGCATGGCTGACACAGGCACTGAGCTCCTGGCACCACGTGCTGGTGGTCTGCTCCATCACAGACAGCTCAGGGGGATCCTTCCTCACCACAGGGACCAGCCATTCCATACTGGAGGCACATCCACTCCCTCCTCAGCCAGTTCCCCTTTACCAGCCCCCTCAGGCAGCCCCTTCATAGCCTATAGCAGGGCCAGCCCTCTCATTAGCCCCACTGGCCACACCTGGAGCCCATCAGGAACAGGGGCCACAGGCAAGAACAAACACCCAGGGACAAGGAGCTCAGAAGAGGAAGATGTAGGAAGAAAATATAAAAAGTGACACCACTTTTCCACCCTCCTGGCCTTGGGAAAGCCCGATGGAAGCCATGGGGTTTGAGGCTGTCCCTGCAGGGTACCCCCCCTCTTTCCCCCTGCCGGCACTGCTGATGGCATTTTGGTGGTAATCCCAGGGATTTGGGGCCTGAGGAGTTGCCAGAGCAAAGTTCGGGGTGCAGACAATTTATTTGTGGTGTGTGTTTGGAGCAGCAGTACTTGGAGGGGTGGAGGCAAGACATGCCCATGGGGCAGGGGCAGCGGCAAATTGCGCCCAAGGGAGGCGGGTCAGGGGTGGGACCAGCACACCCACAAGGGTGGGTACCACAAGAGGGTCAGGGGCAGCACCTGCATGCCCACGAGGGGCGGGATGGCAAAGGGATTGGGGGTGGTGCTGACACGCCATGGGAGTAATTTTGGTGCAATCCCAGGGATTTTGGGCCCAAGGAGATGCCAGAGCAAAGTTCGGAATGCAAGCAGCTTATTGGTGGTGTGTGTCTGGAGCAGCAGTACTTGGAGAGGTGGGGGCAAGGCAGGCACATGGGGTGGGGACAAAGGGGGAGACAAAGCATGCCCACGTGAGTGAGGTGCAAGGCATGCCCACAGCAGGGGGGGAGCAAGGCAGGTGCACAGGGCGAGGACAAGGGTGAGGTGTGCACACCCACAAAGTGGGTACAAAAAGCAGGCAAGGCACACCCATGAGAGGTGGGGCCGTGGGAAGGGGGGCCAAGGCACGCCCATGGGAGGCAAGGCGGTGGGAAGGGGGGTGGCATGGGGAAAAACCTCACCTGGAGGCACAGACAGAGGGATGGGGTGTGCATATACAGATGCACACATGATGCACACCCTGACACCTACTAAATAGTTTCACCTTCAGTCCTGTTAAGAGAAATGGTGTCAGAAAAACTCGTGATAAAAAAACAGGTTCCATCCTGCATGAAGTCCAGGTTTCCAGGAAATTCCAGAAAATTCCCTTCCCACAATCCACTGGGAAAGTGCTGGGACACTTAGAGGGGTAAGGCACACCCATGGGGTGGGTAAGTGGGAGGGGCACGAGGCACACCCACAGGAGTCAGGGCTGCATGAGTCAGGGGTGACAGGTACACCCACGTGGGCTACAGGCCCACAAAATAAGCACAGTCTTGATGCTAATAAACTCGGAAGAGCTTGCTTCAAGGTGCAGTTTTTAGGGACAATGTGGTGCTCTGTAGGTGACCGGGAAAGGCAATGGGCCGTCTCAGACCCTGAAAGACACTATGCTTTATGTTGCTGCTGCTATTTTGAAAAATGCTCAAACTCTGTATACAGATGCATACAAGTTGCTCACCCTAACCCCTGCTAGACAACGTGACCATCAGTCCTACTAAGAGAGAAAATCAGCATAGGTTGAGATATCAGCAACTTACAGAGCCTAGAGCAAAACCGGTGGGAAAAAAACAAGGTTCCATCTTTCATAGTCAGGAATTCCAGGAAAACACAACACATCTAAAATAAAAGAAAAAAATTGCACACTATTAAACCATCTTGCCACCCCCAATCACTCAGCAGAAAATTACCAGCCTGAAAAACAACCGAAAACTGCGTACAACGGTAGTTCCTACTCTATGTGCTGCTGGACCTTGCCTTGTCCCGCAGCGCTTACCTTGGACAGACACCTCCGCTTCTGTCCATGACCAAAGCCCAGTGCCCGCACATCCAGCCAGCTCCGGAGCTGACACCGCCGGCAGCACCGGCCGAGCACCCAAGGCCAAAGCCTTGAGCCATAACCTTTTGACCTTGATCCTGTGACCATTTCCGCTTGACCTTTGACCATGTGACCCCTGGCCTTTTGACCTTGACCTTTGACAACATGGCCTTTTGACCTTGACCTTTGACAGCATGGACTTTTGACCTTGACCCGTGCCGCTTTGACCCCGTGACCTTTTGATCGTGGTACTTGATCTTTTAAAATTCAACTTTGACCTTGTGACTTTTTCCTTGGCCTTTGACCCTTTGACCCCAAGCCTTTACCTCTGGCATTTTGACCTTGACCTTTTGACCACTGACCTGTAACTCTTGGCAACTGACGTTTTGACCTTTGACCATGTGACTGTTGATCTTTGACATATGAAATTTTTACCTTGACCTTTGACCCCATGACATTTGGATTTACCATTGATCCCATAACCTCCTGACCATTGACCCCGTGACCTTTTATCCTTTGACCCCTACTTTTGACCTTTTTGAACTTGACCTTTCACCCCACTACCTTTTGACCTTTGACCCCTTGATCTTTTGACCATAACCCTCGACCTTTGATCCATAGCCTTTTAACCTTAACCCCGTGACCTTTTTGACCTTGACCCCTTGACCTTTTGAATCTTTGACCTTGGTCTTTTGACCTTGACCCCGTGACTTTTTGACCTTGAACTGTGGCATTTTGACCTTGACCTTTGACCTTTTGACCTTGTCCCCAAGAACTTTCTACCTCTTGACTTCGACCTTGACCTTTTGACGCTTACACAAGTTTTACCTTGACCTTTGACCTTTTTACCTTGATCCATTGACCTTTTGACCTCTTGACCTTGAGATTTTGACCTATTGACCTTGACCCTGTGACCTTTGGACCTTTTGACCTTGATCTTGTGATCTTTTGATCTTCACCCGTGACTTTTTTTACCTTTAACCTCTTGACCTTGAGCCCCGTGACCTTTTGTCCTTGATCTTTGACCTTATGGCATTTTGACCTTTTGACATTGACCCGTGACCTTATGACCTTTTGACCTTTACCCTGTGACTTTTCAAACTTTTGACTTTTGACCTTGACCCCGTGACATTTTGACCTTGGCCTTTCAGCCCTGTGACCATTTCACCTTGACTCTGTGATATTTTGACCCTTGATCTCTGACCTGTGGCCTTTTGACCTTTGCTTCCGATACCTTTTGACCGACCATGTGATATTTTGACCCTGCGACGTTTTGACCTTAACTCTTGAGTCGTGATCTTTTGAACTTTGACCCTGTGACCTTTTGACTTTGACCCCACGACCTTTTGACCTTTGACACTGCTATATTTTGACCTTGGCTTTTAACCGTATGACCTTTTGACCCTGCAACTTTTTTTGCCTTTGACCCATGACCCTTTGACCTTGAAATTTACCACCGTGAACTTTGACACGTGACCTGTTGACCTTTGGTCCTGTGACCCTTTGACCCCGCTCCCTTTTAAACTTGACGTTTGACTGCATGACCTTTTGACTTTTGACCCTGCAACCTTTTTTGCGTTTGACTTGTGACCCTTGGTCCTTAACATTTCCCTGTGCCCTTTAGACCTTGACCTTTGACCCTGTGACATTTTGACCCTGACCTGTGACACCATAACCTTTTAGCCTTGATCATTGACCACTTGGCCCGCCGCCACCCAGAGATAAGGAAAGACAGAAAAAAAAAAAAAAAGACAGTGACAGGGAACAGGCCAGAGGGACAAGGAAAGACAGGAGGAAGGACAGAGCATCATAGAAAACAGGTGACTGACAGGGAGCCAGAAAGCCGGATACTCTGAAAGAGACAGGGGCAGGGAGCCAGATACCCAGATAGAGAGAGGATGAGAGCAACAGAGAATGACAGGGACAGAGAAGTGAAGTAATAAACTACAGGAACAGGGAGAAGCACAAAGGATCAGAGAGAGAAAGAGATGAACCGCAAGGAGGAACAGGACAGTGAGATACAGAACGAAAAACACAGCAACAGTGGGCAAGACCAGAGGGGCATTGAGAGAGAAGGAAAAAAGAAGGAGAGCTACCAGAGGACTGAAACAAAATTCAGAGCTTCCAAACCCCCTTGCTTTCTAATGCTCCTCACAGAGGCGGGAGGCTGGATGCGGCTGAGTAAGGATTCTGAGATGAAAACTCAAAAACTACAGAGTGTTATTAAGCAGGCATTCTTTATTGCAGCGCTGGGCAGCACTGGGGATCGCTCCACCGGAGTGGTTTCACAAAGCAGTTTAAGTAGAGTTTAATCCATCCATATTCATTACATATTCAGTACTTTCCTAGAATTCATTACTACATGTTGATAATCTTGGAACATATTTTTCGTTACCCCAATCTCATGGTTTACTTGTGTATATTTCCAAGTTCCTGTTATTTACATATGGTGGTGTACCTATATCTTCCAGTCACCAAAGGTCATTCTTCTTCCTTGGCACAAACATGTCTTGGTTTGAAAGACAGGTGTATGCGGAGGAAGGCAGGAGCCTCCCTTGAAATGGAAAGTGCAACCCCCTTCCCTCCAAATTATTGTAATTTTGAAATTAACGGGCCTTCAGGCAAAGATATGGGGAATAGGAATAACAATTCTTTACTAATATATATATATATATATAACACAAGGCAGGGAAAAAAAACAAACAACCCACTGGTTTACACTGACAGAGTCAGAAATACAACCTGACACCCTGTTAGGGTGGCAGTGGCAGTCCGATAAGATGATGGCTGCAGTCCTCCTGAAGCGATGGATGTAGTTCTGTGGAAGCAGCAATCAGGTAAAAGAGTCTGGTCTTCCTCCAAAGGTCCAGTGGTAGGTAGGTAGCTCTTGTCCTCTGGAACTCCAGTGGGGGGGAAAAACTCCTCTGGGAATCCCGTGGAAGAAGGCTGCTAGGGTGTTGGAGATCTCAGTTTTTATTTGGCATGGACTGCTTGGCTCCTTCCCCCCTCCCCGGGCGGAGCATCTCATAATGGGATGGGGAGTCGTGAGGCAGTTCCTTGATGGGCCATTAACAGGGGATAGTCCAGGAGCGAGTTATCGATGGGTCAGGCGATAAGGCATTGTTGTGCCCATTAACAGGAGATGGTCCAGATGGGGGAGGCAGGGAGCACTGCCCCACCTGGTCTCAACAACTCCTGAAGATGGTAATAGAATACTTTTTTTTCCTTTGGCACATTTTACACTGTAACCTAGGACAAAACACATGATAAGTTCCCCATCTCTTTGACTGATCTCTGACAGACAAGCAATGTAAATTACAAACACAGGGCATAAGGTCAAACGGTTCTCAAAGACTAAACTACATAGCTTAAAACAACCAGGGCTCGCACGGTTAATACCGGAAAATCTTAGCCAGAGCAGGACAAGGACATGGAACAGCATATACAGGTGCAGAGAAGAAAAGAGTGCCAGGAGACAGGCTAGAGAAATTGCGGGGGGGGGGGGGGGGGAGAAGAGAGACAGATGCAAATCAGGCCAAAGAGAGACAAAAAAAGGGAAAAACAGCAGTGGGCTACAGGGCAGAAACAGGATGAAAAAAAAGGAGAGGGAGCAGGAAGAAGTGCAGAGAAAAAGAAAAGAGAGTAGTAGAACAGGAGAGAGGAAGGGAGAGAGGAAAAGGGAGCAGGATAGAAGAGAAGTATAGGGAAGAAAAACCATCACAACAGCATGGGAAAGAGAAAGGGCTAGAGGAGGGGTGGGGGTGGACTGGGATGCACAAGGGGTGACAGGGCCCCCCAGGGCCCAGGACTCACCACAGCTCTCACACTTGATGCTGCCAGGAGTACTGTCGTCTTGTTTGCTCAGTCAATAAATCTGAAGAGTGAAGTGTAAAACTTTAAATAAAAATAATAAAGTCAAGTTTAAAACTTTCTTTAAAGAAAGAACAAATCTCAGTAATTTGCTTTATACTACAAAGGCACGTGGGTGTTTATGTACGTCCAATAAAAATGCTTACACTACAAAATTAATTGATTTTCCATCTGCATTAACTGAACTTGCCTAGCTGCGAATGGATATAATTAAATTACCTGGCTCCAAAATACACCGTTCCGATCCAACTAGGGGTTTTCCTGTGCATTACACTATTAGGAGGGATGTCTAGCCAGCTGCACCGCCCAGGAGAGATGACACTGAACGGCCAGGGAAACACACCATCAAAAGCCAGACAGAAATAAAGTACTTCGGAGCACTGTGGCCAAACATGGGGAAAAACACCCGTAACATTCAGCGACCTCTCTTTTTAAACATTTAGAACAAATACCGAACTGCTTAAACACCCCTCATAAACCACACACTGCGGCTATTTGGCAGTTACAGTTTAAACAACACAAGTCCATTTGTAAGTTACACTTTTTTCTTCCTATCATAAATCAAACTTATAAAAAGTCAGTGAGAGAAGAGATCCCCCATATAGTTTCACTTTTTTGGGGAAGAAAAAGATAGAATGATAGAATCATTTTGGTTGGAAAAGACCTTTAAGGTCATCACGTCCAACCGTTATCCTAACACTGCCAAGCCTACTACTAAACCATGTCCCTCAGCACCACACCTATAAGTCTTTGAAACACCTCCAGGGATGGTGACTCCACCACCTCCCTGGGCAGCCTGTTCCCATGTCTAACCACTCTTTCGGTAAAGAAATTCTTCCTAATATCCAATCTAAATCTCTCCTGGTGCAGCTTGAGGCCATTACCTCTTGTCCTGTCATTAGTTACTTGGGAGAAGAGACCAACACCAGCCTCACGACAACTTCCTTTTAGGTAGCTGTAGAGAGCAATAGGGTCTCCTCTCAGCCTCCTCTTCTCTCAGCTAATCAATCCTAATTCCCTCAGGAGCCCCTCATAAGACATTTTTTCATGACCCCTCTGCTTCATTCCCCTTCTCTGGGCCTGCTCCAGGACCTCAATGCCTTTCCTACACGGTGGTGCCCAAAATTGCACACGGCACTCAAGGTGGGGTCTCACCAGTGCTGAGTACAGGGGCACGATCACTCCCCTGCTCCTGCTGGCCACACCATTGCTGATACAGGCCAGGATGCTGTTGGCCTTCTCGGCCACCCGGGCACACTGACAGCTCATGTTCAGCCGACTGTCAACTAGCACCCCTGGGTCCTTTTCTGCTGGGCAGCTTTCCAGCCACACTTTCCAAAGCCTGTAGCGCTGCTGCTGGGGGTTGTTGTGACCGAAGCGCAGGACCCGGCACTTGGACTTGTTAAACTTCATGCAATTGTCCTCAGCCCATCCATCCAGCCTGTCCAGATCCCTCTGCAGAGCCTCTCTACCCTCAAACAGGTCAACAGTCCCGCTTAATTTTGTGTCATCTGCAAACTTGCTGAGGGTGCACTCGATCCCCTCATCCAGGTCGTTGATAAAGGTATTAAACAAGACCAGCCCCAATACTGAGCCCTGGGGAACACCGCTTGTGACCGGTCGCCAACTGGATTTAACTCCATTTACCAAATCTTTCTGGGCTCGGCCATGCATCCAGTTTCTAACCCAGCGAAGACTACACCTGTCTAAGCCATGAACCACCAGCTTGTCCAACAGGATGTTGTGGGAAACGGCATCAAATGCTTTACTGGAGTCCAGAGAGACAACATCCACAGCTTTTCTCTCATCCACTAGGCAGGTCACCTGATCATACAAGGAGATCAGGTTGGTCAAACAGGACCTGCCTTTCATGAACCCATGCTGGCTGGGCCTGATTCCCTGGATATCCTGCACTTACCTTGCGAGCACACCCAAGATGAACCGCTCCATAATCTCGCTCGGTACCTAGGTCAGGCTGACGGGCCTGTAGTTCCCCAGATCCTCCTTCTAGCCCTTCTTGGAGACGAGCGTCTGTCTTGGTTTGAAAGACAGGTGTCTGCGGAGGAAGGCAGGAGCCTCCCTTGAAATGGAAAATGCAACCCCCTTCCCTCCAAATTATTATAATTTTGAAGTTAACGGGCCTTCAGGCAAAGATATGGGGAATAGGAATAACAGTTCTTATATATATATATATAAAAATAACACAAGGCAGGGAAAAAAAAAACAACCCACTGGTTTACACTGACAGAGTCAGAAATACAACCTGACACCCTGTCAGGGTGGCAGTAGCAGTCCGAAAAGGTGGTGGCTGCAGTCCTCCTGAAGCAATGGATGTAGTTCTGTTGAAGCAGCGATCTTGTAAAAGGGTCTGGTCTTCCTCCAAAGGTCCAGTGGTAGGTAGGTAGCTCTTGTCCTCTGGAACTCCAGTGGGGGGAAAAAACTCCTCTGGGAATCCAGTGGAAGAAGGCTGCTAGGGTGTTCGAGATCTCAGTTTTTATTTAGCATGGTAATAGAATACTTTTTTTTTCTTTTAGTACATTTTACACTGTAACCTAGGACAGCGTCACATTGGTAAGCCTCCGGTCTTCCGGGACTTCTCCTGTTGACCAGGATTGCTGATAAATGATGGACAGTGGCTGGGCAAGTTCCTCCACCAGCTTCCTCAGCACTCTCGGGTGTGTTTCATCCGGCCCCATAGACTTGTGAGTTTCCAATTGGCAGAGCAGGTCATTAAGTACCGCTTCCTGGATTATGATGGAATTCTCCTGGTCTCCATCCCTGTCCTCCTGCTCAGGGGGCTGATTACCTTGAGGGTAACTAGTCTGACTATTAAGGATTGAGGCAAAGGCGGCATTAAGTACCTCAGCCTTTTCCTCATCCTAATAACAAATCCCCAGTGCTGCAATACCTAAGGCTACCAATCAGGACTGGCAGATGTGCTGGAAAAAAAAAAAAAAAAAAAAGAAAATAACCTTGATCACTCTTAGTACAGATGTCAGTGTCTCAGTCAGGTTTTCACATACCCCTAAAAGATATTTTAAAAGCTTACAGACTGAAAAAGCATAAAGCTTTTATTGTGAAAACAGTCCGTTTCTTCAGAACACCCGAACTGTTATGCACAGTTTCTTTCCTCTTTGAGTACAATACAATTCTCACAGAATCATTTCTTAGTAAGCGCACAGAAACAGAAGAATACACACGCTTGCAGGAAGAGAAAATAAACAGAGGGAAGTATATTTTCCATTGGCCTAACCTGCTCCAGGATAGACATTATTTTATTTATCCAGTCACGATGGAGCAGTGGGGAAAGCGGCAAAATTGAAGACAAACAGCAGCAATGTTAAGTGAAATCCAGCTTTAATTCTGATCACATCTTTAAGAGACTCTCCAAGTCTACACCTCAGTCCTACGAAGGACTAGCCCTTTTTTTGGAAGGACAAGCTTCTTTTTTCATGTAAAAGTCCTAGACTGAGGACTCCACAGAACAGAATGTGGACTGAACCACAGGACAAGCAGTCATCAATGCTCTAATGAAAAAAACAAATCAATTATAAACCAAGTTTAAAAATTACTTTCCATCCTGTTTCTTTGGTTACATTTCTACAGGCATCTAGGTGCTCAAAACTTCACTGTCCTGACACCACAGGTTACTGACAATGTACTCGGGCATCTCAAAATAAAAGGCCATCTCCGTCTCATCGATAAAATTAGGGTGAACCAACAGAAGAGAAATAGACAAGGTAACAGGCAGCTCTTACTTTATCACAGATGAGTCTCTTCCTTTACCTGGAATGAAAACATTTCAAACTCCCAAAGGCCCCCTTGGGGAACAAGCCGTGCTTTGTTAATGGCACTTTGTCACCAGCTTTTCTGCCCTGGCAGCAGATGGGCCGTTTTCCAGGCTTGAGTGGGGAGGGGCGGGGTGTGGTCACGCAAGGACGGACTCTGCATACCAACCAATATGGTTTCAAGCAAAAGCCGTTTATTGAACGTTTGGCTGCGTCTTATATACTGTTTTATTTCTGTACATGTAATCATGCATTTTCAGATTGGCTATCTCGCTTTGTCCACCCGCCCAGCATGCAGTTACCTTACTTATGCGATTGGTTACAAGTTCTATGTGACAGTGTCTGTTAGTACCTACTATTGACCCCTTATTTCCTCTATGTCCATATTAAGTATGCTCTCTCTCTGCTAGATAGTCTCCTACAATTCCCCCTTCTTTTGTTTGTAAAGCAAATACAGAAGCTACAGCGTGCTCGAGCGCTTTTCTTACACAGCTTAAAATCACAGGTATTACTGATAATATTAAAAGTACAACGATTAATAAAACAAGCCCTTGCACCAGTAACCCTTTAAGCCAACCCAGAAGATTTATTCCCCATTTGCCCCATATTTCGTCCCACCATGTTGATTGTCCACTGTTTCACAGATATACACTTGGAACAGTTCCCAGTTGCTTCGCCCGTCTTCAGCCGGGCCCCTCGTAGGGTTACGGAACTGCAGATCGGGACTCCACACTCGCTTCACAGTAACACTGCATCTCACTCACTCACACATTCAAATACAGATAACCGGTTTTTACACTATCACACAAGGATCTCTTTACACCATTCACACAAAGGACATAAGGGGACACTTGCAACTACGATTACTACAATAGCAACTATAGCATTAAACAGACTAAAATCCAGTATCATACATGTGTCAGACAAGTTCCAATTCACGTAGTCAAATATCAATGTCAGTGGTCAAAGTACATGTTAACATCAATGCTGACCCGGTTCACAGTGTGAGCACTGAGCAAATTACAGAACCAGACCAGAGCACGTTCCAGATCAAGTGCTATGCATTATCTTGCCAGATGTACGGTGCCCATCATAGGACGTCTCCTACGTTTTACGGACACCTTCCAGAGGGTATACCTGAACCAGAACCAGAAAGAAGACCTTTTTCCGTAGATGGTCCTTGTCTGCCCCTGCAGCGAGCCAGATGAGTCAGGGAGTCCCTCCGAGAAAAGGTCCCGGGGCGTGCCTAGGGAGTCCCTGTCCTCAGCGGCTTCTGCAGCCGGACAGAGATTGTCACATCTGGGTTGTCAACTGAATCTGAGAAAACTCAATAACAACTCAGTGTTATTAAGCAGGTATTCTTTATTGCGGCACCGGGCAGCACGGACGATAGCTCCTTCCACACGTGTGCCAACCAGACAAGTATGCCCGGGATTAATCTGATGAATGGCTGAGCTACCAACTACTCCTAAAATGCCCCATATTACAAAGTTTAAGATCCTCATCTTTGATAGACCTGTTGTTGCTTCTCGCATTCTCGTTGTTTTTCCTTCTGTTTCTGCTCCTGCCTACGCTTCCAAACAAGCCATCTTTCCTTTTCTACCTTTTCCCACTGTCAAGGCCACACCGACCATAATACTGGAGCCTTGATATGACTTCCACGCTCTACCCCACACAGTCCACATGCAACCAATACCCGAGGTCAACGCTGTCCTTTATATTCGGGGCATGTAGATGGCTTCATCAATGGTGACCAATGGTGTGGAACCGCCAGGTTGTTCTTCTTCTGAATTTGACTCCTTCTCCATGCAATTCTTCCACGGCCAGACCCACTTAGCAGGTATCCATCGTGGACCGCTATTTGTAGAAACACAAGCATATCCCCTTCCCCACGTCAATAAATCAGCAGGTCCTTGCGAAGCGTTCGTGTTAACATCCTTCCGTAAGACTTTCGGTTTCTCCTGACCCCAATGCTGCTTTTCTCCCATTAACCCTTGTATATGTATTATTGCTGGCGGAAATTCCCTCTCATTTGCTAATCTTAAATAATTTAATACATATAACGCCTTATCTATCCGGGCTAATGCCGATAATCCTCCACCCTCCCCCTTCTTTTGTTTTTCGAGGAGGGATTTCAAGGTTTTACAGGCTCTCTCTATAATTGCCTGTCCAGTTGAATTACCTGGTATGCCAGTAATGTGTTTAACTCCCAAAGTTTGCAAAAAATGTTGTGCAGATACAGCAACATAACCTGTCCCATTATCAGTCTTTATAGCCTGCGGGATGCCCATCACCACAAAGCATTGTCGCCAGTGTCTTATAACTGCTTTAACATTTGTGGATGTTAAAGGAGTAGCCCAAATCATTGCCGAGAAGGTGTCAATAGTAACATGCACGTGGCGCAAACGGCCAAATTCTGGGACAACAGTGATGTCAGATTGCCATAATTGTAATGAGTGTAATCCCCGCGGGTTAACTCCTGGGCCTGCTAGGACTGATTGTCCTTGGCAGTCAGGGCACACGGCCACTATTGCCCGTCCATCAGACAAAGGAATCTTATATTGCCGTGATAGTACTTTAGCAGACTGATGAAAAAAGGCATGTGAACTTTTGGCTCGAGTGAGAACGTCTACTGATGGAGATACCGTCACCCATGTTGGTGCTACTAGTTGGTCGGCTTGCTCATTTCCTTCTGCCAAACCCTCCATGATGCCAGAGTGACTGCGAATATGCACTACATAATACAACTGTTTTCTCTGAGCCAACAACTCCCATAGTGTTGTTAACAAGTCCCAAAG
This sequence comes from Leptosomus discolor, assembly GCF_034619465.1. Lineage (NCBI taxonomy): Eukaryota > Metazoa > Chordata > Aves > Leptosomiformes > Leptosomidae > Leptosomus > Leptosomus discolor. The sequence continues at coordinate 11,652,208 of NC_141410.1, read as the reverse complement.
ATGCACATTAGGCACTGCTCATAATAAAGAACCCTCAAGTTGGGAAACTACTCCCGCCACGTAAGTGGAGTCTGTAACAATATTGAGTGGATGGTGAGGCCATTTTTGAAAAGCTCGAACCACAGCTCGCAATTTCAATGTTTGCAAAGATATCAGATGAGGCCAAAACGCCTCACACCAGGCCAAAACGCCTCACACCAGGCCAAACTCCCTTCAACCCACGCCCAAACTCCCTTCAACCCACGCCCAAACTCCCTTCAACCCACGCCCAAACTCCCTCAACCCACGCCCAAACTCCCTCAACCCACGCCCAAACTCCCTCAACCCACGCCCAAACTCCCTCAACCCACGCCCAAACTCCCTCAACCCACGCCCAAACTCCCTCAACCCAGGGCCAAACTCCCTCAACCCAGGGCCAAACTCCCTCAACCCAGGGCCAAACTCCCTCAACCCAGGGCCAAACTCCCTCAACCCAGGGCCAAACTCCCTCAACCCAGGGCCAAACCCCCTCAACCCAGGCCAAACCCCCTCAACCCAGACGAAAAACCCTCAGACCAGGCCAAAACCTGTCAAACCTAGAAAAAAAGCACTCAAACCAGGGAAAAACCCCCCTCAAACCAGGGAAAACCCCCCCTCAAACCAGGGAAAACCCCCCCTCAAACCAGGGAAAACCCCCCCTCAAACCAGGGAAAAACCCCCCTCAAACCAGGGAAAAACCCCCCTCAAACCAGGGAAAAACCCCCCTCAAACCAGGGAAAAACCCCCCTCAAACCAGGGAAAAACCCTCAAACCAGGCCAAACGCCCTCAAACCACACGAAAATCTCTCATACCAGACCAAAAACCCTCAGACCAGGCCAGAGCCCCTCACGCCCGGCCAAAACATGTCAATTCAGGCCAGAGCCCCTCACGCCCGGCCAAAAGATATCAGATGAGGCCAGAGCCCCTCACGCCCGGCCAAAAGATATCAGATGAGGCCAGAGCCCCTCACGCCCGGCCAAAAGATATCAGATGAGGCCAGAGCCCCTCACGCCCGGCCAAAAGATATCAGATGAGGCCAAAACGCCTCAAACCCGGCCAAAAGATATCAGATGAGGCCAAAACGCCTCAAACCCGGCCAAAAGATATCAGATGAGGCCAAAACGCCTCAAACCCGGCCAAAAGATATCAGATGAGGCCAAAACGCCTCAAACCCGGCCAAAAGATATCAGATGAGGCCAAAACGCCTCACACCAGTCCCAAACTCCCTCAACCCAGTCCCAAACTCCCTCAACCCAGACGAAAAACCCTCAGACCAGGCCACAACCCGTCAAACCAGGGAAAAACCCCCCTCAAACCAGGCCAAAGCCCCCGTCAAACCAGGGAAAAACCCCCCTCAAACCAGGCCAAAGCCCCCCTCAAACCAGGCCAAAGCCCCCCTCAAACCAGGCCAAAGCCCCCCTCAAACCAGGCCAAAGCCCCCCTCAAACCAGGCCAGAGCCCCTTCACACCAGGCCAGAGCCCCTCACGTCAGGCCAAAACATGTCAATTCAGGCCAAAACGCCTCAAACCCGGCCAAAAGATATCAGATGAGGCCAAAACGCCTCAAACCCGGCCAAAAGATATCAGATGAGGCCAAAACGCCTCAAACCCGGCCAAAAGATATCAGATGAGGCCAAAACGCCTCAAACCCGGCCAAAAGATATCAGATGAGGCCAAAACGCCTCAAACCCGGCCAAAAGATATCAGATGAGGCCAAAACGCCTCAAACCCGGCCAAAAGATATCAGATGAGGCCAAAACGCCTCACACCAGTCCCAAACTCCCTCAACCCAGTCCCAAACTCCCTCAACCCAGTCCCAAACTCCCTCAACCCAGTCCCAAACTCCCTCAACCCAGTCCCAAACTCCCTCAACCCAGTCCCAAACTCCCTCAACCCAGTCCCAAACTCCCTCAACCCAGTCCCAAACTCCCTCAACCCAGTCCCAAACTCCCTCAACCCAGTCCCAAACTCCCTCAACCCAGTCCCAAACTCCCTCAGACCAGACAAAAAACCCTCAGACCAGGCCACAACCCGTCAAACCAGGGAAAAATCCCCCTCAAACCAGGGAAAAATCCCCCTCAAACCAGGGAAAAATCCCCCTCAAACCAGGGAAAAATCCCCCTCAAACCAGGGAAAAATCCCCCTCAAACCAGGGAAAAATCCCCCTCAAACCACACAAAAAGCTCTCATACCAGGCCAAAGCCCCTTCACACCGGGCCAGACCCCCTCAGACCGGGCCAGACCCCCTCAGACCGGGCCAGACCCCCTCAGACCGGGCCAGAAAACTCTCAAACCAGGCCAAAACGCCTCAAACGAGACCAAAACGCGCAAACCAGGCCAAAGCCCGGCAAACCAGGCCAAAGCCCGGCAAACCAGGCCAAAGCCCGGCAAACCAGGCCAAAGCCCCGCAAACCAGGCCAAAACCCCCGCAAACCAGGCCAAAACCCCCGCAAACCAGGCCAAAACCCCCGCAAACCAGGCCAAAACCCCCGCAAACCAGGCCAAAACCCCCGCAAACCAGGCCAAAACCCCCGCAAACCAGGCCAAAACCCCGCAAACCAGGCCAAAACCCCGCAAACCAGGCCAAACCCCCGCAAACCTGGCCAAACCCCCTCAGACCAGACGAAAAACCCTTAGACCAGGCCAGAGCCCCTCAGACCAGGCCAAAACCTCTCAAACCAGGAAAAAAGCACTGAAACCGGGCCAAAACATCTCAAACCAGGAAAAAAGCACTGAAACCGGGCCAAAACCCCTCAAACCACACGAAAATCTCTCAGACCGGGCCAAACCTCCTTAAACCACACGAAAATCTCTCAGACCGGGCCAAACCTCCTTAAACCACACGAAAATCTCTCAGAGCGGGCCAAACCTCCTTAAACCACACGAAAATCTCTCAGAGCGGGCCAGACCCCCTCAGAGCGGGCCAGACCCCCTCAGAGCGGGCCAGACCCCCTCAAACGAGGCCAAAACCCCTCAAACGAGGCCAAACCCCCTCAAACGAGGCCAAACCCCCTCAACCCACGCCAAACTCCCCTCAACCCACGCCAAACTCCCCTCAACCCACGCCAAGCCCCCTCACCCCAAGGCCAAAGCGCCTCACCCCAAGGCCAAACCCCCTCAACCCAGGCCAAACCCCCTCACACCAGGCCAAACCCCCTCAATCCAGGGAAAAATCCCTCGACCCAGACCAACCCCCTCATTCCAGGGAAAAATCCCTCGACCCAGGCCAAACCGCCCTCGACCCAGGCCAAACCGCCCTCGACCCAGGCCAAACCGCCCTCGACCCAGGCCAAACCCCCTCAATCCACGGAAAAACGCCTCAATCCACGGAAAAATGCCTCAATCCACGGAAAAATGCCTCAACCCAGGCCAAACCCCCTCAACCCAGGCCAAACCCCCTCAACCCAGGCCAAACCCCCTCAACCCAGGCCAAACCCCCTCAACCCAGGCCAAACCCCCTCAACCCAGGCCAAAATCCTCGGGAAGCGAACTCGTGCACTGCAGATACGCCGTGACACCAAACCTCAGGCTGTCCAGCTGCACCGCCTCCGACCGTCGCTGCTGCGCCAATGGAAGCCTCCGGCCGACGCAGTGCCGAGCACCCGTGACCCCGTCGTCCGCCGGCTCTGCCAGTGGCGTGTCTGGCGAAATCCGCAACGCTGCCAAGTCTGCGGCAAGGCTGGGGAGTGTTTTTTTAGTGAAGGAAAATGCCATTTGAACTTTCAAGTCCAACCTGCAAGGAAAAACAAACACCGTGTACGAGGCTAGACCCGTTCCTGTCTGTTGCAGAACTTGTACCAGCGCTACATTCTGGACGGGACCGAATGACAAAGCAGAATTACAGCCTGCAAGAATCCTCCTCTCAAAGCTCTCTGGTTGCAAAGTGAATATTGTAGATCACCAGCAGTTGTGAGACACTGAGACTCCTACTTTTCTCCATCTGCCTCCCCCAACAGAAAGAAGTCCCAAAGGACAGAAAACACCAGGATAGGGTTGAAACAAAACCAAAAACCAAAACCAAGGAAAAACCGTCGGGGGAAAAGAACCCCAAAGCATCAGGAACTGTACCAAGCACTTTAAGTAACACTGAAGTGACTCGAACCAAAACATGTGACAAAACACCTCAGGAGAGGTGCCAGGAAAGACAAGTGAGTCCACACAGAGCAACACCCGTGTCCTTCTAAGAGGACTAGGCAGGTGAGAGAAGGCCCTTTGAAGGCCCGTGGTTCTGAGAAGGCCACTTGTCACACAAATTGATTCTGGTGCCTGGAAGGGAAATGGAGGGGACTGGGGGGGCACACGAAGGGGAGGGAGGAACTCTGACAGCTTACGGAGATGCCTGCGGTGCAAAGCCAAAAAGACGGCTCCAGGATGGCTCGGCGTCCGTGCCATCGACCCTCCCAAAAGATGTTGTGACCCCACTTGGGGACGACAACCTCTGGCCCTAGCGCCCCCGAGGCTGGGCAGAGGCAGCAGCGCTTGGCGTAGCTGCTGGCAGGGGGCCTGACGGGGTGGAACATGTCCCGGCAGGGCCTGGCCAGGCCCAGGAGCACATCTGGTCCTCGCTGAGGGGCTGGAGCTGATGGGGGCCTGAGGAGCACAGGGTGGTCTGGTGTCCCCAGGTGCAGCTCTTCCCTCCCGCAGCCGCCTGCGCTCCTGTCTATGCCCGAAGACCTGTGCCTGTGGCGGTGGTCGGGTCCGGAGCTGCCAGCACCAGCAGCCCCAGAGCAGAATGAGCTCCCTGAGCAGAGGCCGAGGCTCATATACCCCAGGCCCCACCCCCGGACAAGTGGTGGGGATGGGACATGAGGGGGGGTGGTGCTGGGGGGGGGGGAAGCAAGGCACACCCAAGGGGGGGCGGGGTGTGGGGCGGGGTGCAGGGAAGCAAGGCATGCCCACGGGTGGGCGGTGCCAGGGCGGGGCAACAAAGGCACTCCTGGGGGCCGCAGTGCCGGGACAGAAAAGGCACACCCCGCAGGGGCAAGCAGGGCACGTCTACAGTGGCCAGTGCCGAAGAACGGCAGCAAGGCACACCCACGGCGGGGAGGCGCCGGGTGGATTTAGAGCCAGGCACACCCACCGTTGGCAAGGCCACCAAGTTGGGGGTGGCATGGGAAAAACCCCACCTGCAGGCATGGACAGGGGGATGGGGAGGCATAGACAGCTGCAGACGTGGTGCACATCTTCACGGCTGCTCGATAATCTCACCTTCAAGTCCTAGGAAGGGAAATGGGGTCACAAACACTCCTCACAAAAAACAAGTTGCCATCCTGCAGGAAGTTCAGAATTCCAGGAAAATCCAATGCACCTAGAACAAGACAACAGCAAAACTATCAGTTAAAAAAGCTGTGTGTTTTAAAACCCTCTTGTCACCCCTGAACACCCCCTAGGAAACTGCTGATTTAAACAGAAAGAAAAAAAAAAAAAAAAAAGCCCAAGCTGCATCCCAGGGCACTTTCTACTGTGGGTGCTGCTGGACCCTGCCCAGTCCCACAGCTCTCGCCTCGCACAGAAGGAGCTCCCAGGGTAGAGCCCGCGGCTCATCTACCCCGGGCCCCGACCACCACCCTTCCCACAATCGCAGGGAAATGAGAAACTGAGACACAGGGAGAGGGAGATCTAGAAATGCCTTTTTCATAAGCAGTGGGGAAGAATGAAATCAGAGCTGGTGGGGTGCCAGAAAGGAAAAGAAATAGAAAGGAAAGGTAGAAGGCGACACTTTACAGGGCAATGCTAGCAGAAGAGCAAAAAGCTTTGGGGAAGCAGACAGCCTGAAAGGCAGACAGAGGCAGGGACAGGCAAGGAGGCAGGCAGAGATCTGGAGAACCAGGGCAGGGATGGCCCTGGACACACATGAGGGGACATGTGGCTCCTGGCACCAATGGCAGACCTTCACCACCCTGAGGCTTTTCTTTCTGTCTCTGCCTCTTCCTCCTCCACAGTACCAGGTGCCTGACCTTAGGAGTAGGAGGTGGGTGACTCAATGCACTTCTCCCACGAGGTTTCCTGGACATGCAGCAGCTCACATGTGTGGCCAACAGAGCCGCCAAGGTCCTGGTGCCATGTGCTGGTGGCGTGCTCTGTTGGGCATGGCTGGGAGGGATCCTTCCTTGCCACAGGGACCAGCTGGAGACAGGTGCCTGTGGAAGCCCCTTGGTTTGACTCCTCAGCCAGCTTCTACAGTTGGGCATGCCCAGGCAGCCCCCTTCCTAGCCCAATGCAGGGCCAGCCCCATCATTAGCCTCACTGGCCACACCTGCCCCAGCTGGAGCCCATCAGGAACAGGGGCCTGGCCAAAGCCCCACAGCACATGGCCCCCTCCCTGGCACCTGCCCACAGCCACGAGCTCTGCACCCAGGGGCTTGAAAACCATCCAGGGGCACAGAGGAGGCAGGAAAAGTTTACTCACCTCTGCCCAGAACGACTCCTGGCACTGAGCTGGCTACCAGGCTCGGTGCCCAAAAGCAGCAGGACAGCAGGAGAGAAGAGAAGGGAAAAAGCAGGAGGAAGGTAGAGAAGAGGTGGGGGACAGGCAGCCAGCAAAAGGAATGCTGCAATCAGGAGAGGGACAGGGAGCAGGACAGTAGCGTAGAGAGAAGAGTACTGGGACACTGAGCAAAAAACCCAGGGAGAAATGGAGGAATACATAAGAGAGAGGGTGAGCAGGAGGGACCAGCAGGACCACAAGGCAGGGACAAGATGAGGGACAGGGAAATATTCTAAAGCAATAGGGGAAAAGAAACAGAGGCAAGAACTAACACATAGGGTCAGGAAGACAGAAAGAGGGAGCCTTACAAAGACAATGTAAAAAGTGACACCATTTCCACCCCCTCTTGATTTCCACATTTTCCCTGACTTCGCACCCCATCTCAGCCTCCACTTTCTTCCAGCCCTGCCACCTCCCCCTGGCTTGAGGGGAAGCCCCAGTGCAATCAGGAAGGTGGTAGGCTGTCCAGAGGGCTTCCACAGCAAAGGGGCCAGGAAAGAAAGCCATTGCTGGCCCCCCCCATCCCTCGGCAGCCCTTTCCCAGGCAGCGGAAGGAGCAACAGGCAGGGCAGCAGAGATGGACCGGGATGTGCATGGGAGAACATGTGACTCACCCCAGCTCCCAGCACCGGCTCAGACCTTCAGCACCCCAACACTTTTCTCTCAACTCCCCTCCACCGCCAGGCTGGCCAGCGGCTCACACACACAGCCGATGCAGGCACCAAGCTCCCAGCAATGTGTACTAGTGGTCTGCTTCATCATGGACAGCTCAGGGGGATCCTTCCTCACCACAAGGACCAGCCATTCCATGCTGGAGGCACATCCACTCCCTCCTCAGCCAGTTCACTTTTACCAGCTCTCTCAGGCAGCCCCTTTATAGCCCACAGCAGGGCCAGCCCTGTCATTAGCCCCACTGGCCACACCTGGAGCCCATCAGGAACAGGGTCCACAGGCAAGAACAAAGACCCAGGGACAAGGAGCTCAGAAGAGGGAGATGTAGGAAGAAAATGTAAAAAGTAATGCTGCTTTTCCACTCTCCCACCAACTCCTGCCCTTGGGAAAGCCTGATGGAAACAATGAGACTTCAGGATGTCTCTGCTGGGTGCCCCTCATTCCTCTGACATCTACTGGTGATTGCATTTTGGGGGTAGTCTCAGGGATTTGAAGCCCAAGGAAGCGCCAGAGCAAAGTTTGGAATGCAAATAGTTTATTGGTGGTGTGCGTCTGGAGCAGCAGTACTTGGAGAAGTGGGGGCAAGGCAGGTGCATGGAGCAGGGACATGGGGCGGGGGGGGGACAAAACATGCCCATGGGAGGCAGGTGCAAGGCACACCCATGGGGGGGGGGGGTGGGGAAGGCAGGTGCACAGGGGGAGGATAGGGTGTGAGCTATGCACACCCATAAAGTGGGTACAAAAAGCTGTTGGGGATAACCTTACTGAGGAAGATGAAGTTGACCTTGACAGCATTCCAGTATACCCTTGAAAAGACGGAAGAAGTGGATGAAGAATGTTGTAAACAAGTTTGAGGAAGTGATAAGAGACTGAGCAAGAAGAGACTGAACAAGTAAATGCCACAGAGCAGAAATTTGGCAAGAGAACAGTAGATACAGCGGGAAATACAGTAGGAGCTCCAGCCAATCAGTATGTGAATAGAGGTGAATGGACAGAGCTATTGAGCGAATCATTTCAGCAGCCTTAATGCATGAAAAGGTGGACAGATAAGAAAGGTTATAAAAGGGTATGCTTTTTCTGCTGCACCATCTTGTCCATCTTGGCTTTTGCAACTTAATAAAGACTGCCTTCTTACATATACTTTTGTCGTTGTCCATCCCTACCGTGAAAAATAAAGCAGGCAAGGCATGCCCATGGGAGGCAGGGACATGGGAAGTAGGGCCAGGTGCACACACAGGAGTCAAGGCCACAAAGATCGGTGTGGCATGGGAAAAACCCCACCTGAAGGCACAGACAGGGGGATGGGGGGGCATAGACAGATGCAGACGTGATGCGCATCCTCATGCTACTCAATAATCTCATCTTCAGTCCTAGGAAAGGAAATGGGTTCACAAACACTTGTCACAAAAAACAAGTTGCCATCCTGCAGGAAGTTCAGAGTTCCAGGAGAATCCAGTGCACCTAGAACAAAACAACAACAACAACAACATCAGTTAAAAAAGCTGTGTGTTTTAAAACCCTCTTGTCACCCCTGAACACTCCATATGAAACTGCTGACAAAGAAAAAAAAAAAAGTTCAAGCTGCATCCCAGGGCACTTTCTACTGTGGGTGCTGCTGGACCCTGCCCAATCCCACAGCTATCGCCTCACACAGAAGGAGTTCCCTGGGCAGAGCCCGGGACTCATCTACCCCAGGCCCGCCCACCGCCCTTCCAAACATCCCCCGGGGAAGGGGCCGCCACGGGGCACAAAGGGGAAAGCGTGCAGTGCGCAGCCCACCCACTGTAGGAGGCAGCAGGAGAGAGCGCGGCAGCGCGCACCCGGGGCTGCATAACCGCTTTTTGGTCACACGGTAGCAGCAGGGAGCGCGGAACGCTCCGCTGGGCCTGCAGTACCGCGTTTCGGTCACAGGGTGGCAGCAGAGAGCGCGGCAGCCCCTTCGGGGCTGCAGTACCGCTTTTCAATCACAGGGTGTCAGCAGGGAGCGTGGCAGCGCCGCTGCGTCTGCACTACCGCTGTTTAGTCGCAGGGTGGCCCCAGAGAGCGCGGCAGCGCCCTCGTGGCTGCAGTACCGGTTTTCGGTCACAGGGTGGCCGCAGAGAGCGCGGCAGCGCCCTCGTGGCTGCAGTACCGGTTTTCGGTCACAGGGTGGCCGCAGAGAGCGCGGCAGCGCCCTAGTGGCTGCAGTACCGGTTTTCGGTCACAGGGTGGCCGCAGAGAGCGCGGCAGCGCCCTCGTGGCTACAGTACCGCTTTTCGGTCACAGGGTGGCAGCAGGGAGCGCAGCAGCGCCGCTGAGTCTGCAGTACCGCTTTTTGGTCACAGGGTGGTAGCAGAGAGCGCGGCAACGGCCGCCAAAGTGCATACGCTGCTTCTAGGCTGCAGTACCGGTCTTTGCTCACACAGTAACAGCAGAGAGCGGCAGCGTGCCGCCGGGGCTGCAGTACTGCTTTTCGGTCACTGGGTAGCAGCAGGGAGAGCGGCATCACGCCTCTGGGGCTGCAGTACCGCTTTTCGGTCACACGGTGGCAGCAGCAAGCGCCACAAATCGGTGTCGCCGCACACGAGCGTGTATCACGCCCCAGTACCCAATCCTAGTCAAATGGTGGTAGCAGAGAGCGCCGCAAAGGGCCGCCAGCGCGCATGCGCGTACCCCGAGTTGCAGTACCGCAGCCACCCACGCGGAAGCAGCACAGAGCGCCGTTTCACGCAGCACCTCCTGGCGGTCACAGCGGGCCAGCAGCACCTGCGTCTTTCTCTGACATTGGGGGTACAGGGGGACCCGAAGAGCGGTGGCGGATGACCGACACCAAGGGCTCCCCCCGGCATAACCCACAGACGAGCACTCACCTGCCACAGCCCACGAGACAGAATCCACACTCAATACCTGCCCCATGCTGGATCATCGACGTCGGCTGCCGCGCAGCAGATGCTCAACTGCCCCTTTCCCCACCAGATAGCCATGGCTGCTGCGCCTGCAGGGCAGCCCTTGGACGGAGACAGAGCTGGCCCCACGGGGTGAGAGCACTGAGCGACCAGCAGGCAAACCTGGGCGGTGAGCTGCTGCGCAGCACCGGACACTCACAGCAAGACATCAGGAAACAAAAGGCCCCAGCCATAGTTCAGCACATTAGAAGAACAACACAGAAGAAAGGACAGGAATTCAATAGAAGGAGGGACAGGAGAGCAGTCGAACTGAAGGAGACCAGCCCAAAATAAGACGCATCCTCTACAAACCAGAGTGATTTGAATACTTAACACTCCATAGTAAGACAAAGAGATACGATTTCCAACACATTCTTAGCAGAAAAGCAACTGCTCTTGCTCATGTTTGATGCCCTTCCTTACAGCGCTGCTGCAGGACAAGGCTGTACACCCCCATCTAGATCTATGCTTACACCTGTCTCCGAAATACACAGTTGTTATTTGACTCTGCTCCCCCCCCCCCCCCTCTTGTTCTATCATGTCACATGATTAGAAACAAAGTATTTCAGAGCGCTCTGTCAAAACACAGGGAAGAAATGCAGTAATATGCAGCTGCCTCTGGCTTGGAAGAGTTAGAGAAACCCCTGACCGCTTAAGTACACCTCATATATTACACGCTGTACTGATCCGGCAGCGAGTTTAAATCGCGTTAGTCATTCTGCCAATTATACAATTTTAACTTTCTCTAGAGTTTCATGTATGACAGGAAAAGATCAGTGAAATAATAGATACCCCACATGGTTTTACTCATTAAAAAGAAAAAAAAAAAAAAAGAAATTCAAATCCCCAGGGCTGCAATAGGTAAGACCACCGAACAGGACTGGCAGATGCGCTAAGGCTTCTGGCTGTACCAAAGCACGCAGAGGAACATTTTTTAATCATATCTCGACCGTTGCAACCAAGAACGCAAAGACCAGCGACGCCATCCACTTTTGGAACACCTGCTGTGCTTCAGTCTTTGGAAACAAATTGACTTCTCTGTTGTTTTGTTTTACAAAAGAGGGCAAAAAGTCTTGCTGCTCATGACTTCTACAGCCAAGCACACAGAGTCCGACAGGCAGTTCGTACAACGCAATTTCTTTGAAGGAGAAAGATTCCCATTTTGGGAAAATCTCTTTTCCAACTGAAATCAAAGTTACGCACTGCAGGACAGTGGTCCTCAGTCCCTCAGCTTTGCTTCCAGAGGGCTGGGGACCCGCGTCCATCCTCAACAGAAACCACATCAACTAACCCGATTACTCCTGCAGTTGCCACGTTCCTCCTCGTCACCTGCAGAAAAAAAAACCCCACACACCGCTGACAGCGGTAGTTGTCACACGAGTCACCACAGACCTCCTCCAAACACCCTTCTCCTCAAAAGGAACGTGGTCTTCCGCTCAACTGCTCCGCACCGATTCCAGTGTTGGACGCTGCAGCCGTCATCGCTTGCGGCACCTAAGGTAGCAACAGACAGAGAAATACCGTCACACTTGGCAGAAATCACCAGCCCCACGCCCCTCCTTGCTGCTCCTTAGCTCACCACCTCAAAAGCTCACCCAACTCCAAAGGCAGCTGCGTAACACCCGCACAACCAAACAGAAATGCTTGACCAAGCTGCCGCAAGACGCTCCACTCTCGGACGCCAGCCCGACTGACAACCGCCTCGCCTCCTCAGGCCGCTGGTCGGCACGCGGCTTCGCCCCTCCGAGGCTACGTGCGTGACCCGCGAAAGCCAAAACAAAAGGCACGTGCTGAGATACCACCCGAAACCACAGCCTGCCCATGCCCACTCCCCTCTCCTACTCGTCTACTTCGGCCGCCCACCCACCCGACCTCTGCCAGCTGCCGCATTGAGGCTCAGGTACCACCTGTAAAACACAACCAATAAGGGATGCTTATAAACTTCATGAACAACACAACGCCTGAAAAGTAACTGCGCTGCTGCAGCCCACCAGTGCCAGCTCGCCTTGCCCCAGCCACCCGCGGTGCCCATACCCCGCTTCACTCGCTGCTTCATGCCTTAGGAATACAACAAACCTACCAAGACCTGTCAGCTGCTCACACAGCCATCGGCCGCATCTGCCCGCCGACACCACGCACCAACCCGCCTTCTTACGGCCGCTCCCTCGCCCCTCCTCTAACCCTTTGGCGCACGGCTCGTCTCACTGCATCTGAAAACGGCATCGAACGAGTCACCCGGATGCGGAGCAACAGCTTAATGGTTCCGGAGGTCTCCTTTCCACGTAGGAATACCCTCTAGACTCCAACAACAGCCAGCCAGCCATCACAGAAAACCAAAGCCAAAGCAACACCCGGCCCTATGCGTACGACCCTTAACACCTTCCGCCCCGGAAGTCAAATGCCACGGCCCCTGACGAAAAGATACGGCCACAACCGCAACAATGGACACGCGAGAAGCCGGGCCCCAAGACCCAACATCCACAGGATGTGGAGTAGTCGTCATCCCAGAAGAGGGCTCTGTGAGAACAGACCACTCGACAGTGGATACCCCGGCGCATCCCGGACCACCCATCACCTTCTCAGACACGAGACGCACCGGACAGATCTGCGTGTGGAGCTTCTCGCGCAAGACGGGGAGTGCTCGGTCGGTGGTACCCCGGTGAGTCGAGGAGCACGAGACCCTCGGTGCGGCTACCGATGCGCCCGCCTACCGCAAAATAATAAACCGCCGGAGCATCGAGACCCCAGTAATGTGCAGTATAGCGCACATGGAACAAGCACCACCGACCACCTCCTTACAGCTGAACCCCCTGAGGAATCACAGTGGCGGTTGGCTGACGGAAAAACCACAGCGGCTCAAAGATCTAACACAGGCACCTTGCAACCACAGAAACCAGTGCTAAACACACAATAGGTGAAAAACAACAAGGAAACGTAACTGCCATGACCAGCACTACGACACGTCTCATCGGGCGCTTCACAAAAAAGTCAGAAACGGAGTAACGGGAAGGCTCGCGTGCCCAGGTCTACAACAGAAGAAAGACCCCAGCCGGAGGCTGTTACGAGCACAAAGAACACAAACCCTCTTCTCTGAGAAGTTCCAGGGAAGACGCCTTCTTGAGAAACGCTCAAGCTCTCTATACAGGCGAGTACAAGACGCTCACCCTAACCCCCGCTGGACAATCTCACCGTCGGTCCTATCAAGAGAGAAAAATCAGCATAGATCAAGACGTCAGCATCTTACACAGCACGCAGTAAAAACGGTGGAGAAAAAAAACAAGGTTCCATCTCCCTTAGTTAGGAATTCCAGGAAAACATAATGCATCCAGAATAAAAGAAAAAAAAATGGCAGGCTATTAAACCACTTTGCCACCCCCAAACCCGCAACGGAAAACCGCCAGCCTGAAACAACAAAAACAACTGCATACAAGGGTACTTCCTACTATGCCTACAGCAGAACCTCGGCCGGTCCCGAAGCTCTTCCCTCACACCAACGCCTCCACTTCTCTCCATGACCAAACCCCCAATGCCCGTGCAGCCCAGCTGGCTCCAGAGCTGCCGCCAGCGACCGGACCAGTGGAGTTCCTGCACCGCAGCAGCCCAGAGCAGAACGGGCTCCCTGTGCAGAGGCCGGGGCTCGTATACCCGTGGCCCTGCTCACCACCTTTCCTGCAATCCCCCGGGAAAGAGGCTGGGGTGACCCCCAGCAGACACAAGGGCGGCCGGAGGAGCAGCGGGGAGTTTCCTCACCTGCCTCCATGTTATGGCGTACAAAGCACTGAGCAAAGACAGCGACCTGTACTGGAAACGACGATACCTTCTCTTTTACTGTATCTATGGCATCAGCAACATGACCGTGTAGGGAATTAAAGTCATTTAAGTAGGAGAATAAGGACACAAACCTGAGCCAGATGCAGTCAGCAACATCCCCAGGGAAGGAACCAGCAACTGAGTCCTGAGTGCTGTCCCTGGGAGACATAAAGAACGGTCAACTGTTGTCCACAGTGATGCTTGTGGCTCTCCCCGGGCAAGAACCCCTCCTTCTGCAAGAGCTTCTGGCAACGCCCCTCTTTCCCCAGACTGATGCAAACGGCACCCGCGTTTATGGGACAATAAAGCACGCTCACAGGCCAGCTTGCTGCTGTGAGGGCATGGTCTGGGGCGGTCTGTGGCTATGGGACAGGCTTCAGGGGAGGTGCTAGACCTGGGGGCAGCTGCATGGAGTGAGCAGGGCTAGAGGAGTTTTGTTGAGTGCCTTTTCCAGGGGGTGGGAAAGCCTCCAGGTGCCCAGAGGGGTGGGGGCAGCCATCTGCCCTTCTTTCTGCTTCCTCTCCACCAGCTCTCAGAAAATCCCTAGGAACTGCCCCGACTCCAACTGTTACAATCAGATCTAAATTTGGAATAGCTAATTACTTTTCATTGATAATTAATTGGTTTTTAATGAACAACTAATGTCTTATATTAAATTATTTCCTGATTCAATTAATTTACATTATAGTAAGAAATATACAAAACCTCACTTATGCTAAGAGACAGCAGCTGCAGGCCTTACAAAGACGGCCAAAGCTAAAGCTGCTACGGATTGTGAAATTGTCCAGAACACAGAACAGGGAGGCAGGGAGACAGGTACGAGGAGTGAAAACGTACATTCTCAGCTACTTACCTTATGTGATGAAACCACAGAAACAAAGGAATGTTGCTGTGAAGACTCTCCCATCCTCCCCACCCTGATTTGTATATCAGAGATCTAGATCAGTAAAATAACCAATGATTATATTAGCATGGGAATATTAATAAAGTTATATAATAAGGTGGAACAACCATTGTAAACATCAAAATTAATAGCGGGCATAACACACATGCTTATATTAAAACATGTTAAAGATCATGACTTTGCAGAAAAAGGATATAAAAACGCCGAATTTTAGATGTAACTTTGAAGCGCATCAGGAGGAGCTATCGCCCGTCTTCCCAGCGCTGCAATAAAGAAGTGCCAGCTCATCTGCAGCTGTGTAGGTAAGTTTGTCGTGATTGCTACCCTCCATCAACACAACTGACCGTCAGCCTGTCTGATGTCAGCACTCTCAGGCAGACGGGCCCAGGCAGCACCATCCCCTGAGGCTGCAGCCTTGAGACACAGAGCAGCCATCACCACCATCAGCCTCACTGCTCCCCGCCCCCAGCCCGGGCTCCTCCAGCCCCAGCCCGCAGCTGCAGCCACGGCCACGTTAACTGATCCCCCGCTTAACGAGTACAAAGGACTACAGACACAGCCATGAGTACAAAGGAGGCGGCATGTGTTTATTCGGGAATGCATCTAGGTGCCGGGAACGTGTCTGCTCTGGGGCTCGGAGCCGTTCACTCACCCTTCCCTGGGACCACTTGGCAGTCGTCGCTGAGGCAGCGGGTACGGAGAACGAAACACGGCCATGGGGAGCTGGGCAGAGGAACAGAAAGAGAAAAGATGAGGGAGAAGAACTGAGGATCAGAGAAAGGTACAGGGAAAAGATCAGTGAGATAGAGAAACCAATTAAAGAGGGCCGAGGAGCCCTGCAGGGACGTGGTGGTGAAAAAAACAGGGCCAGGGAGCAGTACAGAGGGACCGCACGAAAACTTGAATGAGAGGAATAAAGAAGGCAGGAGAGAGTCAAAGACGGGGTGGGAGTGGGCCAGCGGGCCAAGGGGCGGACGGAGGACGGGCAGCTGGACAGCGAACACTGAGCGACGGGGGCGGCCAGCGGCACGCGCAGCGCCTGAGCTGCGGTTCCGCTCCTCGGAAGCCGGGCGATGCCCCAGCGCGCATGCGCTCTCAAGCCCCGGCCGCACCGCAAGTTCGCACAAAAACAAACAGGAAACCGCACGTCGTGCTGTGCCGCACGCGCCCGAGAGCAACGCGGATGCGCGGCAGCCGCGAAAAGTGCAGCTCCTGGCGCGTACCGGGTAACGCCGCGTGGCCACCCCGCAGCCGAGGGCCGGACCGCTCGGCATGCCGCGACAGACAGCCTTCCCTGCCTTACGGCCCTGCAGGACACCGTTTCCACCCGACACTCCCTCTGACATGGACTCCACCGGCTCGGCCGCCCCCCGCCCTCCTGGGGGCTTTTCCCGGGACGCACCGGTCGATCGCCCGGCCCCACTTACCTTCTTCCTCAGCACAGCCATAAGCCCGGCGGCCGCTCTGCTCCTCCTGTGGCTCACGCTGGCCCCTCCTCGGCCACCCGGGGCCGAGCAGCACCAGCCACCCGTTCCCGGGGAGGGGCCGGGCCGTCGTCATCAGCTTCACTGCCCCCACCTGGAGCCCCGCAGGAGCAGGGGGCCACTGCCCAACCCCCACAGCACACCTCCTCCCCTGCTCCCTTCACAGCCCCTTGCCTGTGCAAAGGGACTGCAAACGCAGCCGGCAGGGTAAAGGAGATGGCGAGTGTTTACTCAGTCAAGCATGTAACAAGTCCCGGCAGCGAGTCTGCTCCGGGGCTCAGGGCCCCCAACACTACCCCTGCCCCTGGGACACCTCGGCAGCCCTTCCCAGAGTCATGCTCATCGTGGGGAACAGATGGTTGGTCGGCTGGCTCCTGGAGCGAGGGGCTGCTGGGCAGAGGTGGAGGAGCAGTGTGCAGGACACTAGAAGAGAGGAGAAAAGTGGCAGCCAGCTCACAAGGCCGGGTGTAGCAAGAGAGAGTGGGGAAGAGACGGGATGGCAAGAGAGGAATGGGGATAGGGAGCCTGACAGAGGTGCAGAAAGAAGCAGCAGGGAGAGAGGAAGAGAGGCAGCAGGGAGAGGGAGAAGGAATAGGACAGAGACCAACAAAGAAGGATGGGGACCAGGATGGAGATGAGCAGCACAAGAGAGGGAGGAAAGAAGAAAAGGAGCAGGGAGAGAAAGACAAAAAAGAGCCAAAGTACAGGGTGGAGATGGAGGAATTACTAAATAGGGACAGGGAACCAGGCAGAGATGGAGAATTAGATAGTGATGGGCTACAAGACGGATAGGGACAAAATGGAAAATACTGGCAGGGAGCAAGACAGAGCAAGGTAGTGAAAGAAAATAATAGTGATGGACCACAGGAAAGAGAGGAAGGCCCTAAAAAGTAGGGACAGGGGGCTGGACAGAGAGGGACTGAGAATGGAAAAACCACGATGCGCTACAAGACACAGAGGGAGGAATTTTAAAAAGTAGGGACCTACAGCCATACAGAGAAAGATGGAGAAAGGAAAAATAGCGACGGACTGCAGGGCAGAAAGGGAAAAATTAAACACGGAACCAGACTATGATAGAGAAAGGGAAAAAAAAATGCGATGGACTACAGGGCAGAGCGGCAGGAATTAAAGAATCAGGACAGAGATGAAAAAAGACGTCCCAGAGATCCCCCTTCCACAGGGAAGCCACAGATCCAGCAGGCTCTCACCCACAAGGACTTGGAAACAGCCAAACGACGCAGCTCCGCATCCCTCCCCTCCCGCTCCCAACAGCCGCGCCTGCGGAGCGCCCCCGCCCCGCAGCCCGGCCCGGCCCTCCTCACCCCCCGCGCACACCCCTCAGCTCATCCCTCCTGCCACCGGCAGCCCTTGCCACCCCCTTGCCTCCGGACACACGGCGGCGGGCAGACCTCCCGAAATCCGCGGCGCCCGGGGCCCTCGGCGCTGGGCGGCCCTGACCGTCGTCCGCTGCCTGCGAGAAGAAACCGGGCTCCGCCGCGCGCCCGCCTCTGCTCCCGCGGGAGGGAGACGGGCCGCTCCCCGGGCCTGGTCTGCCCGCGCCCCTTCCGGGGCGGTGCTAGACGCCGCGCTTCCGGTCCCTCGTACGTCATCGCTCCGCGACGCAGAGGAGGTCCGTCCGCCGTCATGGTGCAGCTCGGTGAGTGCGGAGGGGGGGCGGCCCACCAGCCTCGGCCCCGGCCCCGGCCCCGGCCCCGGCCCTCCAACCGCTTCGCGCTCTCCTCGCAGGTACCTGCCTCCTGAAGGGCTACCGCGGCGGGCACGTCGTGATCCGCTTCGCCCTCGGCGGCTGCACCAACCGGCCCTTCTTCCGCATCGTGGCAGCGCACAGCAGGCGTGCCCGCGACGGGAAGTACCTGGAGCAGCTCGGCTGTCTCGACCCGCTAGCTAACGCCCACGGCGAGAGGGTGGCGGGGCTCAACCTGGAACGGCTGCGCTACTGGCTGGGCTGCGGCGCGCAACTCTCCCGGCCCGCTGAGAAGCTCCTGGGTAGGCCCGGAGTGGGCGTCCGGGAGCGGGGAGCTGGGGGGCAGGGGCGCTACGGCTCGCCGCGGCTCACCGCCTCTCCTCGCAGGTCTGGCGGGGTTCCTGCCGCTCCACCCCATGACGGTCACCGGCGCCGAGAGGCTGCGGCGGCGGCGGCGAGCGCACGAGGCCGCCGCGCCCACTGGGGACGGCTCGCCCGGGCCCAGCGACACGCCCTGAGAGACGCCCCGGCCAAGGGGCTGCCGAGCGGCACAGAACCACCCCGGCCCAAGGCTGCACCCTGCCCCGTCAACCCAACTGACCGCATTAAAGTGTCATTTGCACGCTTTACACTGTGCCTGTGGTGCTCTCTCCGCATTCCGCCCTGAAAAGGTTAATGTTGCTGCCAAATTTGGTGCAGCAAATGGAAAAGGGGCTTTCCTACTATAATGTAGCTATGGAACCATTCCAGGAGGCATTTTCCTAAAGGCACGTTATTAGCTCTAGCATATCACTTTCTGCAGCAATGACATGACTACTGCCAGACTGCATTTGCTTACTGCACCTGTCAAGTGTTTTGACTCCTGGCTCTGATTTACTGTAACAGGACAGTCCAGGAGAGGCCTGGGGCAGACAAATGCAAATGGGACTGCAGCTGTCTAGTTTCTGTTTAGTTTCACCTCACAGAGGTTCAGGGCCTATTTCTTCACTCAGAAGCAGAAGGGAAGGATTTCAGTCTCTGGCAAAGAGAGTGGGATTTGCATAAAGTGAGATAGGAGTCTTACTACTTCATCACATATTTGACCCCGTGCCCAGAAGCAAGAAACCCACTGAAATCTCTCTCCTGCCTTAGATACATTAATTACTTTTTGGGGTTTCCTTTGGTGCAACTCTCACATGACTCTACAAAGGTCAGGCAAAGACAAGTTTTCAGTTTTGCAGCCCAATAAGGCTTGTAACGTAACCACCCTGATAGAGGGAGAATAGAGAAAACGCTCTAATAAAGGGGCTTGCTTGCTTTTAACAAAATCACAATACTGAGAATGGGTGGATTTATTTCTGCTTATGGATAAAAGATTGGAGTAGATGATTAATAAACTATTCTTTGAAGTGGATGAGGCTGTGAAAGGTGGTATTGTTTTTCTAATACCTTCTGCTTCTTCCACATATTTGATACATTCAGAGCCACATTCTATATAAAATGGTGACTGTACTCTCATACACGGTTTAGAGAAAGCTCCTCTCTAGCTTACTCTAGATTTCCTTGCTTCAAATGTAAAGATTTGCATCTGTACTGTTCCTCCTATCATAATCCAAAGGTACCACACAGCTTTCCCTTTCTGGAGCTTTCTGCTTCAAACACAAGAAGGTAGGTTTGTAAGGTTTCTTTTGAGAGTTTTGTGAAGGCCTGGCTTTTTTTCCTATTAAAAAAAAATTACTTTGTTATTAAATAAAGCATCCCACTATCATACACAAGGCAGTAAAGCAGTTGCTTTCATGTTGTTCTGAATACTGAAGTGCTATGGGGGTGCCCTGTAATGCAACAGGGTGAGCAACAATTAGCATCAGACACTACTGTTGCAAGACAGAACAGTAGTAACACCAGGTAAATGAAGGAAGTTCTAAGAGGAGAGTTTGGCAGTGCTCAGGTTATGCTTTCCGCATGCTTTTCTCTTGCCCTGCCTATTCCCCTCCTAAGGCATCTGCTGTGCTGAGAAACATGGAACCGATCAGAGGGGATTTACAGAAAACTCTGTTTCTTCTCACTTAACTCCCTCTTCATTGTCTGCACAAGTGATGGGTCTGTTTCTTCTTGTAATCCAAAGGAGTAACTTTTTCAGGGTTCCTAAATTGTTACTTGTGGATCAGAAACAGTTTATGCAACAATGCACAGCCTCTGGGCCGCAGAAAACCCAGCCTGCCATGGAAGCGGTGGATTTTTCTGCACAGATGCAGAGTACTGTGTACCAGTACAGGACAACTCAAGCTTCAAAAAAAAAAAAATTACAAATTGGCATACCAAGCTTATAAAGCGTAATTCTCAGCTGCTGTGATGCTGTCAGTGGGTGAAGGCTGCGAACAAATTACAACTAAGAATTCTACTATCGTACAAATGGTGAGAGGTGCAGTGCTGGAAAAAAAGCATGGCTGAGGCTTCCTGGAGCTTGCTAGAGAAAACCAGTAGCAGTTAGCTATAAGTGCTGAGTGCCATTTACACTTTGGGCTGAACCTGCCCTTCAAGAGATTAGCTGATACATTTTGTTGGAGCTGTGATGCCCTGTTGCTTAAGGGGGCTGTACGTAGTAATATAGGCATCTAGATTCAAAGAGGTATGTGTTACTGTAGAGATGGTACTAAATACTCTTTCTAGAGCAAGGGCTAGGGCAAAAGGAGTAAGATTTTTCCTTTCTTGGTAGGAAGAAGCTCTTATTCAGCTGTATTGTCAACTTCCCCTCTTCCCCCAAAAGTTGTGTGGACTAAAAATAACTGCATACAAGGAGCGAGCATAAGCCAGAAGCAGAGCAGAATACCATCAGGCTGACGCACAGCAAAAGCTAGGCTTGAAGAAAGCTACAGATGAAGCTCAAATCTCTAGCATAGTAATTCTTCATAGCATTTGATAGCAATACTGTTCAATTCCTCATTATTTAAGTAGCTTTCATAAGCTTGGTTAGCACTGTACTCACACAAACCAAAATCTTGATTCCTGCTCTGATGCTGTGATTTCCTCTGTTGGCCGTTCCATTGGCTATTGCAACAAAATTTGTTTTCCTTTGTTGGAGAAAGCTACAGCTGGATCCTAGAAAAAGCCAAAACAAACAAACAAGCTTGCTTACAGTTTGTATACATGGCGAATACTGCACAGTCCCCATTGTAGACTGCTCCTCAGTCTGCAGACCGCTTCTCTGTGCCTATTTCACATTTGAATTCATCTCACTGACATTACTCATTGCCTGCTTTCTTCCTGCTCCTGGAATACTTCTGTGTTCCATACACCAGGCAAGCTGATGAAGCATTCTCCCCTTCATTTACTGTTAACTATTAGCACTATTTGGGTTTGGACTATGCTACTGCCTTTCAGATCTAAAGTAAAACTCCTTGGCTATCACTGTGGGCGGGGGCACTAGGCAGCGTGCTGCATACACCAAAAATTCTCATTATTCCACACATTTACCATTTCTGCACAGGATATATGAAAGAGAATGCATTGGCAAGGCTTTTAATATGAACTCCTTGTTCAGTGTAGAACGCTGTCTTCCCAGAACCTTCAAACCTGTAAGGAGACAGCATGGACAGCAATACCAAGAAAACTAAGGATTCTAGTAAAAGACCTCCAGTCTGTCCTGGTGCTGCTGCCCTACAGCTTTTGCTGTTGTCTTGGGTGTTGCAGCCTGAAATTTGCCACCCTAAATGCAGGCCCACTTTCACTAGCACTTTCCCTTCCACTGACCCTGCTACAGAAGCAGCAGCCTGGGGCAGAGGAACAGCAATGGAAAATTGCTGCAGCCATTTCCTTAGCAAATGTCAACAAAAACCTTCCCAGCAGAAAAGCTAGGCTACATGAATCATTATGTCTTAACAACCGGAAGTATGGAAAATGTCAATTTAGATAAATTAAACAGATGCTGGAGATCTCCCTTGGCATTTCAGCTCCAGTAGCCATAGAATTCTCAAGATCTTTATTGTACTTAATGCAATCCATTGGCCGTTGTTAAGATAATGGCATCCAAACGTCTCTTGCTAAGGCTGTCTTCCAGTCTGAGGGAAGGAGAACATACATTAATAAAGCCACCTTTTATCAGAAGACACATATTTTTTTTAATAAAATAAAGTGCATCTCCTATAGAGTACAAGAAGACTAACTACTTGTTAGTAGAAAATAAATTGTCTAGACAACTTCTTTTCAAATAGTTCCAAATATAGATTTTCTTTTTTTATATATATAATAATGAAATTTTGTTTTATTTGATTGTTGAAAAGGCTTGTTTTCTTTGTTCAAAGGTACAGCAGAAGTTCCAAAATTGTTAGGTTGTCTTTTCTGAAAGACATTGCAGAGGTCAAGTGAACTGCAGACACATGCTGAAATTGTTACACCTAGCTTAATTACAAGCATGAGACAAATTATTAGGTGCTTTCTCCACCCCTCTCTCCATTTTCCCTACTTTTATACATGTGTTATAAATACATTTATGAACATCCACAAATAATTACCATCAAGCAACCTTTAATGATAAGGACTTAATCAAAATAACCTTTAGGCACCACTGCAGGGATTAAACTACAGCATGGCATAAAATCACTTTCCTGCCTAAACTCATGCATCTTACTTCTAAACAGCAGCTCGCAGATTTAGACAGAATATTTGACGCATTTGGATTCCAAAAGGTAAACATGACTTTGCAGCTCACAGTTCAACAGTGACCACATACAGTAATTTCATTAAAACACAAAAATGTATGACAAAGGAAGAGAATAAGCAAGTAAGCAATGCCTCTTTTTTAAGTTATTTCTATGGATTTGGTGCAACTTCCAACTCTGCACGACGGTGGCAGGCTCTGGGTTTTTTCCAGACACCACCAGTATTGCTCAAAGCTCCAAAATAACACACATTGTTGTTGACTTAAAAGTGCTATGTATGTGAACACTACATAAATACATATGCAAAATAAAAGTCCATATCCCACAAAATAGAAAATGTAATATATATTCTATTGGGGAATGCATACAGGCATAGCAATACTTTTATAACTATATAAACATTTTTTGTAATATTATTTACAGATGGAAGCAAAGACAAACATTACCATTAAATACATTGATTTCATCAATTCTATCAATCTTTTGAAGATCCTCGCCTGCAACAAAATGATCTGCAACTCCAGTTACCTAGAAAAGGAAAGTGCTTATGATCCATTTAGTGCAATAATGCTGGCTGCAAAACTTAAAGAGGAGAAAACATTTTAAGAACTAGTGCTGCATTAGCTAGTAGAACCAAAAAAAAAAAAAAAAAAATCATTTTGAGTTTAAAAGTTTGATTAAATAATCAAGAGAAGTTAAGGTTACACAGCAGACCAACAATAAAAGAAAAATTCTCCAAAGTCAACTCTTTACATTGATCAGAAGCCCCAAATCAGTTTCTCATGCTATTTTATTCCAGCTTCATCCTGAACATTCTTGGAGACAGCTGTCCCATAATCAAGGAAACGGCATGTCACAGGTATTCCTGGAGATACGACACTACATAAGCCCAAACAAAGAAAAGAAAGATGAATAGACTCATCAATCTGACAGTCCTTTACCTCTGAGTGCTTGACTTCATAACTTCAGTAGTGTTCCTCCATTTAAGTAAATACTGAGTAGCATGAAACTTGCTTCTCAAATAAAAAAAAAAAGAAGCAATACCTGGGGGCGGATGACAGAAACGAGAGGTTCCTACAAGTTGTGCATTACGCTTGCAGCACTGGAATATAGCAAGCCACAACAGCTAAGGATTACACAAGTTATTTCATCTTGGCATCATAGATCAAGCATCAGAATAAACTTAGGTGAACAGTCAAATACAACCCATTTAAAAAGAGTGACCCTCCAGAGAAAACCCTTCTTCTGGACCTAAACACGAGGTGAGAAAAAATAACCTCTACAGAGATGCCATGCACAGGACATGGAAACACCAAAATGCCCATCAGCCTTGGTAAACTTTGGCTGCCTGCCCAAATATGGAGGCAGGCTGACAGGGATCCTAGAAATAGTTTTAACTTTATTTCCATTTTATCTTTGCTCTCAAGACTTACAAGACTGCTGGGCTTAACTGGAACTTGTATGAGATCTCACACATTTACCACCTTCCAAAATCAGAATAAGAATTCTCACAGATAATGAAACCCAAAGCCCTTTTACTAGTTTCAGTGAGATATGGAAGATGCAGGTCTAGGTGACAAGTACTTAATCACTGATCCCCACATAGATTTTAAACTGTCACAAAAACTGTATGAAAAACAAGGATGTTGTGCTGCAGGCTGTCACACAAATGATTTTCCTTAAATTCTCAACTTAGAATGTAATCTTCTAGCCAAGCAAAGTTGACACAAGAAGACCCTTCTCCCCAAAGCTGGTTTACGGACAACAGCCCATCCTCATGCCAAGTCATCACAAGCCCTTTTACTCTTAATTAAAAGTCTAATGTGGAAGGAAATACACACATATTGACAACCATTACCATGGACTACAGCCAGAACCTACAGAGCAGGGTTTGGGGGTCAGGCCACTGCGGTTTCGCCCCACAGAGGCTTCTTGGAGCAGTTCTGCTGGTGGGAGCTCTGCACGCCCAGGAGCCCGGCCATGGCAGTTGACAGACTATTTACACCACCCAAGCAAGACCAGCTGCTCTCAGCCCTTCCAAAGTTTTGAAAAGCACTGTCCAGAGCCAGGCCTACCACGGGCAGAGGCCAGGACCCACAGGCTGGCCCCACCGCTCCCTGAGGCCTCAGGGGAGTCACTGTTGCCCTCCTCAACCGAGGACTGGCTGCTCTGCCTGGCAGCGAGATGGCACCTTCTGCCTATGAAGCTGGCGGAGCACGGCAGCCCCAGTGCTCCCACAGTGGCTGCAGCTCGCTGCCACCCGCGAGATCATGGTCACCCTGCCAGGGCACCAGACTTCTGGGTCCCCTGCCTCAGGCCAGACAATGCCACTCAGTCCCCAGGAATGACGGCACCGTGGGGCAGCTGGAGGAAATGGCCCCACCCTGACACCACCGCTTTTTGTTGCTGTGGCCCCAGGGGCACTGACGGGCCTCTGCCACCTCAGGGGAAGGATAAGCAGTGCCAGGTGCTGCCAACTCACCCCTCGCCCTCCCGTGGGCAGGGGAAAGCTCAGTGAAGCCAGCGCAGACCTTCTCGCCATTTGTCATGCCCATTGCTGTCATCCCAGGGGCACACGAGCCCACCACGCCGCAATGGGGAGGCCGAGGGCGACGCAATGAGGCAGCAGAGGCTGTGGTAGCTTCTCCCATTTATTCGTTCCGCACACGGGGCAAGAGCGGACGCTGCTCCTCGGCGGGCGGCTGCTCCTCGGTGGGCGGCGACTCATAGGTGACGCAGAGAGAGGAGAAGAGACAGCCCAGGAAGGACACCAGGCTGGCAAAGTACATGGCGCCACTGGCATTACCCACAGCCGCCGTCAGCGGCCCCATGGCCAGGGCCACGAGGATCTGCGCCAGGAAGTACTGGCAGCTCAGCAGGGAGATGTCGACACCCATCCCGCGCCGTGTGCCCTCTGCCTGCGAGCCTACGAACTGCAGGGGACACAGCGTAAGGGGACGCTGTGGGAGCTCCTCACCCCTCCCCATCCCGGGGCTTACCTCGCGGCTCTGGTAGTAGTCGCAGAGCAGGGAGTAGGGCAGCGTGCAGAGCGTGGCGAAGAGGATGCCGTAGGTAGCGCACAGTGACAGCACCACATAGATGTTTCTGGAGAGCGTGGCCAGCCCCGTGCCCAGCCCAAAGGCCAAATACGCCACAAAGTACAGTGTCCGTGTGCTGAACCGCTCCTCCAGCTTCTCCAGCGCAGCTGCAAGACAATGTCATGGCATTCGGGATGAACCGCGGGCTTCCCTGCCGCTAGCCAGTCAGTGGACCTGAGGGGTGTGCCTTCAAGCTCCGCAGCCCGACCATTCGGCAGCCACATCTCAGCAGCAACCGCTATGCCTTTGAGTAACTGGTGGCTTGCACGTGAGCACCAAGGACCCCTTCCACATCCCACTAGCATGATGCAACCTTGCTGCCCTACCTGTGTGAAGGGCATGGCAGAGCTGATGCCTGGCAGTGCCCCTGTCCCAGAGGGGTAAACGGAAACGGGGGGGGGGGGGGAATGGCAGGTGCACAACAAGGTGCTGGGGTGGTGCGTGACATCGGGGCACTCCACTGGGGGCACATGGACGCTGAGTGCTGTTGCGCAAGAACTGTGCCTATTGAGGCTACACGTATTTCTGGATTCAATGTACGCTGAAAATGCCACTTGTGAAAGGAACTATATACTAACAGAGATGTGTTTTCGCTGGACTGCTGACCTCATCTGCTGTCAGTGCAGGCCAAGCTAACTAGCAGAGAAAAATAACACTGTGCTTCAGCACTTGTGCCATGTGGTAGGCTATGTGCAACTTAAATGCCAGACTACTTGTTGCAGAAACACTGCTTAAGCAGCGGGTGCATCTTTCTCACAGCAGTGGCTAAGATGGCTGTACTAAGTACCTGAATAGAAAGCAGCACTGAATGCATAGATGCACATTCCCCAGCAGCCCATGGTGACCCCAGCGTTGTACTTCTGATACTCATCTGAGTTGCGAGGCGCTTTCGGATTCCCTTGAAACACTACTTCTCCCATGAAGTCGGTATAGAAGAGTAACATCCCCTCAAATGAAAGCCATCCTGAAAGAAGCCAGAAGTAACCTATCAGGATTGCAGAGTATCTGTTTCCCCTTCTAAGCTTATATGGATGCTATTACCTATATTGCAAATCACAAATGAAGACAAGTTGTGCAATGTGTTATGTAACGTTCAGCCACATTTGTCTCTAACTGCTTTCCCTGTGCATTATGCTACAATGTTTGTCAAAGACACTCAGGATTTTAAAGACCAATTTGAATTCCTAAGTGGAGTCCTAGAGGCTGACTGCAGGCCACAGAACACTGGTTTAACAAGACAGAAAAATAGGTTACAGCAGTCTGAGCTGCCTTTAGGTTTTGACAGAACACAATGCTCGGTTTCACAGAGTTGCTCATCGCAGAGTCATTTCAGGCTGCTGTTGTCCCCACATACAGAAATGGAAGGAGTGCTTCTTATGTCTTGCTTGCAGCCTCTAGAGTGCCTCTGACACAGTTAAAAGCTCCTACACACAAACTGGCGTCAGGGACGCTGATGCAGGCAATCTCTTAATTCCTTTCACAGCCAATGAGTATTAACTACCTGTTACCTTCTGTCCAATTTTGTGCAAACCCTATTGCTTGCAAGCCCTTACTAACCACCAGTCACGCACTGGTAAGAGTAAAGGTAACAGTGCACCTGTTACCGGCATTCATGCAGTGTCGCACTCTGCACCTCCTCACGGCCCGTTCTGACACCTCTATACACAAGCTGTCAAAGGGAGGAAAGTGAATGCCGTCTCAGATGTAAGCAGGGAAATACAACTAATCTCACCTTTCTGCTCAGTAACGACAGTGGCAGGTTTTTTTTTTTTAAAAAAAAAAAAAAAAGTTGATAGTTTCAAGTTCTTGGTTCAGTGGTGTTTCTCACTCCAGTGTAAACATTCCATTTTATGGATGCACCACCTTGGGCTGTTGTTACTCCCTTTCTAGGAATGTAGGCTTTATTGTTTTGTTGGTTGGGTTTTTTTCCTTTCTCAGTGTTCTAACAAACTAAATACCAGAAAGTACCTTATTGGTGAGTGCATACGGAACAAATCACATCCTCTCTAGTCAGCAGCCATTGCAACAAAAGACAAAATATTTTAAAACGTTCACCCAAGATAGACTGCTTCATGGTGAAAGCAAGACAGCACTTTCTGAATACCTAGGAAGTGGTTGATGCAGAGGTTACGAAGAGCCTTGGGCATCTGGCAGATGGTCGAACAAAGAAGTTTCACAGAGAGTGGTTGCTCAGAGGTCTCGCCTGATCCATTCAGCTCGCTCTCATACTTAACACCATTCAGCAAGATATTAGCAACCTGCACCATAAGAACTCCCAGGTCAACAAACACAGTAAGAAAACCTCAAATATCCTTTGAGCAAACCTATGCAGTATTACACATCTGTCTGATCATCTGAAAGTTAAACTCCGCTGCTGCAGTATGTTGACTTGGAGATTAAGAACAATGCATTTAGCTAAGCTGTAACTTCAGCCTTGGAACAAGTGTTAAATGGCAGCACTGCGCTGCAGCTTTCAGTATACTTTAAGCAGTACTCTTCACTTCTCTAGGGTATTTGGCAACCATATCCAGATCCTAGCAAAGAGAAAGCATAAACCCCATTTCATCTAATAGGAGCTGTACCCACATTCAGGTGAATTTGGTTTCTGAAGTTTGAGAGACATTGAGGAAGAAGAGGCCAGTTTTAATTGAAATAGATTCTCATTGCTTGCCAACCTTGATGCTTGATCTTTATGTGCACAGTATGTAACATCCTGGCCCTAATGAAGTCTGCTTCATGAACTGGGTCAAAGTACAGCAAGAGCAACAAACAAATAAACAACCCACTCGCCACCACCCCCCAAAAAAAACCGAAACCAAACCAAAACCAAAAAAAACCCAAACCAAACAAAAAACCAACAGAGGACAGTTTACCTCATCCTGGATCATAAAAAAATGGGCCAGCATACAGAGGTCTCAGACATTCCAAGTTATCACCAACAGTGGGAGGTGAGGTCAGAGTCTTATCCCTGGGTAAGGGAAACCTCACCTCCCTGATGGAACCAGATGTAATGACTGCCATAAGGAGAAGCTCATGGGAGAATCCTATCCCTGGCCCTATCTTGCAGGTATTTCTGTGGAAAGGGAAGATACAGGCTCAATAAAAATGTGTCAGTTTCTGCTCTCACGTGGTAGCTCCCTTGGTGGTAAAGCAGGGCTAAAAATACCAACCTAACTTTCACACACGGCCTGCTGAGAGCAGAATGCTCCTATTACTACCATCTTAACAAAGGCACTTGAGAGACTGCCAGTCGTAATTCACATCCTACCCACTATTTTGCCGATAAAGTCATAGCAGGTACGCTGTTCCCATAATGACTTTTATGAGCAAACTGTCATGAGCAGTCTTCAATGATGAATTTGTGCACCACACATTTAAAACTATGAAAAGATTAAATGAATGCTCAGGTTTACATGGTCATATCATTGATTTTCTGCCCTTACCTGTTGGCTGAAGGTTACATTTCTTCTTCTGCTATTTTCTGGACAGTGTCCTGTTACGATATCTGGAATGGCCAAGCTCTGAGGTCTTTTCAGGATCCCTGACGACCGTGGCTTTATCGCATCCAGTGAGCCCACCCTTAGCGCCTCACCGTCAGGCCCCGGCGTTATGCTGCTCTCCCCTTGCTCCAGAACTCCATTTTCTCCTTGGTAACAGCCATCAGGCAGCCGAGGAAAGCTGACACTGACAGGCTGCCTGGGCAAGCTAGCTGGAAATGCTAAGTAACTACCGTGCCCACCTGTAAAACAGTCTATAAGCACACTGTCAATATTTGAAGTCCCAAATGATGACGCAAACTCGTTAATTCCCGTCAAGGAATTGTCTCTGCTGACAAAACTGCCATATTTGGGTGTGAGTGGGCTGAGGGGGGAAATAGGACTTGTAGAACTTGCATGTAAGTGAGCTGAGTTATGAGAAGCAAAGTTTTCATTTACACCCTCCTCAAAGAAGAAAGGTGGAGAAGGAGGGAGAGGAAGACTTGGACTCTTCATCACCTTTTTCTTCCTGCTAAACGACCTTAGGGGTCTTTCTGGAATGCTAATTAGAGTCAGCACAGTAGTGACAGTCAGTATAACTGAAGTGAAGACATAGATGACGCGAAGTTGCCCTCCCACAGCTTTTCCAAAACTGGTTTTATCCCAGTGTATTCCTCCAACAACATAACCAAAGCCACCTCCAAGACCTAGTGGAAAAACAGAGCTGAGATTATCTTCCCTAGCCATTCCTGGAAATCAGTGACAGCACAGCACCATTTGTCTAATGATTTGTAAGTAAAATCCAACGTGTTACTGCTCAACCCCTTTTCAATGCAAACGCAGTAACAAACAGTTATCCGCGCCACAAGGACAGTCGGATGTACAAACGTGGTACAGAAAGAGGGAGAAGGTCAGTGCTGTAAAAGTGATGATACAAATAATCAAAAATGGTATTTCTTTCTCTGCCAAGAACAAACCACTTTACCTTCAGCTATTTCAGTCCGTAAAACAGAAGTGTCCACCAGCCTCGTGCAAGGCTCTGCAATCAGTCAGCTAAGACTGTTTTCCTGAAAGTAAGTGAAAATCCATTTTCCTCACTCAGTTAGAGGAACGCAGATCTAATTGCGTCCAAGTCAGACCAAATCACTTCAGCAGCATAGCAAGCTCATTACTCAGCAACGAGTTGACAGTGTACAAAACTGCCACTGCGTTACTACCAATGAACACGGAAGGTCTGAGGGCACCGGATACCTCTCTCGCTCCATTTATACAGTGAAAGCCTTATGACACTACCCTTTCTTTCTTACATACACATTTGAGAATGTGAAACAGTCTTCTAATGGAGAGGAAAACTAGAGTAGGGCAGTACAGCAACAAGGGATCATAGCGCTCAGTATGCACTTTCCTCTCCAAAAAAGCAATTAAAAAAGGCATTTTTCACACTTGCAGGAAGCTGAACCTCCTCCCTCAAGGGATAATTTTGTTTCCGTGGGTGTTATAAATGACATGAGGGACCTTCAGATGAACAAACCAGACTGCATCTTGTTTGACTTTTGGTAGTTACAAAAGCCTTTTGCAGTAAGCAGAAGTTCGTTTTCAAAGTTAGTTAGTGCTACCTCTCTGGGTACTTGTTTATCATGCTTACAGAGGAAAAGATCAGTGATTTACACTCTGCTTTCTCACAGCAGAGCTTGTTTACTTAAGGTTCACATCACCCAGGAAGCACCAAAGAAGCATACCTGCTAACAAAGCGTGGATGTTGAGGCCCCTGTCTTGATCCACTGGGCTGCATACATCCATCATGTAGGCATGACTGGGATTGTCTGCTGAATCTGCACTGAAGTCCATGAGGACAACACCACAGACCGTAATAATGATCCCCCATTTGTGGTTATTCACAGTGTCAGACAAGGCGCTCCCTATATCTTTGCCATTCAGCATAAGTGAGAGCCCAAGCAATGCTCCTGGGAACAAAAGCAAATCAAAATCAATCAATTGACTGCTTGTAAGCAAAAAAACCTGCATCGCTCCATGCTCTAAAAGCATTTTACCACCTGCACAGCCTTGCAGCAAGCACTGTTGCTCTTGTTCAGATCACCACAGTCTGGGGAATGAGCGTGGCTTATAGGAGATATATAACCTGTTTCCACTGTTCCAGCTTACAAATGTCTGGAGTTGGTTTTGGCCAAAGAAAAACGTTCTTGACCCTCAAAATATCATCTCTTCAGGCTCTGACAAGAGAATGTGTGGATCTCCAGCTGCCAAAGCATCACCTTGGCACCACTCACCACCTTCTTCACACCCACAATACCCAACACTCCACAGGCATTTTGTTTAGACTAGTGGTACAGGGGACGTCACAGAAGAGAGATGTGCAATGTTTCTATTTTACAAGCATTATACCCATCATTTCTAAAAGACGCACCTACTGCTAAGACCAGAATAAAAGGTCTTCTCCTCCCGAATCTTGATGTGCATCTGTCACTCCAGGCCCCCAGCAAAGGCTGTAGCAAGAACCCTAGGAAAAAAGGGATCACCAATAAGTACCATTTTTCTACAAGCCTGTTTCACACAGGAGTTAAAACAGGTGGCTTAAAAGGCAGTTTAAGGCAGGACACCATGGCACAGTGATATCCCCAGTCATTACTAGTCACCCAGGTGCACACACAGCGTACTGCCTGGCATTTCCCAGGTTGGGGACTGAATGACATAATGGGCTGCTGCTCATTGTCATGGCAGTTAACTCTGCATCATTAATACAGCAGTTCGACAGCAGGTGAAGAGTAAGAGTACAGCAATTATAAGTTCTACCCCATCTTAGATGGGATATCCCCTGCAGAATCAGCTTGGAAGACAGCAGGAAGCAGACATGCGAGTTGGAAAGGTGCCTGTATTACTTTGGGCCAGCCTGTGAGTAGGGGCCTATCTACTCTCTTCTTCTGAAGCACATCCCATGACTACAAGAACAGGCAGAATACAGCTTCCAAGTGGCAACAGCCTGTGGTTCTTCCCACAGTAATGGCTATGGTCCCAGCCCTGCCTCCATGCTATGGCAAATAATCCACTGCCCACAACAGTAGTGGTCCATGGTCTCCCATCATTGGAACACCTCGTTTGTTTCAGAAAGTTAAACAGGAGAAAGCAATGGCACTCTGCTTTTTTCACACACCCTTAGGAACTGTCTCCATACACTTTTTTTCACAGAGACTTAAATGGATACAGCATTCCTCTTTTGCTACTTTTTAAATATAGGAATGGAGTAACCAAAGCTTACCCTGGCACACAATGTTAAGAGGCTGAGAAGCCATTACAAGAACAGACCTTTTGATCACACTGGGCTCATTTCAGGCAAGCCACAGCATGAATTATTCTCCATTTGGGTGTCTAAAGTTATGGCTAATGCTTCTTAACCGCAAAAGCATACAGAATACACTTGTGAACAGCTGAGGTCGAGAAAACAAAAACATATAACCCCCCAAGTAGTGGAAAAAAAAAAAACAAGAGGGAAGAAATAGCATAAAGAAAAGTTACCTAATATAGGGCTGATGAACCACACCATTCCATACAGTTGGTCTGGAAGCCCCATCTGAAGTAGCACAGGGGTAACATAGGCTGTTTCCATGGCGTAGCTGAACTCAAGCCCAAAGAGAATGCACCCATTAAACAGGAGTTCTAGGAAAGACCTCTGAGGCTGGAGATCCCCAAAGTCTATCAAATCAATAGGACATGGAGTATTTGGCGGTGGTGGTGGTGAAGGGCGGATGTGTTTTCCCCTTTTCGGATGTCTCTTGAAGTTGTTGGCCCGATGACTTAGGTGCCGTGTGATAGATCCAGAATAGCCTGGAACTTGTGACCTCCAGATTTCCTGAGAAGCCACGCTTGGCAAAAGTGCAGCATCGCTGACAGGGGTTGTTGCAGATGGTGGAATCATCATGAGTAGGTGTCTGGAAGAAAGATAGCTCAGAATAAAATGGCTGAATAAGAAAAACTTCGCTTAATTTCATTTACTGAAGTTCCAGCCATCTCTCAGCATTTCACATGCCGAGCCCAGCTTTTGTATTAGTTACAACCTTTTCTCTCTGTCTCTTGACACAAGGCACATATATTTCGCAGGTACATCTCCTTCATTCTCGCATAAATGAGGCACCAGAGATCCTATCCTGGTTACCTAGGCATTACCTACCATCATCAGGGATTAAGATTGAAATATCTAAAACAATTAGCAGTTGGACATGTCACACTTCCCAGGAGTTCCCATAACAGCAACAGGTTTACATTTAACTGAATTCACTTGAGCTAACTTACGATGAATCACGACCTCAGTCTAATTTTGCAATATAGCAAAGCTGTGGCTTGGCTGCAGATCCAGACCCCTGCTGCAATGTGAAATCACCTTTCAGTACTGATCCTACCATTCCTGCTGCCTGTGCTGAGACCCAGGCGTAATGCAATTTTTTTTTTTTTTTGCAACAAGTGAGTTTGGTTTTCTTCCTGTTTACATCCCCGAATTCAGCAAAGACACTCTGTTGTGAGGGCAGGGTCTGAGCCTCTGCTTCTTGCTCATTCTATTTCCATAAGACTCTACTAGAGCACCCAAAAAATGTGTTTTTGAAGTGCAGACTACACAAGCTGAACACCTGGATGAGGCAAGCTGAACACTTGGATGAGGCCAGGTGACAACACATATCCTTGGAATCAGAAGCTGATACCATTTTTCAGTGCAGGAATTGAACTTTCAAACTAATTCCTGAGAAGAGGATACATATCCCACAAGCCACCCTCAGCATTGTTACTCCTCTCAGAGATTAATGGCATTCAAGTGCTGAACAGTCCCCTCGTGTCTCATCAGAATCACTCCTGTAGCCAAAGTGTGCATACTGTGGTGGGTAAAACAGCCAAATGGGTTCCAACACAGCGTCTCAGGATAGATGGCGACAGATCTGCTGAATTAACAAACCACATGTTAATTTTGCCTCTTGTTGGCAGAAACGGAAACAGCTCATAAGTGAAGTCTGACCTTTTCTTTACATTCAGACCAAAGGCTTCTGCCACACAAGAATGGCTCCACACCACCCCACACCTTCAGGAAAACCCTCGCAGCTGCATACATAGTAATCAAAACAAGTATCTTATTTTTTTTGTTTACAGTTCCCCTGGGGAAAAGACTCCCACAGCTGTACAGAACTCCCACAAATCTCCCATTTTCTGCTACTTCCTCCGGCACACTTCACGCACCAGTCTTTCTTCCTGTAGCCCTTAGTCTACATGCCATTCTTTTCTGCATATCCCCAACTACTATCAAAAGCAGAACTGTGTAAACCCACGTTTACCATCATGCTGACACAAATGATCGTTAAGCACGGTGGGATGATGCCGTACACAGAATGATGCCCAGCTCCACGCAAGTGTCCAAAGAAAGACATTTCACAAAGCAAAATTGAATGCCAAGCACCTCACAGAAGGCTGCAGTTGTGGTAACTTGACTGTATTTGGGGCCTAGGGGGGAGGAGGAAGAGTAGGAGAGAGAAGACATCTACTGAAGTATTGCTAACATTGTACCATGAGTTTCCTCAAGACTGCTCCTCTTCAGACCAAGATGCATACCACGTAAAAGAGAAGAACAAGCAACTCATAATTATAACTATACACCTTGACAACCCTCATCTCACAAGGCACCAACAGCAAGCTGCATTTTGTTGGCACATCTCATTAGACACAAAGTCCCCTAAACAGACCAACAGAAGAACCAAACGAGACTTTGTGAAGATGTCCACACTGGTGTTCTTGACGCTGTTTCCACAAATTTCAGAAAACTTTTTATAACTTGTCTTCCATAAGCACAGTACTTATTTTACAGGAGTACCTTTATCAGCCTTCAGGTCAAAGTAACTCCCTCACAATAAGAATTTGTTAAAAATTAGGAGAGATATCAGAAAAAAAGACATAACGAAAACCCAGTCATATTCAGAACAGACGCTCTACTGACCCTTTCACAGAGACATGACAACGCAGCTGTGCTAGCACTCCCCTTCACCACTGATACACCTTGCCATTTACACCCAACGTATTGATCTCCCTATATTCACCTATTATTTTCATTCCATACTAGATCCTCCTTCTTCTTTTTGCCCTGTACTGTGCATTGCAAAGAAGTTATGTTGCAAGTCATAAGTAGCAACACCTTAGTGATGGAAGAAAAGAAATTATCTGCAGGGCTCAAAAATACACTTTGTGATCTGCAATTACTTGGAATGGAACGCTATTGACCGCATATCACCGGTCCAGCAGAAAGTCAGCGTAAAACTGTGAGCTGAGCCTGTATTCCTCATTGCCTGTTTTCCTCAACTCATGAATCATTCACCGGAGGACATCTTCCACGCACTTAAGCCTGTCCTCAGGTGAATCTACCTGGTGACCACAACAGCTCCAAAGCAGGAAACCTCCCCTTCAGCTTGGAAAACAATTATATGGCTGTTAGCTTTCACTGTCAATAATTATTTGTCATTTTTGGCACTCAACGTTTGTTGTGCATCTCAACCCGGAGGGCCCTGGCGATGCTGGCTCTGCCGTCTGCTACCCTTCACAGTACAGCGTGGCCAACCGGCCATCACTGTTCTTTCTGGGCACCTCGACGGCGAAAATGAGCTTTTCCTTCCCTGTCTGAGCCTGGTCCCGATTTTTCTGCGGTGGGTAGCAAGGGGTCCAAACGCACCACAGACATCAACGCGGAAGGGAAAGGCTGACCCCGACCCCGCGCGGGGGCCGCCATCTCCCAAACGCTCGTGTCAGCCGAGCCGAACCGCAGCCGTCCCCTCACCGCCCCGGCCTCACCGTTCGCCCCGAGCGGGAGGCGCGCCCGGAGCCGCCAGCGCGCAGCGACCCTCACGCCCGCCGGTGCCCGCCGCTTCCCCGCCCGGTGGTCTTACCTCCAGCGGCGCCCAGCCCGGCCCCGCACTGCGCCGCGCGGTGACGTCGTCCCGCGCGGCGTCGTCTGCCCCGGAGCTGCCCCCGCGATTCGCCGGCGGAAGCGGCCGTCCCTCGCCTCGCCCCGCCCCGAAGGGCGGTCACGGCCGCGCCTGCCGCCGCACAAGCGGGCGCCGCGCTGCTCCTTCCTCGCCAGGGCCCTGCCGGCACCAGGCACGGACGTGCCAGTGTCCCGGAACCGCTGCGGAGCTGCCAGTGGCCGGGAAAAGCCCTCGAGGCTGAGGCAGGGGCCAGCGAGGCGCCAGCCGAGAGAGGAGCCGGCCACCCTCACGTCAGACCACCCACCGCCGCCTCACGGCCCCGCTGAGAGCAGCGCCGGCTTTCTGGAGCCGGGGCCGGCTGCCGCGCCGCCGTGTCCGCAGACCCGTCCCGCGTTGGCACTGGAACCGCAGGGGAAGCGGATCGCGGTAGTAAGATTTGTAGCTGGAGAGGAGATATGTTTTGATAGGCCGTAGAGTAGATGCCGTAGGTGACGTGGCACTTTCCTAATTAACAGTAGCGCTCAATCTTCCCCTTCCTTGGGTAAGGCGATTTGGCAATTGTGTTTTATAGTGCCGTATTTTGTGCTCACGTTCCAAATTTCCTCATGGTTTGCAAACAAAGATGTCATTATGCAGTGCAGTCTGCTCTGTGTATTTTTAAAAAAATTTCAAACTCAGGGCATTAAGAACGCTTAATTTTTCTCCAGAAGCTACTGTAACACTGCAGGAATCCTTAGTATATATTAGTACTTAGCTCTTGTAGAATTTATTGTAGCAGAACAATGGCTTCCCTGCACATAAATCACTAGTCACAGTAGGAATAAAAGGTGCCATTTGTCTGTAAAAAACTAGCTCTCCTTCATGTGGTAGGTGGTGCAACCACAACGTTTGAAAAAGATACCAAAGAGCACTGCTCGAGGCAGGTGGGTTCAGCTAGCACAGGAGTTCATAAAAAGCCTGACAAGAAATTGTGAGAAATCAGGGTCATCTTGCAGCACACAAGGACAGGTGCAAGAGACCACTGAACATTATTACCACCACAGATTGCCCGTGATCTGGTCTGTATTGTTCAATTTTTTAATGTAAATTTGGCCATTATATTGGTCAACTATCATTCATCAGTGTTTACGTAAACCAACAGCAGTGTAAACGACCTATTTACAACACTAGGGGTTAGTCACTCACAGCAAAATGACATTGATAGGGCAGAAGGGGGGTTGTAGTGGTCTAAATGAAAAGCAGAACTGGGTTCCTCACCTAATCCTCACAAATGTTCTTTCTCAAAACTGCATCCCAACCAGCATGTCAACAGTCACAGCAAAACTTTTCCCTTTACTGCTTTCTAAGACAGGGCCCTGTGTAAGCACGTTGTTCCCAAACTGACCCTAAGATACATACCTAACTCTGCCAGGCTAGGCAAAAGCGAGTAAGAAACTTGCCAAGCACTAGCACTGTTGCTCTCAGCTATTTGATCCAGTTCACCTTTCCACCTTCTCCTTCACGTATGTCAAAATGCTTATGCAGATAAACTAAACACAGATGGGAGAGTCAGCCTGATGTCATAGATATCTTCGAGTAACAAGCATCCCAAAGTACACCTATTTGCCCCCAAACAACACACATTCTTTTGCTGCCACGCCAGACACTGTTGCAGATTTCTGTCAAAGATGCTGCAGGTTCCTCATTTGACACAGATTCTACCCCCAGTCCTTCTGGCAGATTTCAGGCAATTTTGGTACTGAGATGTCCATCACCTGTCCGTGCAGAGCTTTTCCTTTCAGCTCCCCAGCTTCTGGAGCCCACATCAACCCAGCCTTGCCAGACGCCTCTTAGTGCTGATGGCAAATGGCTGTCACCACAGTGGGATGCTCTGTCTCCTCCTGCCAGAGGGTCTTATCCACAATACAGCGGCCACTGCTCCATTTGCTGCCTGACGAGAGAACAAACTGGGTTTAGAAGCCACATTCTTAATGATTCGATTAAAACCATTGCTGTGGCTCTGGAAAAAACAATCCCGTTCTCGTTCAAAACCACAGGCTGACAGCATCCATTTTATTTCCATGCATCCAATGCCACAGCCACCGGAAAGATCCTTGATGCTTCTGAGCAGCACAGGCAAAAAAAATGAAGACTTGCAACCCTAAGGATGAAGGACAGGAACAGGGAAAGGTCCAGCCAGGTGCCACAGCTGGTAAGAGAACAGGAGCAGGCAGGTTGCTGCCTGCCAAAGGGATCAGACAGCTGGGGCAAAAGACAACTGTTGCTGGGAGGAGCCGTTATCATCAGCAGTAACTGTAGTAGCACCAGTTACCCACTCACCCAGCTTCTAGTGCTCAGGGACAGGTAAATGGGCTGCGACTATGGCTGTCGGATCACCCACAATTGTTTGCTGCTGCCTTTGCTCAAGCCCCTGTCAGCCATCCCTTCAGTGATCACAAGTGAGAACACAGTGCAACCGCCAGCCTCAGTCCCACCCACCATCCATGTGCTAGGGAGCTATGCAAACACCGAGCAGATGAATAGGGCATTGAAGAGTCATTTCTTGTCATCAAAGATGACTTTCTGTTCCACCTGGGCATGGAGAGTGGGTTCTATTATTAGTGCCGGCAGGCAGTCGTGGCCATCATATACGATGATTTTCCCTGTGAACATGTTTGAGACATTAAATTCATGTTTATTCCATGTTCTTTCCATGTTCAATTAAATAAAATTGTGTGCTCAGATCTTACAAGGATTAACTCTTTAATGAGTTACACCATTTAGCACGGTTTGTCCACTTGGGACAGTGGGACAAAGCACTCTACTCCTTCCCAGGGTAACAACAATGGAGAAAACGGAAGCAATTCCTGCTGTGCATTCATCTATCAGCATCCTTTGGGCTTTAGACAAAACAGAAACCACAAGTCTCTCCTCCTGAGCTTACACATAAATGGTTGTTGGAACATACGGATACTCATTTACTTTGTACTAATTTAACCTAACACCGTTCAAAAGAGCAAGTTTTGGTGATGAATACCTACTGCTATGAATTTGCGCTGTTCCCTTCTACCTTCTCTGGGTGCAAGACGTTTCGCATTCATTAAACTCTTTTGTTAAGTCTTTCCACGAAGCAGCTTCTGACAGCGTATTCATCTCTCTGCTCATTTACAGCTTCGTGTTAGGCTTGCTGTTTCATTTGACAGCAGACCTCATCATTAGCCTTACTCAGATCAAGGCTATTCCCCCATTTCTTGGAAACCTCTCTTACTATCCTCATAATCCTTTTCTCCAAGGTAAACATTAGCTCCAGTCAAGTGAAATTCTGTGCAAGCCACCAACAGAGAATATGTTGTTCTCTTTCCTGAAGAAAGGGGGTTTAGTTGTGTGATGTTGGGTGCTCCTTTTTCATCTTAAAATTATTTTTAAAACGTCTTTCAGTTAGGTTCACTGGCTCTGTAATGTCATTCAGTGATCCACCTGGAACTGGCAGCTTCTTTTCCAAGAGTGACTCGATCCTTTACCCAAACAGACATGCCGTGAAAGTTGTTCTGTGCTCGGGGGCTGCCACTTCAGAACACCTGAAGGCCACGTAAATCCTGGCGCAAAGAGTCATCAATGACTCAAAGAGGGAGAGGCCTGATGAGTTATTAAGTTTCTGCAACTGAGGAGGGTCCAGTGCATGCTCTCTGCAAAGCTATCCTCCGCTACCTACAGAATAGCAGGCAGCTGGCTCTCACATAAACAAAGAAGTCAAGGAAAAACTATACGAGTAGAGATCTTAGACCTGGCTCCTTGCAGGACTACCTAAACTAAACCATACGACTGAGACTGTCGTCCAGATGCTCCTTCAACTCCGACAGGCTTGGTGCTGTGACCACTTTCCTGGGGAGCCTGTTCCAGTGACCGACCACCCGCTCAGTGAAGAACTTTTTCCTAATGTCCAATCTGAACTTCCCCTGACTCCACTTCGCTCTATGAATACAGGCATTCATCATCATACAGGCTGAAGCGATCTCTAAATCCCAACTGTCCTCGCTCCTTCCCCAATCCATTTTTCCAGATAATTTCTAGAGCTGATGCCAGTTTGCCCTCTTCCCTTGAACTCTTCCTGTACAGGTATTCCAGGTACATGAGAGCTTTTGCTCCATTGCTAAATTGAAAAGAAACTCTGCTTTCCAGAACATTTATGATACCAGTTGACAAAGTAAATTTATATTTCTGTAAATGCCCAGTCATGCCAATAAGGTCTATGGCCTATGGTACTGAACACGGTGCAAACACAGACTAAGACAGAAAAAAAGAACCAAGTTCAAATGAGGTGAGGTGCATTTCAATTATATGTTCTTAATGCTTATATGGTAAGAGGAGCTTACCACCGCCCTAGCATCCCTTACATGCCAACTGGGTAGGCGTAAGGAAGTTGGTGGGAGGCTAACACAATGTAAGAACATTAAAAGGTCTCATATACGTCAGTTTGCACACCACCTCCATATCTGGCCCTTAGCATATTGTCCTATGACTTTAATAGCCCAGATAAATCAGTGCCTGAACCTGGATTCACCAAAATCCTACGTTGGCTACATTAATGGATGCAATTAAACATTTAAAAGGGCACTTGAATTTTTACTTAAAAGAAGCAAAAACACAACCAAAAAACAACCCCAAAAAACCCCACACCCAAAACACCCCCAGAAACAAAACCCAGTATTTTGCTGCAGAATGAGCAGCAATGGTAACAGCACCAATCCATTTGCATCAAAATTGAGTTGTCCATTTGCTGACAAAATAAATTCAACATAGCGAACTACGATACAAGATAAGAACATGAATTTTCAAAGAAACAAGTATACACATTTTGACAACTTCTGTCTGCACTTTTTAAGTCTGAACTTGTGTGGATGTAACAAAGCAAAAAAAGGAGTTTGTGTCTGCTCCTTCCTTTCTGGGAACAGAGCAAATCTACCCGATTCTTTTTGGGTGCAAGGTGAGGCCATGCTCCTGAAACAGTCCATTAAGAAGCATCTTCAAGATGCCCCGACAAGTGTGCCAGGCAACTACAACGCACAACATTATGCGTAGAGCTCTAGTAATAGGAAGAGACAGAAATGTCCCCACTATTGACAAATACACAAAGCAGGACAGTTCAAACTGTTTTGCAAAACAGGTGAAACTGGTTTTTTTAAGCAAGCAAAGTCTTTAGTAAAGAATCAATTTGGTTTCAGAAAAACTGTAACGCTGTCACGGTACAAATGAAAGGTCAGTAATCTATCACCCTGGTCTACAGTTGCTGTATCAAACAAAACCCCAGAATTCTGTGGCCTCTTCTCAAGCCTTAGAGGATAATTATTCACAAAAATTTCACGAACGCCACACTTCACTGAAACCATTCAAGTGTTGTGCAGTGACAGTCCAATAGTTGTTCTGCCATTGGTTTGCACTTCATTTGGCTCGTGTTTCCGTTCAGACGTGCTATTTCCACAATAGCAGTGTGCATGCATTCAGTCG
Source organism: Leptosomus discolor (assembly GCF_034619465.1). Classification (NCBI taxonomy): domain Eukaryota; kingdom Metazoa; phylum Chordata; class Aves; order Leptosomiformes; family Leptosomidae; genus Leptosomus; species Leptosomus discolor. The sequence continues at coordinate 11,610,543 of NC_141410.1, read as the reverse complement.
TTGGCTTTCCTGAGCAGTGACTGCTCAATGCTCCTTTCTATCTGCTTCTGCAGGACAAACTAGTGCTGCCCTCGAAATAATATGAGGGCATTTACCTAGCTGCTGCCCTCACCTGACAACCAGCCCTTCCATGGCTAGTCTCTTTCCGACAATGAAAACCCAACACAGTTCAGAGAATTAGTCACTAGAGGGCACTTAGAGAATCCAGATTGAGAATGTGCTTGGTATCAGAAGGCTGCAGTCCTACAAACAGTTGAAAAGAGTTCAAATGAGTTTTGCATTTACTTCCTCTCCAGCTCCTGCGACCAGCACTTTAAGTTAAGATGCAGAACCAGGGAAATAATTACATTTCATAAGATCTTTATCATCTTTTTTTCCAGCAAGTGAATGAAAGAAGGCTGAGGAAAAACGCTCCTCTGAGGCAATATGCATGCTAGGCTACATCGACCGCGGACCGCGCGCTTCTGGACAAATGCTGAACAAAAGCGTTAACTGCAGGCCCCTAAGATATTTACCATGCAAGATAGTGGTGCTAAGTGTCGCTGTTGGGTGCAGCTGTTGGTGGGAAGGAGGTGCAGGAACACACAAAGCAGTGTGGCAAACTCGCTGAAGTACAGTATTTCATTTCACTGCAATGCCTCAAGTGGACTATGCATTTCACAAGAGACAAGGACATGACTATTCCCCAAAGACCCTGCAGGGTTTTTTTTTCAGGATGTGACAACACACAGAAAGGTGACAAATAGTACATCAGGGAAGCAGGAGCAAGAATCCTGGATGTAGGAACTTGTGGTCACCTGGAGCAGGCACAGGCTACATATATTTTAGAACTTAACTCAATTTAAAGATAAAGCATAAACAAAGACTACTGTCATCCCCACTATGTTACCTGCACAGCTCAATTCCTTGCTTCTCATATTAATTGTGAGCTGCACCTTCCAGCCAGTAGGTCCTGTCATTACTAAGATCAAAGTTTTCTTGGCTACCGGCTGTCTTATTTCTGTGATTCAGTACACTTCTGATCTATTGTAGAAAGGAAGCAGAACTCATACGATCAGTGAGTTCTGGAAAACCTCAAATCACTGCTTTTGTGAAGGCCAAGTGCAGGTCAGCACAAGGAAGGGCCAGACCACTGCTGTACCAAGGGCTGATGGAAGAGGTGGTTGGGAGAGGCACCGTGCAGAGACCAGGCCACAGCACCCGGCTGCAGGCAAGCATGGCGAATGGTGGTCCCGGCAGGTCTGTGACGCAGCACCACCCTTGGCAGGACAGCTGGCAAAGGGTACCAAAGTGGTGCTGCACTGGGCTGCATTCTCTAGCAGCTGCTCCAGTGGGGCTAGGGTTGGCTCGGACAGAGACAGGGTACACGAAGCTCAGAAGAGAAAAGCAGCATAGCACCGAGTGGTAGGTGGTGGGCACTGCGGGAAGACCAGAGGTGCACTCGCCTCTTGCTACACATTCATTAAAACTTTGGTTTAAAAATTGGCTCTGTACCTTGTCTAAATTGACTTTGGAAGCCTATGGGAAGTACTACCCCATTTCCCTGTGTTTACCACAGGGGAAATGAGAAATCACTGGGTCCCTGGGGCTAATTACTTTCTTCAGAACCCAGCATTGCTTTATGCTTCTGACTCAGTGCAGCACTCAATTTTCTGCTGAGATTGTATCTATATCACATTACAGGATGAGTTGCAATAGCACTCGATGTAAATTGCAGTGCACAGACTGCTCCCTTCCCTCCTTTATACCAGTTATCAAGAAAAACCAGAAAGCCTACTTCTGCTGGTTTTAATTTAGCCTCTTCCATCCATACAGAGCGCCTGTCAGACAGGAGAGGCAGGGGCTGTCATCCCCTTTCTGCCTGAAAGTGTCTAGGAACAAGGCAGAGACTATAGGGAAGTCTATGTGCCATCCCAAACAATGAGTTACCCTATGGGGACAGACAGATGTTGGGGTGCAGTAGGGCCACTCGGTAGAAACAGATACAGACAGGTACTTTAATATTCCTGGATAGCCCCAATGCCACTCTGACAGCCTTCCTTGCCTCTTGCATCCATTGAGGCAGAGAAAAGGGTAGAGATAAAGTAACAGAAAAAGGACACCCCTTTGCCACTCTCGGAGCTTGGCAGTCTCTTTCAAGGCCTCCATCCACCTAAAACACCAAAGCAACCCTCAAAGCACCAGAGTACAGCCATGAGCAGACTTCCACAGAGTGCAGAAACAAGCAGAGGCTGTGCATCCTGACTTGACAGGTGTACATGGCTCAGCAAATTCTCCTATGGGAACTAAATTGAAGAATATTTGCTGGGTGATGAGTACAATTTACGTTTCACTGGAGCGTGGTCAAAGGGATAAGGGTTTTTAGCATCTTATCCTTATTTTGTTTCCCTCCTACACGTCCATCTCTGACAGCAGTATTCCAGCACCCTACCACGTCAGAAACAAACATTTATATGTTACAAATCATTCGCTAGCCTATCATCTCCCACGCCCCTTCCATCACTACCAACTGGGATTTCTGTCACTTTCCAGTGTTAACCAGCATTGGTAACTACCGCTTGCTCTGCATCATATGTACACAGGGGAACAATGTGGACTTGTATAATGTTCCACACTTTCAATGCAGTGTCTACATAGCATTTGAAGAAAACCGATTAATTGATACACTGGAAAGCAATGCCTGCGGGACTAGCATGGAGGTCTTTGGAGATCTTTTAGTGAGGTCTTTCAAACAGCCTCCTACTAAAACAACAGGAAGGCAGCTATACTAGATCAGATAGCAGTCCTGTTTCCAACAGGGGCTAGCAGTGGACACTTTGTTGCTGCTGTTCGCAAGCCTGCTTTTTGCTTCTACTGGTCTGAATAGATCATTTACCTTGGCTTTCAATTTGTTGAGTGTTTTCAGGCAATTCAAAGTGCTGTAAGTATCTCCTTTCTTCTTGTTTCTTACCCTTCGGTTAAAGGCCCCTTCCCCGTTTGGTAGATCTTTCTCAAGACATTTTCTACTCTCCCACATCAGCAGTAAAGAAACTCCTCTGACTGGAGTCCAGCCTGCAATACAACGTTTGCAGCCTGGCGTTGCTTGGGGGTTAGCCTGCATTTTCTTAGGAGAGAGAAAAAAAACCTAAAAAAAGAAAAAAAAAAAAAGGAGAGGAACAGAACATTCTGTCAAATAAACATTTGCTAATGCTCTTGAGCAAGAGAAATGGAACAGGTAGCAAACAGTAACCCAGATTAACCATCTGCTAGGGCAAATACACAATACACAAAGGTTCCCTGTACACTGTTTGGACGGCATTTTTGTGTTGAGCCTGATACACTGATACACTAATTGATCTCTCCATCAAGAGCCATGATATTTGGATACAAAATTGGAGGTCAGGCCTCAAATTAATCTAATTAATCTCCTGCCTGGTAGAATAAAAACAGGCTTGCTATTAGTTTGACTTCTCTACATTTTTTTTTTTGCCTCTCCCATGAGGAGTAAGTGATTTCTTTAGGTACACAGTTACTCAGTTTCTCAGCTCTTTGGGTGTAGGACTAGCAGACCTTGCCAAGAATCCGTGGGTTTGATTCTATATGAAAGTGTAGTGCAACTTCTAGGTCAGCTTTATGTCTGAAGACCAAACATTTAGGAATGAGAGATGTTTCCCAGGAAGGGGTCTGATTGCAGCCCTGGAATACCTTAACCAGCAGGGAGTATTTTTCTCTCCTAGGCTTGGTACAGATGAAAATGACACTGGAGCCTGAGTCTAGCTCTGGGCTCCCAACTGAAAGATAGCACTGAAAAACTCAGGGTGAAGAATGGCAGAAATGATTTACGAACTGGAAAACATTTTGCAATAATCTAATTAAAGAATTCTGTCTGTTGAATTCCTGACTAAGACACAGAGTAAGGGCTTCTAAAGCAGCTGATCCAACCAAGGGCTGATAATTAAAGCTAAACAAATTCAAATTACAAGTGAAATACATGTTTTTCAGAGGTAGAAGAGATCAACCATTGCAATAAGCTACCGAGGGAAGCAGCAGACATGCGTGCTTCTGTGGAATACATGCATTAGTCAAACAGGGATCACTGGAGGACAGAACATGGGTGGAAGATGGTTTTGCTATATGAGAGCTCAGTCTGTGAGACTAATGGTCCTTTGCAGCCATAAGGAAGAGAGTTCTGCATCTATCCAACCAATCTCTTCTCAGAGACAGTAAAGACAGAGCTAGATCACATCCACTCCACACTAAGCCACCTCTTGCAAAGTCAAAAAAAATCTCCTTTGGAGGCCTTACGGTCAGAAAGGAGGACATGATAACCTCAAACCAATTTCTTCAAACAGACCATATTCTCCTGGCTCTCCTTTTCACAGTTCCAAGACACTAGACAACCTTCCCATGCCCAAGTAACAAATGCTTCCAAATTCCCCCTGCTACCCTTTTTTTTTGTAAATCAAAAATCCAACTGCACTAGGATCCTTGCTTATGTGATCAGGCTACATGGAGATAATAAAATGGGAGAACTTTTTGATCAAAAATAAAGTGGACATCCCAAGACACTGGAATGTGGGCTCATTTAAATTTCAAGTATCAAATGTATGTCTTCACCATGTGATACAGAGATAAGATTTCACAGCTGAAGAACAGCCATAAAGGACAGAGGCAAAAATTAATATTTGTGATTTATACAACATAAAGTAGACTTTTGTCATTATCTTTTGTTTCTGGGCAAGTTGGATAGGAGAAAAAAAAGTTTGATCCAAGTGTCTTCCTGCAGATTAACCTGTTACCTACCTTTACAGAGCTTCTCAAACCACCCACTTGCCTAAGGAGAAATGTTGCCACCAAATCTAGTCCACAAACCTCAGACAGGCCCTGCCCTTTACTTTCCATGGATGATAGTAACAATAAAGCCTAGACACCCAGCTCACAGATACAAAAGCACATAGCCTTATTGTAATACTGGTCCTGGGAACTTCATGCATACTATACATTCTCCCCAACAGAAGAGATAACCAGGGATAGTCTCTCCCTCGGCTTTGAGGCATACTGATCACACTGAGTCTGTACATCCCCTCAGAATTACCTTCCCTTGAGAATTTCAATAGGGCAGAAATATGTAGACTCTTTTAAGACCTTCTATACTGTCAATAAAAGGCAAGGAAGCAACCTGTTTTAACTTGCAGAGTCAATGTTCGTGACCTTTAGCAACCTCCCCTCTAATTTAGAATCAAACCTTTCTACCAAGCCAAAAGAGACATTCCCTCTCCCTCTCCCCCTCCCTCCCTCCCTCTCTCATATCTAACATGGTCTGAGATTATGTGATCAGACCAATACACAGAATTGTTGCCACGGGAGCCAAGCAGATCTACCCAGTAGCAGCATTTTCTCCATTACACCCTGGTCTAACGTCACTGCAGAAGTTTGTCCCAGTAAGCATGTTGCATCCTTTTCAGTCCTCCATTCTAGCATTTCAGGTTTCCCTGCATTTTCTGTTGCAGCAGCATTTCTAATGCCCTGTCCTCTACATGTTTAATAAAGACAGCATCTCTGTGGACAGGTGCGTTCTTTACCATTACTGATCTTACAGCTAAAACAATAATCTCTGTAAAGTAGCTCTGTACAGGAAGAGGGAGGTAGAATTCTGACATGCTTTTATTATATATATCATCCCCAGAACGGCAGAGCTGGACAGCTGGCATAGACAAACATCCCATCTCTACACTGTTCTCAGAAAATACATGCATCTTAGATTCCCTCTACTTGTCATACCAAATGGATCTTCAGCCAGATCATCATCATCATTGTTATTCTTCACCAAATTGGAATTTGCTTCACTTTCCAATTCTGTACAAACTCACCATCACTTGGACACTGCTTAGCTTTGTGCTCTCCTTCATGGATATTTAGAGGTGAAATGTACCCAATTAGAAAGAAAGGGTTTTTTCATGTGTTTGTTAGCTCAGCCACAGCTACAAACTCCTGACAGGAGACTTGCAAGGAAGGAGGAGTTGGGAAGGGAAGTTCTATTAAATGGACTGTCCATATTCACAGTTTATCCTCAGAAACCTCAACTATCACCTTCTTCTATGGTCAGTTGACAGAAATTGTGAACCCCATGTCAGCTAAAGTGTACATCAAAACAGTGGCTTACCTCTTTGTTTTGCACAGTGTGCACCTATGTAGCAAGACACACATTACATAATAGTAAGTCATAAACTAAAAGGAGTCAGATTGCCAAATCCATCCACTGTGTGGATGAGATTTTTACTTCCATCACCTGATAATTTAATTGCTCAATTAGCTCCGCCTGAATGCCTTGGCTGTGGTAGAGCAATGTTCCCTTGCAGGTCACAGTAAATCAGAAGACAGGAGGCAAGTAAGCAATGCAAAGGTAAATGATTCCTCTACAGCAAATCAAGTGCATCATCGAGTTGCATTTTCTCTCCTAACCTGTTCCTTGCACGAGTGTTTTAGGGACAGAACAGGCACCACACAAATAAAAAACCATAAAACTCTGGTCAAAAGCCAGTATCATAGGAGGCACCCCCTACATGGTTTAATGCCAAAACTTTCTTAAGTCGATTCAAACCCAGCTTGGACATTTCTTTTTGCATTTCTGAAATTCCATAATAGGCCTAATTTAGGTAACAGGGTAATCTCTTTGTTGACGAGGACTTTGAAACATCTGCTGCATCACTGAACGTTATACTATTGCGTTCCTTTAGCCAAGAGGCAAGTGGAAAAGATGCCATTAAAGTGGCACCGATCATCCTGGAGCAGCGTGGGACTGACTGTGGGCTTGTGGATGTGACTCTTGTGCATGAACAGACCATAGCACAGGGCGTTTCGATTGCAATGAACATGGCCTGTAGGTAGGTACAACTTGATGGACTTTGTAACTAATTTCTCAGACTTAATGAGACAGTAATTACTTCTGCTGCAGAAGCAACTCTTGAGTGTACTGCAGGCACCTAGATCACAAGAAACTAATTATATCACAGCATTCAAAGAAATCAAAGAACATGAGGTTACCAGAGAAATCTGTATTTGTAATAGATTGGCTACTGTGTACGAAGGGCCTGGCTCTGAATAAGCGCATTCTACACACAATTCCATTCTAAACTGTTCTTGCCCTGCACTCTGCACCGGCTTGCCTGCTTCTGCCTGCCCATAAACTCACCACCACTGATCCGATCCATGACCAGAAAATCTGACTTGCTCATCCCTTCCTCTGGATAGGTACTGGCACTCGCTCTCTTTCCCTCACAGCTTGAAAGTGACCTAAAGCATTTTCCGGATAGTGGCTTTCCCAGACTCCTATTTCTGGATCACACTGATCCCAAGCTACACTGCAAGAAAAAAGTACCAAATGGACAGACACTCAAGAGTTTGGACAAAATAATTGGCATTCACTGCGCTGCCTTTAAGGTCTAATTTTAAACGCTATTAGTAAATACACTTTATCCATGTGGTTTTTAAGGCACTGTTCCTTCCAAAGTAAATCATTACTGTATGCCCTGCTGTGAAATATGCACCTAATCTGCACATCATTTATCTCTGTTTTGTCTGGTCTAATTTAGTCCCTTTCCTGTCTCTCTCCCGTGTGTCTGTAACACTAGTTTTATTAATAATCCTCCCTGGAGACAGGAAATACATTTTCATTCATGAAACCAGCACATAGAAAGATCAGGAAAACATGTCAGAAAAAACAATAATTCTTCAGGGTACAGAACCCTAAAGAAAAACAAGGGGCCAAGAGGTGAGCAGGGCATCATCATTGCAGCAAACTACACATACCTTAATCGTGCCCTCTTTCATCCGGTGGGTCGCACTGGAACACAAAATGAAGCTACAGCAGTCAAGTTCAAGGGCTCTGCTGCCCATGTCAAAACCTGAGTGCTTCTGTACAACTATTGAAATAATGTTGGTTTATTTATTTATTATTTATAAGTTAGGTGGCAAAAATATCTACTAAAAAGCATTTTAAATTGCTTAGGGAGACAGGAGAGTCTCTATCACTGAAGACTTTTAAGATCATCTGCCAGGAAACTTGAGAGCAGGTTAGGGTTATTAGATCCTTCCTTGGGCCAAGGAGATGAAATAGAGAAACTCTGTGACCTTGCAAGGTCTTTTCTAGCTTTTTGTGGAACCATTCAATGAAAATGGCCCGTAAAAGCAGAAAACTAAAAACTGGTAAAAGAGACACTTGTGGTCTGTGCTCAGCTATGGAAGCAAAAAAAAGCCAAAAGTGGCTTGAAAAGTCTGCATCTAGCAAACAGACGGAAGAGGAAGGAGTTTACATTTGAAGTCAGAAACAGTGAGTGCTAAAGGGAAAAACATTCTCTGCTACATGTTCCCTATTTAAGGTCTTCTCACGAACACAATCATTAAATCCCTACCCATATTAACATTTTAAATAGCTCCTTCAAAACTCCATTTGTGAACTTCCCCCTGGTAGTGCTCCTTGCAATCATGAGAGCTCATATTAAGTCATTCTGCAATGTGCCTTTCCTAAATTCCTCCCTGAAGCCACCTATAAAACAGGAAGAGGTGAAACAGAATTTACTCTGTGATTACTGACCCCCTTTTGCTTCTATTTAGGATGCAGTGTCTCCTGAATTCTTGGTCATTAGAAATCATCAGCCTGTTGATTCTGCAAGTACTCACCATGCTAGAAAATCCTGTTTCTGCCTCATGCCACGCAAAGTCTGACTGGATATTACTTCGACCTGAAAAACAAGAAACAAACTAAGTTTGTAGCCAAACCTTAGGCTGCTGACTATACCTTGGCAGGAAGAGGTGCATCTCTAGCAATCAGAAATTATATTTAAAATACATTTCTTTTTTTGTTGGATCCTACAAATCAGGGCAGTTCAAAAGAGGTGAATTTAATTAGAAAACACTTGTCTCAGATGTGTTATTGACAATCTGGGTAATTCAAGAGTAAGGGAAGCCATAAAGGAGCTAAAAATAGCAGCAACTATACAAAACCAGCTTGGGAAACAGATAACGGAAGTAGAAGGCGGTGAGGAAGGGGAAAAAGAACACCAAAACCCCCACCTTCCAGACAGTCAGAAGTGTTTACATACATTAGGATAAAAACAAATAAAACCATCTACAAAAACATCTGTAAGAATCGGAGTGTTCACTACTACATTCATAGGGTAAAATCTGTCAACAGTAATAAAGATAAGGTAGATATTTCTCATAGTTATTTCTGCACTGGACTGCAAGATGATACATATTGTATCACAGCTTAAAACCAACAACTCAAGACTGATAATTAAGTAGTAACAAAGGTAAGATAATAGTGAATCAGCACCCCAGAGCCCTATGAGATGTCTGAAGATCGGGTTGCTGACACTGACATTCTGCAAGTCATTGAAAATGAAGTTAGCTCCATAGGTCAGACAGAAAGCTAACGTCTAAAGTATCAACAGGACAACTCAAGACCAAGAGTTCAAAACCAGTCCAAAAGCAGGGGAACGAACTCCCTTTTTGTGGAAGCAGGCAAGGCATTCCAAAAGCAAGCAGCCACCACCCAGGCACTACCTGTCAGACCACCCATCACACCCTCACCAAACTGCTCTGCTTCCCAAAAAGCCGCAGGCACCAACTTTTTCACCAAAGGCCTTAATAAGAAATGCTCAGGGTTCTGCATTTAGTCAAAGATGCTCCACAGCCATTGACTGATCAGAGCACCTACGTCAAAAGTGGCAGAGTTTTGTTCATGGATGAACATTGAGCTGGGAAGATGCTGGGCTGTAAACCAAGGTTCAGTACCAGTGCAGTAGGGTACTGGGGCAAAATAATCTCTCAAGTATTTGGAGACAATAGCCAGGAAACGGCTACAATGCCTTTAAGTGTGCACCATGGAAAACTGTTTACTGAAAAACAGGAATACTTTTAAGAGTCATGAAGAACTTGGGAGGTCTTGCAATGAGAGACGAAGAGACAAAAACCTGTGACTTATGGCCTCTGGCTAGAACTTCTCTGCTGGTAAATAAAATGCTGTGACATCAATAATGACAGAACTCCAAGTAAAAGCAATTTTAATTTCAAAACGTTTGGATTAAGGAAACACAACGGTACCTTACTATATTTGGGATGCAAACAGAAAACCACAGTTAAGATGGGAAAGTTGCCTTTTTACTCCACCTAACTTACAGAAAAATCTGTCGAACATTTCAGTATAAAGATAGAACATTCTGGAAGAGCTTGATGATTGTTACTTTACATATGAAAAGTGTTTCTATTCCATTCTTTGAGATTGTATCATGCAAATCACACAGAAGTGGGTGACTGAACATTCCAGAAGGCTTAATGCAACTTTTACTGTGTTTGCTTAGGCAAATATTCTGATACTTGTCACCAGTTCAAATTTAATCTTGTCGCGGGTTTAGAAAACAGGTCACGGTACGCTACATTTGCCCTTTTGTTGCGAAACTTCAGTGCATTTTCATACCAAGGGCACACAAAATTTCTAGGCCAGCTGACTTCACTGGTTTCCTCTCGACTGCTACAGGATTCTCACATATTTCGTTTTTTTTGAAGAACACAAGCACCAAAGAATAATTTGGTCCTTTAACTGTTTACAGTACCAAAGAATAAAAGATTTCTCTGACTGAGCCTGAAAAAAACGCTGAGTTTCAATTTCACAATCACACACAAACCTAAACCGGAGCTTGGTAAAAAGCCCCACAGTTCTGGCATTTGAGATCTAATAGCACTGTAGGATTTCTTAGGCGTTGCAAGCTCACCAGATTTCAAGCCCATTTCCGTGTTCATAAAGCAGCTCAGCTGACCCAACACAAAGAGGTGGAAAGCCACAGGAAACCGAAGCACTACCGATTGCCTGCAACTGAACACCACTTCTCAGAGAGGCAACACAAGACACTGATGAAACAGACATTCACTTTCGGAACGGGGTGCTGGCTACCGAGTTAGAAGCTTTCACTTGGGGCTGCAGCCATCCGCCAGCTGACCTGCTGCTGGCAAAGCGTGACTCAAGCGCGAAGGGCGCTGGCGCCCCTGCCCTCCCGGTTCTGCAGCCTGTGACTCACGCTCGCACACACACACACACACACACACACACACACCCCGCTCCCGGGCAGGCGCCCCGGGGCCTCCCCTCGGAGCCCCGATACGTGCTGCGCCACCGCACCTCTCCTCGCATTCAAAGCAGACCCGCGCCTAGAGCGCCTCGGGAAATCTCCGTTTCAGCAGTAACTGAGACGCGTTCGTTCACAGCGTTAGCGAAAACACCCGTTTCGGATCCGGAGGAGGGGAGCGCACCTGCCGACGGACAGTGGGGAGGGGAGGCAAGGGCAGGCAGCTGGCATCTCTGTGAGGGAGGAGACGCGTTCCCGAGTGATGCTGTGGGCAGTACAGGAAGAGCTGTCATCTTCAACAGCAGCGCGTTGCCTGTCAGGGATCTGACACACACCGCTTCCACAACACCAAACGCTCCTTTCCCTCCTGGCTAAAATGCATGTTACTACGACGAGCCTGCAACACTACAGAGGAGTGCAGCTAGAGCTCTCTGTTTGGCTAAAAGCGTCAAATACAAATGGAAAAACTGATAGTATTTGCAAAGCCCTGAAAAAGAAAACCTAGGATACGTAAATCCATTTGTAATAAAGCAACCTTTTGTGAAAAATAAATGCAAATGGACATGATGCTCCCCTTCCCAAGACTCACACACACTGCCCAGAAAGCAGTTTTTATAAAACACCACCAGGATTCACACATGTTGCAGTCTCACAGGCACCTCAGCCCTCTGCTAACAGAGGAGAGCAGAAGTGCAGCCTCCCAGGAAAAGGCATGCACATGGACAGCATGGGACACAGCAGTTTCAACACTTTTCGATTTAATTTCCTGAAGAAACTTTTACATGGTGAAGATTCGTGGCTCTCTTCAGGCTTTCTGGAGTCAAAGGCATGCAAATTCCCAGGAGCAGAATCTCCCAATACTATCAACAACTGCAAAAAAAGTTCAGGGTTTTTTTATTCTCTTCCTTGCAAATGACCAGCCAAGACTACTTCATCTTATCTACCTACTTATGACCAAAATGTCTTGTCAAGTGCTCCACAAGTCTCCAAACACCATACACCCTTCACCTTCTGCCTCTACTACATGCATCCTCCCCACAAAGCACAGTGACTCATAGCCTGCCCATACAGATCATGGCCCAGACAGCTGCTGATCAGGATGTGGAGCTATCAACCACATCCTGAAAATGGAAGGGCCACAAGGTAGGACAGACAGAACGGCACTGACAGACCTGTGAGTCAGAACACAAGGGAGAAATGAAAGGTGTTGTAGACAGCATGAGGAGCCTGGAGGTAACAGGGAGCCTAATTGCTAGACACGTACAGAATGGCGAATCAAGGTAAAACCCTTCCACAGCAGATGCTGTAACATTCTCTCGGCACACATTCCCGAGCACAGAGTCTCATTGTGGTGTATATGTACCACTGTCAGGACCAATGTGAACAGCTTTTTAAGACTGCCATACAGGAAGAAGGCTTCAGAGAGTCTTTTGTGATTATTTGTTACGTTACAACAGACTGGACCTTTGTCACTCTGTTAATTTTTTGAGTCAACTCCATGGGTCACCAGCCAGAAAACCCAACATGAAATCCAGTCTGGTGTTTTGTTAATAATATACTCTGTGTTTGTTCGTGCTCTTTAATCACATGGGTTTTTGGCTCTGTGGAACATCCTGTCTCTCTGGCCTAAACCAGTTCAGAGGTAAAGATGCTTTGGACTGAATCCAGACTACACATGTATATTTTTGTCTTACTCTGGAAACCTTATGTCAATTTCAAACCAATCGGTAGAGTTTGTATTACTGTATTTTCCTGAACAATAAAAGGAACCTGCTTATAAGACATGTGAACAGATAGCCATGTGCCACCTCCCCAATAGGAAACCCTTCGCCTCCCCAAAGGCAAGAAAAAGCTGCAGGGGAAATGCTAGCACACAGATAAATGTGTTAAGATTACTGTTTGTAAGAAGCTATTCATCTATGGCTCCCACTATGTTTCTTACACATCAGCAAATGTGGTAACTGTTTATTTGTCTATATTTTCATGCTAAGGTCATAGCATTAATGTTTCATACTAAAGTGCTAGGTTTTTCTGGTTTTGTGCAGAAGCTTTTTATTTTGGGGGCATGTTAAACTAATCTTAAAAAACTGTGTTTCTAGTTCCAAGTATTAGGAAACCAACAAATACAGCTCCCAATCACTGACACTGTTGAGCAAAACATATCACAAGTAAACTTACCACTCAACTGCTAACACCACAGATTCATGGATAACTTGCACAAAAATTCTGGGTTCTACCACTGCTGCCTTCTGAATCATGCATAACCCAAAGAGTCTGCACGATGCCCACTGGAGAAGGGAATATTCCAACAGCAGCAAATCCTCCTTCAAGCCCCATCTAGCTGATTCATGCTTTCACAAGTTGGATAACAGGTTTTTATTCAGTCACTTTGATTTCTACCAAGTTTAAAGAGAGCCTCAATGCTTCTCCCTCTGTGCCACCTACGTAATAGCCAACGGATGAATTATTGAAACTGTGTCAGCATACTTGGGGGGGGGCGGGCAGGGAGGGAATGGGGTCAGACACCAAAAACCAAAAAAAGCCCAACACAACAAGAAAAAAAAACTCAAGATTTCCAGATCCCCAAAATAGGAATAAACTGCATAATGCAAAAGCTATACTAATGTGGAGTTATATTTTATAATAACAGCCAGTAAATGAATGTATTGGACAAATGCCATTTCAAACCAATTGCATATATTATTTGTAACAAATACTGTAGCATAAAGGAACCAGGACTGACCGTCAGGAATTTACAACAAAACATTTTACAGGGACATTTTAATTAGTCTGAAGAGACCTATTCTAAAACTAAGCAGATAAATTAATCAATAATTAGCAAGATTACTGCATAATTATTTATCCATTCTAAGACTAAGTGCTCTCGTTTGGAATGTTTAGCCGTCTTCCCCACATACAAGCAAGCATTGATTTCTGTCTTACAGGCAATAACCAAGTTAGTCTTCACCGTGGAACAGGTACAAAATTGCCCTTACTATTAACTCTCATGTTGGACATTAGTCATAAAATGACATAGCTACTTATTGCTGGAGATCCACTATTAAATGGGATTTGTGGTTTTAATCTTTCATCATAAAATAGATTAAATCTGCACCTTTGTAGAAGCATGAGCACATCATCATAGTAAGAGACTGTTTATCCTACACAAAAATAATTAAATGTTTGATTACTGATTTTCTGAGCAACAAATTCTGGTTTGCTGGTCATGGATGCTATTCCTTACACATATTTTAAAAAGCTAATGATAATTAACACACACAGTTTATCCAGTAAGAAAGCTGGTGCTCGAATGCTGGGAAAATAATGAGAAGGGATCCGCTGACTGCAGGGCAGCGCTCCTGAAGACATTTGTGTCGCTTAATACGGAAGCAACATGGGTATTTTATATATCCCGAAATTTTGCATTTAGGATGAATATGAATGAAACAGTATTATCTGGAGCCATTGAGATCCCTGTGAATGAATGCCATTCTAATTGACACGACTGGATGTGACTCAGACAAACTCTCCTTACCTCTGCGCGTGTGTATTGCAAACTGAGCTCCTGAAGCACATTAACTACAAGGCATTTCTAACACGCAATTTGCTGCAGACAGTCATGTACCAGAACTGGCTATTAAGACTGGGCATCTCTTCTGACCACCTAATTTTGTTTGCTGATGCTGCACTTGTGTCAGTTTGATTTTGTAAACTGACTTCTACTTGGCCTGCCCTTGCAGGAAAAGGATGTCATTTTGACCAATGAAGAAGTATCAAATGCATACCGCGCAGCTTGTTATGCTGCCATTTTTGTAGAAGACAGAGTTTACTGACCTATGAAAGGAAGCAGCTCTGTGAGCAGCAGCAATAGTGGAATCCAGGTTTAAATGGATTTTGCGGCTCGTGCCTGGTTTACAGTTCTCTGCTGTCCTCAACTCATGCCAATAAAATTATCATCTGCTTCCTGTCACAACAGACTCCTGTGAAATAACACACCGGCTGCCACACTTCCTCAGAGAAACCAGCCGACAAGTGTGCAGAGACAAACTTGTCAAGGTTTGACCCCGAGCATTCTTGCACAACAGTCCCTATTTTCCAAAATGTATATGAAAAGAATTACATTTAAGATGACATTTCTCCTCAATTTGCTAGAAATTGTCATAGATGAGATTGCACTCATTCTCATCAAATGCTTAAAGAGCCATCTGAAAAGTAATTTTGAGGAACAAGAAACATGAAATTCTGACATTCAAAATCTCTTGCTTTGTCATTAACCCTGTTTCCCAAGTAATGCTCATAACACAGAAATTAAATAGAACTCAGTATTACAACCGAAGTTCTCATTTCTAGTAAAAACTTTCTCCCTGTTAACAAGAGAAAACAGAAGCTAATGTTGCCCCCCCCCCTTCCCCCCTTGGTATCCTATCATTTCATTTCATTAAAATTCAGGTAGCATTGACATCTCTGGACACCTTTGGAGGGTAAAAGACTAGTATAGAAGCCCACTCCCAAAACCTCAATGTTCCCCTTAAAGCCTAAGATCCAATTACAGATCTGGCAGTCTGTGTCTCAGCTTTAAAGTCTTTTTACAGCCTGTATGATTGGTATCATCCAACCTAAGCCTATATGCCTGCAGCTGCTGTGAAAATTTCATGACAGTAAAGCCATCTGAAGAAATAACAGCACAATACTCTTGTCCGTAAGGCATATTTTAGGCTTGCATAAAACCTCCTGTAGCATGTTTAAATTGCTATTCTTTTTTAGAACTGCAGGAGACAGAACAAGGAAATGGCTTTAACACTTCCACAAAAAGCAAGGTAGAGATCCTTGGGGCAGCACAGAGCAGCTGTTTCTGGTGAGAAACAGAATATGCATACAGATGGCTGAATTGCTGAAGACTGGGGAAATGGCAGGAGTAAAAATAAACGTTGTCTTTCACAGGCTGAAAAGCGTCTGGACTTGTAGATACCTTCTCTCCTCTCCAGCAAAAGAGATGCAGGAGAGGACAGTCCCTGCTTTTCATTTCCTCCTCGCCACAGTTCTGCATCCAAACCCCCTTCCTCTGTCCCAATACTTGCCCTTTCCCTCCTAAAACTCTGTACTTCTGTGAGGTTCCTGTGTGGCCTAAGACCTTTGTCGGTCTCTTGTCCTGCCTTAAAGTTTTTACATTCCAAAAGGTTTCTGCAATGTCACTTTAAAAGCAACACACACTTCAAACTTCTACAGAGCTAACTTTTCTAAGTAACAAAACTTGTCTGACAGGAGGATCTTGAAAAAGAAAAATCTTAGAATTTAAATCTGGAGAAGACCAATGTGATACTTTGCTGTGACTTGACACCACAGGCACCTAAAGTTTTACACAGTCATTTTTGAAAGCAAAGAGCGAGCTTGATAAAATCCTCAGAAAGAAGCTGAGACAGTGTTTACAAATTTCGAATGACAGAATAATCACCTCCCAGTAAGAGGCACTAGTGACAAATCATCTTTGTTTTTCAAATGATGTGCCTTTAATAATTTTTTAGAACTAGCAAATGATACGCTTTTCTTCAAGGAAAGGCTCATGGAGTTTTTTGGTTGATTAGTTTTTGTTTTCATATATATTTTCTATCTTTGATCCTGACAGTTTACACATAGCTTTACTGTAAAAGCTGGAGACAATCCAGAAGTTCAGCAGTAATGCTATGGCGTATCAAAAAAATACCTGGAGTCATCCTACAAAACTCTTTATTTAGAGAAGCAGAAAAGTATTATAAAAATACCAGCTTTAAAACTCTCCTACTTGAGATAGGTCTAAACAAACCAATGCCAGTGTTTTGTTTCAAGTCTGAAAACTTAGGGTTGGATGAACTCCAGAAGGACTGAGTGAATTTAAAGAGGCAAGAAGAATCATTAATTTTGCTTCTGGAAAAAAGGGCTGTGTTTTGCTTGCCAACAGGACACCAATAAACCTTCCCAAGAGGGAAGGAGCTGAACAATAGTTTTTAAGTCACCCATCTACACAGTCTTCCATTAAATTTTGAGAAGTTAAAATAATCTTTCAGAGGTGAAAGATTAAAGCAGAGAGAGTATCTCTCTGGAACAAGTAGGTAAGGAACACGTGAACAAAAACACTGAACATGATTTGCAGTGATGCACACACAGAGAAGGGTCACACACAGATGGACAATCTCACACAGCATTCAGGTAGCACCTAGCATGAGCAGCAAAGTGCCCAAAGGCACAAAAGGACAAAACTTTTTAAATATCTCCATATGAGATTACTCCTCTCTTACATTCTAGCCCCTAAAGTCAATTCGTTCTTTTTTTTTTTCTTTTTCTTTTTTTTTTGTTTTTTTCCCCTCCTGACTTTGGAAAACATTTTCTGTTTAGAGATAGTTACCCAAAAATAGAGCAATACAGGCAGGGAAGGTGTAGTATTAGGAACAAGCCTTGGAAAGCTCTGGAAAAAAACCCAGTGCAACTACAGTGACAAAATAAAATGGAGGCAAAAAGTGAGGCAAATACACACCGTTAAATTTGTTGCGTCACAATACATAAAAGAGCAATATACTGTTCTGTCTGTTTTCATTCCTTCTGCTAGACAGTTAGCTTAACCATTACTTCAAGTGTGGTAAAAAGAAGAGGGTACAGCAGCTCATTTGCATAAACTTAAAAAAGTTTTAAGTGACTAGAACAGAAGAAGCATCAATCGGCATCTGGCATTCATTGGCAATACCAACTCCCCCCATAATCCTTCAACCACACAAGCAAAGGCAAGATAGGATTTCCATGCTCAGCCCTGATCAAAATTCTACTTCGGGAATTAATCAGCTTGCTATAGAGAAGAAAAACACACAGGAGCGGCTTTGTCCTGTCTGTGCTTCCAGCAAAGCCAGCCTTAGCCTGTAACATTCACTGCTCTGAGTTGGACAGTTCAGCTGTTTAGACTCCTTTTCTCTTTAAACAACACAGTGGTCTACTTTAAGCCACAGTGCAGAAGAAATAGGTATTATGATTTTATACACTATTTTTGCCCAGTCCACTTTTAATACACCTATCAAAAAACCCATCAAGTTACCATCTAACAAGTCAATCGAAAAGATTCACTAGCAGGCAGTAACAAAACATTAGGAGAGCTCAGCGTAGCACTGATCGTGGTGATAAGTGTGAGAGAGCAACGAACCTTGACGAAAATTAATTTCAATGACAGCTTAGTAATTTAAGACTGCTGTCTGAACTACTGCTCTTGAAGATCATCATTCAAATGGAGCCTCACAAAACAGAAGACCTGAGAACTTTGGTAGGTCTAGGTCATCAGAATTTGAAGAGATCTGTAAGACATCTCCTAGGCAGCTTATAGGTGCCCATCTGACTGATGTACAATGATGGTATGAACATGAAGGTGCAACAATTTAATGAACACTGGACCGAGAATACATCATTGAGTTATCAAAAAAATTCTTCCGTGACTAAAGGGAACTCATTTACATCGGGTGGTGCTGGAAGACTAAACAGAGGAGCAATATGTTTGAAAAACTGGGGAGGTATCAGTTTTAAAGCCCTCAATTTTTTCTCACAGAGAAGTGGCAAGCTTGCCTTGCCAGGCTAGAGACTTGACAGATCAAAGTACATGACATTTCAAAGACCCCGTAGAAAACAGCTTGGGAAATACATGCTTGTGAAAGCCATCTAGGACACAGTCTGAGAGAAAAAGAAAGTGGATCCAGGAAGGGAGTCCAAAACAACTAAGACTTTCGCATTCACAAAATGGCAGGGCTCAGTGATCAGCTGTGTCTATACCACCGATTTTGTTGATTTTTTGACATTTTCCCTGAAACATTCTAATTCTGCATACATGACAGAAGTAATGAATTTCAAGGATCACCCAAAGCAAGAGCTGTCTGTAGCTAGAATTCAGTGGGAGAGAGGGCACGATATGCAGACATCATGGGTCCCTAACTCCCTTAACTTTTTAAGATAAGGATTGTCTCTACAGAGCCATTTCACTAAGAAATGTTATTGCAAATATACATTGACAGAAACACCTGCAGAGAGACTACCAGTATGCTAATTAGGTAGGTGCACAAAATGAATCGAGAACTAAAGCAAGCAGAAAACCTGCAGATAATACTAAAGTGCCCCTCACCTATATGAACACCACTTCAAATATCTTTTTTCCACTTGATATGAAAACAATAATAAAAGCAAACTAAAATACTCCACAAGACAACTCTCTGACTGAATAGACTGAGAATATATAGGTGCTGTAGAGAGGAAAAGGCTCTCTGGGGACTGAAGGACTGGTACAAGGCAGATCTTCATGCAGCTGGTAACACTGCTTTTCCTTGCACAAGACCAATATTCTTTGAAAGCAACATCATTCCAAATGTAGATTTGATTCAGACTGACTATCTAATTACAGGAAGTCAGAAGAGACTGGCATGTGCATTCTAGCGCAGCTGAGAAAGTAAAACTCCTTATAAAGGTAAGTGCGTTAAATGGCCATTAAACATGTACCATGCTGACTGACATGTAATCTGTATAAAAGCAATTAACTTATCAATCTGCTCTAAAATAAAAAAGCCCACAATAAATAAAGTAGGGCAGCATATTTATCAGATGGGTGGGCAGAACTACCATTAAAATGAATGTATTTCCAGACTGTCTCTTTCTACTTGTAATGTTTACTTCTTACATGTACAGTAGACAGTATTTTAAAGGCAGGACAAAATGTTCTCATGGACTATATCTGGAAATACACAAGGTCAGCGGTAGTGCATCAGTATTAGTCAAGTCTTCTTCAGCAGGAGGTTATGCAGGCTCCAACAATATGACAGATCATCACAAAGCACGGTTGAAGGCTTGTATGAACTGGTGAGCATGGAACAAGGGAATAGACTACTTACATCTGAGTTGGATGAACAATAAGTTCAGGTAAATTTATAGCATTTTAGAACTCGCGGTTTTATTCATGTTGAGAAGCCGACCTCAGCTAGGAATGCAGAGTAATGGCAGTGCTATGAGGTCAAGGAAACGAGTTTGAAGAATGACTCTTCTTTGTACAAGGAACACATCTTAGCAATTCCACTCTGGAACAGTGATATCACTAAAAAAAAATTATGCCATATCCAACCGCTCCCACCAACCCCCATGGCAGAGCTTTGAAGACTTCGGTGTTGCAAATCAATTTCCTATGCTACAAACAAAATACTTTTGAAAGGGCTCTGACCGGGGGCAATCCTCAGCAGCCCTGCTCCATCCATCCAGCACGCTTCCAGGGACCAAGCCACACACTACTTGTATTTCTGCTTAAACTTGGGTCTTGCCCAATGAAAGGCCTGGCTTTCTTCCACTGCAGCTCTATTAGCATTGCCAGTGAAGAGAATTTATGCAGAGAGAAGGGACTGGCATTCCTTCTACAATAAGGGCAATTGTCTCAGGCTGCCACATTCAGTTAAACGTTTACTTTGTTGTTTCACAACTCAAAAGGAAGCAAAAGGTCAGAGAGGCCCCACTGCAGAACAGAGATGTTGTCATTCATCTGTTCACCTCAAGCCAAGATTCCAGTGGGAGACTACTGCTTTCCAGGTTTTTTCCTCTTCCTCCAGGAGACAGGGACTGGCCAGTAAATTAACACTCCAGCAATTCTTCCAGTTTGGTTTCACATCCTAGAAGAAATGTTAGAAGTCTGAGAGTATTCTATCAAGACCCTAAGAGAGGAATATTGCCAGGATTTGTTCACCAAGACTGGCTAATGGAGAAAGCTTAATCTCTTGAGACTACCCTCGAAGACCAGCCTTTTTGGCACACTTGAAAATGAGAGCTATAGCAAAGATAGAGCCATAAGTATGCAGAGCTTCCTGTGACACAAAACTTCTCTCCACTTGAAATGGTGAAGACCCTACTCAAATTCAGAGTCCTTCAGAAGCTGCATTTGCCAGCATGAAGGTAAAAGAACAAACGTTTAATAGGAATGAGACTGCTATTCTTTGCTTGTTAGGAACGCACAACCTGAAGTTTTGCTCTCAGTCGATGAAGTATGAATTCATTTGGAGAGCCACTTGTCCACCTAATCTGTTAAAATTAGCCAAAAACTTTCTTAACCTGTATGTGTTTTCTTCCTCTGTTCAATTAACACAAGGAAAAAAGCCCACCAAGTTTAGCCAATGAAAACCTACCACAGTAGTAATCAAGCTCTTATTTTCAAGAGGAATATGCATGGTCAAATAAACATAATGTAATTTTCAGCTAATTGCGAACATGCTCTGAGCTCATGAACAAAACACAGAATCCTTAGTTCTGGCATGAATGAGTCCTGCTCTGATGAAACTTTGACCGCTTTGTCTCTGACAGTCTGAGCGGCCAGACGGTTATTGGGACACAGCCTTGGATAGATGAGTCACACCCCAGCAACACCTGTTTCTCTCCACTGACTACTGAGGAAACTGAGACAGCCAGCTCCAAAGCAGAAGTCTATACTCGGACAGGCAAATCCTTCCTGCTCTGTCTCTTCCTGAGCACAGCATGCAGTTCACAGATTCATCAACAACTGTAGGACCTGAAGAGACTGGTGTGCCTGCAGTCTGGGAAATCTCATCTTCCTCAAAGACCATAAACTCAAAAAGACAAAGCGAGACCTTTCCCAGCATACATAGGGGAATCCCAAATTGGGGTGGGGGGGAACAACCCAAAAAACCCACACCATGGCTGACTGAGCAGACGTGTATTGACCAAACCTTCCACCTTCTGACCTACCTACACATAAATTAAGTAGTACTTGTTCTGTAGCTAGTTAAAAGCATGGAAGCCCCATTCAGAGCAACCTATGCACTCTACCGAGATGGCAAGCATGTATCCAACTCACGGTTCATTAAAGAGGCTGAGAAATCTACCATTGACCTAAGGCGGCAGCAGGATTACACGTCTGACTGGAAAAGCACAGATTTCTTGAGGATTGTCCAGTCTATAAACAGCCAGCCACATAACTCAGTGACGCACTGAAAATCCCTGGACACTACTCAAAAATCTTCCTCACAAAGCTGATGGGAACATTCCTGGGCCAGCTATTCTGACCGCAAGTACTCTCCTTATCACGGGACATGAGCTTTGTCATTCACAGCAACCTATGCCAGTAGACTCCTGACTCCTCTAGGTTATGAGATGAAGCTCAGGTTTTTACAGATCAGACCTGATCAGCCAGACCAGGCTCTTCACTTCAAAATGGTCAAAAGACTTCAAATAATCTTCAAGTTCCCATATGACTATGGGTATATTTTGACAAGTCAGCAGGATCTTCATTCCCAAGTCAGTATTATTATGTGAGCAAAGAAAACATTTTCCTATACAAACTATCTTATATCCCATACATTTTAAGCTATGTTTGGAGATGAAACACCACCACCGATAACTCACAAATGGGTAATATGACAGAGTGCTTTAACAGTATTACTGTATTCCATTCTAACTCCACTGAATCACTCCATTTTACAAAATGGGAAACTGAGATGCAAACAGGCTATTACTGTATTGCATTTGTAATTCATATTATGTAAAAAAGTACTGTCCACCTGTCGCAGAAATAATGCAAGCGGATTTAGAATTTACTTTTTGCTCATAGTGTCACCTAAGACCATGTACAACACGAAAGATATTTCCTTTTTCTTCAAAATCATGCCATGAAAATAAAAAAATTGTCAGCAAGGTTTATTGGAACACTGAACATCTGAATGTAGCTCAGGCTCTCGGGTAACAGAGAATTTAAATAGGAACATCCACAGTGGTTTTCAGAACATACCACCATGTTTTATTCTAAAAAACAGAAGGACAAGCCCTCTCCTTTAGATAGTTACGCGTACTTGTGTTTCATTTGGCTGACTGTAAATACAGATTTTCAGAGTTGAATCATTACAGCTTGATGACAACAAGTAAACAGTAACGACTCATGCTCTCATGCAAAGAAGTGGTTAAACGTTAGTGAGAAGAGCGTCAATGACATAAGTGAGCTGTGTTCCATTAGGACACTGTCCCTCATCTTTTGAACCTTCTCAGAAGGGAAACTTGAGAGCATGCAGCAGCACAGAACAAACATCAAACATATTTTGTGAAGAGCCTGAAGAAACCCCACTTCTGTAAAGCACAGAGATCTCGTGCTCGTCTCATAGTGCAGACATTAAAACAGAGTGTAGCAAGGACACTTCTTCTATAGCCCCCTGTAACACTCAGCATAGCATTTCAGGCTGTGATCCAAAGCCTAATTTAATACAGCATAGGTGTGTAACCTCGGCTCTGTTGTGCTGAGAAGACACACTGTTAAGGTGTGAGAAAGTGTACAAGCTTAAAGCTATGCAAGATAAGAAAAAGTAAAATCATGCACAGAAGTGTAATCGTCAAACATGAATAACAGGCCAGTGATTCAAGAAAAGAAATACTGACATGAAAACGTAACACAAAGCCAAAAAATTCTACCAAGAAAGAAAAAAATGCATGTTTTGTGCCACATCTACTCTCTGTGAGGTCCCAGTGCTCCTGCAGATGTTCATGCAAGTGCCCTTCTCCATTGATTGCAATTCACTAATATCTTATCACAGCTGGAGAAAAACGTTGGCACGAAAGTGAGTGCCACACATCTTCCTTTACAGCCCTCCAGATGATTCATAAGCCATTATTTAGAAGTCATAAAATTGTTCATCTACGGGGATGAGTCAGAGAACTAGGAAATGACTCGTATTCCAGATCATCTATGTGGACCTTACAGTCTTTTGGCAGGATTCCTGCAAGACCAAAACTATTTCTGACACTGATGGCTTTCTGACACAAGGTCTGTTGTCAGCTGATTAAAGAGACACTGTAAGAAGGAGAGAGGTGAGGCTCAGGGTACTGAGGACAGACACACACGCCATTTCGCTGGCCATATTTACTTTTACATGTACATTATGAACATATCTCCAACAGCCTATTACAATGCAATTGAATGCAAATCACAGTTTGATGATGTTTTGACAGAAAATAAAAACCCCACACTGTTATGTTTATAAACATAACCACTCAAAATTATTGATTACATAGATGAACATTATCTACCATTTGGTAACATCTAGGAATGAATATGGCAAAATATTTTTAAAACAGTACCTAAATCTGTAAAGGTCTTCTGGCACCTTATGAGCTTGGGGTTTTGTTTGTTTGTTGTTTTTTAGAAACAAAGGAACTTAGCTGAGTACTAATAAAGGCATATCAGTATTAAACTTCTTTCTGGATGCTAAGTACTGCTATAGATTGAACATCATCCAAATAGTATATAATTCACAGACATATGCTACAGTCATTTTCTGCAATGCACACTCTAAGCAAGCTAAAGTAAACTTCATCTTTTCTAGACCTTTACTCCTATTCAGTCTTTATGCCTGTTCTTTATAGTAAGTGGTTGATGATAGTATTTAAGTGGAATCTGGAAACAAAAGGCTGTTCCTCGGTGTCACGGTCCACTCAGTGGACTAGTGATGCTCGGTCATGGCTATGCTGTGTGCCGAGTTCATTTCATTATTCATGCATTCCCAGAAAAGGCCAGATGGACATGGGCATGACTATAAAACAGACCCTAGTAGTTTTCATATGGGGATTATTTCTTATCGGCAGGAAGGGGAAGCTTTATCCATCTGTCAAAAACCATCAAGGGGCCGTTGGCCCCTGTTACGATGAAATCAGAGTAAAACTACTCATGAATTAATTTTTCAGATTGTAAAAAGATGGTTATGAACCACAGAGGAAGAATGTAGTGCTCCAAATTCTGATATTTGTGGGATCTAGGTTCATACTATAACACTAATACACACATAGCACACTTTTACTCATCTTTAGTAACCACAGCGTGATGGCAGTAAACTGTGAGGCTCTCGATAAAACCCTGGTGTTTAACAGTATCAGTTAGCCAAGTCTGGTTACACTTTTTGGCATGAATCGCCAGAGAATGCCTGTTTTAAAAAGTAACTGCTACAACGGCAGCTATATGTGAGAGATTAGCCATGCCTTTGAAATGTAACTTCATATCCTCATAGGCCTGTTCGCAGCTGAAGGCAAACTGAACTGAAAACAGGCAATGTGAGTTGGAGTACAAATTGTGACATAGAAAATACCAACCATCTTGTCAAACAGCTCCTCAGACAGGAACAGATTCTAGAAAAGCTGTTCCTTAGCATTTGTGGTTTGCATCAACCAACAGCCCAAAGCATTAGGTTCACAATGAATGAACAGGAAAGAGCACTTAGGTAGTTCCAACACACTGAGTCCTGCACACCACTGTGCGGTGCTAGAGACCGAGACTGGCTTGGTCTTCACTCCTACGTGACTCTGCAACACTGGCAGCCAAGACTAGAACAGAGCCTGTTCACCCACACTGCCCTCACCTTTACTTGAGGAACACGTAGACGCTTCACTCTGCACTGCCCATCACGCAAACTCTGCACCTGGACAGAAGTGTGGTGAACAGCCTCCAACCATCTGCAGAAATTCAGAGGAAGGAACTGCAAAGATATACGAGCGGTACACAACACCACAAATTCTACCATATCACTGCTTTTCTTCTGTGCGCACAGGTCCAACAGCTCAGCCAGCTCTCCAAGCCACCGATTCACAGCCATGACACACTAACTCTGGCATGACATTGGCAGAAGGGGCAGGGGGCACTGCCTGTTTAATCCAGTTTACAGAGTACAGCTCCTGCGTACCTAACTACAGCCTAAGATTAAAGTTTTTAGGCTCTGCCCACTAATAATGGTTATCAGTTCGCTCTTTACAATGAAATTCACCTTTCCGAAAAAGAAGCCAGGAGTTTTACTGAGGTAGCAATAACATGGAAACGTAGAGGCTGATTCTCAACTACCTATGTAAAGTGCAAAGCCATTTCTTGCTAACCTTGCCTCTAAAAACTTTCTAAACATCATTCAGCACTGCATCTTAAGTTGATCACAGGAGGTGCAAACAGGAAAGTCCAGGAGAAGCCTCAGGCACTTCCTGCACTAGTGACAAAAGCATAATGCAAAATTGCTACGAAAATGCTTCATATTTAGGTTATGGTTTTTCTTCCTTTTAGGCAAAAAATATTTGTTCATCAAAAATCAGTCTGGAAGCAACAATGCCCACCTCTGCATCACTGTGTCTGGCTAGACTCAGAGCTGCTAGGAGCAAGTCTCCGATAAACCAAGTTTGGGAGTACCCTCAAAAGAATGAACCAAACCAAGGCTGAGGTTTTAATTTTTACTCTCATTCTTCAAGCAGAGTAGGTGCTTAATAGTCACTTGATCTACTAGGCCACCCTTTGCTGAAAGGAAATTACCTATGCTCGTCTTCACTAGCCTTGTAATCACTTAGCTGATAGAAGAAAAACTGAAATGATTCCTTTAAGGAGAAAGCAGATGATTCAAGCATTCCCACATTAAAAACAGACATTACAAACAATTGAAAAGGCCACAGATTTTTCCCCAATTGACACATCTACACAATATCCCAAATCATAATGACAGTTAACAGCAAATTCTCTTTCCTGCTCAGACATCTAGGCAATAAAAGCAAGAATTGATACAAAAGACAAAACATTCACAAAAACTTTTTCGCAAGTATTAATCTCTTTTTCCTAAGTAGTAATCTCTTTTTCCTTTCCCATGCTGTCTGCAAGGTAGCCTAAGGGCCTTACTTTAAACTCCTGAAGCAGAATCTGTAACAGTTAGGCTAAGTCTCAGTGTGTGTTTGCTCCAGCCACAATTTGACCCTACACAGCAGTAAGACTTGGGCATGTGCTAGCAATTAATTTTTCATCCCTGCTTCACTTCCACAGGCAGAAAAGCAATATCCATGCCAGCAGGTAGACACTCTGTTTTAAGTACTTGACCTGGATGACTGGAGAAGCAGGATCTTGAAGTGTCTGCTCCTTAATCTGGACAAGCATCTGATCTCTGTGGAGCATCAGAGATGCTTCTCTGCACTGTTCCCTTTCTCATGATGATTTGTGCTCCCTGAATTCTCTACTCCTAAGTAATCAGCGCACTTCTCTACTGTTGCCCACAGCTCCTGACAATCTTGAACAAGAAAAAACTAGAGAGCAAAGGTTTACTGTTCTTAATCATAAAGGTTATTGCATGTGTATTCACACAACTCCCAAAGGAAGAGGGAAGGGAAAAAAAAAACACCACCAAAAAGCCCCCACACTGGACTCAGAGAAAGTTTCCATTCATTTGGGAGCGGTTTTAGTGAAGACTTCAAGATGTTCTCACAGCTCACTGAAAATACAGCACACAGGTTTTCTCTTTCAGTAAACATGGAGTCTTAATGGTTTCTCATTTCATCATGGTTGTTACATCACAGGAGGGATTCGTGTTCACGTTTCTGCTAGCTTTCCAGTGTTCAATACTGTCCGCAGAGCCTTCAATATTCCTTCCTCAAAAAATGCCAATCATTTTGCCACAAGTCTTGCTACTGGGAGGGCTTTCCTGTAGTATAAGGAAACATTACCTGTGTTCAAATCCTTCAGGAATAAGCTATCAGCATTCCTGTGTCACTATAGAAATCAGAAGGCAAAGTCTTTTTTTTTACAAGAGGATATTTTCTAGAAGGCCTAGATAGGGTGGGGCAGACTGCAGCTGGAGAATCTTGCTTGTGCGGAGATATTTCAGAGTGCAAGAGACAGATAATGTACATGAATCAGCAGCGCCTTGGGCTCCAGTTGTAACAGCATTTCTCTCCACATCAGAAGAAAGATCCTGTGCCTGACAAGAGCTGAAATCCAGCAGGGAATGTAGCTTTCTAAATCACCTTCTAAGTTGAGAGACTGCAAATCAAGGAGTTCAGTGAATTTGACTTCTTCAGCTAAAACACATACAGCAAAAGGCACAATGGGTCCTGGGGCAAGAAGAGGAGATAAGCCCTCTAAAATGCCCATGGTCTTTCAGCTCCTTAACAGCATCTTGGTAGCATCAATTCAAACCAAATCAGTTCCTCTAATATGTGCTAAAATAGTTCTAACACCACATTCCTTCTGAAGGAAGCTTATTGCCCGATTTTTCACTAGTACAGGCAACCCACAGAAGTACTCCAGATTGTCAATCTTCTCTCTACCCTATCTTTTCACAAAGGCCTCACTCCACTGGCATTATTCCTCCAGGTGATGGATCTGTTTGCAAATCCTTCCAGATTGCAACTTTCTGCTGCAAGATGCTGAGCACCCATGACAAGATGACACTAAAAGCGACATCAGAACATGCATCCATAGCAGTATATCAACAACGCATGAATTAGTGCAGTTACCATACAGGGGCAGTGGACAGGATTATCACAAATCTGGCAGCACAGTTCTATGGGCAAGCCTTGAACACAGATATGTTCACAACAAATGTTTGCCACATTTGAGAAATCATAGAGTAATTTCAGTGGGTTTTACAAACAATGAAGCCCATCACTCCTAACTGAAAACACCACATCAGTTAAATGTATTCCAGCTAATTAGCATAAACCCTTTTAGAAAAAGCATTATATTACATTACATTATATCCCCCACTACAGAAGGTTCCAAACTATAGTTGCTTCCCTGAGAGATGACGTCTTAATTGTAACCCAGAGAAACACGCAAAGTAATTTATGTAAGAATAATATTCCATTTGGAATATTTTTATGTGCTGAGATCAAACTCAGTTATGTCCTGGTGAACCTAAAAGTAAGGCAGTTCCTTTTTGCTTCAGAATAAGGAGTATTCCTCATGATTTAATACATTATGGCGCATGGAAGACATCTATCTGTCCTGACTTTTGAATCCTTTGAGATCTGCCACCTTGCATCAGCAACCTCAAGTGCTGGTAGTATCATCACAGACAAGCTTTAAAATAAATAAACTTTAAAAAATAAATAAAAATCCTTTTAACAAGTTTTTAACTATGTCTAGAATCTGCTGTCATCTATGTGGGGATGCAGGACAAACTCACACAACCTGGGGCCACAAAATCTACATAAAGAGTTCTTCCCAAGGTAAAAAGCAGCACTCTGCATTATATACTATTTCTTTCAGTCTTACTGAAAATTTTTAAACATTAAGGTTTAACACACTGAGAACTTGTATGGTAGCTAACTAGAATATAGAAGAAAGTGAATAGTCTTATAAATTAAAAGATTTGGAGGAATACAACATAGTATCATTCTCCTACTTTCTCAGGCATGCCTTCCCATACAAGAATCCTACCTCTTAGCAAATATATATCCAGGTAATCATTTTCCCGAAGATGCAAGTGTTCCTTGCTACTACAGGCCAACGTTCCGTTCCTGATGCTAATGACTGACAGACTCATGAAAGACTTAAGTAGCTAGGGGAAAATAAGACATTAGAACTGCCTTTAACTCTTTGCTTTTGTTGAGTGATGCTGTGCCTATTCTGCACTCAAAAAAATTTGAGATATTTAGGGACAAATGTGCCTCAGTGTGTGTGTTACACCTAAAGACTGATTCTTCCAGGTTGGCCTTTTCGTTTTCCACGCAGCTGACAACACATTACTTTACAAATAACAGATAGTGCTTCCTGTACACAAAGCCATATAAAATGAGATTTCAGGAAATAAGGGATTTTTTTAATCCACAAAATAAATCACACGCACCAACTGGCTTTCTGTTTAAGACTCACAGACTGCCTGCAGGTACTGCTGTGCTCTCTCTGCCTCCAGGAAAGGAGATAAATCTTATCAAGAACTAATTAGAACAGGGAGCAAACTGTACCATCAGCTGAGCCAAGGCAGGTATACCCTGTTACAGTTCCCTCACTTACCACTGCTTACTAGCTAAATAAACTGACCCAATGAGTCAGTCATTGCAACAGAATGACATAATGCATAAAAATTCTGAACTAGTAACCTCCAATATTCTTTGAACACTCAGGAATAACCCCTGCATTAGTCAGGGAGCAGCAAGCACAAGCTGCCACTGCCTTGGTGAGTCATGAACAAGAGAGACTTGGCGTCTCTTACAGCTTTGTGTAACCCTCCTCCTCATGTTCTTCCACTACAAACCAATGCTTCCCAAACTGGGCACACAGTATGAACGCATCTGTGATGCTGGCTACATCCCTACTACATCCCATCAATGACTCACCCAAATGTGCCCCAATCAACTAGTGCTTCATGAACTGTGCTCCTTCACGTTTATATACATCTATCCATTAAACAGATGTATTTTTGCATTGGATATTTACCCAGCTAACCTTCACCTGAAGACAATTTGAGTGTCTAACTTAAGCAGTCTAGGCTTATGCTTCCCATAGGTGTTTTGCATCAACAGAATTCATTTCCAATCCCTCACTGAATCTACCAAATTACAAACAGCACTTTTCCAATTATGCAGCCTCCACCGGCTATGTCAGTCCTTCTGTCAAAAGGCAAACTTCAAAACCTGCTTCTTGGGAGATGTTTCTGAAAGCTTCTCCGTCAAGCAGTAGGCACTGCAGATTAACACGAGGCCTACTCAAAATGTCTGGATATTTGTCAAGGCCAAACATCCACCCAATTGTCTCCTACATGTCTCTCCCCGCAGGAATTACCAACTGAACCTTTTGAAAACTTCTAATTCACTTAAAATAAGCAATAAACACAGTGTAGATACATCTGCCAGTGCCTAGGAAGACAAGACTTCTAGAAATGCAGGATGTACGCTACAGTTACACAACATTAATAGTTTTAAGAAACAGAAGGCAGCACTGGCTGTTAAATTTAACTGCAGACTAAAATGGATTCAGTCAACATTTAGATGAATGTATCACTGGTAAGGTCTGAAAAGGTGGGGAAGGTTTGTTTGGTTTGGGCTTTGTTTGTTTGTTTGTTTATTTTAAATAAAGTCAGAACTGGTTCAGGAGTTGAGCATGAGAAAGTTAACACCTCCAAAACAAAAGAAAGACAGCTAGAATAACGTTTACTTCCTGCCAATGCAGCACTCTTCCAAGCTGGTATTTGTCTCAGTCGCTACAGATAGTCGATCTCAATGTACACGCATAAGAATTTACAGCTATTAAAATGACAATTAATTCAATAAAACTTCCTTTCTCTACACAAAACACAAAAGCAAAGGCTTACTCTACCATCCTTCTTGGTTTCTGATGCTGTATTGCTCTGCATGGATCCCTAAGACAACAAAAAGACTGAAACTGCAGCGATCCCACAACACTCCCAGCAGGCAAGTTTATGCAAGGTAACTGTGCAAGAAGCTCTTATGAAAAAAGCAGAACAGAGAAGAAAACTAAGTGTATCATCAAGGCAAGCAGGACCCTTGGCTATCTGATCTGCAATTCAAACAGCTGATTCTTTGCAAAATGAACTCCCCTGTTTCCTCCCAAACCCATGGTAATTGCTGGCATTCCGTAAGAATGTCCCATTACACTCTGTGATACTGTAATGTACCTGGATGCAGAGCAGAGGGAATGTCCACCTCTGTGTCTAGGAACTACAGCTGCTCTATTGCACCAACATACACCAACAATGCTAATCATACTTTACTGACGATAATTGGGATTCATATACATTGCTTTGTAATCATTCACCGAAGATGCCTAGGACAATGAGAGAAGAAATGAGAAATGCATTATTCTGTGCAGGAAACTAGCAAAGAACTGAAATGTCATTTCCTAAAGGATATTTAGAGAAACTTCACTGTGAAAACAGAAGCTGCAGCTGCTTCTACCACTGCTTCAAAAACACAACTGTTAGAAAAGAACTGTTAATTCTAACCCTAGCTTCTTGCTTTCCAATTATTCTTTCCACCCAGCCCCAGGTCTAAACTGAATGTAGGAATTCAAGGTATGTTACAGAGGGCCAGCGACTTCCCCCTTGCACTGTGAAACGGAGAATAATTCTTTTGCTGCTCCAGATCATTGTTAGTATGACAAAAAAAGAACAGCCTTCTCTGGTCCCAACAACGCTCCACTTTTCTTCTCCATACAAAACATCAGGAGATTTTAATGTCTGTCTAATTACTAAAAATTTAACGCAAAATTGCAAACAGCTTTCATAAAAGACGCCTGGCAGAAAACACCTTGGTATTTGCCATGCCATAAACACGTATTTACTTATTTTAAGGTTAAATACTTGAAAGCCAGCAAGGCTAGGATGCAAGGCAAGCTGCACTGTTTTACCCACCAGCTCCAGTAAGCCCAGAGAGTTAACTTCTCAGCAACAGAGGCCCAGATCTCTTAAATCTGAGGTGGAAAGAAAAGGAAATAGCATGTTCAATTAAGAATCTGCTGTTATCTATGCAGCTGGGAAATTATCTGTATTTGGACAACAGTCCAAAATTAATGTTTCTCTAGCCTCTACAGCTTATACAGTTAAATCAGAGTGGTAAATAAGCTTAAATGAAAAAAGAACATTAATGGGTAAAAATCTTGGACCCCCAGCAAGCAGTTTCTTACACTGCTGAATAAAGTATCCGCACTAACTGCATGTGCTCTTTGCACATGGGCAGTAACATCTAGTTGATACAGCAGTGGTTCCCAGAATCCTCTCAGTCACACGAGTGAAGATGCAATTTCTGCACAGCCCTGATATCCAGTGTTTGCAACAAGGCTGCGGGAGCAGACTAACAAGGGAGAAGGGCAAACAGCTGAGCACTGGATTCCCCTCTAATCAGTACACACTGGGCTATATGCATCACCTCCCACCTCAGACAGAGACAGGAGCCTCTGAGAACCCTAGGCTCTCCATCACTGGAGACTGATTATCTCCAATTTTCACTTTGTATTTGTCCAACTCTATTTCTCTTCCTCACCAGCAGCTTTGTGGACTTCAATTTTCTTATCCTTAAAGATGCAGATAGCCTTACAGTGTTTCAGCTTCATAAAAATCAGCTCAGGACCTTTGAGCTGCTGGTCCTTGATGGGCACGAGCGCATTTTAGAAGGGGTTGGAGGAGGCAGACATTAAAAAGTATACTTTGCCTTGCCAACTTTCAACAGAACAACAGATGACACCTTAACCTCACACTGACTATTCCTTACACAACTTCTCCGTTCTCTTAGTCTCTTCGGTTAGTAAGAAGCAGGAATGGTTTGTCCTCAGAACCACTGGTATTCCGTCCTTCCCTCTGAGCATTCCAAGCAGAGGAATCAGCCACAAAGGTTTTTTTCCTTTTCCTCTGATTAACACACACACCCCCCCACACCCCCCCCCCCCCATAAGTTTACACATGGCAAGCGCCACACATATTTTGGTATTGCTTAAGAAATATCTGGGTTAGGCAAGCAGAGGCTGGAGCAATGGAAATCGCCTTACTGGTTCTATGAAAGACTAACTACAAAAGAGGCCACGAGGCAAGGACAACATTTCTGAAGTTAACACATTTGTCACAGCAAGGGGAAGCTGCAAAGCAAACCTGAGCTGCCTGCTATGACAACTCCAGAGGTTATACGCTGAGCCCAATGCAAATAACTGCTCTAACTGCCTAACAGCACCACCATGAATAATGGCAGTCATTGCATAAGCACAGAAAGAGATAGTCGCTCCATTGCTAGTAGCAATAAAGGAGTAGATATTCTGGACTCAAAAAAAGATCTATCTAATTCTGTGTATTGCCTAGAGGGGAGCTGCCAATACCAACTTCCTTAAAGGAGGATGTAAAAAAAAGCCTTACAGGTAAGAGCTTTCCTCACAGAGAAAGAGCTAACCTGGTTATCGAGTTTCCTTTGTGCAATGCCCCATCACTTAGAGCCAAAAAGGCCAACACCACCCACTGCACTCTAAGTGATCCTCCTGGCTCCAATGCCTCTCTCTGATGTGGAAAAATCACCACCACCAGACTTATGCCAGAGGCTCTTAAAGGTCCAGCTCCCACTTCATAACCTTGGCAAATGTCTGAGCTAGTAGTTTTATGACTGGGGAATATTGATCCTCCAGCAAGGACAATCAGCAGATGACCACAGGAGGGGACTGCTGGTAAGACAGAATTGATCATAGGTGGAAATGACAGTACTTAAGAAACTCTCTAATGTAGGTTTTAGATAACAGCCTCTCTCAACTGTAAGGTAAGACAAGGGGGATTGAACACAGCTCAGCAAGCTGCCCTCCTATCCACAAGGTCTTACCTGTTCTGAAGGGAATTTCTCTAGGAACTCTGCTGACTAGTTGTAATGGTGCTTTCAATACACAGTGCTACAAGAGCCTAGCCAAACACAAGTAAGAATTGCTCGTCACAGGTAGTCTTTCTGGGGCTGGAGTCATCCTTTGCAAAGGACTGTCGGCAGACTGCTCAGCATTGCTACCAACAGAAGCGCCTATGGACCATCCCCTCTGATACACCTGGCAGCTCTCAGGGGTCAGCGAGGGTCCGCAGAAGGCTGGCAGTGCCCTGGGACTCATCTAAGCCAAGTCCACAGGAGCCTTGAAGAATGCATGTGGCATGATTTTTCTCACTCAGTTATACACGGATGAAGCACAGTTGCATTTTTGCTGCTTACACAGAAAAGCAGCACTGAAGGTGACACTTAGGCTCAGCTTTCGTCTCATTGCTGTTTTCCAGTTTAGTTTCTTCAGAGACAGCAGCCAGATCTAACACATTTAAGAGGAGGGCTAGCCTCTTCTGAATCCTATCCAACCTGAAATACTGGCTTTGTTGGCCAGAGGCCCAGGTGAGGCTGTAACTGTGACACTACATGCAGTGCCTTTGCTTAACCTTTTCCTTCCCACATTGCCAGAATGCATTTCAGATATTTTGACATCTTAGCAACAAAGAGGATTTCATATACAGCTTTTTATTTCTCTTTCCAATTGAGCATGCCTAATGCACAGCTCTGCAGCAACTGCAATCAGCAGAGTCCCTTCCAAACTCCGAGTCAGATGCTAGGCTGTGTCTTGCAAGCGTTAGTCTCCCCAGGGTCCTCACGGCTAGAAGCCGCTGCGCCAAGTGCCTCGGGGAGGAGCTCAGCAGCACCCTCACCTTTGGCCAACTGCTCACTCTGTTCCACCTCTCCTGACTCAAACTCAAGGAACAGCCAAGTGAGCAACGTCCTTTTCTCTCTTACTGTTTGGTCAAAGAGTCCGTAGGCTTCCACGTACACATACACAGAATCCAGGTTCTTTACACAGACTTACTTTTAGTCAGATAATCCTGCAACTTCATGGTAACTTGAGATGTTTATAAATATTTCTTTAGCCATGCCACAGCTAGCTGACTAAAAAAAAAAAACAAAAAACCCCAAAACACCCCAAACAAAACTCAAAAAAATTAAACTTTGTTCAAACAAACTCCTGGGTCTGGCAGTTGTGAAACTCCTTGTCTTTAAACACAGCAGCCATTCAGGAGCTTCTGTCCTTAGCTCCTTATTGAGGAAGACGATTTCTTCTGAAGTGGTAGGAGGGCTTTACTCACCATAAAAATAACAAAAAAACTTACACTAATACATGTAATTCCTCAGTCTAGCATTTTCAGAAGGGAACTTTTCAAAAGTTAGTCGCTGTGTTGATTATAGGTATTGTGAAAGCAAGCAACGCACATATATTCTGGGCAGGATCATCTGGAAAAATGAAATTCAAGCAAGCTGGACAAAGGCATTCCTAAAGCTTTCTGTTTTCCTGTGCTTAGTACAAATTGGATTGTATGACAATTTAGGGTGGGAGAGACTTCAGGAGGTCTCTAGTCCAACCTCCTTCTCCAGGCAGGATCATCAGCCATTAGGTCAGACCAGGTTGCTCAGGGCTTGATTCAGTCTGGTCTTGAAACCCTCCAGGGACAGACTGCACAACCCCTCTGAGCAACCTGTCCAAATGCTGCACTGCTTCACTGTGAGGAAGTTCCCCTTTACACCCAGCTACAGGTGATAAAATGGTCTTTT
The DNA here is from genome assembly GCF_034619465.1 of Leptosomus discolor. NCBI lineage: Eukaryota > Metazoa > Chordata > Aves > Leptosomiformes > Leptosomidae > Leptosomus > Leptosomus discolor. The sequence goes on along the minus strand of NC_141410.1, from coordinate 11,574,625 downwards.
CAACCACAGAAATTTTTCTTCTGACAGTTTCCACCCTTAATTTCCTGACTTTCATAGTGGCATACTCACCTTCTCAAAACCCTGCACTCAACTGACTCTCATTTGCCTCCTCGTTCCTTTTGCTTGCCCTTGACTTCTCACCTTCACCACAGCATCCCCTACACTTAAAGAGCTTGCTGCTTTTTGCTTAGAAACCCTCCTGGGATTTCTTGCTCTCGTTTGCTCCTCAGTTTACTCCTTAAGTCTTCTCAACTCTAAAGATGCAAGGAAAGATCCCATGTCACCTTTTCTGCTTGAATTCCTCAGTGCAAGATGAAGGATGCCCAGGATTTTTCCACTCTGCAGGTAACTGCATCCACAAGCAGCACCGGAGTCTCTCCTTCCTCTCCTCCACAGCATTCCTCATGGTGTCACAAAATATTCTTCATAAGCAAACACCGTGAACAGCAGCTACCCTGTTTTCAGCTCCTGCCCTGGAGACTACTGGACAGAGCAGTGCAGATGAAGCCACAACTTCTACCGTGAGACAATGCTACCATGACTCCTGTGCTGATTTCTTTCTACAGAACTTCAGGCAGATGAGAGATGCAGCCCAGCTGTGCAAGCCACCCCTGACAGGAATTCCAGGTGAATTCATAGTAATGTACGGAAAATACTGACAGACTGCTTCCCCACCCCCATCCAAGGGGAAAAGGATTTCAACTTTACAACAAAAAAGATTACAGACTGGGATATCCCAGCTACCTTAAATCTGACTTCAGCAGTCAAGTTTTACTTTGGGTGACTCAGGGTTACTCAGCTATCAGGACCAACTATCTAGCCAATCCTTTCACTTTGACACCAAGAAAAAATGACTCTCGTGACATTTCTTCCTGTTCACTTGCTTGCCAAATAACATTGTTGATATCCTCTTGACAAAATAAACACCAACTACCAGAACCTGATGTACAAGCAAGCTGCTCCAGCTTCTCTCAAGTATGGATAGCAACGATACAGTTTAAGTAATTTCCCAGAAACTGTAAATTCAAGTGACTAAATACACTTAACCTAACTTTTATGGCATAGAACATTCTTAGTAAAGCGGCCTCTGAAAATGCCATATAGTAAAAATACCCTGGAGAATCACAGGCATCCTGGAGCTTTGAGGTGAGATACAAAGCCCTGCTACCTAGTCTGGCCCACGCACCTTGTGCTGCAGTGAATTAAAGACCAATCAGCCTTACAGATATAGATGGAGACTTTGGCTATTCATGCAATCTCGAAGAGGGAAAGGGAAAGCTTGAAATAATCTCTTATCCAGGCTAAGCCTAATTTGTCCTACTATCCATGGCAATTTCAAAGTATGTACTGAAGGGCACTAGGAAGTGTGTCAGGTATCACACAGCAATTCCTCAGCAAGCAAACAGGAAGGGAAGGCACTATCCCTACGACATTTGCCAATATCCTTCTCCTCAAGTGTCCTACGGTGGGGCTGCCTCCTCAAGAACCATTTTATCCCCACTCGGCAACGTGTTCTAATGCTCTACTCTAAGTTTTATTTTACACCAAACATGATTTGTTTTGCATAGTAGATAACACTCAACTCTATCCCTGTGTACTGCCATCGACAGAACCCACTAGCAAACACAGAGGTAAAATACCTTAGAAATAGGGCAGAGGAATCTTCACCTTCTCTCGCTGTCCGTTAGGGATTCAGCAGTCGGCTCTACTGACATGTCACAGATGACAGGCTGATGGTTGGCTACCTGCTCCAGGCCCTCCTCCTCCTTCCTTGGACATGTAGACACAGGGCACGCTGGACTGGCCCTTCAGGGCCACCATGAGCTCACCCTGCCCTGAAAGGGCACCTTTGCTGGTGACTGTACTGGAACACAGGCTGCTTAAAGCCACCTGTTCCTCATACTGTGTGTTTGTTTTAAAATAACCTGTAAGCAACTCGTGCTACAGACTGATTTAAGAACTTCCAAGCCTTAAAAGGTAAAGCATACCCTCCAACAACTCCCAGAAAAATGCCTGGAAAGCAAAGTAAAAAGGCTGAAAATAGCTGCCATGCTGACTGCTGAAATCTGCTGGCCATGATCCTGCTTAGCACTCAAGAGGCAGTGGTGTCCCCACTCCAGCAAGTAGAACAGCATACTAACCTACTGTACTTCAAACTAATTAGCTGACTGCCCCCACTAACACAAGCACATACTTTTATCCCTCAGCAATCTCTTTTTACACTAAAAATGCTTGAAGGAGCTGAATAAAAAAGTAAAGAAATTAATCTTCCTTCTGTCCAACCAGTAACCTCAAAACAAGCAATGGCTGCTGCCATTTCTCAGAGAAATTTCTGTAAAAGCAAAACTGTGTAAGTACACCAGCTTGATAGGAACTCCAAAGTCATTACCTGTACATTACAGAGAAGGTAACTCCTATGGCCTCTGCTTGCTTTAGGAAGCAGAGGAGCTTCAATGCAGGTAACACAAGCTTACTCATCTAAGGAAAATCAACGTTAGCGAGGAGTATGCAACACTCAGCCCTGAACTGGCAGTTACAACTCAAAAAAGAGACTGCCAAGTCATGCACGACAGCCCTCCGCAATCAGCAGCTCAAATTGGGGCAGCTGCCAAAAAACAGACTACAAAAAGTAGAAGGATATGGCCAATCAGAGTGTCTAGCCCACACGTTGCTCTGGTCTCTGCACTGAGGGTGATGGAGAGAGAAAGGTAACTAAAACGACGGAAGGAACAGGGGCTCCTGAGGAGAGACCAACAGGCCTGGGATTTCCATCTGGAAGGGAGAAGCCTGCAGGTTAACAAAACCCATAAAGGCAGTAAACAAGCTGAACGTGCAGCTCTCACCACGCGTAGTTATTTGCCAGACCCTGTAATTTTAGAAGCAGGGGCTCCTACTGAATCTAGCAACAAATTGGGTAGAGCATATAAAACGCTTCTTTTTTATACCATGAGCAGGGAACTTCCAAATCCTGCTACCACCAGTGGCTGTGGAGGCTGCCATGCTCAGCAGGTTCAAAATGGGACCAGATAAGCACATGGAAAACTGATCTGTAACGAGAAAATACAGACCGGACAGGGATGTAACCCGGCTACAACAGCTGTGGCTTCTGGGGGAGTGCAGGAGGACCGGACCACAAAACTGTCTAGGCTTGCAAGCTTTCCCCAAAGTAGCCTTTGCTATTGCTCCCACAGGAGTCCGACTATGGGCCTAGATAGACCATCGGTCTGACTCATTAGGGCATTTCTCATGTTATTTTTATTTCCACACACAAATCTCTCTGCTTTAGTTGGATCCGCTGCCAAACAGAAGATTCAATTCAGAACTTCAGTTTGTGCACTGTCTCGATATTCATGCACACACACAAGATGCTGAATGGATGTTACTTTCATTACACATACTTCTGTATTATCTTTCTTTTCCACTGAAACACAGGCTGTCTTTTGGCAGCCAGCCAGCTGACTTCAGGAGACAACGCTACTGAACTGCTTGTCAGCTGCTGCACTGGAATACAATACCATCTGATTGACAAGGAAAACAATTCTTAATGTGTTTACCACAAATGTGCCAGAGGTTATCAGCAGCGTTTGTTGTGTGTGGAAGACAAGCAAATAAGCAGACAAATGCTCTCATATACAATGAACAGCTTGGGAAAGGGCAAAATAACATATTTGCAGAGTATTGTACAGCCACCCCTCTGCAATGCATATGTATGTAAAACCTATTTTCAAAGTTTAAAAAGAGGATTTAAGAAAAATCATTAATCCATGGCCAGAAAACCTATCCTCTGTGTAAGCCCAAAGCGCTCCACCAATATACAGACAGCATCTTTCCCTGCTAGAGTGAGGGGATACTAAAGTAACTTGGAGATAAGGCCTGCATTACTAGAAATTATTTCATAGCAGAAACTTCATGAAGGCTTTACTTTGAAACTGCTGCTTCCAGCAAGGCCAGAAAACTTGGGAGATCACACCAGAATTAGAAACGCATGCGTGCCCAGTCTGAGATTGAGCCACCTATCTTTCCTTCCCCAAAAGACTATTTTGATAGCAGACTTGGTTCAGCTTATTTACAGGTTTGCAGGTCATTTTTTAACTTGTCAAAACATATGCCAGGCATGCGTGCAGCAGTCAGGTAACTTATCATTTAAGTACTTTCTGAAAACAACATGCAGAAACAAACATTTAATACAGATGATTATCACTTAAACTTTGATTTTGGCTTCATACTACTGTCTTTGCATCACTGTATTTAATGACACTCCACATTTCCTTCATGATTCACCATTGCATAACTAGATAGCCACTTTATGGGTGTGTTGCAGGTTTGCACAATTAACTGAGTCTATTGGACTGGAAATGACGATTTGTATTAACTGAAAAGATCATGTGGCTGCATAGTTTGTGGGTGTTGGTTTATTAGAATGGAAAGTACTAATTAGAGAAGGAGAAAACAAAGACAAACTCATTATGTTTTAAAGAGAAGTACCTATGACTTCCTGGAAATGTTAAAGTGTATCTGGGATAGGACTCCCAGTTGCTGAACTACTAAGAAAATCATTGTACCAGTGTTCACAAGCACGTAGGAAAGGCAAAGGAGGAAGCACAGGCAACAGAGGGAGAACAAAACACGTAGCAAGATCCAGGAACAGGATGAGAGAGGAGTTTACATGCCAAGGCCACCTCCACTGTTGCTGCCACCTCCCAGCCCCTGCCCAGCAAAAGTCTTTGCTGCAGGCCAGGAACATCGGTCACACTGTGACCGCAGTGGGCTGTACAGACTCATCAGGGACCAGCTGCTCTGCCGCAAGTGCATAAAGATACCCAGCAGGTCCCAGGAGGAAAAGAAGACATTTCCACAAAGAAATGCGAGCTCCCAAACCTACAGCGACCCTGCGGAGGTAGGAAGAGAGCACAGTTTCAAGACAACCACGACTTCTGGACTCATGGATGCTGGGTTTTGGCCATGCCGCAGGCCATGTGGGTGCAGCCTCACCACCCACACCTCGCCCCACTGCTCTCCCCACAGAGCCACTTCCAGCCACGCAACAGCAATACTTTTTTTCCTTCCCACATTTTAAGCTCAACAGCAAATTCAGTTCGATCATACTTTACATCTACTTTCAACAGCTCCATCTCATTACCACAAATCTACACTAAAAATGTAAAACTCAAATGCCTCCAAACTGACTAAAGGTTATATATTTGACTATGGTACTCATGCTATTTTGATTAACAATTAGAAGGTGATGCTTATGACGGGACAAACACCATATATACTTTAGTTAAAATCAAAGATGTCCTAAAAACTCAAGCTATTTAGTTGCTCAAAAAAACTCCACCACCGTTTGGATTCATCCCTCAAATCAAGTGCGAAATATTTCCCATTAATTTTCTGCAATGTACTTAAAACCAAGAAATTGCATAAATGATTTATCCTGTGTAAATTTCTTAAATTTGAAATCAGAAGGGAATTAAATGCAGCATTTGAAAAAAGTGTTTAATATATTTCAATGTGGTATATTAAAGGAGGACAAAGTATGAGCTTGGTTTAGGTTTTTTTTTTGGTGTGTGGGGGAGTAGGGAAACACACAGAAGCAGGTTATTCCCTTAATTTGTAGTTTTAGAATTCTATTCCTGTTTATGTGTGGTGTGAAGATACTCAACAGCAGACCAAGACCCTCAAAAGGTCATGTTTCTCACTCCTAAAGGCAGATTATTATTCCTACAGCATTAATAAATTCTGGTTTACCTTGGGATCCTCCCCCCACCAACTTCCCAGTAGAGCCAATACACATAAAATACCAAGTGCACATCACATAGAAATGCTCTTATAAGAATGTAAGCATTCAAGTAGCTTATTTTAATGTAATTATGTGCAAAGACATGTGTTAGGATTTCTACCAACTGCCAGCTTTGCTTTTCCCACCAACTTGCATTGGTGACAGCTGGAAATTCTAACAAGTGCCTCAAGGCTCAGAAGTAAGAACCAAGCACAGGAGTTCAGTCTGTAATATTTCTCAGTGACTGGAAACAAGAACTGTGTGGGCATTGGGAGCAAGTGCAAGAGGAATCTCATTTTCTGTCCAAACACATCAAGCTGGTGAATGAAGTCAGTAAATCAAACACTAAGAAAAAAAGGGGGAGACAGGCTGGGAGACAAAAAGAGATCGTGAAATCTTGTACAAAAAGTTTGTTGAGAATCACTGCAATCACACCAGCTTTTTCCCCTTCTTGTCTGCTTGCAGCCAATGCTGCTACGCACAAGCGCAGTTAAGACCTGTCTTGTACACACACATGCATATATATGTACACATTCATATGACATATACGTTTAAGAGTGAAAAGCTATTCTCATGCCTCAATTTTTGAGACGCCCCATTTGAAATGTTTTGAGGCAACCTGATCTTAAAGGCATGATCTTAGTTTTTTTTTCTCTAAACCTCACAAAGGTCATTTAGATCACATATATATAACCTTAACTAGAGACGGAGGACCAGAGACACCAACATTTAAAAATACTTCTAAATAAATATTTTAAATATCAGCTGTTTAATTCCATGTGTACACAAAAGTAAGAGCTGAAATTCAGAGATGTTGGTTAATCTTTTTTTTCCAGCAAAATCATTAGGTCCTGTAGTGCTTGACTTCTCTGAAAACCAGTATTTTATTAGTAGAAATGAAGATGCACTCAGGTAAGTAAGTGTCAGGCTCTGGAATTAAAGATGTCATCCATAAATAGACATTAAAAACATGTGTCAGGTTCTGACCTGACAAAAAAACAGAAGCAAGTTCAGCAGCGCAGTCTCACTTTGTTGGGGATGTCTGTAGCAATGGATCAGTAGTGCAAATACAAGCACACATCTCAAAATATAAACGCTCAGCAGACTGTTGTGTCCCCTTCCACATGCCCTATACAGGCAGAATCCCAAATATGAATAAAATTAACTTTATACTATTTGGGAATCAAGTTACTGAACTATTAATTTCTACAATGACACACTTGGAACTGTTTCCAAATACCGTTTCTATATATACAGCTTTTCAATTGAAATTACTGGTTCAGAATGAGAACCAGCTGAACTTTACCCACACTGTCCTTCCTGCTCAATCTGCTCTTACCTCCCTGGCTCACCGATGCCACACACTACTCCAGAGACCTTCAGATCTTGTAAAAATCTGTGAAATCTCCTTCCCCTGCTTTCAGAGGACTCACAAATACCCATCTGATACATAAGGCATCCTAAGCTTTCCCGGGTTGTGGTTTTAATGGCATGCTATACTTCTAGGCTGTCAGTTTTGCTTACTATTTATTTTGTAGAGATCATAAGCCACACCTATTGACGATACTCTACAAATAAACAATTTTATCAAAAGAACAGACTATGGCATTGCCGTTAACAGGTAAAAAAGACAGAAAAGCCACAGGAAAAGGCACAATGAAAGCAAAGAGCTGACTGCTACCATTCTTCCCAACCTCAGTGAAGCCTACTGCCCAATTATAGAATTATAGAACCACAGAATCATTAGGTTGGAATAAACCTCTGAGATCATCAAGTCCAACCGTTCACCTAATACCACCATACCCACTAAACCATGTCCCAAAGTGCCACATCTACATGTTTTTTGAACACCTCCAGGGACAGTGACTCCACCACTTCCCTGGGCAGCCTGTTCCAATGTTTGACTACTCTTTCAGTAAATAAATTTTTCCTCATGTCCAATCTAAACCTCCCCTGACGCAACTTGAGGCCATTGTCTCTTGTCCTATCACCTGCTACTTGGGAGAAGAGACTGACCCCCCACCTCACTAAACACTCCTTTCAGGCAGTTGTAGAGCATGATAAGGTCTCCCCTCAGCCTCCTCTTCTCCAGACTAAACAACCCCGGTTCTCTTAGTCACTCCTCATAAGACCTGTTCTCCAGGCCCTTCACCAGCTTCGTTGTCCTTCTCTGGACAGGCTCCAGCACCTCAAGGTCCTTCTTGCAGTGAGGGGCCCAAAACTGCGCACAGGATTCGAGGTGCGGCCTCACCAGTGCTGAGTACAGGGGCATGATCACCTCCCTACTCCTGCTGACTACACTATTTCTGACACAGGCCAGGATGCCGTTGGCCTTCTTGGCCACCTGGGCACACTGCTGGCTCATGTTCAGCCAGCTCTCGACCAGCACCCCCAGCTCCTTTGCCACCGGGCAGCTTTCCAGCCGCTCATCCCCAGCCTGTAGCACTGTGTGGGGTTCTTGTGACCCAAGTGCAGGACCCGGAACTTGGCCTTGTTAAACCTCATAGCACTGGCCTCAGCCCATCAATCCAGCCTGTCCAGGTCCCTCTGCAGAGCCTTCCTGCCCTCAAGCAGACCAACAGTCCCACCTAATTTAGCGTCATCTGCAAAGTTACTGAGGGAGCACTCGATCCCCTCATCCAGATCATCAATAAAGATGTTAAACAAGACTGGTCCCAATACTGAGCCCTGGAGGACACCACTTGTGACCGGCCGCCAGCTGGATTGAACTCCATTCACCACCACTCTCTGTGCTTGGCCGTCCAGCCAGGTTTTAACCCAGCTTAGTGTACAGCTGTCTAGGCCATGAGCCGCCAGCTTTCTTAGGAGAATGCTGTGGGAAACAGTGTCAAACACTTTACTAAAGTCCAGGTGGATGACATCCACAGCCTTCCCCTCATCGACTAGGCGGGTCACTTGAACTTAGAAGGAGATCAGGTTGGTTAAACAGGACCTGCCCTTCATGAACCCATGCTGGCTGAGTCTGAGTCCCTGGTTGTCCTGCAGTTGCCATGTGAGTGCCCTCAAGATGAACCGTTCCATAACCTTCCCCAGCATCGAGGTCAGGCTCATGGGCCTTTGCAGTTTTCAGATGCAAGCTCACTTTGGCTGTTTATCAAAGCCAACATATGAGGCAGTGTGTAATAGCTCAAGCTGAGTGCTATGCCACTATTCACATTGCTTCTATTTGTTTTGAAAGACAGCCACCACAGACACCTGTACCAGCAAAACACCGTGTGAACGCATCCTATTGTTCTTGGGCCGTTTAGCTTCACCACAAAGATGACAGCTATCTATGTAGCGAGACGACCATGGCAGAAAAAGCACACTGAAAAAGAAATAGCATAATAGACAAAGGTAAAAGAATACATGTTTTGGGAAGGATGAAAAGGAACTTCAGCAGTGTAGCAGACCCTAACGCTGCATGTGGGTAGATGCCTAGAACTTGCCCCAAACTGTCATTATGCGTAACACTACACTTGTGTGAAACACTGTGCCTAAAGGGCATAAAAACATAGCTGAGCCAGCCAGCTGACAGCAAGCCCTCTGGCTCTGTAAGAAAGGAGATGGGACGCAACAGGGCAGTTAGACAGGGATTTGAGTCAGCTCCACTGTTTCTGATGATCCACCCAGCATCCTGCAGTGGAACATCTCTCAACACTGCCCTAAAAGCATCCAATCTAACAGCGATTAAGCCAGCTTGGCTTCCTGATAGCCAGTTTACATGCCTGAGAGCAAGAATGAACTCAGCCTGGGAGGACTGTATAACAATGTCTCTACAGCAGCAGGATGGATGTAACATTTCTGCAGGGTATTCAAATATTACAGAATGGATGGTAAAACATAGATGTGGCTGTGGCCATTTCTGGGAAACACAAGTGTGAACAAACAGCTATTTTTAATTTATCAAGTTCCATTCCAGTCTAAGCTGCTACAGAATCTGTGTCAATCTTTGTGTCCTTTTTTGATCTCTTCCCTCACTCAGCTTATGCTTATTACTGAAAATGGCTGAGCACATGATTACCCCATCCAGGCAAGATGCCTTTGAAATGGCTTTTTAATCTAGACTCTCCACTCCCTGACAGACTGACTTTTGCAGTATGTCTGTATTCGCTGTCTAGACACTTGAATATGCTAACCTCTAATTTAGCCCTCCTTTACTGACCCATGAGTTTCCTCCCTTCTGTGGGTCTTCTGGCTAAACTGGAAATGCAACACACTCATTCTGCCCTATACCTGCCTGGTGTAACTGCATTCATACAAATCTGACCAGTGAAGTAAGCCCTTGTTCCTCATTCACAGCAACAATGAATCCTTACATCAGTTTTGTAGTGCCCTCCTAATCCTGTCCCCTTCTTTGCTGTCTCCAAACTCAAAGAATAGCGCAGTCCTTTCCTGTAAGGATTCAGGACACATCTGCAGAGACAAAGACCTCAGCTGAATCTTGTAAGCAGAATTAAATCATTGTGTACCCAGTTACACAGGCAGAAAACGATGGAAGAGTCCAATTGAAATACGAAAGGGAGAGTGAAACACAGATATAGCCTAACAGCAGCCATACTGCCTCAAATCCCAAGGTCCACCTAACCCAATATTGCCCTAGCATGCAGAAAAAAGGAAACGAGATGTTTAGTGCAGTGGGCAACATCCCCTCCCAGTTCCCAGCAATCTGATACACGCACTTTACAGCCTTAATGGATTTTTCTTTCATCAGGCTCTCTGTGCCTAGTTTTTGTAGCCATGTAAAACTTCTGCATTTGCAACATTCAGACAGAGATGTAATCAAGGTACACAGAGGAGAGCTCACAAAAGCCATGCTGTACTTCCACTTTAAATAGTATGTTTGCATCACAAACCACTTCCATATGCCTGAAGCATAAAAGATTTGCTATCTGTGTCAGTTTCTACAGATAACTTAAGAGAGAATTTAGCGTTATCCAACTGCTTTAAAATCTTGCATACAGGGAATTGGCCATTGTACGGCTGAATTTCAGCATCAGGTCTGCACAGTAGTATATTGTTACTCTTGCCATGCGAGAGTCTGCACTGCTAATCCATGAATATGCCCTATACACAAACTCATTATCTCTGCCCCTTCCTTGCACACCTATACGTCTTTCTCTAACCCATGGTAAGTACTGCAGTACACTGTACAGCATACCCTGTACAGTAAGAATAGAAGCATCATAAAGTTTTACTACTTGCAATTTGGGCAATATGATTTCTCCACTCACGTACCAGCACGAGTCTAACACCGCAGCACCACAGTCTCTGACTTGCTATTCAGTGAGACTACAGCAATTCCGATGCAGCCCGTACATATTGTTTATTCCCCTCAAATTAACAGATGTTTAAGTTGATTTCTCTCACTTCAGGGTGATTTAAAAACTTACGTAACTAAGAATTTTATTACCTGTGTACTTTGTTTAGATTGTCATAATACATGCATCACTAGAGTAAGGGAGTACCAAGCAGACTCCTTAACCTCACTATTCATATGTAGATCCACCCTGTCAGACTACCACAAAACAGAACAGAAGATAAGGACCTATAAAATGAAACTACTTAATGATCGCACACAGTTTAACTTCTACTGTGCACATCTTGACTCTGCTTGGGGTAAAAGCTGTGATTTTTAAGAAAGAGTAAGAGGGACATGACAACTCATTCATTTTAGAAGTTAGTATCCAAGCCAAGGCCAATGTGTCGAATTTTAATCTATTGAATGATAGAATTCAGGACTTCTCATGATGGAAAGATTTATTCATAGACCACCTTCTGCACTGCTTTTTGCTAGGTTTGCTTTTGCCAAGCAAGCCCTTACTAAAGGGCTCATAAAGGCTACATCTGAAATAACTGAAGTGACAGGTGGCCTCAGCTCTGCAGAAGCACCTCTAGAGGTGTTGGAGAAGTGTATCTACACCATGCTCATTCACAACTAGTCATGCAAAAACCAACACCACAGCATCCAACTTACACTTTGTTTACCTCTTTTCAGAAAAGCTTTTCCTCTCTGATGACTTACCACAATCACCTTTTCTAGTCATTAACAAGGCAGAAAAGAAGAGCGTCTAAGCTGCTCATTCCCTTTCAGGTAACCAGATTGGAGGCAGGCTTACCAGAAAACATGGAAAAAACCCAAACCCTAGCTTCCTGCTCGAGAGTGGCTGCCACAAATAAGTAGGATTAAGCAATAATACAGCAGCAGCTACTGTAAAACAAAGTTATTGTTTATAGAAGTTGGCTCCACCAAAAAAATCACTACAATCTACCGCACAACCATGCAAGAGCTGTATCTGACATCCTATATTAAAAAAAAAAAAATCTATCACTTCCCATGTTAGTCTTTCAGCATGAAATTTTAAGTTCATCATTTTCTAGCTTCCTAAAGAGATTTTGCCTTTCACTTCTCCAGCTGCTGCTTAAATTTATGCCTTTCTCCTCTCAAAACAAACAGAAATAGCAACCAAAAACTTTAAGTGCTGAAAACGGCAAATATCGAGGGAACCGAGACCATTGAAAAGGCATACGCTGCAAAGCAAGCTGATCAAAGGACATCCAGTATCACAGGGATTCCCTCTGCAAAGGGAATCCTTGAATAGAAGGGAATATCATGAATGGAAGTCCATGATACTATTTTTTCACAGAATTCAGACATTTCATTTATTAAACACAGATGAGTCTATCCATCTCCAAACCAAGGTACAACAGAGGTTTAAAGCACCTTGTAATACTACCTGAGCTGGTTTTTTTAGCAGACTTGTTATTAACTAGTATTAACCAACCAGGATGTCCAAGATTACTTAGGAGTTAATCTTTAGGGCAGTTAGGAAATTGCAAAGAGTGGTTTACACATGCCTATAGAACTACGAGGTGATTTAAGAGCCCTGAAATAACTTCATATTGGAAAGAAGGGACAGAAACAAGTAACTGTTGATACAGAATTCAATTTCCTCTGTGCACAAGTCAGCACAGAAACTATTACAAGTGACATAATTACTGAACATTTTTATTCAGTAGAACAACCAGAAATTTAAGGCAGTGGAGTTTTAGTGAACAAAGGCCATAGGTAAAGTCATTTAACAGTAAAAGACAAAAATTCCATACCATTACATGCACATGAACTAACTCCTAAACTATCTATCAGAGTAAAACCAGGCCTGCTAATGGAAATACACAGGCCATAGGCTAACATCTGCAGGGAAAGCCAGAACGACCTATTCCTGGACCAAAGATTCTCAGGTACAAAGTTAAAGTGCCAAACACCTATTGTTCCTTATGTTCCACCACGGAGGCACTGCAGGAGTTTGTCCTACTGAAGTCACGCCAACACTCTGAAACGCATTTTTTAAAAAAAAGTTTGTCCTTTGTATCCATTCATCCATTTAGGGCTTTTTGCACCATCTGTGAATATGTACATCAACATATCAAAATTAAAACAAACAAACAAAAACCCCTATTTTCTCTTGAACACATACATGCAGCCAGGACAATTTAAACTTAAAATAACTCATACTGCATGCACAGTTCATTCACAGAAACAATTAGCTGGAGCCTTCAAGCCCAGAGCAACAGAAGCACGGCAAAGCATTTGGAAGAAGTCTTTGAGCATGTATAGTTCAGCACAAGCCATAATCACTAGTTGCTACCCACTCTAAGCATGTGTCCAGAACACAACATACTACAGTCTCACCGTTATCACACTGTGCCCTAAATCATCAAAACCTCACTTGTCTGCGCTCCTCCTTTGACAGCTTCCACCCCCCCTTATATTCTTTTCGCTTTCATCTGCATAACATGTCTAACCAACTTTAGAGGACCTCTTCATAATTTCTCACATCCAAGGAAAAAAAAAAAACACCAAAAATCTCCTAGTTTACATTCCTCTCCTTTCTTCTCACATTACCTTCATTTGTACAGCAATACAGCAATTCCTACGGTACAGATATGCAGTAGGAGAGCTTACTATCCCTAAGAACAAGGGCAGATGGGGGACTTTCACCAGACGTCAATAGAAACCCCGAAAGAGAAAGCAGAAATCTACTGCAGACGTGCACCACATCGTGCAATGAAATCAAGCATTCTCCCTTCTTCGCAATATTAATAACTCTTCCAGCTCAAAGAGTATAGCAGATACATTTTGTTAATCTTATTGTTAGTAACTCTCGGTGCTGGGAGTTTGAGTGTCCCAGTGTGACACTTCTTTGTCCAACAAAGAAATAATGGCACTGTATAGCAAAACTGATCAAAAAACAAGTTCACACTGTTTATGCTGTAATAATCAGTATTGCCTGCAAATGCTTACAGAACAGTCTTTACACAGTGGCTTTCACTGAGTCCCACTGCTCGCACCATTGCATTTTACCGCCACAAATGCTAAGTCTAGATGCAAAATAAGCTGTCAAATCTGTGATAACCCACATATGATTACACAAGATGCCAAAAAAATCATTACGCAGGAAGATGGATTTATTTCAAGTCAAAGTTCAGGAAAACAGACATTCACAGTAGCAATTCCAGTAAGGGTGAAAGCGTTGGCTTTTTATTTCCTTCCAGCGATACCGAAGGACAGGCGCTCCCTGTGACTGCAAAACCCTCGGACACCAGACGCGTGGGGCAAGAACCAGCTCTCACTGCTCGGGCGAAGCCGTTGCGACCACAGAAAAAGCTGCGGCACGCACGGACAGCGACAAGAGCGCGGTGCCAGAGCCGCCACCCTTCTCGCCAGTCGCAGCGGAGGGGCAGCGGAGGGGCAGCGCGGGGCCCCCCCCGCCCCGCGGCAGGCGGCTGCCTCGGGTCGGGAGGGCCCCGAGGCAGACGCCTGCAGTGGACGCTCCCGCCGCCACCAGCGCTCCCTGGTGGCGGCGGGAGCGTCCCCGAGGAACGGCTCCCGAGCCGAGGGAAGGGGCTTCCCGCCTGGCCGGCGCGGCGAGGAGCGCAGGTCTCCCCGTGGAGTGGGAGAGCCGTAGGCAGGCCCCGTGCAGCAGCTGAGCGGGGCGACCGGCCCTGGCTGCGTCGGGAACGGAACCCGGACCCGGACAGGCCGGGGGGCAGCGGAACGAGTAGCCCCGCCATCCCCCGGGAAATGGGGACCCCGTGCCGCACAGAAGGACGCTGAAGCGGTGGGCGGCGGGCAGTTCTGAAGGATTAGCGCACCGCCCGGGGAAAGTCAAACAGATGGCCGGGGAGGGAAAGGACCTAGTGCGCTGCCCAGGGAAGCCAGCCGCCGCAGGGCCGTCTCGGCGCCCGCAGAGTTTCACCAGCGCTGCCTGACGGCCACTGCTGCGCGCGCGCAGCCACCCCGGCCCCGCGCGGCACCTCGCGCCGCTGGTGGGAGCGCGGCGCCCTGAGAGAACCGAGCGCGAGCTCCCGCGGTGCCGCGCCGCCTCTGCGCCGGCCGCGGTCCCCCGCGGCTTCTCACTCGCGCCGCCGGGCCAAGCCACGGGCGGCAGCTCCGCGGCCAGCCCCGCGCCCCGGTCACCCCCGCCCGGAGCCCGCTCGGCGACCGCGCCTCTCGCTTAGCCTGGAGGCGGCCGGCCCCGTAGGCCCTGGCGGAGGAGGCGCCGCGCCGGCAGCGCTGCCCGGAGGGCGCACCGCCGGCCGTTCCCGCAGACGGGCCCGGAGGAGCGGACAGCGTTTCCGGCGCCCACGCCCCCACCGGGGCCCGCCGCAGCCCCCACTCCCCGCCCGTGCCCGGACAGGCCCGCACCCTCCCGCCAGCGCCCGCCTGGAAACCGCCACAGCGCCTTTACCGGCCCACGCACGGCCATCGCCCCTTTAAGGCTCTTCTTGACGACAGCGTAACGTGCAGAGGGGCGCGGACGGGCGTGGCGTGGCCCCCTGGCGGCTCCGCCCCCCAGTATAAGAACGGCCGTCCGCGCCCGGCGCGGCAGTGCTCGGGCGCTGCCGCGGCTCGGCGCATGCGTGTCGCGCCGGCGGGGACATGCGGAGCTGCGCGACGCTGTCGGGGTGAGTGATGGCGCCCGCGGCGGCACCTCCCGTCGCCCCGCGCTCGCGCCGCCCGTTGCCATGGCGGCGGGCGCCCCCCCGCTGCCGCGGCCTGCCGAGACCGCTTCCACGCCCTGCGCACTTGAGCCGCCCGGCAGGGCTCGGCCGCGGCCCAGTGTCTCCCCGTACCTGCCGCACCGCGACGGGCCGGGCCCCGCCGGCGGAGGAAGGAGCGGGGGCCGGAGCCGGCGGCCGCAGCTGCGGGTCGGCCGGGCTCGGCCCGGCCGCGGCGCCAGGGCTGGCCGGGCCCCTGGCACGGAGCCGCGGGAGCGGCGCGGCCCACGCCAGCGGGCGAGAGGGGTGGCGGCGGGCTGCGGCCCGGGAGGCGCGCCGGGGAGGAGCGGGAGCGCGCTTCTGCCCTTGGGCTGGCGGGCGCGGGATGGGAGGGGGGGCCACCGGAGGCCTCGGCGCGCCACTGCGCCGCTTACCTGCGGGGTCTGGCGGGGAGGCGTCTCGGTGCGGCGTCCGCTCCGCTCGCCACGGTGGGAGCGCGCCTGCAGGGGACTCGGAAGCGCTCGCGCGGCAGAAGTGCCTCCGGGTGGGACCCGCCCGGGGTCAGCGGTGCCCGCAGCCGCCTTCTCGGCTGTCGGCGCGGCGCGCCGCGCGTTTTCTTCCCGACCCGAGAGGGTATCGGTGTTCCCTCTCGCTCACCTCCGAGATGCTCCTCTCGCTCCTGCGAGTAAACAGAGACCGCATTGTGGGCTCAGGTTCCGTGCTTCGCACTCTAATTTAGGCTGGCTTAATTTAGAATAAACATTTCTTCATGACTTAATAGCCCAGTACATGCTTATCCTCCATTTCCTAAAATAGCTAGTCTGTGGTGTTTAAATCTGGAGACACCACTGCACCCTTCAAGTGTTTGCAGAGCATCTCCCGACCACGGTTGCCCGCTGTGAACAGGCACTGTGTGTTGGTTATACAGAGCAAGCAGTCCAGAGCGACACTGAGACTTCAGTGGCCTCCCATCACTAGCACACAGACTAAGGACCCTGGGCAGTATTGCTGAAGCAATAAGAAAAACTTGTTGTGCTTGACCTAAAGATAACAGTACTTAATTATATATTGATAAACTGGATGGAAAAGGCTCTGGGGACAAGGTCTGTTTTGTCAGCTTGGGGGTACTTGAATCTTTGTCATACTGGAATGACAGGTGAACAATGCCACTGCATCACAAACACATTTGTGAATTGTATTTGTAAGCTAGTAAAACTTTAGAAGAGGAAACCAAACTGGTCGATTCACCCAGGTTACTTCATGCACAAACCTAGTTTTCTTTCCAATTTACCTGTATGGGACAATTTTTATTTTTTCTTTAATAGAAACCTGTCATTTGAGGGGGCGTATGTTCTTAGTGGAGGCTTTGTCTGCCATCCTCTGCAACACATTAATTATTTCAGAAGAAATCGGTTCCTCTTCTCTGTAGTGGTAAACAGAATTAAAACTTATCACAGCGTGTCTAACACTATGGTTATGACTCTGAGTCAGCTATAAAGGAATTTTTATTTCCTGAATGTAAGCTGGCTATATTCACATTAAAATTTTCACGAGGGTGAAGTACCATACCTTAAGCATGCATCTGAAATCTGACAAGCAGAGGCAAGGCAATTGTCTTGCTATTTAATTATTAGTTTTCTACTGGCAATTTTACAGGTTCCTCCCAGTTGCTGTATAGGACCATGAAATGGCAGCCCAAATAAAATTTGGCTGAACTTAAACTCCTTGATGAACTGCAGTTCTTTGAATATATTTCAAAATAGCTGATTATTATAATCTAAATACATAGTTAGTCTGCTGTTTAGTTCGTTTGTCTCTTTAAATTTATGTCCATCATCATCTGGGGGTATACCCATAGAATTAATTTTATTTGCAACCTCCTATGATTTGAGCAGCATTTTTACTAAGTGATTATAGTCTTAATTTTTCTACCACAGGATGGTCCATTTCTGTTTGGCAGAATGTGTATAAAAATCTCTCAAAGCTAACAATATGCCTCATCTATATAACAACTGTAAAGAATAGAATTCCTGTAAATGGAAGAAATCTTTCAAGGCCTATATCTGAGCATGATTTGGCCTGTGACTGAGGAATACTAAACTGCACTGTGGAGGTTTGGTGCATAGTAAATAAGATCTAATTCTTTTAGACAAGTAGATTTAAACTAACCCTCTCATGAGTCTGTTTCTCCTAGGTGCCAGTTACTAAGCATTCATCTAGTTGCAAAGACAAAAGCACTTAAGGGACAATATGACCACTAGAGAACGAGGATTTTTTTTTAAATTTTTTTTTAAGTATACGGAGTTCCAGAAAGTATACTTAACGGCTTGTAGGCCTTTTAAAGTCCAACTAGAATTCTGAAATACTTAAATATTAAAAGGGGTGGCTCTGTCTCAAGTATTTACGTTAAGTAGAAAGTCAAAGGGAAAAAAGGAAATTACATCACATTGTCAAATAAGGAACAGCTAGCTGGAGCGGATGACTTGTAGTGCAAAAATGTGCCCCTCCTCCTGTGAATTGCTTCTGAGATTTGTTAAAGATATGTGGTGGCAAGGTGAGCAAAAATAGGTTGTGGATTTAAGGTAGCCACCTTTCTTCCCCTCCCAAAAGTGGTAAGTAGGACTTTTTTTTTCTTTCCCATTTCTTAAAAGAAGTATATAAGCTGCTTATCAAGAATGTTGCCTTTATAAAATCTGTCCAAAATTTGTGCAGGCATTCAAAAATCTGTATAGCAAATTGCTGTATTCCATACCCATTAAGTGAAACATTCTAGAGCATGCTTTGGTCTACTGTGCATACCAGAAAGGTTTTCTTTATTATGAAACCTGGCTCACCTCAAATACTTCGTTGCATTGGGGCTGGGAGAGCAGGGAAGATTCAAGATTCTCTGTGTGATCAGTGATAGGTGTTGAGCTAAACTACAGGCAAATGCTTCTTAGTTTCTAAATAGAGATTACTGTTGCTATAACACAGGTATTTAGTGGTATATTTGAGATGTTTTATGTAACTCAAGTTTGTCTCACAAAAATGTTCCAATATATTCCCAGATACATTCCTCACTATGTAGCTACCCTGTTTTTTACGGATACATTTGACCATTTGCAGCTAACACATATCCATCATCGTATTTATCACTCATCAGTTCGAGTCTGAAGGTATATTTGGCCTTGTAAAAAAAAAATAATCTCCGATATTTAGGATAATTCTTATTTGTTAATGTGAGCAGGCATGAATGATTGAAAAGTATCTCCTTTGCACAGTTACCTTGCCTTACAGTGGATGGTGTTGGATAGCTTCCTAATGCACCGACAAACCTTTGAATTGCCTTGGCTTGTATCTGCCCTGTACTAATTCCTAGCTATAGTTTTAGTTTGAACTAATTCGGTTTCATTTTAATAACACTGAAACTGTAACATCTTCAAAAGTGCTCAAAGTGCTTCTTCGATCTTTCCAAGTGCCATAATCTGCATAAACTAGGCCAGACAAGCAGAGTAACTGGAAACCCATTCTGTGCAAATGAGTGGTAAAAAAGCATGAGATCCAGAACACTTCACTACTACATAGTGACCATTTTCTTTAGCAAATGTAGTTTGATTTTATTTATGGTTAAGTTTAGATCCTTAAGTCTTTAAGGAGGCAGGATTGGGCCAACAGTTACAGTGGAAAGCATTGGTGTTTATATTTTCATGATTGACTTTTGTAAATTCTTTTTTTAAAAAAGCCAATTACTATGAAATAGTAGCAGTAACTTCATGAAATGTGTACTGCTCAGCTTTAGTAAGGGCACACTGTATAAAATACAGTTTGTACTCCTCAGTTACATGTCCTCATGACTCCCTCTTAAGATACTGTTTCTTCAAACACGCTTACACATGTTTTAAAATACAAGCACTGGCTCTCTAGACTCCACTGAAAAAGTAACTAGACGATTTAGTGAAAGAGCACATGCCTTACCTCTCTTGGTACTCGTAGCTTAAGGCATGGAGGACAGTTTCGTAACTGCGTCCATTCACAGCTCCCCACTGAACTATCAAGGCAAGTCACCTCCTGTGAATTCACAAAGAGGTTATTGTTAGAAGCAAGCAAGTTTTATGGCTGCAAAATTTGTCTGTGCTTTATTTTAAAATAAATAAATAAATAAATAGTTGATTGAAAGAATTTACCTTTTCCTTGGGCATGTAAATATTTAAGTCCATTTCAGAAGCTGAGCTTAGCATTCCAGAGGGATTTCAGAGAGGCAATTGTGCAACTATCAGTCTTGAGAGCTAAGATTTAGACAGCATTCAGAAAGCTGACACAGTAATTACTAGCAGTGGTTTTGGCGTGGGATCTGATGGAGGCTGGGCTTCTTAACAAGCCCTGCAAGGGTTGTATGTTATCATAGCAAGCACATTACATGTGCTTTCAAAACTACAGCAATGCCACCCCCCCTTCCTGTCTCATTTTTTATATCATAATCAATGTCTTGCTCATGGTCTTGTCAGATCTTGTATGCACACTGAGGTGGAGTACTTCATGTGCTGACTAATGAGTGTTCTGTATCAGTGATTTTTCCAACTTGTGACATGCATTTGACTTCAAAAAATACTGGAATATAAGCACAAACTTCTTCATAGGCATTAGCCTTAAGTTCACTAATTCATTCTCCTTCATTTCTTTTGCAGATTCATTGCTAATAGGATAGGATCTGAGGCATGAAAAATCACTGCTCAATACAGTGTGAGCTGATGTGATGGATGTTTTATTTGTGAATTGTGTTAACGTGATAGGAAGTCATTTCAGAGTTGGTGCTATATTTGTACTGTCCTGCTTAAGTCTTTTTGACTTAAGTTTTCCAGTCTTGGAGTTCTCCTGTCTTCTGCTCCCCCGTAGACAATGGTTCTGCTTGCACTTACAGAACTGGAAGGAAGAACTGCTGTTACATGACTACTAGAGATTCTGAACTCATTTGCTAATCAGAACTATTGCTTCCTGGGGCTGTATGTTTATATTTAATTGTACTATGAAAATATG
This sequence comes from Leptosomus discolor, assembly GCF_034619465.1. Taxonomy (NCBI): domain Eukaryota; kingdom Metazoa; phylum Chordata; class Aves; order Leptosomiformes; family Leptosomidae; genus Leptosomus; species Leptosomus discolor. The sequence continues at coordinate 11,553,831 of NC_141410.1, read as the reverse complement.
TAATTCCCATTACTGGGAAGGGTCCAACCTGACTGTGTAATCCAAAAATTTCCAGGCTTAAGCTAGCTTTTAAGGAGATTGTCTGAACAGGAAGAACATAGTCTTTACTAAAATCAGGAGGGCTGAAGTAAGTAGGACTAAGACTCTAATGGTCTGCTCCAGCAGACAGAATACTGGTTTGGCTCTTGTTCATTTCTGTTAAAGCCAATAGCATCCTGTCTATAGACTTCTTAAATGTCTGGCTAAAATACACTGGGTATCTGGTAGTGAATAAAAAAAATCCCACTTCTGTTAAGACAAGGGTGATCACTGGTAGTCACAATCAAGAAAACCATCACACTCAGAGAATGTGATAGGTCTTGCACATTATAAACATACATACAGTCAGAAGCTATTTTGCATATACTGTTTCCTTGGATGATCAATACTGGACCCAATTCGAATTTGGAAAAACATAGCAGAGTTGTTCTCTCTAAAACAATTGTTTATGAAAGGCAATTAGTGGTGTCAGTTTGCAAATTAATCCTAGGGCACCTGTTTTACAGTCCTGCTTAGGAGTCTGCCCATCCTTCATGTTGCAAAAAAGTATAATGGATCTTTCCCCTTAAAGGAAAAAGAAGATTACACATCTGCATAGAATGCCATTTTTAAACAGATTTACCATAAGTATAAGCTATTACTTGTTTCTGTACCCCATTTTCTTGCAGTACAATACTGTGAAGGGGTCTTCTTGACACATGTACTGCACTGATGTAGCAGGCCCTGAATTGTTGCTTGACTTTTCTTTAGGTGGAATTTTTTCTTGGGGGGGGTGGGGAGGAAGTTCCTGTTAAGAAACTGGCCATATTCTTGATTCTCAAGAGGGATACAAATTAAACTGGTTTGGATGGCTTGGTTTTGGTTTTTGGTTTTGGTTTTTTGTTGGTTGGTTGTTGGGGTTGGTTTTGTTTTGGTTTTGTTTGTTGCGTTTTTGTTTGTTGGGTTGTTGGGGTTTTGTTTGTTGCATTTTTGTTTGGTTGTTTGTTTGGTTTTGTGTTTTTTTTAACAGCCATATAACACCATATTGTACTTGCTGAATTTAGGATATTTGTGTAGAGGAAGCTCAGACCCAGAGAACATATTTGCTTATAGTCTTGGACTTAATGTCTCCTGCCTTCAGAATGTTGAGTAGTTTTGCACTGTGTGTGTGTGTGTCCCCCGCTCCCAATAATCCATTCTGACTTTCCTAAACAAAGCCCTGCGAGTCAATGTATTCCTTAGACTCTGATTACTTATTCAATATAAAGCAATTGCCAACACATTTTTTCTGTTGTAAATGGGCTGTAAAGAGCATTGTTCACACATTCAAAATAAATCTGAATACAGTAGGACAGTTTAATCTGAGATTATTTCAAATCACTAGATTTCCAGTTTGTTTGAAATAGGTAGAAGACTTGAGGCTGATTTAAAGTACTTTAATGCTTAAGTTTATTAATAGTAGCAACTGCTTTATATAAAAGAAGTTTTGGAATTCTGATTTGAGTAATCAGTAATGGTGTTTATTGGAGCAAAGGCCAGTTGTTAGGCTACTGAAGGTAATACTGAAAACCAGACTAGGCTGTAATATGTTGGCTACATTGGAAACCGTAAACTTGGCAAAAAGATACCACCAAAGATAGGTGGCTACTAGAAAGTTAAAGAGATTGTTCTGGAAAGCTTATTTTGCCTGGAAGATAGCAGTTTATGTACAAAACCATAATTGTAAATTGCTGATTCACAGTTTCCATATATCGATAGCTTTGTTGAACATATTTTTTCTATACAGTTTAATCCTGTAAGAGAACTTACCTATTTTGTACTTTAGTTTTGCAGTCAAGACAGAAAGTAACAAGTTCAGTCAAGTTTTTGTATTGACAGGTATTAGGACAGAAGGGCTTTCTACAGAGCTATTTAATTCCTTGAAATACTGAAATTTCAGATGAGATAAACTCATCAAGTTTGCATTTCTGATACTTATATCCTCTCTTTTGAAGGGAATGAAAACTGCAGGAAACCTGTTAAGGACTGAATTTCTAGGGTTGTGAGACATCACCAGCAAGCAGTGCACAATGTCAACTGCAGGAGTTGCTGCTCAGGAGATGAGAGTCCCATTGAAAGCCGGATTTCTTCACACTAGTCAAGCCATGGGGAGTCTGAAAACCTGCTGGGGTAGCCACAGTGGATTTGAAAAGTGAGTGAGGCTAAAATTTGATCTATTGCATCTTCAAGTATATGAGATAAGCATTAAGAATACTGGTACCAGTACCAACCTATGGTTTATTTACAGCAAAGGTTTGTTTTTGTTTTTTTTTTTAGTACTTTCTTTAATGTGGACCCTATTGCAATGGCGTATAATTTGAATCCATCAACAGAGCAACATTTACCATCCATTGGTAAGTATAAAGACTAACACATATATATTTAGGTAGTGTCATGGATTTGTCTTGGGGGAAAAAGCTCCTCAGGTCTTCACCAAGACAGTGCTTTCTCATTCTGGATATAAGCCTGCCCTCTGGTGACAGAATGCAAACATTTCAAGAAAATACCACTTATTCAAGCCAAATCAAAAAAAACCAAAACCACAAATCATTTTCAAAAACATGATCAAGTTAAAACAAACAAACAAAACCACCTTTTTCTCGTACTTAGAAGCCTCTGAGTTGCCATTACACTTCCGACAGAAAAGCCATTTAGTAAAATAGCACTTGTTCTGTTGTAGTCCTTTGCTGGGAGCTTTGTAGCTGTAGCTCTGCTCTGTTGATAATGCTTGGGGTCTCTTAAACTACCTCATCTAACTGGAGCACTGGCCTGAAACAGTAAAGTAATCAGCTGCTCTCTTAACTAAACACATAAATCCACAGCCAGAAAAGATCTACAATAGCTGTATTTTGCTATGGGAGTCGTTAAGCAGACATTGCTTATGGTTGCATAGAAGGAATTAAGTAGTTAAATGTGCAGTGGCAAAGTCATGCACTTAGGGTGTCGCTTAGAAAAGCATTTCTAAGACTTTCTCAACTTTTTAGGGCACTCTTCCAACCATGCTTCCGTGAATGACCACAGCTTTGCTGAAAGTTGCATCCAAGGCCCATCTCAGACATCCAGTCCACCTCCTGTAAGTCCCAAAAATGAACAGCCGATTTCAAGATATGAAAACCATCTTATTCCTGGCTTTAGTAAACTGTCATTAGCCATGGGCTGTGTTTCTGAAGAAACACCTCCTCACATGCCAGTAAAAAATGGGCCGATTCAATTTCTCTCTGCATCTTCCAATGACCGTAGCTCCAGGCCACTACCCCCCCTGCCTATTTCTGAAGACCTTATTCCAGATGAGGTTGACAAAGAAGTGGAATTCCTGACTAGCTCAGATACTGACTTTTTGTTAGAAGATTATGAACTTCCTTCTTTTAAATCTAGTGCTCCAAGCCGGCGGAGCTTTAGGGGCTGTGGACAAATCAACTATGCCTACTTTGATACTCCAACAGGACCAAAACCAGAAGATGCCAACACTATGCAAAGCCTAAATGGATGCATATCCAGTATTTATCCTCCTCCACAGCAGCAGCATCGACGTTTGCGAAGGTCCCATTCCGGGCCAGCTGGATCTCTTAATAAACCAGTAGTAAGACTATCTGGACACTTAAACAGGTCTTCTCCAAACTCTGATGAAGATAAACCAGAGATTCCACCAAGGGTTCCTATACCTCCAAGGGCTCTCAAACCGGATTACAGAAGGTGGTCAGCAGAAGTTGCTTCTAGTGCATACAGCGATGAAGACAGGCCTCCAAAAGTGCCCCCAAGAGAACCTTTGTCATGCAGCAATTCCCGTACGCCGAGTCCTAAAAGCCTGCCATCATACCTCAATGGGGTTATGCCCCCCACCCAGAGTTTTGCACCTGATCCTAAGTATGTAAGCAGCAAAGCTCTACAAAGACAAAATAGTGAAGGATCTTCCAATAGGGTCCCTTGCATTCTTCCTATTATTGAAAATGGTAAGAAGGCCAGTTCAACGCACTACTATCTGCTGCCTGAAAGGCCTCCATATTTGGACAAGTATGAGAAATTCTTCAGAGAAGCAGAAGAAAGTAGCTCTAACACAGAGGTTCAGTCCTGGTCTGGTGACTGCACAGGCACTTCAGCCCCAAAGCTGGACTCAAAACCTAGAATGGACATAGCTGGTCATCTGAAACGAAAACACCTGTCTTATGTGGTTTCCCCGTAGTTTCTGGGAGCTCAGTTGTTCAGGATGGAGCTGAACTTCATCATGTTACAAAGTTCTTAAGGTTCTCAGATAATGAAGTAGGACCAGTTTGTCCTCCAAGAACTGGAAAGTGGATAGTAAAGTCCTCTTATGCTGCATCTCTCCGATATGTTTCTTAAGACTGTTTTTTTTGTCTTGGTGTGTATAGCTGAAAACCTACAAAGATTCCATAGAAACATATGGAGGGATAGTAGTCACAGTTGGCCAGTTTTATGCTACCTAGATGAACATATTTGGTAGTCATGTTATTTAAAAAAATAAAATCTAGCTTTGCTTATGAGTCACTTATAAAGCTAACAACAGAGCAGATAATGCAATACAGTTTTTGTATTAGGCATTTCCAAAATTTCTTTCACACAGTAACTCTGCTGCGAACATACTCTATCCTCTTTGACTAGGATATGCCAACCTGGTAAGAAGGTAACTGCAAGATCTGATATCCACTTCAAGACTTGGCAAGCATATTGGAAATGTGTTTCGAATTACGAATCTATTTTACAACTTAATTTGACACTAATAGACTTTTAAAGTGAGTTAGGTTTTGTGAATTCTTTCAGTTGCTAGACACACTTGGCTCAATTTTTCAGTTTTTCCTAGGAGAGACTTGGACCAGCTGTTGCTAAGCCTCTGCTGCTGCTCTTTGCCTGCTGGATCCTAGAAACGTGTGAAAGTGTCCTGAAAGCGGCAGAGGATATGAGCAGCTATATGGTTGCTGTTAGGTAGGCAGTAATAACTACATGCTCACCTAGAGTCTGAAATTCTGACTGTATTAAATACAGAAACACAGCACAAGCTGGTCTTGTGTTTTGGTTTCTGTTCAGTATTTTAGCAGAGGAGGAGGGTATGAGGAAAAAAACACGATTCCATTTATGAACAGTGTCAGTCCCATCTCTTGCTGCTTCAGATGCTGCTTCTTGCTGTTTAATTTCTCCTCACTGTGCCTCAGCGATCCACTAAAGTTCATTGAGGTGCCACATTTGTGCATTAGCAGTTTCTCAATGCTCATTTTGATTACATTTATCCTCTTACAGATAAGCACAAGAGAAAGGGTGCTCATTAATGGAGGTACAAAGATTAATATGTTCCTCCTAACAGAAATAAACAAGCTGTTTACAGTTTAAACTGCTGAATGAGATGTTTGAGCTATTTTAAAGCTTACTTTTTACTTGTTTTAGTACAAACTAAATGAAGGTGAAATACATGCTATAGAAATGCACTGATATTTCTGCATCGTGTACAGTATTGAATAAAAAAAGAATTTTCTTTGTATTTTGAATATTGTCATGTCTTGAGTTTAATAAAGTTATAAAATACTTATTTATGATAATTTTGGGTTTTGCTTTATTGAATAGTGTACGCAATTGTGGATTTGAGGTCTGTGTTTACTGGAAAGTTCAAAGTGAAAAAGGTTGAATTTGGCTTGCATTTAATTAAAATTACAATATCTGCAGAAGTGTTCCAAGAACTCACAGTGCAGACCATTAATTTTAATTCCTCCTTACTGCCTGGTAGCATGGTGTCTATAGTTTTGTGCTGGCAATAAAACATCCTGTAAGATTAAGTTATTTGGACTATCATTATTAATAGTCTGTTATTTCTAGAGTCGCCCATAGAATATTGGGCATCATTGTACAGAAAAGAGAGGGCAGTAGTGTTCCTGGCTTCAGTTTCTCACCTGTTAAAAAAGAACTAACTTGTACATTAAGGGTGACTGAAGAGAAGCCACTCATTCTGAGGATGAAAAAAGCTTGAGCATAGGATGGTATTTTTTTTTTCTTGAGAGGAGAAAGAAATTGCAAATATGCATCACAAAGCAAGTATATTTAACTGTAGTATGTGAACCATGGATAAGGTTACTGAAGATACGAAGCATCACAGAACTTTGATCTTTTAGGTCTGTATGCAGGTAAATACTTGCCTTGATTTGGCAGTCTGAAGTCTCCACATTTTCTGTGAATGAGCTTGTTTCAGAATAAAGCAGGTTACCATCCTCAGAATTATACTTGATGGAAAAAGTGCCAGATGCGTTTTTTCCATAATGCCCAATTGCTTGGCTTTTATAGCTGGGAAGATTGCTAAGCTTCATTTATGTAGGCACTTAAAAATCTACTGCTGTGCCATAACTGTACAGAGCCCATACAGATTGGCCGCTAAAACATAAACAAGTTTTCTAATCCTGTGCAAGGCTGTTGACTCTAACGTTCATCCTACTGAAAGCTCTGCTTCCCCTCCACCCCCTAGATTTTTCTAAGGTGGAAAAAGTCAAATTGGTACTTGCAACCTTCCCCTTAAATCTGAGCATCTTTAACTCTAGGACCTCAAAATAACATGCGTTCTCAGTTACACAATCACTGCTGCAGCAGACAGACCAACGCTGCTAAGCTGCAACTTGTTCCTTGTCAATTGTGAGACTTCGCACAGACACAGTAGTTGTCATTTCAGTAGAACTGTCTGAAACCAACCAACTGCCCTGCAAATTCCCTTCTAGCTTTCGCCTCTGGGTCCCACTCCATTCCTGATACTAGGACACCCCCCCTCCCCTTTTTAGCTTAGTTTTTTGTGCTTAAATAGGCTCCTCTTTTCCCTTTACCTGGAAGCACCGGAATTCCCAAAGGCCTCAAGTCTCAGTTCTACCCTTAGCATTTACTCTCAAATTAGCAGCAAAGCTGCTCTTGGATGGGAAAAAGAAGCAAGCTTCCCCATCCAGATACCCCATAGTAAGCATCTTCCCTGCTCTCAGTGGAGTGCTTTGGCTTAAAGCAGGTGGGGAAAACCACATGGCTAGTGTACACACTGAGCAATGAACCTCCTCTTGACAGAGAGGCCAGCCCACGCATTCTGTATTACTGGATGTATAAGGCATTGCATTTGGATGCAGTAAAACCAGAGTCTGAGCCATCGCACTTGCTGCCAGGTCTCATGGGCTCTTCTCTGTGAATACAGTGATAGGATAAGCTTTCTGTCCTAACCCATTACACTTCACACTGGCCTGATGCTATTGCTTAGTATTCGCACAAGGCAAGCCAAAGAGACTTCTAAAGCATCCAACAGCTGAACACGTCTTGGGTATAAAATGGGGTATTCGTTACAATTTCCCCAGCCCCACACCCTGGCACTTGTTTTCATTGCTGTTACTGGAAGTTCTCTAGTCATCGGGCTAAAACCTTTTATGCCAGTGTACCAGCAAGACTTTTTTTACTTCCTCAGAATAAGATCTACTTCCAAGTACAAACTGTTTTGATATTTATAGTGCTGAAAAGCTTAAAAACCTTGTAAGAGTCGTGCTTTTGAATGGTCTTACACAATCTTTTCTGACATTCCAAAAAAGTGCAAGACTTTTAACTTAACCTCCATTATAGTTTTTCCTGGGGCAGGGAGGTGGGGGGTGGGGGGGGGCGCAGGGAAGAGAGAATTGCATACTCCTTTCCTGAAAGTACCAGTACTGTCTACTCAGTCCTGAGTCCTGATTATTAAAAAAATATATAAATTACTCTATACTGATGCTATCTTTCCCACTGTGTGTCAGCTGAACAGCAGCACAGTGTTAGGCCTCATTCCAGAAGTTAAACGATTAATGTAAGTTTGGTGCAACTGTAACTGAAGTAAAACAGACTGAACCTGAATTGAAAGTTGTGACTGGAACTGCTTGGCTATAAGCAAGACATTCAAGCAGGTGACTGAGCTCACATGCCTCTTCAGTATGAGGAAATTAATTTACAGGCAAGTCTTACAGTATTTAAGTAATTTGGCCATTTTCCCTTTAAAAATCCAAAGCACTAAGGTTTCACTGAGGACTTGGTCCACAGTTCAGTGGTTCTCTCTGCGTGATGGTGACAGGATCACTGACAAAGGCAGGTGGAAGCCTTGCTTGTATATTCTTAGACATCAGATTCCTGTGCTTTGGGGGACAAAGTTTGCATGATCCAAAAATTGTGTTCCATTTTCCAAGTGAGTAATTAAGGCTGTGGAACTGTGGGGGAAGCGTTGCAAGTTCTGGCCAGAAGACATTTCTCTGCTCATCCCCTAGCACATGATAAGACTTGTCAGGACACAACATGCTTTTGCAACAGCCTGATCACATGTTTGAATATTTAGAGCTTGGGCTCACCTGGACAAGGCCTGACAGTTTGCCTCTGAGGAGGAAGCCCCTTGCCAGATAGATTTGACTGGAATAACCACACTTCAAAGCAGTTATGACTTGATACGCTGAAGTCTGAAAGAGTCAAGGAGTTTGTGTTAACACTGGGAAGAAAGATGTGTGTGTAAGGAAAGGCAATGCTTCCCACAGCCTCCCGATTCAAGAAGTGGGCTATGCATACTGCTCACGCCGCCATGCCCCAGCAGCGCTGTTGTGGCCACCCAGCCACGTTACTGAGGACCCATGGGTCCCAGGAGGCAGCTGTGCTGGGGCAAAGGGAGTCATACCACAGCAAACTACAGAGGTCTGGATCCAGAGCAGCCCTATGGTGAACCCGTAATCATGGAGCAGACCTCAATGAGATGTGGCTGGCAGCAAAGTTGGTGAGGAGGGGGGGTGTAACCTCTCCCCCAGGCTCAAAACTGGTGGTGCCACAAGCAAAAACACACTCTAAGTAACCAGTGGCAGCAAGAAGCATCTGTCATATCCACCCTGTGTAAGGGCCAGCGTCTCCTAGTGCTGCTTGGCTGCTCTGATGCCGGCAGAACACCCCCCGCTTGGTAAGTTTCAGACTAGCAGACCAACCCAGAGGAGCTGAGTCGAGCTGGTAACTAAAGGATGTTTGCCTAATACACCTTTTCCTGAAAGGAAGAGTCTGTATTAGCACCTGGTAACTTGAAAAAGCCATTAGCTTAACTCCTCCACCACATTCACTTGCTCTTAAACAGATGTCAGTAAACAACACACAGCTGTAGTGGGAAGTAATTTAAAAACCTCTCAATTGCCAGTTTCTCTTGCATCATAAGAGATACATCCAAACAGAAAATTAACCTGATTTGGAAGCATGCTGATTGACAACATAATTAAATTCTGCAGTCATTTAAAATTACCGGTCATTGTTGTTGCTGTCACTATTAGTTTTCCATTCACTCCCAGACTGTAATAGGCACAATTGCTACTGTACTGAAACTGCAGAAGAGCTCTCACTGAGATCGCACATCCCCCTGCTTCAGCTTTGGTTTTCTTTTTAAATAGTCTGGGTGCAGTGGTAGGTCTGACATGATAAAGGAAAGCATCCATCTAGTCCATGACAAAGACACCGATTTAGCAAGCGCAGTTATTACAGTAGGGAGTAGTTGCTGATGGTGTTCAAACTGAGTCTTGTCAGGAATTCAGGGTTAAGATGATGACCAGATCAGTCACGGTGGAATTCCCACCCTTCAAACTCATGATTACAGACTGTGGCCCTTATAAACACTTTTAATAGTATTATAAGCTGTATGTTAAATACATAGTCTATAGACTACTGTCAAGAAGGAAATTTGAGATGGAGGTAACAAGATGCATCATTTTATCTGCTCATAGGGTCTCTGCAGTTAGGTAACCTATTGCTTTTGTGTGTGCACATGCATTGAGTGCTCCTGGGGTAAACTTGATTTTTTTTTTTTTGAAGTAGCCTAATCTTTTATTTTCTTGATAGCTTGCTTTCCAAAGCAGTTATATTCATTTAAAACTGAAAACTTACAGCAAATTTTCCGTTTCTCATCACTCCTTGGCACTGAAAATGTAGCACACAAAGTTTAATTATACTTATTAATATTTGTTAAATGGTGCTGCAGAGATTTCTGGCTGCTGAGTTTGTGATTAGCATTTGTAAACTGAAAGAGGTGCTACCCCCACCCATCCTGCGCTGTAATTCAGGCCTTGCATAATCCCTGCCCAAATGCCTATTTTCATCCACACAGCTCATTATTTTTCCTGAATCATATATGGAAGCCACACCCATGATTGCTCACAGACTGTTGCTATATTATTTATATATTGGTGTGCACCTTGATCCCAGTTGCAGTTAATTTTGGAAAAGGTGTTAGGTATTCCAAATTTTAAGTGGCACGCCACTGAAACATGGGAACCTTTACTGCTATTCATTTCCTTACAAAGCGATTCAGAAGAAGAGATGCTTCTGTGCTTAAGACCTGCAGCTTCTTGCCGAAGATTAAAACTGTTGCCCACAACCCATAAGCATGTGAAAGCCGCAAAGGAAGCAGAGTGCAAATATACTGCCATGAAATACCAGAGGAAAAAAACATGCCAGATTACCCCACCATCACCACCCTGCACCTGCTTGACGATGCTAACCACTGCACACTGAGCCATTATGATAAAATGCTAAGAGGCTCTCGACACACAACGTCTCTGGATCGAGCACAGGCCTGACCCAGAAGAATGTTCTCTTGCCCACCACCTACCCAGGTGGGAGAGAGGCACGTTCCTGTTACCCAAAATATTTATTTTACCTTTCTTTCTGTGTTTGTTATGCTCACAACAACTTCAAGGGCAGGGTCAGCACTACTGAGTGCCCTTCTGGAAGGCAACTGGAACATACAACCCTATACACTTACCAGTCTTTAGCCGTAAAGCTCACAGGGAACTTAGGAGCTTCAGGGAAGTTCACACTAAGGACCACATCAGCTCATGCCACACTGAGTCCAACTACTGCATGGCAAGGTGCAAGGGAGACACAAGCGAGCAGCAGGCGGACCTTTCCAAGGTTACTCATTGCCCCGCAATCCCTGTGTTGTCATTTACTAGCTGTTAAGCAAGGTCCAGAGGAAACGTGAGACTCCAACCACATTAGGTTGCACTTGGTTACTTCATTTGTTACCTATCCCGCTGACAAGTTATTCAAGAAAAGTTTTCTTGCATCCTGGTTGCACACCCCCACACTTAGAACTTAAGCAATTTGAATCGGGATTGTGCTCTTATGATGCGGCATCTGCATCGCTCCAGCACAGCGATAGGCACGTGGCAACGCAGAGGCCTCTAACAACTTAAGGCAGAGATGAGATTGCAGTGCACACCCTGACACACTCTGTTGCTCATGGGATTAAAATAGCCTGAACTGCTTTTGCTGGTGGGAGGGAGGGCTGCTTTTTCACAGACTATCTTCTCATCATGCTGAAAAAAAACCAATGAACTGAAGCGGTTGCTTCATTAAAAGTCACAGGGACAAGACAGCCCTGTCCAAGACACACACTTTTAAAAAGGGTGGTGGCAAGACAAGTGCCAGGAAGCTCCTGCCTTATACAAAAGGTGATGGAGAGCTGGCACTGGGCTCTGAAGATGACGAGACAGCCTGAAGGAAGGACAAACTGTTTAGCTCCTAGCTTCAAGTTAAATGTTTTAATGCTAGTGCTCTGTAAAAGAGTGGCAGTCTAAACATACATATTTTTAGGGGTGAGGAGACCACATTAGGCCATTTTCTTCTACAGGTTTTACCAGTCATACAATGCCCTGTGCTGGGCCCAGCACACAACAGTATTGTTCCATGGGAAGAGCCAAGGATACCATCCATCCCCAAGCAACCCCTCCACCAGAGGAGCAGACTAGTGCTCCACTGCGACACAGACAGCGGGCATAGGCCGCAGTCCAGCCCCAGCTTCAGGGACCACCGCACAGACGTTCGCTTGATGCTCAGCCTCCAGGTGCTCCCACCCGAACCGGCCGCCGCCGGGTGCCCTGGACATACCGCCGCCCCTAGGCCGCGCCTCTCCCGTCACCTGAGCTTCATCGGCCCCGCCTGATCGAACGCATTCCCCACGACACGGCAGGGTGCTGTCGCACGCCCTGGAGCAGCGCAACCAGCGAGGCGGCCGTTTTACGATTTAACGCCCGAGCTTCACCTCGGGACACTCAGGCAGGCGCAAGGGAGCGACCATCAACACGATCGCAGACCGCGGCTTTCTCGAGAAACGCGCTGCGCCGCGAGCGGTCGCGCTGGCCACGGCCCGGGGGAACTCAGCGAGGCCGAACAGCTCCTCCGTGGCGGGGCTCCGCCGAGGAGCCCGCCCGCGGCCGGGCAGGCCACGGCCCGACCGCTCCCGCCGGCAGCGCGCGGGCGCCGCACGGGGAAGCGCGGGCGCCGCTGCCCGCCTCGGGGCCGAGCCGCCAGCGGTCTGGCCTGCCGCGCTGTGCCGCCCTCGGCGCCTGGCCGGCGCTCTGCTCTCTTTCCCTTTATTTTAAGTTATGTTGGGGTGTTAATGCTCTGTAGTTCTCCGAGGAGGGGGAGGAGAAACCCCCAACCTCTCATCTGTGCTCCGAGGGGTTCATTTGGAAGCCGAAGGCAAAGCCTGTGCCTTTGCGAGCCCGCGCAGGCCCCCGGCGCCCCGTTGTCCCTAGCGCTTCCCAGCACAAGCGCTCAGCTCCCTTCCGCACACCCGAAAGGAAGGGAAAGCGTTCCTTTGCACAGCGCATCCGATGTGGCAGTGAGAGGCGTGAGCACGCACTAATGCATCTTCCGCTGCCAGTTCTCCGAGACACAGCAAATCCCCTCCCAAGAGCAGATTTCCTGTTAAAAAAGCAAACGGCAGTGCTGTGCCCACCGGTGGTCAGGTTCACCACCGCTCAAGGCAGCTCACTTCCTATCTGCCAGACACGGTCTTGCCTAGCTGGTGACTTCAGTGCAAGAGGCCTTTTTCCAATTTATGTACAAAATAACACAGGAGAAAGTGGGAGCCTGAGACTAGAGCAGCACATGTGGAAGGAAGCAATGCTTTCTTAGGAGAACTTGTTATAACTTGGAAATGTTTCAATGCACAAAAGTAGGCAGCCCCCAGTTGGTGGCACTTACAGTGCAATACATGCAATTTAAAAAGCGGTTTTGAAGCTATACAGAGAAATAACTCTCTGAAAACTTAACAGCACAGAGGAACCAAGCACCTAGTTTAAAGAAGAGCTGTAACTGCAAAAACCTCAATAGAAACAGGCCTCTTAAGAGTACAGCAATTCAGAAACTCCTAAATTCTACAAGCAAAATCCATGACAGAGTCTTTAAGAACTAAAGTGCTTCCCACTAAACTACAGAGCACAAAGTATCCTCGCTGCCAGGTTGAGAGCCAGCAAACAATGCTGTATTGCCCAGCACCAAATGCTGTATTCTCAAAGAGCAAACACAGCAGCACTGACTGGCAGGGAGCAACAGCAGTAGCTTCTCCACAGCAGCAGACAAGCAGAGCCAAAAGCAACAGCGACACCAGCCAGGGCAGCACCTACATCAAACAGGCACAGCCCGACAGTACCTGAGCAAGGATAGCCGAGTAGGTCCTGCAGAAGCAATGGCTTCAGCCAGCAGCACTGAAGCAGAGAGGCAAGTCCAAGGTCCAACCAGGGAGCCACCCCCCAGCAAGCCAGGCTCATCAAAGACTAGAGCTGGGCCCAAGCCTCAGCTTATATGGGCTCCTGGGCCATGGGCGGAGAGTGCTGAGAGGGCCCAGGTGAGGCTGGTCAGGGCCATGACAGGCTCTCAGTGCTCACAGCTGCTGCTTAACCCTGGGGAAAAACTCTTTTGAAGCTGTTTGAAGGAATGACGGTCACCGCTCAAGAAAATTTTCATTTTTAAGAACTGGCAGCAAATTTAGGCCAATACTTTGGGTGTCCCGAACCAGAAAGCAGTCTGTCTCAAGCACGTGGTGCTGTAATGCACATGGCTTCACAAGCTCTTAACAAAAACTTCAAAATTGACTCTGGACACCTCTGGTCAAAATATAGGAGATAGATTGATTTGGATAGCTATCAGCGGGGACTTCACCGGTGCTTTAGAAAGGAATTGCTTCTCTTTTCACTAAGTCTTGAGTAGCAGATAAAAATGCAGAATTAAGGAATATTCAATTTGCTACTAGACTGGAAGGATTAAGCCATGAAATTACACTTTACATTTATACTCTGCTGAGAAGTAAAGATCTTTAAATATCTGGGTCAAAGTACACAGTTAATAGCAGAAGAAATCCTCTGTTCAACACACAGCAGGCCAAGTTTTCCTTGGAGAAGCACGTGCAGAAACACTCGTTTGCATTCAGGGGATTCCTCTGATTCAGAACAGCGGCTGGACAAGATTGCAAGGAACACTGAGAATCCCAAAGGAAATTCTACCAGAACCATCAATGAGGAGAGGATGATTGCAGGCTTTAGAGTTGTTACTGATTTGAGTACGCACCTCAACTGCAGGCAAGTTCTGACTGTGTCTCAGAGCTGTTGCCAGTGTAAACTGTAAAAATAGTTACACCATCAATATTTAGAAATCAGAAAGGTTTGCTCAGAAAATCATTAATGTCCCTAGTCCTGCCGGGAAACTTTAGCAGCTGAGGAGAACTTCGGTGTCACCACTGTTACACAAGTCTCTCTAGACATAAATCTGGTCTCTAGAACATGAATGCTTGCACGAGAGCCTCAGACAACTTTACTTCTTCCTCCCTCTACCATTAGTGGAATGGCCTTGCATTAAATTGTTAAAAGCATCTAAGTATCTACAAGACTCAAAGCCTGAGTATAAACGTCTGCCTCTCAGTCAGTGACACCTTCCAGCACACAGAACAGTTTTGTAGACATCACAAAGGCTCTAGACTGAGCCCAACACAGAGCACTGCAACACCTAATTGCTGTGCGCTCAGCGGAGCCCTCAATGCACCCAGACAATGCAGAGGAATTGTTACCTTAAAAAAACAGTATACCGGGTTTTACAAGTCTGAACCTGCTTCTGGAGCCTATCAATCATGTGTGTCAGCCCTGTTTCCCCAAGTGTGGCCAGAAAAAGACAAACCAGTAATGCTGCCTAGTTCTTTAACTAGTAATCTACTAGTTAAGAGCATTCAGGATACAGGAGACCTGGATTCAATTCCCTCTCCTCTGGGCTGTGTGGCTAGGCCTGCTCTGTATGCAGAGCTCTGCTGAGTGTCCACGTTTGCAGAAAGGTGGATGCTCCTAGGCATGGAGTATTCATGTGCAGCAGGTCTGGCAGTTCTGGAAGGGTAAGGCCTGCCTTGGGATGCCTACCCCACAGAACGCATGCTAACTGAAGGAGCTGGGCCATTGTCTGAGGCGGCA
This sequence comes from Leptosomus discolor, assembly GCF_034619465.1. Taxonomy (NCBI): domain Eukaryota; kingdom Metazoa; phylum Chordata; class Aves; order Leptosomiformes; family Leptosomidae; genus Leptosomus; species Leptosomus discolor. Next base: position 11,538,538 of record NC_141410.1, on the reverse strand, counting down.
CCCACTACAGCGATTCACTCAACGTTCTCCTAGCCCCTGCCCTTCCTTGGACACTTCTCAAGAGATGCCAGGGAGCAGGCTGAAGGCCAGAGAAATGGTTCCAGCAGGGGCAGCCTGTGCCCTTTTGCTGTTCTTCTCAGAAACCTTTTAACTTCCTGCCATGTGATGAAGCTGCAAGGAGTACAGAATCTCCATCGAAGTTCAGAGCTAGGAAATGTTAGCAGAGTACGCTGTTCAGCTGACAGATCAGGCTGCAGGTAGGCACATCTGTGCTGTGGCCTGCTTAGCTCTCATGTTACGTATTTTGCTTTCTTTTCTTTCTTTCTTTTTTTTTTTTTTTTTTTTTTTTTCTCCACACAGACATACCATGTGCAAGATCACATTCTAAACATGCTGAACTACTATTTAAAATTCTGGTCAACAACTTATTCATTCACTCAGTGTTTGGTGCTTATTTTCCAAACTTCAACCATTGCATCCCATGTCCTACTAAAATGTGATCTCTATGTAACAGCAATGCATCCTTTTTTCTGGAGGTACAGTATATGAACATGACTGACTGTATGGATGCAGTGCTCATGATTATTTTTGTAGTTAGCACCTTTCTACTCCTCTGTTAGATGCTTATCTTTCCAACCAAGTCACATGTCATCCAGGCTGCTGCCATCATCATTTTGGGATTGTTGCTTACATCTTGCATCACAAAGTATCTCTTTGTTGAAAGAACAAACAAAAGAATCTGATTAAGTAACCTTTCTTTGCTCTGACAGTCACTGTGGGTTTCATGCCTTGTAGTTAGGGCATACCAAATAGCATGCATATTCAAAATGGCTAGCAAGCGTCCAAGGCTTGTAGTTACTGGATGAACCATATTCCCTTGTGTACTTTTACAGCTGTAAGCACTAGCGTGCAGGCTGTTTTGCATCTGTTATGGTTGTGTTTGTCTCCACCTATTTTGAAAGCAATGCCTTCCTCTCTCCAGAAGGGCATCCTTTCTCTGTTGCTTGGAGGGACATATTCCTGCGTTAGGATTTGTGCCCGCTTACAGTACAGTGCTGTGTGCTTTGCTTTCCCTTTTTGGAGAGAAATTTGACAAAGAACTGCAGCAAAACCACACTGTTCATTCTCCATGTGTTCTTTGTTTCTTCTGGTTCAGAGCTGCTTCTTTCATTTATAAGATTCATTCTGAAGGAAAATATTTTTCAGCATTGCATCATCTATGCCATCTTGTGTACATTCCTGTTCCTAAGTCACATAATACTTCTCAATTCAAGGGCTCACTCTCAATTATGCATTCAAGCCTACACAAGAACCAGAATCAAGAGAAAAAAACCCCACACTATTCTTGAAAGATGATACGAGGCGTACAGCAGATGCTAACTGACTACCTTCTCAGCGGGAAAACAAACAATCCCCCAAGTCCTCCAACTGTCAGGGAACAAAATGGTAAATGCTAGCTAGAGAAGAGTGGATGCACTCGCTTCATTTAAAGGCTCTAAAACTAAAGCTTCCCGATAATAAAAAGGCACAAAGTTTCTAGCGTTCATGAAACACTGAGCAGAAAAGTACCTCATTTCATCTTTCAGTAGCAAATAAAGGGCATTTTAAGAAAACAGATGTGTAACAGCTAGGGAACCTCTGTATGAAATGTAATGACATCTCGGCAGAAACAGGGAACCCATGTAAATTCAGGTTTGCTGGCTATCTGCAATGGAAAAGGTTGAGAAAAGGGTCAGCTTTATGAAGCAAACTGTGATGCAAGCAGCATTACCACATTTCATTAACCAAGACCTTTCTGCTGAACACAGTGAAAGAATCAGCAAGTTAACCAGATACATGAACGGGCTCTAAGCTCATTTTATTGAGTGTTTTTCCTATTACTACTTTAATAGGAGAGGGAAAGCCCAAATGAAAACCTCATCTCTGTAAACTGAACTCTCTCAGCCTTCAAACAAAAAATAAAAATGTATCACTAAATTTCTGGCAGCTTTGTTAATGCCTTATATTAATAGATTTCTGGAAGCCTAAATATAATGCAAGCACAGAAATATTTTCCTTCTAATGCTATAAAGCAGTAAGACAGCCCAGGAATGCATAGCTCTTCCTATATTCTGAATCATGCCCTTTTACAAACCAAGTGATGATTCCAGATTCTAGGACTAAGAATATTTCCATCATTCGGTTTACATTTGCATGGCAATACCAGTTAGACCTGCAGATTTAACAAACAAACATGTCCCAATCTTACATAGATTACAACTTTTTGCATATCTTGAGTATATTTCAAAGCTAGAGAAACATATGAAAGATTTTCTAAACAAATCAGAGGGAGAGCATACAGCTAAAGCAGTTCTTCCAGTAGATACTAACAGTGCAGAGACATTTTTTAATTCTAAATTTGCAAAAGTACCTATGTACTTCATTACCAAAATGCAGTAATTGGGCATGAACTTGCTTCCCATTAAAATAAGCAATCATAAAGGCACCTATCCAGTCATTTTCTAAAGTTCAGACTGTACACCTCAGATGTATGCAGAACCAGGTCTCCAGATGCTGTGGTAACATCAGAGTCCAGTGAGGTGCCATCTTGTAAGCATGATTGCTGTCAGGGCCAGATAACAGCAGTTATTTGGTAAAAGAAAGGTAGCAAAGACAAAAATCGATCCCAAATTCTTAATTCTCAGGGGGATACAGCTCCACTACTTCCTCCAGAGATCTGTCCAGCAACTCCTCTAAGCTGACATATGCTCAGTTAAGCCAGGCTTGTAGCAAGTTCTGATTTATAGTAAGCAGAAATGAGCACTGCTACTGGTGGTAAGCTATTAAGTCCAACCTTCCTGCTTTATGCTGATTATTAGCTGCCTAAATAGCTCAATGGATCTATGCAATCGTTTAATGTAGAAGACAAATTCCAGTGGTATCATGGACAAGCTGTAGGAACTCTAGGGTGCTTGACAAGGTAAGAATATTCCCACTTTTAATTTAGTTCCATGTTGTCTTAGAATTAATACTAGTTGTTGGCCTTATTTGTATACAGGAAACTAAATACTGTTTTAACAAATTGAAAGTTACAACTTAATAATCTATGTCATAGAATCATCATAGAATATCCTGAGTTGGAAGAGACCCAGGGTCACCAAGCCCAACTCCCGACTCTGCATAGGACAACCTAAAAGTTAAACCATTTATCTAAGAGCGTTGTCCAAATGCTTCTTGAACACCGACGGGCTTGGGGCCATGATCACTTCCCTACGGAGCTTGTTCTAGTGCTTGACCACCTTCTCATTTCAGCTCATACTTCAGAAGAACTGTGTGAGACTCCAGACAGAAGTTGTTTGGAATAGTACATTGCTACTCATGGTGGTAAAAAGGTTTCATACGTCTGGGTTGGGAGAAAACACGTGAAGAAATAACACACAAGTAGGGTTGCTTCATTTTTATTTAATCAGCAAACATTTTCCCATACAATTTTTAAATGCCACCCAAAACTAAGATTATTAGATGCTGGCTGCTTTTTCGTGATGAAGCTTTTTGCCAACAGGATCTTCTTCCAGAAATAAAGACCACTGGCTTGTTAAGGTAACCCTGTTTAGGTAAGCACAGTTGCTAACTTCACCCACAATTAAATTGTATTTACAACAGCGTATCTTACAGTTATTCTACAAAGGACAAGACTCTCCCTCTGAAATCATCCTACTCCCCGTCCCACACAAGGATTTCACTCTTTCAGTATTAGGGGTGCCTTCACCTGTTCAGCCACTTCCTTCCCCATCAGCGTTTCAACAATGGCCAACCCAAATTCAAAGCTGGTACCAGGGCCACGGCTGGTGAGGATGTTCCCATCTTTCTCCACGCGGCTCTCGGAGTAGCAGTAGTGTGCTTGGGGGGACACACAACAGAAAGAGAGTCAGTCTCCAGCACAGCGCCCACAGCTGCCACAGAGCATAGACCTGCCTGCCGCAGGGCACTGCCACCCACTGCCTGTAGGCTACAGCAGCTGAGGAGCAGAGGCTTCCCAACAACAGTGTGCTGCTCCACAGACAGCATCTCAGCCACCTATGTGGGCCCAGCCTCCCTTGGGGCCAAGCAGCTCATCACTGCCTGCAGTCCTTGGTGGGGAAAAGGGCCCACAGGGAGCTCTGGCTGCTTGTTCACATGGTATGGGAATGTACCCCTGATTCTACAAGCTCATCAAGAAGTGCTCGCTGTGCCTGTCAGTTCCCATAAGGTTACTTTTGGAAGTCAGACTGCTTTTGTGTAGCTGTTCACAACTTTGTTTTTTCCAACTGCATGCAGAGGAAACTGGAGGAACCCTGCCATCTCCTGCTCACCTTCAGACTTGTCAGTGTTCACAGAAAGATTTCTTAATAGTGCTTCACCATCACTTCCTTCAGGTATGAGAAAGAAGTGTGGACCCATCAGCTGCTCTTAGCACCAAAGCACTACCCATGGGAGAGCAAGAAAGGTGCTACTGGGGTATGCTGTTGGGACCACTGAGGCAAAGAACCAAAAGGGCAAGAGATGGCTCAGCCTCAAGAGGATATGGGAAAAAAATACTCAGTATGACAGCATCAGCGTATTTTCCCCCAAGGATGAGAATGTTAGTAGAGACTTGTATTTTCAGGTTAAACATGACTTAGAAATACAGTCTTAGCATATTCAGTTGAATTTTGATTACATTCAGGAAAGCATTAAGGAAATTCAGAGATACAAAATAAGATGCAAAAGCTATTTTCCTTTCTTTATATCAAGAGCTCAGCTAAACTTATAAAAGTCATGACATACCTCCATTCATCATTTTATCTTTGGCCAAAGGATGCGTCGTGACTTTGCTGCCAAACCCTATCCCATGTGCCAGAAGGGCAGTGGGACCTGTAAGGACACAAAGTTGCACCAGTGAGGAACTGTTTTCTGCTACAAACACTTTCAAAAGCACACCTTTGGGCACTAGGCTCTCAAGGGGCCAAAGCTCACTGTGGGCACACTGCTTTTAATAAAACTGTTGCCAGCCGTATCTCTGATGCAAAAAGCCTCAAAAAGAACACAGCTGTATCATGTCTCCAGCCTATTACACAAAAAAAACCCTGTGCAGAGAAACAGATGAAGAAAAGAGAAGGTTTAGAGAACACCCAGTTCACACAGCTGTCCTACCAATGAGTTGAGAATAATGGTCATCTCACTTCCAGGTAATCTCTTTTATTCAAACCTGCTTGAAACTAAGTAACAAAAAGTCTGCATTTCAATCTGAACATTAACTAGGTACAATCACTTTGTGACCTTATTAAGCCTTGACTTTATTAACAGATAAAATTTCATTTAAGCAAGTCTTTACATGTTGTGCCAAGCAGTATTTTGGACAGATCAGGGGCTAACTGCTAAGTTTCTGGTTTTAACAGTCTTTCTCTTTTCTTTTCATATTTCCTCCTTGGCCTGAATTGAGGAAGAAGTTTGAGTGAAGAAGTCTTAGGTCAGCTGACAGAAAATCCTTACGGAAATTCCAAAAGAAACTGAAGGCAGGATTTGACTAATGTCAGTTTTGTTTCTGTACATTTGATTCATTTCAGATATAGACCAGGAAATAACCTTCTTTGTGTTCAGCTGGAATCAGCTCTAAGAATCACTATACCTAAATAAACGAACCATCCTGATTACAAGCAAAGGCCTTTATGGGGCAGCCACAAATCTGCGATTATTCTGCAAGAGATACAGGTAGAGAAGCAGATGACTTCCACTGCCAAGCTGAAGAATGTTCACAACTCTGTATGCATATTACCTAACTGAAGAATGAAAGCAAAAAAAACCCAGAAAGTACCAGAAAACAAAAGTGAAAATACATTCCACAAACACACTCTGTTAAACTGTCTTTCACACACTCGTTGCCACTCTCCTCATTCTCAGCTACGGCTACCTCACCTCAGCCAGTCTTGCTACTCAGTTGGGAGTACTGGCAAGTGTTCATCTTGCTTTTTTAACGCACAGCTCTTACAAAGGAATAAACTGGATGCCTAGCTGTGCAGAATAGGTAAGCAGACAACTCTCTCAGAGTAATTCCATCTTTTGCTAGATGAGGAAGGTTGCGCCTATAATTCTATATTTAGCCTTCCTTCTGAAGCTAAAGGGCAGCAGAAGAGATGTGAGACAAATTTATAGCAGTGCTGTTCTGCCAGCACTGTGTCATCGCTAAAGATCACCAGAATAAGCAAATATTTTGTAGAAAAATCCTAGCATATTACCTTTCTGCAAAGAACTGGGTACCAAGTAGAACTTGCAGGATAAGTGTTCATGATATTTTAGAGATTCCTCTGCTATTAAATTTACAAAAAATTCAGATGCTGATGGGTGCATGTATAGTACAACTCTCTGCTACTAAATTACAGGAAAACAGGTCTCTAAGACAGGAAACTGTCTGCATGCCCTTTCAAAATATCCAAATGCTTTGCAAAGCAAGATGCTTTGTTAACCTACCTGCACATATAGCAGCGATCAGGCCTTTTCTGCTTTCCTGTTCCTTCAGAATGTCTTTCACAGCAGGAGACTGCATGAAGAAAACATATCACAGGTCATTGTTTGGCGTCGATTATTTGAAGCACGGCTCAAGTATTTTCCACTGAAAATTCATAAAGAAGTCTTAAAAAAGAAAACCAGCTGACAACTCTCCATCCTGCCTCAGGACAGAGGGCAATGAGAACACTAAGGAGAAAAACGGAAACCAATAAATACTTGCCCCACAAGGAAAGAGCAAGGAAATCAGAAGGAACTGCAAGGAAGTACTTGGCGCACATAAAAGTTGGTTCATCCATGGCCGCAGAAAGTTGTTGTTTGAAAACATCACAAGACAAATAGGAAAGAGGAATCATGCGCTACCTCCAGACAGATTTATACGAGCTATTTGTCTCATATTCCAGGACTCACAAACTGTGTGTTATCATCTAAATCCTACCCGATAGATTGACTTGTTTGTCCACCTGCCTACCACAAGGTATTTATATCACCACTAAAACAGTTTTGCACCAGAGACCAAATTCTTGAGCAAAGGAACAGAGTCGTATGGGTTTGGCCTGTTTCATATTTCATGGAACTAAATCTTCATTTGCAACTGCTGCATCTTCATATGATTACGGACAAAGATTTTCCCACAATCCAGAGCACCCTTACATTTTTATTCTGCTTAGGCAGGTACTTAAGTCCGAGAATCTACCCAGTTGTACCACCTATATATCCACAAGAAGGTTTAAGACAATTTACAATTAGTTCACTGATTCAGAAGAGAATTTTCACATGCTGAACTGAAACTGCAGGATTACTAAGCAAGTGTAGAGCTCACACTACTCAGGAGAATGCCCATGAATCTTTAAGATACCAGAACTTTACCTCTGACAAGTTCTGAGCTCCAAGGTTACCACCAGGCAGGACCACGACATCGTAAGGCCCCTAAACAAACAAAAGATACAACTGTTCTGTTGAATAAAGGCTGGTTACATACATTACAGAGTTTTAAGGCCACTATAGCCGAGTCAAGTGAGAAGCAGAGGGATCTATTTTTTCTTTCATTGAACAACACTTTACCATCAGAGAACCAGTTCCAGTTATGGAATAAAATACTGTTTTCTATTCCAGGGAGAGCCTATTATCAATAAAGTGTGTCACAGAACTGACTTTCAAGCCTAGTGCATTTTTAAGAGCTTCAGCAAGCAAACAGCAGCTCTTGCATTGTAAGGACAAGTGGGTTTGCCCCAGTCTTGCTGTACAGGTCTAACTACACCTTTGTTTAGCTTCCCATCAGAATTTTTCAATTGTTCCAAATCAAGGCATTTTTGGGGGCTGACTAACATGCAAAATAAAGCTTTATGTTCGATGATTTGCAAAAACAAATTCCTGTGTAGAATTAAGAAATCTGTCTGATCTTAGAATGCCAGGAAGCAGGACAACACTAAAGGTGAGCACTGACTAAAGGTGAGCACTGTGGGATGTGCAGTTTTGCGATTCACTGCTGCACAGAGCTAACATAACGTAGAACATATTTCTAAAGGTAATGGATAAACTTTCCGAATTAACTCCTGAAACTGTGAAAAAGGCTACGTTGGCCGTTAGATCAGATCAGGGTGATGACCAACCTCTTTTCTGGCATCTTCAAGACTGGCATCAGGACAAATTAAGACATCTCGACTGCACTGCACTGGTTCTTTTCCTGTTAGGCCTGCAACAGTCACCTTGATCTAACAGAAGAATACATATATCATTACAATTCCAGAATTTAGGGAATTTTTCTTATATGTCAGTTCTTAAGTACTACACAGAATGAGCAAAGCACTACTGAAAGCTGTCAAGAACAGGGTAACACTTCAGCTTCCTCAAAATGTGATTAAGTCCAAACACACAACGTAAGTAGTGTTATGCACCTAGAGATTAACAAATACCTCTAATAGTTCAACTTTTCAAACAGGACATTTAGAAAATACCTAATCCCACAGGTTCTAAACAAAACAATAAAACCCAGGGGAGCCGGACTAGATAGAGCAGATAATGAACTAAAGTCTCTCTGCAGGCTCCAGCCGTTCTCAAACACACTTATGTCGTGTTCAGTTTTCTCCCTTGACTTTTAGATGCCTGGTCATAATATCACAGATGTGCATGGCACTGCTCACCTTCACTAAATAAGCAGTCAAGCTTGTGCTTCTTAAGGCAGCCATTAACACAATGACAAAGGTAGTGGGAGAAGATAAAAATTATCTTAGTCATTCTTATACACATGAAGTTGGTGTATTTATTTAAAATCTTATTTTCATACCTAATCAGATGACCACACTATGCACCACTACAGTTGCAAAAGTAACAAACAGCTCGAAGAGTCCCACCAGGCAGAATTCTAGTTAATCTAACAGAATTTTAAAAGTAACACAAAAAAAGCTACATAATGCCATGAGCTGTAAGTACTGAGCTATTCAGACCCCTACACAAAAAGCACTTCCTGTTACTATACACTGGGGGTAGCCCTACTTTCTCACTGGGCGTGTGCTTTAACCCCAGCCAGCAATTAAGCATCACACAGCCGCCTGCTCACTCCCGCCCCCAGTGGGATGGGGGAGAGAATGGGGGGGGGGAAAGAAAAAAAAAGGTAAAAACTCATGGGTTGAGATAAAGACAGTTTAATGCGACAGAAAAGGAAGAAAAAATAACAACAACAGAATATACAAAACAAGTGATGACAATACAATTGCTCACCACCCACAGACCAATGCCCATGCCTCGAGCCGCGGTGTCCCCCTGCCACCCCCACCCCAGTTTATATACTGGGCATGACATCATATGGTATGGAATAGCCCTTTGGCCAGTTTGGGCAGCTGTCCTGGCTGTGTGCCCTCCCAGCTCCTTGTGCACTCCCAGCCTCTGCTGGCAGGGCAGCATGAGAAACTGAAAAAGTCCTTGACAGTATAAACACTGCTTAGCAACAACTAAAACATCAGTGTGTTATCATCATCATTATTCTCATCCTAAATCCAAAACACAGTGCTGTACCAGCTACTAGGAAGAAAATTAACTTTATTCCAGCTGAAACCAGGACACAGGGTAAGATCTACTTGAAACATCCACTCTGGTCTACACTAGGCTCGTATTTTAAGAAGCTATCTTTTGCACAAATGTCAGTTGCTGTGCTTGCTTATGTGGGGCATGGCATGAATTATTTGCTAACTAGTAAGAAGGCAGGGGTAAATTTTCACTTCATACAACAGACTATGCCTTGAACTCCTAGCAATCAACTTGAGGCAAAGATTTTTCGCTTGACCAAGCACTCACAAAAAGATTTTTTGTTGTTGTCTGCATACTCACCCCAGCTCTTCTCATAACATCAGTGGGAATTACAGTTTCCATTTCCTCTGCCCCTTTTGCTAGAATCACCAATGCTCTTTTCGAGGCCATATCTTGAGGGATTGTTATTAGGTGAGATGGTTGTAAAGTGACAGGCTGCAGGGGGTAGAAAGAGACAATGTGGTTAGAAGGCAAATCCCCTAGTGCAAATCCTTCTTAATGGTAAAGTTCAACAGTGAGTAGTTTGCATTTTTCCATTATCTTTCATTTAAGACACTTCAAAATGGTTCACTAGCTTTAATTACTATACATAGCAATCCCATTTAACTAAAGAGCTTTTTACAAAGAGTGCATTATGATATTAAGGGATTAAGACACTTGTGCAGTGGGAGGCCCAGCACATCAGCACCAGAAGAGGAAGCAGCTCGACCACAAGACTTGAGTCTGCCAGAGAGAAGGGTTCAAGGTGGGTGGCAGAGTTGTTTTCAATTTGCACACCCTCACTCATACCCAGACTACTGACTCCTACCTAGGTCAGCATTTACAAAAACGGCTTGCATGAGCTTCGACCTCATGTCTGGTATTTAGTTTCCACACAGCATGCTTCATGAAGTTTCCTGTGACTTATAATGACTCGACCAATGCCCCTGCAAAACCTTTTCTGGGTATTTCACAATTTTGTTGGGGAGAAACATGTGTGCACATGTGTGATGGGGGAGTAGACCACAGAATTTAGCAAATGGAACAAACTAGGCTTAAGACTTTTTTTTCTGGCTCCTACATTCAAGTTGAGGTGAATGGCCAAATTTCCATTTGAATGTTAAGTTAAAGTAACTGTAACTACACCACATAAAATACACACAGAATCAAGCTAACTGATACTGGTCTGACAGAAGTCTGTGAAATCATTTGTGCTGTGAGAAGGCATTTCACAGGTGATCTACTCTACGACACAGGGACTTTTTCCCTATGTAGGGACTTTCCACTCAGAAATGCATGTAGAACCTGGGAGCTCTCCACAAAATGAGATCCACGTTCAGTTGCCTTCACGAACAAAACCCATCCCCTCTTCCTGCTTCATCTATTTTCAGGTTCGCTCCCTACTGTTAGCCTCATTCAGAAAGACCCTGTTTCTAGAATGCAGTAACATACAGTAGAGCAACCTGCAGCACGCAGAACCAGCCCAAGCAGACTAATTCAGCTTGTCAAATCCTACTTTCAGGGCAGTTTTATGTACTGTCAACGCAAGGCCAACTGAACAAGTACACTCAAACCATAGGTATTAGCAATAACTTCAGGACAACCTGGGGCTTCCTAGTAATTTGTCTTGACGGTGTACATTGACTCTGCAAAATGACTTTTCGTATGAATTTTCCCAACTAGCAAGGGACTACCTGAATAGCCACAATGCAGAAATACTGCATTTGCTTCTTACTGCAGAAAAATACTCCAGATGATTGTATCCCTCTTACTCACTAGTTCTTCAGATGCAAGTAGGCACCTGATCCTGAAAGCTTTTCCCTTTTCCCTAATCTAGCAAAATGCAGCCTCTCCCTACTATTCTTACCCATTTACTTTAATACACTGACAAATTCTTGAGCATTAGTACCGTTCTTTATGTGGGTGCACATGTAAATAGCTGTCACACTGTAAATACTACCAGGGTAAGACCCTTTTCTGAGAAGGCAGAACCGAGTTATACAGACATAACGGCCACTCATTTAACAAGCTATCCACGTATGCTAAATCCCAGTCTTCTGTTTGCTTCTCTGTGCCAGCATGTGCACAGGCTGCCTCAAGCCTTTAAGCGAAACGTGTTCCCCTCCACGGGTCCGCATACATGTCTGGAGATGGTGACTCCTGGCAGATGGCTGAAACCAGAAACCCCGGGAAGGCTGTCTTTAAAAAAAAAAAATCACACCCTTTAACTACCCGACCAAAGAATCAGCTGCCAGGGGCAAGGGAAGCTTTAAGGGTCACCAGCGCGGCCAGTCCAGATGAAAGGCCACGTCCCTACACGCGCAGACGTTTGTTTTAGGATGCGGCGCCATCCGACGCTGCAAGGCCTGCAAAAGACCACGAAGACCGGCGCAGGCCGACGCGGCGGAGCCTGTAACCGCACGAAGCGCCGACGCGGGGGGGGGCCGGTCCCCGGGGGACGAGCAAAAGCCCCTCCCCCCCGCCGCGGCTGGGCGCCAAGCGGAGCCACCGCGACGACTGCTGCGGCGGTGCAGCCCCAGAAGGCCTGCAGGCCCCCCGCAGCGAAACCCCCGCCCTCCGCGAGCCGCGGCCGGCCCCGGCCCACCGCCAGCCGCCCCTCGACTGCCGCGGGACCCTCCGGCCGGCCCCGGCGATTCGGCGCGCGGCGCGGGGCCGCGCGGGCGGCGGGAGCGGTGGCGGTGGCGGCGACTCACCTCAGCCGAGACGGCGGCGACTCTGAGAGGCCCCGCCCCCATGCCGCCTCCTGCTCGGCACTCGCGCCTGCAGCCGGCCCCGCCCCGCGCTCGCTTGTCTTTTTCCGCATGCAAATCCCTCTGTTTTTCTAACGTTCGCTCGGGATGCGGCTTCAGAGAGCGCTCCCGAGCCAACCACCGTGACGTCACCCTCCCGCGGCAGCGGCCGGCGCTCCCCTCAGGCTGCCCTCACACCGGCAGCGCCGCGCCCAGCCGCCGCTGCTCTCCAAGCTCTGCCCGAGCCGTCTCCCCGGTAACGCCCGCGGAGGCCGCCCGCGGCTCCAGGACAGCCTGCCCGGTTTACGGAGAAGCTTCATTATTTTGCAAGACAAAGCTGCGAAAGGGCCCTTTAGGGGTGCGGGCAGCCCGGCCCCCGGCGACGGCTCATGATGGCGCCGGCAGAGCAACTCGAGCCCCGGTCACGCAACGAGGGAGCACGTCGCGGAAAGGGCGTCGCTGGGGGCTCTCGTGCGACTGGTGCGGGGAGGCCCTGCGCGCTACCCGCCCCGGCTTTCACGCAGACCCTCGGCGGGCCGCCCCGTGCAGGCACTGCCCGCCGGCCGGCCGGGCGCGCCCAGGCTGCAGCCCACGCCCGCCTTTCGGTTACAGCCGCGCCCTGGAACGGTCCTTGTTCCACGCTGCCCCTGCGGGGCGCACCCGCCACGGCGGCGCTCCGGTCCAGAGGGCACGCGCCCCTGCATGGGCGGCAAGGATTGGCCGCAGGAGGCGGGACTGCGCGGCCTCCCGCGCTCGTGTGCAGCGAGCGTCAGGCGGCCTCGTGCTGGCAAGCCCGCCCCCGGGCCCCGCGCCTCGCTCGCGCGGATCGCCCCTCTTCGCGCCCCCGCCCCTGCCGAGGTCCGCGCGAGCGAGCGCCGAGACCCGCCGCTCGGTTGTCCCCGCGCCACCGATCCACCTGGTGCCGCGGCGTTCTGGGACACAGCGTCCCCGTACGCCGCGGAGGCGTTCACAGGCTCGCCGGTGCGCTCTGCGCGCTCTACCCCCTCTGCCCTCGCTCCCCCGACTCCAGCCCGCACCGGCCGGGGAGCGGCCCACTGCCCGCGGCGCGGACGGGCCGGGCTGGACCGCCAAACCACCGCGGGGATTCCGCGCAGGACTCACCGGGAAGCCCCCGTGGGGAGTGGCGGGCGCTGCCCGGCAGCGCTGAGCGGGCTGCGGGCGCTGCCCGGCAGAGCCGGGGGTCGCGCCGGGGCGGGGGGGAGGGGGCGGAAAGCCCCGCCGGGCCGGGGTTTCCCCGCCGCCCCCGGGCTGACGCAGCCAGGCCCTCCGGGGGCGGCCCCTAAGGGCCGGCGCCCGCCGCCTCGCGCGCACTTCAGCGCACCGCGCCGCCACGCACCGACCCCATGGGACCGGCAGCGGCGCGGGCGGGCCGGGCGCTCCTGCCGGCAGCGCTGCTGGCGCTGGCGCTGAGCCCGGTGCCCGCGGTCGTCGTGCCGTGCGGCGCCGACTGCCCAGCGGGTGAGGGCCGGGCCGGGGCGCGGGGCGGCGGCACCAGGCGCGGCCCCGCGGCAGCCACCCTCTGTCTCGGCCCGCAGGTACCTTCGTGGTGAGCGCGAGCTGCGGGCGGGGCGCGGGCGCGGCCTGCCGGCAGTGCCCGCCCGACACCTTCTCCAGCGCGGCGGGACTGCGCGGCTGCACCCTCTGCCGGAAGTGCGAAGGTACCGGGCGGCGGCGGCGGGTCCCGGGGGGCCGCCGGCGGCGGCTCCTCGCAGCCCCTCGGCCACCTCCCTGGGCTGGGAGATCGTGCGTTAGCTCGCCACGTCGCTGCGAGCGAGAACGGCACTGGCTGAATAACGCGGTGTGCCTGTGGGGCCTCTCGCTGAAGCCGCCGGCCTGGTTATGGTGAGAGCGAAGGGCCCGAGCCTTTGCTTCGCCGCCCCGGGCTGACCTGAGACTCGTTTCCACCTTCCAGGAAGGTTCAGGTATTTAAGAGAATGTTCCTCAAGAAGCGATGCAGAATGCACGTGCAAGGAGGGGTACCACTGCAGCGGTGACGGCTGCTCACGCTGCGACCGAAGCTGCGGTGTGGGCCAGGAGAACACCAGGAACGGTAAGGTTGCCTTTCCTCACTGGCTTAAACCCACCGTGCTCACGGCACCGAACACGCCACTGCCTTTTGCACAGCACAGAAACAACTAGAGCAAGGACCTTGCAAGATAAAAGCTGACTCCGCTGCTAAACAGTTTGTGTGGTGCACAGAGCAAGCACAGCAGCAAACCCACCGAAGTCGGAGCCCTACTGCAGCTCAGATTGTGCACCCTTCGCATGATGGCTCTTTCGTTGCCAGTGTGTGGAAAGCTGAGCTGGGAGCTCTGGAGTTAGACATGGTTTGTGTTACTTTGTGCCAAGTAAACTGGCTCTGTGGCCCAACGAGTACCGTACTGGTCCGTAGCTCACAGGGAGATGCTTGCCTTGCATGCTCAGAGCAGCTTATGAAATAGTAATTTGTGAATTCTGTGGATCATAGTCATTGTACAAGCAGGCAAATATATGTTTCACATGTTGTTTTAAATGTTTATCTTGTACAAATTTACCTGTCCTTGCTTGTTGAAGGTTGCCAAACTTGCCGCTATGGAACTTTTAATGATCAGCCCAATGGCTCCTGTAAAAACTGGACAAAGTAAGTAACCTAAAAGTAAATGCTACAGGTATTTCACTTGATTTTTCCATTTTATTTTCTTTTCCTGTTTTGCTTTAAATGTCTTTCAGGTGCTCTGCAAACCAGGTCCTCGAGCCTGGAACTGCAGCGAAAGATGTCATTTGCAAACACGCTTCAGATAATCCCACTTCAGTCACTACTCTACCTACCGCATCTCCTGGAACTCCATTTTCTATCACTGTGCCAGGTGAGTCATTGTATAATATTGCTTATAGAGCTAAAGAATTATGACCCACTTTGAAACATACTCTAGTTCATTCACTTACCATTTAAAGCAAGAGTCCTTCTATCGATTTCCAGTGTTTCAGACTTATCCAGAAGCGGAGTTGGAGACAAAATTGTCAGCTAATTCAAGGGCAGTAGAATTTTGCTCTGTAACACTTCTTAGAGAATGTTGTTTGCTTCCTAGGGAAGGACCTCCAGATGGACATTATCAGAATTTCTCTTACTGTAGCCGGGCTGTTGTGCATAGTGTTTCTGCTACCTTCATGCATATGCTTCAGTATCTGGCAGAAAAAGAAACTACATGCTGTCTTCAAGAAAAGTAAGATAGATATACTCTTCAGTTTTTCTTTTTGAAACTAGACAGAAATCAGGAATCCAGGTTTTTAAGTTTCTTTCAAAGATAGCTGCAGATAACTTCATGTTTTGGCCTTCTAAGTCAGAAACAACAACTGAAAGGAAAGCAGTTTGGGAATTTTTATTGTGGAAAGCATTTAATTACCTGTGTGTGTTCTGTCAGTATTGCGGGTTAACTGCATGCAGATCCATAGATGTGAAGTATTTGTGGAAGGTGAAGAAGCTCAGCTGAGGTTTGCTGATCTGGTTAAGGGTCAGTTCAGTGTTACTTCCGAGTACCATCCTTGACATGTGTGGCAGTAGTGCTTTCCAGTTCTGTCTGCTCAGAGACAGTATGTATGGCCTAGAGTGCGTGTCTGTGGGGTTTGGCTGCAGTAGAAGAGGGGTTATCAGTCAGGACGTACTGCCACACAGATGCAAAGTCACCCCGAATCCAGCACTGCCTTCTGAGGGCTAATAAGCCCCGGGGAAGCTCAAGGGTCCATCATAGCTGGGATTGTTGTGTGCGTTTTTCTCCCTCTCTTCCTCTCCCCTGTCCTAGAGATACGGGCTTGATCTTCTAGTGTAATTCTGAATACAGGAGACAATAGTGTTACCCCAAAAATCTAACAACTCCATGTTGGTCTTCCTTTCATTCCTATGGCAAGCAAAGCGCTAGCAGCCCCTGTTGCATTAGGGAAAACAAAGTATGATAAACTAGTTTTATCAGACGTACATGCTGTAGAGGAATAATTTCAGATTATTGAATCATTTGGGAGAATTTTTCTTGCCGACTCCTCCACTTGTGACTGAGGAAGGGTGAGATAAGATGGCTGAATAAATACAACAGAAAGTGAACATTTGATCTTTTTCTTTAGTCCATACCACACCTGAACAGTCAATTCAGGAAGATGATGCCTGCAGCTGTCGCTTTCCTGAGGAAGAACAAGGTGAATATCAGGACCGTGGCAAATCCACAGAATTCAGAGATCTTTTGGCGAACTAGGAATTGGACTATCCAGGTTCCTTTTGGAATACAGAACAAGAAGTTGTTTACATAAGTAGAGAGGGTATCAGAATCTATGAATTTCAGCGCACTAAATAGCCCAGCCACTGAGGAAAAAGTGCATCTTTTCCATCTCTTAAAAAATAAAAATAAAAATAAGATAAAAAGATCTAGTTTGCTGACTTTCTTTCTCTAGGACTAGGAATCATATTTCTAAGAGTCAGTACTGGATCTGCATAGAGAAAGAAGTACTGCACTTAAAAGCAGTAATAGAAAGGCAGAATGGCTTGCTGGTCCCTCTCGTAAATCGTGCCTGAGCCATAATTTACATGCAGTCTGAAAGCATTTGGTGGCAACAACGAGAGCTGTAGCACATTGTAGAGCCACACGTGACACTCACGGTCTCTATTACCATTACCAGCCGTCCTCTGGAGTCCAGAGCTGCAGCTTCTCCTGAAGTTTGGCTCAAACCCAATAGTCTTGGGTTTTGTGTGCAAATATGGACCTTATTTCAGATCCCGTTAGCCCTAGAAACAGATACCTGGCCTGACCACTGCACACTTTCGTCTATGTAGGAGAGAGGAAGCCATAAAAAACTAGAGCTGCAAAGTGTTTCATAGTAGCTTGCATCTGCTGTTGTATTACACTGATTGGCTTAAGAGGAAGCAGTGGAAACACTGAGAAAAGCTGTGGTTGACTTGATCTTAGAAATTGATGTTACTGTGCAGCTGGACTGCACCACCTTCAGTCCTACATCATTCGACTTTGATCTTTTAGGTGATGTAAACATATTATGTACATTGCAGATGTGGTGTATGTAGATGTGATACATTTCTGGTACTATTTTTGTAACTGAGGTTGGAAAGATTTTAACATCAGACACTACCTGTCTCTCTGATCAATTACTGTTACTTTGGTCTTAAAGAGAAAAAAGAAAATGCATGTTTGAGTCATGGCATTCACAACATCATCTTTAACCTTTTACAAAACCAAATAGATTTTATTTCTTCAGTAAGTGTTATTCAAAAAATAGAATGAAACCCCACCAATATGTCATATAAAGGGTGATTTTTTTTTTCCCCTCTGTGTGATTTCAACTTAAAGAACACTATTCTTCTGTTTGAAGAATGACAGCCCATCTTTCCATTCAGCAGAAGATTACCATAGCAGATTATTTTCACCAAACCACATTTACACATATAGATAAACTTGTATCCAAGTAAATATAAAACAGTATGTGAGAAAATTAATGTCATAATGAAGCCTGAACCGTGAAGTATATTTAAATAAATCTTTCTTTTTATCCCTAGCCCAGGTGTCGTCTCTATTAGTACTTCTTCAGCCATGAGAACTAAGTGACTGTTACATCTGGTTCACAAACTTAAAGATGTGAACAGGACACATGCAAAGCCACCAATCTATTTATAAATCAAGGAGTGACCTTTGCACCAAATAAGTGCAAAATAGTTTCGCTTGTGAGTAGTTTCTAATCCACACATAAGGTATGAGAATCAATGTATGCATCCTGTAAGAACGCAAATGCCTGGTGTTTTCTCCTTGGAAAAAATAGGTACCAGTTGGAATTTTACATTTTGTTAGTGCATTCTGCATATATTTTGAAATGCCCTGAAGACAGTGAAAACCCCTTATTTTCCTTTTCTGTACCTGAAGCAGAAGTAAATCTGCTTACTGAACAATGAGGCACTCATTACAACAATTTTCTGGACATTTTGATTTTGTTGTTTTATACTGAAGCTTCAGGAGTGGCATGAAATTGCCATGAATCAAAACAAAGCCTGTGGAAGGGAAAAAAAAAATCCTCAACAAGTGCAAATCGATTTCTGAGAGTAAGGGACACATTTACACCAAAATTTGCTTTCGGGACTGTTTCAAGAAATAATCATTCAAGGAACGAAACTACGTTCTGAATAAAATGTCAGGAGCAATCTTTCTCTCCATCAAAAGATTACATGGATAATCCTACCTGTGACTTCTGTCATTTGAGAGCGTGGAAGCCTGAGTTAATGATAAAACAGGTTTTGTGGGCACAAGAATCCGTTGTCAAATGTATGAAGATAACGCCTGCATTTCACAACAACGCACATCATCTGGCCTCAAAAGCAGAGTAAGAAATTGGTGGTTTGTACTTCTGTGAAACACTTCAATTACCTCTACAAAGCAGATATAGATTTATAAATAAGACCCAAGAAGTCCTGAAAGCAAAGACTGGAAGACACATGGTTTTCAAAAGTGAAATAAATCATGGTACAAACGCAAAGGGAAGAGCAGGGCACTTCACACTACAGACTGCAGCGCTTGCCTGCTACCAGAATGCCTTGGCAGCAGTGCTGTAGTTTCACATGGTCGCCACAGAACTGAAAATAAATACAGATGAATTAATCTGGTTTGCCACTAAGCACCAGAGCAGGACACTACTGTTCATAACAAAAGCAGCACTGTAAATACTAAGACAGTTGGAGTGTTTAGCAGTTTTCAGATTTATACAATATTCAAGTTCTATGAATCGTGGCTTTTTATAAACAACTCAAATTACAGCCATAGAATCGTGCACTTCCTTGAACATAATTTGTTGGTGTGTGTTGTGTAATTTGCCTTCACTGCGATCACATAGAACAAATGTATTAAAAACTTGTTCCTATTCTCGACCCCAAATAAATAGGTATTTTTATTTAAAAGTACTAAAAAACTTGCTTGAATCTTCCTTTTCATTGTGCAGGTAGCAGAAACAGCATACTGTCAGAAGTGGTTTTACAGCTATGGAAATGCAATGGGAAGACTTTTCAATTAAAGTTTATTTGGAAATTTGCATCTGCAGAAGTGCCACACATTTGTAACTTCCTTTTTAAATTATTCTTCTGTTTTCTGAAAAAATCCACAGCAGCTAATAAAACTTCAGTCAAAGCTAGATAATGTGCAGATTGGTACTATACAAGCCACAGAAGCAGAAATGGTGTAGGCATCTGATCCAAATCATTCAGGATGCCACATGCAATTTTTTGAATGTGTTGTTCTCTCAAGCTTTTGTAAAAATGTTGCACAGTAAGATTTAGGATTAAAGGAATTAAAAGAAACAGATTAAAGAAACATTGTCATGTTATAATCAGGTTTGGGTTTTTGAATAGATAATTACTTTTCATTGATAACTAATTGCTTTTAATGAACAACTTAATTGCTTTAATGAATAACTAAAGTTTTGTATTGATTTGATAAGTTTACATTATAGTAAGAAATATACAAAACCTCACTCATGCTCAGAGACAGGAGACGCAGGCCTTGAAGCTAAAGCTGCTGCGGATTGTGACATTGTCCAGAACATAGAACAGGGAGACAGGTACAGTGAGTGAAAGTGCACATTCTTGGCGTGTCTTCTTATCTTATGTGATGAAACCATAGAAACTAAGGAATGTTAAGGTGAAGACCCTCACATCCTCCCCATCCTAATTTGTGTATCGGAGACCTTGATCAGTAAGATAACCAATGATTATATTAGTATAGGAATATTAATGAAGTTAGTTAATAGGGTGGACCAATCATTGTAAATGTCAAAATTAATAGCAGACATAACATGCACGCTTATGTTAAAATATGTTAAAGATCATGACTTTGAAGAAAAAGGATATAAAATGCTGAATTTTTAATGTAACTTTGAAGCACGTTAGGAGAAGCCATCCCCCGTGCTTCCCAGTGCTGCAATACAGAAGTGCCTGCTTCTGTGGAGATAAGTTTGTCGTGATTGCGACCTTTCGTCAACATCATCAGAATTAAGCTTCTACTAGCTTTCCTGAACAGAAGTTGTAGCTGAATTTGTCTGTTTCTTAACATAGAGGATGACAGCCTTCCTGCATGCATGTTGAGCACTGTAAAATCCTTAATCTCGCAAGGGTGAAGGGGAACAAACTGCACTCTGTATCTTTGATTATTGGTAATTAAGGCAGAAGGAAGGCATAAAGCCTGACTGTCCGTAATTCAGAACCAGGCCTGTGGAAAAGAAGTATTTTTTGATGATGATGAGTAATTGATAGTTCATGCGCATCTTGGCTTCACAGGAAGCTTTTAGTGAACGTACAGATTCTTTAATACCTGAAGAAATTTACTAATTCATGTAGAAATAATGCAGCTCAGTCCTTCTAACTCTGAGCTTCAAGTGTTTTCTGCTTTCTGTTAATGGCTCTCTTCTCAACAGTCTTTTCAATTTATTATGTAGCAAGCAAAAAAGGAACCAGGAATGCCATGACGACTCTCCAGCGGCCCAGGTGGCCGAGGATGAGGTAACAGGCCAGATGCGAGTTTTTTGCATTTCCCTTTGTTTTTCTTGGAAGTCAGCAAGCATCCTCTTAGCCAGACTGCATGCGGAGGCCTGGGTGATGTAAGGCAGAGTTCTGAAGGCATGGAAAAATGAGACAAATCCTCTTTAAAGATAAGTTTAAGCAGCGGAGCCTGCTGCTTTTTTATTGCTTCCAGAGCCAGCACCATTTCCTGGCACAGTTCATGGCATCAGTAATTAAAGCCATGTTTGTCGCACGTCTTGGCTTCGTAATTTCCTGCAAGAGTTGTGTGGCTAAGGAAAGCAAAAGGTTCATAGGATAGATTTTCTGTTTCTCACCTGCCTCTCTTCTACAGGCACACTTCTGCGTTTCTATGCTGGTTGCTTGTGGATGATAGACTCTGAAACTGTAAAAGCTCCTTGCAAACATATAAGCGTCATAAAAAAAGAATTATAAATTTTTAAAAATTATAAAAGCAGAATATGTTTTCTTATTTTTCAGTCTTTCTATCAGATCCTTCATAGGATAGAACATAGTCTTCTCTGACAGTCATTCTGATACGAACACTAACGATGCGAAAATCTCCATAGGAGATGGTTCACTCTGAAGAGACTTAACACATAGGAAATAGCATTAAACAGGCAACTTGTACCACTCTGCTTGTATTGTAAACAGGTGATAAAAAGTCAAGGTAGGTTTCACTATTAAAATTTGTATACAAAGCCTTATTCTATCACCAAGTGTTTTCTCAGTTCCTTTCTCAGCCACAAATGGGCCTTCCCCGATACAGTTCGGAGTCTGTCAAAGGAGGTTCTCCATCCCACAGGTTCTGTGTCAGTTGTGCGTCAGGAACAGGTGGCTGAGCATCATTCTACCTCTGGAACTGGCACGGAAAAGCCTGTTGGACACCATCATTGCCCTCACTGTAAATAAGAACTTTTAATACCGTCTACAAAGAAAATGGAACCTCTAACCTCAGTTTGGCAAGAGTTTGTTATGATATCATCTACTATGTTTCCTTTCACCTTCTAGATCCTGGGTGCGTGCCAGTTAAAGCAGCAGACTATTCCTGAGATACTCCAAAGCAAACTGGACTGTATTTTAATTAAAAAAAAAACCAAACCACAACCACCAGCTGAACACCCACTGAAGTCAGGGAAGATCTCGCCTGTTTGTCTAACCTGTTTGCATTAAGAAAATAAATCAGATTTTATCTGATTTACTGCGAGGACAGTGGTTCAGGCTGGCTCATTTAGCAAAACTTTAGGCCTCAGGCTTAGCCTGAGCCACTGTCCCTGCAATTTACCAAGTGCAAAACCCCATATAAAGACACCTACTTCAACTTAAGGAATTCTTATCATAGTGTACCTTAAACCTGTTAAATCTGGTTTCAGTTATACGTAATCCAAACTGAAACAAGCCATTTCAAAACTGTAATAAAATGCCTCGATTACCCATTTAAGACAGTTTTAAACCAAGGTACATTAGGTCATTTTTCTCTTGCACACAAGCATTTCAGCAGGTTTAGAATAAATGCAATTCTGGAAAAAATAAAAAAGAAGAAGAGGAAGGTGGATGGAGAGGTGAAAGAGACAATTTGCCTTTAGCTACAATGCTATAGACTTGAGAAAGGTTTATATTTTAAAAAATATCCTTCTAATAGTCACAGCATTGATATTTTGATACTTTCAATTTAGAACAAGTATAAGCCATTTAACCTGAAGAGAACACTACATAGGCCAGTAAGCAGGCAAAACAACAAAATTAAAAAAAAAAAAGCTATCTACTTTTACTCAGTGCACCTTTATACAAATTTTAGAGCAACTTTGAAAGAGTAGAACACAACTCTAAAGAAAACGTACATACATGCCTAAAGCAAAATTTAGTGAAGTATCTAAAGCATAATGTATTTTTCTTAAACTAGAATGGACAATACAGTGAACAGGTGCATGAAAGGAGTGGTGAGAGGAAACATCATTGGCTCCAGAGGAGCTACAACATTGCAGTACAGCACCAGAGTTGTCTTATCAAGCTACTTAGAAGACCAGAGATTTCCCCCCCCCCCGCCCCGATTTACATTATTAGTGCTACTGCCACCCTTAATAATGCATCTTTTTGACTTGCTGTTAAAATAATAAGTGTATTACGTTATAGAAGTGTAACTACAGAAAATGCTTCATGGTTCCCTCAAACTTTAACTTCAGAGTTAAAGGATTTAGAAATCTGAACAGGCGCACTACTCAGGAAGCCAGTGGACATGATAGTAACATATTCTCTTGTCATTGCATCTCGCTATGTCTGCACTCATCAATAAGGTAGGCTATGATCAGAATAGTTCTCAGATGGAGCACTGAGGCTGTAACACGTAACACTTATGTGCTTTTCAAGAGTGATTAAATATCTCGGGGAACTACAGAACAGGAAAAGTATTTACTGTGCTGTGGCAGTACTAACTATTCTACCTTATATAACTGTTTCTGCACCTTCCTCCAGTCATTCTTAATGACAAAGAAAGAGATCACACAAATGAAACATTAGTATGGTGGCAGAAATGAGTAGTAAACAAAGGTGGCTTTGGAAGCTTCCCGCACTACCCTATTTCCACAGATGGTAGTTGGCAATGGATTATTTCCTTCTAAGCATAAGTCCTCATTGTCTTGTACAGGATTTTTAGAAAAGCGACGTGGGTGCCGGGATGGGATAATACATGCATGCTCTAGGCTTTGTAAAGCAACCTCTTGCTCAGCTGAAAAGGCCAAGAATACAGCTGAGCAGTTACAAACAGCCAGAAATACCTCTCCCATCACCCTCTCCAGCTTAAGGAAGGAGGATTGTCACAAGGACTAGTGGAGAAATGGATGGAATGAGAGCAGGAATCATAGAATCATTTAGGTTGGAAAAGACCTTTAAGAAAGATCATCATAAGTGGCATCTAAAAGCTAGTTCGAGTGTTGTTCTTTGCAAAGACCTGCAGCATTTCCTCTCCTGGTCTTACATATCCTTCGCCTCCTGCTATACAAAGGTTCTTCCTAACCAGCTGGCTTGGCTGCACACTAAAAGAAAGGAGCTGCACAGCTGGCAGCAAGACGATAAAGAGAAAAGATGGGACTGCGCTAGAAAGAGCACATCACATATATACACTTTCCTGGTGATACAGGTCCTAATCCCTCTCTTCCAAGCATGGGAACCATACGCTTCCATGCACAGGTGGATTCTTCCCATTTCTGTATCTCTTCTGCAGACTTTGCTCAGAAGTAACCGGTTGGTCCTGTCTGTTACAAGCCTTACTCATAAAAAATGCATATGTAGCAAAGGAACAAGAGTAACAGGCTAAACAGTAACTGCTCTCCAGAACTCTCACGTCCTAAATCTGCCTTGGGAATTCTTGCAGGAAAGAGGATTTTTCTCCCATTACTTAGTTCCAGCATAGCAAGAAACATTCGACTTGCCAATCAGAAGGCAAAGCTCTGGTATCTGCTTCCTTCACCTTTGTTAATTCTTACTCCTGTTGGTCACTCCCAGGGACAGCTTCCCACTCCAGTCAAGATCAGTCGAAGAGTCAGCCAGACATCACAGAGAAAATCCATTAATGCTTGCAGCAGGAGTTATTTGATAAACTGTAATCCATCTCCTAAACAGTGAAGGGAAGATTCTGCGTGGCTGACTGCCAAGAAACCCACATTCATTTACAAAATAACCTTGAAAGAACTGCTTTAAACCTCAAGTTGCCCAGTGAGACCTATGCCAACTTTCCCCACGTTAAGTACACGTATTTGTCCTGAAATGTGAATCACCGAGCCTGTAGAGGTTCCATTTAATTAACAAAAAACCTCCAAGTAGTGAAGGATTAAAGGGATTATGCGCTTGGAAAGCAAAGTAAAAAATTAAAGTAAAAAATTAAAGTCTGCTTTAGCGAGCCATTCATTTACTGCCTACGCTAAGTAGGACAGTTAAATGCCAATGACTATTAGGATACCTCTTTAATTAGTCAGTGGCTCCTGCCCACACACCAAACTTCTACAGAACTACCGGAAATTTGTCCTCTAATATCAGTTGTGGATATCAGAGTGATGAGTGATCTTAAACCTCCGTGGCAAAAACAAGAACGTGTATACAAATGTGAAAATCCAGACAGAAAAACAAAGAAGAGCATAAGGACACCTGACAAAAGCACCTTTGTTCCATCCCCACCGTAGATTCAAACCCTTTTATCCTCTTGCTCTTTTAGATAATGAAACAGGGCACCATCTTCAAAGACAGCAAAATCTTAATAAGTTTCCAATAAAATGGCTTGTAACAAGAAACAAATGAGGCAGAGCACTGTGCAATTAGCAGAGGATGAAGTATTCTCAAGCAGAGAAATCTGGTAGACAACTCTATACCTCATCCATCTCTCGCAATTTGCTGCTTTAGCATTTCTGCACTTTTCCACTTTGAGCCAGAAAAAGTGCAAGACAACAGCCTGGCCTGCCCACCCCATTATCCAAGCTGCTAAGAAAATAATCAGGAGGGTATTGCTGCTTCCCTTTTTGACATTAGTAGTACCATCTTTTTAAAAGTCGCATTTGAAGCCTTAGGAGACAGAAATACTAAAGCTGAATATCATTTCTACAAATCCTCAGCTGTCCAGATGTCTCTGTGGGCAGGCTCCAGGACAATAAAAACAACAAAAAAAAAAAACCCCAAACCACAAACCTCAATAATCTTCTTAACAAAAAATAAAAAATGGTCTAAGTTTAAGAGCAGAACAAGCGTGAAAATGTCATTTTCTACTACCATGAATACACAAGAATACAAGGTACATGTGATCCACAGTCGCAGAAAAGGGCAGGTTGTTAAATAGTACTATAATTAAAAGCAAAGGTAATATTTCACTTACTTTTATTAAGGTCTGTACATTGGTACTGTAATATAATCAGATAGAAGGGCACTGTTAAGCTTGCATTGTGTTTGACTTTTTCTAAAGGATCATGCTACCTAGTCATCCACAGCGAACATAAGCTTGTGCATTTGTGAGGATTTTTTTGCAGCAAATCAATTGCCTCTGGCAGAAGATTCCAACATGGCCATTCCCATCATTTGTAGCAAAAACTGTTATAGACACATAGTAGGTACAAAGTTTGATTCCCTCTCTCCAAGACAATCCCCCAAACTACCTCAGCAAGTATTGATCCCTGATAAATCCCCTAGGCCACATATGCATCTTCATGTCGTGCTCAAGGCCTCCAGCCCGTGCTTTTGCTCTGTCAGATAGACAAAAATTGATTCAACGAAATCATAATAAAATGAAAGTCATATAACCTGTGCTGAGATAGTATAGTGATGGACAGTAGTAGAAAAAATGATCTAGCAGCTTTATATGAACCCCTTGCAATGTCATCACATATACATCAACCTACACTTTTTATTATCTTGTCCTCATAGCGTAGGGCTATTCCTTCATGCTCTTCAGCTCTACAATGAGCAAGGGTTCTGTTTCAATGCCTATAAAAATTAAAACTGATTTCTGAATAATGCTGTTACTATAAAATATACAAAAAGCAGTATCTGGTTCCTACGAGTTATTGAAATATTTCCAGAAAAAACAAACAAACAAACAAAACTATCAACATGATACACTATATTTTCAGTTACAGAGGACCACAGCTGACGGGAATCATCCTGAGAACAAATATAGCAACACTACTGGATAAATAGTTTGGCAACTATTCCCCACTGCTAAGTTCTTCCTTACAGATGGTATTGGACAACCTGGGGACAGGACCAAGGCTGACTTGAGACCAGAACCACAGGGAAGCAGAGATGTGAACAAACTTATGTGCTCAAGGATGGAGGGGAACAGAAAGCACTGCTAAACGCCAGAGCTCTGTTCATAGCTCTGTTAGCTGAGGATGCCCATCTTCTCAGCAAACCAGAAGACAATTAGAAGAAAAAAAAAAAAAAAAAAGAAGCACGCTTTATTCAGCATATTCATTAATTCATGTTTGAATTAATTGCAGCCGGGAGGGCTCCAGTGTCACTGCCGTTCCCTGTCCATGGTCCTGTGCCGAGGCGAAATAAGGACTGAGTCCTGCCAGCACCTACCCGAACCCTCCCTTTAAAAGTTCCTTCTTTCTTTCCACTCCCCGCACCTCCACCTATAGCAGAGAGAGAAGACTGAGCACTGCAGACAGAGGAACAGTGCCAGGAATGCAACAAGAGCACAAGCAGGAAGGGAAGAGAAAGGTAAACTAGTACATGGGATGGAACAAGGAGTAAGAAAGGACTAACAAAGGGGCTGCTGCAGAAAAGCCCCATGAAGGTCAAAATCCTGCACAAAACGTTTTAGCTGTGGTTGCAGAGAGTAAACCAGATAACAAAGGCAGGCCTTCTAAGCTTCTTAACACAAGAAGCAGCCTTGACTGCTTCTAGAAATGCCAAGACAGCAAAGGCATTAGGAAAACGAAAAAGATGGTCATAGTAAAAGAGAAAGCAGAGCAGATCATACCACTCTTCACACAAGAGCCATTGAAAAATGAAGACTCTTTTACTTTGATCCATGTAATTGTTGCGGTGCTCCTTAGTAGACCAAGCTTCCTATGCATTTCTAACACCAGCAGTGATGCTGACTGCTACCACTGAAGCTACTCAAGAAAAACTAATGTCTATGGAATACATTGTATGGATACTTCCTCCAAAGTAAAAGTCTCTTGACCTTAGTTAATCATTCTTCAAGAAAAGGTAAGAGTTCTTCAACTGAGAAAGGTATATGTATGCAAGAAGAGAACTAAAGCCTTTTTAGAAGAGGAAAATGGAAAAAAAAAAAAAACACCCAATCAAACCAAGCATCACACAGTTACTTTTCTCCAATTTAGTCCTTTGGTAAGCATTAAGCCTATATCCCACTGCCTGTCGCGGTGGGCTCAGCCCCAGTGCCTGTGCCCTGGGTTCTCAGGGTCACCTCCTGGGGCAGCAATTTCAGAATCATCACCCCTAAGCCTACCAAAGGACAAAGGCAGCATCAGCAGAGAAAGGAGGTTCTTTTCTTTGAAATGTAATGAAAATGAAAAAACAAAGTACCTGTCACTGGTTAAGGCACATTGGCTACCTGTTAAAAAATACAGCCACCCAAAAGTTAATCTAGTCCTATTCAGAAAACCAAACAGGAAAATATATCCACCTATCCCAGTCCTTTCTCAACAGTTCTCTCCCTTCATCCTCCCCACACCAGGAAGGAAAGGATTGGTGCATGGTGTCTGGGATCAGAGCTGATTTGGACTACTCTGGAATATTGTAAGGTCTCTAGAAATCAAGTACTTTGCCTTGAGAATGCCTCACAACAGACTTGTCTGCAACAAAGAAGCCCAAATTGGAAACTTCTACTGACTCCAAGTGCAGCAGCGTTGCAGAAGCAGACATGCACCTCTGAGGAGAATGAGCCCAGGTCTCCAGCTTGCTTTATAGCTGGAACTGATGAAATGAGGGAGTAAGTGCAGTCATTGACTAACAGCCTTTGCCTTTCAGCGAGGCTGCTTTGTACTCCTTTCTGTGCAGTGTGCTGACCAGAAAAATTAGATAAGTTTTTATTCTGCTTTTGTCCAGAGCATAATTTCTTATTAGGGTTGAACAAATTACATGGGATACCTTGGAAGAATGGGAGAAAAGTAAAGAGAAAGTTCCATTCTTGCTGCAGAGGCATTCCTCTCTTTCCTTATATCGTCTGCTCTCATAATTTCAGTTTTAAAAATAAACTGTAATTGCATAATTAGTTCCATTACTTTTTTTTTTTTTTTTTTTTTTTTTTTTTTTGGTGGAAGAAACCTTATTTCAAGATCTGGTCTCTGCTCCTCTATTTGTGGCTGCATTATCCAGAATCCCATTCCCATAAGATAGCATCGTGGTGTATTTCCAAGCTCCAGTCATGCCAGACTTACTTTCCTTCATGTTAAACAGCGTGCAGCTTTAGTTTGCTAATTCTGTAGTGCTGAGAAGACAGGAGTATTAAGTACCAGTTTGTCAAGCTTCACTTGGAGAATATACCCAGACTACAGTGTGCCAGCCCACCAGGGCCAAAAATCAAGAGAGTTTTTTCCCCACACAAACTAGTGGAAACTATACTACAAAGGAGCAATATTTTGGCAGCTGTGATCCTGAACTAGAGAATTTTTAGACCACTTGCCAATTCCGTAGCAAAATAAAATATTTGCAGAAAGGCCTACAGACCTGCCATCTTCCTTTACACAGAGGTATGTGTTCAGTTAGGCACCGATACTCACCTATGTACCTTCAGCCCACCACAGAACAAGAAAACCTAGCTCAGAACCTCTCAGACAGCTTACGTAACTTTGAGAGAAATTCAGAAGATAGAAATACAACTGTGCCTACCCAAATACACCATATAGTGCTGTTTAGTTATACAGAACATAAACCATGTGTGCTACGTTACAGTTTGCACACAGTGGGCAGAAGCAGCACGTTCAAAAAAAGGAAGGTAACAGCAAGCACCCAAGTTACAGTTAGTGTTTTCCTTTGATCCGCTGAGTCTCCCAACAGGCTATTTTCAGTACATTCTACAATGCATAATATACATAAGGCAATGCAAGCTAGTGGCAGGCAAAACACTTTATTGTACCTATGATCTCACAAGGCAGTTATTTCAATATGCAAAATAGATCTAATAATCATGTTACAAAGCTGACTAATTAGCTAAAATGAGAAATTTCAAGTTTAAGTAAACTTCTTAGGTGTTAATGCTAAACCAGCAGTGACAGCAAAGCAAAAAAACCCCAAACCCCTAAATGATATGCTAGACCCCAGCAGGGAAGTAAATAACACTACAAATATTTAGAGCTGAACATTTATATACAAATAAGCTCATCTGCAATTACAGCATTGATACAAAAACATTCTACTGCTTGCCTCTTCATGCAAACTAAATTCAAGGCAAAAAGTTACACCACAAGTTATATCCTAGGAAATAGTCCCTCATACAAATGCTACTGCTAAGTCAAGTCTTCTCTGCTTTTGCCCACTGTCACAATACTTGACTAAAACAACCACCTGTGCTTACTTATCATAAAGCACTTTAAAACAGGGGAAAGAACTGCGTTATAGATTAGATTTCATCCTTACTATTTTACTCAGAAGGTGGATAATTTTGGGGGCTGCTTGTTTTCTTGTGGGTTTTTTTGGTTTTGTTTTTTAAAAAAGTTTTCTTGACTTCATTAGCAACTTATTCTTCATGAGCCACCATTTTAAACCAGGAATAGTTGTCCTGATCATTAAGGATACTCTTTTGTGATTAGGTAACATATACTCACCATTCGGAGCTTGGTCAGCAATTTCTCTGGACTACTGCTGCCCCGTTATTTTAAACTGAAGCACTGGAAAGACAGTCTATTAGCATAAATAGGTACTTAAAGTAGTTTTGATAAAAAGTCAAACAGTTTCTTGCAAATCAATTTCCAAGTTTTTAAGGTGCAATTCACATTTACTTCCCTCACCTATGTAATCAGGGTTTTGTACCTTTGTTTAGGATGAGCTCTTTCGTTGCTTTGCATGATGACGTGTGCACTGTCCCCTAAGGAAAATGCCTTTGACATTTTGGTAGAGGGAAGAGTATCTAAGTGACAACCTCCAACCTGAGTAAAAGCAATAAACTGTGGGCAAGTTGCCCAACTTCCACATGACGTACTTCATGATGGCTCCAAGAGGCTGAGTCTTCCTTGAGTGAAGACAAAGGACATAAGTTGCTTGTGAAGAGTGCTTCATTAGCTTTCCTTGGAGGATGCTCAGAGTGAATATTGATAATGCCATTGTCATTGATAGTTCACTGAAGGAGAAGCATTTGTACAGAGCATCCAGCACCAACAGTGAGATCATGCATCAAATCAGATCTAATTACTGTCTGCAGTTTTGGAACAAAGAGTTGCATGACTCAGATGAGGAGAGAGAATTCCTCTCTAGCTACTTATTTCTCTGTGGGGAAGCACAGGGAAAGAGGCATATAAAATGTATTAGGTTTTTCTGTAGTAACATAATTCTGTAGAAAAATTATTTTGTCATATCCACTCACTTCAGCAAAGTGAAGTCCAGAGAAACAGGATTTGTAGTTCAGACACCTGCAGCATGCATTCTTCAAGTCAATACTAGACCTCTCTGTACACACAGGATGATAGAAAAGTTTAGGTTGAAAGGACCTCTGAAGGTCCCCTCTCATGTGTCCCACCCCTCACCTCTGCACTCAAAGGAGAGCATCTGAACTCATATGGGGATGCTCAGGGCCTTGTCAAGCTTAGTTTTGAAGTTCTGTCCGATCCCGTCCTTGAAGCTATTCAAGCCTGACGAGACCCACTCCTGGACAAACAGCTCTGGCTCACGCTGCTTTATGCAGGAGGGGTTAGACTAGGTGATATCCAGAGGGGCTTCTGACATCAGCCGTTCTGTGATTCACAGAGTCCTCAGCTTTTCTGGACAACCTGTTAACCATGCAGGGTGTGGGACATGCTCTCTTTGCATTAGCCCTGCAGCAGAAATATATCTGTTCTATACGACTGATGTAGCTAATTTGAAATTAGTCCTAGGAGCCACAGAATTTATAATACAAAAATTAGTCTCCAACAGGAAAAGTTAATAAAGGAAAAAGGAAGAAGATAAGTTCACTTGTTTTGTAACTTAAAATTTTTTATCTTGCAATTCAGCATAGGGAAAGAACTTCAGTAACATTAGTTGGATTTCATAGCATTTTTAATAGCATTTGAAGGCACAAACATTTGATTAGAGAGGCAGGAAAGAAAATTACCAAACCTCAATTTACTACAAACCTGAACAGGCATAATCTTCCCACCACCTAAAGGAAAGAAAATTGCCATAAACTTACTTTTTTTATTTTCAAGGCTCTATATAGTTCGATATGATGCTTCATAGAGAATGAAGATGAGGGACCCATCCAGTCAGTCCTTGCCCTTTGATATGAAAAATGAAATTAAGTAGAGAAGACAAAATATGCCAGATGAAGGAACTAAAGACTAAGGTTATGAGATTACGTATGGCATCTACTTTGTTAGCACTAAATAAAAACAAAAGGCAAGCAGGCAAAAAACCTAGCTAGCACACACGGAATTAAGTAGTTAGTTCCAGCTGAGGGAAAGTGAAGATAAGTGAAATGGAAAAGGGTCTCCAATAGTGAGGGACCTGCGTTTAATATCAAGCAAAGTAGTTTGTATGTATGAAGCAAGTCTCCAGATGGAAGCTGTACTTTTTCTGCCAAGACAATTCTCTAGGGCAACATTGAATGAGGTCTTCTCAAATAAATAGATGTAAAATGCTATAAGGGGGGGGGGGAAACAAAAAAAAAAAAAAAAAAAAAGCAGCTGACTCCCCCTAACATTCTCTTTGTAATTAACTAGATGCTTTAACTTCCCTTTTCTTCTTTTTCTAGCACAAGAACCCCAAATACAACACAACACATCCATCCATCTCACAAAAGAAAAAAAAAAAGTGCATTTCATATCAGATGCTTTGCGTCAAGCCTGCTAAGGCTCATAAATCAGCTGTCTTATTGCCCTGGTCATTTCAACCAACGTCTGACCCTTTTGTTAACTCATGATTTATAACTGGAAGTTACTTTTTTTTTTTAATGCCAGATTTATAAAGTTTACTGTGCTTGGTTTGATATAATATCCATTTTGTACACCAAGCTATAAGACAGTAAATTTATTGTCTATGAACTGTTACCTTGAAAAATTACATCAATGCAAAGTGGTTTCCATTTAGAATCAATGGGCAATAAATTCATTGGATTTTTTTTTTTTTTGGAAGGGGGGGAGCGAATATGATGATATTTATGAGGTCATGAGCAGCTATATAATGGGTGAAACTGGGAGCAGAGGCAACAGTCAGACAGTTCTGACTTACAGAGGTAGACAAAGACAAAATATATTCAACACAGCAATGATGCATAAGCTGGTATTCTGCTGTCTCATTGTTATCAGCTTCTCCTGTCCTCTCTCGTCTCTCCCCATCATCAACACCAGTGAGATGTCTTATCAACTCTCAGGTAAGAGTCTTTTGATTTTAATGATCATAAAGCAGGGGGCTGGAGCAGTAAAACCAGAAGAGAAGCAGGTATGCTTTCCACAGGGCCTTTATCTGTGCTAACCAGCAGGAATGTCTTCAGAACACCGGCAGTGCCAGTGACCTCATCACATGCTAATCTTGTAAAAGGGGAAGGTTGGAGGCCCTAAATATATCTTCCTGCTGCTTTGAGATCCAGAAGACAAAGGTATCTGAGCCTTCTAGCACTGAAAGCAAGCTGGCATATACAGTGTCTGTCTTTGAAGCAGCATTAGCAGGCACTAGGTAATTTAAAGAAACCTGGCTGTATGGTCTCTCCTCTTGCTACACTTTAAAATAAGCTATGTTTAACTGAACCTGTATTTAAAAAGGGGGAAACCTACTGCAAAGATTAATGCAGTCCTACTTAGATCAAGAACAGGCAAGCCTGTCTTACACTACAAAAACAGCAACGTATTGAGCATACTATTCGTTTGCAGATTCCGTTCAGTGAAAGAATAAATCTTTACGTGAAAAAGCTGTCTTCAATGTTTGAAATTATAGGATAAGTCGAGACTGAAAAAGCTCAGTAAAAACACACAGAGTCTGGAAGTTACTGTCATCAGACCTGACCTCTGCTGGAAAAGTTTCTGAAATGAGTTCTGGAAGAACAGGCAAATCAAACCCAAAGTTATTGCATAAAGCTGACTATTAGAAAGTGACTGCTCTTACCTACTTTGCAGGTGCAAGAGCTCTTGTGCTGGTTTATAGGTATCAGTAGTCCCTAGCTGCTTTCAAAATATCGGACTCGCTAAGCCAGCATCTTCTCAAGCCTTCCACTATGTAACTTGCATTTACAAGCAACCATGACTCAGTATGGATAACATCTATCACATCATAGGGTGAACAAGCTGGCTCTAACAATAACTGCATTTGTTTGAGGATGTCCATTAAGTTTATTAAATCTTCTTTGCTAATATAAAGAGTCTCTAGGCTGGGTAAGATAGAAGTAGAACTGTACAAAGAGAGTTGTTTGGGTTTTTTTAAATCTCAAAGCAAGTTTACCTGCTAACAATGCTTTGAATTAAAAAAATAATACAAGGCTAGAGACAGTTCATGAACTGTCTCCATGTAACACAGGGAAGTTACAGTATTCTTATTCAGTCTTACACTGAAATCCCCACCCCCCTTTGCAATTGTCCTTTTGTACAGCAAACAAACTAACGATGTGGATGTCCAGGGTCTTCAAGTTTTTGATCTTGGTCCAAGTTTTTGAAATGTTGGGAAATTATTTTCAGCAGTTTATTTTCTTATATATTCCCTATTGAGGAGCCACACTGTCTCACCCATCCCTGCAGGTAAGAGCAACAAGAACTCCATAGTATCTAGAAGTGCAACTACAAAATGATACTCATCTACACAATTAGAGTTTGATAATAGCACCCTCTTGTTGCCCACAACTTTGAATGTCTGCTATATATTAGCAAAGATGAAATTTACTGCTCAGATTACAAAAGCTTTATTCACCTCAAACATAACACTGCTAAGGGCTCCTGTTGGCAACCTGCCAGGCTAGTTACAGAATTCTAAATTCTCTGTGCACATACATTAGTTCCATCAGGTATCAGCAATCTGTTGTTTCAGAAAAAGTAATACTATCTGTACTCGTACAGTACACACTAAACGAGAGAGGTGACTGAAGTGCATTGAGAAGCATAGCTGCCAAAATACATTTGAAGATTTCCTACATTTGTTCCAGCCCTCTCCCCCATTTTATTGCATTTAGTACTTGGGAAACTGAGCAGGTTAATAGGCCTTGAACAGGAGGTTTTGTCTTTATTCATAGGAAAGCTCCAGCATAGGAACTAGCTGATAAAGAAATGGACTTTAAAAAATAAATAAAATATATCTAAGTTGACTATAGCTGGGTACCAGAAGGAGTAAGTTGTGGTTCCCCAAGCAATGGGAGAGGCTGCTGTTTGTCGAAGAAACCAAACTTCGTTAAAGAAAGATCTGCCAGAGAAATGAGAATCTGAGATGAACATAAGGAAGGTATCTTTTCTCTAAGATTTGCCAGGAAAAAAACCAACACCCAAGTATCCCCTAGTATATTCATTAAATGAGGATGGAAGATTAGAGATTTCATGATAATCCTCAACAGGTGGGGCCAACAGACCTGATCAGAAATCATCTAAGACAGACCAAAACAGAGATTCAAAGCAAAAGACTCTTACCGTATGCCTGTTTCTGTCATCTCCCATTTGCAGCTGATGAAGATTCAAGATTAAATCTGGAGCAGCTGGGCAGCCTAGGAAGCAACTCCCTGCTTCAGTTTTTGCCAGAGCTCTTGGGCACGCTGACTGAAGACAACAAATCAGGTAAGGATTTACCACAGCAATTTATGGGAGGGTTTCCATGGTTTGTATGTCCAGCTTCCACAGATGTTGTGCCCCAACCCTTCGGTATTTACTGAAATACAACACTGTGCGCAGGCAACAAAGAGCTGTTGTTTAGTTAACTGGGAGCTTGGGGAAACCTGCTAAATAGCCATGCTGGCAGCTCAATCCTAGCTGGAAAAGTATCCAAATTAGTTTAGCAAAACCTCCATATAGCAAAACTGGGGCAAGGCAAAGATTGGCCTAGAAGGAACTAGCAGACAAGATAAAATAGCAGTCTTTTAAAAGATACCAACACTTGCAGAAAGTGCAGAATCAATAGCAATAGATGGTTTGGGAGGCAACAGACATAACAGATGCCTGTTGAAGAGGACAGTGCAGCTTGCGTCTGCAGAGTCCCAAATCCCGCTGGAGCTGTGTGCCATAAGAAGAACTGGCCATGCTGCAGCAAAAGGGTTTTCTGTCTGGTCATCTGAATATCCCAGTGCAGGACTTTTTCCAGCTGTAGCACTATGGCACACAAGAATGACTTGTGTATGTTCAGGATTTCTGAATGGCAAAACATTTTATTAAGTCTCCTCTCTACCAGGTCTTAGCCCCAGCAGCCACAGCCCAAGAGAAAATATCAAAGAGGTAAGTAAATGACCATCTGTCACTGAAACAAGAGAAATAAGACTCCACACCTTAAACTACATGGAATTGTTACTAAGACATCATTTAAAATCCACAGACTCCATAAAGAGCGTAGACTAAAGTATGCCACAGTGTTCTTGAAGCTGGAATCACTTAGCAGTTAGATAAGCAGGGGAGAGAAAAAAATTAAAAAAAAAAAAAGAAAGAGAGTAATACAGAGCATTTCATTCTAAACACCACCCCACGCCTCTTTTTTTTTTTTTTCCCCCTTCAGAAAAACAGGTTCCTAAATAAAGGCCCAATTTCCAGCTTGGCCAGGCCAGGCCAGTACATTAACCAGTATTAGCTGCATGTCATTTTTTTTCCCCCACTACAACACAGGCTACACAGTTATTAGATTTGTTATGAACCATTAGGTAAATGTAGAACACCATTCCTGTTCACTTGTCTGCTGAGTTTATAAAGGCAGACAACAAGGACTAGTTTTAGTGCATCATCTAAATCAGAGGGCACACTGGGCAGCCACCTCTCCTTCCCTGTCAGAACATAGGGCTGGGTGATCAGTTGGGGCAGCGAAGAGCGTACTTGCCCACTGGGATCATTTACCATCCAACAGTAACCCCTCTAATGATGTTTGACTTCAGACCTTCTATGGAAATCATCCTCGAATTGCTTTGCTGGGCCGCTTCTTGACCAAGGACAGGAAACAGTACAAGAAACGTGGGAATCTTTCCGAGTGCTTCTGGAAATATTGCGTGTAAACAGGAGAAGAAACTCTCCCTGACTTTGGCCGCATAATTTATACAGATGTCTAAAAACCATGTACATAGATTTGCTTGATTTAAAAAGAGAATGAAGAAACAGAGACAGCTCCTAACTTCAGACTCTATGCTACTTGGAAATTAATAAATTCTTGATGTTTTGCAATTATGCTGTGAGCAGTGTAGTATTTTCTTAGAGTTCAGCACAACAGGAGGAAGGTAGTGGGACTAAAAGACAAATATGCAACATGAAGTGAACTCGGGCAAGGGAAGCAAGATACCTATGGGGTCCCACGAAACCTCCCAGAAAAGTGGTGCCTCAACTGCATCTAAGTCCAGAGGCAAGAGGACTTTCTCCTTTGTCACTTGGTCACTTGACATAGATTGGGGTGCCAGGAAGAAAGGGTCTTTGCTGCATTCCCTGATGGTGCTGAGCTGGTGAGGGGTGGCAGCTTAACAGTGCCCCATCCCTCCTGCCATCCCCAAGGCACCACAAAACCAAGAAGCACATGTCAGGATCAAGCATCTGCCCCCACTACTGCTGGAGAGAAATAATTGTTTCTCTTGGTCACTCGTAAAGAAAGACCCACAAATCCATTTCTCTGCAGCACTTTGCCTAGTCCCCAGCTGCCCATGACAACAGGGTTGCCTGTGCATAGCACAGGCTTTAAGAATCATGTCTGATTATCATCAAGCACAGCATGGAAGGTAAACCTTATGGTTGTCAGCGTCAAGGCTTTACACCCAGATTGCAAACTTAAATGATTCTATGACTGTGACCTGCACTTACGTGGCTGCACACACAGATGTGGGAAGGTGATATATGGACATAGTGTTACTAGGGCAAGCCACCTCCTGCTTAGGCACTCAAGGGCAGTGAGATTTGTTCCCCGAGACACCACATGGTTTTTATAATGGTGTTGTATCTTGGCATCTAAAGTAAACGAGGGGGAAGACAAAAGAGCAGCCTGCAAAAGGGTTCTAGTCTGACTCTTTTGTATGTGGAGTACCAGCATACTTTCCTTGATCCCAGGTACTTTCTGATAGTATCTGCAATGAACAGAGCTAAAGAGTCAGGAATTGT
This sequence comes from Leptosomus discolor, assembly GCF_034619465.1. Lineage (NCBI taxonomy): Eukaryota > Metazoa > Chordata > Aves > Leptosomiformes > Leptosomidae > Leptosomus > Leptosomus discolor. The sequence goes on along the minus strand of NC_141410.1, from coordinate 11,500,844 downwards.
CCCTGGGGGATGGCAATCTTGGTAATATGCACAAACTGTCTGAGCTGTGAAGCACCCACCTTGTTCAATACATACTTCACCTAAATCTCCCGCTAATCAAGGCTCACAGAAAGCTTGAAGTAAACTTCACCTAAAGCGAAACACATGCTACATTGATCCCAACAACACACATCATAAATCTGACTGTGCTTTTTAAACAAGGCCTACAGGCTTGATACAACTTGTGAAGTGAACAAGCTGTAAGACAGATGAAGCCAGCTATAACAAAGAACAACGTCCTTACAAATGCAGAGCAGCTGGATGCACTGTGCAGCTATTTGAAATCTTTTGAACATTCAACCTTCTCTTACATAACGGAGCAAGTCAGTGCCCGTCTGGAAATTACTCCTTTCCTGCCACCTCATCAGTCAATAAAAACTTGTAAGAAAAGACTTCAAATTTATCTAAATGAATAACCATCTAAGACAGACTTATTTCAGACAGGGAAAGGTTTAGAGCCTATAAAGACTCAGGGGTGGGTGGGGAAAATCTGCTCAATCCCACTGCAAAAACTGCAAATAAATAAAAATTAATAAAGCCACAATTAATAATAATAAAGAAAAATATTACAAGCATCAAAAAGTTCACTTGCCATCTATGTATGAGAATAAAGGAATGAGGAGAGCTGTCAGGTGGTGAGGATGGTGTCAAGACAAGGTAACTAAGCTATAAACCCTCAAACTGTTTCAGCTTTCAATACTGCAAAAAATACTTAATAGCAGTTATGGCATCTAAAGAACCAATACTCAAACAACTTATTGTGTCCAAGCTAGGCCAGAGCACAGCAGCAGGGGCTGGGGGGGTGTGGAATTCAGCTAATTCTAATTCAGCAGAATTTCAGCAGTGCCTGAAACTTCCAGTCATTCACAGTCCTTGCCTCTGGCAGGAAGGAGTTCAGACTGTTCAATCTTTGGACACGACTGGAGGTTCTCAAAAAGGCCATTCAAGACCCTGTTGCACATCCAACTGCCTCCTTCCTGAAGGAAACGTTCATGGTGATGCCAGACAAACTCAGTTCCAGGGCTCAAGAGCAGAGAGCTCAGCCAGTCCATGACACAGAAGGGCAAATCTGCTTCTCCCTCATCCTAGTATAACCTATAGCTCCTGCCAGCTTCGAGCTTTCCCTCTCTTCTGCAGGCCAGAGACAAGAAGGCTGGAGCTGTCACAGAAAACTGAAGAGATCATAGGAAGAGCTCTGGAAGCCAGGCTGATCATCTTTCCACCAGACAGGGCAGAGCTCTCGGAGCAGGCAGAAAGCTGCAACTGTAGCTGGGGAAGTGAGCCGCAGGAGGCCCTTCTATGCCAGCCGGTGATGGTTTCAGGCAGCATGCTGGAGTGCCAAACAGAGGCTGAGCAGGCAGACACCTGTCTGAACTGCATGGGAGCAGTATGTAGTACACACTCTGAAAGTAAACGCAACCGTGGAGCAAGCCTACTACAGAAAAGCTAGTGTACCATTACTTTTGAGATTGGGGTGAGTAAGCATCACAGGTCCAATACTTGTTTCTCACCATCTGCCAAAAGTACAGACGTACATCATTCAGCTCACCTTTGACATTCACCCAGTGGTGAAAGCTACAGTTTTTTAACTGCAAGCAAGAACTTCAGCTAACAGGAGGACGACCTGTATCAACAAACCAGTAACGTAGCTGGACTGACGTTGCCTAGATCTCTGAATGAAAACATAGCACCACCTTGAACTTTTTCATTTCACAAGCCTATTCACTTCTCATAATTTTTGGACCAAAAATACCTAGATAATTTGGCTCACATTTGGAGGTATGTTTAGAATGACCAAATTACCCTTTTAAAACTTTTACCCTTTAAAACATTTTTTAAAAAAATGATCAACAAAAATATATTCAATGTTACTTTTGAGAAGCCTGTATTTCAAGGGACTGCATCACTTACCTTGCCAGAAGCACCTTCAGTTATATATTTATTTAAGATTACTTCTTTCTTTTCCAATTTTAATAAGATGTTACATCTTTTGTTCTGTACCTTGTACTCTCTGAAGTGACTTAGCCTTTCTCCTGTAGCCTTCTTTAAGCACTGTTGACCACACTTCTCTCTACAGGCCCTTAAAGCAGAAAAAGATGACCAAATTGTTTCTCTGCAATTAGCTGAGAACTTTATTGCTCTACCGGACATGTCTGTAAATTAAACCTACGAATTTTTTCTTTGTACTTCCTCTAGAACACAAATTTTAGCATGGTAGGGCCAAAGCGCTCCCAGGGTCCTCATTATCTACCTTTTCTAACAAAATCAGCAGACATAAGTTTTAAATCCTGCATGCCAAACCCCAAGAGCTTGCATATCCAAATACGATCCTTTACATTCAAAGGGTATTTGCCCTTCCTTGAGGGATGCAGTTAGAAAGGAACTAACACGTCCTGAAGTAGGCAAGGTAGAGTGAGATAAAAAACCCCAAACAACACAAAACCTCACAGAAAAGATGACAAATGGCCACTACGTGACCATTTTCACTGTACCCACAACCTCAACACCTATGCACAATCAGAAAAACGTAATATTCTCTTAAAAGTCTATTTTCTAGAAATTACCACCAACAAAAATACACATACACGAAACAGTTCTTTGCAGCATATTTTTCAGTTTTATTTATAAAAACAGAAGCTCCTCTAAAGTGTACAGTTAAAATCACAACTGTAAATTCAACCACAGCTGAATATTATATCAATAAAATATTCCTATCAACTGATGTAAAAATTCATTCAATTGTGATTTAAAACTTGATTCAGCTGGAAGATAAACTTACCAATACTTTACTCATTCAGCAAATATTTATTGCACTGTAAAAATACTTGAGGGTCCCTCCTGTTCACAGCAATGCCATGAAAATATTTGCAAATCTTTCAAAAAACATAATTCTATATTTATGAATACAACCAAAAAAAAATTGCCAGTGAAATCCACCAAGGGTTTCCAAACTGCTGATGCCCCCACAGGGGGTAGTAACTGCACCATTACCGTACTTGTGTGTTTTCCCTTTGATCACCAAAAAAGTGACCTTTCCAAGCAGCTCTAAACAGTCTGCAACATTATAATTATGCCACACACAAAAAAAAAAAAAAAGTCACAGAAACAAAATAGCACGTGCAAATCTGGCTGCAGTATTTACTCCATTGGTCTTTCAGATCAGAACTGGATCTCACTTTGACTACTCCAGAAAACTACAAAGACTGAAAGATTAATATAAGCTGAAGTAAAAACTACCAGTTCCAGAAAGCTTATGCAAATGAGGTCCTTTGGAAAAGGCTTGATAAGGCAATCTGATTTCAAGATGTTGTGGTTCTAGTGGGGTAAAGAGTAGCCTGGGAAACTGTTTTTTGTCCTAAACCTGGTTTTGCAGCCAAGACCGTTGCAGTTTTGGGTAAATAATTTAGTTTCATCAGCACACAGGGCACCGGTTCACCTCTTCATTCCTCTTATATTTTTGTTCCATACCATAATTTTTTCTGTAACCCAGGACTAGTGTAGCCCCAGACAAGGAATCTTGCACCAAAGATATAGCCGGGATTACAAACTTCGAATTCAGACTCCTAGGCACATACACCTTCATTACGTGTGGTCGGAGGGGATGGCTTTCACAGCACTACAAAAAGTGTCAGGGATTTCTGTTGCTATATGATCCTACTGGCACTAGGTGGTGCAAGAAGGGTTAACATCTCCAAACAAGAAACATGTGTCATATGATCAAGTTGCTACGTACAGGTCAATCTTGACCACTTGTAGCAAAGACAGCACAGGACACAGTGAGTGAAGATCCCCAAATTATACTCCTGGATTTGGTACGAACTGGGGGTGTGCATCTGTGCAAGTCCTTTGTGTCTCTGTCTCTTTTTAAAGAACTGGGGTAATGATAGTCATCTTTTTGACATGTTTCCAGACCTATGGGTGAAAAGCATTATTCAAGAGTTAGGTACATATTATCATTCTCCTAACTAAGTCCCACTCTTTTATAAAATGGATAACATGCGTGCCCTGCTAATACATTGCAAACCATCTCATTTTCAAACTCAGGAAATAAACAGTGGAAATAATATACAGCAAAAGAGCTGATGATCTGAATCTTCTTCTAGCTTACACTTTTAAACTATTTTGAAGGAGAAAGCCATCCTTACCTGGAGTATTAAAGTTAAACTATTTCACTAAGTCTCAAAACACATTAAAGCAGTCATTTTAATTTAAGCACAGTTAACTAGAATGGATTCTAGTGCATCAGTCTAATTTGACAGTTAATCTAGTTAAGAAGCTTCCCAGTAAAGAACCTATACACAAAGCATCTTATTACATGTTTTAGAGCAAGTATTTTAGGCAGTGTTGTTATAAAGCAGAATATCATATTTCAGAAAGTGCTAGAAAAAGACTAGGAAAGGTATAAGGTATTGCCCACATTTTCCTACCTGTGCACATAACTTGCTATATGTAAACACCTATCGAAGTCTCTTGTTTTATGAAGTGTTTAAAGTTTGAAAACAAAAAGTACTGAAGATGTGTGGACCTCTTACAACACAAGAGAAAACAACAGTTCAAGCTGAAAAAACCAAATAAAGAAAATAAGCTTAAGAATAAGAAGAAAGCAAAAGGTATAAACAGAGATGGTAGGCATATTGTAAAAAAAAAAAATAAAAAAAAATAAAAAAAAAAAATCAAAGAACACTGCCTGAGTCAAATAAGCCTTGAAAACTTAACATTCTGTAAGAGAACTTTCCTTGAACTAAGCTTTAACGACAAAGATTGTCAACTGAATTGATTTTTAAATGTAACAAAGACTTTAGATAAATATAGTTTTCCTTCAATGATCTGCAGATCTCAGTATTTTTAACTTACTCAACAACTTGAAGCTTACTAGTAAACAAAACTGGAAAAGTGAAATCCTTCACATTGCAGAAAAGGAAGGAGCTACATACAACAAAAGGGTGAATAACATGTTACATTCTAAAACCCTTTGTTGAGAACACTAAGGATTAATAACGCCACAAGGAAAAATCTGATCACACCCAGCTTTTGATAAACATAGGGGAAATCAGACAAAATTTGCTAGGTTTTAGCGAAGTGTGCCCTGCTTGAAGAGCACTTTGAGACATTCAGCTTCAAGCTCGAAGTACTAATGTGAGAACAAGTCCTTTTACACACTGAAAGAGAATGTGGTTACCACTTGCTGTACAACAAACTCACACTATGTACAAACTCATTTTTTGTCCGTGGATTTCAACAGCCAGAGACTTCATTTCAAAGAAAGAGGTTAAAACTTGTACAGGAAGTCAGCAGCAATAAGAAATAATGAATGTGTTGGTCTGATGTTCAAGTTTGCCTCCGCATTACGTGACTTTTCAAGAAAGCGGAAGAAATGAAGCTCAGTCTCTTTTTCAGCTGTCTCTTCTTTTTTTTTTTTTTTTGGCATTACCACAACAAAAACAAAACAGGGAAATGGTTCAAATTTTCCTACTTGCTATGTGTGGATTCAACTCAACTACTCCAACACAACAACAAAAAAAATTAAGATACAAATCCGCCTTCCAGAGCGCTAGCAACACGAAAGATGGGCGCATGGCCACTTGAATTGATAACCAGGCTGTAGTGCCTTGATAGAGAAGGTTTTCCATGTGTCTTCCATTAAAAAGCAGATCCTGTATAAGGAAGTAACTCTTGAATTGTTACTTTTTTATTTTTTTGATTGCTATAATTTAAATCTCTAGCAGATTTGCAAACCAGTTACCCTCAATTAATTTGAAACACCTATCTTGAGAAACACAGCTTTAAAAGCAAAAGCTATAAATCAACTTGGTTCCAAAACACTCGTCACAAAAAAAACATAGGGAAAAGCTTTGCTTCTTCTCACTTCAGTTTATTTTTTTGATGGGCACAAGCTGGTGAAAGGCATTTTGATGCAGAGTAACTTGGCCAGTTTTCAGCTGCTCACTGAAAACCCTACTGGATTTTTGAACCAGCTACACTGATTTTAGAGCCTCAGAGTATTCGGATCTTCAGTTTAGACCTTTAAATAGTGAACAAACAAAAGAGGAAGAGCACTCTGTTGTAGCTTGGTTTCAACCATCTACCTTACTTGGAGAGTAAATGTGCTCCGATCTGTTAGGTATATCACTGTAGGTTTTTAACCACTGCATCTTTTCAGACTCTTACTTGCCAAGTTCAAACAAACAAAATCCAAACCAAAAAAACCCCTTTGTATTTTGCTCATTATTGAGAGATCAAAAGTTAGAAACATAACCCATTCTCCATCAAGTCTGTGAGGTCAGGAAGGGAAACAGCCTCCCAGCGAAAGATTGTCTTCAAAGTCATGCCAGGAATGGAGGGGTAACAGGAAGATTTAGTTTCACATGTGCCACGCTCATGTTGGGAAGAGACAGCCAGATAGATTCACTGCTAGCATGTAGTGAAGCCAGAGGAAACGAGAATGAGAATTACACAAGTAGTTTTACTGACACAAGCACTGATGTCTTCAGTGTGGCAGGAGCAGAGGCGATTTTCCCTTGTTTTCCGTACTGCCATCAGCCATTGCAGCCTCACAACTCGCTTTCCTGATGTCACATGTAACACAGCCCTTTAAAAAGGAACAAGCACATAGTAATTTAGGTTCTTGCGTTTGTATTTCAAAGAATCAAGTCCTGATAGCACGATCTGTTGCAATCTCTTGAAACCTCTCACCAATGGGCTGAAATCTCTCCAAAAGCAGAGATTATACAGATATCTTATTTTCAGAAGCACGTACTTGCACCTTCTGCTTACCTTGTCTCAGAAATGAATTCTTTGGTTAGTGGAACATACAGTTTTAGCTTTGAGATAAAAAGGCATGTGACTTCTTTCAATGTGAAGGCCATATCTTTCAGCTTTATAAGCAAGCTGCTCATTAAGGTTTTGGACCGCAAACTGAACAGCAACAATACTAACCAACAAAAAAGGGCTGAAAACCCCTGAGTGTACTGACAGACCAGATGTTCTTGAGAAATGGAACAATACTGAAATGTAGTATTAAAACAGAAATCCTGCATTTCTTTCTACTGTCAGATGCCTGTTTGCATTTGCAAAATGACAATCTATATTGGAAATATGACCTACTGCTCAGGAACAGTTTTAGCACCTTAGATATCAAATACTTGTATCTGCATACCAATACATCTCATAACATTTGAGATGTAAACATTCAACAGAATATTCTGCAAGACTAATGGCCATCATTTTGCTATCTCAAGCAAACACATGGTCATAATCACAATAGGACACACAAGATTTCTATCCACAAGGCATTAGGAAAACAAAGGCTAATTTTGTCTTGTTCCAGAGCCAAGGACACAGATTTCTCGATTCCTCTGCTCCAAGAATAAATGCCATGGCTCAGAATGCCACATCCTAGCACATAGAGCATGCAGTGCTACAACTGACATCATATTTTTCTGCTGCATCAGTACATGAATGCAGCCCACTCTGCCTTGAAATTTTCTGTACAAGCTCGTCATCAGAGCTCTAGATCTTTGTGGGACTAGTTCTGCCTTGCTCTTTTCTTCTCCACAGCACCTGGGAGCACTTTAAACTGACTAAGACATTCTCTAACATATACTAATATAAATCAGAAGTAGTTTACCAGAGTGCCCAAGAGTTATACCAGATAAAGTAATCAGGCATAAGGTATCAAAATTCTGAAAGAATGAATCCACCTACAAAAAGGCAGCTATTTTTGTGTGTCTTACTATATGCCTGAACCTCCCCTGTGATTATGAACGTTTTTCAGCTTGCTGAACACACTCGCTCTAATCTTCACTAATGTTCCAGTGTTATAAGCTATTCAACCACAGCAACAATCAACTTCCTAAGAAGCGCAAAAGACCTAACACCAACAGAAAAAACATCACTAGATATGGACTCTTATGTGAGCCTGACACTATTCCCATTCATCCAACAGTGTGACTGAAGGAACTTTGCTACAGGTGGCTCCTATTCAAGAATTTGCATATCTTGCAAAGAAAATACAATGGAAAGACCTGTATTTTCCACATGTCTCATCTGGCTAGTGTACCCGAGCTCATTTCTTTTGTATATTACAAGCAGCAACCACTGGTGACTCCAGCACTGTAAGATAGCATTGGTTAGAAAAGGCACTGCCTCTGGCTAGCCAACGCACGAAGCAGCTGCTGATGTCTTTCACAACTCCTTACTTGGGTGCTGATTTGCAGTGGGACAGTCTGGGTCCGGATCCACGAATGCACCTCTGCAAGCTCCTTCTTTTGCCCATCTGTAAACCAAGGCTGCTGCTTTCGCATGACTGTCAGCTTCTCCAGATCCTCCTTTAAAACTTCCTCTTTAATTCTGCAGGTAACAGACACCTGTGAACACAGCTGCACTAAATGAAGCAAGGGAGGCACTGACTATACACACCGGCATCTATGGCTGAAGTCTAGACAGGATCAGACATTGAAAAGTAACTACGCTTTGTTATACCTTGTTCGTTCTATAAGGCTTCTTTCAACACTGGTCTAACTGTCACTGTTTTTTTTGTCAGGGTTTTTTGGGTATTTGGTGTGGGGTTTTTTGTTTTGTTTTATTGTTTTGTATGTTCAGGTTTTTGTTTGGTGGTTGTTTTTTTTTAAATGTGAAATCTCATTACAAATAATGTATAAGCTAATTGCAAGCAACAACATAAGTATTCTAACCCCTTTATGCATTTGAAGTACAGGACAATAACCAATCCCCTTCACGCTTCAGCAAAAAGGTCACATGTTACCATATTTTAACTGATGGAGGAAGTGGGGAAAAAAAATAGAGGAAAGGAAATAACCAGGGCTTAAAATACACAAACAGTAAATACACCTTCTTGGAGTTTCATTGATATGTGCACTGTTTACAGAGTCTCATTTTTAATTCTACAGTTCTACGCACAATTGCAAACTACATGTCAGAATTTGTTGATGTTTTCCAACCTGTTTGGCATTTGGTAAGTCATTAGAACTCGCTCAGATGTGTGATCCATCATCACCCAGGCTGACTCATGTTTAGATTTATGAGCTGTCCCTTTTTCTTCTGCTTCCTGTTTCTTCTCTTCTTTGGAAGCTTCAGAAGAATCACTACTGGCAAAATACTTGCTGCTTTTCCCACTACCTGCTGAGAATTACCACGAAAAAAAATAAATGCAGATGCTTGAGAAATCCTAGTAGTTCAGCACAAAAAGTAAAAGAACACCAGGGCATTCTTGCGAGCAAGTTTCTAATATGAACACAGGTACTCCCAGATGACTGCTCTAGCAAGGGATTACTACCTATTGAGAATTCAAAGATAAAGTGCATTCTATTAAGTTACTCAAGATCTCCAAAGCTCTATTCACTCTTCTCAAAATTCATTTGCTCAATTTATCTGCTTCCGTTTCAAGAGGTCCTGATCTAGGCAGATTTACCTTTACTCAAATAAGATGTAAGCCAGGATCTAATTCAGAGCAAAGGGGTGATGCGCAAAATGAAAGAGTGACTTACAGGTTAAAGGAATAGCTTCTTAGATTCCCATTTCCAACTACAGTGACTGAAACAAGCTTGGCTTCAAACACTGAAAGCTGGTAAAAAGTACAGACTACAGATCCTCTTACTGGGATTTCCCATTCCCATTACAGTATCTTATTACAAATTACCAACATTTTAGCAAGCCATCTAGCACCAAACATTCAAATCTTGAACTTGTCTACCTGTGCCACAACCAGAAGTCTCATTGGAGCCAGAGCCTAAAGAACCAGATAAAGCTGATCCACTGCCTGATGCTGCTGAACCCGTACCCGACTGGAAGTCCTTGTACAGCAAGCGGCCAGTAAATTCACTAGAAGCACAATGGCTAGCACTGCTACCACTATCTTCTGGATCGTTGTCCTGGAGACAAATAAAAAAAAAAAAAAAAAAAAAATCAAAATAAACACATCCATGGAAGTTAAATTTAAGTTTGAAAAAGAAAGTTCATGCATTCACTGAATTTGTCACATGTTGACTAAGTTCTCATATCAACTCAATAGGTTTGGAGTTTCTAGCTCTGAAAGTGAATGGTGGTCTAAAACTCAGGATAACGCTCTTCATGGGTGAAATCAACAAGCATCTGGACACTAGTTTACTGGTTTCTGCTGTAGATCCTTTCCCACTGGGTCAAGATACTGTACTGTTGCATTAAGTCAATATTTTCTGCTGACAAAAGAGCAGGAGTCAGTTCCCTTCACATCCTGTTATATGGCATGAGGCAGCCACACACAGCAAGCAACGGTGCACTATAGGGAAAATGAGAGAGTTGTCCCCTGATTCACTATGTGAAGCTCACCGCTTCAGCAGCTACAGGTACATCAACTCCCCTTTCACGACCCTACCCTGCAGTTTCAGCTGATCCAGCCTTTCCAGCCCAATCTGGATTCAGGAGCCAACATTTTTTTCCTTGCCTGCAGAGCTCAGATTCCTGCCTCTGAGTTTACCGCGGAAGTTGGAGAGGCCTTTTCTATGCCCATGTATGGAAACCGACCCACACGGATCCCTGTTCTTCGTTCATTAGCTGCATCCCTGGGAGACAGAGGGAGTAATTAGAAGCGTATCTTCCCTTTGTTTTGGTTCTCCACAGAGACCATGGGACTGGGTGAAAAAGGATGCGAATTGTGCAGCACTAACCAAGTTCCACATGCATAAAAAGCCCCAAACCCAAAATTCCGACCGACAATTTAACTGAAAGGCTGCTGCCAAATGCTGAGCCAAAGTGGCTTGTGGCAGCCTAGATCAGATCTCACGTTTCTGTCATGTGCTAAGTACCAACACTGTACTGTTGTTGTTCCCACAGATGCAAGTATAAACTGCTTTCTCCACCTCCTGTGCTATCTGTGCCCTGCATAGTACAGCCACTGGAAAAAGCAGCTAACAAAATCTGGTGACCCTGATGCACAGACCATCATCGCTGGCTTTGGCAACTGAACACTCTGAAAGTCAATTTCTCCTCTACATTAAAAATTTGTGTTACTTACACATTTAGCTTCTGCATGTGCTTTAACATCAGTACTAATGGAAAGCTCCACAGGTTTTGGCAACTCTTCTTGAAGCAAATTCAGCTGAAGGGGGGAGCTGCTCCGTGAGCTACTCAATAGTAGGCCCTGACGATGCTGGTCCTCCATGGATGCGGCACAAGAGCCTGGGAAGGGCTGCTCCACAGAGTGCGGTGCTACCGGTGATGGAGCAGGAGGTAGTGTAGTGCGTGGATAAGGAGAGGGGGGGTAAACATACTGAGGACTAGGAAGAAAGACATATTGAGGCATCTGAGCATACATGGGGAAACTCTGAAAAAGCACAGCCATAAACGTGCCTACGTTTGGGGGATAAAGTGCTGGGCACGTCTGTGCTTCACAGCATAGTTGTGACGATGACATAGACTCAGATTTTAACGAGTGAAGGGCAAGTTGCTCTCGTACAGAAGAGGCTGGAAAACTAGATAGTGGATCCGAATAGACAGGAAATCCCACAGGAGGAAGGACATTCATACTGGAGGAGCTCAGGTAAGACACTTCTGAGGGAGAGAATGACTGTTTCTGAATTGTTCTCTTCTCACATGGAAGACTATTTCTATTTTTACTAGAAGAGTGGCTGTCTGAGGACTGTCTCTGAGGTTTCTGGCGCTTGTATTTTCCATGTTTGCCTTTCTTACAGCTAGACGGGTTCATCTGCTTTGAAGGGGAATCTCCTAAAGAGGAATAAAACCAGACATATTCACTGAAATGACAGACTTCGGGGGGTGGGGGGAAAGGGAGAAAAAAAAACATCCAGGTAATAAGTGTGACTTATTCAGAGAGCTGACTTTCCTCTGAATAATTCTTCTGTACACTACAGTGATTGATTTGCTGACATATCTAAAATATTTTCCTTCATATCATCAATTTCCTTATCAATCATTGTGGCTACAATATTTTCCTCCATGTCACCAATTTTCTCATCAATCATTTTGGCTTATCCCAATCAGATCTCTTACATTCCTTCGAGGGGAGACAATAACCTACTTGGGATTTGCAGGCTTTATTGCAATAATTATCTGTTTTGTGAAAAGTCTAAGATAGCAACATCCAAGATGGAGCAGACTTTCTGTGTGGACAATGCTGTCATCAAGCCTTAGCAGTTCAAAGGAAGTATTCCGCTTCCAGCCATAGTAAGATATCCACCAAATCATACAAAGGAGAATCAGACTCTACTGCTAGGTTGATCTTTGTAAGTCATGTAACAAGTCTTTTATTTCTCAAAACTGCTGCCTACCTTGGCCACAGGAATGTCTGTCATTATCTCTGCTCCCCTGTTGAAGGTAAGTCCTAAACGGAGAGAGCAAGATCCTCTGGTGGAACTTGTCAACGTAGTTCTGCTCCTCCTTTTGAGTGTGGGCTGACAACGTCTCTTTTGTTAGCCCAACTGGCTTTAAGTCCTCAGGCACCTCAGTGAGACTGTGAGCATGCACAGCAGGCAACTCAATTTGTTCACTTCCAACAGTAGTATCCTCCATTGTAGTAACTTCTTTGAAGAGGGGAGAAAATAAATCACTCACTCTTTGCTCTGGCCTTCTGGCATCAACTCCTACAACACCCAGAGGGTCACACAGAAAACAATCTCATCTGAACTACTGAGCAGATACAGGCTGCAGAGGCAGGGGGAGAAAACATGCTTTATACTCAAATATAGTTACACTAACATCAACTGTGCAAATTACTTTGCATGGTCTGGAAAACTTCAAATTCACTTTGAAGTTAGAGGCACTTTTTTCTTCATAGCAATTAAATACTCATTTTTACGCTGCTTTCTGCATTAAAGCGAAGTAACACCAGCCCATTAATAATTTTTTTATTTTAATCCCCAATGGCCAAAAGCACACTGTTGTGTTTGAGATACATGTGATGAAGTTAGAGGGGAAAGGAAATAGTGCACCCTGTTAAAGCTAGGTTTTATTACAATACTGTAAAAATTTCCAGGCTCAAGTTTTCTTCACACTGTCCCTAGAAGTACCTTAATTGTATTTCACAGTTCACATTCACGAGAGTGTACCTCAAATGGTAACTTTCTCACAGTTTACTTCAGTCTGGAAACACTGTGTAAATTTAGAAATCAGGAAGTCGAATCAGCATTTTGCAAGTGTGAACAGTACCTGATTCAGGGTGTGGGACATGCACTATAGTGCTGCTGTAACTGCACTGGCTGGTGACAGACACCACACTTGGAGCCTTGCCGGACAGGGTCAGGTCTGCCAGAGGAGCTCCCACCACGCCTGCAGTTGTCTGGTCTCTCAGCGTCTCTTCCCGATCAGCAGAGGTTGGAGTTTGGGAATTAACTGCTGAAAGCATAGCAGTATCTATCGGTAATGACAAAGTTTCTACATGGAATTTCATTCCAAGCACTATGCTCCCAATTCACCAAGTCTAGTTCAAAAACAACCAGTAAGTAGGCAGGCTATTAAATAAGACGGTCTTATATATAAATAAATGTAACATTCATATGCCAGCGCAATGTCAGCACATACTAAGCATGTCAGAAAATGAGTGAGCAACAGAAGGTTCATTTAGCAACAACAAACAATAGTTCTTTTGATGCATTCTACATTCAAAGACTTCATATCGTAACTTAGGCTTAATTGTGAGACCTAGACAAGATAAGCAAATATTTACCACATAACCAAAATATTTGTGCTGTTAGTGGCACAACAATTTAAAAAGTGGACATAAACTTTGGAAAAAACAACAGTGGCATACAAAAAAAATCAATCAGTTGTTGCAGTTCTATTACGATTGTCAGTCTACTTCAAGTTACCTTCCAATGCCTCAACTTCCTGCTGACATCGCTGGACTTGCTTGTCATCTTCAGAAGATGATGAGGACGTATTTGCAGAAGATTTACATTTCCTTTTCAATGCTGGAATACTGCAGCTCTCTAGATACCTGAAATAAAAGCATATCACAGGAATCTCTTCCTACTTAGTGTTTTTTTCTCCACTTGGAAAGACAAACATTTGAACAATCCAAACTGGAGATCCAGGGGTTGTTAACTAGTATTTTAAATTCACTGCAGGAAGCTCTGGACATATATCTGTTTTCTGATGAGTATTGCAAATAAAAATCTATCGATCACTCTTTAAAAAAAAAAAAAACCCACGAAAAAAGAAAAAAGGCATTATCCACTGGGTTAAAAAATACCAACATTTTATAAATCATATCAACTTTCTGTTCTGTACGGATAGTCTCAAAGCACATATTGAGAAGACATCGACGTATTAAGCCCATCAAAATTCTGTTAAACTCCTATTGCACCAATCCTGAAACTAGCAGTAGACAAACCACAATAACTGCAAACAGAAACTTAGGCCCTAAAATCTTCATTACTGTGTAATTCAGATTGACCGAGCATTGGGATGGATAGTCCAGAGAGGCAGAAAACTTTACAATCCCCAATTTATTTCTTAACTCAAAACCCAGACAGCTTAGACCAATGCAAACTGCTTTGGTATTTACCTTCCACCAATTCATCTTAAATTTAGATCACCAAAATCACTTCATAGTTTATTACCTGATGATACTGTCAACACAATTGATCTGCTGATAGGAAGGAACACGTGGAGTCTTCTTTGAATCATCATAAAATGCATTGCCTGGTTCTTCCATACTGTCACTTCCCAATGTCTGAAGAAAACAGGAAGCGGGTTGCCTCTTCCCTAGAAAAGAAGAAATCCTCACAAACTCCTCTCAAAGGCATCTAAACACTACCCCCCCTGCCAAGACAAACAACAGGGATATATGGCCTGTGACAGCACAGATCTCTGCATTTTCATCTCAATTCACACGTTCCTAGGCAGGGGAAGGACAATGGGAAAGAATGCCTAAAAAGAAAAAACCCCCCCCACACCACCTTAAACATCCACTCAGAACTAGTAAACACAAAGAAAACAGCATAGGAAAAAAAATATTGTATTTAAATTGTAAACTAAGCTGCAATTAATATTACTCTTAATTTATACATCACAGAATCCAACCTGTTACTTAACAGTAATTTACAGCTTTTTATAGCATACACTGAGCCAGCAGTATCAACATTCACAGCGCGGTCCTCTTATCAAGAAGACTAGGAGTTAATTATAACTCTACGATATAAGTTAATTATAGAGAGTACGAGTATGACAGTGCAAATTGTTTTAGTAGATTCCTACGATATTTGAGGAAGCATCCACTTTTCTCCATACATTTGTGCTAGGTACCAACAGCAAATAATGCGCATTAGTGTAATATTAAGCACTCGATAACTAAACCACTACTTCAGTGGGAAGCGGGGCAGTGTTTTTAACGTACAGATTGTTTCTGGGAGTCCACATACAGCAACTAAGGGAAGCTTCCATAGTAGACCTACACTTGCTGCAAGCAAGTCTGCATTTTCACTAGAAAATGTTAAAATAAAAAAAAAAGTTAAAGTCTTATTAACCTAGCAAGAGACAGATATGTTCCTCCCTATCTCAGGAAGCACTTATAAAGTTATATCTGCTGAGGTTTATTTTTTGGGTGGGTTTTGGGTTTTTTTTTGGTTGGTCAGTTTATTTAAAAAAAAAAAAAATCAACAAAAAAACAACACCAAAATGCTTCCCACGCTTCAGCCATGCTAAAATGCTATCTTAAGCTCTTCAGCATAACACCAGCTAGCAAAACTCACAGCTATAGATCTACAGGAGTTGATATTACCTTGTGGATCATAATTACATTAACTCACCTCCTAGCATTTCTGAGCTCACAGCCTGTTCATTTCCATCCTGTGGCTTGCTCCTTGACGCAATATACAGCTGCTGTCCAAGATTCTTTATTCGGTTGACATCTGCACAAACTTGTTGCAATGTCATCTTGAGATATGCGAAAATGTGAAGTCAGAATAAAATGAATAAAAAGAGGCCATAGGAGACCACTAAGATAGGCCTGAGTTCTTGTATTCTCCAAACTGGAAGGAAGTAGACTGTCAGCCTAAGCCTGGTACCTACTGGTATTTGTAAATTTAATGAATCTACTTATCATGGCTAATTTAAATAAACTAACTATGATAAAGCTCAAACAGCCTCCGTATTTTAATGTTTTAATACTGATACAAGCCTTGAGAGCGGGAATAAGCTGGTGACTTACCCAGGAGCCTCACAAGGAAATTAGGTAATTGCAATGCTTGTTTTAAGGACAGCACTGTTTCTACTCTCTTCTACAGCAGTCTACACTGTACCTCTAGTGCCCTTTTTAAAAACAAAACAGAAAATCCCAAGCAAACAGAAACCCCTCCACATGCACCAATCCTCTTTCTGGTTGCATGGTTCTTCCACTTCTCCCTCTGAGTCTACTGGTTCTTTGAGAAGGCTGATCTTAAGCAAGTCTTCAATTTACTTTAGTGAACTACCATAGTAGTTATCATCTACTCATTTTAGTCAGCAAAATTAAGAGCAAAAACCAAAAGACAGCATTCTATAACAGACCAATTTAAGTACATTTAGCTTGAACATAGATGTATCTTCCCACTTCAGTAAAATTCAAAATGAGTAGTGCATATGCACACAGTAAAAATTTTCCTTTTTAAAACCATATTTTTACTACTCTGCAGGCAGCAACACATTTATAGACTTACTGGTTCCTGTATGTCCTCTGCACAATTCCCATTGGAGTCACTTGAAGATGCTATGCTGATATAATGCTCATAAGAGCCATTGCTTCCAAGGCTTCCATAACCACTGGAAACATTGCTGTGAACTGGCTGTAGGAGGGGGGTGGGGAATAATAAAAAAAATCATCCTCTTGGAGAACAAAAAGAAGGGAATAACATACTTTGCAACACAGAACTTCAAGTAAACAACGAAAATAAAGTAAAAAGTCAGTATTGCTCTGGGCTCTACCCACTTGCTTGGGAAAAATTCTCTACCATGCTTAAAGCTGTTTCAGAATGCAGATTTATCTTTCAACATAAAGACTTGGCAAATATGTCAAACAAAATATTTTTTTCTACTCAGGTGGGCTACCTAGAGCCGTATTTTTAATGCTGTCACACAAGCCTGTCTCCATTTAGAACTTTCCCTTCAGACCCTTTAAAAGATCATCCCCAAAGTAGTCTGCTAAACAGACCAAGTGTCTTTAGCCTCTCATTCAGAAGGCCAGTCAGTGTTTCAGAGTTTTGCAATTATCTTCTTTACCTGCAGAAGCAACTTGTAAATTTGTCCTTGCAATTCTCTTATCTCTTTCTCGACACTGCTTGTTTCTTTACTTCTTGCAGCAAAGACATCTTCATTCAGAGGGCTTCTGGAGAGACCCAACACAATTTCACTACTAATTTTAATTTGATGAAGAAAAGGTAGCTATAAACAGAGTTAAAACAGATTATTTTCTTTTATATTATTAGCATTATTTTGACTGCTTCGCTGCATCAACACAAAGCGTTGTCATCTGTTCCGCTAGCAGCTCTGCTAGTGTCGTGGGGCAGTGCTGTAAGAGAGCAGTGCTTCATGCAAAGCCCCAGGGAAGTCAGTACGCCAGCAGAGTGACACATGTAAAGGTTGACAAGCATCTACCCCTCTGCCTCCTTGACTCAGAAGACAAAGTCACACCTCATAAAATCTTGAATAAAAGATCACTCTGAAAAGTCAAAAGGTTATCCCAAAAAGCCATTTCCTAGAAATTAAATTAGGTAAGAGAAAGGCAGACAGTCGTATTTCCAAATCTCTTGGAAACTAAAGAGAAACACCTGAAAAATTTAACTTGCACATTTAATACTAATTGCATTTTTAAAAGAGGTCACTTCGGTAAGTATTTAGATTCTGTATGAAGTGAACGTTCCAGAAGAAAACAAGCCAGAAGGTCATTTTCCCTACATGTCTGTCCATTTATTTTTTTTTTTTGGTGAGCCAGTCATGAATGAATGTCAACTAATTATTTGTTAAAGCCATCTACTTTTTACATTGCTTTTTAGCTTTTACTCAGCTTGTCTAAAACTGACATTTTGACTTACACAGGTCCATTGTCACTGTATTTGGACATTAACCATGTGCAAAAACAC
This sequence comes from Leptosomus discolor, assembly GCF_034619465.1. Taxonomy (NCBI): domain Eukaryota; kingdom Metazoa; phylum Chordata; class Aves; order Leptosomiformes; family Leptosomidae; genus Leptosomus; species Leptosomus discolor. The sequence goes on along the minus strand of NC_141410.1, from coordinate 11,482,737 downwards.
ATGCTTAAAAAAAAAGCTGGCTTTCCCTTTTACTTCGAAGTAACTTACTTATTTTCATACTTCATAAACACTAATGCTGTTCTGAAGGAATGGGCTGCAAGACAGATGCTAGGGAGTTGTTACAGACTGCAGGAGCAACTTTAAGTCTCTACTTTAGTACTGAGACTGTTTTGTTTTGCAGAGTATTTAACAAAAAGCACTTTAATAGATCAATTCTCCAACTGACTTACGTCCGGACTTTGTGTCGGCCAATGATGAACACTACTTTCCTGCTCCAAGGATTCACAAAACTGGACCAACTGGTATCCAGTACGACATAATCCCCATTTTGAGTACAAAATCTAATAGGTAAATGTTCAAAAGGGGGTTGGCCAGCAAATTTCAAGACTGCAAAAAAAACCATAATCAAGAAACAAGGATTAGTTTACATTATGACACAGTAGTGCAAGCACAAACACTAATGGCTGGGGTCCTTTAAAACCCTGAATTTGCTTTGATCTCAAACAGGTTGCTTTAATTAATTTATTTTTGTCTAGACTGCAGATCAGTCACATGTCAAGCAACATGATAATGAAAGCCTATTAAAACCAGTAGAAATTCTTCTTAAACCAACTGTACCTACTTTTCCGGTGAATAGCAATCATCAAAGGACGATCTTCTGGGTGCAAATACATCAGTATGGATGTTCCAATTAAATCTTGAGGTAAGTAACCCAACAAAGGCACTGCTCTGAAACCCGAACACATTATCACTGATTATAAGATAGTTTTGAGTATTTACATCCTTAACCATGCAAGATCTACAATGGCATGAATTAAGGCTACAGAACATCCTCCAGTGCAATGCAGACATGTAAATACCAATGACAAACATTTCTGTGCCTGGAGATCTAACAGACTTTCAAATTTGCAGGCAGTTCTGTGCTTGTCTCTATGCAAAGAAAAAAAAAGAAAAGAAGAAAAATGGATCTTGAAGAAACTGGCCACAGGCAAAATATCAGTAAGAAATCTGACACACATGCTCAAAGTGTGCTGTAAAAACACTCTTGTGGCTTTGCAGGACACAGCTTTAGACCGACCAAATTTATTAGACCTAGCTCAGTACAGCTGTATCACCACACTGTGACCCCCAAAGCTTTGCATTATGTGGGTTTTCCACTGCCTGTGTTACCACGGGTCCCCAATGCCCTGGATAAAGAGAACTGCAGACGGTTTTTGTTAATTCACATTTTAAGTTAACAAAGGAGATTATGTCTGTGGAGTTTCAGATATTTTTCCATGAGTCCACTAACAGAAAACTACTATGTTTAATTAACTATTGCCAACTGCACAGTTCAACTACTTTACTTGGATCTCCAGCTGCATCACCAAAGGTTTTTTTGCTACCTCTCCATATACACCTCACAGGTCTTAAGATTCAAATCTCACCTGTCATCTATGTCAAGAAACACACATCCAGGGGTGTGTGTGGTGGTGAAGATTCTTTTATCCATAGGAATGCGAGGAGCTAATAGAAAAAGAAATACTTAACTGAAACAAAATGTGCACTAAGACAGAAAACCTAATTGTTACTTTTCAACATGATAGACAGTCATTGGCTCCTGAACTTTTTAATTGTGCACTGCTTTCTGACCAGTAATTCATAGAAACATTACAAATTTTTAGGTGCTACTGACTTCTCTCAAAATTAATAGTGAGAAGAGGTCAAATGCTCCGGGACCTTGCAAAGAAGGCACAGATGCTCTGGATTCGCATGCATGTGCACACACGCACAAACTGGAAGGCACATGGGTGAGACTACCCAAGCACAAGTTCTAAACAAAAGAGGCAGACTTTCATGTGCTGTGTTTTCCCATTGGCTTGGTTTACTCACTGGAGTCTCCTGACTTGCCTTCATATCCAGAGTGAATTTTCTCAGCCAAAGCTAAGCAGCAGGATTCTGCATCCACATGGACAGAAGTACACACACGGACCAAGTATGGAGTGACTCGGAAGGGGTAACAACGCATTTCTTGTTCTTGATCTTTACCACCCCTGAGGAAAAGCAAAAGGGATTAATGCACTGGTTTCAAGACGCAGATACTTCATGCCAGGAGTGAGAACCCTGTACAGAGAAATTATGTGGAGCACACAGACGCAGATAACAGAATCTCCCACGGTCCTAAGCACACTCCTTTGCGATCCAAGGCCAACACATTCAGCAATACTGATCGTGCTCCCCTTAAAACCAAGTAGGTGTTTTGCCTCTGGTACTTGCATTCAGAGGCTGTTCTAGAAATGTCATTACTTTAATGTTTAAGATCACCTTCTAATCCTCAGTCCAAATGCATTCACGAGAACCACTCATTCGGTCTTGTGGTCTCCTTCAAGTTAAACAGTTCTTTTTCTGTTTGTTATTTATTATGTACCATTTTCAGGAAAAAACACCCCAAACCTGTCTCTCAAGTTTTGTTTCACTGACCTACATAAGTAAGACTCCTCCAGCCTTGATTCACAAATAGCTGTTGGCTGTCCTCCTCCCATGAAAATCTGGCTTTCTAGAACACGTGCAAGCAGTAGCAGCACACAACATTCTAGATGAGCTCTTAACCAGGGCTTTGGAACAACTGCATTAGCGACCGCCCGTTTCTATTGCAAGTGCTTTTTCACCTGGTACAATTGCAGTATCTTACCCAGCCCTGACAGAAAGAATTGAGAAAAACTTTCAGACATTATCACACTAAAAGTAACTTTCTTACTCCACACTTTGTTTCGTAAAATGTTTCTAGAGAGAAGTTAGTGTCATAGAAACTAGTACTGACAGCTCCCCCTTTTGGAAAAAAAAGAAAGATACAAACGGAAAACGGATATAGCAGAAGTTTAACGCACACACACAAGAAAACATTTTCATACTTAAGCCTAGTGTGTGCTTGTGAAAAAATATTTTTACTCATGAAGCCCACATAATCAAAAGGATCTGTTATATAAAGGAGAGATGCTGTGCGAAAATCTGAAGAACAACTATTGCAACACGTTTACGTATTTTACAAACACTTGCCCCAACTTGAAATTGGTATCTATCCTGCTATATTTATTCCAATTGTCCTTACACAATTCAAGAGACAAAGGCAATTTTAGAGGTCAGGTTTTTGAAAAACAGATGAATGAATAAATGATCAATTGAAGATGGAATAAATATTGTATCTGCTTAGAAGCAAACAGCTGTTACTGAAATCAAGAGACCACCCGAGCTTGGAACAGAACTGCACTGAAGATTACAGGCCAATCTCAATTTTTTCCTTCTTCTTTTAGCACTAAGATTAGCCAAGCACAAAGCAGCAAACTGCGTCCATAGCACAGTAGTATCTCATGAATCAGGTCTCATACTAGGACTGAGGTGACTGAGCTGCTATTACTGCCTCTGTCACAAACTCTTGAGCAATCTTAAGCAAAACACCCTTTGCTTCCACCCTGAAACTGTAAAAGGGGGAGCAGAAATTTTTCACAAGATCATTCTTTTCCTGCACAACAGTGCTGAAGGAAACAGATAGGTCTGAAAGAAACACATATGAACACTCTTCCTTCTATCCCCATGCACGTTTAAGTGTCTCTATGGGAAAGATATTAAAAGTGTCCTGCTGGATGCCAATGAAAAATAATAAGCTGATTTTGTAATGCAGTTCCACAAGCTCACACTGGTCAGCTGTAACAACAGAACATTGTTTCTGCCCAGTACTGTACACTTTGCCCAGCCTTCACAAACATAAAACTATAATAATGTACTTGCCTGATCCTGCAGAAAAAGGATTTCACCTGGGCATATTCATACATAGAAGCTAATAAGAAGAACACACGTTGAAAGTATCTGTTAATATCCTTAAAAAGGTCACACCTATCAGAGCTATTAAACAGTTTAAAACTCTGCATTCCCCAGACATTCTGAGCAAGACCAAAGTCTCACAACCTGCTCTTTACTAGCTACTGAGTTAGCTGTTCAACAGCCTGCTGTGTCATCTCTCTCCTCCAGCCCACTCACTCTTGGAGAAATGGCTGACCTGGAACTAAATTCAGAGGAAACTCACATGATCTAAAAAACTCCTTTCCGTAGTGCATCACTATGGAAAGAAAGGCCAAAATTCCTGGCTTTGAGCCACGTACCTAAAACTATATACAGCCAAGAGTTAGAGGGAGGGGAAAATTCAGTAACAGTTCACAGCGAGAAAATAACTCCATAGGGGTGCCATTGCTCTGCTGGGCAGGCACATGACTGGCTTCCAAGCTGTGGAACCCCTGGCATGCTAGCATCAGCAGCCTCTGATGTCTCACATCCTTCAGTAGCAAGCATTTTGGACTTCCCAGCTCCCCACGACTAGATGGGCAAAAGACATGGCCTTGGCATACGAGCTACTTTGAAATTGCTCACAAATAACATAGAACTGAAAAGTCACCACTGAGGCTCATCCAGCTCTAAACAGCAAGTCAGCTTAAAACTTGGGTTCAGTGAGCTACGTTCACAGCAGGCTGCAAGCAGACCATAAAAACAAAGCACCTAAGCAACCGTAAGATGTAGATTAAACAACTTTAAACTCACACTTAGACCTTTAGTTTCTTTTTAAAAAGCAGCACTACGACGGTACAGAAACCAATAAAGTATTTGCCTTTTACTTACCCCATGTAAGAGTTAAGCCTCTAGGAGACTAGCTACTTGACTTTTCAAAGTGGAAAGGGAGCAAGTGCTGCTGATGCATATTGCTAGCATAAGCATTTAAAACAAACAACTATCCTGTCCTCATTCTGCAAAGACAGAAAGACACATAAAGCATTTAAAAGCATTGCCAAGTCCCACCTGTTTGACTTTCCATGTTCCAGAGTGGCAGGTGGGACTGATCAGTGTGTGTGTAGAACACACTCACGTCCTGAGGGACAAGCAGCTCTACAAACCGGGAGGAGTCCAGCACTTTCTTCTTACGGTTCAGAATGGATGCTGCCTGCTCAGAAATATGCACAATGCGTCCAGACAGCAAGGAAAACACAGCCATAAATGTGTCCTGGAAAACAAACATTGTTAAAGGCAATCCTTCCCCAACACACGGTAGCAATATTGTAAGGGTACAAAACAAAAATAACTCCAACAAACTAGCCAACCCAAAACCACCACACACCACGACCTAAGACGGGTTCAAAAATGCGTTCTTAAGTTAGCATCCAATTAAAGTTGTGCATGAGCTACTACGATCTCCAATGCTGTAGTACGTTACTCATGATTTACAAATGGTAATAAGACTACAATATCAAAATGGAAACAGATTACAGTGATGCTTCCATTGTCCCAAATGACCGGTTATCACTCCACACACTTTTTCCCAAATCTCAGAGTATTCCCCACAATTCCACACACAAAAATATTCCAAGAACTTTTCAAGTAGAAAGCATTTGCAGTATTTCTGATATGGCATCTAACAGTATTGAATCTCAAGAAACACTCTTCTTTGAAGCAGAGCAAGAAAGCATGACACATACTGCAAATCAAGAAAAAAAATAAATCCAGGAGTACAAACAGAAACCAAAGTCCCTTACAACCATGGACTTGATCAACTTTGAAAACTTTATGCTAAGTCTGCCTCAAGAGATTACTATGCTGTAAATGAATTCTTAAATAAGAATCTCAAACAAGTATTTGTTGCTTCTAGGGAAAGAAAAAAAAAAGAAAAATAGATATTTCTTCACTTACTGCTGTTGGGTACAGAGTCAGCACAGATAAGAAGTAGACCTGATCTACCTTTAAAAACACAAAGGCCTGTCTGGCTAAAACTTAAAAGGCTTTTCAATTTTACACATTCTATTTCCACAAAATGATGTAAGGAGATGAAAGAGTGAAACAGCAAGTGATGAACCCCTTGAGTGTGCCTGAATTTCTTACAGTGTTTTTTGGAGTGTGTTCAGACGCAACTGCCACCAACTCTTCTACGCTGTATGTCATCACATCTGTCTGAAACACTCTTCGGTCATTTAGAGCCTGGAAAAAGTCATTGTTTGCTAATTGGGAAAAAAAAAAAAAACAGGAAAAGCAAAACAAATACAAGGAAGTCAGTAAGGAGACTACTTTCAAAGTATTTCTTACAGCCCTTGTACTTTTGTCATCTTTTTGGTGAAGTCCAGGGTGGGATGAGGAAGGTCTGTGCAGTGACAAAGGAAAAACAAACACTGATTATACTACTGGAGTGACCTATTTACGGTACAGAAAATGAGCATGAGGAAGTAGAAAGGACAGAACGTGATGGCAAAAGAACAATTTTAGCTACTTAGTTCTGTTGGAAAACACTGACTATCCAATAATTTTTCAAAGTGGGACAGGAATGCTGGTTTTTTCAATATACACAGAAAGTTTTTAATAGGCACCTATAAGCCATAGGATTCTGAGAAGCAGTAGGTGGGCATTTCAACAGAAAACATAACATAATCATTAAAAAAACCCAAACCCCACAAACCACAGTGCTACAGAGAGTCAACTGCAGGATAACTGGAATGCTTTCATACGTTTTAATGTTATTTGTTGCCAAGCTGCTGTACAGGTTCTATGCTTCCAGACTTTTTTGACACATACCTCGGACCTGTTGGACACACTGCAAGGCATAGTTGAGAGCACTGATGGTACTGGGCTTGCTGGAACTCCTTTTCTCTTCAGGCAAACATCTTTTCATTTCTTGGATCATCATCATCAGATCTCTGTGAGACTGGCTGCAATTCAGCTGCTCACTGTAAAACAGAGGTTAAACTTTACCACTGACTTCTGGTATGGGAGCTCCTTTGCTGTCAATTAATAAAAATTATTCACTAAATTAACATTTTATGGGCTTGGCCACAGAGTCACAGAATATCTGGAAATGTCCTAATGCTCAATTCACTATATTTCCTGTTGTATCCTTCTCGCTTCTTTGCTACTTAATATTTTCTCCTCTACCTTCCTCCTTTCCAACTCCAACATGTCATGGATGGCAAAGTCACATCATAACCAATCTGCTTGCTAAGATGCTTAGCAACTAAAAATAAGCTGATGTTTAGTCTAGATTGACTAAACCTCACTGGTATTAAAACTCTTTATGTATGTAAGTCTTTCTAGCCTTGATTTCTGCATGTGATTATAGGCACTTCAGGGAAACACGAGGTCCTCAACAACACCTGATGCAAAGGTTTCATTCCTCACATGATTCGTCAGTCTTCATTACACTTATAACAGTCACTGGCCTCAACAGCTGCAAGGTTACTAACAGGGAAAATCTCCCTCCTCTTACTTTTGCTTATCTTTGTTTGTGGCTGACTGAAAAACAAGTAGTCAGTATCCTCAAAATGCAGATTGATTCTAATTGTACACATGAGATATGAACACCATTATTTTAAATAACTTTTGTCCATTTAGCATTTGTATTAGTACATACTCTTACTATACAAACCACTAAAATAAGTTCAAGTATTGCACATTAACTTTACGTGGCAGCTCAACATCACATAAATTACAGCTCTTGAACGGCTTTTTTTTTTTTTTTAACTAATAAAGAAAAGAAATTGGGACATCACTGAATTCCTGAACTTTTGGTAAAATGTTATTCAAGTAATTTCTGTTTTACTGCTGCTGAATGCAGTCTTTAGGTCAAGTACATAGAGAAGCCACAAAACGGTCAATGACATATCCGGATCAGCCAACAGCTGACGAGGCACCACGCAGCTGCATCCCGACTTCCATGCGAGAGCGTTACAAACACCACGGCCTGCGGCTCCGGCAAGCCCCCCAGCCCACCGGGGCTAGCGAGCCCCGAGAAGGGCTCTGCACACAGCGGCTCCAGGCCCCCGGGTCTGGCTTAAGTCAAGCACATCAGCTCCAGCCCCAGGACAAAGGGCTCCGCACGCCGCAAGAGCTACCTGCTCCCTTCGCCTGGCCGCACGGAACTCCCAGCTGAACAGCCACTTGACTCGGGGCCGCAGAAGTCTGCTTTGTTGGAGCTCGGCGCACTCCGCCGCCGCCCGCTAGAGCCGGTTTCCGCACACACGGTGCGGCGCTCGCCCTCCCGCCCCCCCACGCCGGCAGGGCCGTCCGCCTCCGCCCGCCCGGCCCCGGCCCAGCCCGCGCCGCGTTCCGAGGTGCCGCCCCGCAGGTCGCCCACGTCCATCTCCGGTCCGCAGAACGCGACAAGGCAGGGGCATCGACCGCCGCGGCCTGGCTCCTCGGCGCGTGCAGCCCCTCGGCCGTCGGTACCGGAGCAGGGCCTCGCGGGTCCTCTGCAGGGAAAATAAACACCGCCTCAAGGGGAGGCGGGAGGAGCGCGCCCGCCCCCCGCCGCCGAGCCGGCCGGTCACGAGGCGGCCAGGCAGCGCCGCCAACGCCAGCACGGATTTCGGTCAAAAGACCCCGGCTGCTCCCGGGCGGCCGCCGCTCCGCCCGCCCCGCACCCTACCTGCTCCGGGCAGGGAGGGACGCGTCGCCGCCCGTTGCCGCCGCCAGGCGCCGCGCCCCCGCCCCCGCGCCGCCTGGTTACGTAACAGCGGCCGCACGCGGCGGCCCCGCTCCCACACACCTCGGCCACGTGCACGCGCCGCGCCCCGGACACAGAGGAGGAGGCGGAGGCAGGGTTAGAGCCGCTTTATTGGAGGGGACGGGGCGCGGCAGGGCGGGGAGAAGGGCCGTGAGGGCGTCGCCCCGCCCCTCACGCGCCGCCGCACGCGGCCCCCGTGCGCGCGCCTGCCCCGTCGCCACGTGCGGCACCGCCTCCAGGCGGATCGCGGCCGCAGGCGGGGCGGGGCCGAGCGGCGCCCCGAGGCCCCGCCCCCGCAGGCGGGCAGGGTGGGGCAGCTCCCGCCCCGCTCGGCCCGGGACAGCGGCGCGGCGCCGGGGCAGGCGCGGGCGGGCTCCGCCGCTGCGTTAAGGCAAGGCACACGTCCGCGGAGCCGCCCGCCCGCAACGGCGCCGGGGACGATAGATCCCAACACCGTCTACAGAGCCCGCGGCAGCACCGGGCGCGGACGCTCGGGAGCCAGCCCCTCCTCGCCAGCTCTGCGCCCCAGCTCCCCAAGGCACCGTGCAAGCAGTGGGCTGTGCTCGTTAGTAATTTATGACAGGAGTGTCTTAAGGCAACCAGGAAAAGTTAGTTAACGTCTCAGTAATCAGAACAGCTTCGCTTCGAATGGCAGCAAATGGGCTGAAAATACAGCAGGTTTGCAGAGGCTGAAGATGGGCACCTTCAGTCAATCCGAGTTTCTTCCTTTAACTCATGAAGGCACATTCCAGACTACAAAAAGAAGAAAAGAGTTGGACAAAGGACACTCTCCTTCAGCCCCTCACCGTTACAATCCTGCATTTTAAGAATTTAAGACACCAGAGACAGGTAAAGAGGGATTTAAGAGTTTCCCCCACTAGCTTTCCTAGTTTTAGTTTTCCTTTGTGCTCACGCACTGGTATTTCTCACCCACGACTACATGCCTGGTGACAATGGTTTCTGCAGTGTTTGTTACTGTATTACAGCACGAACTTAAACCTTGTCCTCCCATGAAATACATGTGGATACATGAGAATTCAAAGCAAGGATCGAACCGCATGTTCCCTGGCTTGCTATCCTGACCCAGCGTTAGTCCCACCTCACCCAGCAGCAAAGTCCCTACTTGAACAAACCCCACCAACCACGGCAGTGCACTGGGAACGGCCACGCTGAGCAGGACTCATCCAGCGCAGATGAAAACCAGTTCTCAGACAGGGGAGCCATACAGTACTCCTCCTCCTGCTCCTGCCACACACAGCTGTAAAAACGTGGGGTTGTTCCTAGTTCCCAAGTTCTCGCTGTTTTCATCTCCACCTGCTTTGCTCTGCACCAGCGTTTGAGATTCAGCCACTGGAGCTCCCACAGTGGTTGCAGTTTACCACTCACTGCAGGCAGTGATTGTCAAAGCAGTCACTATTTCAAATTAATGCTGCATATATTTTCATTTCAGTATCCTGGGTTTATTTGAACTGTACCAGTCAGTGAATTAACACCATCTATTCCAACCAAAAGGAGAAATCGCCATTTTGGTGAAACTTACCAATAATGATGATGATGAGAATGAGAACAACAGCTATCAATATTGCCCACATCTGTGAAAAGAGCCATACAGCACTTACTACAAACCACGCAGCAGCATTAACGGGCCTTAAGGGTACAGGAAAGCAGCCCCTGTAACGTACTTCTGCACGGTGTGCTAGGTCTAACACGGCAAGTCAAACTCCTTCAGTAAGCAAGCTTGGAGATGGCAGGCTGTGCACGCAGGCACAGCAGACCAACAGGTTCTTTTCCATGGTGCCTCCATGCAAAGCCTGTCTCAGGCGACTGTACGAGCAGGAGTAGAGAACTACCAAACACCATTTCTAATCTTACCCTACACCTTAACTTTCGCTTCGCTGCTCACCAAAGATGATTCCAGCCCTTGCCAACAGCTACAAGTACAAGAGTCAGAGCGAGCTCCTTCTGCTTGCTAACACTTCCTGAACATTAACCCAACCTATGCATTTTTGGCCTTTTCCTCCCTGCTCCCCAAAGCCTCAAATCACGGAGGTGTTTCCCTCTGGCCATTACCATCTTAGACAGGGTCTCGCATCAAGCAGCATGGATGGTAATCCACCTTCTGGTTACTTCACCTAACCACTATGTCATGTTTTAAAAATAGATGCTGTAATTCAAATATCATTGGCTAAAGTCAGTTTTACTTCATTTCGAGATGCCAACTGTAACAGCATTAACCACAATACTGCATACATTATATGTTAGTATACAAGCCACGGTTACCTTACAGTTCTTCCACCAATACTTTCTTTTCAGCTTGGCTGCGCTGGTCTCAAACTGGGAAGCTCCTGCTTGCAGTGCATCAGCACGGTCATCCAGCTCTGACAGCTTCTGATCTCGCTCCAATACCTTGTCCACATTCACCCTCATGATGTCAACAACCTACATCAGTTTAATGCTTACAGTAAGTTATCAGTTGTATCACCCACTGTGGAACTTAATTGCAGGCAACAGATAGCAACACGTGGTACTCAATGTTCTCTTCTCAGAAGTGGGTGCTATTGCCTTTTGGACTATCCAGTCATCGGCTTAAACAAACCCCTGAAATTCACCTGTGGCTGGAAGCCCTGAAGACCTACCTTTGAATGTCAGTAGTGCCAGTTGTGCTGGCATTCCCTTAAACCTGGGAGACAAGCCCTGACTTGCTTCAGGAGGCGCTGAGGCATACCAACATGCTAGTCAACTATGTGTCAAAAATACCGTTGGTAGCCAGCATGGCTTTTGGACTTCCCAGAAATCTGGACATGGACATGTCATATTTGGTGGTCAACCTTCATTGCTAGTGAAGAGAAAAAAGCTTCTTCTCTCTAAGAACAAAGGTTTTTATCTTTACTTGCATCAAATCCTCAAGCACCAAGTTTGCAGCTAATGTTTGGACACTGCTAACTTCTCCCTACTTCCCTACTCCAGGTGAATGGATTTTTTTAAAAAACAACCCTTTTTTAACCCAAGATGACAAGTATAACAAAACAAGCTGAATAATACTAGCCTTCCCCTTCATATAATGAAAGGGAAACTGCTTTAGCCAAAATATCCCTTCTAGTTACACAGGCTTCCTGAGAGAAAATTATTACATCGCTATCAGACTAGACTTTTACCTCATCTACTTGGTGTTGAGTCTGCTGAAGACGACGATTACTGCCAGCAGCCACATTTGAGCTTCCAGGGATACTGGCTGACCTGCAGTAAAGAAAGTCATCATTATACTGCTTTTGATAGGTTGTGGTTTTGGTTTTAAGTGGATAGGCTTAGAGCACACAAGTTATCTGACATTCCTGAAAACACGGAATTTGTATCCTCGAAACAAACACGAGGCAGTTTCCTACTGGAGGAGTGATGTTTTAACAGCTGGCAATAGGTGCAAGTCACGCAGCCTCCCAAACATCTTGCCAGTGAATTGTTTGACACGCTAAAAAACAGCAGTGGCTTGCTAATGCTATAGCTTACGGTAAGGCACACAACAACTCCTACAACAGTTCAAAGGGCTCAAACACTCAAGAGTTTGGGCTCAGGGGTGCTCCTGTTTTCCAGTATGAACACAAATACTAAGCTTCAAGCTACAGCAATTTACAAAAAATTAAACACAGAAACTTAATGTTTATTCTAACTACGCTCTCTTCCAGTGGTTGCCTCCATCTCTGTTCTTTTCAGTTGACATAGAGCAAGAGAAAGCCCAAGAAGGAAAACGCATTCAGCACATACAACAATTTACCCCTGCTCAGCTTTGACTTCAGAAGCTCAGGCAGTCGAGTTTTTAAGCAGCTGCAAGTCCCTGCATCTGCAACACCCTGCATCTCTGCAACGGATGCAGGAGCCTCATGCCCTTTTCACCGCTCTACCAAGTGTCTGATGCGTATCTCTAGAACTACCTGTACTCAGTTTGCTTTTCCATGTTTGCATTTCTTCCGCATCAGAAGCATGTACTGTTTAGCGAACCCTGATACCAAAAAAAGAGCTGAATCCGAGTATTTGCCGTATGTACACATTTACACACTGACTTCTAATTTATATTTAGCAAGAACACACGCACAACGAGCAAACCAGGAACCCTGTGACGAGGCTCAAGACCAATCCGTGCAGAACACAGTAAAACTGCTCGTTTGGCACTTAAGTCCCCTCCCTTATCGTGCCGTGTCACTGCTGGTTCCAGGCTGAAGAGTCTCGGAAACGCAACCTCTTCCCGAGAGCAGCGGTTCCCCAAGGACATGAACAAGCCGGTCACCAGGAAGCGCTCTCAGCGCTCCGGCTACGCGGGCGGTGCTCCCAGAGGCCTGGGCTGGCGGACCTCTGCCCCAAGAGCCGCCAGGACAGGACCGCCCGCCCGAGCACAGCCCCGCCGCCGGGCCCGGCCCAGCCCGGCCTCCCGCCACCGGCCGCGCCTCGCGACGCCGCGCGCAGCCGCCCCGGGCCCCGGGGGCGCCCCCGCCACCGACGGGCCGGGCCGGGTTGCCCGCGCTGCGCAGTAGACCCGCCCCTGCTCCCGCTGCCACCGCCCGCCTGGGCGCGGCCGCCTCAGCCGGGCCCGCCGCCGCTCGCCGGCCTCCCCGACCGCGGGAGTCCCCCCGAGGCGGCCCGCACTCACATCCTGCTAGTGGGGTCGGCCGCTGCACGGTAGGAGCGTCCGGGCGAGTCCCAACGGGAACTGCGCGCAGATACGGCGGCGCCCTGGATGTGACGACAGACCCGGGCGGGGCCCGGGCGCACCTGGGCGGGGCCTGGGGGCCGCGCCTCCACGGAGCGGTGCACGGGGAGGCCGCGCCCCGGGGGGTGCTGCCTAGAGGCCGCGCCCCCGGAGCAGGGCGGGGACGGCGAGCGCGCGGTGCGAGCGCGCGATGCGACCGTTGGGGGCGAGGTGGGGGCGGGGCTGTTACCGCGGCGTGAGGCGCCGCGGGGCGGGGGAGGTTGTCACTCACCGCCCCGCGCCCCGTTCCCGCCGCGGGGGCCCTGAGGGAGGCGGCCCGGGCGGGGGCGCGCGGGGCGTTACGGCCGCGGCACAAGTACCGGCCACGCGGCGGGCGGGTGCCTTTCCCTGCGGGGAGAGGCTCGGGGTGCCGGTGAGTGAAAACCGAGTCTGAGCCGGCCCCGTGCGCTCGCAGCCCAGAAAGCCGTTAGCACCCTGGGCCGCACCGGGAGCAGCGCGGCCAGCAGGGCGAGGCAGGGGGTCCTCCCCCTCTACTCCGCTGTGGTGAGACCCCCCCTGCAGCGCTGCGTCCAGCTCTGGGGACCCCAGCACAAGACAGACACGGAGCTGCTCGAGCGGGTCCAGAGGAGACCACGAAGGTGCTCAGGGGCTGGAGCAGCTCCCCTGTGAGGACAGGCTGGGAGAGCTGGGGTTGTTCAGTATGGAGAAGGCTCCGGGGAGGCCTTACAGCTCCTTCCAGTGCTGAAAGGGGGCTACGGGACAGTTGGGGAGGGACTCTTGATCAGGGGGTGTGGTGATGGGACAAGGGGTAACGGTTTCAAACTGAAAGAGGGAGATTTAGGTTAGATATCAAGAAGAAATTTTTTACCGTGAGGGTGGTGAAGCACTGGCACAGGCTGCCCAGAGCAGCTGTGGCTGCCCCCTCCCTGGCAGTGCTCAAGGCCAGGCTGGATGGGGCTGGGAGCAACCTACTCTAGTGGAAGGTGTCCCTGCTCATGGCGGGGGGGGGGGGGGGGTGGGGGTGGGGGGGTGGACTAGCTGAGCTGTAAGGTCCCTTCCAACCCAAACCATTCTCTGATTCTGAGTTGGGGCCAGGCCGCCTGGTGAGGGCTGCAGGTGGCAACATGGGCTTGGACCCAGCTGTGGCGGGACCTGGTGGGCTGGGCCTGGGTGGGCTGGGCCTGAGGCGCAGGCGGGCTGGGGGAGACTTGAGGAGAGGACCACATCCCCCCCCCCCCCCCCCCGGCTCCCCTCTGCTGCAGATTTGGTAGTGTTGCTGTGTTGGCTCTTCTGGGGGGGGGGGGTCCTGGGACCTGGTGAGGCCTGCTGTGCTGCTGTTCTGCACAGTGTCCCAGTGTCCCTCACAGTGGCCTGCGTAGGGGACATGCCAATATAGTTAATAGTGGTGCACATGTGTAGTGTATGGGTGCAGACTAGCATGTGCGTGCACGCACGCACACAATCCCCCGCATGTGTGCACCCACCCACCTTGTCATCCCACCCCAGTCACTCTGAACCAGTTTCTGGGCAGGATGTGGCTGGCGCCTCTGTCCATCTTCTGTGTGTTGATGTATCTTAGGGTATGTTTTGGGGCTGCTGCCTGCATGTGAGACCCCAGTTCTCTGTGGTAGCACCCTCAGAAGTGGTGCAATTACACTGCCTTACTAGCAAGCATGTGGCCTGAACTGCTGTGTCCACATGCTGCTTTTGACATACCGTTGTGCTTGTACGGTGGGAAAAGGGTGCGTGGGTTGTTTTTTTTTTTTTTGTAAAGTGTATCAGTGTATGCCTCGCATCACCTGAGGATAAGTGGAAGATGCTGAAAGGTGAAAGCCAGCCAAGGGAGGTAGGTTTGCTCCTATCCCTCTTGTGATTGCAAAGGGCTCTTGGCATGTCCGAAGCCCAGAAGGACACCTGAGCTCACTTCTCAGAGCCTTGGTGAGGTTATGCCTTGCTGGAATGGAGCTGATGCTCTTCATTGCAGCCTGTAAAGGGCTGTTGCTTCGATTTGACACAAAACCAGTGCTGATAACATGCTGATATTTTGGCTGTTGCTGAACAGTGCTTGCACGGCATCAAGGCCGCCTCCCTTTCTCATGCTGCCCCCGCAGTGAGCTGGCTGGGGGTGGCTGAGAGGTTGGAAGGAGACACAGTGG
Organism: Leptosomus discolor; assembly: GCF_034619465.1. Classification (NCBI taxonomy): domain Eukaryota; kingdom Metazoa; phylum Chordata; class Aves; order Leptosomiformes; family Leptosomidae; genus Leptosomus; species Leptosomus discolor. The sequence continues at coordinate 11,467,376 of NC_141410.1, read as the reverse complement.
GACAGCTGTGCCAAACAGACCCAAGAGGTGTCCAGGCCAGATAACATCATCCTCGGCAGTAAAGCTGGATGGGTGGGTGGTGATCTTTCCAAGGTGGGAGGTAGCGAGGACTGCATTTACATTACTTGTTCTTATTTTTGTTCTTTTTTTTTTTTTTTTTTTTTTCTTCATTTACTAAACTGTCTTTTTCTCACCCCAGGCATTTTTTTTCCCCACATTTGCTCTTCCAATTCTCTTCCCCCATGCCACTGGGGAGAAGGGGGGAGGTGGGGGAGTGAGCAAGCAGCTGGTAGGTGCTTACTTGCTGGCCAGGGTCAACCCATCATGACCTTAAAGGAGAACCCAGTAATTAACAGGCACGTAAAATGGGACATCAGGGAAGTATCTGTGAGCAAATCAGGGAGTTAAATGCTGATTTATTCTTAAAAGAGAAACATAATTAAACTTGTTTCTCTGTAGTCCACAAGAAACTCTCTTTATGAAATCTCATCTTCTGTTGTGGACCTGTGTTTTGGAAGAACTTGCTCATAATAGTACTAACACAGTCTTTCACAGCACAGATGATTAATTTAGTAAAGCTGTTTTCCCTGCTAGGCTAGCCTTCTGGTCAGGTACAAAATTTGCATTATCGAGGGCTAGTTCATCTAACTTACGTATCTGTTCAGTGCAATAGTTAGCTATTAAGCCTCAGTTATTGTGACCTCTTAGGTTTCTGCATCTGCAGGCCCCTGGAATTCCACTAAGCTTCGCCTCTGCTTTGAGCACAATGTAGGATTTAGCATTCCACTACTAGGTGTGCATGGTTTCTCGTGAAAATCCCAGACACTCTACCCTCAAAGTGGTTGGAATTGAAAATAATTTGATCTCTGAAAAGCTGGTTGTCCACAGAGGAGTATGTATCTGTCATGTTTATACTATTATATAGAACTGCTCTAAGTTGCGTTAGAAAACCTAACCAGAATTGGGGCCATCTAAGGGCTGGTGAAATATTTACGAATATGTGGTATCATGTCACCTGACATATCTCACAGAATGTTTCCAAATTTGAAGAACTACAGCACAGTGCCTTGACAACTAACTTCCACCAAACCAGGCTGCCAGCTGCAGCTGGGCAGAACTTGTGTTTTGAGGACAAACGGATTTTTACTGCTTTTGCATAGTTGTAGTCATATAGGCAGAACGTGCAATTTGAAGCTTTGGCATTGTGGGTAGGTGGGTACCCAGCGTCTGTGGTTTTAAGAGTTTTCATTTCTGCTGGAAGAGGGTGGACAACACTCAAAAGGAAAAGTTTCTGTGTGGGGTGAGGGCCTCAGGGGAGGACCAGAGTGGGCTGGCGAGCACAGGTTTTGCCTGGCAGCTGCCAGTGTGGGAGCTGCCAGTAGGGTCTTGGGTCCAGCAGTGCAAAGCAGCATCATGGAGCTCTGGGCTGGCCTCTGAACTGGGGAAGGGCCAGGCTGGCAGTGCCATGCCGGGGAGCCACAGAGCCCCACTCGGCAGCGGCACTCTTCAGCAGGAGACCCACCAGAGTTTGCTGCCCGAGAAAGAGCGAGCTCCTCTCAAATGTGCTGCTTCATGTGCCGGACGAAGGCTACGCACTGGCATACAGCAGCGGGAAGGGCTGCAGGTCCAGGACTGCAGTGCTGCCTCTAGTGAATCCCACCATGCTGGGGGCTGCAGACCATTCACATTATAACCCGTAAGAAATGATGCCACGTACAAGTAGGTCATGTAGTAGTAGAACACATTTTTTCAAGTTTCCTTGCAGTGACTAAAGGACCACATCACTCTTTTCAACTAGGATGGAAAAGATGTGTTTAAAAAACGGCACATGCTTTGTATGGGGAAATTTTCTTTGTTTTTAATTTACAGCAGAAAGAATATAAAGCATTCAGAAAACATTTTCCATATTTTAAGGGCAATTCAAAACATTTTGCATGGTTCCAGCAGCTGAGTTCTTCAACAGATCCATTGATTCAGTGATGCTTTACATGCACGGTTACAAAAATAAAACTTACAAAAGAGAAGACATCTATACTAGTTTTACATGCAAGTCTTGGGGACCCCCCATTGGGCACCAGCTATTGTGTGGAACTGCCATAAGCGTGCAACCAGAGAGGGGGTTCATGTTATATTCTGTATTTCTTTCACACAGTATTACTGCTGTCAAATGTGGTTCACAAAGGAGCAATTCCATTATCAGAAGACAGAAGATCTGGCTCCTGGCACCTGGGAATTAGAATTTTCCCAGAAAGCTGCACTTACTTATCTTCCATGAAAATGTAAGTTCCACAACCAAGAAAAGGGTGAACAGAATCACTTCACTGCAGGGGGAAGTCTTTCACACTCCCCAGCGATACGCCGAAGGGTTATGGCCCGACACAACAAAGCACTTAGAAGCTGTACTTGGCTTCGAGCACGCAAGTAGTTCTGTTGCACCCGTGGAACTGCTTGCATGTTTACCAGCAAGTACAGGCCTAAATGTCTGGCTGAAGCAGGATCTAGATTAGTAGATACACCACCAGGCCCATGGATCTGGAAGAGTAATTTGAAATAGCTCTGTATATTACTGAATGATTTTCTGCAAAGACAGAGAGTTAAAACATTTCCACTGAGGTCACTACTCTTGTTAGGAACAGGTCGATTCTATATTGTCATGTACTGGTTAATGGGAGCAACACTCCGGCTTCAGAATGCCAGAGTTCTTCCAGTATTAATACAGAGCATTTCCAATTCATTCCAAGGGAGATTCTTCCACGTCTCCAGTTCCGTTTTTGGGTGAGAGGAAAATTTAACAGTTAAGGTCCCAATTCCATACAGCAAATCGAGGCCACGACGCCGCCCACAGGCACAGTGCGAGCACGCCAAGCCACTCGTTTTTCTTTTTTCCCTTTTTTAAATTGAATCAGGTCATAAAGCAGCAGTTCAGAAATGTACAAGAGAATTCTGATAATGAGCTATAGCACATCTACTGTAATTCAATGCTGGCAGTGAAAAGAAGTAATTAAAAACAGGTACAATTATAGAAAAGGCACCAAGAGCACTGACCCCAGTTTTTTTGCCACAATCTTTGTTTTTACTCTTCTTTTAAAGACACCAGTTTAAAAGCTTCTTACGTGTGAATATTTTTAGGCTTCACAGCAAGCCTTGCGTTTACACATTGCAGTTGGTGGCCGGGATCAAGCAAGAACAACTATTCCAAACCTAACAATCTCAAATTTACACCAGTCCATTCAGAAATTTTAAACTGCCACGAGCAAAACAAGCGCACAGGAGCAGTTTCTGATCTCAGACACACGCACAGAACCCACAGCAACGACACGGACTTCAGGAGTTCCTTCCCTTACATTCCTGTGTAATAAAGATCAGAACCCGGTTCCCGTTGTTGAGAATTGTGACAGTTTTAAATTAGCAGTTCAATTTAAAAAAAATCTAATTTCTTTGGCTCCTCACTATGTGGAAATAGCAATATACCATGACACCCCTACAAGATCAGTTTGCATCTTTTTTTAAAGTTTTACTTAATTTTTTAAAATTTTTTGTGCAATTTTTATAACATTTTCTGACTTCCAGCAGGAGATATGAAAATGTGAAACATATTTTCTACTTTCGTACTATTTATTTTTTTTTTTCATTTTATGTTCATTCTAAGTGTTCTTTATTGGAGTGAGTGTATGGTGTTAAGCTAGATACAGTTTTTGTACTCTTATGATTATCTGCTTTGCAAAAGTAACTTAATTTTCTTAAGCAATATTAGCATTCACATTACTTGGCACCATTGGCAAAAAAAAAAAAAAAAAGACAGGGGAAAAAAAAAAGAAGGAAGGAATAAATAAATTAAATCCAACCAAACCAAACTCCTGGTAGCCAAAATCAAATGTAAACATATCCTTTTTTTTTCTTTTTTTTTTTCCTTTTTTTTTTTTAAGTAATGTTGCTCTGCCTTTTTTTTCCTAAGTCTAAATACAGTAGCTCTTTTTTGCCATTTAGTCATGCTTTAGCAAAAATGTTCTTCTAAAGAACATTTAAAATAAAGTTTCTTATAGTGAAATAAAGTTTTTGTTTCATTTTACAGACCATAGCCACTAATGCTTTGCTTTGTTCATTTCTTTTTCTTGAGTTCATGCACATATCTCTTTGTTTTAATATATACAATATGTACAAACAATACATCCACACTCTTCTCGTTCATTCAGACAAAACTATACAAATAATAATTTTATCTTGCCAAGTTATTGACCCTTTGTGAATAAAATATTTAGTAATTAATCAATATATTCCCTTTCAAATATTTTTTCTCATTTTCCATTTCTACCTTCTATATATACAGAAACTGCCCAGATTTTGATGAAGTAGCCAAAATAAGAAATTTACTGGCCAGAATGCAGCACCACTCTGATCTTTAGGTGGTATAAAATGTCCAGGCAACATATGTATGTGACTCTGCAAAATGACAAGAGGTTTGACAAGGACTTAAGATAAAAAGCTACATGTTTCACAAAGTACTTGACGAACTTAATTAAAATAATAGTACATGAAAATAAGGCTAGAAAATAAAGTGCTGAATATGAGAGAAAGTACACGACAATTGATATGTGTGCAGGTTCTAGTAAAAATACCAAAAAAACTTTTTAAAACTTGCTTAAGCTGCTCTCTCCATTCCTCATGCATTACCCGTTTATCTCATACACCAACCCCTTCTGTTAAGTTCCCACGGGATGTATTAAAAACCTGCAGATTTAAAAAGTTGCATTAAGTGTGCTGTAGAGATTTAAATAAAACACAGAGGACAGAAGTGCGAAGGAAATGAGGATGCATGGACCCAATAAAGATGTACTGATCTAAGCCCCTCCACTGAGACTCTCAAAGCTTCAGTTTCTTGGAGATGACTGACAGGTGCAGGAACAGCATTCTTGTGTTGCTTGTGCATTCCCACCTTTTCTTAACAATATTTTTGGTATAATATTTGTACAGTTCCACATGTTGTTTAATACAGCCCTATATGAAAAGGATAATTAATCGCTTCTTCCTTCTCGCAGAATGAAGCAACTCGCAATTTCCTCCTGGTGTCTTTTGTTTTCCCCATGATCCAACAGAAGATTGAGTTCCAAGATGTCTTGCTGAACAAATTAAAAGTTGTCCATGAAAGTGCAAATGCAATGACCAAAACATTACTGTTAAAATCCTGCAGCTGGTATTTCCAGAACTGCAGTGGGTATTTTTGTTGTTGTTGCATGTCTCTGCTAAAAACAGAAAATGAAAACAGTCTGAAAAGCAATGTCACATTGCTACGGGATGCTGCTGCGTTTCTTCAAGTTCCTTGGCCTTTTTCAATTCTTTCACTCTGAAAAAACAAAGAGGAGCTATATAACACTTCTATTGCAACTCTTTCAAGACAGAAAACCCCAGATGATTCCTCACTCTAACCTCCTGCGCAGAAGGGCCAGCTCCCAGAGAAAGGACAGGAGGGCAACACCTTCCTGACACCATAAACAGCTGGAAGTGCAAGAAGGGGCCACTACAAATCCGAGACAAAACACATTTGGAAAGAGACACTTATTTCCAGCTACTGTTTTTTTCTGATCTTTGTAACCACAGCTGGACTTCATTCTGGTCTGGGCCTATTTAATCACTTGGGGGTTTTTTGGCCTGCTGTTCATTAACTGGTTTTGCAGCTGCCTGCTATCCCAGCTGTCATGGCAAAGGGGCTTTTCAGCGTGGACCTCTTCTCTATCCATCGCTGAAGCGGGGACAAGGCGGTGTCATGCCCAGCACAGCAGGGACAAATCACTCAGTTGTACTTACAAGGGGAGCTCAATGGCGATACAGAATCTTAGGTAAGAAAGTGTTTATAGGTGACTAGAAGAATCGGTGTGGCTGTGAAGAAAGATAATTTACTTCACACTTACTCCAGCTGCCAGCGGCTGTATTTTCTAGCACGTTGTTGGTAGTAGAGTCATGATTTTTCCCAGCCAGCAGTGAAGGACACTGCGTGCCAAGGGAGATGAACCTACAACGTGGAAGAGTCACTCTCCCTAGATGTGGCCTGATGCTTCAGTTCTCAGTTCTTGAAAATGCATGCAATACATTACCTTCTCTAGCACTTGTCAGCATAAGAACTAAATAATCACTGAAAACTGAAATAATTAAAAAGGAAATTAAAAGGATGAAGAGAAGGGAGTAATTTCAATCCCACCAAGCAAAGCAGAATTCTGCATCGGTGCTGGAGTAGCACCAATCCTCTGCTCAGGCTGACAAACCAGCTGCACGTTAGTGAAGGCTCCTTGCAAAGGAACTGAACAAATCCACGGGGGCTTCCCCGTGCTGCCCCTAAATCTGAAGGCAGGTGCCGAGCTGGGCCTGGGGCAGCCTGGCTCTGCCTCCTTTTGCAGGGAGCTCCTTTCTACCGTGTGATCCCTTTGCCACCTGCCTCCACGTACCTTCCCTCTGCTACTGCGAGGGGAAGCCCCCCTCAAAAGGAGCAGAACACGGCCTAAATTCAGGTGATTAGCAAAGCATGTACGTGCCCAACTGATGCAGCAAAAAACTTGTAAGGACAACTAACAAAGGTGTGGTACAAAGAACTGTGTCAGAGCTGCAAGTCTGTAACAGAATCCAACTAAGTGCGAATGAATTTAATACAGCCTAAGTAAATACAGGTAGTCAAAGACGTCAGGAGAGCCGAGCAACAGCAACGCCAGTTTGTAGCTTCTGTACGTAGACTTCCACCGGCACATTCTCTTTCGGCTCTTGCACCAGCCTGCTAACATTAGGACATGATGAAGGCTATAAACTGACCCCTATAAACACACCTCTGCGTCACTGCTTCGTTTCTTCATTTTTCTGCACATATTACTCAGAGTCACAGTCAAAAGGAAGCTGGCTGCCTTTACTTCTTTTAGCTGACTCAAAGCTCTAGCACTCAAAAAGCATTCTCTTTATTTGTGGAACTGGGAGAAAACAGGAGCCAATGAATAAATCACACAAACCAACCTGCAGGTCAGACCTTTGCTAATTACCTTAATTCCATCAAACTGCTTAAGAATGTCATGTATGGAAAGACAGAGGGCTCTGCTAGTCCAAATGCACATGCTGTTTTCAGAGCCTGCAGACCTACATCCGAGGGGCCGCTCGCTCCTCTGAAAGCCGACTCTGGCAGAGGGGTGCCTCAGTACTGCTCTCCCAGATGCCAAGTGCTCCGAGCCCCAGGCTGAGGAGGGGGAAAGGCAGCAAGCAGCATCACTGGTTCTGAATTCCTGCTTGGGCAGTGCCGTGCCAAGCCCAAATGCCTGCTACAACTTTTCAGAGGAATTTTCTATGGGGAAATTTTGGCTCTGTGCAAGCTGGTGTCTACAAGACCCTGCTGACATCAGGGGAGCGGGGCTTCAGCACCGCACAGAAGGCAGCAGCAAGCCTCTGGTGAATTATGGTGCGACCTGCTGGGTATGTCCAGGTCGTCTTTTCATTATAGGAAGCGTAGGAGGACCGGTACCGTGAACTGAAAATGCTCACAAATGACAAACTGACTGTCTTCAGTATATTTAGTTTTCTTTCTTTTCTTGCAGCAGAAAAGCAGCCTCTCCCTTGAAATTATGACTACTATTTCTATTACAGGCGAGCCAAGATCCCTGCTGTGCTAGAAAAAGGTAGTGTGCCTCTGTGCACTAAGCCATTTTTAAGGCTTAGATTAACTATGTTCAAGATACCATCAATTAATGCATGTTTTGCAGTGCAACTTCCAAGTGTTTTCTGTTGCACTTCAGCACTGTAATGTAAAATTAACCTGTTGTTATAGATCTCTCACTGAGAACATGCACATTAGATAAGCTGGTGGCTCTTTCACTGAGACATGCTACACCTTAGTTTAGCCCTTCAACATGCAGGGGCTACACTAACAAAGCACTTTTGCTGGAAGAATGCAAGACATGCTTTGCTGCAAAGTTCAACCTACAGCATGCAGTATCTGTACTGGTGCAGACCTACTGAATCTGCTGAACTGGAACACACATGCCAACAGAAGTTAATCACTACAGCACTCCACATTTGCACTAGTACAGATCCTATCCAGAAATATGCAACACTTTCCTTGGTCAAGTGTGCTTTACATTGGTTTGCACATTTTCAGGCTTATAAAAATGTTGCAAGTGCAATGATAATTACTGCTTAAAACCACAAGCACATACTAGTACAGAATTTCCTTACAGCACTTACAGACTTTGAAATTTGTCATGGGCAAATTACTGAAAGATGCTGTTTAGTATGCAATGGCTTAAAACAAACCCTGCATTTCCCAGCATTTAGACTTCAAGATGATGACCATCCCAATTTATTAAGCTACCACATTTTTTTATTAAACTAACCTCTGTGTTCTGCATACACAATTGTGCAAATGTTACATTAAAAAATGGGAGTGCAAGTAGGTACAAGTCCTTTATTTGTAGAATACACTGCTCGGTAGGTATGAAGACCTGCAGTCTGCAGCTGATAATCTCTCCTCCTGGCTCAGAAGAGGTCAGAGAAGTTCTCCCCTCTGGCAGCTGGCTGCAGGCAGCCCTGCTCAGCTGTGGGATCTGCACCATAGCACAGCCCAAGCAGAACCGAAGTACCTCTAACTGCTACCAACAACCAAGCAAATCCACGGCCAGGCCGACACCTGGGAAGCACTAAGGTGGTGGTGCAAAAGCCCTGCTTCTTCCCCAAACCAGGGCTAAACATGAAGCGCCAGAATCGGTGTATGCATCAAGCCAGATACGAGACCGAGGTAATCCATTTATTTTAGAATTTAAAATAACTGTTCTTAAACAAGCCTCTGAATTGCTTTCTCAAGAGGACCTAAAACTAATTGTTTTCAACTAACTAATTCTTTACGGGATAGTCTGTACTGCAGCCTTTCCTCCCGTGTCTTAAAAGTCCTTGGTCCTCATTTAAAACTTATTTTCTTTCTGAGTAAGTTCCTTACTCAGTGGTACTTCGATTTGCTTTTGTTACAACCACATAAAGTGTCAACATGAGCGTGGGGCTGGTATTTCCTCTTCTTTAAAGCTCGGTGTAATAAACCCTCCAAATTTTCAAATGCAGTTTAAAACACAGTTTGACCAGGGGAGAATTCTAGACAAATCAGGACCCGTGAAAATAGAAATCCACTGAGTAAGTGCTGCTAGGAGAGCTTTTAAGTGAACAATATAGCACTGCTTTCATGCTAGAAGGTGATCTTCTTTGGCTCACATTTTTCCACACTCAAATTCAGGCAGGGAAAGAGGGCCAAAGTGTAGCCTTTGCCATTAAAAGCATTAATAAACTGCTCTAAGAAAAAGAACACTATGGAATTTATAGAATGGTACAGCGGAAAAGATGTCCTTAGAGAAGATGTTTCAATCTAGTTTGGCAGACTTGCAGTAAGACTTTTTTTAAGTAACAGAAAAAATGAGAGCGCTGAGAGCAAGTAACACCAGCAGGCTACATGCTGACGGATGGTGCACAAAGGTCTACAGGCGCCAGTACGCTGGTCTGGATCCCTTCGGAAGTGCCTCCAGCTGCATGGGGACTGGAGGTGATGACAGCCCAAGTGATGCATGGCTGCACGCCGGAGCACACCAGAAAGGGTAACAGGCTCTGGCTGTTGCAAGACCCCAAACAAGAAGTACTGCCACCCTACTTCAGCAGCGACTGAAACCATGCACAGATTTGCAAGGACCGTAAATTTGTATTTGCTCTGATGAAGCTTTCAACAAAAACCTCCTCAAATAACGCTTCCTCTAGACAGTAAGCGCCTCAATCAAAGGGACAAAGTCATTCCCTCAGCAAGTGCTGAAGAGCAGATGGACGGAGAAAGCACGTGCAATAGAGATGACCACTGATAAGGTGTCTGAATCGCAGCCGTGGTGCTGACACGCAGAAAGGGAAAAGATGATGATTTCAACCATGAGCTTTGAACCCTGACACTCGGGAGCGACGTACTGGCTCACAGATTGCTCCAGCCAGACAAAGCTTCTGCCCTTCGAACCGTGTTACTTACTTGGACGCCATACAGGAGGTTGCATCATTACGTGCTGAAGCAATGTAGAAAGCAACAGCCCCAGCAGCGAGCAGCAGCTCCTCTCCCACGTGCCCTCCCCAGTCTTGTATGGGAGTGCGTCAGCAAATGAATTAGGCCTCCTTAGAAAAAGTTACAGCAAACGATGGCTTCATGGGTAAAGCGTAACACAAAGCTGCTTCATCAAATTCACTCCATAATGCCCAGCCAGAGAAATGTTTAATGAGTCTGAATGCTGAAGATCAGTATAAAGGACAGGATGCAGGAGCCAGAGAAGGCTGTCTGGCGAGTTACCTGTTGCTCTGAGAGCTGAAATGGCCTGTGGCACATTTAAGAAAAGGGAGCTCTTGCCTTTTTCCAGATATCTCATTTGGGCAGCAAAACAAAAAAGACAGAAAGGCCCAATAAGAATGACACCCCAGAGCACGCGGTCTGCGATTTAACACACACATTTGAGCTCCATATACACTCAGCCCCTGCAAGAGGTAAACGAAACAAAGAAATTACTTTGAAAACTGTTGTTGCAGGTACAGTGATGCATATCCCAATATGACATTTTCTCACATTGTCCTGAACTCGAACAAATGGGACTTTTCAATCCCTTAAAATTTTCCCCCATTCTCAGTCTTACTAAGAGATGTAAGAAACTGGGTACTTAAATGCAATGGCTGCTGCATAGCACACATTAAAAACACACAAAAAATATGAGTCCCAGGCACACAGGAGTAGGAAAGCGTTTGCTGCTGAAATGCCAAGAGAGGGAAGGGTAGGCAGAGGACAACAAAATATAGTAGATGTTGTTAATTCAGGTATGAAATAAAGTTGTACTTACCACAGAAACTGACTTCAGGTGTTACATGCACACTCCCCCAAACTGGAGAGCAGCATTTAATCAAGCCGTGAGAAACAGGGTGGCGGTAAGGGGATCTATCTTTAAATGAAAGGTGCATGAATGAACACATTCTTTATTACTCCTGATCACAGATAACAAGTGCGCTTGTTCTGCCCCAGAGAGGACAGAAGTTTTGCTGCAGGCAGAAAGCGACCGGCCAGCCTAACGATGTGCTGAGACTTGCTCCTTGCGGTGTGCCCCAGATCACCCACCTACCAAGAGCATGGCAGAGAGGGTCACGGCTCAAGCGGCCATGTATTTCTGTTCATGTCCTGTATCTGGACTTTGAGTAAAGCTCCCCTTCACAGGAGGCTACAGCGGATAGTTTAACCGATGAGCAGGGAAACATCTGTGTAGCAGGCACTGTGAGCAGCTGAAATCTGTCTGCTGGACCAGGTTCCCCTGAGATGAAAACTATTAAAGGCAATAGTAACTCGGTATTTTTTTTTTTTTTCTAGGAAGTCTTTTAATTTCTACTGCAGAAAGATAGCAAGTTTTGTCTCACGTAAGTTAGCCAATAAAATCTCCTGCCTCTCCCTCTTTACTGATCCTGGTGTAATGTAACCCAAATAAACGTAGAAAAATTCATGACATCAATTCAAAAAGAGGTTTTCAAACTGAAACACGGAAGCAAATGCTGTGATCATTTATCTGCACACGCAGACTACGTAAGCACGGCGTCAGTGTACAGAATACATCAGATCTGTACATTACAGACAGATGTCCTTTTGCGTGCATTCCTTCAGCACATATGGACACGTCCGCTTGCGCACATCAGAAGGCCTGGAACTACTTTTCTGATGTGCATGCACGCCAGCGGTGTACGCACACAGGCTGCTATCAGAATGCAAAGCAGCAAAGAATCATTTGCTTTAACAGACTTATTTTGGCAGAACGGCAGCTAATACATTTTGTGACAGCTCACAGCTTACTGTTTCTGGATGAGCAGAGAACTCTCCCATTTCCCAATCAATCCCACATCACTTGCCATTCAAGGCAAAACCTGCAAAGGCTACCGAACTTCCAGAATCTGCTTCCTGCTGATTTCTCATATGCTGTTACATACACCAAGGCTTAAAGAGCAGCAAGTATTTCTCCTCCAGGACTGATGACCAGCCTGTCAGCTGCACCTAGAGCAGAATCACCACACAGTGTCTACAGAACAGGCCCTCGGGGCTGGCTTCCCCAGCTTTGCTCAAGTCCAGGGAGCCAGGCACTCGCTGTGAGCCTGGACCCTGCACTTGCTCCTCTTTACAGTCCCCTCTACTAGTGCACTGACCATGCAACACAGGTCCATTTCAGTGTATCTTGAGACTGCAGCATGCATCTGCTCTCTTAGAAGGAATCCTAGCCTTGAACAGAAAGGCACGATAGCACAATTGATTTATTCTTCTATGTTCAAGTTGTACGTTGCACGTTCTTTTCAGTTTTGAATCCAACTAGCTCACTTTGCGCATTTAAAGATCTAATTATTTCTCCTATTCAAAGAACAAAGGTCTTAAAACATATCCCCTCCTGTCTGGCATGCAAAGGTTACACACAGTGCTGCTACTGGAGAAGGCAGTGAAGCTTCCAGCCTGTGCCACTCCCAGGGATGTGAATTGCACCGAGCAGGGGCTTTCTGCAGGCAGCCCGAGCCCACAGCACCAGGGCAGATGGAGGTGCCCGAGAGCAGGGCACAGCAGGAACCGCGCACTGGCACTCCTGCACAAAGCCAGCCAAATCCGTTAAGCAGAACGGACAGAAGGAACACTGACAAGAGCACCAAAATCGCAAAAATAGGAGTAGCTGGAGACCGGAATGTATTTTGAGGATACCAGCACCTAGCTGTGGACATGCACGCTAGTCCCTTTCTTACGCACTGTGGGATGTGGTCCACAGCTAGCCAGACAAAAGACTGGAGACCCCCAGGCAGGGTGAGAGAACAGGTCTCACCAGGTAGCTCCCTGCTGCAGAATGAGTCTGAGGCAGCGCACAGAGAAAAACATTTGCTCTGTCTCTCCTCTTACTGCAACTCCCATCTTGTACCAGTTTCTTCCAATGCTGCTGCTTTTGAAAGGGCTTCACACCCTTGGCAGGATGGCAGCATTCACCTTTTTGCTCAGAGAAAAGACAGAGCGGGTGCATCCACTGTGCTGGTTGGCACAGGCCCTGCAGCTCAGCCTTCTCTGTCCCGTGACCCAAAGCACGTTGGGTGGCTGCAAGGCTGTCTCTGCCCTCGCACACCACGGAGTTCGAGGGTTTCTGCCGCAACAGGCACTCTGCCTCGCAGAGGCGGAGGAGCTGCAGCTCCTCGCTTAGGCCCATCTCAGGGAGATCCTCTGTGATCTTAGAGGTCTTCTCCAACCTAATGATTCTATGAGGTCAGGACTCTGCCTGCTGGTGAGGGAAGGTGTGCTGTTGAGCCAGCCCCAGCCCCAGGCACCTCTGCCTGGCAACGTGCTGCTTTACTGGCTGCTAAACAGAATTGTCGCGATTTGTCTGCAGCATTCATTACTGCCCCATGGATAGGGTAACTGACCCCAAGAATAAAGATGGTTAAACTTTCTAATTTTTTTTTTCATATAAAAGTAGACACGTCCTTACAACAGAGGAAGGTCGATCTATCTAATCAGAATGACTTTTTTTTAAAGTTACTTACAGTGAATTTTATTTTTCAAAAACAAATTATGTTTTTTCCTCAAGAGGCTTTTGAAACCAGATACCCAACTGTAGTCCAAAAATTATCAGCCCTACTTATACACAAAGCATCAGGTTAGTAAAAAAGTCACCCAGTCAGTTCACTGTTATGAGAATACAAGCTATTTTTACACAGCTCCTGAATGAACCTGTGTCAGTTGTAAAGCACATTACCACACATGCCGAGACCTGGAGCTATAGCTTTCCACCTAACAACTTCACAGCATTGGTGTCCCTGCCATCCAGAGTAACGTTTCTCTTCATCAGGGCAAGATCCATGAAAGTAGTGCTTCAACAGTTAAGGCACATCTGGGCCTTTGTCCCCAATTTCATCCAATTCTTACTTCACTTGTCATTAGTAAAAACCCCAAATTGTTACTTGTAAAGAACAGGATATGCAACAAAAAATAGTAGCATAAGAGTCATAGTTTGGTAAGCAATGTTATTAGCTATTGCTTCACTGTTAGGCTCAATAGTTAAACAAATAATGACGCCTCCAGCAGGCTTAAGCCTGATTTGTACTCTTGCTCTTAAGTCATAAAATCACCTCTGCAATTCAAAGTCAGTAAACCTCCATGACCAACAATTCAGTTTTCTTTTCTGAATGTTATGTGGAAGCAGGAGTCCAGGTCATCCCTCCCTCTGCCTCTCTTCCCTTGTTGAAATAGTAGTAATAGGCACAGAAACAGTGTTATTTCTGACCGCAAGTTTTGACGAAAACCCTGCTGTCCTACAGCCTGTCAAATGCAAGATGGTACTGAGCAGTCCTGCTGACAACTCAGGCCGGTGCCTTGAAAGCCACAGTACTCCCTGCTCGCACAGGGACAGTGACCTGCCACGGGAACGCTTCGGCAATCCAGCGCGCTAACCTGACTGAGCACAAAGGCGAGCGGGCTCTCTTCGTGCTGAGAATGAGACTCCCGACAGAAGCTCACTTGGCACTTACAGTTACAGCATCTTACATACAACTTCTCAAAGACTAACTTCTAGAAGACAAGCATTGGTGCTTAACCACCTTAGGGAGTAAAAAGCAGTGTGAAGAGCTCTTCTGCTTCTCTCTGGCTCAGGCAGAAACAAATACCCATCTAGAGTGGGCTGCACCTGTACTGCAGCTTCCTACGACCTAGCCTGAAGGCTGTCGCAGTCTCATGACAAAGGACATCGTTTACTCATTGACCGTGTGTGAGTGCAGACCCCACTAAGTTCCAAAATCTAACAACAGCCATTCTGGATACCGAAAAAATATCCCACCAACAACGCCACCTAAGCATGCCCATGATGAATATACATGTCCTTTTTCACACATTCATGCATTGGTAACATCTACTGCAGAGCTCTGTCCTGTTATAAAAGCAGCAGTGTTAGTCATTGCAGTAGGGTTAGTTTATACAGGATTCTGTTTTATATAATTAATGGAGGTGAAACTTACTGGCATATCTCGGCTGCAGCCCCATGCAAGCAAGCAGAAAGCAAAAATATTTAAAATGGAAGAGAGGAACTGGCTAGCAGGCAGCTACACTCACCCTTTTGTACAGCCTATGGTCCACCAGTGGGCTTCAGATTGCAAAACAATACCAAAGAGCTATTAGCACACACATGGCAATAACCGTACCTTACCAACAGCTTCACTTCAGGGAGGAGGAGACAACACTTCTGCTTGCCTGGAGAGAAAGAACCCTTCCCGCTCCTGGCTAGTGGACTACTCCTCTTTAGCAGGGAAGAGCAGACCTATGTTTAGGTGTTTTAGGGCAGGAAGTAATGAGCAAGTAAAATAAACCCAACACTGTCACCCCTGTGGCATTTCTAGCTGCATCCTGCCTTCCCTCGCAGTGATCGTCTGGTTTCTATCTCACTCCAAATGCTAGACTGCAGATCATAATCACAGCCTAGCAATGGTGCAGATACCTCGCAGAAGAGCAAAATTTTCCTAAGAATCAGAGAGAATAGGAAATAGGAGGTCACCTTCCTAGTGAAAGCTGACAGTATGGACCATATACGGCTTCAGTTCAGCAAAGCCAAACCCACTTGTAGCTCTTGCAATTCCTTGCAGCTCTAGACGTGTTGTACCTGGGGATCACCAAGTAGGTGGATTCTTCCCAAAATCATTAAATATGCAAACCCTTGATTCTGCCTCACACAGGACAGCGTGCCAGGAGACAGCTCAACTCACAGTAGGTGTAATGGCAAGTTTTAGGTTGAAAGTTAGTCAAGTGCCAGCTGACAGGTCCAGGCACCATGGGAAGATGGGCGAAGCTCTCCTGGGAGGCCAGGAAGTTTCTGTTTCTCATTCTCAACAAACGACACTTCTGTGACTAGTCGTGTTGATACCATGTTATGGCTGATGCATGTTTTTCACCAGAATTTTGAGAATATGACAACAGATGGATAAATACGTGTGTTTTTTTTTCCAAAGTCAAAAGGAAACGATACATGTCTGACTGTCAGAATGACTGCTGATGATGAATGACCACTTTTGTCTCCATGACATCCAATAATACTCAGCCACCAGAGCTCTAAGAATACATTTGACCAAAACTTACATTTCTTTTCTGACTGTCATCAATGTCTAAGTATCCGTTACTGAGAGAGCTCCAACCACAGAACCCCTCTCATTAAATCTCTCAAAACATCTGAAATACCATCTGATCAGGCAACAAGTGTTAAGTCCAGGAGATCAGAAAACACAAGACCAACATGCCCATCCACCCTAGATCCTCAAGCTGATCGGAATCATGTTTGTGCTATGAGGCCTTTGTGCCGAAAAGCTAGTAGCTAAAATAGGACAAGATGACCATTTAAGCTGTTCTGAATGCTAGCAGACAAAGAGTTCTCATAATCGGCTTAAAGCAGACTTTGATCAATTTAAAACAGAAAAAAACCCCAACCAACCATATGGTTGCCAGCAGAAACCCGGAGCAAATCTTGCCTAAAGGCTACAGAGCTCTCAGTAAGAGTAATTTACTGGCCCAGCAAGAGAATCTGCTTGTGGACAAAACCCTAGGTTGAACAGTTTAATTTTTTTTAAGGTTGAATTCCTGAGCTTTAAGAATTTACTGCCATTTCACTTAGCTCACTATCCTTATGACAGACTGCGAGTGGCTTTTACAGCTGCCGCCCCCTCCACCTCTATCAGCTGACAGAAATCTGCTACAAGATCCTGCGTCTTTGATGTTCCTGTGCATGCTCTCTTTCCTCTCACTCCCTCACATTTTCCAAAAATATCTGCCACTTCTATCCCTTGTATTGACAAGGCACTGTGGTTTAACAAGTGGCTCCATAGCGCCAATTTAACTCTACAGAGCATTAAATAACATTAGATGTTAGCTATTATAGCTTGCTGCTGGATGTTCAGGAGCTTGGATGGCTGAAGTATTTCTCTATGGAGACTGGAACTTTCTCAATTTGTTTACAGCGACAGTGTGCTAATTTTGAGCATTTCAAGCGGAGTCCACGATGGGATTCCAACAAGCAGTACTCCTGAAACAGTGCGTGGGGCTGTTAGCCTAAGTACCAGTCACACCATCATCAGCTATGAGTGTGACACAGGACGCACAGCAGACTGAACAGATACGATTAGGAGGCTTACACACAGTTGGTTTTAAGGTTTTACCTAACATCCCAAGTTTTACTACTCCATCCTTAGAAAGAGGTAAGCAGGAAATACCAAGCAGTGAGGAATAAATCTAATTATTAAGACACAGAAAATTCAGAAAGCTTGAAGAAGAGCAGATGAGAAGGAAGCAATTCCCCCATCTTTCACCTGGTACCCCAGTGTACACGCACCATGAACAGGGCAGCTCAGAAATCTGCTACAAGATCCTGCGTCAGAAACGGTGTTGCAGAGCCAAGCTTGGGAAGGAACGAGTGGCTGGTCTCGCGAGGATATGGCTATGCTGGGAAAAGCATGTGGATCTCCCCCTCAGGGTGAGCAAGCAAACGGGTCAGTCCAAGTCAGCTGAGATGCTGAAGCAAGTGAAGCTCTGTTTTAATAAGTAGATCTGTATCAATTCCAGTATTATACTTCCTTTGCAGTTGTTTACATAAGCAAAACACTTCAATCTGTCTTCAAAATCCTGCATGGTAATAAAGCTCTAAAAACCCGATTTCTATGTTGTTCTTCGCTGAGCGCAAACCAGCGCAGTACCGGATCTCTCTCTATGGAACTGGCAGCCAGGAGTCCGTGAGCTATTTCGGCAGTGCGATCCCAGATGCAGCCCAAGCGCACAGAGCACGAAGTGTTTTGGAAAACACCTTTCTTTGCAACTGCTTGCTAGAGCTTTTTTGGCAAGCAGGAGGAATACAGGGAAAGAGGCCTGAACTTGTCACATTTCTAAACACTTCTGTAAATCTAGCAGGCTGGTAACTTCACAACTTTTTCAAGCAGAGTCTAAATGCTGGTTTTGTCATGTTGGTAAGTCTTGCTTTCATTTTTGGCATTTGCCAATGCCAGAATGCTCCTGGTTCAAATTTGTGTCAATTATCAATATTAGTTACACTAACACAGCTTTAAGCTCTTACGATTGCTTGGAGAACATACACGACCATGAACGTGCAATCGACTTTATTTCAGAAATAAAAGCAAGGCAGTTTTGAAACACAGTTAGCAATTCAGCAGAAATAAGTTACCTTTTCCTTCTGTTGCATCCTAGCCAAGATGATGCACGAATTCCTAACTAACCACAATTGCTAACAAAGTGCCTGTGGACACAGACAGCACTGCACTGTTGTAGAAGTTCAAGTACTGTGCAGTGTGATGTAAGTCAGAGGGAGCCTACTGACAACGGATCCCCCCATCCCGCTGCTTCACTTTTATTTCCTGTCTATAAACACCCAAGATCTAAACCTGTCCCCCAGAGATGCACAGCAGCAGCGACCACACTGCTGAAGAGAGAGCAGACTGACTACTGGCAAAGGGAAGGGTCCCGCCTGCAGACTTCAGTGATGCAAATACGTAGGGTCTCGCTCTACAAAGGAACAAGAGACGCTGAGAAAGAGGAAAGCAATGAGCTGAAGGCAAGAAGAACTGCTGGAATCATGGGCAGTTTAAGCCCTGGAGAGTCTAGGTTACTCAACAGCCGGAGACTTAACTGAGCGTGGTTGAAGTGCATGGCACATCCTGGACGTTGGCAAGAGGCCCAGCGACACAGCCAGTTGCGAGGTATTCTCTGGGCTTGTGTGTGAGCGCCGGCTGTAAGACCCTGTCAGGTTGACCCCAGAGCCTCCACGGAGGGTGTCTCTATCCCAGCCGAAACCAGGACAGATGGAAAATGGGCACGTGGCCTCCTCAGGGACTGCCTGGATCTCAAGCAATTCTGAGAGAATACAGAAGTTCTGAGCTTCTGCCTGCTTCAGCGGGACATGCTGCCTAACCAACACAACAAAACAAACCTGTTGGTCTCTTCTGCATACCCTGCTGAGAGAAAGAAGCCACTTGTGCTTCTTCCTGAAAAACTCTAACAACTGTGGCTGTTTCAAGTGCATTTGGAATTGGCTGGGAAGCCCTCTTTCTTGTCCACACATGTTACTTTGCATTGAACCTGCGGGTAAGATGTCCTTCCACAACATGAGCCACGCTGATCTGCTGAAATCCTACAAAAAGGATTTTAATGTTTCTAAAATCAAGTTTATCACATGCATCTCAGAGCTCTCCTTGTTCAAACATCACTGGGCTGAACTAGACATGCTTCAAAATGCATCAGATCTGACCAGCTCCTGAGTGGATGAAATGCATGTGTGGTGAGAATGGAGGGAGCAGAGTCAGAAACATCTGAATTCACTTTTGTCTAGCCAAAGTTCCAGCTTGCAACCTGATCATATACGGGATCCTTTACTGAAAAATCAAACAAATGCCCTGCGTGTAGCAGAGCACTGGTTTGGTAGCGCTAGCTGCCATGCGTGAGCGCTCCGGCAAGCCTGCACAGGTTCCCACACTGGCAGGAGATGATTCATCTTCATGTCTGTGTCTGTACTCCCAGCTTACTGAGGGTATGTGTGGAGTGGCTGATGTGAATGAACTTGTCTGCTGCTCTCTTGGCACATTCCACCTATTCACATTAAAAAAACCCTCTGTATTTGATGAGAGTTTACTAAATGATCTTGTGACCAAACTAAAGGCATTTCCAGTGTACCGCCAGATGTCACATTTTGCACTTTTCCACATACCAGGAATGCTTCGTGCAGCACTTACAAGCTGTAGCGGATTCAGTAAGCTTTTTATCAGACTTCCTCAAGTCCAACTTTTAAAGTCATGTGCCTTGCTTTGCTCAAAGTTTCCTTATTCTGTGTCTGCCCAACACAATCTGTGCTGCTTTATCAGCAAAGGAGCTGAACATGATTCTCTTTCAGCAACAGTCCAAAGTTAGAGATTTCGTTTTTGTTGGTATACCTTGGAATCAGCTGGGATTCATTACATGATCAAAAGATCTGTAGCAAGCTGATTCTATTGTCCTTTACATTGCACTCGTTGCTGACACACTTGAATACTGTTACATTGCTCTAATGAAGGGCAGATGCCAAAAGACAGCGTCATACCTGTGGCGGCAGCGTCGTAAAAACCGCATAATCTTGCGAGCAGCTTGATCCTGCTTCTTGGTAAGCAGACTGCTTCTAAACACAAAAAAAAACCCAACACTGGAGTGTAGGCAAAACTGAGGAGAATACTACTAAACGCTGAACCACTGGCCTTTGTCTGTAAACTACAGCACAGCCCTGATGAACATAAAAACGATACATAAAGATCCTGGTAGCCTCTAGCATCCCAAGAGCTCACCTGAGTTTCTGTTGTACAATGGTGGCTGCCCGACGGTTTTGCCTCCTCTTCCCACATTCTTTGTAGCTGCGATAGTACTGCTGGATCAGCATCGCGGCTCGTCGGCTCTGCTGGAATTTTTTCTGCTCATAATAACTTCGGAATTTGCTCTGGATAAGAATGGCAGCTTGTGTCATCTTTTTATAAAGTGCATACTACAAGAGAAACAGAGGGAAGCTGAGGCATTCCAATAAAACCAGCAAGAAGCAGGTTCCTATGGTGAAAGACTTGTGCCACTAAGACATGATGAGAAGCAAATGAGTATCTACTTGCTGATTGGGAACTGTATGAGAAAAAGGGTGACAACAAACTGGAACAACTGTGAGATTAGGTGCAGAACCTAGTCTGCATCAAGAAAGCAACCACCTGTTTTGCTGCCCCTGGCATAGTTTGACAGGATTCAGAATCATAGAATAGTTTGAGTTGGAAGGGACCTTTAAAGGTCACCTAGCCCAACCCCCCTGCAGTGAGCAGGTACATCTTCAATTAGATCAGGTTGCTCAGAGCCCCATCCAGCCTGACCTTGAATGTTTCCAGTGATGGGGCTTCTACCACCTCTCTGAGCAGCCTGTGCCGATGTTTCGCTACCCTCACTGTAAAAAATTTCTTCCTGATATCTAATCTAAATCTCCCTCTTTCAGTTTGAAACTGTTACCCCTTGTCCCATCACCACACCCCCGATCAAGAGCCCCTCCCCAGCTGTCTCGTAGCCCCCTTTCAGCACTGAAGGCCGCTCTGAGGTCTCCCTGAAGCCTTCTCTTCTCCAGGCTGAACAACCCCAGCTCTCCCAGCCTGTCCTCTCAGCGGAGCTGCTCCATCCCTCTGAGGTTTTATTTAATACCTAGCTAGCAGAGGTTCTACATGTACATGCTAATGACCAGACCCAGCTCTACTATACTTATGAACAACTTTGGAACTGGAGCTGATCCCGAGTCATGTTTACACTGCTTCATACACGTACTGCAGTGGGTCTGAGTTAGAGAGAAATCAATTGCCCACACTTAGAGGAACTGTTTGTTTCCCTTGCATACAGAACTCTCCTTACAAAGTACAGGATGCCCATTGCTATGCAGCCATTGTTTGTAAAGACTCATAACAGCAGCAGCAAAATATGCCCAACTAAGTGATGATAAGGACAAAATGGTGTGAATGCCTATTCCAAAACCCTAACAAATTAACTAAAACCAAAACACACTTTTTTTTTGTGTCTTCAATTAAAAACCTCTTTTAAACAAATTACTTTTGTAAGGACCGAATTTCCTGCTCACAAGTGTATTCCACTCTTCCAGGACATTTAACTTTTAAACAGCACATTTCTTGTTTCTATGCCATAGCACAACACTGAAAAAGTTTTGATTGCTTATATATCCATTTAAATCCAAGCATTTCAAATGGAATAACATGATTCTAACTTAAAAAACAAAAACAAACAAAACCCAAAACCCACAACAGTTAATCAAGCAAGTCTAGTACTGAGCTTAAGTCACAGGCAAACTAAACCTCACTAGAAGTCTGTAACAAGCATCCACTGAACTTGCAAATTTGCATGAGCAGTCACACACATCCAAAATTCCCTCTAGCACTGTATTATTTCTAGCCCCATGAGTCCAAATAAAGCAGGAACAAACTCTTAAAAAATAAAATCTTGTTCATGCAACATCCTTTTCCTTTCAAAGTACACAAGTAGACGGCCACTTAACAGAAATCATATGCACTCATGCATATTTTTAAAAGTCCTTCTTAAGATAAGAGATGTAGAATAACATACAGAAGTTGCACCCATACCTCTGAACTTATACTATGACAGAGGCTTTCAGTATTTACTGATCTTTTTTTGAAAGTTTTAACACTTTCAAAACTTATGTGTCTGTTGTTCCAGCTATGACTCTTCTGCTCACTTTATCAGACAGGTGAGACACAGAAATAGCAGCCACTGCCCTGAATAGTGTAATGTCCTAACATATCTCAGTTTTCTGTCTGCTGGGGAAAAAAACACCAAAAAGCAAACAAACAACCCCCCCGCCAACATGATCCCAAAGCAAAAAAACCCTCCGATATCATCACAGACCACCATTTACCAAATTTCACTTTTTGGAATTGAAGCAGTCATTAAATGCAGTTATATTTTGCCATTATTCATTTCCATTGGCTTTTGTTTTCTTTGTTTTTTTTCTTTTTAACATTTTTAATTAAATGGATCAGATTGTGGTTTTAAGCTAGCTACTTAAAATAAGTCCACTCATGGGCTGGTCATGATTTTCCTTCAAATTTTTAGCCCTGATGGGACTTCGTGGCTGAGTTACAAACCCCTGAATAGAAGGGTTCAAATACAAAACCATGATGTGAGCTCTGACTTTCAAATCTAGTCATAAGCCTGTGCTGATCTCAGCAGTACAGTAACAATAGAGGAATAAGGCACGTGAAAGAGAAAATAGCAGTCACTGGATAGACTAGACGCCAGTATGTTTGCTTCAACTCTAAGACACCCTTAGCTAATTAGCTGCTCCCTCTCCTCCTCTTTTTCCCTCCAGCTGGAAAGAGGATACACAGAGCAGCCACCTAATCTCTGTGAAGTGGTAAGCCTCAGCTAGTGCCGTGGCCCCAGAAAGCTCCGCTCACTTGCGCTGACAGAACAGTACTTTGACTGATACAAAATCATGGTGCAGGAGGAAGCTGAGGACGAAGATTACCCTGAGGACACATTCTCTCCAGGAAGAGCACGCCTTGCCTGCTGGGCAGCTCTGAGACAAGCTCAGCTGATTCTAGTATCTGATGAGAGCAAGGCATTGCACAGCTAGGAAATTCGTCTTTACAGTAGAAAACTACTGGCCATGACCAGTTTAAGACTGGCATCAACAGTCATGCCTCCAGTATGAGCAGCAGCGTACATGAGATGGTGGTCTTAGGAACTCAGGGCACGGGTATTTCAAAGATGAACGTTCACAATACTTCAGCAGGCAGGCAGAATGCAGCGGACATCTGTTGCACGGGTGGGATGAACATTCTCCTCTGCTCCCCGAATGCCAAGGCAAAGATCACTGAGTGACAGCTAATCAGCAGCCACAAAGGAAAGCTTGCCGTCAGGAAATGGGCTTAAAAACCTTCCCCACACCTCAGCCCACCACTGCTTATATGAGCACCTGTAGAAGCAGGAGACTTCTTTTTTCTTTTCTTCCAACCCTCCCCCCCCCCCCCAGTTGTACTACTACATTGCTAGGCTATGGCACGCCAGCCCCTGTGTATCTCCCATAAGGTTTGGTTTGCCAGTGATTTCTCAACCACAGGTATTTATCAGTGGATACTATTAAAACATTTCTCTAAACGCCAGGTTCTCCTGGTTTGTATTGAATATGAAAGTTGATTGAATATGGACTTGTTTCCAAAACAGTGTTTGTATTTGTATTACCTTCAAGGCTATCCAAGTAAGCTTAGGGAGAAACAGAAAAATACAGTTAATGTTAGTTCTGCAAATAAAGAATGGAAAAAAAAAAAAACCAACCCAAACCATCTTCTTTCAAAAAGAAGCAATTCCAGGATCGAAGACAAAGCAGTTTTTGAAAGGAATGAAGCTTCCTTATTACAGGAAGCATCACTCCAGAATGACATCCATGTGACGGGTTGGATGTGAATCATGATGCAGTCACCTAACACTAGAAAGGCTTCCCAAATAAATGTTTTTGAAGGTTGTAAAAGAGCACAGGCATCTTGCTTTTCACTTTACGTAACATGCTGCCAGGCATCAGACAGCTTCTGTCTAGCAGGGTATAGTGAAAAGAGGGACGTGGCCTCTAGCCCTCACAAAAAAACAAAAACCAAAAAACCCAACGAAAAACCAAAAAGGAAAAAGTATCTTCTTTTTCTGGGGTTGAGAACTCAGCCTAAAAGCATGTCTCCAACTAGAGTCTGGAGAACAGTCTCAGTCCTGGAATAACTCACATCAAGCTACAACCTTTGACTTCCTATAGTTCATAAGTTTAGCATGGGCAAAATAAAACAACCTACTTTTCATCTTTGCCTTTATCAAAGGCGAAACCAACTTCAATTTCACAATGAAATTTGGCAAGCAACTAGTCAGAGAATAGTCTCAGCAGGCTACACAGCATGCGTAAACGCCAATATGGAATACATCATTGCCCTCTATCTCACAGCAAAAATGCAGGTATCATCACAAACAAAATCCTTTCAAGGCTT
This sequence comes from Leptosomus discolor, assembly GCF_034619465.1. NCBI lineage: Eukaryota > Metazoa > Chordata > Aves > Leptosomiformes > Leptosomidae > Leptosomus > Leptosomus discolor. The sequence continues at coordinate 11,442,776 of NC_141410.1, read as the reverse complement.
CCCTCCAAAATTAAGATTCAGGACATGAAATTTCTGCCCCTTTCAATTTTGCAGAGTACTTCATTACTGCATGCTGAAAAGCATACAAGAGGAACAGGGGGATAATTCCCACTACAAAGGGCTGCGTTCACGGCACTTACGTGTTTTTGACAAAATTTCACTTCCTTGATTACCTGTTTGTATTTTCGGTAGCAACGCTGAATAACAGCGGCAGCCACCTCTTGCTGTTCCCGGAGGGGACGACCCTATATGGAGAAGGAAAGAAGCAGTAAGTAGTCAGACTACACCAAAAACCAGGACAGATGACTTTAAGAGGCTCACAGCAGCTTGCAGGGCACCTACTTCTAAACCTCTTCTATCAGTGCTACCAGGTCTGATTCAGGTCTAGGCATTTCCTGGAGATGTCTCTACTGTCAATTCACGTAAGGGACAAACCCTCAACATTGATCTTTACACCAAGCAGGCAACTAATCAGAACCTCTGGAGTATCCTTTGAGGATATGCGGATATGCTTTGAGAGTGCTGTTCTGGCACAGAAGGCACGCTATGGCATGCATGCTCTCTCCAGTATGGTAGCTGCTGGGTAAACATCAAGCAAATGCTAGAAGCACTGAAAACATTATGAGAGAAACTAGTTTTGTCCCAGGAGTGGGTATTACCCACATTTTGTTTTGTAACAAATTATACTCTCACACCTAACAACGAAGACTTCGGATGTTTTGGCCACATACCTTGTATTTCCTGAACACTGTCTGGACGAGTTTGGCAGCTTCATAGAGTTCTCTCTGCTCATGATCAGACAGAGTTAACTGTGCAAACTCATTTTCTACCTTCTCGCTGGTGGATGCACTCAGAAATTCAGACCAATCTGCTGCCGAGGGAAGGCTGGGTTTCTCAAAAGCTATTTCACTGACTGGTGAGCCTGCAGGGCTCAAGCTGGTGTTCGAAGAAGGGGTCAGGGGTTCACTATACAGACTTCTGAAATATCAATCACAGTAGGAATCATTGGCTCACAAAGCACCTGGGCTGGCATCACAGATAAGGACTACATTTCTGATTTCAAGACAGAAGTTCATGCTCCCCTCCCTCTCTCCAAGCAACATCCCACATTCCTGAGCCTGCCTGTACTGCATTGCACAGACTTGGCACTGGAAGAGAAGTCACGAGTCAGACCCTGGGGCCACTTCCCCCTCCCAGGCTGCATGCACTCCCATTCTTCCATGAATTTGTAGCTGTGCTGGCAATGATACATTTGACCATGAGACTGTGGCTGAGCTTGGCACACCAGCATTGAGTCCCACTGAGAAATGGCATCTGCAGGCTAAAGAATCAGTGCATGCTGCCCAGCATTCAGACCACTCAAAACCCCAGAGTCTCTTCCAGCTCTTACTGACCTTATCTGTGCAGCACTTGGCAGATGATCGACATCAGCAAGGTAACTGGCCAGCCAGCTCATTGTGGTGCTCATGGTAGCACTGTCCGTCCTCTCCACCAGCGGTGACTCCACTGGCACAAAATTCTCCCGCTTGATCCTGTCAGGCGTAGCTTCAATAATGTGCTCCGCAAGTGTCATCATGTTCACCTGGGAAGGGGGAGAGGAAAGCAAACTTTTGCTGCCTGGTAGCAGGAACCTTGTGCTTGCATGTTACAGCTCAGCTTCAGACAGACTGCCCCATTCTCCCCAAAGTGTGGTAATGAAGTCTACTGCTTGTCTCAGCATTGGAGAGAAATGCATTACCCAAAGCTCATTTGCTTTTCTGTCTCTTCTAACAAAGCACTACGGGCTTTCATATTGCCCAGACCTCTTTCTCATTAAGTGTCTGGGGAGCCTAAGAAATCTCGTGAAAGGTTTATGTCATCAGACCTTTGCTGTACGCTACTGACAGCTCTCCCTACTATCTTGCTTCCAAAGGAAAAGCGATCTTGCCACTCTTTCACTGAGATGTGCAGTAGAGCATGACAGGACAATAAAGGCACATCTAGAGAAGTCAAAATCCTTGGGATCAGAGCTTTGTCAGGAATCCTTCTGAACGATATCCTCCTGCCCATCAAGGTTCACAGGAATTTTTAATACAGAGAACAGAAAACAGTTCTTGTTTTGCAAACATCTGCTTCATCCGTGTTACGCCAGCAAGGTGAGAAGATTCAGAGATGCCAAGGGAATGCATGTAGGCTGTGCTCCCATTACTCTTTTTGCTCAGAAGACCAAACACAGTATCTTTCCCGCAGTGACAACTTCTTATCTGTCTGTCCTGCTTCTGTTGCATACCTGGTGGGATTTTTCCTTCCCCAAACTCGCTGTCTCTCCCCTTCTCCACTCTCATCTCCTTGCCCTTTGAAGTGCAGCAGCTTGGCCTGCAACCAGTGCTGCCTCTCTCGGGTCACCTTGTCTTCGTAGGGACTGCGTCCCCATTCCCAAAGGACTATGGGGCTACCTTAGCCTCATTTACTAACGTGATCAGGAGGCTCTGCTTTTTCTTTTTTCCTTGTAAAATTGCAAACAATTTTGTGCATTCTGTACACTGTTGAAGAGTACACCCATGCATGACCCTAAATGCTAACCATTCGCCTTTGCGTCCGGGTTGAAAGGACGCCCTTTGAAACCAGAACAAAGTACACATTGAATGTATGACCACCTCCTTTCACAAAGCACAATTCAGAGCCTCTAAAGGCCTCCACAGAAGTTTCTCACAGTTAGGCTCCTCTGTGCAGCCACCACGTTCTCTGAGACTGCTGACTGTGGTGCTACAGGTACGTTTACCTGCAAGTCATCCATGTGGTGTAAGCAGTCCTCGTCCCCTGCATTGTCCCTATAGGACAAGAGCTCTGCATCCACCATCTCCCTGTCAGCCATCATCAGCACGTTCATCTGCTCTCGCTGGCGTAGCCGATGGGCTACAGTGTCCTTCCCCAGCGCAGCCCCCTTCTGGCTCCCTGCCACCTGCACTGCAGACACACCAATATAAATGTCTTTTGGGTTCCACTTGATGCCTGCTTGGCTGCCAGAGCCCCTGTACCCAGCAACTTCTGGGATGGGCTGGGAGAGGTCCCGGCCATAGTCCCTTATCCCTTCACTGGGGCTGATTGTCTCAGTGGCAGATTGCTTGGAGCTGGAGTTCTGCTTCCTGATGCTCGGCTGTTCCAGGCTCAGTGCAGTGGAAAGCAGCTTCTCTTGCCGGGCTTGAAAATACTCAGGGCTCAGCTTATGTTTTTTGGGTGCAGGGTAATCCTTCTGAGTCTCACTACTGTAGTAACTGGAAGGTTCTGATCTTGGTCGTCTCAGCTCTGGAAACAAACAGATCAACGGTCAAAACGAAACATGCAACCCACGATTGCTGTGAGAACTACAACAGCTTCTGTGACAGAGCTGCAGGCAGAAGTATGTGCCATACTCTAGGATGCCCAATAGTAAGTGGAAGGGGAGTAACTATCACCCAGGGAACATAACACCTCAACTGCTCTTAAGATACTCGTCTTTCTAAAGCAGGCATTCAGTCCTCTTCTTGTTACTTATGCAACTGCATGGAGCACATGACAAAGCCCCCACAAGAAAAGAATTAAGCATGGACAGCAGGGCTACAGATGGCATCTGCCGCCCACGTGAGCTGCTTGCCCCCAGGTTTTCACATGTCAAATGTCAGCAAAGCAGCGCGTGCCCTCAGGGTTGTTTTACCTGTGTTTGTACTGGAAATCACAGTGACTCCCTTCTGAGGCTCCTGAGAGGCAATAAGCTCACTGTGCCACTGGGACACCCAGTTCTCTGTGTTGGAGTCTGTGCTCGAGGGGCACTGAATCCTGGGGTTTTGGCCAAGCTGAGTTTGCTCATCTCGCTGTAGCTGCTCCAAGCACTCCGCCAACTTCACATGGCCCCGAGACCGGGCGATGGCCAGTGGCAGTCTCCCAAGGGAGTCAGGAATAGAGATGGCTCGGCGGTCCCACTTGTACAGCACAACGGCTGCATCCATGTGCCCCAAGGCACATGCCCACATCTGAAAAAGAAGAGACAACTGACCCACTGGGCGACCTGCCTTCTCCTTCCTTTCTTGCTAACGCAGTGGAGTCTGGTCCCCAGCTCACAGAAAAATGACTCCGATAAGCAAAATCATGACGTGCTTGAACACTAGCAACTGGCTTTTATAAATGTCCTATCCTGACAAAAGGCCATTACAGAGGATTACCTGCATGCTATTCTCTCCCGTGACAGAGAAAACTCCATCTGTCAAATGAAGCTGACAGTTTGACAGCTTCTTATTTAGTAATATACATTTTTTGGGTTTGGCTTTTTTTTTTTTTTGGACACTGGCATCACCGAAGAGATGGAACTGCCTCATATGCAAAGGAATCTCTGAGATCAGAAACACGTAGACAGGACTAAAGGTTGTGAACAATGAAATCAACACTCTGCTGTTGTAAACTGGCACTTCTGGTTCCACCTGCTTTGGATTTTTGCTTGTCTAAGTTCTCAGTCACTATTTCATGATTCCAATGACCATGATATTGTAATGACTTTACAACTTCTACAGTCAATCGGTTAAAAAAAAAAAAAAAACAACTTGAGAGAAGGCATCTAAAATCCTTTCCCCAGCACAATAGGGGAGACTAGTTTTGGGGTAAAACACAAACCAGAACCACCTGTCTGTCCCCTTTCCTCAAGTTACTCAGTGACAATGTTTTTTCTGTGTGGTCTCTCTCAACAAAATGCCAGGGAGCTGATACTGCCATGTTTTACCATTTACACAACAAGGACACACAAGCAACACCTGCTCTTCAGAGTGTGAAAGACATCAGGGAAACAACACATCAGGAAGAACTCCAGAGGGTCCTCAGACTCTCTCAGAAGTTTCAGTCTCTGCCCTTACCAGAGGAGTGCAGGAGAAATGATCCACATTCAAAGGGTCAACTTCCAGCTCCAGATCGATGCTGTCTGCATGTTTGGTGCTGCAAAGGAAACAACAGAACAAATGATGCTCTGTAGCCACGTTAGGATCACTGACTCCATGCACAGCTTTACCCAGTGCACCATACCACAAAGAAGCGGCCACGCATATGCCCGTGACACGCATATTTACTACAGACCATTCCCCCACCAGAGCTCTAAGAGCATGATACATCCAGCGATTGGACTCGCTCTCTCAGGAGACAGGTCCTGTCAGGTCAGGGGACAGGAACAAGCTCAGGGACCTGGCTGTTTGTAAGGCACAATCAGAAATCTGGACAAGTAGAGCTTACATATGCTTCTACCATGCCTGTATTGACACCCAAGAGTCCAACGGGCTAGATCTTACCGCCATTTGATGAGGGTCTGGATGAGTGTAGCATAGCCCTGGGCAGCGGCTAGGTGGAGCAGTGTCATTCCTCGGAAAGTCTTTGAATGGATCAAGTGTTTGGACTTTGCCCAGCAAGCACGACTCATCATCTTCTCGCACACCACCACCACGCGGCTCTCAAAGCAGCTGCCCAGTGTCCCAGTCCCAGAAACGCACTGAAACACCACACACATCCCAGTTTAACCACTGAGGGGAGCTGCAACCTGCCCTGAGCAGGCAGCCTTCCACTTCTAGAAGTACTGAGACAGTGGCAAATGCGAGTGGAAGCCGACTGCTGTTAAAGACACCCACAAACCAGACTTGTTGCTTAGGAAAAACTGTAATCCTTTCCAACCCCCCTCCAAAACAAACTCTGGCAAGGAAGCATAAAGCTGCCATGTCTGGACACAGCCGGGTTCATACCTGCACCTGCGTTCCTCCGTTCCCACTCCCATTGCTCCCGCCTCCTACTCCTTGCTTGTGCTGCTGGGAGCCTGTCATTTCAGCCATTCTCCTCTCCATCTGCTCAAGTCGCTCCAATATTGACATCCTGAACTGGTTATCTAGGTTGGAGAAAGCCAGAATAAAGATATTTGCATGGAAAGAAAGCTCAGGTTTTGGCAGCCTACTGCAGGAAGCCACAAACAGCTATCCTGGAAGTCATACAGGAGATTTGCTCTGCTTGGCAATGCACAGGGACACTTGCCCTGCGGCATCCTAGCTCTTCAGGTTCCTGCAGCAGCCCTTTGACTGCAATTCCAGAGAACTTTCTTAAAGAAAACAGACAGAAAAATTAAAAATGCAGGCACAAGACTGATCCCTTCCCTCGTGATTCTAGCTGTAACCACACAACAAAGGACTGCGGTAATGGAACTTCTTTGAAAACCCAAGTAAAACCTAAGCAAATATAAGCATTCCAACAGCACTTCAGCAGGATTGTATCTGCCAAAATACTCTCCATTTTAGAGTCAATCCCCCTACTCTACAAGAGTCCTGAATTCATCTTGGCTTGCCTCCTAAAACCATGCAAATAATGGTACCTGGAGGAAAAAGTGTCCTCTGCTTCCTTCTGTGCTTAGAAAAAAGGAGCCTTTAAAAAGGGCCTTGCTCCTTCCCTGACAGGCTCCTTTTCTCGGTAAACAGCTTCAGCCAAGTGCCAGAAAGAGAACTACCAGAAATCACAAAGTATGGGCATTGATAAGCCAGTAACATCACCCTGAAAAGCATAACTCTTAAGCCCTCTGGTCTCTGCAGAAGTCTAAAGGTTATATTAGTTATTTTCTCCTCTTTGCATTGTAACCTGCACTATGATACAGCTACTAATGCTTGAAGAGCAGGGAGATTCAGATAGGTTATTAGGACATTGCTCAACCTGATGCTGTTGATGTCACCTGAAGCAATCTTTTTGTGCTTAGGGCTGGTCAGTGCAGCTCGAGTGGCTGCAAACACAGAAGGCTCCTTCTGCCTTGGGGCCCATACAGGGGAAGTTTCATGCAACTCATGTGAAGCTGGGCAAGGTAATTTTGTGGATAGGGAACACTTAATGAATCTTGTTATCATGCTAAGAGCATATATAATAAACTGTGGGTAAAAGACAACCCTCATCCTGTTTGGTTTCACACATCCATGGAGATGATGTGGTGGTGTAGAGCACTGATAACCCCAGAGCAAAGCCCACCAACAGTAACAGGTATCTGTGCGTCCAAATGAACAAGCTCTGATCAAGTTTTAAAAGAGAAAGTCTCCTCTGAGTGACCTGGTTACATGCAGAGTCCTCCCTGAAGGTTGCGGGAGTACTTGTACACTACACTCTGCAAGGCACAACGCTAGAGGGTATTAGAGAGATACGGATCTCTGCTGTACTGCACCAAAGACCACACTGCAGACCACTGATAAGAGACAGCTCAGGTCCACTGGCTAAGGACATCCCCTTCTCCCTAAGAGGCTGCTGTGGTTTGGCAGTAGACAGGAGCTCTGCTTCCTGCGGCCAGCTCCCACGGGCTGTAATGCAGCACTCCACCCTGGTTGCTCAAGAGCCAGGGACAAAGGAGTACAGCTAGCACCCCCCCTCTAACCTCATTTCAGAGGTGAGCTCACCATGGCTTTTTCTCTCCTAGGCCAAAACATTATCACTTATTATTAGTGCCTCATTAATAGTTCAGTTGTCCTGTTAATCGCGAAGCCTCTGGGACGGAGACTGACAGTTACATGAGGAAATACTCGTAACACAGATGCGGTCTCAGGGCCCCAGCTCCGAACTGTGGTCAGCACACAGCAGCGACGCAAGTTGTGTTTTCCCAGCAAGCCTTTGTTCCGGGAGTGCTGCAGTGTGCTGCAGTGCAGTCCACCTCGCTGCCTCCTCCTTCCCATTGCCAGGCAGAGCACGTACACTGCAGAGACTGACAGAGACCGAGCACCGCTGAGCCATCCCCTCTCACCGCAGGCCTGTGCCAAACAGAGCCACTACAACTCTGGCACCAGGAAAAGGGGCCATGTTTGCCACAAAGGTTAACGACTCTGTTCTGCACATTTAATGTCATTCTTTCTGGGTGGGTGGCCAGCACTTCCATTTCATTAGAGCTAAGAGTAGCAACACACAACAGGTACTGTATCTGAGCCTTCAACCTTGTACAGGCAAACATAGCATCTTTTAAAAAGAACAAATTTGGCTTGAACTGGTGTTATAGAACAAGCCCAGGGCGGCAAAATACTAGGGATTTGCTCCTACCTGTTTAGCTGTCAAAAAAGAGTACTTATTCTGTACAGCCAGAATCAGGAGGAGAACATAATTCCAGTGACATGCAGAAGTACAGTGTGCACATTACTATTCCCCCTACTTTTTTTTTCATGCTGAAACCACTGTGAATCAGAAATGAAGAGCACCATGTTTCTGTCCGTTTTCCAGGCTCTTCTCTCTAGGCTCTGTGATCTCTAATGAGTGAAGCCTCCACCTTTCCCGATACTGAGCTACTGACACTGAGCGATTCCTGGCACTTTTTGTTGGAGGACTGAAGTTACTGAAGCGATGTCTGTCACCATCACTGTCCCCAGATGGGAACACTAAAGCAAAGAAAAGTAGAGACTTTCTGCCAGCCGAGAACAAAGGAAGCCCTCTCCATGTCTAGCAGGGACTGCCGGCATTTACCCAGCCACAGGGCGCACCCTTGGCTTAGAAAGCTCCAAGCAGCAAATAAGGTAAGTGGGGCTGTAGTGCATGGAAAGTATCTCCATGCTGCCCATTTTCCAGGTGATTAAACTTGCTATCTAAGCAGCTAGAACAATGCCACAACTGATGGTAATTTCAAAATGACTTATATATAGTGTTTCTGTAATAAATTCCATGGTAACAAGTACAGTGGGATGCCCCCTTCAAAAGCAACTGGTCACTTGAAGCATGTGCATTGCACTAGTCTACCAAGACAAAAAAGAAAACTAAAAAAAAAAAGGGGGGGGGGGGGGGGCGGGCAGGGAAGAGAGCAAGAACAGGAAGACATCAACTAGCCATGCTGCAAGAGTTGGTACATTCTTAGCACCACGAAACAAGAATACCTAAGGACAGAGGAACAGCCAAAGGGAAGGACACCTTCCTCCAAGGTTCCCCCTGGACTTGGCAATGAGACAAAAGGCTCCTCTTCTTTGCCACCGAGGCCTGGATGCATGCCAGATTAACGGCATTTGGACCAGGGTCAGCACAGTGCACACACCGCTAATAAAGCCAACAGATGCCTGCCTTGGGCTGCAGCAAGAACAACACATGTCACTGTTTGTGTGGAAGATCCTCATGTCATTCAACACCCTAAACAGCACATTTCCTTCCTTCCCTGGCACAGGGAAACTGCTTGCTTTCAGTTAGGGTCACAATGGTAAACCAAATACAAATGCCGATTTCTACACACTCTCCCTTTGGTGCACTCCTGCAGCACCTCTCAGGATCATTTTAAAAATCAACTGTCCACAGGTGGGTGAACTGCCAAACTATTTTACCAGGCTGCACTAGTCCTACACCCCATTAAAATCAAGATACAAAAAATACAGATGATCTTGTACCTTGAAAATCTTAGATTTTGCAGGTGCCTAATTAAAGGGTATGTCTCTAAGTGACCTCCTAGGAATCAACATTCATTAAGTCCCAAGTTTGCCAGTTTGCATTAAAACATCATCACTTCTGTATTCTCGGGAAAAGGACTTGGTCAGTGTCATCCCTATGGACAATGGCATCATGTTGAACATAAAAGTACAACTTACACCACAGAAACTGGCATGAAAACATCTTTCCTTTATATAGTCCTGGGTTCAACAGGGTAAAAAACCAAAGTCAGCACGAGTTGTATGCAATATAATCAGCTTATTAAGACTGAACTATCTGTACCCACGTCAACAGCTTCTATAGAAGGATGACTGCTACAGCTGTGTAAAACTGGACAGAAAGAAAACCTCTCATATTTTGGGAAGCAAAAGGTTGCTTTTGTGTGCGTGTCATGTACCAAACAGAACTGAGGCCTGACAAGATCCTCCAGCTCAACAGCAAAGGTACCAGAAAACACCACAACACATTCTTTAAGCAAAGTACTACACTCCATTGCAAAAGAAACCCATGTCTTCTGCTAAAGAAAACATGACACAACCTGACCCAGTTCTCCTGACTCTCTAATGCATTTTCCTGTGAAAACTCTAATTGCCAAAAAAGCATTGTCAGTGAAGCCCAAACACCACAAACGGGATGAAAATGAAGCGTAAATGCAAAAAAAACCCAACAAAACACCAAGCCAGATGAAGTTACCCAGTTTACCTTGCATGAACTAAGACCCGGGCTATAAGAGCCATAGGGCTGAATGTCCCAGGTATTATTCTGAGGAGTCCAAGACCCTTTATCCCTTATTATTTCTTATTTCGCTAGCCACACTCTTTTCTGTCTTGCCCACTTCCGGGGTCTGTGACGAGCCACCTGCTTAGCAGGCAGTGAAGTTACAGGAACACAGTTTCCACATTCTTGTCTTTTATACTCAACAGAGGATCTCATGACAAGTATCCATCTCGCAGTCCACTGAAGACAAGAGCTCAACAGCTTATAAAGTTGTCAAAATAAGCTTTTCTCCTGCTACATTATACAGGAAATCCAAACACCTCCAGCCCAGCACAAGGAGATGTCTTGCACTGGAAGCATCCTAGCTCTTTCCAAAGGCTGCAAAGATGCACGTGGATACAACTTATCCACATATTTAAGGTTTTACCCAAGGACTACTTTTGATGATGAAATTTCAGATTTTTTTTTTTGAGCCACAAAATTAGACTGCAATTTCTTCCACTTCTCAAGTTTTTCCATTACATATAAATTCGAAGAAACATTACAAAATTCTTTAGGAAACCACAAAGGTCTCTGAAGCTATTCTTCAAGGCTGCCTCCACTGAAGGTGGTAAAACCCACCACATTCCCGTATCTCCAAGACACCTCAAAAATTCACAGAAAACATTGTGAACATTGTATCTTTTCTGGAAACTATTATTCTTCAAATTTAACAATAGAAATGTAACACCGAAATTACTTCTTGCCATTATTGCTTAGCGTAACAGGAAGAAGCGGTGGCTTTAGGCCCTAAAGGACTATTTTGTGAGCAGACCGAGCCCCGGCAAGATAGGACAGCCTAGTCTCACAGAGCTTTTCCACCAGCAGCTGCTTTCACCTGACAGGAGCTCCGAGGCTTTCAGGATCTGATGGAGCTACATGCATCCACTCGCTCATGCTTCGCCCTTCCTGCCCTGCACCTTCTGCGAACCTGCAAGCCCCAGGTGCAGCCCTGGGTCACGTGCTAATTTAGGGATCTCTTCCATCGCACACAAAGCCACTTTCTCTTCTGTTGTCCTCAGCCCTTCACAGGGGAGTGAGAAGCTATCCCATGGATTCAAAACCGAGCTCAGGAAACGCAGCAAAGCTATTCATGGTGGTATTTATTTGCAGGGTCTGGTCCTCCTGAGAAAACCCGTTGTTCCAGCGTCATGTCAGGGCTGGGCTACTCGACAGCACTGGCAGCCCAAGGTGAGCCTGACTGTCCCAGCAGGGAGGGACTGGAAAGAGCTGCTTGGCCAGATTTTGACCCATACTAAGAAATGGGTTTGAATCTCATACTCATTTCCCCAAAACACGAACCATCATTTGAGTGCAGAACAAGCTTGTTTTTAATTTGTATTCTGAGGGAGCCTACTACTGATTACAGTAACGATAGCAGGTTACGGACAAAACATTTCTCAAGATGCAAAACTATTCTGGTATAAGCCTTTTCAGGATGCGTGGTTATTTAAATCAGTTAACATTTTACAGAGCTACGGCATGTACACTTGCACAGTGATGCCCAGTACGCAAGCTTTCACCTGGGACTGCAGAAGCACCTGCCGTGTGAAGCCTGCTAACAGCTTGTGACAGCTCCTGGCTGCATGTACCCTCTGTTAAAAGGGTAGCTAAAACACAGCCTTTGCAAACGTTGTACAAGTGTTTTCCATGCAAGGAGGCAACAGGGTTGCTACCAGAAACGTCCGTGATTATACACCGAATAGGACTGATCCTACAGAACTACCCAAAAGACACCCTACCGCTCCCTCATTCAGCTGTGTCGTCCTGCCAGCAGGAGAAAAGATACTGGAGACTTTAGTAAGGGGTGGAGTCCCCACCCTAAATGGTACAGAAAACCAGGGACCAAATCTGGGGGAAACGCCCATGCTGCAGAGCTCAGTTACAAGTGCAATGCTTCACCTGCCCCAGTGCCATACCCCACTCCTCTGCACTGCCCTCCCCATCCTCTAACCTGAAGACCTCTTCCAAAGACACTCTATGATTTCTCTTTTTGAGCTATGCAAGCAGCATTCCTGATGGGCGGGCACCAGCTCAAACTATTGCCTTATGCTTTATGACAAAATATAGTAAAGCCACATGTTAACAGACATCGAGTCTCAGATCCTGCACTTTCTTTGTGTGGTACTCGAAACGAGTATGGAGCCAAGAGGATACCAACCTACGGCAGTGCGTGACAAGCCCTCCTTCGCTTGACAAGTCAAGTTTAAGAAATTAGCATAGAGCGCTGCATTTCTAATGTCTGCACGCTGCTTTATTGGACAAGTAAAGATCCAAAAGCATCTCCTCTTTCATCCTTTTGCCCAGCAAGCTTCAACCAGCAAGAAACTGTCTGTACCACTCATGATATGGCAGTGCAGTCAGAACTGTAACAGAGGAAATATTGCTTTGTGCTGCTGACAAATAAATCAGCAGTTCTCAGCAGCGAGCAGTGCCTATACCACTTCCTCTTTTTTACACTCTCACCTGGAGGTCTGGGTTTTTTTGGCATGCTGCACAACCTAAATGACAGACAGTATTTGACTGGAAGGACTAAAGGATGAGGGTACATGATCTCCTGCACGTTCCACTGGGGCACTGTCTGCCCAGGATGCAATTATTTCCCCACAGACTTCTAACCACTCAACTAATGTTGCTGTCTGAGATCTGGATCTGCACGTGTTCCCGAGTACTATGCTTAAATACTCGGGAGGTAAGAAGCCACTCTGAGGGCACTGGCTTCTCAGCACGTGCAGTTTCTTTAACAGCAGCTTCTGTGATACAACATTCACTGTATGAACACACGCAGATTGAATTTAACAAGTGCGATAGCTGAGCACTTTAAAAAACCCCATGCAGTGCAAAGACATTTTTCTGTTTTGCAGAGCAGGTCAGACACACCACATTCTGTCATCCAATGCAAGCTGTGGGTGGGGATGGAAGCAGTCTAAGGACACATCACTTCTCTAAGTGCTAGCGCTCTGTTCCTGTTTTACAAATCATCTGTCACTTGCCTATAAAATCTTGCTCAATTCTTCTACACAGTAAAAATCCTGAACATCTTCCGTGTCACAGTACGAATTTGATTTGGTTTAGTACTTATTCCTGAGGTGTCATCATTGCAGGAACATATTTCTGAAATGAAACTGCGGTTAGTATCCTCAATGCATCTTACAAAAAGCTCTGTGTGGCAACAAGCTATTGCAGGTCATGGTCAACCAGCAAATGAAAGCACTTAAAATATTTACTTAATATTCTAAACCAAATGCACATCTGTGCTAGTGAGGCAGATCACTTCCAGGCCTTTTGATTAGTGAGAAATGCCACAACTACTGAGTGAGGCATGAGACGAGGAAAACAGTTACACTCTAAGCCTAAGAACAGCTGAAAAAGGCCTGTGCTTTCACAGAATAAACAAACACTACCGACCACGGTCGAATAATGAAGTAATCCAGACCTGCATATACAGGCACTATCATTGATTTTAAGCCATTAATCCACCTACTAGGGCAAGACTCTTACCGGCAACACTTTCCCCATAGTCCTTCCAATGCTGTAGGACATTAGCCACTACTCCCATGCCATCCAGGGGTTCCTCCAGACCATCCCTTCCTCAAAAGATGGTACTTGCCCCTACTTTTCATTATCATGCCACTACTAGAGAAGAGGAGAAGGAGAGTGGCTCAGGCTGACTTCTTCTCCAAGCGGCAGTCTCTATACCAACAGAGATAAAGCACTTGCTGCCTTTTTTTTTTTTAGGCTTCTCTTACCCAGATCTTGGAGGTGGTGAGATTTTCATGCTAGTTCAGCAAATCAGGGAAGATTTTAGAGATGCCATGTAGGCTTGATGTATTTTACAGGTATGGCAGACTGCTAAAAACGTCACTTCTAGTGCTATTCAGTAATTTGTATAAACAGAGCTGGCTGCCTAAGGTCACTCTCTGCATCTCAGGTCAGAAATCAGGCGTGCTTTCCCATAGGTGCCAACACTCTAAAAGATGTGCTTTTGGATATATGCACAGCGCAACAGCCTAGGAGGACATGCCGTACTGCTTCTCACCTGCACAGTGCTACCCACTGCTCATGGAGACTCCCTCCCCCAAGGGTTACACGCTAAAGGAGTTAGAAACAAGAAAAAAGCACCTCACGGGGCACTATGCAGTATCTGTGCTACAGTACTACAAGTACGGTAAAAATTCTTACCCAAGTTTTCTCTCATAAAAATTGCAAACTCCAGAAACAAAATATTCACCCAGAAATCACCAGACTGATGAGCAGAATGACATAAAATAGTCTCTATTTGCTACAAAATTACATAAACAGGAACCACGGCAAGCTACAAAACAGCGAAACGCTAGAATAGGTCAGCAAGAGAGACCAAGATCTCCTTCACTGGAAGCTGTCAAAAAGTCAGACATCAGTCCCATTTATCCCATCTCTAAACTGGGAGTGGCCTACACCATCTTCTGAATTCCTCTTCCTAGCCCCACTCTTTCTGACGAAGCGTCCTGCAAAACAAGTTTTGCAGTAACTTGTCACAGAGCAGGCGTGTGCTGCTGGCCAGGGAAGCTTTGGGCTACTGACCTCATCCTACACCGTACCAAGCCAGAACACGAGATCGTGAGCTAAAGGTGTTGGGATGTAATCCGTCCTTCTGCGTGCGTGATGCTACCACAAAAGTGCTGTCGCAACTCTGAGCCTGCATCGCAACACCACCCTGGAAGTGCTGGGGACCAACAAGGGAGGGCGAGTAGACGGAAATGCAACCACGTCCCACAGCTGGGGGCACAGGGACAGACAGGGGAGCAACAGTGAGCTTAAAAAGGCACGCATTCACGTTATAAGTACAGCAGAGTGACGGACAACACAGAAGCATGCAGACTAAAACCCAAACAAATACTGCACGACAGGTCATCCTGTAATACTTACTAGAAGCAGTACTTTATCACATCTACACATCCACCTGCAAAGGGCGGGGGTCCCAGACCCCTCTGTAGTACCTCTACCTACTTCCAGGTAAATAAAGCGGCAACATCTGGCACCAGAGGACTGACCTGGGAGTCTACAAAGGCATCAGTGGAGGCTGCAGCCAGCATCTAGCGCAGACCCCGCGGCAAGGGCGGACAGAGCAGGCTCCCCCCCAGACCTGGCTGTCGTCTTTCGCATTCTCGCAGCCAGCTGGAGCTCCTCCGTCTCACCGCAGCGCTGGCGGGAGCCTCCGCTGTGCCCTCGCCGCGCCCGCGGTGCGCGGGCTAGAGCTCGCCGGCACGTTTCGGGAGCGGGAGCGTCCTGCCGTCCGCAGCAGACGCCGAGCGACGTTCAGGGGCCGGGGGCATGGCGCTGCACACCGCCGCCCGAACGCCGGAGCCGAGGAGCAGCGTCAGGACCGCCGGGCTCCCGTCAGCGCCCGGCTCCGGGGCTGCCAGGCGGCGCGGTCCAGCATCCGGGGACGTGCGAGTCCTTCCGCGCGGAGACGGGCCGCACCTCTCCCGCCACGGGCGAACGGCTGCTGTGCCCGGCCCGCGGCGGGGCGGGCACCGCCTCAGAGCTCCGGACGGCTCACGCGCGGATCCGCGGCTGCCACTGGCACGCCGGGCGGCGGAGCCGGCAGACGAGCCCTCGACAAAAACCGCGGGAGCGGACGGCCAGCAACGGCACCAGTCCCGGACGGTGGGTGAGCCTTGCGGCTGGGAGCCGGCTGGGAGCCGGCGGGGCGGCGACCCCGCTCACCCCAGGCGCGCCCAAACGCCCATCGCCGCGCCCGACACCCTCTCGCACCCGCAGGCACCGGAGGCGCCAGCACCCGCCCCGGGGCGCCCGGGCAGCGGCGCCTAGAGCAGGGCGGGGGCAGCCCCAAGGCCCCGCCGCCAGGCGCTTCGGCTCAAGCTGCCTCGTCGGGGAGCGGGGGCGCCGGGTCCCGCCACTGCCCTCAGCCCACGCCGGGGCCGCCCGGCGCCGCCATAGCGGGCTACCAGCCCCGTCCGACGGCCTCCCCGCCCCGCGCTCAGCGGCGGCCTGCCGCGGCCGCGGGCGGCGGGAGGCGGCTGCGGCCGCCGCCTTCCATTGTCTGTGTCGGCGCGGCCGAGCGGGCGGGCGGCCCTGCCCCGCTCCACTCCCCGCCGCCCCGCTGCCGGCGGCGCCAGGCCCCGCCCCGGGCGGTGACGTCACCGCCCCCCATTGGCGGCCGCCGCCGTGTTTACAAGCGCGCGCCCCGTGCTCGGCGGCTCCGGCCGCGGGTCTGCGGGCTCCGGGCTCCAGCGCGCGGCAGTGTGCGCGGGCAGCGCCCGCGGGAACGCGGCCGCGGGCGTCCACCGCGCGTCCCCGGGAAACGTGCGTTCACACGGCGCGCTCCGCTCAGCGAGCGAATACCTGCGTCACCCTCGAGCTGCCGGGCGCTCATCTCCCTAAGCACAAACGACGACACCTCTGCGCTCCGCTAGCGCAAACGCGCGGAGCGTTAAACCGCGGCGTAAAACCCCAGCGAATGCCCGTGCTGTTTCTTGACCCAAGAGGGACTGCGGAGTTCAGCACGGGCTCACCGAACCCGCGGAGCTTCTTTCGTCGGCGGCCTGAGAACAGACACAGGCTCTCCAGAGGAATCCGATGCTGGACGCCGCAGTCAGGCTGGCTCGAAAGACAACACCAGAACAAACCGAAACGTTCCTCACCTCGATTCGATCACCTTAGAGCCAAAATAGAGGAGGATGGCCTGGGAAACACACCCAGAGCCGAGACCACAGGCTTCCTGGAGTAATGATCACAGAGCAGCCTGTCTTTAACGCGTGTGCGAAAGGGAAAAAACCAGCCAACCACATGTCATCGGGAGTGTCAACAGAACAGACAAAAGCCTCCACACCGACTGGGAGCGGGTGAAGAAGGGAGGAGGATGAACAGACTCGTTGGAAGTTCACAGCGCAGTTCCTAGCAAGGAACAAGGTGCCATGCAGCACAGGACCAAACGTGCACCCCTCTTCCTGAGGAGAGCTCCAATCTTTTATGGTAAAATGCAAGACATAAAGGTAAACACAAGTCACGCCTACCCCAATGGAGAGAGGTGTGATAAACCATGCTACTGTTCATGGCCATGGGCTTTTTTCTTACGGCTACAAAACAACATTCATAAGGACCGCACCGATACCGGATGCATCGCTCCTACAAGACTGTGCTGCGCATCTCAGCCTATCTGCATGCTAGAGAGGGGATCTGCCGTCGGTAAACAGACATCCTCCAGGGATTCTGGTGATGGACTTCTACCATCTTGCACATTTACCGCCACACTACAGACACCCCACACCGTCAAACTGGGAAGTGCTGCCGGTAGCACGCACGCACTGGACTGTCACGGATCACTTGAATGCATGCGATCGCATCCACCTCCTGCGTGCCGAAATAAGAGCTTGGGTGCCACAGGGACGGCCACGTCACGCTAACACGAGTGAGCCACCAAACCCCCCCAGTCTTTTTTTATGTTTTCCAGCTGGGAAAGACAGCCAGATCTTAAACTGAGACTCCACCAGCAGCCGAAAGGCTTCCCGTTATGCTCTCTTGCGTCAGTAACATTGACATTCCGTACTGGTCACACCCTTGTCCATCCCTTACACACTTGACTCATCAGTTCACACATTGCCTGCCCATATTTTTAAGTTTTGTTTGGGCTCCCTATGGCAGCACTTAACTCCTCCCCAACCTCTTTGCTGCAGATGCATAAGCGTAATGCCAAGAAGCACTCCTACCAGTCTCCCTGGGATTTCTGGTCACATTCCACACCAAGGAAGCGTCACCTCTACAGACACTTTTTGAAGGCAGCAAAGGCTTCACTGGAGGGCAAATGTACATGCTTTCTGCTGGAAATCTGTACTAAGAAGCCTTTCTAACTTGTTACTCATCTGTCACTAGAAGATCTCTGTCCTTCACTTTAGGAGGTGTCTCGCGTCTTGGTATTGTTTCTTAAGACAACCTCTCTACAGACGGTGAATGAAAACTGAGGTCAAATGGCTACAGAAGCACACAATGGCTTCTGAAAACTGTCAGTTTTATAGACAAAAGAGAAGAGACTACCAAGTTTATCAGAGGAGATCAGAATCACATGGGAGTGCTTCCTTTATGAGAAGAAGAAGAAAGGCTTTCTTCGAAAAGAATGAACACCGCTATTCTAATTAACTAGAAGAAACATGCAAGAACATCAGCAGCTGGTGTCCACTGTCCATTTGTAAAAGATCTAACTCATCTGTGGGGTAAAATAAGGAAAATTAGAATAAAACCAGTGTGGCTGTGTATCGTTTGGAAAAGGGTGCACTATCCTTTAGGGTGCAGCACAGACACTGAAAAAGGAAGAAGCCCTTCAGAGGATGGCTGCCTGATGTGCTGCCCCTTAGAACGCCTTCTCTGCACACTCCTTTCACTTGGCTTTATACAGTCCTAGAAACAGGAGGCATGGAGTCACAACACTTCCCAGTCACTTGCAGCACTGCTCCCTGATCCCAATGGCCAATACTTGCTCCCTGTTCAAAAAGATGGGATTTTATCCTTGCCCCAAGCTCACTACTTCCAAGAGTAGCAATTACTATAAACTGGGAAATTATTTAATGAAATATTTTTCTCTGGGAAACACAATTCCCATTGTTTCACTCAAAATACCCTCCTGTTCATCATACCTCTCCCACACCCTGAGCCCCTACAGACACTGGTTAAATGTTCTCTGAATAATCATAAGAATTACCTGCCTTTAAAAAAACTTAAGCCAGAAGTTGCCGCAAGTGCTTATGAGAAGGAAGCGTGATACATCGTACCCCTGCTGGTGTCTGCTAGTGCAGTAGCCCGGCGGAAGCAGATCCCGCTGTGACACTGCACAGGCACACGCATGGGTCTCATGGTGCTCCTCTGTGACAGAAGGTACAGCAATGTCCCCCAGTGAGCGGCGTCTCTGCTCAGAGCCTGCACTGAAAGCCGCTCAGCATGCACAGAAGTTTGAGCTCACTTTTTCCTGCTGGTCACCATGGAACTCCAGTTTTGCATGCTTGGTTTCAAGTGCTTCTTTGCTAACCCATCTTTGTTGAAATATGGAAACTTCTACAGAGGTGTGATTTCAAGTATCCCTACTATCTTAGCATTATCTGGGAGCCATCCATACCTGAGAGCGGCAATTTTATGACGCATCTATTTTATTAACTGGCTTTATTTACAGCCAATCCTTTCATGATTGAGTTACTACTGTCTGCCCTTTGATGTCTGGAGCTGTGCTACAGCCTGTGTAGCGCAGCCTATTACCTCAAAGGGATACAGCAACTACACAAGTCCTATAACTGGACAGTAAATTCTCAAGAATTTGCAGAGAAACGGCAGCCACTATGCTGTGAGCTGGGCATGTCAGGCAGATAAAGACTTGCCTCCTTAAGACAGAAACAGAGGCTAAAGGTTTTCAGATATCTGCAGAACTGAACAAAGAAAGCAGATTAATTTTTATCTTAATGTAACTGAAAATATAGAGTTCATACATAGGATGTCTTTGTCTTTATTTTAAAAAAAATTGTGGAAGACAACTGTTTATCTAAACTTATGCAAGATGGAAATTGCTTATCCTTTTACTATACTGTTCCTGGGGTATGTTAACCCTGCTTCTCTTGCAGTGGTCATACTAGCTGGAATCTTTAACAGTGTTTTAACAGTATAGTGCAAAGGAACTCAAAGTGTTCCACTAAGTTAATTAAAAATAATTTTAAAATTCTAGTAAATATTTTGGGACTACAAATATTCTTTGAAAACCTCCCCTCAAGACTACATAACAGGCAGCACGGCAAGGATTTGAAGCAGGGCAGTTAAAGTAGACAGAAAAGTCAGGGATTTGTGTATTTATTCTGTTGATAAAATCAACTCCCATTAGCTTATACCTTAGCTAGCTAAGCTAACATTTGTTCTCTAAGAATACATGGGAAGATGTTGCTGGTCCTTTAAATAAGAGCGTAATTTGCTCCCTTTGGAGCACTGTGCATCAAGGCAGAGGCTTCTGATAAGTCATGGTTAGTATAATCATTCAGTCTTTTTCCCTGAAGGGCCTCTGCAATGCAGCGGTCCTTTTACTTTTTTTTTTTTCCCTCCCTGTTAGCAATGCCCTAGTTTGTTCACTGCTGCAGTCCCCCTCCCTTCCACCATCACCACATCATAACAATCTCAAATTGAGAGCTTGCCCGCTAACCAGGAGCCCCCAGGCAAACTGCAGGAACACCAGGGAGAGCACTCACTGCCACCTTCTCCAGCTCCTCCGAATTCACCAGTGCCGAGGGAATTGTCAAACAAGAGTTTTAAAACCTATCCACTTCACATGCCACGTTGGAGAGATTGCTAACAGCTGAGTATCAGTCTCCATCACATCAGCATTGGCTGTACTTCACATGCTAGGTGCAGCCTCAGTAGCAGATGAAAAGCACCTGCAGACTCTTCCGATACTCAGAAGTCAAGCAAGCTCAATTTTGATGCTGAACATAAGACTATGTGCACTCCCTCTTTAAGAGCTATTTCTATTTCTGTTTGCAAGTATGCCTCTACAGCCAAGTCACAACCTCTCTTTACTCCTGCAATGACCAGTGGTCTGTCTCCATTCCGCTCGTGTCTACAAACATCATAAGCAGTGCTGCCCTGACTTCCCTGAAATGTCCCTCTTCCATGTGACATGAGAAACACAGCAGCTACAGGTCAGAAAGCAGAGACAAACTAAACATTTGTGCTCTGTGACATTCATTACAGGGAGGATGAGAGCCAGGGAAGGATGCATCAGTCTGCTGCTAAAATTAATGGATAACCTTGACCAGCTGAAGATACAGGTACTGTGCCACTGAAATGATACCTGATGCTACTTTGAAAGAAATTATATTTTCTTTTTGCCCCCCCCCGGCCCCCAATTGTCTATAAAAGCATCAGCTCAGACTCTGCACCCGTACACACACTGCTCTGCCAGAATCCAGCCAGAAAAGGCTCCTCCTCACCTGCCCCTGGTGCTCACGTTTTAGAGATGAACTGTGAATGCTGTAACCAGCAGTGTCAGGTGCTCAGATCTGACTCAAGTGACTAGTCCCTAGGCTCACAGTACCAGTAGTACGGAGAAAGCTTCTAATGAATGCTTTAATGAAGCAAGCTTTTTCTGTCAGGGCTTCCCAGACAGAATAAGGGAGCCCACCAAAAACCTTTCAAACACCACCTGCCTACGCTGATGTGTAGCTGGCCTGAATTTAGCTCAAAACTGTTCAGTATTTCTCCACTTAAAGTAAACCAGCTCTAAGTATTTGCCATGTCCATCAAAGACATAAATTAACACCACCACCACAGTAACATATGCTTCAAATCTTTGTAATGATAGCAGTATTTTAAAGGCATTAAACTGGTATCAAAAGTAATATCCACAGTAGGATTTCCCAAAGTACGTGCAGTATTACAGTTACCATGTTTCCCGCTGATAGACAAAATAGGATGAGGTTAATTGACTGAGGAACAAACTGCATCAGTATATTATCTCATTATTTCTCTTGCCTTCAGTATGGCCCTGTGCAAACAACAATTCCTGTGACTTTTGTGTAACGTTTTGTAACGTTAATATTAGTTTCTCAGCTATGAAATCTCTAAAGACTAAGGATATGACCTTACCATATTTGTCTCCTGTACTTAGCAGAGAAGACAGACACTTAGCAAATGGGTCACCAAGCAGGAGTGTTGGGACTTTGCTAAGACTGCACAAAATGCAGTGCCCCAGCACCTGACTCTCTCTGATGAAGAAAGATGAAAGCAATATTACTGGTCCTTTCCCAGCTTGTCATACAAACCAGCTCTTTCCCTGCGTCTTCTTGGTCTGAGTTGGAAGCTGCATCCTCTAGCAATCACACTCAGGAAGGGAAACGAATACTTCAGGCTCCAAAGTTCCCCTGCTATCCTTCTCATCTTGCTCCTTTATAAAATGCATTTTAGGGGTATAGGGTTACCAGGTAAACCTGAACCTACAATGCATGCGTGGAGCTGCTGTACAAATCCAGAGCCTGTGTTCCTATCCTTCAGTGTGACATTTAGGTACCAGACATCTGTTCTGATCAATCATGGATTCTCCTGCCAACTGCCTGGCTAACAGCTAACACTATTAGAGTGTCCATCTCACCCCTGCAAGGCACAAGGGATGCTCTTACGAGTCTAAAAAGGCTGATTGTGGCTGTTACGTGCCAGAGCATGCCTGGCTTGCCACCAGCACAGTCTGCTCTGGCATCAAGAGTCTCATGTTTGACAGAACCTCTATCTGCTCCATTTGGTAACTCCTAAGCAACGAGGTGGGATGTGGACATCATAGCAGCAGCTGACTAAAGTACCCTCATTCCTTGTCTTACCATCTTCCCACTTTCTGCTTATGTAAATACACATTTTTCTACACAAGCTCAAGTTTCAGAGTTCTTGGGGGAGACAACTGCAACTGCAGGGTAGATGCTCCTCTCCTGCTAGGGACTGGGTAGTCCCCGTTTTGGAAAAACAATCAATCAGCTTTCTACTCAGCCAAATGCCCCTTTGTCTCCTTCCCATCAGTATGGGAGCCACATTTTGTTCACATCACAAGAACTAATAAGAAATTTCAGCACGAGGCCTTTGATTAATTGTGCAACAGACCTTCCCCACAGCACAAACTTGCCCCTCTATGTCCCCACACCAGGAGCTGCTCCTTTCATTCACGGTCCTACCATTCGGTGAGCTTTGTTAGAGAATATCACATGCTGCTTACCATCCAAGGACAGCCAGTCATGCTGGGAGGAAGGCAGGGTTGGCAGAGCTCTGGCTTTATATTCAAACACCACAGAATTGGAGATGATCTGATTGTTGAAGGCAACTTGCAAAGTCACGAGCCCAGTGTCATGAGCTAAAAGGAAAGCGCATGTGGTAAGACAGAGACTTCCCCGCAGAAATGCACAGCTAAGTATTACCCTGTTGGTGTCCCCATGTGCTAAGTGGCAGGCTAAGAGCAGATGCAAGGAGAGGAGAGGGGGCATTTGACAATATTTTTGTCAGTAGACAACTGAGTCCAAAATGCCAATCTGCATTTTCAAACATGAAGGTTGTAAGCTTAAGAATCATCTAATGGGTTGTTTTGGCAGAAGGCAGAATTGCATGTGTTCCTGGAGATTAGCCAGCCTCACTGCATTTCCAGTGGGAAGCTGGGGCCTAACAATGAAGCCAAGTTATTCTGCATACACTTAAAGTGATACACTGAGGGCCAGCACTACTGAAAATCTCTGCAGGAAGGTTGGAGGCATTCTCATTCTCTAAGTACCAAGGACAAAGTGCAGAATATAAGCAAATTAAGAGTCAGCAGAGCAGTGAGTGCATCCCTGAATAACAGTTGCTCTTTAGTCTGCTATTTCAAAACTAAATAAATGCTCAGAATTAAATGATTTCAAATAATTAGTTTAAAGCTAATTCAGAAGTTCTAAATAGGATTTGTTGTGATCTGTTGTGATGTATCAAGAGCCTAAATTGCTGTTCTTACAGTAAACAGGTTAAAGAAAAAGGAAAAGCTTCTTGGTGTCTATGCACTACCTTTCACAACGATTCCATGAGTTTAGTCAAGACACATACATGACACCAGTAGGCTAAGAACTTGCTCTGAAACTACCAGCTCTAGAAGAGGTGTGTTCCTTACCTGGGCAGTAGCAGCGCAGTACCCCTGGCTGAATTAAAGATGCAGGCACTGAGATCTGATCAAACAGACAGCTGTAATTATTGCTGGCTTCCTGCCATGGACCAGTAATTAGGACTTTTACTCCTCCCTGTGAGGAAAAGAGGGGAAAAAAAAAAGGCATTACAGAAGAAGCCATCCCCAGTGAGAACCATGCACTGAAATGGCTGAAGGGAAAACAGCATCGTGAGAGCTAACAGAAGTGTCAAGCTAACACAGACCCTTAGCACCAGTCAACACTGATGCCCCAGTCTCCCACCACTGGGAGAAATGCAAATAGTATCCCATGGCAGAGCACCTCTGTTTCTCTTCACTCGCTCTGTTCCCCACTCTTGCCCATACACTCAAGTCCCGTCCTTTGCCAGTGTGACCCTCGCTGCAGACTGCCTGCCTTTCTTTCGGTCACCTGCCAGCTCCAAGACCTGAGGTAGTGGCAAACCTCATCAATGCTGCGAGCCAGACAGCCCTCCCCTCACTGCTGCCTGCTCCGGCTCCACGGCTCCAGGCTTGTCTCCTTGCCACTGAAAAGTGCCGCGGGTCAACCACAGCAAGCATGCTGCATGGCTGCCGTCACCACCCTGACCCTGCTGATGCGGATGGAAGATGCGTATAGGACGCAAAAGGCGACACTCTCAGCTAAAGCCAGCAATCACACAACTTGCGCTTTTCTGGGTACTGGGAAGTGGCTCAGTGAGGAAGCATGACGACCCAAACGGGGCTGCAACCACAGCTCTGGCGCCCCGGGCAGAGCCTGCCGCGACCCCTCCCCTGCCACGGCTCCGTCGGGCTTATGTGCCGCAGACGAGAACGGCCCAACGGGGCCTTCAGCGCCCGCCTGCTCCCGGCCACCACCGACACCCGCCCGCCGCCCCGCAGCTGCAGGACCGGGTCCCCGCGCCGTCTCCCGGACCGCAGAGGCCCGGCCGGGAGCGCGACCTCCCCGCTGCCGGCCCCGCAGCCGCCGCCCGGGCCGTGCCGTGTAGGGCCCGGTCCCCGCCTCTCCCCGTGCCTTCCCCGCGGCCGTGCTGCCCTCGGGCGGCCGCCGGCGGGAGCGCGGCCTGCCCGCCCTCGGGAGGCGGATCCCCCGCGTCCGGCGGCCTCGCCCCGCGGCCGGACACGGGGGCGGCTGCCAGACGCGTGCCCGGTGACAGCGGTAAGGGCCCGGGAAGGCGAAGTCCCCGCAGCGCCAGGCCGGCAGCGCGGGGTCCCGAGAACCCCGTCCACCTGCGGCGGAATTCGCCTGGAGGGGCGCGGGCTCCTTCTGAGGGCTGGCCCGGTCCCCTCTCCGCTCCCTGGGGCATTGCTCCGCGCCGCTTGCCAACCCAGCCCGAAAGCTCCGGGCAGGAATCGCGCAACCTGAAGGCCAACCTGGTTCTGGGGAGCCCATGTGGACGGATTAGGCCTTGTGGTCTGTACAAAACAGAAGTAAAACAAGCTCTCCCAGCAGAAGTCGAACAATTCATTAGTGTAGCAATGGAGAACAAAAAAAAAAAGAAAAGATTTCCATGGTAGCAGCAAAAAAGAAGGATTTGCACCAGAAAAGCTGGAAGTTTGCTGTTAGGAATTTTTTTTTTTTTGGTTGATTTTTGGGACCTTTACACAAGCAAGCGTCAGACTGTCAGGACAACAGGTGCGGCAGAAGCAGTGTCTGTAGCCCAAGGTAGCCAAATGGCCCCAAAATACCGTGCTTCTTGCAAACGAAGCCCAGCTGGGCTCACTTGCTACCGGACCATCATTGCATTATTGCACCAGTCAGTCAGATTATGCTAGCAGTGACCACCTCAGTGCTGACACTTCAGCTTGTATTGTTCTCCAGAGAAGCAAGACTGGCACATTCAGACCCAGTTCTCCACCAAGACCAAGAGAAGGTAAACTCCAGCTGGTGGTAAACAGTAGACATCAGCGACCACCTTGTCTCTTGGAGAGGACTCTGGATTTGGCAGCTGGCAGAGGTAAGGCCCCTGGGCATCTCCTGCCCTAGACAGTCCCAGATTTCCCTGTCAGCTGCAGGCCACGCAAACGGCCGGTGAGGCCATAACAAGTGGCAGGATGCATTCGGCTGTCCCCTGTACCTGAGCCTGATGGACTCGTCTGGAGACACAGCAACTAAATGGCAGGCAGAGCTCCTGAAGGAGGCTTTTCACCAGTGTCCATCGGCCTTTCCTGCATGCTGGCAACCTCAGTTTCTTTCCATCTGCAGAGTGAACACCCATGTTTTCACACCAAGTCCCACGTTGCAGAGTGTGTGAACTCTTAGAGCCACTGAACACCAACTCATCACCTGCTCCAGTAACACTGTGGTCCTGGAGCTGTCACGGGATCATTCAGCTGAAGGTTAAGCCACCTCATCTGCTTATTACTGCATATTTCTGCTGCCTCGCCCACTAGCAAGCTTGCCATCCAGTGGCATCAGATGCATACTTACTGGGGCTGGCATCACAGCACTGATCATCAGATAGCGCTAGTAATGGGAACAGAGAGATCTTTTCCTGAGCAGTTATTACACACCTCCGTAAGGTAACAGATACAACAGGGCTCCAAGGCTGGGCTCGCAAAAACGCAAAGGACCTTTTTTTTTTTTAAATTCAAAACAACCTGCCTCTGCACTACTGGCTCAAAACAGCCTCTTTCCGCCAGCATTCCTTCATGTCAGAGAAGTCTGTGCTGCTGACGTTTTTTAATTTGTGGTGCATGCAACTGATTTTGGATAGCCTGTGGGATGGAGGCACATGCTGAACTCGTTAAGGGAATGCAGGTCAGGAATTATTCTACTAAGAAAATCAGAGCCAGATTTAAGAAGCAGCTCCAGTTTGCAAACTCTACTGCTCTAATGTGGCTAGGCAACACCATGAAGCTATCATGTGGGAAATACTTCGCTTTTCAGTGAAACAAAACATT
Organism: Leptosomus discolor; assembly: GCF_034619465.1. NCBI lineage: Eukaryota > Metazoa > Chordata > Aves > Leptosomiformes > Leptosomidae > Leptosomus > Leptosomus discolor. Next base: position 11,416,054 of record NC_141410.1, on the reverse strand, counting down.
TCTGTTGGCTGCTTCCTAAGTGAAGAAAGGGCCCTGTCAGCATAATGAAGTGCTTAATTAAAAGTACACTCAGACATGCAAATGGCCTTGGATGCTCTGACTTCTAAGAGAAATATTTTAAAAACCTTGTCAAAGCTGTAACAAAACGGTTCTTGGGAGCCCTTGTTAACAAAGCAATGGAAGATAAGGCAGTAAACATTAATGAGTAAAAGCCCTAGACTTACCTCAGGGTAAGACCATTCTGGTGAATAATCTGTCACCATGAACAAGCGCCCACTCTGCTGTAGCAACCCCAAAGTGCCTTGTGCCGCAGCTGCCGAGACCACCTCAGCCACATGCATGTATGCCATCGTGCTGGCTCCATTCTCTGTGCTGCTGAGCTGCATGTTGGCTTGCTGAGGACTGCAGCAAGGAATGCACATTTCAGCCTGGTTGTAGGTTGCTCTGTTACTGTCTTCAGGCTGAGACAGTCCAGCACTGTCACCTGACACCAGCTGGTGTCCATAGAGAGCATTGCTCCCCCCTTCTACCGATATGAAATCGTTAATTAGATCAGAAAACTGGTTGCTGAAGGAGATGTCAAAGTGGTCCAAGTTAAGCTCCATGTTGGAAGAGTTATTTAAGCTAGGATGGGCCACAGGATAGAGTCCTTGCACCATGTTTCCTTGCAGAATAGGGAGATTGTTCCCATTCCTGATACCCCCGTTGGCCTCAGGCTGCAAGTAGTGTTCTGTGCTGCAGGCTTGAAGGTCCCCTGATTTAAGTAGATTTTCGTTCCCTTCTGCCTGCTGGGAGGTCTCCATGGGAACTTCAGCTTCTGCAGTCATAGCCTGGAAGTTTGCTTGGAACTGCATGAGCTGGAGAGAAGAGGTGGACTCTATTCTGGTTTCCACTGTGCCGTTACAGTTGGAAGTGGTTTGGGATGAAGACTCTGTTTTCACACTGGGGATTCCTAATGTGTTCACAAATGAGCCGCTTGTGTCATTCAAATTGTTGTGAGTGTTTTGCTCAAGGGGAAGAGGTTTGCTGGCATCCTGCAGAAAGAAGCTGGGGGAAGGGGTCTGATGAACGTGAGGGCTCTGGACGGTCTGATTGAAGCCGGAAGAATAGTCCTTGTTGGAGTCAATGGCACTGAAGTCCATCTGCTCCAGGGTGGTACTTGGGCTCAGACCTCCTCCAGATGGAAGCAAACCTGAACCAGTAGTGAGGGTGAGAGTGTTAGATGCAGAAGTGGAGGAAAATGCTTCTTTGGACATCTGTTGTTCAAAAGATGTGTCCTCAGTTTTAATTTCTTTAGTGAGGGTTGTATTGAAGTTGAAGCTACGTTCCGTTGTGGGTGACTGCCTTATGTTGGTATTGATGCTGTCACTTTTCATACCTCCTCCACCATAAGTCTGCCCTTGCTTGGGATTGTTAAGAAAACAGTCTGGGTCAAAATTCATGGTGGTTTCCGGAATTTTTCTATTTCCATCTAAAGTTGTGGAGAGCACAAGTTCCTCAGAGACAGTGCTGGGTAGCATTGACAAGCTCTCTGAACTGCCGGCTGTGGGAAAAGCAAATTTGTGTCCATCTGAACTCACAGCAAGTACCAGTCCTTGTGCAGCTGCATCCGAGGACAGAAGGTGTTGATTTGGGCCAGAGGTGGGCGACATGGTATACACAGCTTCACTAGTGACTTCTGACATAAATACGGTGGCACTTTGTGACAAGCTTCCCATAACTGATGCCACAGCCATACTGGACACACCAGTGACAGCTGGGCTATCCGCCATATCTGGGTCGCTATTTAATCCACTGCTGATGGACACGGGAGAATTCTGGGTCGTGTCAGGGACCTCCACCTGGTTGGTGGAAGAAACCTCAGTGCTGTTTTGATGGAGCAGCACGGGTTTCGCCACTTTGCCATTCCTCTTCTCTCGGCTGGAGGCTTTGCCATGACTGTGCTCGTTCTTGCCTTCAGAGACATCGTTATTTTGTACCTCTGAATGAGCGCTGTACCCACCTGTCCTTGGTTCGACCTTTGGTGATATGATGCGATGTTTGGCACTGTTACACTTGTGATGCACACTGCTTCCTGCCCCTGCGCCAGAAAAAAACAACATTTGTCGTTCAGTAAATACAAAGTTAAGATGGTGCTGGCGGTGTATCTTTACGGCTGTAGCAGAGAGCCGTGCTTATGCACGTCTGCATGTGAGTGCAATCGAGCACACATACAGAGAGCAAGAGAGATCTTGGAAGTAAAATTAATTTCTCACCAGCGCCAGGTTTACAGCCCGCTTTCCATCTAATGCATAGATCCACTGTGCGCAATGACAGCAACCTCAAAACAGTGCATGTGCACCCTTCCCCTCACCTGACACGGCACCTACCCCCTTCCCCATCAGACAGCACGTTAGGAGGAGAGGAATGGGCATCAGCAACAAGTTTCGGAGTTATTTAAGCATGCCCAACCTCAGTGCAAAATCTGCAAAGTGAGGGCTGTTGCTGCGGGTTTCTGCCTTGCAGGCCCCGCTTCATCTACGCCACGGACCAGGCCTCAGCCCCCTGCGATGCAGCTGCTCACGCTGGCTGGTTGGACAACTGCTCTCGCGGGTTGGACGCTGACTGGTAATCTGAAGGTGACAGATGCTATATCATGCTCCTGTCCCTAGCATCACCCTGCCGCCTAGACCGCAACCCTTATCTTCTTGCCATCATTGTGTCTATTACAGCTGCCAATCAAACTATTAAAGAAGCGGTACATTAGCCAGCACAAAGAACGCTTTCCCTCCATAAGGATGGCGATGCGTTTCTCTTGTTCTAAGATGACAGATAAACATTTTGTACTTCGAGAACTCGCACGCAGAGTGTGTGATTCGTATCAGAGTGGCTGAAGAATGCTCAAAGAAAGGTTGCCAGAAGACAACTGTCCCTGGAGTTCAGCCAGCTGGTGCCCTTACTGGCCCAACAGAAGATGAACATCATTCGAGTTCCTGGGAGCTTGGAAATCAGGTAGGATGAAGTCAACAGTTCAGTCTGCAAAGGCATCTTAGCTTTTATTGTTTAAGAAGAACAGCCCATGAATTTTTGATGTTTCTTTCCTTAATTGATTCATTTTCCCTAGAATGAGGTAAGAACATTAATTATGGTACTGTATAATGACTAAAGGGGAAAGAAGCCTCCTCCTTATAGCTAATGGCTACAATTATAAATGCCATCTTCTGGGTAACATAAAGCATCCGTGTAGCCAGTGCAATTTGCTAAATCTTTTGTTCCTTGCCCTTGAAGGGGAACTTCTCTATTATGTGCTCAAGACTTGAATCAGGTCACTTAAAGGAGTTCAGGACAGTGCTTTTGAGACTAAATGCAGTATTAAATCTCCCTATTCTCCTAGGTATAGAGATGAACAGGAACAAGGGAGAGGCTTTCACACTGCTGCCTTTGAGGATGACAGTAAGGAATTGGGAATGTATGTGTCAATGTGCAAGCCGTTACAAAACAAAGCGATACCGTTATGTTAAAAAGCATGCAGCAGACTTAGCACAAGACAAAACATCAAAGGGAAGAATAAAAGGATTCATGTTCAGATCTGCAAGCCTGGATCAAATGCTGAGCCTTAAGTGTTGAATTTTAATCCAAACTCAGGTATTTCAGAGGTCACCATTCTTACTTAAGTCTTGATTGTATAATGTAACTGCCCAAAAAAAGAAGAAAAAATAAACCCTTTGAAGCACTGACAGCTTTTCTTTATAAATTTTGCTAAAGACTAATTAATGTGTCATGTATTTTACTTGACCAAAGTACTAGGAAAGGGTGGCTATAAAGCAGATGAGCTGGAAAAGTGAATCACTCACCTTCCCACTCTCTATGTAAAATGCTAATACTAAGGATGCTGTTTCTTGCTGTTGTAGTCTCACTCAAAACAAAGCCATCTTCTTTAACAGGAAAGAAATCTCCTGTATTTTCATGATACCTAAATAAAATCTGTCTTATCCCAGTAATACCTTGTAATTAACCACTTGAGCCCGTTTTCTCTAGCAAAGTGGGCTGCAGGGCAAGGCGTTCAGAGGGTGAAGCTAGAGAAACATTAAATTTTCACGTTTCAGTAACAAAATTTGAGCACGTAGAAGAGACTATGCCTTTTTGAGGAGGTCACATATGGAGAGCATTTATTAGAACTCGCACACTACAAAGTGTCGACATTTTTCCAGAAGTTTCAGCTGCATCTTTTTATGCTCAAGACTTCCGTCACCTCTGAATTCACTGGGTTTCAATGTTTCATAATACAGCACTTTTAGCACGTCGGTACTACAAACTCTACTCCAAGCCTGGATTAAGCCGAGATCAATTTTGTGCCCTGCCAAGGTACTCACCCAAGGTACCAGTGCAGAGACAGTTGTGTGTCCGAGGCTGGGGTTTCGTCTGGTGACTATCGAGGATCTGCTGCACGAGCTGTTCCACCGAGAACCCTGAACTGCTGTTTCCATTGCTGCATGTCCACTTAATGCCATGAACTGCAAAGAGAACAGTAAAGCTTCCCATCAGAAACTTCAAAAACATGCCACAAATCCTTAAAAGCCACCTCAAAAGAACCCATTCCTGCTGCTTTTTGTCAGAACTGAAGGAGACCTATACAAAGAAACAGTAATAGTTATTGTTTTGTTATTCTCTGCTCCCCAGTATCCATAGGCTTCCAAATGCCGTTCCTGGATTAGGTACCTAGAGAGGAAAAAAGCCTCAGTAGAGTATCTTTCTCTGTTTCAGTTTCCTGCTAACGGTGGCTCTCTAACTATGCTGAAAAACTACGGACTATCTGAATAGTGCATATAACCTTCATTAAAAACCCAACAGCAACAAAATACATGCGTTTCACTGAAGTAAAACAGTACAATTCCAAGGAGCGTTTTGGAATCTTTTCCTGTCTAATATGAAAACACCATTAGTTAGTTTTATAATAAAATCAGCAGCCAAAAATACACCAGTATAATAGCAAATACAAACCTTTTGTCAGGTCTTCGTTGTCAGACCCTGGTTGGCAGCAGTGAAGACTGACTCATCTTTAGGGAGTCAGCAACAGACACTGTGAGCTCCCCTCCTCAGACCTGGACAACTTTTTCATAATTTGGGAAAACGGGCAGGAGAGTGACATTGCAGAACATGTTGCAAACTGAAGGTCTCTTTTTTTGGGGACTCTCTTGGCCTGTTAGCGTTGAATAGAAATGCTAAACTGCATGCACATAAATTATTTGAATAAAGGCTCCCTCTCAGAATTTTTTAGATGCAGAATTGCACATAACGCTGATATTCTCAGCCTGATTTACAATGGAAATAGCATTTTTAAAATATTTTCTCCATGATAACTGACTCGAAGCATCTTCCATCTCCTTTAATGTCTCTCTAAGCAGTTTATATGTGCATATTATTTATTTATCCTTTGTGTGCACTAGGGCTCACGTGCAGATTTTGGAAAGTGTGGGTTGGTGGCAACACCATTTCCAAGACGTCCCTGTGCCTGGCAGCTCAGACCTGAAAAGCTGCTTCTTTTCAGGAGTGTCTTTGTCATACTCTAGCAAAGCAGGCTCCTTGCACCTTATATCCTAAAATCCTTGACCAGAACATACTGAATCAAACTTAAAAGTCCCATGGACTTCAACTTTGTAGGATTAAGCTCTAAATACACAGATCCCTGTGTGGTGAAGGTCCTCGACATGAGGTTGTGAAATGCTGGCAACAGCACATCGGGCTGTATCACTGTATGGCCAGAAGTATCTGCAGACTCTGGAGCAACAAGCTGGAAGATGCTTCATGCAAGATGATCAGAAGCAAACGAGGGCACGTTTATGACAGCTAATGACCGTTGTCAAGGAGGCAGGATATCGTGTGAATCTCCTGTTCTCCTCTTTGATGCTGCTTATTTAGCACGTCAAAAGCAGGTGGTGGAACAGAGTTCCTGGATCTGCTCTGTGAAGCAGTTTTATCGCTTTTTTTAATCACCTGTTGCTGTGCTGCCTCATCACCCACTGATGTTACTTTGCCTAACAGCATCTCATCTTGGTCTAGTTTTATATTACAGAATTTGTATTTTTATTGGCTGGATAACTTGCAGAAATACTGTAAATAAGGTTTACAAGTATTCTTTCTCATATCACTATTTAAAGTGCTGCAGTTAGTTTAGTAATGAGTCCCCCTACACTTGTTTGACAACTGCATTTATTGTTATCGTACCCAACAGATTTTGCTTTCTAGTACATTCACAATTTTGAATTTCCTCTTAACATTCAGTATCTGCTGTTATATCTAAGTTCAAATTTATACGCGCTTACTGCTTCAGTACCTCCACTCACAATCTGTTTATTATTCTAGGTACATCATTCTGTCACATGTGACGTTAGGCCTAATAAGTGATGTTGAAATAGCAGTTTTGCAAAAAATACGTTGACAGTGAGATTGAATTGCAGTAACGTATTTAGAACACCTTCAGCTATACTACATAAAGTTACTGAACTGTAATTATTACTGAGAAACTTTGCATTAAGTTATTTCCGGTTACTTCAGAAATGCTTTGCTGAAGAAGTGAGCTCACGCATGTGTTGCTAGGTATAGAAAAAGTCTATTTTACAGCAGGGTGTCAGTGTGCTCCCTACTGCTGCTAAATCCCATGATGAGCAATGTATTACAGGGGGCAAGTCTGGTGAGTGAAACGTGTCTCACGGCTTGTGTATTCATGATGATGATTCTTAACTATGAATCAAGCTGTGAGCTGGAAGCTAAGAAATAACGGACAGCTTTATAGCCGGATACTTAATAGTTCCATGCCTGTTATTTTCAGGTCCTTCCAGTATAACAAAGTCCCATCGTGGCTCTACTGGTGCTGAGGAAAGGTCCTTCTTCAGCCTTGTTCCAGCTCCAGCTTCTGTCCGCGTGGCGTGACATTTTTAGTGCTTACGCTCCCCGTATGTTATCAAGGTTATAAAATAAAAAGCCAGTGAAGGGTGACAGATTGCAAAAAAAGAATCTCTGGATGCTTAATGCAAATTACCCACTATCTTGGCACATCCAATATGCAGATTTTCTCCCTCCCTCTTTTAAAGAAAACTCCTGTGAGCTGGTGAGTTGTTAGTACTGAATACCAAATACTATCAAAATGGCTTTTAACATGTCACGCTTGGCTTCCTGACACAAAATGAATCAGCAGGAAAGGAGATTTCTATAGGGAAGAAAGTGCATTATGAAAGGAAGGTTAATAAAAAGCATATACAAACACAGAGACTCTTCCTGTTTCTTGGTGGTTCAAAAAGTGAAACCACTGTAAAACTAGGTTTGATTAAATACAGTCACAATGTAGGAACAACCAAAAAAAAAAAAAAAGGAAAAAAAGCATTGAAGCTTAACAGAAATTCTGGGAAGTATTTTAATCTGGATTGCTGTTCAGACTCCTCCTGCATTTCCTTATACTTTAAAATGAAAGCTGCGAGCTACTCCAACACTTTCCTTTCCAATGACACCATGAACCAGTCTAAAAGCTGCTGCATTACAGCAGCAACAGATTCCTTGCCACGCACCCTCTGCACAGCCCTGAGGCAGCAGAGCCGGGGAGAATCACCAGTATTTCACTGGGTGCTTGAGGAAGGCCCACAATTCAGAGTGATAATGCTGCTCACAGCAGAAATGCCTCCAACCTCTTTTTGTGAGAACAGGCTCACTCCTTTCTTCTCTGTCTTCCCTTGTGAAGAAAAGACAGTAGAAATGACCTTCCAATATCAGCCTAGCAGCATTCCGTTCATTAGAGCTGTCAGGACTTTGTGTGACCGTTGTGAGCAAAGGAATGGAAAATGATCTAGATTACCAGCAAAAAGGCATCTCAGAAGCCAAAGGAAACTTGTACAAAGAAAAATATGGTTTGTCCAGGTTTCTTACAACATCCTGGCTATTTCTGCTTCTTTCTCTGCTGGTGGTACTCAGTCCTCCACAATTAACCAGGCCTGCAGTCCTCTAGTCTTGCAGATATCTTCCTCCTCCCCAAAGGATAGTTTGCAGATATCTTCTTCCTCCCTCACCTCAAGCCTGCCTTGCCATCTCACCTTCACTGTAGACTGAACACCATCAGTGGCCAAACCCCAGACCATTTCCCTCTCTGCGGTTTCCTCCACCCTAAGCAAAACTTGTCCCTAAAACACCTTTCCACATTTAAATCTGATTATTTCACCCTTTCTGAATGCTCTTAGCTGTTCCTTTGCCACTTCATCCATTTTACGCTTCCTGTTTCTACTCCAAAGCTCTTGCTCCTCTGTGTCCCACACATAAAGCACAGCTTGCACATCTATGTACGTGTACACTACAGAGCGAGGCCATTCCCTATACCCCATGTGCTGCAACTTCGCCCTGCTTCGACAGGTAAGGGCCAGTCTTTTGTTGTTTGAGTAACAACAATGACATCTCCCACATGAAACGGATCAGTTGGATAGACTGACAGAGCTGGAACGTTTGGAATAACCAAGGTTAGGTTTCTGTTTGCCTTTCCCCCTCAGATGGCCCGCTGCAAACCCTTGTGCCAGAGTCCTGCCCTCAACGGACACAAAGCGCTTGAAAAATCCTACAAGCACCGACCGCAGTGCGAGTGGGTCCTCGGAAGGAGAGCTGGCCTTGCTTCCTACATCCCGCTCCACCAACTGTTGACACTGGGAGGCTGTTTCCACGGCAATGGTCGATTGGAAATGGCAGACTTGTCCCTTCAATTTTTGCTGCGTTGGCGGTGACAGAAGTAAAGTCCTTGCTCTGATTTCTCAGTTCGGCTGGAGGAGATTTCCATTAGATTTATCCTTTCGCATCCAGACGCCCCCACGCAACTCAGCTCTGATTTTCCATCCCGCCACTTCCATGCGTTATTGGTTACAAAGGAGAGAATTCCTGAGCCTCACTGCTGGGGACACAGCATGCTCGCGTTTCTTCATGACGCTTCCTGAACGTTAATGTTTTTTTAAGGACTCGTGCAGCCGTTTCACTCTCAGCCACTCTTTAGGAGATGCCTTTCTCCCAAAATGAGCCCTTTCCTTGCAGGTCTGCTCGGATGCGGCGGGATGTGCACGCGGTCCGGTCGCCCTTGGAGGGCGAGGGGACGCGGCTCTCCTGAAGCTGCTCGGAGCGAGGCTTCTGCCACACCTATTGACAGCCAGGGCGGATTTACCCACAGCCCCCTCGAGTTCAAGGCCGCTCGCACACGAAAGAACACGTGTGACACGAACAAGCGAACGCTCAAACCGTTCTCCGAAGCCGCCCACGCGGTGCTGACCTACCGCAGAACGCGGGTCGCGCCAGGAGTCCCTGACTTGGCGACACCCCTGAGGAAGAGGCTGCCGCCTCCGGGCCCGGCCCTTCCCGAGACCCGACGCCCCTGCGCGGCGCGGCCGCCCCGCTCTGCAGCTGCGCGGGGCCTGAGCACGCGCGGAGCTGCCGCGCCCCGGCTGCCGCTCGGCCCGTCGGCACCGAGCGCTCGCAGCGCCCCGGGCGGCCCCGAGGGAGCGGGCGCGGCCGGTCCCGCTGCCGCCCTCCCGCCCGCGGCCCAAGGGCAGCGCCAGCGCCGGGAGCGGGACGGCCGCGCCGCGCGCCGCCAGGTGGCGCCCGCCGACCAGGAACGGGCGGCGGGAGCGGGGCGGCGCTGGGGGGGGCGGGCGGTGCCGCCGCCCGCCGGGACTCAGGCGGGGGCCCCGCAGGCCCGTCCGTGTTTTCCAGTTCTTTTGGGTGCGTGCGTGGGTTTTTTCTTTTTTCTTTAAGCAAAAATCTGTCTGGGCGATTCTGGGGACAAAGCGCCCCCCGGCCCGGCGCGGAGAGCCCAGCACGCAGCTCGGCGGGTGCGCGCCCGGCGCTGCCAGGCACGGCCCCGGCCCGGCCTCCCCGCAGGTCGCCCTGGCTGGGCTGAAGCCACCCTAACCACAGCACGATTATCACCATTTTCACCATCCTGGTGGGACTGCCACGGGGAGAGGCCTCCACTGAGGCCGGTGCCCCAGTCCCGAGTGATGGAATGCTAAGAGGGATTGTTCTTCTAGAGAAGAACAGGAAACAAAGGCTGGTGTGCCCCTGGCACCCTCCTCAGAGAGGTCCTGTAATTGCTGCAACTGGTTTAATACCCAGCTTTGAGGGGGGCAGGAAGCTACTTGGTTTAGCTTTCCTCAAGTTCATCTCCATTGCCGCTCGCTGTCCGGTTCACACTGGGCTGCCATCGACACCACAGTGGCATTATTTCACTGTGCTGTCTCCAAACGCAGCTGAAAGATTGCCCAAAGCACCAGGTGAAAAACAGTTGCTGATTTTGTTCAACTTTCTACAGTAGGTGAAACCACGTCCGCAAGGAGTGACCTGTGTGGGTGCGGGAACAAGCTCCTCTGGGGACACAAAGGCCACCGCGGTCTGACAGGGAGAGGAAAGGTACAAATCTTGCATCTGCCCCATGTTCAGAGCAGTGCACCTGCAGTAACAAAAGGGTTAAAAGATGCATCTTGGTGAGCCAGGGCTGACACTGGCCACGCAGCTGATGTCAGTGGGAGGTACTGGAGTCCCAGTGGCCAGTGGGACATAAGAACCTAACTAGCATCTACTATTGTATTCTCTTTTTAATAAATAAAAAAAAGACCAAAATACAGTAATATGTAAGTACTACTCCAGCAAAACTGGAGACTGCATTACTAAAACCAAACTCTTTTAAAGAATCTAAGTTACTTTTTACAAGGAGGTCATCTGGAACTAAGCTGGGAAGCTTCAGTTTCCATTGAGGGTCGCTTTGTAGCTCTGACAAACTGTTTGCAGAATGGTAAAAATCATCCCATGTAGCATTTTTGTACAACTGATCTTTTAAGATTAAAAGAGTCAAGATAAAAAAACCCCTTAAACACAATTATTGAAACCAAATATAAATTTAAATCAAAATAAAACTACCCGGCACCTCAATTCTTCACATTAATGCTGATTACTGCTATTTAAACTTCGTTCTGGGCTACGAGCACTTGATGCCCTCTCTAGTTGTGACAACGCAGGGATGCCGTTTCAGGTCACCTCCAAGAGCCCCAGATCATTTCATTTCCACAGACAGAACAGAGAGAATTGGTGATGCCAGGGAGAGGCAAGAGCTGCCTATGCCCAAAGGAATTAAGTCTGATGGGTGCCACATGAAACCTCCAGTTTCCCCAGCTGTGGCGGCGTGCAGGCGGCACGAGCAGGAGCAATCGGTTTCCAAGCAGCAGAGGAATGAAAAAAGCTTTTTTCTGAAAGATAGCTAGCTCTTAATTATAGTGGACCTGAAACAAGGATTGCAACGTAGCACCAGCTGTGAGCCTGTAACTCATACTTTGCCAGCTGAGGGATGACAAAGCCAAAAGGGGATGATTTGGAGAAACCCCCAACATGAGCTGGCCCACAATTTGCTGATCATATGGAGTTTATATACAGGATTCTGCTGTGCTGGATTCTGCTACTGCATTTTGCTTTTACCACCAGATGCCTCTAAGGACATCTGCTAATTTGTTCAGAGAAATCTCAAAGCAAAACTATAATGGGGCACAAGGGGGTGGTGGTGGTGGGAATTAAAGCAACGCCAAATTGAGGCCCATTCTTCATACCAGGCATTCTGAAATGACTTACAGGTGTCTCGGACAACGTTCTCACAGAATTTTCATGTATTATCGCTATTCATTTTGCACAAATGTCCCGAAAGGTTGCATTCATACAGAAGCAACACACAGGATGACTCGTTTGATTCAGACAACCAGTTAGGATGCTGCTGACAGTCAGACTATCACAGGTCTGCCACAGCGGCAGGATGTTTTGCTGGAGGCTTTACAGCCCTCCCTGGGCTCCCTGACCACACATACAGCTCTAAGACAAGGCACCCATCTCCTAGCCTGGAAGGAGAGAGGAATCATCTTGCTGGAGGCTGTGACTAGCCCTTCCAGGCTCATCTGCTTCAGTCTTAAGGACTGCCAACCCGAGGTCTGACAAGTCAACAGCAATAGTCCAGACAGGACAATCAGGAGGTCGTGGGTGTCCCAGTGTGAAGGCAGGTAACAAATATATCAGAACTAAACCAAAAATCCAAAGCCATGAAAACTGAAGTCAGGCTGATTAATTAATTATTTACAGTCTCAACTCAGAGATGTTGGAAAAACCCCAAATCCTCAGAGCATCTTCAGTAAGCATTTACCTTTCATGAATGTTCAGATGGGTTAATTTCAGTCTCTTAATTAGCTCACAGACCAGCTATGTTAGAACAAGTTAATGGTGTTTCCATAAAGCTCTCAGAGCTGTACGGCCACCCTGAAAAGGTATTTCTTCATCCATAACCACCAGTGCAAGCACAGTCGCAGCATTAGGAAAACCCACCTGGAAAGCCAGTTGAGAAGCTCTGGGATCGCAGAGGTGTTCTTCCAGACAAGGGCACGAGAAGCCCCCTCTCAGCGGCCCAGACCCCCGTGCTCTGCTCACGGAGGTGACGCAGCCTGGCACCAGGAGCCTGTTCCTGTCCCATCTGGGACACCAAACGCTTGCTGAAGCCTGGACTGACTTTGGGCTGATGCAGTGGGGAAGGCAGAGGCAGCTGAGCGAATTATGGATGCAAGCAATGTGAGCAAATTCCCTGCTCATCCCAGTCGGGATCTGTCCACATTTCAGGAAAAACAGTTTGATATATTTTGTCTGGCTTGGACTCTCAGACTGATGCCTCTCTGCCTGCCAGCCATCTGCCACATTGCTTTTAGTTCTCCAGGCACACACAGCCAAGGGAACATGCTCCCAGCCTTGGCTGCCACACCACTGACTCTCTGCTATCCCGGATTCTGATATAAAAGCTTTAATACCTGACAGAGGTCAAACGCTTTAATACCTGACTCTGTCCAGGCTGACTAGGACTTGAACAAACAGCACTTTTTCTCAGCAAGTCAAGAGCTGGAGGCTGTCACTAGCCTCTGACCAGGAGGAGGCATTTTCCCCAAAGGCAGGACTAGTATCAGCTTCTCCTCCTAATGCTGAATGACATCAACGGTCTGAAACAGGATGCAAAAACCTCCCTGCAGGCACAGCATTCAGCCTCGGACCTCCACACACACCCTGGCTGCACCATTATCGACTTGTCTCAAATGGGAAACTTGTGACAAATAGCAACCAAGAAAGCAAAAGAATCAACAAAAACCTCACACAGCTTCCAAGACCAGAGGAGTAAAACTAGATGACCCACAACACAGAACAGGTAAGAAGGTAAGACTCTCACTTCACCAGTGACGCCACGCACAACACTTTGAGTCATCAACAAGCCTGCTTTAGGGCAGAGAAATCTGGAAACGTCAGGCAATCAAACTGTGAAGTCTGTGAAAGAATGTGATTAACGCAAAAATGTGATGAAACTAATGTGCTTGGCCCCAGAATTTCATGGCACACCCAATACTGGAACCAAATCTGATGGCTTCTTGGCAAGCAGCGCCCCTCTGTGTTCCCCAAACACGGTTATCAGTGCCCTCTGTTTTCTAGGACTGATCAGAATCTAAAGCTTTTATTTTAGCTACATTTCTAATGATGCATTTCCCAGGATATGTACCCATAAACAGAGACATGGACATGCATATATACTCTGAATAATTGTGCAGAATTTCACTTTTCCCTCCTGAGACATAAAAGAGCCAAGTGTTATTAAATTTACGGCGAGTTCATTGTAGTTTTCACATAATTTTCTTGATGCACTGCAGATTTTTTAACAGGCTGCCACTTCCTCTCCTGTTTAATGTTAAAGTACTTGTCCAGCCTCAGCTACACCTTCAGCATCTTGGATTTCTGTCTAAGGTTATCAGTCCCAGGGGCAATATTCTGTTTAGCAAATATGTAATTTTCTTTCTTCTCTTCTGCTTGTCTTCTGCCCTCCAACTTTGTGTGGAAAATGAATACATGGGCCTGCAGAGCTCAGGATGCAACAAAGGAGCGGTGCAAACTTCGATTACTAATGCCGCAGTCAGTGCAAGACTGACCTTTCACTGATGCCCGAGACACATCAGAACGTACTTCATGGCTGTGACCTCTAATTACGGAAAGCCGGGCACGACACCAGCATCCGACCGGGGCAGGGGTGAGGGAGAAAAGCAGAGCTGATATTTGTTGGCTCAGGTGCGAGCACCCGTTTGGTATTGTGGCTCCTGCGATTGATTTTCTCTTGCTTACAGACCCAATCTTTCTTTCATTGCAAAAAGATGTTTACGTGCACATTGGGACATATTCTCCAGGGGAAGACATACATATAACTGTGACATGAAAGAAAATATGATACTCCAAGGCAGATGCAGGGAGGTCCAAAGAACAGACTGGTTGCAGAGCAAACTCCGTGCACCTAAGCAGCCTTCTCTTTAGACTGCAAAGTTCAGAGCAGTAGCAAACGATACCCACCCCGAAACACGCAGCTCCACAGAGTCCATCTGTGAGCAACAGCAACCCATTCTGATCTGACACTGAACCACACAAACATGGAGTGCCCTTGGGGGCAACCTACCTGCCAAAGGCTCTTTGCAAGCAACTAGATGCCTACAAACAGCGCTTGAAAACGCAAGACCATAGGTACAGTTTTCTTCCCCAGTGTGTGGAGGGGACCTTTTTTTGGGACGTGACCCTTTTTGGGACAGTCTGGGCAGCTCTCGTACCATGCATCCCAGGAGCATTGAATATTGGGAAAAAAGAAAGTGCATGCAGGGGCAAGTTGAGTTTGACGGTGACAAATGACTCCTTCACAGGGATGGCGGGTGGCAGCAAGAGACATCGTGCTTTACATTAACCTTTTGTAAAGCAAAAGAGCAAAAAAGCCTCCAGATACTCACACATCGGTTTTAGCTGTCCTATGAGTTCCTCTTTTGTCCACTTTGCCCATTCCTTCTTGTCTGTGTTTATTGAGCACAAGATGGGGCCGCACGGTTTCCCGCAGTCCTCGATGGCAGGGACGTTCAGGTAGTGCACCAACACGATGTCTGGGTTCTGCGGGGAAAGCAGAGCAAAAATTACATCCCTGGGCCTCTCCCCCACGCAGGGTTCTCTGTGTTTATCTTCCTAATTAAAACCATCACAGAAAGCATCACGGTTAGATCCCAGTATGTACCAGATTTCCCCAAGATTGGAGCCGTTCTTTAAAAGCGGCGGCAAAAGACGAGGTGTGACAGAGTTCGCACGCAGCTTCACCCCATCCTCAGTGCCTTCTGCTTGCAACTCTCCCACTCCCCTGTGTGCTCAGGGTGAACCTTTTTTCCAATCCATACAACACGGAATACTCGCAAGAGTCCTGCAAACACCAGTTGCAGCAAACACCAGACAATTTACTTTGGTTTAAGGGACCTGTTTGATCCTACGTTTTCATCAGTTCTGGTCCACATTGGGCTATTTCAAATACACAGAAATTCACCCGAGAACATCAGCAGCAGCCACGCTTTCCGTGCAGCAGCAGAAAGAGGATGGGAATTGCCAAGGAGGCTCACAAGAGGTGAGCCCCAAGCACAGGCTCTTTTCAGAGAAGCCCAAAATTTCTTGTCTTTTGAAGATCTCACAGCTTTGCAATGAAAACAGTGAGCTGCAGAAGGTCAGGACTGGAAGAGACTGTGTCCTTTGCAGAACTGCTGCAGAACAACTGCAAGGTGCTTGCTCCCGCAGGGCTGTTCAATGCTCCTCTTGCTCCCTGTGCACCTTCTCACAGGGGCCGAGAGAGGGGATGCAACACCGCTTTGACGCACTGCGGCGCCGTCCCACTGACACAGACATTTCAAGTAGGGAGCTGAGCAGTGTGTTACCACCCTGCGAGTAAATGAATCATCTTAACAACAGCAACAGAAACAACTCCGCTGGTTTCCCAACAGCATCCCAGGGAGATTGTACAATAGATAATAACAAGATTGAGAAGCTGATTTCTTTCCCTTAAGTCATTTACTCCTAAGTTCACAAACTTTAATGACTGCTTTGGAATTATTTATAAAAATAAATAGGATAATGGTGTAATTAAAACTCTAGTGTTTCATTAATGCTGTTAGAACCCTGTTCTGAGTGGGAGAGGGAACACAAGCCATCATTTGTTTGCAAAGGTTGCGCTAATGGCAGCGCTTGCTTACAAAACCCGCAGAGGGCTGGAGCAGTATGTGGACACCCGCACCGAGGAAAGGCCAGCGGAAGGCAACTCCTGACGGGCAAAGCACAGCGCCGAAGCCAGGCATGGTGTGCCGGGCTCCCGCACCGGGAGCCAGCCCCGGGCGGTGCTCGCCGCTGCCGGGGTGACCGGGCACCCCTCATGCACCCTGCGCAAGGGGAGAGGCCTGCACGTCCCCGAGATGGGGGGGCAGCTGGCTCTGTCTCCCAGCTCCTCGAGGCTACCCAAGACATTGCCGACAGCCGCCCCTTCACATGGTGCCCACAGAGCTGCGTGACAAGCACAGCAGCCCCACCGAGCGTGCCCTCCCTCCGTCTGTGTCCCCTTGCACGCTGGTACCCAGCAGGGCTCCAGTAACCAGCTGCGTCCCTCTGCTTGGAGAGGCAGCTTTCTTTTAAGTTAGGAAGACATGCAAGCAGCGTCTTGCATCTTTTTTTTCCCCTCTATGGATGAAAACTGCAAGTGGGGGACTTTCAGTGAAGACTGCAAGACTACAGCACCAAATTCTTGCAACTTCTGTTAAAAACAGTTGTATTGCACAGGGAAGAGACAAGGAAACCTAGTAAGGAACTGCTAACAACTTATTTTGGAAAGTGCTAAAGCAAAGAAAACCATTGGCTCTTCTGTTCCCGAGATTCTCCTGGAGACAAACCATTGGACCTTTTATGCTCAATTTTTACACATTCACAACCTTCTGTTTCAAAGGGCACACCTGCCCCAGACGAGAGTCAGCCAGAAAAGGACACATTAAAACACCATACCCTCTCTTTCTCCATCACACTGCAAATCCTCTGGTCACCATGCAAAATAGAGCCATGTTTTCCTATCAGCCTTCCTCTTTTACCCTTTAGAGGTGACAGAGGTGACTGCCAGGGCTCCCAGGGAATTAATGGGGTGGCTGAGCCACTTCCAACGCAAGTGGATGGCACTGATGGGGACTGCGGAGGTGATGAAGGGGAGGTCTGAAAGATTCTGGTCCTCATGCATAATTCAGAAAAGACTCAGATAATAAAAGTGATTACCTATACACCCAAATAGTCTCCATCAGCTAATTTAACATAATTAGTGATTTAGATGATGAAGTAATAAAAAATAATACGTTTCAGAGATTTCGTGCAAAGACACCTCTTACTCTCAGAGAAGTTTCAAAGAAGACAGTAAGGACATGCTGCCATGGCACTGGGTGACTTGACAGTTCTGCAGATGCTTCTTCCTTTGTTTCAGATAAACTGTATTTTTCACAGCTTGATAGTGCCCGTTTGTCACCAGGCAAGTCAGGACAATGGGGCTTCCTGGCTTCACTGCAGCAGAAGCAAGCGGACCTCAGCAGCAGATTGGCACTGGAATTTTTATATATATAAGCATATAAGACAAACACAAAACCAACAGGTTTGTTCCTTATGTCTACATCTAAAAGTTGACCTCAGACTGGCAAGTCTCGCGAATGCCAATCTACCTAGCGAACTGAAATGCTTTGACACAAATTAAGAGAATATGTATGTTTTGGGAAACTCTATCGGCAGAGAATCGCTATTTCTTTGTGGAGACCTGCCAGTAGAACAAGAGAGATGTGGAAGACTAAAAGAAAGATTACAGCTAACTTCCTGGGAAGGGAAACGGGAAACGCGCCAGGACAGCAGACATGCCGCGGCAGCAGCCCTTCCCCTGGGTGGCAGGGAAGTCCTGCGGGGAGCCCTAGACTGGGCTGCCCACAGCTCTGGAAACGTGCCAGAAAGCCGCCCATCATTTCAGCACCCAGAGCCCCTGCGGAGTGCTCTGCTCCCCAGCGTCCGAGTCAAAGTTGCTGCCATAGTCCCGGGCCTGGGCAGGGCTCCTTGGCACGCTGCACCCCAGCAGAGCCTCCTGAGGGTGGCAGAGGAATTTGTTCCACTATCCCTGGTGCTGCAGGGTAAGCGGGAGATGGCACAAGAGGTGGTTAAAAAAAAACAACACAAAAAGCCGTTAGTTTTGATAAAGAAAAATGCAGCTGCAACATCTGTCTGACTCTTGTTTGCAGCTTCATCAGCACTAAGTGGTCAATAAATCAGACTGGCATGGCGTTACGTTTCTTCCACGGCTTAACCATTAATCTCATGAAAAACGAAGGAGAAAAACTATGTGATAGTGAAAGTGTGTACATTACCCAGAAAGTAATAATAGCACGTAATGGCGCTGCAGACCTCCCTCCCAGCATGATTGCTGGAGCAGTGATGCAGCCTCCCTGTGCTACCCACTATATGCTATTTAAATTAACCAAGTAAATCAGCTATTGTTTGTTCCAACAGCCCACTCCATGTTCCTATTTTTCACACTAGCAGAAACACAAAGCTGAAATGAGCGGGGCTGCTCCAGCTCCCCAGTTCTGGCAGGTGGGGAGGGCAGGATTGCAAAGAAAAGCACGGCCAGCCTGGGAAGGGCTGATCAATGCTTGGATGAAGGAACAGCAGGAACCACCAGCGCTCCAAGCTGGCATGGCCACGAGGGAAACCTTTCTCTCATTTCAGCAACTGCCTTCTGCTTGCTCGTTACTACCCAAAGGCAGCCCCTGCCCTGCGAGGGGAAGTCTCCGTTCTCAAGCAGGGCAGAATAATCACAAAACCCTCTCCCTTCTTGCTGTCCCTATCCCAAAGCATGCTTTTTTGTGATGTTCCTTTTTTTTTAAAAAAAAAAAAAAAAAAAAAAATTAAACCCCATTTCTGGCTAGCTTTCAGCTGCTCTTCAGCTGCTCAGCCACGGCAGTCAGCTCAAGACCAAATCTCACTGGCAGGGGCTTCTGAATCGCCAATGACCCCAGCTGAAGACGTTTTCCTTGGAAAAATACCTCTGCCCTGAAAGTTTTGCATTTGTACTCCCTGCTGGAAGGATGAAAGGAAATAAATCATCCTCAGGGATGATAAGCATCGCTGAATTTATTCCCAGCCACCCTGCAAGGAAATCACCCCCAAAGACAGCCCTGGGCCCCGGGAGCAATAGCCATTAGCTCTGCCCTGATGTGCAGCCAGTCGCCCTGGCTTTCGCTGGCTACCTGTGGTATGTCTGCTGTGTTGAACTTGCAAAGGACTATGCGTTACTAAAAACAGGGAAAGTGAAACCAGCCTTTTCCAGCCCTAGTGGCTAAACCACGAAGCAAGAGGGCAGAAACAGCAGAGGAGTGTGGCAGGGGATGCAAAGGCGACTCCTGAGCCTGCCTACCTCCCCTTTCACTCCCCAAATTATAAGAGGGATTTCCTTTTCTGATGGCTATCCATTCACAAGGTTTACTTTATATTTCTTTTGTAAAAGAATCTCAGCTTCCTGGGAACATAATTCACATCCATTGCTATGGGGCAACTGGATTAGTACCCAACAGATTATCACCCAGAACAAGATCATACAAAAAGGTTTCCACGGTTTCGAGGGGCTGCCGTTACGAGATGCTTCAGTACCCACAGGTAACTCTGAGACAGGTACTGGGAGTGTCTGTGTAACATCTATACAGTATCTAAAATCAAACCAAGGAGTGAAACCATTCCCAGACATTCGGAGGTGCGGATAGTAGAACCTTCTGCTATTTATAGCAGTGGCTATCTGGAGGGTTTCCTCTGGATTTTTAATGGTTTGAGAGCAGAGCCTGGGATACCTGAAGTACAAGGCACAAATACACAACACAGAAGTAATGGGATTTTTTCCTTTCCATAGACTAAATGCTACTTTTGGACAAGATTACTGGTTTGAATCCCAGCAATTTCTTTATCCTTGAACTGATTTCTAATTGAGGTCATGCCATAGAAGGCAACCTGGCGGTTGATATGCTAGAATATATTAATCTTTCACACTGACAGTGAAAACAAAAAGTATAACATTGACTTTAGACGCACCACCCGTTGCCTTAAGTTATCTTAAGCTGGGCATGTTTAATTAGGGAGAACGAGACAATTAACAGACATGTGGCACATCCCTGGCACCTGAAGCACCTGGAAGAGAGGGGGACCACAGAGCTGGGTGCAAAAACAGAACTCGTGCTGCACAGCAGGTACCCTTTTGCTGGGAAATCCATTTTAGCCTGTACAGCTCTTTGAATGAGTCTTATATCCTCTGCCTCCAGCTGCATGAAAGAGCTGGTGGAGCTTATGTCCCTTCAAAAGCTTCTTCAGGAGGAGGACACCTGGGGTCAGCTGGGCAGAGGAAGACATTAGTGCATATATGGTTTTAAACCTGGTTAAGTCAGCATCCTGATACACACTGGCTCAGGAGCAGTTGCTAGATGTCGTCGTCATTGCCTGGGCACAGGAGCCTCAGGTCCCCTCTGGAGCAGTGGCAATCTCCTCCATTTCCACCATCGCATCCTGGCCATGCCTGGAGTCACAGGATTTACACCCTATGGACACCACCTCCAAAACAGAGTCACTTGCCCAGTTTATCAGCCCAAAGGCTTTTGAGGGTTTTTTTGTTTAAATTCACTGATTTTTGAGACAAGAGGCTGGTGACACGTTGATATAGCTGCACGTACTGCAAACAAGGGAACGATGAATTATGAAGGGCTTGGAAAGCTAAAAAATTATTTTGACCCTCATGTAATTATAAGAGTGAGATTTCCTGCAGTTGTTTTAAAGGGAATCAAGGTTTAATAGGGCTGCATGCTTTATAACGTGCTCCCCAGTTCCTCTTCAATACCTTGGTAAGGGATGATAGAGTGTAATCATGAAAGTAATTGTAGTCTGTTCTACATTTCACGTCTCAAAAGAATGACTAGGGGATACAGAGGCACCACCAGGCAGGGGTTGGATTAGAAAAATACAGGTTTTCCTTTCGTTACTCTCTTTTTTAATCCTTTATCTTTCTTCTTCCTCTGGCTGCTCCTGGTGTCCCTTGATAACCCATACATTTCTCCCAATAACAAACAGTGTCTGTCCTGTCCCTGCGACACCAATGACACAGGCAAATCCCCATTGCTCCTCAGGAGCACCGTTCTCGGGTCTCTTGCATCCAGCCTGCAAAGAGCATCCTGGGCTGAACTGCTGATTTGTCCTCCACGTGCTGGCAACAACACCTGCATACAAACAGGAGCAAGAGCGCTGTCCCAAGCACCTTCTCCTCGAGGCTCGCAGAAGCATCGCCCGTGGCAGATCCCCAGCAGAGCCAAATGCAGAGGATCCCACCTGACAATCTTGGGAGAAGGCAGCAGGGGAGCAGAGACGGTCCCAAAGCCTTTTTCTCCCCCTTAAAAGAAAGGTCCAGGGTGGTGGTCAGGATTTAACAACAGAGGTGGTTTGATTTGAACTGCCCCAAGACAACCCCAGAAACAAGCATAGTCCTGGCCAGGAAAAAGTCAGGAGATCTTTGATTAAGCTTTTCTTTGTAGGTGAGCCTGGCAGCAATCCTGTGGAGTTACCAACAGCACATGGATCAGCCCAGTGATCATCAGGCAGTATTTAAATAGTGCAAGCAGCAAAATAAAAGAGTCTTAATGTAAAACAAATACCAAACACTTTCTAATACATCATCAAATGTGATATATTTGAAGGTACTTTATATACAAAGAGCCACCTCTGAATACGCCTGGGGATCATGTTTATTTAACATGCACTTTGAAAGATACAGAAAAATACAGCGCTGTAATTCTGGGTCTCCAAAGCTCCAAAAAGAAATTGATTTCTGAGTTGCTTATTATCTTTCATAGCAATACCTCTTGTGCTAGTAAAAGGTATAACAGAAGGACAACACCACACAACTAGAAGTGTGCAGCAAAATAAAACAAGAGGCACTCCTCTTTCTCTGGCAGGTATTATTCTTCGGACAATGGAAATTTCTTTTCATCTGTGCCACTGCTCCCAGCTGGAAGCTTTAACTTACACGGGCAGCTGACAGGGACAAGATAGTTCTGCCAGGAGCTGCGACTGCTTTTGTTTATCTAGAAACACCCAGCGAGCCTGTGGGGCAGACACAGAAGTCCCATGTCCTGATGCTGGGGGACAGAAACACAGCAGGGAAGCCTCCTGTCCTGCTTATTGCTCCGGAGCAGCGAACCCCCTGTAGACCATGAGAGCATTCGCCCGGGAAGGGCCAAGGGGAGCCGAGCCTCCAGCACCCAAACGCTCACAGCGGTGGCCATACCCACATGTGGGGCACTGAAGAGCAGCACATCCCTCTCTGCTGCAGCACCTGCCACCACAGCGCAGCTCAGCTCCAGCGCAGAGTCTGCAAAGGGTTTTCCTTGAGAACAGCGGCGGGCTCCAGACTTCAAACGACAGCAAGGCAGAGGAGCTGAAGGAACAAAAGCTGCTCTTGCCACTTTCAAAACCATGGGTTTTACTGTTTTCTACTCAATCCTTCACGACTGTACATCTGGATTCTTGAAAGACAAGCCTGAGACTTCTATAGCTGTTGAACAGTCGGTCACAGGAGGTGCCTGGGCAGCTGTTTGAGTCTGTTTAATAACCTTCTAAAGCTATGCCATTGCTCATGTGTGAAAACAACCACCATAAAAGCATGCAGAGAAAACTCAGATAGCTACTTGCCCTACTGCAGCCTGCTCAGAGAGATTTTCTTAACACACCTTCTGCTCATGACAGCAGCAATGGATGCATTTAACCCAGCTGCTGCATCTAGTATCGATTGCCTTTTAAGGGAGACAAATTCACCATGGAAATCATTGAAGCATCTTCTCCTTTCTGTCACTTGCTCTCTCCACTTGTCCAAGGTTTTAAAACTCATTCTGCAAAAGCCTTGAGGTTCTTCAAACAGTAACTCTGAGAGCAAAGCAAAGGTTTCTTTGGGTCTGAATTCCTTCGTGGTACTCTTCCTGACAAATGAGGCTTATTACAGACATAAAATTTTCTTGCTGTACTGTGCATATACTGCTACTCCAACTCTCCACCTTTGAAGATTGACACTTAAACCATGCCTCTATTTTTTTGTATATTAAACCTGCATATTGCAACCATTTCCAGAATAGCGTAATTTCTTCTGCATGGAAAGTGGTGCAGGAGACAATCAAAGCCATCTTCTATTTCAAAGTGACCTACGCTCAATTGTGCTTTTCATTTTCAGAATATCTCAAAGAATGTGCTAAGTAATACAGCCCAAGGTATAGACTGGGATTACTTGATTTAATAGCTAAACACAGCTTTTTCTAGGGTAAAACAAAGCAAATGCTTGAGAGCCTACAAACGGTCAGTAAGGAACCTCATGGCCACCAAAGCTGCAGATGCAGAGCAGCGTTAACAGTTACCAATGACACTATGCTGTCCCTGCAAACACCGACAAAGCCGTGTCAAATGAGCGCGTACAAACGTAAATATTGAGGTACTGAATATGAGGTAATGGTGCCAGCCTCTCTGCAGACTGCTACTCTGTAAAAGATTTGCTACTGCATTCAGACTATTTTTCCCCCCAATAAGTGTGAGCCAGAGATCCCTCAGCTGACATTTGTGAGGTCTTTTTGTTTTCTTCATTCTGAAGTGCACAATCTCCTCTCCCTCTTTCTGTTTTTATCACAACCTTTACACAGGAATTCTGTCATTGCATTTCAAATGGGCTCAGACAGAGCTAAGCTCAGAACACTTCCATCCTCGCCCCCTTCCAGAAATGCCAGCACTACAAAGCATGCCCCAAGTGGCTTCTATCCTTTTCCAGCTCACCCAAGCCAGAGAAGCAACAATAGCTGGTCTGAAATAAGAAGAAATTTTAATTTCAAAGCTCTGCTGACATTCACCAAGTGCTTTCAAAGTTTGTATCAACAGAATGCACTGCTTCAAATTCTGGTTTGAATGCAGATGGTGCAAGTTTTTCCTCTTATGTGCTGATGGCCTAGTTTGCTTCCGTAACACTACTAAACTTTTAAATATTAATGCATTTCTGTGAATTAAGAACAGTTCAATGTGTACCTGAAGGTAACTTTATTTTTTTAATTGGTATTGTTGTAGGTGGACCAAGTAATAGGAAGCTGACATTTCCAAATACCAAATGAGAAAACCTCAGGAGAAGGCACCCAGAGCTCACAATAAGCTTTCCCTCCAGAGACATGCCATCCCTCAGTGCTGCTCCTAAAGCTTCATCAAGCTCTTAGCTATTTTTGTATATATGCAAATGTGTTAAAATCATTTGGAAGCTGATTGCCCCTCAAAAACTGTGTATACTCCCCACAGCAGGAGCACGTGAGCATCAGCATGGAGGAGTGGAGGATGTAGGACTAAGGATGCATCCAAGGGCTTGCACGTGCATGAGATGGAGAAGACTAGCAGCTCAGCACTTTGCAGGGTGCCAGGGACTCCCAGCCCCACACGACCCACCCGCTGACCAGAAAAAGAGCTTTCTGCAGCACTGAGGGCGACCGCAGCTCCTGCAGCATCCCAGGGGCTGGAGCTGTGCTGAGCAGCCAGCTCTGCTGGGGCTTCCCACGGCCGGTGGCCACACATGGCCAGGAGGATGCGGGACTCTCCGCTGTCTCTCGTTAGGCATGAGGGGCTGCCCATACAGCCATGCTCTGCTAGTATGTGACTGTTCCTGCTTGGCATCTGGATCAGATAAACTGCTTTGACAAGTCTGACGGGAGCGTGCTGCCCCTTGCAGCACATGTCACTCCTTCCCCCAACCAAGACACGGTGCCCACCAGCCCTGGCCCCTTCCTGTATACATGCATGGCCCAGCAAGTGCAGGGACAGGGCCTCCAGGTGCAAGCATGACCTTGATGCCTGCCTGGGGAAACAGGAGAAAAATGTTATTTAATGTTCCACACAGCCTATACAGTACATGGTAAGCGAACGAGTCCTTTTTATTTTTACTCTTTGCTCTTGCTCCAAGGGCTTTGTCATTTATGGCTTCTTTAAATCCGTTACTTGCGATATCAGTGACTGGTAATACAATTCCCAGAGGAAGAACATCAATAACCTTCAAAACACTTTCATAATGTTGGCTTTGATAGTCTTGCAACATTTTGTTCCTATGGCGTAACCCTTATGACACTGCTATATAGCATGTAGGTTATTCACTGAAGGTTTTGTTGTGCCTGGATAATCTTTCCAGGCAAGAGTAACCCCCAGTGCCAGAGAATCCCATGACACATATTTTGGAGTCCAACTTTACTTTGCATTGGATGTGTGGGCTCAGAGATGCAATGCAAGATTCCCAATTAAAGATGCACAGGGAGGCCAGCAACACCAGAGCTGTCTCCAGAGGCAGAGGTGGGCAGGTACCAGCAGTATGCCAAACTGCCTTGTCACAGCCATGCAGGACTCCTCCATTCTCACCACAGTTGCTGGCTTTTCCTCATTAGGCACGGTGTCCTAAAAAGGACTCTCAGCAGCCAGCTGGGAACTGACACAGTGCTTTAGACTAGAAACATCAAATCCTAAGGCAAAAAAAATGTACCAGACTTGAATTGCAAGAAGATTAGACACCCTTCTTTCTTCTTCACCATCACTCAGAATCCTTGGATTTCCCCAGACAGAGGGGATTAACAAACAGAGATTAGCATCTAAGAGCTCCCGCTGTAAGGCTGTGTTAGACTGAGCCCAGCTCTCGGGGCCTCCTGTATATATATTTCTAGACTCCCAAGTGGATGCCTTGAAATCTTAAAAGGAAATGCGAACCCCACCAGCACTGCTGTGCAGCTCGGAGGGGCTTCTCCAACCTGCTGATGAGAGCAGAGTTACCTCCTTACCAGACCTTTCCAGAAACTCAGAGTCCTTTCTAGCCATGTAGGTATTCAGGTTTCTTTCAGGGAGATCTCGTACCATCTGACAATCAGATTTTGTTTCTCCATTTTGCGTAAGAGAAAACGCAGAACCACTCCCAGGGTGGACAAGCAGCTCTGGTAAGCGCTGATGTAACACTGAATTCAAGAGGAGCACACATTCCTTCCTAGCTCCTTTTTGCCCCAAAGCAGGTCTCTCTCCCAAATATCTCCTTTCATACACTCATAGAAGAGAGTAGTAAACTGGATAGCAAGCCTGTCCTGCCTCAAACTCCCCAGGCAGAACAAGTAACCTGGCTGCTAACTAGAGATACTATTGGTGATGAACAGAAGGGGTGCTACAACCTAGCTAAAGCAAAGTAAATTGCCCTCCAGCCTAATTCATCAGTCTCAAATCCACTTTACGGGAGCAGCCTGGTGATTCCCTAGCAGATGACAGCACACCGATAACCTCAAAAGCGGTGTTATTTAAGCAGAAGGTGAGCTTTGTTTCATCCCTGGGCTCAGGCTGAGCGCATGGCAGATCCCGACGCTACATCCAATTAGATTTTGAAGCAGCAAGAGCAAGTTTATCAGGTGAGCTTGTGGAGACATGGCACATGAGTTACCAACCTCCTTTGGCAACTCCATCGCTATGTCTCACCTTGTCCCTTTGCAAAGTCTCCCTGATCTTTTTTATTTCACAGTATGCTCTAATAACAGTGAAGTTTTGGCAATGCCTTCTGAAGGACATAACAGATAGCAATGTGTTTGCTGTTATATGCAGAAATTACCTTTTTTTTTAAATTTACTCACCCAAAAGTGTCTATGAAGTGGAGATATTTTATAAATTGAGTGCTGCTGCCTGTGGTGTACACTTACATTAGCAAGGGAAAAGAATATACAATGCCAACAACATCGTACACTTTACAAAACACTAGAAGGCAGAGAAGCTGCTAAGTTTCAATAGCAGATGCAGACTATCACACACGGCAAGTCATTATTCGTTTTACCCATCAGCTACTTGACCCAGCTACATACGCTGGTATCTTCTGAGACATCCCAAAAAAGCAGCAGCAGTCAGAACATCCAGTGCCAGACACAGGAATAATTAAAGTTTAACACGAGTACTTTTAAGTTTGTAAATGCTAGGGAAAGTGAGTGCAGATCAAAGGGTTTTTTTTTTTCAGCTTAGGCATCAATGCATCTAAAGTAGCATCCAAGAAATAGGTAACTCCAAGGAATGAACAGCTTATGAAATGAGCCCCTGAAATCTCAGAAACAGCAATATTCTCTTCTATCCAGACTCAGAGGGCTCTGTGAATTTCCAACTTTAATAATTTTTCAGTTTTTCCCTAGTTGTACAGAACATGGAAGAGGAATGAAGACCCTTGTCTTACTGTCCTTTAAAAATTATAGATCAGTTTTTCTTCAGCTTGCACAGCTCAGATCCTGAACTTCATTGGACGATGTTTCTCAGTTACCAGCCTTTCAATACTACCAAGAATTATTAGCTAGATGTGCCACCCCTGCAGACGTGGGACACAGAGGAGAAAGAAAGAGAAGAAAAACGTGGTTTGTGCTGCAGTGAGGGAAGTTGCTGCTTCCATGCCTATGGTGAAGGGCATCTGCTGCCATGGGCTGTGCAACTGCAGGGCTGGTTGGCGAAGCCCCCCAGCCACGGGTGCACACTGTGCCAGCAGCAAGAGCTGGAGATCATCAGGTGAGGGTGGCTACAGCGAGTTTGTGGCTATTTATCGATTATGTATGTAGGTCCCTTTTCACCACGCAGTGCCTCAAGAAAAGATAAAAGCAAGAAAATTGATCTGAGCATCTGTTGTTAAGCATGCCACACATTACTGCAGATAAGATTATTTTTGAGAGGAATATTGACATTCTTCTATGCCTACCCTCCTGGCTGTGACTGGACACTGATGGTAGAGCCAGCAAAGACTGCCTTTTTGAGTCACAGACCCTGTCCAGATGCCTCTTGTTTGTTGCTAGATAGAAGTGCCTTCACTTATCCAGCCACAGACCATTACTCTCCAATACTGCCAGAATGGAGACTTGGTGCTGATGCAGCAACAGCACGATTTGGGGTGACTGCAGTCGTGCCTCCTCACAAACAGCTCAATGGGAAAGATTTTCACCTTGGCAGAGACACAGGAGCTGTGGTTGCTTTCTTCCACTCACCAGGAACATTTCTGTTGCCACCAGGAGCGCTCCTGTTGCCTGCCACCGCTGCCGAGCACATGAACCAGCAGAAATGTCAAACTCCAGCAGAAATTCACGTCACCGGGATTCCCCATGTTATTGCCTACTGTCCTCAGAAAAACACACATCTGAAGCAGCAGACGCCTTGCACAGGAGCGGCTGCTCTCACCTTGCCTGCGAGGACCATAACGCCAGTGCAGGCTGTACCCGCTGGCCATCCAAAGTGGTTATGGCAGCACCGCCACCCTTCTGCCTCGAGCGGGCGTTCAGCGACAGGCATAGAGCAGCAGAACAGCAAAGGGGATTCTGCTCTCCTTACACGGGGCAAAGCTCATTATGTTATTCCTAAACCCTGGGACTGGAGAAGCAGCACTGCCCATGCCAGGGCTACTGAAGATGCTTTGATACTAAAGCACGAGGGAGACCATGTCCTGCTCTGCCAGCTTGAAGGGCAGGTACTTCATGTGGTACATGCTGTCTACCTGCCACATCAGGGAGTATGAAAGAAACCTGTATAGGCACATGTGAGACAAGCAGCAAAGGCCAGTGTGGGTGAATGCACGGATTCCCTGCAGTCTCCTCCTGGCTCTGCATTAGGAGAGCGCTCAGAGGAATGCGGTATCCCTCTTTTTAGGCAGAGAATGTTTAATGACAAAAACCCATGCACAGCCAGAGGAGATCCTCCATCATAGCTAGGTTGAATTTTGTCTTCTCCAGGTTTCCCGGTGCTTTGGCATTATGTCAGAAACCTTTCAGCTGTCTCAGCATTGCAAGAAGTTAGAAAATGTCACAAAAAATCTTCCCTCCTGACTTGCACACACACAATTTGGAAATGAACAGAACAACCACCGCACCTAAGGAAGTTAAAGCCAGATTGTCACTGTTGGCCAAAGCACATCCCTGCTGTACAAAAAGATGCTAGGTACCAGCCAGGGTTTCTAGTAGAAGAGGTAAAATTCTGCACATCACCATAGTTTGGTGATGTGGGGATGGCAACAAAAGCAGACCCCGCAATTTGAAGGCAAGCTCTCAGTAATACCACAAACTCCAAGCTAAGTTCAGTGTGTTGTCAAGTCATTCTTTTTTATAGATAGAGACACGAGGAAAAAATGAAATCTAAAAAGCATTGTCAACTTGAATGATTTTCCAGGTTCTTGTCACTAAACAACCATCATCCCTCAGAGCATAAGAAAGGCAATAAAACCAATAGAACTAATAAAGGAAAACTGTGTGGAGCTTGACAGATCTGGCTGTCCCTGGCATGTGACAGCCTATTTTACCAAGCAGGCAAATTGAAGCTGCAGCAGACTTGTCCACAGGATAAGTGAGACCCTGACAAAACTGGCACTGACTCGCAGTTTTTTAATGCTGTTAAGTTCTACTATAAAAGAAAGGTCCATTTCGAAAGACCATTCAAAAGGTTTCACAGAATATATATGCAGCTGATATAACAGCTGCTCAATAATTGCTGTTTAACTTCTCCCCTCTGCTGAGCACCAGAGCATGGACACAGCCTGTTCTCTAACACCAGTCATTTTTCACAGCTGCTTGTCAATATTGTCAATACTTGTCACCTTGTCAATACTGTTTGTCCACATATGGAAAAATTTTTATTTGTAACCAAAATCAGAGAAAACCAAACTAAATCGCTTTTCAAAATACGTACAGCGTGGAAGAGATATGCTTCGAAGCTGTGGACATCAGTGGGGAGTTAAGCCCCATACTGTTCCTGAGGCTGGAGGTCAGACACTCACACAGACTTTGCTGGTGCTGAGGAGACGGGCTCACGTCTGCCCACAGCTCTGAAGGAGGAAAACGCACCCAGACACTGGGTAGCCCACTTGCATCGGGCTTCCTCCTGACAGTGGGCAGCAGTGCCGTGGGAAAGGGCACATCCCCAAAAGGTGCCTGTGGTCCCCCCGGCACACCCCTCCTCTGCAGGAGCCCGGCCGGCTGCCAGCACCTCGGCCACTCCAGAGTCCAGCCCACGACTGCTCCCTTGTTACCTGCACTTCTCTGAACACTAGAAACCCATCAGAAGCTTGACTTGTTCTCCAAAAGTTGGATTCCTTCAAGCTGTGTGGAGAGCTGATCCAGAGCAGTTTGCAGTGAGAGTCTGTTACCAAACCTGAGACTTAATTTACCCAAGAACCTGTTAACATTTCCTCTGTGCACTCACTGAACAAACAAGCTTTTGAAGTCACTTATTTACCAATAAATTACAATGGTCTGAAATCATTAGCAACAAAGTAAATTGTTTTAATTGATCTGAACTTTTTACGACACAGGAACTTCGTTTCTATAGAACTGCACTTCCTAAAGGACTAAAATAGCAAATTAATCACTCTTGGAGCTTGCAATCTTTAAAATGCTCCTTATACTGAAAGGCTGCATGGTTGAAGCGAAGAATAAATCCACACTTCCACGACTCTTTGATGTTCACATCTGTAACAAACCTTGAACCTGTTTCACTAACCTCGTAAGGGCTGAAGGACTTTTCTATGCCAAAGGATGCACCAAGACAGCAAGCGGCAGGCAGGGGTTATACGTGGAAGGAACAGCGTTTCAAGACATG
This sequence comes from Leptosomus discolor, assembly GCF_034619465.1. Classification (NCBI taxonomy): domain Eukaryota; kingdom Metazoa; phylum Chordata; class Aves; order Leptosomiformes; family Leptosomidae; genus Leptosomus; species Leptosomus discolor. The sequence goes on along the minus strand of NC_141410.1, from coordinate 11,385,487 downwards.
CCTACTCTTGGTGTGCTATTCATTAACAATATTTACAGGACTTCTTTTTTAGGGAACAGAGCAGATGAGGACTATGCAGATTTAAATAATTTCAAGGCTTCATTTGGTCTAAGCTCAGCTGGATACAAAGGCGCAGAGGTCCTGTTAATAAATACCTACTCCTAGCTCAGCCCCTTTCGGTCCGAATAATGGCAGCCTCTGCAAACAACAGCAAAGCAGCAATCTAAACCAAACAAGGTGCACGGCCTTCTAGTATAAATACATTTTCTACTCAAATTGGTTGGGGGGGTTCAGAGGAAATATTCAATTTATGAACAGAGTATAAGTGGCATCTTTCAAAATAACAGTTTTAGGCACAGATTAGCTCTCCATCCTCATTGCTTCTGATAAGGCTAATCACCACCCTAAATCAGTGTTTCAGCTGAACCTGACATTGGAAATCACATATAATTATACTGATTAATTTTGCTGAAAACATACAGTGTTTTGCTATACAAATGTAAACATAATAAGGTGAAAGAGTGATACAAATAGCAAAAGCCGACTGCCGACCAGAAAAAAACCCACTCAGGTGCTAAAGACATTTGAGTAACTGCATTTATGAAAAGAGCAGTGCCGATTCCCACATCTGCCTACTGATCCGCAAAAAAAGGCTGAGGAAAACTGGTGGATGCATGACTCAGTAGTCAGTAGACATCAGAATAGAAAGATGCGGAACAATATGAAAGGATTGCTTGAAACAGCACCAGTCCTGCAGCCCATCTGCATGTTAAAGTGCCTGATGTGGCCAAGGAAAGAGGTAGTTCAGCTGGGGAAGTCGTGGCAGAAGGAGCTAGGGAAAGAGGCAGTGTGGAAAGGGAAGGAACTCCAGACAGTTTCCTGGGAGTGAATTATTTAACTGCTAGTAGAAGAAAAAGAAAAGGCATCTCAACACAAGGAGGTTGCAAAAGCAAGAAAACCTAAAGTTAGGAATTCCTCCTTTGTCATCCTTGTGCAACATCAACATTCACAAGGAGTTGTAGCAGCTCTAGAAACACGCTTATCATCAGCGCCTAAAGATGAGATAAGATGTCTACAAGGCCTGGTCATTTCACAAAAGAAACCAGCATTAATACATAGCACTTAAAATGGAGAGGGATGAGCTTCTTAGCTGCATCTCACTGTGCAACGTTCTGAAAAGCCACTGGAAGAAAATTGCTTGGGTTTCAATTTTAAAGCTGCTCTTAACCAAATACTATCCATCCTCGGACCTACTGGCAAGGAAAAGTAGCAAATTACTTGTTTTTCCTGTAGCACCTAAAATCACAACAGCTATTGTGTCGGTCCCTCGTTTCCCCCAAATCGATGCTGACGGAGCTGATAAGTCGCCATGACTGTTCTTTGGATGGTTTGGCTTATTTATTCACAGGCACAAAACCAGCCTACAGCAAAGCACTCACATCCCACAGAACAGTAGCACAGCTTTGACCAAATATAGCATTTTCCAGGGACCTTTCACAGAAATTAGTGTGGTACGTCTTGCTTTCATGAAACAGCATTGCCTTGGTACAGGGCAGCACTCCAGCTCCCTAAAGCGCTTGGACCAGAAGTCACGTCCTGCTTTCCTACAGAGTATCTCTGCAGATGACAGCTTTTGGTAAGGAGGACCCAGGGTTTGCGCCATCCTAGCACAGAGCCTGAAGATAAACAGAAGGGAAAGGCAAACACAAAGCTACAGCTGAGTAAGTAACATTAAGTCTGACATGGGGAAGCTGTGATGCATTACTCACCCTGATAAGTTTAATGTATAATTTACAAAGATATCACCAAAATGGAAGAGAGAAGCTCTTAAGCAGCTCTGAAGGGTATTCAGCTCAGGCATCGCACATAGTTAGTGTTTAAGGGAAGCTGCTAGCCCCCGTGGCAGAAACCCACCCCTCGCCCAATAATTTGATTTAGATGTGTCTCAACACTGAAGCACTTTAGCAAGAACTCATTCCTTTTCAAATGCCAGATTTAGGCTTATTGAGTATTACGTATTACCTCCCTGCTTGATAACCAAGAGCCATCAGATCAGAAAGCCCTTATTCTCCAACTGCTGCTCAGTGTAACAGGCAGCCTCAACTACGCAGTTTGAACCCATGCCTTGGAAGTCACAAATAATCCCAAATCACATTAGAAAGACCTTAGAGGATGCATCACCACAAAAAAAAATAAAAATCACAGCTCACATAACACACCAGGTGACATTACTTTGATTTAAAAGAATATAAATGCAGCCACCTCGCCATATTCCTTTGAAGAAATATTTATCTCAGGGAAAACAATAACTTTGCCAGGATTTAGGGAATCCTCTGCCCTTTCTGCTTCAGAACGATGGTGCAGAAGAGGGATGCTCCAGCTGCTTTTTGAGGAGGGTTGTACGTGGGTGACTGGCCGTCCAGCACCTGCCTAGCAGAGGAAGCATTAACAAGGAAAGGGTTTTTGCTGGCTGAACTTGCTGTAAGTGTCTTCTAGAGTCTCAATTTCAGAATTAATGACTTCTGATACCGCTCATGTGATCACCAGAGCTCCTATGAAAAATATTTTGATGATTAGGGATGCCACTCCACTAATGAATTTGAAGAGCGCCTGGCGGAGCAAGGAGACCCCCGGGACACCTCCTGTACAGAGCAGACCGGCAAGGCCGAGATGGTGTGGTGGGGTCCCACTCCACACGGGCTTGTGACGGTGCCTGCTCAAGCTTGGCGTCAGCTCAGCGTCATTTTCTTTCCCCTGGAAGATTTCCAGCAACGCTGATGAATCTTTAGTGCTGCTGCCTTGAATGACCTTTGCCCAGCTCACTGCAGCACTAAGTCAGGGAGCTCAGTCAGGTCTCCCATGGACACCCTGGTCTCACAAGGAAAACCATCACCGCTAATTGGTAAGGACTGGAAGGCTGCGTTTGAGGAGCATGGCACCTGCATTTCAATGCCATCCAGCACTGTCCCATCAGGGATGCTCCTCCACCCGCCCATGTCCACATTATAGCTGCTATGGGCCCCCACAGGTGAATTTAAGGCAAACTAGAAGTGACAGATGGCAGCAGGCTAGACCTGAGACAGGGCAGAAATTCATCCATGGAGCCAAAAAACCACTGTGGCATGAAAGGGAGGTTGGTCACATAGAGGGACACTGACAAAAAGTCCTGAGGGGTCCCAGAAGTGCAGCCAGTCCCAGTAAGGTGCAAGGTTTGGTGTCCCTTCTAGCAGTCCCCCTAACAAGGTCACTTGTTATTTCTCTGGATGCTCTCACCATCCACACATACTTTCATTCCATTTTTGAGTTTAGCACACTCAAGAACTGAATGATACCTTGCAGCAGTTTCACAGTATTTCCTTTCCTTAAATCTGATGTGAATTTTCTTGGTCTTTAGTAAAATTCATTGTCCCCTTATTCAGTATTATAAGATAAAACGGACAGAAATGTCTTCTCTCAATTTTGGGAACAACTCTGCATCTTACACAGTGTGACACCTTTTCGCTTTTCTTAGTCAGTTACTATTAATCTTTTCAATTCTCTTTGCACAGCATCTTTCCTGGGAGTGATCTCTGCTGATCTGAGCAACCCCCTCAAATCCCCATCCAACCCCTGCTGAACAGGACCCTCCAGCATCACCTGCAGCTTATCAGACAAGGCTGCACCACTGAGCCATGGAACAGAATTACTATAGACCTCATTTCATTCAATCCCTCTGCTTTTTGTTTTTATGCAAACATCTTTTCGGCTTCTTGACCACCATTGCACATTAAGAGAAACACTGACAACCCATGGCTGCCTCTAACAATATCTGTAAAAAAAAAAAGCAACAAGCACCTAAGAAACAGCTTTCCAACTTTCTCCCTCTTTCCCAGCTTGCTGTTAAAAATGTACATTATAAAAGGTCTTGATCCTTGGTGATCCGGTATCTGGAGCACCCCATGCCCCAACACTGATCTGAACAAAGGAGCCATTTCCCACCCTGGTGGCACGGCTCCCCCGGCCCCGAGGAAGGCAGAGATGCTTTTCAGGACACATCATCTCTGCAACTGCTCTGTGAAATGCTATCAGACACATATTTTAAACTCTTGATAACACTCACGCAGAGATAAGGGAACAGGATCTTGGGCGACAGTTTTATAACATTTTCCCCGATTTCTAGCAGTTTATCTCCAGAAAATATCAGTATGTCTCCCAAATCCTTACACATTAGTACAGCTGGTGATATCAGGCTCTCCAACCTCAAACAGTATTGCCTGCAATAACTTACTCCAAGAAATCCACTCAAAAGGGAAGCCCTTGTACCAAAAGCAGTCTACCTCCAACACTCTGAACATCAGGCACCCATCTTCACAGTGAAAACCAGAATTTGTTGGGCTAATGTGTTGGTATGTACTTGAAGCAATAACTGTCCACACACCTTTCACACAATGACCTTTGGCATTCAGGAGAAGAACAGACAGTGATCCCAAATTTCCATCCTTTCAGAGGTTATGGTGCAGCTGGGAATTACCTTGAGATGAGCATTTCACACTGCTGCACAAGCCAGGGCCATGAAACGCCTGGAAGGAAGATCCTGGCTGCTGCCTCCGGCAGCTTCTACAGACCAGCACCGCACCCAAGCTCCAGCCAGACCATGTCATACACAGAGGGGCCTGGGACCGACATACTGAGCAGAGGGGTAACCCAGGCAAATTCATTTAAAAGCCCATGTTGGGCCTTGTAATTCTGGATATAGCAGAGAGCACCTGGGAACGACCCGGCTACCCAAACGTCCTGCAGCTGCAGGACCAGCACACAGCTGCTGGGGATGTGCGTGTAATCCCTGGCACACTGCTGGAGCCCGTGCTCCCGCTGGTGCGGAGAGACTAATCCTCAGGGGCTCTCGGCAGAGATTTGCAAGGAGCTGTTTTACTTCGCATTGAGCTGGACCAGGAGTGCTCACACAGCATGGACAATCTGAGGCTGCACTTCTTTAAAAGAAGACCCACAACACAAAAACCAAACAAAAAACCCAAGCACAGACTGTGCCCACAGAATCTGACATAATTTGAGTTCAGAGATGCAATAAAAAATGGCACACCCTTCCCAGAGCTTTTAGACTCAAAATCTCATCAAAAAGAAATGCAGTTTCATAAATTATGCAGCCCTACCCTGCCTATCACATTTGGCTGCTGCATAGAGTCTCTCCACCTGACAGCGGTCTTAAATTACAAGAGCTCCTCAGCTCCTTGAAAATTACGAGGCTCCTGCCTTGCACTGCTGAGAAGGCAGCCCTGCGTTGGGCTGCTGGAGCCTGCTGAATTCAAACGTCCTCGTAGCCAAAGATGACTATTGCTTTTGCTGCAAATGCTTCTGAATGGTTGTCTGGCTCAAAGGGGTAACAGTGCTGGTGCAGCAACATCCCAGCCAAAGCATCCTTTGGGTAGAGGAAAGCTGCTTTCCCTGAAATTGTCCCTGAACGGATGCTGGCCCTGGGGGCATGGCAGGCAAATACCCATGCTACCTGTGCTCACCCACGAGCAAAACGGCGCAGCACTTTTCATCGTAGTCAGATCTTGGCATGGCACGCGATGAAAGACCGAATTTCAGCATTGCCGGTGTGCTGAATTTAGCAGAGAAGGGAGCTGGGGAGATGGGATTCCTACAGACAAAAATAGAAAGTTTTAAAGCTGCAGCAAAGAGAAAGACTGCTGGAACATGGAGTCCTCTTTAGCAGCATCCAGCCAAGCAGCAAGAACCAAAGGAAACAACCTATAAATAATATAGAGCATATCTGCTCTGATCCACTAACCTACTTTAGGACAGGTTTACAGTGAAGAATAAAAAGAATTTAAGCTTGATTCTGGTGATTTAGAAAGAGTCCGTACAGTGTTGATGCATATTCCTTGCCCTGGTTTCTCAGCTGGAATTAAAACAGATAACTGGCTCAAAGTACAGGAAAAACAGTCTGTCTGTGTGCCGTTTCGTTTTTGGAGAATGGAGAGAGTGTATCGCAACTGCCAGCTCTGTACACTGTGCAGGGAGGTGGGTGCCTCACTGCAGGGCTCAGAGACATGCCCCTGGGGCAGATGAGATCCCAGATGCTGTGACCGAAGCACAACAGGATTAGAGCATCTCCACCAGCACTGCAGCACCCCCATGGGAAAGGAAAGCAAACTGAAATAAGTCACCATTTATCAGCTCACAAGAGCTGCCCTGGGATACGCAGTGCATGTAATACTCATGTGCTAACAGGACATACATCACATAGAATATGGGTTATTAATTTCCATTATGGAATAACTAATGTTTCTTTATAGTTATTTGATGGTGGGTGGATGGACAAAAAAAAAGAAAAGCAAGCTCACCTTTCCTACAGGGTGCACAGCCCCACGCAGACACTGCTGAAGCCTTGTTTTCACTATTAGGAAATTCCTTAGGACTGCCAGCTGAATGCGGGGCGTACCCCTAAGACAGCAATGTTTTTGCCAAAACATCCTCTTGTTGTGACAAGGCTGTCAGCAAACCCAGAGAACAGCTCTAATTTTACTTCAATAATCCTGAGTAGTAATTGCCTGGATGTTTAGGCTGAAAACAGCAAAATGGTGACCTGGAACTCTCTGCAGGTGTTGCTGGATGCCTTGGTCAAGAAATTCATGGCATGGGACCCCCTCAGTTTTATGTTACCATGTCCTGCCCTCCCTGACACTTTAAAATGAGGTGCCACACACCATTTAGTCACTGGCTAAGAAGTCCTTCAAGTAATACCAAATCCTCCACGTTGCCAAGTACCCTTGGCCCAGGGCCTCCTACTCCTCCCTTTTCTTTTTCTATTCATCAGCAACATCTTCATTTTAAGCACATTCTACCAAGGCAGACCGAGCCTTAAATAACCTCATACTTCATCATTTCTTTTCTTTCAGCAGCTAACTGTCGTTGGCACAGGCAGGGACAGCCAGCTCTGCTCCATCCGAGAAGGAAGCCATTTGCTGTGTTTTGCTTAAGTGCATCTTAATAATGCATTTTGCATGCGAGGAACGGCGAGCCGAAGCGCGGCTGGGGAGCTGGAATGCACAGCTAGTCCAAAAGGAAACCTCAGGATGATCAGCACTCACACAAACTTTAAAGATTATTAACCACTGTTACTTTACTGAGAATGCTTTGAAAAATAATTGTGAACATGGCTTGGGCTTAATGAGCAAACATGCTTTGTGCTCATTGACACGGGCCAGTTCTAGACAATCAAATCAATGGCCTGTTTATGTGTTAATTTATTATGCCAGGCTCCTCAAGCCTGATGTTCCTTCTTGGCTTCCTCCTCTTCCTATTTCCCATACATTTCCATTTCCTTTTGGCCTGAAAGAAAGCTTTTGAAGAGCAGAGCTACCCGAAAGGCACAGAAAAGCTCAGCCTAGTTCTTGCAATCGCAGACTTCAGGTTGCACAGGGCATGCGCTCTCCGGGACACAGAACAGAAGTTTCCTTCTGCACTGCGAGCCTGGGGAGGTGTGAGCAGCACATCCCCCCCTGCTCCCTGGCTCCATAGCATGCTCTCAGGAGGTCCAGGAATTTTAGGAGCAAAATGGACAAATTTAGGTGCAGACCTAACCCCCAGCAGCATGCAGAATGAACACAGATGCCCTGCACCCATCCATAAGCAGATCTCACACAAGCAGCAGTGAGACTCCAGGGCAGGACAGCCTGCACCACACCAGTTCCAACCACCACTTGGTCTAGGAACCGGCATCTTGTTCAAGAGCCCTGCAGCTCCTGACCACCGGCTTACAAATGACACGCCGCATGCGAAAACCATGCTGTGTTGCCCCAAGGGCTCCAGTCCACATCGAAAGGGGCAGCCCGGTTTTGCCACCAGATCAAGAGAATTCAAAAGTCCCACATTCAAACCTTACTTAATCTCCATATGGGAACACATCCAGCCATATAACAAAATACTCACTCATGTAACTAAGCATTATATTGCATTATTATATATTTTAATGCTCAACACAAGGGAGCAGATAATCTAATTTTGTATGCATATGTCCCATTTTCCCAGTCTTCTAACAAAGTTTAAGTAAACACTGCTGTTTGGGTGACGGGATGCCTATAAGCGCTACCGAAGAGCAGCTCTTGCAGTGGCAATGCATGTTGGGTCACTAGGGGTTAAACACTGATCCCATCTAGGGAAGTTTGGTGGTTCCCACCTGCAGCAAATCACAGTCCAACTCTCAGACCTTTTCTCCTCCAACAAGCTGCAAGATAAGCAGCAGAAGTAGCAAAGGCTCTGAAGAGTTTCTGCCATGTCCCTAAAAATCAGTCCTGCTTCACAAAGCTAGGCTTAGGTGTGCCAGGCAAGCAGAGTATCAGGAAGCCACATGCTGCTGCTTCCGAGGCTGCTCTACCAAGCTTTTATACACTTTTGTAAAGCTAAGACTGCTGTGTTTTGCCTACACAATATGCAAATTTGCACATTTGTGTGGGTAGATAATTTCTGTAAAACATTCCCGGTGATCATGCACAAAGTCTGGCACTTCTTGAACAGATTCCTGCCCTGCTTCAGCACCTGCATTCCTCTTCTCACCTGCTCCATCCCAGTTTCAGGATAAGCTACTTCCCTGCATCACTTGTACTAGATGGGCATCTTAAACTTGTCTGTACTGCTGCTGAATTCTGCTTGCAGCTAACAACCTCTCTGATTAACTAGCTGCAGTATGGTCACAAGCAGCAAACATCACAGACCTATAGATGGCATATGAGGCTCAAACGACATCCTGGACATGAAACCAGCATCCAGCAGCCCAGAGAAGGGAGACTCCATGTTTTCTTCCCAAAACAGCCCATGGCCACATGCAAACAGACAATAAGCCAAGCGTTACACTTCTAGGCTTTTCTTCAAAATTAAAAACAAAGCGATGCACACTTTTGGTAAGAGAGGAGTTAATTTCCAATCTGAGCACATGGGACTATGTCCCTAAGGAACAGCGTAATAAAGCCCTGGTGCCGGTTGCAAAACAAATAGATAAATCAATGTTTCGATTTGCTCCACGAGAGCAAATGGGGCAGTTGCTTAGCAATTCAAGGGACCCGACTGCAGGCTCCTCACACACAACCAGACACTATGAAAGGTTCTGGGGCTTCTACCACCGTAGAATGAACATAAAACTTACCTTCCAGTGACAGCAGCAACCGAAGGGCCAAAGGAAGATGCTTTTTCCATGTGAAACTCCCCGAAATCCTCAGCTCATAGCTGAGCCAAGCAGCAAATACCTTCTGAGAGCATTTTCAAGTACAGCTTGTGTGTTGCAATTAAGGAAGCACCAAGTCTCTGTGGCTTGAGGGAAAAGTCATCTCAGCATCAACATAGAGACTCTATAGCCACACAGGTCTAGGCAAAGACAGACATCACCTTGCTAAGCCTCACTCCCAGGGCTGCCAGGGTTTATAAAGGACTCACACAGCTATGCTCTATATTACAGTAATGAGATCTCTTGACTGCTCTAAATCCTTTCAGGTGCAGTGATGCCAGTAAAACTGGGGGCTGAAACCAGCTCCAGGTGCCTCTTCAGACAGGCAGACTTCTGATGAAGGTGAGGTCTGCCTGGTAGTTTTGGCTTAGGATCGGGTCATTTCGGACAACCTGCCGATTTCTTTGTACTGAGGGCAGGAAAAAAAAGATTTATTTTTTTTTTTTAAAAAAAAGCAACAAACCCCACAGATTCCAGGTAGTTCCCTGGCTAACAGGCTCTAAGCAGTCTTGCTTTCACACTGCCCTTGTACTCGATTCCCCTGCAGCCTGTGCTGCAGATTATTTACTGGGCTCTTTGGTTTTTACTGCGTGCACCACATCAAGGTTTGCTGGCCCCATGCGAGCCACGAGCCAGTCCCACCTCGGAGCGCCTGCTCCGGCATCATGCCACCCCTTCCTCTGCCACCCGCTGCCAGAAGCGGCCGGCGAAATTGCTCGGGTACCTCCACTTCCACCTGAAGGGTTGGTTTGTGGTTTGTTGGGTTTTTTTGCGGGACTCCACAAAGGCACCCACAGCCCACCCCGAGAACGACCAAACCCAAAAGTGCTCCAATGCACCCTAAAGCCAAAAGACCCTTCATACAGAACAAAAAAAGCCACATTTTAGCTATGCACTCCTGGGTTTTTCTGATTACAGGAGCCTGTGCTAAACACTTTTAAAAGCTCGTTTGGCCCCAGGTAATTTCTGGTGTAATATCCTTGCTGGTAAATTGGTTTTGAGGGGTGGGGGACTTGGTGCAGACTAACTCCCTGTACTTTGCTGCCAGGTCTGTAACAAAGAAATGCTCCTTTGTTTGAGAATACGGTAATCTCTCTCTCTCAATCAAACTCAAAATCACAAAACCACATTCCCCCCTTAATTCAGTTTAAACCCTGAGCTGTTCCCCAGGTAATTAATAATGTTTGCAAATATGCCTCCTTTGAAGGAATATTATCACAGTTTAGGTGACAAGCTCAGACTCGTATTCCTCTTTATAATTCCTAACATCTACTCAGGCAGCATTAATTGGATTCAGAGCAATTACACAGGAGTCGTGTTGGCCACTTTATATCAAATTCTAGAAGAAATTTTGCTTTGCGCTGCTCTGAGCCATGGTGCCGATTCCCAGGCTTTCGCCTCCTGGCTGCCTGCGGGGCATCTGCAAGAGGCATCAGGGCAGGTCATGCTTTGGCTCTGCAGAAGCAAAGGGGCTGAATTCATTGACCGCAGATTGATGCCTACAGTGTATTTTATTATTACGTGAGGAAGGACCACAAGATGGAGGCTTGTCCTCCGAGGAGATAAATGGGCAGTCCTGCCTGTGTGCAGCACCTGCCCTAGGACAGAGGGTCGCAGTGGCAATAAAAGATGCGTGCCATGTTGTTTTGTATGCAGGGACAACGTGCCCTGTGCTTCTGTGATCTCCCTCGGCCTGGAAAACCACAAAGCATTTGTGGACATTCCAGGAACAGACTTGGCTCCAGAAGGGAAAAAGATTAAAAAGGATGTATGTCTCTGTCTAGTGCTGACCCATTTCTCTGGGCTCAAATGAGAAAGTTCCTCGGTTGTTTTATGATGCACAGACACACGCGCGCAGCCAAGCAAAATAAAGCCGACACAAGGGCCTGATGGACGTGTGCCTGGGAAATGTCTGGAGCAGGGACTGCTGAGAAGTGCGTAACATTGGAAGAACACCAGTGTGATGCTCCAGCCACTTATTTCAAAATCATTAAAGATATCCAATACATAATCCAACAGAATTTGAGGATCCTGGCTGGTACCAGGAACAGGCAGCCAAGCCTTGTCTCATAAACTCTGCTGTAGTATCTCTGACTGATTGAACATGGGTTTTTTTCTGCAAAGAATAAGCTTTAAATTAAATTCCACTCTTTGTAAACAAGACGCATCGTTTTGCTCAGGTGTATTTTCTCTTTTCTCATTAGAGACTATTGAACAAAAGAGATTATTTTAATAGCAAGTCCAACGCGTAGCATCCATTTACTCCCAGAGCTCTGGGCAAGTCATGCTGCCAGACCTGGCACAGCTACCTGAGTCCTGAATGCCTTCCAGGACAGGGCTGTGAATGACCCAGCGTGGGGCTCCCACACCCAGCATGGGGACAAGGGCTGGGAGGAAGGCACAAAGCATCCCACCAGACGGCAAGGGGTCAGGGCTGCTCCTGGGGTCTCAACCAACAGGGCTCCAAACCCAAGGTCAGAGCAGCCAACGTCCTGGGCACACCATCAACAGGGGCTCTGAAAGAGCAGAAGGGCTGTTGGGGGATGAGGAGGAAGAGGCTGCAGTCAGGGGGTGCCGGTGGACCTGCCAGGGATGGAGCAGGGCAACCTTGAAAGGCGGCAATGGGCTTGCCACAGAAGAGCCAGAGCCTCGCGTGAGGGACGGGGGCACAGGGGCCCTGAGGTCAGGGCATAATATAGTATTAAACCCAAGGAATTGCAAACTGATTTGGTGAGACTTTTACACCGTGCCTTATTCTGAAGCAGAGGAAGTTAAACCCAGCTCTGAGCCATGCGGATGGCTTTCAAAACCATAATACATTTCCTCCAATATTGGCACTCCAATTATCCTCAGGAACGTGCAAATAATCAACATTTTGCAGCAGTTTCCAGTGTGCATTGTGCCTGTAGAGGAAGGATCTGCAGAAACTGCTCCGATAGAGTTAATGGGCTGCTCTGCCAGAGCCTATTTAAAATTCCAGGCAGCACTAATTTAGTTTTAATGGGCATAAATTCAATTCCAGTGGCTAAAGTATGCAAATAACAAATAAAAGGGAACCCCTGCTCCAGCAGCTGCCGGAGAGAAAACGAACAGCCTCCCAGCTCCCCACCTTGCCCCGAGCCGCTCTCTCCCCACCCATCATCTCCAGCAGAAGCTGACCCCTCGGCCGCTCGGGCTGCTGGCAGAGATGGGGCTCGCCCCCACACCACTGTCTGATGTATTTATTTGCTGATGAGTGCAGAGCTGACACTAAAGGGCCCTCAGTAATACCAAGCCTCATTAAATTTTAATCAGGGCAGCCTCGTGCTCGTTCTTCAAACACCAAGATTTTGCGAGGGAGAGGATGCTGTGTCGGGGAGCCTCCAGCAGGGCAGGGGAACACCTTGGGAAGACCCTTCCTGAAGCACGCACCGTTCTCACCCTGCCCACCGGGCCTGGAGGAGACAGGCTGCTACTGTGAGATGCGGCACTGGCGTCGCCCCGTCCCTCCTGCTTCACCAAACCATTGCCCCCTCATCACAGGGAACCCCACGGTGTATCACAGGGAATCCCACGGTGTGTCACAGGAACCGACGGAAATGATTTTCTGCTTTGAGCAGTACAACAAAGGGCTTCTGCTGTAAGCTTGAACTCTGAGCTGCAAATGGGATGAATTTTGCTGATGCCCAAGACTTGGTCACCTCCGGCAGCCCAGGGAACAGCACTGATAGCAAAGCCTCCCCAGTTGGGCGGCATCGGCTCCGGGAGTCGCTCACGGGCGGGCTGGAGCAGCACATGTATGTTGGTATGTATTTGTGCCCTTATCCTGAGGGCTGGAAACATACATGAGAACACAGAGATGGGCGCATAAGAAATCCCTTGCTTCTTGCTAAGTACCGTATTGGCACAACATGGTAGATGCCACACAGTCAGCTCCATTCAGAGACTACGTGAAAGCAAACCTGGAGGTAATGTTAATAACCTGCTGGCTATCATCGTGGCTATGCCACTCGTTCATTGGGATAATGTAAAAAATAAATAAATAAATTAGAGCCAATGAACCAGCAGGGAAAAGACCGAGGAATAAACAACCAGCAAAACCCAAGCTGCTCTTCAGGTGACTACAGGTTGGGTACCAGAAAGGAGCTGGAAAAAGGCCAAGCCTCAGGTTCTCTGCAGCACGACACACCAGAGATACCAAGCAAACCTGTTAGAGGGACACTGACATCATGGCAGGAGTTTTGTGGGTAGCAATCCAAGACCAAGTTTCCCCCAACCGAGGTCCCTTTTCCATGCTGCTGCCCCAGAAGCTGAACTCAAACTGAGTTATGTGTCCAGCTATGCAGGAAAAGCGCTGAATTCAACAGCTTAGTAACTTTACACACTCGAACCAAGGCAAAATACCATAAAATATGCTGAGTAATGGTTGCCTAATGTAGATTTTTTTTTCTTAAAAATGGCTAAGGCAGCAGAAACTAAGCAGGCAAGCACCGAGTTTACATCCTCTGCAGCTACAGTGCAGGCAGACCCAGTCCCTCTCCTTGATGTTATCTCTGCAGAACCCTTCCTAATATCCTGGTGGATGCAAGGACACTAAAGGGAAACCAGATGTCAGCATCTGGGATGCAGGAACGCCTAGCTTTCATCCAGGGAAACCGCAAATGCTTCTCCCTGTTAATCACCTCAGCCTGTATCTAGCAAGCAAAGGACTGCAGTCATATCCAGCTTCCCGTCCTCTGTCTACATGACTGCTTGCTTCCCAGCCACTGCAGAGAAAGACAGGCCAGGGCATTACAATTCTGGAAGAGCCAGCTCTGTTCGGCACCTGCGGGCTCATCCTGATCTGTCCCAAGCAGCATCACTCACCGCTAATCACTTGCAAAGCATTGGGTCAGGTCATTCCTCCTCTAAACTCATTTACTCCTTGACAAAGGCTCATCATGTCACCGGAGCAGCACCAGAAAAACACTGATGGATGAAGGACTCTGCAAGGACACTTTCAGAGCCTTTATACGATGCTGCCAGGCCCAGGAAGGAGACAGCAGGATAACGCGCTACGAGGATGGAGGGATGCAAGGACCTGCTGTACCGGAACCGAGGGGATCAAGTCCCGACTCAGAGACTCTGCTGTGCGATCTGTAGCTCTGCCACATAAAAAGAAGAGCAGACGGTTCCAGTAAGGATGCATCCGACTCTCTCGTGCGGCACCACAGGGAAAAAGGGATGCAGGGCCACGCACAGGGGCTGGGTGAGCACAGCGAAGCCCAGCTCCTCGCGCCTGTTGTCGTATGGGGTTACACCCTCCTCATCTTCGTCCTCAGTGCTGCAAGGCTGATACCGACGGCCAAGTGCAGACAAGGCACAGCGTTTCTGCCCAGTGATGGCAGCACCTGCAGACGCACGGGTCGTGCATGCCGCCAAGCACAGCACCCTCCTGCTCTGAAAATCCTCCTCGCCCTGCCAACAAGCAAGGACTCATGGAAGGATTTTTCCAGCAATTGCCTCGGCAGACGTAAAAGGCATTAATACTGCTGTCTGCTCCCCGCAGGTGCTGTGAGCCTCGCGCGATCCATATGCTGCATCACGCCCATCAGTGAAACATCAACATTCTCCCCCTGTTGCTCACTGTCGTTCTTACTTGTTTCAAAGATGGGGTTTTCCCTTAAAAAAAACAAAATCAAACTGGGCTGTGGTTTCTAGGAATCACTCCAACTTGGCACGGGAAGACGCACACTCCCTGACGGGCTGATGCCGAAGGCCCCTGGTTCAAGCGAGCAGGAGCATGCGTCACGCCGCGTTCCCAGCCACAGATGCCAGCGATGCTCCGGCTGCCGTGCTGCAGCAGTCAGCCCCAGGGCCGCCTCCTTCGTCGCCATTCTTCCTTGGCCTCGCTGTACCCGACTTTGTTTGTCAGCACAAGTTCGCTGGGTAAAAAGGCACGTGTAGGAAACAGGCTTGTTTGCCACCAGTACCGGGAAGGAAGGCAGCTTTCAGCCCCGTGTCTTTGGCTGAATGCACGAGCACGGAGGCAGCGCCACGGAGAGTAACCCACCGTGTCTGTGTAAGCACCTGGCAAAGACTGCTATCGGCGCACAGCTCCTCCTGTCCAGGATTTAATTTCTTCTGGAGTATACAGGCGGCTGCAGAGTGTTGGATCCCCACACGGCTGGGAATGGGATTTGCTTGCTCCGGCAGCAGCAGCAAAAAAGAGTAGTTTCTCCCTTCCACTCAGGGGACGGCATCCAATACTTTCTTGACCTCTGCTACCATCAACATTTAGTGAGGGACTCACATATGTTTACAGTATCATGATGGAAATGGAAATTTAGGTGAAAACACTGAGGTGAAGTATAGGAAGCCTGGGACCTCTTACTCTGGACACCAGGAATGGTTTCTGCTCTTCTCCTTGACATTGATGGATTTCCCAGTGCCAAGTTTTCTCAGATCACTCAAAGTTAAATCCGAGCTGTGCTGGGCATTATGCTCAGGCATCCCCTTCTGCCCTCCACAACCTCAGCCAAGTCCTCCAGCACGCTCCAGATTTAAGCCCTGACACATTTTCTCTGCCTGCCCCTCTCAAGTAAATCCAGACATTACACCCACTACGTCTAAACTGTCCCAGCAGGAGTTACAGCCAGGCACGTGCAAGTCACCTGCAGAGCACACTGTGTACCACATCTGTCTTATGCTAATAACAGGGCTGCACCCTTGGCACGTTTCTGTGTCCACAGTTACCAGAGGGCAGAATGAATGTGTCCTCTTTTATAATTAAGGATAACAATTTGCAAGGTACAAAGAGCCTTAGGTGTCAGGAAAATGAATCTTACTCAAATTCAACAAAGATCATATGAGCAGAAGAACTGCACATCACCAGGGCAAAGCGAGGATGGAGAATGGACTGGGTGATCCTGATCAATCGCTACGCTTACTGTATTTGAAAAAAAAAGAGAGACTGGGTCTTTTCACACCTTTGGCAGCATAATTTAATTCTAATGCTGTGGCATTATCACAGTCAGACTTTTTCAAAGACTGTATCTTGAATACTTTATATCAGTGATTTCAGTTTAAATCTGAATTCACAATATGATTTCTATTTATAGGCTCACATTCTATCTTTGAGAAATAAAGGATTTTATTTCAGAAGTAATACCTCGAGTGATTAAAGATCCTATTTCCAGAAGAATTAATCTCTAAAATGATGTACGCTTTTCACCTGAAATGTAATTTTACAATTAATTGCTGCAAGATTGCCTTCCAACGGCAGAAGATCTCTTTAAAAAAGTATCATCAAACCAGGGCAACAACTCTGGACTTTTTATTGTAGCACATCTACTTTCAAAAAGCATTGACTAGGTTCGCAAATATGAACATAGCAAGAAACTATACCATGTGCACTCTCCCTGGCCCAGAAACAGCCTGAGAAGGCAGAAAGTCAACGCTGAAAGGGCCAGGAAAGCAAAACCAAGAGGGAGGATGCAGCAACACACCAACTAGCTCCTGTGCGAAACATCACCTCCTGTTAGAGGGAGCCAGCTGAACAAAGGGACCATCTCACATCCCATCGCTCAAACGTCTGCTCATCGTGACGGGACAGGGCAACAAACGCAGCGTTCCTCTCCTCTCCATGTTTCCCCTGCAAAGACACATCACTCCTTTCCTTTTTGAAACTGCTGTCCTCTTGGCTTTGGGGCGGATATGGCAGTGGTACTTCACACTAATGTTTCCTAATATTGGAAATTAGTACAGTGTTGCAGTACCTTGTCTCTTTTCTTAAATTAAGACAGAATCCAACTAAATTAAGAACTGAGTTCCTCCCTATTAGCGAGCCTTTTATCATACTGACTTTGGCTGCTAAAAATCACTCTTTTAACATCACTGGGTTTTGCTGCCTTTCCTTGTGCAGGGGAACGCTGATTTCATCATAGGACAGTAAGTGGCAAATCCCGATTTGAACTATCTGCATTAAAAGAGGAAAGAGAAAACATCTCTCCTCTGCAGGGAAAACAGCACAGACCCTGGAGCAGGAGGAGGGGCGGGGGGGCCCTGCAGGGACACACGGGTCTCCTTCTCCTGCTTCTTCCAGCTCCTGAACCAGCCCGGCAGAGACGCCCAGGCTGGGCTCCCGCGATGGCTTCCCTCCTCCAGAGCAGCTGGGAAGAGACGAGGAGCCTGGGGACCACAGGTCATCACAGCCCCACGTGGGCTGCGAAGCAAGACATCAAAGGCGGAGAGGTTTCGAACGTGCCAGACGAGGAGGTGAAGGATGAGCGGCTGCTCCAGAGCGAGATGGGACATCTCTGGCTGGAAACGCAGGGAGCGACTTGGGAGAACAGATCCCCTGCAACGTGTGATAACTTCAGTACTTAAAATACTCCATCAAACAGTGGCACAGAAGGCGGCAATGCGAGGCGTTCATCTCACACTGCTATCACTTGGATTTGCTTGTTTTTCTGGACCCACAGGAGGCAACTGAGGTCTCAGACCCACCTCTGTACCTTCAGGTACCACCTCTGCCGGCCGCCACTTTGCACTGGCCAGGAAAGTCACTCGGGGGCAGCACATTTTCACGCAGACAACAAGGAATAAATAAAAGAAAAATCAGCTGCTGCTAATTACATCCCGACGTTCTCACCTTTAAGCTTTTAAATCACAAGTGACATTTCCAAATCAATCCTATTCTTTTTTGGAGAGTTTAACAAGAAACATTCAGTCTCCAAGAGCACTTGGATTTATTCAGATCAGTAATTTGACAAGAATCCGTTAAAATATACTGGAGGTTGCTTTACCCCCTAAGGAGAGGGTTTAGTCCAAGGGCTTTTTCACAGCTGCCTTTTGAAAAAAATGTAAACGGAAACTCATTTTAAAAGTGCAATGACTTATAATGAGCAAGCTCCAAAACGCTAATCCTACAGTCCCTTTTTGTTCAGCACCTGATGATGAACTGTACTGGGGTGTGGCCAAGGGAAGAGAAAACACTTCCCTGGGCTCGGGCACACCACAACACTTGGCAGCTACACGAAGGGTCCCACTGCATCCCAGAAACGGTCTGAAACTGGCCAGGAAGGAGAGGGACCGACGGAAGCAGCCCAGCCCCGGGCCCCAGGAGCACATGGAGCCACTTGTCACCTGCAGCTCTCCCAGGGATCAGGTCAGGGCAAGAGAAACCCTCGCAGCTGGGGGCAGAGCAGCCCGGACAGGAGCATCCTCCTGCTCCGTTCCCATCGTGTCTCCTACCCTCAAGCCACAGGGGAGCAACCTGCCTTGAATCTGCAGAAGATGTTCTGTACCCAATTTTATCTGTGCGGTTTCCCCAACGTTATGAACACAGGCAGAAGCCCAAATCACACTACTGCACTTGAGCATCCCCACATAAACTGCTACATCACAAGCACGATTAACCTCAGAGTGTTCCCACCATGCTGCAGTATGCCAAACCAAAAGCAGATTTGCAGCATCGTTCTGTGGTGTGTATCAGTACCAAGCTCTTAAACCTAGGCAGGGACAGTGTTACAGGGCATTTCTGAATGAAAACTGTAACTGCATCACCGATGCATACTTACCAAACCTCTACCTACTCTTTTATTTTCCTTATACACAACAGAGTAGGTCTGTAAATGTATCACTAATTAATAAATTCAAATGAATAACAGCTGTGCTTTTTGCATAATCAATAATATACTCTAACAACTCACAAGGAAACTGGGATTTTCTTTTCATGTACAACAGACTGCAGTTACTTTATTTGTCTAATACGCTTACAACTGCTGTTCTGTTTTCACTAAAGGCACTTTGCTTTAT
The DNA here is from genome assembly GCF_034619465.1 of Leptosomus discolor. NCBI lineage: Eukaryota > Metazoa > Chordata > Aves > Leptosomiformes > Leptosomidae > Leptosomus > Leptosomus discolor. The sequence continues at coordinate 11,366,487 of NC_141410.1, read as the reverse complement.
TGATCAAAGCAGGTTTGAGGGCCATGACACCAACCCTTCTACCAATCCCAACTCACAAATTCCTGCCCAACAATGACGACTATGAAGAGATGACATTTTTCTTTTAAAAACAGGCCACTATTGACAAAGATATTTTTGGAGATATAATCGGATTTTTATTCATGGTCAAAAATTATCTGTTTAGGTCATTTTCAAGCAGCATCTGGAGAATGAGCCTTCCTACCGAACATAACGCGCAGCTAACGCAAAACAGGAGGGAGGACAGCAAGTTCTTCGAACGGATCAACACAGCAAAGAAAGAGGTAAAAAGAAGGGTGGAAACCAGAAATGCACAAGCCCTGAGCAAGCAAGCTAGTCTGACCAGTGTTGGGATGCTGAAAAATAACTGCAGGTTATTTTTGCAAGGATTAGCATTGCAGGATTTGCAGAGTTTTGATACACTCCTTTCTGTCTTGCTTGGTACAGGGTCTGGAAACCTCATTCACTCCACCAGAGTGAGAAAAACAGTTTGCCCAAAAGCACCGTTCCGGCAGTTTCCAGTGGAGGTCATTTTCTGGAGACCAACGATCTTCCCTGCTTTGCTGTGGTGAAACAACTTTCTGTAACTAATCAAACTAATTCATTAAACTTCTGTGAGGTAGGTCAAAGCCCCTCTAATTTAGCCAATTAATCAAGTTGCTATAGCTGTGTTCGGTGCTTAGGCCTTGACAATAGTTTCTGTGACCTCTCTGACCACGTAACTATCCCTATGAAGCCTTTCACCCAATGCATTATTCATGGCCAACCGGCCAGTTGGTTGCCACCTGCGCAGAGGAGAGAACCACCAGTTAGGTCTACGCATTCAAGTTGCTGCCAGGGAGAATTAAAGCTGAGAAACAGGCAAAGTCCAGCTACCTCTTCTAGATCAAGGTTTTCAAAGCAAACTTCTGTCTTTCTCTCCTGTCCCCAGGATACAGGAGTCCAGCTCAGTGCGACTTCACTCATCTTCCCTGCTGGCATGTCTGGAGGTCATCCCAGTAGCTGCCTGGACTCCCACGCTGCAATTATTTCCACGGAGACACCTTCCTGCTGACACATCCAGAGAGATGTGGCTCCCCACAGTTAACCAGTAAATGCCTGTTTTTCTAAAATGGACCACTTCCAGCAGCATAGCCTCCAATTCAGAGGACACAAGAACAACCAACATTGTCTGCCACACTGTGCCAGAGAAGAGCCAGTGAACGGAGCTGCATTTGGGGTCTCATCCCTCCTGCCCTATTAACGCTGCCGTTGTTCTGCGGTTAATGAACTCTCAGCATACCCTGTAACTAGAAGCACCACCACTGTAGCCCATCAAGGGATGCTATCTGGGATGTCATCTCTCTGAGACACCTGAATTATGGTGCTGAAAAAGGGTAGTTAAAAAGTGGAAGAATCAAAAAGTACATGTACAGATTTCCCCCCCCGTACCCTGAAGAGGGTGCTGATCTGCCCCGGCAGGCATGGAGACTGGTTTCTAAATTACATTAGAAAAGAAAAGTGTTATCCACCAGAATTGTGCTTGCCCACCCGAGGAGGAGGAAGAAACCTATTGTGAAAGGTGCTCAGGGTGGCTGCCTGGCCTCTTTGTTTTAGAAGATGTCTGTAGTACTGCACTTGTCTCCAATCAGCTGAAACAAAAGTCTACCGTACCCACCAAGCTCTCCACCCTCACTAGGTACATACGTCTCTCAAACAGGGTGCTTCTGTGCCTCTGCCACCCGACTCGAAACACTGAACCGCATCCAGACAATTTAGGGAAAAGGAGATGAAAGGGAAAGGGAGATGAAGTGACTTGTTCCAAGTAAGGTGACGAACCCGTGACCTGCAGCTGGAGCCCCTGCCCACAGCACAGCGCTGGTGGGGCCGGGCTGATGAATGCCTGCTGCTGGCAGACACCGCCCGCCTGAATGAATGTGCAGCCTGGAGAACCGAGGCGAGACCAGAAACGCCTGGAGAGAAAACAGGATCCTATTACCTTGGGCTGAATCCATTGTACAATATCACAAACATTCATTTTCCATGTGGAAACTGTTGGCTCTTGCAGCCCGTGGATGCAGTTTTGAACCATATACACAGCAGCTTTGCCCCACCCTATAGCATAACGCACCTGTTTGTTTTCTGGATTAAGTCCTGAAGCTGGGAATGCCTTCCTTAACAGCATAAGAGGAGAGTAACCTTTTGCTCTCAGGTGTTCTCTTGCCAGGGAAGGGAAATGTTCAGTTCTCCAGCAGGTTAAAGGTGCTTTCCACCGCGTACTGCTGCAGCCTTTCGGCTGGCATTTATTTCAAGTTATTCATAATTCAGATGTATTGGGTAGGGCTTTTCAACTAAGTTTATTCAGCACCAGTTGGAGTCTACAGCTGAAAAAAGCAAGCATCTTCAGAAAAGGTACAAACTTTTCCTAAAAGATCTTCTGATTAGCAATATTTACTAGAAAAAAAATTAGAGAGGTTCAACACCCTGAGGCTACAAGGAGATCAAAGCACAGACACAGACACAAACCCTTAACAGAGCACGAGCTTTCTTTAATAGCTGCCAGTGGATCCCCAGTAACTAATTACTTATCGTGGTGCCCTTAGCTTTGTGCCGATCCAAGGAACGTCTAAGGCGAGCATAAGCCACAGGATAATTACGGGATGAAACAGGCCTGAACCTTCCTGCACTGAAACCCGGCACCCTTCAGCACGAACAGCCCGTGTCGCGTCAGCTTCATTAGGTATTGTCTGGAGCCCCAATCCACGTTTGTTTGCACCAATAATAAATTCAAAGGACTTATCTAACTTGCAAATGTGAATTCATTTGTTGGTCCCATAAGCAAGAATGAGCTGTGGCCAGAGAAGTGTTTCATGTTACAGGCTGGGTACTAAACTGGGACTACTTGCCGAAATTTCGACAATTACACTCTATCATAGATGTTTGTATTAGTGTAATACAAACATTATAATAATGAATTTTAACATAATGTTCATCTGTGATTTTAAAGATACATATTCCTTATAAGAGCAGAGCAAATGCACGAGCATTAAGAGATTTGTTTCTACAGAATAACTTAGAAATAAAGAAACAGAGCCAACAGAGTAACATTTGCAGATGGTTAGCAAACTGCCTATGTTGACCCTAGATTCCTCCTCGTAGCCTGACCCTTCCTTACACAGCAAATTTCAGTTAGAGTCACCTTTGCTGGCCTCATTTCTTACACCAAAACATCCAACAATGGTATTCCTTGTCTGGAAAAATGCTCCTCCCTTCATTTGATGTCCTGATCGTGTGGTATGAAGTAGTATTTATTGCTGCTGTTCTACCTGAGATTAGGCAACCAATTGAACACAGCGAGATCTCGCCACCCGGTGACCAAGGTGATGACCTCCTTCCAGCTTTGTACATATTCCTGCCAGATTGTTCACCCTTTTTTCATCTTTTCACCTGAGCCACAGGGACAGCTGGGGACAGCCGGCAGCACGGGGCTGCGCTCTGCACCCGCCCAGGCTGGTTTCTGCTCCGACCCCGGCAGCAGCATCGGCAGCAGGTCAGATGCCCACGTCCGGCACTTGCCAGGTCTCTCATCCTCAACAGACACCGTAAAGATGAAGCACGATGGAGGGAAGATTTGTTGCTAAATCATCAGCTATGGCTAGAAAGGCAGATAGAGAGGCTGGTTTTACAGGCAGTCCCACACCCTGGATTTTCTTCTTGCTGTCTTGCTCCAAACTTGTGCCAGAATGCAGTGAATCCTCACAAAATGGGAAAAGCCCAGAGAGAAAAAAACATCGTGGACTGGTAAGATTCAGATCCTGCCATTAACTGGATTTCTTCCTATAAAAGGTATCTAAAAATAGCAACAAACCTGGCTGAAACGGCCACCAGCCACAGCAAAAGCAGTCTGGGATTGCCACAGCTCTCAACAGCTCAGAGATGCTTCTGAACCCTTTTTGTTTGTAGCAACAAGGCTTAAATTAAGACGGCAGGGCAATGATTTGCCGTAACAACATGCTCTGAGGTTTCTGCCTGTTTGCTGCGATTGTAAGATGTGGGAAAGCTAAGGGACGTTCCTGTCAGAAGGGTCAGAACCTTCCATGTCCTGTTGGTTGCACTTCTAAGGAAAGAAAGAGCTGTCATTTGCTTTCTTTAAAAAAAAAGACCTGGGGACTAAGACAAGATGAATTTCTTTGGCAATTAATGCATCACCGTAACGCCATTCCCTGTGTCAGCAGAGATTTCTTCAGCATCTGCTTCGAGGGGGGTGAGGGGGCTCAGACAGTTCGATTTTGTTGGACTGAAAATTAATGCTCCAAACTGGACAGTGACGTAAACTGAAAACAGCAGCAGAGCCTGCATTACTTGGAGTGCATCATCTGCTCACGTTTAGCAAAATTTTGCTATGATTCTCACGTAAAGGGAAGACTAATGGATTTCTTCCTTGAGGCAATTAAAAAGTGATTTGTCACGGGCTCAGATGCACGCGTGGCTCTGTATTGGCAGACACTCTGCGGCTCCCCCCGCCTGCGAGGGGAAGGGCACCAGGAGCTGGCAGCAGAAGCTGGCCTGTCCTGGGGCACCAGGAGCGGGTCCGGGTGACAGCACCAGGCACCTCCACATCCTAACGCCCCAAGTTGCCGCAGCAAGATGTACCAACGGCAGCAGGACCCCGAGCCTTTGAAAGCTGCCGGCTTGTACTCTTACCGATTGCTTAACTTTTCCAGGTGGCCACGTATTTGTGGGACTTTGGAACTAATTCCGACGATATTTCTGAATACTTCCAAAAACTAGCTTCAGTGTGGGTTTAAAAAGAGGATTTTAAAATTCACACAAGCCCCCAAAAAGATGGAGCAAGAGCTCTATTCAGAGATAGAGCAAACTTTGTCTCCTCTGTCTTGCCTACTCAGCCATGCCTGTGCCCACCCTGCAAACACACCAAGCCACCGTTCCTCCTTCTGCACGTTCCCAGCTCCCTGCTACCCAACACAGAAAAGGGTGTCTTCTGCAAGGGGGGCACAAAGCAAAGGGAAGGGGGCACTTGCATGCAAAGGTGCTTTGGACACCAATCACCAAACGTAACACAAAGCAATAGGGAGAGCCTTCTGAGCACCGCAAATGTCTTCCCGGAGAAGATCATGTTCTGGGGCATTCAAGGGCATCTTTTTTGACAGAGAGCGTGAAAAACTTGGCTTGTACTGCAGACCCAGCCTCAACATCTCCCTTCTCCTGATAAAATGAAGTCGCTAAGAGCTTCAGCTGAGGCGGAAGCAAAGTGGCAGCAGCGGTGGGAAAGGGATGGGGGATCTGCCCCAACTGCAGCCCAGACCCAGCCCGCATCAGGCATGCCGGTTGCACCTCGCAGGCTGAGGAGCAACGCAGATGCCTGAGCTGAGCCTAACAGCTCCCAAGCCGTCCTCACACGCTGGCTCCACACGGATGGTTTCTGAGCTTGCAGTGGTGTTTCTGCTGGGCAGCAGGCAGGGGGTCCCGTGTCATCGATTCAAAAAGGACCCTGTTAATGCCAAGAGCCACCCTCCTCTCCCTCCGCCATTTCAAAATCCTTTGATTTCCCTCAAGGCTCCCAGCACATCAAACATTAAAATACTAACGTTATTTTGAGCACACAACAACACTGAAGTTCCAAATATTCTGCAGACGGACTTTAAAATCTTTTAATCCATTGTGAAACCAAAATCCTGCCATAAACACTCTGCAGCATGCTCCAGTTAACTGCTCATGCAGCTATAAAAAAAGCCTTTCCAGCTTACTCTTTGCAGATGACCTTGCAGTCCCCCCACCCCACATCTCATGAACCTCGGGGGACTGGTGAGGAATCTGATAAAAGGATTTCATTTATTTTTGTTGGCATTGTTTTATGAAGCTTTCCTTTTATCGACAGCTCGACTTCAAACCATTTCCAAACACCAAGTGAGGCACCAAAGATCAGCAGATATTTGAGGGACACGCTGAAGGCATCTTTATTCCCATCAACCCTTCCCGTGAAGGGAAAACTGTACTGCACATATGCTGGGCTTTAACCTAAACACCGGTGGCACCACGGCACTGCTCGCCTGGTGTGCAGCCCACAGCTGGTGACACCATTTTGCAGAGGGATGAGCCGTGCCGGACAGCTAATCAAAGAGCTGCAATTGAGCCCTACACAGTCCTGAAAGCTATTTCATTGCAAGACTAAACCCCTACCTCATTTTCCCAACAGAAGTCACAGCAAAAACTATATTGGATGATTTTGCCCAGCTTTCTAGACAAGTAGATGGGACATCAGGGACCTTCCTATGGTGCTGGATGCTTGTGCACATCATCTTACTTTTCATAGGAGACAGACACTGAAGTCGCTTGTGCTGCTGGAAATGGAGAGCAGCTGCTTTCCCAGAGGCTAGAGAGATGCTGAGGATGCTGAGCGCGTGGGTGTGCATGTGTGCGAGTTACTGGCTACCTGTTTCCAACACTGCCGTATCCAAACACTTCATTTGAAAGGCTCATATATCACCAGTCTCCTGAACTCCTGCTGAATGTCCCCTGATCTGTTCTCCTCCATGTGACAGAAATGCGGGGGATCTCTCTGGAAACCAGGCAGGAGGTAAATTCCCGACCTCTTGGCTCCAGGAAGGGGAATGATTTCAGGCTGTAGAAAATGCTGCTTTTTGTGCGGCGTGTTTCCTCCCAACGCACCCTTCGCTGCCAGGAATGGGGATCTTGCTTTGTGCCCAACAGACTGATTTCCTATTTAATAATACACAGCCAATCACTTGGATCAGTTAAATTCAACACTGATAGACAAATGCATTTAAAAACATCGGGTTCTTTTAACACCACGTCCCCTTCAAACATGAAACCATAAGGTAAAGGTGCTGCTGGGGCACTTGCTGCTGAAGCACGTGCCCTCTGTACAGCCTCTTAAGCCCTCCCCTGTGGCTGATGCCGGCTTCATCGCCCGCCCTGCGCTGGCAGCCCCAGCCCCCTGCCCTCACACAGGCTGCCCGCGCTGGACCTCATGCTCCTGGTGCCCAGTGGGCTCTGGCCCCACTGGGGGCTGCTTCCTCCACAGGTGCATCACCCACTGGAGAGAGGAGGACCCCATGCTGGTCCTCACACGCTCTTTCCACTCGTGATTTGCAGTTCAACGTGCCATGCTCTTTGCACAGTGACTCTGTCTGCATACGTTTGTCTACGCAGCCACGTCCTCCCTGTGTTTCCTTCCATCGGGAATAGCCCTTGGACCGGCATCCTCGTCATTTCCAAGACCTTCCTGTTGGACTCTTCTTATCAACACCTAATTCCCACGCCGCAGGCGTGAAGGTCTCCCAGGTCATTCAGCCGCATGCTCTTCCAGCTCAGGCTGGGGCATCGGCTGGGCTGCTGCAGCACCATCTCTCTGCTGCAGATTCTGACAGCTTTTTGACTAGAGGTCAAGACAGAGAGGCAGGAAAGAGGCAGAGAGCAACCTCACGCTCAAACATGGAGCTCATAACCCAGCCAGCCTCTAGCCAGGACAAGCACCTTCCACCCCCAAACACCATTCGTCCTGGCAGCAGCAAACGCCAGGACAGACCTCAGGGCTGCTGGGCTGCCACCTGAGCTGCCAGAGGGCTGTTTTACACGTGTATTGAAAGATGTTTTATATCCTTTCTGCCACCATAAAAATCTGCCACCATTTTTTTTCCTGTATATTAGTATCAGTTGAGTGGCATAACCTTAAATATGTCTAAATATATCTAAATACTGTACTTCAGGAAAAAACAGAAGGCTGTGCTTTGTTCCAAAAAAACATCCAAGCCTTCTTAAAAGAACATTCATGTCCAGAAAACTCCAACTAAAACCAATATACAGTAAAGTGCACTGGGTTTATACTTGTTCCTAATTGGTATTTATCCATTTAATAAATACAGTTGCAACGCAACACGGTTTTTGAAGCCCGAGGCATCTGGGAGCCCTTTCTGCAGCTCTCGGACGCTGGGAAGGGGATGCTTTGCAAGGGATGACTCCCAGTAGGTCAGGCCTACTGCAAACCAGCTAGCGAAGTGCCAGGAAAGGGCCCTCCTTACATTGCACTTGACCCTCATACCCTCCCTGTCACTGTGTCATGCGTCAGTGCCAAAATAGCATCAGGAGAGTGCTCAGATAATAGTGCATTTACAATTATAATTGCTCATGTCCAGGAGTAATCCAGTTTAAGCCCTTTACCATCTCAAATATTTAGAGAAATCCTGCCAGCTGCCTGGAGGGGAGAAAGTTAGGAGCCCTAGGAGAGCACAACAGATTTTCATCTTTCCAGCCCTGACAGTCTTTCCCGCATAAATATCCTCCCAGCCCCGCTCCCCCTCCCCTGCCCTCCCCTGCTCCGCAGGCAGCCCACGTCGCGGCGCCGGGGCAGCAGCCGGGCAGCTCAGCGCAGGAGCGGGGCCGGTGCCGGTGCCAGCTGGCAGCGCGGGGCCTGCTGCCTGTGCCCCACACCTGGCATGCGCCAGAGCCACGGACCAGCATGGAAGCCTCTGCCCTGGCAGCGTCCTCCAAAGGGAGGCTTCCATTTGGCCAGGATAGGGATTTTTGCCCCTTCTTTTTTTTTTTTTTTTTGAAGTAGGCAGAGTGTCAACATCTCCCAACTGCTCTGCTGCCTGAGAGGTGGCACACGAGGATTGCCAGGACTGGCAGGCTCACCGGCATTGCTGCCTCAAAAACCCCACGACAGGCACCCCTCATGTGCAATTCCAACAGCTTCCCTTCTTTCGCAAAGGCCCCTGCTGCCATGCAAGAGATTTGGGCAGAAACCCCGCAGCCCTGCAGGTTCCAAGCTCTGCCAATGAACGTCTTGCAGAGCTCAACGCTCGTCTTGCAAACTTTTCACATTTTTCTAGTTTTTAAGGGCGAAGGACAGCGCTGTGAACACCGAGCCTGACTCCCTGCATGGCAACACAGGCAGGCGTATTCCACCACTGGTCCCCACTGGTGACCCCTGGCCAAGCTAGACACACATCTTCCCAAACCCCAACGAAATCAAGAGGAGGAGCCCCTTAACAGCTTGCTGCCTTGGTAACTGCATTCACCATCCAAACTGTAAACACAAGGCAAAGTTTTAATTTTGCTGGCTTTGGCCCAGAGGTACTGTATCTCTTGTTGAGCTTCTATCTGCTAAAACTGCCTAAATGCAAGTGCAGTTAATAGGCTGCGATCAAATCCCTGCTCAGTCTCCTCTGAGCTGCTTTATTCTCTCACTATAAGCTCTCCTCTAAAACCTCTGCAATTTTCCGTCTTTAAAAGTGAAAGGCCTGTGGCTGGGTGTGTGCTATCACTGCTCATCACAGAACTGTACAAAGTCACGGCTCCCACAGATTTGCACATTTATGGATTGGAAGCCATTTTCAGAGACATTGCTGGTTGCTGTTACCCTGAAAGCCTGCTCTCACCTTCTTTTTGAGGCAAAAGCTTGCTTTTCAACTCAGACACACATTGATAACTCTACCCATCTCCAATAATCATGTTCAGATTAATTTCTGTGACCAATCTTCATCAATATTTATTACCCTGCAAAACTTCACAAACGGAAGCGGTGATAAAACTTGCAGCTAATGATTTTATAATTTCTTTCAGATGCTTGATAAAATATTGAATACAACTGGGCTCAAAAGCAGTCTCAAAGGGATGCTACCTGAGCCGCCATGACAAACTGGTAAGTTTCCCATTAGGAAGGAAGTGGTGAGATTGCCAGTTTGACAATCCTTGCACATGGCGTTAATATTTATGCCAAAGAAGAGTGTCATTAAAAGTCAAACACCTAATCCTTCCCCAGCTGGAAGTTTTGTGAGCATTGCCCTGCAGCCCAGCAGGAACAGACCTCTGGGTATATCACAGGAACAGCAAGTCTGAACTTTGACGGTATTGCACAACAGTTCCTTGATAAATGGTAGGATGGTCTACAAAAGGAGCAACGGTTGCTCTTGAAGACAGTAACTCTTACGGGATGACAGAGAAGGCATGGATATTCCTCGCCTTTAAATCCACACGGACTGCTGAATGGGGCTTCCAAGGATCACTCTGTGTCCCTAAAGCATACTCCCCACAGGCGGTTCACAGGCTGTGAGCTTTTTTTTTTCAGTACTGCAGCTGGACACAAGGAGAATATTGAAAAATATATTCCCACGTGCTTCACTAAAATGACATCTAGTATTTCTTCGCTTTGCATCACAACGTCCAGTCATCACAGCACAACCAACTCCCTGGTATAGGGGAGTTAGATTAAAAAATTATCATATTGGCTTCCTACGCGCTCTCCATTTTCTGTCTAATGCTATTCCAGTATCCGACAGGAGGGAAAACATTTGCAGCTGATGAATGCCGACAGGCTGATATTAAGAACTGTGGAAGTTTTGTCAGCAAGAAACCATCAGGTTATCAACGCAATATTACAGAGAGAACACCTGGAGCTCTCCCGAGCTTTTACGAGAGCACAACCATGGCAAAGTGACCCCCTCCTTCAATATCTCACTGCCAAAGAGAAATATTCATTGTTATTACTTCAGCCTGGTAAGATGAAGCACTGTTGAGAACACAGGTCTTGTCCACCTTCTAAAGCTGATATCAGCGCTAGATCAGACTGCTTGCATCTTTTTCCATTTTCCCTGTTTATGTAAGTTGCCTTCTTCACAATGGAATTACACGCTTTACCTACCGATACAGATGCTAACGGGGCATCCCAAACTAAGGACAAACGGCTTGGGAAAAAGACCCAGCCCTGGCCCTAGGAAGCGGTCTCTGCCCCTGCTCATGACAGGGGGCAAGAGCCTGGGGGACACAATCCCAGCCAGCCAGAACAGGCAGCATTGCCCATCAGTGCCAAAACCCCTGTCCCGCCCTGCGCTGCCCTTTTCTTCCCTTGCCTACACCAGCAGCTACATTTGAGGCACTGGCTTTGGGTGCGGTGTACAGGAAGGAGGGAGAAGCATCCTTCCACAAACCCAAAACCAGCCAGCAGCCAGAGACACGGTGGGTTTGTCAGATGGGTCTGGCAAGCCCAATCTACGCTTCTCTCTTAGCAGACATTAATCTCAGTCAGAAAGATAATAGATTGCCACGCAATGGGGAAACAAGAGCAGGTCTGCGTTCTGCTCATCTCCGGTTTTCCGTCAGGCGTGCTCTGGCACCGCTGGGTGAGGACAGGGAGCAGGGAAGGCGCACACATGGTAATAGGCTCCAAAGGGACCAGAAAGTACGAAGATGGAGAGAGAATCACTTCATCCTGGTACGCCTCCTGCTTTCCAGCAAGATGATAAAGCACTTGCGCACCATGAGATGGCTCGAGAGGTTGCCGCAATAAGGAAATCCTATGACTTTCCTTATAGTCTTGCTTGCAGAAAAACGTCCTACGTACAAGCAGAAAAGATTTGCCACGAGCAGCCTCCTCTTTGGAGTCCTGATCTGAAAGCCGCCTGATGTATTACCCTCTGCCTTGCTTAATACACCTACAAATTCCTCCAGGCCTGCCACTGTTATTCTGCATTATTTTTACACTCCTCTTCTGCAGCACAGGTTTAATGAGAAGTGCGACTTCAATTAATGTGTTCCCCAGAGAGAAGGGGTCAGTGCATGTACGTGAGGAATTTCTGATCCGGTTATGCAGGAAGAGAGGGATCTCCTCTGACAACTTCTGACTGCACAGAAAAATTAATTCCCCTTTCCCGCAGAAGTTTATAATGAGAAAGCTGCAATAGCAAATTGTTAATGATTTCACAGGCACCAAATCAGTGTCGCCGGGTGAAATCTCACTCTCATAACTTCGCTTTTAATGAAAGACCACAGATGTTGGACTATATTTATACTACAACTTGAGAAATGTTTCATAGTTTAGACTTCATCTATACGGTTCATTTACGCTGACCTCAATATCTGAGCTAATCTGCACAAATTTTCAATTGTACTCATTCACAGTAGCCAAGACAGTCTCTGTGCCAAAACCTGCTACTCTCTACAGGGAAAGCCCACAACAGCCCCGTTGTTTACTGCTGAAGCATTTTTCACGACTTCTTTAATAATCGTAAATGGAAACAAAGCGCCAGTGCAAATCAAAGCTTCAGACCTGGCACCCTGGATTTCTGTGAAGAACAGCTTGCAGGGTGCTGCCGCTCAGCCCTGCGCGAAGGAAGCCCAGGCACAGGGTGCTGCGCTGCACCAAGGACGAATCAAACCAGGTACCCGCTGCAAAACCCTGACCTCAACCACCAACACAGCACCAAAAGCTTGTGTTAGGAGAACATTCAGGCTTTGGAAAAACCCTCGGCACCCTTTGCTTCGCTCTCTCTTGCACACACCAGCGTGCACTGCAGTTCCCGACAGAACGCAGGACATCGGGCAATGCGTAACTGCAGCACGCTGACCCGCAGCAGCGCTGGGGATTTGCTGAGTACCGGAGGATGAAAGTCCTGCTCTCACGCTTCGATAGTCCAGTGACTGCAGAGCCCGGACTGAGGGGATTAGCCATGTTCTCGAACAAGCTTTTTGCTTCCTGCTGCTGCTTTAGGCTGCTCAGAGCCCAGCACGTGTCCTGCAGACCCACCAAGACGCCCGTGGTTCACTCGTACGCAGCAAACCAGCCCTTTGCTGCCGATGAGCTCCACACTCCCTGAGCTGCAAGCCAAAGCCTGACCCCGCTGCAGCCGGCACCGAAACTTCACTCACATCCAAGGGCGCAGGCTTCGGCACCGTGGGTGGGTCGCGGCAGACAGCGTGCATGGGGAGAGGAGTGCTCAGCCGCGCAGTGGGGGTGAGGGTACAAGCTGCACTGACAGCTATAGCTGTCCAAGCTCTCGGTGTCCTGAGAACAGCAGCACAGAGCTGATCTGGTCAGCTTCCAGACACCAACGCAAACTTTCCTGTTAAATTATTTGTTTGGCTTGCCCTTAAATGCAACTGAAGAAGTCCATTATTCCAGGTAAAATGAGTCTTCCTTTCCTACTCATATACTGAACTGATAAAGCTTAAAACCATTCTGCTGAAAACCATAAACACAGCTTCTCTTCCATTCAGCTTGTGCAGGCCTGAGGCAACACTGATAATATTATTACAGAGACCATTTGCATAGGAAGAAATTTTTCTTCTGATTAAAAAAAAAAGAAAGCCTTTCTATATTTCTTAGTCTGCTTGTGGTGGAGAGAACCATGGCAGTTTCATCACTATGCAATTATCCAGAGATCTGGAACACCGCACCACGGGAGTTTGCAAGAAGTCTGACGAATACATTAGCGAACCACCTACTCTGCATCACTGGATGCACAAAAAGCACTAAAAGACACTGAAGTTGCCCATTCTTACTGAACTCCTCAGCAAGCAAACACAACAGGCTCAGATATAAAAGGAACCTCTAATTTAGCAGATGAATGGCAGAAGAGGTCTGGTCTCTGTGCCCAGGGGTGCCACCGGTGCGTATGAAGAACCCCGGGAGAAAAGGACAGCACACCTTTGGCCTGACTGCTGCTTCGTGCAGGATGGAGGTTACTGGATCGTGCAGCGCTGTCGAGGAGATCCTCGGCTCCAGGCAGGCTCCTGGGTATGTCCGCTGGCTCGGGGTTGGATTCCATCACACTTTTGGGAAGTGCTCACTTAAACCGTTTTGCTGAGCCTCCCTATAATAATCACATCTCCCTCCTGCTACTTAGATGATTAATGGCTGGATTTGACTGAAAACCTGGTGCCGTGCCCCATTTTCCCAAACCTCCCTGTCAAGAAACCTTATTCTGCTATTTTGAGAGACCTCACCTTGCTGCCCATGCCATTAATTGAATAACTATCAGTTTCAATTTATTCCACTTGGCTAGAAATTAGATTTCAGCTGGCTATTTCCAAGCCCCGCTTCAACACAACCTTATAAAGCTGTGTCCCTTGGCTGATGCCACTTGTCAACCTGCATCTGTTCTTGGTGTATTAAAAGACAACAAAGCCAGAAACCCACCAGTCTCTTAATGAACAGAACCCAATACATTTGGCTTTGCTCTTTTTGGATTTATCGTTGCTTTAATGAAGACAACTAGGCTTGGTATTTAGGAGGCTTGGCCTGTCTACGTGCATCCCACAACTCTCTATTTAGAGCAGAGATATAGCAGAAGTTAAAAACTGATCTCAGGAAACCCAACAGCATCAACAATCTCTCAAAACAAAATGCCTTAAAAATCAACATGTGCAGAAATAATTACTTGTTTGCAGTTAAGTTCTTACGTTCCCAAACTTTTACCTGATTTTGAAGTAACTTTATTTCTGTCTGCTAAGGACATCTTCATGAATGTTTCTCTTTTGGCACCTGTCCCTTCATCATCACGTTTCTATTGCCATGGCCACGTGTAACTCAGTTTGCTCTCGTCATCAGACAACGCTTGCTGGAAAGATTCATCAGGACTTGCAGAATGCCCTGATAAGGCATCTGTGAGAGACAGTGGAGGACACTCACTGCAGAGTGAGGAGTCCATGTATGAGAGACAGAAGGTTTTCTGGCCAGCAGTCCTTGCTGGCCTCCTGCACTCTCTTCTAAGGTTGCTGGGTTGACCAAATGAGGAAGGTGCCCGGGTTCCCGATTTGCTATCTCCTACGTTCTTCTGATGGGAAATGGAGGGGGACAGAATACGGACAACCATCAGCATGTTTCCTTGGAAGTGTCTCAGCACTGATCAGTGGCACAGTATAGCATGAACAAATACTTTTAACAGAAATGCTGCATCTCAGGCTTATTTGTTTTTATACCTGCTAGAGAATCACGAATTTTTGTTGGTGTAAAAGCTCTAAGCGTCCTTTGAGGAATGAATATATTTGTGAGGGAAAGAAGCCGTGAAACTCAGCACGGCATCCTTCATATAAATTAATCACAATACTGAATTTGCAAGGCATGTTTCCCAGCAAGGACTGAAAGAAGATGCAATTAGGGAAACCACTGCCAAGTGAAAGTCTTATCTGGTCAGAAGGCAGTTGTTTAGAATACACTGCCTAGGGAAAAGGTCTGTTACGATGCAAAATATTTTGTCCACTGTTTGCAATGAACTTAAGGGTACCCCTCCTTAAATGACCTAAAAGTAACGGCTGACTGGGTGACTGGAGGATTTCTCCTACGCCAGTTCTTTCCACTCCCTTCAGAACAAACCCGAACGAAATCCCAGCTCCTTCACTGGAATTCCGTATTCTTTTCGCAAGCAGCCAGCAAACCTTGCCCCTGGCTATCCGGTGTGAGGCCCACGGCCTCTCCCCAGGTCCCCGCAGGACGATGCTTTCCGTTTGCACCCCTGCTGTGGAACAGGGCTGGTGATGCCATTCCGGGCGCTAATGGCAGCCTTGGGCAGCCAGGGCCAGCAGGGACTCTCCCAGCCCAGCAGCAGGCATCTCCAGTACAGAGTTCAAACTGGTGTTCTGTGATCGCAGACTGATTTAATTCCTATTAGAGTATAAAAATTAATAACAGTAAAATGTCATAATCGTCTCACACTAATTACGCATCTAATGAATAATTAGCTGTGGACACATTTGACATTTTTGGTCATTAATCTGAGCAAGGGTTTTAAGCCTGAACAAAACTCCCCCCGCGACTGCGACTTGGTGCCGAGCAGCACAGACCGTCGGCACTCGCCCGCGCCGGCCAGGAGCACCCACCAGCCCCAGCCCCTCTCCCCGGCACACGAGGCAGCCTCCTCACGCCGGGGGGGGGCCAGCAGCGGCAGCAGCACCTTCTGCCGAATTCAGCGGAGCGGCTGAGCAGGGCCGAGCCGGACGGTGGAGGTACAGTTAGGGAAGAGGATTTCTGCACGCCACCTCTCTTTGCACCAAACCTGGATATTTAGAAGTGAAGCTGCAAGAAATGTTTTTTCCTAAATGTACCACGAATTTTGCATTAACCAAGACTTTAATTTTCCATGGGAAACTGTAGCTTTTTTTAAGATAAAATCATTACACAAAAGGGGGAAGAGGGCAGAACACTGCATCTTGCATACACATGCATGTGTACATACTCACATCTCTTTCTTTGCCTGGCTCAGGGTTTTACTCCTCTCAGCCTCCTTTCCCTCCAACTCCACCTCTACCATTTTGTCTGTAAGGTCTCGGGAACGAAGGAAGATAAGAAGGGAACAAATCTCCCCCAGAGGGTAGAGATGAACTCTGAAGCAATTCAGTTCAGAGGCTGCAACACACATCCACACTTAATGAACAAGAACATGTCTCATATTTAGGATGAAGGGACATATAAAAAGGTCACCAAAGGCCAGAATTAGCACCAGATTGAGCTCTAAAACCGAGACAGAAAGCAACAGATGTTTCCCTCCTAATTTACTCCATTAGGATCTTCTCCAGATAACATGCAATGCTGCTTGCTAATGAAGCATTTCAATCTTCTTGCTGTATAGCTCGTAAATAAGCATCCCTGAGGTCAGAGGCAGGAACAGAACGGCTCCTCCTGGGCAGGCTTTGTCTAATTTTATAAACACTATTTTTTGTCAAAGAGAAGATAAAAATCTCTTTCCAAATTCACAAGTATTTCTGACACAACTTAATTAATGACTCTTGTGGAGTGGCCTTTCTTGAACAGAGATGCTTTAGCCTCATGGTGAACCCTAGCTTCCTTACGCTCACCAAAACGAATTGCCACGTTACCAACGGCTGTGCATACACTACGTATATCGATTTTTAAACTACAGGAGCAAGCCACAACAGACCTAAAATAACAAAGTATTTTATCTCCTATATTGCCACTCTTGGCATTTTACACCAAACTGAAGAAACACCCCAAACCAGCTCCATGTGCCAGACCTCTCACCCCTTCATCCCTGCCGCAGCGTTGGCTGGGAATGGCTCCGAGCTGCAGCCTACAGCCCAGAAAGAACCTGCAGAACCAAACCGAGCAATAAAACCTGCTGCCCTGTTGCTGCCCTGGCCGTCTGTGAGCACGTCCGAGAGCTGCAACAGTCCAGCAAGCCTAAAATTTGGGAACTACTGCCTTAGAGAGGCTGCTTTCCATCTCTCTAGCTTGTGCAATAGGACCCGAAACCTGTGGCAAGCAAAGGCACAATGTTCCGGCCAGAGAGTGCCTCTTGGACAGCAGTCTTCCTCAGGGCAAGCCAAAGGGGTCTGCCGAGTCTGTGGGGATCACCCTTGCAATGAGACAGCTTCGACAGGCACACTTCCCAAGCAAGACGCATTCCTCCCCATTGCACTACAGCTTAATTATAATGCTCTTGCAAAGAATTTCATTTTTTCCTACCATGGGAACAAGCTCCATAATGAAAAGGCTTCATTAAAACGAAATGTAAGACACGGTATTAATTAATGAGGCTGTGCAGGTGTGTTCAGGAACACAGTCGAGCTCTGTGCACGCTGAAGGGAGCCAGATTAGGGGTTAGCTGTGGCGTAACACGCCTACCACCGTGCAATACAAAGTTCCCTGTCATTACGTCTTACACACCTGAGAGTATGTTGTTATTTGGGTTTGAATTCAGATGGGAAATACTGAGGAGCACCTGGGGTAGAGACAGTAAAAACGTGCTCCCTGCAGTAATTCAATATGACTCTCAAAGCAAACCCAGTCCGTGACGTATTCTTGCCACTACAGCGCCTGAAGAGAGATCTGATCGGGCGCCTCTTACCAGGCAGAACGTCGGAGTGAGAATTAATGCGGGCCAACAGCACTAAGGTCAAAATGCCTGACCATCCCAAAACACGTCAGCTTGAAGCTAGGCCTGTCTGACACTGACATTAACTCTCGTACAGGTGCGAAGCCAACAAGAGCCGATGATGCATTTAGCTGCGGATTAACATCGACTTGCAGATTGTGTGGTTTTTTCACTTTTTTTTCACATTCAGACCAAATCTGTGTCCTTCATTCTTGGCTGTTTGTACATATGAAATTGCTTCTGCGTTGATGGCTGTTTGAACTGCACGTAGAGAGACGGTGTTGTCTTTATCACAGTTGTGTGACACCTGCACACAGCACGGGGCCATCAATAGCCCCTTTTTGCTTTCCTTTGACAGGAGCGCTTGCAGCACTCTGGAAAGACACTCTTCACTCATTTGAGCTAGCTTATTTGTTGAAATGCAGCAGATTACACTGCAGCAGGTGTGAGCATTATGCAAGGCTATTCAAAGGAGGCTGTTGGTATCTTATTCTTACGTCAACATAAGAAAACCTACTGATTCTATATGTTCAAAGGCGCGTAAGCATGTGGGTAACACTGGAGGTACAGTCTGTGCTGCAAATCTGTTTTCAGGGTTTCTTTTTGTAGAGCGGAAATATTTATGGACAATTGTTACTGTGTAAGCTAGATACCCCTCGGTGAGTAAGAATGGCCCCTACCATTAATACTGCTCCCAGCTAATCACTCCAAGTGAGCAAAAGCCATTAGCAGATCCATCAGCTTCCGCCCCTAAAAAGGCTGCATCCCACCCCACCTCAGTAGTTCCAGAACCCCCCCCTGCACTGGCAGCCTGCAGCGTCACGGGGTGCTTGGGATGGGCACCCATGTACAGGGACCTGGCACCCCTCTTCGGCGATGCTCCCGCATGCCCAGGCACCTCCACGTCGGCCGCCCGGGCCCCTCCTGGAGGGACAGAGGGGAGCGGAGCTGGGCTCTGGGCGCATCCTCTGCCACCCACTCCTCGGGGACGGCACGGCTGCTCCTGCTGCCGTCTGGCGTGCGAAGGGCAGCACCCTGCTCCGGCTCTGTGGGCACAAGCCACCCAGCACAGCCCTTCACTACACCCCTGTCTGTCACTCCTTGAACAGCGCCCTGTCTCAGCACGCAGAGCAGGCTGGAAAACAGGAAGAATTAAAGCTGTTCAGGCTGCCAAAAAGGGGCATTTCCTAACTTCCAAGCAATTAACTTTGAAATCAAAAGTTAGGAGAAATTTATACTGATTTTTAATGTAATTATACAGACCTCTACGTATAAAGGTACAGACAGAGCACACTTTGTTTTGCTTGTGAAAAATACATGCAAACACATCCTCTGCATGGCTGAGATGCAGCTGTTACATCCCAAGTCCCGACATACAGTGAATTTTTATGGCTGAGCTATAAACCTCTGAAAAATGAGGTTTATAATAGAAACCCTGGCACCGTCTAAAATATAGCAGCACTATTGGGTGCTGCTGTAATATGGCCCTAATTTATAAACCACGGAGGAATCCTGTTCCATTTTGAAACTTACAGACAGTAATCTAGAAAAAGGGTAAACCACGAGGAAAAATGGACATGTTGTCCGTGAGCTATAGTGTCTAGTCCATCCAACAATTCAAAAATCAAATAGGATGCCACAATATTTAGGCCACGCACTGAATCCTGGACTGTCACAAAATAAAAACATGGCGTATCAAAGGATGGGGATATATTTCAAAAAAACATGTGCCATTTCCCATGCCTCTGGACAGTATTTTTTGAGTAAAAATTTGACATGAGAACACTAGAAGGAAAGAAAAAAAAAAAAGGCTAGAGAAACACAACCCAAACCCTCTAGTTTTGCTCGACATAATAAATGTTTTTGCAAGCAGGCTTCAGTGTACTCCTGTTTAAATTGAAAAGAATTGGCAAAGCAAGCAGATCGTTTACTCACAGGAGACAAAACTTGATCACTAAACATTAGGAAAAAGCTCTCGGTGCCCTGAGCCTCCTGCCCTGCCTTAGAACGTATTGAGGAGACAGCGATTGAAGGGGGCAGCGCTCTGTCTCGCTGCTCGGGATCCGTTTTTCCGCAGTACACT
Source organism: Leptosomus discolor (assembly GCF_034619465.1). Taxonomy (NCBI): domain Eukaryota; kingdom Metazoa; phylum Chordata; class Aves; order Leptosomiformes; family Leptosomidae; genus Leptosomus; species Leptosomus discolor. The sequence continues at coordinate 11,346,759 of NC_141410.1, read as the reverse complement.
GGACCGGAAACCTGTTAGAAATCTTTATGGTGACCCCGAAATGCTAAGCAGAGGTTTCAACCTCGGGATTTATGTTTGAGAGCCACTTTGTGCCTCTTTGGCCATCGCTGCCCTGCAGTGTCTGTCCCAGCGTAGAGCGGGAGGAGGGAGCTGGACCAACGGCCGCCTAGCAAAGTGACGCTCGCTTGCAATGCTGGGAAACAAATGGGAGCCTTTTGGCACAACGGTCAGAAATCAAGAGGGCGATTTCATTCATGGCTGTCACCTGCTTCAAAGCCTGGAAAAAAGTCCCTTCTCCTCTACGCATCGGAGTTAACTCACCCTAGATACTGGGATTACCCCACTTACTCGCACTGAAGGAACGTTATTCCATGGCAAGAAACGATGCTTTAGGGGCTCGCAGCTGTCAGGTTTACCCTGAAATTTTCATTGTGGCCATCCCAGATTCCTTTCCTACTTCCCCTACATGGTCTCTCTCAAAGGGGAATAAATCCAGATTTGTTGCACTTTTCCTGCTAAAACTATTTCCCAGCAGACTTGCTACAAATCAAGTGCACCGTATTCTTGTCAGCCACATCACTGCCCACCAGTGTGGTAATGCTTTACCTACTGCAGGCTGAGCCCCCCTACTCAAGCGAGCCCTAAGCCCTCTTGTCTCTTCATTAACAAAAAGCATGGATTTGCTTGCAGAAAAAGCCAATGGCAGCAGCCGTGAGCAGCACTGCACACTGCTGCGCCTTCCCCCGAAAGCTTCACTGGCAGGCACCACAGAAACGCTCCGGGCAGCGCCGGGACACTGGGATGCAGGCACGAGAGGGGCTGAGGTCTTCATAAACTGTTAGCAGGCTAACGAGGGCATCTGCAGAAGGAATAGGCACTAAAACTGAAACTAGATACAAAATAAAGATCCCAGAGCTGGATTTCTTAAAAAAGATTCTGCTGAGCTATAGTTCCACATCAAATTTTTATTGAATACATTTTCTACTGAGAATTTGTGCACTAAAACCAGTCAAAATCATATGAGAGGAGTATAAATTTCATGTACAGTTTTCACTGCAAATATCCTTCAAGAGCAAAAGCAAATGCACTTTTTAATCAAGCCCACTCCACCTCCTCTCCTTCCCTTCGCCTGCAACACGAGCGGCAGGCTGAGAAGGAGTCCACGCAGCCCCAGTCCCCGGAGCAGCAGAGGCAGCGGGACGCCTCGGCAAGAGGGATGCTGCGCTTGAAGGTCGCAGCGAGGGAGACAGACTGTCCACCCTTTGCCATGCCCAAAGGACAGCAACAAGTTCTGCTTCACGTATAGTAGAGCTAGGAAGAAGCCGACACTTTAGAGCAACTGATGTTCTCAGCTCGTGACACTAATTCATGCCATGTCAGCAAACCACTGTTAGAACCCAACATACCGCTTCTTTCCCCAAACTCAGATTGCCCCTCCAAAAATTATTATCTCCTGAATTTTTAATGGATTTCATATTTGATTCTACAAAACCCGAAAATGAGGGTTTAGTTCCCTGGAAGGATGGTATTTCTCACTGTACAAGCAAGATTACGGGTCACCCTCAGCTTGGAAATTACTCTAGGATCCAAAATGATATTACAGGGAGAAAAGCTATTTTAGATCACTTCTTTTAGCAGCTTCCCAGCATCTAACAGTTGTATCTTCTTCCCCCTGGCAACTACAAGGTGAACTCAGAAAAAACTTCTTTTCTCAAAGGTTTCCAGATTTGTCAGCATAATGTAAATATTAAATGGGTCTAAAATAGAGCACCTTTGAGAACTCAAGTGGGTCTCAGCCGCTGCGCTGTCCTGGATGCTCATATGGCTAGTCTTCCCCGGGATATTTAGTTACCTGGGCTCCTGAGAAGAAAATTGCACTGAAAAGAAAGGTCAATAAGTGGCAGACAGGAGACAACATCCCATAATAGTCATAATTACTGTTTATCAGAGTGCTTCACTGTGCAGGCAGCAGGTTACAGGACATATTTGCTGTATTTTTCCATGAGAAGAGGAACACGGCTACACGATCTGGAGTCGATACTATGAAATGTATGGTTTCCTGCACTGACGCTGCTTTATTACAGAAAGCCCAGCGCAGTTACATCGCCTCCACAGAAATGAGCGACCTTGAAAGATGTTGCATTCATTTTTCTCTCTGCATATTTTTGTGATGGATTTAATGTTCAATAAAACCAAAAGAATAACAGCATTTGAGGCTCAAGCTATTTGTGCAAGTGCCAAGCACTGCAGGAGGAGTTCAGGACTGATTTCTGCACCTCGCTCAACCCATTCACAGCAAAACTGATGTCGCAGCTCCATTCTCTTCACTGTAGCCTGAGAAGGGGATTCATTTTCTACATGGATTCGTTTTCCTACAAAGTTTTCCACTATGCACGTAAGGAGGATTCCTAGCAGGACAGAGGCATGAAATACAAAAGCAGATGAGCAAAATTTGACTGATGTGTTTCAGAAGGGCAACAGTTCTCCAAAGTATTAACTATCTACACATGGACACTACAGAGAGACCCATTTGTGTCCACAAAGACCATGCCTCCATCCTGGACCGTGGGGGCCGAAGCACATGGTGATGCTTGGCTGAACCACACCTGGTGCAGGTCCTCCTTGCACTCCGAAAGCACAACGGACACTACCACTGTACCTTAAAACCAGCAAAATCCCTAAAGAAGGTGACTCAAGTGTAGGTTAGAGAGAAAAATATGCACAAGTGTTCCGCGTTCGTAAACAAAGGCTGCAATTATGTAGCTGTTGATGCCGGCTTTTAAAGAGCACCAGAACGAGTACAAATGAAGAATGGTGAAAATCCCGGCAGCCTCCTCTCTCCCTCTCCCAGCAGAAAGCACCCGTGACGGCTTGCTGAATTATAAATGGCAATTATCACAAGCGCCAAGCAAAAGGGCAGCTGAAAGAAGCGGCGTACGTGCCATCCCTCCGGCCGGGACAGCACTGGGAGCCTCTGCCACGCGCGGGGAAGGCTGGAAACGGTGATTTGGTTCTTCCGTACAACAATGGGCAGGTGGCTCTCGCTGCTGCAGTATCCCAGTAGATCCACCTGCATCCTACGTCCTGGTGTGGGACGAGCTGCCTGCAGCTTCTTTGCAGGTTTAGTACAAAATGCAATATTATTTTGCAGGTTTTAGTCTGTGATGCAATATTCTTGCACGTCTCCTGCTGGCGAGTGATGGATCAACACTGTCAAAAGCCTTCCTTCGGGTCAGAGCCCTTCCCAGCAAAAAGCAGCACGTACCTTAAGGCTGAAGGCAGATTCAGGTCAAGCAGACTGACCTTATTTTCTGAATTTCCTCCCCTGACAATGCAATAGCTATTCCACACTCAGAAAGCTGTCTTGCTATAGGTATCCCAATCAGGTCGGTCAGGGCGTTTAACAGCCGCCGGTACTAATAAATCCAGTGCTGGTGTTGCCGGCCAGACATCTTTTTCTAACAGGAACGTCGTCCTGCACGTCCCTAAGGACTGCGGGCAGACAATACCGAGACAGGCGTGCTGCGCTGGGTCGCAGTCAGACTGAACATCACCTGGGCTGCCCTCCTGCCACCCGCCCCTGTCGCGAAGTGCATGACTTTCGCTTGCTGCAAGATCGGAGCAACCTTTCTTGGGAATCTTTTGCAACATTTGGTTGTAAAAGGAGGACAATATGAAGACATATTCAATCCCACAGACTTGTTTTGTGCTGGTTACATTATCAGAAAATCTAATTTCCTGGGAAGAGGCCATCCCATTTTACAGAGACTAAACTGATAAAAACCTCAACCTCTATTTTACTCTATCTAAATCATGCTTTCTCTACTGCTGATGGCTAATAACTCTGGTGTGAGCTAGCAGACTGTCACACGACACACGTCTTGCAGCAGGGTGAGCAGCAGATGCAAACTGGCTGACATTTAACTGAAACAAATGTACGATAAGAAAAATCTTGCACTTTTTCCTTGACACAGAAAACGATGCCCTGCGGTACAAAGCCCGTTCGGGAGGAAAAGCCATTTATGTTGTTCTCCTCCGGCTGTTGCCCCTTCACTAGTGTGTTAAAGAAAACCATCAAATGATGTTGCAGAGGACTAAGACCGTGCTCCGTACACACCCTTCCCACGGCTTCGGAGGTGGGTGCATCACGTTATAGTGCAGACCGTGAACTCCGGGCCGTTTTTAATAACCTTTACTGACTCTCACCAAGGGTAGCGCACCATATGTACGTTCACATACGTGACGGACACTTTCCTGTCCATCGGTCTGACACGAGACATCACCGCGGGCATGGACCGGTGGGAGGGATGCAGCGATAGAGGTGGCAGCTGCGGGAGGTGATGGGGACGGAGCGTCCTTCTACCAGCGGGGCACAGTGAGACAGAAGAGGCATCACAGTTTCATTAACCAGGGCAGGCAGCAGCACTGCAGGACACCCGTGACAGCTGAAGGCAGCCATTCCATAGAGAGAGAATAGACAGATACTCCTTCAGAAATAAAAGATGATTTTGAGAATAAAAACCACTGGGGTAATCAGAGATGTTCACGCAGGCCGAAGTCCAGCAAGAAAAGCATTCAAAACTGCAGGCACTTGGGAAATGATTTATCCGAAACACTTACAAAAGCGTGTCTTAACAGATAAATTACAAAAGGGGGGTAACTCACTGCAGGCCAAAACACTGCATATTAAAAGAAAAGAATATCCTGCATTAGAAGGAGAGACTTCAGCCTTGGCAGCATCTGCTACAAGTCCTCCGCTGCCCATGCCAAAATGAACTCCAAATCTCTAAACTCAAATTGTAATTTGCTACACTACAGAATTTCCAACCCAATCCCCAATTATGCCTCTTCGATGAGGGTGAAACTTCAGCCGATGGTATAATACATTCACAGACACCTGCAGACCTAATAATTGACCAGGGAGGATGTGGATGAGATCAGCAAAATTGCTGCATTGCTACTGCAAACCTCAGTGTCCTACAGCAGGGAACAGCTTTGCTACTGCAAGGTGCATAATTTAATAAACCATTAACTCAAACCTGAGGTGAAGTAAATTCAGCCTATTATATATTTCAAAATAGCATTAGAATTCAATTTAAGTGTCACCAAAAGCCTAATCCTCAGTATACAGAGCATATTAATAAGTGTCTTGGAGCCTATGGTTTGATCTAATTTCCAGCTGAGTTGTGCTGTCACATCACCACAATCCCGGCCACGAGGACAACTTGGAGAGAGCACCACCAGCCCAAACGGGAGCAGAATCGGAAAGAGCACGGTCCTGCTTTCCAGGGCATTCCCGGGCAAACAGCTGGGCACACGCTCGAGGAGAAGCAACCTGGTTTCCAGTCGTGTCACCTCTGGGCGCCACTGTCGAGATGGGGATGTTCCCCAGCGACAGTAGGGTCCTCAGCAGAGCCCCCAGCCCCCCCGAGCCAGCCCTGCTTTCGGTTCCCTTCGTGGCCATGGGGCCAAAGCGCACGTTTGACAAGGCAGGTGCTCCTGTAAAAGCGGCTGGCAACAGGCAGAGGAAAGGCCACGTGCCTTTGGCCGGCAACCCGTCGCACCGCACTGCCCGGGCGATGCACAGAAAGCTGCTGCTGGCTCCGCAGGGGCTGCCCCCAGCACGTGGCCGGACCGCAGCGGCCGTACGGCGATGGAGATGCTGCTTTCAGTCCCCCAAGTCAGGCGTGAAGTGCAAATGGTGCATCATTTCCACCGAGAGCCAAAAGCATAAAATCTGCTTTTTTCCATTTTTGTGAGAGTCTGCCATGTTTTGGACTTTTTTACGTCGTCCTTGTAATAACTCCTCTTGATTAGCAACCCAGGCACGTCCCACAGCGGTTTGGGAACGGCATCTCTTCTATAAATGACAACAGATTATTTAAGCAACAACTAAAGCACTCTGACTGCTTTTTAGTTTGCTCGCATTAACGTCAGTCTCCTCATATATCTAGGGAACGAATCCGGGATTTTCTTTAAAATGGTGGAGAGTGATACAAAAATAGCAGACTACTTGTCTAAAATAAAGTTATGTGTTTGAAAGGCTTGGAAATTGTTTTTTAATCACTGGTGTCTTTTTTCTGGAATATAATCTGCCGGCTATACATTTTGCTTTTCTATCCAATTTCTCAGGAAAATGCAGCAAGTGTGTTAATAAATAATTTATAGAAACATTACAAAAGATAAAGCACTCCTGCTAAAATGTTTCCAGCCTCCGAGATCCAGTTCATTTGTAATCCTCTCCCCTTCGCTGGAACATCAGCAGAGGGTTATTGCTGCCTTTCTCCGCAGTCGCATTTCACTCATCCTGCAGGTGTCAAAACACCTCCTTGTTTCGAAGGTATCCAGACTGATAAAAGGGTATGGCCCAGCCTGAGCCGCAAGTTCAATTCTGTCTACTACAGATTTTTGTCACAAAAAACTTCTTCAGGAAAGCAACAGCCTGATTTATTTTCGCGGTCCAGCATGCAAGGATGGGTGTAAAACACAGAGGTGCTGCTGGCTCTCCCCAAAAAGAGGGCTCTTGTAGATGCTGTTCTTTCCCGTGCTTTGTCCTTCCCCTAACAGCAAGCAGGACGTGGTCCCCGTGAAATTAAATGGGGTGATTTTGAAGCACGGTGCACTGGACGGCTTCGTGCTTAGGAAGAGGAAGGAGATGGCTGGGAGGAAGACAGCTTGTGATGAGCTCTGCCAGATGGAATTTATTTTAGTGAAGGTGAAGACCCTATGAGAAGCTAACACTAGCGAGCAAGTACAACTTGAAGGAGGAAATATCAAGCAAAAATAGCCCTCAACTTGAATAGATCCTCCGTGTGTCTGCATTAAAAAAAGACTGTAGGACTGAAGGTGGGTCTCAATGGATGCAGCTGCTCTAAAAGCAACTCAGGGGATGTGGAAAACAGAGTACTATCCAACAGGATCAGCCCCAGCTGAACCACTGCAGTAGTGAAGTGCCGTCACTGGGGCTGCTCCCCCCGGCTCTCTCAACAGCCCTGGCAGGGCTCAGCGCTGCTGTCCCCGTCCCTTCCTGGGGCTGCCCAGGCCAACTGCCTGCTGCTACGGGGGTGCTCTGCCCCCTAGAAGTTCGGCAAGACCAACGAAGCACCTTCAGACAAGCACCTTGGCCAAGAGGAACCGCACACCAGCTACCTACGAGCCAGAGATGTCAACCGCGCTGCCCAAGCACCGAGTCCAGGAGACGAGCCGCAGGCGTCCCCATCGCCAGCCAGCACGATTCGCAGGCAGCAGGAGCTCCCTCCGCTTCGCTGCAAACCACAGGAGACGCTCCAACGGCAGAGAGCGGCTGTCACCGCGGGCAACTCTCAGTGCCCATCAGGAGAGCTGGCCGCGACAGCGGCCCCGGACGCCCCAGGGAGACGCAGGAGCGATCGGAAGGGAGACGACGAAGAGCAGATCTGCAGCAGCTGGCTCCTCGCAAGGAGACACGGCTCCTCTCAGGTTTCTGATGCTGAAGGCAAAGGAGAGAGATCTTCCAGCCACGCAGCCTGCAGCGTCGTGGCTTTCACTTGAGTTTTATTTCACTGAAATACGGGAGTACAGCAGAGCACAACAGGAATTGTTACCATTAAAGCTATCTCTAATGATAGTTTAAACGAAGTTTTGGGGCATTCGTGCTAAACAGAACTGGAGCTTTACGCAACGTGCAGAGCCACAAAAATGCTCCTTTAAACCTGTTTAACTCTTCACGCCGCTGTTAAACAGAGCTCTGCCGAGGGCGATCCCAGCGCAGACCAAGGCTTGTTGAGGTTGGCAGCTGGGCACCAGGTTAGCGTGCCCAGCAGCTTCTGTCCTCCAGCCAAAATGAATGAAAAGGGTTAAGGTGTTTACGAGGAGGCACAGCTAACACCTCTCTTACATGTTTTCTCTGAAATTAATTTTCAGGAGTAAACATTTTTTAGAAACATGACCAAAAAAGAAAATTGAAATAATGAAAACGTAAAATTATTATGTAAGAGTTAACAAAAGCCTTGGCATTTCAGTTGGACTGAGCAATAACCCTTTGCACAGCTCCACTGATTCAAGGAGTATTTCAGATCTTTAATGATCCCTGAATAACGTGATGAGAAGTCTTGAGATGTGGCTGCTCCTGTGATCGCAAGGCAGCAGAGACATGGCAAGGAACACTTTGCCTTCAAGAAGAGCTGGTGAGAAGATGAGAGGAGAGGAAGAAGAGAGCGGTCTTTCACAGAGATCACGTCAAAGGAATATTAAGGAAGCCTGAAAAGGGTATCCACAACTTCTTCATTCTCCAAAAATGCTTTTGCACAGGGAAGCATCGTGAAGCCCTGCAGAGACATGAGGGGACCAACTGCTGTATCCTATCGACTCCTGGCCACAGTGGGTATCAAAAGCACTTTTTCTGTTGCAGCTCAGAGCTAAATCGATGCAAAAGACAATTCTGCTCTCCTGGCAGCACCGTGTGCTCCCAGCACGCTTACTGTCTCCTCTCAGCATAGCTCCAGGTGCACACTTTGCACTAAAAATAGGAATCCGAGGCAATTAAAGCATGCCTGCTTAAAAGGTCTGTTCTGTAAATGCCCACCTGTTGGTGGGAGGTCCTTGTCTGACCCTACAGAAATAATCCTTTCCAAAGAGATGCCTGTGCTGGAGAGGCACCAAGGTGGATGTGTCTGTCTGAGAAAAACCACCAGGGGTTCACACTGGCTTCTCCCCATTACACCACCACCAAAGGAGAAGCCAAAGCTCAGGTCGGAGGAGGGCCCTGATGGGTGTTACACCAGTCAGAAACACCTGAGCCTTTAGAAATGACGGCATTTTGAACAGAAGGCAGGACTTTTGCTTCCTTTCGACCTTGTTTGTGGCCACATTTTAGGAATGCGGGAGTTTGTCTGTTTGGTATCGTGGTCCAGCTCGTCTGGGGCTCTGCCTGCAACACACTCTGCACTTTTCAGCAGAAGTTGGCCCTCAGATACCCATAGCCTCTGACCATACAGTAGCAACAAACAGCACTTTATACCACCCTATGTTTATATTCTTTTCTGGATTTCCTTGGCTTTGCAGCAAGCACTGAACAACAGCCTCTACGAGGGGGCAGAGACCGAGCACAAAGACATCATAAATGTAAATAGTGCTGAAGGCCACAGGTGCCGAAGTGCCTCCACCACAGGTCGTGAGTGCCATCACCACCATCACTGCTGGACCTCGGACTGCTCAGTCGCTGTCCCAAGGTCACCCAGACCATCTGTGCCGTGATGCTGTGGGTCGTTGCAGCGGTGTGCTCAGGATGCTGAACACGCTAGCACCAGTTAGGTACCCCGTGCCATGCTCTGATATACTTTAATACATGCTTAATTTCATTGTATAGGCTAAAACTCACTTTGGGAAAACGTGCTAGTGTAGCAGCAACAGTTTATACTCCCATCAGAAAAAATGCAAAGGCTCACTACGCTGAGAGCCTAACTTACACCTTGCTCCCCAACAATGTGGGACTGATCTAAAGTGCCCACATACAGCACACGATCTTCAATGCTTTATTGCCCAGTCACTTCTATTTTACCCAAATGAAAAATAAAACCCCGTTACTAAGCAAAAGTCTCAGGAATTTTTATGAGATTGTAATGCTTCCAATTTATGTTGAAAAAGACCAAAACCCTCAAGCTGTATGTTGCTTCTGCAGCCAGGGACGTGGACGATGCTGCTGACGCAGCATAGCGCAAGTGATCAGAGGGGGCAATGCTGCTCTGACGGGGCGCCATCAAAAAGAAATCAGATTTTCTTCTCGCTTAGGACATAACAGAAAATTTGAGGAAAAAAAGCACAGAAGGAACACCACATTTCTGCGGGACAGCTGCAGACGTCATGCAAAATGTTTCACCTAATTTTGAGGCCTTGATGCTTTCTGCCCACAGCTTTCAGACGAGACGCGTTTTAGGAAGGGAACGCTCAGGGAACATCAAGCATCAGTGTAGAAGTTAATAATAATAAACAGCTGAATATTCAAGTGCATCAGAAGGAAGAATACAGGAAAAAACAGTTTGAAGAGGAAATATTGCCTAAGTCTGGCATTAAATCAGTGCTTACGGATACTCTGCAAGGTACAGCTGGTGCATGTAGAACCTCATGGAAGGATAATTAAAGACTGCTAAGAGAATATTGCCCAGCTACACTGTCCCCTTCAGCACCTCCCACTTGCTCCTTCCAGGACAGACGTCTTGCCTGGACACCACCACTGGTGCGACTGCTGACGTCCCCTGACTCTCCTCTGCCATTTTCGACCCTGCGGTACAGCATCCCAGTGACTCCTGCGGCTGCTGAGCGCACCCTGCGAGTGTGCAAGCAATAAAGGTGCAGTGCAATTCCCCCCCGCCCCAGCTCCCCGAGGACCGGATTATCGCATTTCAGCAATTACTGCCGAAGCCCGATTTACGACAGGGCTCTGAGGGGCCCTGGCATTGCCCTGAGCCTGGCGCAGCCCAGCCGGGCTCCCGCTCTGCTTCCCGACTCACCTGCAAGAACCGTGCCACTTACACGCTTTTTCATCAATTTTGAATTATTCAGTGAGCAGTTAATGTGCATGCCATGTGAAACAGGTATCTGCCTGCATATTGCTCTCGAATGCCTGTTAGTCTTAATTTGTTTGATTGGCCGAGATGAATAGGCAAACACAACAGGCTGAACATCGCCATCCCCTCACACCAGTATTCCCGCCCTTCCCATTTCCACAAGCGTCTTTATCAAGAAAATCCCACCTGTGCAACTGCTATTGGCAAATGTGTAAGCTAATGAACATTCTTTGAACAAATGCATGGGCTTTATTTGAATATATGATCGTAATTAATTTTATTTTATTTCAATTTTTCTATAGCTGAATGGGAGAATGTGCTATCATGTTGGCAGCACTCTGTCGAGGATCCCTGATCTCACCTCGCTGCTGCTGTTATTAAATTACTGCAGAAAGCGGGGAGTCATTCAAAAAAACAAACAAATAATAACTTTAATGAAACCTGAGTGCCTACAACCCACATTTTCCCCATATTTAGGCAAAAACTTACAGAAAAGATAGCAATTTGAGAAGTTCTGTCCCGTGTCATGAAGAACTAATATTTAGCCACTGTCTAAATTCACAAGGTTTTAGCACAATCCTATAGCACAGGTTATGTAGTTCTTAATTATGAAAAAGGGCAAATCTTTTTTTTTAATGTATTGCTTCCCATAACCGCAGCACCTTAACACCAGCACTAAAAAAGACACCAGAATCTGCTAAAGGCAGGATCGAAAACGATAACTGTCCAACAAACTCAGCCTCTAGCTGTATGGTACAAGCATGGAAGAGAGCAAGAGACGCTTCGCTATTCATGGGCAAAGACGAAGTCCGCCTCCAATAACCTCTGCAAGCAGCAGCCAGCCCCGGGAGCCTAGCAGCTAGATTAATTTTACGTTCCTGGGGTGCCAATTACCGATCCACAGACGGGAATGCTGCATTTTGCTGCTCAGCTGTGCCAATGTTTGAAAATTGTCTGTATCCGAGAATCCACATTTTCTCTGCGTTAGTCATTATGAGTACAAACAGGGGTTTTTTCTTCTTCTTTTTCCATTGACAGAAACCCCTCTGCCATTCTGAAGGCCTCCACGTGCGCAGCGCGGGTACTGGTGCGCGCAGGTGCTGCTGCCAGACACGCCAACAAACCCGGCGGCAGTGCCGGGCGCAGAAGCCTGTCCGGGTGTCTGGGGACCTGCCGTCACTCACACCTCAAAAAAGGCTGCAGCACCGCCGTTCTGTGCTCGACTAACTGTCAACAGCTAGGGCACGGCTGCTTTTAGGGAGCTACTAGGTAATGCAAACAAATAAAAAAGTGCGGCCGAAGAGTCCTCCCCAGCGCTCCCTGAAGAGGTCATCCGCATCCTCAGCCCTTGCCTCTCCTCTGCCTGTTGCTCAGAGCATGACCTTCTATTTCTAGAAATCAGAAAATTGAAAGAAAAAGATGAGAACCCAACACAGGAAAACACCACCATCACGTTGGTCACTGTCCCTCCTCTTAGCTCCAAGAGGTCCATGTGAGAGGCTGCCAGTGCCCAGGGCTGGACTTTCTCCAGCAGAGACACCACAACGCTTCCTCGGCAATTACAACATTTATTAAGAATATTAAAGGTGTTTGGGGTAAGGCAGCATTTAAAATCTGTTATCAAGAAAGCTTGAAATGTCTCAAAGCCATAAAGCCCCTTCAGAACAGAGAGGAGGAGACCTCGGCTGTGGTGCCTCGTACAGCAGACCGGCCACCACGGCCGCTCTGCACCGGCCTGCAGCCGCAGTCCCCGTGCCGCAGCCACTGCCTACGGCAGGAAAACCTCTGGTAGCAGAGACTCAGAAAACTGCATTTTGCCCGTTGACAGTTCAAGCTGACTAGTTTTCATTTCTTATCGCTTTGACAGTCTGCAGGGAGAACACACATTGTGCCAATCATAAATGACAACGCAAAGTTGTTTAAGTAAGAAATCGGATACTGCCGTATAATTAATGGCTATAGCACAGCATAAATGCACAAGAGAGACTGCTAGTCTCTGTGGCTTGTTTGAGTCTTGGCCTTTATGCTGCAAACGCTAGTCAGAAAAGATCAAGAACAATTGCATGGGGATTTTTAATCAATATCTAACCTGACAATAGGATTTGGAGGAAGATCATCCTATAAAACACAGGTGGCATCACAGACTAATTGTATTTACTTCCTATTGACCAGAGGCTCACAGGCAGAGAGCTCCATATCCCAGGAAGGTACTCCATGTGTCTGAGAAAACTGAAAGTCACCATTTGCCTCTGTGAGCTAAGCAGCCAAACATTTTGCTGGAGGTTAATGTTAAACATTGCCCTGTCTGTACGCGTTTTGGAATACCAACGTCATTTATTGGGTGGTGTTCAAGCGGAAGACTCTGAAGCAGATGCACACAAAGTACTTTCTCCCTCCCTCTTTCTGGTCTCACTCCCCCCAGACTCACTGTGGAGCTGAACAGAAACATGTGCAGATGTCAGAAAAGCGACGCCTATTCTTGGCCAGCTCTTTTCTCTCCGGCTGCATAACCTTGAGTGCGTGATCGAAGGATGCCTGTTTATGCCTGGAAGATGCTGTCATGAATCACAGACCCCTATTCCTCCCACAGCAAAGGAACGACATGTCCTTGTTTCGGAATACCAGTACACTCCATCCACAACGAGATGTCCTGCACCACGTTTTATAAATAGGCCTGTAAGAAACGTACCTTCCACCCACTCATCTCAATCCAAAGCAATGATCAGCGCAAAGAAGATGCCTAAAGGTCGACACACACGCTCCGAATGTGACCAAGCCAGACCTCAGGGTACAGGTAAGAAGATCCTACGGTGCTGCAATGCAACTCATCAGATATGAGCTCGCCAGCTGCCACGACAGCCAAGTCCAGCAATACTTTTAGGTAGCACGTGACAAAAATAAAAAGAAATGCAAAGCTCGTGATTAAAGACAGAGGGGTGACCTACGAGGGGAGGACCTCTGGGGGGACAAGCACAGGCTGGCCAGCCTGCAATGGAGCAGGACCTGGGGACTGCCCGTGGTCAGGGAGCACTCGGGCTATGCGAGCATCACTCAGGCTGCTGGATAATTGGTCAAAATCACGGGAAACTTCCTGACAGAAAGATGGGCAAAGCTAGAAAATACTGTCTCAAAGGTAATGGAAAAAGCTTTGTGGTTTGGGAGTGAGCCTCCATAAAGGTCACAGCCCAATTTTAGGTTAGAGCTCTGCAGTTTGATTTTGTGTCATCTGTTCCTCTTGGGATCTAATAAGAAGGACTCTGCCGTCTGCCCTGAATTTCTTCAGAAACAGGGGCCTTCCTTAACATTTTTAGTTTGTGTGAAAACATTTCACAAGCCAAGCGGCCCCCTGGGAACACTGGAAAGCTGACGGCACCTGCGGTGACTGCGCCTGGCTGAGGGCTGCTGCTGCCGGGGGACCTGTGGCACCTTTCAATCCCATGCAGTACTGGCACCGCCCCGAGCTCCTGGGGTGGGGAACGGAGGATGCTGCCACCAAGCTCCAGCCCAAACCCCTGCTCCTGAGCAGGCAAGAGCAGAGGAACCAAGTGACCTGCTATTCTGCCGGCCTTGGTTCCCCTCTGCCTTCATAGGGACACCTGGGACAGACTCTGGCTTGAGAAGCACCACCGTGCTGTGCCGGCAGTTATTCAGAGGCAATTCAGAGTTTCCTCTGAATTCTTGTGTCACACCATCCGTCACGGGCATCAGCAGACACTAATGCTGAACAACCGCGCAAGCAGCTGCCTGCTGCCCCGGGCAAAGCGGACTGTGTTTAGAGGCTTTGCTTGGTTCGGCGCACTGAGCCGTGAACATTTAATGGCTTCTTTAGCCGCACCTACACCTCGCTCCCCTCTTTTTGCTGCTTGCTGCATCCAACCACGGATGCAGGTCAAGACCTCGAGAGGCTGTGGGGAAAAGCGCTAAATGGATCGATGTGGTTGTGCTGTGCTTTCAGTGGCGTCACAGCTTCCTCCATGGAGGTGAAATACTGCTCCCACCGCTGCAGCGAAGCATTTCCCCTTTACTTCCACGTGGCATTTATATGCAGAGGATGCAAACAGCTGAGTCGCTCGTAAACGTCACAGAGGACAGCGACATTTTGTGCACGTTCCCTTTGACTACGTCCACGGTGCAGGCACTGTCCTCTGTGGGTCATGGGGCACCTTTCATGTAGCGGTGGCAGCAGCAGCGTTTTCCTTTTTAATATGGACGTGCACTTGCAAAACCAGGGGGAAAATGGGATTATTTTCCATTTGCTTCTTGAAACAGATGTCACTTTCCTCAGACCTGTTTGTTTTCCAGACTGTGGGGGGTTTAATCTTTAAAACAATAATATTATTACAATATGTGTCAAATGCTGTTTTCTCACAAAGAAAACAAATTGCTTCTGCTTTGTAAGCAACGGTAACCAGTCAATAATATAAATAGCTCTGCAAACGGTAGGGTTAGCATCTTGGTCCAGCGAACGAACACCCACTCTGAGCAGACACCCACACGTGAGCCTGAGTGCACCCACCGCAGCCCAGGGAGCCCTGGGGGGGACCGGGCCACTACCCAAACACTGCAGAAATAAGAGGAAAACTCCACTTGACTCCTCCAGGGGTTGCACTGTGCCCACAACAGCCAGAAGAAAAAACATTGAGTGATCCCAAAAAACTCCCTTGAGACTGAACTCCCCACCGGAGGAAAGCAGCTCCACCGCAAGGCCAGCCACGGAGTTCACCCCAAACTCCAACGCAGCCACAGGGCTGATTTCTCTCCCATGCCACGGCGTGCCGGTACAGCAGCTGGCTTCCTGAGCTCCTCTGCCTGCCTCGCTCCAGAACAGAAAAACATGTGAAAACCTAAAAGTCTTCAGAACAGGAAAACCCAGCAAAAACCTTAAAAAAGTCTCACTGTAGCTGACGCTCTGTTTAGGGAACATATGAGCTGACATCAGCTCTGTATTTGCTAAAGACAGTATGTCACACCTCTGAACAGAGACACAGAACTAAGAAAATCCCCATCACCTTCAGACAAACAAAATCCCCCCAAACAACAAAACACTGGACCGCCGACCTCCCCGGCACCAGTCAAACGCGGCCCTACATCTCGGCCGGATTACCCCCCCGGAGAGAGGAACTCATCGTCATCCTACCTGCAGAAGCCAGTAGCACCTTCTGTGAAACGTGGGGATGATGGAGGAATGGACGTAGCAGCCGTACAGGCACTAGGGACACAAAAAGAGAGAAAGCAGAGTCGGGTTAGTGAAAGAAACCATCGCCCGAGGAGGCAGCGCTGGGGACGGGAGCGGCAACACGTCACCTGCTACCAGAGGGTGCTGTGCCAAAGTCAGTCTGGGGCTGGTAACACACAACACCAGATCAGAGCTCCCCAGCATTCTTTTTAAACATCGGTACAGGTGACGGGATCACTCTGCTGACGGCCCCGCTGTGCCAGGGCACTGTGTTCACCCATGGCTCAGCCACCCCGGCGCAGCCAGAGCCAGCCAAGCCTCCCCACGGTCCTCTGCCTCTCCACACGCACAGAGGTGGGTTTGCTTAGCAGTGTTCTAACCTCCACTTCAACATATTTTTATTTTTTAATAAACACAACACAAGCATCTCTTTTTCCACAGTGTATCACCTGGGTATGTAAACTGAAAATTTAGGGTTTGTAAACCGGAAAACTTGCTGTCGGGTATTTTATACAGCAAAGTGCCAAAATACAGTTGCTTTTCTTTCTTCTTTTTTAAAATGAACTCTGCTTCTCTGATGAGCTGAAATCAGTAAGGCTAACAAATTCTTTCTGCAGGAAAAAATAAGATTTTCAGTATGTTGAAACTTTCCAGCACTGCTGTCGGTTGGAAGCTAAGCCCAACACAAACCAAACACACAAAACTGTTTTTAATTTAAGAGATCCTGGTACAATTCCTGTCCACAAGATTTGTTTATTATTAAGAAAGCAGTATTATTTTCTGACTTTGCTGGGTTTTAATATGGGGGATGGGGGTGTGTGTGACGATATATTGTCCCATACCAAAGGTGATTATTTTCCCTCAAATGCAAGATTGCAACAGCCCAGCAATCTGCTCACGGCTTTCTTCAGATGTTCCCCTGGAAGACTGGGGGCCACGTGTATTTCAGGCACATCAGTACTCTGTATTACAGAAGGGGAAAAAAATAAAATCCAACTGCAGGGGATTTTTATAGGGCATTTCCTTTTTGTTTCATTCCAGTGACTGCATCGATTACGATGACTCTCACGATTAATGCGCTCTTCACTTGCTCGGAGCCCTGTCTGCATCCTACCAGGGGTCCTCACTGGTCTGAGGTGCGGGAATTGTCACCAAGCATCCTCTGGGCAGCAGCGGCTACAGGACGGGATGGCCCCAGCTCTGGCCGGACTTCACCACGACTTTAAACCACGTGAAGTGGGACCTAAGCAGACGAGTACTGGAAAAACTTAACGCTGAATCACCATCCCAACTGTCTCGAATACCTGTTTCTGCAGGTATGGATGCCACAGCATCATCAACAGCGATGCGAAGGTTGATGTGAGGCATCAAGGCTTTACTGGAGCTGGCGGGGTGACCTGCGCTCAGTGCCCCGGTGATGCCATTGTCCTGGCCATATGCTGGGACGTGGCTCCGTCCACGCCATCCCCCCGGTGCAAGATGCCGTCCGCTCACACAAACACAAAGAGGCCAGAAAATCTTCATTTATAATCCTCCTCCCTGGAAGGCACCTCACCGACCGTGAAAACACTCTGCAAGCAGCAAGCTCGCCCGCCCCGCCATCGTTAGCGCGCCCTGCGACGGGGCGAGCGGGGGGGGTGTGTCGTCAAGCGCGCACGCTTATCGGCCAGCTCTTGGGGACGCTGGCGGCAGCGTCTCCTCCCCAAGATCACTGCTCACAAGGTCGGCCTGAATTAAAAAGGATTTAAGGACTGCTGGCTGCTATCACCGAGTTATTTTTAAAATACAAATGACAAAGATTAATAATGTTTTTAAAATATGTCAAGGGTACATTCCATACATAAAAAAAGCAGGGAAGAAAAATAGAGTGGAAAAAAAAACCTGCAGAAAATAATCCAAAGAAAAGCTTAACATTTAAATCCCGCCACTCAGCCTGGGGAAAAGCAGATGCCGTTTGTTTAAGATAATCCCTGACAGTGACTCCCGGCTGCATGGCACTGAGGGCTGCATTAAATGGTCTTTAATGTTCAGTTCTGCTGACTCAGAGCTGGTCCCCCCCACTTTGGAAAGCGGTTTGGTAGGCGCAGCATCTCCCAGCCTGACCAGCTTCCCAGCGAGGACAGGAAAGCTGATCTGGAGCGTGCCACTGGATGAGCCTCTGCAACAACTAGAAACATCCATAGCGCCTCAGGCAATATCTATCAATATATGTCAGCACACCCCCGTCTTGCTTCACAACCCCAATTTGCTGTGAAGACGATCGAAACTTTACCGTGATTAAAACAAAAAATAATGACAAGCAGTAATGCTGAGCTCCTCGTAGCTCGCTGCATTTAGTAGGTAGGAAAGCTGCTCTCTATCTCCAGATCTGTCCTGCATATAATTCTAGAGGTGTCAATAATGAATTACATAAAAGCATCCCACCTCCATGAAACCGGTTTTCAACATTGCAGCAAGCCATTAAGAAAATCCTAATGGTTCACAGAATTTACAAAGCATCCAGAATACAGAAGTGATTTCTTTCTAATTTTTCTTTTCTCCCCCTCCCACGGCACAACATGGGAATCTAGTTCTGCACTGATGTTTTGGGGCTGGATGTTCTAACGCGGGCAGCTGGGATGAAGGAGACCCGTGTGTAAGTGAGCCCCTGGCTGCAGAGAGACAGCAGGGAACTCTCCCTCATGGGCACTGTGTGCTTGCGCCGAGAGATAACACGGCTGCAGAGAAATGCACTGCGGTGGGAGAGACAAACCCTGGAAACCCAGCTTCGGGCATCAGGACAGAATGAGCGATGACGGCAATAAACATGACATTAATTTCCGGAGAAAAAGGCATAAAAAAATGTTTAAGATATAAATAGAAACCTCAGAAATCTGAGCTTCATCGTTATGGAGGATTTTCAAGGTTAACGAGTGAAGTGCTGTGAAGTGACATAAAATCCAAAGTTTGACAGCACGGTACCTGCGGGTTTGCAGAGAGAGGGTACACGGCGGCGATTTTCCCGTGTTCGGCTCCGCTGACCCCTGCGCCCAACCAGGGGCAGCAACGAGACTCTCTGCCTCGTGCCGGGCCAGGGCCGCCGGTGCCTGGCACCGCTGCCACGGACTGGGAGAAGGGAATCCCCTCCTGGCTGGCCTCAGGAGGCGGGTAACCAGGGCACGCTTGACACCTTTAGCTGAAGGTGTCTTCAAAATGAATTCTTGCTCAAAACAGGCAAAAGGGGTTTCATTAGCTGGGTTTTCCTTTTTTTTTTTTTTTTATTGGGGAGGTAAAAAATGCAGAGGCCTGTGTGTCTGTGGCTATGTTAATGCCAGGCTGGGCATTCGGCCAACGCATTAAGTGAAATCGAATTCCTGAAACCAGCTTTAATCAGCAGATTTTTAAGGTTAGAATGACTCTCTCCTCTGGAAGGCTTGCCAAGGTTAATTCTGTCCTGAGCAGGCTGAATTAATGGGCTGGACAGAGGAGAATATTTTTTTTCCTGATTCTCTTTTAAGTTTACAAAATCTCCAGGAGAATAGAAATGGCATTTCTGAGGCGTCCGAGCAGGAACATCCCTCCAGGAGCCCAACCACCCCTGCCTGAGGAACAGAGGCCGAGACGAGAGCGGCCGTTGCCTCCCACGGGAGCCCTGCGGCTGGGAGCCAGCATCAGTCTCCCCCGGAGGAGCCCCGGGCGGCACCGGCCGAGGGCCGCGGATGCCGGCCCGCGAGGATCGCTCCCATCGCTGCTGCCGTCGTGGGCCAGGGGTGCCCAGCGCTGCAGCCCCGGGTCCCGCAGGGCACCGCGGCCGCCTTTGGGGAGGGCGCGTGTGCCGTCGTACACGGCGCAGTGTCCAGAGCCGGAGGGCGCAGGGCGCGCAGCCCTGAAGTCCCGCCGTGGTGGGGGTCCCTCTGTGCTGACAGCCCACGCCGCTGCCCCTGCGCGCGAGACCCTCCGTACCGGCCTCCAGGAGCTCGCGGCTACAAGCACCTTCTCCGCAGCCCCCGCGCTGCTCCCGGGGAGCTGGGCCCTGCCAGCTCCACTTCATCTTGCACCTTTTTAAAATGGACGGATAATTAAAGAGAAAAGGGCCTTCTCTGGACAGAGGGGGAGCGTTGTGCAATTATAGCTGCCTACCCCTCCATTTATATGCAGTCCACATCTTGCATTATCAAACTTCTGAAAACCGGAGAGGGGGGAAAAAAAAACCCAAAGTATTAGTGGATTTTTTTTTATCCTGAGCTCCTTAAAGTGATTGTGGCTTATTTAAAAATAATACAATAATGCTGAGGTGTTCTTCCTTAATAAGAACACCTTGGGAATGGAAATAGGAAAGCAAGAGAATCAAAAATTCAAGATAGGGTTGGACAGGCTTTGAAATTCTTCTCCCTGGTGAGTTACACTAGTGGATATTTTAAAAAAAACAACAAAACCGCCTAGATTTTGTTCAGATTTTCATACTGAATTCCCAATTCCCTTAATAAGAAGCTAAATCAATCTTTAGAGAACAAACCACGTAAGACCTGTGGCTCTAAATTATTAAAATATACTCAAGTAATTTTATCGTGTGAGGCTTCAACTTCCAACACCCCAGCAGCCTGTAGACATCACAAGCAGGATGCGTACAGGTTATTTCGGAAAAAGGACCGTGCCCTCTGCCCGCAGGCTTACAGGGAGGCAGGGACGGCCCAGGCTCCGGTGCCATGGGCGCACTCTTCTGCACGGTGCCTTTCCCCAACAGCAAACCCGAGTGCTGGGCATCAGGGATGTCTCCTTCCTCCCAAGGGGCAGCTGTGTCAGCCTCCCTCCCTCCCACCAGCTTTTCATATCCTCCTTGTTTCTTTTGGAGAAGGAGGAAGGAACCTGCTGGGAAAGGGCACGCGTTCCCTGTGCAAACCCTAACAGCTCGGGATTTGCATGGAAATCCCCAAACAAACTGTCTTTTCAAACATGAGCTCATGGCAAACAACAGTAAACAATGCCCCAGATACAGGAATCTTGACTACCAGACAAGTGAAATCCAAAACATGGTTTAAAAAGAAAAAAAGGATGGAATCATCAAAATAGAGATGGGAAATTCCTTACGAAAAGGCTCCCAAATCAAGCAAATACACCTGCAAAAGAAAAGGCTGCTGCCTGCAGCCACCTGAGGTGTGGTAGGAGCTCAAAGCCCATAGAGAAATGGCCACCAAATACCCCAAGGAGCCTGACACGAGGGAAGTCTCAGGCCCCAGGAGCTGCCTGGACGCGTGCTCCAACACATGCTGGCTTCTGCCCAGTCCTCTGCTCTGCGACAGCAGGCACGTCTCTGGAAGCTGGTTCTGATGCTGGTTGCCCTAAAGCTGAACATAACGTTTCCCATGGCCCACAGCAGGACATCAAAACCCCTGATATGAACATGATGATGATGTTTAACAAACCAGGGACAGAGCCAACAGCCACTTCCACGGCGTGCAACACCAGTAGCACGGGAGGATGGAAAGCCACCGCCGCCGCTCTTAGCTTTCGTGGTAGTGGTGAGCAGCGCACACTCCAGTTTAGCAGCTAATCACACCCCCATTACACCATGGCACTGCACGGGATCTCCTTCTGTAATTACACCAATGATTTCAGAGCTTCTTCACCAATTTCCATCAGGGAATAGCACGCTGCTTGCAGCGGCAGCACTGCTGCCGTGGATCAAACCACGTAACTTGTGTTCTGGAGCTACTGGTCAAAGTGCAGCAATAAATCCCGCTCTCCCACCCCTATCACAGACGTTTCCATTATCTGTTCATAAAGACACTACTGTTGTCCCATTCTTTTCACCAACTTTTTCAGGTCTCAGCAGAGACACTGTCAGATCTTGAAATCCATTTCTCTGGATTTCATACAAATCACGATCAAAGAAGTTTGTCAGCTGTTTCTAGCAGCACATTTGTTTTACAAGTAGAAGCCATTTTCCATCTGCGTCTCTAAGAAGTACCCACAAAATTCTCTGCTGATCTTCTCCAACAGGGCAGAGTATGGTTGGGAAATAGAGGCAACCAAAAAGCTTGAGTCTCTAATTTGAGCTGCCTCTTGGCCACCAAATTAGCAAGCACTGGGGAAAACCCTCAAATTTTGTGTGTGTCGCCTCTCTTTTCAAACAGACCTGAAGCAAGTGCCCTCCGAGATCGGGTTATCTTGTAGCAGATGGTCCTTCCTTCAGGACAGGGATGCCAAAGCCACAGACACATTCCAAATACATTTAAACATCAGATTAGGCTCACCCCTGTCAGCTGCAGGAGCTGGGAGACAGCAGCAGCTCCCGCCTCCTCCATTAATCAAAATTCAGCGAGAAAAGCCAACGCGCTGCTATAAAACCCCCTGACTTGATGCCAGCACCACACATGGGGAACCTAGTGCCATCAATCTTACTTTTCCTCCCCCAGCCGCGAGATGCGGCTGGGGAGGGGGGAGCAATGATGGGGGCTTGGCCAAGCGAGTGGAGTAGCAGGTTTTCGACAACTCTCATAGGGCAAAGTGATGTACAGTGACGCCAAGCTGATGGGGACGTGACAAGAAACCGACCTCAACGTTTCTCCGTATAGATCGGCCCCGGTCCAGCTTTTTAACACAGGGAGGTGCAAGCACGGCTGAACCCTTCAGCAGTGAGGAATCACCTGTGGTGGGCAGGCGGGCTGCACTTTGAGCTCTTATTTTGATCTAAAAAGGGAAAAACTTGTCATAACATAGAGAGGCATCCAAAATTCCCCATTACTGCAGCAAATTTTCAACTAAAAAACTGCTAAACATGTTTTCTCACTCCTGATCTCAGTGAAACACAGACACTAGCCAGGTTTGGATTTTCCTCCAACATTTATAGATAGTAACTCTGATTCAGCAAAGCACAAAACCCATGCTCAGATGTCAGTGCTGGACTGATCTGCACTGCTGGCAAGGTTTGCCTTTCATCGATGTCAACAAAACTTAAACAACTGCTTACAGTTTGCCCAAGCAAGGAGTCGCTACCTACTGACAACAGATCTCAAAAACCATCTTAAAATTTCTACACAGTTGCAAAATCCTGGAGAACCTGTCCCTTCGCTTCTGGGCTACAGCTGGCACGGCCGCAGCATTGCAGCGTACCACTCTGCAGCACCGGGGCACTGGCCCTGCTCAGGCATTCAGCCTGGTGCAAGAATTCTGGTTTTAATCCTATTGGCTCTTTTTCTGACGTGTTTCAAACCCCTCCTAATGCCCTTGATGTCAGCAGAAGTTATACCTAGATAACGGTTTCTGGACTGAGCCCAGGGATCTCATTTGATGGCTAATCAGGGGAGGAGAGGTTACCGCAGCCTCAAAATCTAGAGCCAAGCTCTATTCGCTGCAGGACCTTGTCACTTCTGGTAGCTTTTGTTACCAAATATTGTTCTGTTTACCTCGGGACTTGTTAGAAAGCAATTTTTGAAATGTTCAATATTTAATGAAATACTTAAATGTTTAATGGGTTCTTTTTCAAACCGTGTTTTCCCTCTGTGGAGTTCCGAAGTCACTGCAAGGACTGCAAGTTTTAGCTTTCTTACTGTCAGAAATGATTCTCCCAACGACACCGGCTAATTGGCAGAAATCTGTGTATATGGGTACTGATCTTTGGTGCCCCAAATTTAACTTTTATGCCTCAATCCTGACAGCATCCCTCCACCCTCCCAGTCTGATCCTCAGACCTTTCTTTACCACAGTCCCGCTGCAGACTACGGCTCTTCACCTGAAGACTTCTCACTCACATCCCTGCGAACCACTCCCATCTGTGGCACACTTTGCCTCATCTTCCTCACATGCAGGAAGGAAAGCATCCCCAGAAAGTGATGTACTTTAGCACGTTCCCTTGTTTTCCAGTGAGCGCTATTTCCTTTAGGTCTCATCTTTAGACTCTTGGTGTGTTACGCTGACACATGAAAGGGAGACATGCTAAACTGTGTTACCCGTTTGATACTGAAGGATAGAGACGTTTTCTCTTTTGACATGTACGTGTTTTTTTTTCCCTTGTCCAAAAAGCCCGGGTCCAGGAACGCGGCGTGCTGCCGTCGCTGAGGTTTGCCGCACAGGCAGCACAGGGAGAGGTGCCACATTGGAGAGAAAGCGGACAGGGACGCAGCAGCTCCGCCTCGGCAGAGGCTGCCGCTGGGTTTCCCACCTTCCCCGCCAAGACGCTAACGCCGTGCAGCCGCTCTCCTCGCAGGAGGGGGCTCAGGAATCAGGGCCCCACGCAGACGCTCAACACCAGTTCACCCGTTCAAAGCCCGTCGCACGGCCGGGCACCACGGTACCCTTTCCATCAGACTTGCCACACAGGAAAAGTTACGCAGAAATGTCATTATGAACGCCGTGGGGCTGTCACGTGGCGGGTTAAATTACTACAATAACAAACAGGTCAGTAACGGCGCTTCCCAGCCTGCCCAAACCTCTCTACCCTATGCCTGGTCTTCACGCCGGGAGCCTGTGTCTTCACCAAGAGCATTTACTGGTGCTGCCCACTGGCTGCTGAACCCTCCGGCACTTACCCATCGATCTCCCACCTGCAGCTCGATACCAAACGACCGTCCAAGGTCAAGCCTGTCTGCTGGTTGCTACGTCCCGCACCAGCCCCTGCCTGTCCCATCAGAGGGGGCCTGGACATGGGCCCGGCCACCGACCCAGTTGCCATTTCTGGAGAGGCCAGGCAGGCGCAGGCGGTGTCAACGCGGAGAAATTCGCCTTTCCGTGACGGCGAGAAGCACGTTGGCTTCCTGACCTTCCACCGCAGACTAAAACAATGCCACAGCATACTACGCGCCAGCTATCAAACTCTTAATTTTTTATAATGGTAATTCTTTTAATAAGAATTCTTTAAATATTTATGAAACGAAATGCACGAGGCCAGTTCAACAAGAAGTGATAGCTTTAATCTCAGCACGCTCTGCAGCGAACCTGCCTGCTGCTCTGCAACACGAGAAGCAGCTTGCAGAGCCACCTAATCCCCCGGCAGCGAGACTCCAGCCCTGCTGCAGTTGGTGGGAATTTTGCCATTGGCTGCAACATGGAGAGGGTTTCAATGTCTTTCCTAAATCGCCTAATCTGTGTCCTGCACTAAGTGACGGCACAAAAAGCACAAGGTGCTGTTTCTCCAAAAAGTGAACGTTAGAAGTGTCTCTACAAGTGCAAAATTTGATACGAATTTTCTGTTATCTCAGATGCTGTCAACTGCAAGACAATTCAATAGGAACTGCCAACTCTAGCCTGCTACTGTATTGCTCCAATTGGTATTAGCCACACACTTGCAATTGGGTTATCCTTGAGTTTTGACTACAACTAACCTCATAAAGTCTTCATGAATTCCACAGGAAGCAAAACCCACAGCCTGGTCCTGCTGTAGGATCATTGGTATGCAGCCCCGCACACCCACCTGCAGTAGCTGCCTGTTCACAAATGCATATTTCTTTATTAATATGGGGATACTTTAATCTCAGTCTAATTTTACCTTTAGGGAAGCTATATCCCAAGGCTGCCAGGAGCTAAAACCCTCCAGATGCAGTGGTGTAATTTGTATTCAAAGCAGCAGGTCTATCTGTCAACATGTTTGTCTCCCCTATCTGCCAACTCTTATTTATAATCCCATTCAGATTAATGAATGACAGTAGTTCTCATCACAAGAAATTTGATTAATCAATTTAAGTGCTTAATCACCCTGGCCTGGGTGAGAACTGTGCAGGAGGGATGCTGCCTGGATAAGGACAAAGTTGTGAGATGCAGCAGGAAAACGTCACAGCTTTCCCTTGGGACCAACTCAAGCGGGGAGTGTGCACGGGATCCTCGACAGGATTATGAGCTTTCCAGGAGCTGAAAGTTCCCTTAGGGCCAGGGGCCATGGCCAATCAGTCACAATATCCTTTTCAAAACACCTCCTAATCTGACACAAAAGGCTTCACACTACTCACTTCATTCCCTGCTACCTGCGCCACTTGCCAACAAACCCAAAAAACGTATATCATAAAAAAAAAACCCAGGGGGAATGACCGTGATAACCCAGCCGGGCATCCTGGAGGCTACTGCTCCGAACCAGCTGATAACCCAGCTGGCATCCTGCTCCGAATTAGTTCCTGCCCATCGCTTTCCTGTACCACAAAGACCCCCTTGGTTTGGCGACCGCCAGCTTGAATACTCTAGTCTCCAGGGTTTTCTGGAGACCTTGGAGATGTGTCAGATGATGGGTAAGAGCAAGGTGGAGTACAAATGATTTGTAGCAGGATTATGTAGGAGAGAGGCCATGCAGTGTAAGCACTGCTCTGTAGCTGCTCTTGTGGATGCTCTGAATGACATGATAATCCCCCCCCAACTTCTAAAACTTCTGAATCTCAGGATAATATCATCTCCTTTTCCATGAAAGAGAAGTTTACAGAGAAGTACAACTCTTAGCTGGCAGACAAGATATACCTGAACTCTATGACAAAGAATCAGGTGCTCGTCATGAACTGGCTCTGGATATCAAGATAACAGGCATCTTGTGAATACCTCAGTCAATATTGCTCCAAAATAAGCAACAGCTGTCCTGCTGCCAAGACTTGTCTCGTGGCCACTCGCTGGGAATTAAGATCAGAGTCTCCTGATCACGCTCTTCAGGAATCGAAGCCCAGCGCTATTAAATCTTTGCATTGGTGATCCAGCGACAAACAGGGAACTGCTGCAAACAGCAGTCACAAGTGACCGTGGGAGTGTGGAGGAGCAGGCAGCATAGGCAGGGTCGTCACGCGGAGGGAATGGGGTATTTCGGGAAGATGGACTCCCTTCAAGGAAAACAAGCGTCTGGGTAACCATTTCTCCAAGATGGGGGAACGTTTCTTGGAGGGTACCAAGGGCTCTGGGAAGGATTACACAGCCACAGCTCGCACACCACTTCACGTGAGGACCACGCGGCACCAGGGCGAAAGGAGACAATCTGGTTCTTGGACGCATCCCTGAGGGAGGAAACCAGACATAAAGAGAAACAAACAGATTTGGTGTCCGCAGCTGAAAAGCTGGAGGAGGCATAAGGAGAGGACTGGAAAAAATGTGCTGTGGTGGGAGGGCTAGAGCACAGCCTATTGTGTTTATTTTAAAAAATATAAGGCAGAAAGTTCACAGTAACCAAACACCTTTACCAACAGTATTCGTGGAGAACAAATGTTGGCTATTTAGTGACTAACCTAGGAGACAATGACAAAGAAACGAATGTCTAGAAAACACGGCTGAACAAATTGAAATTGAAACTAAACTACCCTTTGGAAGTATTAAAGGTTCCTTACTAGAACAAATTCTGGGAGAGGTGGATGGTCTCATCTCCACCTCCTGCCTCTCCGAGATGTCTGCAAGAGACGACCCAAGTGAGGCTGAGACACGGGTACCAAGTCAAGACTCATCATGTATGCGGCACGCGGGAGGTCAGCCCACACGTTATCAACAGTCCCGCGCTCCTACCATCCCTTGGGGACACGGGAATATTTGGTAAGATTTCTGGGAACCTGCAAGGGCAGGTGAGGGTTAGAGCCCCTGCAACATTGGGACGTCCACCTCGGCGCAGCTGAACTAGAGCTGCCTGGGGCTCTGACAGCCTGGATCAGTCTCACAAGAAAATGCACCGACAATCGAGCTGCACACGCTGCACGCTCCAAGCAACCTCTGGGTATGCAGGACACGGGGATTCTCACTGGGCAAGACTCCCGATGTCTACCTTCACTGCCTGACCTCAGGGGGACTGGGAGACAGAAGTCCCACTTGGACCTGGACACAAACA
The DNA here is from genome assembly GCF_034619465.1 of Leptosomus discolor. NCBI lineage: Eukaryota > Metazoa > Chordata > Aves > Leptosomiformes > Leptosomidae > Leptosomus > Leptosomus discolor. The sequence continues at coordinate 11,319,287 of NC_141410.1, read as the reverse complement.
GGGGGCATGAGCTCTACAGATGGATGGTCTAATGACACCATGTTAATTATGAAATGGTCTGAGTTTGCAGGTTATTGTTAAGAGCAGATCTGGGTGACATAAGCTTAATGCGAAACCCAGACTCTCATTCTCAGGGAAGGGAACAGCATCCCGACGACCTGGACACCAGCGGGGGGTCAGTAAGAGGAAAAGCAGTACGAAAGGCTGCTTTGTCCCGTGAGACCGTTTTCTAACCCAGCACCATCTTGGCAGTTACTCAAGTGGGACACATAAAACCTACAGGACAGAGATGCTACCCGGGTCCCCACACGCCATCTCGACTCCAGCAGCTCGTGCAACCGCGCGCTTCCCCAGGTGTGAGGGTTTCTTGACTGTCACCGCAAGGTTAGAAGAATTGTGAGCTGGAAAATCATGAAGCACATTAACGTCAGACTGAAATATGACAACAATACACAGAAGTATTTTATATTTATTCTCTTTTGGAAATGTTATAAAGACAATATAATGAGAATGTTGCAAACAAGTCAAGTGCTTTCCTCCTAATCTGGCAATAAAAATATGTCAAAGAAAAGCCTAAAATCCTAATAGGAGAACAAAAAAATAATGGGCTAGGCTACAACAGGATTTAGTTGCGATTTTACTCGAAGGCTTTAATCATGTCTACTGCAACATAAATGGAAAATCAGATACAAACTCGTATGAACCATTAATGTCTGTGTTGGTCGCCTCAGCTGTTAGAGGGGCTGAGACCGAATGGATTCAGTGGAGGTTAATGAAGACAGGTGGAGGTCTAAATACATTTGTATCTGAGGAAGCATTGCACAAAAAAAGGATTATTGAGCTGGTCTTAGCGGAGACTCGACCGAGGTAGCAAATACACAATTATAAAAAGATTTAGAAAGTGATTAGTCATTCCATTTTAACATCTGCTGTAAGAAAAGAACAAAGGGTTTCTTGATTAAATTAATGTCTGATGAACTTAGAATGAACAAAGAGGAAACACTCCTTTTTCAGCCAGGCTTTGCAAGTCAGCACCATGGAAAAGGGGGAGTTCGACATTAGGGACGGATTTCAAAGGGCTGAATAATTTAACGACTCAGAGCACAGCAGAGCTATGATGGAAGGGTCAACAGGGAGAGCAGCAATGCCTCTGCCTGACCTCAGATCTGGATTTTAACCTGGGTGTCCGGCAGGATGCTCTCAGCTGCGCTCTCTGCAAGAGGGACACCAGGAGAGAGTGGGGGAAGTGAGTCCCATGGGACACCCAACAGGGGCCAGGAGGGGGAAAAGCAAACACTGGGTCTGTGGGACAGAGACCAGGACAGGCTCAGAGCGAGAACACCAAATATCCACTAACTGCCGTAAAACCACCACCACCTTTACCGTGGCCATCATACAGGCAGGTTGTGCAGAAGTTAGAAAAGTTTTTATTATCTGGCTGAAGCTCTTTTTCAGGAAAAAAAAAGACTATTAGAGCATGGGGAAACTAGACAAAATCTGATAGCGCCCTGGGGAAACACAAGCTGAGCCAGCACTTCCTACACACACGCGACAGACGACAGCCACAGCGGCTAATGACTGCGGTGGGGTGCAGGGCACAGGGAGCGATCACGTGAGGCACACGGGTCTGATGCACTCACCGTCTTTCAGATTTGAGTAAATAACGACAAGCCTAACAAATGCAACTTATAGCAAATATGTAAGTATCTAAAAGAACTTTTGGGAGCTATTAATTATACTTGCAGTTTTATCTTGCATTAATTTTGTGCTGGAATGGACAAGAAGCCGTAGCCGAAATCTTTTTTTGGCAGCCGCCTCTGTGCAAAATTAGCCCTGGAGTTACTGCAGACGTACTACACTGCGCCTACAGAGTGACGCATTCAGCTCGTTTGCGAGATACTCGGTTTCTTTACACCGCTTGCTTACATTTAAGACCAGAAGCCACCGAAGTCAGTGATTCAATGATCAGCACACAGTCTTCCCCATCTGGTCACTTGAAGTTCTTTGCAAAGGTGGCATAATTCACATTACAGCATCAAAAACACTGAGTGGAAAGAGAGCATGGCTGTGGCAAGGCTACCTGTATTCCACCTAAGGAGCTTCAGAAGTTGACATTCCCTTCCCCATTTCAGAAAGTCATTTAAGGTCTCCAGCAGCTCCTGAATTCTGAAATTGAATCTAAGTGCATGGAAAACTTAGAAGGACCTGACCTTCAAACCTCCTTCCAACGAATCCCTTAATTAAAAAGCATTTACACAACCTAAAACAAATTATTGTGTATGCCAATACTAAATCTTCCCATTCCAATTTAAAATCCTTAGAGCTTCACTATCGCTCACAAGCAATGGCAGGAGCTACACTAAGCAAGCATTTAAGAATGTCTTTCTGGACAAGCTGTTGTAGAAATACTAAGTTTATATTGCTTGCAACCAACTTATAAATATTTCATTCCTGTCCCAAAAACCCAAACAGCAAAGCATTAATTTCTCAAGATTAGTGTGCCTAAATTTACTGAAGTTCACCACCAACAAACAGCTGAGTGTTTTTGACATTCAATAAGCAGCAAAAAGGTCGACGTTTTACTTGTATTAATTTTTTATCAGAGAACAGAAAGCTCATTTAATGTCAGACAATTGAGTGTTGGAAGAGGTCTGCTATGGCAAGATACACAAGACTGGTGCACCCTCTGTATGAACAATGGCAGAATTTCAGAGATCTTCCTCCTGTCTTCCTGAGGTGACATTATCTTTAAGATTTTCAAAGTTATTGCTCTGCCTTCTGAAGAGCTCTTCAGACTATTTAACAGTTATGACACTTGGACTGTTGAGGAAGGAAAATGCAACTTTAAACACAAAAGCAAGTATCTCCCCTAGGCTCTGAGACATTATGGAGAATACAAGCAAAAACTGCAAGCTAAGAGCAAATTTTCTTCTTGTTTATAAAATAATAGTAATTCCTATCACTGGCATTCAAAGCACAGATGCCTAAGGAGGACTTCTGTATACATTGCCAACAAAAAGTTTATTCACATTCTTTCAGGTGGAACGGGACTTCAAGGCGGAGGCACCTTGGAGCTTAGGTCTGGACTGTCGCTTTCCTCCCACCCTTTGGGCTGCTCAGCCGGGGGCAGAGAAGGTACGGTGCTGCACTGCAGAGCTGTCTCTACGCTCTTCTGCATGGACTATTCTCCTCGAAGAGGCACTCGGGGAGTCCTGCCACGTATTGCCCATGTAGCACCAGCTACCGTGTGGCCACGAGACCTTCAACTCCACCGTGCCGGGACTGTGTACCTGCCACTTGGTACGGATGCTCCCATGCTTCCCCAGCCGCTTGGCTGCAATGGCAACCACCAGATACCCACAGCAAAGGCGCATCGATTAAGTACCTAGTCTGCAATGTCTCCCACACTCAAACGTGACCTGAAGGGATTTAATTTTGCTTTAACTAACTTGTCACTAGCATCCAATTATAGAACTGGGGGGCTTTGCTGATTAATTATGGATTAACTAGATGCAAGCCTTCACACAAATTAATCTCATAAACTCTGTTCACACAGATGGGATCTCACACATCCCTCTTCAACCTTTTGTACTTTTTAACTAAGAAGCCGAAAATGCTAACAAATCCCATCAACCGAAATTGCAGGTGATTCAGCAGGTAATGAGAGTCGTGAAGTCCCCCGTGTCTGCACCTTCCACATCTCTGGAGGTCGCCCAGACCTCGCTGCTTGGAGGGTGACAGCAGCAGCAGGGCACTGCCCCGGCTCCGGGTGTGGTGCACATCCCGGCTCTCCCCTGGCTCCAGGGTCCCGCCAGGCTACAGCTGCCAAGGATGGTGTAGGGGGAAGGAGACCCAGGCAACCACAGGACACTGGCAAATGAAAGCCAAGTGATTAGCTGGCAGTTTCAACAGTTTTGCTTTCAAAATCTTTCTGCATATTTTCTCAATACAAGCAAGAGAGTGCTGATGAGATACATGACAAAACAGAACGCCGAATCATTTTCAGAACATCACCTCTTCTCACGCAGGAGGAATCTTCTGTCTTCCCCATCGCAGCCAGTTAAAACACTCAAAATGCTTCTCCTAGGCTAACAGTGACTGGAAAAGACCACGAGACTTCATAAAATAAACTTTTAAGCTTTATGCCATCAGGTTTGCTCTTTTCATCCCCCTGGCTCTCAGAGTGTTTACTGGGTATGGCAGATCAGCATTTTTCTCAACCCAAACAATTTTTCCCTTGGATGCCAGCACAAAGCACAGCTTCGCTAACGCAGACAGAAAAGACACTTTCCCATTAGAGCCGCAGCAGCACGACTGGTGTGCGGAGCTGCTGCTCCCAGTCCCGTCTCCCCTGCTCCTGCGGACAGGGCGCTCTGAAAATCCCCTGTCCTTTGGCAGGGACGGACACGGCTGGCCCAGGCAACAAAACGGCTGGAGAACGGCGTTTCCACGCTGTTCCTGTTCTTTCCACTTCCAGCACGACAAACAGCTTAGCCCTTACAAGAGCAGTCCTGAGGTCCTTGTCTCCCCCAGTGTGAAGGCTGACTTGTCTGTTTTGGAGGGCTGCTCTTCATTCCCGGCTCCCCGAAGGCAAGGAGCACCGATCGAATTAAGGATGCCATCTGGGCAAGAACTGAAATGTTACTGAACGTGAAATTACTTACTATTTCAGCTTTTTTCAAGACGGAAATGGTGAAACGCCACCCCTTGAGAGCAGTCCTCTCTGACAAAACCAGTAGCTGTACAAAGAAACGTCAAACACTTTCTAGAATTTTCACCAGCTAAATACAGCTCAGAAGATCAATATCTTCCCGTGAAATTCACAGTGTCCAGACATTCATGGTGTCAAACAGGTCACAGGAAGAGTCACAGCAAGGTGCATAAATCTAAATATTGTTGGTTTCATTTTTGTAAACCAAAGTTTTTCAGCATTTGGGAGAAAAGGCACGAGTACGCACTCATATACTTGTTTACTGTGAAGATAAAATGCTTCATTGAGACTGACCGTGCACTGAGTCTTACTTAAGCCAGCTATGGCACAAAATTGAAAAGCAATATTTTCTCAGTCACTGAAACCAACTCACGTTCAAGATCCAGGGAAAAGCAGAAGAAAACACAGAAATTTCTGTGTTGCTTGCTTCCCCAAACTCATGTTAACATGGCAAAAAATGTCATTAAAAATGAGTCCCATGACTGGACAGAAATCTGTTCCCTCCACCATCCAATTCATCATTTTTATCCAATAGGTTGCCGGTAGGTTTACAAATCACAAGGAATTTACCCAGTATGCTTCCATAAGTAAAAGTGGACAATAAATCTTCATCGTACTGAAGCCACTCACATAACACATAGTTTCATTTTCACGCCAAATTTCATTATTGGTAACTTTTCAAAAATAAAAAAACTAAAATAAAACCAAAAAAAAATCAAAAAACAAAACCAAAACCACAACCCCAAAAAACGCCGTCTGAGTGGTCTTCAGAAATAACGCTACAGTATTAAGGATGGGTATTAGTTCAATTATTCACTTATTCTTTCTTCTATAACCCCATGCTGAACCTGAAGGGACACGAATGTGCCTCCCCCAGAGCCCAGACTACACTTCATTTCAAAGAGCTGTTAAAAAGAAATGTTGTTATTTGCATTAAGCATAAGGGTCTGAAGGGCAGGGACGTTCCCTCTGAAACTCCCGCCATCGCTGTGCAGCCGTTGCTGCACCTCCTCAAACTTTTGATAAATCCTCCTCTGAAACTGCAATTAACACCTTTTGCAGGTCGCCCCACAAGATTAATTTTCTGAGCATAGATTAATGAAAACGCATACAGAAGTGTTTAGAAAATATTTTCTCTATTAATCTCCATCAGCAGCAGCTTACCAGCGGGGCGGCTAATGAAGACGTTCTATCGTTAAGGTGAAGGCAGACGGGGAGAAGGACGGGGATGGTCTCCTGGGTGCCATGAGCGGTGCCTCCGACGAGGGCAGCTCTGTCACCGTCACGTCCCAGGACACTGCTTTGCCCGAGATTTATTTGGGTTCACAGCCATGTGCGAGTGGAACGGAGTTTTCAGACTGAAGAATCACCGTGTGAAACCACTGCCCCCGCAAGACCCCACTGCATATTTAATGTTAATTTAGAGGACATAATGCTACAAAACATTCCTTTATTGGGAAACAAGTGGCATCACTACTTAAAAACTCACCCTTTGCTTCTTTAGGGGTTTTTTTTTGATGCTCCGTTTTGTTCCAAGGAAACCCCAAAGATAAATGGATCAGGGCCTGAGCGGCTGCCCAGAAATGCTGAACGGGTCCTGCCCGTGCACTGATTCCCACCTCAATGGAGGGAAACTGCAGCGTGTCAAAAACCTCGTGAGCTGACGGGCTCCGAGTTCCCCAACAGGCACTCAAACAAATATGTTGAAAAATCGCCAGTCCCCAAATCTATCAACAGCAGATGCTACTTTACTTTTGTTTCAAAGTTTACCCTTAGGACTTAGAGGCTCCTTTTCTAGAGAAATTTCCGTACCGTATCCAAATCTCAGAGGGGTGTTTAACCGAATTAGATAAAGAATTTGACACAGACACAAAGAAGATCCTGCAGAGCAAGTCTGACACCTGAAAGGAGGCCGTGACCACTGCAGAGCTCATGGCAGAGGCTCTGTAAAGCAGTTTTACGGATTGTGTAATTGGGTTTTGTGTGCCCACCTTCATGACTCCCAAATCTCCTTCTTTTCCCCAAAACAGAGCATCTTTCACATTTCTTTCTCTAACAACAGTGTCTCCCGGAGTTCAAGCAAATAGCAGTTTGTTTCCTCATTATCTTTTCCTTTACAGTGTTAAACTCTCTTTTAAATTGAAAACGCCTTATTTCGCCTTATTTTTCCAGGCTCATTGGTTGCACCATTGCATTTTGATATAGCCTGGCTTACAGCTTAGTTTGGTTTTTAAACCAGCAATCATGGCCATTTACCTGCCCCGCCTCAAGGAAGGAAGCTTGCTCTCACCTGGCTCACTACAGCATCACGTACTCAGTGCTCTCCTTGAAGGACAGGAAAGCAGCAGGATGAAAAGCCAAAACCACATCCTCTGTCCTTTGTCAGCAGCACCGAGCTCCGCAGCCCCCATACCCTTCAAAGCTCCTTGTTCTTCGCGGGCTGGATGGCAAACAATTACCGGGGACCTGCGTGTGCTTCCTCCTCAGCAATTCACCCGTCCTCGTGCCGCTACCCTGCGCCGGCACAGCCTTCGGATCGGCACTGAGGACTTCTTTCCGTTCAGCACTGAACTAAACAGGACTACAGCTGGAAGTTAGATCAACGAGGGCTATCTTCAAGCCTCTTGTTTTTTTTAATTCAGTATGCACTCTTCATAAACTGGGCATTACCTTTTTAACATGAAGGATGTCACCTCACAATGATAGTGCTTGCTTTATAAAATGTGAGTATCATTGCTCTATTTCAAGGTTCGCTTGCAAATTTAATTTGGAATATAAAGGTGTTTCTCTAATGAGGTCAAGGAAAAGAGAGGGCCTGAGTCGTGCTAAGGCTGGATTTGACCGTGACTATCAGCTGAGCATCCCTGCAGGGTTTGGGGAGGGTATCATACCCTCAGAGACTCTTCTGAACTGCACCAGCTTCCCAGCACCCACCAAAACCCAGGCTAGAACGGCAGTCACCTTGTTTATTACCATTCCTGGTCAAACTAGGGCATCTTCAGCTACTTGACAACATAAGCTGCAGGGCACGGGCGAGCACGGTGCTCAAGGGTCTGACCCGCACCCAGCGCACAAGCGCCCACGTCTGCGACCTTTGCCGTGCTGCCCGTCTGGCGTCATCCTCAACATCCGTAAGGCAGAAATCTGGGAAAGCTGGGATTTCTCCTGCTTCAGCTCCACCCCCGGAGCCCAGGCGGATGGGCTCCTCCTCAGCATCGCAGCGACCGCTTCGCTCAGCCATGGCTCTGCCACCGCCTCCCGCCTCAGACCAGCGCACCGAAACCGGTACCATTGGTTGGAGGTGAGATGGTGAGGAATGCCGTTAGGCGAGAGATCTGTCCCAGGGCGGCTGCGTTCTCGTCCATCAGCAAAAGCAATCAGAAACCGTGCTGGTATGGAAACCCTGCACCATTCACCACGAGCTGCCCTTCCCAGACCAGATGTGCATTTTTCAGCTAGAGCATGAAGTCTCTTCCGTCAGTGCCTCCCAGTGCCGGCAAACACGACGCAATTAAGGATCCCAAGTGTTTCCTGCGGGATGTATTTTTGCCCTCATCGATGCACCCTGCAGTACAAAGCGTCTCTTATGTTTGAGTCTTGCCCTGCGTGACACATGCAGCAGGTGAGACAGTGATCTGGCACTGAGAAATCGCTATTTTATGACTTTTCTTCCTGCAGATTCACAAACTAGACCTATCCTGCTTGCACGTCCCTTGCAGCGCACACAGGGCCTGCACTGCCAGGAGGGACGCCTGCGATCCAGACCTCCTCTTCGTCCTGCCTCTTCACGCTCGCGACGCCGACAGAGTCAGACGCGTGCAAGAAACAGGGACTGGAGAATGACCGATTCACAGTGGCAACTGCCGAGACACCAACTTGTCTCTCCCTTGCAGAGCTTGGAGGTCCAACAAGTATAAAGTTTAACACTACCCCGTTTAATGATATTTTCACTTCAACCCAACTGTAAAATTAACTGAGAACTTACACTAAAAAAAAGACTTTTATTTTACGCTGATCATTAACTACGGAGGTTTCACACTTGAGATCTGTTACATTAAAGGGAACTGAATTGCTTGTATCAATTACCTTATTCTAAGTGGACAGACTTCTCATAAAATATTGAAACTGTTTTGTGACTATGAAGGAGAGAATGGCCAAATCATGGGTGGGAAGGGATCCCTGGACCATGGACATTGCCTGTGCCAGATCCTGCCAGCACAGGGAAGATCACGAGCAGAGGCAACCACACGAGGTCTGCCTGTTGCCTGCAGGAGCTGGTTTCCACACCACCATGACGCACGGAGCTGGGCACCAAGAGGACGGCTGGCAAAGCCTGGCCTGGGCTGACCGCAGGTCCGGCTGCCGGCTTGTTTCTCCTCTTTATACAGATCAAATATCCGAAGTGTCGGCGCTGGCAGGACCCGAGGAGCTGCAGGGTCAGGGGGTGGCAGCCTTTCGTACTGCCGGGCTCATTTGCTCTCCCTCCACAGCACTTCTAATAACCAAGACAAATTACTCTGCACACCACAGGCCTGAGCAGATCCATCCTGAAGCTTACCTTGCCTGGGAGCTGTAGGCATCTATTTCTAGGGGACTAGCCAAGGGTAAACCAGCGAAGCAAGCTACGGCCGTTATTCATTAACCATAGCTATTTATTTAATGATAATAATGCTCTTTATTATTTGAATAACAGCTCCTTGCTCCACAGGAGGCACCGCCGGCACGCACCACGTGGCATGGTGGTCCCACCACTGCCTCCGGCACCTGGCACAGTCCCACACTACCTGCTGTGGACCACAGCCATTATTTTCTGCCACTTAAATGATACTCTGCAGGTTCTAATACTTAAAACAAATGAAGGAACGCTCAGCTAGAGCTTCATTACTTTGTTGTTTACCTTGTTAAACAAATATATCTACAGCGAACGCAGTTCAAAAATGAATAAACTAACAAGCTCAGAAGAACCATCCTCAGCACAACGCAGACCCAGCGAGTGGACAAGGAAGCAGAGCGAAGGAGAAAGCTGGCTAAGCTGGGAAAGCACCGAGGGAAACTGGCAACTGGGAGAAAGCAGCTGGGTAAGAGGAGCACCAGCACAGTGAGCAAGCGGAGAAGGGGACTATTTCCCCAAACACCAGCACATCGAAGGTGGCTCGAGCAGGGAGTGTGCGGCCATGGGCTGAGCCATCTCCCTGCGGCTGTACCCGCCTCCAGGATCTGGGACCCAAACACCCTTTGGTTACCTTCACTATAAAGTATTTTTCCTGGCTGATTTGCTATTCCGAATGACAAATCAAGCTTAAATAACTCACCTAAGTTTATGCCACCAGTGTCATTATGGTGTTATTCATGGAGTAGAAGAGATCCTTTTCCTTTCTAGCTTGTGAATATTTCTGCTGAGCGCCCCCATTTCTTTAGAGGTTAGCTGGTTTTGCTACCCTCTGACATTCAGAGGGGGATTGACTTTACGAGCTGTTCCCCAAGACATCTGCCTTGACTCACTTACCAGCCTTTGCTGGCGACAAGGAAATTTAAACATTCAAACTACCCCTACAGAGAGGATGCTCAAACAAAAAAGTTGAAATAAAACTTACTCAAGCTGAAAGTTAAAAGTCTAAAGTCAATATCTGTGCAGACTTCTTTATCCAAAAAACATTGCTTGCTGTTGCCCAGCTAAGATTAAATACTCTATTAACAGCCAACAAACAAAAGGAACGAGCCACGGCGATACGGATGCAGCGACAACGGCAGCAGGGACCCAGGGACGCTCTTATCAGTCCCCGGACCAAACATACCCTCGTACCATCATAAAGAGGATGCTTTATCCTTCAGTATCATCAGTACAGGCAAGAAAGCTGAACACACATCAAAAACAAAGCAGAGCTGAGCTGCAGTCGGCCTGGAGGAGTCAAGAGCGTCGTCTCCGGCAGGCAGCGTCGCTCCTTGGCACACGGAGTGCACGCGTCGCGCCGGGGCCTGGAGGCGGCACACAATGCTGCGTGCCATGAGCCAACGAGGATCGGGGCTCCACGAGCATCGCCAGGACACAAAACACGCAGTGCCAGCCACGGGCCGGCTGCGCTGGAGAGACACCACGGCCCCGGTGGCCACCAACTCCTCACCGCCTGGAGAGCGAACACCCAGTTCCAGGGTTCCAGGTTCTCCCTGCACTTGTGCACCGTGATTTGTTGGGTAATGCGGAACACGAGTTTCTACCCGTGCCTCCAGTCCCCCAACTAACAGCCGATGGCAGTCATCTGACCCAACTCAGCACCCCAAGGTGGGTCTGCACCAAAACTGGTGCCCAAGAGAGAAAGAATGGAAAAGAATGGAAAGCAGCATCTCAAAAACTAAAGTGCTTCTGTAATTCTTCTGCTGTAGAGTGTCTGATACAGTTCTGTGTCGTTACAGGTACGCAATTAATTACAGACCAGTTGTAATGCACTTTGCAAATGAAAATTCTATTAAAATGTAATTATTAATTCTGCAAAAATGTAATTATTAATTCTATTACCACTACTGCCAAGGTCACAAACCCAGTTTGAAATACAAAAGCTCCCCTCAGGTAACTTAAAAGACACACAATAAATGGTGCAAGGAGACGAAGTGTTGTTGGAGGATCATCAGACCACCAAAACTTCCCAAGCGCAATGCAACTAGCACAAATTGACACCTGTGCGTGCACGACTGCACAGGCACCTTAATAAAAATATTTTTTTCTTCAGGCAGCGTGTATACCTGTTTTGTTGTGATCATCCTCTTCGCCTTATTCTCTTTTCTCTTAGCATATAAAAAGAGGCATTTTTAGTTGCAGAAGGTACTGACTCAGCAAGACTGGGTTTGCTAGTAAAGTACCTATTATCCACCAGTTTATACAACCACACACTAATTATTTAAATAAAAGCCAAACCTCAACTGTTTGAGTGGGATGAGCACATGTGAGTGCCCAGCCATGCAGCTCGGCTGCCGGCACCTCCAAGCAGAATTGCTCTTTATCTCACACAGACATTCAGGGAGGTTTCATGAAGCCAAGCCCCAAGTGTAGAAGTCATCATCTCAAAGTTGTACGTGAAACAATTCACCACGATGACAGAAGCAGCATGTGCAATGGAGTCGCCTGGAGAATCATGCAGACGGGTATTTACAAAGTACAGGGCTAAGTGCAGCTTTTGGAGCCTTCTGAGTATCGACTGTGCCACTCCAGAAAGGAGTGGCTTTTCCAGTGGCTTACGATGAACCCGCCATGGAGCACAATCAACCAGCAAATAACGTTCCAGCACGTCCTAACACACCACAAAAACGTAACTGTATTCTGGAGAGGGGAAAAAAGAAATAAAGAAGAAGGAAAAAAGACCCTTCCTGTCCAGAGCAGCCACTGCTAAGCCTTCACCAGCACCAACGACTTCTGGCCGTAGAGCCCTGTGCTGCCGCGTGCAAACGCCACGGTCGACCGCAGTCCTCAGCTCCCGCCGGCTCCATCCTCACACGAGCCCTGCGGCTTGCACCCCGGCTCCGACGAGAAGGCTCGCACAACGACGCAAGGCTCAGAGACAAACAGAAACCGCTTTCCCGTCTTTGATGTGCGTTTACCTGCAGCTCTGGGCAGTCCCTGTGCCCCCACCATCCTTCAGCGTACGCAGCTTTTCACGTCCCCACTTCGTTCCTTTGACATTCATAGATGGAGCAACCTTATCACCTCTCAGCCTTGGTTTTGCCAGATTAAACAAGCTAAACCAGCTTTTTACTTCTGCTCATAAAACAACCCATTTTCCTGATCTGTTCGACTTGTCCTTTTCTCTCCTCCTTTCCACTGATGTTCCCTGAACACCATTCACCTCCATTGCATACAGTATTGCAAGCAACATAATGCCGCCTTGCTCAGCGGCCTCGTTGTGCCCTATGGCTGCTGATTATTCCTTCTTTGAAGCATCCTAGGATTGCACATGCTACAATAGCAACCAGCACACGCTGTCTGAGGCTAACAAACTCCAAGTAACATGCATCCACCTGTGAAAGCCCCTGTGTAGGCATGTATGAGACACGGGGTTTAGCTGCAAAGACCTTCCCGTGTGCGCAGTACTGCTAAATACATGCGATTTAACAGAGTGTGGTCTGACACGCGTGCAAGCAGAGCACACATGGGGCAGAGGGAAACGAGAACGCATCTCAAAGAATAAAAACGATATAAAAGCTGATCTCCCTCTTTCTCACTGTTATATTCCCAGTCACAAGCTATGTGTTGATTATCTTCCATTAACATATTGTGTCCTCTTCCTTAACTTCCTAATAAAATGTTTATCTCCAAGGAAATTCTGCAGAAAAGACTGAATTTGCATATAAATAGTAGACACGTCAAGACGTAAGATGCTAGGATTTGGTATTCTAAGAGTGTTATACATGATTTGTATTAATTTCCTTAAATTCCAGTGCAGCTCCACAGATCTCAGCCACTACCAGTGGCATTGTACAGCTAATTGCATTACCGCTGCATTCACTGGAGTTACGGCTGCCGATGAGGAACTGCCCGTTTTGGCTATGCATATTTATGGGCAATCCCTTCTGTAATCTGAATGCAGCTGCTTCATCCAGTACTTCAGGGAGGGAAAAAGGGCAACAACGAGGCTCTGAGCTGGGATAAAATGTGAAAAATGGACAGGAGGGAATCCGGCTATTCCAGAGGCGGCGGCAGCAGGTCTGAAGGCTGGAGCACCGCAGGCGCTGGACCACCGACAGAGGCAGCGCCCCCGCAGCAGGCACCTCCTGCCACCGCCTCGACCTCCAGCCACCAGCTCCCCGCACCCAGCGCTCACCGGGGGTCCCCACCGCCGCCGGCGGCCATGCGCGGCGAGCTGCAGGCGACCAGACGCCAGGCTCGCAGACGGCACGCTCGCCGCTGGCAGCCGGGACACGCGGTACGTGGGGGGTTTCTGGCTCTATGCGTTGGAGCTGCAGCACAGAAGCAAGTCCCGCAGGAAAGCTAATCTCTGCAGATAATGATCCACTGCAATGGCTTTCAAATTGGAGCCAGATGAACCCTGAATGCTAAAGGTGAACTTCAATTAAAGATCTGCTGCGCATCTTGCTCCAGACCACGATAAAAACTTCCTTCCCTGCCAACAGCAGTCTCCCGTGAATTCCTTTTTTTGAAAACCAGCGATTTTTGAAAGCCAGCTTAGAAAACACATGTGCTCTAGGGTACAAAGAAGGCAGCGCTGTGTGTAAGATGTAATACTGGGAGGTAGAGCTTAGTGTATTGACATTATAAAAAACAGGTAGCAATGGGAAATAATATTTTTACAAAGGTTACAAACACGAATGTAAGACCTAAGGGCAATTTTCCAGATGCTGCTTAGTAACATGGTATTAATGTGCGTTCCCTCTTCCACTGCTGAGCCAAGCGAGGTGAGCAACACAGACCGGAGCTGCGATGCTCACCAGCCACCTGGCTGTGCAGGCCAGCATCCTGTCACAAAGAGCAGGCACAGCGTTCACCGGGAAAGGAGATGAGCTCCCAGCCGGCAATTTGCCGGCACGAGGAGCGTCCTCCCAGCTCCCGCGGCTGAGGCACAGTCCTGTACGTTTGCACCCCCCGTACTGACGGCTCCTGCTGTGCACTTGTCATTTCTGCAACTGTAAATCAACTTTATGTAACGTACCAATCGGGGAACGGTGCCATAAAATACACCCTTATTACTGGATATTTGTTTGCAAAGAAACAGTTTTTTCTGTCAGCTCCCAAGCCAGCTTCCTCAGTTCTGGAGAACTTTGCACATAATGCGGCAGAGACGTCTGCTGCACCGCACCGAGGCTGATCGTATCCCCACGCAGCCAGCTCTTCTAAATGCCGGCCACCGCTGCCCAGTGCTTCAATGCTGAGGAAAGCAAAATACACACCGCCCGTGGTAAAACAGGGGATAACAGAAACTTTTTACGTCTATATTTAAAAAAAAAATACAACTATTTCAAGTAGTCTGGCAAACACCACCCAGATGGCAAGTTTGCCGCATCCTTGCTGAAAATACTACGCAGCCAACAAACCCATATGGCCAACCAGAGAAGCCACATAAAGATAACGATCTGCCTGTATAAGCAAAATGTTAATGAATTGGGCCCAAAGTAGATAAAAATCTGCTACCTGGTACATTACACCTGTTTATGAAATCAACGCGTATATTTATTTTAACATTCAGTAATTCACAAACAAGGGACAGGCAGGTACAGTGAATGCAAAGATGTTGGCAACAGGCAACCTGTGCAGCCCGTTCTGCACTCCCCACCCCAACATTTGTCCCTCTTTCATCTGGAAATGGAGTTTTACAGTCAGTAATTGCCCTGAGTGGGAAAGGGACAAGACATACAAGCAGATGGTCGATAAATAAGATTATGGAAAAATCTCTCACTGCCTGTGGATGTATCTTCTTTAGGAAAGTCTGCCCAACTTGCTGGAGCATTATTATGCCCACTGCCACGTACCTGCAGGCAGTCAGAGAAATGCAGAAAGGGCTGCAGCACTTGAGCCACCGACTCCGACGAATGCCAGATACCGATGTCTTCAAGGCAGTACACAACGTGAATAAATACAGTCCAAACCTTGTCCGAACAAGGTGCAAAACCAACAATAGCCAAGAATTAAAGCACAGGGGGAGTGAGAAACTCATCATTCACCCCGCCTTTACTTAAGCTATGCAGAAAAGCAAGGTGGCCCCAGGTCCTTCACTGTGATTATAGATGATGTTATAAAACCTCTGCAGATGTGAGACACCGGGGATGGGGACAGGACTGTCGTGTCACGTAAGAGACCTTGCCAGACGTATGGAGGAATGATGGAACAAACAATGTTCCACCTCATGGGCACTTCATCGGACAAAGCACCTGGAAGTTCTCTGCAGGAATCCTGGTGCAGGACAGTTGGAGGGAGGAGCAAGGATGGGCCTCGCTGGACACTCGTGAGAAAGGCACGAGGAAAAGCCAATCCAGCCAGCGAGCGCAGGGGACTAACAGGAGGCAAAATGAGCCTCTGAACACCAAACAAGATATGCACCCTGTGGCAGGTAAGCCAAAAAAGAAAAAAAAAATAGAAAAAAGAGCTGCCAATGGAAGGATGCACAGGGGGGTGAGGCTGTCAGAGGCCTGAGACAAGGCAAGGAGTGTGTGGCAAGAGGGTGGCTGAGAAGCATCTGAGCAAAGCTGACTTTGGATGAGCACAAAGGGCCCACTGGATCAGAGCGTGCCTGGGACGGGAGGAGAGGGCAGGGCACACAGAGGGTGACACGAGCAGTGTGCTCAGTACGCTCAGATAGGAGAGTGAACATGGAGAAGAGGCAGGTGGGGATGCAGGTGCTTTGTTTTACTAAGGGAAAGGCAAATTTTGACGTTAAGATCTAGAAAAATGGAAAAGCTTTGCACAGGAAATCTTCTCAGAAGCACTCCATGATTTTTAGGGAAGTCCTTCGTTTCTTTTTAAAACATTGAGGGAACACTGATGCCACTGAGGAATTAACAGAGTAAGGGAAAACAAGGACTGTGTTCTCCTCTTCTTCTTCTTCCAATAGACAAATTCTGGCCAAAGCTGCACAATAAAGCTAGATGCAGGGGCAGAGTCTCACAAGGCTCTTGGGTATCATCCTGCTAGTGATATCATTCCTCAAATGTTTTTATAGCCCTGGTAGACACATAAAACCAGCTGACCAACTCCTGTAACATCCCAGGAGAAAACCCCTCGGAAGGGCAGCAGGCACCGCAGGATTTACAGGGAAGGGCTCACGATCAACGTGCCAAGGCAAGATCAGCAGCTGTGACAAGCCCTGCCATCAGCTTGGACAAAGAGGAGAACCTGCCCTGAAGGAAGAGACAGGGGGTGGGCAGTGCAGTTCACCAGCTGGGTCTCATCACTGGGCGGCTCACCGGTGCAGTCGACCAGCAGAACAACTTCAGTTGGCTCCAGCCAACACAGGAATGGCCTTTTGCACTCGGGTAAGGTGACTTGCACCGAGCTGCTGCAGAGGCACCACAGCCTCCCGTGCCCGGCTCCGCCATCACCACCATCTTCTCCATGGCCCTCATCAACGTGAGAGCCACTTCTGTTGGCTTCTGAGATGACACTGAACCGAAAAAGCTGCAGAGGGAGCTGACAACATGAATCTTTTATATTAGGATTAATCAATTAAAAGGCCATTACAGCAGGAAACGTCAGGATGCGAGATGGCCAAACAAATCTGTATTTATGCCCTTCTGCCTGGAATTCCCCACGTGCTACTTACCATCACCCTGAGTCATCTCTCACTTAGCCCGCTCTGAGCAGGAAGGGTCAGCTGCCTGCGAAGCTCAGGGCGGTGGGGGCGGAGGGGTGCTTCTGCCACCCCCTGCCACTCCGTGGGCGCGCAGAGGTCCTGGCCAGACACAGGGTCACCTCAAAAGATGCCACAAAAGGCACAAGCCTGTAAGGCGTTTTTAAATGCCCGGCGGCTTCGGAAGGCTGCGCGTTGCTGCCCCCCTGCAGGAACTCTCCCAGTGCCCCCTCTGGCGCGGGGAGCCCCCCAGTACCCGCAGCGGTTTCCATGGCAACGGCGCGATCTGGAGCTGGATTCCTTTCTCATCAGCCGAGATGGCTGGAGCATCCATTACACGTTACTGTGGCGGATTGAATAACAAACGCCAGCGCTAACGAATCAATGAGACGCGCAGAATTTTAAGCCCTGCAAACCGCTCGCTTTCTTCTGTATTCCCACGAGCCTGAGGCTCCACAGCCAAGTTGGAGCGAAGGGATTTCAAATTTGGCAAGGATCTAGGTGACAGATCCTCCTGAAGTGCAAATTGCCACAGTTCCACTGAAGTCAGCAGAGATATGACAATTTACACCCACTTAGGTTCTGCCACCGGGTAATTAGCACATTGCAAATAACTGGAAACATATTCCCAAGTAAGAACACTCTTAAGCTTGAAGCAAGAATGTTTAAATAAAAAAAAAAAACCACCACACTTTTTGCTAGGATTAAGCAAACTTGCAGGCTTCTCTTCTGGCTTATTCTAATATATTACCAGATAAAGCCAAAAATTTAATCTAGTTACCGGTCTTTTTGTTTCCCTAACGAAACCAGGATGAAACCACAATAGTGTGACGTGCCTTGACGCACCTGATGTATGTTTGACACAACCTAAATGCTCTTTCCATACTAATCTGTTCAACTCCCCTGTGCCACCCAAGGACCCAGCACCCCTAATCGCTGGCTCTGGCCATGCGCTCAGTCATGCCCTGTTTTTGCCGCCGACGCAATTTTACAGACTTCTATCTCAAGCTCAGAGGCAACAATGCTGAACATTTGCGGGAATGTGAAGAGATTTTGCTGTTCTTAATGTCATGGCTCTCTGCTTTTTATAAAGGTTTGCCACTTGTAACATGGGAAGGGCTACCAACTTTTAATCACGTGCAATACCCACGTTACTGTATAATTACTCTCTTAATCAATATCCAGAAAGGTCAAGCAGAACGAACCTCTCATTCTTTCACGTTGGGCTGACTGGTCTAACATCAGTTCCAGGCAAAGCAGTGGAAAAATTCATATGAGATTCAATTAATAAGGAATTAAAGGATGTGACTAAGAGCAATGCTCACCAACCTGGTTTTGGGGGAAATGGCTCCTGTCGAGCAAACCTGATTTCACTCTCTGAGGACGTTCAAAGTCTGGTTGACAAAGGCAACATACTTGTAGGGCACTTAACATTTTGTATGGCATTTGACTTAGTACCAAACAGCATTCTAATATTAAAAAATACTGCTATACATTACCTTTAACACACACATTTAATGGATTAAAAGATGGCTAGCTGAGAGATTTCAAAAGCAGTGGTCAATTGGGAATAATAATTGAATAGTGAGCTTTAGGAGAGGAGGCTGTACCCTGGAAAGCAATGACTCTGGGAGAGCTGAGGCTTTGGAGTGGACAAGTGACTCGGCCCACATGTGTATGCAGCTGTGAAAGCGAACTGCTGCCATGATTGGCACTTACAGTGGAGCAAAGGGGCTGGTGAAGGTTTCTGAGGTATTGCACTCTTCCTTTGTCCGAGTGATCATCGCACGGCTCTGCTGTACCAGTTTGCCCAGTCAGAACAGTTGTGAAGTGGGGAAATGTTTAAAGTGGCACAGCAAGGATGCCCTTCCCCGCCCTCATCCCAGGATGCTCCGTGCGCCCATCCAGCAGCCACGAGATGTGGAATTGCAGCAGAAGGCGCAGACCAGTCACGCGAGACTGCAGGCACCCTCTGCCCTGACACACTGACCGTGCGCAGGCGCTTCATCGATCATCCCCCATGCGAGCTCGCTAGTGGGGAGTCAAAAAGGCAGAAACACCCGGCAGCCAGAGGTCCCCGGCATTTGCTTCTTTCCATCATCGTCACTGGATGCTCAGGGATTCCCCAGAGCTGGAAGAGCCGCCCCTCTGCCTGCAGTCCAGCCCCGGCACCGAGCTGCACCCTGCCCTACATTAGGCTCACGCTGAGTTGCTAACGACCCCCTGGTAATGCCTCTGACGGCAGCAGCTTGCGTTTCTTCTCTGGCAGGTTACCCCAAAGGCCTGGAGTGCTGAGTCTTGGAAATTTAATGTGATTTCCACACCTCAACAGCAAACAAAGCAAGCCACTAAAACGTCCCTGCTTTCGCCTGCCAGCAAGGCATTATCTCTCTCTCTCATCCGCTGCAAGAACCTTCTGCAGGGAACGCTGGTGGGGAGCAAGCGCAGGGCAGGGTATCCACGAGAGGAGCCGGAGGCAGACTGATGGTCTGCGGCAAGACTTGCCATACCCACTGGAGCCCAAACATGGGCAGAAAGCAAGCAAGCAAGCAAGAGGCAGCCCCAGAGGTACGAGCAAGTGGATGTACGGCCCCAAACCACCAGCATCAAGACATCACCTTCCACCCGCAGCCCTGCGCGGGGTGCCAGACTGCTCAGAATTAAAGCCTGCTTTAGTAACGTCTGCATCAGCGGGTAACTTGGGGCTTTAAGCAACATATATGTGTTTTAACGCCATCTGACAGGGAGTGGGAGATTTTCTTCTCAATGTCTGGTTTGCTGCCTTTCCTCGCAGCAGAGCCATCCTTCCCCGTCCCCTCCCTTGTAGCAAGGTTTGTTATTAGCCAGGGAAACAGAGGGTGTCTGATGGCAAGGGGGGAATAAATCATTGTTCTCAGCTAAATGGAGTAGTGCGGATCTGCTAGAAACGCCGCCTTTTACCAACAGTGCAAATAATGAAGATTGCATGCACTGGGGACAATGCAATGAGCCGCTGCACTATTGATGGGGTATTTGTACAACTCCAGGAGTTATGTTTCAAAAGCAAGCTCTATTAAAGGCAGCATCTTTGTTCAGAAGCTGAGGATTAATACTGCTCCTCAGACAACGTATAGGTTTCCCCTGCTAGACCCAAGAGAAGTCTAGGGAAAAGCAGCTCTTGCTTGTGTCTCCCCCTTCAGCCATCACTGCGTTTCGGACAGCACCGCCGCACCTCCTGTCACACGACTCGCCTCTGTCTGTATGTGTGTGTGTATAAGGGAGATCATCAGAGTACGTCAGTAAACCAATCTTCATGGAAACACGTTCAGAATTTAATTTGTGGGGGATTATCCACGGGCAGACACGAAATAGAGACATTATCGCACTAGATCCATCCCCATTTAGCCTAGTCTCGCACCTCTGACAACCACCAGCATGAGAGGCACTGGAGGAAGGTGAAAGGCTTTTGCATGAGACATCAGGAACTCCTGAAGGCACTATCCTAAATCCCAAGCAACATTCCACTCTGTAGCTACTCCATCAGCAGAGAGAACGAAATCTATGAGAAACATGATTTATCTACAGAATTACAATTTACATTTTAATAGATAATGCTGCACAAACACATCAAAGCGTCTCATCTCTAGCACCTACTTTTGTTGATGCCAGCCAGCATATTCCACTGCTTACCATTTTTAACTTGAAACTCCTGGGACCACCGACTTTGTAACCTGTTTGTACCGTTCTTCAGGCAGGCCATCTGCATTTACATCCAAAGCAAAAAAAAATAAAGCACCCAAGTGGCTGACAGCCACCACACACTGGAAGGGGAGGCGTCGCTCTGCTCCCACCAGGTGGACAGCCGACTCCACCTGCGAGCGAGGGCGGACGGCCCCGGCCCCACAGGGCACCCCCTGGTTGTCCAAAGCGCGAGTGAAACCACAGCCTCGGCAAGAGGGGGATGCGGCTCGTCCTGCCATCCTGCACGGGTTGCTCTCCCTCCCTCCCTCCCCCCCTCCTTGTCCCTTCTCCTCTCCTCGCCAGGACCCGCTACACGGGGCCCGATCCTGTGGTTCACAGCGACTCGCAGGTTCCTCCAGCATCAGAGCAGCGTCTCCAGCAGGTCTGATCTGGTAAAACGCGCGCTGGAAAGGCAGTCCCTTTTCGGATGTGTATAACAAGAGGGTTTTAAGGCACGTGGCTGTCATCGCCATTAAACCGCCAACAGACAGATGTGAGCTGCTACAGCGAAGGAAAAGCTTTTAAAAAAAATATCTAGTCTGCGTATATCTTTTTATTACACAGAAACGGTGGGAGCTTCTGTGCAGCACAACGGAGAAACCCAGGCTATGAGAGATGCCCGTCGGGACAGTCACCATCGCTCCCAAACCAGGAGAAGAAAGGGCTGCGTCCCCGCCGCCGCTGGGTGCTGCAGGGCTGGGGCAGCGCGTCCTTCCACCACGCTCTCGGGCAGCTGGCCCAGCAACCGTTTCTCCTACTCTCAGGCATTACCAGCGTAACCTTCGTTAAAATACACATTTACACCAGTACTTTTAAAGGAAAGTACTTGATTTGGTGTCAAGGTCAGTGGAAAGCCTGAGCCACAGAGCTGGGACCGAACCGCACAGAGACCAGCCCGGAGATGCTCAGGAATCGGGTTTGTTAGAGTCATGGCTCCCGTTGTCGTGGAGTCATAGAAAGGTTTGGGTTGGAAGGGACTTCAAAGATCATTTGGATAACTCACCTGAGAGAACTGGGAAAGCCATTCCGGCCACGGGCTACATGACTACGAGTAAGAGCAAAACCCAGTTACGTCTGCATTCTACTTTTCTTTTTTTTTTAGAATGGGTGTTCTTTTTCCGGTGGCATTACTAAAAAGCAGTAAAAGGACAGAACGCCTGGACTAACCACAGGGAAAGACTTACGGGCTTAATTCTCTGCAGTAGTTTACAAAAAGCACATAACAACGTATTAGTGTATAAAGATGAAAGGACTACAAATCTGTGCAAGAAAGCACAGTATCTTTAAAAAAGAAATATAATGAAAAATAAAATTACAGACGAAAACTAGGCATCAGCTGTGCCAGCACTTGCTCAAGTCAGAAACGACGACCAATATTTCAAACTGTTGAAATATACCACTCTTCAGGTTTACTGTTTTAACCAAAGAACAGCAGCTTCTCCTACTGATATTTTCAATGTATTTAAAAATACAGATTAGTATATTGTTGCAATTGTGGTGGGTGGTTCTTTTTTAAACAGAAGAACCGTAATACATTAGAGATTCTCCGAGCCTTCAAAACTTTTCAAAATGTTATTCTTTAAGTACTTACATATTATTCTTTAAGTACTTACGTGTTAGTAAATAATTATTTAAGAAATAGAACAAGTCAAAGAGGCTTTTCCACTAAAAGCAGCTCTGCCTAAATCCTACCTGCTCTGCAGTGGAACCTTTTATTCAACTCTTTCATATGCATGCTTTTTACATATATCTTGAAACCCTTGGGTTCAACAGTGCCTTATTACATTTAAAAGCCTTTGGATGGCAGCAGAAAAGTGTTCTGCACTATAAACCAGAACACAGCTGAGGTTTGATGGGTTTGCTTCTCCTTTCTACCCCACAAAACACTTTCTAAATGCTATTAAAATTTAGCATACGCCATAATAACCAAGCTGCATTTTTTTCCACATTTAAGTCAATTGACTTTCAAGTTTTATCTTTGCACATACTTTGAATCAAATAAAGTTGTTTCCGCAGCTCAGGAGGAGGATACTGTGAAGTATCTCATCCTGATGAGAAGCAGTTCCATAAGCGAAGGTCCAGATATTCAATTAAGAGTGCCAGGGGCATCACAAAGTAGGAAAGTTCTAAAATTCTCTGTCTTTTCCTGCTACAGTTAGCTCAAAAAAAAAAAAAAAAAAAATTAAAAAAATCAAGGAAATTGAGTACAAAATATTGACGTGAGCAGAACGTGAGGTGCTGTGCAGGAGCGCACTTGGGGCTTGCCTGGGGGCCTCGGGAGCACCCTGCCCCTCAGAGCCTCTTACCCTTCGGCTCCCGACACCCAGCCCTCCTCTTGGACATCGAGGTGTTGTTTAAAGACGTTCCTGTGCCGGTCAGACGTGCGGAGGACCAAGCCTGACCTTGCATGAACTGCCTGCCGGCCCCCTCCGCAGCCCTAGCAGCCGGCAGGGGTTCACCAGCGTGCTTCCCCAGCAAGCGCATCGCCTGACGGAGCCTTATTCTGGGCCTCAAAGGAGCTTTAACAGGATGCCTGGCTTCAAAACCACCTAGACCTCCCTCCTTTTACCCTACCTCAATTCACAACAGAGTTTCTCTGCTCCCCGGCTCCCTCAGGGGGGCTGCCTCCCCCCAGTGCCTGCACCACAGCCGCAACGCCAGCGCCGCAGGAAATCTGTGGAGCGATCGCTACGTTTGGCTAAGGAGCAGTTCGGAGCAATAAACCCCCTGCAAAACCGTACGAAAATGCGTGGGCACCACGCAAGGCGCATCGCGAGCGGCACAGGTCAGGCGTGCCACCGACCTGCCTCCACCTGCCGAACCGCAGCACCAACGCCCCAACGGCAACCGACAGAAGCACGGTGAAAATAACCGTAGCACGTCAAATCGAACGGCCACTGCACTGGGAAGTCGGGCTTTGTGCCTCTTTTGGGCCAGGGAGTTCAGGGCCTGGCTCCTTCCCTGCTGCCGGGGGCTCTGCTCTTTACAGCACAGGGGACCTTTCAATCCAAACGAAATCGCTCCTCTCCGAGGAGAGGGAGCTGCTGTGAATGCTGATGCGAGGCTCAATGTCACCCTGCCCGTCAGCGGAGGGCTCTGGCTTGGGCTGCGTCCAGCACTGGTCGCGCTCTCCTGACGGAGGTCACCTCTCCGCAGGGTCCGCTGACGATCTCCAAAATGACACGGAAGGAAGAGAGCTCCTGTCAGCACTCTTTAGGAGAGAGAGCCTGCGAAGGGAGGACAGGAGCAGGGGGACATGCAGGCAAAGGTCGCTTTTTACATAAATTGGAGGGGTACTGACGCGTGGCCGGGTCCAAAACTAACTCCTGGAAACACCGACGCTGGCGCAGCGCGAGATGCTGGGTGCGCACGGCCAGGGCAGGGAACGTGCAGGTGGAGGTCAGAGACCCCCCAGCGGGACCCCGTGGTCCCATTTCACCAGGAAGGGTGGCGGCGTGCGTACTGTCCGTAGTTGGGGCTTCAAGCACTTTTATATTTAAACTAGCAAACACCTGCGCTGCATTGCCTGAAAGGTGAATAATACCAAAGCCACATCATTCAGGGAGGATTCTTGTGATCCGTTCAGTTAGACCCATCTCTGCAGCGTTTGTAACGTTACAAATATAATTACAACCATCAGCTCGTGCTAACGTGTGGGAAGGAGAATGATTTGCATCCGAACTGCAGCCAAGTCAAAGCAGAAGACACTTCTGAAATAGGACCCAGCAAGGCATGTAACTAGAAAATCCTTCCATAAGTTACAGATAAAATGTAGGGAGTCATACTATAAACATTCCTCCTTCCAGCTGAGTCAGGATATAGAGGCTAAAATAAGCTACATCTGTTACCTTCCAAATAACCAACACTGAGGAAGAAAGAAAAAACCAAACCAACACCACCCAAGGAGCTTGGCCCCAGCCCACCACCCACTCGGACCAAGGGAAGGACGACAACGCTGGAAAGCCCAGAGAAAAGAAACCATCAGACATCCAGACAAGTGTTTTTGTAGACAGTAGGAAATTTACAGTAGGCAGAAAAAAGGGAATATTTCCTCCACTCAGGCAGAACATCCAGGAAACCTTGGCAGCAGTATGATTTATTATGCTTTAGAACCACCTCTTGGCCCAGTGATGGAAGTTTCATCATTTGGAACATTTTAGGTTCTGCACAACGTTAGAAAATACTCTGCAGGGCATAATCCACCTTTGGCTCAAAAGGCAGGAGAAATCACTTAATACATTTTCCCTGCACCTGGTTTCTATGATTCAAGGTTTTGGAAATGACAAAGAATTAAGAAAGGACATTATGTATAGATTGTATTTGATTATGATTTCCTTCCATTGATGGTGCTATGGCTAAAGAGGTGGGGGGAGCAAACCTGAGCCATATTGCCCAAGAGGCCACTTATGCCCCAAACCCGAGGGGGGGAACTTGCACGCTTTTAACAATCACTTGTTTATGAACAGCTTAAAAAACTGGAGCATGTACCTTCCTGTAATTCCCTCCCAAACGACATGACAAGATACACATGATGCTCACCCTGGCACAGAAGCACGCACGCACTGCAATTCATTTGCTTACCCGCAGGTAACCCCTTAACGCACGCTGGATCTGCTCCTTAAGAGCACACGAGCAAGGCGTGTATATAATACTTATAATACTTGGAGACTCTTTCCCTGGATTTTGCAGTCTTTCTTATCTTCCCATTGCCAGGCAAGATCGAAAGTGGAAAACCCAGCAGCTGTAAATTCAGGTTATGATCTAGTGTCCCAGGGATGCTCTCAGACTCACCCTAACTCACAGATCTGGGGACGTCTTCAGGCAGCTTTCCTCTGCCACACAGATTTGGTCCGAGGAGGGTTGTTTATAGTCACTGGCAGTTCCACAAACATCCATGATTTAGTTCCCCGACTATCTGTCTCCTGTGAAAGTTGGGAACCTCTCAATTTTACAAGAGTTTTTACAAGTCAGACAAAAGCTATTAATAAGAGTGAAACCTACAATATCCCCAAAGGGGGATGGGAAAAAGAAATCAACACTGGAAGTAAAGAGCAAGTGAAGCTCCAGTGACAGATGGTGCTCTACAAAAGGTCAACCCTTGGCTCATTCTGCTGTTCATTATTTATTAACAATCTTTCTGACATTGGCATTACTGCAAGAGTCCAGCGTTATGCAGATAATAAAATGCTACTTTATAGTTCAAGGTCTCCTGCAGGTCAGCAAAAAGTTTGCAAAGCGATTCCAACGTGTTGCACGTCGCTTTTGAGGATGCACGTTCCAGGAAGCGCAGGGACAGCTTGTGAAGTGGAGATGAAACAGAAAGGTTCCACAGCTCACCTGGCCGGCCTCCTGCTTACCGAGACTTTTTCACCACGGTTTCCCATTTCTCACCCCAAACAAGATAGCCAAGGTCACATCTGTAATCCTCCTCGTCTAGCTTCCTTACGTTTGAGGCCATTTGAACAACAGAGACTGCACTGCTCCTTCCACAGCAGCAATGAGGGAGCAGCAGGGAGAGGAAGTCGGCGAACACAGCAATTCAGCAAAGCAGAAGAAACCTTCTCCTGTTCCGCAGCTGTGGAATTGTTCTTGTAATGCAATAAACACACCAAAAGAGGGTTTCACATTTGCCAACGACAGTCCCGTTAACAAGAGGTCAGCCTCCCCCTGCCAGGAGCTGCCGCAGGCCCGGCCACCCCCGCAGCAAGCCGGCTTGCAGAGAGCATCCCGCCTCCCCCGCTGGCAGCAGGAGCTCAGCAGGGCACGAAGAGCCAGCCGGGCTCAGGACTGGTTAAATTCTTGTTGTTGACACATCTGTAGTGCAGGTGCCCACCAGCAGCTGCCCCTGCCACCTCCTCCACCGCAGGGATGGTGCCCGATGCAGGAGTCCTGGCCGTACCGCGGGTAACTGGGCACGTCCCCCTTGGCCGCGGCTCTGGGAGGGTCTGCCCCGGACCCTGCGGTGCGCATCCCTGCTTCCCCTTCACCCCTGCTGCCCAGCACTGGAGATGACGGCTACCTCGGATCAGCTGGTGGAGCCTGGTAACAGGTACTTAACCTCCTCTGCCCCCGCAGGCCAGGTTAACCAACACCCGTCGTGTACGACCCTCCTGTGTTACCCCAGCCCAGGGTCAGGGTATGCCCCGAACCTGGGGGAGCTGCTCCCCTCCAGGATGGCAGCTGGCAGGAGAGCACAGCAACCCGTGGTGCTGCTGCAGCAGGAAAATCTCTCTGTGCTTTCTTCTTCAGGCTGGCAGGGTGGAAAAGCAGCCACAGGCTCATCTCCAGATGTTGAGTTCAGGTGTGGAAGGAGCTAAAGAGCGAGACCCCGGCTGCACACCCGGCAGTCCCGTGCACCGCAGTGCCTACCTACAGGACCACCTCCCCACGGGGTGAGGGGTGTTTGGGAAGGAGCCACATCAGCCCAGGTGAGAGACAGGACGGCGACTAGAAGCCAAAAAGCAGATGGGAACCCGCATATCTGGAATATCTCTGGATCTTGCCAAAAATAAGAGTCAAATACATCATTCGGCGTCTCTGCAAGGCATTAGGCACCGCTGTTCAACACTGAGGTGGCATTTTAGGCTTGGCCACAGTACTAAGGCTGGGTAGATCAGCATCATGACACGCAGCACTGAGACAGAAACCCATGGAGTAAAATCTGCATTTGTTCACTTTTTATTTTTTCCTTAATTTTGAGGATATTTCTTTGCATTCTTTTTATAGAAAAACACATGAGCATGGCAGATCTCAGTTTGTTACAACTTAAAAGTCTGAAAAGGCAGATGCATTCTGCTTGAGCATTACAGTCCTCCCTCTTTACTGCAGGAAAAAAAGTGCAATCTGTTTTTTCCAGCTTCAGGTGTGAGTAATCAGAAAGATGAGCTTAAACAACAGCCATGTTACTGCTAAAGACTGCCAAACCAAAAGAAAACCTGGAGGATCCCACTGACAAAATAGGGGACATTTCTGTTACAGTGAGCCCACTATTGCCTCTGAGGAATGATCAGCATAAGCGTGATTATATCAATAAAAAATAAAAACATCATAAAAAGTAGTCAGGCAGAGGTAAGTTTATTACTAATTATGAGCAGCGTGACATGCCCTGACTCCTTGTAAAATAAAATGAAGTCTGTTTTTAATATCTGCTCCCGTGACTTTCAGATAATAGACAAATTTACTTCCAAGGTCATATCTTGTTTAACACGTCAAGAGTTTTAACCACGTGTAGGGAAACCACCAAAGGGCTCCTACTTCCCACAGAACCGAAAGGGATGTACGAGAGCGTGACTGTGTTTTATCTCCCTCCTTAATACGTGGTTATCGGTAAGGGTAAATTGAAGTTCATTTTAGAGACAGGGTAACTTCTACATGTAGATCTCCAGGATTCATAAAGTCCCAAACCATTTAGGATACCCTGGGTTTTTATCCAAGAACAATAGCAGCAAGCCCCAGCTGCTCCTCACGAAATGCAAATCAGGTATTGACGCCGGCAGCAGCATGGGAGTAAGAGCTGCAAATGGAGCGGAGAAAGGTTGGCTTCCATGATGGACCGATCCTAAAGATCATGCCCCTCGCTCCCAGGCGTAAGGATGGGCACGGACAGAGGTGCTGCCGTCACGGAGGACAGGCCCCTTGCTGTGCTGGCAGTGCGTGATGCCGATGCGCAAGGGACAGGCAGTGCTAGAGGCTGCCCTGGGCAGGCTGCCTGACAGTCTCCCAACTTGGTCCGTAAGGCAAGAGCCCATTTTCAAGCGTCAGAAGGCAGCGGCACGGCTTCCCCTCCCAGGATTTCTGCAGCATCTCCGCTACCTGAGATTCAGCCCCTCCCAGGAAGCATCAATGCTGCACAAGTTCCACACGCTAAATGCTTCTTCCCCCCAACCACGTGCTGATCCTGCGCATGTGCCACCCACTCATCAGCGCAAATGCCCCAGACCTGACTCTTTTGTGACCGTTTCCATTTTCTGCTCTTCGCTTTTCTGCTTCACAGCCAGAGCACACACTTTGCTCTCCTTGTACAACGGCTCCTTCCGCTCACACACTCCAGCTTGCTTTTCCCCTTGGTAGGAGCCTTATGATTTGGCCGTAACAACACAACGTTTATACTTGCCGTAAATGTCAAGCCAAAGTAACATACAACAGTTGTATTTTATCCCACAATGCTGGGATTTACCCGTAGCTATTAAAAAAGCTCCAAGAAGTACTAAATACTCTCCGTGCTTTCCCCTGAAGGTGCAGTGCTGGGGAGCCCAGGGCACAGAGCTGAGATCCTGCTGCCGCAACCTGGAACCCATTACATACAGAAATCCTCACCTTCAGTTCAGTCTGAACTCAGAAATTGCAAGGTTAAGGGAAAAATACCAGTGAGCCTTTTACCCAACACCCATACGTTGACAGCTTCAAAATGTGGATTTACTTTTGTACTGTAGGCGCTTTACAACCAGACAAAACACCCACAGTACGTTGCCACTAAAAACCCAGGATTAGCTGCCAGCACTGCTCCTGCGATGCGATACACCCAGCTGTAAAACAAGGACACGGAGCTGGAAGCCAACGCACGCTTTCTGAACCAAGTGCCCCCATGGACAGGAGCCTCGGTCTGGCCATTCAAGTTGCCTTACAGCGACAAAGTAAGATCACTCAACCAGAAATGGAAAAGCCTTTCACATTCTCCCCACATTTTCTGAACTCCAGCAATTTTCAGCACTTTGGATTTATGTCTGTTAAAAAGTTTAATGAACTTTTAATGGATTCCTGAGAAGGAGCAAGCAGCGGCAGCCGTTATTTTTGGGAACTGCTCCTCCAATATCACAAGGGTGAACCAAGACACAAAAAGAAATGGAGGGCCCTCTCGGATAACTCAGAAAATGGCCTATGGTACAAGGAGCGGAATCACGATTCTTGCATCCTAGTAACAGAGTAATAGCCATGGGATATTCTACTTATCGGGTGCTTTTTAGAGCCTGAGTTCTGCTGACTGTGAATGAAAATGTGTATAAATAAACGTAGAGCATGCTGGCAATGATGTTAAATGATGCTTCATATAATTATCGCTATTCTGTGGTACCATTAACAGGCAAAAGCACAGAATCCTAATGACCACGTTCGTGTGGCAGTCCGGATTTGTCGTCTGACACCACGTGGCCGTAAAACCTCCCCACGAGCGCAGCTGCTGATGGCACGAGACCCACAGGCAGACGGCAAGAGTCTGTTTTGGCAACAGACAACCCATTTTGTGCAGGAAAAACAGCAGCGCTCTTACTGCCGCAGACTGAAATAAGGCTTTCTTCATCTACCCAGTAATGGCCAGAGCACAGACCGTACAGGCAAGACTCAGGCTCTCACCCCACGGCCATGCCTTCCCTGCCCACGCCATCTAAGTCCACATGGCCAGCGTAGACCAGGCTGCTCATGGCCGGGGTCTGTATGATCAGGCTGGGGTCCTGCTGACCAGGGACTTCCAACACTTCTGCCTTTGATTCAACTCTAACAGTAAATCCAGGTATTTACAGTTCTCAAGATTAGCAGGAGCAACTTGAAAGCATCTCCACCCTGAGACAGAGCTTCAGACCAAACACACGGAGGTTTTTGTGGGGAGCACCAGGACAGACCCATACACCACTTCTTGTTATGAGAGGACCAGCAGCAAGACTGCACTAAGTCGGTGCTGAACCACCTTCCACAAAAAAAGGGACCATCTTTACATTGCATAACTCTCCTAATGAAACCCAGCCATCACTGCAACATAAAACCCTACACAGCTCCAAGGCACCGAGCCTCGGTATTTTATTTCTCAACTGTGTACCTACCACTTAACTCTGAAAAATATTACTTATAAAAGATGATTCCTAAAAGCAAAGTTTGGAATTTTATTACGCCTCTGGGCTAGATCGGCTGATCTTTGAAGAAATAAGGTTGTACCCTTTTCATTTGATATCCACAGGACAATATTTTAGCAGTAAGAGAGGTCAGAAGAAAAGGATCCGCAGGGCTGTTGCCATGTGACGCGTTTTAGGCAGCAAGGCCAGCGTTGCCAGGCTCAAAGGGCTGCCACGTAGCCCAGTGCGGCACACTGGAATTCGACAGATTATTGCTACTAAGGTGGGAAAATACCATTCAAAAGACTGAGAAGCAGACGGACCACATGAAAAGCACTCAGAAGTGCAGACAAAAAAAAGGTAACATTCAAAAAGTTAGAGCAAGAAAAAAGAAGGAATCCCTGCGATGCCACGCTTGTTAGCAGCTGACATAGACACTTCTCAACACCAATAATCAAACACCCCTTCCCATTTTAGAGAGCACTCTGTTTACAATAAGCATTAGTATTATTATTACTGCATTTTAACTTCATTTTGCTGTGTGAGCCACCACATTTGTCTCTTTTGGAGCCCTATTTTCTCCTTGGAGAGGGCAGGACACCCAGACAGAGACAGCCGTGGCAGAGCACTCTGCGGAGGAGCCACCAGATGCCAACCAGCTGCCTGCAGGTAATGCCCGCCGACGACGCTCGTGGGGAGGGAGAACGATCACGCAGTTGTCTGCGCCCATCCCGTGCTGCGCTGATACCAGCCGGCCGGCCTGGGTGAGCACGCCCCGCTAACGCCGACAGGAGCTGCCTCCACAGCCGGAGCTCCCGCAACCGCTTTAAACCAACGGCGAGGGAGAAGCGCCGGAGCAAGGAAGCCCTTGGCCAGCCAGAAAACCAGCTGCCAAGGGAAGGCGAGGGCAGCAGCAGCCATTCCCAGGCAGCGCATGTAGTGAGCAACCTACAGCCATCATGACATGGAAAGTCGGTTAAAGTCATGCCCTTGTATTTTAAAAAAAAAGGAAAAAAAAAAAAGGAAGGAAAACTCCCCCTGTTTAATGCTCTACAGCCTCGAAAATGTCACTGCGTCTGCAGGAAGGGGATGGCTTATTTCAAGGTCATTTAGCTGAGTTCACCTTGAAGGTCAAAACGTCCTGCTATTTTAAAGCCCCATTAAGTTATATTTTTGTTTCCCTACTGGCCTCTAATGCCTCACCTTTCCCGTTACAATGACGCTAGAGAGGAACCAGTGCAGCCAGTGAGCATCGCCAAGGTCACCACCGGCAGCGCTCCGGTCCGAGGAGAGCTGCTCAGCCACCCACCCAGGATGCTGGAGCTGCGGCAGGGAAAACGCCCACGCTTGGATCAGGTGAGGGGACACCGAGGGAGCTGCACACTGCGACGCCTTCCCCTTCCCTTCTTCCTCCGGCACAGCCAGCCGCGGCTTTTGAACAAAGAAGTTAAAATTCTGCTGGAGGATCTGGGGCCTTATCTGAATTTGAAACAGGGGAAGCGTTCCCACGGACGAGTGGTGGGGAAAACCAACAGAAAAGCAACGTATTGCAGGTCTTTCCCGGAGAACACACAGCGCTTTCTGCGCCCAGGCGCACCCGCAGAAGCAGAGCGAAGCGAGATCTGCGGCACGAGAGGGTCCCCAGGTGATTACGGGGATTTGGTTCTTGCTGCTCCTCCTCTGCCACCGCTTTCCTGGTTGGACGTTGCCTGCGCCTGCGAGCTGCCGCTGCGTGCACTTCGTGTAGCGGGAGGGATCCAGGTAACTTCTCCTCAAATCAAAACTCTTTTTCCTTACTAAGAAAAGGCAGTAATTTGTTCCCGATGCCCTAATTTCCACGTTTCCCAGGGCAAAGAACACACCATGACTTGGGATGCGGCGCAGCACTACAGGTCAATGACCGGCTCAAAGGCGGCACAACGGGACGCGCTGACACCTCACCGGAGCGCAAGCTGAAAGCTGCCCGATGCGGGCTGCCAAAAGAGCTTGGAATCCTGTACATTGAAAACTAACATCTATTTTACCTATGATTTAATCCATACTCTTTCCTCGGTAAATGTGCCGATAGGTGTTTGTTGCTTGCCAGTTGTCATGCTAAGCAAAACACAAAGTCAATTTGTTTTACAAGAAATTGATTTGCAAGCATTAGATTCACCAACACTCATTTTTTCCCAATGGAAAACAGGGTCTGGATAACAATTCAATATTCAACCCCAAAACTTTGGTTTAACTTTTTAAAGCACCTGACGAACTTTTTAAAGCAACACGCAGCTCGTGGGATGCCGTCCATCCATCACCACCAGCAAATTGGCGCCGACACGTTTCCAAGCAGCGGCTCCGCAGACAAAGCTGTTTGTCCTGAGCAGACCTGCACGAGCTCCAGCGAGCAGATCCGTCAGCCCAAATTGCCGGCAGACTGCAAAACCTGAGCTGCCCTCTAAATCACGCCACGCCATGTTCTGGTTAGAGAGGCGCCTTTGCGGCTGCTCCGGATGCTGAGTGACGAGGACGGCCGGCACGTCGCTGCCTCCAGAGCAGTTTGCTCCACGGCCTGGCCCCGAAACGCAGCTGTGGCCCCACCAGTGCACGGAGGGACAGCCGGCAGAACGGGCCCAGCCCGCCGCCACCCGCCCTCGGCCCGTTCTGTCTCTGCTGCCAGCCATCGGGCCTCTTCAACAAGCACCCGGCGAGCGTGTCTTTAAACGGCATCAGTGGTTTTAACGAGCTGCCTCCTGGGATGGCCAGGAGAGGAGGGAGAGGCTCCCTGGGAAATCCAGCCGCGCGCTCCGTGCTGCGCGGTGACGGTGAGCGCCGGAGCTGGGGCACCGCATGGCGGGGGACGGGCAGCGCAGGCAGGAGGGGCAGGCCCTGCCCGCTCACAGCCCCGCTGCGGGGGCGCCACCCGGGAATCGCCCACTGACGGCAAACTGCTCCTTCAGCCGGGATTTTCCCACCGAAAAGGGTGGGGTGCCACCAAACCCCCTTTGCTGGGATACCGCTGCCTTCCCTTCCAGACCTCCTTCAGTGCCAGACAAAACGCCTCACATGCTGTTACGAAGTCAAACCAGCCTTCAACTGCAGCGTATTTCGGACAAGCAATTTCAAAAGCTTACATACTTGGCTTGATTTTACTCTTTTAAATGAAGCTATTAGAGGTCTCCCTTTTGGCATGAAACAAAGAGATGCGACTTTTTGCTTCCCGCTCATTTTATTCCAAGCTGACACTGCTGAAAGTTTTGTTTTTAAATAGAATTTCTTTCCGATAAAGTATATCAGCAATCAAATGCAGGCACAGCATGGTTATCTGACAAGTTAAAAATTCCACGGTATTTTCCCCTAAACAGTTTCATGTACTGATTACTTAGAAGAGCGTATTCTCTGCAAAGCTGCAACCAGGCACTCAGTTTTTGCTCTTACTGATAAATGTAAGCAATAAAAATATGTTCCATTCTACAGCAGTGCCTATTAAAATGTAAACACAGCTAGAAGATTTTGAGCAGGCTACAAAAATGCTTTATTCAATAGTCAAAGCAAAAGGCTGTCTGAGGTTGCTTAAACCCGGCATGGCACGTGAACCCACCAGCTGGCGCGATCCACTGGAGGACGATGTCACGGTTATACCGGTGCTCAACCAGGGAGCCCAGTTCCAGGGCCCTTCGCACTCAGGCTCCTGAAATTGGAGGTTCGATGGCTGCGACAGCGCCCGGCGCTCTGCCGGGCTGGGGCGAGAGCAGCCGCATCGGGACGTTTCCCCCTCACTCAGGCTCTCATGAAGCCCTCACGACAGCCGTGGGGGAGCGCACGTGGCCAGTATAGGGGCGAATTTTCCTGTCTCTGAGGTCAGAAATACATTTACAGTCTGCATTAAGCAAGATGCTGATGAATTAAAATTCAAAATGTCCCTCATGAATAATTCACTGAACGCATTCAAGTAAATTATAGCAATGTAAATATATATATGTATATAAATAGATACGTATATATGCAAATTAATACATTAAGGGCTCAGGTTATCCACAAGGAAAAATACCAGCCACATCAGAATGTTTGCTTAATACCAGACTGAACATGTAAAACTGTAACTAAAGAAATAGCCTGTAAATCTACCAAAATACGGCGTAAAGCGGTGACATTACAAATCCTCCTATTTTTTTCAAATTGAATTTTTTCCCCACTTCATGTTTTACTCCCACTGAACCCCAGCTACCACACCTCGCTCTGAGCTGAGGCGACGGCTCTGCTCAGGAGCGCAGGTTCCAGCCACGTCACTACGCAGAGCTACCGAGCAATCGGTTCAACATCACCTCCTCACCTGCGCCCTGCGCTAAAGTACATGAAAACAGTTGCTGTCATAAGCTAGCAAGTGCACCGAAATCCTTGGGTTCTTACAAACGACAAAACAATGCAAGTGATAGACAGAGGTGCAGAGTCCATCGATCATCCCTTTCTCTCTCACAGCAAGAAAGGTGGGATCACATTAAAAATGGAACAGACACCTGCAAACAGACGGGTATTTATATGGAATATTGTGACAACTGTCATTTCGCATTAGTCAGAGAGGTCCCACAGGACCTGGGAGAGTATTAAATGTACCAGGTTTTGTTTACTGGCAAAATATAATAAAATCCACCCTCCCCGATGGTTTCCTGGTGGGGATTGCTCCTCTCCCTAAAGTCATTCATAAAATAAGGACGCTCCTCCAAAATACTGGGTACAAAACACTTTATCAGGGCAACAGCATATGGAGGGGGAGGATTTTTATGATTCCTCACTTGGACTCCTCCATGTTTTTCAGGATGGTTTGGTGATGCCGGGCTCAAAAAAAGACCACATATCACCCAAAGTCAATGCAGACCCATTGCGCGACGCCTCAGGGGGTCCTGCTCCCACGCACCGCGGGCTACAACGCGACACCGGTGCTGGTGTGGAACTACCTTGCACAGGGACGGCACCCGGGCCAGGCAGGACCAGGTGAGCGCACAGGAATGGCCCCTCTTCTCTTGTATGAAAGCTGAAAGTCACGTGAAAATGCAGCCAAAGCTGTTGTGCTTTCTGGTGCAGATACCCTGCAACAGATCTCGTGCAAACCTGCAAGTGATGTCACGTCCGTGTTTTCCCTCAACTCCAACAAAGATCAAAAGTAGCACTTTGTGAATGCTGTCAGAGGGACTTCAAAAAATTTATCTTGACCTTATTAAGCTTAACCTTAACCAACAGACGCTTGTAGCTTCCTTTAAGGCATTTCCCAGCGTTTCCCGAGAACCTCACCAGCTCCAAGAGCAGAGGGTCACTCCTGACCACCCACAGTGTGAGCTACTTCTGCCCATTTTACCCGATTCCCTCATTTGCCAACCAGCGGACAGAAGCTATAAAAAGGAACAAAACCAAATTACGCTCACTGGCCGACCCGCAGGAGCACATTTCAACTGAAGTTGCTGAAATGACAGAAACACGTTGTTCCCCACTTAGCCTAACTGACAGGCTGTAACTTGATTAATTACGTAGAGGAGGCACAAGGAAGCAGCTAGGTGGTTTGCTTTTATTTCCCAGATCTTCCAGGTATGATCTTCAGACCCGCCTGGCACCGCCTTGACAGGGAAAGCGCCATCTCCCTTCATTACTCCACATCTGGTTTACACCTCACCTTGCAGCTTCCCACCAGGTTGTCAGAAGGCTGCCTCCCTTTTTTCCCAGATCACACAGGGAACTGCCAACAAGCCGAGCTCACCTGCTGCTTCTCACTGCTTCCCGGCCATGCCCTTCCCTGATTTCTCAAGTCCAGCATGGAAAGTCACAGTCTGGCGTGGAAAAGTTGTACACCTTGAAATTTGTTATGTTTAGTGAAAGAGCAAATCACTACTGAAATTGCTCCATAACAAAAAAGATGGTCACCTGATTAATAGTTCAAACGGTGACGCCCAAGAAGTGAAGATCAGAGAGGTCTGTACAATCCTGACAGCACGTTTCTTGAACACTTTCCTCAAGGGTCTCGGGAAGGAAAAACCCAAAATCTAGAACTGCAGCTACTTTTGTTTATGTACAATAAAAACCCCCTTGCCTGTACAGATGAAGCACTTCAAGGTCTTGCTTGTTACCCTGAGCCTTGTGCAATAAAAATAGGACTTCCGTGAAGGTCCTAGACGCTCCTGTTACTTGGTGAAAGACATTTACATCACTTGGAGCAAAATGTATCCTCAATGGCAATGCAGCTCCTATCCAAAACCACACCATGCCCTACATTTTATCATCAGCGTAGTTAATCATTTATACAGCCCTGCAGATGCACGCAGCACTCTCTGAAAAAGATGAAGGCAAATTGCGTGCCCCGAAGAACATGCAGTGTAGCACAGGGAAGGCAAACAAGGGCAGAGGAAGAAAAGACGCTGGATACAACCTCAGATGGACAGGATAGAACAGGCAGGAGATGACGGACAAGGGGACAGAATCGGAAGGGGTGAAGGGAATTACAGAACCAAGTGGGAAATCAGGACAAGAACATGTCAACGGGGAAAAACTCCGAAAACATCAAAGGTGAAGAAGAGGGCCTTGAAACAGACGCAGAAAGAGCCAAGGTGCCACCACCACGTTCCAAAGAAAAGGTGACAGAATTGGGATGGCAGGCAAGGACAGGGTTGAGCAGGCATCAGTGGTGCGAGGGGAGCTGCTGGAAGGACAAGGCGGTTATCGAGTGTGCGGGAAGGCTTTTAGCAATAGCGGCTAGAGGGAACAGGGAAATGTCAGTAGTCTTCTGGAAAGAGTAACAAAAATGTTGTTTCAAAACAACTCACGCAAGAGAAGAGACAGGACTGCTCAGATCAGAAATGAGACATAAAACGCAATGTCGCACAGCAGAACGTGGGGAACTGATCCACCTATCACGCGGCGCCACCAGAAGCACTTTATAAACCCACATTAAAATTCAGGCCGTTTCCAAGAGCCTCTCCCGGGTCAGTTTTGTGCCTCTCACCAAGGGGACTGGAGAGGGCACGGCCTTGGCTCACCTCCTGGCTGGCACCGAGGTCCCCGGCTGTGCCGACTCGGATACGCGCTCTTGACGAAGGCAATCTGTCAGCGGCCTCTGACACCCGAATTTTCCCTCTTGCGTTGTCCCAACGTCCAGCGCATCTGGGCTTGTTTGTACCAACCACGCTCGTGTCGAAGCACAGCCTGTCGAGCGACTCCCTGTCATCTGGGCTGGGAATTGGCTCCACAATTTGACCACATTTCGCTCCTGCCTCATTAGCAGCTGGGTGGGACGCACACCGTGCCCCAGCCCTCTCCCACCTGGCAGAGAGGGACAAGCCGCCTGTCTCAGATTCTGCTTAAGTATATTGACGACCTCCTGATCGTTTTGCCTCTTCCCATACAAACCCACCAGCCTAACCTTTGGTGGGCAGCTTCTTCAGCTCCATCAATTCTGCTCAAAGCGCCCGCTGTCCTACCTTGCAAATTTTCCATCGTGATACTTTTACAGCCTACTATGATTAAGCTTTCTTTGGTGGACTCTCTCTCCAGCTTTGTATTCTCGCCAGCAGTTGGGTTACTTCCCCACACTGTGTAGATCGAATTTACAATGACTTTTTCCCATGTGTATCGCTGCATCACCAAGGGCTCCAGCTGCACAGCAGTATCAGCTAAGAACCACAGACTCTGCCTGAGCTTTCAGTAGGAAAAGAAAACAAAACATTTTAAATAAAGCTCTTTCTTGCAACCTAAAAATCAAACTTAAAGAAAAGAATGTAAGAAAGAAAACTGTGGTTTTCTAAACACGAACAGAACTTTGCTTTTCTTCGAGAAAATGCGCCCCTTGGAACAACACGCCTTGCAACACAGCCGAAGGGCCACACAGTCTGGGAGCGAGGGAGACAGACCTTGGGACTAAGTAGCAGAAACTTTTCACAGAAGCCAGGAATCCCACAGCCAAGGGACGGGTGGCAGACAAACAGCAGGACTTCGGCAGTACAGGCCGTGCACAGGGTAAGAAGCTCTCGCAAAATCCTGGGGTGTACAAACTCAGAAATATCAAGCAGATGGAAACTGGAAAAGCAGCAAGGTTTGCACAAGACTCACAAAAGCGTACGCGCGGTCTGTCAAACCTGCCTCGGTGTGACTGCAGTAAGCCGAACCTACCCGAGTGAAAAACAAAGGGAACCGGACAGTTGCAGGTATTTAGGAAGGCTCTCTTTAGCCTAGTGGGGTTAGGACAGCTCGCTTCCATAGGCCTCTTCCACAGGGAAAGGCCACGTGCTCCTCCCAGAGATGAGTTATGGTCCCTGCTGTTCACGTCCTCCTGCCCGCCGCCCTGTAGAGCAGCCCCTGCTTCGCTCCCCTGTCTCCTTGAGGGGCTCATAGAGGCATGGGCTGCCGAAAGCACAGCAAACCTCTGTGACAGCACTTCACCTCCCCTAGTCACGGCACTGTCGGCCCTGCCAGGTGGAAGAGATCCAGCTGTAGGCTCCTAGAAGATGGGGACAGAGCCAGCATAGTGATAAACCAAGCGTCTGACCGCTACAAGCAATTAGCCCCTTGAAGCATCATTCCTAAGCACGCAGCAGATTCTCTGTATTTTCCTATCTTTAAATCACGACCAACATCTTTTTGAAAGATAAAGGCTCAACGAGCAGTCACGGACTGAATTCAGGCACCAGCAGGGGGAATTTTCCAAGGTGTTGTCAGATGGTCACAGTCATTTCTCTTGACCTTGCGATCTATATTTTAATTAATGCACCGTCCTGGTTACAGGATACCAACAAACATTACAGCTAACAATCTTCTCACAAAACAGACTTTCAACAATTGTTACACGTTTTTCTTTGATTTTGAAAATCTAACGTTAAAATCATGAACTATCCCAAATCCACTTCAGATTTTGTTTGTTTAATGAAGAGTTGAGCAATTTCAAAGGTGTTTTTACAATTCAAATACTGGGTGGTTGCACACTGAGAAGATCCTTTGATATCTGAACAGTCCTCCAATGACAATCTCACTGTTTTAATCTTTCTAGTATTGAATGTAATCTAGTTGATCTTACAGACATTTCTGATGAAAGGAGACTTTTTCTCTCCCCAGGTCTCACACAAATATAGAAAATATTTACAAATACAATACAATGAACTTTATGTTCTCCTGCTTAGGGCAACACACTTTGTGACACAGGGAGCTGATATTTATTAGTCATTAAAGAATAAGAAACTAAGCCTAAAATTTTTTAAAACTAATTATTTTATTCAGTACTGTATCGGGGTTTTCCTCTAATACCAGTCGCTGCACAGCTCTCATAGGTTATACACAAAGAGAGTTATTTTTGTGGATAAAAGTCAACAAGCAGTCAATAATTTTTGGCAGATAGCCTTCACTGCTCTGCTCGCACAAGCGCGTCCAACTGCTGATGAACCTTAATGTTTCCCTGATATTGTTTTCTGCTACAAAATGGAAGATCTGATCTACGCTGAAGGTCAGTCCACACCGAAGGCTGCAATCAGTGGCAGCATTCATAAAACCGACTGAAATTTGCAATATTGTGCAGCATCCTCTGGACTGTCACAACGGCAGCTCTATTGGTATGTCCTCTACCAGGACGTTGCAGAGCTGGAAGTACCCCTATTCTGCATCGTTGCTTATGCACGAGAAATAATCTGTTCACAGATCAAACCAGAGCACGTGGAAGCTGCGGGCACAGCCAGTTTAACCCCATGCACAATTTATGGAGAAGGATAAAGTCCTGACTGCTTTCACCAGCAGCCCACACCTCTGGTAGGGACACCTACCCTCATTTATAACAACAATGAGGAAAATCCATCTTTTTAAATAATCGACTTGTACAAGTCTAAATGCATTACAGCTTAAAAAAAAAAAAGCATAATTAAACCCCAGACTTCTCACAATACCTTGGAGTCAGGCAATTATGAGGCACTTTTAATAAGTAATTTAGGTAATTAAAGAAGTCAAACATGTAACACGCAGGAAGCCGTATCAGTGAGTTACTGCTCCCTGGCACTTTGCTCTCCGACCCCGGCCGGTGCTCACTGCGGCGCATGTGCTGGCTTCTGCTGATGTATCGCCTCGGCTGCGTGACGGCTAAAGAGGGTTTTCCGCATCAGCTTTGGCTGCGACTCATGTTTACGTGTGTTTAACACCGACATGTGTAAAGTATGTTGGGTAATTGCCGCTAGAATCCAACGTGTGCTGTATCTCATCTAGGATATGCAATTTACTGGCTATAGTCTAGTAAAATAACTTTATGGCTTTCTGTCACGATAAATAACAGTTTGTAGCATAACGGAATT
Organism: Leptosomus discolor; assembly: GCF_034619465.1. Classification (NCBI taxonomy): domain Eukaryota; kingdom Metazoa; phylum Chordata; class Aves; order Leptosomiformes; family Leptosomidae; genus Leptosomus; species Leptosomus discolor. The sequence goes on along the minus strand of NC_141410.1, from coordinate 11,278,462 downwards.
AATATTTACTGTGAAAGCTATGCAGACTATTCAAATAAAGCTGCTATATATAGAATCATCTCAACCGCTGCTGGTTTTTTAAATGCCATGAATTGACAAGATGACACTCAAGTATTAAATTCCAGTGCCCTCCAGCTGCTAAGAAACCTTCAGATTTTGGATTTGTGACTGAAACCCTTCCATCCATTTTATACAATTACTGTAGCTCCAAAGTGCTAATTCACAAGCAGGACAAACTGGACACTGAAGGGGTTTGGGACCATCCTCTGCCCGCTCTGCCTGCCCTAAGGATGGAGACGGGGCAGGATCGCAGGTTTGGACCACAAGGCTTGGAGCCATGGCAGAAACCTTGGCATGTGTTCACAAGAAAGTTCATGATTTAACACACACAAATTGATCATGTTTTTGAAATTATCAACCTATTTTTTATTGTTCCAACAAGGAGAGATTAAAGAGACACTGAAGTCTAAACATGTCTCTCAATATGAAAGCAAGAGGAAAAAGAAACTGACTGCTTTTAGATTGATGTTTCTCAGATGTTTCAAGCTCATGCACCACTGTCAAGGGTCAAAATTTATTTTTATGCACCATGTACCTTATCACCAAACTTCTATCAAACTTCAGCTTTGCCTGCCTCACACTGATGCTCATAGGCCACCATGGGGGCCGGGGCTGCCACCGCAGGGAACTTCTACACAACAGACAACCATCACTTCTCACCTATTTAGCTGCACGGAATTCTCTGTTAGGACAGATGGATAATGAAGCAACGAACCCAAAAAGCATCATCATTAGTGACCAAAGTCTAAGCCATCCTCCTGGGCTCCAGATGCTGGTCCCCAAGTACACAGCAGAGCTTGTCCGCCAGCATCACCCAGAAAAACCAGAAGCTGAGCCCAATACCCAAAGGAACAGGCTGAGTGTCAAGAAAGACCGATGTCAAAATCTAACCGACATGTTATAAATGAGTATTTTAATGATTAACTAAGAGAGTCATGCTTGTTTTCCTCATCGGTTTGCACCGGCCGTAACAGCGGCGGCACGCTGCTCGGCGCGGAGCACACGGCAGCTCAGCAGAAGCATCGTCCCGTGCCTGGTGTCACAGTGGAGGCACACGCCATTTCCTAGACTGCAACCAGTTTGTGAAAGTTTTGTTATGTTTAATACTACTCATTCGTTTTCCAAAGAGTCTGCAGCTCTGTCTTCAGAGGACTACATACAGCGCACAACAAGCTGGACAAAGGGAAACTCTCATTAAAAATTAAGTCCAAGTGTTGGATAAAGCCTCCTCTCCAAGAGAGGATGGGTGTGAAGGGAGGCACATGGGAGGCAGGAAAGGACAAGGTACTTCACCTTTTTAAGCTCAAAAACACGCCTCCCTTTAGTGGAAAAACCTAAAGTAAATCATTTTGGCCATGGCAGGTAAGACATTTCATACCAAATGGAAACCTGTCCCAAGGATGACAGTGAACCTGACCGACAAAAGGACAAGGAAGGGGCAAAGCTGCTGCTTACATCATGCACGCTCAAAAATAAAAAGCAGCAGGCGTATGAGCCAGTGCAGCAAACCCACAGGCGTTTGTATAACCAACTTCCAGTGCTTGAGCATAAAAATATTCCCTCAGTCTTGTTTTATTCAAAATTTGTTTATGGCAACAGGCATACAAAAACTGCAGGCAAAGTGTAACCATCAACAGAAACACCCACGCAGTATTACAGAATATACTTAGGTCAGACAGAAGGCATAATCTCCAGAAACATATTTATAGTGCTCTAAAACGTTGCAGTCCTCAGTAGCGTGGGGCCTTTCAATGGAAAAATACCACAGATTTGTTGCGGTAAGTGACAAGCAGCAGCCCCAAGCAGGCATGGAAGAGCCGTCCTGGAGAGGTGTGGGGTGGGAAGGCCACCACGGGGACCGTGGCGGGTGGGTGACAGCCAGCTGGAGCTGAGGAGCTGCAGGGCGGGTGCCCTGGCACAGCTCTGCCAACCACCACCTCCACCTTGCCGGGGCAACCACGGCACGCCAGGACGTGCCAGCACCAGCCCTTGTTGCTTGGCATTCGGGGATCCGAATCTTAACTTATTAATTCATTTGGAGATCTGAACCTTTAACTTTGTAAATACAGTTCTCTTATAAAAGTTCACGGTTATTCTACCGTATTTTGAGAACTCACCAAAATATCAAACCAAGCGTAGCTTTGCAAGGCTTTATGACTACAGATGAACAAGTCTCCCTCGTTCTAACCTGCAGAATTTTTACGTATTCATTTTGGGGTATTTATTCTTTGAAAATAATGTTAAAAGCAGTCCTCCAAATTCCTGGTGTAAACTCTTGGAGGCGGGCAGCTCTGGAAGTCGCAGGGGAACGCGCGGCCGAGCAAATCCCGACCCGGTCCCAAAGGCAGAGCCCCCGGTGCCCCGCGGCTCGCCGGGCTGCACGCGCGCCGCGGGGGACGCCGGCTCGAGGCACCCACGCACCTCCTGCCGCCTCCGAACGCAAAGCCCGGGGTGGCCAAGCCGGGGAGGGGGCGGCGACACCATCCCCAGGCGCAGGGGCGGGGGCTGGGGCGGCGGTGCCGAAGGGCAGCGGGAGCCGCGGTGCCCGAGGAGCCCGGCAGCGCGGCGGGACGGCGGGACGGCGGCGGCCCCGGCTGCCGTGGGCAGCACCGCCACGGCCTCGGCGAGGGGTGGGTGCTGAGGGCTCCGAGAGCGGCGGGACGGGGGTCTCCGGGGGTCGGGCTGTGGCGGCGCCCGCCAGCAGCCCCCCGGGACGGCGGCCGGGTCGGCCCCGCACCGGCGAGCGCCGTTCATCCCCAGCAGCCACGCGATGGCAGCAGAAATGTGGAAACACGGGAATGGGCGAATGCATTATCATACGATTATAATGGAAAGGTATTTTGCCGAGACGAGGCAACTGCTACACGTAAGCCAATATCCGTGACGTTTTTAAGACAAGCAGGGAGTAGGAAAATAGTTTTTCCCTCTGAAATACAAGAACTTACATTTGCCACGTTACTTTAACTGCCAACAGGGTCGCTCGTGCATTCTCCTTGTAGCACTGACGCAACAGAGCCCTCTGCCCCTGGGATTCCAACCTGACCTACAGCAGACACAGCAGGATCCAGAGAAGAGCTCCTGTTTCAGACCGATTCCTTGAGGTCTGGGGAACTCGCCTCAGCTCTGGCTACGAGCTTATCGGCTGCTGCGTGGCTCCTGGAAAATGCCAAACAACCTGGGTTCACCCGAGTCCCCATGAGAATAATTTATGGTAAGAAACAGAGTAATTGGGTTGCTCGATGGCTACCTGTACCACGGTCTCACACCTGGCATATCCAGCAAATGGAAGACACCAACGATCTTGTTCCTGTCAGCTCCATCCCATCACTAGCCATTATCTCAGCCACGTCAGCAGGGGCCAACATCTCATTGCTGCCCTTTTGTTTAAGATGCTTGACCGCTTTTGGTCTTCCTGCCCCCCCAAGGTTATTTTCCAGGAGCTCGTTGAGGCACTTTTTTATTTTGCAAACAGTTGGCACCCAAAGTGAGACTCTCTATAAAACCCTGACAAAGCATCAAGCTGAGCCGATAAGTACAACTCTCACCGTCTGCTGCTCACAGACGCACGGCATCCGAGCGTGGCTACAGCATCCCACCTGAATCCCGGAGGATTTCGGTTCCCCAGACTTCATTCACACAGCTCTGGCATTAAGAGCAGGTACATGCATTTCCCAGAGATTACGACTGCAACTCGGAACGTGAGGAAGGGGCGCTGCCATCACAAGCGAACGCCACGGTGGCCACCGCCAGCCTGTGCCCGCTGTACCTGCCTCTATAAAGGGACTGACTTTAGGCACAGGGCGGAGACACTGGCCGGGTCCCAGGCGAGGGCAGGGGACCCTCTGCCGCCAGCAGTCCCAGTCCACCGCAGCCCCGTGCCCCTGCAGCTCGCTCCCCTTTCGCTCCTGACCATGGGGTACCAGTATGCAATTAACGCTCTGTATTTCCAAAGACTTGTACCAGCACTTTAACGAATTCTCACCTGTAAGAAGGGCGAGTAAATAATATCCCACAAAGTGGCAGCCATTAAAACATGCCCACGCGCAGGACAGGGCCACACGCCGAAATCCCGTTTTGCCAGCTTTTGTGTCTGTTCTGCATTTTGGGGACAACACCAGATTTTGTTCAGGAACTCCAGCACCTTCAAACCCTTGGCACGACTCTGCTCGTACCGCTCCCCCTCACCATGTACACTTTGGTAAGCGATATCCGTCTTTGCCACAGGAGCTCAGGAAATTAAAATGTTTAATGCATCTCTGATGCATACAGAATTAGCAGCAATACAGCAAACAAGATCTGCTTTCCTTTCCACCACACTGTGAAATAAATAAATAAATAAAAACACATTAAAACCCAGGCGCGTTACGCGGAGACACAGGCTCCTCGCTTCCCGTGGAAGCCCTTATCTCCGTCACGGCCCACAATGCAATTACAAGATTACAAGGCACACGCTGCTTCAGCATCTGGATCCTCCGTGCAATTGCAGGGATCCCTACAGAAAAAGGAAACCTCTTAATCTTGTGAGGAACGGCAACAATTTTACCTCGCTGCGTTTCACCCCATTTAAAACGCTCCAGGAGCTGCGTGCTGAGCGACCTGCAGCGAAGGACTTTGGTCTTTAGAGTTAGCCTTTCTCCACACATGCACTGCGAGGCAACTACAGGGTCAAAAAAGAAAACGCAGACCACTGTCTCCTGTCCAAAAACTATTTACATTTATTTTGTTTTGCTGCAAACTGTCTCATCTAAATTGCAAACACTGGGAGAAAGTTCGGACCAATAAACCTCCACTCCCATCTCCAGTCCCCAGCACGTTAAATCGAGACCACAGATCCAGCAATCCAATCTCCATAAACTTTATTCTCAAAATATTTCATTCCTGGCCACCAATCTTTAAATCTCCAATTGGATTTTGTTTTCGTAAATGCATTTTCCCACAGAGCTGGCAGAAAATATATTTAATTTCGAATTTCTCTAAACTGAAATAGTCAATATAAATGTCAATGTGTATTTGTGCTGTACAGCCTTTGCAGCAACACAAACCTCACGTTTCAGAGTGGGGTACGGGGTGCCTGTTAGCTTGTGTTGCACTTGCACACTTGCTCTAACATTTTATTTAATAAGGATGGCTAAATAATATGGAAGTATATATGTATTTACATTTTTTGTTTGTTTGAGTTTTGGGTTTGGTTTTTTTGGGGGGGGGGGGGGGGGGGGCAGGGCATGGTCCAGAAAGAACCATGTCATCTACCACTGCTTTGCAGGCAAAGGGAGAGGATGATGGAGACATCGGAACGACACCCATCCTGATGCGGGGGCTGACGTCTGTCACCCCATTTCTTCAGACCCATCCAGCATATTCAGCCTCCCGATTCTTGCTCAACAGAGGAGGGTGCAAACCCGCGGCACAGGGTTCCTCCTCTTCCCCCCACATTACGTGGCGCAGTTGCAGCACGAATTACTCAAAACAATTTCAATCTATCTAGCGCTAATGTCATTAGCCCACAGAGATCCTTTTGGAATAATTTACATTGAAACTGCCTTTAGATGCTAAATGAAAAATGTTCACACTTTAGTGAATGGGATTTGAATTTCAATCCTACCACATGTGGCTCAGCTTTATTCACGCTATTTATTAAACGAGGGGGGGGGAAGGTGATGCAGTCAATTACAAAGCAATTACCTGAACCGCCCCTGCAAACCTGTTGCTGTGTGCTGAAGGGACGGTTGCCCTTGACTTGGGCAGAACTTGCCTACAGGCCACCCGCCCGTCACCCAAAAAGGGGTCCTGACCCCCATGTATGCTCAAAAGAACCCCCCTCCATTGTGTCTGTCTGGCTTTGAAGGCTCCTGGCCCGGCAGCACCGCACCCGCATCACATGTCGTTCAGCCCCATTTCTCAGCCTTTCTGCCATTTCACCAACGCCCAGTGACTGGACAAAGCCACCCCACGCACTGGAACTGGGGGCAGCCCTTCGACAGCTGATTTCGGAAACTCCGCAAGCCACAGAACTGTTGTAAGCGCCTTTGCTCTGCTTCTCCAATGTATTTTAAGATGACTTGTGCAGTCAAAAGGTCACTCACTTTTTAATTTACTCCAACAAAGATTTTTATTTGCTAAATGATATTAGAAAGCCCACAGATTACTTTTTCCACTGTGTTCAAAACACACTAGCTGGTACACACGCCGTAACTCTGCACAAGGCTTAACATTACTGTAACAGCACTGACGCCACAAGGGTAATTAAGGCAAATAAGCCGAGCCTGTCCTGCAGGTACCCTTTGCTGCTTCAACATTTGCAAGCACCGAACCCACCCCACCATTTACCTTTCACTGAAATTCAGCGCAAGCACGCCCCAGCCGAGCCAAAATCCCAAAAGCTCTTGCTCCTAGCTTTGTCTCATAATGCTCATGCAAACTCCTCAGTTGTGGCCATGAAGCAAATCGTTCTCAAAAAAAGAAAGTTCAATCTGTTAAGTTTTAAAAGTTGCCTTTTGTCAAAAGCAGATAATGAAGGGTAAGAACCCCTTACCCCAGGTAAGGATCCCTTACCCCACGTAAGCACCCCTTACCCCATGGAAGTCACACAAAACTAATGGTGGAAGGAATCAAATAGAAGTGAAAAAGACTAAGAAAGCAATTTAATCCTTTTATTCCACCTTTTCTCCATTCATCATACAAAACCAAAAGCAAAAACGTTTTCCACTCTGGTTGTGTCCAAAACGATGCGTGAACTAACCGAGTGCAAAAACAGTTGCTTGGCGTCACATCAGTTAAAGTAAACGTAATGTTTGCTCTTCCCACCCTGCAGCTCTCCTCCGTTCCTGCTTTTGCTATAATTCAGGCCATTCCCAGTATGTCACAACAGCAGGGATAAGAAACAGACCCTTTATTTCTTTGTGAATTTATTTTCCTCTCTCTCAGTCTGAGGCTCCCCCCGTTTACCAAGTGTCTCCATCTGGAAGCCTCCCAGTGACCCAACTTCACAGACAAAGCGAGGATCCATAAGGGAAACGTTTTCATCTGGCAGGCGGTGTTTGGGTACTCTGGACTGACACTGCCAGGCTGACAGAGTGAAGAAAATCCGGCGTAAAAGCTCTATTGCATCATCTCAAGATTTAAGAATTTCCCCAAAAACACTTGCCTGCTACAGCAAACCCCTTCTCTGGCGCTCGCTCACCGCACAGAGCACACCAAGGAACGAGATGGGGACAGGGCTTCCCCGGCGGGGAGGCACCGACCCAGCCCGGCCCTTACACCGGTACTTCATTTAAGAGCAGGGAAGAGCACGAGAGTAAAAGCAACCCGCAGCTGCACCTGCACCCGTTTACCTCCTGCTAGATCCAGGGAGCCCTTCAGGCTTTTGACCAAACAGAAACGCCAGCGCGCAGTGCTTAAAACCAAGCGTAGGCTCAAGCTGCTTTGCAAGAGCTGTGACTAGGACAGTTTCACGTGTGCCAGGGTAACGAGAAATAACGTGGACCCTCTTTCTTCCCCTGGACCGCGCTGGCATTGCCCCAGGAGCACGCCAAGCCAGCAGTCCCTGACCTCTGCCGGGAAGGGCCATCCTCGTCCCGTGAACCCCGTGCACAAGTAAGTTAATTCCGTCGGACCAAGAGCATCCCGAGGACTGCTGCCTTCACCCGCCGACGTTTCGTGCTACCCGTTAGCTATTCTCCCCCCACACTGCGCTGCCCAGCAGCAGTAACACCGCTGACCCGCTCTGTGAGCGGTGAGGCTGGAGTGTTTCATCTCTGAAAGTTCTCTCCCAAGGATGAATTTTCCTGGAGCATTGCACAGCAATGCACCGGTGGCTTGGTAGGAGCCAGTCCACGCAGGAATTAAAGCCAAACGTTTCATAGTGTGTCTCTGAAAAAAGCGCTCCTGCACGCACCCGCCTGCTACAACACCAACCAGCGCATCCATTTTCTCGCCGAGGCAAGGCTCCATCCAAGCTTGGGCAACCCCGGCTGTGCCAGACCTGGGCAGCGCATCTCCTCCAACATCATACGCAAGCCAGTGGCCCTGATCTCAGCTGAATCTTCATTCTGAGACACCCAGATATTAAGATGGCTTTTACTGCTGAAGTTATACACCGTAAAAGAAGCGATGACAATTAAAGGATTAGGCACGTTACAGGTCTGCTGAAGAATAAAGTCTCCTCGACACGTACAGGGCATTAGGAAAAGATGCCAAGACCCACGACCATTTGCTGTGAATTTATGTTACTGCAAGCGAATGCATTAGGATCCCGATATAGAAAACGAATTATTGATATGTATGTTCCCTTCAGAAGAGACTCTCAGGAGACCCATTCCAGATTTAATGATAATCCATATTCCCCTTCAGAAACAGTAAACCAACTCTCCGATTTCCTCAGGACTGCCACAGACACATGAATCATTAGGATGCCATCATAACCCTACGTTCAGGATGCCGTAAACACCACCTAGAGCAGGGAACAGAATAAAATCCAGCCACAGCTTGCGAGGAGTCAACACCTCCCACATCTCTGTACGAGCATCTGCTCATTGTGTCCACGGTGGAGATGCGCAAGCCACGGCAAAGCTGGGGAGATGCTGTTGGACTCTGGCCCTTCTAATGAGTACGGGGAGGCTAAGGGAGAGGCTGGTTAGAAATGGCAAAAGTCACGTATTAGGAGAGATATAAGGAAAATACCGTTAGCAGCGATGATAAAGAACAGATTTGTACAAGAACTGTCACTGCTCCTTGAGCCGTTTTTCTCCTTTGCTTTCAGGGCTGCGCTTGTTTGTGTTAATGTATGCACACGTGTGTGTCATATTTTCAGAAAGCCTTTCACATTAAACTCTCATTTCTCCTCCAAAGCCATCCCGCAGTATTTCTCTGGAATGCATTAAGCAGCCCGACTGAACAATGCAATCCTAATTAGTTTGCAAACTACACAGCTCACCTCTGAGGGCGAGCAAAGCCCACGTAAATTAAAGCGAATTGGATCAGACTGTCCTAGGAATAGTCCTCCAGATTAGTGCCGCTGGAGCGTGCCATCTCTGAAGTTGCTTTCACCCCCCAGTAATAACTTACAAGGAGATTTCACCGACAATAGCAGGGAATTGAGAGATGTAAAAACATTTTGCAGTTTAATATGCCATGATGGGTTATTTTACATAATACAGAAAAGCCCATTTGGTCACTTACTAAAAGGAAAAGCCATCTTGTTCGCAGCGCGTATTCCCAGCTCACGAGCCGTAAGAGTAAACGACGCTATTACCGCCACGGCCACACAGCCCGTGTGGCACCGAGGTTGGGCACGGCGCATCTTCCGACCCGAACGCTAAAGGAACCTTTCGCAAAGTTTTGATGGTGACATCCCAGGGTTTATGCAGTAATTGAATAATCTACAATTTCCATTCCTGTCCTCGTGGACTAATCTGTAATAGTGTTAAGGGACTGTTATGATATTAATTAAATACAAGTCCTGCATACAAAATTGATACTCTGCATCTCCACCTCCACAAGGGAGTTTCTCTCTTAATAAGACTTACATCAAGTTTCACCTTTTTTTTTTCCTAAGGAGTTCATAGATTTTCATATTGTACTGAGATAACATATATCTGTACACGAGAGAACAAGAAATCTCGAGCATGCGAGCTCTGGCACGTTCGTCTTGTCCTCTGCACTCTCCGACCTAAATCCGTGGTGCCAGACCAGGTCCAGGCTGACGAGCGGCCCTCCCCGAGAGCCGGGGCTGCTGGCGGTGGCGGCCACCGCTCGGCTCCCTCTGCGCCCCAGCACCGGCCGGGAGCCCCCACCGACGGCCGCGCTGCGGCCGCCTCAGCCGGGCGGGCTCCTGGAGCGCCGGGCTCCGGCCAGGCCCTTGGCGAAGCCCCACCGCAGGTCGCGTCGCTCGGGCTCGGAGAGGGGACGCCGCAGGGCACGGGACGGCCCCGGCGTTGCGAACCCTTTGCTCCAACTTCTCTTCAGGCACCGGGGTTTGCAGAGACTAAAATGTCCTCAATGCAGGATAGAGAGCGACAGAATCGGCGCCAACCTTCCGAAATGCAGAGCACGAGAGGGAAATTTACTATAAAAAGGCGACCCCAGGTTAATTTTGGCAGCGGTTTACTAGGAATTCACGTGCAAGCGCCCTGGAAAGGTCCATGCCCAGGACCAGGCAAACGCACCAGCTGAGCCAGCGACTGTGAAGTCAGAGCAGCACCAGTCTGGAATGACGCTGAAGCAATTTCAACACTCCCCCTACTATTATTTATTAGTTAAAATTTTTAATTATGCGAATTGATTAGGAACACATCACTAGGGATCCTAATTAATTAGAATTTTAGAAAGGATCACGGACTGGAGATTCTGAATGGATTCCACACAGAATTGCATAAAGGGGTGTATTAAGGGAAAGGCCAAATTAACTTCTTTCTGGTTTATCCAGCGATTTCTAACAGGATTGTGCATCAGATTAACCAAGTAACATCCAAAACCTTCATTCACAGTGACACTAACCAAGACAATGGCTTGAGGATTTCAGGCAGTTATCATTTAACTTCTGCTTGGTTAATTAGCTTATTCCTCGTATTCATTATTTACTTAAATTAGCATATTCCTATTTAAAGTAGTTTATTCCTTATTTATGTCCTAAATTTGCTTTAGCTGCATTGTCCATGCTCACCAAATCCTTCCGTGGGGTCTGACAGACACCAACATCCCCAAGTATCTGGTGTAAAGTTTTTGTTTCAAAAGGCAATTTTTCTCCTTACCCAAAACTTGGAAATGAGGACACTCAGGAAGTAATTAATTATTAAATCCACTAATACAAATCCCTTCCCAGAACTGGCTGGTCAGTAGTTTCATGGGCCAATGTGTTTCTCCTTCTCGCCTACTAGCCGCAGCTCCCAAAGCTCTGTTCGGATCCTATCGATGCTCTTGGCTCTCGGCTTTGCAAGTATTTTTCCATCAGTGCGACGATGATACCTATTTATCTTCTGGCTGCAAGAGTCGCTGAGATGATCTGGCAGTGCCACAAGGCAGACAGTTATTTCATGCCCTGTTAAACCCTAATGTGGTTAACTACAGTATCGCTCCAACTTTGAAAAAAACCTTTTTTATTGTTTTAAATCTGTTGCCTATGTGTCCAAGTAAAGAACACCGCTTCCTATTAGGATGGGATCAGAAACATAAACCCATAACACTATCCATGAAGTAGCACGGTGTACTGATCGAATACTGAATTAAGAAGGTTAATCACACCCAGTTCTGCCCAAACGACACGCAGAGGTCAAGAAAACGAACTTTTTCTGCATTGTTCAGAATAGAGGTGGGCAGCAATCACTCAGTGCCGCCCGGGCAGCGCGGGGGGACAGCGAGGGGCATCAGGGCAGGGCAGGCCAGCGAGGGGCCGGGGCAGCAGTGCTGTGGCTTTTCCTCCGGCCTTCGGAAGCCACGGGCACGCTTTCGGGCACAGTCGCTACAAGAGATGCTTGTACAGCGGACCCAACTCTTCCAGACCCAGATTTATGCAGGGGTTCAATTTCAGACCCAAACCTCTATTTGCCTGTTCCTGCTGGTTTCTTTTCTTCTGTCCCTGCGTACATAAATTATGACGCCTTGAATCATCCGCTCCTTTGCATGCTCTGATACCCAGAGGAAAGAAATATTAATTTCTTTTCAACACTGAGATGATCAATCTAGATTTTCATAACCCTTAGTGCTACTTAACACGTTGATTTATGCAGAAGTTGCATTCCTCCAGTTTTGAGCCCCAGTAAAAATTGCTGTTAATTGTCCACAGCGTTGGCTCAAGAGCCGGGTTTGCACTCGGTGACTGCTTTATCTGCTGAGAGACCCACTGACCGCAGAACTGTCTGCACCCCGCATCTGCCAAAGCCAGGAGGCGCAGAGCTGGGTCTGATGGACTTTGCAGCAAGAAGGTTGAGGGATGACTTGATGAGAAGGCATAAGTACCTTCTTGGAGATAAAATACCCGGCACTAAAGGGTTCTTAAGCTGGAGAAAGACACAGGAACGAATGGCCAAACCCCGGCACATCCAAATCACAAAGCAAGCACGTTGACACTTATTTTCTTAAGTGGCGAATGTGATCAGCCTTGGGAAGAAAGCCTGAAAGCTGCGCGTTCTCCAGCTCCTGATACATCCAATTTCAGATTTGTTGCCTTCCAGAAGACACACTTCAGTAAAATATAAATCACTGGGTTCGGCACAGGGCTATTTGAGTTAAATACGATCGCCACCCACATCCACGCAGTCAGGCACTCTAGGAACCCAACAACTTTGAAAAAACATGTCAGAAAGTATTTGTTGAACCACATGTAGGTGTGGTAGCCAACGGTCACCACCACCCCCCCCCCCCCCCCCCGCAGGTAAGTTTTGCAGCACAGGTTTTGGCATTCTGCATTTTTAAAGTTCACAGAAGTTAGTTAAATCACGCTAGGCAAACCTGAAACAAAAACAACGCACAATTTCTATTATGCTGACGTTTTTTGGGGCTTGTCATAATAAAACATTGTTATTGGATGTAAAAATTATGGAACAGAGTTATGCCTCTCTGGTGTAATATAATGCAATCCATTTAATACTATTTTAAAACCCAAAACCTCATTAAAGCAGACAGAACCTAAGAATGACAAATCGCCCAGAAGGAAGCTGGAGCACAAGATGTATTCCAGGCGCTCGGCCGCTTCGCATTCCCCGCGCTCAATTCGGCAAACCCCCCGGCACGACTCCCAGAGCCGCGCCAGGGAGCGCAGGGTGCTCTCGCCCGGACACCAGGAAGGTCAAAGCCACACAAAACCTCTGCCAAGCCAGGCCTGGGGGGGCTGAGGTTGGAAAGCTCGGCTCAGCCCGAAGTCCAGCCTGAAAGCTATCGGACACGCCTCGAGATAACAGGTGAAGCTTTGCTGCCACCAAACACCACCAATTATTCCAAACGCTGCGAATGGTGCCATGTTACGCCCACATCACTGGGTGCAGCCTCCGACCCGCAGCAATGCACGCAGTCTGTTAGCTGCAGAAATCAATACAGCTTACACAAATACACACCCTTAAGGCTTCGCTATTCATTTGCTGAAATTAGAGCATTTCTTGATGACACAGCCAAATGCTACAATTACACATTTTAACACCCTTCTACCATTTTGGCCCCAAGTTCAGTATCAAATGCAGGGAACGCAGCCCTCTCGTCTTAGGAACTAAGCTAGGCAAAGCTCTGCAGCTGGACTTCTACTATCAGAAACTGTAATTCCTATTTAATAAAATATAAAAGTTAGATAAATGTACTACTTATCCACATCTGTGCAGACCTTTAACTCCAGAGGCGATCAGTGCGATCAAACAGCTCTTTCCTCACATAGACAGAGTTTAAGAAAGAACACCTGGTCAAATAACGACACTATTTAGAACAAACAGGCTTATTCCAGAAATACGTATCAAGTGAAATCACCCATCTGGATTTCTCTGAATGGCTAAATACCATCACTAGAGCAATGGTCTCCTTCAAAACATGCCTTGCAGCAGAGTCTGATCCTGGTCTGAATTCAACAGAAACCCTACTCTGCACACCAAAAAACCAAAAAACTAGCCGGTATTTTGTAAGAATCAAACCATACACATACAAAGTTTACACAATAAAAAAAAAAAAAACCAACGCTTAACAACACCCCCCACACACACCCACACCCCCCACACCCCCCCGATATTTGGCTACTGTTGTGCAGCACCTGTTCCAAAAAGCACATATTCTACCAAAAGATGCTCGGTGTGAAGACCCTTCAGTGTCCTTCTTCAACGCTGCAGCCATACAACCTCATGACAAGCAGAGAGCAGTAACACGGTGAAGCTGTATTCAAATTTTTCTCAGAATAGTAATCAAGAACATATGTATATTTTGGGGGCTGGGGGGGGAAGCTGGAATTCAGCAAATATAAATATTTTTCTGAACGTGTGGCCAACTCCATGTTGAACGTATTTGGGGAGCCATTGCTTCCCAGCCCAGCTACCACCCAAACCTGCCCCACTCCTACCTCCACTCCTTGGACCTTCAGTTTCATGTGATCCTCTCTGGTGGTTTTCCCATCTTTCCTTTTTTTCCAGCAATATCCATCTTTCCTGTATTTCACCTTCTTCCTATTGTACAGGATCATAGAACCATTCTGCGGTCTGAAAACAAGAAACAGTTTTGGATTACATAAAGAAAAAAAAAACCACCCTAGGAAAGGTTATGAAGCAATGTACTACAGACCAGCGAAAGTCTCTGCACAAAAGAAACACTCTGTATTTGGCATAATAGAAATTTTCACCTTTTGTTGCTGTTAACTGGATTAACTGATGTTTTACAATCTGCAAAATTTTACTTGAGAATCTCGTACCTAACGAAGTAAGTGTGCCAGTGAGAGGTATTAAAAAAAAAAAAAAAAAGGAAAGCTTCTAATAAAATAGCCAGTGTTTTCATAGGATTTATTATGATTGGGCTCAGCTACACACTGAAGATTAGGAGGACAGAAAGGTTAAGGAAAAAAAGGATTGTTATTATTTTATTATAGACAATCTCTCTCTCTTAAATGCGTCAGTAGGATTAGATAACAACCACCTCTAACACAGCACCAGAATATGGAAAAAAGCATTAGTTTATAGGCTGGTTTTGGTGTTCCACAGTGTTAGACATGGAATAACCTTCTCTCTTTTGAGCACCTCCTTGACTTCGAAGACGCATGAAAACATTTTCTGCTTAGAAGCCGTGCTGGTGCTTTGGACTACCAACAAAGGCACGCTGGCGCTTGAACAACAGACAGGAGTCAACGTCTTTTTGGTGTACAACGGTATTTCCCAGGAATGTTTCGCCCTCTGCTAAGCCAATACACAATAGGGGCACTTCTGCTGTAACACTACAAAATAAAAAACCCCAACACATCACTGCAAAGACAGCGTCATCCCACGCAGGCAGCAGTGCCGGGGATGCTGCAGGCATTTACAGCGCTGCATTAGTCACAGCGATTTGGCTTTAGGACACCAAGAACAGAACGAAAAACAACGACATTAGCAGCAGCAGCAGCAGCAATAAACAACTTTCACAGGAAAGCTTTGGCTGAAGCCTTTTGATAAAGCAAAACACTTTCCTTGTATGAACAAACCAAACGAACAGAAAGAAGCCTTTTAGGAGAGAGTGACAGGGTCCCCCTCCCCATCCATCATGTCACTCCTCGCGCCCCTTGACTTGTCGGTCAGTGGCAGCCAGGCAGCCTCAGACGGAGGAGAGCGATACCTGGAATTGCTAAAAATAAAACCCTGAATATTTTCATGCCCAGCCAACGCCAAATAAAGCGGTTTGTGTTCACGCAACATTGGCTCGTGACTTTGGAGCCATTCCGAAGGTGCAAAAACCAGTGCCTGGCCCAGCTGGAAAAGCACCCTTCTTCCCTCCCGCTTCCACGTGTCAGACAGCACGTCACCATGAAATGAGCACAAGAACAAGCTTCTGCAGGTACTGTCTCCTCATTTTTCTCTAACAAAACACTCCATTTGAAGACAGCCGCCTTCACCCATGTTTATCACGTAATAACAGGGCAGTAACGTTGATCTAAAAGCTGTTAATTAAAGAGTAACTCATCCCAATGCTCCATTAAGTGCATAAAGGCCTCTTGCTACTGAGGAAAACAAGCTCATGATGGTTTTCTACCGCCATCGCCCAGCTGAAATTACCTGGATCAACCAGTGCAACGCCCTTCCTCTGTCAAACAAACACCATCAGCAGTCGCGGGACCTGCTGCCAAAACCCCATCCTTTTCCCTTTTTCCCACATACATGTAAATATCTATTCCCTGTGACCAGAAGCTCGAGTGAGCTCCGTTCCCCCAGGCTACGGCTCCTCCTCTGCCCGCCCCTGCCCCAGCAGCCCAGCCCAGGGGCTCGGGGAGGCTGCTCCTCTCTGCTCCCGTGCATCGCCCTGAAAACAAACACTTGGGTGTCAGCGCAAGCACGGCCTCTATTCCACAGCCTCTATTCTATGTCGTAGACAGTGTGGGATTCGTTCAGCGCAGCTATTGCATATCTTGTTTCGGTGTTTACTCTATAAACCTCCAGTCACTGCACGTGTGGGCTCAAACCCTCCTCAAAACACCAAAGATCTCCCCCTGTCGCCGTCACGGAGACGTGCCCTACGGCTTACAACAAGCTACTGCGTGTTTGGGGCGAGCAATGAAAAGACAGCGCGGGAGCTGAGCTCCTGCCCAGCGCCTCGGCACTCGCACATGTGGCTTTTCGGAAAGCACACGCGTGAAGGACCTGGAAGTTTCCTGATGCGAGCAAAATCCTGCTTTTCTCGCAGTCAGTGTCGTGAGAGCGCACGGGTGAAGGGACCGCAGAGCCGAGCTCTGCCACCCCGTGCTGTTCTGCAAGGCCGGAATTGCGTTTCTGTTGGTTTATTTCCGCGGTGAAAGAAGAACAGGGCAAGAGGTCACTGCAAAACAGCTAATGAGATTCATACAAAATAAAGCACAACGAAACAAAATCTCTCAAGGATCTCTAGAGCAGCTGTCGATTTTGATAAGAGCATATCGAGTTGCTTTAAGGCTCATAGAAAGCGACTGGTTTTTAAAGATATCTTCACAAAATGAGAGGCAATTTTAACCCGATACACATTGCTATTGTACTCTGCTTGCTGCAAGGAAGAACAGAGAGGGAAGATCTCCTGTGCTTATCTCTCTGGCGCACAACCACAGCCAAGAGCAGCAAATTGATGGTTGCGGGAAGATTCAGCGGACAAGGTCCGACCGGGATTCCCAGGACGCACAGCAGTTGCGACCCCAACCCACGTCTCCTCACGGGGTTTTGCTGCTCAACCTGAATTCGGGGACTTCGCTCGTACCTTGGCAGAAGAGGGGGACGAAACCGCGTGCCTGAGCATGGGCTACCCCGGGACCGCAGCTCCCTGCGGGCACGTGTCCAGGGAGCCGGCAGCCGAGGCGGGTTGGCTCGCCCGCGTGCCACCAGGCACGGAGAGTCCTCCTCTGAGTTAAACTCCACCTGGAACCAGGGCAATAACAACAATACTGGAACATTAATGGCAATTTTCTTGATTTGATTAGCTGCTACTTTGCAGCAACATAGTGCTCTTTTCATTAAGGCAGGACTAAACGGAAAATAATAAAATAGTATTTTAATACCTCTGTTCAGCTGAAAGCAGGCAAGCCAGCGTGATCCAAACCCACCAAGAAGCCTGTTTGTGCCGGCAGCGTGAGGTGTTGGGGCTGCTGGGGGGTCAGTGGGCCCCTGCAGAGCCTGGCTGCCGTGTGCCCCCCTCATCCCCCCTGGGGGGGGCGGCTACAGCCCAGTTTTGCAAGTTTTGCATCGCGTGTGACAAAGACCAGACCCGTGGCCGTGAAATGGCAGCACGGTCTCACAGCAAGTCGCCTCACCTGCATTTGCTCCACATCAAACCAGGCTCCTCTGCTTACTCACTCCAGCTGATTCCCCAGGATAATGCAGAAAGGTCAACAGCATTTCCCCCTCCGCTCAGAACAAATCTGTTTGCAAAGAGCCAAGAAAGGGCGTGTTGCTCTTGCAAAAAAAGAGGCAACGAACAGACAGAAAGGGACTGGGAAGAAGCAAACAGAGCAATCCTAAACCATGACCCCCCAGCAGCGGAGGAGACGAGCACTTTGCCTGCCTTGCTCACGTACAGCACATCACTGTACTCAGTCACGGCTGGGAACGCCGACCAGCAAACCTTCGCCACGGCCACCGCTGCTGCTGCTCTGCCAGCAGAGATGCACACCGCATCCTCAGATTCACCCCCCTCCAAAACCCCCGTGAGCCCGGGCACGATGGCGGGGACCTGCCCTCGGCATCAGCAGCCGGGCACGCCGCTTGCCCGCCTCCCCCGAAGCTGCACCGAGCGAACGCCTGAGCCCCGAAACAAGGGCAGCCGGGCTCTTGGCAGAGACGGTGCAATTATTTCTGGTCCCACTGTGGGGAGCTTGCAGGATGGTCTACTTGCTTACAGACCCAAATAGCAGGCAGCACAGTCACAACTCTGAATTTCCTCTCTTTTATGAGCCTGTGGCATTTAAAAGCTGCCTGATCTCTATTTAGGTTTCTTGCTTGTGGCCTGAGGGAAGGAGGGGAAAGGACAGGAAGAGTAATTGCAGAGCAGAAAGCCTTTTGTCTTCAGTATTGATGAGATTGAGATGCTTCCCTCCCTCTCCCCGTTATTTACCACCACGTCTCTCTCATAAATTGCCACAACAGCGTATGAGCTACTCTTGCCCAAATTGTTCCTGCTACAGCCAGGAAGGAGATGCTAAATTCCATTTTTGGACTTATTTTCAAAGCGAACAATAATACCCTGTGGTTGATTGGTCTCAGGACCTGCTGGTTGCTTGGGGTTACCCGAGGCTCCTGAGGATGCTCACCTCCAGCTCAGGACCTGTCCAGGCCACCAGATAAACTGGAGTTTCTCTCAGTAGCAGAGAGAGAGGCGGTAATGGAGTGCTTGTACCAGCAGGAAACACCGGGGATTTCCAGGGAAGATTTTCCAGAAATGTCATTTTTGATCTGGCACCAAGTTCAACTGTGCATACCTACTACCTCTAGTGCCACGTCCTGTTCTAAAGGGTTTTTGTTTCTTATCTATAAAGTCCCTTACTTGGACAATAGGACTCTACTTATCTTATCATGAACACGAGCCAGATACAAGAAAGGAGCAAAGAAAAAACAAGTTAAGATTAGGATATTTTGGTCAACTGATGCTTTGCATCTGCCCCTCCACTGTGCTCATAAATTAAAGTCCCTTTGTCCTAAATGACCGAGATGTTCCCCTAATTACGTTACCGCAATATTAATAAGGCTGTTCCATGCAACTAACTCCCTCTAAATTGTCTCATCAAGATTTGGTAAATGTCAGACGTATCATTTAATGAAAACTATGTTTTACTGCCTAGGGAGCTCGGGCTGCCGAAAGGGAATCGCAAATACTGCAAAGCCAAAAGCAACTCTTTTTCCGGGACAACAGAATAAGATCAGCCAGAACCCTTCCTCAAGAAGGTCTGTGGCTCTAAAATTACTTTTTTATTTTATCATCTTATATTTATTTCAATTCCCTGCCAAGGCAGGTATTTAAAGCAGCTCAGTTCTTCACAATAAAACCACAAAACCAGGTGTGAAGCTGCTCACGGGGGGCCTTGCCAAAGCCACAGCAGCAAGGTGAGTGCTTGCCAGCGAGCCGCTGGTCGCAGGAGCTGGGGAAAGGCTGCCTCGGCAAAGCTGGTGGCTTCCTCTCCCGGCCGATCCGAAGGACGCGGTGGTCAGCCAGCTGCCTGCTACACCATCCCCCGGAGACGGAGGGGGACGATGGTTAGAGCAACAGAGCAATAAAGCAGAAGGGTATCAACACCAGACACTTTCTGCACTGCACTGGTGCAATAAGCAGCAGCCACCCCCAGTGTGTAGGTGATGAAGGCCCCCTCCATCCCCCCCTCCCGCCCCTGCCACACACTGCACTGAGAAATGGCTCCTGCTAACAGTCTTGATTATGCTATTTTTTATCCTGCGTAACTGTTAGCTTTATTTTCTCTGGCTATGAAGTTATCACGGAGCCAAGGGACAGCAAAAGGGGACTATCTTCCATCTTCTGAATCTATGCACGATAATAATGAGAAATTAACTTCCACTCTCCCAGAGGAGCAACCTACTGATGCAGAAACTAGCTGGGAAAAGCTGGAGTCTTGGAGGAAGCCTTGGGAAGAGAGACAGAGCCTTGTAATAAATCATTACACTAAATCATTGCCCTTGCTTCCCAACTAACACAAAGAGGACAAAGTCCTTGAATTTACCCTCATCCCGAGAACCCAAATTCCTCCCACGGGTGTAAAACAAGCCAGCAACAAGCACAGGGACACCCTTCTCTGAGGAGCTGTCTTGCTGGAAACCAGAGCCGTGTATAGGTTTGCAGAGTGCACCACGTTTCTGTCCCGGAGTACAGCAGGACTGGCTGATGACATCGTGGTCCAACACGCTGACATCACTCGTACATGCGTCCCAGCTAATCCAAGCAAGCGCTAAAGCAGGAGCCATGGTTAACCATGACTGTTTTCTTCAGCAGCTTTGTTAAGTTCCTAAGAGAGGAGTGCAATCGTTCTCCTGCTGAGCACATCTGGAGGAGCTTCCCAGACTCAGGGTAAAACAATGTGCAAGTCGTGACACGTTGCACAGCACGACAGCACCATGTCCCGACACACCATGCAACACAACACTGCTACGGCAGGAGCTGGTGCTATTACACACCACAAGGTATTTCTACTTTTTAGCCTCCAAACTCGCAAAATGCACGTCCTCCTCCTGTTGCACGTTCTTTATTACTGACAAGGAATCAAAATCTGTCACGATGATTACAATGAAGAATCCCATTCGACAAAAAAGTCAAGGCAGGCCTCCCTTATCACATGCCTTAGCGGAGAAGCAGGGAAGCTCATGGAGAGGGACGGGTCCAAGCCCACCAGTGGGCTCCACCAGCCACGATGCGTGCGGCTACAGCTTCACCCAGACGACGGCTGCAACACAAGCATGGGGCAAGGTGGAAGGGGAAGGTGGCCCTAGAAAGAGTTATTGTCACAAGAAATATTCTGCAAATATTGGAAAAAAAATCATGCCTCAAAATAGTCTTCTCAAAAACTAATTAAACTAGAGAGAGAGCACCGAGACTACAATACCCACGGGAAATCACGTACCTCTTTGGACACACTGAGAAAAATTGTGTGTGGCCAACACGGGGCACTTTAAAATAACACAGAGCATATATAATAACATCAGACAAGACTGACGCAGGCCCGTAATTCCCTCATCTGATACTCGGACAATTTGCTTAAAAGCATCATCTATTCAGTCTATGACACCGACTCGCTTTGCTTCGCTGGAAATCACGTTTGGTCGGTTCCGGGCCATACCCGACGGCATCAGCCTCTCCTGGATCTCATCCGGCAGCAGAGATCCCTCGCCCACGACATCCCCCCTCCCTGCCCGTCCGTCCCAAGGGGGACAGAGCACGCAGCATCAGCAGTGAAAACCCACACCAAAGTGGCGGCTGGATTTGGGAACGGGGAGACGCACCAGGAGCGAGTGTTCCCAGGCACGTCCCTTCCCATGCAGCATTCCAGGGCAGGCACGGGTTTATCCTGTAGAGCTCTGCTCCATCTGGGGCCATCAGACATTCCAGGGGATGGATTTCAAGTAACCACCTATTAAATTCTCCTTCTTTTTCTTTTCCCCACCATGTGCACCTTTAAAGCCCTTGCACTGCAGCTCTCCCTGGCAGGGCAAGGAGGGATGCACGGGGACTGCCGGTCGGGATCACTCCCCACTGACAGCAGGATGTCAGAAACACTTCATCTCTTGTTTCTTGTTTCAACAGAAGAAAAAAGTCTGATGACAGAGGTTATTTCTCCCCTGAGAAAAGCTGCTCTCCAAGTCTTCATTTACCTTGACATTTCCCCTGCACTGTACCAACAGCTCACTGGAAGATCACAGCCCGAACGGAAAACCAAACGAGGAATCTCGAGCAGCCACAGCCCGGGACTCCTCACCCTGGCATTTCAGAGCAAGCCCATCCTTGGCCAAGCAGACACCCAGACACGGGTGTCGGTGCAGGGGGCCACCGAGATTCACTTGTTGGCATTAAGGAAGGGGTGACCCCAAGGCAAGGCACAGCCTAACGCCTCTGTTAGAGGGCGATCATCACCGCGCCACCCAGGCACAGATCTGAGGGATGCTGTCACAGGCACCCATAGTTCTCTTCCACATGGAGAGTTTTAAAACAATATTTACACAGACAAACGGTTTCAGACGTTGAGGAACTCGTCCATCACAGCTGTATCACTGGCAGATCACCAGGAATTTGTTTTATAAACATTTTTCCCCCTCCCCTCCCAAATACATGTTTGGCTTTTACCCTCAGGCAGGGACACGCGCTCACCCTGGAAGAAAAGAAATCCCAGCATACGTTCAGCCTTTCTCACGGGACCACAAACTGGAGAAAAGCCCCTCACAAGAACTTAATAGAGATGTTCGGACTTCGCCGTGTCTGCTGAGGACCCAGCAGTGTGTCACCTTGCAGGAAGAGGCCACCACCATTAAAGTCCCCGTTGCCCTCACTTGAAGTTGAGATCATTAGTGCAGCAACCGAGGGAATTCCAGATTACATGTTTGGAATTTATCTGGTCTTGGAACTCTGCAGAGATGAAATAAAGACTTCAGAAGAAGTCTTTTTATCCATGTAGGAAGAGATATAAATCATAAAAAAATGTAAATACACTGGATTTTTTTTGTCTCTAGAATGAAACGTCATTTGCATTTGAGATGAAAGTGAATTTGTTTTGTATCTGTGATACTTAAGAAGTTAAAGTCTAAAATAACAGACTTCGCAATTTTATCCAGAGTTGCAGTTAACGCGATGGCTAATCCCATCAAGGGGACATTAATTGGTGTCTAGATGCTCCTTTTCATAGCAGCAGTAGGCCATAAAACTTAATCCTTACCTCCTCTTTCCAGCATGTAGCCTCTGTGTTCATCAATAAAAGCAATGCTATTCATTAAGTACGGGAGTAATTACCTACAGCTTCAACAAACAGGACTGAACAAGCGCACACCAGTACAAAGCTGGTTTTCAGGGTACATTTTGAAGGCTGAAATACAAGCTACAAAGCACTCAAAGCGCTTGGCACTTTTTTCTGGTGTGTGCTCGGGCACCCACTGACCAACCTTACCCCAAAATCAGTTCCTTGGGGCTATTTAAGGAACGATTGGGACGCCAGTGCTGCAGAAATGCATCTCCAGCTACTTCTGCTTGCACGGTATGCTGCTACAGAGGTCAACCCAAGTAACATCTGGAGCTCTACTGACTTAAGCAGGACCAAAGTCTGTCCTAAACCATCTTCCCAACAGCAACAACTCTGCAGCACAATGCAAACAGGTGCAAAGCATGGCAGATTTGTCCACGGGCGGTAGCACAGCAGACCCTTGCCCATGCCTGTGTCCCCCGCCAAAGTCCTCAGAGGGCTGCAGAGACGGAGGGCAACAGGGCAGCTATGGGGCAGGCATCTCCACTTAACAACAGCTCCAACCCGTAGAGCTTTTCCTGTCCTAAGACCTATTTTTATGAATGTGCTGGAAAATCCTGTACGTTTTTACTCTCCGTACTTGTTCTTGACACAACTAGAAAATAGGCAACAGTGATAACAGCACTAATAATAGTAATACAACTAATAACAGGATTTGACTTCTCAGTAAACATTTACTCTGCTGCCTTTTACGCTGAATGGTATCGTGTTTCGTTGCCAAAGAGTGAACTCCATGAAAGATTCATCCAGCATCTTTGTGTATCATGGTTACTCAGACTGACTAATTCAACCATTAACAGTTCTCTTATTTTTAGAGCAAATCAAAAAAAAATCAGGGGGGAAAAAAAATATCTGTATTGTCACTGCTTTTGACATAAGAGACAGCCATCTCCCCCTATCCCTGCTTTGGTTTCTGGAGTCTCCATCCCTGTGTCTCCCTCCACAGCACCATCTGGATGTCGTCCTTCCCTGATTTACACCTCAGGGCACATCAGTTAGAAACTGCAGCCTTGTGAAAGTACCAACAGCCAAACTCTGAGTCAGAGCAGGGTTTTTTTTCAGGAAATAATTTCTGTGTGCCATTACGATTTTGAGCAGCCCAAAATATTGAATATTTAACACCTCCCAAAGGAGGGAAATGGAAGTCAGGCGGCTCCACTGCCAGACCTCGCACTGCCAAAGCCACAAAGCATCCCCAATCACCCTGACTTGTTCCCATGCCTCCATTGACCAGATCTTCTTCTCAACTCAAATATCTGTATCTCGAGACCACAAATGGATCTCAAAAAGAAAATAATCATCTGCTGAAGAAATGTTTCATTTGGAGGAAACAAAGGAACTGGAGGAATTTCCAGGGAGTTTATAGGTTACGCATTATTTTAAATCACTTTGTCGCCCCGGGTAGCTCGATGTACTTTACTGGTATAAATACATGCCACATCGATTTGGCAGCACGGGTCTATGCCTGCCTTCAGCAGAGCAACCTCATTCAAACCCTTGATGTCGGGGAAGAATTTCCCTGAGCTTCGGGGTGTCTGGAGTTCAAGCACAGCCCTTGGCCCTGAGCACTCCCAGGGTAAATTCGGAAGCTGTTAGGCACTGCCTGGGGGCAGCTACCTCCACCCCTCTATTCTTGGGATAACACAGCAAGAAACAGTCATTTGACTAAATGAAAAAGAAAAACTAACCCAAACTCTTCTTAATTTAGGGGCAAAGGAGAGCAAGGAAACAGAGGACAAAACCCCACCGAGGTCCTAGAAAAGCCACATTCGGAGATGCACTTCTTGCAAACTAATTTGCAGGGGAAACAACCCATGAGCAGAAGTTCAGCCAGCGGGCGGCCTCGTACGCGCTCTGATCGCCCAGAGAACGTGCCCTTTCCTGCAGCGCTGCTGTAACGCGCCCGCGGGCAGGGTCACCCGGGGGCTGCTCGCCAAGGCCGGTGAGGCAGCTGCAGCTCACCCCCGTGGCTCCCCCGACACCGCCAGACAGGCGAGCGCTCCTCTCTCCCGCAGCGCAGCACGTCAGGCCTCGGGTCAGCCCCTCGGACGGAGGCTCAGGGCGCAGCAATACCCTTCTGGAAACTGCGCTGTCCCAAAGCTGTATCTTCAGTCCAAGCAGCTAGCAACAGTATTCCCAACATTTTTTACTGAATAACATGATAATTCATGTGTCGATGGTTCTAAGCTCTATATCAGATTTGAAAAAGAAATTAGAAACAATCTTTATGAACTCCTCAGTATGCCGAGCAATTGAAACCTCCTCATAACTATATAGGACCAAAGCTAGAATATTAAAATTGTCATTAAGTGGAATGCACACGAAATGCTGAAAAGTCTTTTGGCAAATTATTTCTTGATATAATGACATGCTATAGACCTAAATCTTAGTACAAGGCATGAAAAAAGACAGTTAAATCAACTTTGTTCATTTAAATATAATTTTAAAAGAACCGGCATTCCTCTCTTTATTGCTCAAGGATCTTTATCAATTTTTTTAGCCCTCATTTATTTCTCATCCTTACTCCCACGGGGATGCCATTTGATTTATTGGGAATTAGTTCTTACAAGTCATGAATGCTTTAAACTGTTTTCAGATTAATCATCCCGGTATCTGTTCACGTACCGAGGAGAGCCCCCGCTCCATCTCTGCGTTCACACGCACCCGAAGGGCTCCCAGCCCGCTCTGTGCCAGCGGCCGTTCTGCGTTATCGATTGCTCTCTCCATGGAAACGGGTCGTTATGGCAAGGACCTGGGGCTCCAATTAACTTTTAAAAAAACTTCTTTTGAGATGGCCTCGTGCTGCAGGCACTATTTTGGTCATGCCTCTACCGCAGGCAGCTTTAGAGCGAGGTCACCTCCCGGTGCAGCGGTGATACCCGCACCCGCAAATGCTGCCCCGTTCTTACTGGGGAGGGAGACAACGGAAAAAAATTCTGTCTATGTATTTAATTCCCTTCCAGTTCAACTTTGCTGCTCATCGCAGCCATCGGCTCAAGGCTAACAAGGTTTTCCCCAACCAAGCGGAGCTATATCTCAGTTTGTCCAAAACACTGTATTCTGGGGAAGCTGCCAAGATGCCATTGACGCCCGTGTCCGTGGGCTCCCACGGTGCTGCCTGCCCTGCCCTGCCCAGCAGCTGGCGGGAGCCGTGCGGGGTCTGCTGGGGACCGGGAAAGCCTCGGAGGGGACGGGAGGAGGTCTGCGCCACACTCAGAAAGTGCCGATGGGAAGGAAAAGGTTTCTGGTTCTCCCTCCGCTAGCAGCACAGAGCTTGGCTCATGACTTGAGACACTATAGAAATCTGTGAATATTTGAAAATTGAATAATAACTCGTTAATTATAAATTTTAATTGAGAACCACTTCAAAACAGAATTGCAGTTCGACAGTTAATGAACTTCCATCACTGCAGCAAGCGAAACGGCTGGAGGAACAGCGGGGGCAGACCCCACTGTCCTCCGGGCATCTGGAGAGATGTTCGGCAGCACTGAGACTAACCAAGGAGCTGGGGGGAGCCGGGGCTGGTGAGACTCTGGCTGGAAGCGCCGGCGACACTCGGATGGGAGGGAGTGAACTCCCAAACTTTGCTCCAGCACAGGAGGAGGACTGATCCCTATAGACAACATACAGGCGACGGCAGCGGGGACTTCAGGAAAGACACTAAGCTTATAAGGAACCATTTGTTTGCCTCCTCCCACCATTTTGAAGCCTTACAAATTGGCACCTACCAGCTTTCAGAGCAAACGCAGCCCCTGAAAATGAACCTGAAGGAGCAGCAGAAACCCCAGGCACCACTGGGTATCCGGCGCGCTCCAGCAACAGCCACGGCACGGAGAAGTGCCGCATCCTGCATGTGCCGCGTACAAACTAGCACGGCAGCGGTCAAAAAAAGGCACGAAGATGTTTGCCCTGACGGCATTGGAGAGAGGAGGAAGAAGCCACCAAGATGTCTTCTGCCTGACGGTGACAACACGGCAGCAGGCGCGACGCCTTGGTCCTTGCAGCCTGGATCCCCCGCAGCCGCCCTGGCGTCCCACCTCCCCTGACACGCAGCCTCTTCCCAAGGCCGGGGAGGGATCGGGAGTTTGTTTTCTTCTTCTTGGTGTGCTCGCAAGGGATGTGCGAGGGAGTGGGAGGAAGCCTCCTGCAGAGCCCCGGGGAACACTCTTCCGGAGCAGGGGTTTGCACAGCACTTAGCTCCGGTCTGGGAGCGGTGTCAAGATGCAGAAATTCATCTCCCACCAGCAAAGCAAGGCACGGCAGAGGATGTGCAGAGCACTACGGGAAGGGCGGGGAGAGGAGGCACCATGCTGCTCATCAACCACCACCGGGTCCCTCTTTCCAAGCAAAAGTATTTTATGCAATATTGCAATCTAATTAAAAAAACGTCGATTTACCCATGGACTCAGTTGATTGCTGATTAATAGTAATTATGTACGTAAATCTGGATTAACCTGGAAACTGGAGGCGCTCGGGCTGTCAAATAAGCCGGGCTGGTGGGCCTGGCTGCTTTCAGTCCTCAGCCAGGACCAGCGGCTCTTTCCAGGGCTGAAGCTCAGGACCAAGCCCACAGCCAAGGCTGGCTTTAAGCAGATGGAGCAATGGAAGCCGCCCTGGCCTCGTCCAGGAACAGCGAGCGCTCCCTCTCCTCCCCAGGAGGGCAGAGCTCAGCTGCACCCACCTTCCAAGTGAATTTACGAGCGGTGACACCGACCGAGCCTGAACTTGACCTTCGGCACACGAGCTCTCTCCGACAGTCACTAGTCACACTCTGCACTCGAGGCACACGCTTAAACACCCTGCAGCAGCCTGTTTTAAGCCCCTCCTCTCTTTCAAATTAACCTCAGGAATATAATCTATTTATTTATATCAATTTAGTCCCATCAATTAATGATGACACAAGGCAATTAACTAGAATGCCAGACAGTAAAAAATAACCACATAATGCCTTCTTTAGAGGAAATCTATTATGTAATCCCAATCGGTCTTCATTAACACAAAGTATTCCAGTAAAAGGTAGTAATCTAGTTATGGTCTGTGAAATATGAAGATCCGCAAAGTAATTTTTCAGAATTAAGGGTATTTTTAGCAAATGGAAAGGAAACATTTTGCATTTTTCCTGCAAACCCTCGCAAAGCCCGACAGAGTGCCATAACGTACGTACCAGCACCGAGCAGATTGTGCGATATCACAAAAAGAGGCATTAAATTAGCCATTATCACTACAATGAGATGCAAAGCAGCTTCCTAAGCATCTCCCTTCCCTGCGCTGTTTGGTTTCTGGATCAAGCCAAGAGCAAGACGGCATCGATTTTTCCATCCCTTGTCCAACACTTGCTGTGCAAAGACGCAGACGCCAGCACCAGGAAAATGAATCTCCGACTCCTAGCCACAGCGGTCCTCAAACACCCTGACAACCAGGTTTGGGGCTGAAAGCATTCAAATGAGTGTTCCACAGTTTTATTCAAATGATGACTCGATATACCGCTCACCCGTGTCACCAGCTCTTTGTCACACGGGCTCTTGACCATCGCAACGGAAGGATGCCACGATGCGCCCTGGCCCTGGCTCCTTTCCTACGCCGCCAGCTGGAAGAACCGAGCAAACGACTTGTGCGCAGAAAAAGATGACTTACTCGCTCCACTATTTAATGTGACACACTTCAGAATTAATACATTGAGCATTTTAATGATACCAATCTAATCTATCCATTTTATATAGTAAAGATCCAATTATTAGAAAAATTAGATCAAAAGCTTACATGAATCCACAGAACGACCAGTTTCACAAGGAAACGCACATTTTCCAATTTTAAGCCTTAGTCGCCTTCAAACTTATTAATAAACTAGTAGATGATAAGAGAGACTTAAACCCAAACACTGAAAATCCTGCACAAAGAACACAAACAAACACAAAGGTAGTCAACCACTTCTCCAAAATACACCAAAGCTGTTAAGCACTCTCGACTTAAAAGTTTATAATGAAGCAGCTTTAAAAATCCCAAATTCCTACAGGAATGTGTTTACAATACAAACTCAATTATTGTCTTATTCTGATGCTTATCTTTTCTTAGACCCTCTCAGCTCATCCTACTTTTGAATTTAATTACATTACAGTATTTTTAGTTGAGATGAAATTATACATTTTGAGATTAATTTAGCCTGAACTAACTTTTGATAACAGACAATCCTTTTCCTATCATGCCCTAATTTGAGACCATCCACGTTAGCATGAACCGCTCTCTTAACCCTCGTGTCACTCCCCCAGTGAAACCGCACTGATGTCTCCAAACCCAGCGCGGCATGCTGGGCATCGAAGCGTAAACATTTACCCAGTTTCCTTTGGTGAAAACCCTCCTGTTTTGCTCTTTCCTCTGTTGTTTTCCAAGCCCAGGTGGGCAGAGAAGAGTCAGGCAGCGACTGTCCCCACTCGCTGGCACCAGAACTGCTGCGAAGGCCAGCACGACCTTTTTCATTTGTTTAAAAAAAAAAAGGAGCCTCGTATATGTTTACATACACAAGATTTCCAGAGATAATTAAAAAATGTAATTACAAATTCATCCTGGCTATTTACTTGGGAAAAAACCCCAACCCAATCCTCTCACAAATACTTTCTTAAACAGAACTGATATAATCCAGAATATTTTCACTTTAAAAGCATACATTTCATCACTTGATCGGGGTGCTTTGCTATCTTTGCAGCGGAGGCATTTTACTACCATTTTAGCTTAGCAGTGATGAGTTCACGTCCTGCTATGTTTGTAATCTACATAACCATCACCAGAAGATGCAGACGGACAATCCAGATGCTCTCAGAAGCGTTCCAGGGACTGGCACTCGTCCCCTGCGGTTCACATAAAATCCTTCCTTGGCATTTCCACCCGGTGAGTTCCAGGTTTTATGACGGTAACTAGATTTTCTCCTGTGGTTCAGGAAGCCCTTTACAGCAGCTGTGCTTTGGGAAGGTAACGCCCCCTCTCCCCAGCACGGGATGCCGGGGGAGCGGACGGGACGATGCTCGCCAGCTTCGGCTGCGCCGTCCCAGTGCTCGTGCGGTCGGCAGGAGCCTGAGCTCGGCTTCACTCCCCTGGGGAGAGCAGCCACCCGGCCCAAGGGAAATAAACAGTGCTGGGGTTTGGGACATGCATTTGCTCCTGGTGTGCCCCCAATGCTCTGGGTTTGCAGCACTCGGAGGAAAACACGGGTTTGTGGGCATTTGCCATCTTTGCCCAGTTAAAGAGGGACCCAGACGTTTTGCATTTCCCGAAGTTCACTTACAGCGAAAACAAGATTATTCCAGTGAATCAGAGGACGATGTTCTTGCAATGACACCGCAGGTCTGCAATCCAAGGGGAAGCGTGAGATGAGAATACAGGCCCAAAGCACACTTGACGCAAGCCCCCCTCCAAGCTGGCGGCTGGAAGCCCCTCTCCACTCAGCAGGACCCTGTCGGGAGGTGAATCTCCCCGCTGGACACCCGGCCATTCCCGCGGGATCGCCCGGCACCGCGCTGTCCTCCCGTGCACGGAAACCCAGCCTCTCCCAGGGCTCCCACATTGGCTTTCATCCGACCACGGACGCCACAGTTTCCCTCTCACCTGCCTCCCGCAAGCTGTTGTCTGACAACTGTCAAATCCTAAGCGTATTTAAGATCTGCCTTCTTAACGTGCCCAGCTTAGACACTCAATCTAATTACTGTAACTGAGTTACAAGCTGTAATTGTGCTAGCACTGCGCAAGATTTTCACTTTCTAAACCTTGACCAAACTATGATTAATATCAGTGAGAAACCAAGATTAAACTTTAGCTTCCATTGACTATATTGCCATTAGTGGCTCCTAAACAGTAGGAAGCAGGATTAATCATTAAAAATACATTTAAAAAAAAAATCTAAACCGCACCATTTGCTCATTATCTTGAATGTCACGAGGCCATTCAACAGAAAGGTAACAGGGAAGCAGCACCGAGAGCAGCGCAACAAAAGCAACTGCCACCTCTCTAACCTGACGGAGCTCCCACGGGAACAACCCCCACCACCCCCAAAAAAGACCTGGTCAGCCCTTGATCTCCTCCAGAGCGCTCCTCTCCCCTGGCCCGAGGCAGCCGCCACCGCCGAGGTGAGCCATCCTCCCGAGCCTCGGGTTACGAAATCCCATCCAGCAGCGGGGATTTCAGCAGAGGCAGGCGGACGGAATAAAGGAGGGTGTATTAGATCCAACGGTCCCTTCAGACCTGGGATCTGTGCGACGGCCCTGCAGGCTTTGGAAGAGACCTTTTTTTTTTTTAATTTCAGGAGTCAAGGAGATGAGACGGAGGATTGAAGAGAAGAAAACAGAGCAGCATTTAGAAAAGCCCAGGAGTAAGACTGGAGGGAGAGGAGGAGGCAGGGCAAGCAAGCAGAGCGGCAATTATAAAACCCTCCAAATCTTTAATAAACTAAATTCAAAACAAAGATCACTGGCACTGTAATTAAAGGGAACGATTTATCAAAAAAATATTTGCCGAACAATTTAGAGCTGGTTAGATCTTCTAACGCGGTCTGGGATTAGAAACGCCATTGAGCAGGGCGACGCTTCGCCGGGCGGCTGCAGCTGGCACCCGGCATCTGTATTTCATGTTTGTGCGCGCGTCCCTTCCCAGAAACAGAAGCAAGGTCAGGGCAATGAGGTGGAAAGGTCGGGATGCAAAACGAATGAAAGCCCCAGCCAGCGGAAAAGGCTGCGCACGGCTGTTCGCGCAGCATCACCACCAACGCCGACGGCCGAGGAAGGGGGAGGCAGCCCCTGGAGCACTCAGGACAAAGAAGAAATAGGCTGTTTTCTCAAAAAAAAACCACCTCCAGACAAAAACCCCAAGGCCGCAAATCACAGGCTTCTCTCAAGACTCTATGGGTGTCCTTGATGCCTGAGGATGCCGTGCTGGACGCTGTCCTCCTGAGGACTTTCCCAAATCAGACCCCCAGGAAGTTCCTAGAATAACCGAATTTGGAACACTTAGGACAGCAACTTTTGTTCTGAAGACAGCTCTTCTCTGTTTCCAAACACCAAGCGGATTACGATGGGAACAAACTAATCCAAATGCCGGAGCAAAGGTCTCGGTGGGTACCTGGGAAGAAGTGACATCTCAGCGGTGGCTGCTCAGGAGCTGTCGCATCTGCCCTGTGCTTGTTGGGTGCTCGACCACAGCTTTCTAGCCCACAGCACGGTACGGTATACAAACAAACACACCAGTAAACCAGAGAGCGAGAAGTCAGCAGCCAGATAAATCACGACTAAGAAGTCTGCAGCTCGCCACCCAGCCAATCTCTCTCCCCTCCACGAGGTCAGCGTCACCAGCTTTAGAAGTTTCCCTCTGAATATCGCAAAATAGAAATAAGAAGCAGGACAATGGAAAATCCTGACTCTCGGCCATGTTTCACCTTCGCGTTGGCGGCTGGGACAACGCGTTATTCAGTGAAACGAACCCTCCCTTACGCACAAAATATTTTCTTGGTAACTGGTCCAACAGTTTCAACCTTTCTTAGCTGCTCGCAAATCCTGTTACACAGCAAAGATTTGTACCAGGGCTTTAATTTACTTACTGCACATAAACCCGGCAACTTGGCCGCATCATTTCATGAGTCACCGGTACACCCGAGGGCCCGGAGAATCGTGATCCTCGTTCCAGCAGCACGCGGTGCAGCTCCGTGTTATAACCCCAGGTAACGCACTGCTCATGGCATCCTGCCATCTCGGGAGATCCAGACAGAGCCTTTAAAGCATATTGGGGGTTACTGTCACCCTGCAGTGCTGTGGAGATGGCCATGCCCATGCCCATCCCCGGAGCAGCCTGCGGTGCCTCCTGACCGTGCTGCAGACCCGGCGGCAGCCCAGCCTGCGGGCTGAAGCCTTTGCAAAAGCACGCGGGTCACCACCTTGCCCCACACCCTGCTGCCACGCTTGTTTTTAGCGACGGCTGCTCTGGACGGGCTTTGTGCGGCTGCAGAGAGAACTGGTGGCACCCCGAACAGACAAATCAAACAGATGCTCCTGGACATGCTCCCGAAAGAAGCTTTGTCTCTCAAGAAAACATACAAAGGTTCTCTTAATTATCACTTCAGTTCCGTTACTTGTAGTTGTGTAAATCAGTCCTAAGACCCTGTGTGCTCTCTGCGGCAGCGAAGAGCAGGAGGAAATGTAGGAGCCCTTTAGCCAGAGAGAGTTAAGTAAAATAGAGAGAACATCCCAGAAATACCAAAGTCAATTAATTCATTTGTTACAGAGCAAGAGTCCTGCATAATCTGTCCTTCGAGTAGTTTATTTTAGCTAATTGCTTATCCAGCAAGAAGATCTCCCCTGCATGACCCATTTGCTGCGCAAGAGGCTCAACTGATGAGAAACAAATGGCCACCTTCCAGAGGGCACCGAGGCGATGGCACAGGGATGCTCCACACGCCGCTTTGGTCCTCAGACCCACAAACCAACCGTACAAACCCGCTGAAGCCTCGCAGGCACGGCGAGCATCAGCTCCCTGCTTCTCCAGGGGAGACCACGGCTCCCCTTTCCAGGACAAGCGACCCCACGAAGATGGAGAAGGGAAGGCTGGAGGTAAGACACGGTACCTAAGGCTTTACCCCCACCTCTGCCCGCTCCATCGCTGCAATTCGAAGCGACGCATTTGCCCGTCGCGTGCATTTCACAATAGTGCTTAAGACAACACAACAGTTTCACTTGCAAAGGTGATGCTCTTCTGTCATCTGCTCAACCTCTCCACTGGTGTAAGATGAAGCACAGACAAAACCAAATGGCTTAATACCACACTTGTAAAATCCTCCGTTTTCAAACATTATTGGAAGGCAAGCTGAGCAGAGAGCTGTCAGGCCTGCGAACTGTCTTCCAGCCAGCCGAAAGACGGAACAAGGACAGATGTTATTAGTCTCATTAAAAAATTGTAAATTAAACAGCAAGAGGGAACAGCCTTATTTATCTTAATTTAGTTCATCATTGACATTTATAAAATAAATACACAAATAATTCTATGGGCAGAATTCACTCACTGGCAGCAGCAGGAGTCACAGGCGCTCCGATGCAGCACAGGGAGGGATGCTGCTGGCTGCCTGCTGGGAGAGCAGCCGGACGGTGCCAGATGATTCCCGAGGGATCCACAGGTACCGCTCCCCCGAACACTTCCCTGCTGCTGGAAATCCCGCAGCAGGCACGCCTCGATGTGAGGCTTCGTCTATGCAGATGGCCATTAACAGCCTGCAGCACTCCAAGGTTCAGGTGCGATGGTCCTGCAGGCCCCAGCTCCATCAGAAGAGGAACACGCGGTTCATCACATCATTTCGGGACACGGTTTAGTGGTGTTGGTGGAGATAGGACTAAAGGTTGGACTCGATGATCTCAAAGGTCTCTTCCAACCAAAACTGTTCTATGATTCTACGATCACATCCACCAATTCCGTATTTTTGATCACAAGACGCCACAAACACACCTCTGCAGTCGTAGACAGTCTGTTCGGTGCACGCCCCAGAGCCCAGCTGTACCTGGCCCTCCTGGGAGAAGCTGCTTCTACCACCGTCTTGAGCAGTGCTCAAGAAATTATCACGGCTTGATCATTCCAAAAAAAATACAGCCATGTTGTTCAGCAACTTCACGCTGCACGTGGCACTGTTAAATGAGGCTGGAAAACAACATCCAAGCAGTACACACCGGCACATTTTGGCTCTACAGCAAAAAGGCAGGACAGCTTTGCCAGAGTTGATAGATTTTACTGTTTATTTTGTAGAAGTGCCAGGCATCTGAGCAGCAAGAAAACAAGATGCCCCGGGATGACAGCACACTGGAGAAGACTGAAAAAAAACAGTGCTTTCCAGGTAAGTGGAGCCATTTTTAGGCAAAACTTCATTTCTCAGAATTAAAAAGAACTCCTGAACCGCGGGAGAAAAAGTTTTAATTTCACACCTCAACAGAGGTGGGGCAGGAAAGGGTGGGGAGGGATCACCTCTGGCAGCGACACGGTAAGGAAGATCCCGGGAAGCTTCTTCAGCATTGCTGGATCTGAATCAAGTGCCTAAAACCCATCCAGGCATCGGGGCCAGCGTGGTGGTCACAGCAGCACCCGCCGCACCCTTGCTGGACCGAGCCGGGCGATGATAAGAAGAGGAGGAGGAGGGTGAGGTGATGCTCGCTTTGAGAGTGGTCGGGCCGGTGGTTTAAGAGTCACCACCCAGAAGACAACAGGATTTCTGGCAGCAAAGCTTCCAGTTCTCAAGTTCCACTGGGATGCTCATGATGGGCTTTTACTGCTGCTTTATTTCCCTCGGAATCAATAGAAAACAATAACCCTGTGGTCAAACATAAATCATGTTGCAAAACCCGGCGAATCATCGCACGGGATGCCTCAGGCCGAGGCCTTTTACTTAATTCCAGAATCGGCACCGTTAATGATTTCGCAGACTCCTACCTGGCGGCGCTGGGGATCTCCACCCCACACCGAGCACGGCCGCCGGCCGAGCGGCTCAGGTTTAGTGCCGGAGCAAATGCAGGCAAAGCTTATCCCAGGTGCAGGCGCCCGGGGCAGCTCCCCGTGCCAGCGGGCAAAGCCCAGGGGGCTGCACGCCTGCATCTGTCCCGACATGGGTCCCGACACGTGCCCACCCTGCCTGCGGGCTGCAAGGCAGCCCCTCAAATCCCTTTTGCTACTTGTTGTGCTGGAAATACCCCTTCGGGCTGCAGCACCCCCAGACCAGGGGCGCTTTACGAGGTTGTGCTGCCTGTTGACGCGGAAAAATAACAGTTGGTAATAAAGCGGCTGCGTGAGGAGTGGGCAGTGAAACGCTCCTGCGCCCGGCGAACGGCAGCAGCAGCTCCAGCAAACTCTGGCAGGACCTTCCTCTCCGCCGCCAGCCAGGAGACAGCACCCCCGGGGAAGGGGTTTTCCCTTGTGGGGGCACAGCAGCAGCCCCAGACATCCGCACGGCAGCTGCCAGCTCGGGCCAGCCCCGCTGAGCGCCCAGCCCTGCCGGGCAGGCGGAAATGCAGCACCGAGTCAGCTGAGAAAGCAGGAAAGTGTTTATCCCAATTAACAGACTTTTTTGCTCCCTGTAACTGTACCAAAAACCGGCAGAACTGCGTTGTTTTACATTCTGCCAGTAAGTTACAGGAAACAAAAAGGCATGGTGGAAATGATCTGAGGGTGTGAGATTTAAGGTACATTTTTAATTAAAACAAAAAGACCAAAGCTGCGACGCAGCGTCATAAAGCAGATAATTTTACAGCTGGATGGTCTCCCTCTGATGTACTTGAAAACCATTTTTAAGTGACATAAAGTTTAACATACCGGTACATCTGCCTACCCACCAGATTCTACACGGAATTTAAAATTTAATTATATTAAAGTATTGTTACAGCGCGCCTAGCAAGAATGCCAACCAAGTGTAACTCCAGGAGACCGTTTGCCAGATTTTTGTAAGTCTGTATTTTTGAGGACTAGGAAGTAAAAAAACAGGGGGAAAAAAGGTATCCTAGCCCCTGTATCAGTGCTCTCAGCCTCTGCAGTTACTGCTCACCCACCAACTCCTCCACACTAGGACTAAGCAGGTCCAGGCACTTCTCCAGCATCTCTCACCGAGCAGCGGGCAGGCGGAGCGGCAGTGTGTTCGCCGAGCAGCCCCCGCGCAGGTAACCAGGCTCGGGAAGCTGGAGCCACGCTCCCTGTTGCTACATCACGCACGAGGAGTCTCCCACAAGATTCTCCTCCAAATGCAAGCACGAGGATGTGCAGATCCTGGAAAACCAACCACATACCTACAGGAAAATGCATAAAGCAATGTGGGAATGGAATGCCGCAGGTGTAGCGGTCCGTGGGTGAAGCCCAGAAAAGCTGCAGCAGCAAAATGGAAAAACACGTCCCTCGGCACCTGACGGTGACGGCGCGAGCAGGACAGCCAGAACCAGCTCTGTTGTAGCGTTGGTACCGCAGAACCCCAGCAAGGGCTGCGGGCTTTGAAATCAACGCCTTCGGAAAGGGGAGGGTGGATCGCAGGAAACCAAACCTGAGTTATCGGCCTCGGGAATTCACAGCAGGCAGTGAGCAAGGGGCCGGGAAGGGGAGCCGGAGAGAGCCACAAGTTTTGAGTTGAAACGAGAGCTGGGAGCTGCCAGCAGCCCCCTCGCACCGGCCCCCTCCCGCAGCCCTGAGGTGAGCTCAGCCGGGCCCTGGGCTCGTCAGCCATCACCCGTTAGTCAAGTAATTAAACCTGCAGCGCCGCTGGTACCGC
Organism: Leptosomus discolor; assembly: GCF_034619465.1. Lineage (NCBI taxonomy): Eukaryota > Metazoa > Chordata > Aves > Leptosomiformes > Leptosomidae > Leptosomus > Leptosomus discolor. The sequence continues at coordinate 11,241,535 of NC_141410.1, read as the reverse complement.
CGGTGACAAACGTCCCTCAACTGCACCAGTTCAATCGACTGCAAAAGGACATCACTCAAAGAGCTCGGAGGGAAGGGGGAGACAAAGGAAAGCGCAACGGGAGGCTGAAGTCAGCACCTCGCGGCGGGAGCACGGAAGCGTTTTGCTGTTTAGATATGCCAGAAACGAAAGTAGCAACTCCCAGTGCAAAGGACAGAACCTTTTGGGAGGGGAACACAGGAATAATTTCACATTTTGTAGATATCCAGGAAGACCACAACCCCTCTGGAGAGCTCAAAGGGCACGACCAGCCTAGCAGCGTGCACACCAACACCACGTGCACCTGCCAAGCGCACCAGCCACCAGGTTAGCAAATTGTCCCTCACGCCACAGCAAGAGAAAAGCCTGCTCATCACCCTCGCACACTGTTATTCCACACCAAAAAACCCCAAAAAACCAATCAGCCTCTGTAGTCAGCTCCTCATCTTCTGACAAACACAGTTTGTTATACAAATCAGTTTGTGTTCTTCCAATCTGAATAGCAGGTCCCCCGCCATGCACGGCTCCGGGCTGCTCTTCACACACACTGGGCACAAAACCCTCCTCCCAATTCCAGATTCCCAGCGCACACTTGCTAACGTGCCGATAGGCAATTCAAATCGCGCTGTATTTGCCACAAATATCACACTGGCCCCGTCTGGCAACCGAAGCATCCGCCGGACACAAGGCACCCCTTTCCACCGGACCTTGGGCGCCCCAATTGCTGCTGGCCAAGGCTGGGAGAGCCACAACGCCTGTCTCCAGCCCAGCACTCCAACTTCAGTGCCAGCTTCCTGGAGGGAAAAAACTGTCAATAAGTAATCCCAATAAATGGTTTATTTTTCATCAGCTGCTATTTGCAGGCCATTAAGACGCAACAAGCAGTCTCAGGCACTCTTTCTGTACACTGTTTTTGATGCAGAGAATGTATTGGAAAAATGAGAGAATATCATTAAAGGTTAATTATGAGCAACTTAAAGGTTATTTTTGCATATCTCACCTCCTGGACAAAAGATGCTTCTTCATTACCATACCAGAATATAAATTAAGTTGCAAAGCCTTTAAAAGGTGACAAAGACTTCAATTTTGTTGGTGTTTAAAACAGTATGAACAAAGACCAGCTCCTCCCTGGCCGTTCTGCAGCCTCAATGCATTACATAGAAAAGGGCACCTCCAAAGTGGTCCCGCAGCAGCAATTAAACCCTCCATCCTTCTCGGTACCCTTCGACTGGAAGTGTAAAACGCACGAGAACATTGGATGCTCTGGCAGGTCTGGTTCCAGTCATCAGCAGCCCCAACCCAAAATCTCTCCTTGCCTGTTTCCACCTTTCATCTGCTCTAACCGGGACAAAGGCAGCTCCCCTCTTCTTCGGCCTGCAGCCCATTAAACCCAGATCACACAGCTGAGACAGGGGGGCTCACTTGTACCGAGCGGCCTCTGAAAACCTGAGCATCCTCCCAGCCCCGTAACACTCGATCTAGAAACAGCAAGACCCTGCCCAAATTCCAAATGTCAGTTTTGTCCAAAAACGAACACCACATATTTTTCTTGGCCATATCTATCGACACGAAAAGCTTACCAAGCCTCGCTGAAGGCAGACAGTAGTTTGCTGAATAATCTAATCGCTTTATTATCAGATAATTGCTTTTTCTGACGATTCCATGTTTTCTGGGGTTCTCTGCCTCTCCAGGGGGCGACGCTGCAGGACTCTCCCGACTCTGCGTGAAGAGGAACGGGAGCCTTTGCACGCCAGCACCGCTGTCCCCTGCAAAGCCCGGCAGCGGGGACAGGAGAAGATGTCCGTGTGCGTGGACAAGCCACGGAGCCAGCATCTCTGAAACTGTACCCAGCTGATGTGTGGCAGTCGGAGCCTGGTGACCGCATGCGGTGGCTGCAGAGAGATCAGCAGCCTGGAGGAGCCAACTTCCGCATCGGTGCCAGGTGAATCCCATCCATAACGGATATACGGACATCTCGCCTCGGTTGTCCAAGTTGGCCAGTGCCGTCTTCCACAGCGATGAGCAAGCAGCTCTCCAGAAGTACCAGCTCCCACCTGCTGCCCAGGCTGGACCAGCCATGGGAAGGGTTTGCAGGAAATACTTGAAGGCCGTCAACTGATCTGGGCCAGGGCGTCCTGATGGCTCCCAGTGATTCTGCGTTAGGTCATGTTAAAACAAACGGGGTGAGCTGTTAAAGGAATTAATTAATAGCATCTCAACACCCCTGGACCACAGCGGCTAAAAGTCTATATGAACCAATGCCTCTTAAAACCATCTCTGCACTGTTTATCCTCTTCAGGGGGCAGAAAAAGAAAAAAAAAGAAAAAAAAAAAAAAAAGAGTAGGAAACACTGCGAGCAGTGAGAAGCAGCCCTGAGAGTCATGAAATCTTTAAAGTGTAAAGAGAGATGTGCCACATTTCGCAGGGATTATGTCAAGCAGCATCCCAAGCCAGAAGGAGCTGACAGCACACACATTGCCTTTGATGAAGGAAAAATAGGTCATACACGACCCCAAACATGTCAACGCAGTTTCCAGCAACACAAGCAGAAAACCCAAAATTTCGGCACCGCGCACAGGTCAGGTTGATGGTCCTGGATCCCAAGGAGAGTACGAGCTATGTGAGAAAGCGAGGACCTTTAAAACATGCCCTGAAAGTCTAAAGAAGTTTTCGAGAGTATTTTTGTGATGAGCAGAGGGGAGACGGAGAGAACTTCTGCTCTGGGCGGTCGCCTTTCCACAACCTCCAGCTCACACGAGCTTCCCTCAACACGGAGCCTCCAGCTCATTTCACAAGTGCCAGGACATCCTGGCAGCAGCATCTACCCAATACAGTGGGACAGCTCCAGCACAGAGCGTGTCGGAGAGCCGCCTCACAAGGTAATGACCTAACACAGCAAATTAATTCCAAAGCACAATTGTTTTCAATCTTCATTTAAACCCAACCTTAGTTAATCTCACTTTAATGACATAGGAAATGGAAATTCCCTTAATAAAATAAGTTATGAATATTTATTACCCTATTTTTTACCTGAAAATGGACTAATTCAATTAATTTTACTATTAATTATTTAATACAAAATTAATACACTACAAGATCCTAACTTATCTTTAAGAAGCCCCTGATAAAGATATCCAAGACGAAAACACGTTCCTTAAGCTGGACGGCCGGACAGGCGAGGAACAGGGTGTTCTCCCTGGGCGACGGGCAGGGGGACGGAGGACGCGAGGCTCCAGGGCTCATCCTGCCCCTCGCCATGGAGCAGGGTCGCTCCTCCCCAGCAGTTCCCCCAGGTCAGGGGGTCGGTGGATGCTGACCCCAGCCCCTCTCCAGCCCCCGGTGCCGGCAGCGGGCAGGGCCAGGCTCGGAGCAGGGCTCACCGCACACGGCGATGCTCTCCAGGGCAGACGGGTGTGCTTCTTCTCACTTTCACATCCCCCCCAGGCAGTTCTGCTGAAACAATAATTGTATTAGGTTTTCCTGCCATGCTCCCTCTAAATCTCATTGTGGACTGGTACCGTCCGCTCCAGCCTCGGCACGAGGCCACATTTAACATAACAAATCAAATTTCTCAGGAAATTTCAAAACTCTGGAGCCAGGGGATAAAAAAAAAAAAAAATCACTAAAAACATAACAGAGGAAACCAACGACTGTTTGAGCGCATTTTCGATCAGGAAAAGTGATTTCTAAGCAGTCTAATGTAACCTGCATCCCCTGTTTTAGCGACCAGCCAACGCTGAGGTGACTGAACAGCAGAATGGTCCTCTCCAAGCCGTGGCGCCCACGACAAGAGAAAGCCGGTTACTTGTTTTTCTGCTGTTCGCTCCCTCACCTCCCAGGCAGGTCCTGGGGACATGAGCTGGGTCCGGCTTCCCCGAAGCCTGGGCTCATGCTGGGGGCTGCGGGGCATCGCCCCCGTGCCGGGCCCACCCGCCCCGCACCCACCCCGACTGGCAGGCGGAGCTCAGCCCCGTTTTGTTGGTGCTGCCGCTGCTACGAACCGGGTCCCGACAGCTCCGTGATTTATTAGGTCGGGATTCATCAGTGGGAAACGCCGCCCAGGCTCCTGTCCCTGCCTGTTACACCAAAAGCGACGCTTGTTTTCCTGACATTGGGAGAAGGGAATTAAAATGCTAAAAATAACCCCGTAGGTAGCGGAAGTAAAACTGAATTACCCCAAATGCACACTGACAGTGTATGTAAATCGCTATTGATTTGCAGGAGCAGGCTGCCACCCAATTTTTTTAGTTGCAGAAATATTAATCACTGCCAAGTCTCACTGCCTAAAAACAGCATTTGGGCTCTTTCCGGGCTGAAAAACCTGCATCTGGGAATTTCCCCAGCCGCTTCGTGTATTAGTACAAGTGACGGCTTATCGCGGCGTCAGCCTCCTGAAACACCTCCCGAGAAACATTTACCTTTTGGGCTTCACGAGGAAGGACACAAGAGCTTGGCACTTGCTGCCTGCCCGCCCCAAAACCTCTGGTTTTGCTGTACATGCAGCAGAAATGTCGATGCAGCTCAGTACGGGGCATAAACACACCCAAAATGCATCCCCAGCTGGCAAATGAACCTTGCGGCTTCTGAGTCTTTTCGGTTGCCGGAGCCTCGCTTGTAAAAAACACAGGTGAAGCTGCACCAGATCGCTCAAGCGTATTTTTAAAATACTCTAAAAAGGGTAATTACAGAAGGCATTTGGATAAGCAAAGCATCTTCATCTAGCAGAACGTTTTTGGATTAAGAAAGTTGGCTTTGTCATTGAAATTCCAATGTAAAGAACAATTAAATTCTACTTGATATACAAATGTCAAGTAATTTTTTTTTTGTCATCATGATTTGCATTTAAACTTGGAAATGTCAGAGACTTCAGCCTTGCTGCATTAGCAGAAAGCTTCTCCAGTTCACCCTGCTGAGTGGAATACCCGCTGCGGATTATCTGGCACGTTATCAAGTAACCAAACACCATTTCAAGGAAACATCAAGGTCGATGCCTTGCGAGGTGTACTTGTTAATTTATGTCGATAAACTGGAGCGCTCAAAAGACTGTTGTAATAATATTCCAGTATATTTGTATCAGCATATTTTATCAATTAGAGTCATTCAACAAGAAGTTTCATAAAAAAAAAAAAAAAAGCACTTTTAGGGACCTCTCAAAGCTTTCTCATAGCTCCTCTAAGGCCACCACAATGGCATCATAAGAGCGTTCCTGCTCCATCCATGACCTAAGCAATACCCGACCGGCACCGTCTTGTAAACGCAGGCACGTCTTTACAAGAACGCGGTGAGGACGCTCAGCCGTGGCAGGCACGGCTCGGAACGAGCTCTGCCCCTTTCGCCACCTCCCGCGCTGGCTCAGTCACCCGAGCAGCCCGCAGCCCATGCCAGGAGGGTCACCCACGCCGAGCCAGCTCGGCAGCAGCTCCTCGGCAGCGAGCTGAACCAGGTTGCAAAGGGACCCCATCGCCAACATCCACCGTCAGCCAGCGGCTCCGACACGCATCGTCCAGCCGCTCTCGGAGCCCCGGCAGCCAGCCACCCAGCAGCGGTTCCTCAACGTCATCTTACTAACACTCCACAAGTGTCACTGGTGCAATTCATTTTTATCAATTTTCTGAGATTAAATTAGCAGCACCCACAGCAGCAAACAAAGAACAGGGAGTGTTTCACTTCAGCGCTGCATCCATGTCATTAATTCCGTAATACCGAGGGCCCCGATTGTATGAACTCAGCATTTAACTCTTCCAATTAATTTTTATATTAAAAAAAAAAAAGAAAGAAAACTAACTCAACAATTTAAGAAGGTCCTTGAACTGCCGTCACAACTTTCCTTCTCCTGGGACATTCTTTCTTTCAAGTGTAAACACAGAGGAGGAAGGTATTGTAATATTAATCAGAAAATTATTTTCACGCATTGCCTTTAGCAAATCAAACTCTTAAAAGTCATAAGATGCTGCTACAAAAACATTTATAATCTCGTATCTTTAATAACACCATACATACCCAGCCTAGTTAGTGTGTTTTCTGACCACTTCATAAACTTCTCGGGCAAAGGTTCAGCAAGAAACTATTCTGCATTAATTCTGAAACTTGGATTACCAGGTCAGAAAAAAGTCTTCTCTAGTATTATCAAATGACCCGCTGCCCTACAGCCCAGAAGAGGAGCGAAACAAAGCATTTACACACTCAGCAAGGTGAGACTCTCAGCTGCCATCAGAGGCAAAGGTCCGTCTAAGGGCCCTCCAGCCACCACAGCAGCCTGGGGGCTTCGAGAGCCATTTGGGAAAGCAGTTGGGTTTCAAACGTCTCCCTTTCCAGGTATTACAGACACATTCAAACATGACGAGCAAGTGCATTACTTAAAGATGTCACAGAAAATACAGAAGAGGCTGGGGGGACACACAAAACTAACATTACATATCTCTTTTTTCTCCCCAGTTCATGGCAAGCAGGTCCTCTCGGTGCCCCAAGCGCTACTGCGCTGCCCTCCTCCGCCTCCAGCCTCTCCTCGGCTGGGAGCTGGGAAACAGCCGGGGAACGAGCCTGGGCTACTCCTTAGGGCCAACACCGGTCCTGGTGGCTCTCTGTAAGAGAGGGCAGGGGGGTGACGCCAAGCCCAGCGCCGAGCTGGGCAGGACGTGTCCGGCACGGAGCCTCCACCCGCTCTCTGCGGCAGACGGTGACAGGATGCAGGATGCTAAAAAAGGCTTTTCTCCCACCTTGGTGCCGGCAGGCTCCCTCTGATAACCCTGCCCTTTTCGACAGGAAAGAGCAGGTCAGGAAGAACAAAAAAAGAAAAACCCCACAACGTTAAGAGAGCGAGAGGCGTTTTCTGCGTTACGGAGACAGACGAAAACTTTGCGAGCCTGAATACAGCTGAAACAGCAGGAAAACATCCGCAGCCGAAACTTCATGTACCGGTTCCCAGGGGAGCGGAGGAGTTAAACATTTATGGCAGCGCGAAGAAGACATGACATTTACTGAATAATAAACTGCAAACATGTCTGTTAATGCGGCTTTTTGGGATCTCCTTGCCATCAAACACTTAACCCCAGCAAGAAAAACACCAAAACGCAAACAATCCCCGCGCCTGCATGTTAAACAGGCAGAGCGCTGAGGAGGGCTTTGCGCTTTTTTATGTATTTAAAGTTGGAGGCTGTGGGGAGCACTGTCGAGATAAATAGCCTGCAATCTCGCTCAAAGGCTTTCAAACCCATTCATCTGAAGGGAGACAATTAAATCCTGAACAATCGGGTTAAAACTTTAACCTGTCAAGACTGCAGCTGTTCCATTTTTAATCAATCTGATTTCATTCAATAAAATGCTCATTAAGTCAATTAATGAGAGTTTGGTGTCACAAGCCATCAAGCATGACTGGGAGTTTTCACTCGGTGGCCAACGCATTGATTAGCGAGTCAAGTCATCAGCGAGAATGAGTCAATGTGCTGAAGCACGAGCAACGTTACCTTGTTTTAGGGGAAGTTGTTAGCCATTCTTCATGCTTTTCAAACGTTATTAAATAAGCTGCAATTTCCTGAAAGAGAAACGCAGAAAGAAAAAAAAAAAAAAAAAAAAGAGTTAATTGCATGGCTGTGTTGGAAACGGTGAAGTTTTATAACAGAGAAGCTTTATAACAGAGACAAGGAGCCGCCAGCCCCGGGTTAGGTCTGCAGCTTAAATCAGGTTCTGACTGAAGTAGCGCGCTCAGTCAACGTTCGTATTCATGCCACCAAAGCCAGACTTCAATAACGTTAACGAAGAGATGCAAACGAGGAAAGGCATTAACATTTTCCAGCACAGACAATTTGCTGGTAACTTTGGTGACCGCAGCATCCGAGAGCCTGGCGTTACGTCAGGAGGCAAAGGGGAGGGCAGCAACAACACGGACACAGGAAGCTAAATTAAATATTTATAAATAGAACAGCATCACTGCAGAGAGAATTACTGAATTATTAATCGTTGCCATAAAAAGCCAGCGGGTGACATCAACATAAGTCATCGCTCCCACTTGCAGGAATGATACGGGCGATTGCTTCCAGATCAGAACCGATTTGTTTGCAGGAAATTATCGGTGTTGGCGCGATCATTCACGACGGTGCTTGTACATACGCCTGACGAACGTGGGATGGCCGCCCACCAGCTTCCTCAGCCCAAACGTGGAGCAGTCGTGGGGTGGCCACACCATAGACAGGCTGAGCGTCGGTGGCAGCCCCAGGAGAGACCAGGGTGATCCATGCTGGAGGAGATGCAGGACCAGTGACCATCCCTAACCATGATGGCTGCTGTCACCACTCCAGCAACGTCCCGACACATAGAGATGGCCAAGGACCCCTGGGGCTGCAGTCCTCAAGCTGCTGAAAACACATGCACACACACACACCCCCTGACGATATACTAAGAAATATGTAGGTTTTTGACGGTTCTCTTCCAAAAACTGCCTCCCAGCTGGGTCCAGAGTCTCCCTTCTCAGAGAGACCCACAATAGCAAAAGCTACGCAGAAAGGTCAGTGAAGCCGCCCTGAATGTTCAATCGCCTCAAATTAGACCCCAAACCCACGTGTGGTTTGATCTTTGGAGCTGCTGCAATGGAAGCATCTACAGGCTGCGCCACCGCAAGGTAACGCACACACAAGAAACGGGTCTTTCGACCAGCGCATGATTTTTTTTTTTTTTTAAAGATAGTTCTATATAAGGGTTGTAGCTGCATAGTACCAAAGCTAAAAAAATCCACAATGCACTCCAACCAGCTGGCCCAAGCATCTGCTAGAGCCACAAAATGCAATTATATTACTCCCAAACGAGACGTAAAAATATCTTGTTTCCAATACTCTTGGTTTTAAGACTCATACTTAATGTCCTCTGGGTATTGCAGCAGTGCCAGATCTCCGTGTTATGTACTTTATTAGAGTTGTGTGAATGTCATATTAATGACTCCTGACCAACATGTTTACACTGCAAATAAATTCTCCCAGAATCCACCGCTGCACCCCTTGTTTCCCAAGCCCAACTCTGCATTTTTAAACGATTGCCGTATCATCAGACAGCGGGAGCAGTACTGCTCCGACGTGAGCCAGGAGGAGGAGCAGTGACACGAAGCTCTGAAAACTCCTCTTTTTAATTTCTGGCTAATTACCATGTAAAATCCAGTATCAGAATAACCCGGTGCAGCCCTCCACCAGGACGCTGGTCGCTGGCACAGCATCTACGCTCACGACCTTCCCAGAGAACATGCCAAACCTTGCACTTTTACAGGAGCTGCAGCTGAAGCAGATGCAAGCGCTTAAATTCGGACCCTGTATGGCCAGAAAGGTCTGGCCCCAGATTTCCACCGGGCTCTGAAGAGGCATCGCCCATCGCTCCCCACAAGAGCCACGGATGCAGCATTCAGTCACGGCTTTGACGCAGGGTGCGAGTTGCAGGAGCCAACCACTGATTTTATCCGTATATATAAATACATGTATGTTAAAAAAAACCAAAACCCAAAACTCTGCAACTAAAATTCTTCAGAAAATATGAAACAAGATTTCTGCCCCTATTTTTTTTTTAAAGCCAGTACAGTATTTCCACCAAATATGCTGTGGTCTGCAGAATTTTATTCCCTCCCCATCCCGCGTTATGTCCTCGACTCGCTGTGTTACAAATCTGCATCACCTCACAGCGAGATGAGCTGTGGCGGTGCCAAGGGACGAGCACCAGGGGATGCTGACGAGGGAGCTCTCTGTACGTCCGCTTCAACACCCAAATCCCCGGGCGCTCGCGGCGGACGGTCTGCATGAGCAGGCATTTACAGGAACAAATCCCTTTGACACAGAGACAGATCTGGGTGATTCACCCACAAAATCCTGCAAAAATAGGCAGGATCGGTGGGCTTCAGATGAGCATGGGATTTTTCCTACTAAAATTCAACTCGCCGTAAGGAAAATAAAGTAATTTTTAACTTTTGTGGCTGAATAAACATATTGCTATAGCACAGAAAACGAAAGCATTTCAGGTAAACGAACATCAGCCTTACCCAAGGCTCGTTTACCTCAGACCTTCCAGCGGCCTACGCCCTGCACGCCCGAAACCTCCATCCCAAAGCTGCTGCTGACGGGAGGAGCTGCGGCAACGAGACGCTCCCCTTCGTGAGCAGAACGCGTGTCCCCACGCTGCTGCCCTGGGCCTGCTCAGCACGTTTGGGCAGACCAAGAATGAGCTGCCAACCGACGCCGCAGGAGACCCACCGAAACACGGGCACGTGTCACTGAGGCGTCCGGGCAGCTCCTGCCCCTGCTGCGGCACTACGGAACGCCACGGCTCCGACCAGACTCCAAGCTGGATCTTCAGACAACTCAAAACGTGTAATTCAATTCTTCTAACAGGATAAGAGAAGGATCCGCATCAACTAGGATAGGAGCTCCCCCAGGCTTTCTGCTTAATGACATATTACAGCCTGATTTCCCTCCTCCAGAGGAAATACCTTGGATAACAAGGAAAATGTAGCTCACGGCAGCGCTATAAATTAACATGTACAGCAGAGAGACAGCGAATCCTCCACGCTGCCTTCCGTGCCCAGAGTACTTGGAATTACAAGGACTAGCATGCAAACGGGGCGAAGAAACCCTCAAACCTTCCTGCATCGTCTGCTCACCCTGCCGGTAACCCCGTCACCCAGGGCACCGCAACCTTCACGCGGATGTCTCAGCATCACCCAAGAGGAGGGCCCAGTGGGCTCAGCACCATGAGCTACCACACCGTCAGCTCCTCGATCCGATTCGCACGGCCGCTGGCACCAGGGGAGCCGAAACCCGGCACGCAGAGTCCAAACAAGGTTTGGTGTCAGGAGAGCTGCTGCCACCACGGCTGAACGCCATCCCAGCCGCGCAGCAGCGAGCAGAAATCCCCATTTACCGTTTGACACCCGTGCGCCAACTTCTGCCACCACGTGAGCACCAAGACTCTGGGAGGATAATCTCGTCTGCCGCCTCGAACCGGGGCACGGCCGCGAGGAACAGATGACTCAGTGACGCTCAGTGATGCTGGCGGCGAACACGCACACGCGCGCTCCCCAAGCCAGGCAAAAAGGCGAGTTTCCAGTGAAAGGCACACCCTGGGCGCCAGAGCGAACCCTGAACCGGCGCTGCACGGCGAAACGCTGGCTTTGCAAGGGAACTCGATCGGAGAGCTGCGCGCACGAGCGGCACAGGAGCTCAGCAGCGAGATGCCTCAGGGCAGCGCCCGCAGCGTGGAGGGAGGAAGCCCATCCCAGGGCGGAGGTGCACAGGGACCAGGGCAGGGAGGACGCGCTGGGGAAGGCTCCTCTGCCGCCAGCGGCAAACCCTGTAAATCCCGCGCTTTGAACGTTCTGCTTTCTGTAACCGCACGACTTCGCGTCCATCGCCCAGGAAAGTCCCAGCAAACCACAGAATCCAGGGTTGGCAGCAAACAGATGGCCGGAGGCAGGAGCGAAAGGAGATGCTTTTCAGGGAAGAGACAAGGCAGGCGGCACGCACACACCAATCCGCAGCCAAGCGGCTCCTCCAAGCAAAGCCCAAACCAAGCTACGGGCGAACCCAAGCAGCTCAAGTCATAAGAAAAGCTATTTTTTTCAAATCCGTTGGCGTGGTGAGGAAAGCACCACCTGTGAGACGCAAAATACAAGGATGGGGTTTCTGAGAAGTCTTGAAGCCGCAGGCAGCACAGAAGGAGCTGCAGCTGGGAGCAGTCAGCACTCCAAAAACCCAGGGTCAAACCCACCCCAAGCAGCCCAAGTCTGGAAATCCTCCTCCCAAACACTGTGTCCCACAGCTTCTTGCAATAAATTAAACCCCACAGAGTTTTTGCTACACACAGATAGGAAAAATAAATCTGAAAGGCCCCCCAGAAAGGGGTCGGGCCAACGCTGATGTTTTATCAACAGTTTGCAAGAGATGCTATTTCAGAGCGTGTGCCTGTCTGCGCTTCGGGGTGCAAGCAGGGCCGCTCATGAAGTGCCAGCACTCACCGGCTGCGCGGGGCATGCACCCCTTTGTCACACCAACACCCTTTTTCCTTTTGAAAAAAGGGGAGAGAAATAGATTTATCACTAGAAGACACAAAGTCATTAAATAATTAAAACCAAAACTATAGGCACAATGAAAGCCCTCTGATAAAAAACAACCCTGCATTTTAATGTGCGTTAATTCCCCTAATGATTCACTCTGTGTGTCTTACAGGGTCAAATCAATGTCTTCACCAAAAAATTCAATTACATCCCATTCATCCTATCTTTGGAGCGAGGCTATTGTTTGCTTTTGTCTCCTATCAAACCCCTTTTCCATCGCTTCTTGCCCGAGATTACAAACAAAAGGCAGCGTGGCAGCAGCAAGGTCAGACGAGACAGAGCCGGGCTTTGACAGAGCCCCAGCTCTCTGTCCTCAGCCTTGCTGTTTAATTACAAAGCCAGCAAAGGAAATAAAAGGCGCGCTCGCTGTAAACGCCCGACTCCTCGCTGCCAGTGAGTCCCCCCGAGGCACCGGTCAGGGTAAGTGGCACTGGGCGCACCCCAAGGCCACCCACGAGCATCTCTGTGGGCGAGGGTACCGCGCACCAAAGCCAGAGCCCCTTGGCTGGCACGTCCCACCCGGCCCCGCATCCTCCTGAGCCCAGCGTTGGAAACAGCGGCAGCAGCTAAGCCGAACTGGGAAAGGCCGAAACACTGGAAGTTGTGCAGATCCAGCTCTGTGTGTGACCGTCCCTGCCGATGTCACGGCAACGCTCGGAGCACGGCTTTCCCACCTAAGAGGGAGCCTGTGGGACTGAGCCCGATATTCGCTGGTGAGGAAAAAAGGCTTAATCTGATCAGCTCATGGAAGCATCCCGTAAAGCAATGAGATAATTTAACATTAAAATCACACAAGTTATGTTTTATCCTAAGCTTGGTGATATAATTCAGTGGTTTAATTTATAGTTTGTTGCTCGGGCTGTAAGCATTTTATTTAAGTGAACATTTACCTTTATTTTGCATTCCCCTGTTTGTTAACAGTATTAATTTGAATGCATCAAAGAGCCACCAGCCGTAAAGCCTCGATAACTGCATTGGCCAGGACGCACGTGGACGAGAGCCACCGACGACGCACCCGTCGCTCTGTGGGGCGAAGCTGGAGGCAGCCCCGTGCTGGAATTGTGCTGCGCGGACGGAGCGGGGGGAGGAACGCAGCCACCATCAGCTCGGGGTGCTGCCGGGGGCCCAGACTGTGGGTGGTGGCAGGAGAGCCAGCACGCCATTTCCCACCCAATGCTACGTGACTGCAGCTTCTCGGCCGCTTCAATATTTAACAACGGCACGTACCGACCCGGAGCTGCAGCAGAGCGGGCGGCCTGATCTCACCTCCCATGCGCCAGCTGCCGCGGAGAGGACGAGCTGCAGCCCCGGACGAGGAGCAGCCGGGAGCAGCTCGCGGCAGAGCGCTCGTCGTCGTGTGCTGCACAGCAGCTGCCGTAGAGCTGCTCGCCTTTACATACAGGAGGCAGAGAGGACATCATCATCTCTGAGCGGGGAACGGGCCAAGGGGCAGCGACCCACTGCACCGGCGGTGTCGGAGAGGCCCGTTACCCATCACACGCGCAGGAAAGCTGCCGACTCTGTTCTGCTCCGAGCTGAAGGACTTGCAGCAAAACCCGCACATTGTTTGGAAGAAAAAGTTATAAAAAGCTCTGAAATTTGCCATGAATAACCCTGCCTGGCAGAAGACTCTCTGAATCTGAATTTCAGCCCGGAGGAGATGCAAGAAAAGACTACCGCATGGGATGCACGTGCCTGGGACACAGCCGAAGTCGCGCCTCCCGCCGATGCTGTCGGACAGAGCATCGTGCCCCACGGCAAAGGTGTGGGGAGAAAGTCAGCTCCCCTGCAAGCGCCCCGAGCCGTGCAGTGTGCTCCGGGGGGAGCCAACGCTGGTGTCAGCTGGGCTTCACCCACTGATAACGACATGAGCTCCGGGGACAGCACGGCTGCAAGCGCCGAGGCACCGCTGACAGAGCCGGCAGGCAACCATCCCACGTGGCTCTCGCCCAAAACCCTGAGCTCCGGGAGCACGAGCCGGCTGGGATTATCGCCGTCCCAGGGATGGTACCGAGGGCCTGTCTAAAACCATAGATTCGAGCGGCAGCGCTCTCCTCCAGCTCCTCTCTGCACGGCTGCAAGGGTATCGGCAATTCCCACCTGACCTCAAAAGAAAAAGAGAAATTGGAACCCAAACAGGACTCCCAGTGCCAGGTAGCTTAGGCCACCTATCTTGTCTCAGAGTAATAAATCACTAGGTTGTTTTTTTTAAAAATGTCTGAATTTCAAGTTATTATTTCGTATGTATTGCACACATCCAAATTAATAAGCTTGAAATATATGCACGTTTTAAGAGAAAGCAGGAGTTTGTACACATCTCTGGGTTTATACCGCAGAGCTAATAAAGTTGCGATCTCTTAAGCAAGCACATGTATTCTCTTAGGAAATCTCCACGTCCTCGCTGCTATAAAGACAAATTCCAGCCCATTGCTTCCTTATCGTCCTTCCACTCTGAAATGAAAATACAAATTCATGTTGACTGTGTAGCATCTTCTCAGCTGGGATCAAGACGTTTTCATTTTCCAGCCGTCCCCGCTCTCACAGACATCAATATTCTGAATGTTACAACCACAAATGGATCTGAAAGCCACACGGAGCAAGTTCTCGCCACCGTGTCTAGCACCACTCAACAAAAAATCGCACTGCCGTTTCACCCGTCCAGTTGTTCGGCCTAAAAGAGCAGCACAGCCTTGAAGCGTGACCTGTCTGCAACTTTCTAAAGCAAAAACATCGGCCCGCGCCCTCCGAGCTGGGAAGGGGAATCAGCCCCGACGTGACTGCGGGTTCACCGACACGGCTGGACAGAGTCTTCTAGTGATGCATTCCTGCCAAGACAAGCCAGAGCAGGGTGTCAGACGGGACTTGCGTGGCTTTGGTTTCCCAAATCGTGCCAGGAATTTTCTTCCAAAACCCCACCCAGCCTCACAGCAGCAGCCGCGCTTCGGCGGGACTTGCTCTAATTGTCCCCAAAAAGGCAGGTGGAGAAGCAGGGCGGCGCGGCGTTACCTCTGACGCACGGCCCCTGCAAGCAAGCTCTCCAGTTACTGCATTGCCTCTTCCATCACGACAGAACTAAAGACAAAAATAAACCAAAACTTCATTTGAAATGTATTTTCCTAATGGAGTAAGGGTACACCAACTAACGTTTGAGCTAATTAGATGGAAGCCGCATTTTATTATCAGTATCTGCAGCTAATTGAACCATTTACAGTCCCCGCCGCGCCGAGGGGCTCCCCGCCCTCGGAAGGGGAGGTAGTACCGGGGGGCTGCCATGCACACAACCCCAGCGACGCTGCTGTCCCCCGTGTGAAAACTCAGCATCGGTCCCTGTTTCCTCAGCACCCTCAGGGCAGAGAAATCCGCTTTGTAATGAGGTCCCTGCCTTGTCGGGACTCAAACTTCACCTCCTTGGAGCCGATACAAATTCCTGCTCTGCAAAGATGAGGCTCCACTGGGAAACGTGGATCCCTGCACCCCTGGCACTCCTCCCCCTGAGCATCCCTCATCCCGGGGACACCCTCCTCCATCAGCTGCTTGATGGCACCTACACAACGCTGCTCTGCTTCACTGGTGCTCCACCACCACAGCTCCCCCAGCAAATGGCTGGTTTTTAAATGCCCATTTTCTGGCAGACAGAAAAAACCCCAAGTCGCCAGGACGTGGCGGCTCCTCGAGCCATCGCCACCAGGGGTCCCAGCTGGTCGCCTGGGGAAGAAAAGGCTTCTCTTTATTCTTGAAGCAGAAAGCCCAACTCTGCTCTGGAAGGGTCTTACTGGAGATTTATTTTGCAGAAGCTGTTTTAGAGCCTGTGCGTAGGAGAGAGCAATAAATATTCCAGCTTTCCCCAGTCTCCACCGCTGCCATGTGTCCCCCTGGGAAGCAGCGAAGCAATAGGAGAGAGGATGTGTAAAGGGGGGAACAAAGGATTCGTCACCAAAACCTGGGACCAACGAACATGACCCAGTGACGTTTTCACCCATGAGGACGCAGGGCTGGAGGGACAGAGCTCACCCCTGCTAACTGCCGGGCACGCTCACACGCAGAGGAGGCACTTACCTATCCCTGTGAAAATGTCATTAAACAGCTTAAGCCAGACCACTTGGTCTATAACCCTAAGCAATGAAAAAACCCACAATTTCGGGGGCCCAAAGCGCTTTCCCTCGCTTTGCCAGAGAGCAGCAGATGAGCTGTGCCAGCTCCTTCACCCAGCCTCGCCCGGCAGAGCCCGAATCTCGCAGCGGCGGCGCAATGGCAGCCCTGGGACTGCTAATTGGCACCGCAGGAGAATAAAGCCACGGAGTGGAAAGCGCGTTGGGTTGGGGAGATGCACGTCTTGTTTCTCCGCGCTGTGCGCGGCGACAAGCGGCTGGATTGCAGGCGGTGGGACGTTTTCGTTAATAACAGCATCTCGCTAACCATCTGCTAAAGGTCCACGCTATTAATTTAACCGAAAAAAATGGAATAGATTACTCTTAGAGTTTTCAATTAAAGGACATGATGTCTTCAAACTGCAACCTTAATTAGACATTACAGGATGACATTTAGGAATCCTGAGCCCCGGCAGCCGATCGAGCCACCCGAGTGCGGAGGCGGTCCGCAGTAACGCCAGGGCAGTGGGGCCCCAGGCGCTGCCCAGAGGGCTCCCCCGGAGGAGTCTGGCTTCGCCCTAAAGCTAAAGGAGAGACAGCGTCAAACCAACGGCAGCCTCAGCGCTGCAGAGACACCGGCTTCAAACACGCTCGGGCACATTCCCAAAGAGAACTTACGGAGAGAGACAGGAGGGCAGAAGAAAGAAAGAAAGAAAGAAGGAAGGGTCGGACACGCAGCCAACATCATCCAAACCCGAGCCACAACAGGTTTTACACCTAGACCTAAATACTTCCAGGGAGATTTCATGGAAACGGAGAACTCGATCTACCCAGTCAAAGGTGCCCTGTAGCCTCCCTGCCGAACAACCGCTTTCCTGCGCCCCAGCGAATTTGACGCTCTCCGCTGATAATTAATAACTCTTTTACATGATTCCATTTAGACCACATTCATAGATCTTTTTCCAGCATACATAAGACTTCAGCCCACTCTGCTATAGTTTTCATTAAAAATTTAATTTGAGAAGTTGCTGGAGATTGTTTATCACTAGAAGGAAAACGCCGATTGAGCTGTACAAATCTGGAAGGCTCAGCTCAGTTAAACCAAGGGACTTCTTCCAGGTCAGCGTGACCAGAGCTCAAGTGGCTAGCCCTTGTCACTCTTCAACTTCTATAAAGTAGCAAGTGGATAACTTAAATGCTTTATTTTCAAGGCTAAACCTGGTATGAAGAAACTGGATTAAGACCAGAAATAATTTTCTCCAAAACACGTGAAGAGGAGAAGAAAAAAAAAACCCACAAACAATCAAGTGACTAACCGGTGGTTAACAGACACCGGAGTGAAATGAGATCTGCTCAGCAATTTCACCTGCCAAATACACATGGAAAACAGTAAACTGAAACGTGCAATGGGTCTTCATAACCGCAAGACCGTAATTCTGCACAAACACACTTCGCAATGGTCGTCCTGAACTGCTCGGCTCAGAGGTACCGTTAGTCGCAAGTATTAGCAAAGTCAGACCTTGACTCAGCCCATGCCTAACGGAATTAGGATAGATTTTATCTTCCATTTAAGTTCCAAACAGGGATAGTCAGTAAAAGAGAGTGATATTAAATAATGCCCAATCTTTAGTTACGGGAAAATACCCACAGATCATCACGTGATTATTTTATTATTCTTCTTCTTTCTTTTAAATGACCTTGGACTAAACCCTGTGATTAAAAGGAATGTCTTCCTGTTGCCCTTAGTTTTAGCACTGCAAACAGGACTTCTCTTCCATAAACAAGGGGGCTGAAGCACACTGGTGGATTTCAAGCTGTAGGAACCTGGACTGCTGGTCTTAGGAACACATTTGGGGGAAAAATGTTGGGGTTTGTTTACTTGTAGCTTGCCGCTGCGATGGTTTGGCTGGGAGCCTACAGAGGTTTCCTCCTTTTGGTCTTCAAAGTGTGAGCCATGGACACAAAACGAACACCACTAGTCAGAGCAGATACTCTGTGTGGTACTTGCAGTTATTCTTTTCTACCTTGCTGAACGTGTAGGCTCCCGTGGCAGTCGGTGGCTCCAGGCCACGAGGACGTTACAAGGAGGCCGTGCAGATACTGCCCGCACACCCACCTGGGGAGGAGATCTCCAGCCAGAGCAAAGCCCTGCCTGGCCCCAGCTCTCCCTCTGAGCTGAGACCAGAAACCCACCGCGTGTTCCCAGGGGATCAGGAACACGGTGGCCTCGCTAAGGAGCCTGCACATGTGGTACCTCAAACCCCGGCGCCCCCCACCTCCAGCCCCCGGGTGACGGCTGACCCTGCTTGGCCGTGAGCGTTGCCCTCCAGCCGGCTCGTCATCCGTCCCCGACACACAAAGTCGTGCTCTTTGCAACGAGGCAGCTACGCCAAGACGCCAGACGAGGTGAAAATACCAGCGCTTTCTCAATTTGCCTTTTCCTGCAAGGAGACAGCAGCAAACCCTTCCACCAAAGAACTGTGCAAGGTTCATTAAAAGGAAGATATCCATGGTAATTGCCCCTTTCTGCATATTCCTCACTCCAATATTCTCTAACATAATAATGTTCCACATTCCTGCAGAACTGTCTTTTCAGCATGTTTTTGCATTATGCCTAATTTTGTAAGAGTTTTTCAGTCCCACATAACGACACAGTTCAATGCAGAATCAGATATAAATCTGGCTTAAGAGACTCTCAACAGAAATTCATTTAAAACTGTAAATGTTAAAAGATTCTGCCTCAGATTTATGGCATTTTCTTATTTCAAACAGGGAATTAAAATCCTTCTTAAAAGATACATATTAAATCATGATAAAAGCCGTGTTCGAATGATGATGCCGGTCAGACCAAGAGCCATGAAGCACGGAGATCTGGAAACAGCAGAACTAGTACATTTTCCTTTCTTGGCTAAAGCAGCGCTGTCCTGCGATGAACTCAGTCCCCCAAATCTGAGTGTAAAATGGGGTCCTGGACGCTGCTGCTTTCATGCTTCCTATATCCCCCCCCTGCTCTCCAAGCGCAAGGATCTCTCTTCTCCTGGGGCTCTAGCTAAACACAGGAGCTGCTTTACCTTAAATGATTATTTAATGGCTTTATTCCATTTGCATTGTTTACATGGAAGACTCTCCCAGCTCTCCAAGGTGCTCTGTAAATGTTGCACAAGAACCCCTGTATCATTGTGCAAACAACATTTAATCTTAAAAAAAAAAATTACCAGTGCTACTCATTATTATCACTCCCATAATTTTAATGTTTCATACCTGTGAACAGATAAAATCGTACCGATGGAGCCCTGGGCACCACGGCATTCACAGCCCCACACCTGAGCACGGTGCGGCTGACGAGTTTACAAAAAGTGCTTGAAGTGCAGCCGTGCAGCGCGCCGATGCAATTCCCAAGTGTTTTCTTAAGTACTCAAGATCCCAAACGAGCAGGAGCCTTCGAGACACTGACGGCTTTCGGGTGCTCTTGCTACAGGCACATCCACTGCATCGCCAGATGCCGATCTGCTGCAAGAGTCCGTAACCTTGTATTGCTCCGTTAAAATTAAAAAATCCAAATGGAAGAAGGACCAATATCAAATATAGGAGTAAACAAGCAGAGGTGGCCAGAAAAAAGGTTATTCAAACATGCATATAATTAATTGCTCATTACTCACAGGCCACAGAGCTATTAGCAGAACCCGAGAGCTACGTGCTGCGCAGCCGCCAGCGACGCAAAACGCAGTGCCCGTTCGTTCACTAAAGGCTCTTGGGATCACCCAGATGCTCAGACCCGAAAGCCCTCTGGTTCACTGCGGTGATGAGGCTCCAAAATTCTATTTCTAGGATCAACGATCATCACAAATCTTCCCAGAGATGATATAATGGAGTCTAAGGTCTTCTGTGGTCATTTCTCTTCATCACGCAGCTGTGCAAGCAAAATCAAACACCAGCAGGTATTTGTTCTCTTCCCCAAACATCTGCCCAACTAATCCAAACAAACCCCAAACAAAACCGAGGTGGTCAATGGGATAAAAGAGACCTTTTGAAATTGTTGGCATTATTACCTCAAACCATACATACGATCCCATTTCACAACCAATTAAGACACACGTCTGTCTTCCACCGGGCAGGACGGAGCAGCGATGGATCAAGCACCAGAGCCAGGAGGTGCGTGGGGGTCTGCCGAGGCCCCAGCCCTCCCCACTAGGAAGCCACCACAACAGCAAGAGAAAAAAAGAAAAACCAAAACACCTTAAAAAGCAGAGTTTTGTTCCCAGGCTAAGACCCAAGCCATTTGTGCTGTAAATCTAAGTGCTGGGTTCTCTCTCCTCATCTTAAGCGTTCAAGGCTCGTTAAGTTCTTCCTCCTCTTTTAACTGTTACTTGAGGTTTAGAAAGAAAAAAAAAAAAAACAAAAACCAAAAAAAACCAACCCACACAAAAAAAGCAAGACACATGAAAAAGGACTATTGGAACCCAGCTGCAATTTCCAGTTCCCAGCCAGTGCTGCTGGTTTGGCTGTTTTTAATGGATGGGATCGGCTCTGTGCAACTCGCTATGCTCACGGCTGCCACCAGACCGACCGACCCCCCGTGTGGGGCATGGAAGTGGAAGTGTTTCTGTTCTAGGCAGGTGTCCAACCACGGGTAATAACCCAGGGCCGTCAGTCTGGGGCGTCACATCAGACCTGACCCCTGAGAAGGACCCGCAGTCGCCAGCTGGTTTTCATCCAACTCCAACCTAGAATTACTTGATACGATGGAACAGAGAGCAAACAGCCCAAAACCAGAGCAGCATCAGGGAACCATAAATTCTTTGCAAGTTATTTTCAGACTTCTGAGATTTTGCTCATTCCTCACTTTTGAGAAAACATTTAAGAAAAAAGGACAAGGGGAAAAAAAATGACAGAAAAAGGGCATTACTTGTGTGATAAAAGCCGTTTACAATTCTGAGCAGGACCAGGGCAGCAAATTGCCCAGATTTCTTGCATTTCTCCTCGGAAAGCAGTCGACCAGCAGGCTGGCGGATGACTGGGGGCGATGCCTGTACTGCCCCCGACAGAGCGCGAGGGACCCGTGCTCCCAGAGCTGCCTGCGCCGTCCTGGCTCGCCCTTTGGCTGCCGGCAACGGCTGGAAAATCACTGCAGGCTGTGCCGGGGCCGCCTCCTGCCTTATTAAATAGAGAGGAGACGGCTGGGAGCGCTAATGATGTTTTCCAAAGGTTAAGCATTACAGGCGGTTTCATGGTCTTTACATTTTTAAGTGTTTGATTTCTGGTTGGTTTTTTTTTTTTTTAAATTAAAAAAAAAAACATAAATCCAAACATCTGCTGCCGGGGTGGGGTGGGAGCCCTTCGGGTCTGTGTTCAGCCAGGGAAGGGAAAGAGGCTGCCAGGGGCTGGCGCGGGTGCTATTTTTAGAGCAACAGCTATTTACCAGCTCCGTTCCCAGCGGGAATTCAGGGAGGAAAAGGGATGCTGATGCATTTCGTACTAAATATAGAAAAAGGGTGAGCCGCTGTGCACAGCGTGACTGCAGCCACCAGCTCCCGCCGGGGACGCAGCCTGGTGAGGGGGATGCTGCCCGGCGTTGCGGCGGGGCCTCCCCGGCACAGGCTCCCCGCGTGCGGGGCTGGGTGCTCCGTTCACTGCATTTTAACTGTCAAGCTCTTGGCGTTTGGAAAAAGCTTTTTAAAAGCAGCTCTTAGACCTAATTGGCTCCAATTTGAAGCCTTGATCCTGTAATGAATGGCTCCAGAAATCAAACAAAGCGTTTTCAACACAAACAAAATTGCCTGTTATGAAAGCAGAATGTTTTTAGGGTAATGTTGACTTTAACGCGCTGTCAAGGCAAATGGACAGCAGGGATGAAAACAACCCTCCCTCTTCTCAGGTAGTCCAAATCCAGCCACCGAGAGGGGACCTTGAATACGCATCCGAGTCCGTGTTTCACGTCCCCAACAGAGGGCTGATTCCGTAACTTATTTAAAATATATGTCTTTTTAAAAAAATCCACCTTGTTCAGCAAAGAAAGGGATGCGTTTCAGAATTACTCTGTTCTTCTCTATCTTTAAGCACTCCCAGCCAGATGGGGATTCCCTGTTTAACTCCTTTTAGACTTAGTCTTCAGCCTACATCCTTTACCACTTAATATTTACCAACGCCCTGCAAGGCGAGCAGTGAGAAGGTGGCATTTGGATGTGACAAAAGGCATTTACAAGCGAGCATCAGACAGGCTGGAAAACCAGCCGGGAGACCTAAACAAACTGGGCAAGTGATCAACATGATAGAAACAGAGTGCGTGGTTGGGGAGAAAAAAAAAAGAAGTCAGTAACGGGGATGGAAGAGAAAGATGCATTATTCATAGAGCCCGCGAGGGTCTGCGTTAACGGCATCACCTCGAGGTGATCCGAGATCATCAGGGCACGCAGCACGACAGACACCTCTGCTCAGCACGCCGAGGTGACAGAGAGGAGAGGGAGGAGCCTGGCTGAAAAAAAGAGTGGGACAAAGTAATAAAAACTACAGACCCTTCGGATGAGTCAACGGTGCTGCCGTACCTGGACCACCATGTGCCGTACCTGGACCACCATGCGCCGTACCAGTCACCCTCAGGTCCATCCTGCGCGCCCAGGGCTCAGTCACTGGGCTGTCACCCCCCTCCCCACCCATGAGATACGGATATATATAGACACAGATATATAGATACACACACACACTCTCTCTGGGACACTTAATTTCACTATACAGTTTCCAGAAGGATGGCCACTTACAGAGAAGAAGAAAAAGAGTTTAATGAATTAAAGTGCACTCACGTTAGGGAAAACGAGCTGAAAGTCCCATATTAATTGGGCACAATTGAGAATCCAACCCTGCCACCGTTCTGACTATGAACCACAGTTTCTGGGCACATGTAAATTAGCAGTGACCTCCTCCTGAAGCGACCTGCTGAGAACAAATTGCCTGGTC
The DNA here is from genome assembly GCF_034619465.1 of Leptosomus discolor. Taxonomy (NCBI): domain Eukaryota; kingdom Metazoa; phylum Chordata; class Aves; order Leptosomiformes; family Leptosomidae; genus Leptosomus; species Leptosomus discolor. Next base: position 11,218,399 of record NC_141410.1, on the reverse strand, counting down.
ACCTAATGCCTGCTAAATGCCTCTCTGTTTTTATGGGGGAAAGCATCAAGGTTTACCTCTTACTTTCCTTTCCTGGGGTTTCACTGCCTTAATTGGCCCAAATTTACCTCGCGGCCACCCTGAAGCAGTGCCAGCTCAGGGATGCCCGCGCTCGGGGACACGACACACATGCTCAGCAGCCCTCAGGGCAGCCCAGCTCCAAAGACCACGCCGACCAGCAGAGAGTCTCCTGGATGCGCCGGTACCACCGAACGTGCCGGGCGCAGGGGGATGGCGCAGCCGAGATGGCTGGGAGCAGGCGAGCCACGAGGGAGGGACGGGCTTGGTGGGGGCTCGCACCCAGCGGTGGTTGGAGCTCTCCTGGAGTATTTTGGAACGGGGGGGGCCAGGCTGTTTCACACTGTCACGCTGCGCATCATGCTGCCAAGGGGAGTCTCCAGTACGTGGAGATCCTCCAGCTTCCTGTGTGTGCTTAAAATACCATTTGATCAAAAAATGTTTTGCAGGACTGGGAGTTTTCAAGTGCAGGAAAGGCAGCAGAAGCGATGCTTGCCCCGACCCGCGCTGCCTAACCGAAAACACTTCGGCTATGTCTGCTCGTGCCCTTGTCTTCAGACGGCATCGTTTGCTTGCTTGGTTCACACGGGAAGGTCAAAGACGGGGAGGAAAAGTGCCACCTCCTCAGTCCCCACCCCGGAGCCGTGCACTGCGAGGAGAGGAGGGAGGGCTGCGCACGCACCAGAAGCACACAGAAGGAGAAAGATGCCACCCAGGGAGGTCAAACACACGGAGGTTTGATGCAGGGAGGGCGGCAGCAAGGCGGTGGGAGCCCCCAGGCAGCTGCAGTCCCTCCTCCACCCTCGAGGGCTGCCCAGCACCGGCCTCTGGGTTTGGCTCCCCTGTCCCAGGGCTGCTGCAAAGGGAATTCGTCCGGGTGCACACCGAGGAATTCCTGTTTGTTCCTCCCAGTTTTCCTCTCTGACTCAGTTACATCTGTTATACTCCATATCCCATCACTTAATGTATGCAAATTATGTTAAATATTTCATTCATTAAATGGCTCAGGTTATTACTGAATTGTACCTTAAGCTGTTCAGAAAGTTAATTCTTCTTGCACTTTCTCAGTAATGTGAAATAACCGATTTAAATGAATATTTTACAGTTTGTGGTAGACAGAACATTTATTAAAAATTCTATCCCTTTTAAGAGTTATTCTTTCAAGCAGGCTTTAGTGCACTATGCGACTTAAATTATCAAGAGGGAACCACTTTTTATTTATTTATTTTTAAACGTTTGTTTCACTCCCAGCGTGGCAGAGCCCAACAACCTGCCCAGGACCCAAACACAAACCTGCTGAGAGAGCAGTGCAGCTCGAAAGCCATTTTCTAAAAAGCTAAGGGAGGGCAGGGAAGCAGGAGAAGAACTGGAGAGCTCTTCTGCACTCCCGTACCCCACAGACAGCTCTGCTGTTGGAAGTGAAACGGCTCCCACAATAGCCCATAACGTGCCACGAGTCCTTCGGGAGTTCCACCGCCTAATGCGAAGTGACAGGGCTCCGGCGCGCGCCGCGGCCGTACGTACGCGCGGCGAGGGGGGAAGGGGCAATTACAGGGGCGGCTCCAGCTGTCTCCAGCCTCACCCAAAGCCAGGCAGCTATGTCCTCGCCAGTGACAAGGTCACCGGCACCTCTAACTCAGGGAGCCGGTCGGGGCTAACGCAGCAGCACGGCCTGGCGGCTCCCAGCCCTGCAGACCCGCATGCCGGCCACCTTCCCGGGGCCAGGGCAGGACGAGACGCGCTCCGATGCATGCCCGGAGGACCGGGAGGCGACGCAGGCGTCCTCCGCCGTCCCCCACGCCGGTGCCTCCTCACGACTTTCCTGTTCGCACGCCACGGGCAGCTCCCGGGAAAAACCCACCAGGCCTTGACCCGCCTGTTACCCACCGCGCAGCAGCCACATCTGTGTGAACTTCCAGGCTCAGAGGACTCACAGCCAGCTAAAGATAGGGGTGGCTGGCACGGCGGCACGGGCACCCCAGTAAGCCCCCGGCCAGCGACCCAGGAAAAGGCGGCTCCCTCCGGCACCAGCGCACCCCCCGGGAAGGATTTGCAGCCCCAGGCGTGAGCGGCAGCAGCGCAGACACCCTGTACCCGCAACGTCTCATCAATCTCGGCTGGGAAAAACCTTTCCATTTCCAATGGAAATATGCAAACCAGGCTCCGCACTGTAAATCTTCCTTTCCGGCGCTAAGGAGATAAGTAGGACCTATTAACCTCCCATGTTATTTCCAACTTCATTATTGGAGCTGACACGACAAGAGCGCACAGTGACAGCTCTTTTTGGCAGAGTGCATGTAAATCGTTTTCTCAAAGGAAATTACTTCTCCGGGCTGAATGTTATTAATCTAAATTCTCCCTTAGTCAAATTGTTGCCCATAATAAATATGGAACAGGTTGCTATGCTCATCTCCGCGGGCATCCCAATCCAGCTGCAGGTTTTCCCCCCATTTGAAACCTCTTGAGAAGCTGCTCTACAAGAGCATCCTTCACCCAAGGACGGGGACCATCCACCCCGACGTCAGCCCGTGCTTGACAGCCCCACCATTTCATCATGAAAACATGTTTTCATGCTGCCGGTGCGGAGTGCTCCAGCAGCAACACTGTGAGCAGGAGTGAGCCAGGTCACAGCGAGGCTGAGGCAGACACACGAGGCATGCTCTTGACCTGCAACGTGATGCGGTGGCCCTCCACAGCCAACGCTTTCCATGGCTGGTGCATCATTTGTGTCAGCTTCAGCACTGTTAAAGCAGCAAAACATCCAAAGTTTAAGAGTTTATGCTCTTTCCCAGTGGATATACACTGGCATCCTCCTCGTTCAACTAAAAAAACCCAGAGTTTAAGCAGAAACAGATCAAAAAGCCCATAAGAACCAGATCAAAACTCAACCTGAACTTTGCTGATGCAGCTAAAAACCAGAAATTTCACATCTTAAATTCTTGGAGGAATTATAAATTAAGGGGAATTTTATTTGCACAGTATTCCTTCGTTTTATTGAGAACCAGCTTATCGCCAATAAAGATTTTTCACTAAAAACACTCATAGAACATCTGGTTTTTCTCTCTTCCTTCCACAAAAAGCACACACTCCCTTCTGCTTAAATACCAGCACACCACAGGGCAAGGGCGCAGACCTCTGGCACACACCGAGGTACGGAGCGGATTCAGAGCATTATAAATCCAGTGGAACAGAAAGCCCTTCTCCTCATTTGTTAGCCAGCCGAGTGTGAAAATGTTAATGAAGGCAGCTATAATAAGCTACGGGAATTTCACGATTAAGATTTCGTTCACGTCCGACAGCCCCTGCTCGCGCGCAGCCCGTTGTGCATCAGCCCTTCGCCTAATAGCAGCCGTAATTGCTGTGCTCCGTCCAGCCACCCTCACCCAGCAGCCCTGATGGGGGAAATTACTGTCATTCTATTAACTTGAACTTTTATTACACATATTCCTAAAAGAAAATAAATGCAGAGAGACTTTAAGTGTGTACCTACCCCCCTACAGGAGTATCTTTTAGGCATAGCTTGCTGACAAAGAGCAGTGAAGCCAGGCGGTACCATGGCAGCTTCTTTTATTGAAAAAAAAAAAAAAAAATCTAAAACATTATGGGTGGTTCATCAAAGCCCCAACTCGTGGGAAACAGGCGTTTTCCTGTTGATCAGCAAGCAGAGCCTTTAAAGCTCATCTGGGCGTTGAGAGCACCGGGCGCCCGACCAAGGGGGATAACGAGCTCTGACAGAGCAGCGCGCCGTGGAAGTCAAACTGTACGGGTCAACCCTCACACTGGAAAAGCAGGGACTTCTTTTAAATCTTCAGCTTGTCACCAAGACTACCTTGATGCCCTTCCATCCCCCAAACGTCCCAGACCGGTCGCTGGTCACCTGGAAGAGGCTGGTGTATTCGTTAGGGCTCATCACAGCACGGCTGCATTCTCACGGGGCTGCGGGCGCAGGCGCATTCCCTCTGGCTCCTCACACAGAGGTTTGTTTCTGGGGATCTGTTGCCCAGGCAGGAGGCAGATCGCTCCTGCTTTCCCCGAACACCTCCTGCACCCTCGCCCCACGGCACACCGGGCACGGCCGAGGTGCCGGACCCTCTGGCCACAGCCAGGCACTGACGTGTTCCGAGGGCTGCCCATGGTGACTTCCAGCTCCGTTAGAGCCGCCAATCATCTCTGCATATGGCGCATCGTTAGGGCCGTCCTTCCCTTGCAGGTACTTTAAATTTAGCTTAAATAAATGCATTTTGTAGAGTCATGGTGGCCGCTGCCAGGGTGTACGTGGACACATTTGGCATTCGGGCAGCACTAACCATGAGTTCACGCCAAACTTTGGGTTGGATGCACCACTGGAACACAGTCCCTGCCTGCCCTGAGCCAGGAGAGCGGTCTGCCCTGGCAAAGGCAGCCCTGAGACCGCTGGCGCCCGAGGCTTGGCCCTACCGTAGGACGCAGGAGCGGCAGCACCGAGCCACCTCTGCCACGACAGGACAACGCTTGGCACCACAGCCGGCAGCTGGGCTGGAGGCACGAGGAAACATCGTGCGGCTGGAGGCACCAGCAAGAGATGCTTCCACCCTTGGAGCAGGAGGCTTGAAACATCCCAGGCTCCTGCAGGAGCTCCCCGAAGCAACCCTGCGGCCTTTCGCCATCCTTTTTTCCATCTGTTCTCTGCACGACACCTTTTCCCGCGAAGCCTGATCGCTGTTGAGGCATCGCCGATTCTCAAACGCGTTATTCTGAAGCCACGAGCACCGTGGAGGCGCGGGCGGGCGCTGCCGAGCAGCGGGAGCCTGCCGCAGGACGAGGGGGCTGCCCCAGCGCCATTCGCAGCCAAAGCACCGACGGCTCACGGCAGCGCCTGGGAGAGGACCGGCCGCAGCAGCAACCTCCCAGCGGCAGCCCCCGACAGAACACGCGCGTCTCTTTTGGCACAGAAGAGACGGAAAAGGAGCGCACGATAAAACGAAGGCATGCTTGCAGAAAGATTACTTCCCTACCACAGCCGTGTGATTTTTAATTTTCCTCTAATTTCAGGACTGCAGCACTGATATAAAAATCCCTATAAGTGTTTTAGGGAGATGGTAATGGTCCTATACTAAAATAATTCAACCAACACTATAATTTTAGTACCACTATCAAAATGAAATAATGGCTGTTTACTATGTTACACCTTTCAAATGACCTTCATTTGAATACAAATTGTGGCTTGAAACTCTAAAAGCTGCTCCATTTCAGAAGGCAGCAAATTGAGGATGTTTACCCAAGGTTTACTCTGCCAGCAGATTCCTCAGTATAACCACACAGGCTAAGTGGGTTTTTGGGGGGTTTCTTTTCCTCTGAAGCTGCCAGAGACTTGCTTTAAGGATCTGCGTGAACCTGACCGGGAGCCCAAGTGAGGCAGAGCAACAACCCTTCGCTCTGCTCCGAGCACAATGGGGATCGCACCTTCCCGTTTATCTGGGATAAACCTCTGCATTTTATCTGGAAACACTCATCACCGACGGCGAGAGCTGTTCGCCTGCATCCCTCTCTCTCGGGCGATGGACAAGGATTATTCTGCTAATAATCAAGCACCCAGCCTGAGAGGGGAAGGCGGATAGTTCCAATCTCAACCTGTGCCTGTCAAAACACCTTTTTTTTTTTTAAGGTTCAGCTCTGTCTGCCCATCACGGGCTCTCGTACTGGCTTCAGGGACCCCTGTGCAGCCACCGACGATCTGGCCGGTGCCAGGGAGACCGTCTGCACAGACCTGGACGGCCACGGCAGACACAGGGGTGCTGCACAGGGATCGGGGTTTCCAAACACCCAGGTCTGTGTGGGTCTCACAGCTCAGCCCACACAGCACAAGTGCGGTCTGCCACTAGCAAGGTGTTACAGAAGAAATTTCACTGCAGAAATTCCCCAATATTTACCCAACCACCTGGGGAACACCAGCCCAGCATCAGCGATTTCTCTCTAATAATGAATTTTTGCCCTTTCATCAACATTAGTCAGAACAAGCTCTGAAAAAATTCCCATTTGATGCCAGGAATATAAAAGAAAACATTGACATGATCGACAATAAGCAAAACCAAGCAGCATGCCCAGCTGCAAAGCAGCACAAGCAGCTAGCACCCAATCCTTGGCCCTTTAAAGATCAGTCCTAAGCAGGGAAAAAAGGTATTATAAATTTTTTTAAAAAAAGGAGTTTCTCTGTAAGAAGCCAGAAGTTGCACAACACACTCCCCTCCCAGGGAGACACCGATGGATAATGACCCTGCAAGGATGCTCTTTCCTCAGCATCTCGGGGACACTCGCCCTTCCCTCCTCTCCTCTAATTCCCAAACCAGAAAACCAAGGCACAAACAAACAAAAACCCAAAGTGAAAGATGGTCCCGGCCTCGGGCCAAGCAGGCGCGGGGCCTTCGGTGCTGTTCACAATGTGAGCGCCACAAAGGGAAAACCCCACACTCCAAAAACACGGCGTATCTGTAAACACTCCCACTCCAAGACACCTACATGCAATTACTCACAACGAGCGAGGAGGAGGAAGAAAAACCCACTTTTTGGTTTTAATTCTCTTCTCTGTGCATAAAAGCTACTGCAAGAGAAGCCCCCAGCCGGCTGACGCTTCTGCAGGGGAAGGGCAGCACGTGGCTGCAGCTGCAGGGCAGGAGGGACCCTGGGCGAGGGGAACAGTCTGTTTGGCAGCAGCCCCATTTTGGGGTGGAAAAAAGGGAAATCCCTTCTGTAGAGTGACCTCTGCCTTTGCCCAGAGCACCCTCCTGCAGCCGGTGCAGCCCTTTTGGGGACCAGCCCTCCCCAGGCGAGAGCAAAGCCGGCAACAGATGCTCTGGCCAGAGATGCTGAACCAACACCGGTCTCCTTCACGGTGACATTGTGGAGAAACAAACAGGGTTTAAACAATAGGTGTTGTATAAAATGTCTGAAAACAAGACAAATTAGTCATTAAAAATTAATTTTGGAAAATTACAGTCTTGTTAATAGATGCCATTATGGCTTTGCACATTCCTTTTCAGGCAGGAGGGAGGAAGGGGATTTAAAACACGTTTTACTGTATTTCATCAAAAACCGAAGAGATAGAGACGAATGCCTTCGGAAGCCCATGTTTCTGCATTGCACAAATTCGCAACCCGAGGATATTTGCATTTGCAATTTGCACTCGCAAGGAGGAAAAGCCATTGTACGGAGCGATTCTCCCATCTTCTCACAAGCTGCCTCCCCATCCCTCCAGCTCACGGTGTTTCAGCACGGTCTGACGTCAATCCCTGTCACACATCGGGACTTCGGGGGAGCTGGAAGCTGGCACCGTGGGGTCTCCAGCGCCGGCTCCTCTCAGCTTTGCTCCACTGGGAGCTCCCAGCCAGTGTTCCGACACGGCACGGGAGAGGGGAGGGAAATTGAGAGCCGCCTGCCCAAACACCATCAACAGGCAAGAGTTGGAAAAGTTCCCCCAAACTCCATGAAACCCTGGAAGCCCTTTACACGTTCGATGGCAAAAGGCGGCGTCCGCTCCTGAGAAGATGGGAAGGTGCCTTCTCACCTAACGAGGGACCAGATCCCCACCGCAAGGCGAGAAGCCCGTAAAGATCTGGAGGGAGAGCGGAGCAGACCCACACCTTGCATGGAGCCAGCAGGGGCTGCTTCTCCTGGGAGTGCCCACCCACTGCACCCCGGTCCCCCAGACTGCAAACCACGAGGCCGGTTCTGTCCCCCCGCACCACGCCAGGAGGACGGCGCCGTTCAGCGAGGGCAGCAAAAATGAGCTGGTGCCGAACGATGCGACCGGGGGAAGGCGAGTGCCTGCAACCTTGGGCTGAGACCCCACCACGAAACCGCCCGTGGGACGCTCCGACATTATTTTCGCGCTCTCAACAGCGAGAACTACACCAAAATACTCAAGGTCAAGAGACCAGCATGGTTCGAGGCAATCTGCGCCTCTTAAAACAGTGACAAATATGTTATTTAATTTTAATGAGCTTTTTTGCATCTCCAATCTAATTACGGCATTATCAAGTACTGCTCCGAACTGCAGGTGGCTTCTCATTACTCGGGGTAAGGCTGTCACAAGCATTTTTCATGAATACTAAAAACCGCTCCATCTCACTACCCGCTCTGAAACCCCCCAGCCCGGCTGCCCCGCTCCCGGCTCGGGGCTCGCAGAAGAGCGATGCCCCGCAGCCCCCAAACTCTGAAGAAGTGAGAGCATTAATGCCACAAGCTTTGAAGGCTTCTTGAAACCTTCCGTTTTTCAGCTGATTGCCCCACTTTTGAATCTGGGTTTTATTGGGGTTAATGCAAAGCACTGCCCCCCCAGCACCGCCCCGTGCCCCTGCCCAGCTCCTCCAGCTGAAGCCCCGGGGGGAAACCTCCACATCCACCAAAAAAGGAAGAGTTTTGGTGCAGGAGATGCTCCTGCCAGGCGAAATCTCTCCCAAAAGCAAACCCTGTTCTGCACACAGAAGCAAGGACGCCCTGTGAAAAGGCACTTAAGAAAACCCCTCTCTTCCAGATCACTTCTAGGTTTTGCTTTCAACTTAATATTTTTAAAAAACATTATTAAAAGTAAAGAAAGTGCTTCAATGTCAAAAGTGTTTTGATAAAATCAAAATGCTTCAGTCTTTCCTCTTAAGCTTTGCAAAATACCACTTTTTTCTGATGGTTTCTGGCAGATTCCATTGACCACCTCTACTCATCAGTTACTGTTTCCTCCACATGGTGCAAAGCTGCTGGGCTCCACATCCGAGAAGCTCCTCCCTAGACTGTTATTTGGAAGCCATCAAGAATTGGATGTTTTAATTCTCCCAGAAAACCTTTTTCCGTGAGCGGTTTGGTGAACACAAGCAACACACAAGTGACAACAAAGCCCCAACGGAAACTTCTCCTCTTACAAAGCGTGTAAAGGCATGGAGGACACCACTCCTCAGCAACCCCAAAGCTCCCGGGGCCAGGAGGGGCCCCGCGGAGGCGCAGGGATGCGGAGCCAAGGAGAAGGCAGGCAGAGGGTGGAGGAGCCCTTCCCCTCGAGCCCCCTTTCACACACACACCCCCCAGTTAAAACCTGGGTCCGTCGGTGTTTTTTTCTTGAAAGCCTTTGCAGAAAGCACCGTGGGAAGCACGGCAGCAGGAACCCACGCACCCACACGTGATGCATTCCTGTGGTCCCAGTAACGAAAACCAGCATTTTCTACTTTGGCAATTTCCACAATCGCGATACTGCCGTCACCCAGGAACCACACTGCTGCAATCCCCGCGCCGGCTCTCCCGACATGGGCAGCAACCACCATCCTACAGCGGAGCCACCAGCCAACACACAGCCCAGCTCACCCTCCAGATTGCCTTTTTTTGCCCCAAACCAGCCGCAACCTGAGGTAGCCCTCAGGCTCACCCGAGCGGGAGCACTCACCGGCTTCCAGGGAGCTGCAGGGGAGATGGTGGGGGGGTGAGGGGTGCATGGGACCACTGGGCTCTGCACCCCAGGGCTGCTCCAGCCAAGCAAGCTTAGCCCCAGCAGGCACTGGGCTTGTCCCAGCTCGCCCAGCAGCCTCGTCAGCACTAACTGACTGCAGCTGGGAGAGGCCCGGGCACCCCAGGGGCGGGGATCAGCTGGGCAGCAGCACCTGGGCCACCTCACACGGGCCAAACACCCACGTGTGGACGTTCACGCGTGTGTCTGTAACTCTGCACACGTGATACGCGCCAAAAATCCCCAGCGCCGCGCGCAGCTTTGTGTTACAACCCAAGAAGTTAATGCCGGGGGAACCGGCACTCGGAACCGGGACTGATCGGTGCCTCTGCCGCAGCGACGCCGTGGTTTGTCTCCCCTGACCTTGCTGCAAACCACGGTCGCCTTTGAGACGCATCTCCCCCCCGCAAGAACCGCAGCCAATTCCTGCCGCGCGGCCGTTCCACCATCTCTGCCGGTGCTCCGCCATGGGTGCTGGCACCGGCGCCCCAGCAGCCCCTGTCCTGCCTGGAGCTGCCCGCGCCGCCGGGGAACCACACACTTGGGCTGGGAGAGGGCAATCTTCCCTCCGGAGCGGGATGCTGCCAGGAAGTCCAGGGGACGAGGCAGGGAAGGCAAATCCGTGGCGCCTCAGAGGAGCTCCCCGGCTCCCCACTCCCCCCAGCCAATCTACTGGGGGAGGTCGGGCTCCTCTCCAGATAAGCACACGGACTTTAAAATAAAGCGCGTGCCAACAGCTGCAGCACCGGGACTGGAGCAGGCAGAGATGTGGCCCTGAATGATAATTAAATACATTTCCATCATCTGTCATTTTTTACTGCAGGTGCCGGTGTAATAAATCCGAGCTTGACTCTTTTGTCAGCTGGCAGCGAACGCGTTTTAACGCCAAATCCCCGGGGATGAATTCAGTCTCTTGGCCTTGCACAGGGGAGGAGCTGCCTCTAACATGCCAAGCGGGTAACTTATACCTGATTGCTTTCGTAATACTTTTATTATTTTGCTGATACATATGTTTGCTGCAGCATTTCAATCCGCTCCTATGGGCTACAGGGAATGCAAACTCCTCCAGCGACGTTCCCCACCGCACCACAATCCTCCCAGCGCTTCGCTCTCCTCAACCCCCCGCACTTCCCCGGCGCCTCGGCATGCCTGCGGCCGACTAGGGATAGCAGGACTTTGGTCAATGAGGAAGGAAAGACAAGGGAAAAAGGCAACCAGACAGGATTTGCAAATTAATTTACTCAGAACGACTGCAACTCAGAAAATTAAACCTTTAAGTTACTATGCTGTAAATACAACTTGTAAATCCAGCGCACCGGGAAGGAGCAGCTCTGCTTCCCTGCGGATGGGTGCAAACCGCTTGTAATTCATCTCGTGGAGAAAGTTTTTCGCTGGAGACGCTGCTGGGACACCCCATGTGACATCACTTTCCACAGGCACCTGCCTCGCCAGCCCATAAACGCGTTGATGCTGTGGATCGTGGTCCAAAATTCCTGGTGGAAATGAGACAGGGCACGTCCAGCTCTGCCACAGCCGGGGAGGAGCAAGCAGGGCTGAACACGGCATCTGCCTTCGCCCAGCAGAAGGGATCTCCTCAAAATGCTGCTATTTTCCACTGATGTTGAAAACCAAAACTTTTCAGGTCTCCATCACAAACCAAAGAAACAACAGAAACGTGGAGAAAAAGCCACGCCGAGCCTTTGCCGGGCTCGTCCATTCTAACGGATCAGCTCGTTTCCCTGCCTTCAGCCCAGCGCGGCAACCAGCAGTGCCTGACCCTGCCACTGGTGCGAGCCCACGGCGAGGAGCGGGTGCTGCACCCTGCCCCAGCCCCAGCCCCTCCTCTGGGCCAGCCGGGTGGGACCAGTCCCGAACGGAACCATTTCATTTTGCTCCGTGTGCTGTCGCTTCACTTAAGGTCAAAAAGGGATTTCTGCCCCTTGCCTTGCCAGTCACAAAGTGCCTGCAAAAAAAGGGTGTTTCCAAACTTTTCCCCCAATCCCCTTTAACAAAGAAAACAGTTTAGCTCAGGGTAACAAAAGTGTTCGTGTCTGTGCGGACTGACGTGGGAAAGGAACCCAGCCCAGATGCTCCAGTGCTCCTCACATGCCAGAGCCACCCCGACGGGCTAGCTGCTATTTCGGGGTGTTTTTTCAAAGCAGCAAAACTTTGGCTGCACCAAGTCAAAGCCCCGGTGATCCTCCCGATGCATCCCGTCTCTGACAAAATTGGGGGGGTTCTTCTTTCCATTATTGGCAAAACCCCTGCAGACAAATTGTCAGGTGAACTCTGCTGGGACAAAACGTCTGTTTTATTGCTTCCCCCCCTTTCCCCAGACTTGGCTAGGACTTTACACAGACATGAAAACACAGACTTTATTTCATAGGTGTTACCGTGCTTTCTTCCTGGGGAGAAAGGGGAGCTGATTTCTGCCCCTTGCAGGGCTGGCACAGAGTCGTGGCCTTTGCAGCGCCCACACTCGTCACTGCCCCGCTGAACCCCGCTGCCCTGAGCGGCGTCTCCCTCCCAACAGCGCGGGATGGCAGGAACGCGCAGGTAACGGCTTCAGCAGCTCTCTTGGTCTTCCAGGACGTGCTGCGCTTTCAGCCTGAAAAAACCCCAATTTTTATTCGAGGCAGACGATGCACCTGAAGGGACGAACAGCTGCCGTCCTGCCCCCGCCACCAAAGCGGGCACGAGCGGCTGCTTTTGCACCTCGGACGGTTTCCATCCACACTCGCTCTGTGCTTCCCCCCGATCAGGTCTTGAATCCGGCTGTTACTCTGCCAGCAGTACGTGTGTCCTGAAGCCATAAATGCATTTCTTCAAAAAACCCCAAAACAAATTTAGGCATAAATAAATAGACCAGGTGGCTACTGAAGAGGTGAAACTGCTTTTGTGTACCAGGACCCAAAGCCCCGCCAGACTGCTGCTCAGGGTTGTGTTAGCAAGCGCCCTGCTTCAGCCCTCGTTTACTGGTGCAGCAACAACTGTATAACACGTACTTCACCTCCCAACGTACACCTCCAGAAAACGCTGCGATGAGGCTTGCAGGCAGAAAGCACAAACACTTCATTTACAGCACGTTTACAGACCTTTTCCCATTCCTCAGTCGGAAACCGTCCCGAGACGGGCTTCTCGCCGCTCTCCCCCGTCACATCGCTGAAAACCCACCGCCTGTCCTTCAGCCCAGGGACGACTGTTTGCTTTTCCTGACACCAACACCTCGGCACCCGCCCCAGCTCAGGCTAGGGGAGCACTGTCCACCCCCCATCTCTTGGAGAGGGAAACTGGCCTCTTTTGGCCTTCTCGAAGCCGTGCCCCGGCCTTCGGCTTCTCCCGGCCGCAGCGGTCCCGGCTGTGCCGCCGCCAGAGCAGACACGCGTGCGATTCCCACCCGCCCTGCCCCAGACCCCGTGCTGGCTGGTAACCCTGGTTTAAACAAAAGGACGCTTTCGTTTCATTTCAAACACTCCCATGGATTAAAGATTTGGATGCCACAGCCAAGCAAGTTCAACATTTACCTCCTATTAAAACATCTAAATGAGAAGATTAAAACCCATTTTACATATAACAGAAAGGCAAAGGCAAATCAGCACAGGAGCAGCTTAGCGGGTACTTAAACCCAAGGCGTTCTGATGCCGAGAGGTAATCAATTTAAGGAGGGAGGGATTTCTTAAAACTACTCAGACAGGGGAAAAAAAAATACACACATATTTGAAAAAATCTTTCAATTATCTCTCCCAAAGAACGCCTCCCAAAGCCTTTCTGCGCCAAGTCTAACAGGCTTGCTTCGGCAGACAGCTCTTGCCCCAGATTTCCCTGTAAAATATTTTCACAGCTTATTAGTCTATTTAGCATGTTGTGTGCTTAAGCTCTTTTGTTTATTTTTCATTTGAGATGGCAGGAGGAGAAGATCCTATAGAATACATAAGGGTGTTATCGACTGTGTTTAATGGCAACTGTTTGAAGTAACAGCAGTTAGAGGTCAGGGAGGCGATGGGCACGACGCAGCTGATCGGCATAAGAATTTACGCTCCCATTTTCTAACATCCAAATAGACGCTGCTTGGTAACCAAAACCTACGGCTGGTTACGGCCAGGCCACAGCTCCTGCGGGAAGCAGAAAGCCTCGCTTTACAAAGCCAAAATCAGAGTCCATTTGCAAGAACCTGCGGCCAATTTGACGCGCGTGCAGAGAACAGAACAGCTCGGCTTCATCACGTCGGTAACGAGGCAAAGCTCCAACGCTGCTGCCGGGCACCGTCCTCCCGCGGCGTTTATCAGGTAAGCTCCGTGATGCTCCACCCCGTCAAAAGATGCAGGTGATGGAATTGAGGGCGAGTGCCAGAACCGCAGGACAGCCCAAGGCGCCCTCTCTGCCGGGCGCTGGCTCCACCCGCACCTCCGGCAGCTGAAGTCCGTAAGGAACAGCGACACCCACCCGGCCAGGAGCGAAGCCCCGCAGGGCTCACACTAGCAGCCCAGGCGCCACGTTTAAGAGCGACGTATTCTTCCTGTATGGCTGGCTGCTTTTGAAAAACCGCTTTACCTCTTTGCCATTGAAAGAAAGAATTGGAGAACCCATATTCTGTGTATCAGTTAGATTTAATCCCCCCACGTGTTTTAGAGGTCGTCCCAAAGGTAAGTCTCTACTTCAGTCACAATCCTCAGTTTAAAAAGTTTATTAACAAAAAAAAAAAAGTAGAAAGCAATAGAAGGAAGCAGGGGCAGAGCAGAAGCACGAGGCAAAGCAGACCAGCCCGCTGGTCCCCCTGGGGCCGGGGTTTGTTTTCTCTTAAGTGACACACTCGTTTCTGCTCGAAGCAGCACCCAGCTGAGGAAAGCAGCCTGCGGGAAATGCTGTTTAACTGGCCTTGTCAAATACAAGTATTTTGGCACAAGTAGATCCTACACAAAAGGAATAACCTTTTACCTAGAATATTTGAAAGTTTCACATCTAAGAACTACGGAGCGCTCTCTCCACTATTTTCATCAGCCGTTCTGACCACGCTGAATGAAACGGTCTAATTTACAAAGTATTTTAGGACAGAACTTAAGAAGTTCTACTTGCAACCAAACGGATCCCGCGCAGCTTATGCAGATTAGATGTTCTATACACAGACGGGAAAGCAGGCGAGCGGCTCCGAGGCTCGCTGGCGAGCAGCCGCACGACCCGCTGGCCGTGGACGATGCTCACGGTGAAGGGCCCCAGCACCCACCGCAGGCGGGAGGGGTGGCGACAGCCCCGGGGTGCTCTGCTCGACCCCGCAGCACCCGGGAGCGCCGGCCGTCCTGCGGTCACCACCCACAGCCCCGACACCCTCGCGCAGGAGCTGCAGGAACCCGCCTGCGCCGCAGCAGGGGGGACACCGCAACAAGCGCCACCGCCGGACCTCTCCCGGCATCCCTCCCCGGGGATGGCCTGCGCCCGGTCCTTGCCGGAACGACATCGCTTTGGCTTCCCTGTAATCGCCGTTTCCTCAAAACTCCCATCTTCCCTGCAAAATCTGCACATTAAATGCCTTCACAGCACCCTCCTGTGGGGATTCCGCGTCCGTACAGAGACGGGGGCAGCTAGAAATGGGGCGTGCGAAGGAAATCCTCCTCCTCCGGCGATGCCAGCAGGGATGGGCAGCACAAGCCGCCGCTGCCGGCTGCTCCGAGGGCGCCAAGGCCGCCCTGCCGGCACGCGGCACGTCCCCAGCTGCTGAGCGGGGCTGGGGTTTAGAGGCGACGCCGAAGGCACCGCAGCCACCAGTCCAGCCCAGTGCCGCCACCAGTCCAGGCCACCCCAGTGCCACCCAGCCCGGGGGGACGGGCCCGCAGCCAGGACGGGGTGAGCCCAGGGGCTGCCGCGCTCCTCCGCTCGGGTGTGCGTGGTGTGAAACCACCCGTACTGACTCACAAAGCCAAGTAACAACAGGTAATTAAGAAACAATTAAAAAATTAAAAAAAAAAAAAAAAAGATAAAGCAGATTTTCCCATAGTAACCACTGACAAATACAAATGCCACCTCGACCATCTGACGGGTTTGCAGCTGCCACCCCAATGGAGTACGTTAATGTTTAAAACCTGCTCTCAAAACTAGAGAAATCTCCATCCAGCAGCAGGCTGTTTCGGAGTCACTTACGCTTCCATACTCTCGTTGTCACGGTGATGCCACATTTCAATTCACATACTTGAAAGCACTTTTATCAGAAGCTACCGTGGTTTTAGGCAACACTTTGCTACCGTGATGAAAACCAGACAGAGTTCACTAATTTCTAAGAGGAGGAAGATTTGAGTTTACGGTTATTATGTTACTAAACATGTAAGTTTAAAAGAAGTTTGTAAGTCAGTTACGCCGTTATTTAGAGCGTTCAGAGTGGTACTGAGATAGAGAATCCCACAGATACCACACACCTTCCCACTTTTTGCAAGAACGCTGTAAAATTCGAGCTGAATAAATCTCCAATTTGAATTATTGATTATCCGTTAGGTTATGCAGTAATTTAATGTGCCTCACCACACACGACTTGCAGAGTGCACAGATCGATTCACGTGTGCGACGTGCAATAGGAACAGCTACATGGCTTTATTCACTTTTGAAGCGTCTTACACCAAATTAATTAATCTTAACAGATGATGTTTCTGAGGAACAAACCAACTGTTTTGATTCCCAAATCAGTGGGATTTTCTAAAAAAAAAAAAATAAAAAAAAATCTAACATATGAACATTAGGTGAAGTGCAGACACACATACAGACAACTATCTGGTATTTTAAATGCTTCCAAGTGGCCAAGAGCGATTGCGGGAGGGACGATATTCCCTCGTTGACTTTTTCCACCAAATTTTTCCTCCTTCCGCACACCTGCTACCGGGGAGCGGCCGTTCCCAGGCCTCCGGAGGGGCATGCTGCTGCCCGTCACCACAGCACACCCGTACCCGGCCATGGGAATCCAGGTTTCTTAGGAAGCGGTCGAGGCGGCTGGCCGGAGACGGCGGGGCCGGGGGCTCCAGGAGTGCCGCGCCGCTGGCCCCGCACCGGCAGCTCCGCTCGCAGGGTGGCAGCTGGCCCGAGCGGCGGCGGGGCGTGCAAAGGGAGGAAGCGGACAAAACCCGGGGAGTCGGGCACAGGGCGGGCAGGCGCCCGGCACACCGCACGGCCACGCCGCTGCCGGCACGCCACCGCCACGGAGGAGCTGGTCGGGGCCCTGGCGCGAAGTGCACGCTTCCAGACAGAACTGCCACCGACACCAACGCAGATGTACGCACATCTAGAGCGGTAAGGAAATACAAGCCCCTGGTGGACCTTCAGTTGGGAGTTTAAAAGTTTTAAACACAGAAGCCCTGGAAAAAATGTGTACTTGGAACCCTTTGTCTCCCGTAGCTCTCCCAAACAGAATATAATGCAGTAAGCTGCACTAGGTGGACTCTGCATCGCCAACAACTGAAACACTGCGAGGACGTGGTAGCCTCCAGACTGACTTCAACGTGTAGAACGGACCAGAAACAAGCTGTCAGAGACGAGCATCTAGTTTGGCAAATGCAAGTGCAAAACCGCAATGAAAAACTGCCTTTCCACTGCCGGAGAGCCTTTTCACATTATCATACTGGGCAGTAACTAAACTCTCCTCTTGAAAGTTAAGAATTCACTGCAACCGTGAACCTCTGAGAAAGGGAGAGCTGCCCAGTGTATCACCTCTAGCTTGCTGCCAAACTGATGACATTCCTGCAGCCTATGGCTACTCTTCCAGGACAAGGGAAGGCTCAGGTTGACAGCAAGCGGGTGTGTGGAGGTGAGGGCCGAACACAACAGAAAGGAACATCAGCAAGACAAACCAAGAACGTGATTTTTGTTGTTACTGTGCCACAAAACGTGAGTCCAGGGAAGGCTGGTATTGGGTAGGAGCCCCTCATCGTTAACGGATGCAAGACATTACTCATTATTAGTCCCGTCAGAACCTACAGCATCATCCGGGCAGCAGCAGCCCTATTTTCAGGATGAGAACACTCCATTTCTACCTTAAAGGACTATCAATTCCTCCTCCACTACCCAGCCTTGCTTAGTGGGTAGTGAAGCTGTTCCCAGCTACAAAGAAAACGTGTCCTAAATAAATGGAGAACAGAAAGGCAAATAAAACGTTTCATAATAAAGTCTTGCAAGCTGTAGTCCTTTACAGGAGGGAAATAATCTCGACAGCGGGAAGGACACCTTTCCTCACATCAACGTCAGATCTTCCCAAGGAACCGAGGCCACGAGGCAGCACGCAGATTGTCCCCAACCCAGCCGGCATCCCGAAGAACACCGCTCCCAATCTGCTTTCTTCTAGGCGTCTCCAAGAGGAAGAGCAAACACCAAAGCATCAGCCTTTGTTGTCGAATTGCACAAGGACCCAACAACCGAATTAGCAATTTCTCAGCCTCTCGTCAGCCTACCGCCCCGCTAACGCACGAGGAGCCCGGAAGACGGGAAGTTAATAGATTGACTCGGGTGAAAATGTAGTAGTGCTTCTCATCAGGAATTTACATTCCAGTGCCGCAGCACCTTCCCCTTCCAGGTCCCTCGCAAAGAATGGAGAAAGGCAAGTTGTAATATTTGTTTCATACGCTCATCACAACAGGAACATCACCCAGATCTAGACTAGGTCCAAGTAATAATCACTGTAATTAGCACTTCATTCATATAATTACCAGCAGACCCCATAACATTTTACAATGGAGGTAATTACCCATATTTTACAGCTGAGGAAACAGATACAGTGCAGGTGAATAACTTAAAAGAAACCATCAGCAAATCTGTAGCACAGAGACTGCAATTATCCTTATTCCCAGCCATGGCTCTCCCCAATAATCCATGCTGAACCACTTCTCTCTTGTGGGAAGGAATCCACAGAAAATAAACACAAACTGGAATTTCCAATGTCTAGAAGAGCTGAAAAGCAGACAAGCCAAACCTGAAGGAGAAATAAAAACATATTTTTATCACTGAACGTTTTCTCACCCGAGGTCTGCAGCTAAGAGCGGAGGAAAGACAGAGGACCCTAGCTCTAGCACACACAGAAAGCCAAACACGGGGTTTCGATTGCTACAGGAGTTCTACTTCGGTAAGCAGAGTGAAAGCAGAAGCACAAGACCGAGTCGGGGAAGGCTGCCCAACGGCGCCGGCTTACCCCTTCAGCGATCAAAGACCTCAATGCATTTCGAGAAGTTAAAGATTAAAGCAATAGCCACAATGACATTATTTAAGGACTGCGCGAAACAACACATACACAGAGCAGCAAGCGGGGCCAGAAGCCTGGGAAATTCTCCCCCAACCCCAGAGCAGGAACCCCCCGGCAGCCGGCTGCCAGGGCGCCAGTCCTCCACGCCCCCCCCGGTGCGACCGCCCGCGAGGCCGGAGCGGCACTGGGGCTTCCCTCCGAAAAGCGAGCGTTCCCCCTCCCCTCCAGCACGAGGGCAGCGGGATTCTCGCCCAGAAGCCGCCAGCCCTAGAGCTCACGCGCAGGGGCCGGCTGCCCGTTTGGGAACCTCGCTGTGTACAGGCAGGTTCTGCACAAACCTGTCTCCTCAGACACCGACCTCGGCGGGGAGCAGGGGGAAATCTGTCCTGTACGCTTTTTCATCCCGCATGTTTGGACGAGTTTTATTATTAACAGAAAAAAGCCAATGTTTGCTTGTGTTGACTGATACATCTGTTTTTCAAAGCAGTCCAGACTGAAGCGAGCAATTTGCCGGTTGCCTATGTGTATTTTATTAAATGAACAGCACATGCAGATGATTGATACACACGGCTGTCTATCAGGCTGCAGAAAGCAGATTAGGTTAATCCGACCCCAGCTGCATTACCTGAACTGCAAGACATGCCACATTCTAAATCTAGTAAATGTGCCAAGTATTTCATTTCAGCCATTTAGCCTTCTGTTAACGTTAGCATATAAAAGCATCCAGCAGAAGATATTGCATAAATTTCAACATTAAGACTTGTTTCAGGAGTGGATGGTATCAATATTCTGGCTTTGAGTAACAGAAAAACCTCGTAAGCAGGAACAATCTCTCAACAGAGTATTCTCTTAATATTTAAACAGACAAGTGTTTTGCTTTGGCAACATTTTGCAGCATTTGTGTAGTTCTTTGATTAAGTGCTTGAAAAAAATCATGCATTTTAGTTCCTGTTCAGTAAAAATCACGCTCAGTAAAATAAATTAAGTTCCCTCATCTCTTGCCCCAAAATGGACAACCGTGGCTGGTATTACCTCCTCTCATCCAGCAGCACTGCAGCGGAAACCCGGAGAGGACTCCAAGCTCGGGGAAATGGTAATGCTATCGCCATGCTAACGAAGCAGCTTTTCTCACTAATATTTGCTGTCGTTTATACAGTAAACTGAGAACAATTCCTATCCTCCCTTTCCAAGGGCTCTACCTCCTCCATCCTCAGCAGCTCTAGCATCCTGGCAGGCCATGCAACAGCTAAACAGGTATAATCTATATTCATTACACCAATTTCTGTGAACAACCATCTGCATCTAGCAGAATACTCGGGAAGATGATGAAAAAGCTAGCACGCATCACCCTGTGTCACGCCGACACCTTGGGAGATGTACCCAACCAGCTCCACTGCCAAGAGCGCTTACCTTATGAAAAGAAGGCAGGATGGACAAGGCAAAATGCTTCCTGAAACAAGAAATTCTAGCCATCTTTTAACCTCAGGTGTTTTTATATTACTGACTCCAATTCCCAATATCAGATGTTTTTATTCCATCACTTTTTTCTCTTGTTATTTGTTGCACCAGGAGGCAGCTGAAAGCCAGCCCTCTGCGCGGAGGAGGGAGATTCCCTTTGGTTTCCAGATGTCTAAACAAAGGTTTTTTAAAAGTTGCTTTCCTAGAAAGCCAAGGCATTCACATCTAACTGCTGCTGCTACAAAATGTGTGTTACAAGGAGGAGAAAAATAGTCTTCAAGGAGTTTTCTTGGGCAAAATAAATATTTTTTCCACTGAGTTCTAAAAGCCCTGTTCTGAAGACTGGAGAAACAGCTCGAGATGATTTTGGAGGATCATACTTTTCAGGCTGACAGGCAGCATCAAAACCAGAGTAAAAGTCGAATCCCAGCTATCCAAAACATGCTTGCTGTAAGAGCGGTAGCCTTGTATATCAGAATTGATGACTCTAGGCCTACAAAAACTATTACAGCCAAAATTTGGAACAGGAGGGGAAAAGGAAAAAAACACCTGAATGCTTCAAACACTGATGTAAGGCTGTGACTGTCCACCTCAGCTCCTAACCACTGGGTCAAAGAGAAACACGGACAGCACACAGAGGAGATACTGGTCAGCAGAATTTTGTGAATACCGTTTTTGACTGCCACGGTAACAGGCGACCCTGCAAACGCAGGGCAGGTTCAAAACAGGGATCTTGCTGTTCAAGCACAAAGATCAGTGCTGGGAAAAACCTCTTCACAACCATGGATGCTAATTAAAAATGGAAGACGCTTCCTGAAGCAGCCTCTGGTGCTGACGGCGCAGCCCCACTGCTGAGGGGTAAAACCTGCTGGGGCTCAACCCACCGAGCCGTGCCGGGGACCCACGGTTAAACGGGGCAGCTGGGGCCCAGCAGCACCCCCAGCCAAGGCTGCAGCGGAGCTCGCAGCAGCCTCTGTTTCGCAAGGGAAGTACCAGCAGGAGGGCTTCCAGGTGGGCTTCGGGCTCCTCCGGAAGAGGCCGGGTGAGGTCGGCGGAGCCGACTTGTAGTACGGGCACAGCTCACTTCAATTTTGATCTGCAGTTCTAATGAACGACATGAAGTTTTATAAGCATCAACAAGGCTCAGAGAAGACCTAAATCCATTTCAGTGCTCATTTAGCAGCTTCATCTGTGTGCAATTAAAACTTGAGAATTACATATTAGAGAATAAAATAATGAGACACTTAAAAAATAATCTGCACTTCAGTGGGCTGTGCTCAGTGGATTTCCTACGATCCTGTACAAGACAGAAAAGAACCTGGCCTCATCCGCCGGTACTCGTTCAGTAGAAACATGGAAGGAAACGGCTGCTAAACTTTGGGGGCTTTACTGTCCCACGTACCCACAACACTGCTGCTCTAAGCACATTTGCGCTTAAAGCACATCTCAAAGCACTGATAACTTTCCTTTTTGGCTTCGATGATAATGTTAAAAAAAAAAATGTAAATTGAGTTTCAACTGAGATTTTCATTTTGGTCTAAAGCCTAATCTTTTATTAAAATAGCTATCAGTTTTAAGCTGATGGTTAGGAAAAGTTATCTTCAGGACAGGGAACAAAATTTTAACAATAAAGAGTACTTCTTATTCATAAGAGTATCTTAAATGCTCCTACGATTACTTTGAGCTATCGAAATGGGACTGGGGCGGGGGGTGGGGGTGGGGAATGGGACACGACATCAGCATTTGTTTTACTGATCAAAAAGAACTGTAGAGAAATGCAAATTAAAACCAAAGATGTACAGAAATATAAAAATAAATTAGATTAAATATTGGTAGAACACAGGTCAAAAAAAGTAATGTGCTATACGAGAAACATACACACAGTTAAACTTAAAAGAAGCAAAAACCAATGAAAATTACATACTTTATTTTTTTAACAACTGAAATAATTTTTATTCAAGAAAAGCCAATATTACATATCTTCACAGAAAAAAAAAAAAAAAAGACATTTGGGGAGGTCAAAGAACGCTACAGTTTAAAATGATGAAATGTTACAGCTTGCACACCAAACTTAAAAATGAAATGAAATTTAAAAAATGAAATGGTTACCAAAGTAATGCAGGTCAAGGGATCAAAGGTGAAGGGTCACACATTATTAAAAAGAAATCCAAAAGGGCGTCTGCATCAAGATCTCTGCAAAACAAAGGAGCTTCAGTGAGTAAAACTAGTACCTTCCCTGGCATCCCACCAAAGCTCTCGCACCGCACGCCCAGCGCGCGGCAGCGCCCGCCGCCGCCCTGCTCCCCCGGCACCAAGCCCCTCCTGCGCGCCACCACCCCGGCCGCGCAGGGCCGCGCTGGCTGCCGCCGCCTCTTTATTGCTTTGTGTTATTTATTTATTTATTTTCTAAAACCTCCCTGCAGGACGGCTGCTACAAGTCCTCCCGTTTCCATACTGGAGCACTGGTTCCTTATGGGACAAAACGTGTTGTCAGCGCTCAGGACAAGAACCCGGCCGGCGCTGCCGAAGGACGGGTCCTGCTGCGGCACTGCCAGGGCGCCTGCCCCGGGACACTGCTGCGGGCAGGGCCCACGGCTGCGGCGCCACCATTCAGCCGCCTGTCACCAGGGTGAGCACGACGTGCTCTTTTTCGGGAGTTCGCTCGATTCCCTGGAGCTGCGGAATCACGGCAATCGCTGACACACGCACCCCGAGCGCCCGACCCCGCAGCACATTGGTGCAACGCTACAAGAAAGAAGTAATTCGAATGTGGTTACCAAGACAAAGGCCTCTCCTCCCAGAATTTCAATTACACAGAAGCTATAAAAACCCTTTGGTGCCCATTTCCAAGCAAGATGCAGTCAATTATCGACACCAAATTTATGCAGAGAGCGTAATATTTACATCAGACAACTTCAGCAGAACGACACCCACCAAGGGCATCACAGCCCTCTGCACTTCAGCCTCTTCCCCACCCCCAGCAAGGCGTTGAGTTTTGGGCGTCCATCTGGACCGAAACAGATTCCTGCTGGAAGCCAAGAAACAAACCCACCCCACAAAACTGTGTCTTTGTAAGGCAAAGAAGCCACCAACAATGGAAAATCACCATTTTCAAAGCCGATGCGTAGCACAACGATCTCCCGTACGTTTTTAAAAAAACCACATCGCATCATTCTGCATCGCTCCTGCTTTAGTCAGGAACGCGCTGGAGAACGCAGGAAGGTCTGTCTTTGTCATACCCCCCTCAGCAACAGCGTCTGGCAAACTCTCCTGCTAAAGTTGGAGTTAAAACCAAGTTCTTGCCGTTATTCCCAACATCCATCAATTCCGACTCTCGTGAACCGACCCAGCAAGTCAGCTTTTCCGCTGTTCTTTCACCCGCGGGCTGAGGCTGGGTCCTTCCATCGCGATTCACACCAGATTTGGAAATCGACCTCATTCTGGAGGAAAGTAATTTGGAAACCAAGCGACTGAGAAATAATTCAACAACAAAGACACGGATTTGCAGTGACTCAGCAGCTAATGAAGTCCCAAGGAACGAACGTGAATCACACCACCAGGAAGAGCCCACAGCTCAGGAACTCCTCCAGGGTGAGGACGGGGCAGCCCCGGCACAGGCCCGTGCCACGGGTGCCGCAGCCCCCAGCGCCAGCCTGAGGCTCACCCGCGGTTCTTGGGCGACACACGGTTTGTGCAAGGATGAGTTTTAGGCCACGCCAGGCCTGTCCTCCCCGTGGGACGGCGGCTGAGCAGAGCCCCACGCGGGGCAGGGCCCAACACCTCCCCGGCGCGGTGCTGAGCCCCCTCCCTGCCTGCTGGCCAGCCAACAGTCTGATCCACAGCCCTGCTCCTCTGCCAACGACGGGGCACAGCCCAAGGAACCAACACAAAGACTTGTTTTTAATTTCTCCTCTATTGCAAGAGACTTCTCCCACTCTCCCCCAGGCACGCTTTGCTGCCCCCAGTGATCACTCCTTTTGCAGAAAACAAATTGGTTTCACTCTTAGTCCTTTTTCTTAAGCACTACCCCTGCATAAAATCTTTGCTTTTATTGGCACTAATTTTTCCTTCATATCTAGCTTTTCTTTTTCATCGAAATCCCCTGATTTTTCTCTTCAAAATGAAGCAGCCACCCTTGGAAGCAGCGAACATGAGACTGAGAAGACAGGATTTCAATCACTTCCAAAATGTAATATCCTCAGTTTCCATTCATTTGACAAGTGAACCAATTCATTTGTGTTTATATATGCCAGTCCCTGGCAGAGAGACACTTAAATTGACTTTGCAAATTGACTTTGTTGTAACATTTTCCTTGTAAAATGCGGTACAAAGTACAACTCGCATAACACACCAGTGAGAATTTCCCTCAGTGCTGGGCAAGCCAGAGATCCAAATACGTGATGCGGCAGCACCTACCACTACCGCTGGTGTTCCCGTAGATAAACAGCTAAATAATAGTTACGTGCACTCTGCTGATCCTCTCATGCTTGAAGAAGGGTTTACATAACTGGTAGCTCCAACCCTATTCCCCCTACACCGCACTGCACATTCTCTTTTGATACTTCAGAGTAATCACGGCCCCTGGAAAAGGATGAGCTCCAAAGGATGGGGCAGGTGAGGAAAAACACACCTGGTTCATCACCTGGAGGAAATAACGTTCCACCTCATTTCCCCACGTTCCTAGAGCGATCTATGATACCTTTCTCTTCTAAAAATTTGTGTTGCTCGCACAGAGAAGAACAGATGTCTGGACAGGCTGCTGCTGCTGCTGAGCCACGGCTGTCCACGCGACGGACGCACTTTCAGTAGAGCAACCCAGAGGCACCCGACATGGCAAACACCCAGACAGTCCCTTCCACCCAAACCAGCCGCTCAGGTTTGCTGAGAGGTTTCGCCCTCGTACCCAAGAACTGCTCCCGTCTGCTCTGTCCCTCGAGCGAACACAAACCATCATGTTCAGTCCCGAACACCACAAACACATCAGCTGCACTTCTGCATACAAGAGGAGGAGGGTGCTCGCCGAGAGACCTCTACATGAGGCACAGCCACGGGAGTGCTCAAAACAAACGGGACCAATTCCGCTCCAAACTAATTGCTAGAAAGTTTCAAAATTTGTGAAAATATAGAGAGGCATTTTGATAGGTTCCTAATGTCAAAAAGCCAGTGAATGAAGTGCCACCAGCATTTCATGCTTTGTGTATAACATGCTAAAACTAATTAAGAAGTAATTTTTTCTTTAGCTATCATTAAGCGTAAAAAAGTTAAATTGATTCATTCAATCAAATTCACTTGGGGAAAAAAATAAACAGGAGGGCAGCACATTATCCAAACCCATACATTTCCTCTGTTTGCTATGCTTTACGGGATTCAGTCTAGTCCCAGGATTCAGACACATTAACTGCATAGAACTGCAAAATCAGCCGTTTTTAAAGACTTATCATCACACAATTACAACGCTGGTCCTAACGCCAACAAAAGGGAAGAAAAGAAGTCAGATTTTTCCTAAGAGGAAGATGAGGAATCTCTCTCTACCAGAGCACGAGCAGCATAGCAGGTATTACTGCTTTTGTTTAAAATTGCCAGGAACGTAACCTTTCCACTCCGCTAAATCACCAAGCCTGCTCACAACATTTACTAATTAAGTAAACATGACTGAGAAACTGCAAAAGCAATACCAGTAGAAGATTTTCTGCTTTGTACATTACGCAAAGCGCAGAATTTCATTAATTTCACAAAATAAACCCATAATGAAGTGCTTCTGTTAAAAAGAAATTTCCATCTCGTTCACTGATCAGCCTTAAATCATAATCACACACGCAGCGAGAAAAGCCGCCCACACGTGCCAGACTGCACCAGTCAGGTGTACAAACAGTTTACTCCTGACTCTGCTCTAGTCAGGCTGTGAACGGCACTTCCTTTTGGCTTCACTGGCAGAGCTTTTTCTTCTCCTTTGAAGAAAGTGGGTTCTCTTACATTTCTGCTGTTGGCCGAGAGGACGGACTCACTTTGGGAAGCCGACTGGAAACGGCTGGGAGAGCAAGGATCCAACTTGCTAGTGACCAGCTCAGGCGGGACACGGCTTTCCCAGCTCCACCAGCTAGCACAAGGCCACCACTGAAACGAGGGATGCAAATCAACACCCACATTCTTGATTTTACAGATGCTCCAGCTGTTCCAGCGCTTGGCAAACATTTTGCCCCCAACTAGGCATTTCCTTTCATTCACAAAACCCCACTTTAACCTGCCTCAGCCCCCGACTCAGCCCCACGTGCCAGACCAGTGGCGGCAGCAGGAGATGCTACGTAGGAAGCATGAACGAGCCAGACTGTGACCGCTTCCTCACCAGTCCTCCAGCCGACGACCATCAGGTAGAACAGAAAGCAGCAAAACTGCTAGTAACAGCATTTGCCAATACCACTGTAATATTTTATACTCCATGATCACGTGGGCAGCAGTCAATTAGTCAAAATTAAAGATTCTCATTGCTTGTGAGAGATCACAGAGCCGATGCAGACCACGAGGACATTCCAGCTTTGTAAGTGCTCCGCAGCTGCAGAGCTCTCACGACAACAGCCAGCCTCTGGCTCCGGGAAACTCTGCACTTCAGCAAAACACATCTGCGATAAATTGAGCTTCATGGACAGCGCTACACGAAACACACCGAGCACCTTCCAGTCCTCAGCAAACTGTAGCGAGCGCTGCTGCTTCTCCAGAGTTTTGGCGCCCTGATGGCTATCGCAGAGGGGGTGCTGTGCCCGGGACAGACACCCCTTCCTCGCTCTGACTGTGGCAACAACAAAAGCTGATCCCACGCGCCTGCTCGACCCCGTGCGTTTGCACCACGTGAAGCTACTTCGGTAAATAAGGCACAAACTGGTACAGTAACGTAGCCAGGTGACCCAATACACCAAACGTCCAGGGCAGCCTTAAAACAAACAGGTGTTTTCAGCTTTCAGGCGTAAGAGTTAACTCCAAAAAGCACTTAAAAGCATTTAAAAAAAAAAAAAAAAAAAGAAAAGCAGTAGCATGCCATCCTGCTCTGTCTCTACCCAGAGTGGTACTTTGATGAACAAACTTGTGATGACAGGAGCTGTGCCGGTAACTGGCTGCCTGACACCGATCTGCCGGGGGGCTGAGGGGGAACCGGAGCAGCAGGAGGCAGACGACGTATTGCTGTCACCTACTCCTCGCTAGCGCTTCGTAGCATAATAGCCAGCCCAAACGCTCAAGACTCACTTCCCAAATCAGCCTGGGTCCCTTATGTCCCTCAGGCAATTCTCCAAACCTTCAAGTTCATCTCTGCACTTCAGAGAAAAGACGGGAGATCACTGGACGTCAAGCGGAAGAGGAGAATGTCACTGTCGTGCAAGCAAAGCAAAAACACAGGACCACATCAGAGATGTCAGCAGCATCGTCAAGGAATTTCTCCCTATGCTAAACAATGCTCAAATACAGAGGTCTGTAATTGCACTTATTTGCATACCGCCACGCAATACCTGAGCCCAAAATCTTTAAAAAGCCGACGCTAGAGATCACGCTGGAAATCGGGGCATTTCTGCCTTGCCCCGCAAGGAAAGCCGAAGCACACGAAGGAATCACTGCTGGATTTTTCTGCTGCGGAAGTTCTGGGCTTCTCCCAACAGGGAACATAAATATAGGATACTGTCAGAAACAAGAGCCCTAGGTAGCATTTTACATTTCCGATGTTTAACTTTTTCTTCTTTCTCGCACTGTGTCATTAAGTGTTTACAAGGATGATTAATGACTGCGGCTGCCAACGCCGTTAATGAAAGGCAGCTCTGCTCAAAGCTGCAATCCCGCTCCTGGCAAGCGCCGCCCGGGGACAAGGTTACCCCGACACCCTTGAGCCCCTGTGCCCACCGCACCGCTGGGAGCTCAGGGGCCGGGGGTGCCCCCGCTCCCAGGGAACCGGGCGCGTGGCAGAGCGCAGCAGGACACACGTCCCGTGGACAATGTCTCTTGCTGCCCGGGGCGATTAGTGGTTAAGGAGCCAGCGACCTCCGCCACCTCTGCTAGGGGACGTGGTGGAGGGGAGCACCGACAGCCGCCGGGCCGGCGAATCGGGAGCTTGGCCGAGTGCCCGACGGGACCCGCAGACCCCACTCGGCACGGCGCTGCTTCGGGAGCATCGGCCCCGCTCCCCAGGGAAGGGACCCGAGAGCCAGCGCGCCCGAAGCCCACGCTCAGCGCCGCCGCGAGCACACCAAGCTCCAAGTGGCACCACGCTACGGGAAGCCTTTGCTCCGCCCGCTCACCAAAACTCAACCAGATCAGCATTACACAAGCTCTAAAGCGGCTCAAAAAGAACGACAACTGGAACACAAGAGCAAGGAACTCCCTCACATGCGCAGCGTCTCGCAGAATCTTCTGAAAATTAACTGATTTGTCCTAACATGAGAAATCATATGAAAATCTCCTTGCTATCCTCCCCCAGAGCAAGAGAAACAAGCACACACACACTTTCACAGGCATCTCAAAAAATTTGAATCTGTAATTAAATTCCTTGGCTAAACTTATGATCTTGTATCTCTGGCAAAAAAAATTGAATTAGAAGGAACACTTCCTTGACTAGGAAATATAAAACCACTATAAACTTGATTTAAGACGAGGTGGCATCTTGATATGGAAATACATTACCATCAAACATTTCAGTTAAAACTGCATAATCTGACGGAAAGCAAACATCTCGATAACGTGTTCTAAGCATTTGTAAATGCTCCATTTCTCTTGCTGCTCATACCATTATTTCACTAAGTGTAATGTCAACCACAACCTATTCAGCTCTCAAAGGATATTGTTCCTCCACCCCAATTACCCAATCCAGAGCAACATATGACCATTATCCTCAATCTGCAGCCGAAAGTGCTCAGAAAAAGTTATTTGCGGCGTTCCCATGGCAATGCCCTGGCAGAGGAAAGAACAAACCCCAGCTGCTCCCTGACCTCCCTGTTCAGAGTCGGCAGCGCCTCATCTGCAGATGCAGGGGAACCGTCCGCAGAGCGAGCCGCCGCGCCAGCACACAGCGCGCGCCCTCGACGCTGCCGACCAGCCCCAGCGGCTGAAGACGCGCTGGCACTTCATCTCAGGGACCCGCAGATGCGTACAAGGGCCATGGTGAAGTTTCCTTGAAATATCCCCGTACAAGGGAGCAGACAAAGCACGCTTACGGGTTTTGGAAGGCACCCAGGCTGCAGTCGGGTGAGGAGGGCTGGCCCTGGCCGCCCCTTGGGACGCATCCTGCACCACATCCCGCACCAGTTCCCACCGCGTTGACGCTCTGGAGAAGTCTGTGGTTGAGAACGGACACCCGCGAGTTTGTCCGAGCACACAGGAGTTTGAGGGAGGACAGCAATGTCACAGATGTATTCAGATCTGTAAGTTACTTTAGGCATTTTATTTCTTCTTTATCTTTTAATAAACCTCTCTATCGGTTTAAACCTTGTGATAAACCTCACAAGCAGCACCAGTGACTTTGAAACTAACACAAAGATTCTGGAAGTACCACTGTATGAAATACACCTTTTTCTTCTATATTTTACAACTCATGCCTTCACCAGCATAGACAGAACACCTGCGTACTCCGATGAAAAAACATATTCCCTTAGGAATGTCTCTGAAATGTAGTCCAACGTTATTACTCAATTATACCCTGAGAAAGACTGAAGCTTTATAACACTGAACAGAATTAAACTTCCAGGTTGGGGGTGGGGAGAGAAACAAAATCTGTAAGCTAAGCTCCCTCCTCCCCCGTAATTAACACAAATTTTCCAAGACTTCATCTAGGCATAAGATTCTGCCTTTTTTTTTTTCCTCCTCCCTCTCCAAGTTAACAAGGTCAAAAATCCCTGGCCACAAGAAAAGCTTTTCCTTTTAAATAATGCAACAGGGAAACTGCAACCAACACACCACATACACCGCCAGAGACAGCACCAGTAATAACCCATGCACAGAACCAGCTCCTTGTCCTCACTGCGTGGCAGCCACAGCGACAGATCTTGGAGGAAGGAGAGATACAAATGACTGTGACAAACCTGACATTCAAACAGACAGAAGTGGTTTAGTTTTGGTTTGTTAACACACCAGCTGATCACTCGATTATTAGCGCACAATCCATCTAGAATTAAGGTACGAGACAAACCTAGACCAGCAATCTGCTGGCAAGCACCATCAAAACCGTCCACCTTCCCCCTCTCCAGAATGCTGACACATCCTTCAGAAGGAAGGCTACACTCCCAAATTTTTCTTTTGGCCTAATGCCCCTCGCCAGCACCTACGCTTTCCCGTTTGCATCCTGCTTACGAATAATAAAGATTTTCCGCCATATGATTAACTTCGTTCGCCACATTCTGTACCCTGGGAGGTGACACACACCAGACACCGTTCAAAAAGCAAAGCTGCAAGCTGCGTGTGCAAACGTACACACAGGGCTCCAAAGCAGGGACAGCAGGAATACCAGAGAGAAGTGACTAAAAACCAACAAGCTGTTTCCCATCCAAGAAGGAGCATCGTTCTGCCACAAAACGTGTGCAGAGAGCTTGCTTTCTTGACTTTGTCAAAATGTCATCTCCCCGAGCCACTGGAACTGCTCCATGTCCCGTTAGGATAAACGCTATCACGGAATAAATTGCAACCCGTGTTCTCTACACCTTTCAATTCAAATGACCCAAGACAAAAACATCTACACAAAAGAGCCAGTGGCAGCAACTCCCCAAAACACCCGATTAATTCCGTGACAGTATTTAGCATGTTAAAAATAGACACTTAACTTTTAACTTTCAGACAAAAGGAGGAGAGGGGGATGAAGGGCTCCAACTTTGAAAAATACACACACAAAGTGATCCATACTTAATTCTGCGTGACTACAGTTTCTGTAAACACGTTTAGATGTTACAAGTGCTGATCAGAGGGATAAGAACAGTCAACTCGCAACAGGCAGACACTAACTGGAGTTTTACAGTCATTTCTCAAAGCTGATTGTTTCTACTATCAAATGACTCCCACAAATATGGCAAAGGTACCGTAAAACTCCGCTACTACAAACTACAACTACACTGTGGGTGTTGCTGTGTAACTTCCAGCCTGGCTGTCCAGAAGGAATGAAGGCAAGGGATCGCAGACCTCTTTGGATTGTTCTTCTTTACTTCAGCCCACCAGACGGCTGAATTCTAACCACTTCTGTTTCCTTTCAATGAACCCAACCACGATGTGTTAACGGGCATAAGCAATCATTCAGAGGGACTGGATTCCAGTGTAAAACACCCAATTCTGTGTGGCCCCTGCTCTTAACAAGATTTCCCAGGCAGCACTAAGCTAGTTATTTCTCAGGACCCGGTCTGGGAGAAGAAACACGCACTGGGTTTTCGTTTGGAACTCTTTACACACAGCAAGAGAGCATTTTGTTTAACGTGGTACCAAAACTAATCATAAACAATTTTGAAACATGTCAGTAAGATGACACAAGACTTGACTCTGAGACAAGCGACACACACACACGTGAGCAATCGACTCCTACACACTAGCAGTCAACTTCCACATTTGCCTTCAAGTCCAGTTTAAAGCTCGCTTTCAGCATGTAATAGGACTTTATTATTTAAACAGGTTCCAGAGCCAGGGAACTGCTATTGTGTAACTCACATGGCATGCTCTCAAAAAAACAATCCATAAGCATCAAGTAAGCTGGCACGTTTAAGAATAAATAAGAGATTTAACTACCTCATTAGTGTTCCAGCGGTGCCTCTCTTTCGGTAAACTTGAACATTTTGGTAGACATTCAAGCAGCTTCTTCGGTAAAAAGATTTTTACATGACTGCCATTGCTGTTCCCATGATCATCTAGGAAGAAGAGGAGACACGTGATATATACACAGGAGAAGAGGTGGTTTCCACGAGGACGCCCTAGCTACAAGAAGACTCGGAACCCCCAGCTCGCTTGTCAAAGAGCAGGCAATTTGTCACTGCAAAGAAGAATACGGCTTTCTGTGGAAATTTCACCTTTATTTCAGAAACATAAACAGTTTTAATTCCTTGTGGTTGCAAAGTTTGAGAAGAGCTTTGATGGATTTGTGCACGAGGAGCCTGTGCGTGTGCTTACCTGTGCCTATTTCACCTTATTATTTCTCTCAGTGACAAATTTTACAAGCAATAGCGACAAAACGTTATAGAAACTGTGACCACAGCGGTATGACCTGCCAGGAAAAGTCGTAAATGAAGTTCACACTCGACAGGATTTGCAAGTAAATAAGCACAGAGCCCCAGCACCTGCTATAATTTTGTCAAGCTGCAGCAGAAATGCAACTCAAGGCCTATTAGTTCATTTAAAACTAAAATGCGCTGTACCTGATTAAAACCAGGTTACTTTTCTTTCCACGGACAGCTCAGTGAATGTAGTTCCTCAACATGAGTGAGGTAGAGCGATGGAAATCTTCCTACCTCAGCATACCTGGGGATCTCAAAAGCAGAAATACCGAAGAATACAAAATCACTCTTTTTTTGTTGCTAAAAAAGTAGAAGGTGCATAGGTTCCCTTCCAAAACAGAAGGGACCCAAACCCCCCCGAAGCCCAACAACAGCCCGCCAAGTCCCAGAAGCATTGACGCGATTCTGTCCATCACCCCTCCAACACCACCTCAACAACGGGAGCATCCACGAACCGCACAGGTGACGGACCGAACCAGTCCCCACCGCAAAGCGAACCGGAGCAGCGGGGCCAGACAGCCCAGCTACTGCACAGGAGCTTCACTAGCTTGTCTTCCAAACCCCACCACCTCTGCCGCCTTCCACTACTCTCATGCTTCGCACGACGGACACTGGGCAGCGGCACACGACAAGTACACTTATCCACTGGCATTTTACCCGACAAAATTAATTTACACTCATTTCCCATTTGGAAGTGCACAGAAAAAGGATATTAACTTTTTCTTTTTATATATCTAATCATTTTATGTCATTAAACAGATGCCAGCATCATGATAAAACTCCTCTGCAATTACATACAACAGAGAAATTTCCCATGACCTGCAGCAAACCCGCGAGAACCCGTCCCGCAATCATTGCGGAAGGCGGGCGAAGAGCGCAAACCAGCAGCTAGACATCCCTAGTATTTTTAAAGCTTGATTATACTCTTGGATGTGTCAAGTTCAACAATATACACGCTGTTAAATCAACTACTCGTGCAAGCACAGCAGATGAGTTTACAAGATAAGCAGCGATGTGTATGATAAACGTGAGCTGCTCTATAATTTATGAGTCCTGCGCGCTCCCTCCGTTACTGGGAACCTCACTGCACGGCTGCGTCGGACTAAATCAACAGGGCTGCCAGTCTCGCACCGCGTCCTGGGCGAACGGGCAGCCGGGCAGTATCGATCTGTGCTGAACTGATAAAGAAATCGGGAAGAAGGTTCTCTCAATTATTTCTTTGCACACCATTCCAGGATTTCTAGCTTGACACTGAATTTCTCAGACTGTGACTCTACCGCGATTTTTGGGTACGTCTTTTTCCCAGCCAGTGTTCTGCAGGCGTGAGTGTCACCTCTGCTACTTCCCACCACCCCGGCCGCTCACAGACACGCGTGTCCCGACACTTAGCCACAACGACACCGACCTGCTCGGGGCAAAAAACAGAGCCGGGCAGGGCCCCGCCGTGACAGCAGCCCCCAGCCATCCCCACCTGTACTTTCAGATCCGCCACCCGATTCAGCTGGTACCTACTTAACATTCCCTACATCAATTTTATACCGTTTTCATTTCTCATTCAAAATATTGCATTGCGCTACATTCAATTCATTAAGGCGGCAAAGTATTTTACAGCACACATTATTGCTTTTATCAGCCAAACTACATCCCCAGTTACATCTCATCAGCTTATTTTCCATGGGCACATTTTAATTGACATTAATTGTATTACTTCCCCTTACCTCCGTATCAGTCAAGTCCTCTATCATTCATTCCATTATTTTGCAGGGCTGGCAGACCTCTAATTATTCAGCTCGTTTTATTAACTTTCTTCCACTGTCATCAATTATCAGTATTATTAATCCAGAAAGTGCCTATGGATAATAGATCCCTTAAAAATGTTTTGGTAGAAGTTATAGGAACTTGCTGACTCTAAACCTTCCAACTCCACTTGGTAGCACCTCACACCTATAGCAACGGAAGGTCATTGCCATCATCCTGTCCTGTGACTAACTCTCACATATACTTCCCTTTCCTGCGCTCAGCGACGACGTTTCTTCATTCCGAAAAACCCCCAACGTGGAAAACCACAACTGCCCCATGCCTTGATCTGACAGGCTTTTCCTTAAAGCATCCTCGAGCCGCCTGGTCAGAACGACATACAGTAACCATCCTACAGGACATGAATCCTGAATTCAACGACCTCTAAAACATGTTTGACCTTGGAAAAGGACAAGGTTGGCCAACCAGCTATGAGCATTAAGACCAAGAAAGCGCCTCGCCCCAAGCGATGCACACACGCTTGCTTTAAAACCTCCTTCTCCGCCCGCTGGAATCACCGTGAGGTATTCCCAACGGAAGTCCAAGGGGGAAGCCGGGCAGAGAGGAGGAGGACTGCTCTCCCAGCTGCGCTGTCGGTGCTGGCAGACCCCGGTCACCCCTGGACCTCCGCTCCGTGACTCTGCTTCCTTCGCGAGGCGTTTGCCACCAGCAGACCCCCAAGCGTCACACGGGTCTGTCATCCCCACCTACAGACTGGCTACCGAGAGTTCACATTCCTCCACACCAGCTATCGCCTTGCCACTCGTGTTCCTCAGGAATAATATCACGATCCTTCCAACTAAAACACGTAAATCTTTAGGGAGGTGGAGCAGGAAAAAAAAGCGCTTGTCCTTTGGTTTGAATCAAATCTGTCATTTCTAGGCAACCTGATGTACCTCTCCCCTACCATAGAGTCTTCTGACAAAGTCAGAGGAGGAAGACTCAACACTGCTCAGCACCCACGCCCAACTTACCGAGCAGCCAGCACACTCCAGAGGGAATACTTTACATTTATGGAGAACTAAAATTTCCTCTGTAGTTAAAAAAAGGAATGCAATTTCACAACGCTTATTTGATTTTGCTGTGCAAATCCAGGCCAGATTTGTACTTGAACTTTCTTCCTCGTATTATTTTTGCTATGGGTGCGACTTACGACATTGTGATCTGCAAGCCCATCCAGTGTCAATAAAAAGTGCTTTTGCAAGCAAAGCTGCACTTGCACAAGGAGGATTTGCCAGTAAAGCTGTATCGACATGGGGTTTTTTTTAGTGCAAAGCTGGCCACAGATCAAAAACGCTTTCCCAAGGCATGCACAGCCAATTCTGAAAACTACAATAAGGAAGCTATACTAAAATACAGCAGCCTACAAGGCATCTAGTTAGAATTCAATACCAAAATCCAAAATTTAAGTTCCATTAGCAGTCTCCAAGATTACTTATTAACAAACGAGAAACTCATGTAAAATTACAAAAGTACAACTATTATAAAGTTCATGGAAACTTCCATATTAATTATACCACATAAACCCTTCGTAATTTTATGGGTTTCTTCATGCTCCTTGCACTTTATCCTCCCAAGGGATGCAACATGGGCTGTAAAACTTTAAAGCGCACAGCAGCAAATCACACAGCGGGTCTGTGCTCTACCCGCTCTCCAAACAATCACCCCTCCCCCCTCCCTTTTTTTTTTTTTCTTTAACTGGTTCTTAAATCTTCTGTGATCCAGGACGTGAACTTAGATCTGCAGACCATTTAACTACCACAGTTTATCAATATAACGTATAATTGGAGAATACAGAAATGGCTGAATGGGTGTTGATCAACTGCTGATTTGCAGACAGTTCTATACTGGAAATAAATATAAAGAATATGCCTATAAAATCAAACACACAAGTTTTACAAACCCATTATTATGAAGTAATAACTTAGGGTTGGCCATCTTCTTAACTACCTCACAAGAGAGGTAAAAGGTGTTTAAACATTACAAATAGGCACTGCCGTATTAAACAAACAGCCAAAACTGCAATGTAATTATCAACTACTTAAACGATCGGGAGGCCGTCAAAAGCAGGGCGCCCTCCCACGCCGCTGCCCGAGCGGCCCCACCGAGCCCCCACACGCACCCAGGAGGTGCAGGCTACCGGGGTCGCTCAGCCTCTGGCATCAACCCGTGCACCCTCGCCCCATCCCAGAGCGCCCAGCAGCGCCGACGCCCGCGCCCCGAGCAAAGGCACCGGCTCCACCGTCCCCCTTCGGGGCGCTGGCTCGGCCCCGCTGGCTCCTCTGAAACTCCTCCCCTTTGCAAACAGCCGCCCCGCCAATAACTCGTTTGTCTAAAGACGATCTCCAAAGACACAGACAAAACTGAAAGTCAAGATACCTGGACTCAGTCAAAAGAAATTTTTTTTTTTTTTTTTACATATTTCCCATGTACAGACTTGGCTCAGCCAGGTCCCAGGCTGGGGTGGGGGGTGGAGTCCCCCAAAGTCCCACATGCCTTCACTTGCTGACCTCCGGGCACAGACAAAACGGCTACACTCAACCTGGCAGAATTAAATGCAAAGAATTATCCCCGATCCACACATCTGAAGGACTGCCATGCTATTTCTCACAGTTAAACTTCGTTCCTGGCATTTCAATCAGTAAACAAGCAGCAATATAAGCAAAACCAACAGCTTTTGGTCTGTTTTCTAGAAATATTTGGACGATTACAGTTGTAAATCTCTTGGCAACAAAAGCAGATTTCTAAATATCACTAGAGGGTGGCTAAGACAGATAACCAGGCCCAGCTCTCCAGCGCTGCCCTCCCAGCAGGGTTC
This sequence comes from Leptosomus discolor, assembly GCF_034619465.1. Lineage (NCBI taxonomy): Eukaryota > Metazoa > Chordata > Aves > Leptosomiformes > Leptosomidae > Leptosomus > Leptosomus discolor. The sequence goes on along the minus strand of NC_141410.1, from coordinate 11,181,386 downwards.
CACCGGGCACCAGCACTCGGCCGACCAAAGGCGTCCCAGGCCCTTCGCCCAGGATGCAGAAGGACACAGTGAGCCCAAAGAGCAGCCCGGGGGCTGAGGGGAGGAGACGAGGAAAGGGTCCACAGCTCGGGCAAGGGTCAAAAACGTAAAACAGGAGGAAGAGAGGACGACACACAACTCAGGATGTGTGCAGCTGTGCCTGCTGCCTGCGGGGAACATGGGGGGAACGAGGAAAACCAAAGAGGATGAGGAGGAAATCACAGGAACGGTCGTAGTATCAAGGATGATCAATGAAATATTTTCCTCTAGCAAGTTACTGAATCCAGCCTAGTGTCTTGGAACATTTGTAATAAATACTCTGTTGCTGTGACAAGCTCTACAGACCATTCTAAACCTGTAAGAAATACAAATACAGCTAAAACTCTGCCGCTGCCTACTATCGTCCTGGTTCTCCCCACCAATAACGCGCTACTTGTAAGTTATTTTATCCTTTTCACATTGCAGAAAGTTTCTTGACATTCTATAACTGAATTCACTTTAAACAACACAGCTACGTAAAGCTGCAAATGATGGTTTTGGGGAAGCTTTGATAGCACAATTCTTCCTAATGAAAGCCTACGGGCGGGCGGAGAAGGTCCGGGTGACACAATTCGCTCTTTGTTTCTCATGCTGTACGTTTATCACTGTGCTCAGCACTTCGGAGCCTGCGTCCCCCAGCCGACACCACCGGCTCCTCTATTCCACGGGCTCCCCTTTTCCTCTCGCACCTCAGCAGGCCGTTGGAAGCACCCTGCTAGCCACACTGACAGCAGAACTCGGTTAAATGCAGAAGGTGCACAAAAGTAATGATTGTAAAAGCAAACTTTAAACAGTGCAGTCGCTTCAACCTTTTCCTGCAGCTCACAAGTGTGCTTGTGCACAACTTGCACCATGTTGCTGTTAAACACAAGTGCAACAGAATGATTAGACTGTTGCCTACTGTCGCCAACAATTCATTTGTTTTAGACCTGTCATCAATTCCGTCAGCCCTTGGTTTTCACTAAAATTACGTCATCAAATTCAACTGCAATGAAACTAAGGAGAGAATGAATATTATCAGTCAAGCCTAGCAAAAACAAACCTCCCATTTCTACAGTTTCCAATACTAGAAATGTTCTCTACACTACAACAAATTTCCCAGACTTCCCAAAGCATTGGCTGAGACTCGTGAAATTACTTACTCTGAGCCTCCTGGCAGCCACCAGGCATGGACGTTTTTACTCTTGGTTTTGGGTTGGTTTCTTTACACTATGGAGAGTTTCAGTTTGAAAACCTCCCTGGAGAGCTGGCAGGAAGAAAACCAAAAACCCTTGAACCGAAGACGTGACAAGAGCAGAAGGACACCGAGCTCTCCGCTCCCAGTGACAGCGGCACTTTGCTCTTGCTCACGCAGGGCCGCAGCTGCTCCTCGGTATGGAGCCGCACCTCCAGCATCGCCCCGGGAAGAGGGCAGGTGCCGCACCCCAAAAAGCTGGGGTTCAGACAGACGCCAGCACTCGCAGGCAAACTCACCTTTCAAAACCCCAGGGTTTAAAACAGGGTGAACACGACGCAGGGCCGACGGGGCGCAGGAGGCCACGGAAGGTGAACACAGGGCACGAAGTGCGGGGCAAAACCAGACAGAAGGCCCAGCAGGGTGTGGAAGAGGAAGCCAGGAACCACTGAGGACGCGAGAAGCTGCTGGAAGCGCTGCACGTTAATTAACCAGCGCTGTATCCCACCACGCACTCCACCAGCCTCACTGTGCTCCATGGAAAGGTTTGGGTTTGGGTTTTTTTCTTGCCCCTGCAGATGTTATTTGGTTCACTGAAGCAGTGACAGAAGGGACACTAGAAGAGGAAGGTCACTTTCCAGCTCCCTCTTTCTGAAGGCTGCCTGGACAGAGAGATAGCACAGCTGCTTCCCCTTCCTCCAAGAACACGTACCTTTGTAAGCAGGTCTTGGAAAGACTACGTGTTTGAGAAGAACCATTTAAAAATATTACTAATGTAAAGTTAGCACCAAGATTAAAATTTAAAAACATGTGTTTTACCCTTACTTGTAGATAATCCTTCCACTGTTTCCCGATGTAGGAAATAAAATGCTAGTTACAAAATCTGTAGGAAACCTTCCTCCACGAGTAGCTTTAAAAACCCACACAAACCAACCAATAAACTTTAGAGCCAAAGCATTTGGAAAAAATCATTAACAAGAAGAGATGTGAAACTGGAGTAAAAAATCCTAGAGCTTTAAACAAGCCCCATGCCTTCCATCAGGAATCTTGTGTGTGAAATGGTTTAATACCAAAAGTACTCAAAGAAGTTGACCTGACACGCAGGTGTAGTTCCTGCTGTTTGGAAAAAGCCAATCGAGTCCACTCTCTGAAACTGCCCTGCTGGCTCACAGCCCTCTGAGCGGGTCCAGAACCTTCACTAGACGGCCACTCGCTTCTACCTCTGACCACAAGAATTTTGGTAAAATCCCAACTGCTGAAATTCAGCAAAAATTCTGGGGCAGTGAGCGGAGCGAGCCAAGTGTCAAACCCTGCCTCTTCGCCGTGACAGCCCAATTCTGCCGAGCAGGACAGCAGCACAGAGAGCGCGGCACAAAATCCCATCCGTCACGCTCACAATAAGCTCAGGTTTGTTTAAGTAATAGAATGTTATGCAACACTTCTGCAGAGGGAAGTAAATATTTGCTGTTTAACGACCAAATCAAGAATGTTTTGTTTGAAAAAAGGTATGTTGCCCAAACAGTCTCTCAGCATCCGACAACATTTGAAGCTCTGACTTCCTTCTCGGTCAGTATCAACCGCAAACCCCAACAGCCACCCAAATCCCCGCTGCCCTCCCCCGGTGCCCTTGGCTCACACATGAGCTACGGGGAGAAATTCCAGCCCCGGCCTTTCCCCACTCCTGACCCCGCCTGAATTAACAGGCGTCAAACCCAACCACTGCCCACAGCTGGGCGCGCGGGCAGACAAGCACCGCGCCAGCTCCTGGCCGGCCGCACCGCGTCGGTACACGGGCACTGCTCGCTCTAAAGCTGGCGGTTTCGCATCCCTGTCCACGACAAGACCCAGAAATCTAAGGAAAGGTTCTCTACGCACATTCTTTCTACTTTGAACTGTTAAAAAAACTTTCTTTTTTTAATTTGAAGGCAACCCCACTCAGATCAGGTCCAGAGCCCACGACAGCTGCCGAGATGGCACCTCCCGCCTCAGTTCAGACACGCAGGACATGGCAGAAGCCTCTGTAAGCCACAAACCCGCTGCCACACGGACGGCGAGAGCTGCTCGGTCATCGAGCCCCGCTTCACCCTGCCTGAGGAAACCAGAAAGAGGGAACTCACCCGAGTGCTCCAAGACGTGGAGCTCTCTCCTGTCACCAGGGAACAGGGGCGCCAGCCTCACTCCAAACCCCCCCCTACCGCCGGGGGCTGCTGCTGCCGGCTGGGCTTGAGAAGCCCCGACCCAAGCTGGAGAGGGAGGCTCCAGGACCGGGCAGGTCTGCAGAGCTGTTGCTCCCTGATCCCGAGGCTCGATTCAACCCTGCCCCTGGGCGGATGGAGCAGACTGCTCCCAGTAAGAGCAGCGCCTCCCACAACTAACCCGCCAGCGGCCATTTACGTTTGGTTTTTAAATACCAAAGTAACAGAAACCTAAAGCGACTTGGGTTCTCTCCTTCAGCACCGGTACTGCTGGTGCAACACTTGTCTTGACTCACGCTTCAGAAGGATTCCCGTTTAAGTTTGACAGGCGGAGTTTAAGTTTAAGGAATGAATGGTTTATATCTTGCCTCCTTGAAAATATACCACAGAACTAGGTCAGCGCGGGGAGCTGCTTGGAGCACTTACTACGAGAACACCACCGGCGCTGAGCCAAAGCCTCTCGGCGCCCACCCCAGCGATGCTGTCCGTGCCCCACACAGGGACAAAGCGGGAACCAACGACCGGCCGGGGAATCGCTGCGCTACAGCATCGGACGGGTGCGTCTGAACGCCAGGCACCAAAGTCGTTTCTCCAGCAGCCCCCCCAGCACGGCGCTGCCATACAAGAGCCAATGCTGCTGTGGACCCATTTCCTCAAGAAAACACTTCAACAGCCCACAAAAATCAGTTACCAACCCAAAATACGATGAAAGTTGAACTAAAGAACAAGTGTAAAAGGCCAAATTACCTTTCAAGTCAAGGAGCACCGATCTGCATGGCTCTGTAAAGCCACGGCCTCACAGGAACGAGGACACCGAAACCTGTGCTTTACACAGACAAAACATGATCATACGCTGGCACAGGAAGCCTGAAAAGAGTCGAGCCCAAGGGTGCTTTGGTGACAATACTTTTACCCACTAAAGAACTGAAACTTCACAATTTGAGCTACGAAGCCCAAATGGACACTAATTCTCCTCTGACTTTACCCCCTGTTAACCAATCGGCTTTTCACTACTTCAGTGGAGTTCATCATTTACTTCAACACAAAGGAGAAAAGAATGAGGCCCGCCGCTTTCCAGACCACAGGAAAGAGGGAACTAATGAATTCGGGAGCACCAATGAGATTAATGAAAGATGAAGCCGATAACACTCGCTATCACCGCTACTGCTCAAGATCCACATTTTGGTAGAGCACGCAGCCTTCACCGTGCTGGACAAGGCAGGAAGCCAATCAAAGGTGGCCGTGCCTACCGAGGCTCCACAGCTACCAAAACACAAGAAACAACCAGAAAAAAAGATATTCCCAAAGCACTTTGAGCCAAAACCCAGACAGAGAGGTGGGATAACAACTCCTGCATCCTAAGAAGGGGCTTCCAGGTGAAGAACACGAACGGGTTAACAGCGAGGAAGCACGTTTGCTACAGCACATAACTGAAAACTCCGTATTAGCCCGATGAAACACAGTTATCTGAGGTGCCCAATCACAACCTGGTAAAATTGAGGGGTATCCGTAAATTTACCCAATTTTAGTTACGCAACCACATAGCTGGGGGTACAACCACCCACCTCCCTCTCTCCTCCCACCCCTATAAAATGGAGGCCCCGACACCAGGTACCGGTTGCTTTGTGCCCAGCGAGGCCGAAGCTGAGCGGCTCCGGCCCCCGCAAGCCTAAAACACCGGCCGGGGCTCCCGGCGCAATGCCCGCTCCGTGGGGGCCGGCGGCGGGGTCGGAGGGGCGGGCAGCGCTTCCCGCCAGCCTGCTGGGACAAACTTCGGTTAAATAACACACACACACATAAAAATCGACACGACGTGAAGGGGCCCCAGGACGCCCTCGCCCAGGCTCGCCGCCGTGCTCCCGCCGGGGCGCGGGGGGCCGCGGGGCCGCGCACGGGCGGAGCAGCGCTACCCCCTTGCGGACACGCCGCGCCCCGGCTCCCCGCCGCGCCGGTAACTTTCGGCCGGAGTTGGGCGCCCCGGCTCCCCCCCGCCGCCACCACCGCCACCACCGCCGCGGCCGCAGGGCCGGCGGGGGCGGGCGGGGCGGGGCGGGCCGGGCCCTCCCCTCGCTCACCTCCGGGCCCGCCGCTCGCCGGGCGGCGCCGCTCCGCCCGCCCCAGCAGCGCCCACCCCCGGCCCGCCCGCTGTCCGCCGGCGCGGAGGCCCCGGTGCGGCGGGGCCGCGGACGAGGCCGCCCCATTCGTGACGGCGCGCGCCCGCGACGCACGTGCGCCGCCGTCGCCGGGGGGGAGAGGCGGGGGAGGGGGGGGCGGCGCGGCCAGGCCCGGCGCGGCGTGACCCCCGGGCGGCGGCGGGCCCAGGCCGTCAGCGGCGAGCGGCGGCCCGGAGCCCCGCGCCGCGCCCTGCGCCGCCCCGCGCCGGTCGTGCCGCCGCAGCCTCCATGTTGGCGGCGGGCGGGCACGTGCCGGCGGGCGGCGGGAGGCGTGCCCGTGCCCCGGCCCGGCCCGGCTCGGCTCGGCCCGGCCGCCGCGGCCCCGGCGCCACGCGGCCTGCCCGCCGCACATGGCCTGCCCGCCGCCCCCCGCCCCGGCCCGGCCCCGCGGGGGCGCCCGCCGCCACCAAACTTCGCGCCGCGCGGCCCGGCCCGGCCTCCGCCGCCGCCACCGCCCCGCGGCGGGGGCAGGGGCGGGGGGCGGCGCGGGAGGCCCGGCACGCCGACAGCCCCGCGGCGGCGGTGGCGGCGGGCAGGCCCGGCCCGGCGGCGCGGAGCGAGAGTCGGCCCGGCCGCGCTCTCACCTTCCGGCTTGTTTTCGGCAGCCATTTCCCCTCCGCGCGCCACATCCTCCTCCGCCTCCTCGCGACCGGGACCCAGGCGCGCGCCGCCTCCTCCCGCTGCCGCCGCCGCCGCCGCCGGGCCGGCCACCCCGCGCGCACGGCGCACACCCCGCGCCGCCCATTGGGGGAGCCGCCGCACTGACACCCGCGGCGGCCAATCGCGGCGAGTGGAGGGCGGGCGTCCGGAGGGGATGGGCGCGACGGACAGCAAGCCTCGCCAATCGGAGCGCTGTAGCGCTTTAGTGACACGCGCCACGGCCACTCAGCGACGGCGCCGGGAAGACGAGAAGTACCGCACGGGGCGCTTTACTGACGGCCGCAACGGCCACTCATGAAGCGGCGCCGCGCGACTGACGGCCGCCAGAGCCAACCACGCCACGGAGGTAACGGGAGGTGCCGAGTGACGCACGGCGCCTCCGGCACCGGGAGCCAACGAGGAGCGCCCTCCGCCAGAGTGACCGCGCACCGCGCCAATGGGGCGGACGAGCTGGGCGGCCGTCAGTACCCCCGCCCCCAGCCTTGTCCATTGGCTGCAGGCGGCCCCGGCGGGCGCACGCCCCCTCCGCGCCCTGTAACCCTAAACAAAGCCGCCGATTGGCGCGGCAAGCGGACCGCCCGCCAATCCCCGCGCCCGCCCCGCCCGCGCCCGCCCTCCTCGAGGCCCGGCCGGCAGCCGGGGCGACGGCCCCTGTACGGCCGGGCTGCCTGTTCCCCAGCGGGGCGGGCGCCGCGTTACCCTCCCCCGGCAGCGAGCGGCCCAGCCGGCTCGGTCAGCCCGGCGCTCGAACGGGGCCGTTCCAGTCCCGCCGAGACCGCGGTCACACCGGCAGCCCCAGCGCGGGCCTGGGCGCTGCGGGTCACCTCCGCGGCCCCGCAATGTCTCACGGCTCCTTCGGTCCCCGGTGGCCGGTGCATGGCTGTTGGTCAGGGGCTCTACGGGAGAGCGTGTGCCAACCGAACCCGCGGAGCTGCGGGTTCCCCTCGAGCGGGCGAACGCAACCTCCAGCCGAGCGGATTTCAAGAGCTGTTCTTAAAAAGGGGTACCCGAGCGCGCGGCGGGGGTCGCCGCCCTTCAGTAGCACTAGCGCCGAGCCCGCCCCCCCGTGTTCGCCCCGGGGGAGCCTAAAAGCTGCCGGGGGGGAGCGCACCCCCGCCTCGACGCTCTACCCCCCCCCTTTTAAAGCCCCATCCCCACGCGATTTAACTGACCTACCCAACAGCCCCGGGGCTGCCCGGGCGAGCTCCCCCCTTCTCTCACTACAAGTCAAAGTCCTGCAGGCCCCTTCCACCGCCAAGGGCATTGGGGGGGGGGGGCAGCTCGATGCTGGGGGAGAACACACCGTGCTGGGGAGGTGAGGGGTTGTGAGCGCAGAGAGAACGGAGCTGCCATTGCCAGCGAGACACAAGAAGCTCAGGGGGAGCCCTGCGGACCGCCGGGGAACGTGGTCACGTTCTGCGAGGACAAGGTCACCGCACAGACCCCTCGCAGCGTACACCCCCAGCCTGCGGCACCCTGCCCTGGGACCGGGATGTTGAGGAGCTTTTGCTGTAAAGAGTCTCCCAAGAAACCGAGTCAATCGCTCTGTCCTTCTAAAAACTGGAAGCGCCTTGGAAGAGTGTCACGTTCTTTGCCCGGCCGAGGTTCCTCCCCATCTCCGTCACTGGCACTTCTGCCTCCTCAAGCAGAGCTCCGTGTAACTGGACCACATCTAATGCCTGCACAATGCAAATGGAGATGGAAACGGTTGTTTCCTTTGATGTGTGTGACTAAACACACAAAGAGGATATTTTCCCTTAGATCCTCACGAGAGCAGAATTTCTTTAAAAAGACCTGTTGGCTCCCTGGTTTTGCTAAGGACCGAAGCCACTTCCGAGCCAAGACGAAAGAGGAGTGTGGTGTGATGGGTCTCTTCTAAGACAGAAGAAAGGAAAATTCCTTTTTCCTATTTTCAGCGGCTGCTAATCTCATGGAGCGTGAAAGGCACATTGATGAAGAGGCTCTAGAATGACAGGCTCGCTCCCGACGGTCATAAAGCTAATCTAGTATGCTCTGTCCTATAAATACACACAAATATTAATGCAGCTACAGGATCAGCTACAATAATTGTTTCCTTCAGCTCTTCAAGATATGCTGGAAACTTTTCTAGTCGCCACGCCGGCAAAGAGCTATCGTTTTCTTGATCAGTTCTAGGGAATTTATGTCTCTCCTTGGACATTCTTCCAAGATGATCCCTACGCTTGGCAGGGACGCGAGGCAGCCGTACAGCTGGTGCTCCTCACAGTTTGCGTTATGGCACAAGCAGACTAAACCAGATCAGGCATCCCTCTGCGCTCAAGAGACGGGAGGTCCATTTCCTGATGCAAGGATCGGATGTTGAGGTGACATCTTACAAGACGTGGAGGGCCAGCCCTCATGGAACTCGTCCCCAGTGCTCCACAGAGTGCCAGTGCCTGCCCCCCACAGCCAGACCTGCCTTGTGCCGCCTCTTCAGCAAGAAACGGGCTCCTGGATCAGCCAAGCAGCAGAGCCTGCAGCGCCGTCAGAGTGCCAGACCTGCCCCTGCCCCTCTCTCCTGGCACGCTGCTCTCCTGCCCAGCAGTGACGTCAGCCTGGCACGCAGAGGGGGCTCGAGCACCCACGGGGACAGCCGGGCACGGCTACATAACAAAACGGAGACGGGAGAGACGGCGGAGCAGACACGCCTCCCCCGAGCGACAGAGACGCTCGCTCTGCTCCCAGACACAGCGCGGTGCAGAGCCGTGCCGGCCCGGTTGTGCAGGCACCGGTGCTGGGGCAGACACGCAGGCAGGGACCCGGGCCGCTCCCGAGGACGCAGGCGGCAGCTGCGGCCACCAACGGCCTGTCCGTTCCGGGCACGTTTATTTCGGTCATCGCCCTCGCTGCAGCATTCACTTGCGCACTCCTGAGAACAGCCAGCCATAAGGTACTCCGCATGGGGTTAGACCTTGAGATCACCCAGAAACATCATTAAATGCACAATCACCTACATGTGCGCACAAGAGTGTCCATCTCCTTCTCCTCTCCAAAGCTCAGGTAGTTCCTTATGCACTTCTCTGGCTCATTAGAGTAACGAGGTCCACGTGGGCTGACTGACAAGGTTGTTCAGGACACCAGCTGCCTTCTCTCAGCTGCTACAGCCTGGGGAAGGAGCAACCTCCACCGAACCAGTCGCAACAGCTCTGCGCCCACAACTAACACAACCTACCTTGGCTCTACAGCAGCCTGCCACCTGCTCTACGAAGGGTCTTCGGGAGCACTGCCTGCTTTCTAGATCCTTCCTGGGCCGTAAAGACGATGAGGATGTGTGTGGATGGGGATGAAAAGCCATTTTTAAGAGGTTATTGAAGTAGTGGTTGAATTCTGCTACATATGGCTCATGAACTCATTCTCTTCCTCAATATAAGCTTTTCTACCAGGAGGAAAAAAAACAAACTAAACTGAATCTTATATACACGAAACCATACATAATTTTAACAGTAGCACATAGGTTATTACAGCAATGTGATCTGTGTAATATTACAGACACCATTTGAACATGGATTTTTCATCAAGCATGCCAGCAAAGTCCCAAATATTTTCATTTAATTCCTTGTGCAATAAAGTGATAAGAAAGAAGCCATTTGAATTGAAGTGCTGCTGATATCTTTCAAGTTTCCCAGCTCCCCACTGTTTAAAAATCAAAGGTCTAATCACTATTACAGCACAGAGGTACTGAACCGCAACACATTCTGTGCGTGTACGGTACAGGATCCTCTGACTGGGGCTTACCTTTCTAGGGGCACGAACACAGAGCTACCTCCAGCTGATAAGCGGCAAGGAAGTAGATGTGCCAGGAGTTTTTGCAGTCTGAATCATGAATAATTTTTAACAGCATTCTGATAAAAGCTGCTGCTATTCTGACATACGGTGCTCGGGGTTTTTTGTTCAGAGGGAGGTGAAGTACAAAGTTCTTTAAAAAATCTTCATTGTCATTCCATGGCAGATGTGGGTCTGGCTTGGTTAATTGGGTTAATGTGATGATTTGGCATGCTCCGTTATATGCAGCAGTAAAACTGTAAAGAATACATTCAAATATCCTGTTACGGATATTCAGCAAATTATACATCCACCGTTGCTATGGCAAGCATCAAAAAGCAAAACAATTCAGACAGTTTTAATAGCTATAATGACAATGTTGGAACCCCATTTCTTTTGAATTGTTTGCACAAAGTTACTCCATGATTTAGAAGCAAGGAATGCCAAGTGTTGTTACAAAAACACTCTTAAAAGTGTGAATAGAGATGCTTAAAAAAAACCTCACAATGATAGAAATTAAATGGTTTTGCCCGTTCCTCTCTCCGCTTCCTGAATCAAAAGCTGTTTCTGCCAGGAATAAGCCCAAGACTTAACCAAGTCACTGTGTATGTACAAACCCAGTGTTACTCCGCAATACTTCACTGCATTCGTGAGGTACAATCGCCAATTCCCGGGTTCATCAAAACCAGGTAAATATCCCAAAACATGAATTTCTTCAGAAAGGTGCTCCAGAGAAGCGCACTCTGTTTAGCGATCTGCCATCCAACTAACCTGCCCAAAACAATGTGTGGAAGTTGAGGAAGAAGATACCTGACCAGGAGCTACAGACCCTGGTTACGCTGGGACGGATGGAACTGCGCACTGCCCGAGCAGGGGGCCGACCTCAGTCATCTCCTGTACTCTGGGGTTTGGACACATTCTTCCCCCCATTCCTTCTGCAGTCCCCAGCCCATTCATCTCCCTCAGAAATGCAAGCACCACATTCAACTCATCTCCAGCAGAACCCCGTGGCTGTAGGAAATCTACATCAGACTAAACCGAAACGTAACTCCCGAGCCCGAGCCGTTTGAATGGACCCTGGAGGAAAGACGTTTCTGCCGTGCAAAGCCTCGGGAAGTTCTGTAGCTATTTAAACCCAGAGCCTCCACACTAAACACGCTATTTCCCTGCTTAACCAACAGCAAGGGCAGGAATGCTTTGTTCCTCTACACTGGCACCGGCTCCAGAGAGGGAACAAACGCCTGCCTGGGGGGTGGCAATGCTGGAGCCCCATTTGTTCCAGTACAACGTCAAACGGCTTCCGACCCGAGTGCCACGGGTGCCAACATCCAGCATTCTGCTGCAGCCAGCAATGCCAGGGAGAACCCTGCCACGCCGGGCACCGCAGCACGCTGCCTCTGCCACAAGCCCCGACGGCCCTTCCTCTGCTGTCCTTGGTCCTTTATTTCCCTGGGAGAAAAGGCCAGGTTCTGTCTTCGCTTTGGTTCGTGCTCCAAGCACCCTGGTGGCACTACGAAAATAAGTTATTTTGCTTTGATATACCCCCATAAGCCAGTTAGAGGAGAAAAAAATGAAATATGAGGGAAATTAAAGCTTCCAACTAAGGGGATTTACCAGTAAGTCACCATAAAATTCAGATAATTTATTTTTTCAATTCTGCAGCAACTTTCTCCAATTCGTTTGGATTAGCTATTAGAAATTATGTCTCAAAAATTAAAGAAAATGTCTATTGACCATTATATCAAATTCTAATTTTAGGCAGGAAAAAAAAAAGAATAATTAGGCTGTGATTCACTCTGGTAGTCAACTTACATTAACAATTTTTCCCCCCGTTTATGTAATTCTCGCAAAATCAAATAATATATACTATGCTCATAAATGCTGGGCTAGATTTAGTAAAGACAATTTCCTACAGTATATTCAGGACATTTCTCTTTGCTTTCTGTTATAATAAGACAATCATATTATTTAGTTTAAGGAGGCAATATGATTGTCACCCACGGCAGCCTCGGTTATAATTTTAGTGCAGTCTTCAGCAAGGTACATGGAAGGATTTTATGTCTTTTACTGTATTTTTTTTAAGCTGTCGCCACCCTGTAATACGCAGTACAGCCCGGCTGCTGCTCTCTGGGAACGGCTTCCCCCCACATCCCACCCCTCTCCCCTGCCAGGATGCAAAACTGCTGCGACCTACGCAGACAAAGACCGCGTACAGCCGGCAGCCGCTCGGTAACGTCGGCGCATGACCGGCTGCTCCGGGCGGCGGGCGAACAGCTCCCAGCTCGGGACCGGCCAGGAAACATCGCTGGCAGCAGTGCCAGCGCTCGGCATCCCAGCCGACAGCCGCGCAGAAACCCCTGCAGTAACCGGCATTGCTCAGGAAAAGGCCACTCTCCCACTCTCCATCATTCTTATTTTCCCCTCAACACGTACAAGACAGCGTAATCTGCGGGTCACTTTGGTACCAGGTCTCTAGCGATAGCTGAAGCAAATAATAATGGGAAAGCATGTTTAAGTCTGAGATCCCTAAAGGTATGCTCCTAAATTTCTGTTCCTACTTTCAAACAAATATCTTTTCCGGATACTTAACTCCCCTGAAATTGGACGGCTGTCTATATTAACTGAATAAATACAGATGCAGGAGCCAAACTTTAGTCACCAAGGTATGAAAGTGTCAGCCTCAGGCACTGAAAACAGACAAATGAGTAATGGAAGATGACGACAGAAGAACAAAAGGAGAACCGAAGGAAGAGAAATTGATGCTGGTAACAGAGGCAGGAGGTGTTCAAAGACACGTAGATTCAGGAACTGGAAGCCAGAGGCAAAATTCAACCGAGTCAGTCTGCTCCCGAGGAACTTCTGATGACAGCACCACCCAGGCTCAGCCCGTTGCCCAAAAACCTGTCCTGGAGTTACCAAACCAAGTCTTTCCCCGTACACTCCTGTGATTTATTCCGTGCATGTGCAACGTGGAAGCATCATTAGCAAACAACAAAGCACTCACACTTGTAATTAAAAAGCCTTATTGTTGAAATCATTGTCTCAGATCTTTAGAGCACTCCACCACGACTGGGTCCTGCCATGCTATAAATTCACAGAGAAGGAACTTCCCTGACTTTTTTCATCATTATTTACGAACAGATGAACCAAATGGAAGCATAACTCCGGTATTACAAACCAGAATCAACCGTGATTTGCTTACAGCGGTACTACGGCAGTGCAGCTACGCAGCGATCTCCCGGGTGCCTGCCCGGTGCCTTATTGCACAAGCCCTTCTTCTCTGTCATCCAGGACACACAGGAGTTCTTAGGAGCAAAAATGATTGTTTTAATATTTTTTCATTAGTTTTAGCTACAGAGCAGAGTTTTCTTTCTAGATTTGCCTAAATCTTGTCTGTCCATTAAAATTATTCTTTCCCACGTGACCCACAAGAGTTGCACAGAATGAGAAACACACACAAACACAACAGGCAGAAACAGCCAGTCCTCGCTTAGACAGTTTCATTTGCAAGTTCTCGACTTTCCCCTAACTTCCTTCCTTGAAGGACTGGAACAGTAACAGGATTTTTTCCTGAACTGGAGTAAATCGGTTCCTACACTCGCAGCAGCAGAGTGAAAATTAAGACGTAAAGGAGTAAAAGAATGCAGAACTACCCTATTATTCAACAACAATACAATTTGCTGCTGATGTTCAGTTGCTCAGACAGGCACACCAATGATTTATAGAACCCAGAGTGTTAAATCTGAAGTATTTCAGCCTGGGACAGCACGAAGGTAAAACCAGGAACATGATCCTGTCAGAACTGTAGGCAAGGACAGAATATCCCTACACAGATTACTCTTTCTATTGAACTATAAACTGAAAAAGGTCCTTATGAAGTGTCACCTTCGGTGTTACGCGATATGCATTCTCTGTTTTGACAGCGTCAGTCTGTATTTAACATTCATTTCTCTAAAGGGCTATTTCTGCCAGGGAAACAACGCACAATATCTTCCAAAAACACAAGTTAGCATAACCTCATCTGAATATTCACATGAAGTCCATGACCACCTCTCTATCCCTGCTTACATCTACAAACAGCGTGTCATGCTCATTTTGGAATTTGCTCCACATGACCACGACTTTGCCATGCTCGTGGTGCTGAAAAGACCGGACCGTGCCGCGCTGAGCCACGCTCAGCACCGCCCAAGGATCACACACGTACTACCAACTCACCTATAGTACCCACAAACGCAGCTTAAAATAACTTCCACTGCCTCCTTCGAGTGGGAGACGCACTCAAAATTAGCAAGCGCTCCTAAAGAAAAGAATTATGCATAAAATTACTTGGGTTTAGCTGGTAAGAGAACCATTAATATTGGAATTAGCTTTTATACTTGCAATGATGTCTTTCAACTTCCATCTCCGATTAAACAGTAAAACCTGTGACCCAGTGTTGCACCATGTCAATTTTTATAACTCCTCTTCCTGCTTAAAAAAATTAAGTAGATTTACAGTAATATTAAAACCAGCAGCTAATCCTTCTGTAGGATTACTGATTGAACAAATCAACTAGAAGTATAAAAAGTAAACAGATCTTAATTGCAGAATTAGCGTGGGATCAATGGAAAGAGGCAGTCACCGGGATGATAGCCTGAAGAGCACATTTCAGAAACAGGTCTGCAAGGTCTGCCCACGAATTTCAGTGCTGATCAGGAGCAGAGTCTAAGGACTGCCCTTGCTTCTGGTGTACGGGGCATCAAGCCCTTACAGTTCAGGTGAAAGTCTGGTGGATGGAATCGCATCCCTACCTGCAAGCACCCATCACAATCCAAGCAATTACGTTTTGCATGAATGATACGAAGGTGCAAGTGCCAGTAACGGAACTGGCTCACTGCAACAGCCAGTGGTACGAGACACAATCATGTCAGCTCAGAGACTTCCAGGTACGCAGACTAACCACAAAATTTCAGGTGTGAAATCAGAAAGAATGCAAAGGCTAGCTTGTAACAAATGGCTTATCATTGTCTATAATAATCCTGGAACTTTGGAAATAAAGTATTTCCCACCTCATTTGGCCATCTGTTTGCTCAGAAAACACTGCTTCCCTTCTTGCACTGTTTAAGATGCAAGAGGCAAAAGGCCTCTGTCTACGTACTGTCATTCCTGGGAAGCTCCTTGCACGTGGAACCCCGCACAGCTCTGTCCTGCTCGCTTCCTCGCGCAGGACACGCTCTCTCTCATTAAGGGAGGTGCTGAAACGCTCAGGTGCCAGCCAGACACGAACTTGTGCTTTACACCTTTCTGACACGGAGATGTAAACTTCTCGCATCGGGAAAGTTTCATTCCAGTATCATTACTCAGCTGACTGGATACCCAGGCAAAATAGGCACAGGGTGAGAAGTTCTCCGCTTCAAGTTCAAGCTGTGTCAGCAGTTACAGAGATTAGGAGCGGGGCACGTGCCTGAGGCTGACACTGGGCATGCCAAGATACCTTCTTAAATGAGAACTGCGCCTCAGTGATTTCAGACACCCGACTCAAAGCGCCCTCCCCTCTGCAAGCACTCCTTCCTCTTGTACGTGGATGGGGCAGCCGTGAACCAGCCCGGGACTCTTGACCTGCGGAAACCAGTACGTACAGGCCAGACTGGCCGCTCCCAGGAGACAGGGCGAGCCCCACCTGTTCGCCTGTTCCTCTGGTGATGGCACCTACGGAGCAGCCAACGCTGCCCAGACGGCCCGGAGCGGCTGCGGGGCCCGCTGCTGTACGGGGAGAGGCTCAAATGCCAAACCGAGACGGCTGCAGCATAACACCCGGTGGTTATTCAGAAACCACCTCTGCAAACTGCCCAGGGCGGGAGGGCTGCTGAAAGCACCAGGCAGGAGCCGCTTCATCACCAAAGGCAGGCTGGGAAAGACAGAGCTCTCTCCTTTGCGGAGCGTCTGGGAGCTGCAGCTGATCAGCACCTCTGTCGGGGCTCTGCGCCACGCGGCATGCTGACGAGCGCTGCAAGTCTCTCATTTCAAGAACATACGTTAATTTTACCCCAGGTCTCTACCTTGGAGTCACGCAGATTCTATTATTTGAGTTGTTACGTGGTGCAAGCCCTAAAAAGAAAGGCTACACTGCCGTATAGACTGAAAAGAGTTTATTTAATCCCAAAACATTCAATTCTTAGGGAAAATAAGGCATGACAGCCTTGTGCTTACTGAACTAGGCTCTTGGAGCCACCATACCTCAACTAGTGACAGGGTTTCTCCTTGAGGAATTTTCGTTCACAGCGGCCAGGTAGGAACTTCCAATGAAAATAAGGTTTCTGTGGGCAACATTGATTAAGAAACGCTGAAAACGCCGTTCATCCTTCACCAGGAATAACTGGTGTGATGGCATTCAAAGAAAAATATCCCAGATCGCAATGGGGACTTCTTAGCACTTTCCTCCTTGTACTCTGACTCTACAAAAGCCCTTATTTACTAAACTGTGATAAACAACTCATTAGCCATGCTAATCCCACACAGCAAGCGGTGCACCAGTGGTAGGTATCCACCATCTACGATGGGAAAAGCTACACTGTCTCTAAAAATACCTCGTTTCTTTATGCCAGTCCGTTGCCAGCTTTTACTCAAAAAGGGTGAATTTTTACTTAAGAGTACAGTTGGAAGCAGACAAATCATGTGGCAGATATTAATATACTCATCATAATTTCCACAGAATTAAAATTTAAACTTATGTTCTCAGTAGTGATACTGACAGTTTATCGGCACAAAAGGTGCACGTATGGTTCATAGCAAGTTTCTTGAAGGCAAGTATATGGATTAAAACACTCAAAGTTGCAGTAAAAGGTTGTCCATGGCTCATCTGAGGAATTAATCTGTACTAGTCAAAAATGTCCACAATTTCTCAGGGGAAAAAACAAAACGAAAAAAAAAACACAAACCAAACCAGAAAACCTTGGAGCCCTACCTTCTAGTAACAACAACTGTAGTAACAGCCACTGGTACGTGGTATGGTCTTACGGGAATGCACTGATGGGCCCACGAAATATTCTATGCCAAATCAAACATGTCAAAGATGGAGGAATTCTAACTGCGCTTCCTCCAGCTGCCTTTCCTCTGACATTGAGGGAGAGATCTTCAAATACAATGACTAAGAAATTTTGCCTGACAAACCACCTACAGAAAAGGAATAATACTGAACTTTAAGATCAAAGTGTACGAGTGAGTGATTCACTTTCCTTGTATGCCTGCAAGACACCGGCTAAACACAAACACAGTATCAGGTGCTTTGAAAAGCTCCACCTGTGTTTGAGTAAAGGAATTTGCATCGAGTGGTAAGGTGAGGCCACATAACCCTGAACGGCGAGATGCGACTCTCTCTTAGACAAGCATCTTCCTTTTCTAGCTCAAGAGCTCTGTCTATCAGACCATGGCACCTGGATGACTAACAGCACATGAACTCCCACTGCTGCCATCTCTCACCGACTCCAGCAAGCTGAAGCGTTAGCAGGACAGCCAGCAAACTAGAATGCGTGTTTCCGAGCGCTCCCCTGCAATTGAACACCGGAACGCTGACAAGGCCGAGGGGAAAACCCAAAAAGCACAAGCTAGTCTAGTAGGCAGCTGTCCTCAGGGTCATAGGAAACACCACGTGCTGGGAGAAAGAAGAAAGAGCAAGGAGCTGGCAACATCCAAAGCACAACGCCCGCAGAAGCGATTATGCTGGTACCAAATCTGGTGCTACCTGAGCCTTCCAGCCCCTGCTGAGCTGGCAGCACGTGCCGCGATGCCGGAGCTGGCAGAGGCGATGCTGAGCACAGCGTGGCCGCCAGCCGCCTTAAAGCCATAGTGCCACTCGTCTTCCCTGCGCTAACCTTCAGTGCCACGAACATAAAAGAACACACATACAGAAGCCACAGCAAATACCAAAACCCAACTCCCTGTTCTCGTTTGGCCTGGCCTGCCATGATGCCGGACTCGCGGGTCCACTGCCGAGTGGTGCTGGCTGGGCTCCAGGGCCCCGAACAGCGAGCGGGAGGAACAGGGAACAGCTACAAGTCCTGGCTCTGGGGAACCGGCACAACCGTAGGGACACGGCTCCTTGCCAGGGCTGTCTGTACTCCAATTTCAGCAGACCTAAAGCTTTCCAGATCGATGGCGAGGAATTTCAAAACTCCAAGAGCATCAGATACTTACGTATGAGTTTATAGAAAAGGCTGAATAATACACCAACAGCCTTAACGTACACGTATGCAGAAAAAGAATGAACAAAACTATCAGATCTCCCAAAATATGGATTAACAACAACAGACATCTGCTAATTACTATTTTAAGTATGCCCGAATCCTCAACTCCGGTGTTACAAAACTAAAAATTGTACCATCATATATTTTAACTATACGATAGCTTATGCAAGTTACGACCATTTCAAAAAACTAATCCGTATTTCGTATGCTATTTACATGATATTTCAAACGTGGTTACACTTCCCAAACGACATAGGACAAATTGCTACTTTTTCCACCAGAAGAGTTGAATCTGGTGGTGTTCCTCCCCTGTGACATCATGTGGCCTAAGTCTAACAGGAACTTTAGGACATCCTGTGGCATCCAGAGCAGCTCCTTATCATGGCAACAACGGGAAAGTATTTTACTAAACAGAGGCAAAATTAAAGCGTAGAATTGAGCCCAAATAATATTCTCACTGACCTAGCAGGAGAAGTCATTGACTTCTTCTCAGAGAACTGTTCTACTGGAGGCAACTTGGAGGCCAATTTGGAGAGAGAAGAGCTGGAAGGGAGTACAGGTTCCCAGCTTCCAGCCACCAACACTGCATGAAATCCAGAGGGCTGTCCATGGAAAACGGTATCTGTAAGTAATTCCTATGTGCTTCCCATCTTCAAAGTGTAAAAGGTTGGCTTTCTGTCAGGCTCTACGTGTTCTGAGAACCGCCTCTGACAGATGAAAGCGATGCCCTAACGTGGAGCTCTGTCCCCGGGACAGGCTCTTCAGGCACTTGGCTGAAAGTACCCGACGACACCAAGCGTGCTGGTTTAAGCCACACGGCTGCAGGACGTGCGCGTTGGTGGGACACAATGAGGTGCCAAAGGTGAGTAGAAAGCCAGCGTCTCCCTTCCCAGCCACCCGGTGCGCGTACGGCACGGCTGGAGCTTTCAGGTGTCCCAGCAGTAGGAATCAGCCTGAAGAAATAATTTCTGACACTGTCAAAACTGCACTAATCATCTTCAGGAAAGGCTGTGGTGTGAGCACATCCAGAAGCCTTAACCCTGCCCAATGCTCTGTGTGACAGACAGTGACTTGATTAAAAACACTTCAAGCACATAAAAACTACAGCTGGCACCAACACCTAAACTATAGCAAACTCCTCCCCGATTGCTGTTCTGAAGACGGCACTTTCAGCAGAACAGAACTGTTCTTTACACATATCAACCGTTCACACCTCATCCAGCTTCTCGTACCGTCAAGATCTTCTGCTCACCACAGAAATGCCCTTCTGTCCCACACACTCGCTGCCAGAAAGAGCCGAGAGGCAGGGGGCAACACGCACGTCATTACTACAAACCTGGGACATTTTCAAGGAGAACATTTGCTTTCAGCTTTTGGGGGATTAAAGTCAGTCTTCCATAAACAAGCACAAAACTATCCCAAGGAGAGCCACGTTACTAATGAAGAGTTTCTTGCTTCTTGTCAGCTGCTTCAGCCACTTCTGCTGCCACTGGATGAGCATAACAAAGGCCTTTCTACGACACGGCGCTCTGCAGGTGTGATTAAATCTGCCTCTGACTTCCCCAAGTGGACTATCATGCCTCAGTTACAGAGGTAATTTCTCAGAATGAAAGAGCCAATAAGAAGTGATTCCTTTGGGCATCTCAACAGCATTAACACAAAATGCAGTAAAAAGCATCAGAGTAGCAGAAAGCAATTTAGCCCTCGCAGAGGCAACTGGTTTGCAATGCATCCCAAACATTTTAACCGTGTGAGTCTGCCCGGTTCAGTCAGAAGACAGCACAGGCAGTGGCTGCACTGAACCGTCACCTCAGGAGAATGGCACTGGCTGCAAATTAACCGGCTGAGTTCATCTCTCGTTTCTCTTTTTGTTCTCATCACAAAACATGGCAGGAGACAACCTGGTACGATTGCCAGACTAATTTGGCAGCGAGAGCTGCCGGTCGGGATGAGACGGCCGCTGGACCTGCAAGCACGTGCATGCAAGGACACCTCCGAAAGCGCGGGTCTCGCAGGGGGTTTGGGTAGAGAACAAGGCAGCTCTGGGGAAGGCCTAAGCATAAAAAGAGTAGGTCAGGAGTGAGAGGCGTCACTGGGACTTCATGCAAAATGGAGGAGGAGGGAATTCAGAAAACTCAGCTGCAGTTTGAGGGGGTGTGCCATTTGCCTCATGAGGGGAGGTACCACATGAAGTCCCACAGGCTCCAAAATGCACTCAATTAGCTGTTCCTTTTACCTTTTTGTTCTACCCAGCATTTCTTCAAGAGCACTGTCATCTCTGGCTTTGGCATCCTACTCATCATCTATGAATTCATGTTGCCGTTTCCTCCCTGAAAGGAAAAAGTCCCATAGTCAGTCATTTGCTACACAGAGGAAAGGACAAATTTGACAGCATATTTTTGCCAGTGTTCAAGTTCAAAGCCCATTGCTCCTTGAGCAGACAGCACAGCAAGTTGTGTTCTCCCCTACGGTGTCATTCACCCGAAATCAGTCAGCCTGTCTTGACTCTAGAAACTTACCCCAAATTTACCTGTAAGCAGCTGAAAAGCTGTCAGTATCTCAGACCTGCCTGGAAAGAAAGAGCAGGGCAACGACCCACCCAGAGTAAAAAAAATCCCAGCAACAACAAGAGAGACTTGCGCCAAGCAAATATCTTTATTTCATTTTAAAACATTCAAAAAGCATTAATCTATATGAAAAAGCAGCAATACAACACTGAGAAAGCACGCTTAATGTTAGGGAAGCCTTCATTTCATATCACAGGAGTCAAATTAAAAATAAAACTAAACACAAGTGTACAAAGTGGAGACCAAAAAAAAAAAATCAATTTTCTCAAAAAGATAGCATGAGGGACTCCCACAGGGGCTGGCAAATTCTGGAAGAGAGAAAGAGATTATATTTTATGGGCAGAGATTCAATAACCATTCTTTTCCCATAAAGCTAGTGATGGAGGATTGTCACTGCTCCATAGACACACTGTGCACATTTCAGGACAACAGTAACAGAAAATCAATAGCATCTTTTATACGTGAAAAGACATTATCTCTATGGACTCCTAATACTAACAAATGGGACCAGAGCAGACCTTTACTAAAATTTAGTAGTCAGCATTAATCTGGCTGATAAGAGAGGGGCAGCATGCTAGTCTACATCCTTGGATTTTTTACTTTTTTTTTTTTTTTTTTAAAGAAATAACTCTGCTCAGAGCTTCACCCTCCACTGAAGCCAAAGAGCCCCCAGATGACACTACATTAGAAGTCTAACAATGTTGAACCCTGGCGCTGTCGCTCGAAAGCCCCGTCGGCATACATTTCCTCTCTGGCTGATGGCTGCAATCATTAGGAGGCAGGAGCTTTATCAGGTGGTAATTTGACAGCTTTGACAAGCTCGGCTGAATTTATGGCACTTTCTAGTTTTTCCCTCCATTGAGCTGAGATGGAACTAAAGTTAATATTAGCAAAAACACTGTGCGGGGGCAATTTTCCAGCGATGACTACATGATTCCAGTTACTAAGAAAATCTGCTAAACAAGGCCTCCTCGCAGTCCCTTGCCACTCTCACCAGACTAGGGAAGATGGTTCCCCAGCCAGCCCACTGGCTTAGGTGAAAGATGCGGTAGATGGAAGGAATCTCTGGCTCTAAAGCAGAGGTGAACCAATTCTGGACACCTCTGCACCTTGCAGAGGAGTCACTAGCATCCCAGAGAAACACAAGCACGAATGTTTCCCTCAGCTTAAAAAAAAAAATAACTTTTCGCTCCAAACCCAGTTTTCTGGACAGGGACATTTGGAATTTGCTGCCCCTTTTTCACCACACAGCACTGCTCCTCAGCTCAGGCTAAGCTCAGCAATGCTGGTACCTCACACGCACCCTTCCAACATCTCCAGACTGGCTGCACAAGCCCTCCTGAAGGGTCTCCTGAAAACCCTCTCAAGCACCCTCCGCTGTCCTCTGCTTACCCCGAACAGGCACCTAACCCGAGTTCACAAACTCGACACCTCAAGCTAGGAACGGTGACGTTCAGGATCATGGCGCTCAACTCCCTTTCTGGCTGCGGGCTCAATGTCTATTAAACAGAGCACATCGCTGCTTTTCTGTCTGAAAAAAACAGAACATTAAAGCTTTGAAAAAAAACAAGTAACAACGAGAGTGTCTTATATTTCCATGGATCACACAGTCCACTCTAAGAAGGAACCCAACCAATTATGTCTGAGGAGGAGAGGCACCAGTAGACTGTGGCCTCTGGAAAACACCCAAGCTGTTATCAGGACACTAGTAAGGCTACTCACAGTTTACAAAAGGAGTACGCTACACACACTGAAGCAGAAGCCGCAGCGTCACATGTCTGACAGCTCACAGGACGGCTAAACCCAGGATCTGATTCCTGGGATCTGCTTCTCTCATCACAAAGACCATATCCCACACAGCATCATGATGCTTTCTCATGTGGTGCGAGTAATCTGTGAGTAGTGACACGGGGAATAGGAACACCGAACCAAAACTTGGCAAGCCAGTAAAGCACAAACAAGCACTTCTCTTTTTTCCTTCCCCCCCCCCCCGATTGCTTTTTGCCATAGATGTTACACTTCCTCTGTTGTAATTTAGGGTTTTCAAGAGCTACCTCTACATGCTTAGAAAGCACAGTTCATATTTAGCTCCCTAAAGTCATATTTCTCTCTTCCTATATTTCCCTGCCAAGATGTGACATCTGTGGACTGTTCCCAAAAAATTCCCCTGAATCATCTGTGATGCATGCGAAACAGCGGCCAGAGCTGGCAACCAGCAGCTGTGTCTTTTAGGAAAGCGTGAGATCAATCTGGTAAGGGGAAGGATTCCCAGTAACTCTGCCAGTAACATCCCCAAGGACCGCACAACTCCCAAACTGCGTGAGAAAAACAGCACAATTACGACAGGACCAGAATCCATGGGAAATAGCGTTGCCACGGCAACTGACATCCTCAGAACTCTGCATTTTTGCACAGACTCAATGACTCCTAAACCACTTGGAAAAAAATGAGTCTAGCAAGTGGGTTCATTCAGGAAAAGCACGCTGCCAGGTGATTCCCTGTACAACAGGCCCATTTCTACGTGGTTTCTCAGAAAGTGAGCCTTTGTGGACCTCTTGTTCCACTCACTACGAGCGCAGAGGAACTTCTATAACATGATCAATACTTCCATGTTAACTACACCAGGATCAGAAAAAAACCTTGTAAAATATTAAAACATTCCCGTCTTCAAAAAAAAGTTATGTGAAGATAAAATCCAAAACAGATTACCTGAGCTTTGGAATGGGAAAGCACAGCGACAGCTTCACGCTAGACTGGTTTGGTGCTAACAAGTCGTTTTTCAAAAGCTCGTCTTTGAGGACAGCAGTAAAGTCACCCCAGCAGCCCCCACACAAACAACAGATCCAGTCACTGGGGAACATCCAACCACAAGCAGGAAAGGCCTTATTTTTCTTCCTGGCCACCTTATCACAGCAGTAATGCCAACAAACACCCAGCCTGTCCACCAGCACGCTTTATAACGAGGGACAGGTTAAAGCAACGACTGGGAAGCCCGGTGCTACATATTCTGTCTGGTCCCCACACTTCTGGGGCATTTCCTACTATTTCGTCTACCGGGTAAGACTTGCTGAGTGTGCTCTCCGTGAAGACTGCTCTTTGGAGGGCAGCACAGCATAACCTCTAGGGCCATACTCTTCACGCTGCGTTGAAAAGCCAAAGCAGCTCTACTGACCAAAAGAAAACCGCTCCAGATTCATACTGGTGACAAAAGAGAAGGAGGTTTACCATAGTTTGCTCCCTGGCAGCTGTTCTGTGCCAGCGGGTTCAATGTCGCTGAGCTAATCTTTTGCTCACCTTCACACTCTGTGCGAGTCAGATCTGACCTCACGGCAGTGTGCTGTAACAGGCTGCAACGTTTCTCAGCTAAGCTCTGCAAGTCAGCCTCCTAGGAGCCAGGAATCACGCGTGACATAAAGGCGCTTTGGCCACAAAAATGGCGTGGAAATGGTCCTCTTGTGCCAGACAAGAGGCCTCGGGGCAACACATGCGACTACTGGTCCCGTAAAGAATACGGGCAAGAGACAGCCCTTTCCGGGCACGTCTCGGGGCACGCCGCAGTCCCGGCGTTACCCCCATCGCCGCTGCCCCGGAGCACGGCGCTGCGCCCCGCTGCGAAAGCGCTGGCCGGGAGGGCGGGCGCCGTCGCGGGAAGCTCACCGAGGCAGGCGGCATCGCCTGCGGCCGCCCCGCCCCCCTCTCTTACCTAGGGACGGGGCGGACAGACCCTGACCGCCCGCGGCTCCGCCGGCCCGGGCTCCCGCTGGCTGCTGCCACGGCCGCCGCTCGGACCCTCCCGGCCGAGGCACAGAGCGGCCGCGGCGGGAGAGACGCGGCCGGAGAGACGCCTCAGGGCGCCGGGCCGCCGCCGCCACGGGGAACAGGGCCGCTCCCGCCGGGGCGGGCGGCGCGGGCGGCCCCGCCTATCCCGCGCGGCTCCCTCAGACGCGGCGGACAGGACCGGAGCGCGGCGGACCGGACTGCGGCGGAGCGGAGCGGGCCAGGCCAAGCCGAGCACTCACCGCGGGATCCCGCACCCGCCGCCGCCCGCCTCGCCTCGCCTCACGGCTCTCTGGGGCGGGGCTTGTCCGCGCATGCGGAGACGCCTCGGCCGCGCGCGCGTGCCCGGGCGCATGCGTAGGCGCTTAGCCCTCCGAGCCGCCTGGGGGCGCGTCAGCCAGCGCCGCCGCGCGTCGGGCCCGCTCTCGCGCCGCCGCCACGCCCGGCCGCGCGGCGGCGCGGGGTGAGAGGTCGGGAAGATGGCGGCGGCCTTGGGGGAGGAGGTGCCGGACAACGAGGACTACTACTCGCTGCTCAACGTGCGGCGGGAGGTGGGCCCGGAGCGGCGGCGGCGGGCGGCGGGCGGCGGGGCCGGGCCGGGCCGGGCCGGGCCGGGCGGGGCGGGGCTGCGGGGCCGGGCGGGCCGTGACCCCGGTGCCCGCCTGAGCAGGCCCGCCGGGTGGGAGCGGGGCGGCCTCAGCGCCTCCTCCGGCCCGGGCTGGGGCAGCCGCTGCCCGGGAGCGGGGCTGCGGGAATCCGAACCGGGCCGCGCCGCCGTCTGTGGCGGGCGGGGCGGGGCGGGGCGGGAGCGGAGGGTGCGGCCGTCGGGGTTTGCGGGAATTCCTCCGACCGGGCTTTTCTCGGGGCGTGCGGTCGCCTGGTCTTAGAGGTGCCTCTGCGTGTGTGTACCACACCCTTGTCGCTTCGGTTGTATCTTCCTCCCTGTTCTGAGCAGTGCTGTCTGGGCTTCCCAAACGTTTCCAGTTTGGAAACACCTACATTTTTTGCAAGACACCTCTCTCGCCGAAAAAAGGAGGCTCAATAGTCCTCGATTTCATTTTTAAGACTAAATGGGTATCAATTGATGCAAGTTTTCTTACACTGGAACTGTTTGGAACTTAATGAGAGATAGCGACTTATTTTATAGTAATAATTAGGCAAATCGCCAAAGATCTGGATGCCTAAACTGTGTTGTAGCTTGTTTCACCACATGCAATAACAGTGTGTATATACACTATATATACACCTATATGTATAGCTGTGTATAACCAAACTTGGCTATTCAAGCACGCTGGCCAAGATGCTGACAATTTTTGCTGAAGAGGGCGTTTACTGAACTGCTGCTGCTGCGTGTAGTGGGGGTTCAGGACGTAGATGCAATTCAGTCTGAGAGCTTTGAAAAACTTGTCTTTGGGGTTAACCGTACTTGTGGCCTTCGTGGCAGTCTCCTGGGTCTTGTTTGTGGAAGTCTTTTGCATTTCTGATGGAAAAATGTGTGGCAGTAACTCCATGTGCAGAGCTCCCTGACGGCGTGCAGTAACATGTGCTCTTACAAAATTTCTGTGCAGCTCAAGCCCAAGCCTTGTGAAAAGCTGGTGGGCCACGCTTCGAGGTCGCCCGACAGCTTCTGCAATTCACCCTCCCGAATGTCAGCAGTGTGCAGATGTAGAGGTTGACGTAAAGGCAGGAGCTGCACCAGGGTTGTGACTGGTTGGGAGATTAACAGGGACACTTAATAGTTAACTTAGCCAGGCGTTCAGCTCTTCACTAGAGACCAGGAAGTTCAGGTTTGGTACAGCAGGGAGCTGGAAAACAAGTTAAAACAATCCTGGGGGAGCAATTCCAACTGAGAGCAGTAGTTGCTTTGTTAATTACCCCTTGCTAATTAAATTCTGTAACAGCGTCCTGCGTAGCAGTGGAATGCAGTGAACTGGCATTTCTGCGTGCTGAGCCAACTTGGTGTGATGGGGCAGCTGAGCCTGAAGTAACAGCTACCCACGGAACTCCGCAGCCCCGGTGGGGAGGGCAGGCAGCTGAGCAGCGGTGGCCCTGCGCGCGTGTGTGGGAGCATCTGACCCGTGCTGGGCTGCAGTCCCCTGAACACCTGGGGGCGGGGGCGAGGCGTTCAGTGAAGCCGTTTAAACCCCACGCAGGGAGATGGGACGTCTTTTAATTTTGGCTGGAATTTTGGTAATAAAAATGTAACTGGCCTGTGATTATTACTGACTTATGTGTTTCATTGCGATTTGAAATGATGTCAGTATTTCTTTAGCGGTTTCTAAGAGGCTATTGCTCATGAAATATTGAACCAATGACCTGAGCTCTTCAATGATGATGAAAGGCCCAATCTAACGTTTTATTGAACGGGGCATTTATGAAAAATGAAACTGCTCATTTCTATTATACAATCAATAGCACATTAAACCATTTATCATTAATTTGATTAGACGATGCCAATTTAGACCTGTATGTTCCTCTGCCTTCTCAGTCGAGTTCAAATCCGCCGTCCGAGAAAGCACACGGTAGTAAAAAGAAGAGCTGATCTGTAGCTGCCTTTGCTGTCTTGGGGCCAGCAGACTTGGCAGGTCCCCTTTTGCTGTGTCATTGAGAAACATTAACGTGAAATAGTACCAATGTGCAGAGAAAACATTTATTCTAAGCTGTCCTCAACACCCAGCGGATTTCTAGCTTTGGTATGCAAACGCATGCACTTCTGCAGTGAAAACCCAGACTGTCCTTTCCACAAGTTGCAGAAAAGATGTTGCTTTAAGAAATGAACTTTTAGGGCCTTTATTTGCGTGGTGAAAGCTTGGAAACTGTGAAAGCTTCGGTCACTGAAGAGCATTAAGAGCAAATGGAATTTGTGTCTTTAAATTCCCTTATCAAAGTCGTTTTCTGGGTGCCCCCTTCTCGCTTGCCAGCCTCGTGTTCCGTCCGCCGTGAGCCCTGGCTGCAGTGGAGACCAGCAAGGGCCAGCCGGCTGTTTCGGGTGTTCTACTCTGCGTATTTCTCCTGGCGCAGAGAAGTGGCCTCCTGCCCCCCGGGAGCTGATTCCTGCCTGGGCAGCTTTGTAACTGGCCACTCAGGAGCTCTGTGAAGCTGCACGGGTGACCTGTGCCTTTTGGGGAGGTTCTGGTTGTTTTGGCAGCTGCGCTTCTAAATCGGCGTTAACCAGGCGCCAGGGCATAGGAGCTGCTGCAGTAGGAGTGGTGCAGGAGTGAGAGGAGAAAGGGGGAGTTACCAGGACTCTCTGGAGCCAAAAAGTAGCCCTGCTGTGAGGTTGCCTCCTGGGAGATGGTAAAGGAAGGGGTGGGCGTTTTATTCCACTGAGTCTGAAAGAGCCACCCAAATCTGTTTCCACCGCGTGTCTGTCTGAATGAGGACGGGCGCCACCTGAGATTCCAGAGTGGCTGTGGAAAAGAACAGGGCTTTTTCTTCCTCTTGATGCATTTAATGACACACTCTCTTCTGGCTGTCCACCGGGCGCGGGGGAGCGTGTTTCTGCAGGCAGGTGATGCCCCTGCCTGCCTGCCTGCCGGCACGGTAGAGCCTGGGCCGCACGGCCGGGGAGCGGAGCAGCAAAGGGAGGGATGTAGAGCTGTGGGTTTGCGTCTCTTACCTGTACTGCTGCAGAAAGTCAGCGCTGTCTGACAGCTATAGTATTGTCTATTTGAGAGTTTAAGATTGAAATACGAGCAGAGTTTGATGTACATCTCTGGATTTACGTGGTTTTGTCCTCAGGTGACTTTATTTTTTCTTGCTCTGCTGCATTGAATTGAGGAGACAGTAGTTGCCTAATAAAAATAATGTACGAACACAGATTGCTTGGGCTTTGCTTTTTTTTATTTCCTTAGCTGTTTGTACCTAGGTATACACGGACGAGCTGTGGCGTCACTAGTTGCGCTATAAATAGTGTGGAAAATACCAGTGTGCATAATTGAACATTTTATTAACTTATGTAGTGAAACAAAAGTCCCTTCTTGATTTTGTGTTAGTAGAAGTAGTGTAATGTAATAGCTGATGGACTTCTCTTTTAGGGCTGATCTTGAGAATGATCTTTTTTAAATAGCATTTCAATTCATTTTTGCCGCTTTTCACAGGCCTCTCAGGAAGAGCTGAAAGCTGCCTACCGCCGGCTGTGTATGCTGTACCACCCGGACAAGCACAGAGACCCCGAGCTCAAAACGCAGGCTGAGCGGCTGTTTAACCTTGTTCACCAAGCTTATGAAGGTCAGTGGAGGCCTGAAGTTCGCAGAAACTGTTTTCAGGGGGTTTCCACAAGGAGGGCTGTGTCTTTGTGCTTTTTGAAGAGGATATATATTTTATTACAAAGTAATAATTAAATTTGCTGATACTTAGTGATGCTTTGTTTCCTGCTTCGGTCCTGTACCTCAGAGGAGCAACGCAGTGTAAATTCTGCAGCAAACAAGATGTGGAGTCTCTGGGTTATTCCCTGCATGTTGTAAATGATCTTGTCACCACTTCCCTTACCTCTGAAAAGACTCTCCCATAAGAGACTGGAGACTGACAATCTCAAAACAGAAAGATGATTTCATATTTTACTTTTGAACTGATGTATCTGGAGTTTCTGTTCTCTGTCACCTGGTTGCGGTCTCCGTTGTTTTTGAGCAAGTTCTTCCATGTGGTAGGACTGAGATAAGGACAATGGGTTCCTAGTAGTCAGAGGTTTTTTGTCATCCAAGGATGCCAAAGCCCTTTAAAAATGCTCTGAACTAAGCTGACATTTACTTAAATCCTGGTGTCACTGTAGGTAACCGAGGCACAAGGAAGCGATTCGTTAGAATTAGCTCGCAGCACTTTGCAAGTGTGGTACGAGGCACCTGGAGTGCGAGTGGGTGAGGAGCTGGTAGGACTCTTCTGCGTTACAGCACTGGTGCACCAGACTGGATGCCCGGTCCTGTAGCCTAAAGAGAAACAAAAGCAAAATTACGAGTAAATATTCCTCTATTAAACCTCAAAGATGAGCTAAAAAATTTTTTTTTACTCTCACGTTTTCTGAGTGATGAGCATTTGTTTCTTCCGATTGGACTTAAACGTGGGTGGAGTCTTCCCCGTTGTCCCTAGTTAGACGTTGGGACATACGAGAGCTTTTGCTGGGGAGAACAGTGAGGGTCTTACATTGATGGCATGGGGAATAAGAACTCGGGATGCTTCAACAATTCCGTTTTGGTGTGATGAGTGGGTCTTACATTAGAGTCAGCTTTCCCTTGGAATTCCGTGGCTCTCTGTTGTGATGTGTATGTAAATTGTTGCTCATTTAGTATCGAATGTGAGCGTAATATCTTACAAGCAAAAATTTTGAGATCTTGAAAATAAGCCACTCCACCTCCTGACTATTTTTTCCCCTTCCTCTTCCGTCTTTTAATATCCCACAACAAAAGATTTATCAGAATTTATAAAAAATGGTGTCTGTGACATGTAGCAAGTTCAATAATCTTCGAGAAGTTCAGATCAAAGCTCAATTACTAGTGTCAGCCTCTTTTTTGCCTTAATATACACACCCAGCTCCCTGAAAACTCATCAGTTCCTCCCCAGTCAAATACATGATAATGACAAAGCTGGTCTTGGAACCCTGTGGGAAAAATACTGATGAATTTTTAATTTTTTTTTTTTTTTTTAGGAAGAGTGTGGTATGAGAGATTATGCATTTAAATATGCCTTACATTTTAGAGATTCTTCTGAATTCTGTGTGCAGTCTTTTTCCAAGTAACTGTTCTGTAGTGTCCCAGTATATTTTATTTTCTCCAGTGCATCAGGTGGTTTTTTGGAGACTCACATCCTACACGTGTTTTTGCGGCTCCCCTGCAGCTGGTGTTTGGCCAGGCGTGAACTGCCTCCTGGAACTTGTTTTGCTGGAGTTTGGCATGTCCCACGTGTTTGGACTGGGTGGGAAAGGAAGAGTGGGCAGGGGTGATGAGGAAGGTGGAAGACAGGGAGTGAAGCAGCAAGGAGCTTTGAAAGCTAGACAGAGGTGGATGTGGATTCTCCTCAGACAGTTTCCAGGGACTGCACTCGCTGAGTTGCTGAGCGTCCCATGGGTTGCTAGGGGGCCCAAGTCGCCCGTCAGCCAGAGAGAGCAGTATTGAAACCCCCGGCTGCATGCTCAGTTGGTCTGCATGTCTCTCTTGTGTTCTTTTCACTTCTTGATTTTAGAACTAAGAAAAGGTGGGAAAAAAGGACTGTTGGGGGGAAAAGTAAGCATGTCCTGTTAATATAGCATGTGAAAACATCAGAGGGAGTTACTGTAGAAATTGGATACGACTGTAGAGCATGTTTCCAGGATCTGTGCTTGAATTCCCAATAACACTAGCGTGTTGGTCTGAAATTCGAGGAGAAGACCAAAAGCTGAGTTCTCTCCTCTCTTTTGATTTTAACTTGCAGTGCTTAGTGATCCACAGACCAGAGCCATCTATGACATATATGGGAGGAGAGGACTGGAAATGGAAGGATGGGAGGTGAGAGAAATTTAGCACCTTGCGGCCAGTGGAACTGACTAAATCCACCTTTATCTGACATTCTTGTTATATCGAGCTGCACTGACATCTTGATGGTAATAAATGCCCGTTTGTTTGAAGGCAACCTTGTTTAGTTATTTCTGTCTCTGCTGAAACACCATGATGGATTTTCAAAGAATACTTAGGTTTTTCCCTTGACAAGAGAACAATAAACCTGACATTCAGAGCTGCCTAATAGGATATTACCGTGACACGCAACATCTTTGTCTGAGACAAATGCGTCATTATTGTCCATCTGGTCTTATCTTTTTCATAGGAAACTTTTTTCTGGCATCGGCTAGCCTCCGGGTTCGAAATTACTTTTTCTTTCTGGGCATTTTGGGGTTGTGGGTTTTTTTGTTTGGTTGGTTTTTATGGGCTTTGGAAGAGAACTTGTCCATTCGCGGCTTTCCTGTTAGGTCCCCTTGCTGGCCTCTGCCAGTCTTAGTTGATTGCATCACGCTGCTGCTTGCTGCAGAATCACGTTGTATTGGGTCAGGTCAGCACCAAGGCCAAGTTTGGAGTTAGCAGCAAGACATGTGGAGCGGTGGCAGTGTGCAGCAGGCGTTTTTGAGCTGCCTGTGGCAGGCTTGATCTTATTCTCAAAAGCCAAATCCAATACTCTTTCTGTCCGTACCTAGAGCCATACCTGATAATCATTCCCTGAGACGTGCAAGATGAACAGATGTGAATCAGCATAGCCTGAAATCACAAAACTCTCATTTAATCAGTTTACCTCAGGCCGGAAGCTTTCAGTCATTTTCATTTTTGTGTCTACACCCAGCAGAGAAGTTAATGGGTAGCCATGGTAAGGGCTGCGCTGCCGTGTCTTGTGCTTGTGGTCCGAAACCTGCTCGCCCTGGTTTTGTCAAGGGAACAGAAATAACGAGACCATTTTCCCTTCTCTCAAAGCGTGGGGTTTTCTCTCACACCTGCCATTTGATCTGGCCCAGGCATTTCCTTCCAAACCCTGAGTACTGTAGTTCACGCAGAGTGACTTACAGCAGCCGCGGGGGCAACGTGTTAGAGCATACCAGGTTGGTGGACCTCCGTCCCGTCAGCGATGCAATACCCTGAACATCCTCTTTCTGTTAATCTTTTAATTTTAATTTCTTTTTGAGCAGGTTGTGGAAAGGAAAAGAACTCCAGCTGAAATCAGGGAAGAATTTGAGCGTTTGCAGAGAGAGAGGGAAGAAAGACGACTGCAGCAGCGAACTAATCCAAAGGTAAGCAAAGACTTCATCCTAGTCTCCAGACTGGATCCATAAGTTATTATGAATGTGCAGGGTGTGATGAGCCTAGAGAGGGGGTGAGAGTAAATAGCCCCGTCGGTATCTGCACTTGGTGAGTTACTTTTCCTTTTTTGAGTGTGCGGTTTCTCTGGACAATTTAAGGAAAACAGCTAATTCTTTGAACAGTAATCCTCTATTGAAAGGTCGTTTCTTTTTTTCATTGAAACATGTAGGAGCAAAGTATCTCTTTCAGCAATGTCAAGAAAACAGACCTAACACTGAAATACTTATGATTTCTTTACAAGTATTCCAAACACAATGAAACTCCCTGCAGTTACCTGATGGGTTTTCCTTCGACGCTGCTGTAGTGTCACAACAACGTGGGGAGATATTCAAATGCAGCTTTGAAACCAGTGAAAAAATGGGAGGCAGCCACCAAAGCAGCTGGGGAGCAGAACTCTTCTGGCTGCAGCACAGTGAGCAAAATCGGCCTGAACAGGACTGGGGTCTTGCCCGTTTCACAGTTAGCGCGTGCTGAGAACTAGGGATGAGGTGTTGAGATTCTCAGGGTGAGAGTCGTCGAGTGTTCTGTTCCCATCTCGGTCTGTGTGAGCAGTAAACTGACACGGGGTGACCCACCTCGCAGCTGGGTCTTGGCTGTTCAGAGGTGGTCAAGGACACTGTGTGGAGGGTACCTGGTGGCAGGGAGAGGTGGAAATGACAATCGACCGCTGCTTCCTCTGTCACCTGCTGCAACTGGAATACTCCAGTAGTTTGGAATGCGAATGGTCTGGCTTGGCTTGATAAGTACGCTAGGCAAACCCAGCTTTTGTCAGGATTGTCACTGACTGAGGTTTCACAGCTTGTTACATCACAAAAATCTTGGTTCTCATGCAGTGAATAACATTATCCAAGAGCTGTGTCTACACTCAGCACGTGTTCATACTCCAGTTTGCCTGTGTCTACGTTTTTCTTTTTTTTTTTTTTTTTTTTACTTAAACTATCAGAAACCCTTTTGTACTAATTTTTTGAAATGTGTTGGAAATCTTTTTCTTGTGTGTGGTATAGGAATGGTCTCTGGTGGGGAGCATTCATTTTCCTCTATCTGCCCCAAGGTATCCATGCAGATATATACGTAGACAAACTTTCTTCATCTTGAAAAAATAAACTGTAATGAGACATCAGGTTTTGTTTTATTTATAAATGCTTCTGTTCTTGGTGGAAAACTGGGTATCCCCAGAGCTCTCACTGGAGGCTTGCAGTCAACACAGGTTCTGGATCCTGAAGCGCAGGTGGCTGTACTCTTTTGGGGGCTTTGAAAGAGGAGGGCTGCTGCGTCGGCGTGTTCACGCACGGACTTCTGCAGCATTGCAGGGTGACTTGCATAACCCGAGAAACAAACTATCAGTTGGTTAACTACTATTACCATTGGTTTTGAAGGTTGCAGGTGTTTTCATGGCCAGCAGTTTAAAATCACAGTGTTTTCTGAGTGGATGGAAGTGTGAGTACAGTAATGCTTAGGACTGTATCATCTTAGGACGTCCATCTGAGAAGACCTGTGATGTTTTGAGATATTCACCTTGGCAAAGGCTTTGGATCTGTGCTGGTGTTAGCAAAGCAAATGGACTGATAGAGATCACCAGGCTGTTGTGGACAGTGCAGAGATGCGAAGAACGCGTTGGTACTGAAAGGGTAAATAAGCAAAGTGTTCCGTTAATATCTGCTGGCAAAGTTATTGCAGGCAGGAAGGGATTTCTGGGTGCCACAAAACGGGCAAGTCGAACTGTCTCTGCTGGAGAAGAGGGCGATTGGGGTCAGAAGGGTGTTCTTGGAGAGGGGCATGGTTATGTCCACCTTGTGCGTCTCTGTGGCTTTGGGAATTTGACGTTTTATCTGGGCGCCTCGCCGTGGCTGTGAGCAGCACAAAGTGGAGCTGCATTGTAAGCCTCAGCCTCTGTGTCCTGGGATAAAATTAGCCATCTGGGTGTTTACAGCAATTGCGGGCTGGCAGCCTATAGAAATGCCTCTCCAGGCAGTGTTCCTGTGGAATTGGGTAGCGCAGCTGTGATCGTGTCATACACGAACGCAAGTTATTTTAAAATCTCCAACATTTTGTCAGTTCTATAAAACAGTTCCAGCAAAATAAAGCATTTTAACCAGAAATGTTGAGCAATAACCAGATGTAGGCAATTTGGCAAGTTTCGAATTGAGTCTATTATTTGCTTTTAGAGCTTTGTTTTGATTTCGAAGACATGCAGAAGGGTTGAAAAGTTCACTGCTTGATTTGAGAAGTGCCGCTTCCTGTTAGGAGAAATTAAATCCCGTTATTTTCCTGCTGCGGAAGGTCAGCATCTAAGACACGCAGGTCCCTCAAGGCTTAATCTGGCACAGCTTCCATATGTCACCTTCCAGAAGGTAAATCCCCAAGAAAAAAGGCGAGGCGGGAGTGTGTTCCCTGGCACACCTCTTAATTCCGCCAGTAAAGTCTGTTCCGTGTTCGCAGGATGGCGAATGGAGGTGATTTAAAAGCTGGTACAGATAGCAACTGTGGTGGCTGGGTAGCGCCGTGCCCCAGCGCTGCAGCATGCTGCATGTGCACCGCTGACTGCTGAGCGGAGCTGTGCGGCTCTTTTCCTGCTGCTCCTTCTTCGGGGAGGGCTTTTTCGTTTCCAACGGCCTGAGCAGGTGGCTGATGGGGAGCTGCGAGCAGCAGCGGTCCCCTCTCTATTATCCGGTGGCATAGGGGGTGCTGTCGTTCTCTGGGAATATTTTTAACTTCACCATCTGCTGCTTTTCCTGTGCTTGCGCCTGAGCCAGTTTCCTTGCCAGGATCTGTAGCCCTCGGAGGGTGACTTCACCTGCTTGGTGGGAGGTGAAATGTCTGCACAGAGCCCGCTGCTCGCTTCGGCCAAAGGCAGCTCGATAGAAGGTCCGCTGAGGCGCCGGGGAGGGAACGGAGACGCTCCTTTCCTCTGAATGGGTCTTGTGGATTTTCATGGATGGGTTCAGGTGTTTTCCTTTTCTCATTGGGAGGGATATTTGCTCTAAAATTCATAGGTGTGAAAAAGGAAATCATAAGATTTTGAGTATGACTGAAAGAAAGGAGGTGCAATGAACTCGAAGAATGTGTGTGGACCTTGGTGCGTCTTTACAAAGGGTACAAGCATGGTGGTATGAACAAACATAGTATGGTAAGGTGTTTTTCAGTGCAGTTTTTCTTAGTGCAAATTCTTGAGAAAGCTTTACTGCCGCCGATATTCTGGTCTGAGTTGGAATTATGCAATTTTCTGTCGTCTTGCCATTCAAATTCAGCATGCTTACTACTCGGCATGATATCCCTTGTGTAAAAATGTTTAACTTGGAATTTAAAGTTGCAGTCTGGCAGAGGTTCTGTGCTGAATGTGGCACTCCACGTGGAAAACCTTTCTTTCCATCCTGCCTCTGTTATGAAAAATCTTGAGTTTTACACGTCCTTGAACTGAAGAGCACCAGGGAAAAATGGAAATAGTTCTCTCTTCTGTTAAAATAAATGCTCGCTTGTGTTTAGACACGTTTGATCGTCCGCTCTGGAGCGCGTTGGCTGGAGTCATTGAGCGGAGTCGGCACTTTCTGTTTCTCTTCGGCCGTTCTGCTCTGTCTTTCCAGAGAGCTGGAGAGCAGCACAGGGCTGCGCCGCTTCCTGGGCAGTTGGCGGTTTTGCCTTGCTTCCCTCTTGTTTTGGCCTCGTTTCAAGGACAGCACAACATAGGAGAGGGCTGAAACCGAAGAAGCTGTAGCATCTGGAGAGCAGATCCCTTGAAGGTGACTTTGTGGATGGTTCCTGAAAAGTAGCCTTCTGCGTAAAGGGCAGGAGCTCATCGCTGGTGCTGAACAGAATGATGAGCCTAATTGCTTTGAAATTCGCCAGCCTGCCCAGAGTAATTTGTAAACAGCTGGGGCACAGCTCACCTTCCAGAGTCGTCCTGGAAAGAATCGCCCCTTCCTGTCTTAAAGTATTTACCCAATTTTTGCTGTGTGAAAAATCAGAAAATAAGCCTTGAGAAGAGGTCGGGAATCTCCTGAGCAAATAAAGAGTTGGGAGCCAAACCAGAGAGAGGTTTTGAGTCCTGTCAAACTCTGCAATTCTTTCTGTATTTATGGTGCAGTATTGGGTTAGAGTGGAGTGAGAAAGGAAAAATGCTCACTCAGACTGAAATAAGAATTTCAATCCATACTTGGACTCGGTGTGAATGGGTTTTGTACCTACCCAACTATTGAGTTTCTTTATATAAATTGCTCAGAGTTCATTCTGTGCTTGTGCACAGAGGGTTTTTCTTTTTATTGCAACTGGTACATTTTATATGAGCTAGAATGCTGTTTAATGGTTCTATAGGGAAGGTTTCCAAAGCCTCTTGAAGTTATATGACCCAGACAAGGATCTAATTGTGCCCTTTTCAAGTAAACCCACTCTGGCAGTTAGTCTGAATGAGCACAGCAGCAGGTAGCCAGACTGTTTAGCTGTGGCCTAGTTTTTTGTAGGAATAAGCTTTTCTGTGGTCTCAGAAAGGAAGTACTTGCCACTTGCTAAGTCTGTCTTTGTCAAGCTTTTCTTCTGATTATAAGATATAAACTAGGAAAAAGAAAACAAAATTTTTGACTAATGAGGTCAATGGCAAGTGAACGATGCAGCTCAAAACTGAGTTGTTTCAGGTAACTCATAAGAAGAAAGCATTTAGAGGATTTCTGGCCAGGTTCCGTTGAAGAGAATCCTTTTCTAAAATACATTATTTCAACTTTGAAATACTGACTGAGCGGAGTCAGTTGTGGGGGAAGAAGAAACCTGCTGTGTAAAAGTGTTTTACCTACTTTTGTAGTGTGCCACGATAGAAAAATTGCCTGCTAGTATTTACAAGTTGCATTCCTGCTGAAAAACTGTCTTTTATCCAGTTTGCTTTATGATTTGTATTGCTGTTTTAGCATATTGTAATCGTTCTTTTTTGCTTGTCTTGAATGTGTAAGAAATGCATTTTAGAATGGAACAGGTAATTGCAGAACAAGAGAAAACTGCAAAAAAGTAGTCCTATACAAGGATGGTTTAGCCATTTGCACACTACATGCGTTGGATGTTAACGCCAAGTACTTGCTTCGCTTGTCGTTCGTTAGGGAACAATTAGCGTTGGAATAGACGCCACTGACCTCTTTGATCGTTACGACGAGGAATACGAAGATGTGCCTGGGAGCAGCTTTCCCCAGATTGAGATAAACAAAATGCACATATCCCAGTCCATTGAGGTAAGGAGGGCAGACACTGCTGCTGGTGTGGAGCAGGGCCTGAGCTGATGGGGCACCACCCTGTAAGGCAACAGGAAACGAAACACAGCTCAGGGTGTTCTCATCTGGATTTGGGGAAGGACGCGATTACCAGTGTGGGTGGGAAGAGGAAGCTTGGTGCCAGCAGGACTGCGTGTGGACTGTACAGCAGGTGTTTGTGTGGCTGCTTTGCAGGCTACAGCAGTCCTGCCTTCCTGCGAGCAGGGAGGCTCGGTCATGACCAAAACCAGGCATCTGGTTCTCCCTGAACACGGAGTGTTTGGTGTGTTAAAACAAACGACGCCCAGTTTTGAGGATGTGGGTGAGGAAAAGACGGGGGAGTGTTTCCTCTGTTCCAGAGAGCTGAAGAAATTCAGTCTGCTAGTGAGATTAGAAGGGTTTGCAGCTCGGGGTCAGGGCTGCAAGGTGGTACATTAAAGGTGTCACAGATGCCCGGTACTGTAAGAATTATCTCACTTTTTGCCATACTTGATCTTTGACTGCAAAATTTAGAGCAAGTGTGGCCATGTCTGGTTCAAACACCTGAGCTTAGTGGATGACAAGGAGTCAGCTGGAGTGTTACCTGTCTGCACTCATGCTCTCTGCAGTCATGCTTGTGTCCTTGCAGAATATGCCTTAAATGTGTGAACTGGGGTCAGAGCAGTCGGTAACAATATATTCATTTTTCAGGCACCACTGACCGCCACGGACACAGCGATACTGTCTGGTAACCTTTCCACCCAGAATGGGAATGGAGGTGGATCGATTAATGTTGCTCTGAGACGAGTGACATCTGCCAAGGGCTGGGGAGAGGTAAGAGTACTAGCTGTTAGGCATTTTGGTATACAGTCTGTTCGAGGCTGCTGGGAGTAGTTAACCTCGCGTTTGTTTTCTTTAGGGAACTTTAGCTCTGTTTCATCTCTCATTTTCTACGTTCTGTAGAATGTAGAAAAAGGAGTTCTTAAAGGAATATGAGAAAAGGGGAAGGCCTTGTTTCTTCTGCATTTTTTTCCCCTTTCCATTTGGCCATGCATTTTGGACTTCCCTTGTGCTGACAGAACTGTTACCTGTTCTCTCTAGCCTTTCTAATTCCACTGTCTGAAGGCTCCCAGGTGCCTTCTGGTGCTGCGAGCGTGCGCTTGAGGGCAGCGTGATAGTTTGCCGTTGCTGTCAAAGCTGCTCTGCTCACAAGGGAAGAAGTTATGGGGGAGAACCGTTTGAACCCCAGGCAGATACCATCTAAGTAGCTGGAAGGTCCCGTGTTACCACCCGCAAGCTGTGCCTCCCTACACCTGTGGCTTTGTTTGAGATGCTCGTGGCACTGCTGCTATGGCTGGCAGGTGGCTGCTTTCTGTGCCTTCCTCTTTGCACACTAGCACCTGCTAACCTGTTTCCTCAGCTTGTGAGAAATGGGAGTTTTCCTCTCCTTTGAGAATTCATGAGACTAGAGGCATTTGATTTGCATCAGGATTTTGTAATATTGGTAATACAGGAGCTTGTGGAGAGTGTCGTGAGTCAGTTGACTAAAAAAGTCTTTAAAAACCCATGTAATAAACTTATTTGGGAGATGCAGATGTAGTAGGAACTGCTTTTTCAGATTTTGTCGTGAAAAGTGTCAGGTCTAGGAACTGCTTTTGTTAATGAGACTGAACAGCACCAAATGGACATTGAATAGCAGCCTTGGAAGTCACCCAGACTAGTGGATGAAGCAGCAGGCGTGTTTTGCAGATGCTGAGACGGTGCAGCAGCAGAACTGCTGACCACGTTACTGTGAGGCTGTCCTGAGGAGGACTCTTAATCTCAGAGGGCAGCAGCCAAGCTCTGCCTTGTTTGCCGCTGTGGGGCTGTGATGGAGGTGTTTTCTCTATTTTCGCTGGAGCAGCCAGAGCCAGTACTAGTAGGAGTAGCCTGTGGCCCTACAAAACTGTCTTTGTTGCACTCATGGGGGCCCTACTCGGTGAGACACCTCTTATTCTGAATGCAAAGCTAGCAGAAAAGAGAGGATGCTGAAATATGGGGTGAGTGTTACTCAGAAGTGTAAAATGTCTGTGATGTAAATGGCACGTGTGAAGTACTTTGTCCCTGTTGTAAAAGATGTTTTCTTCTAACAATTTGGCATTGTGCATTTGAACAGTTGGAGTTTGGAGCAGGAGACCTTCAGGGACCTCTCTTCGGTCTGAAGATATTCCGTAATCTTACACCGAGATGGTAAATATTAGAGAAATGGTCTAATGGTTAATATTCCACACTAAGGAACTGAACTGCTTGAATTCTTTTCCATATTAATGCTGGATTTGCTTTCTGTCCTACAAAATAAGGTATTTCTTCCTTAGACTTAGGATCGTGCTTTAGTACTGACCAAAATGCTTCTGTTCTTTTTGTGTGTTGGTGT
This sequence comes from Leptosomus discolor, assembly GCF_034619465.1. Lineage (NCBI taxonomy): Eukaryota > Metazoa > Chordata > Aves > Leptosomiformes > Leptosomidae > Leptosomus > Leptosomus discolor. The sequence goes on along the minus strand of NC_141410.1, from coordinate 11,141,331 downwards.
CCTCCATTTTCGTACTTCCAGTTTAAGGACGGTCTGTGTTCCAGATCCTTAGATTTTATTTGATCTTGTCGTGAATTCAGGATACTTGAGGTGTGATCTCACAATCAGAGCAATGGAAGTTTGCTCTGGGAGCAGAACAAACATTTGGGGAGCTCTGCTGGGGCTTCCAGGTGTGAGACAGAGTTTCTGACAGCAAAAAAGGAGATAATACGTCATGTTTTGGGGAAATAATGCCAATGGCACTAGTGTGGTGTCTGTTTGCAAATGAACAGAGGTCCTAAGTTGCAGAGTACAAGGTAAGGGTTGTGACTGAAGACATATGTTAGAGTATCGTAGGTGCCAGTGTAGACTTCCTTCTTTTTATGTTTTCTGATTTAGTAAATATGCCATTCCTCAGAGCTTACGCAGGGATCTTGTTCCCTGTAGAGTCCTTTAGTGCTGGTTTTTGGAGCTGATGCTTGAGGATTATTAAATAGCAGGGCTGCTACCTTCTAGGAGCCAAGTGTGCTGCCTCTGCAGAAGACCAGGACTTGATCTGCCTAGGGCAAGAAGGGTAAAGGCTGAAAGGCAGCCTGCTGTGCTGGCACCGACCGATAAACTAGGGCACGAGCCTGCTCTTCTGGGCGGTGCTGTGGTCAGTACAGCCTAAATTAGTTTGGAGTTTTCCCTGAAACCCTCGGGCATCGTGCTCTTTGCAGGATAGTCTCTGCGTACTCGGCAAGGCTGCTGCTGAGCCAGAAGGAGTTGGAGGCCATCTGGGAGCCTGTGTTTATCACTGATGAGGCTTTCCTTATTTCTCCTAGTTTCATCACTACAAACTGTGCCCTGCAGTTTTCGTCCCGTGGGATCCGCCCAGGCCTCACCACGGTCCTCGCCCGCAACCTCGACAAGAACACGATGGGGTACTTGCAGTGGCGGTGGGGCATCCAGTCGGCCATGAACACCAGCATCGTCCGGGATACAAAGACGAGCCATTTCACCATGGCGCTACAGGTGAGTCCTGCTGCTGTACCCAGGGCGCGCTGACACCGCCCCGTGGCGGGGAAGGGCCTCAGCTTTTCTGTCCCAGCAGTGTTTTGGCTTGGACTAGAGGCTCACGGGGCAGTTGGTGCTGTCTCGTGTGAAGACGTGGCGGAGGTAACCAGCTGCGTTTGGCAGAGCACGACGCTCTGCACCCAGCGTTGTCGTATCTGATGTGGGTCAGCTCAGATCAGGGTCAGGATGCCCAGCACAGACTGCAGAGGTTGCAGGCTGTGACAAGTCAGCGGCAAGCATTGCTGTGTTTTCTGTGCTGCTTTAAAGGATAAGAAAGGAACTTTGGGGGAACGTTCAGTGGTGGCTGAGGGTACGTTTTCATACATTTGCCCTCTTGTATTTCAGCTGGGAATCCCGCATTCTTTCATGATGGTCAGTTATCAGCATAAGTTTCAGGATGAGGATCAAACACGAGTGAAAGGTTCTCTCAAGTAAGTGTGCAAGAGCAAATTCACATTGCTCATGGCCTGAAGAATCTGTCCTCTCCTGCTGCTGTGTGCCTCCAAGTTCCACACAAATCAAAGGCTTCTGTGGTCTTTGGGAATCTGCTTTTCATTAATTAAATCTGGTAAATGCTGAAGTAAGTGTCTTGGAGGCTTAGCTCTCTGTGCCTCTTCAGATAAGTGGAACTTGAAGTACTTGTGTGTGATATCTGTATCTCTCTATCACCAGTAAGAAAGCCAGAAGTTCTTGTAGTCTGTTTACTACTTTACAAGCTGAAAGGCTAATCTCATGTAGTTACACAGTGACTCTTCCAGTAGCCAACGTCTGCTGCACACAGATGTATTTCTGTGTTTTACTTGTTGGGGCATTACAGGATTAATAAAGAGAAATTCAAGAGTATTCCCTGTCTTACCAGGTTTTGTTTCTGTTGTTCTAGGGCAGGTTTCTTTGGGACCATAGTGGAGTACGGAGCAGAGAGGAAGATTTCCAGGCACAGCATTTTAGGAGCCACCGTCAGTGTTGGTGTTCCACAAGGAGTGTCTTTGAAAATCAAGTCAGTTCAAGATTACAGCTCTAGATTGCAGAGGCTGACCATAACCTGCTTTATTCTATTTCAGATATTCAGGTGGGAAGGTCCCGACCTTAGGGCAGTGCAGGTACACTGATACATCACTGTGAGAGGTTGCAGCTGCCCTCACCTCTAATACAAGGGCCGCCCATCCGCAGCAGTGTGTGCCTTCTGCTGGTGTTACTCTGAGCCTGAGCCGCCTCTTTCAGGACTAGTGTGTGTGTGTGTGTGTGTGTGTATGCACGTGCATCAAAATATTCTGAAAATGCAGCTTAAAGTATGTTTTGGAGCGTTATGGTAAGTGGACAGAAGATTTCCGAAAATAGTATTAATAGAAATGGATTTCATGGCGTTCCATTTCTGTAACGCTGTACACGAGTATGTACTTGAGTTACCGAATTATCGTTAGCTAATAGAGGTGATCACACTGTTACAAGATGCAGCTCACAGCGGGGCAGAACTCGTTAGGGGTTCGGGTACTGTGGGGCATTTTTAATTGGCGCCAGCAGAGGGCGTGCCAGGATGCTGAAACTACTGTAAAGAGCACTAATGTCGTGAGGAAAGTCATGTTTTCTAAAATCAGTATTATTATAAGTGTCAGAAAATATGAATATACTCCTGTACTGTGTTGCGAACATAGACTTTCTCTATAATCATTTTCTTTTCTCTTTATGATAACGTTTGTCCCTTTCCCTGGTGAAATTAATGACCAAATCAGTTCTCCCGAGATTAAAAAACACTTTAGGATGATCAGGTACTATCACAAGAGATGTCTCATACATAAAAGTCTGGCTATGGGTGGTGTCAGATGTCTGTCTTACCATTGTCTTGTTTTGGTTTATCAGATTTTCACCTTTTTGAGCTCATCGTTCATCTCTCCTTTGGTTCAGCAGCTGTTCAGCAGTGCACGCTGCTGCTAAGTGCACTGAATTGAGCGCATTAAACTCTGCGTTTCCCCTTACCTGTCACTCGGTTCTTTTTTTGTTCCAGGCTGAACAGGGCAAGCCAGACCTACTTCTTCCCTGTCCACCTAACAGATCAGCTGCTTCCCAGTGCTGTGTTCTATGCCACCGTGGGACCTCTAGTTATGTACTTTGCCATGCATAGGCTGGTCATCAAACCCTACCTCAGGGCACAGAAGGAGAGGTGAGCTTGCAAGGCTGGTTTAAATTCAGAGCTGGCGAGTCCTGCTCAAGTGCTTCCGGGAGCCTGGTGCAAAGGCTGGGATACCCAGCTGATGCACTGTCGTTCACGACATCATCAGTACTACTGAGTTCTGGAAGCCTACAAAAATGTGTTGAAAGGTGGGGAAGAACCTTAAAGCCGAGCTCATTTGTGTGGGGCTGGGGTCAGCTGTAATTGGGGTGGGTGAGCAGAGATCTGCCACTTCGTGGCTGAATCCCATCCACTGTGGAGACCTGATGTGATGTTGACTTCCTTACGCCAGAGAGCTGGAGAAGCAAAGGGAGAGTACAGCCAGCGACATCCTTCAGAAGAAGCAGGAGGCTGAAGCTGCAGTAAGTTTTTCCTGTAACTGATCCTCCTTGCTTAACAGAAGCTGTTCTCACTCCAGGCTTTTCTCTTTTGGACACAGTGTCTGACATGGCTTGATTTTTGCTCTGCCCCTTGTGTTATGACAGGTCCGGTTAATGCAAGAGTCTGTCCGGAGGATAATTGAAGCGGAGGAAGCCAGAATGGGTAAAGATTAAAACACCATTTACTTGTTCCATAAATTTGAAGAGAGGAAGGAACAATACAAAGGCTGAGTGGTTGAGGGGCAGAAATGCCAGGTATCGTTTCTTCATTTCCACTCCCAGTGAAGCGCAGCGTAAGTGGTGCTGCGCATGTAGTGGGGAAGTTCCATTATGATTCAGCTTCTGGTGCCTGAGCTTAGTAGGGATCCACTGAATATTTTCTTGGAGTATACTGTGAGATGGATCAACAGGCTGAAGACAATAGTCTGGATTCGCCTCTCCACAAAAGAGGTGTGTGTATAAATATGTGCGAGGTTACAGTCTGAAGTTTAGGTTTCACTGGTCTCCAGCTTGCACAGTTTGCTCCTGGATTATAATGGAAATCTGATTTCTGATGTTTGCTAGCAATTTCCCAGAGAACATTCCAAGGTGAACTGTCCACCTAGACTGTCAGGTCAGCATGGTGTTGAAGTCACGTCTTTCCGTCCTAGTGCTAACAAACACACAAGTAGAAACGTTCCTCTGTCTTGAAAAGCGAGGGTCCAGGCAAGGAGAATTTAAATGTCATTGAAAGCAAGAGAAAATGCTGGGATCGTCTTTTCATCAGTGTCTGCCTAGCTGTCGGTGGGAAGCCTTTCATCACATCAGTGATTTCCTGTGAAACGCAGGTTTGATTGTAGTGAACGCCTGGTATGGGAAGTTTGTTAATGACAACAGCAGGAAGAACGAGAAGGTGAAAGTAATAGACGTGACTGTGCCCCTGCAGTGCTTGGTGAAAGACTCTAAACTCATCCTTACAGAGGCATCCAAGGTACGTAGCTGTTCTGTCAAAGCCCAGGCTCAAGGGCTCAAATGTGTGACTCGGAATTTCGATTGAACCGTGTGCTGTCCTGCCAGGGGACTTCTCCGATGTGCCTGAGCTAGTGACTCTAATCCATTGACAGCAGCCATTTGCATACCAAGTGTTATGAACCTCCAGGAACGTCTGTTTCTCTGGGCATTTCCAGTGCCAAAGAAACAGTGTCTCTGTATTTGCAGCATGGGACAGTGTGTTACAGACTCTGGGGCTGTACATCAGAAACTTCCCAACCCCCTGATTTGCTCTTTTCTGCAGTTAGAACTTCCCACTGCAGAGGTGGTTCCTTAGCTTCTCATCTTGCCTCATTGGCAACAAAACTCCCTGTTTTTAGTGACGCCTCATTCTGGCACTAATAAATGCTTTTGGTCAGTAGAAGAGCTGTGAAAGTCCATTCCCCAATGCTCAGTCTGTCCTTCTTTGGTTCAAGGCTGGGCTGCCGGGTTTCTACGACCCCTGCGTGGGCGAGGAGAAGAGTCTGAAAGTGCTTTATCAGTTCCGAGGAGTTCTGCACCAGGTGATGTCAGCTGACAACGAGGCCCTTAGGATACCAAAGCAATGTGAGTAGCAAGGACCGCCCTGCTTCTTCCTTCAGGAATCAGTGAGGGATTGCTTCAGCTCTCTGTGGCAGAGCACACAGAGCTGGGGTTCTGGAGTTCAGAAGTGGGCTTACTGGAACAGGCTGGCCACGAAGTACCTCTGACCTAAAATTGCTCAGCAGCACCACTGCAGGTGTTCGTAGCATCTCACCTTAGACATCTGACTGGGGTTAGAAGCAGAGGCCTCCTGCAGCTGCGGGTGTCCCTGCCGGGCAATGCACAGCACTGGATTGCCCTTCGAGGGCTGAAGTGAATGCGTGAAGGCCTGAGCCAGATTTCTTCCTCATCCCCATTTATCTGCCTGCGAAAACATTTTCCCTGACAGAGTAATTTTGTGAAAACTGTATCTGCTAGTGACAAGTTTTACTGGTACCCCTGCAGGTCTGGGGAGCTGGCCAAAGGGCACAAACCCCGTGTTTACTCTAGACCAGCCCCCCGGCCCAATTTCAGAAGCGTACCCAACTTGCAGAGCTTCTGTAGGTACGTTGGAAGTGTATAGGAATCGTGTTCAATTAGCAGCCAGAAACGTTCCTGTCGGTCCGTGGTACGGTGGTAAGTTCAAGCGGGGACGTGTCTCGTCCAGCGAGGTGGCGTGTTCCTATTTGTTGTTCTCCTCCGGCAGCTCACAGAATCGACGCAGACGGCTAATCTGGGGAGAGCGTGCGCGTCCGGTACGGTACTGGGTCAGCGGAAACTGCAAAACCTTCCCCCGGGCGCTACAAGTTTGAACAGAGACAGTTTTATTTTTACTATCCGTATAGCAGGTGGTGTCCTACCAGTTATGTTAGGGGACAAAAGGAGAGAACCTGCTCCTACAGGCGGCTCCAAGGCAATACTTCTCTGAATTGTGGCTCAGTAACCAATAAAGCAACGTGACTCTGAACGCGCAGTGCTTTCTGCTGGGGTTGTGCGAGCGGGCGCTGAGCACCGCCCGTCCCGCAGCCGAGTCTTCCCTGCTGCGAGTTGGCCGGTCTGGCTGTGCGCTCTCACATCTGTCTTCTCGCACTGAGCAGGGAAGAAGACCTGTTCTCACTTCTCCACAGACTTGCTGTGGCAGGTAACACACGTTCTGCTCCTGAGGGGACGTTAAGTTCTCTGGCCACCTCCTGGAAAGCCTCTGTGTAAATCCTTCTGATGGAAAGAGGACAGAGGTGGTTTTCCACCTCAAATCTGTATTTGAAATGTACTTGTTAAGAACAAGTATGTTTGGCATTTTAGTAACAAGGACCTTTTCAGCACAAATTCATCCAGCTGCTAATTTCAAATACTGCTCTTCCAGACAAGGACACGGGCTATAATGGTCTTGTTAATTCTTCTGCTACCTAGAACCATGTACTATCAAGCTTTTCAAGAAAAGAGGGAAGCAAGTGGGAAAGGACAGCAATTCATTTAATTTGATTCTGATGCTACAGCTGTCCTTCCCATCTAATTTATTTCTAGGAAAAAGAGGAACATAGTTTATACAAGTAAACCAGACCAAAGTGAGGAGAGATGCCAAATGGGTAGAGCTGAAAACATAAAATTCAGCTGCCCTTTCTAAAAAGCATCAGTTATGACATAAATCCATTGGATTAATCTTGTATAGAAGCCACGCCAGCGATTTACCCACAAAAAGGGCAGTCCTGTTGTAGCGGCACAGCAGATGGGAACGGCACCTTACCACTCGCCGCGTACATCAACGCTGCCGAGGCTTGTTCATCGAGAAACGGAATAACCGCGGCTGTGTCTCAGTCACAGCTCTCTCTCGGCGAGTCCTAGAACAGCCTTCCTTGCTTGCACCGAGAGACAGAGCGGGGGAAAGCCGTATCTCGGCAGAGCTGTGTTGCTCTGGACAACTACTGCCATAAATCATTCCCTGACACGTACCTGGCCCCTTTCTTTCTGCAACGGTGGTTCTCTTTGCTCAAGTCTTTGTAACGGGAGAAGTAGATTTCCAAAAGCAGACATTTGAGCCAGTCTGAAAGAGATCTACCCCCCCCCAAAAAAAAAAATCCCCAAGTTCATACAGTGAAGGAGTGTTCACTTGGTTTCGCTAAAAACAGAACTCAGTTGTGACCAGCTTCTGGTGCAGAATTTCATTTCACGTACGACCAGTGTTCTGTTGATCTGAAATTAAATGTAAAATGTGCAATAAATGATACTCAGCTGAAAAGTAGCCCACGTTCCCTTTGCATCTGTAGGACACTCTCGACAATAAAGCTCTGAAAAGCAAGGGTTGCACGTTTTGTAAATGTAGCTGCACCCTCTGTCACGTCCTGCTTATTCACCTCTGTTGGTCGCTTGTACGTGTAACGAGTCGAACTGGGCAGAAATCTCCACCAGAAATTCCTTTTTCATGTCACTGCGTGGCAAAGCGTGGGGTCAGGAGCGAGAGCCAGTCCGTAGTGACCAGGCCGTGGCAAAACACTCCCAGGAGCAGTACTAAGAATTACGTTTTGCATCAGCCAACACAAATAGTGACAACACATTTACTGCTAATTGCAAAGAAGAATCTTGGCATAGCCCTGTGTCCAGCGGAGCAATGACACTGAGGAGTGTTTTCATAAGAAGAGTTTGCACAGTGAAACAGTTCTCGTTTCTGGCAACTTCCTGAGCTACAGCCGGCTGTCGGGGGAGTGTTTTCTTGCATAGTCTGCGCTAAAATGTAGAGAAGTAGTGATGTGACTCTAACAACTGCTTCAGTACTTCAGGATGTCCCCTGGTATTTCTGCACTTGAATAACAACATTTCGGAGAGGCGGAGCACGTTGTTTCTACTCCAGCAGTTAAACCCGTAAGAGGGCAGCGTCTTTGGGTGCAGACTCTAAAATGCCCAGAAACATGAGGTGACACATCTGTCTCTAATTCACCCAGCAAATGCTTAAAATACCTTAATGAGGATCCAGGAACACACACTGGACTTTTCAGCCAGAGCCTTTGAACTGCACGTTCTTGAGGTGGAGGTACAGGTTTAGGATGTACTTTTTTAGAGCCTTCCCTTGTCTTCCTGTGCGTGCTCTCATCTTTGACAGCCACGTCCCAGGGTGGCTCAGCCAGTGAAAGGCTACAAGGAGCCAGACCTCCAGGCACCAGTTCTGCTGTACAAACCATTTAAACCTCCTCCTGTGCAACAAAACCCTTGTGTTCGTACCTCCAAGCCAGGGCTTGGAGTCGGGCAGGTGCTTTCCTCTCGATCAGAGCTCTTCTCATCAGAGAACTGACTCAGTTCTCCTGACAGCCCCCTCTGTTCTATGCTGTCTTCCCCCAGCACCTCAGAATTCTCTACCTAATTGCAAAGAAGTTTGTGCAAGGCACAGGTGAACCTTAACTTTGTACTTTGAACATTTGAATTTGCAGCTCTCGTTGAAGTAAAGTCCCTCACGATTAGTACTGACCCAGGCCTTGCCCCATTCCCCGACTCAACATCATGAAAGGTATATAGCTTGTTTTTTCTCACCAGATCAACCCACCGAGGGTTCAGACTCTTGCTTTTCCCCTCCTTTCAAGTACTGCGAGGGCCCTTCCCCATCCTCGAGGCTGCTGCAGCAGGTTCTTCCTTGCAGTAGTTGGAGCACGAGCCCCATTTTCGCTTCCCTGCGGTGTCTGTGACTGTCAGGCGTTGCTGAATTGTGTCCAGAGTGGAGTCCGCTGCCCGGCCCTCTCCTCCCTTGGAGCCAGGTACTGGGTCCGTCTCTCCTGCTGAATGCTTACTCCAGCCCACCTCCTCCTCTCTTCCTTCTTTTCTATCAATGCAAAGTTTTAAAGAGACTGCAAGAATAGCTCCGCTTGGGAAACCACTGCTTTCACCACTGCCGTTTCTGCTCTATGGGAAGCTGCCATGTTACAGCTACAACTCCTCTGGGACCTCTGTTGGTTGCTCTCGATAATACAAAATTACCAACAGAATTAAACCAGAAGCTGTAAGCAACCAGAGCTTAGCTTCTAATATGAGCCACTGCCATTTCCAAAGAGTCGACCCATCTTTTAAGTTTGCCAGGGTGTTAAGGCTGCTGCTTTGACCGCAGCGAGCTGAGCAGCAGTGCCTTCGGGGTCGTGGCAGGTGCAGGAGCTGAGGGGTGGCACCAAGGCACCAGCGTCCCTTTGGCGGTCTGGGGTCCTCGGTGCCGCCCTGCGGTGGGGCAGCGGGTGGGAGGGAAGGAGCAACCCTTCAGCACAGCTCCCAGAGGGTTTAAAGGGGTTTGGTTGGGCTCTGGCTGAGCAGCCAGCCTTTGCGAGGCAGGCGCGGCGCAGCCCAAGGTCTGTTTCTGAGGCTGCGGTGCCTGGTCCTGCAGGGACCCGGCGCTCGGGGCAGCGGGGCAGGCATGGGGTCACCTTGGCCAGCAGTGTCCCCCAGCACGAGTTGCCCTGCCCCACGCCAGGCTCCTCCCGACCCAGCCTGCTTTCAGGCGCTCCCCGCGAGGGACCCCTGCCAGGACCACGGGCTGCCGACGCCGTAGGCATTCGGACCCGCGCCTGCCTTCGCGCCCTTCGGCGAGCCCAGCGCAGCGTTCCGGCTGCCCCCCGCCGCCCTGCCCCGCACTTGTCCCCGCGCCAGCGACGGGGCTCCGCCACGGTTCACCTTAGAGCAGAGGCTGGGCAAGCAGCGGCCGCTGCAGAGCGGGAAAGGGATGTCTGCAGCACTCCCACCCACACCTGACTTCACGTCTTGCTGCCACCTGGCACAACCGCTTTACACACCAGTAAATCCTAACAGCAGGCTCCTGAGATCAGAATAAAACAAAATCATCACTGATCACTTGTTTCACGTTTAAGAAAAAAAAAAAAACAGTTTTAATGAAAAAATAAAGTTCTGAATTAAACTATAATCATACATGGCTGAAAGTGATGAACTAAAAGAATGGAGATGTTACTTTTTTTTTTCTCTCTGCTGATACTGTAACGTGCCAGACTTGTCAGACACCATCTATTGGGATAAATCTGAAAAGGGAACAGAACAAGAGTCAGTCACATTGATTAGTACCGAACCTCTGTGAAAAAGAGCCAGTTCGCTTGGCAGTTCGCCTTTTCTCGCATAAAAGCTTCAGGAACACGTTCCACAGAGGTCCGGTTGAATTGGAGACACACTGTAAACACAGAGATACCAATTTTCAGAGCAGGTCCAACCCTCACGCAGCTTGTGACTGGGATCTTCCAAAGCCTTTCTGTTTGCAGAGTGAAATGGCAGCATTTGAGAACTTTGGTTATTTTTCTGGCTGCAAAGAACAGTCAGGCAGCCGTCGGGGGCAAGTCTTTGGCAAACTCCTCGGTGGTTCCAGGTAGCTTCTTGAAGGCAGCATACCACGGTCATGGTCTTAAGGTTTTACAGAAGCTGGAGCTGGTTTTCAGAACCCAGAGTCAGTTGTGGCAGCTTGGTGGAACGGGATTTTTGTAGAGAAGCAGGACAGAAGAACAGTTGCACATCGTGCAGCTCCGTCGCCCTGCCCCGGGCCGGCAGACCTCTCACCCCCCGCTCCATGTCCCACGCAGCGGAGCCCCAGGGCACTGCAGTGCCCGACTGTCTGCCCGCAGCTTCGGCAGCCCCGTGTCAGGTGTCCGAAGGAGGGGACCTGGCTCTGTGTTCTGGAAAGACGCGTGGTCCTCACCAGGATGCATCTCCCGAGGAGCCAGTACTCGGATAAGGCGCTGGTCTAACGCGGCGTATCTGCAGGATGAACGTGGACACGTTCCTACTGGTACGGCTGGTCCGCAGCACCAGCCAGCGACTCCCCTCGCCTCATGGTCTCACCAGACCGCACACACATTGTTCATAACGTCAGGGAAATACCCGAAATGCAAACCGACGTTGTGCAACGCACACGGTTTGCTCTGGTCATCGAGGAACGCCGCCGCCATCGCGGTGGCCTCACATACAAGCCTCGACTCCCTGTCCCGTTTCTGAACAGATTTCCCTCCAGCCGAGGCCCTAGGAAGCCCCGTCGAGGGACTGCAGAGTCAGTGGGGGCCTCAGCGCTCTCCCGTCCTCCTCACGCTGGATGGATCTTCATTGCACTTCACCTGGCTAGCTGCATAGCCTGCACTTGCTTTTATCTGTGTAATTTGCAACCAATCGGTTAAAGATTCCCGTCTTTTGATCATAAATCCAGTCTCAAAAAACAAACAGCAAAACCAAAAGTCAACTCAGCTGTAGCACTTGGATGGAAATGATCAAATCTCAAACCAGACCTGCCAGGTTCTAAGTTTACTACAGCCCCTTTTACAGTCCACGTTTAAATTTTGGGCTGAGAAAAGGGAGAGTCATCGTCTTCTTAAACAGCACCTTGGAGTTTAACGAAGGGCCGGGAAACACAGCTAACGGTATCGCCCCGTACACACATTTGAGCCAATCATGCAAAACAAAGTCACGAAAAATCACTGTAAGAAGAAACCTTCTAGGAAGAAATCTGGTGTCGCTAATCCCCAGCACTGCCTGTCCAGAACAGGGGCTGCTCCCTTCCTTGAAATAGGCCGGTCCCTCGGCACAGGAGGAAGTCCAGTTTTCACCTGAACAATGCCAAATCACTGAACTCCCCTCCTGCCCGGCCCGCTGACGAGGAGGCGGATCGCACAGAGGTCGGTGGGCATTGATGCTCACTCCTACAGAGCCTTAGGATATCTGAGATGGATAGATACGGACAAATGGGCAGGTATAATATTACATTAAAATTAAAACACATGGCCATTTACTTTTCAGACTCCACACAGATTCCCTCGTCCTCCCTCTTCGGAGGAGAGCGAGTTTCCTAGCACAGAGGAGGTTTGCAGTTTCCCGATGGGGTGAGAAAACATACGTGGCAAAGGTATTATACATTCCCCAGACATCACCCAGTTCGTCGTTGTAACCAGACAAAACCCCACCGAGCGCCGGGAGCTCAGTCTGTCCCTGGAGCTGATCGGTATCCAGCAGCAGTCTTGACCAGCTGGTCTCTTCCAGCCCCAGCTGCCCACGACTCGGCGGTTCCTCGTCCCTGTTGCCGCAGGCCGGCCAGGCAGCCCTTCCGCCTGAGCAGCAGCAGTTCGGGGGAGCTCTCCCTGGCCTCCTGGCCGGCGTCCGTGGCTCGCCCGCCCGCCCAAGCAGCGCACCAGCACGCGCCTCCCTCCCCTAGTCCAGAAAGCGCCTGCGCGAGCCCGTCCGGGAGCGGTTCGAACGGCGAATGTCAAACTTGGAGTCCCGGCACTTCTGGCATATGTAGACCTCTGGGACGTTCGACTTGCGGATTTTGGCGCAGGAGAGGTGGATCCAGGTGTGGCACTCGTTACACTCGATCATCGGCCGCCCGGCGAAAGGCTTCATGCAGAAGCAAGTGACGAGGTCCCACGAGTCGTCATCTGCAAAGAGAAACAGCAAGCGACGTTTTTAACGGCCGACGCCTCACCCACGCCAGGAATTTACTCTCCTTTTGCACTAAACTTACTACCTGGGTTTCAGACAGGCACTTTGCTGATCTTTCCAGGTCTCTCTTGCACGGGAAGAGACTCTCAGCAGTACAAGAGAGGCCATAGTCAGGAGAGGAGAACCGTCTGCTTCTACAAAGTCGCAGCTTTTTGCTCAGTTTATTGCGAAAGCAGCCAACCGCCCCCTCGCTTCCCCCCAAAAATCCAAGCGCTGCTCGATTCTGCCCAGGCAGCGCACCTTAGCGCTATCCCCCTGCTCCAAGCAAAGAACCAAAGAGATCAGCAACAGCAGCGCCGCTTCCACCTGGCTAATCCCCTTTCGACAGCCAGGCCACCTACCTGAATCCACCATGATGTCCTCGTCGTCACCAGTACCATCCTCATCCCGAAAGACCACCTGCTTGCCCTGCCGAATGACCGTTCGTTTGCCCACGCTCTGGATCTCCACCGTCTGCTCGGCCGACACGGCAGGGTAGGAGACACTGGAAGGTGTGTCAGAGTCCCACACCGAGCAGTGTTCCGTCGCAGACTGGGGGTCACCCTCAGAAGAGGGGCTCATCGGTGTCTCTACGTAAGAGTCCTCCGCCTCCAGCTCCAGAAGCTTCTCCTCGTAGTCCTCCTCCGCAGACACCTCCGTTTCCCTCCTCTTCAGCTTCTTCTTCTTCCTGATCTTATCGATTTGCTTTCGCTCCGGCAGGAAGTTGCCGGGTTTTGCCCGCTGGAACAGGGAACCGTAGGGTTTCGCTCGCTTGAGCTGACTGAAGCTCTTTCTGTTCTTGGCGGGCAGGGAAACGGAAGAGGGGATGTCATTGAACCGGGGGTCCCAGCTATCGCTGTCAATCGTGCCTCCGGTGCTGTTGGGGGGGCTGGGGCTGTTCCGCAGCGGCGTTTCCTGGAAAACGCCGAGAAAGCCCGTAAAAGCGTGAACCGGGAGCCGACCGGCGAGCGGCGCTGAGGCACCGCGCCCCTCCCCCGAGGCGCTGCCTCCCGCGGCCGATCTCGCCCAAGTTCAAGCGCCCGCTCTCCCGTACCCCGCGCCGCCACAGGGACCCCTGGCCGGGCACGGCCGCGGCCCGCAGCCGCCGCGGCCCCGGAAAGGCCGCGGGAGTGGTTCCGGGATCCGCACCCTCCTCCCCCCGCCCCATGGCCTCCCCCCGCCGCGCAGAGCCCTCCCCGCCGCTGGAGTTCCCCCTTTTGTTTCAGGGACCCGGCGCCGAGGCGCGACCTTCTCCCAGCGGCCGGTTTCACACAACCGCCCGGCAGACGCTGCCGCGGGGGGGCCCGGGGAGGGGCCCGGCCGGTGCCCGGCGCCCCCTCACCTCCTGCGGGTAGGGGATGTAGCCGGCGTAGGCCAGGACGAAGGTGCAGAACTTGTTGAAGTCTTCCACGGTCCGGTGCCGCCGGGAGGCGGGGGAGAAGTCCTGCGGGGAAGGGGACGTGGGGGGGGTCAGCGGCGGCCGCGGGGCCGGGCACGGCCGGGGGGGGGAGGCGCTGCTGCCGCCGCCGCTCCCCGCAGCCGGGCCCCGCCCGCCGCCGCTCCCCGCCGCCCCACCCCCACCCCCCGCGGCGGCGGTCGCCGGGCAGCGCCGCCGCCGCCCCCCACACCCCCGCACCCGGCACCACCCCCCGCCCCAGTACCCCCGGTCTCGGTACCGGGCCCTTAGGGGGGCCGCCCCCCGCGGCAGGACACGGCGGGGCGCGCCGCCGCCATTCCTCGCCCCGGCGCTCCGCGCTACGGCGGCACAAGATGGCCCCAGCCCCGCGGCGGGGCGGCGGCGGCGGGGAGCGGGCACCGGCGGTCAGGCGAGCCGAGCCGGGCCGGGCCGGGTCAAGCCGGGCAGCAGGAGACGCCCCCCCCCCCCCCCCACACTCCCTCCCCCGGGGACCCCGCTCACCTCCGGGGCGAACGGGGAGGCGCAGGAGTCGGAGTCCATGTCCCGGCGCGGGAGGCGGAGGCGGGACCGGGGGCGGCAGCGGCAGCTGGGCAGCGCCGACACCCGCGAACCGCTCGGTACCGGCGGGAGGCGGCGAAGGGGCGGCCGCCCGCGCGGGGGCCGCCGGGAACGGTAGTCCGCCCGCGCGGGGCGTGCCGGGAGCCGTAGTCCGGGCGTGCGCCGTGGCTGCCGCGGGGGCCGCCGGGAGGGGCCGCTGGAGGGCGGGGCCGGGCCGGGCCGGCGAGGCTGCGGCGGGTGGTGGCGGACGCGGAGCGGAGCGGTGAGCCCGGGGCGGCGTGACCGGGGCGGCGGCGGCGGGCCGTGGTGGGAGGGGGCGGCCCTCTGTTCACTGTGGGGCGGGGCGGGGTGGGGCAGGGCCCGGCCGGGGACAGGCAGCGGCGGGCGCCTCTCGCCGACTCGCGAGCCTCGGCCCTGGGCTCCGCCGACCCGCGCCCCTCTCCGTTGTTCCCGGCCCGGCCCCTTGTGACCGTCGCGTCGCGACCGCAGGGCCGCGGCCGAGCGCCCCCAGAGTGCCGCCGGGCGCAAAGCGGGGCCCGCAGCAGCCGCCGCCCTGTCTTGGGGAGCTGCCCCCCGCCCCTCGGACCTGCCCCCGCCGCTCCGGCTCTCGCCCCGTCAGCGCCGCCTGTCTCCCGGGCGGAGGGTCCCGCTTCGCACCCGCGCGGGCTCGGCGGGGCGGTACGCGCGTTACACGGGACCGCTGCACTCGGAAAGGCTCGAAACGCCGCGAGTTTCGCGGAGAACAATTTATTTTACTCCCACGGCGTCGGTGTGAGCCGGACGCCGGCAGGGACGGGGACGCCTGGCGGGACACCGGCCGTAACGCGGTTGGCCCAGGCGCTGGAGGTCTCCGGGCTTATGCAGCTGGGCCAGGGGGCAGGGAGCGTGCAACAGGGAGCACCCCCCGCGGCCCCTCGCTTTTGAGGAAGACCCCGCTGTCCCCCTCGGGCGGCGGCGGGCGCTGCTCCCGCTGGGCACCGGCCCAGAGCCGGGGGGTTCCGGGCCACGTTCGCAGGGCTGTCGGGTTTGCAGAGCTCTCCCCGGCCCCTGCGAGGCTGCCTTAATCCCGGGAAACTTCGACACGGGCTTCTTAAAAATATAATTGGACTAAGCAGGGAAGGCTGCTGGCAGCGCCAGCACGTTATGCAACTGCCGCTTCTCCGTGACGGGGGAAGGAGGATGTTTTTGAGGGCTGTTTAGTTTATCCTGCTTCCCGGCCAGAGGACGCTTTTCCCTGTGCTAACCCACCTTTTTCTTTCCTTTTTCTTTTTTTCCCCCGTTGTTTTTTTTTTTTTTTCCTCTAGCCTGCAAGCTGCTCTCGGGGTTGAATCCCGAGGGCCTTCGTGCAGGGCGTGACGCCGCGTGCGCTCTCCCACAGGCACAGCATGGCAGCGAGCACGGGCAGCGGCGGCAGCGGTGGGACGGTGGCGGCGGCGACGGGGGAGCCGGCGCACGCGGTGTCGCTGCTGCGGGGGCTGAGCGCGCTGCGAGCGGAGCGGAGCCTGCTGGACGTGACGGTGGTGGCGGGCGGCCGGGAGTTCGGGGCGCACCGCGCCGTCCTGGCCGCCGCCTCCGGCTACTTCCGCGCCATGTTCGGCGGGGCGCTGCGGGAGGCGCGGGCCGAGCGGGTGCGGCTGCACGGCGTGGAGCCCGAGTGCCTGGCGCGCCTCCTCGACTTCGCCTACACCGGCCGGGTGGGCGGGCTGGGCCCCGACATCGCCGAGCGCCTGCTGCGCGCCGCCGACCTGCTGCAGTTCCCCGCCGTCAAGGAGGCCTGCGGCGCCTGGCTGGCGCGCCAGCTGGAGCCCGCCAACGCCCTGGACATGCAGGACTTCGCTGAGGCCTTCGCCTGCCCGGCGCTGGCGGCCGCCGCCCACCGCTTCGTCCTGCGGCACGTGGGCGAGCTGGGCGCCCAGCTGGAGCGGCTGCCGCTGCCGCGCCTCCTCTCCTACCTGCGGGACGACGGGCTCTGCGTCCCCAAGGAGGAGGCCGCCTTCCAGCTGGCGCTGCGCTGGGTGCGCGCCGACCCCGCCGCCCGCGCCCCGCTGCTGCCCCAGCTCCTGGCCCACGTCCGCCTGCCCTTCGTGCGCCGCTTCTACCTGCTGGCCCACGTGGAGGGCGAGCCGCTGGTGGCCCGCTGCCCGCCCTGCCTGCGCCTCCTGCGCGAGGCCCGCGACTTCCAGGCCGCCCGCCTCGACCGCCACGACCGAGGGCCCTGCGCCCGCATGCGCCCCCGGCCCTCCACCGGCCTGGCCGAGATCCTCGTCCTCGTCGGCGGCTGCGACCGCGACTGTGATGAGCTCGTCACCGTCGACTGCTACAACCCACGCACTGGCCACTGGCGCTACCTGGCCGAGTTCCCCGAGCACCTGGGCGGGGGCTACAGCGTCGCCGCGCTGGGCAACGACATCTACGTCACCGGTAAGGCACGGGGGCACGAACGCGCCGGTGTTGAGGTTTCCCTTGAAATCCCGTGGGTTCCAGCAGCGAGGCTTGGCGTGTCTCAGAGTAGCAGAGTCTGAAACTCCGCTCGGGCTCAGTGTGGCTGCAGCCTGAAGACAGGCGTAGGGATTCCTGGAGTCAGTGCTGGATTTAGCAGCTGGTCTCAGTCCAGGAGGTATTTTGTCATGACTAATGCTCCTGAGCACGTGGGCAGAAGTCACAGATCTTGCACTGGTGGAACTTTCTAACCGCCCGCTCTGGGGGACAGGGGCGACTTGAGAGGGTTTTGGATTTCTGGCTGCGAAGAAGGTGTTTGGGTTCAGAGCCCCGTGAATCACAAGCCAAGGGCGTGCTCCAGGCAGAGGCGTGTCAGAAAGCCCCCAGTTCCTCAGCCAGCCAGTCCCGATGAGTCACAGTACCTTCCTCAGCACGAATCCTGCCTCCTCGCAGTCCGCTGGGGCTATAATTACTTCTCTCAAGGTGACACGGGTGTGTAAATTTGGCTGTTAATCTGTACGGAGATGCCTCCTTTGAGCTACGTCCCTGTAGCTGGAGCGGCCGCCCTGCGGCAGCCGTGATGAACCAGGGCCTGGGCAGCCAGGCGCTGCAGACCAGCTTGCTCTGGGCGTGCAGGACGCGCTGACACAGACTCGAAGGGCAGGTCGAACGCGGGTGAACACAGAACTGTTCGTTCTCTAGTCAGGAGCGGAAAGCGCGGCTCTGCTTCAGGGGCAGAGCTGTGAAAACGACGGCCCTGCCTCGTTTGTGTGACGCCCTGACCTCCCATGGGAGCTTCCCGGAGCCGTCCCAGGCGGGGCCGGGGGCGCCGATACTGCCGAGAGCCCCGAGCTTCGGCAAGGCCGCCGCTGGTGGGGTCTTCGGTTTCTGCTTAGCGTCAGCGACGTAGCACGGGCAGCGGGGAGGGTTGGAAGGTCTCGCTGCTGCTTTGGCAGCCCGGCGCTGGCGAGCGTTAGTCTCTGCTACGTCACAGCAGCTGCTGGATGGCGATGGAGCAGGGGTTGCAAAATGGGGAAGAAAACGGTTATCTGGAAGGATGGAGGTAGTCAAATCTGGGAGACTTGCTTTGAGTTGTGGCTGAGTGCAGACTAGGACGTGGCAGAAATCCTTCCTGGCTTGCGGGGGAAGAAACAGTGCAAAGCTTCCATTAAATTCCTCCCGGCGCGCGCTGCTGTGGTCCCCTAGTGCCAAAACATTTTCGTAGCGTGTGGCCCTGGGCAGCAAAAAGCTTGGGGGGCGATGAGAAGGTGCAGCTGGAAGAGACGGCAAAGATCCCGGTCCCGAGCCAAGCCCTCTCCTCCATCGCCCCGTAGCGCTGCCCTTGCGAACCCCCCGCTGAACCGTGCCGTGCTGTGCCGCAGGGGGATCGGACGGGTCGAGGCTGTACGACTGCGTCTGGAGGTACAACTCCAGCGTCAACGAGTGGACGGAGGTGTCTCCCATGCTGAAAGCCAGGGAGTACCACAGCTCCACGGTCCTGGACGGGCTGCTCTACGTCATCGCCTCGGACAGCACGGAGCGCTACGACCACTCGGTGGACAGCTGGGAGGCTCTGCAGCCCATGCTCTACCCCATGGACAACTGCTCCACCACCTCGTGCCGCGGCAAGCTGTTCGCCATCGGCTCCCTGGCTGGCAAAGAGTCCATGGTGATGCAGTGCTACGACCCCGACAGCGACCTCTGGTCCCTCGTGAACTGCGGCCACCTGCCTCCCTGGTCCTTCGCCCCGAAGACCGTCACTCTCAACGGCCTCATGTACTTCATAAGGTGAGCGGCGGCAGCCACGGCCTCCCTCCCCATGTCCCCGCGGGGCGAGCCCAGGGTGTCCCCGGGAAGGCGTGCGGGTTTCGCGGGGTTGAGAGCACGGCAGCGCTTCCCCTGGGGTGCGGGTGGCTCTGCAAACCGCCACACCTCCTTCCTTTCCTCCTGTTGTAGCCAGACCTCAAAGAGCTGCGCTTCAAATTGTGTAAAAATGTCTGAATCTAAACCCCCGGGCTGGGGAATAGCCAGCTGTAAATCTGGCTGAAGTCGGCAGCGCTGCCTGGAAATAGACTTCTCTGTTTTCTGGGCTTCTGGTTCACCCCCCCCTTGTCGCTATAAATAAGCGAGTAAGCTCCAAGAAAACGTTAAACTGTAGCACAGGAGAGGACATCCTCCGTCTCAGCAGAGATAAGAGGGCTGAGGGGGAAATGATTGGTCACTATTTTTAAGTGCCTTTCCAAACTGGGATGTAATTACCCATCTGAAGCTGTCCTGGTGGCGCAAATACTTTGGTTATCCACTTAATCAAAAATAAACTGGAAGGCACGCTAGCGCCGAACGTTTCATCTTCGTGTGTTGACTCTGAGCAAACATAGGCTTCTGTGATGGCCTCCAGACACTTTTCTTTTTTTAATCTCCTCTTGGCTTTGCATAAAGCAGCAGCTTCTGCCCAAGACCGGTTCTTTGGTTCATTTGGGTTCAGCCGTGCGTCCTGGCTCCTGGCAGCGGTTTGCAGGTAGCAGTTCGAGTCCCCTGGGTTTCAGGCAGGGGTGTTCTAGCTATTCAGCTACTTGAATTTTCTTACCTGTTTTCTTACCTCTTTCTGACCTATTTTAAAGTACCGAAGGTTGACCCTTCAGGGTGTCTGATCACTTATGCTCTGCAGGAGTTAGTGAGGAGATTGGCGGGGTCAGGTTTTTCTCCCCTCATTCCTCGTGCTGCACGTGGGCTGTTGCTCCGGATAAAGCTGTACGGTAATCTTTGGAGCACAGGGGAATCAGTTATGGATAAAAGTCACAAACTCATTTTTTGGTGAAATAGCTCAGACTAAAGCTTCCGAGTGACCATCCCCCCTAGAGGGTCTGGTCTTATGAGTGCGGGCTCAGGTCTCCAGCTGCGTCCGCAGAGCTGACCCCAAGACGGGGGAGGAGGTCCTGGCCGGACGGTTCACGCCAAGGGCTTTGCCCCTCATTTCCCTTCCAGCCCGCTGGGGTTTTCAGCTTCGTGCTTGGAGGCGTTGGCCTCGCCGCGTCCCTGTGCCAGCAGCGCCCGCTGCCGCGTCGCGGCGTCCCCCACCTGCCGCTGTCGCCCTCCCGTCTCGCGAGAGGAGCCTTGGGGGGATTACGCTGCCCCCGCCAGCTCTTCTCTCGCAGTCCCCCGGCCTGTCTAAATTTGGCATTGGCGAAAAACTGAAGCAGCAGGGATGCTGCTGCTCTGGAGTGCGAGGAGCCCTCGGCCTCTCCAGAACGGCAGTAGTTTTTCTCCCAAACCCTGAAGCTCTTGGTGCCGAAGCCAGATCGGTGTGTGAAATGGGGACTTGCAGAAAGCTAGTCTGTGAACGCACCCACCGTTGGTGCAGACATAAAAAAAGACTAATTTGAGAAGGCCCTTGGGACTGCCCAGCGATTTCCCACCCGGCAGTGGCGTAGCCGCGCGCTGGACCCCGAGCGGGGCTCACAGTCCGGAGCAGCCCATCCCCACCCCGCGGCTCCGGGAGGCAGAGCACAGCACCGGCTGTCGGCGCGCTCTGGCTCCGGCCACCTTTCGGCCTTCCCCCCTCGGCAGCATCCCGAAGCTCACCACAAGGTGAAGGGCGCGTTGCTTTGCCCGGGGAGAAGCTCCGAAGGGGCATTTGGGCTCTTTGGCTGTAGGTCACTGCACAGAGAACGCGAGGCGCTCCTGCGTCGACACCGTGCCAGCCGGCTTCGTGGGCAGGGGCGCAGCAGAGAGGCCCAGGCCCTTTCTGGGGTGGAAGGTCAGGAGAAGCCCACACTGGAGGCTGGGGTCTGCATCAAGACCCGCGCCTTCGTGCAGCAGCACTTTGCTCTCCGATGCACGCAGCAGCATCGGAGCAGAAGCGCTCCCGGCGGCACTGCAGGCTGCTGAGGTGGGGGCTTCACAAGGCAGGAGGTTTTCAGAAGGCAGAGGAGTAATTTTGTGTTACCTCCCCCAGAGACGACTCGGCTGAAGTGGATGTTTACAATCCAGCGAAGAACGAATGGGACAAAATTCCTGCCATGCTTCAGGTAGGACACTCACCGACCTGCTGGGTGCCTGTTGGTGTCACTTACCTTTGGAGACCAGGTGCTCTTTCGATTAGAGCCCCTTGCACGTGGAGCGCATTTAAGCCTGTCAGAGTCACCGGGAAGGAAAACCCCCTGGGCTGCGGTGGCGTAGCCGGGTGCTCAGCCCAGCACGCAAGAGCTGGGTGAAGGTAGAAAACGGGGCCGCGCTGGTCTGGAGCCAGAGCCAGCACTGGCGGGTGCTGAGCCCGTCCCAGCCACTGGCAGGACAGTGCCCGACACCTTTATCGTCCGCCTAAATGGGCCAGCCCTCCCTTCCAGTTGTCGTGTGTTTGTTCCCAAATTGCAGGTTCACGTCGGGGGCAGCGTGGCCGTGCTCGGCGGGAAGCTCTACGTCTCCGGTGGGTACGACAACACGTTTGAACTCTCGGATGTCCTGGAAGCCTACGACCCCGAGACGCGAGCGTGGAGCGTGGTGGGCCGACTCCCCGAGCCCATCTTCTGGCACGGCAGCGTCAGCATATTCCGGCAGTTCATGCCAGAAACCACGCAGGAGGACGACGGCATCACGCTGGACAACACCATCAACTTGAACAGGCAGCACCAAAACCTTCACAACCAGAACCTTAACGAGCTTCGTTAGCCGGGGAAGGCGCTGTCGCCCTGGCTCGGCGCGAGTTCCTTTTCCAGAACCAGTTGCTTCGAGAGAAGGCAGAGGCAAACGGGTGCTTGGAAACAACACCGTACTGTTCCCCGAGGGGGTGAAAACTCTGAATGTTTGAGGCGCTGCTGCGGCACCGCAGCCGGCAGCCGGCGAGGCCTCTGCTGCGGCGTCCCTCGGCCCTTCTCTGGGCGGGAGAAGGCGCCGTGCTGCCCGCAGAGGAGACCCGAGAGGGGAACTCTGAGGAAAGCCACCGCGTTGAACATCGCCGCAGCATCGCAGCTCACGGCTTTCCGCCAGACGCCTTTCGCTGGGAGCTCCTTCACCCTGAGACACTTCATTTGCCGCCGAATTCCTTTCTTCAGTTTCTTTTTCAGGAGGGGTCTGGACCCCCACTTCTGTTATGTGCCTGGGAGGAAGACAGACCTCCTGTGCACGCCTTCCTCTGTGTGGTTGGAGGGGGGCAAGGCCTTCCCAGGAGAGCTGGAGGTTTGTTAGGGGCGAGGGGTTAGTATGAGAACGTGGCCCTTCCCGCCCTGTTGCCGTGGTCCTCGGTTCCCATCCATGCCTTCAGAAGGAACAGTCCTCTAGCAGGATCTCGCCGAGGCCGGGTTATGAAGCTTCACCTTTCCCTATGTCCCAGCTTCAGTTCTTCCTGTGTTTTGGTGGGTTTTTTAAGTTGCAGCATTTAAACTTTTTGCAGGTATTTGTGTTCCAGCCCTTCCTAGCAGAGCGCTTTTTCCTCCTAAGAAGAAACACCCTTATTTATCTCTTCGTTGCATTCTCACAGCTCGATTGTTTTCATTTCTGATCATCCCGGCTGCGCCCTCCTTGAGGGGGAAGGGGAGAAGCGAGTGCCCCTCTCAGCTGGCCCGAGGAGGGGCTCCCAGGGCTGGCTGCTGCTGCCCTCGGGAGGAGCCGTTCCCCTCCCTGGCGCGACCGGGCCGAACCAGCCGGGGAAGCTGCTGCTTGGGGCAGGGGCCGTTTGCTGTCGGTTCTCCCGTGGCCCGGCTCTCGGCCGGCGCGCTGGGCTGGGCAGAGGCCCCGTGCAGCGAGGGTGCGTTTTTATCCCTTCACCGTTTCAAAGGAGCTAAGGCGGCGCTGTATTATTTTAAAAACCACCTTACCGGGAAAGGTGAGCGCAGCTTCCTCGGGAGATCCGCCGTGGGCTGGCGGGGTTGCTGGCGGCGTTCAGGTACCTTGGTGCCGAATCGCTTTCCAGCACGTTGCGACCTTCAGAGGGGCCTCGTGCCTGTCGCGCCTCGTTTGCGGGAGCTCTCGGGATTTGGGCAATTGGAAAATGCCGCTGAGGTGTTTTGGTGAAGGTGTAGGTGTTAGCCAGAGTGCTGTGGAGTGAAAGGTAGTTCTTTTAGGTTGTGTTTTTCTTTTTTGTGTTTGGGGTTTGCTGTTTTTTTCTGGCCTGTGTAAGATTTGCCTTTCTACTCGCCCAAGTGACCTAGCTAGCTTGGGCTGCGTTTCCTCTGCCTGCCTCGGCTGAAGCGAAGCTGCGTGCAGTTTGCTCGTGGAAAGTTTCTTGAACAAGCAACGGCTGAAACTGCGGCACAGCTCACCCGAACGGGCACGTCGCAGCTTCGGGAGGACTGTGAAGCGTGACAACGGCTGCAGCGTCGGCTGGATGCGCTCGATTTTTCCACCTTTCGCATTTAAACTGGGTTCAGAGGTGGAAAGCCCGTGTACTTGACGGCAACGCCTCCTGGCTTGCCCTGGAGCGAGAGCGTCAGAGCCCCGTCTCCACAACAGCCGCGTCGTCGCAGCTTTAAAAAAAATCTGGTTTGCCTTGAACGCGATGTCACGCCGCGCTCCTCTGCCGTGGAGCCTGGGGACGCCGTGCCCCAGCCCGGGCTGGCCTCCGAGTCCCAAACTTTGACAGTGCCTTGAAAGCGCCGGCGGAGGGGCCTCGCCTGGCCACGGCTGCCTCGGCTTCAGACCTCCGCGGCGCTACCGTGGGTGGGGTGCGGGGGGGCACGCGGAGTCGGGGCGGCTCCTTCGTTTCTGGCAGCAACGGCCACGTGTCCCACGGACCCGCGAGGCCATCGCGGACAGTCGCCGCGCGGCTGAACTCGCGTCGCAGCCCGACGTGTTTATGCTGAGCTATCAATAGTGCGCACACTCCGTCTCGTGCTGTAGTGCTCGCTGCTGGACCTGCCACCCCCAAATTCCCCAACCGGCCAAACAGTTACGGATCTGTATTTATTTTTTGTAAAATTCGTTGTGTCTGATCTTTGAGTACAATTTAAATACCGTCCTTTGAAACAAAGGCATTTACAGATAATGTATTTTTATCCTCATGGTTTGTTTTAAAATTTACTTGCAGCAGTCAAGTTAATAAAACATGTTACATAAATCTCTGTCGTCCTTGAGGGGGAGATTACGGGACTAAGTTTTTACTGCCACGTTTCTCGTTCTAGGCCTGAGGTACGTTCAAACCAGAGACCTTCTGCCTTCTCGGTGAGTAAAAGAGGGAAGGGGGAGAGAGCACAGCTGCCGTTTAGGGGCCTGTGGGTACAGGCGGTGATCTTCCCCCACCCTGGGGAGACTCAGGAAACAGTTCTCCATGTCACAGCAGCCCCGGGTCACTTCAGACAAATACAAGTCCCCACACCTGGAAACAGGAGCTCAGGGCATTGGACAATGGGTTTCAAGTAACAGCTTCGTTATCTCGAGGGTGAGAAGATAGAGGTTCGGCCCCGCCTTTAATGTGGTAAAGGAACGGCAATTAGCAGAACCTTGACAGAGCAAAGTAGAAACAAGGCACAAATTTAAGGAGGGGACAATCCTTTAAGGAAAGGGGCAGAGCCGCACTCTCCTGGGGCAGGTAACCCCTAATCAGGAGCCGTCGGGCTCAAAGGGGCGCAGGCGCTGGGGGAAGGTGAGGCCAGGGCCGGCCGCAAACGAGAGCTCGTTGAAAAGCAGTTCACAGTTGTGGCGCACACGGGGCCGGGGCGTCACTCGCATCGCGCCTCGGCAGCTCAGGTACCTGCATCTGAGCAGCCGTTCAGAGCAGCTTCGCGTTTCCTTCGCTGAGACCCGGTTATAACTTCGTTATAACTTGACTTCCCGGCAACCCGGGGCGGGAGCTTTGTGGGGAAGGAGGGGAAGGGGCGGATGCACGACTCGAAAGAACAAGGGTGGCAGAGAGCGGCTGCAGCCCAACGCTTTATTGTGTTTCGGCAGGAAGGGCGCGCGCAGGCGGGCGCGCTACGTCTCACCGTCTTCGGGAACCGTCGTCGTTATAATTAGCGACTGCTCGATCACGTCGGCCGTGGGGAAGTTCTCGTTCGAGCAGAGTCTCTGCACGGGGATCTCCTCGGGCAGGGAGCCGCGGGACAGCGACTCCATGATCACCTCGGCCGAGCCCACCTCCAGCTCCGGGGGCGGCTGCAGCGCCACCACCACGGCCTTCTCGTCCTCGATGATCAGGTTCCGCAGCTTCCGCTGCCGGGGGTTGTAGTTCTCCACCCGGTCGTGAATCTCCATGTGGCGCCTCAAGTGAGCCTGCGACAGGGAGAGGTGCAATGAGGGGCCTGGTGAGGGCCGGCTCCCCCGGCAGAGCGCTCCACGGGGGTCCCCGGCGCCGGGGGAGGCCTCACCTGCCGCGTGAACTTGTAGCCGCACTCGGTGCACTCGAACTTCCTCACGCCCTTGTGCCGGCGGACGTGGACGCGCAGCTGTTCAACAGCTGAGAAGGGAAGCGAGAGCCGGTGGGCGGCGGCGGCACCGCGCCGAACGTGCTCGCGGCGACGCCAACCTGCGCCGCGCGGGGGCCGGCCGTTTCCAACAAGCCGTGCGAAGGCTCGACGCCCCGCCCGTTACCTTTGAACGTCTTCCCGCAGATCTGGCAGAAGTGCGGCCGCCCCTCCTGGTGCCGGCTGGCGATGTGCCTCAGCAGGGGCCCCTTCTCCGTGAAGCGCTGGTCGCAGAACTCGCAGCTGAAGGGGCGCTCCCCGGTGTGGGTCCGGTTGTGCTTGTCCAGGCTCGCTGCCGTTCGTGGGGGGAGAGAGGGGCAGAGCCGCGGGTCAGTGGCGCAGCACGTGCGCCCCGTCCCGGGGCTCAGGTTTGAGCCACGCCGCAGCGAAGACCGCGTGTGCACGGCGGGTCAGCCTGCGCCAGCCTGGGTAGGAAGGCTCCGAAGCAGGGCATGCAGCAGCCCGCTGGGCCAGCGGACTGTTACCGGGGGAACGCATCAATTTCTTCCCCTTTTGTGCCGCGATGGTAACGGGGATAACAGGAACATGCCTTCCCCGGCGTCAGCACGTGCTCAGGAGAGCGTGGCTTTGCTCCCTGGGCAGGGGAAGGTGGGCTTCGCAGCACAGCTGCTTTCCGGAGGTCCGCGGTGCCGAAACACGGTGCTCGGCATGACCATCCCCAGCCGCACCCCCCGGGGTACCTTGTGTCCTGAAGGTCTTGCCGCAGAGGTGGCACTGGAAGGGCTTCTCGCCGGTGTGCGTGCGCAGGTGCATGTTGAGGTTGGCTTTCTGCGTGAAGGCGTGGTGGCAGAACTCGCACACGTAGGGCCGCTCGTTCCTGCGGGCAGGCAGAGCGTTACCTTCGCCCCTGCCTGAGCCAGCTTCAGCCCCTCGGGTCGGCTGCTGCTCCTCGCCCAAAGTTCTTGTAATCAAATCCTACTTCAACCCGTCTCAAACTGGAGCGTTTTGGGGGCCCACAAATGCTGCTCTGCAGCCCTGGGCTCCCACCCCTTGGGCCAAGGACGAGCATGGAGAGCAGCTGCAGGCGCACGGACAAGCATCGGCCGGGCTGACGGGCTTCAGTCACTGCCTGTGCTACGGCGGTTGCGCACTCAGAGGAAGCGCCAACAGTCCACGCTCTCTTCAGAAGAGGCCGCTCGGCCCCTCGCCAGATTTCTGGCAGAATTTTCAGCCCAGCACCTCTGGGAAGGGGGTGCTTGCCGCCCTCCAGCCAACGCCTCTCCCCAGCACCACCCAGCCAGGCTCTCGTGGGGAGGCAGGCAGCCAGGAGAGCCAGGGTGACGTAGGGGAGGACACGGGTCGCGTCCTACCTGTGCTTGGCCTTGATGTGCATCTGCAGGCCGTTGCGGCTGGAGGCCCTGTGCCCGCACTCCTCGCACACAAACAGCTTCTCTCCCCGGTGCTTGAAGGCCTCGTGCAGGCGCAGCTCTGTCCGAGACAGAAAGCACTTGGAGCAGGTCGAGCACTGCAAGGCCACAGGAGAGCGCGGGGTTAGGCAGCTCGCCCGGGCGCCGTTCACAGCGTACGCCCACGACAGCCCTGCTCGCCGCCCGGGCCCCGTCCCCCCACCCACCACTGCTGCTTTGGGGCCCTCCCCGCGGCAGCACCCCCAGCTCCGAGGCACCTCACGAGATGAGACAGCCTGACAAAGGCGAAATGCTGGTCAGGACTTGGCTCCTGTGCCCAAAAACCCTGTTTCCAGCAGCTCTGTAACCCCCCGCGTCGCTAAACAGAGCCGGGCAGGATGGTGGGCGCCCTTCTCTAGGCCGGGCCTGAGCGCAGGATAATTCCCCCCGACAGCCCGCCACCTCCCACCCGCTCCCCCCCTTACTGCGTGGGGCTTTGGGGCGCCGTGCAGCTTTATCATGTGGCTCTGCAGGTCCTTCTTCTGCATGAACTGCTGGGCGCAGGAGGAGCACTGCAAGGCAGGAGAGGAGGGTCAGCCTCCAGCCGCCCCCCAAACAGCCACGCGCCGGGCAGGGCAGCGCCGCTCTGCCGCAGGACGCGAGGCCGCGGGAAGCGCCTGGCGCTGGTGCCTCCCCGGGGCACGTTCTGGCTCAGAGACAGGGACCGACCCTCAGCGGGCTGCCACGGACTGGGGAGGGGGCCGGTGTGCTCGGCTCCCCTGCTGGGCTGGGCCGGGCTGCCCCAAACGGCTCGTCCCCTCTCCCTTCGCGCATGCGCCCGGCCGCCGCCGGCGGGGAGGCGGGAGGCTGGCGCCGCTCACCTTGTACGGCATCTCCCCCGTGTGCGACACCATGTGCAGCCGCAGCTCCATCCGCCTCTTGAACGCCTCCTGGCAGACCGAGCACGTGAAAACCTGCAAGGGACGGGGCCGGCGTCAGCTCCGCAGGCCCCAGGGCCAGAGGCCGCAGCTCAGACCAGCGCTGGGGCCTGGCTGTGACGTTTAACCCGCAGCGAGCCGGATCTTTTGCGGTACAAAGAGTATCCTCGTGCCTGAAGAGACCAGATAAAATGAGAGCTGCCCGGTAAGCCAGACCAAAGCTGCTCCCAGGGGGTTCCCGGCTGCGGTGCGTGTGCCATGCGGTGAGCATGAGGGGTTTTTGCTTGGTAGCCGACCGTGACACGGGCCGTGCCTGGGAAGAGGCTGTAATTCCGCTCCTGCACAACAGCACCCGCTCTCCAGGCCGCCGGCGGCAGCTCCCCGGGCGTACCTGCTCCGTTCGGTTCATGCAGTTCCTGGCCTCGTGCTCCAGGAGGTTCTCTTTCCTAAAATAGCACTTGCCGCACTTGGAGCATTCAAATGGCTTTTCTCCAGTGTGTTTCCTGGGGGAGCACAACCGGAGAGCACCCGTCACTGCCGGCGGGACACGCCAGCGGGCCCGGCAGGACGCTGGGAAGGAACCGGCAGCCTTCACGCGCCCCCAGTGCCAACACTCAGCGGCCCCAGAGCCGCCCCCGCGGCCCGTGGGGCTGATCCTGCGGGGCGCAGCCCAGCGGCTGCTCCCGCTGCGCCCCAGAAAACCCCCGTTCCGCAGGGCTGAGGTTCGCCCCTCGCAGCCCAGCAGAGCTGGTGCCCGCTCTGCTCTCCCTGACTGACCCCGAAGCTCCTCGCAGCGCCCGGCCGTGCCGCTGGGCCCCCCGCAACCCAGGCGAGTTCCCCCGCAGCCCCTGCTGGTGTTGAAAGCCCCGAAGGACGGTTTGCCACCCCCGCCCCCTGCAGCTGGCGCGTCCCCCCAAACAGCCCAGTGCCACCTCCTTGAGCCAGGCTGCTCCGGCCCCTCAGAGAAGCCCGGGACAGGCGCTGTCGCTCTCGGGAGCGTTTTGGAGACGCAACCCCCTGCCCCGAGCCCAAGGGAACCCCGCTGCGGGGGACGCCGAGGCGCTGAGACCGGCTGGCCGCGAGCGGGGCCGATCTCCCACCCCGGGGCAGCGCGGGCAGGAGGGGCCGGGGCCGAGCCCCGCCGCGGGTCCCGACGCGCGCGGGCAAGGGAAGGAGAAGCCGGAGCGTTTACCTGTTGTGCACTTTCAGGTAATATTTGCTGAGGAAGGTTTTATGACATGTGGGGCACTCGACCGGCACCGCTGTACCTTTGCTGCTCCCCGCGCTGCCGGGCGCCTTCCCCGGCGAGGGGGTCTTTTTGCTCCGCAGGGCCTTTTTCTCGGGAAGGGACTCGCTGTCGCTGTCCCCCCGCCCGCCGTCGCCCGCCGCCGCCTCCTCCGGGGCCGGGGGGGTGGCCTGCGAGGGAACAGGCAGCCGTCACCGCGCCTCCCCCGCCGGGCCGCCGACCCCCTTCCCCGCTCCCCGCCCCGTCCCGTGTGTGTGTGTGTGTGTGCGTGTCCCACGCACCGCCTGGCCGCCGGGCGGCGCGGGCGCCGCGGCCGCGATGTCCGCCTCCCCCGGGCGGCTCGGGGCGGCGGCGGCGGCGGCGGCGACGCGGCGGGGCCGCTGGCGGGGGGCGGCGGGGCGGAAGGCGCGGCAGAGCGCCACGGCGTCCGGCACGCCGAGCTGCTCGGCGGCGGCCAGGAGGCGGGCGCGGTTGTGAGCGGTGAGCGCCAGGCGGCCGGTGTAGAAGAAGTCGAGGAGGAGCTGGAAGGTGTCGGCGAGGCCCTCGGGCAGCGCCACCGGGCCGCCGGGGCCGCGGGCGCGGAAGAAGCGGGAGCAGCTGGCCAGCACCGGCCAGTGGGCGCGGAACTCCCGCCCGCCCACGCCCAGCGTCGCGTCGCAGAACTGCCCCGCCGCGCGCTGCCGGTTCAGCTCCCGCAGGACGCGGACGCTGTGCGCCGCCGCCGCCGCCATGGCCGCGCCGCTACCGGGAGCCCCGCGCCGCCGCCATCTTCGCAGCGCGCCGGATGGGACGCGGGGCGGCGCGACGCGCTGCCGGCGCGCCGGATGTGACGCGCGGGCGGGGAGAGGCGGGTTGCGCCCGCTCTGCCGCCTCGGGGGCCCGGCGGCGGGGCCGGGGCGGGGGCCGGGGCCGGGGCCGGGGCCGGGGCCGTCGCGTCCCCCCGGCTCAGGCGTCGGCCAGGCGCCGCGTGTAGCGCTGGATCGCCATCTGGAAGTGCTCGGGCGTGTTGTGGCGCGGCCGCAGGAGGATGACGAAGGCCTTCGGGAGGAAGTAGCCGCCCAGCAGGGCGCCGAGCGTGCAGAGGCCGCCCAGCACCCGGGCCGCCGCCTCCTCCCGGCCCCGTAGGGCGCCCTGCGTGCAGAGCACGGCGGCGGAGCCGGCGAGGTGCAGGAGCAGGCTGCAGGTCAGGCACTTGGCCTCGTTGTAGCTGGCGGGCAGGTCCTTGCCCGCGTAGCTGAGGGCGAAGCAGCCGGCGCTGAGCAGCACGGTGTAGGCGGTGACGGCCGTCCCGCTCGCCCCGTCGCCGCACTCCAGCACCACCCGCTCGGCCGACGCGCCGTAGTCCCTGCGCGGCGCCGAGGGGCTGGCGGCCTCCGAGGCCAGGCACAGCACCGCCTGGGCCGTCGTGCTGGCGGCGACCAAGAGCACCGGCCCCCCGCGCCGCTGCCAGGCCTCGTAGAGGGCCGGCCAGCGGGCGTTCAGCTTGAAGATGCAGAGGATCTGGAAGGAGCGTGTC
The DNA here is from genome assembly GCF_034619465.1 of Leptosomus discolor. Classification (NCBI taxonomy): domain Eukaryota; kingdom Metazoa; phylum Chordata; class Aves; order Leptosomiformes; family Leptosomidae; genus Leptosomus; species Leptosomus discolor. Next base: position 11,110,914 of record NC_141410.1, on the reverse strand, counting down.
GCCACGCACGAGAGGAAAACGGTGAAGCTGATGGCGAAGAGCGGGAGCCGCAGCAGGCACGTGGGCCCAGTGGGCTCCCCGAAGTAGGAGAAGAGGCTGCCGCAGGCGCAGGCCAGAGAGCCCAGCATGAGGAAGCACATCTTCCCGCCCGCAGACTTGACCACCGGTGTGGAGGCGTTCAGGGCGAAGAGGACGGCCAGCCCCGCCATGAGCAGCATGAGGAGGACGGCGAGGGTCAGCAGTGCCCAGGAGATGGGCTCGGACCAGGTCAGAAACTCAACGGTGCGGTTGAAGCAAGCTTCGCTCCGCGCAGGGGCCCACTCCTCTGCCCCGCAGGACTGGCAGCTGTAGAGGTCTGCGGAGGACAGGAGCCTGGGCGGTGACAGAGGCACCTCGCCCGCCACAGACCCCGGTAAGAACCTGCCGCGGTGGAGCACCCTGCCCTCACACGCCCTCGGGCTCTGTGCGAGAGCTGCCCACTCCTCGCGTCCAGCTCCTTGCCCTTGGGCGCTTCCTAGCCTTGAGGAGCACAGGGGGCTCTTTTCCCTCACGTTCCCCCAGTGGACTGCCAGAAGTCCATTGCTTGGGTGGAGAGGTGCGAGGCCACAGGGGCCCAGCAGCACGTGGGCTGTGGCTGGGAAGGGGCTTGTGTGTCCAGCAGGAACCTGTGAAGGCTGGGACGGGTCTGCAGCAGCAGCCCCCTTCTGCAGGCTGCGGTACGGGACAGTAATGCCGACCAGCCGCGTCTGGGGGCTCCCGCTGTGACCCGGAGCTGGCCCTTTCTGCCCTCCTCAGCCCACGTGTGGGCTGTGGCTGCCGGGTGGCCAGCTGCCAGCAAGGGGTTTGTCGCTGTGGCTGGTGACTCGGAGACAGGAGGTTCCTGCCGCCTGTCGTGGGGCGGGAGACATTGGAGGGACATTTCCATACGGCAGCTGTGGTGACCGTGTGGTGCGGAAGCCCCGTGTGCCATCTGAGGCACAAAGGTAACCACCGTGTCGAATTTCCCTCCCGGAGGATGCGGGGGCAGGAAGCAGCTGTGGGGCCGGACGTCCCTGGTCCCCTGGCTGCGGGAGCAGGGGCTCTGCCGGCACCGTCTGCGCTGGCTGTGGGACCGCGTGGGGCCACCTGCGGGCAGCGCACCCCGGAACACGCAGGGCGTGGGCTTTGCATACCCACGGGGAGTTGGACCCACTGTGTTCAGGCCAGCTCAGAGGTTTTCACCGACCACAGGGAGAAGGAGAGAGCAGGAGGGAAGAGGCTGGGGGAATGGCAAGACAGCAGCAAGGAGCTGACGGGAGGAGGAGGCAGGGCGCAAGCAGGGGGGCCAAGCGGGAAGGACGGGGAGGGAGCAGCCCCCCAGGGTGTACTGACCCGATCTGTTCAGGAAGGTTCCTGAGGGACAGGCCACGCAGCTGAAGCAGCATCGGTGGCGGCTCCGCTGCAGCCGCTTCTCCCCCGGCTGGCAGGCCTCGGAGCACACCGAGGTGGGAGCCTGTCAGGAGCACGGCGAGGGTCAGGCAGGCGAGCGGGGCAGGCGGCAGGACGCCTCGCTGAGCACCAGGCCCTGGCCGGGCAGCATTCGGGCAGCTCGCTGCCGGCTTTCAGGACAGACCCTGGGCAGGAGCCGAGAGCTCACCACGTTGTGGTTCTTAGAGGTGGTGGGAAAATGAGACTGTTTGAAGGTAAAAGTAGGAGCCTTTAGGGTTCGCGTGCCCTGCTTGTTTTTTGGAACGATAAAGCGATATTCAGAAGCAGATCGCCCCCCCGTGTACCACCTCCATCTGTCCTCATTTTGTCCTGCTATGGGGAAATACCCCAGAACTAGTGGTATTTGGGATGTAGCTGGCTCGGTAGAAAGCAAGAAATAAGATCTGGATGCAGAACAGTACCTGGCCATCTTCTGTGTGCCACAGGGTTATGCCCTGGTCGATGCTCAGCCTGTCGGGGTTCACACGGAAAGTTCCTATCACATCAAAAGCCCAGCTCGGGCCGCTCCAGTTCCACATGATGATGTCGTAGCCTTTACGAATGTCCCCGTTGGCATCAAAAGAGATGTGGCTCTTGTACAGGGTGAAGTTTACTTGCTTGATTTTGGGTAGGAGCTGTCAAACAGAAGAGGAAGAGAAGAGCCCTTCGCAGTGACAAGTCTCCTGCTGAGGAGTGCCTTGTCTCGGGAGGGAGATGTGCTAGAGGGCCCCTTCTCTGCTCCGGCTCCTCTCTCCAACCCGCACAGCTAGTGTATGCCCAGCTGCAGAAAGTCCCTTCCAGGTTTCTGCGAGGGGCTGGTGGTAGAGGAACAGAAGTGATCTAGGGCAGGGGTCTGGGTCTAGGCCCGGCTGCTGTGACTGTGGTGGACAGCTGAAGCCCATGAGGCTTTTCAGCTGGGACACGAGCCTTTCAGAGGGACAGAAAACCCCTGGGGGGAAGGATTTCCACAAGGAAGGTCCTTCCTCATGTTGCTCTTACCTGCCAGGGATAGACCGTGCCTTTGCTGCACGCCCCTGAGGCACAGCCCAGCAGGTCGTGGAGGCCATGGGCCACGGCGTACACGGCTGAGTACACGTTGAAGGACGCTTGAGCATCATACGTGTCAGGGGCAGTGGTGAGCAAGTGGCAGCCAGTGCAGCGCTGGGTGCAGCCCAGCTGGGTGCTCCTTCCAACTCCCCCGCCTGCCTCCGTGCTGCCGGCACGTTTGGCCGCAGCGCTTTCCTCTGCCATCTTCCAAGATTCAAAGCGTTCCAGCATCCTGGAATCTGTCTTCTCAACCGACACCCCAATGACCGAGCCGATACTCTGGATGCCAGGCACCTGCCAGACCGTTTGGGCTAACGACCAGTCTTCGGAGCCCACCCACACCATGCCTGTGACGTTCCTCTGGACCACCACCTCGAAGAAAGGGCGGGTGCTGCCTCTGGTGGAGAAGACGATGGTGACGTTGACCCTGGCGTCCGTGAGGATTCTGACCAGGTTGTGGAGCTCCGGGCTGCTGGCGTCTTTGTTGGCGGGGATGGTGCCTCGGTAGGCGACGCACACGCCGCTGGCGGTCAGCAGCTTGTAGAGAGCGTCCAGGCCGTCCTGGCCATAGGTGTTGTCGCTGCCCAGCAGCGCGACCCAAGTCCACCCAAACTGCTGCAGCAGCAGGAAGATGGCCTTCACTTGCTGCCTGTCGCTGGGAATGGTGCGCAGGAACGAGGGGTAGAACCGCTTCAGGCTCAGCGTCTCCAAGGAGGCTTCGTAGCTGATCTGCAAAGGGAGCCAGGTGAAAGGGGGTAGCGCTCCCCCAGGCAGCGGCACCCTCAGAGCTCATGGTGCAGGCAGCCCATCTCCTGAAGAGACTTGGGGCCAGGCAAGCAGCCTGGAGCCAAACGTGCTGCCACGAGAGAAGCCTTTGAAGGACGGCGACCCAGCCCCGATTTCTGCCTGCTGGCTGCCAGCGCCTGGGCAGAGACCGAGGCTAGCGCACGCACGGAGGGGCTGCGTTTGCAGCTCAGCCTGGCTCCTCAGCTCCAAGCCCATCCTCCCTCCAACCACTGCTCCTCGGAATCCCTTTCCTTCATCTGCCAGGGGAGCGACGCTTACCTCCGGCACAAGGAAGACGCCGAGGATGGCCGCTGTGGTGAGGGCCAGCTGGGTGCTGTCAGGCCCGATGACGGCCACGGCCTCGGGCTCATAGCGGCGGAAGGTGGGGAGCACCTCGACCTCCTGCCCGCCTTTCCTGGCGAGGGCACGCAGCGTGGCGTGGAGGCTGGCGGGCTCCGAGCAGGCGTCATGGATGTCGTAGCCCAAGGTGACGTTGGGGAGGAGGACGCTGGAGTTGTTGATCTCCTCCACGGCGAAGCGCATGGCCTGGGACAGGTAGTAGCCGTGGCTCTTGAAGGCGGCGGCGCTGTGTGAATGCGAAAGCGGTGTTCAGGGAGGAAAAAAAACGCGTTTTCGGGGGAGAAAAACGGGCGGGGCGAGGGGGACTCACCCGTCGCAGCCGTCCACCAGCGGCCGGTCGGCGGCCCGCGGCGCCGGGGCGTGCATCGGGAAGAGGCCGGCCAGGCGGTAATCGCCGCGGCGGGTGAAGGAGGCGGCGGCGGCCGCGCAGAGGCAGAGCAGGGCGGGCAGCGGCATGGCGGGGCGGCGCCGGCGGCGGGCGGCGCCTCTTAACGGGGCGGGCGGCGCCCGGCCGAGGGGCGGCCCCGGAGGAGGCGGAGGGAGGCTGAGGCGGCCATGCCCGCGCGGCGCGGCCCGCCGTCCCGCCGCCCCCGCCGGGCCCTGTCCCGCGGGGGCCGGGCGGAGGCGGCCTGGAGGGAGTTCGCCGCCTCCTTCGCCCGCGCCGGCATGGTGCCGCCGGCCGAGGCGGGCCTGGTGGCCGTGGAGGCGGCGGAGGGCGCCGCCGTCCTCCTCCTGGCGCCGCGGCAGGTAAGCAGGGGCCGGCCCCGCCGCTCCCTCCCTGCCGGCCCTCCACCTCACCGCCCTGTCTCCCCGCAGGCGCTGACCTTCACCGGCAAATGCCGCCTGCGGTGTCTCTACGGCGCCGTCCGCCTCCTGGGCTTCGCCATCGCCTCCCACCAGCCGGGGCTGCCGGTCTTCTCGCCGGCCACCCACTGCGCGCTCACCCTGGAGGCGCTGCCCGCCGCCCGCCCGCCCGCCGCCGACCTCCGGCAGCTCCGCACCGCCGCCCGCGCCGCCATGCGGGCGCACAGCGTCCGCCGCCGTGAGTGCCAGCCCGGGGCGGGGGCAGCGGAGGGCGGCCCGGGGGCCCGCCGGTTGTGGGCCGCCATTTTGTGTGCGGCGCGGTGCGGGGCGGCAGCCATTTTGTGTGCGGCGCGGTGCGGGGCGGCAGCCATTTTGTGTGCGGCGCGGTGCGGGGCGGCAGCCATTTTGCGTGCGGCGCTGCACCGCCCGTGGACGCGGGCTGAGGGCGGCGCTCTCCCCCCGTTGCAGAGGCGCGGGTGAAGGTGATGGCGCGGTTCTCGCCGGAGTGCGCCGTGGTGCTGCTGGAGCACCTGGACACGCCGGTGACCCGGTTCCTGCTGAGCTACCCACCGCTGTCGCGGCTCTTCGAGCCCCAGGTGAGACCCAGAGGGCGTCGTGGTGCCCGCTCCGCCCTGCCCGGCGGCACGGGTGACACACCTTCCCCGAAACAGGCCTCGTGTGGAGCGAGAGGCGGCTGCCTCGCTTAGCGTGCCTGTCAGTGTCCGGCCACACAGCCACAGGGCCTTGTGCACACCTCTGGAAGGGGTTTCCCTTTCTCCCTAGAAAAAGGAAGAATCCAGCTTCACGCCAGAGGATGCGGTTCTGGCGTCTGTTGGCATCGTGAAGTGTGGCCCTGACCATGGGCTGCTGGTGTCAGAGAGCATGTTCCTGGCTCTGGAGGAGCTGATCCAAGCGTGCTGTGGTGAGTGGCCTGAGCTTGGGGGCTGTAGGAGCCTGAATTCATGAGGCTTTTCATGAGTTAAAGCCAGGGAGAGTGTGCCCTGTGATGGGCACTGATGGAGAAGCATGTTTTTGTGCTAAATCCTGTGAGTCTTTGAGCTCGTGCATCACCTCAAGTGGGTTTGTGTCTCTCCTGCCAGACAGGCAGCTTGCTGCTGCAGAGGCCCTTCCCAGTCTGACGTCAAAGCTCGTGTTTTGCTGGTTTGTAGCGGGTACAAAACCCACCCCCTTACTTACCCAGCAACATGGAAAATATCATGAGCAACTGGGGTCTGTACATGCCGGGTTGTAGTGCTAGGGCTTGCTTCTCACGTCAGGAGCCTTTTGCCTTTACACGGGTACACTTAAACTACTTTTCTTTCGTGGATCTTTTTTTTTTCTGTTTAATTAAAATACAACCTAGTCAGACCACAGAGTCTGTAGGGGTTTTTTTTGGCTGCTTTTTTTTTAAAGCAATTTATGTAAAGGGGGCACAACAGAGTAGCTGGCAGCATTGGCCCGTTTCAGAGTATGTTTGTTTTTCTAGAGGAAGATGAAGGTGTCCCCGTGGTTCTGGTGTGTGGCCCAAAAAACAGTGGGAAATCAACATTTAACAGATACCTAATTAATCTGTTACTGAATCGGTGAGTCTTTCCATGTTCTACAATTTAAGTATTGCATGGGATTTGAGAGAAGGGGAAAAAGCCTGCCTGCCAAGGTTCTCAGAAAAGCTGTTATGGCTGGAAGCTGGCTATACTTTTAAAACGAAAATACAGAAAAATAGGTGTTCTTGTCTTGGGTTGCTTTCAGAAAAGTGGATTACTGAAACATTTCTACTGAAATACTACTAGATGGCTGTCTCAGAGTATGTGAACTAATTGGGCACAGAGCAGGTAGGGTTCAGTAGGGAACTGGGAACTATAGGGCTTAAAAACACGCAGTAAGTTCTAATTTGTTAGTGTCTTTGACGGTTCTTGGCAGAGCAAGGTGTAGAAGTTTATTCCCCTGACCGCTGCATGCCTAAAACAGATTATAAAGTTTATAGATCTCAAGTGGCTGGTCTCAGGGTGCGTGGTTAACGCGTGGGAGGAGGTACACCGGTTAGTACCACCTCTGGTTATTGTTCTGGCAAGTTCCCTTAAAGCTGGAGGGGTGCGGAGCTGCGCTGACACAGCACTGAGCTGCAGGTGAGCCTTGCACGTTCTCGCTTGGCACCCTCTGATGCCAGGGAAGGAGAGAGACAAGTGCTGGTTTGACTGTATTCAAGAACTTAATGTTGACGACCCAGAACAAAATCAGACTGTGTTTCCGATGTGTTCCAGGTCGTGTCCTGTTTCTTTTTGTAGTGGTCGCTAATGTACGGGCTTCTCTCACTGCAGCCTTCCCTCGGTTGAATATATGGAATGTGACATAGGTCAAACCGAATTTACACCGCCTGGATGCGTGTCTTTAAGCAGTGTAACAGAGCCAATTCTTGGTACGTGTTTTGCTGTTTTCTGCAGTTGCCAGAAACCTGTTTAATTTCCAGAAAGCGCTTCCTGAGTAGAGGCGGTGCTTTAGGGGAAGTTGCCACATCTGTCAAAAGTGCAGAGAAGAAAATAAAACAAAAGTTTTCTTGCTAGGGTTGTCTGGGTTCCATCTGAAAATCTCAGTAAGTAACATGGAGCTATTCTCCTTGCCCTTTTTTTTTTTTTTCCTGTTTTAAAGAGAGAATATAGTTGTTTTTCAGATTTGAAAGGTCTCTTTGGGGAAGTGTTTCCCAGTTTTCAGTATCCATAGATGAAACTAGCTTGGCAAATACTGAGTGGATCCATGTAGGTTGGGGGCTGTTGTTAATGAGCATAAGAAAACTAGAGCCAGAGAATTGGCTGCTATTTGTGGATTTGTGGATTCGGGTCACGGCCTAAAAAGGGTGTGGCCAGACTGGTTAACTGTTTGGATAGTCTTGTCGTAAAAGTCTTGTTTTGAAATTCGCAAGAGTGTAACCAGTGATGTAAAACAAACAAGAAAAGGAAGAACCAAACCCCAAACAAACAGAGCTCCTAGCTGTAGTCTTGCCAGTGACAGAAAAGGTTCTCCATAGGCGGAGGCTGTACGAGAAGGACTGCTGGCGTGTGAAAGAGGGCAGGTTATTTCGGAAGGGATTGCGTGTAGGTGCTACAGGGATGGGAGTTTCTTGATTTGACCTCCTGAAGCAACTAGAGGTTTGCTGCTTGCTTTTTCAGGCCCACCCTTCACTCACCAGCAGACGCCACGTAAGATGGTGTATTACGGACAGATCAGTTGTGAGCAGGACACGGAGAGGTACCTGGATGTCGTGAAGTACGTGTTCAGCTCCTACAAGAAGGAAGTGCCTTTAGTCATCAACACCATGGGCTGGGTGAAAGGTAAAGGGGATCAGTCTGCTCTCCAGAGGGGGTGCGGTAGGAGCGGTCGTGCTTTCTGGAGAGGCCGGAGCCAGAACATCCAGCTGGCTCGCCTTGAGCTGGTGCTGGTCACCCGTCACGGTGCGGCGGCAGCAATTGTGTGTTCTCTGCTCCCTAAAGGTGAGGGGTTGCTGCTTCTGATTGATATCATTCGGCTGTTGTCACCCAGTCACATTGTTCAGATGGACGTGTACGACTGGAAGGCCATGGCCCCGCTCACCCCGGAGTACGTCCATCTCACCCCCGGCCTGTACACCAAGGGCCGGCAGCAGGCCAAGTGCAAGCAGGGGGGGACGAGCGGAGCGGAGAGCTGGAAGCCCTCTGAAGGGGAGGGGGATGCCTCGGCTCCCGAGTACAAGCTGCTGTACGTCCATCCAGAATTCCCTCGAGCAGGGGTTGCAGGTGAAGCGTAAGTAGAGAGTTCGGTGCGACGTGGTGGTCAGCGGGTGAACGCGGTCCTGCCTAGGCCTGAGGTAGAGGCTCTTGCTTTGCTGTGGCCTCGGGAGCTCCGTAGATTGGAGCTACCCGTTTGCTTGTTGGGGGGTTACGTTTGGGTGGTGTTTGTCTGGGTTTTCTGGGGGCTTGCTTTGGTGGCGGGGTGGTTGGGAGGAGGTTTGTGTAGGGTTTAGGCTGGGGGGGAGGGGGTTGTTCCTGCTCTATTTCCAGTGACCGCTGTCAGTTACTTACACGCTGGCTGTGGCTTCTGCCTGGGATTGTTCAGTGTCTGGTCTCCTTGTTTTTTCTAATTGGGAGGTTCCTTATCCATCCAAACCTAGATGATGATCACATTATTTCTTAATTTCTCTTGATACTTTGAGCATCTCTGAAATGCGTATTTTCTTAGACCTTGGGTCTGTCTTGCCGATCGTAACTGCTTTTTTTTGACTCAGCCTTCACTAACGAGTTCTAATAAAACAAATGTATTGCTCTGTCTGGTGGCTGACTGGAAGGTGTGTGCAGATCAGGGTTGCAGAAGGAAGCTGTTATCTAATAGCAGACTTTGGGTAAAGATTAAAAAAAAAAAAACAAAACCCACAAACAAAAAACCCACCACCCTTGCTAATTAACGCCTTTTTAAAGTGGAAACGTGCCGTAAATCCTGTGGTCCCTTAGCGGAAATAAAAACATAGCTCTGAGTTTCCTTAGTGGTAGAAGCTTTAAAAGCTGAACTCGTGTGACCTGGCGGCGGGTGCCGCCGGCGGAGCGGGGCCGTGCGCGGTGTCTGGTGGGAGCCGCGGCGGGAGGGCGCGCTGCCTGCCCTGACGGGCTGCGCTCCCTCTTGCAGGCGAGTCCACAGCGGCATCCTGCGGGACATGGCCATGCTGGGCTACCTGGGCCAGCTGCAGGCCCCGGATGTGGGGGCGGTGCTGCCGCTGCACAGCCTGGTGCCCTACCAGGTAAGGGCTCGGGGGGTCGCGGGGGGCCCGGCCCGTGGCGGTCGGCAGGTCTGCTGGTTCTGCGAGTGTTTCCCGGAAGAGGGAGAAACACTCTGTGCTCCGCGAAAAGAGGGCGGCGTGGTTGGGTGTGACTGGAAGCGAGGCTTCTGTGGAGATGTCGGTGTGGCACGTGTCTCCTGCGCGCTCGGGTGTTGGTGTTGAAACCCCGGTGTTTGCCGCTGAGGTAATGCCTGTCTGTAAGCGTGGGCCAGGAGCTCTCGGGTTTGGTGTGCTTGGCGCTGCCTTATCTCTGAACTGGAACTAGATCGCGGTTGAGCTGATGAGCCGTTTCTTCTTCCTCATTTTTACCCCCTCAGGTACCTTTCAACGCGGTCGCGCTCAGGGTCGTTCACACCGACGTTGCTCCTACCAACATCATGTACGCGGTGAACGCCAGCTGGGTCGGGCTCTGCAGGATACCCGATGAAATCAGATGCCAGAGCGAGGGGCCGGTCTTGCTGACACAGACACCGGTCTGCGACTGCCTTGGCTTCGGTGAGCGAGCCCGGGAAGCCGTGGGCCGGTGCTGCCTGTCGGGTTTGGTCAGACAGGCTGCGTGCGGAGTGCCGGAGTCGCCCGCTCTTTCAGAAACAGCTGAAAAAGCAGGATGAGACCGAAGAGCAATCGGTGTTCTTTGCTGTTGCAAGCCGTGCGTCAAGTCCTCTGGTTTCTGTTGACTTGTGGGGACGGCGATGGGGAGCGTCGCTGAGCGGCACCTCTTGCAGCTCCCTTCTCGGCCTCAGCTGGGCCGCTGCCTCGCTCTCGGGATTCACACGCTCAAAAGCAGATGCCGCGTGGCTCTGCTGCCGGCGTCTGTCAGTGTCTTCTACGACTCGACCCAATGTAGCGGTTCTGAGTGTATCGGAGTTCAATACGGAGCTCCCCGAGCTCCCGTGGGAGCGCGCTGGTGAAGGTGGTTTGGGAGGTTAGCGGGTCGTGTACGCGGAGGAGCGGGGTGCGGCGGTGCAGGCGTTTCTCGGGGTGTGCCTCAAGCGCCTCTCTTGGTTCTGCAAGAGCCGTTTATTCAAAGAGCTTCAGCCGTGCCCAGTTTCACAGTCCGGGATGACTTAAGACTGAACTTTGCATGTTGGTTTTTTGTTGTTGTTGTTAATTTTTCAGGAATTGTTCGAGGGGTTGAGATGGAGAAGAAGCTTTACCACGTGCTGACGCCAGTGCCTCCGGAGAACTTGAGAGCAGTGAACTGCCTGCTCCTTGGAAACGTTGCCATCCCAAACTGCGTCCTTGTGGGCCAGGTAGGAGCAGCGCGGGAGCTGGCTGAGCGCAGGCTGGCTGGCGGGTTTTCACATTTCTTATTTCTGGGGCTTAGGCGTGCCCGGGGCTGCCTGGGCGTTCGCAGACGGCTGTCTCTCTAGGAAGTTGTCCTTAACACCTAGAAACAAGGGAGAGGAGAACGTTCTTGTCGTGTTTCAGACACCAGAGCAGGGTTTGTTCAGTCGTAGCTTGTCCTTTCCACCGGTCCGCAGAGGAGAGCGCTTCCCGCTTGTTGGACACGAGTTGTTGAAGTTGTTTGCGGTTTTGTTTTTCATCTTTCCAGCAAGGAGTTGAGGGCGAGATCCCCTATGTCACAGCTGACTATAACTACAGCATCTTGGGGTCTGGGAAGCTGAAAAAGAAGAAGCATTTCAAGAGGAGGGAGTACGCGTTCGAGTGTGATTACACCTAGAGCCAGGGGACCCGGGACCGTGGGGTTGGTTTTGTACGGAGACGGGCGAGAGCTGGGTGCGGCCGTGGAAGCCCTGGGCGCTGCAGAGCTCTGAGACCCCGGGCACTTGTCCGGAGTAGATACCACAGCATGTCCGGTTTTGATAATGTTTTATATTTTGAGTTTGTATTTCGGTGTTTTGTAATAAATAGCCATTAAAAACGTTGGCTTGGTTTGAATTTTCCTCAGCCGGTGGTGACTTGGACACAGCTGATCCCGGCCGGGGGCGGTGACCGTCGAAAGCGCGCTCTGCCTCGAGCTGGGAGCCATCGGGTCTGGCCTTGGCTCGGCTCTGGGCTCCCGAGGGCGATCTGCGGTGCTGCGAGGGGCGGCAGGAGCGGGTCAGAAACCCCTCGCTCCGCCCGGGTGACCGCAGGTGCAGCCGCTGGAGGGAGTTGGTCGCTCGGCTCCCCGTGGCGGTGACCGTCCCCCGGCAGCTGGGGACGCCGCTGGCTCTGCCCTGTGGCCGCGGCTCCAGCGCAAGGCCCTGAGCGCCGGCTGGGCCTGGCTGAAGTGCGTTGCCAGCTCTGCCTGGACAGGCTGCGCTGCGGGTGGAGGCGAACACGGGGTGGGAGCGGGCAGGAACGTGTCGCCCCTGCGCGGAGCACCGGCGTGCTTGGTCTGCCTGGCTCGTTACCGGGCCTGTGCCCTGCTGCGAAAGACTGGAGGAACTTTATTGGCTTTTTGGGGTGTTTTTCAGCTCTTTGTTGGGGCAGCGATTTGCTCCAGAGTGAAGATGAGGTTGGTGGGAGTTGCGGAGGTGAGTGAGGGTCTTGGGATGAGTTTGGGGGAAAAAACCACTCCTGAATGGGTAAGATCAGCACGCGAGGCATTTAATGGGTCCGTGACTGCAAAACCAGCCTGGCTTCTAACGGCGATTCCTGCTCACGTGGCGTGGCCCTGCCCGTGTCCCAAAGCAGGCGACAGCCTGGCCCCGGGGTCTGCAGCCCCCTGAGACAGAAGCCCCACCAGATCCCCCATGGCCAGGTCTCTCCTGTGGAGAAAGGAGGGATGTGGAGCGCTGCTCCGTGCTGCATCTTTGCAGCTGGCGAGTGCCTTGGGGGTGAATAACCTGCAAAAAATGGTTTTATCTGGGTTGCGAGGAGGTTTCCCAGCACTCCAGAAACGTGTGCCTTAAACGAAGGAATGAAATGGGATGGCTGGTAGGGAGGGGACGGAGCTGGAGAGGAGCTGCGAGGGGCTGTGCAGCGTTGCAGCCTTCTAAAGAGTTAAAGCTTTAACTTAATCTAGGCCTAATTATCCCCATCTGGCTGGGTCTGGCAGCGAAGGAAGGACTTGGCCGGCAACATGGCCTGAACAGTGGCTAAAATAAATAGAGGGGCCGTCGTGCAGCCAGGGGCAAAATCCCAGGCGGGAGTTCAAGTCGCGGGGGAGCGGGTGGAAAAGGAGCTGGGAAAGGTGAGACGGGCGAGTGGCGCGGGTGGAATGCCTGGTGCCGAAACCCCGGGGCTGAGCATCCCCCTCAGGGCTGTCACCAGCCCCAGCACCCGCCTCGCCCGGCCGAGGGCAGTGGACCCCACGCTGGCCGGGCAGGGGTCCCCGCCTCGGAGCTGGGGGGTGAGTATAACTCTGCCTGCGCCGAGCCTCACCTGTCCGGTTTTGGACCTTTCTGGGGGGGGCCCAGCAGGCTGCCGGGGCCGAGGGTCGATGCTGCAGCCCGGGGCGAGGGGGACTGCGCCGGCTCCTGGTGCTGCTCACCGCGGGCCTGCCCTGAGGGGGAGAGCGGTGACGGGGGGGGGGGGGGGGCTTTGGGGCATAAACCTGGGTGTAGCATCCCGCCAGCGAGGGCGGGGGCGGTCGGTAGCGTGATCGATAGGAATCGGTTACTGAAAGCATCGAGGATGTGCTAAATAAAGCAGGGATGTTATTTTTTTTAGCGTGTTAGCACCTATTAACTTCGCAGCAACGATTTCTTTTTTAATTTCTGGCCACCTTTTTTGGCAAAGGGCGCCTGGAAGCAGCAAAGCTCTGGGGAGCACGTGGTGCCTTTGGGAGAAGGTGCTGTTGATGCCGAGGAGCTGGGGGGCTGGGATGCTCAGCCCGGCTGATCGTCCCGTGCGGTGGTTTGTTTTTCCCCGGTTTGGGCAGAGTTTTGCGTGGGGCGTTGCCCTTTGCTGCCTTTGCAGGTTTTGAGCCCTCTCCGGTGCTTTCCCATTTGCTTGGCTTTAGCAAGGGGAGAAGCCCCCCCTAAAGACCCCTGGCTTTCCCCCTGCGGGCAGGGGGCCCCTGGCGTGCCCGCTGGTGCGGGGGTGCAGCCGGGGCTTGGGGCGGCGCATTCCTGCCTCCCCAAAAGCCGTCCGACGGCGGAGCCGCCGAACAGCCCCCCTCTTCATGCCGATTATTTTAATCACAAGTGCGTCTTGTCTCCGCCGCCGAATGTCTTTCATAGACGGCGGAAAGTGAAATTTGTGCAATGTCTGTAGGAGGCTGAAGAAAGGCCCTTTGTGCGCCCCCCGCGCGGGCGCTGGGCAGCCTCCAGCGGCACCCTCTGCCGCCCCGCGGCTCTCGGCCGCCGGCGTGAATGTGCCGCTTGTCCGGAGACCGGGATCCGCTCTTAAAGCCGGAGTCGGGCTCCCCCGGTTAGTCCCACCCGTGGCCCTGGCGGGGCGGGCACGGCTGCGGGGAGCCCCCGGGCTGCGACCCCAGGATGTTTCTGTACTGGAGGAAGCGGGGCGCCTACGAGCTGGAGGCTTTGCCCGCCGGGCTGGCGGGGCTGGAGTACGGAGCGGTGGAGCGCTTCTCCTGGAGCTCCAGCCTGGACATCAGCGAGGAGCTCGGGGGTAGGTGGCCGGGGGGCCGCGGGGGGCTGGCGGGCTGCGGGCAGCTGCGCTTGGCTAAAAATCTCCAGCCCTGGCAACGAGGGTGAGGGGCCGGGAGAAGCTCCAGTCAGAGCGGGGATGCCGTGAGGATGCTGCAGGTGCAGCCGGGGAGCGCTCAGCTGCCCCGTGCCGCCGGCACCACCCCCTCCTGGCTCAGGCATCTGAAACTGAGCTGCCGTGGTGTGTTCTGGTGCAAGGACGGTCCGGTTTCAAACTTGCTTGCCATCACCGGCAGAGCCGGGCATGATAACTCAGCCCGTGGCGGCAGCAGCAGGAGGAGGAGGAGGAGGCAGTGGCCGGCTGGAGAGAGGAGCTGGTGGGGACAGGATCCCTCCTCCGGCCCCCAGAGTGTCCAGTGGGGACCCAGGCACCCTCCTGCCTCTGCCAGAACCCAGGGCTCCCTCCGCACGCTCCGTGCCAAGGAGCTCCCACCCGGCACGCCGGAGGCCCTAGTGTGCCCATGACCTGCTGCCAGGGTCAGCGTTCGGGAAGAGCCACGCGGCTCTGGCCATGCCGGTGGCTGTGGCGTGGGGCTGGTCCCCAGCACTGCCAGCCACTCCAGCCTGCCGCGAGTTTTCGGTGAGTTGGGAAAACTTTGCCTTGGGTGCATGAAAGAATTTCTTATTTGTTTCCCCTATTATTCCCGATAGGTCAAGTGAAACGGTGGCGGCGGGGGGCGGGGGGCCGGCCCAGCGCAGCGGGCACTGCGGGGCAGCCGCGGGGACAGAGCCCTCATTGTGCTCCCGCCGCGGGGGCAGCCCCGGCTCCCGGCCCTCTCCCGGGGGGCAGCGAGCCGAGCCCTGCCCGGCTGCTCCTGCGCCATCGTCCGGCAGCGCCCGCTGTGCCATGGCAGCCCCTACGGGCACGGGCAGCACTGCCTGCGCCCGGCATCGCCTCCTGGCCGGGAGCTGGGGCAGCCGGCGCTGGGCCGGATTGCCTCCCCACCGCCGGGCAGCAGCGGCAGCTTTTTCGGAGCTGCCCCAAAAAGCGGTTTTTCCCACAGACTGAGTCTAACCCCGGCCTTGGCCGCGATCCTGCTCGGGCTGGTGCGGATGGTGTTTTTGTTGGCAGGAGGGACGCGGGAGAGGGGAGCGGTGCGGCGGGGGAAGCCCCTGTGCCGGCTGCCCTGCTGCCGGGGCTGGTGTGGCCGTGCCGCCTGGCCTCTCCGCATCCCCTGCGTCGGCTCCGTGCCTGGCAGGGCAGCTTCCCATCGGAGCATCCCTGCCCCGCAGGAGGGTGTTCGTGCTGCTCGTTTGCCATGAGCCTCCCGGAGTCTGTTATTTTTAAACGATTAGATGCGACACATAACAAAAGCCTTCAAAATAGGATTTGTCCCTAAGGCCGATTTAACTGTCAAAGCTTAAAGTGGCTTCTAAGCCCCGTTGGGGGCTGGCGAGCAGCAGATTTAGCATTCCTGCTGCAGCCCTGCTTCGTGGTCCAGGGCAGGTCCGTGTCCTGATCCTGCGACTTGGGGCGCCGGGCAGGAGGTGCTGGATCCCGACGGGGGTGCCGCACTAGGCTTTGGGGTTTTGTCCCCCTGGATGGGCTGTGGGGCAGGCAGGAGCATCCAGGAGCAGCCAGGCGCAGCTTTACTGAGCTCTTGGACCCCGGGTTTGCCGTGCGGGAGCCTCGGCACGGTCCCCCTCTGCGGACCAGGCTGGGAGCGGGGCTGGAGGAGACTCTCCACAACACCCTGGCACTGACGTCCCTCTCTCCCGCAGCCGAGCCGTGCCCGCCGGAGGAGACGGTGCTGCGCTGCCAGAACCCCGACTGCACCGGTGAGAGGAGGGCGGCCAAGGTGGGTCCTGTGGGGTGTCGGGCAGAGCCGGGCAGCTGCCTTCTGCCGGTGCCTGGCGTTGGGCTCGTGGGTCGGAAGGGACAGCGGGCAGCTCTGCCCCACCTGCCACTCCCCTAAGCTTCCCTAGCGTGGCCAGCAGCCCCCTGCCAGCCACGTCCCCCCCAGCCCGTGCTGGGCATGCATTCCCCGGCGGTGCTGTGGTCCTGCCGGTGTTTAACGGCGCAGCGGTGGCTTGCCCGTTTCCCATAGCTAGTGTGATTCGGGCTAATCCGCTCCAGCCCGTCTGTCCCCCTGCTCACTAACGTGACGCCAGAGCGGATTTGGGGTCCCTGCTCTCCCACCACCTGGCTGGGTGCAGGGCTGGCTGGATCCATGCCCTGGCTCCCGGTGAGTCCCCGGAATTCCCGTGCCGGGCTGCAGCCAGTGTCTTTCTGGCGCAGCAGGCGGGATGACAGCCCGGCCATGCCGGGAGGTGTGCCGCTGTGTTTTGTTTGCACAGCTGGGGTGGCAGGGCTGGCGCCGGCAGGGGCACACGTGGCACTGGGCTGAGGCCACCCCAGGGCACAGCTGGGACCCACCAGGGCCACGCTGCCGCTGTCACCAGAGAACGCCAACAGCGCCCGGCAGGTAGTATGGGGCAGGGGGTCCTGGCCAGGCTGGAGCTTGTCCTGCCGTGGCACGGAGCTGCATCGCATCCCTCCTTGCCGAGGGCAAAGCTTCTGCGTGCTGGGAGCACAGTGGGGCCAGGAGCTGATCCCTGGGGTGGGCAGAGGGGTTTGGGCACCCTGCCCGGCCCCTCCAGGGCTGAGTTGCCAGCACAGGGTGGCCAAGGAGCCCCGCATCCCAGCGGGACGGCTGCTGAGGGTCCCGGGGATGCCCACCGAGTGAGTGCTGGCTGCGGTCACTGTCCAGAGCCCGCGGCCGTGCTCCCCATCTCGCAGGTGCCACGATGGCGTTGGGCTGCAGCACGTGGTGGGAGAGGAGGAGGGCAGGGGCCGGGGTCAGGGGGCATCCTGGCCAAGGCCAGCGTGTCGCTGCCTCGTGTCCCGAGGTGGCACGCTGGCGGCACGCTGGTGGGTGCTGCAGAGGGACTGGTGGCCCCTCGGGGAGCGCGTCGGTGGCGGGAGCGCGTCAGCTCTGACCTCAGCAGCGCCGGGAGGAAGGAGGGCAGGAAGCGGGGGCGGCAGGAGCTGCACGGGCGCTTCCTCCCTGCAGCAGCACGGTGCACCGCAGGCAAGCCCGGGCAGGGCTCGCTCCTCCCCGGCAGCCCCTCGCACCCCTCCGCACACAGAGCGGCGATGGGGGTCCCGCGCAGGGGTGGGGACGTGCCGGCGGTGCAGCGGGGCTTGCTGGCGGTGGCCGGCAGCACCTCCAGCCAGAGCCCCCAGCGAGGCTGGTGCTGGCCGGGGGTCACAGGCCATGCACCGCGCTGGGGGCCCAGCCGAGGGTTTAAAAATAACCCGCTGTGAATGCCCGGTGGGGCTGGGGCTGTGGTCGTGGCCCGCACACAATCGGAGGAAACGCGCCGAGTTCGAGCATTGTTTCGCCGCAGACGGTCGCTTCCTCCATCCTGCCCCCGGGACGCTGCGCTCGCCAGCGCCGAGGGGCTGCGGTGCAGGAGGGTGGCCTCCCCAGCACCCGGCGAGGTGCGGATGGCACGGCCGCAGGTGGCTGTCCCCCGGCTCCCCCTCCACGCCAGGGCCTGTGCAGCCTTCCCGGTGCCCCCGCTCGGGGCGGGGGCTGCGCGGTGCAGAACCCCCTGCCCTGTGGCCAGACCCTGCTCACGCTGCTTTCCCCGCGCCCGCTCTGGCCTCAGTGTTGCCCACGAGCGATGTGCCAGCAGAGTTGGGATGGGAAGGGGGGTCTCCAGCGCTCACGCGGCTGCCCCTACCTCCCACCAGTGCGTGTGCCGTAGCCGGCAGCTCCCA
Organism: Leptosomus discolor; assembly: GCF_034619465.1. Taxonomy (NCBI): domain Eukaryota; kingdom Metazoa; phylum Chordata; class Aves; order Leptosomiformes; family Leptosomidae; genus Leptosomus; species Leptosomus discolor. Next base: position 11,093,360 of record NC_141410.1, on the reverse strand, counting down.
GGCAGCCCGTGCTCGGCTGACGCGTGTGCCCGCAGGTATGCCACCACGCGGAGTGCCAGCAGCTGAACCGCAGCGGCCCCCTCAGCCTGTGTGAGCTCTGCGACGGCCGCCTCCATGGCGCCATGCACTTCGACGGCCACATCCGCTTCGACCTGCCCCCGCAAGGTGAGCTGGGCTGGATGCGGCCGGCACCGCTGCTCCCGGCGGCTCTGCGGTGCGGTGCAGGGGTGGGAGCGGGATGCAGCCGGAGCCGGCGTGGGGATGGCGGTGCCGGCACAGCGCAGCCCAGCTCGACGCCCGTTTGCAGGCTCCGTCCTGGCCCGCAACATGTCGACGCGCTCATGCCCCCCGCGCACCAGCCCTGCCTCCGACGTGGAGGAGGAGGAGGAGGGACCGGCGGATAGCAGAGGGTGAGCCCCTGGCCCTGCTTGTCCCCTCCGTGTCCCCAGCCCGCCACGTCCCCATCACCCTGCCCGTCCTGTGCCCGCAGGGAGCGGAGGAGCTCGGCGCTGAAGCTGCCCAAGAAGAAGGCTCGGCGCAGGCACACAGACGTAAGGCACCGGCCCCTCTCCCCGCGGCGCTCGGTGGGGCAGTGGCAGGGCCCCAGCGGGTGGCAGGGACCCTGGGCGAACGGCTGCCACCTCCCCCCAGGACCCCAGCAAGGAGTGCTTCACCCTGAAGTTCGACCTCGGCGAAAACATCGAGGCAGAAATCGTGCCGGCCGCGAAGAAGAAATCCCTGGGGTGAGCCTGCTGGGGGTGGGCGCAGGCACCGATGCGGGGACAGACGCAGAGACAGACGTGGGGCTCGTGTCCCCGCAGGGAGGTGCTGCTGCCAGTCTTTGAGAGGAAGGCGATCGAGCCGGGCAAGGTGGACATCTACCTGGACCAGTCCCACACGCCGCTCTCACTCCAGTTCGAGGCGTACCGCTTCGGGGGGCACTACCTGCGGGTGAAAGGTGCGGTGGGGGCCGGGTGGGGAGGCTCGGCTGCCCCAGGGCTCCCAGGGGACTCTGACCGCCCGATGCTCCCACAGCCAAGCCCGGGGATGAGCTGAAGGTGGAGCAGGCGGCGCGGGACGCCAGGTCAGCCAGCTTGCCTGTCCTGCACCCTGCCGGCACTGCCACGCTCCTCGGGCTGGCGCCAGAGCCGGTGCCGGGACGCCGGGAGGGCGCCGACAGCCTGGTGAGTGCTGGTGCCAGCCCCAGGTGGGGAGGAATCGGGGAGGGGGTGGTGGAGTGTGGGATTCCCCTGTAGCCATCCTTGCTTGGAAGATGGGGGCATGGGGCAGTGGCACAGCGTGTCCTGGGTGGCCTTGTGTAGCGTGGGCTGAGACCACCCCGAGTCCCTTAAAGCCAGTTTGGCTCCTGGCTGTGCCGTGGTGGCGGTGCATGGGCAGTGCCCTGTGCCAGGCGTGGCAGCTCAGCTGGTGGCACCAGCCCTGCGGCCGTGCCACGTACAGGCTGGCACCAGAGCAAAGGCAAACAGTGGCCCTGGCAGCAGCAGCAGCTTCTCGGTGCCACCCCAGCCCCGGGGCTCGCCCTGGCTGCCGGTCCTCCTCTCGCTGCAGTGCCTGGCAGCTGCTGAGCAGAGCTCGCTCCTGCCTCGTGGACCCTGGCCCCAGGTAAGGCGTGGGGCTGGGCTGGCCACCGCTCCCCGTGGGAGCAGGCTGCCAGGCTCGCAGGGAGCAGCTCAGGGGCGGCCGGCAGTGGGGGGACAGGGCTCGGCCCCGTGCTGTCCGCCCCGAGGGTGGCAAGCTGGCCATATGGACAGGGCTGGTGGCTGCCCGTGTCCAGCACTACTGCGCGTGGCTGCAGGACTGGCATGGTCCCGGCAGGGCCGGGGGGCAAAGTGGCAACTAGAGGGCAAGTAGCCACTCCTGCGGGCATCTTGGCCCCAACCGCCTTGCTGGGGGCCGGCAGCAGCCAGGGCGGACAGGGACACGGCGGCACGGTAACAGGGATGGTGCCCACGGTGGCTTTCTTTGCCTGGGGCTGGGGACGTGGCGGGGCGTGGGGCCGTGCCTGCGGTGGTGCTGGCAGCGTGGCACGTGCCACGGCTCCGTGGCAGGCGGGGAGCCCCGGCCCTACTGCCATTGGTACTGGGGCGAGGGGATGGCAGCGGCCGTGTCCCGGCACGGCCCAGGGATGTGCGGGGAGGCAGCCGGTGCAGCGGTGCCCGGGATGGCAGGAGCCGCTTGGCCATGACCCAGCTCTCGCGTCCAGCTGGGGGCCTTTGATCTCTGCCGGTGAATTGTTCGGCTCTGGTTAGCTTATCTGGCAAGGAGGGAAATTAGGTTTTCGGTGCTGGCCCCACCTCCTTTTGTTTCGGAGGAGCCCGGCCACAGCCTGCCCGGCTCCGGCCCCACTGTCCGAGCTGGGAGCGTGGCTGGGCGAGGGCTCGGCCGGGGGGGCTGCGCCCCGCGGGATGTCCTGAGCCCCCACGCTGCCAGGGCCGCTCGCCCACGACCGACCAGCCTCGGCCAGGCAGCACCGGGGTCCCCGCGCCCCCGGGATGCAGGTAGGCAGGTCAGTGCGGGCAGGGGAGCCTGGCCGGGGGGACCCCGCTGCCCGGGGGTGCCATCGGGGTATCCGTCTGTCTGTCCCACGGGTGCTCGAGGTCAGCCCTGCTGTAGTGTTGTGCTGTGCCATGCCGCTGTCCCCATCCTGGTGGCACGGCTACGCTGGGTGCGCGGTGCCGGGCGCTGACCCCGGGGGCACCGGCTGTCCCCGCTGCAGGCTCCGGGCCGGCGGAGGAAGAACATGACGGAGTTCCTGGGGGACGCCACCATCCCCGGCCCCGAGCCGGCCCCGCACGGCGGCAGCTCCCTGCCCACCAATGGCACCGACACCTGGAAGAACCGCGCCGCCAGCCGCTTCAGCGGCTTCTTCGGCTCCGGCACCAGCGCCGGCTCCTTTGGGCGGGTAGGTGGGACGCGGGCAGGGGAGGGGGCTCGGGAGCTGCCCACAGCTATGCTGGGGGGCTGGGATGGGTCCCCCGGGGCTCGAGCCCCCCAGGCTCCACGGGCAGGGTGAGGGGGTCCATGGCCGGCCCCCCGTCCAGCCGCTCTGCCCCCCGCTTTCGGCCAGGAGACGGAGAAGCTGGAGCAGCTGGCGAGCAGGCTGCATGCCTACGGCACCTTCGGGCTGCCCAAGCTGCCGCCCCAGCTCCGCTTCGACCGTGACTCCTGGGAGGAGGACGGGGACGAGGCCGGGCTGGTGCTGGAGGACAGCTGGCAGCAGATCATCCAGGGCGCGGAGGTAGGGCCGGGGGCTCGGGGGGCCGTGGCGGGTCTGCCCGGCTGCTGGCACGGCGCTGACGCTCAGCCCGGCAGGCCCTGTCGCGCCGGCAGTGCCACCAGCAGGAAGCCATCTGGGAGCTGCTGCACACCGAGGCCACCTACATCCGCAAGCTCAAAGTCATCACCGACGTGAGTGCTGGTGGCGGCCGCGCTGTGCCGTGGCGGGGGCCGGGGGCCATGGCCACACCCCACTGGCTCCCCGCTCTGTCCCCGCAGCTCTTCCTCTGCTGCCTGCTGAACCTGCAGGAGTCGGGGCTGCTCTGCGAGGTGAGCGGTGGGGGCTGCGGGGGCCGGGGACCCCCTGGGTCAGGGACGGGACCCCAGTCCGGCCACACCACCGGGGCGAGGGTGCTGTCCCCGTGCAGCTGCCGGCCTCGCCCCCGCAGGTGGACGCCGAGCGGCTCTTCAGCAACATCGGGGAGATCATCCGGCTGCACCGCGAGCTGTGGCGCGGCGTCATGGCCCCGGTGCTGGCCAAAGCACGCCGGACCGGGGCGCTGCTCGATCCTGTTGACTTCCTTGATGGCTTCAAGATGGTGAGTGGGGACCCCACGCCGCGGCGGGGGGCCGTGCCACACTGTGCCCCACGGTGACCCTCCTGCGCCCCCCAGTTCGGCTCCCTCTTCAAGCCCTACGTGCGGTACTGCATGGAGGAGGAGGGCTGCATGGAGTACATGCGGGCACTGCTGCGCGACAGCGAGCTCTTCCGTGCCTACGTGACGGTAAGGGGGGCGGGTGGGGGCTGGTGCCGGGGCCGGTGCCGCGGCTGACGCCTGTGTGCCGCAGTGGGCCGAGAAGCACGAGCAGTGCAGCCGCCTGAAGCTGAGCGACATGCTGGTGAAGCCCCACCAGCGCCTCACCAAGTACCCGCTGCTCCTGAAGTCCGTGCTGAAGAAGACGGACGACCTGCGCGCCCGCGATGCCGTCACCACCATGGTAAGGGGCCGGGGGTACAGGGCACAGGGACGCAGCACGGCTGGTCCTCCCCCGGCCGCTCGAACCCGCCGCCGTCCCGGCCGCAGATCAGCTGTGTGGAGCGCTTCATCAACGACATCAACTCGCGGATGCGCCAGCGGCAGGAGCAGCAGCGCCTGGCCGCCATCCTCGGCCGCATCGACGCCTACGAGGTGGTGGAGGGCAGCACGGATGAGGTGGACAAGGTAGGCTGGGCGTAGCGGAGCTGCTGTGCCACACTGCCCCGTGTCTTGCCACCCCATGCCATGCCATGCTGCTCAATGCCACCCCGTGCCACCCCACCCCGTGCCACCCCACACCATGCCCGGTGCTGATGCCGGGGGCTCCCAGCAGCTGCTGAAGGAGTTCCTGCGGCTGGACCTGACGGCCCCCATCCCCGGCACCTCCCCAGAGGACACCCGGCAGCTCCTCCTCGAGGGCAGCCTGCGGATGCGGGAAGGTAAAGACAGCAAGGTGAGGACCGCCGGGGACGGGGAGCCTCAGCCCCTGCCTGTCCACCCCCCCATGCCATGCCGGCCCGTGCCTACAGCCCCACTCTCGCCCCTAGATGGATGTCTACTGCTTCCTTTTCACCGACCTCTTCCTCATCACCAAGCCCCTCAAGAAGGCTGAGCGCACCAAGGTGGTCCGGCAGCCGTTGCTGGTGGACAAGGTTGTCTGCCGGGAGCTCAGGGACCCAGGTGAGCGGCACCGGGGACAATGGGTGCTGTGGGGGGTTTCCCCGGACGCTGCTGACGGCCCCTGCCCGCAGGCTCCTTCCTCCTCATCTACCTGAACGAGCTGGGGAGCGCCGTGGCCGCCTACACCTTCCAGGCCAGCGGGCAGTCGCTGTGCCGCAGCTGGGTCGAGGCACTGCGCAACGCCCAGGTGAGGGACGTGGGGGATGGCGGGGGTCCCGCGGGTTCCCTGTGCCTCTCTGATGCCTCCATTTCCCCAGAACCTGCTGCAGCGGCTGCGGCAGCGCCGGCGCCTGGAGGAAGAGGAGGAGGAGGAGGAGGACAGTGAGAGCGGCACCTCAGCTGCGAGTTCACCCACCGTCCTGCGCCACAGCAGCACCAGCCCGGACTCACAGCAGTGGTAGGGAGTGGGAGGGGGGCCCCGCACAACCCCCGGCTGGGCACAGCCCCCTCCTCACCTGGCTGCCTCCGCAGCCCCTCTGATGGCTCCACCGAGACCCTCGCCGTGATGGTGGCACACGGCGGTGACGAGCTCCCCTCCCCGGACTGGGACGCAGGGCCCTTCAGCTTGACCTCGGACGGCTCCTCTGTTGGCACCGGCACTTCCACCGGCACTGGCGCCTCTGCCGAGACCTCCACCTCTGCCGAGACCCCCACGCAGGAGCTGCCTGTGGGCGCCATGCCTGTACCCCTGCCCCATGGCATGGCCCCCCCGGCCGGCAGCTGCCGCTCGTCCTCCATCGACAGCGCCTACGGCACCCTCTCACCCGTCTCCCTGCGGGACTTCGTCCAGCAGCCGGAGGGGGTGGCCAAGGAGGGGCGAGAGCCCCCCCCAGTCCCCCCAGCCCCACGGCCCCCCTCGCCCCGGCTGCGTCGCCGGACACCCGTGCAGCTCCTGCCCTGCCTGGCAAGGGTGCTCAAGTCCAAGTCGGAGGCCAGCCTGCCCCAGCTCCTGCCCCCCGGCCCCCTGCTCCCCCTCAGCCAGAGCCGCAGCCTCTCTGACCTCTGTGCCAGCCCCCCCCGGACTAGCCAAGCCCCCGGCCCCCCGGCTGCCCCTGGCAGCAGCAGCAGCTCCACCTCTGAGCTCTCGGAGCCGGAGGAGCCGGTGGAGACCCCGGCGTCCCTCCCGGGGGAGCTCGGTCGCAGCCCCCCGCCCCCTGCCCACCGGACCCTCTCGGACCCGCAGTCGGTGCAGCACCGCAAGCTGACGCTGGCGCAGCTCTACCGGATCCGGACCACGCTGCTGCTCAACTCCACGCTGACCGCCTCGTAAGAGCACTCCTGCCCGCCTGCTCCCGGAGGATGCTCTGGCCCCCCCGGGTGCTCGCCAGGGGCCAAGTCCCAGCACTGAGGGCATCTCTCCCTGCTCTGTGCCTTGCAGGGAGGTCTGAGAGCCGCCGGCGGGGTAAGGATGGATACGTGGCTGCACCAAGGAGCTGCTCCCGCTTCTAACCGTAGCCTAACGCTGGGGCCAGGCAGAGTGGGCGCTGGGATGCCACGCCAGTGGGGACACAGATGGGGATGCAGACTAGTCCCCTTGGCGAGGACGTGCCCTGGGTATGGCGGCGTGGGGCTGCCCGCTTCTCCTAGAGCGGGGACGGACACGGCACGTGGCTCGTGCCGAACCCTTGTCCTCAGAGATAAGGGCTGTCGGTCAGGGCCCAGCTGCCCCATGGTGTGTCGGGCAGGGGGCGCCGGGGCCACGGGGGGCTGGGGGGGGCCCATGGGGAGGCTCCCGTGGGTGAGGAAGGGATGACGATGTTGGCAGTGGTGAGAGGGGAAGGTGCTGAGAGGGATGGGATGCGGCGCCCATGGCATGGTGCTGCGGGGAGGAGGCTGGGGCTGGTGGCAGGAGGGGGTGGTGCTGGGCTGGAGTGGGCGGTGGTGCCAGGTTCTGGCCGGGGCAGGGTTTGCCCTGTGGGGTGGGACGGGTGGCAGCAGACGGCAGCGCCTGGGGCCAGAGTGTGGGAGCCACGGGGGCACGTGGCAGCGGCCGGAGCGCCGGCTGCCATCCCGTGCTGGGCTGCGCTCTGCGTCCTGGCCGAGCAATAAACCCAACCGGTGCACGCTCGCGCCCGCCTCGCCTCTCCTTCAGCTGCGGCAGCACCGGGGTGGGCACACGGCACGGCTGAGGGAGCCCTGCCAGGGCAGATACTGGCGAGGCTGGGGGCAGCTCCAGTCTTGGCCCCCAGAGCTCAGGCCGGGATGGAGCCCTGGGGAGGGGGTCAGCACTGCTCCCCGCGCCCCTCCCGCCTCACCGGTGGGTCTGTGCCAGCGGGAAAGGGAGGGCGGTGGCCGGGCAGCCCGCAGCAAGGCGGCGCAGGTCCCTCCCGCGCCCGGCTTGCCCGTCATGTGGTTTCGCACCCCCTGGACTCATTTCCAAAAAAGCATTTCCTCCTGCCGCGGTCGGGTGAAAAGCCTGTGTGGGGAGGGCTGGCGCTCACTCCCCACGCGTCGCGCGCTGCTGGCGGCGATGGGGTGCCGGGGCGCCCTGCCCGGGCGCTGAGCAGCCCTGACACCCCGCTGTGCCCACCGCCCCGGTCCCTTGGCTGCTCCGGCATGACCCAGACACGTCGGCTGCAAGGATGAAGCGCTGCTGCCCGGGGCCAGCGTGGGTGAGTGTGGCGGCCGTGGGGTCCCACCGACCCCTGGCACCGATGGCAGGGTGCCCCGGGACCAGGGCCACGGGGGGGTCTGGAGGAGGCGGGGAGGGGGTAAGCCCGGTGTCAGGCGTGCTGAAAATGCTCGCCCTCCTGTCTAAACGCCTGGAGCTGGGGTCTGCCTTGCCGAGGCACTTCCAGCGTGGTGTGACCGTGGGGACCACGGGCACGGCCATGACATGGCCCTGGGAACTGTGGGCTCGGCCACGGGGCCGCAGGCAGGGCGCTGCCACGGGGACGGGCTGTGGGTCAGGGCTGCCCACAGCGGCGGCTGCTGGGGCCATCCCGGGGCTGGGCACACGGCTGCTGGGAGCGCAGGCCTCACCGGGACCATGTTATGGGCAGCGGTGGCGCTTGCACGGCCCAGGAAGCGGTGGCTCCCCCCACCACGCAGCCAGCGGCGGGACGGCACCTGTGCCGACGTCCCCCCTGCCCGCGGGGCACCTGCTCCCCGTGCCGGGGAAGGGGGCAGCTGCCCGCTTGCGAGCAGGGCCCCGCCACGGAAAAGTCGTGCCTCAGCGGTGACTCAGATGTGCCGCTGGCAGCCGGGGCCAAGGCCGCCGCCCTGATCTGCCGGTGGCGCTCTGCAAGCGGGGCAGCCCGTGCGCGGTTTCCAGTGTGCCGGCGGGTTTAATAGAAAATGATTCAGCTGCTGTAATTGGGGCGATCGCGGCTGGGAAATCCAGCCCCCGGTGAGGAATCCCCTGGCTCCCTGCCCACGTTGCCAGCGCCGTGGCCCTCCCTGGCCCCCTGCCATCCCCAGGGCGGGGGGTGTCGGTGCGGGCACCCCCTTGCCACCCCCACCAGGGCTGTCTGTGGAGCGGGGGTGCCCTGGGGCGGAGGAGCGGTGACCTAGTTTGGGACGCACGTACGAGGCGCGATAGCATCGGGGAGAGCATGAGCCAGGCACGGCTTCCTCTCGGGGAGGAAATCGCCTCCTCTTCGAGGGAGATCAACCCCAGGAAAGTCAACGCCGGCAGCGTTAACCCTCCCGTGCCCGGCTGCCGGCACCTTGCCGGGTTGGCCGTCCCACGGTCAGGAGCACCGGCACCGCTGGCAGCCCGTGTGCCCAACTCCCTCGTCCCCATCAACACGGCATCCCGGCCCCGCTCCCCAGCCAGCCTGGTGGCACCGTTTGCAGAGCACACGAGAGGCACCAGCGGTGGCCCCTGGGCGCAGGGGGTGGCACGGTGGGCCCCACGGCATGCGTGCCCTGCGGTGCCAGCAGGAAGCCACTCGCTCGGGTACGGCGGGGGAAGCACAGTGCAGGGGCTGCCGAGGGGCATTCCCGGCCCTGGGGCCACGCACCCGCGCAGCTTCGGGGCACGAGGCCACAGCTCCAGCCATCCTGCCCGGCACAGGCACCGGTGTCCGTGTGGCAGCAGGCCTGGCTGGGCTCTGGCTGTGGCAGCTCAGCGTGTGTGGCTGGAAGGGTGGGGAGCACAGGGTGAGGGCTGCCCCCCCATGGGTGCGTGGCTCCTGGGGCCCGCCGGCTGCCTGCATCCCTGCCCTCTCCCTGCCTGCAGGTGATCCTGGCAGCGCTGTGCCTGGCAGCAAGTGAATCACAGCTCCCAGAGGGCCAGGACCAGGCCATGCCACAGGGACAGCGGGTCCTGGGGCAGCCGCCCACCCGCCCACACAGGCACGACACCAGAGCCTGTCCCACTGGCATGAACTGGATCGAGAGGGTTCGCCGGTGCTGCAAGCACTGTCCGCCAGGTGAGAGCCACCTGGCCAGCGTGGCATTGCACAGCACGCCGTGGCCACACTGGGTGTGCCACCCCAGGTGGCCATGCTCCCTGTCACCCCACTGTCCCCGCAGGGACGTTCCTGGTCACCCCCTGCTCGAGCCACAGCAACAACAGCGTCTGCGACGCCTGTCCCACCGGCACCTTCCGCGCCCAGCCCAACACCCTCCCCGAGTGCCAGGCTTGCTACGAGTGTGACCGCCAAGGTGAGCCACGCCGCGCCGTGCTGTGCCACGCTGCACAGTCCTGTGCTGTGCCACGCAGCACCGTGCCATGCCGTGATGCTCACCGCCTGTTTTCTGCAGCTTTCCAGAGCGTGCTGAGAAACTGCTCGGCCACCAGCAACGTCGACTGCGGCTGCGAGCCCGGCCGCTTCCGCTACTGCCTCGACGATCGCTGCAGTGAATTCTCCTGCCACCAGTGCCAGCCCTGCACTGGGCGGCTCATCCAGCGGCCCTGTGAGTGCTGCTGGCTGGCCTGCGGAGTGCCCCCGCCGGCTGCGCCGCCTCGCTGTGCCGCCCTGCCTGACGCCTGCCCTCTCCCCAGGCTCGGACGTGCAGGACACGCTCTGTGGCAGCTGCAAGCCTGACTTCTACGCCGAGGGTGACGAATGCCGGCCGTGCCACACGTAAGCACCGACCCTCGCTGTGCCCCAGCCAGGGACACGTGTGGGCCCCGCGGCAGGGCACGGCACAGCATGGCACCCACGGCTCCCCTCTCCTCGCAGGAGCACCCCGGACACGTGCAGCAAAGAGTGCCAGCGGGTGTGCAGCGGCAGCGGTGGCCAAGGTGCGGGGGCGGCGGGGCAGGTGTGGTGGCGGGGGGGAAGCTGCGCCAGCTGGCTGACGGGGATGCTCCCGCTCCTCCTTGCAGGCTCGGGGCTGGAGTACATTCTGCTGGCGCTCACCGGGCCCCTCTTCCTGGGCGCCCTCGCCATCTACGACAAGAGGAAGCGGCGCCGGCACGATGCCTCGGCAGGCAGCCCCCTCCCCACGGCGCCGGCAGCCATGGCTGGGGCTGCAGCTGCGCCGTGGTACCAGCTCAGCGCCCAGGGGTGGGACAGCCTGTGCTGGACCCAGCCGTGCTCCCCGCAGGTGACAGAGTGCGCTGCCGGCACGGTGAGGCAGAGCCCCGAGCACTGGGCCTTACTGCGGGAGCAGCCCCGTGGCATGGCACAGCCAGGCGGCGAGGTGGAGCCCTCCGCCGCCCCGGAGCCCCGCAGCGCCTTGCTGCAGGGCAGCCAGCTCTACACCATCATCGACGCGGTGCCAGTGCGGCGCTGGAAGGAGTTCATGCGGGTGCTGGAGCTGCGGGAGGCTGAGATCGAGCTGGTGGAGCTGGAGGTGGCTCACATCCGCGACCAGCAGTACGAGATGCTGAAGCGCTGGTGCCAGCAGACCAGCGCCACGCTCGACCGCGTCTTTGCCGCCCTGGAGCGCATGGATCTGGCCGGCTGCGCCGAGGCACTGCGCCGGAGCCTGCCGGCGGGACCCTGACCCCCCCCCAGTGTCGCCACCCCGGCAGAGGGAAGTCCCGGTACCTCCCTGTCTCAGCGGGTGCCTCAGCTGGGCCGTACCCCTAAGTATTGTTACTTACACCGTGTAGACATTTTATGTCAGTTTTACGTTCCCTCCCCACCCGCCTGCCCCCATAATTTATGTCCCCCGGCTCCCAGGGCCGGGGGGGACCCTGCACCCCGGCACGCTGGCTGCCTGGCCGCTCGCAGGACGAGCGGGTGCTGAGCCCGCCGCAAACCCATGGGATAGTTCTCAGGGCCGCCCGCCGCCGGGCGCGCCTGCCCCTGCCCCAATAAAGTGGCATGTTCTCCGTCCACCGGCCCCGGCCCTTCTTCTGGGGCTGTGCCCGCCTGGCCAGGCACCGGGGCACCGCTGGCATCAGGACCACCGCAGGTGCTGGGGGTGATGTGGGTGATGGCGGTGGTGCAGGTGAGGTGGGTGATACGGGTGACGGTGGCGATGTGGTGACAGGGGTGGTACGGGCGGTGGGAGCACCGCGGTGCGGGCAGGGGGGTGGCGTGGGCGGCCCCAGGAAGGCGCGGGGCACTGCTGGCAGGGTTTATTGTTTTAATCGCTGGAAAGGCAGGCGGTCCAGGGCGGAGGCGAGCTGGGAGCTGGCCTCGAGCGGCTCTGGAGGCAGGAGGGGCAGGAGCGGAGGCGAGCGCGCCACGGCCGCAACAGCGAGCGGTGCCAGTGGGGAGCCGGGTGTCGCGGCGAGCCCAGCCGCAGCGGTCGAGCCGGGCGGCGCACAAGGAGCCAGGTGCCCCGCACCGCAGCAGCTCGCTTTGCGAAGGGCAGCAAGGGGTGGCGGCGGGCTGGCGGCAGCGGGATGGGGGCTACGGGTGCCTGGGGCGGCGGTGGGGGCTCCTCTGGGTCAGGCTACGTGGCCGTCCGCGGCGGGAGGAGGGTGCTGAGGCGTGTCCCAGTCCATGGTGGGACCTGCTGGCCTCCTCCCGCCGCGAAGAGCCAGGGCGCGGCGTGGTGTGGCTAGTGCTTGGCTATGTCCCCCTTCTTGAGGATGATCTGCCGCTGCCAGGGTGCCAGCTTTGTCTCATCGTACCCGAGAGTCCTTAGCTTTTCCGACTGCTCCTTCTCCTTCTCCTCCTCCTCCCTCTTCAGCTTCTCCTGCTCTTTCCTGCTCGGCAGTGGAGGGCACGGGGCGCCGCGGTCACCGGAGCCGCTGGAGCTGCCGTGCCCTCCCACCCCCCCAGGGAAGGGGCTTGCGGCACTCACCGTTTCTGCTCCCTGCGAAGGCAAAGGGAAGAGCGGGGTTAGCGGAGCCACAGGGGCGGCCAGCCGGTGCGGCGTCCCCCGGCCCCGGCTCACCTCTCCTCCTCCAGCTTCTTGCGCAAGATGTCCCTCCTCCAGGCCGGCATGCTGGCCAGGCGCGCCTCCTCCTCCTTCTCCTGCAACAGACAGCCGCGTTACGGCACTGCCAGGAGCCCACCCTCAACACCAGCACCACGGGGCAGCGGCATCGCCCCGGCTTGTGGCACCGCATCCCGCTGGCGGCCGGGCTGAGCCGCGCTCCCGGCAAGGCGTCGGTGAGGGCTCGCCAGCACACAGCTCGCCAACGTTGCCCCTCGCCGCCCGCCTTCTGCTGGCGCGGGGAGGAGGAAGGAGCGCGCGGCGTGGCCAGCCCTTCGCAGCACACCACAGCTTTATTGCACCAACACGCGGGGGCCCACACCGCCCCGGCACCGCAAACGCCACGCCAGAGAGGAGCGCAGCCCTGCTGCTGCACCCCCTGCACAACACACAGCCACGGCAAGCGGCACACTGCAACCTCGGCCCCGAGCCACGCAAACCAACACCGAGTCCTCTGCCGAGCCAAGCCACGGCACTGCCAGAGCCGCACAGGCGGCTGAGCACACCCAGGCACCAGGTCCTGCTGCCCCCAGCTGCCCCCCGGCGCCTGCTCCCGGCCAGGCCTGAGCCGCACTGCTGGCACAACACGCAGCGTCCTGCCGGGCTCAAGTGTCGGACATCTCCGACTCCTTCTCCTTCCAGAAGGAGAAGCTGCGGTCGATGAAGCGGCAGACGTCCTCCTCACTGAACTCGCCCAGCTCTGGCACTGGCACCGGCACCACCGCCCTCGCCCCTCCCAGGGCTGTGCTGGGGGGCTCTGGCAGGCTCTCCACCACCGCAGTGGGGCTGTCCCCAAAAAACTCCTGCACAAGGTCCTCGAAGCCGTCAAGCCAGCAGCGGCGGCCGGCCTCGACCTGCTCCAGCACGGCGTGGTGGAAGCGGCGGACGCGGCGCCAGCTGTGGCTGCCCAAGCGGTCGAACATCTCGTAGCAGAGGAGGTGGCGGAAGCGCCGCTCCTCAGGGCTGAGCGGCATCTCCAGCAGCTGGAAGTAGCCCAGCATGAAGAGGTCAAGCGGGAGGCTGTCGTGGGGCATGGGCGAGCCCTCGACGTGGGGCAGGAAGTGCTGGGGCCAGTACAGCACCGCGGTGCGGCTCAGCCGCCGGATCTGCCGCCCTGGCACTCGGCGAGCGACGCTCCTCCAGCGGGCCAGCAGCCGCCCCGCCGGCGGCCACCGCCTCCCCGGCTGCCGCGGCCGCTCCTCCCCGGGCACCGCCGCCAGCGCTCGCTTCTTCCAGTGCTCCAGGAAGAGGAAGATGGTGCGCTCCTTGCGCACCGCGGCACGCTCCCGTCGGCCGCTCGGCTCTGGCAGCACTGGCCGGCTCCGCCGTGGTGCCCTGTCCCCATACTCCTCCTCCAGGAGGGGTTGGCGGGCGCTGCTGGGGGGCTGTGCCCGCTTGCGCTTGGTGACCAAGGGGAGGGGCACAGGGGCTCCTCCCGGCCCCTCGTAGTTGGCCTTGAGGCTGCGGACGGAGACGCCGCAGCCCAGGATCTCCCGCCGGGCATCGTGCTGGGCGCCGGGGCCACCCACTGCCCCCCCCGCCCCAGGGCCCTCTCGGCTCCCCAGGGTGGCCACTGGTGCGGCCGCGCTCCTCAGCAGAGTGGGGGGCTGGCTGCGGTGGGCGGGCGGGTCCTCGCGGGCGAGGGCGAAGCAGTGGGGCGCCGGGGCAGCGGGCAGGGGCAGGAGCGGTGGCAACTCCTCCTCCGGCCGCCCCGGCAGCGGCTGCACCGGCTGCGCCTCGTGCATCACCCGCAGGCTCCCCAGCTGCCTCTCCAGGTGCCGCACGTCCTCCTCCCGCAGCGGCTGCCCAGCGGGTCCCGGCGTGCCCTCGTGGGCGGGTGGCCCGCGCCAGCACGGGGGCGGCGAGTGGCTCCCGGGCTGCGGCGGGAAAGAGGGCAAAGGGGCTCTTGAGGCTGCGCCGCGCGCACCTCGTGTCGCTGCCGCCGTGCGTGGCACCCCCGGGGCGCGACGGCCCTGCCTGCAGGTAGGGTGGTCCCCTGGCGCGGCTGGGAGCCGGAGGCAACGCCACGCGCACCGTCTCGCCAGGTCCTGAGCCGCTTGGCCGTGCCCGCGCTACGCTCGCCGCTGCAGCACGCGGGACCCCCCCTACCTTGCGCCGCTGCTCCTCTTCCTCCTGCATGCGGAGCTGCAGCTTGCGCACCATCACCTGCCGCTTCCACTCGGGGATGGGCCGGCCCTGCTCGTCATGGCTCGGCACCAGCGCCTCTGCCTCCACCGCCGCCCTCACGCCCGCCACTGGCACCGGCGAGCTCCCGTTCAGCACCAGCTCCGGCGAGCCCCCTGCCAGGCAGGGTGGTGGCCCCGCAGACTCAGGGGTGGCCGGTGGGGTGGGCGTCCTGGTGGGTGATGGGGAGGACACCGGCGACTCTGCCTGCAGAGGAAGGAGAGCGGGAGGGTGGTGGGCACCCGCCATGCCACACCACGCCGTGCCACCGGCTCCCCTGCCCCGCCACTGCCACCTACGTTGGCCCCTGCCTGGCCACTGCCGGAGAAGACGGTGGTGAAGCCTTTGCTCTGCGGCGTCGGCTTGAGGCTCTTCCCAGCCTTGATCTCCGCCAGCAGCTCCGAGTTGTCGCCGGTGGGGGACATCATGTTGAAGGACTTGGTGCCTGGCGGGATGCAGGGTGGGCAGTAAGGGCCCGCCGCTGGCAGCCCCCCGTCCTCCCCGTTTTCTTGCCAGCTCACAGGGCATGGGGGTGGCGGGGTGGCCGGTTGAGTGCCCCCCCCACCCCCAGGAGCCCCTGGGACCTCCGTCAGAGCAGCACCC
Source organism: Leptosomus discolor (assembly GCF_034619465.1). Taxonomy (NCBI): domain Eukaryota; kingdom Metazoa; phylum Chordata; class Aves; order Leptosomiformes; family Leptosomidae; genus Leptosomus; species Leptosomus discolor. The sequence continues at coordinate 11,078,328 of NC_141410.1, read as the reverse complement.
CAGCACTCAGCCCCCCCAGAGCCATAGGACCAACACTCAGGCACCCAGCTCACCAGCTCCATAGGAACAGCACCGCAGCATCTGACTCCTTGGATCCACGGGACCCCACCGGAGCAATGCCCCAGTACCCAGCAGCCTGGCACCCAGCTCCCCCGGTCCACGGGCCCAGGATCCCAACATCCAGCTTACTGGGTCCATTGGACCCTGCTGGAGCAGCACCCCAGCATCCAGCTCCTGGGGCTCCAGCACAGCCCCAGCCCCGAATGCCACCCACCCCGCAGCACCGTGCTGCGACAGCAGTGACCTGCCTGTGGAGGGACGGGTCCGTGGCTGGCGGCAGCCCCGGCACAGCAGGATGGCCCTCTGCCGCCTCACCGTGAGCCCTGGACCCCCTACACTCCCCCACAGCCCCCGGCAGCGACACACTGACAGCCTGAGCCCCCCCTGCTGCCAGCCCTGAGCCCCAAGGGCCGCATGGCATCACTGCCAGGGCACGGCAGTGCCCCCGGGGGATGCCCACGCCGCCGCTTGCACCGCCGCCTCGCGAGCACCCACCGTCCGTGCCAGCCATGCGCGGGTCCCTAACGGCCCATGGTGCCGTGCCAAGGCAGAGCCCCCTCCCCGCCGCTGGCGCCCGCAGCTCGCCCCGCTCGGCTGCGCCGTGCCGGGGCCAGACGGCTGCGGGTGCTGAGGGCCCAGCGGGGCGCGTGCGCTGCCATCCAGCGCCGGCTGAGACCCCCCAGCCCTGGGAGCCGGCGCTAATAAAGCGGGCGCTGAGCGGCGGCCAAGCCCGCTGGCTGCGCTCAGCGCCGGGGGAGCGGCCGGTGCGCTCACGTGGCGGGGTCACGCCGGCCGGCTGAGCTCAAACAAAGGCCCTCTGTGCGTGGGGCCGGCGGCGGGGCCGCGGGGGCTGCGGGGGGCGTGGGGCCCCGGCCGCCTGCCCAGCCCTGTCAGCCCTGCCCGGTGGTTTCGGCAGCCCCGCGCTGGTGCTCGAGGCACCTGCATGGCACGCTGGCCTGGCGACGCGGCAGCGAGGGCTCGGTGGGCAGGAGGGCCGCGGGCAGTTGCCAGCACCGGTGGCCGTCGATGCCGCACGGCTCCGGCATGGGATGGTGCTGGGTCGGGCCCCTCCAGCTGTGCCCCGTGCCGGGGCACCCCCTGAGCAGGGAGGCGCGCGGGGCCGCGGTACTTACTCTTCATCTGCCTGAGCGCCTTTCCTCCTAGGGAGAGAAGCAGAGAGGCGGCGCAGGGCGCGCGGCAGAGGAAGGATTTGGCCACCGCAAGGCAAGAGAGAAGAGAAGCGGCCAGCAGTGAGAGCAGGCGGGGGCGGGCGGGCATGGGGGCCCCCGCGCCGACACCGGAGGAGAGAAGGACAGAGAGGCCGTCAGGAGCTGTGTGGCCGGAGAGCCGCAGGAGGAGACGCGCCGGTGTGGCCGGCGTCGCGGTGCAGCTGACGGAACGCTGCCCGGGATCGCTCCCTGTGCCCACCCAGTGCCCCACCACTTACTTCCCGTGGAGGAGGAGGAGCGGCGGGGAGCGGTGGGGGTCTCGGCCAGCGGGGGGGGTGGCGGGGGCGGTGGGCAGGTGGCATCGGGCAGTGGCGGGGGCGGTGGCGGGGTCGGCAGCTCGGCGCCAGGCTTGCTCTCCCCGTTGCGCAGGGTGTCCGATGAGATGGGCGATGCCTGGAAGGGAGCCCGGGCAGGCGTCGTGCGGTGCTGGTGCCGCGGAGCCACGCGTAGGCTCGCGGCGCAGAGCCGGGGGCTCACCTCCTCGCTGTGCGCCATTCGCCGGGGGCCGGGCTGCTCGGCCACGCTGTGTCCCAGGTGCTTGTAGTAGTCGCCGGTGCTCGGCTGCTTGCCGAAATTCCTCGACCGCCTCGTGGAGTCGGCCCTGCGCAGGCCCTCGGGGCTGCTCTCGCGCGACGCCAGCTGCAACGGGGACGGCGGCTCAGCGCAGCCAGGCCCAGCAGTGACCATGGTGCCGTGGGACGCGGCCGTGGCCGAGCGGGGCCGTGGCAGAGGTGGCCGCGGGGCAGACGCCAGGCTGGGGGGATGGCAGGCACCTGCCCCGGGGGTCTGCTCGGCACGAGGCTGCACCAAGGGCTGCACGCCGGGTTGGCAGCACGCGCCGGCGGCGCCTGGCACTGTGACCCCGTGGCCTGTGCATGTGCCCGGCCAAGCCTCCCCCAGGATAACCCCCTGGGAACAAGAGTGCCGAGCCCCGGCCCCACGGATTACCGGGAGCTTATCCCCCCGCGGGGCTGGGGCCCGGTTCCAAACCTCCCTCTGAACGGGGCTCTCAGGCAGCGCAGCCTCGGCTCACCCCGGCACATACCGCAGCAGCTTTGCGGGTTGTGCTGCCGAGCCACCGGCACTGCGGCGTCCATGCCCGCTCCCCGGGTTTGGGGTGCCACGGCGACACGGCCCCGCTCCCTGTGCCGGGGGCCCTGTTATTTGCATTTCCCTGGGCGCCTCCTCCACCCGTGACATTTGCACCGCGAGCCCGGCTGCTCGCCGCCGCTGCCAGCCCCAGCTGAGTCAACAAGCGCCAGCTCGGTGCTTCCTGCTCTGGCTGCCGCGGGCGCTGCGCCAAGCCCAGCTCCAGCGCCGCCAGCCCCAGTCCCCGTCCCGCGCGAGGGTCTGTGCCGCTCAGCCCCGCTGCGTGGGCTGCCCGCACCGCTCTGGCACCGGCCTGGCACACACCCACACCTGCCTGGGGCAGCCCGGCTCTGTAGCCCCAGCCAGGGCCGCTCATTACCCCCGTAAGCACCAGGGCCGAACACAATGAGCACAACGGGGTCCCAAGCCCCCCGCAGGCCTGGCACACACTGCTCTGCCAGACCCCCATTGCATGTGACCCCGTTCCCTGTGGTGCTGGGCTCTGCCAGTGCCCCGGCCATGGCTGTGCCCTGGGCTCCTGGCCCTGGTGGGGTGGCAAGAGCCATGGTAGGGGGTCAGGGCGGCCCCGAGCCCGCCATGTCCCTACACCCCCCCGGCCCGCCCCGGGGGGCTGCACCCCTCTTACCTGTGCACGCCCGGCTGAGCCCTCTCAGCTCCTGGCAGCGCTGGCTGTGCCACCTGACACCCGCGGCGCAGGCGACACCGGAGCCAGCCGCTCAGGTTACATGCTACGCAGCCGCCCACACCCAGCTCGGTGCGGTGCCGGTGGCATCGCCAGGGCCATGTGGGCGCGGCTGCGACACCTGGCCATGCGCCGGGCTGCGCGGTGCCGCCAGGAGCCCCAGCCGGCGTGGCGGAGGAGCAGGGCCACTGGAGCATTGCCAGCCCTGGCTTGCTGCACCCTTGCTGACAGTGGCACCCCGGCGTGCGCCAGCGCCGCAGGCTCGTGGCCTCAAGCTGGGGCTGTGCCCGCCTGGTGCCATCAAGAGCTAAGAGCTCCCCACGGGGGAGCGGTGCCCGGTGGCACGGGCCCCCCGGGTGGCACATCCCCCAAGCTGCGTGCCCGGGAGCAGCTGTGCAGGGGACACGGTGCGTGGGGCCGTACCTCTCGGCGCAGTGCCTGGCTCTCCACGTGCCGCAGGTTGTTCTTGGCCCGCACGTAGATGTCGGCGGTGTGGGGGGCGGTGGGGGGCGCGGGCGCGGGGTAGCCAGGGGGTGGCGGGGGTGGCCGGGCGGCAGGGGGTGGGGGTGGCGGCGGGGGGAAGGCAGGGGGTGGTGGCGGGGAGGGGCCCTCGCCTGGTGGCCCCCGGCCCCGCGGCCGCGTCTCAGGGTCCAGCATGTCCATGTACGCCTGCATGTCCGCCAGCGCCGGCTCGGGCACACCTGCGCAGGGCAGGGAGTCAGGGGGGGCTGGCCCCACGCCCCCCGCCCCGCGCCCCCTGGCCCCGCACTCACGGGCAGCGGGGGCCCCCGGGGGGCCACCCCTCTTCTCCCCGGTGCTGGACTGGCTGGAATGGCAGGAGTCGTAGTTGGAGAGGGTGCTGGCGGGGGAGCCCACCTCGAAGCGCGCCTGGGGCACCGACGCCGTGGTGTTGGGCGACGACATGCCCGAGTCGGGCTGCCGGCACTCGCCGTCCGCCGAAGGGTCTCGCGACAGCACGCGATGCTCCACGCTCTGCCGGCACAGCCGCGCCGTCAGGCAACGGGGCAGGAGCGGCGGGACCCTGCGTGCTCCCCGCGAGCTCCCCACGCGCTCGGCCCCGGGCCGCCGCCGTACCATGTTCTCCACGGTGCGCAGGTACTGGGCGCAGTGGCTGTGGCCATTGTAGTCGGCGAGGTCGGCTGCTGTGTAGCCGTCCTGGTCGCGGACACTGAGGTCGGCGCCGTTCACCACCAGGATCTGGCAGCACTGGGGAGAGTGGGGGGTGTGCGTGGCAGGGCTGGAGGGCATCCCCCACCCCACCCCGGCGCCTCTCCAGGTGCCGGCACCCACCTCCAGCTCGCCGTTCTCGGCGGCGTCGTGCAGCGGTGTGCCACCCCAGCCGTCAGCGGTGATCTCCCCGCCGTGCAGCAGCAGCCAGCTCAGCACCTTGGCGTGGCCGCGGCTGGCGGCGAAGTGCATCGCCGTGGCCCCCTCGGCGTCCCGCTCCGACAGGCTCACCGTCGTGAAGCTCATCTGGGCGGGCGGGAGAGCTGAGCGCCGGCACTCTGCGCCCCTGCGCCGCCCCACCACACCACCATGCCGCACCTGGCCGGCGCTTACCAGCCAGACGATGACGGTGTTGTGGCCCATCTGGGCGGCGGCGTGCAGCGGGGTCATGCCGTCGTGGGCGCGCGCGTGGGGGTCGGCCCCGCAGTCCTGCACCAGGTACTGGATGATCTCCAGGTGGCCCTCCTGGCAGGCGAGGTACAGCGGGGTGGCCCCCGTCTTGGTCTGGGCACTCAGTGTGCTGCAAGTGGGGCACAGCGCCCGTCACCCACCGCCGCTGGCAGCGCACCGGGATGGGGGTTACAGGGGACACGTGTGTCACAGGGACCTGGGGACATGTGGGACACAAGGGACACGCAGAGGCACAGGGGACACGCTGGCTGGGGCCAGGCAGCGTGGGCAGCATGGGCAGCGTGGGCAGCGTGGGCTGGGACCCGTCCGCCCCACGGCTCCTCGGTGGGTCCTCGCACAGCGGTGGCCGCTGCGGCGGGAGGTCACTAAGTTAATCAGCCTGCTTAGGCTAAGCTCCTTCCTCCGGCTGTTTTTGGACACTGCAATTTAGCAGTATTTTTAAATAAGCAGCTTAGGCAACCCCGGCTGTGGGGGAGCCGGCAGGGAAAGGCCGACTTGCACCACGGCGCTGCTCGGACCCACCGCCCCCCACCAGCCCTGCGGCCGGGCTCAGGAGTGCCCTCACTGCCCCAGTGGGCATTGTGCATCCCGAATTGCTCAGCCTGCAGCCCGCAGCCTGCACTCCACATCCATCCCACAGCCCCGTATTCTGCATCCCACCTCCTGCATCCCCGCTGCGCAGGAAGCCGCTTTATTAAGTGCTCCATAAAAAAAAACCCTGTTGAATATTTAAAAAAGGAAGAGCAATAAATACTCTGCTCTGTTATCGCAACGATCGCGGGCCCTTAATAATTGATCCCTGTAACCGTGAGACGGGCCGCGGCCAGCGCTGCCTTCCCACAGTGCTGCAGTGCCACATCGCTGGGCACTCCTCGAGCAGGGGCTGGGGCCGGGGTGGTGGCAGGATGGACTGGGGCGTTGGGGGACGGCGGGTGCACGGGCACCCGTTCAGCCCCTGATTGCTGTTTCTCGCTAATTGGGAAGGGATTAAGCCACTTGGGTGAGCACCAGTAAACTGCTTTGCCAGATGGCGACGACCCCACGCCGGGCCACCAGCTGCTGGGACCCCACAATGCCAGGGTGAAGGTGGGCCGGGAGTGCCAGCGTCCCATGGTGCCACCCGAGGGTTGGATTTCGCGGCTGTAACGGAGCCTCTGGGTGGGCGCAGGGCCGGGAGTGGGGCCAGCCCTAAATAATTCAGGGGGAAGGCGGCGACGGCAGTGGCACAACCCTGGCAAGAAGCGTGAAAGCCAACGCGAGGGGCCCGCCGCCAGCACCACACCGCACCAGGGCTGACACCGCGGGCACCAAACGGAAGCCGCAGCTGGGCTGGGGCCAGGCTGAGGGCCGTGGGGCGGTAATCCCAGCGGTGCCTGGGGCTGAGCCAGCACGTCTGGGGCAAGGGGATAAAGAGACAGGGCTGGGGGGGCTGCGGCCAGTGAGTGCCACGGGGTACAGGGACCCTGCAATGGGCCCTGTGGCCCTGCCTGGCAGGAAGGACGGGGGGTCTGGGGTTGCGGCACCCGGGGACAGAGGGGTGCTGAGTCCTGGTGCACCTCCCATTACCTCGGGCCACCCCTGGACGCAGGGGAGCCGCGCAGCCCCTTGCACCCGCAGCCCCTGAGCCTGCCGGGCACGGTGTGGGCGACAGCGCATCCCCCGGGCTCCAGCTCGGCCGGGGCTGTGTGTTATTTCTAGCGGCCTCTGCCCACTGCGGGAAATCAGATTAGGGAACGCCTAATCTCCTGCCACAGCTCCACGGTGAGGCTCGGCACCGTGCGCCTGGTGGGCTGCTGTGCTCTGTACCCGGGGGGACCAGCGCAGCCCTGGGTACCGCTCGGGAGGCAAAGCTGGGACGCGGGCACGGTGATGCCGGTCGAGAGGGACTGCCTCATCTGGTGATGCCTGTGGCCCCGGGCGGACGGGAAGGTCACCTCCGGCACGGGGAGCGGGCTCTGCTCGGCGGGCAGCCTAATCCATTTACATAACGGCGGGCGGACAAAGGCGGCTGTGTTATCGCCCCGCGCCAGGAGCCCAGGGAGCCATCCCGGCGGCTGGCGGCAATATTTCTGCCAGCGCTCGCCGCCCTCCTCCTCGTCCTTTCTCTCCGAGCCATAAAGAAGGTGCAGCTGGCTGCCTGGCCTGATAACGCACCTGCGTTGCCCTTGGAGCTGGGAGATGAGGGTGGCTGCGGCATTCGTCCCCAGCGCTGGCACCTTGCCTGATGGCTGGAGGAACGGCACAGCAGCGGGCACCCCCCACCAGCCCCTCTCCTGCCAGGGGGTGGTGAGCCCCCAGCGCAGAGCCCATCTCTCCCGCCGGCAGCAGGGGCTGTTACCTGGGGCAGTGTCCCAAGAGGAGTCGAAGGGAAGGGAAATCCCCTTTGGCCGCGGCGTAGTGGACGGGTAGCGCTCCCGTGTTGGTGGCTGCCGTGGGGTCACTGCCTCCGAAGCGGAGGAGCCAGTCGATCACCTCGTGGTGACCGAAGCGGGCTGCCAGGTGTAGGATGGTGGCACCGGAGTTGTCTGTGTCCTGCGGGAGGAAGTGGGGTGGCCGTCGACACCGGGGAGCGTGTGCAGGGCTGGGGTCCACGGGTGGCCGTGGGGCATCCCCCAGCTGGAAGCTGGCCCCGGGGAAGGTGGACTGGCCAGTGCGGAGGTCCTGTCTGCATGGAGCAGGGCTGGAGGGAGGGGACGGGCCATCGGAGGGGCCATGGGACAGGGCCTGCATCCACACACAGCCAGCGCTGCACAAAGCCCCCCTTGTGCCGGCGGCCCAGCCGCTCTCCACGCTCGGCAGGCCGCGGGCAGAGCTGGGCCCCAGCCAGGCGGTTCTCGAAGTGTGCTGACCCTGTCCTTCCCACTTAATCCTCGCTCCCAACCCCTCCGCTGCCTCCTCTTCCTCCAGGCCGTCACATGTCGTTAGCTGTCGGCCGGCACCGGGGTCAAGCCGCTTACCACCCTGGTCCCGCCGTTGTGTAACCCCGGGAGGGGTCGGCAGCCACAGGCATGGTCCCACTGGCTCTGTGACCCGCTCAGGGCTGAGCCCTGCGGTGATGCCGGGGGCTCGCCGGCTGCCACCCGCTCTGCACATTGGTGTCCCACCCATGCTGGCCAGGACCCCGTCTCACCGGTGGCAGAGCCGGAGGGTCCACACGCGACCGTCTCCCCACGGCCGTCGCCACCCATGCGGGGCCGGGCAAAGCCTCCCCGGTTGCCCGCGCCCACTGGGGTCCCCCCAGCCCCCCCCGCCCCCCCCGCGCCCCCGCTCGCACCTGCACGCCGCAGCCCCCCTGCGTGAGCAGCCACTGGAGACAGGCGAGGTTGCCGGTGGCGGCGGCGTCGTGGGCCGGCGTGGCCCCGTTGCGCGCCCGCGCGTCCCCGCGGAGCGCGGCCTCGGCGGCCAGGTACCGGAGGCAGCCGAGGCGGCCGGCGCGGGCGGCGTGGTGCGCGGGGGAGGCGCCCAGGGCGTCCCGCAGCCCCGGCCGCAGCAGCCCGGCCGCCCGCAGCCCCCGCAGCGCCTCCACGTCCCCCTGCCTCGCCGCCAGCAGCGCCCGCTCCAGCGCCATCCCGGCCCCGGCCCCGGCGGCGGCCCCGGCGGCGGCCCCGGCGGCCCCGGCCGCCGCTTGGCACTGCGCGGCGCTCCCGCCTCGCCGCCCCCCGGCCCCGCCGGCTCCTCCTCCTCCTCCCCCGGGGCCGCCCCTCCGCCCGCCCCGCCCGACGGCGCGGCGGCTGCCCGCTGTCCGCTGCCGCTTCCCGGGTCCACCGCGACGCTCCCCCCACCACGGGCCCTGTGAGGAGTCTGCCGGGCTGCGGCCGGGACCGGGGCCGGCCCGGGGGACCCCAGGAGCGGCCCGTGGGGAGCCGCTGCACTCCCGCCTGCCCCACCGGCGTCCCCTTCCCCCGCCCGCCAGGGCGAGAGGCGCGGCGGTGATGGGCTCCTCCGGCAGCCCCGACGTGCGTCTGTCGGTGCCGGGGCGCGGCGGGGCGGGCTGCCCTGCCTCCTGCTGCCGCCGGGACGGCCCGGGGAGGGGGGTGGCACGGCGGGAACGGGCGGCGGGACCCGTCAGCACCGCGGACAGCGTCGTCGTCGCCGCGCGTTCAGCACTGCGGACAGCGCCGGGGCCCCCGCCGGCGGCGGTACCGGAGCGCCATGTCCCCGCCGGCCGCCGCACCCCCGGCACCCGCGTCCCCTTCCCGCCCTTCTGCCTCCGCCGAGCTGCGCAAGGTGAGAGCCCCGCGGTACTCCCGGGATTCCGCCCCCCCCGCACCCCCGGGCCCCCCCGCAGCGCCTCGCCCCGCTCAAAACGCTCATCCTGCCGCTCGCCGGGGCAGCGAAGGGCGGCCGAGGGGGCCCCGTCCCGGTGGGGCACGCACAGCCCCTCCGGGCAGCACGGGCGCTCCGCCCCACCGGGCCCCGGAGCCCCGCCCACTAGACCCCGGAGCTCCGCCCCCCCGGGCCCGGGACACCAGCTCTCCGCTGCGCCCCCACCCGGCAGAGCGCCGACCCCGCCCCTCTTGCCGGCGCGGGGGGGCGTGGCGAGGCTCTGCCCGCCAATAGGGCGGCGCGGGGAGGGGGGCGTGTCCCCAGGGGTGGGGCGTGGCGTGGCGAGGCGTGGTGGTGCCGCAGCGCCGTTGCGGGCGGGGCGCCGGTGCCGCCATGTCGGAGCGGGGGGCCGCGGGCCCGGGCCCGGCCGCCATCCAGGTCTCCAGGTACGGCCCCTCCGCGCCGCCCGGTGCCGGGGACCCAGGGGAGGGGAGGGCGGGTGGGCTGGGGGACCGCGGGTGGGCGCTGGGGCCGGGGTCGGCCTGCAACCGGGCTGCTACCGGCGGTGCTACCTGCACTGCTGCCGGTACCAGCAACGCTGCCTGCGCCGGTGACGCTGCCTGCACCGGGCACGGCGAAGCGGTGCCGCGCCCTCGCTCCGGTGAGTGTGAGCGGGCAGGGCAAGCAGGGAGCACCCCGGTTTTCCTGCCTTTGCCCGTGGCGGCTCCCCGGCACGGACGTCTTGCCGAAGCACGGCTCCTCTCTGGGAGCCGTTGTCCCGCCACCTCCGTGCCTCGCCTTCCCTCCTCCGGTCGAGTACTTGCCACTCTGGCAAAGGCTGCCGCTGCGGTTGGGAAGCCGGGCTGAGCGGCAGCACGTGCCCGGCTCGGTGTTGGCTGCAGCGGGGCGGCGGCGAGACGCGGTGCCAGCCGAGCAGCGGCTGCCCCCGGCAGAGGGGTGATGGCCTCTTCCACTCCCAGTGGTGATTTGGGGCGGTTTCCACCGCCGCTCGCAGGAAGCCACACACAGGCAGCACCAGTGACGTTGCCGGCATCAGTGTGGTGAGATGGCCTGGCAGCTCATCCGGTAGGGTGATGGCGGTGCCGCCGGGTGGCTGCACCGAGACCTGGGCTGGGGGCATGGCAGGGGGGGTGAGAGCTCCTGTGTCCTTCCCCCTCCGCAGGATCATGCGCCCGGACGATGCCAACGTCGCGGGGAACGTCCATGGAGGAACCATCCTGAAGATGATCGAGGAGGCGGGAGCCATCATCAGCACCCGCCACTGCAACTCTCAGGCCGGGGTGAGTAGGCCCCAGAGTGCCCACCAGGCCCTGGCTCGGTGACTCTCCGACCCCCCCCGCCATGCCTCAGCGGTCTGCTGGGAGCAGGGGGGGTCCCCTGGGACTGCCGGGCATCCCTGGGGGCCTCCACGGTCGTCCCCCCCCACCGGAAGCCCTTGCTCCAGCGTGCAAACCACTGGTGGCTCTGGCCTCTGCCACAGCGCACCCTCGGTAGCTGGAAGCATCCCACGGGAATTGTTTTACGAGTAGAAACATTATCGCACTGCTGTTAACGTTTTAATTCCTGCAAAGGGCGAGTCAGAGGCAGCCCCGGCGTCGGTTGCGGGTGGGGAAGGAAACACAGCCGCCGGCTGATAAGGCGGAGGTTAAAGTGCCAGAGCGACCCGTGGCATGGGCTGGCCCTGGGGAACTGCCGGTGGCGGTCCTGCACAGCAAGGCTATGGCCACTACCCTTGCTGTCCCCCTGTCCCGCCACCCCAGGAGCCCTGCGTGGCCGCGCTGGCGCGGGTGGAGCGGACGGACTTCCTCTCCCCGGTGTGCATCGGCGAGGTGGCCAACGTCAGCGCTGAGATCACCTACACCTCCCGGCACTCTGTGGAGGTCCAGGTCAACGTCATGTCCGAAAACATCTTAACAGGTGGGTGTGGCTGCTGGCAGCTCTGTCCCAAAACTCCAGGAGTCGCTGTGATAAGCTGGCAGCTCGTGGCGGCGAGCCTATCCTCTGCCCGCTGTCAGCACTGGGCAGAGGGGAGATCTTGCCTTTTTATTGAGAGTGCTGGCAGGGAAGCCGAGCAGCTCCCGGGGGATTATGGCTCCATTGATTGTTTTTAGTGAAGAACAGAAAAATCCACCATTAGCTCCTCCTGCCTAATTTGCTGCCCGTGGCTGCCTTTGGCCTGAAAAAGGCCCTTTTCCTGTTGTTGCTGTGGCAACCAGCTCCGCTTGCCAGGACGCCTTCGTCACATCTGCTCTGAGCCAAAGCCCGGGCAAGGCAGGGCGCTGCCCAGTGCCGGTGGCATCGCCAGTGTGCAGCAGCCCCGGACCCCGGCAGCGCTGGTGGCTGTTGGCACTGGCGTGGTCACCCTCTGCTCCCCTCCCCTCCAGGGGCAAAGAAGGTGACGAACAAGGCGACGCTGTGGTACGTGCCGCTCTCGCTAAAGAACGTGAACAAGGTCCTTGAGGTTCCCCCCATCCAGGTAGGCTGGCTCCTTGCTCCCCAAAAACCAGAGCTCATCCCCTCTGCGGGAACAGCACTAACCTGGCCCCGTCAGCACCCCTGGCTGTGCTGGTGGCTTTGCTGTCCCCATTCTTACTGGCCTTTCCTTCCAGTATGCGAGAAAGGAGCAGGAGGACGAGGGGAAGAAGCGTTATGAGGAGCAGAAGCTGGATCGTCTGGAAACTAAGCAGAGAAACGGCGACTTGATCTTCCCTGTCATCAACCCAGGTAACGCGGGTGGTGTGTGGCCTGTGGCAACGTCCCGGCGGCGCTGGGAGGCCAAACTGGTCCCCGAGGCAACTCCAGCCATCCCCGGGCACCCACGGCTGTGAGCGTGAACTCGGAACACCACGTTGGGGACGGGGATGCGATTTTGGAGCCGCAGAGGGGGAGCCAAGTGGGCATCTGCGACCCCGTGCTGGGGCCGGTGGGTGGGATGCCCTCTGCTGAAACGCATCCCTCGTGCCCTCCTGGGCCGCAGGAGCTCGTTTGGCTCAGCACAGGGGACACGCGAGTGCTGGGCAAGGGTTTGGGCGCTCTGCAGCTGCAGCCCCTCTCTGGAAGGGTTTTGAGCAAGAAGTTCATCAGCCGGCGTCTGAAGGGGAGGATGAGCTACGGGGAGGAGCTGGGGGTCATGCTCTCCCTGGGGAAACTCTGGGGATCCCTTTCCTACCGAAAGCATTGCCCTGGCTTCCGGAAATGGTGGTGGTGCTGACGGCGAGCCGAAGGGGCGAGCGGCCGGTGGCGTCCAGGACTGGCTGCAGTCCTTGGGCGGAGGCAGAGAGGTGGCATGCAGGGATCGTTGGGGGGGTGACGTGGGATGAAAGTTGCTCAAATGCTTTTTTCCCCTCTGTTCTCCCTGCTCACAGATAGGCAGACGAAAGGTAAGGCTCTGCGGGCACTGCGGCACGGGTGTCCTCCCCGAGGAGGTGATGCCGAGCGGCTCGGCTGGTTCTTCCTGCACTAAGTGCCTTCAGCTCCTCTCCTTAGACAGAAAACGCAGCCACACTTGACAGCGGTTTTCCTCCGCTGGCAGTCGGAGGGTGTGATTTCTGTCGGCTGTATTTGGTGGCGAGTCAGGTGTCACCAGCACCTGCCAGGGCTGGGGGGCGCAGGGGCCGAGATCTTCACGCCGAGGGTAAAGCATGGCTCTTTGGAGACACCACTAAGCGGCGGGTTCGGGGAGATTTGGCTGCAGCTGGTGGCCTAAGGAGGGAAAGGGTACGGCCACGTGTCTCGAGTTCCCTTCTGTTTGCTCTCTGAAAGCTTTAAAGGGAGAAATGAGCTGAGCTGGAATAAAATTGATGGGTGGGCATTGGAAGGAGGCGGCAGCCCGTCAGGTGGGGCATAGCCTCTGCTCTCAGGGCTTCCTGGGGCTGATTGAACCACTGGTTGAGACACACTTCAGCTTTGCACAAGCCAGCCCCACGTTTTCTTCCTTCAGACGGTTTAAGACCGGGGCGTACGGTGGCGTACCGGGGCTGGTCGAGCAGCTCTGACCTCCGCTTCGCTCTCTGTCTCTACCCAGAGCCGCACACCGTCGGCTACAGCCAGTCCAGCCTGATCCACCTGGTGGGACCGTCGGACTGCACGCTGCTGGGCTTCGTGCACGGAGGTGAGTGAGCGCTGCCTCGTCCCAAGGCTGGGCTGGTTTTTCCCTGGAGCAGGAGCGGGGTTTGGGAGCAACTCGTGCATGTCGGTGCTTCGGGAGGCAGCTCTGCCGCTGACGGTGCGCGGGCCCTTCTCTGCTGTCTGTAAGGTTCGGAGGTGCTTCAGCTGAGACAAAAATTGCGAATCTCGGATTTTAAACTCCAGCGTGCGGTGCCTGCAACGTGTGGCAGTGCCTTCCCCTTGGCTGGCGGTGCCCGCGGCCTCCCGGGCGGGCAGAGCAGGGCGGACGTGTGCGGTGCGAGTCCTTGTGCTGGTACCGGGGGCTTCCTGCGGTTGGGATTCAGGCTCTGGTCTGACTCCGTGGTGTAGCTTTGGTCGTGCAAAGGCCTTACCGATCCCTGCATGGCTTTTCCCCAAATCCCACCGACTTCCCTGAGACGGGACTCTGCCTCCCCCGCCCCAGGTGTCACCATGAAGCTCATGGACGAGGTTGCCGGGATTGTGGCCGCCCGCCACTGCAAGACCAACATCGTCACCGCCTCGGTGGATGCCATCAACTTCCACAAGAAGATCAAAAAAGGTATCGGCAGGTGGTGGCAGGCACCTCTCCCACGGTGCTGCATCCCAGCTCCCTTGGGTACACACTGGCAGAGAAATTTGGTCCCTGTTAGACTTGTCCTGTGCCAAGAAGTTCTGCTTAAGATGTGGCTTAAGCATGGAACACGCAGGACCCCTTGCTCCCTTCCTCTGAGCAGGAGGGGCTGCCTGCCTAACCAGCCCCTCTCCGCTCCTCAGGCAGTGTCATCACCATTTCGGGGCGCATGACATTCACCAGCAATAAATCCATGGAAATTGAGGTCTTTGTGGATGCCGACCCCTTTGTGGACGAGCCTCGGGAGCGGTACCGCGCTGTCAGCGCCTTCTTCACCTACGTCTCCCTGAGCAAGGAGGGGAAGCCCCTGCCCGTCCCACAGCTGCTGGTAAGAGCTCTCCCCGCCGGGCTATGAGCCAGCCCCTCACCTGCTCCTCCTAGGGCAGGCCCCAGCCGGCTTTTCTGTCCAATAAATCCTCTCCTCTTGAATTATTCAGCTGAAAAATATGAGCACGAATGAGCTTTTCCAGAGCGGGCTTCGGGGTGGTTTTTTGAAATTTCTTCTGGCTGAAAATTGCTGATGTGGAGACCGGGGATTTTCTCCTTTCCTGCGTTTGAGCACAGGCCGTGCGCAGGCTCTGCGCCTCCCCCTCCTCCCGTGCTGCAGACGCGCAGGAGGGGACCCCGGGCGGTGACAGAGGCCCCACACCCCCCATCCTGCTCCTCGTGGCATCCCTGCTCCAGCCCTCCTGCCTATTTTTAGCTCTCCTGATCCCGGCAGGGCTTTGCTGACACGGCGATGCTGACTAGGGGCTGTTTCTCAATGGATGTTTTACCCCGCTCGGGTCTCTTCCCGCTCTGCGCTCTTCTGCATTTCTGAGTATTTTGTCGGCTAATTACACCTTCGCTGTCAAAACCCGTATTTCATGGGGCGCAGGCTTTCCTCGAGGTTTCCTGGAAGGGGAGGCGTGCTGCCCGCCCGCCCACGCTCGCGGGGCGCCGCGTGGGAGCTGCTCTGCCCCGAGGCAGCCGCTAACGCGGGCGCCTTCGTGCGCTTTCTGTCGCCGGCAGACGGAGACGGAGGACGAGAAGCGGCGCTTCGAGGAAGGGAAGGGCAGGTACCTCCAGACGAAGGCCAAGCGGCAGGCGCAGCTGCAGCAGGCTGCCCGGCACTGATCCCGCCCCGCGCGCTCGCCGCCTTCGCCCGCCACACGTCCAGGTTCCCGTTAGTGTCGTGTCCGGTCCGTGCCGAGCCTCGCGCCGTCGCCCACCCCAGCCTGCTGCCGGACCCGCCGCGGCGGCGCAGTTGCTTCGCTGCCGATCGGTTTAGCACCGTAGACCTTGTGCTTTAGGTGGCTTGAGCGCCCCGAAAGCCTCCGGGAGCTCTCCCGGTCGCTCGCCATTCGCCTCTGGAGCCCTGTTGTCGCTGCTCAATTCCATCAGTGAAGCTCCTGCCTGTGCCGGAGCGGGGCAGAGGCGGGTGGCAGCACGAGGGAGGCGCGAGGCCACGAGTCTTTGTGATGCTGTGTTCAACTCGCCGGTTACATCCTCAAACTGCACACCAAAGCTTACGTACGATACCCGCGACGAGGAGCGCGTCCCGGTACCGTACTGAATGTCTCGGACCGTTCTGTTGACATCTCTAGGTAGTTTCTTTGTGCGCATCTTAAGTTATTGACGGAATTCTGTGGCATAAATAAAGTCTGTTGTCGTTGACTGAAATAAAATGGGTGCTGCTTTTTTTTTTTTTTTTTGGTGTGTGTGTGTCAAGCATCAGGTTTAAAAGCTTTATTCCAAAAAATGGGGCTGCTTGCCCCCTCCTGCCCTCCCCCCCCCGGTCCCCTCGGAGGCCACGAGCAGCACATGGGGCTCCCGCCCGTGTTGTTCCGGGCAGACGCCTCTTTTAACGGGGAACACAGAAAAACTTCCGCAGCCACCCCGGGACGGCGTGGGGCAGGTGCCAGCGGGAGGGAGAGGGCGGGCGGGCCGCGGCCCGGCGGGTGGCGAGGGGGGCCCAGGCCCGAAGGTTGCGGCCCGGGCCGGGAACGGCGCCCTCGCCCCTCGGAGGGGCTGTTCAGCGCGGCGCGGGGTGTTCGGCTCGCGGTATTAAACAACGACCCGAAGCAGCGCCAGTCCCGGGCCGGGGGTGACGCCCGTGCCCCGGCCGGCCCCGGCGGCGCCCCGCTCTCACCGCGGCGGCGGCCAGTGCGCCTGCGCGGCGCCGCTGCCCGGGCGAATGCTCGTGCGCTGGGCGGAGCTCTCGCGAGGGCGGTGCCGCTCCCAGGGTCGCGGCGCCTGCGCGGGGCGGAGCTCTCGCGAGAGCTGCGCGGCCGTTTCCCAGGCGACGCGGGCGGGGCGGGCGCCGCCATAATGGCGGCGGCGGCGGCAGCGGCAGCGGGTCCGCGGCGGGGGCGGCTGGGCCGGGAGGCCCGCGCCAGCCTGGCCGCCTTCCTCCTTGGGGCCTCGGTGGCGGCGCTGCCGGTGGCGCTGGGCTCCCCCGCCGCCCTGCTGGCCGCCCCCGGTCTGCGCGGCCGCTTGGCGCTCGCCCTACACGTGGCGGGCGTCAACGCGGCGCTGCTGCTGCTCTACCCGCGGCCGCTCTACAAGGTGCGGGGGGAGGCCCCGGGGAAGCTGCCCCAGGGGGTGGAAGGAGGCCCCGGGGGGCCGCGGTCGGGGGGCCAGGCCCGGGAGACATCGGGCCTCGAGGGAAGGCCGCGGTGGGGCCCGGGCTCGGGCCCGGGGGGCGGTGGCGGCGGCAGCAGCTCTCTCTCCCCTCCCTCTACTTGCAGATCGCCGTCCGGGCCTGCTTCCTGGGCTTCGCCTTCGGCTGCGGGCTTCTGCTCAGTGCCGGCCGCTCCGCCTGGCGCCACTTCGGATGGTAAGGGAAGGGCCGGGGGAGCCGGGCGGGTGCGACGGCCCCCGGCTCTGCCCAGCGTTCCCTCCCTCCCGCCGCAGGTACATGTGCTCCCTCTCCCTCTTCCACTACTCGGAGTACCTGGTGACGGCCATCAACAACCCGCGCAGCCTCTCGCTGGACTCCTTCCTGCTCAACCACAGCTTCGAGTACAACCTGGCTGCCCTCTCCTCCTGGGTGGAGTTCACGCTAGAGAAGCTCCTCTTCCCAGGTCGGCCACCCTGCCCCTCCCTGCCGCCACCCCCCCTCCCCCCGCTGTCCCCTGGCTCTGCCCGGCTGCACGTGGCCCCCCCTGGGTACCCCTGTCTGGTGGCACAGCGCTGGTGACCCCCGTGAGCTGACCCGTGGCGGCAGTGGAGGAGGGCTTTGGCGTGGCCTTAATCTCTCTGTGCTCAAAAGCCTCTCAGCTGCAGTCCCAGGGGGCGGGGGGGGCGCCCCCCTCGCTCTGACACGCCAGGCCGTCTTTGCCGTGTCGTGGGTGTTCGGCCCTTTTCTGCCAGCGCCTTTCGAGCCGCTTGGGTGGCGCAGAGAGCGACACTTCGCTGACATCTGGGTGTCCTCTTTTGACCTGGAATTAAATCAAATCAGCAAAAACTGTTGCTGTTTGCCCAGTCCAGGGTGCTGCCTTTTTTTTGTGGGCGAGGGGAGATGTTCTCCTTCCCGGCTGTGTAACAGCGGTGCAGGCTGCGGAGCTCCCCGTGCCCGGCCCCAACACCTCCGCTCAGCTGTGCTTTACGTCGGCTTTGCTCGGCACCGTGCAGCCGGGCCCTGCCTCAGCACCGGGTTCCCCTGAGGGCGACCCGCCGCGAGGACGTACGGGCTGGGCATCGGGGCTGACTCCGTGGCAGGGGGTGCTGCGAAATTTCATCTGTTTTGGCGGCGGGATGGCAGCGCCTGGCACGCTGGCTGCGTCCTACCCGTTGTCGTGCTTTGAGAGGGGGGGGAAAAGCCCACCCACAGACCCAGCCCCCCGTGACCACCTGCCCTGTGCCACGAGCGTGACCGGTGCGAACCTGTTGTGACCCGTCCGTGTTCACTTGCAGAGCTGAAGCAGATCACCTGGCTGAGCACTGTGGGGTTGGTGATGGTGATCTTCGGGGACTGTCTGAGGAAAGCGGCCATGCTCACCGCTGGCTCCAACTTCAACCATATTGTTCAGAACGAGAAATCGGACACTCATACTCTAGTGACGAGCGGGGTGTATGGGTGGTTCCGACACCCATCTTACGTGGGATGGTTTTACTGGAGCATTGGAACACAGGTACCGTGTATGACGCGCTCAGATACTTCTATCTTGTAACCCGGGTCTTTCTCCTGAAGGCTGCCCCCCGCCTCTGACGGGCTGCGAACCCGGGGAGGCCTGGGTGCGGGTTTTGACGCCTCCCGCTGGCCCACGGGGTCAGGACCCTGTGTGATCTTTGGGAAGACCCCGTCGCCTTCACTTCGGGGAACGAGCAGGGGTGGCGAGGCCGGGCTTTGAGCCAGAACGCCCTCGGAGGCTTGGGGTGTGATCCCCTGCCAGCCTAAAGCTGGGGTCCAGAGCTTCCTCCCGTCCCTGTGGCCCAAAGGCCTCCCGTCAGCGGTCGGACTCTGCCTTGCTGCTGATAAATGGCAGTCCTGTGCCGGAGGGCAAAGCCAGCTCCCTCTGAGAGCGCCCAGGGGGTAGACTGGAAGCCGGCTGCAGTCGAGCCATAACTCTGTGCTGCCTTAGTCGTGCTCGTCCTGTGGTTGGCAGTTGGTTTCGTTTCTCTGGAGAGAGCGCAAAGCCCGCTGCAGAGCAGCGCGGCCACGCACGGCTCCCCAGAGCCGGGGCAGCAGGAGCCAGCAGCTGCCTGCCAGCCGCTTCCCTCCCAGTGAGATCCCACAACAGGCGCTGGGGTTTTTTCCTTGGAGAGCGGTTCGACCTGGCAGCAAACTGAACTGAGGGGGGGTTAGTCAGCCTGGTGGGGGCAGGGGCAGCCTCAGTGTCTGGGGGGGCGAGGAGGCGCTAACGGCCGGCGTCTGTTGGCAGGTGCTGCTCTGCAATCCCGTCTGCGTGGTGGGCTACGCGCTGGCGTCCTGGCGCTTCTTCAGGGAGCGGATCGAGGAGGAGGAGATCACCCTTATTCACTTCTTCGGGGAGGAGTACCTGGAGTACAAAAGGAAGGTGCCGTCGGGTCTCCCTTTTATTAGAGGAGTCAAAGTGGAACTGTAATGCGGGTGGAAACCGGACTGGCTGAGCGAACGCCCGGCTCCAGGCGCCGTGGGGCGAGGGACGGTGCGTGGCACCGGTGCCGGCAGTAGCCCCGTGGTATTTCCCGGCTGCCCAGGAGGAGCTGGTGAAGGGCTGTGGAGCTGGGCGGCCTGCCAGGTCACTAGCGGATCAGAAGCTCGTTCGTCCTCCTAGAGATAAGTCCTTCGTTGCACATTCAGGGATCTTCCAGATATCTTAGCCTGTAGCGACCCTAGAGAGAGCCGAACCCTCCTGCCTGCAGCAGCCGAATCGTTCTGCAGCGCCTTCGGACCGATTCCCCCGCAGAACAGCTCTGCCCTCCCGCCCCCGGGCCGGAGAGGCGCCGGGCAGCGGGTTGTTCCTCTGGCATCGCTCCATTTTTAAAGCTTTTTGACCTCGCGAGCCAGGCGGCACGGCTTTCCTCTCCTTAGGCCTGATTCTGCTTGCCGGAGAGCCGGCGCCGCGGCACCGGTCGGCTCTCCCCGAGGCACCGACGTTCATGGGGAGGATTCTCCAGCTCGCCTCGTGCCGCTGGGGCCGTGCAGCATGGCAGGAGAGCGAGCCCGCTCCCTCCCTCGGCTGCTGCCGTGAATTTGGGAATCGCCGTTTCGGCTGCCGCCCCCTCTGTTCCCTCTTCCCGCTTCCAAATCGCGCTGCTTCCTATCCTGCCAGGCCTCCTCCGTCCTGCGGAGATGCCGGGATTTTGGGCTGCGGAAGAGCCGCAGCTGCCGGGCTTGCCGAGGGCTTTAGCGCTCGGGATCCTTGCCTGCTTTTTTGGGCGAAAGCTGGGATGTTGGCACGGCTAGGAGATGCTTCTAGGGAAAGTCTCCCAACGGGGGAGGAAGTTTGGCTAGCTAATGCTATTTTAAACGTGACCATTTTGGAAATGGTTCCTACTCGAGCTTTGTGGTATAACTTATTCTGTCGTTATATACCAAAGAGGTTCACTGGTTTCTTGAGTTTTACGTTATTTCTCCTAGCTGGGATGGAGACGAGTTGCTTGTCAGTTCACGCTTCGGGCTTGCGGTGTTCCTTGGTGAAGGTGCTGTGGTGTGGCTCAGGAAAGGGGGCACTGATGGAAATCGCTTTGATTTTGGGGGTTTTTATAAAAAAAAAACAAAACAAGAAAAAATATTGCCGACCTCTGTCTGGTGGTTATTTGGAGATCTCTTGGGGTGCCAGTGACGTCATCGAAACGGGAATCTGTCCCTGTACCATTCCCAGAGGGTTTTCAGGACGCTGCAGCGTGGTGCTGAGGCACGGCGTGACTCGCAGTGACCCGCGGGGCTGCGCAGCCGCAGGGAGGGGGCGAGTTCTCCGTCTCCTCACTTAACCGAGGCGGGGGCTGCCTGGTTCCAGCTGCGCTCGGCTCAACGCCTGCGCTGGTGGTTTGGCCGTTACCGTGGCTTTAGCCTGGGAGACAAGAGCGAATGTGAAGCCACGCCAGCCGGGTGGCGTGGATTTCTCTGGTGGTCCCTCGTAGGCCCCTGCCCGGGCATTTCTGTGCCCCTGACGCGCCCCCATGGGAGCTACGACCTGCTGTAGCCGACGTGCCTCGAGCCAGTTAAAAATGAACTGGGTTTTGGTAGGTGTTAGCGTGTCTGCGCTGAGCTCGCCCAAGCGCGCTCTGGAACGAGCCAAGTGGCTGTCGCGTGGGTTTGACGTGAGCTGGCGGTGGAACAGCTTCGTTCTCAAGTGGCTCCTCGCAGCCAGCGCCCCTCGACCCGGCTGCGGGAGCGTCCCGGCGCTAGCTCTGCCCCCAGCCTCGGCTGCGCGGCAGCAGGGTCTGCCCGAGGTGGGGTGCTTTGGCACCGAAAGAAAGGGACAAACTTCGCCTCAAGCAAAACCTTTGGAGCCCTCCCGGTGCTTTTGAGACCCGCAGCCTCTCTTGACCTTGTATTTTCCCCGAATCCTGTGGCTGGAAGCTCAGTGAGGAGACGGGAGCTCACTGGGTGCAGGGAAGGCGTCTGGATCCCCAGGGAGCAGCGGGAGCAAGCCCTCGCACCCCCTCGCACCCTGCCCTCCTGCGCCGCAGCCGTGGGTGAGCTGTTAAACAGCAGAGGAGCACAAGGAGCAGGGGCCTGTGTCTTCGCTCCGCTGCCTGTCGGCGTTCACGGGGCGCTCCGAGACCCTGCGGTGAGCTCCTGGCTCTACCCTACACCGGGGGGGTTGTTTTATTTTCCCCACGTTCACAAACTGTGTGGTTTTAAGAGGGGCTGGAGGCCCGTTCTGTCCAGAGCCGCAGAACCCAGCAGACACGTACACTTGCGCCCTTTTATTGCACATCTAACACAGGAGAGGGAGCGAATAAAGGCCATTATTTTCTCAGGCAAACGAAGTTGCCCCGAGGCAGGCTGTTGGTACGCTGCGTGCCCGGGCTGTGCTGTCCTGCCCTCGCTCGTGGCACGAGGCAAGGGGGCCCCGGCAGCCCCCTGCCCTCGCTCGGCACCGGGCTCTATGGCACAAGCTCCTTCTGGGCAGCGCTCTCGGCCCCGCTTTTCTGCTGGCCCCTGCAGCAGTCTTTGCTTTTTGGGGAGGGGTCTCCAGGGCCGCTGCTGGGTGTGCAGCCCTGCCCGCGGCTGGCTGGAGCCCCGTCCTTGCTGCCGGGCGAGGCGTCCCTGGGGAAGGAAGGCGCCTCGGCAGGGTCAGCGCCTGGGAAAGGGCGCAGGGGGAATTTGGCACCTGGGTGTTCGCCGTCGCCTACCTTGGCGCCGCTTCGGTGTTGTCGCAGATCTTGAGCAGCGTCTCTGCCGGCTCCTCCTTGGGCTCCCGGGGCTCCTGCAGCCTGCAGTGGGATGGGCGTGAGCCACGGCTGCGTCCCCGCCGGCCCCGAAAGCCCCCCCCGCGCCCCTCACCTGGGCTCCAGCCGCTCCTTCACCTTGGCGATGGAGCGGACGTAGGGCGCGATCTGCTTGGTGATGGTGGTCAGGCAGCTGTTCTCCTGCCGCAGCTGCAGCAGGTCATGGAGCTGGGCTGGGGGGCGAGAGGAGCGGGCTGCGGCCGCGGCTGCTCCCCTGGCGTGGGCAGGGGGAGTTCGGGGCTGGGGCAAGGGGGTTGCCAGTACCTTCGTAGATCTCCTGCTCGTTTGCCACCCGCTGGTACGTCTCCTCCCAGACCTGGAGGGGGGAGAGGGAGCCTGGCAGCGTGCTGCGGCACGGAGGGACCCTGCTGTGCCGGGACGCGCCGGCCGTACCTCCTCGAAGACGCTGCGCATCATCTCCACGGCAGAGTAGTGAGCCGCGATCTGCACGTCCATCTGCAGGGACTTCTGCAGGATCTCGCTCATGATCTCCGTCTTGATGAGCGAGTGGTGCTTGGTGAGGTCGCGGTGCAGCTCCTGCACCTGGTCCTTCAGGCCCTGGATCTCCATCTGCAGCATCTGTGGGGGCCGAGGGGCACCGCCGCGTGAGCAGCACCCTCCCGCCCCGCCCCACCCCGCCCTGCCCCGTCCCACCGCGCTCCCCACCCGGTAGGTGTTCTCGTAGTTGCGGCAGTGCTCGGCGAAGGGGGTCTCGCGCCCCTCAGCCAGCAGGACCTTGGTGCTGATGTACCGGTGCATCGTCGGCTTCCGCACCATGGGGCCGGTGGACATTTTGTCGCCGGCGGGGGGGCAGCTGGGCACCATGAGGGTCTTGGAGCATTGGCCGCCGGGGAGCCTGCACGGAGAGGGCGACAGCAGCGCGCTGCAGGCGAGCGGGGACGAGGTGCCGGGGACTGTGCCCGGGCTCAGCCCCGCCGCCTCTCACCCCCCGGGGTGCCTGGGGACACGCCAGCCCCGCACGGCCCTTCCCTCGCCCGAACACACGAGGCGCCTTGTGCCCCCTCGGAAGTCAGGTTTCTAGGGGTGCTCTGCCGATGCCCCCGGCTTCGGGGCAGCTGCGGCAGGGAGAAGGCAGGAGCCGAGCTCAGCACCCTCCGGTTTCCGAAAGGGAGGGTGCAGCTCGTTCCCTCACTGCTGGTATCTCCTGGTCCTTGGTGGATGCTGCTGCCTCTGTGCGTGTCCCCATCCTGCAGCCTCCCCACGCTCCCCACCGCCCCGGCTCCGCTGCCCCACCGCCATTGGTCCTACCGTGCAGCGCCGCGCTCCCGCTGCCTGCGCCGGAGCCAGCAGCCCCCAGGAGCTCAGCCGCCCTGCGGCGCCAAGCCCGGCTGGGGGCGAGGAGCAGTCCCCATGGGGCGGCAGCGCCCGTTTGTCCTCTCTCCAGCCGGCAGTGCCTGGCAGGGCCGGTGCTGCCGTGACATCAATGGGCCTAAATATATCCCGGGCGAGGAACGGCCGGGCACTTCCCTGAAATTCCGATAAAAATAGTGGCGGGCAAAGAGGCTGCGGCGCCGCGGGTGAGCAGGAGCTGGCCCCAGCGCAGGACCCGCGGCAGCGATGGCAGAACCCTCCGGAGACCGCGGCAGGGGGCCGGGCTGGGGAGCAGGGTGCAGGCTCACCCAGACACCCTGCTGCCAGCCCTGCCGCCCGCCCCGCTTCCCAGAAGTGTCACTTGAAGCCCCCGCGCCTGTCGTTCGTCAGCGCAGCTGTGCTCCGCGCTGTCCCCGCGCCACCGCCGAGGTGACAGGCTCAAGGGCAGCAGCGGGGGCAGGCTGGGCACGGTGGGATGCGTGGCAGGGGACACAGCAGCACGTGTGGCCCCAGCCCTGGGCGCCATCCTAGCACCTCACATGTTCGTGCCGGCGATGCCAGGACCGATGCCGCCGGCGCTGCCCACCACGGAGCGGCGGGGGCTGAGCATCAGCAGGGGCTCCAGGCAGCGGGCAAACTCGGCCCGGTACTCGCTGTTGATCTAGGGGGTGAGACGGGGGTGAGTGAGGCTGTGGCAATGCTGGCGGCCAGGGCTGCCCACGGGGCGCTGCGGGCCGGGGCTCGGCCCCGGGTGGGTGGCAGGGCCGTACCTTGCTGGTCTGGGCCGGCCGCAGGCGATGCGGCAGCTTGACGATCCTCTGCAGCCTCTCCATCAGTTGCTGAAAGGCAGCGGCGAGGCGCGGTGAGGGGTGCCCGGCACCCTGCCCGGGAGCCCGGCACCGCCACAGCGTGCACCAGCCGCCCCACAGCACCGTGGCAGGGTGCACCAGCCGCCCCACAGCACCGCGGCGGGATGCTCCAGCCGCCCCGCAGCGCCAGCGCCACTCACGTAGCCCAGGTCCAGGAACTCGGCTTTGTTGGCGGAGCTCAGGAAGGCCGAGCAGGTCACCAGGTGGACCTGTGCACAGGGGGGGCGTCACCACCGGTGTCCCCTGGGGCCGTGGCAGCCCTGCCCAGCCCAGGGCCCTACCTGCAGGGTGGGCAGCAGGGAGGCGAGGTGGGCGAGCTGCTCCTTGAACGCCTTCTCCTTCTCCTCGTGCTGGCTGCAGCAGAGCAGGGTACGGCACAGCCTTTGCGGGGCACCGGGGAGCCATCCGGCCCCAGGGCACCCCGACACACCCCAGGAGGTGGGGGACACCCCTGGGAGGGGGCTCAGCCCGCAGCCCCTCACCTCTGCACGGCTTTCAGGAGGGTCTTCTTCCTCTCGGAGAGCTGCTCCTGCAGATGGCACAGCTGCCCTGAGTCCTGTGGCCACCCCGGTCCCCTCCCGCTGCCCCGGCTCTGCTGTGCCAATGCGTGGGGCACCCGTGGGCGCAGGGGCCGACGTGCAGGCAGCTGCCCCGCACCTGCATGCGGCCGAAGAGGGAGTTGATGGCCGCCTCCTCCTCGCTGGCACTGTTGCGCACCTCCTCGATCATGGCCTTGAGGAGGACAATGGCCTCGCGCGTGGAGGTCTGCAGCTCCTTCACGGCCTGCCCGGGGGCGGCGGGGCGGCTGCGGCGCTGTGGGCAGCACCGCACCCCCACGCCCCACCGCCCCGAGACCCGCCGGCCCTGCCCACCATCACCGCCTGGTCCAGCCGCTGGCAGCCCTGCATGTACGCCGTCTCGATGTCGATGCAGTGCGCCCGGCTCTCCCTGCGGGCACTGGCATCAGGCTGCGGGGCGGGACGGGGGGCGTGGGGTGGGTGCGGGGCCAGGGCTGCTCACCCCTGCATGTCCCTGAAGCAGTTGATGCAGAGCATGGACTTCTTCTCGGTGGAGAACATGATGTAGGGCTCCTCGTGCAGTGCTGCAAGGGATGGGAGGGTCAGGCAGCTCGGCACGGCATGGCACAGCGCGGCACAGCGCAGCGTGGCACTCACGGCACTTCTTGTGGATGTCCTTGGTGCGCTTGGAGAGGGAGACGATCTCGTGGCGGGCGAACATCTTGGCCCGGTGGGTCTCCTCGCGGCACGGGGCGCAGAGGGGCTGCCCGCAGGTGTTGCAGAAGTACATGGTGTCCAGCTCCTGCATGGGGGGCGGTGGGCAGCGGCTGGCAGCAGGCACAGCCCCGGCGGGGGTCCCCTGCCCGCCCCACCTGCCCGCCCCGCTGCCCTCACCGCCTTGGCACAGCACCGGTCGCAGTTGGCGCACTGCACGTCCTCCTCGCTGTCAGCCGAGCTGTCCACCAGGAACTGCAGGAGCCGGTCCACGGGGGGCAGACCCGTGCCCCCCCTCACCACCGAGGGGTGCCTGTGGGGGCGCGATGGGGATAAGGATGGCGACACCCGCTCGGGGCAGCTGGGGGCAGCTTTGGGGACGCTGGGAGCAGCGCCACAGCTCAGTGCCAGGCTGCCGGCCGCGTGTCCCAGTGCTGGCGTCCCCCCGGGCAGGGTCTGTCCCTTACCCGCAGAGTGGGCAGCGCAGGCGGCCGTCACTGGCGCGGCCCCGCAGGCAGCTGGCGCAGAAGTTGTGGTAGCAGTCGAGCAGGCAGGGGTGCTGGTAGGGCTCGTGGCAGAGCAGGCAGACCAGCGGGTGGCAGTTGGCCTTCTCCAGCTCCGAGCAGCTCCCCAGCGGGGAGAAGATGCCACCGGCCATCTGCGGGGCAGAGAGGGGTACCCTCGCGCCCCGCTTCAACCCCCTGTGCCCGGGGGGGCCCAGTGTGGCACCGCTTCGTGCGAGCACTGTGGCTGCCGCGGAAAGGACGAACCTGCCCCGCCGGGGCCCGCGAGCTGCCGCCTATTTTTAGGTTATGAGCAGCGCGGCACGAGGCTGCCCCAAACGCGCCCCTTCCCCCTGGCACCGCGGGCTGGGGGCGGCAGGGCTGGGGGGGTGATGGCCCCGCAGCGGGGTGTCCCCAGAGCAGGACCATCCCCTGGGATGGGGTGTCCCCCGCAAAGGTGCATCCCCTGCAGCAGTGTCCCCCAGCACGGGCATGGGGGATCCCCTAGAACTGGGTGTCCCCCAGGAGGGAGCGTCTGCTGCGATGGTGCGTTCCCTGCCCTGCGATGTCCCCTACGATGGCAGCCTGGCAGCGAAGGCGGCCACCTGCCCCACACGCTGGGGAGCCCCCATCCCGGTCCCCGGCACCGGGGGCACCGTGGTTGGCGAAGGCTTTACCTCTCCCCGTCCGTAATCTGGGGGATCGGCCGTGCTGTGCCGAGTCGAGCCGTGCCGCCGCTCCCGGCTGGAATGAGAGCGATGCCGAGGCGACAGGGCCTGGCCGTCCCCGTGACGTGGGGCCCCTGGCACTGCCGGGCGGCTGCCACGCCGCGGCCCAAAAATAGCCCCGTGTTCTCCTCGGTGCCCCGCGGCAGGGACGGCCCTCGGGCTGCGGGGACGTGGCCACCCGTGTGGCCCGGTGGTGGCCCGCAGGAGGTGAGGGTGCACCCCACCAGCAGCACGGCACCCCGGCGTGCAGGGGTGGTCCCGCGGGCAGTGCCGGGGTGCGGGGACGTGTCCACCCCATGGGCAGCTCAGCCCCCCGGGGTGCGGGAGGGCTGATGTGGGCAGTGACCGGGGTGCGGGGACATGTGCTCCCCGCGGGCAAGGGGGCCCCCCGGGGTGCAGGGGGACCTCACGGGGTCCCCCTGGGCTCCAGAGAGGCCCCTCGGTCCCTGTCAGACCCATCCCCGCTGCCCTCGGTGCCCCCCCTGTTCCCGGCGCCCCGCCAGGCCCCGCCCCCTTCTCCCAGGCCCCGCCCCCTTCTCCCAGGCCCCGCCCTCACTCCCCGCCCCAGAACCCCGCCCCCCCCACGCTGCCCGCCGCGCGCGTGCGCCGCCCAGCCAGGCAGCACTATGCGCTGGCGGAGCAGTCAGAGTGGTGCGTGGGAGGGGCCGGAAGTCATCGACTCTCTCAGCGGTCGTCTGGCGTGGCCTGCGCGCGGCGCGCGGCCCGGCGGCAGCCTGCGCGCCGCCCGGCGGCGGCGTGGGCGCAAGCGGTGCGGAGGTCGACGCGTGCGCTCTGGCCGCCCGAGGGCGCTTCCGCGCATGCGCGCGGGGCGGCGCTCCCTTTTTGCCCCTTCGCTGGAGCCGCCATGGCGCCCGTGGTGAGTCTCCGCCGGCGGCGGGCGGCCGGGCCGCTCCTCCCCCGCCCTTCCCGCACGGGGCCTGCCGGTCCTCCGCCCCTCCCCGGCCCCGTCTGTCCCGGCGCGGCCTCCTCCGGCCCGGCGCGGCCCGGCCTGGGCCTGCGCGTGGGTCCGGGCCTCCTCCGGGGGTGAGCCTGGGCCTCCACCGGGCGCAGCCCGCCAAGTGGGATCGAGGGGAGGGGCGGCCGTGGGGCCCCTTTCCCTCTCCCCGCTGCCCGGATCGTGGCCCGGACCCCTTCGCTTCCCTCTCCCCGCTGCCCGGAGCTCGGCCCGGTCCTTTTACCTCCAGCCTGGAGCTCGGCCCGGCCGCCTCCCTCCTCCCCGCTGCCCCGGGCCCGTTGCCGGGAGCCGGTCCCTCACGGCTCTTCCTTTCCCCCTGCTGCAGAAGAAGCCCGCAGCGAAAGGTGGCAAAAAAAAGAAGCAGGTGTTGAAGTTCACCCTGGACTGCACCCACCCGGTGGAGGATGGCATCATGGACGCCGCCAACTTTGTGAGTGCGGGGCGTCCCCGCCGCCCCGGGGGCAGACGGGATGGCCCTCCTGCCCCCCTCCCCCCCCTCCCCCCGGGCCTTTCTGGGGGGAGGGCTGCTGGCTCCGCTCCCAGCATCATGCTGATCAGCAGAGCCCCAGCAGCCCCCACCTCCGTTCCTGCCCCTCGCCACGGCGCAGCGTAAAAGCCTGCGCCGCCGAGAAGCACCGCACGGGCAGGGGGAGCTCGGCTGTGCTGGCGGCCACGGGGCGTTCGTTGGTTTTAAACCCTCGGTAGTTACAGCGCAAGCTTTTTCCCTCCCCACCGGACACTTATTGCCCTTCATCCCTCCCAGGGTGGGTTTTGTTACGTGGCGAGGGCAGGGAGCTGCCATGGGGTGAGCTCGTTTCATTCCACCCATGCTCGAGGGCGGGTCGGAAGCGCGGGGCTGCGGCATCCTGGGAGGGTCCTAACCCAGCCGTCCCTTCGCCGGCTGCCCCTCGTGTTCCCACCTCGCTGAGAGACCCTCGTGCACGCGTAGGGCTGCGTGGGCCGGTTGGAGGAGCTGCGGAAGGCGCTGGCCGGCTCGGAGCTGCCTGCCCCGCTGTCCCCGGGCAGGATGGCGCTCCTGTCTCTTCCCCAGCTCTGAGCAAAGAGCCGCAGCGCCAGGCAGGAGCGAGCCGGGGGGGGGCCGTGCCCGGCGGGAGCCGGTGGCCCCGGCTGAGCGGTGTCGTCGCTCTCTTGCAGGAGCAGTTCCTGCAGGAGAGGATCAAGGTGAACGGCAAGGCGGGGAACCTGGGCGGGGGCGTGGTGACCATCGAGAGGAGCAAGAGCAAGATCACGGTGACGTCGGAGGTCCCGTTCTCAAAGAGGTGAGGGGGGAGGGGCAGCCCCGTGTCCCCGGGCTGCCGCTGCAGCCGCGGTCGGTCGCTGCCGTCGGCCCTAGGCGGGGGATGGCCGGTGCTCAGCCGGGAGCCTGGCGGGCAGGGGGGCCCGGCAGTGACTAGGTGTCTCGGTGCAGGGGTCGTGCAAGACCCTCGCTTCAGGGCTGCCTGATGCTCGGTGTGCTGGGTGCTGTTCCTGAGTGATCTTTGGGGTCTATACCCCCGCCGGGGGGGCGGGCGGCAGGGGAGGACACGCGGCCGAAAGGATGAGGAGGGCGGCGTTGAGCGGTGGATCCACCGCGAAGCTCTTCCGCTCCCGTCCTGCCGGCCTCCTGCCCTCCCGCTGCCTCTCGGGGCTGCCTCTCCTTCGGGGGGCTTCAGGGGAGGGGGGTTTGGCCGTGGCGGAGCCGGCGTTGTGGGGCGGCTGGAGGTGTAGGGCGGTGGGGAGAGGGGAACCGCGCGTGGCCTGGGGACGGTGCCCTGCTCTGAGCACCCGTGTCTCACCCGACGTGGTTTCTCTGTCGGTGCTGCCGTCCCAGCGGCGTTGCACCGGTGCTGTGGAGATGCGGCACTGCGGTCGCAGCCTGGAGGGTGACGGGGCCGGGGGGGAAATGGTGTCCCAGGCCCCGTGTTGCGGTGTCGCCGGCGTGATTTCCCCGGTGGTGGCGTTTCCAGGCCGAAGCTTTGCCGGGACGCGCTGGCAGGGACGCGGCGCTCCTGGGAGAGGTGGAAGCTGGCGGGGACGGGGGGGGTATGTGTTCTCCAAAGCGCCCCCACGGGGGGGGGTGTCGCAGGGGGCAGGTTTGGGGGCGCAGAGCCGCTTCCCAGCCCCGCTTCTCCCCGCAGGTACCTGAAGTACCTGACCAAGAAGTACCTGAAGAAGAACAACCTGCGCGACTGGCTGCGCGTGGTGGCCAACAGCAAGGAGAGCTACGAGCTGCGCTACTTCCAGATCAACCAGGACGAGGAGGAGGAGGAGGAGGAGGATTGAGCCCGCCCGCCGCCCCCCCCGCAGCCATTTTGTACAGTTTTGCGTTCCTGGAATAAACGTCGGGGAGAGTTGTTGCTACCCCGCGCTGCGCTGCCGCCCGGGGCCGGGGGGGGCTGGCTGGTTTTGGGGGGGATTTGGGGCTTTTCGGGGAGCGCCGGGGCTGGAGGCGGGAGGGGGCGGGGCTGGGGGCGCGGCGCGCGAGGCAAGGGAACGTCACGGGGGGGGGCGTGGCGCGTCGGCCGCCATCTTGGCGCGGAGCGGCCGCGCCCGCCGCTACGGCCCCGCCGCTCGGCCCCGGGGCGGGCCGCGCCGCCGCCGCTGCTGCTGCTGCCGCCGCTGCCCGGCATGCGGGGGCCGGCGGCCGGCCGGGAGCTGCTGGACGACGCGGAGAACGAGGAGGACGTCTCGGGTAGGCGGCGGGCGGGGGGCGCGGCGGCGGGGGCCTTCCCCTGAGGCGCGGCCCGGCCCCGGGGGCAGCCGGCCTCGCCCTCCCGGGGCGGTCTCCGCCGGGCGCTGCTCCTCCAGCTCGGTCCCCGTTTATCCCGGAGCGTCACACGAAGGGGCGGCGGGGCCTTCGCGGCGGCCCCGGCGAGGGGGGGGGTGTGACCGGGCGCTGGCAGCTCTCCGAGGCCCGGGTCTGTCGCCGGGCCCTCCCGGCCCGGGCACCCCGCGCCTGCCGCCGTTCCCTCCCGGAGCGGCGCCGGGGGGCGGCCCCGGTCCCGCCGCGGAGGCGCACCTCTCCGCGCACCCTTAAAAGCCGGTTCCCCTCCGGGCTCCGAGCCCAGCGGAGGGCCGGCTCCGAACCGGGGGGCCGGGGGCTGTGTGCGGGGCGGGGGTGGGCTCCCGGCGCTGCCCGGCTCCTGCCCTTCTCGGTGGATTCCGTGGAGCTCGGGCACCCGCCTTGCTGGGCGTTAAAGCAGCATGCTGGGAGTCGAACAAGAGAGATGTCCAGCGGCTCTGGGGTGCTGTCCTGTATAAGCTCAGAAATTAAAAATGAAAACGCTAACGTAGGCCTTAACGAACTGCATCAACTGGACAGGATGAAGGGGCTCGCTGGCGATGGCGGGAAGGCGAGGGCGTGTGTTGGGGTTGCTGCCTCTGCCCGGGGCTGGGGTCCCTGAGCTGGCCCACGCAGCCCAGCCGGGTGCCCGTGGTGCTCCCCAAGCGCGGAGCCGTGGCAGACCAACCTCCTGCGAGCCATGGCACGCGTCTTGCACGCGAGGCCTTCCTCTTCCTCCTTCACCTTCCATTGAATCTGTGTCAATGGGCTCTGCTTGGAGATCTGAAGGGTGGAAGCCTGACGCTCCCTACCCACCTGCGGACCCGGATCAGTAAGAGCTGGCAGCATGGGGCGTCCCCTTCCCCCGTGTCCCAAGACTGCCAAAACCTTGGGTGCTTGGGGGTGAGCGGCAGCAGGCGCTGGGCACGAGAAGCATCAAGGCCGGGCTCCCTCGAGGGGCGGCAGTGGGTCAGCTGCTGGCACGACGGTCCCTGGGAGAGGCTGTGGGGCTCGTTTCGCTGCCTGGTGCTGCCACTCGGGTGTGCTCCTCTGTGAGGATGAACGCGGGCGCAGTGTCCTGCGTGCCTGTGCAGTCCGTCCGTGAGAGCTGTCCCTTTTGTCCCCAGAAGAAGATGATGGGGTGCTGGAAGGACTCGATGAGTTTTTCGCAGAAGAGCCGGTGGCTGTGCAGAAAAAAAAGAAATCCAAGAAGCTGAAAGACGGCAAGGCTGCCAAAATCAAGAGGAGGAAGAAGGAGGTAACGCCGTGTGCTCTCACACCGGGCTGGGGGGCTCCTCTCGGCCGTGATGCAGAGTCAGGCTGCTCAGGGTGCTGATGGCTGCTGGAAGCACCTCTTGGGTGTCTGTGGGTGGGGAAAGGGGGTCTTACCGTGTGTTCCTTTGCTGAGCAGGTGCTCTCCTGGCACTGGGAGGGGACCCAGAGCCAGGGCAAGAGTGGTTCTTGCCCAGTTCGGGGGCTCTGGGGTGGAAATCTGCCCTATGGGTGGTCCGTGGTGAGCGGCTGGGGGGAGAAGTGGCCACCGTGCCTGCTGGCAGTGATGTGGCTGCCCAGCCCCTCGGGAGGGGCTCGGCTGTGGTGTGTGCGGTGGTACTGTCCACCCCTGTTTGTGGGAGCCGTGCTGCAGTGCAGCACCTCCTTGAGGGTCTCCAGAGGCAGGCAGTAAACCTTTCCATCGCATCCTGGACCGCTGTGGCACCAGGGGCTCATGTTTCTGAGCAGGGCGATACGAACCGCTGCCCTGGGGGCGTGCCAGGCAAGGCTTGCAGGTTTCTGCGGATGCTGGCGTCAGCTGTGCTCGTGGAGGGTGTGTTGCAAGTGAGACAGTGTCAGGGCTTCTAGGGTTTGGCACGTGGAAGGGCTGCTGGGCCTTCTGTAGGAAAACAAAGACAAGGTGCCCTGTCCATGAGGATGAGGCTGTCCCGAGACTGCGCTGGGGGGCTGCTGGCTGGTCAGCAAGGCCAACCGGCAGTGCCTGTGCTCTGCCGGGGCGCATGGCTCCGGCACGGCGCAGTCCCGGAGCTGGGCTCGCTGCCATGTCGTGCCACTCGGGCTCTGCCTCTGGCTCTGCCACCCCCGGGCAGCGCTGGACGTGAGGGCGGGAGCAGACATCTGGTGCGCTGGCCCTTTTGCTGATGGAATGCAAATAGGCTGCTGAGAAGAAAGGGCGAACAGTGGAGGTTCTTCGGCCCCCTTCCTTCCCCAGTGATGCTGGGGAGAAAAGTCACACATTGAGCACAATTAGACCCATCCCTGCCCCTTCCCCTGCCAGCCAGGGCTGAGCGGGGCTGCTGTCGGCCAGCCGTCGCTGCTGCTCCCCCTGGGATCTGTAAAAGCAGCTTGGCTGGTTGAGGCAGCGCGTTAAAGTGCTTTTGCTATTGATGGGAGCACGATGAGCTGCTGATTTAGAGAAGGCTGATTCCACCCTGCACTGCGTTCCCTGCCAGCCTTTTGCAGAAGTCGTGGCCCCAAGGAAGCTTTTTGCCTTCGTGGCCATGGTGATGCTCTTCTCTTTCTGCAGGCACCACACAAAGCTGGCTCAAGGCCCTCTGCCTCTTCCATCCTTGGACATGTGTTTTTTTTTTCCCTATGCTGCTTTTCTGGGGGTGGATGAAATAAAACCCCATGGTGTTTTCACCTCTGTTCATGCTCTGCCAGTGCTGGCCTGCCTGAGCCCACCAGCAACGTGTGCAGCTTGGGCCGAGTCTGGCTGCTGCCTTACTGGGGGTGGGGAGAAACTGATGGGTTGAACATGGAGTGCGCTTGTTTTTTTTAATTAATGCCTTGCGTGGGCAGCGCTCACCAACCTTGTTTCCCCCTGTGGGAGACGGTTCCCTCATCCATCAAACCAGCGAGAAGCTGGTGCTGTAGCTATTGGTAGGCACCGAGCAGCACCCAGGCTGCGTTTTGGGATGAGGAGAAAAAAGACAGGGGGGATCTTGAACGGGGCTTCCTTTTGCTAAACTCCTCCTCGAGAGTTTGGTGGGGTAAGTGGACGTTCCCCCGGCTGGGGGAAGGTGGGAGCGAGGTGCAGGCCTGCGGCGCGGGGCCACGGCTGACTGACGCCCTGCAGCCCCCCGCGGTCCAGAGCGCTGCCGCGCCGCGCCGCGCTTGTGCGGGAGTTGGCCGCCGCGGAACCCGCTCGGTGCGGGGCGACGCCGGCGGCCGCCCTGGCGCGGGAATCGGTGCGGCGGGACCCCCGGGAAAGCAGCCGGGCTGCGGTTTGAGCCGCGGCGTGTGGGGGCGGAGGGCCTTGTCGGAGCGGAGAGGGGGAACGTCAGCCCGTGCTGCAGCGGTTGCCATGGCAACCCGGTGTTCCGTGCCGGATGACGACGGCCGTTTCTCACCCCGCCGAAGGGAAGGCGGGACCCGGCGGGGCGGGGCGGGGCGGGCGCTGTCCGCGGTGCTGAGCCCCGGCCGGGCGCTGTCCGCGGTGCTGGGCCCTCCCCGGCGTGCTGGGCCCGGGGCCGGGCAGCCCTCCACTGAGCTCTTGTGCTCTTGAGGGGTCCCGAGCACCCCGGGGGGGACAGGGGGGTGACCCAACACCCGCGTCCTCTCACAGGGTCGCTGGGGACCCGAGTGCTCCCCGCGGCACCCCTCAGGATGGGGGTGGGGGTGCTGTCAGGGCTGTGCAGCGGGCCGGTGTTGCTCTCCCAGGTGCAAACCGAAATGACGCCTGGCCGGTCTCCACTCTGGCTCTGCCCATCTGAGCCTGCTCCCTCCTGACTGCGGGGAAGCAGAACGCCTCCGGCAGCCACCCAGCGCTGGCTCACCTCACTGCTGGAGCGGGGTGTGACCAGGTCTGCACCGGAGACGGGAGGGTTCGTGTGGCCGCCTGTCTGTCAAAGTGAGGGAATTCCACCGGGCTCACCTGACCGTCCTCTCGTGGCCCCTTCAAGACTGTGCATCCCCCAGCACTGGTTTGTTCATGTGACAGCTGGAATCCTCCGGCAGTCGCACGGTTCTGCTGCAGCACATAGCGCCCACCGGGGCAGAAAAAGAAAACGGCAACAAAGCAAAACCCTAGCGTGGTGCTTGTCTCCTGGGCTGAAAGATTGCATGTGTCTAAAGAGATCTTCTCTTCCTTTCCTTCAGGTTCTTAGCTGTTCACATGGTGGTAGAAGAATGCGACGTTTTTCATGTAAAACATGTATAAGCAAGCACAGGACAGAACATTATATATTACCTGTGTTATATCAATCAAAAATGTTGCCCAAGTGTTGCTTATCTGACAATTTGGGACCTTTTAGCAGAGCAGTTAGCTGCCTCTCGGAGTTGTTGCTCCTTGGTTTAGCACCCAGCTATTTCTAATGTGCACGGTCACTTGGCTTGCTGTCTGTTGGCTTTCTGTGTGTACTGCTGCTCGCCAGAGTGGTGCCTGGGTGCTGCGTTATTGCGGCGTCTGGGCGCTTCCAGAGGAGCACGTTACAGTGTGGAGGCAGAGCAGGCATCTATCTGCACGGCTGTGGCTCAGCGTTGCTTCTCTTGCTGCCCTCGGTGAACAAGTCTTGAGGCAAAAGCATGAAGGTTCCATTCCATACCTTGGCCTAGACAAGCTGTCACAAACAGCCATGTTGCATGATCTCCTTTTGTGTCTGGGGCTTCCAAAGGGCGTGGGTTGCCCTGCGTGAGCAGGGAATGGCTCTGTGTACGGGTGGGGACTTGGGGCGGAAGTTGGCTGGGGATCACGGAACTGCCCTGGAGAAATGCTTCCAGGTAAACCAAGGATTTCTTTCTGGCTGTGCCTCCTGGGGTCAGGTGCATCTTGCTGTTCCCAAATCAGATTTCATGGTGTTTACCCCCAGCCCCGCAGTGTCACGGCAGAGTTATTTGTTCGAGGGAGGGTTGACTTTGGCTGGTGACAACAGTTGCTTCGTGCTGGCTGGGAGGGTTTGTTGGAGGAGAGTGGAGGGGGGGGCAGGCCCTGCTCTTTCTCCACGGTCGCTTTGTGTTTTAGGGGAGCAATGATGAAATGTCAGACAACGAAGAGGAGATTGACGAGAAATCTGAGAGCGAAGGGAGTGACTATTCCCCCAATAAAAAAAAGAAGAAAAAACTGAAGGACAAGAAGGAGAAAAAGCCAAAACGGAAGAAAAAGGATGAAGAGGAAGATGACAACGAGGATGGAAGTCTAAAGGTACCAAAGATTTCTTTACCCTGAGCTGGGGCAAGAGCATGAGACCTCGGGGTGTGGCCAGATCCCTGAGAGTTGCCTTGTTCAGAACCGAGCTGTGTTTTCTGGCCAGTCACCCTGTGCTGGTGGCTGAGTTCCCTTTGCATGAAGCGTGGCAGCGTAAGCCAAGCACTCCCCTCGGGCTGGGGATTTAGCCACGTGTTGATGTGCCAGCGTGTTTTACTCAGGATGGGGGCCTAGCCAGGTAGCTTGGATCTTCTGGCAGACGGCAGCTCCTCAGTCTGAGGCAGCTTGCCTTCTCGGATCGCCTGCCTGCATCCCGCCAGCAGCAGATTCATCACGTCTGTCCTCTGGACGCGATGACAGAGAGTGGCAGAGCAGCTCGTGCTGGGAGAGGGTGGCCTGGGGGTTTTGTGAGACGCTTGCCCTGGGTGTGGCAAGGAAGAGATTGCAGGTGAACGACTGGGGGAGGGAAGGCTGTATGATCGTGCGTGCAGAGGGCAATTGGGTTTCTGGGAGCTGTGAAACTGGCCAAGGCTTTGGGTTGTGTTACATGGTGTGGGGAGCGTTCAGGTGGTGCCACGTTAATTTGCTCCTTGGAAGCGTGTGCAGCATTAGTTTGTGAAGCACTTGCACACGCTCTGTTTTGTAAATCACAGAAACGAATCCCTGCGTGTCGCTGACAAGGGGAGGGCGTTTGGTACGAAGCACGTGACAGACCTGGCTTTGTGCTGCTCGTCTGCAGAGCCACAGTCGTTTACCTTAATGATGTCTCTAAATTTGCAGGAGCCCAAGAGCTCGGCCCAGCTGATGGAGGAGTGGGGCCTCGATGACGTAGATTACGTTTTCTCAGAAGAAGATTATCACACGCTGACTAATTACAAGGCTTTCAGCCAGTTCCTCAGGTAGGAAGCTAGGTCTGGCCAGGGCCTTGTGTGGTGGTTGAGGTTTGGGCGTTGCTCAGTCCAGTGGGTGAAGCTGTGAAGTAAATTCTGCATCAGGAGCTCCTTGTGGCTTCTCCTCACCCGACTCAGTCCTCAGGACTCTGTTTTAATTGCAGGATTGACTGGAAAACAGCTGAAGTGTTTGTCTCTCCTCTCCCTCTCTCCAAAACCCCATTTTTGTGCACTTATTTGAAAAGTTTTGTGACAAAAATTAACAGGAATGAACTTTTGCTTGCACTGCGAGCCATCCAGAGCACGACAGGTATTTTGGGGAAAGGCGGTCTTTGAGGAAGCTTAGGTCTGCTCCTTTATGTATATCTACTTGTTTCAGAAAGCTCTGGTTTCTGCTGCCTTTCCAGTGGAGCTGCTGCCAGTGGGGCACAGCAACCCCCTGCTGTGAGCCGCACACCACTGGTGTGTCTCTTGGGCTGAGGTACCAGCCCGCGCCGAGCAGGAGCAGCGACGCCTTTCTGTTAACGCGTGGTTCTCCCGCTCCCCTGCCCTTCAGGCCTCTGATCGCCAAGAAGAACCCCAAGATCCCCATGTCCAAGATGATGACCGTGCTTGGTGCCAAGTGGCGAGAGTTCAGTGCCAACAACCCGTTCAAGGGCAGCTCGGCGGCCGCGGCGGCGGCGGCCATTGCTGCAGCTGTGGAGACCGTCGCCGTCGCCCCGCCGCTGGCCGCCAGCCCCCAGCAGTCTGCCGTGCCCACCGTCGTCAGGAAGGCAAAGACCAAGGAGGGCAAGGGTAGGTGCAGCCGCGGTGGGCTGAGCCGGGGGCTGCTCTCACCGGTGGCGTACAGCCTGCCTGCCGGGCCTGCAGAGCTGGCCGGCCGCGTCCCCAGGCTGGCAGAGGTGGCGAAGCATCTCCGGGCAGGAGACGTGCTTCCGCAAACCGGGAGGCGGAGGTGGCGCCAGAGGCGTGTCTGCAGCGCCCGCTCCCTTGCAGAGGGGGCTGCGGTTTGTGAGCTGTGCCAGGGCACCCTGGAGCGTGGGCAGTTTGGGGCCATGAATGCTCAGCTTTGTTCTTGGATCTTCATAAGCGATTGGGCCGTGTATTGCTGTGCCGTCCTCTCTCCTGGGGGATTCTTCAGGGCTGTAAAGCCCTCCAGAAACCAGCAGTATCCTCAGAGTCTGTGTCCAGGTTGAAGAGCGTTTGTAGGTTAGCATGACTAGGGCAGCGGTGTGTCGGCAGAGCGGGTACAGTCTGGCCAGGTGAACGTGCACCGTCTGGCAGTCAAGCCAAGTGCTTTGTCTCTGAGATGGCGGGGAGTTCAGTGATGGAAAGGCACTGGCATAAGGCTGCAGCTTTCTTTCGGAATAAAGGGTTTGTTCTTCTAGCCGTTGGGTGGAAGGTGACTGTCTCCAAAGCCCGGTTGTGATCTGCAGTAGCTCCTCTGGAGATAGTCTGATCCGTACTGAAAGGGGTCTCCTGCTGTCAGCATTGTCCGTTTCTGACAGCAGGTTGGTGCTGCTTTCCCCACGCTGGGAAGGGGCCGTGCAGAT
This sequence comes from Leptosomus discolor, assembly GCF_034619465.1. Classification (NCBI taxonomy): domain Eukaryota; kingdom Metazoa; phylum Chordata; class Aves; order Leptosomiformes; family Leptosomidae; genus Leptosomus; species Leptosomus discolor. The sequence goes on along the minus strand of NC_141410.1, from coordinate 11,040,653 downwards.
TGCTGTGGAAGCTGGGCAGCAGTGGGAGAGGGAGGGATCTCCCTTGGTTCGTGTCATGCTCCTCCTCGGGAAGGTTGCTGTTCTGACGGTGCAGTCGTCGGTTCCTGGTGCCTCGAGAGGTTTGGAACGAGCGGCTCAGCGCTGGCAGCTGACCCAGACCGCAGCTTGCACCCGCCTTCCTCCGCGGTGGCTCAGCGCGGTGTTCCTGCCCCGCCACGGCCGCCTCTTTGCTCCCCACCTTGCGGGCCCCTGAGCCCGTACTCAATATTCGCAGCCCCGCGGCCCTTCTCCTGCATCCCGGGGCAGGTGCTTTCCTCCTCTGATTCTTCAAGAGTGCTGGGTCTGGCCTTGCAGCCTTTTGCCCCGCAGGACGTGCTCTGTGGTCCACTGCCCTGCTCCCCGTGGTCCCTGGTGCTCGCTCATCTCCCTGTAAATCCTGGGGTTGGGGTGGGGGTGATTTGGGGGACAGCTGTTTGTGCAGTACCGAACAAGCCTTCTGTTTCTCCAGGTCCAGGCGTGCGGAAGAAAATCAAGGGCACCAAAGATGGGAAGAAAAAGGGGAAGGGGAAAAAGATGGCAGGCCTGAAATTCCGGTTTGGAGGAATCCCCAGCAAAAGGAAAAAGGGCTCCTCTGTAAGTACATGCCGCCTTTTTGTGGGGGGGTGCAGCAGGGGAACGCTGGGGCGAGCCCTCTCCTGGAAGCCTCCCTCCTGTAGGGGGTGTCACAGCCTCGTTGGTGTCCCTCTGCGAGGCACCAGTCTCCGATCGGCACGTTCGTTCGTCCCTTTGATAGGGAGCTGACCCAGGCTCGGATCGGTAGGCACCACGTCTGGGCACAATTTCTGCTGAAATCATATAACCACGTTTACGTTCAGCAATGAGGTTGTAATTCCATCATTTCAGATTTCATCTGCAAAGGAACTCTTCAGAGCTTGCACTCCAGCTGAACCGTACGTCCAAGAGAATTATCGGATGCTTTAATTACATTAGCATAGCCTGCTCTGGGCATCTGGGATCCTGCAGCGTAGCCCAGGGGTGCCAGAGCTTCCCAGCACAGCAGCAGGGCTCTGCTGCAGTTCGTATGTGTGCTCTTGTCAGCACCCGGGTGTCAGGCACGTTCTGAAGAACAGCAGAGCAGCTTAAAGAATAAATCTCTTAAATAACTGTTGAACAGGGGTGGAACTCTTGCAGGTCTTGATCAAAATCCCGTTAGTTCACCCTTGCTGGAGCTCACTGACTCGGCCAGCTCTGGTTCACGTAACACCGCCCGTTGGTCGATCCCTCCGTGGGTCAGGGGCGGGAGCCAAGGAGCGGTGCCGGGCAGCCGCTCGCTGCTGCCTTTTGTCAGTGGCCCATCACGAAGAATTCATCCCCTCTCCGGGTGCGCTCCAGATCTGCCTGTTCGTCTTTCCGAGGGTTCCAAAGAGCTTGGGCTTGCTCCTGCAGCTGGAGCGCTAAGCCCCCGATTAACGGGGTGCAAATCGGGGATTTGCGTGCATAAGGCTCCGGAATAAGAATCCAGACATGCTTGTGGGTTTTGACGCCACTGGATGCCGGGCCTGTTTAGCTCCTTTCACCTTACGAGGAAGGTCAGGCATGAATGCCTACGTGCAGGCCCACAGACGGGCTGACACCAGCTGAAACGGGTGTCGAGAAAGGGAGCAAAGTTCTGCCAAGCAGCGACACAGGGGCCCCTGACTGCACAGGAGCGGGAGCAGGGGGTCGTGTCCCCTCCCTGTCTCTGTTTTGGGCGTCTGCACCCGGGATAACATGGTCACGGCAGCGAGCTCTTGCAGCTGAGCGATGCCTGCGAGAGGCCGAGCCTTCCCCAACGTGCCTGGCCAGCCGCATGACGCCGTGGCTCCGCGCTGTGTGCCAGCGGGGCCGGCAGGCTGTAGGGGAAACCCAGAGCCCACCTCGTGTCAGGGAGGCCGAGCAGGGACTTGGCCCGTTGAATTATAGATTTTAAACGTGCCCTGAGATCTGCTCGGTGATTGCACACCGGTGCTGTGAACTGGACAAGCTGCCCCTGTGCCGAGCAGTGCGAGGTAATTGCCTTCAGGCGCCAGTGATGCCCAGATCTGCACTTGCTGATCTGACAGAAGAGATTCCCCTGATGCCTAACGCCTTGTGACACGCTCAGTGGAATGGGTGGTGCCCTGGGGAGCTCGGCCACCCACCACATGGGTTTATGTGGGTCTTTGGGGGTTTGTTCCTCTGCAGAGTGGTGTTCTCTGGGAGCGACTGCCGGGATGCCAGCGCTCGGACTGTGTGTGCTTTGCTTTTCCCCTCTGCAGAGCGAAGAGGAGGAACGGGAGGAATCTGACTTCGACAGCGCCAGCATCAACAGCTCCTCAGTGCGCTCCGAGTGCTCGGCTGGCCTGGGGAAGAGAGGGAAGAGGAGGAGAAAGAAAAAGAGGAGTAGGCCATCCTTTGTACTCTGTGCCTGTTCTGTTCGGATTTCCCCTTCAGGTGGTGCTTTCCTGGCCTTGGCAGCTCCAGGCCCTGTCTGGCGCTGGCTCGGTGGGAGAGGATGTGGTTGTGCTCATCTGTGTGTGTGGAGTGCGAGGGGCTTTCTTGGTGACCAGGCTGTGCCGCTGATGGGTTCGTGCCTGCCAGAAGGCAGTGGGCAGATCCTGCCGCGGGGCGCCGGCTTGCCCCCGTGGTGCCGGTGGAGCAGCTGCTGGCAGGGCTTTTCCCTCGGCCCGCAGCTTTCCCTCCGGGCCTCTCTCTCTCCAGCCATCAGCCACCGCGTGGGGCTCGTCTGCCCCCGAGCCAGCTCCGTGTCGCCGCTCGGAGTTGCTTTGGGAGAGCCGTGGTCGCGGTGCTCTGCCCTGCCGCGGTGCCGCGGCTCGCAAAGCCCCCCTGCCCCGCCTTGCTGCGGCTCCCAGCCCCCCAGGGCGGCTGAGCCCCCTGCCCGCCCCAGGACCCTGCCTGCGCTTTGGGCACTGGGGTGTGGCACGGGCAGCGTGGGCAGCTGGCAGCCTGCCTGCACGTGTGATCCCGCCGGGATTTGTCCCCTAGCAGCAAAGATCCAGAATTTGTGGGGCTTCCAGGGAAGTGATTTTCTGACGAGCAGCCCCTGGAGAGATGCGGCTCGTGGCCAGCTCCTGGCGGAGCAGGGCAGGCTGCGGGCGAGAAAGCGTTAAGACAAGGGACGTTCTGTGTGCGTGAGAGGTGCAGTCAGGCAGGGCAGGCGGTAGGTCTGTGGTAGCCATGTAGGAAGAGGGAGGCACGCCAGCAGCGCGTCTGCCGGGGTCTCCCCGCGGCTGCGTGGCCGTGTTTGTGCGCGCACTTCTTCGTCCCTTCCCTGGCGGAGGGCTGCGGGTGGACTCTGCGCGGTGGCAGCTCCATCCCCTTGCTGCCCTTGAGAGCAGCTCCCTGCGCCGAGCTGCCCCCAGCCCTGCTCTGGCTCCGAGCGACGGGGACTGCGGGGGCCCGGTGCCGCCCTGCCTGGCTCCCCACGCCGTCTCTGGCGCCTGTGCCGCTGCAGGACACGCACTGCCTTGCTACTTCATGTCCTTATTCCAGATGAGGTGCTTCAGATCCAGGCCCATCCTCTGGCTTCTTGGCTTTGCTGATGGGCTTTTGCTTCTGAGAAATGGAAGGGCGGCTTCTGGGCTGGGGGATGGTTAAGGTGTGATGCTGTCCAGCCTCCCCGTCGGTTGTCAGGGCAGGGCCAGCCGGCCGGCTCCACGTCTCGCGTGTGAAGGGCGTCGCTTCTCCCGGCTTGTTGCCGGATGGGGGCCCGTGTGTCGGAGCTGGGCAGCTCCTGCCGAGTGCTGGAGGAGCGGAAGGTCGGAAGTCCGTGCCAGGAGTTTGTGGCAGAGCTGGGAATTGAGACGAGCCGTTCTGGTGCTTGCAAGTCCTTGTGCCTCCCGTCCTCTTCCTGTCCACACCGAGTTGAGAGAGCTCCTGCCTCTGCACCAGTGAGCACCCAGAAAGGGCAGAGTAGTCCCAGGAGAGGAGTCGTCCTCCTCGGCCGTGTCACCCTTGCATGGTGCGTTTGCAGTTGGTGGCGCTGGTACCTGGGGAGGTTTCTCTGACTGGCCTCCCTTGCAACCTCTCCAGGTTCTGGCATTCTCCATTGAGAGCCTGAAGGAACCAAAGGATGATACAGTGTGGAGAGAGAAAGAGAGACAGAGGTGAGATGATGCTGTGTGCAAAGATGAACTGTGGTGCTGAGGGACAGAGAGGTAGGGGGACGTAACAGGAGGGGTCCGAGGCAAAACGCTTTCCTTATTTCCCTAACTGTATCGTAGAGGAGCAAGCGTCCCGTTCCCTCCCGGGAGAGCAGGCAGCTCTGCTGTCCCTCTGACTGGGTGCCTGTCCCTTCCTTGCAGTCGAAGAAGGGGACGGGTACGAGACAGACCACCAGGACTACTGCGAGGTGTGCCAGCAGGGAGGGGAGATCATCCTGTGCGACACCTGTCCTCGCGCCTACCACCTCGTCTGCCTGGACCCCGAGCTGGAGAAGGCCCCCGAGGGCAAGTGGAGCTGCCCCCACTGCGTGAGTGGGGTTGGGACCCCGTGGGGGCGGGCAGGTGGGTGATGGAAACCCTCGGCGTTACGCTGGCTGTGCTTCCGCAGGAGAAGGAGGGCATCCAGTGGGAGCCGAAGGAGGAGGAGGAGGAGGAAGAGGAAGGCGGCGAGGAGGAGGAGGATGACCACATGGAGTTCTGCCGGGTGTGTAAGGACGGAGGGGAGCTGCTGTGCTGCGACACCTGCCCGTCCTCCTACCACCTCCACTGCCTGAACCCGCCGCTGCCAGAAATACCCAACGGGGAATGGCTCTGCCCTCGCTGCACGGTGAGTGTCACCAGCGTCCCTGCTCCCGCGCCCGCCCGGCCGGGGATCGGGTCTCCCAGCTGCCCCTGCCCCTTGCGCCCTTTCCCTGTGCCCGGCTGCGGCGCTGCCATCCTGCCCTGTGCCGCGAACCCCTCGCTGGAGGAGCATCGCTGCCCATCATGTGCACCCGAGGGCCCCGGGCAGCTCTGCCGCTGGCTCCCCGTGGGGATTGCTGGCTGGCTGTTTTTTTGGTGGGATGTCAAGCCCCATTTGATGCTCTTGCCTGTTTGCTTTCATCCCCAGTGCCCTCCCTTGAAGGGCAAAGTGCAGCGCATCCTGCACTGGGCCTGGAAGGAGCCGCCGGCCACCCCGCTCCCGCCCGTGCTGCCCGCCCCGGACGCGGAGCTGGCCCTCGCCCCGCCGAAGGTGCTGGAGGGGATCCCGGAGCGCGAGTTCTTTGTGAAGTGGGCAGGACTCTCCTACTGGCACTGCTCCTGGGTCAAGGAGCTGCAGGTGAGCCAGCGTGGCGGCGGTGGTGGCGTGGTGGTGCCCCTGCCCGGCCCGCTGCCCCACCGCCTGTGGGCTGAGCGCGGCTCCCTCCCGCCGCAGCTGGAGCTCTACCACACCGTCATGTACCGCAACTACCAACGGAAGAACGACATGGACGAGCCGCCGGCCTTTGACTACGGCTCTGGGGACGAGGACAGCCAGAGGGAGAAGCGGAAGAGCAAAGACCCGCAGTACGCCAAGATGGAGGAGCGGTTCTACCGCTACGGCATCAAGCCCGAGTGGATGATGATCCACCGCATCCTGAACCACAGGTGAGGAGCCGCGTGCGGGGGGTGCGTGAACGGGCCGTGGAAAGGCGTGTGCCAGCGTGCCCGAGCCCCTGGTTGTGCTGGCGCCGAGCGATGCTGTTGCAAGCCAGGGAGGGAAATGGCAAGGGTGGCCCCTGCCGCGCTCCCCGGGACCCCTGCGAGTCCCACGGACGAAGCTCTGAGCCGCAGGTCTGTGTTCTCTGTGGGTTTTCCCTTCGTGCACAGCCCTCACACGGATGGTTTGGGCAGCTGGCTGAGCCTCTGGGCTGCCTGCTGAGGGATTTCTGTGCTCGGCTGGGTTCTCCCCGCTGGGGCTGGGAAGCTCTTGCTGTGCTTCTGCAAAGCCAGAATCTCGGGCTGGTGGACTTTCAGCTGCTGGCTTGTTCTGAGGTCTTTGTTGCTTTGGAGGTTTGCTCCGGAGGTGAAGCCAAGGCCAGAAGCACATCCATGCCTTCCTTATTTTCATTTCTGCTATGTTGCATGTTAAAAATAGAGATAGGAAATTTTTCTAAAGCTGGATGCGCAGAGTTGTTGGACCCAGACGTGTTGGTTGCGTCCCTGTTACAGCCTAATCATTCCTAAGTGTCTGCTGCAACCCAGCGGTGGGTCTCGCTTCTGTCGACCGTGCCCGGCGGCTGCTGCCGCTCCCTAAACCCCTTTGGAGCAGCAGCCCGTTGCCGTGTAGGTCACTTGTTCCTCTTGGAACCCACGCAGCCCCTCCGCACTCACGTCAGAGGTGAGGCGCCAGCAGGGATTGGTGCACTACGTGTACCCGAGAGGGTCGTCGGTCCCGCTTACCTCCCCCCGTGCCGAGAGGGACGGTGCCCGAGGAGAGGAGATTGAGCGGTGCCCGATTCCCTTATGGAGCCTTGACATTTGCGTTTCTTTTCTGTGGAAGAAATTTCCTGCACGTGAAATGTGCTGTGCAGATGTTTTTTTTTCCATCGAGCAGGTAGAGACACCTTTTTGTTGAATTTCTATGTCTCAAGAGGCTACTGGAAGTTTCAAGTGGCACCTCTGCTTGAGGGCTGCGTGGCAGAAAATAAATAAAGCTGCCCGGCTAATTTTTGTGCGAGCTTTCCGTTGTCTGCTAGTAAGGCAGGGGTTTCTCCCTGTAGGCCTACAGTCAGACTTGGTAGTGGGTTTATTCATTTTTCAGTGTTAGCAAAACTTCACGGAGCGGTGAGTGCTGCAGGAGAAGGGAGGGTGAGCGCTGGTATTGGTGCGGTCCTGGCGAAACAGGGAAACGAGGCTGCCCAGTGAGGTGGAGGAGCAGCCTGTAGAGCTCAGCGCTTTAGCACACGCAGCAGATTAATGGGCATTTCTGCCAGAAAGTGTCAATGCTTCCTTTATGTTTTTCTACCTCAGCTTGGATGTCGTGGTCTGTAGGTGAAAGCAGAGGATGAAGCATCCAGTTCCGTGGAAGCAGGTTGTGGGTAGCCGCTTCCCGCGGGTCGAGTGTCGTGTCACTGACAGGCTTTTCGTGCCCTGCGTTACAGCTTTGATAAAAAGGGAGACATCCATTACCTGATCAAGTGGAAAGACCTGCCGTACGACCAGTGCACCTGGGAGATCGACGAGATAGACATCCCGTACTACGAAAACCTCAAACACCTCTACTGGAACCACAGGTACGAGCTGGCCTGGCCGGGCTGCCGCAGTCTGGAAGAGCCAGGCGGAGCTGGGGCAGCCTGCGCAGGCGTTTGGGGCAGCAGGGGGCTCGGAGGTGTCCCCCTTTCGAACATACTGGCACCGCTCGCAGGGACCTCTCTTCAGAGAGCAGTGGCCAAGCACTTTGGGAAAGGTGGCCCTCCCGAAATGCCGTTTTGGGGCTGCCGGGAAAGCCTGCCTACCCGTGGTTTTCCAGCCTGCGCTCCCCTTCCCCTGCGTTTGCACTGCCGTGGTGTTCGTGGTCTCGCTGCGCTTCAGGGCGGCTCCGTGGCGCTGCTGTCTGTCCAGTTTGGGGGCAAACCACAGCACTCTGATGGGATTGCTAATCTTCGTTCTGGACGATGTTGCGTGGACTGTTGGGAGGGGAAAATTAACACTCTGCGAGTGCCCGTGCTGACTGGGCCAGAAAAGCTCCTGTGGGGAAACGGCAGTGGGGTGTGAGAGGCCTTTCTGCCCTCAGCTTGGGGGCGGGGAGAGGAATGCCTGCCTGCCTCTGCCTGATGCACGCTGGCTGTTGCAGGGAGCTGATGCTGGGGGAGGACACGCGCCCTCTGAAGAAGCTCAACAAGAAAGGGAAAAAGCTGAAAGAGGAGAAGCTGGAAAAGCCTCCGGAAACGCCTCTCGTGGATGTGAGTAAGAACGGCAGGGGCAGCGCAAGGGTGGGTGACCCCAGAGAGAGGGAGGGCTGTCTGCCCCGCCCCCGTTTTTCTCCTCTAGTTCCTTCCTGGGTTTTTTCTTTCGAGGCTCCAGAGTGGCTTCACTGTGAGGAGCCTGAGGGCTGGGCTCTGCTGGGGAGCGTGTCTGCATCTCTTTTGGGGCTGTTCGGTGGCACCAGGCTACAGAGGGATGCGTTTGGCTGCAGAGAAGGGAGGGGAGTTGGTCCTCACTGCTTTGCCTTGTGTCTGTCTCTTCTTCAGCCTACGGTGAAGTTCGACAAGCAGCCGTGGTACATCGACGCCACGGGAGGCACGCTCCATCCTTACCAGCTGGAAGGGCTAAACTGGCTGAGATTTTCTTGGGCCCAAGGGACAGATACCATCCTGGCTGATGAGATGGGGCTGGGCAAGACTGTGCAGACTATTGTGTTCTTGTATTCCCTGTACAAGGAGGTGAGTGGAGCATCCAGCAGTCCCCGAGGCTGCCGAGAGCTGCTCGGTACAGGGAGAACAGCTTGGGCTTTGTCTCCCTGAGCAGGGCCACTCGAAAGGGCCGTATCTGGTCAGTGCCCCTCTCTCCACCATCATCAACTGGGAGCGTGAGTTTGAGATGTGGGCACCCGACTTCTATGTTGTGACCTACACTGGGGACAAAGAAAGCCGGTCGGTCATCCGGGAAAACGAGTTCTCTTTTGAAGACAACGCCATCCGGAGCGGAAAGAAGGTCTTCCGGATGAAGGTGGGAGCTAAGTCTTGCCCTTCCCGGCAGCTTTAGCCATCAGTAAGAAGGGGAGAGAGCAGAATTTGACCCGGAGGTTGGTTAGGTCCCTAATCGGGTGTTTTCCAAAGAGGGAAGCTGGCACTGTTTACAAATGCAGGGGGTTTGTGGTGTAGAGATTTCTGCCAGACCCTTTGCTGTTTCTCTGGTCCCCTCCTTGGTTCTGACGTTCAGATGGGTACAGATTTTCTGCTGGCACGACTCGTGCCTCAGCCCTGCTGCTGGTGCTGTGCAGTGCGGGGCAGGCAGCCCCCGCTTTTCTCCTGGGGTCACGTGCAGCAGCGGCAAAGGTGGAGGCCGTCCTGTTCCCTGCTCTCTAGCCCAGGCTTTTCTCTCCCTCTGCTCCTCCAGAAGGAAGCCCAGATCAAGTTCCACGTCCTGCTCACCTCCTACGAGCTGATCACTATTGACCAGGCGGTGCTGGGCTCCATCGAGTGGGCCTGTCTGGTGGTGGATGAAGCGCACAGGCTGAAGAACAACCAGTCCAAAGTAGGTAGCAGGCGTTGGCGAGCGGTTTTTGTGGTGTGGCTGGTGCCACAAAGATAAGATGTCCCGGCACCGGCTGTCTGCTGCTGCGTGCTCTCCTCCCTGGGGGCTGAAAGGTGTCCTCGCCTCGCACAGGGTCTGCCTGACCCGCGTTTCAGTGGGTTTGCTCTCTTGAACATCTGGCATTAAAAATCCTTCAGCAGTGGAAGAGGTGGCAGGCTGGCTGCCTGCCTGGCAGCCCTCGGGTGGGCTGTCGTGGAAGGGAATCGATCCTTCTCCTTCCTCTCCCCTTTACCTGAAGCTAAACGCAGTCTCCGGCCCCTGGGACCATCACACAATCCCCCGCGCAGCGGGAGGCGGACAGCGTGACCCAGGGACGTTCAGGATTGCTGCCTGTGCTGATGGGGGTGGCTGGGAGCAGGACATGCCAGCTGCGGTCTGCTCTGCGTGATGGGTCTCCATGTGCGCAGTCTGCAGAGTCCCCAGGAGACCTGTTGGCTCCTCTGAGCTCTTTTCACCTGACCTCACTTCTTTTCCCAGTTCTTTAGAGTATTAAATAGCTACAAGATCGATTACAAGCTGCTGCTCACTGGGACTCCACTCCAGAACAACCTGGAAGAGCTCTTCCACCTGCTCAATTTCCTGACTCCCGAGAGGTTTAAGTAAGTTGCATTAGTTCCCCGCTCCAAAAGGGGAGAGCAGCCAGGGCCTGGCCAGCGGGGCAGCCCAGCAGAGGTTTTCCAGTTTCCTGGGGCTCCTGCCTGTGTGGGGGTGCCAGGACCCAGTTCGTGCTGTGCCAGCGTCGATGCTCTGCACCGGCGGGCGGATGGCAAAGCGCTTCGCCCCTGAGGGTTGTCAGGACAGCTGCACGCGTGTTTTATGCAACCCCAGATTAATTCCCGTGGTCTACGGCTTTCTGGGTCCTGTGGGTAGCAGTCGCCTTGCTACCGGTCAGGAGATTTGTGAGTGAGGAGCTGAAACCGGCCTTCTCTTCCCTCTCTCTGAGCAGACAGAGGTGCTTTGGGGAGCTCGTTCAGGCCTCGTGTTTGTGCATTCAGTGTGAATTTCCCCTCAGCTGTCGGTGTGCCTTCTCAGTCTGGCTTTTGCTCTGCTTGGGTCCAGGCGGGGGAGCGCTACCTCATCGTACACCACGAGAGCTCTGCCCTTGGGTTTAAGTCACAAGCAGATCTCTCTGCTCTCGCGCGTCCCATTATCGCTCAGCGCTGTGTGGTTCTGGCTGCCTTCACAGTAACCTGGAGGGGTTCCTGGAGGAGTTCGCGGACATCTCCAAGGAGGACCAGATCAAAAAGCTCCATGATCTGCTGGGTCCCCACATGCTGCGGCGGCTCAAGGCGGACGTGTTCAAGAACATGCCGGCCAAGACGGAGCTGATCGTGAGAGTGGAGCTGAGCCAGATGCAGAAGTGAGTCACTGCAGCGCAGCTGCCCCGGGGCGGCTGGCTTCCCTCGCCCCGCCTCATCTGCAGCGCGGCAGGGCCTCACCGGGGTTTGGCAGGTCAGAGACACCCCAGTGCCCTCAGGCCGGCTGCGGGAAGAGCTGGAGTGCCTTCTGTCTCCCCGGGGGGCGCGTTCAGCCCGGTTGAACGGAGCTCTGTGCAGTCCCGGCTGCTCAGCAGGGAGCGTTTGGTGCGTGGCAGGCTGTCAGCGGGGCTCTGCTGGCTCTGGGGGGCGCAGAGAGAGCTCTGGGGCTGAACCCACTTCTCTTCCTCCTGTTCTCGGCACCGGGGCGCCGGCCTGCGCTGCCAGCTCGCCTGGCGTCACTCTGGAGCATCGCTGCTGCCCCAGGGGCTGTTGCTCAGCTCCGTTCGTGCCAGGCTGGCTCGCTCAGCTTCAGCGGCATCTTGTGCAGGGATTGGGGCCTGGCAGGGAAGGGCACGTCGCTTCTTCCCGGCACGGTGGGGCGAGGCTTGGCTTATCCCCCCTGCAGTGGGGAGCATGCCTGGGCGCTGTGCCCCTGGGTCTGTGCCTCTTACGGGGTGGGGGTGGGGTGATGCCCACCGAGCACTCAAATAAACCTGGCCCCGGGCTGAGGGTGCTGAACTGTCGCTTTTCAAAACGTCCAAATGTCCCTTTTGAAGTGACGTGAGTGGGGTTTAATTCGGTCCTGTCCTGCTTGTGCCAGTCCCACATCTGGCCAAGTTAGCAAGGGTGTCTGTCCCACCCCTGTTCCTGCAGGAAGTACTACAAGTTCATACTGACGAGGAATTTCGAAGCCCTGAATTCGAAAGGTGGTGGGAACCAGGTCTCGCTGCTCAACATCATGATGGACCTGAAGAAGTGCTGTAATCACCCGTACCTCTTCCCTGTGGCGGCGGTGGTACGTCAGCTCTGTTTGCACCCTGGAGACGTTTCTCACAATGTTGTGTGTGAGCTGTGGTGGGGGCTGGTTCCATGATCTTGCTTTGGTTGGCGGGTGGGCTTTCTTGTGAGTGGTTTCACACAAGGATCTTGTCTCTGAAACGCCTGTGAATTCCTCTGTGAAGTTAACGAGCGTTGTCCTCAAAGAGGCTAACCAGGATGCCTTCGCAGGAGGCCCCGGTTCTGCCCAATGGATCCTATGATGGGAATTCTTTGGTGAAATCTTCTGGGAAACTAATGCTGCTCCAAAAGATGCTGAAGAAGTTACGGGATGGGGGTCACAGAGTTTTGATCTTCTCCCAGGTGAGCATCGGGAAGGATTAATAATAAATACACCTTTGAAGGATTTTTTTTTTTTTCTGTGTAAGAGTTTGATCACAAAGATGATCAAAGGACTGGGAGGCCTGCCTTATGAGGAAAGGCTGAGAGAACTGGGTTTGTTCGGCCTTGAGAAAAGAAGGCTGAGGGGAGACCTTATCACCATGTTCCAGTATTTAACGGGTGGCTTTAAAGAAGATGGAGACTCCCTGTTTACAAGGAGTCCTGTGGAAAAGATGAGTGGTAATGGGAACAGGTTGCTGCTGGGGAGATGCCGGTTGGATGCAAGAGGAGGATGGTTCAGAAAGGGAACAATCAGCTGTTGGAATAACCTCCCCAGGGAGGTGGTGGATTCCCCAACAGTGGGCACTTTCAAGACTCAGCTGGGCAGGGTGCTGGGCATCCAAGAAAGGTTGGACCAGATGAGCCTCGAGTTCTCTTCCAACCTGGTATTCTGTGGTTCTAGTGCCGTCCTAGGAACAGGTAGAGGTAGGTGGAAAGGCTGGTGACAGCTTGTCCCCTGACAGCGTGGCAGCTGCCGCAGTCACGGTGGCTGGGCTGTGTCCCAGCTCTCCCCAGGGAGTGCCTGTGATGTTTAAAACCTCTGTTATCTGTGGATGAAGGGGAGATAACGGTACCGGCACTCCTCTTCGGGGAGGGCCGTTCAGACGCGGTTCTCTCGTGCTGGCAAAGCTGCCTGTGGGAGACGAGACGCCAGTGTTGCTCCTCTGGCGGTTGCCCGTTGGCCATGCTCTGCCCTTGGTGGTACTGCTGCCACCTTGGCCTCTGGCCAGCGGGCAGGGGCCCGGCCAGGCAGGGCGGGTCCCCGGGCGGTGCGGGGGGAGCCGGGCCGTGCAGAGCCGCTCGTGCCAGGGTCGCCTTGCCCTGCAGATGACGAAGATGCTGGACTTGCTGGAGGATTTCCTGGAGTACGAAGGCTACAAGTACGAGCGGATAGACGGGGGCATCACCGGCGGCCTGCGCCAGGAGGCCATAGACAGGTTTAACGGTACTCGCGTTTCTGCCTTGCCGGGGAGGGGGTGTGGGGTGGGTTCGCAGCCGGCAGCGGGGTCTGTGCCCCAGAGCCCCCGCTCGCCGCAGCGCGTTGCCTGCGCCCTAGTTGTGCCGCGCTGGCAGGTCCAGCTCCCCGAGGCTCAACGGGGGCTGCTCGTACTGTGTCGTTCGGGCCCTTGAGTTGTGTCCCGCGATGAACCCCGAGCGTGCCGACGGCAGGCTGGTTAGCGTGAGGGGCTCCTGCGTTTCCCTTCGAGGCCTCGGTAGATGACAGAGCTTCCCCTTCGGCTCTGGAGCTGTGTTTTCTCCAGCCACTGGTTCCCAGGGAACGATGTATTTTCGCTCCTTGCCTTCCCTGCCCGTTGCTTGTTGGCTCAGACCGACGGTTCCCGCTGTTTTATCCCTAAAGCGTGGTTCTGCACCTTGCCGCCTAGCCACGCTCCTTTCTGTCTCACTGTTTGCCACCTGTGGGTTTGTCTTTCTCAGCTCCTGGTGCTCAGCAGTTCTGCTTTCTCCTCTCTACCCGCGCCGGTGGTCTGGGCATAAACCTTGCTACGGCCGACACAGTCATTATTTATGATTCTGACTGGAATCCCCACAATGACATCCAGGTTTCTGACTTTTCCTTTTCCTTCCCATATAGTAAGTACCTCTGTGGCTCTGCCCTCTGTTTGCTCACCCCGCACAGGGAAGTCGGCCTCTTCTCTCGAGAGCTGCTGACGCTTTCTGCAGGATTTATGGGGCACATTTCTGCTCAGCAGCCCCCGTCCCACATCCACTGCCCTCGCCCTGGCCTGTCGGCGGTGTGGGAGAGACCTGGCGCGTAAAACCGTCTCTCTTCCATGGGCTTCTTGCTTTCTCCTGCTGCTTGCTCACAACCTGGTGCCCCCTTCTCTTCTGGGGGGCTTCCAGTTGCGTTTCCAAAAGCCCAGGGCGGACCCTAGCTAGGGACTGCCTGCCGATGGGAGGTGGCAGTGGGAGTGGGCGAGCGGCCGATGCCTCTGAAAGCAGTGGGATAGCGAAGAGAAACGCGTATCCCTCCCGCGCTCCCTGACTGGGAGAAGGTCCTCTCCAAAGCTGCGTCCACTGCTGCCGTCCGTTTGTGCCAGCGTTGCCTTTCCCTGGTCCTAGGCAGCCTGGTCCTGGTGCCTGGGGCGGGGCGGCGAAGGAGCAGTGTGGGCCTGGGGGTTCCTAGGGGGAGCGTGTCCTCGCTGCCCACCTTCAGTTCGGGGCCTGCGTGGGGAGGCTGGCGTGCCTGCAGCCAGCACGGGGGGCAGCGCGTCCCCCGTGGCTCCGAGCAGCCCCTCTCGCTCCACCGCCCCGTAGCAGCCCGAGTGCTGGATTCAGCCTTGGCTTCGCAGTGCCTGCCTGCGGCCTGGCGGGATGAGAGACTCGGCCCCCTCGGCCGGTGTGGCACGGTGCCCCCCTCGGCAGCTTCGTTCTCCGCCCGCAGGCGTTCAGCAGAGCTCACCGCATCGGGCAGAACAAGAAGGTGATGATCTACCGCTTCGTGACCAGAGCCTCCGTTGAAGAGCGCATCACCCAGGTGGCCAAACGGAAGATGATGCTCACCCACCTGGTGGTCCGCCCGGGGCTCGGCTCCAAGTCGGGCTCCATGACCAAGCAAGAGCTGGACGACATCCTCAAGTTTGGGACAGAAGAGCTCTTCAAGGATGATGTGGAAGGTGAGGTTGGGAAGGCGTCGGGGATGCTCTAGGCGAGGCAGGGCCCTGTCTGAGCTGCGGGGGCTCGCTCTCCTCTCCTTGCGCCCGCAGGCATGGTGTCTCAGGGACAGCGGATCACCATGCCGGATGCTGTCACCCCTTTCTCGGACACACTGTCAGCCAAAGGGGGTGCCGTGACTCCCGGCATGAAAAAAAAGCACGGTGGCACCCCACCAGGTGTGTAGCCCCCCTTGTTGGGGTGACCCATCCCTGGCCCTGCACCCAGCCTGAGCTCGCCTGGCTCTGGGGTTGGGCTGTCTCTGGCACAGCGATTTGTGCTTCCATTCACCTCGTTTTGCTCCCCAGGTGACAATAAGGACGTGGATGACAGCAGCGTGATCCACTACGATGACGCTGCCATCTCTAAGCTTCTGGACCGAAACCAGGATGCGACTGATGACACAGAGCTGCAGAACATGAACGAGTATCTCAGCTCCTTTAAAGTGGCCCAGTATGTTGTGAGAGAAGAGGACGGTGTGGTAATGTGATCAGTATCATGTCTTACAATCGCACCGTGTTGTACGTCCCTCTGTGTTTCCCTCTCCTGTTCTTGCGAGTGTTTTGGCGGGGGCAGGACTCCTCCCTGCTCTCCGTCTACGACTGCTGTCGATTGTCCCAGGCCTGGGGGTCCCAGATCTGATGGGACCGGCCGCAGGCAGAGGAAGCACAGTTGTCTTCGTCCTGTGCAGCCCATGGTGCAAGCTGGGCTCTGTCCCTGTTGGCCCAGGACCTTAGTTCGATCAAAGCATCCGTAGGCGCCTCCTGTCCTTCTGAAGGCCCTTCCCCTGCAGACTGGGAACGGGGAGTTGGATTAGATGATCTCCAGAGGTCCCTTCCAGCTCCTGCCTTTCTGTGATTCTGTGGGCATGGCGCTGCTGGCGTTTGTTTTCCCAGTAGCTGACTGACTTCTTTCCTTCATCTGTGGTGAAGGCAGCTGTAGGCTGCTGGTCTGGGAGGTCTCTGCAGATCTGTGGCTTTGCCCTCGGCGCGAGCGCGGGCGCTGCAGGGCGGGATGGATGGCAGTGTTCAGGGGAGCTCTTTCTGGTTGGGAGGTCATCTCAGCCCTTTGACAACCTTGCACCGAGGTCAGTACGTTTGGGCGAAGACGCAGGAGCCAAATTCCAGCCGGTGGCTCGGTGCCCTCCCTCCCTCTCCTTGGAGTGCCGTTAGGGGACAGGCAGTGGGGCGACGCGGGCGGGTCTGGGGCTGCCCGATCTCAAGCCTCTTTTCTCTGGCTTCGCAGGAGGAGGTGGAACGCGAGATCATCAAGCAAGAGGAGAATGTGGACCCTGACTACTGGGAGAAGCTGCTGCGGCACCACTATGAGCAGCAGCAGGAAGATCTGGCCAGGAACTTGGGGAAAGGGAAGAGAATCCGCAAGCAGGTCAACTACAACGACGCCTCGCAGGAGGACCAAGGTACGGCTGCAGCTGCTCGGCTCCCGGCTGGGCTTGGGGCGGGCCGCAGGCTGGGGGGCAGCAGGCTGGGGGGCAGCAGGCCCTGTGAAGCTGCACAAACAGGTTCCCTGATGGACACCTTGGCTGAGTTGTTGCTCGGCGTTCCTCTGTGCTTTGGTAGACTGTGTGGCTCTGTACTTCCCAGGTTCCTAAGCTTTCCAGGACAGAAATTCATCAAGGATTTTTTTGTTTTTTGGTCTGTAAACTCTAGTTTTGGTGAAAGAATTTAGGAAAAACATGTCTGTGGGCAAAATATTTCAATTTTGTTTTTTTCTGTATAGGAGAATACTAATTTTGGAAAACCTGAGAATGTGATTTCCTGCTTGTCGTGCCCTCCTCTCACTGCCTGGCAGTGGGTGCCAGTCCCACCTGCGGGCAGGCTCTCGCCTGTCCTGCATGTCCCTCCCGGGCAGGGTCCTGCTGCTCAGACGCTCTTCTAACCTGGCCTCCCTTTTGCTCTGCAGAGTGGCAGGACGAGCTCTCTGACAACCAGTCGGAGTACTCCATTGGCTCCGAGGATGAGGATGAAGACTTTGAAGAGAGGCCAGAAGGTCAGAGTGAGTTAAAGCGTTTGATACTCCACGGGATTTTGCTCTGCGGGAAGCCCCTGGCCCTCAGGCGCAGCAGAAACGTCTGGGTTGAGGGACTGGCGTGCTTCTGGGCCTCCGTTCGGGGGGAGGTGTCCCCACTTGCCTGCCAGGTGAGGAGAGCCCCAGGGCAGGGAAGGCAACCAGCTGTCTCCTTCATTGGCCGCTGCAGGGCCTTGGTCTGGTCCTCGCGGTGGAAGGATGGGACCCGCAGGAGAGACAGGTGTGGGACCCCCTTGTCTGGGAAGGGCGGAAGAGTGTCCCAGTTTGGGGAGGCCAGCGGGAGGGGAGGGACTGCAGCCTGGGCTGCTGCTCTGCCCGGGCTCTGCTCCTCGGGAGGGCGTG
Organism: Leptosomus discolor; assembly: GCF_034619465.1. Lineage (NCBI taxonomy): Eukaryota > Metazoa > Chordata > Aves > Leptosomiformes > Leptosomidae > Leptosomus > Leptosomus discolor. The sequence goes on along the minus strand of NC_141410.1, from coordinate 11,023,633 downwards.
CGGGAAGCCTGGGGCACAGGAGCGCTTTGTCCGTCCTTCCTCGCTGCCTGGGCCCATCCCCCACCGAGGCTGCTTGACTCTAGGTGGCCGAAGACAATCCCGGCGGCAGCTGAAGAGTGACCGGGACAAGCCTCTCCCTCCTTTGCTGGCAAGAGTCGGGGGGAATATCGAGGTGAGTGTCCGCCTCGGCCAGAGCACGACCGATGCCGTTGTGCCAGGGCTGGACTACGCCGTGCCGAGTCGCCGGCGCATTAGTCCCGGTCCAGCCCACCCGGAACAGCCGCGAGGCTCCGAGGCGCCACGCGCTTCCGAGGCCGCGTCGTGATCCCGGCAACGCCTCCGCTCCCTGCAGGTCCTCGGCTTCAACGCCCGCCAGCGCAAGGCCTTCCTGAACGCCATCATGCGGTGGGGCATGCCGCCCCAGGACGCCTTCAACTCCCACTGGCTGGTCCGGGATCTGCGAGGGAAGAGCGAGAAGGAGTTCAGGTGCGGGGGTCCCGGGCAGGCAGGGCGAGGGCTGTCCTGGGCTCTGCTCGATGGCGGCGAGCGCTTAGCTCGTGCGTTCGGGACAGACTCCGGTCGCCGTCTTGCCGTGTCACCGTCTCTGCCGCGCTCCCCGGGGCAAGGCAGAGGCTGTGCTGTGACAAAGCCGGCTGGGCGGCAGCCGCCCGAGTGCCCGCGCACCCCCACCGTGGCTTCTTTTTGGGGAGGCACCGCCAGTCTCGTCGGAGGGGGCTGCTGTCGTTCTCTTTATGACAGGCTAAATCTTAGCCTGGGGTGAGCCTCTGCCGTCGCCCGCGGGTGCTCGCAGACGGGGTGGGCGCTTGGCTCAGCAGGGCGTCCGTGGGTCCGGCTGGGCTGAGCTCTGACTTTCCCTCCCGCAGGGCGTACGTCTCTCTCTTCATGAGGCATTTGTGCGAGCCGGGGGCAGACGGTGCCGAAACCTTTGCCGACGGCGTTCCCCGGGAAGGGCTGTCCCGCCAGCACGTGCTGACTCGCATAGGGGTCATGTCGCTTGTAAGGAAGAAGGTGGGTGGGTAAAAGTTCAAATGTGCCGTTTCAGGTGGGTTCTGGAGACTTGGGCATTTCGTTGGCTGCCAAATGCCTCTCGCCAGGCATCCCCTGCTGAAGCTCCCGGGCTCGGTGCGTGTCCGGTTTTGTCGTGAACGTGTCGGTGATGGTAGCATGAGCTGCCTCTCAAACCCTGCCCCTGGTTTTCCTGGGGGGCAGATAAGATGAGCAGGTAGTTAATAGTCTGGCTGGCAAAAAAGAGAAATCCTGCTGGAGCCTTGTTGGGTCTCGGAGCTTTAGTGACGAGTGTCCCTGGCGGGGTGGCTGTAGCGATCCTGCCGCTTCGTGCCTCTGCGGGTGAAGCAGCCTGACCACGCCGGCTCTGCAGCTGGAAATGCCTCCGCTGTGTGTGACTGGGCGGTGTGTGTCTGCCCCAGGTCCAGGAGTTTGAGCACGTCAACGGGAAGTACAGCACCCCAGATCTGATTCTCGAGGGCCCCGAGAACAAGAAGTCCGGTGAGATGGTGTCTTCAGATCCCAACACCCCTGTCCCGGCCAGCCCAGCCCATACGCACACGGGACCTGTGGCCCTGGCAGGTGGGTGTGCCCGTGGGCTCCCTGGGGATCCTGGCTTTGGTCTGGTGTGGCAAGGGAGGTGGGCCAAGGCACCAGAAGGTCTTGCAGGTGTCTGCCCACCCCGGCAGCGTGCGTGGCCCCCTGGGGCCCTGTCAATAGCTTCCTTGCTTTGCTGTCGCTCCAGACAAAATAGAAATGCCGCTCGGGTTCCAGGAGGAAAAGGACCAAGTGGAGCAGAAGCCCAGGAAGGCGTCTGACAGCCAGGTAGGGTGGCTTCCTTCAGCACCTCCTGCGGGAGGCCTTCTCGTGGTCTGCCCCGAAACCCGGAGCGCCCCCTGAGGAGGAGGCAAGGCTGGGCTGAGCTGGTGCGGGCGCTTTACGTTGAGGTGTCTGCGGGAGCCGAGAAGGTGGAAAGCGAGGAGCGCCCGGAGAGCTGTGACAGCAAGGAGAGACCGAGGGAAGAGAAGCCAGAGGAGAGCGAAAAGGCTGAGCCCTCTCCTGAGCCCCTGGTGAAAGGTGAGTCTCTGCGGCTTGGCTGAACGCGGTCGCCAGGCCTGGGCTCCCCTCGCAGCCGACAGGTGAAGCTGCAGGGAGACCAGGGTGTGCACCTGCCTCTGATGCGCTGGTGCTCCTGACAGGCAGGCCTTCCCTCTGCTGGGAGGCTCCAGGGCTTGCACCTTGCTTGGGTCTTTCTCTTCTCCACATCGTTGTGGGAGACCTGAATGTCGCAAGGTGCTGCAGAAATTCCTGAGAAAACAACAGTTCCAGGTTGTGAATGATGAGAAGTGCTCATTCTGGGGGGCGTTTTCTGTTCCTAGCAATGTGTTCCTCCAGATGGCTCAAGGAAGAGGGAAAACTAACTAAGTTTTCTGGGTAAAATGCAGAAGAATATTCTGTTTGAAGTTTTTCGAGCGCCTTGAACGTACCAACAACACAATCACTTTACCCTAAAAGGGCGAGTCTGTCCAGCCAACACGTTGTTCCCTGAAGAGCGTTTTGCAGATCGAGCTTTTCTTGTGTCCCGTCCCCTTCTGCAGATGAGGGGACGCCGGAGAAAGAGAAGCCTTTGGAGAAGCCGGAGTTGAACAGCAGCCCAGGGAAAGGGGAGGACAAAGAACTCAAACCAGGTGAGGCGCGAGGAGGCTTTGGGGTGAGAAGCGGCGGGAAGGGTCTGCAGAGCCAGGCGGGTGCCTGGCGTGGAGGGAAGGGAGCGTGTCTGCACGGTGACAGCGAGGACGGCCGTGGCTGGTGGCCTCCCCAGCGGTGACTTTAGCGGGGAGTTCCTCTGGCAGCTGATGGGGCGAGGATGACACCGGTCGGTCTTTTGGTGGGGTGCGGTTAGACAGGCGCGGTTGCTTGTGTTTGCCAAGCAGAGGAGGCCAAGGCGGAGGAGAAGGAGCCCAGCGAGGCTCAGCACAACGGTGACAAAGAGGAAGAGGAGGATGGAAAGAAGGACGACAGGAACATGAACTTCCGATTCATGTTCAACATTGCTGACGGTGGCTTCACAGGTAAGAGCGAGGGACGAGGCCTCGGCCGCTCCCGCACCGACGCTCTGAACCTGCGCGAGACCTGCGAGCCGGGTGAAACGGCTGCCGGCGGGACGGTGCTTCACCTCGCGGCAGCCGTCCCGGGGTTGCGCTGTGCTGCGGCCCCGGCAGCCCCGCGGCCTGACCGGGCTGTCGCGCTTCTGCTTCCGCAGAGCTGCACACGCTGTGGCAGAACGAGGAGAGGGCTGCCATCTCCTCCGGCAAGATCTACGACATCTGGCACCGCCGACACGACTACTGGCTGTTGGCGGGGATTGTCACGTACCCTTCGGCGTGGTGGGACGGCGCGCGTCCCGCTGTTGGGTGGCGGTGAGGCGAGGGAGGCCTCTGTGGGGTGCGGGAGCCGGGGTGACGGTGGGGCGGTGAGCAGGGAGGGGGTTCGGCGATGCGGCGTCGCTGCGGGGCGGTGGGCGTGCTGTCGGCTGGCCGGTCCTTCCCTTGACGCTCCCTCCACACCAGTCACGGCTACGCCCGCTGGCAGGACATCCAGAACGACCCGCGCTACGTGATCCTGAACGAGCCGTTCAAGTCCGAGATACACAAGGGGAACTACCTGGAGATGAAGAACAAGTTCCTTGCCCGGCGGTTCAAGGCGAGTTGTAGGTTCCGGGCTGGTGAGTTGCCCCAAAGCCAGGGGGGAGCCCACCAGCACCTCCCGGGAGCGCAGCAGGGAGCGGTCGTGCGCTTTGCGAGGGGCTCGTGGTGGCTGGAGGAGAGCGGGCACCCGGCAGCCGGGGCTGGGTCCCGCGGAGCCGCAGGCTCTGCAGCACGGGATGGGGCTGGCTGCCCTGGGCTCCTCGCTGCGGGGGGCTGGACTGGTGCTCTGCCCGCTCCCAGCATGTGCGATGCTGTGGAGACGCTGCCCAGGCCCCTTCCTGGGGTGCTCGGTGTCTGAACGGAATGAGAAAACACAAGGGCTAAGCCTGTTTCCCCAGGGGTTTTTGGGGGGTGAGGTGAGTGGGGAGCACGACGGGGCGGAGGCTCTGCTGGCATGAACCGTGTGGGCAGCTGAAGCCTGCGGAGCTGTACTGGTTTATACTGGAGTATTCTGCTCCTGAATCCTTCCCCTCCCGTCCCTCCCAGTTGCTGGAGCAGGCCCTGGTGATCGAGGAGCAGCTGCGGAGGGCTGCGTACCTCAACATGACCCAAGACCCCAATCACCCGGCCATGGCATTGAACGCCCGTCTGGCTGAAGTGGAGTGCCTTGCCGAGAGCCACCAGCACCTCTCCAAAGAGTCCCTGGCTGGGAACAAGCCTGCGAACGCCGTCCTGCACAAGGGTGCGTGCCGGCAGAGGCGGGCGGGAGCCAGCCCCAGGGGGCCGGCAAGGGTTTGCCCCCCTGACCGTGGGGAGACCCAGCCGGGAGGCTGTCCCGGCCTCGTGTCCCCTCGGCCAGGAGCTGCCTGCTCCTCCACAGCCTGCTTTGCTGGCGAAGGCACTGGAAAGCACTGGGAAGTGGCACGCTGCTGCCGCAGCCGGGGGTGGCGGGGGTCCTCGGCGCTCTTTGCTGTCGGCTCCCGGCTGCCGGAGCTCGCCAGTCGCTGGGGGCTGGGATGCCGGGGGTCTGAGTGCCCTCGCCCCCGGCCTGAGCGCCGCCCTGCTCTGCTCGCAGTGCTGAACCAGCTCGAGGAGCTGCTGAGCGACATGAAGGCCGACGTGACGCGCCTGCCCTCCATGCTGTCCCGCATCCCACCCGTGGCCGCCCGGCTGCAGATGTCCGAGCGGAGCATCCTCAGCCGCCTGGCTACCCGCAGCGGGGACCCCGCCGGCCAGCAGGTCAGCAGGGACGGGGACGGAGCCCCTCGCCGCCGCCGGCAGGGCCAGGGCTGCGGGTCAGCAGCTCTCCTCCCTCCTTGCCTCCCCAGGGCTCCTTCGGCTCCTCCCAGATCTACAACAACAACTTCGGGCCGAATTTCCGAGGTCCCGGGCCGGGTGGGATTGTCAACTACAGTCAGATGCCGCTGGGACCGTACGTGACCGGTAGGTCGGGGTTGTGAGTGGACGCTCCCAGGCAGAAAAATTCCGGGAGGGGATTTGAGTGGGCCGGCAGCATCGCCGAAGGACGGCGGGCAGCAAGGCGTTTCCTCTCTGTCGCAGATATTTAGCTGTTCCCACGATTTTCCTCCGCAGCGCCCGTTTCCAGCTGAGGTAAGGCCGCGCTCGCCGCTCGCCGCGTTTCGTTCGCCGGGGCCTCGTGGGGCCGTACGAGGGCTCCGCTCTGGGCTGCCGCTCCGGGTGCCGGTGTCCGGATGCGGCCTCTGGGGGAGGACCCTTCCCCAAGCCCCAGCCAGCTCCCCCTGCCCCTGGTTCAGCGCGGGGAGGGTCCGGAGCCTGGCTGACAGGCAGCTCTCCCCTCTCCTTGCAGCAGCCCCTGGGGGCCGCACCCCGGCCGCCCCCAGCCGAAAGCCGCCCTGTCGCTGGAGGAAGGGTGGGCGAAGCGCAGCGGCGTTGCCCGCATGGAAGACGAGCTGCTGCCGGTGCTGCCGGGCTCTCCCGCTCCCGCTTCAAGTGTGCTTCAACCGATGCGGCCCCCCGCCATCGCCAGAGCGGCCGGGACGGGGGGTTTCATTTCCGTGTACATTTTTTGCACTTTCTTACTGAAGACTTGAAGAGTTTGTCTGGGCGAGGTGGGCTGAGCTGAGGTGGGAGGTGGAGTCGCGGTGTTAATGTCTGGTTTTATTGGCACGTGTGAGGGAAGGCCGGCGGGCGCCCCGCTTCCCCGCCGGCTGTGCCAGGGCGCCCGTCCAGGGCCGAGCGGCTCCCGAGCTTCCCTGTAAGGTCCATTTCTGCGTCCTCGTGGTGTTTGAGCAAGTGCATGCCTGCTGCCTGCCCGCCGCCGGGGCCTGCCCGCTGCCGGGAGTGTCGGCGTGCGCCCTGGGGAGCCCCGGCACCGTCCCGGCAGCGGGGCCGCGGCAGGGCTGGGTGTCCGGGCGTGCCGGGCTGGGGGCGTGCAGGTGGAGGCGACACGGGTGGGAGGGAAGGGACGGCCGGAGCGGGAACGGGGACACCCGCGAGCGTGGTGACACCGACTGCGCCGCGGTAGCGGCCTCCCGCCAGCGGCTGACGGCAGCTGTAAGCAACGCCCCCGCATTCACGTCGTGCTCCGTGTGTCCCGGTTTCTGTTCTCTGTGTTTTAATAAATCCTTTGGGAAGGACCGAGCGGGAGCCTGGCGGGGCGAGCGGCTGGGGGGGCGCGGGCGGGGGTCTGGCCGTGGCGGGTGGGGGCGACCGCACGGGCAGCGACGGGGGGTGCCGGCTGCGCTCCCGGCCCTGCCACACGCACACGCGGGCAGGCAGACATACGTGTGTCCGTGGAGGTAGAGACCGTCACTTCGGGTGCGCGCACACACACACACACACACACGCGCGCCCATGAGCTCCGTACGTGGGTGCGATGCAGCTCTGCGGTGCGCGCAGCCGTGCGGGCCCCTGTCCGTACACACCCCCGTGCGGGTGTGCGCAGCACGGTCGTGTTTAGGTCCGTGCGTGCGTGCAGGTCGATCTTCCCCGACCCTGCGCAGACGTACGTGGGTGTTGTGCGTGGGTACAGCTGGAGGCGCAGGTGTTTGGGTGCAGCTCGCGCTACGCCGGCGTGTGTACGCGCGCGCACACATCTGTGTGGTTTTATACTGGTGCCTGTAGTGTGTTTGTAATTTTAACATGTGTGTGTTCCTGTGTATATAGGCTTATTTACATAGGTACACGTGTGTATATATAGGTGTAGGCACGGGGAGATAGGCACAGCTCTACATACGTGGGCATGGCTGGAGAGATCTCCATGTACATGGGTGTATGTACACGTCTGTATCCGTGTGTGTATTTGCACATAAACATGTGTTTGTGAATTATATTCGTACACACCTACACACGTAGATGTATCTGTATGGATACACAGGTGTATAGATCCGTGTGCATATAGGCAGACACACACGTACGTATTTGTGATTTTAATGTATTTATGCGTAAGTGTGGCCATAAACAGGTACAGATAAAGGTGTGTAGATACAGCTGCGCGTCTCCAGTGCACGTGTGTGTGTACCCTGCTGCACGTGTCTGTGCCCGTTTGCACTACGGGTGTGTCTGGGCACGCCTACAGGCCTGCAGTTGGACAGACACAGCTCGAGCTGTGCCTGCAGGCGGGGGCAGGGGGTCTGGACGCAGGTAATGGACATACCTGAGGGGGTGCATCCACAGGGGTGTGCCCCCCCGCCTCACACACAGAGGGATGGGGCATCTGCAAGAGGCTCCACACGTGCTGCACCCCTGTCACACACTGGGTAGCTGCGTCTGCATACAGAGGGGGTAAACACTTACACACACGTACCTGGGGGCCTAGGGGTAGAGCTATGGTTTGGTACGGAAATTTGTAATTCTTATACTTGTGTGTGCGTGTGAATGCAGATATTTATAGGTATTGGCAGAGACCTGTGTGCTTCTGCAGACACAGAGGGACCTACAGCTGTGTCTGAACTGCGAATGTGTTTATGTCCCTGTGCGTATAGAGGCGGGGCTGTCTATAGGGGTGGCGCTATACAGGTGTATGGCCAGGTCTTGGTACAGCTGTATCTGCACAGGCATCTGCACACACACACACTTTGTACGTGTCCGTTGGGAACCTCGTACACGTGTGCGGCTCTGTGCACGCAGCGGTGCCGGCTGCACCCACACAGATACACCTCCACGGTTGTGTGTTCGCACACGGGCGGTACACGCCGTTTTCATGGGTGTGTGCGTACGCACCCACTTCCCGGTGTCTCTAGAACGAGGTACTGGCAGCTGTACGGGTGTAAGTGCCGCGGTGGAGGCAGAGGTGCACCTCCGTGCTGCTGGAGAGGGGTCTGTGCGTGTGCGTGTGCAATGGCTGTGTGTGTGTGCGCGTACACACGTGTAACGGTGTGGGTGTGCGCACAGGTGCTCCTACATGTGAACGTCCCTCAAGGGGCTTGGGGACGGAGTGTGGCATCTCCACGGCACCTACAGACCCGCTTGTAGCCGTAGGCACCGCCGTGCGCAACCGCAGCGGCAGCTGCGGGTCCCTGCGGGGGGTTCTGTGCACACACGCGCTCGCACGCTGCCCCCGCTGCAGAGCCCACCCCCCCTGCCGGGCCGAGGCTCCCTGTCCCCACCCCGGGAGCGGGTACCCCCATGGGGCTGCAGCCCCCGCGGTGCCAGTGCCAGCTCAGCGGTGCTGGCGCCGCCACGACGCAGGCAGGGCAGAGGCGAGGGGCCGGGGCGCAGGCTGGGGAACAGCTTCGTGTTGTCGGCCTCGTGGGCGTACAGCACCCGCTCGCACCCCGCGCCCACCGCCTCCGGCAACGCGGCGGGCGGCAGCGACGCATGCAACGGGCCCCCGCGCCGCGCCGGCGGCACCCGCGGCGGCTTCGGCTGCGGGCAGGGCGGCCGGGCGGCTCGGGGCTCGCCCTCCCCGCCGGCGGCCGCCCCTGCGCTCCCGAGCCGCGGCGGGCAGAAGCGGTCCGATGGTCCGGGGCAGCGCGGGCGGGAGCGCTGGCTCTCGGCGCTCGCGGTGCAAACCACACTCTCCACTTTGCTCCAACGAAGCGTAAGCAAGCGAACGGGCGGCGAGGGCTGCGCGGCGGGCGGCGCGCTCGGGCGGGCGGGCGCTTAGGATCGGTAGTCCTTCTTGCTGTAAGGTTTGTTGCCCAGGATGCTATCGATCTCGTGGACGATGGAAGACGACAGCTTCGGAAGGACCTGTGGGGGATGCCGGGGGGGAGTGAGGATCGCGCTGCTGGTGCACACGGGAGGACGCAGCCGCCGCCGGCACACGGCCGTGCCACGCTCACCGCCTCCACCCCGCCACCTTGATGCTACCAGTGCCAGCTTGCCGGCTGAGCGACCCAGTTACGCAAAGCCTAGGTCGGGCTCATCCCCTGCTTCCTCAGCCCAGCAAAGCCCTGTCTTCGCTGCGCAGCTCAGGATTGAGCAAAGCCCCTAATTTTTGTTTCGAGCCAGGTTTGCAACCGCCTTTCCCTCCACGGCGCCTTGCAGCCGCGAGCGTTGCAGGACCGGGCACCGCGGAGCAGGCGTTGCAGGGGCATGCATTGCAGCATTGCAGGGGCATGCATCGCGGCGTTGCGGCAGCAACGCGGGCACAGGCAGGTGCTGCCCCGCTCAAGCCCCACGAGCAGGGGCTGCTCCCTTCCCCGTGGCGCAGCCTCTGCCGTCGCGCCGAGGGGCTGGGGGGCACTGACCTGTATTGCTCCAATGTTCTCCATCAGCTGGTCGGCGTTGGAGGCGCCCAGCAAGACGGAGCTGACGCCCTCGTTGCGCAGGCACCAGGCTGGGGCAGGAGGGAGAGCAGAGCCTGAGCGTGGCCCGGCGTCCCCCCGGCGTCCCCCCCCAGCTCCCTCCCGGCTCCCCCCGGCCCCTTACCGATGGCGAGCTGGGGCAGGGTGCAGCCCAGGCGCTCGGCGATGGCCTGCAGCTCCTTCAGCTTCGCCTGCTGCCGCCGGCCTTCCTCGCTCAGGATCTTGTCCTTCAGCCACTGGTATCCCTGGGGGGGGCGGGAGGGGGCTTGGAGGGGGTGTCGGGGTGGGGTCTGGGCATACCAGGACCTTGTGCAGGCAGGGCACCCCCAAACTCCCCGGGTCGTGTCTCCTGGACTTCCTGCTCCCCCGGGGACCTTGCGATGCCCCTGGTCCTGCTCCCCCGGCTCTGCCCGTCCCATTATGACCCCCCCCGGCTGGGCTCACCTTCAGCGAGGCGCGGGAGTAGGGGGGGATCCCCCCGTCGTACTTCCCCGAGACGATGCCGCAGGCCAGCGGGGACCAGGTCATGGCTCCAACGCCTGGGGGCAGAGCAGGGCAGGGGGTGACACTGCTGCCCCCCAGCACAGGGGTGGCCAGCCCTGGGGACACACGCTGTGCCCAGCCTGGCCGTGGCAGCACCGGGCTTTAGGGGGGCAGGGGGGTGTCAGGGTGAGACCCCCGCTGCCGTACCTATCTTGTGGAAGAGCTCGGGGAGCTGCACCTCCACCTTCTCCCGCTGGAACATGTGGTACTCGGCCTGCTCGCAGATCGGTGGGATCAGGTTGAACTGCCGGGCCACCGAGTACGCCTCCTGCCGAAGAGCCGGGACCCTCAGTGCCCAGCCGCCCCCCCGAGCCCCCCACTGAGCCCCCCCACCCCGATCCCCTCGGCCGAGCCCTGAGCAGCCGCCCTGGAAAATCATTAAGGCTCAAGTGCATCTGCAAGCGCTTGGCTCCCGCCAGCCGCTGTCTAATTAAATCAGCGTCACCGGCGGCACTGGGGCTGCTCCGCCACGGCCGCCCCCGGCCCCCCAGGCCCCTACCATGATCTCCATGGAGCTCCAGCGCGAGGTCCCCCAGTACATGGCCATCCCCTGGTTGATGACGTGGGTCATGGCTCGCACCGTCTCTGCCGGGAGGGAAGGGGAGAGCGGCAGGCGGGGGTTAGCGGGGCACCGCGCCGGCAGGAGGGGGCTCGTGCTGCGCCGATGGCTGGCGAGCATCCTGCTCCCCAATGCCGAGGCGGGAGCTGGGTTGTGTCCAGGAGGTGCTTTCAGAGAGCAGGATGGGGATGGAGGGAGCAGCAGGATGGGGACAGGGACATGCCGGGGACCACGGCTGACCCCGACGTGCTGCTGGCGATGCCGGGGCTCTCCCAACACGGAGAGCAGCCCGAGGCTCCTGGCACTGGCCCCACACCCCGCAGGCTACCAGCACCGGCACCGTGCTTGGCACGGCTGCAGGGGAAGGGGCCTGAAGCATCGCCCGTGTGCCGAGACCCAGGGGAGGGAGGGAACCCCAGACCCGTGCGGGGGGCTCGGCGGGGAGCCGGCTCCGAGCCATGCGGGCCGGGGCCAAGCCAAGGCACGCTCCTGCAGCCAAAGGCGGGCAGCGGGGAGAGCGAGGGGCGCGGGGCTCGCCTGGCCGGCATCGGAGCACGTGCCCCGGCATGCTCACAGCCGCCCCGGCAAGGAGGGACCCCGCCGCGGTCGCCGGCAGGGCTGCCAAGGGTGCTCGGTGGCCAGGACCCTGGGGAGGCCGCGGAGCCCCTTCACTTTTTTTTTCCTCCTTCAACTGCAGGACAGTCTGAATGGACGGGGGTGTTTTGTTGGGCGGCTGCTGCCTGTGCGTTTCATGGCGGGGTTTGCTCGGGACCGGGGGGAACAGGGCTGGAAGTCACAGAGGAGTGGGGGGGGTCCTGCCCCAGGGAACGCCGCTGGGGCACAGGCAGCGGCCGGCGGGCAGAGTGCGGGCAGGGAGTACCTTCTACGATGAAAGTCCTGGACTTGGAGGAACTAAATGGGTCCCCTGGTGATAAAAGAGAGATTTAGAGAGAGCGGAGTCGGCCGCTGCCGGCGGAGCAGAGCGAGTGGCTCGCCGGGACGGGGGCAGCGACCCGCTGCCGCGCCACCAACCCACCCCCGCTGGGGCCTGACGGGGGTCCCAGTGCCGGGCTGGGGGCGGCAGAGGCTTAACCACGGCATGGGCTGACCGTGGCGGCGGAGCAGCGGTTTCTGCTTGGGAAGGGAAAACGCCCTTTAGATAAAAGCCTGGTGTGAACCAGCCGTGACGGCGATGGAAGGTGGCGGGGAGGAGCGCGGCACCCACCTTCCATCGGCGTGTTGGGGTCGGGCCGGTTGGCGAACACCACGTCCACGTACTCCAGCTGCAGCCGCTCCAGCGATGCCTTCAGACCTGCCGCACCGACGGGACCGTCAGGCACACCAGGCCCTGTGCCGCCAGCCGGCGAGGCAGCCAGCGCCGGCGCAGCCTGGCACCGCAGCCGGCAGCGCCCGGTGAGCATCCCTACCTTCTATGATGTGCTTTCGGGACAGGCCCCGCTCCGTCTCAGCCCTGGAAAAGGAAAGGCGGGTGAGAGCCCGGCACGCTCCGGCCGCTCTGCCGCGGGGTGGGCACGCTACCTACTTTCCTCCCCAGAAGATTTTGGTGGTGATCACCAGGCTGGACCGTCTGCAGGAAGAAAGAGAGAGTCGCTGGTGGTGGCACCTGCAAAGCCCTGCCCGCTCCCTGCCCGCACGCATTCGTGCCCGGGGCTGCTCCATCAGCTTTCCCCAGCTCATCGGCACCGCGGTGATGGCACAGGACCGAAAGCCCGGCTTACCTCCACCCTTTCTTCTTGATGATGTTCCCCAGCACCACCTCAGCCCTACAAGGAAAGGGGACGTCAGTGCCCTGGCTACTGCGGCCACAGGGAGCGGTGGCAGCTGGCAGGGACAGCCCTGCTCCCCGGCAGCCTAAGCGGCAAACGCAGCGGCCACGGGGATGCCATTTCCCGCTCCAGCTGCAGCGCCCAGAGCCGAGCTGCTCCCTGATGTGCGAGCTCAGCGTTTTAAGCAGGTGCATGGACACGCTGCGGTGTGTCCGGGCCACCGTGTGCCCGGTGCAGCCGCGGCTCGCTGTGCCGAGGAGGGCTGCACCGCTCTGCCTGCGTGGCACGGGCAGCCACAGGCAGCGTGGGACCCCACGAGCCACAACCCACCGCGAGCAAGCGCTCGCTGCCCCATCCCAGCTGCTGTTTTGCAGCCGGCAAACCTGGGAGGATCCCAGCGCTGCCACAGCGCGGAGGTGCCGGAGGCCACGGCGTGGGGCGAGGCCCCTTGTGCCGCTGCTGAGGCAGGGTACCTACTTGCCGGCGGCATAGACTTCTGCCGTGTCGAAGAGATTAATGCCGTTGTCGTAGGCTAAAGTCATCAGTTGCTCCGCCATCTGCAAAGGGAGAGCGGGGAGGGTCGGCGAGGGGGGTGGCCGAGAGCCGGAGCGCCGAGGTTTGTGCTGGTGAGCCCCAGCACCCCACGTGCACCACCGAGACCAGCGCCTGCGGCTTTGCTGGCCCCGTCCCTTCCCCGCTTCACTCAGGGCGCGACCCTTACCTCATCTGTGATTTGCCCTCCGAAAGTCACCCATGTCCCTGCGGAGGAGAGAGGGTGCATGCACGGTGAGCGCGGCGAGCCCCCAACGCCGCTGCCCCGATCCCTCGGCCACCCACCCCGGGTCCCCTGGCACAGCCCCGGCATGCGGCGGCTGCGGTTGGCCCCGCCGCGTGCGGCACGGTGCTCCCAGCACAGCCCGGTCGCTTTCTATCGCGTCAGAGGAGAACAAGGGAAAATAATTTGACAATTTCTGGGCCGCGTCTCAAAACTGCCCCCGGGCCAGAGGAAAACCCTTTCCTTCCCTTCGCAAAGCATCGCTGGAGCAGGCGAGCGCCACCCTCACCGGGGAGCGCCGGCAGCAGCCACGGCACAGAGGGGACGGCGAGGGGCCACGGCAAACCCCGGCACTTACCCAGGCCCAGGCAGGACACGCGCAGCCCAGACTTCCCGAGGTTCCTGGAAGACAGAGACCCGTGAGGAAAGGTGCCAGAAAGCCCCAAAACACCGTCTCATGCATCCGCGTGTCACTGAGCGCGCCGCCACGTGGGGCGGGAGGTGCAGTGGTGGTCCCTGTCCCCGTCCCCATGCCCATCCCCGCCTGGGACGGTCCCACAGCGAGCGTCCCCCCACGACTGATTAAAAAGCCGTCGCAGGCCGGGCACGCCGTGGCTCCCCAGCGGCACGGCCAGCACCGGAGCAGCGATGCCGTTCCCCGCACGCAGAATCACTGCCGTGCCCGGCAGGGTAATCCCGAGCGGCAGCGGGCAGTGACCTGGTTAAAGCGGCTCCCCGTGCCGAGGCCGGGGGAGACGGCACACTGGTGGTCAGGCCCGGCGCACCCCACACGCGACGTGAGCTGTGCCCGTTCTCTGCAGCGCAGCGTGGGGGAGCACAGGGCTGGCACGGGGAGAAGGGTGTTTGGGAGCAGAGCGGCGTCCCGGGGAAATGGAGCACCCTTGAACATTTGGCCGGCACAAGGAGCTGGAGAACAGCTTTCGGGAAGGGGGCCGGGCTGGCAGACGCCTTCGCCGCGGTGATGGAGAGCCAGTTTCTCGTTAAAAATGACAAAGGCTCGAGCAACGAGCGTTAAAATAAATAAAGTGTAGGTGAGCCGCGGCAGCTCGCCCGCGCGGGTGTCGCGTAGCAACCGGGAGGCACCGCCACCGCCGGCATCGCCGGCACGGGCACGGGGAGCCGGGCAGGAGCAGCCGCCGTCCGACGGCAGCGGCGACTTGCGGGCTGAGCTGAGCCGGGGCATCTCCCTCCCGCACCGCCACGTTCCTGCCCAGGACCTGGAGGTGCCGGCGCTGCCCCCAACCCCGCGCTATTTTTAGAGCGTTTCATGGCGGGGAGAGGCCGTGGGGCGGCACTGGCTCAGGCCCCCATGATGGGGGTCGCGGTGGGCACCAGCCCCATCCCGGCCGGTCCAGGGGGCATCACCAGGGTCCTCCCGGGCGGGTGGGCACCGGCGGCACATCGTTGCTCCCGGCTTTCCTGCCTGAAAGCGCGTTGACCGGCCGCCCAACGGAGACGCTGGCAGGTGCTGGGGGGAGCGGAGCATCCCCCGGCCCCGCACCACGGCCTCCCCACATGCCACTGTCCTCCCCGCAGCCACTAGCAGGGACCCCCGAACTGATCACCCGCCGCCTGGGAGAGAGGGGGGGAGACCCCAGATGCCCCCGTGTGTGGCCCCAGCTCTGCCGACGCAAGGGTTCGGCGTTCGAGAGCCGGAGGGGGCCGCTGGGCTGATTTGGACGATGATGGTGGGTGACGGCTGAGCTCGTCCCCACGCGCCGCCGGCCCGATGCGCTTTGTGCCTAATGCCGGTCACATCTGGGCGGCAGCGAGGGCACGCAGAGGCTGCCAGCTGGACCGTGGCACGCACGCTCAGTGCTCATCGGGGGGAGCCCCCAGCCCCACGCCTGAGTGCACACTCACCCCGGGGGGAGCCCCCAGCCCCACGCCTGGGCGCACACTCATCGGGGCGGGGGAAGCCCCCAGCACCCTGCTCCAGTGCCAGGGACGCGGAGCGCGTTAACCCGGCGGGTGCTGGCCGGGGGGGGCACACGCTGCCCCCCCCACTCCGTTTCCAGCCCCACCGCGGGCAGCCGGGGGCCAAATCCTGGCTCACGGCTCCGTGCACACTTCACAGGGCGGCGAGTCGCCGGCAGTGCCGTAACGATGCCATGGCAGCCCGGGGATTAACGCGCGCCGCAACTCTCAGACCCCCCCTCCCTGGCTCGGCAGGCGCCGGCGATGCTCCTAATCCTACCCCAAAGCTGAGGGTCCCTTTTGCCCCCCTGTCAAGCCAGTTTTACGCGAGGCTGGGTCGAAGCCGCCCCGAGAGGGGACAGGAGCAGCGAGGAAGGCGACGGAGGCGCACGGTCAGCACTTTTAGCACCCAAAAACCTACGGAGCAGGATGCAAACCGGGGATTAGGGGGGCGCAGCGCACCCGGCCCCCCCAGACCCCCCCCCGCTGCCCAGAGCTCGGTGAGGAAGAGCAGAAGCAGCCGGGCCGGCAGCAGAGCCGCCTGCCCCAGCAGCGCGCCCGTCTCCTACCGGTACTTCATCCCCGGCTGCTTGACGCTGGACTCGCTGGAGGAGGGGGCGTTCTGCACCGAGAGCTGCCCCAGGCTGCGGGCCACCATGGCCACCGCCCGGAACTTGCCACGGGTGCCGAGGCTGGGGCTGCCGGCATTCTGTCGGTTCAGCCGGTCCTCCGCGCTCCGGCTCTTGATGCTGTGCTCGGAGCACACGAAGGAGACCTGCATGCTGCTCCGGCGGGCAACCGCTCCAGCTGCCTAAATTTAGCCGGCGCCCCGGGCGAGGCGGGAGCTCCTCCCGCGCACCCGCGCGCCGCCGCTCCGCCAACGTGACGACGGCGGGGGGCTGCGAGGCGGCGGGCGCGCGGCGGCTCCCGGCAGCCCTCCTGCCCTCAATATTTGATGAGCTCGGGAAGCGAGCCAGCGGCGCCCGGGCACGTGGGGGGCAGATGGGGAGCGTTGCCGCAACCCTCCCGCCGAGCATCCCCCATGGGCCACGCTCCCGGCCCAGCCCCGGGGTAGGGGGCTGAGGCCCTGCGGGGGGCGAAGGGGCCACTCGCCTCCCTTCGGCGGCACAGCATCCCTCCCCTCCGGCGGACGCGAGTCCGAGACAACACTCTCCCGGCAGCAGCGCCCGCACGCCGCCGAACGCACGGTTCTGGGGCGAGAGCGCGGGTGGTGGCGGTGCCGCCGGCTCTCCTGGCTTTGCCGAAGCTGGACCGGTTTCCCCCTCAGGGACGTGGCCCCCCCAGTTTTGCCCAGCCAAGCGGATCAAGGCGAAACCCAGCGCAGCCTCTCCCGCACCGTGTTGCGGCCGGGGCCGCGGGCCGGCTGCCCGCACCGGCCGTGCCCCTCGGGGAAGGAGCGGGGAGCGGGGCCGCCGCTTGCGGGGGAAATTACGCACGTTGCGCCCCAACCTAATGAGGAATCTTGTAATCTCCTCCGCTTCCCTCTGCCGCAAAGCTCCTTAGCTGGGTAATCCTGCCGGCGCCAGCTCCAACCCCGGGGCGGGGGGGACCCGTCAGCAACCAGCAGCTCCCCGGAGGAGCTGAAACCCCAGAGATTTTGGGGGCAGCGGGCACCTGCCCGAAGCAGCATCGCTGGGGGTGCCCGTGCCAGCCTCTCCCCATCAATAAATAACAGCCCCATGAATATTAGATGGGCTCTTGCCGCTGTGTAAATGTTACCTCTGTCACCGCGAGCGGAGCGGAACCTGACCTGCGGTGCGGCACGGCACGGTGCGGCAGGAGCTGGCAGAGCCGCCGGCGCCCTGGGGCTTTGCTGCGGGGGGGGTCAAGGGGCCCTCCCTGCATTTCCACTGGGGGAACAGCCGCTGTCCCCAGCCCTGGTGACCCGGCCCAAGCCCCAGCTGGGTTACTGGGGGGGCCTGGCCCCGTCGCCCCACCTGGGGCAGAGGGGAAGGGACGCGCTGGCAGAAGCGGCCTCTCACAGGAGCCGTGGGCGACCCTCCGGCTGCCCGGAGTGTCCTCCCCGCACGGGGGGGTAACGAGAAGGACGAAAGTCACCTGAAATCCCGACACACCTCACGCCGCGCCCGGGACCCGCGTGCAGAATTAACGGAGCGGCAGCTCCGCAACGGGCGCTCGCCAGCCGGACCGAGCAGCTCCGGGGCCGTTTGCTCCGACCGCCTGACCTCCAGCAGCGCGGAGCGTGCGCCCACCTGCAGACCTCCCGACGGCAAAAGGCAGCGACGGCAAGCGAGAGGCTCAAAGACCACCGAGCGACCCAGAGGTGACGGCGCTGACCCGCCGCGGCCTCTCCCGCACACGTGCCCAGGGCGCCGGCTCCCTCCCACCCCGGCGCGGCTCAGGGAGATCAGCGGATGCCGGGATTTTCCCCGACAAGGTGTCAAACCAGCGCTAAGCAGCATTCCCTGCACCGTCCCCACACCTGGGGGCGGGTGTGCTGGTCCTCACCGCGTTTGCCGCCCTGGCAGATGCCGGCGCCGCCTTACCTGTACATCATGCCGGTGGTGCGGGCGGTGCTGTCGGCCAGGGAGAGCCCGTGCATCCGCAGGAACTCCTCCAGCGTCTTCGCCCGCGCCGCCGCCCGCACGTCCCGCAGCCGCCGCAGCTCCAGCCCGTCCGCCGGGCGGGGGGCCGGGGGCAGCCCCCACTCCGGGGGGTGCCGGCTGGCCACGCTGCGCAGGCTCTCGCTGTACGTCATGGAGAGCATCCCGCCGCCCGAGCGCGGGCTCTGCGGGCCGGCCCTGCCGCCGGCCGCTCGGCAACGCTACGGAGAGAGCTGGGAAAGTCCCGCGCCACGACGCCGGGCTCCGCGGGAGAGCCGTGCCCGCACCACGCCACCGGAGCGGTGGCGCCCACCCTTGCCAGGGCCTGCGGCGGGTCTGCGGCGCGGGGAGGGGAGAGCAGGGACCCCGGCAAAGCCAGTCACTTCGGCGGAGTGAAGCTGTGGCAGGGGAGCCAAAGGGCAAAGGCAAGGGTGAGGGCGGCAGTGCGGCAGGGAAGGGACGCGGGTGCCCATGGCTGGGCGGTGCAGCGGGTGCCCACCGCGGCCGCACCGAGCTGCTGCAGCCCGGCACGTGCTCCGGCTGCGCTGCCTCCCAGCTCGCACCCGTTGGGCTGCCACTGGTTTGCGTCCCCGCAAGGGACGTGGTGGGCCCCAGAAGCCGGCTGGAACGGGGTGAGTGGTGGCACGAGGGCCACCGGTGAGAATCCGGCACCGTGTGCCGGTGGGTGGGAGAGGTCAGGAGGGTAAATGTGGCCCCGCAGGGCTCCCCGGGGAGGGTGGTTGGGTGCTGGGTGCTCGCTGGAGGCTGCCGTGCCTGCAGCAGGCTGCTGCAATCTGCACCACCAGCCGACACCTTCCCCGCAGCCGCGGCAGCGACCTCCCAGCCGCCGCGGGCTGCTGAAAATACCCCGCCGCAGAGCGGCTCCTTGCGCAGTGGGGCTGCTCGCCGTCTCTACGGCTGGGGACTCGCCGGTGGTGGCACCGGCATTGATTTCCCTGCTGCTCTCTGCAGCGTCCCTCGCACTCTGTGTCTGAAAGAAGGAGTGGGGACCGGGGCCAAAACCACGGCGCTGGTGCCGAAGCGGCTGCTGGGAGTGCGCCGTGCCGGGGCTGCGCCGGCACCAGGCTCCGGCCGGGCTCCCGCTGGTGGTTTTTTCTTTCCCTGCGAAGCTCAAATTTACGGCAGCGGGAGCCAAAAGCAAAGTGCACTTTCCCATCGAGGTGTGACCTCAAGGAAAAAGAAGAAAACCCAGACATGACGGCGCAGCAGCTGGCAAGGGGTGACCGAAGCCCGGGGGGCTCCGATACCCAGAGCTGCCTCCTGCTCTGCAGCAAGGGCTTGGGAATGCGGGGAGACGTGGAAGGGGGATCCCACTCCTGCAGCAAAACCACCCTGAACCCTGGCCACCAGCCTCCTCTTCCTGCTGCGCCTTGAAGCCGGACACCGTTGCTGGCACCGCCGGCACCAGCCCTTCTCCGCAGCTGGGGGTTTTAGTTAGGACAGTGCTGGTGGCTCCCGCCGGGCATGGGTGCAGCACCCAGTCCCAGTGGGACCCCCTTGTCCCCAGTGGGATCCCCTTGTCCCCAGTGGGATCCCCTTGTCCCCGCCAGGACCCCCTCACCCCCGGTGGGATCCTCCTGCCCGAGAGCAGCTGGGAAAAGCCTGCACCAGCTGCACCGCTGCTCTACGGCTTCACCGCGCTGCAACGAAATGGCTGCAGCGAGCGGGGGGCGGGGGGTCGGTCTGGGCTGCTTTGAGGAACGGGACGGGAATCCACCGGCCGCCTCACTTCGACGCCTCCTTGATTTTCGGCTCAGCAACATTGCGGGGCAGCGGAAAGCGTGGAGGCAGCGGGTTCGTCCTTGGGCCATTCATTAGCAGCAACCCCCTTCGTTAGCAGCAACCCCCTTCGTTAGCAGCAACCCCGTTGCCGCCTGAGGGACGAGAAGCAGTGGGGGCTGCAGGAGCTGCCGCAGCCCAAGCAGCGCCGTGCCCAAGCAGGAGAGGCTGTTTTGCGGGGAAGGAGCGGGGACGGGGACGGGACACAGGCTCTGCGGGGTGACGGGGGACCATCAGCGCGCGTCAGGGGCACAACAAGTGGGTGACAGCCGGGTGCGCGGGGTAGCTGCTCGGAAAGGTGTCTGTCCAGCCCGGCTTGCCAAGCTGGGAACTTGTTGGCAACCAGCAGCCTGCCTAAAACCGAAAAAAAAAGACCCCGAACGAAAACCTCCCCAAGCCACCACATCCCGAGTCACCTCCTACAGAAACTCCTGCCTGCTGCCCGCAGCGGGCTGCCCCTGGCCCCGCTCGCCGCCGGCCCCGACTCACCCGCGCGAGGGGATGCTGCTCTTCAACGGCAAAGCTGCGGGCAGCCCCCGGCAGCTATAAGAGCCGCGCGGCCGCCGGGTTTTTTTGCATTAGGGGAGTGTCGGCGCTTGGCGTCCAAAGCAATTGGCGGCGGCCAGGGGCCCCCCCAGTGCCCATCTTTCTCGCCGCGCTCCATTAGCCCTATTAGGGGATTTTCTTCCCTGCGAAGGGGACCTAAATTATTCATGGCCGCTTCGCTAAAAGCCCAGGGATGCGCCGCTGCTTTATCCACGCTGGCATCGCTGCCTCCGCCCGCGGCCGACCCTCGCCCTGCGGCGACAGGTCCCACGCCACCGGCACGTGGGGCGGAGGGGACAGTCAAGAGCCATCAGAGAGCGGAGCCGGTCATACAGCCCTCCCGCAGCGCCCACGGCGGCAGGGTCAGAGCTGGGCTGTGGCAGCACCAACACACGGACTCCTCCGAAACGGGGCTGGGTGACAGACCCCGGGGGCAGCTGCCTGCAGGCAGCCTGCGGGCAAGCCGGCTCCTGCCGTCGGCTTCAGGAGCCTTTCGCACCAGACGTGCCCAGCGGTTTAGGCGCGTGGCCGTGCCTGGCTGGTTTGGCAGCCAAAACCCACCCGCGGCGCGGGCTCGGCAGCGCTGGCGGTGGCGCCTCACCAGGACAGGCACGGTCACGGTGCTGTCGAGCCACCCCGGTGCCGGCCAGCCTCTCCTCCTCCTGCCATGCGTGAGGACAGAGCAGGGAGGCCACGGCTCCCTTGGGGGGCAGCCCCCCGTCCCCCACCCCATCGCAGCTGGGCCGGACCCAGTCCAGCGGCACTGGGCTGCTGCGGGAGCACCGACGCGGCTGCTGGCACGGCGTGCGGGGAAAAGTGCCGCCTTCACTTCAGACGGTAAAAGGGTGGCAGAGGAGGGGTGAAGCGTTGCCTTCTGCACCACTTAATGCCGCTTCTCTTAATGGAAGGAGCAGCAAGCGGCTGGCCGGGCGCCTGGAGCGGCCCTTGGGGAAAGCCAGCGGGCTCTTCCCGGCGCAGCATCGGCCTGGGATGCTCCCCCCGCGCCGAGCCCTGCGCCCCGCGGTGGCTGCCCCCCGTAGCCCTCCGGCCGTGCTCCGCTGCTTGGGGAACCTGGCGAGGACGGCGCCCACCTCCCCAGACGCACCCGTGGGGTCCCCACGTCGCGCTGCCGAACCCACGAGCAGGCGAAGATGCGGCGCCGCGCCGGCGATGCCCGCCCCGCGCGGAGGGACCCCTGCACGGCAGCGCCCCGGGCACGGGCAGGGGCTTTGCCCGTGTCCGCTTGCCGGGGGGGATTTTGGGGAGGAGAAAGGGCTGGGTTACCTGTAGAACTGGAGCTGGCGCTTGGGGCTCCCGTACCTCGCGCTTCCGACAGCAAAGGGGAGAAAGAAGAAAGATGCCACAAACCCCATTAGAAAGGAGGAGCAGGACCAAGCGGCAGAGCCGGCGGCCGCGGGAAGGGTCGGTGGCACCCGCCTGCGCCGCGTGGCGGGGGGCACCATGCAGCGGGCACCGGCCCGCTCCCCGAAAGCACCCACTCTTCCCACCACAGGCATCAGCGCCCAAAACCGCCGCTGCGGCTGCCACGTGGGTCTTTGCAGTCCTGGAAGTTTCTGCACAAAGCATGCCAGGGCGGTTTTGGGGTGCCAGGTTTGAAGAGCCCCCCCCCCCCCCCTCCCCAGCGCCGCCCCGCACGCTTACCTGTAAATCATCCCTGGGGAGCCCGTCTGCCGCAGCGAGAGTCGCGCCGGGGAGTCAGTGGTGGATTCGGGATACATGGAGCCAGCCTGGGCTCCCTGGAGCCGCTCGCCGCCTCACCCCTGCCACAGGGGAAGAGAAAAAGAGGAAGAAACGAGGTTTTTTGGGGCACGCGCATGATGGCGCTTCCTGTTGCAGAAGCTCGCGGGCCGGATGGGCATGCGGTGCAGGCAGCGGTGCAGGCAGCGGTGCAGGCAGGGCACGGCAGCCCTGCCAGCCCCAGACCCCAGGGCTCCCACTCTGACCCACCGCCGCTCCCAAACCTGTCCCATCCCTGCCCTGTGCCACCGACTCCCCAGCTCGGCTGCTCTCCCCAAGCTTCTGGGGCTCCTGGGGAGGGCAGAGTGGGGCTGCTTGCTGCCCACCTCGCTGCCCGCCTCGCTGCCTGCCTCGCTGCCCAGCTTGCTGCCCGCCTTGCTGCCCACCTCGCTGCCCAGCTTGCTGCCTGCCTTGCTGCCCAGCTTGCTGCCCATGGGAGGCGAGCAGGGCACGCCACGGGGCAACCCAGCTGCATCAGCGAGGCACCCACCCACGCCATGGCGGGCTTATGACATATCAGGAAATGGTGAAGAAACGTGGGCCTGAAAAATTAAACATTTTGCTGGTGTTTTAACACTAAAGCAGCCCCCAGAGGGTCCCTCTGCAAGGGACAAGCCAAGGAAAGGAAAAGAGCTCAGCTGTTCCCGCAGTGCGCACGTGACTGTGTGAGCGGGGGTGCTGGAGCTCCGAGGGAAAGGGGGACTCACCCCCAGGCACCCCCGACCCTCCCGATGCCAGGGGGGCATCCAGCGTGGCTTCCTAGGGAGCCGTGGTCCTGCTCCTGCTCCCCATCCCACAACACCGTCAGCAGTTTCTGCAGAAAACCACCACGCTTCCCTGCAAAACTGGGGCCAGTTTTTACATTTAACCCATCTGCCTTTAGGCCTGTGAAACGCCGCCCCTGCGCCGCAGGTCACGGGCTGCCCTTTCCCTTGGATGGGGACTCAGAGATCTCCGGGCTCCCTCCCCGGCGGCCCTGGGCACAGCCGGAGCGTGGCCTTGCATGGTGTGCTCATGTCCTGGCACGCATCCTGCCCGCATCCCGGCATGGCGTACCTGCAGCCTGCAGCCCTCCCGCATCCCAGCACGGCGTGCCTGCATATTGCATCCCGCCTGCGCCCCAGCAGGGCATGCCTGCATCCCTCCTGCACCATCCATCCCTCCCGCATCCCCCCAGCATCCTGGCACACTGTGCCTGCATCCCGCATCCCCCCAGCATTCTGGCACACTGTGCCTGCATCTCACATCCCTCCTGCATCCCTTCAGCATCCTGGCACACTTTGCCTGCATCCCGCATCCCTCCTGCATCCCCTCAGCATCCTGGCACACTGTGCCTGCATCTCACATCCCCCCCGCATCCCCCCAGCATCCTGGCACACTGTGCCTGCATCCTGCATCCCCCCTGCATCCTGCATCCCCCCAGCAGCCTGGCCTGGTGCCCCTGCATCCTGCATCCCTCCCGCATCCCACATCCCTCCCGCATCCCGCATCCCTCCCGCATCCCGGCCCGGTGTGCCTGCATCCCGGCGCAGCCCCTGCAGCCCACGCGGCCCAATGGCAGCGGCTGCGGCAGCCGAGCCCGTCCCCGCGGAGCTGCCTGCCCGCCCACCGCAGCCCCCAGCCCCGCTGCGGCCCCTGGCCCCGCTGCAGCCCCAGTGCAGCCCCCCGTGCAGAGCCCCATCTCCCTCCTCCCCTGAGCGCCGCAGAAACGCGGTTCCCTTTGGCCGCAGCCCCGCCAGGGCTGGAGATGGGGCAGGCTCAACAAAACCTGTTTATTTCGGAGAGGGCAGGAGGGACCTGCTGCCCCACAGCCCCGCACCGCGGCACCGCGCACCCTGAGCAGGACCCCGCTGAGCCCCCAAAGCCATCGCGACCCCCCGGCTTCTCCCAGGGGCTGCTCGTGGCACCTTCGCAGCTCCCGTGGGCCTCGCCTGGCAGCGGGCAGCTGCCACAACCACGCAGGGTCAGCGGCAGCCACCGGCCCGGGCACCGTCCTGCGCGCTTCTGCGAGCCGCTTCATGCCTGCTCGGCGTCACTTAATTAGCGGCAGGGTAACGAAGCTGAAGCGAGCTGGGGGGGTGCCTGCAGGAGGGACGGCCGGACCCCCTGCCCCAGGCGCAGCCGTGTGGCTGCCTGGCCCGCACCGCCCCAAACCGAGACTCAAACTTCCTGCAGGGCTTGGGACCGGCTCTGTTTGCGCGTCCTGGGGATCTGGGGTGTGACGAGCTCGGCTCTGCCAGGAGCTCAGCTCTCCGCAGCTTTCAGCAGGACCCAACGCCCCTCGTCCCTTACCTCCTGGTAATGCCGGGGGGCACCGGGCGTGGTGGCTGGCAAATCTCTGGCGGCACTGGAGGAACTTTGCTGGGAAGCACTGCCAGACTACCGGCACACGGGGCACGGCTCTGTGCCCTGAGAAGCTGGAGCATCCCGGCCCCCGGCATTAACTGGGTCCCCCGAGCCAAAGGCGCTGCCAAAAGCCCAGTCCCCTCGGTGCCGGCAGTTTGGTGCTTCCCCGAGACCACTCCTGCACCTTCAGCGTCCTCACGGCAAAACTCTGCCGCGAGTCCGCAACCGCAGGAGTTTCTGCAGGGCGACACACGGAAAGGGAGGAAAAGTGTTTCCTTCTGCGGGAGGCACCTGGGACCCGGGCGCGAGGGTGCCCCGAAAGCTTGTGCTTCCACCAGGCCCCATCCCCATCCCCAGCCAGCACGACGGGGTGGGAGAGCATGGGGGAATTTATGGCTGGGAAGCCCCCGGGAGCCAAAGCTCTGCTGGGCCAGCCTGGGGGGGGTGGGTCTGTGGACCACAGCCTCCCAGACACGCTGCGGTCGGAGCACAAGGAGGTGAAGCCGCACACGGAATTAATTTGAATACAGGGACGAAGCCTCCACACCTACTGATGAGCCCGAGCCCCCCGATGGTGAGGCACTGAGGTAGAGGGAGCTGCGGGACCCCCACCCTGGGCACCCCATCCCCCAGAGGGATGCAGGGGGGACGGCACTGAGCATCTCCCCGCTCCGGGTACCCCTCCCGCTATTTCTACCCCTTTTTTACCAGGTTTGCAAACAGCACCCTCAGCAGATGCCCCCCCCCCCCCCCCCCGCACCCCAACACGCCCCGGGAAAGGTGACTTTAGCACAACTGCTCACGCTGCCCTGCTCTGCCTCGCAAAGGGCTCTCGACCCGCACCTCTCCGCTCGTGCCCCGCGCCGCGGGGATCCGCAGAGCAGCAGCGGCCCTGCCCCTTCCCTCTGCCCGGGGGAGCCGCTGCTGCAGAGCCGCGGCCGTTCCCCCCAGCCCGCCATCGTGGCACGGGCTCGCTCCGTCCGCAGCCGGTGGGCTCGGGCGTGTTTCCAGGCCCGTCCTTCGGACAAGGCACCAGGCAGGCGCTGGGGATGGAGCTGCGACACGTGAGGTCGCCCGTGATGGTGCTGCGCGCGCTGAAGCGCAGGCACCCGGCGCTGCTCGGCGGCCGGAGTCAATGACACAGCCCAAAACCACACGCGACGCGTCACACCGGGTTAGTCCTGCTTCGCCGTCACGTACGCCAGCACAAAAGTAACGGGGTCCGTTCGGCCACCGGCGGGTCCCCGGTGTGCAGCACCGCCAGCGCGCGCCCCTTCCCCAGCGAGGCGGCGGGCAGGCTCCCGGGCACGGCCAAGCCACCGCCACGGCACCGCTAGACCCACCGGCAGCACCGACCACCCCAGCACTGCACCCACCTGGCTCCGGTGCTGTAGCGGAGATGCGCGGTCAGGAGGCAGAGGAAAAAAAAAGAGCCGGAGCCCCAGCTGGCAGCAGAGCTGGAGGCTCGGCAGGTTTCGGGAAGCGGTGCCAGCGCCGGTGCAGAGCAGCTGCGACAAACCCAGCGGGTGCCGGTTCCTACCCCATTCCCGCTCCGTCCCTGGGAAAAGCCGAGCCCTCCGCGCCCCGGGATGCGGCAGCACCCAGGGATGCTGCAGCACCCTCCCTGCCGCTCTCACATCCTGACTCGGCAAGTTTGGCTCCGCCGGTGGCGTGCAGCCGTGGCGTGCAGCCCGGCGCCCCAATCCTGCCTGTGCCTTAACCGTGTCGGCGCCGCAGCCCAGCACCGTGCGTGGGCGAGCGAGCGGCTGCCACCCGGCGCTGGCCACTCCCGCGCGGCTCAGGCGAGAGGAGACTTGTCCGGGGGCCGCGGGCAGCCTGGAGCCGGACGTTTCCACCGTCAGATGCCGTTAAATCACTCCGGGTGTTTTTATTAAAAAATAAGAGAAGGGCGGCCGCAGGCAACGCTGCGGGGCTGCCTCCCAGCACCGGGGCTCGCCCAGCCGCCCCATCCCGCCGGCCGGCCACCCGTCCTCTGTGCGCGCCAATCGCGCCTCCTCCTCCTCCTCACGCTCTTGGGCCATCTGGGGCAAAAACCCCACCCTGGAGCACGCGGTTCGGAGGCACCCCGGTAATCGGAGCACGCGGGTCCTTGGCGTGATCCTGCCGCGGTAACAGCACCGACGCGGCCAGTGGCTGGACGGAACATGGAAACCAGAGGCCAAGTGAAAAGGGGTCAGGGTTTCGGAAGCACGCCACAGCGCTTTTTTAATTTATAAATCAGGAAAACCCAAGTCCCTCTCCGTCCACCGAGTCCCACTCAGCTTCATGGCACCATCCTGCCGCTTCCTCTGGCAACGGGGCCAGCAGGCGCGTTGCCTGCTCCGAACCATGCCGGCGCTGACGGGGACCCACTTGGCACCGCCTGGGGTGGGGGATCCCAGCAGGCTGCCCGCTTCCCGCGCCGCGGCAGCGCCGTGAGCAGCGTGCGGCAGGCGGGGAAGGCCGTAAAGCCCGTGCGGTTTGGGGAGCGCTCCCCAGCACCAGTGCGGCGGCTTTGCTTCCCCGCCAGCTGGTGGGAACCGCACCCCACGTCGTTCTGCTCTCGCTCTGCCACGCGTCCCACCCACAGGCCCGCACGCCGAGAACGGGGAGGCGATGGCCGGCCCCGCAGCCCTCCTCATCGAAATAATGATAAATAACGAAAAAAGCAGCTCTTGCGTGTCTTCCGTGAGCAGCCACTAGCAGAGGCGTTTCCCGTTAACCAGCCGGCAAATCGCTGCGTATATGCAATCTGGACGTATATCCGCAATATACACTGGGTGTACGTCACCCAGCCTGCCGGCGCCGGCACTCACCCGCGACGCAGCGCTGTGGCTCCCCACGGCGCGTTTGGAAGAAGCCCTTGGTTCTTGGCAAGCTGGCTGGATGCCCTACCCGCCCAAAGCCGGTCCGGCCTCCCGGCAGCGCGGCCCTGCTCTTCTGCCGAGAGGCTCTCACCGCGACGAGAGCGTGAGGCACCCCTGTGAACCATCCCGGGACGCCTCCGTTAACCGCAGCAGCACGGCACCCCGGCCGGTGGCTGAGCGGGCACGGGACCGACGGGGCTCCCCGTCGCAAGGACAACGGCCTTGGGGAGCGGAGGCCGGCCAGGGGCGCACGAGCCCAGAGACCCCCCCAAGTTTTGGGTGACGCTGAGGGAAAGGCCAAGGGAGCCCTCCACAGCACTCAGGAGAGGGGGGTCTCCTGTCCAACAGCCATTTTGGGTAACGACGCCACCGTCTTCTGTAGCAAACACGCCCGTGGCATCGCCGCGGCTCCGGTCAGAAAGCGGGGAAGATGCTTGGGGAAAAAACCCCAATATTTACATCCTCCTGCCTGCGGGTTTGTCGTGTTACCTCTCCCCGGTCCAACGAGCCACAGGCCGCCAGCAACCGGAGCACCGACGGCGGGGTCACCGCGCCTGGCTGGGGAACAGGCACCGGAGCATCGTCCCTGGTTCCCGCGGAGCACCCGCCCGCCGCTACGTGGATGCCCGAGGCGCGGCCAGCGATCGCAGCCGCCCCTCCGCGGGCAGGGGCACCGGCTGCCCGGCGCTGTCTCCCCCCCACCCCCCGCCGCTACGGGCCAGATGTTACCGGAGCACCGGCCCGGCGCCGGGGACGGTCGCGCGGCGGCGCGGCCTTACCGTAGCTCTGCCCGCAGCCGTACCCGGCTCCGTCACCCCCATCGTCGCCCCGATCGTCGCCCCAGTCGCGATCGCCGCCATCGCGCCCGCCCCGCCCCGCTCCCGGCCCCGCCGCCCCGCACCTGCCCGCTCTCCGCCGCTCCCCGCCGCTCCGCCGCGGCGCCCTCGTGGGGGGCAGGCCCCGCCCCGCCCCGCCCGCCGCCCATTGGCCGCGCCGACCGCCTCTCCCGCCGCATGCAAATGACGGCAGTCCCCCCGCGCCGCTCCCATTGGCTGCAGCGCCCGTTGGGCCCAGCCGCGAGGCACCGCCCCCCGCGGTGCGGCACCATCGCCCTAGTAACCCGATGCTGAGCCGGGCGCGACCACCCGCGCGGGGGGGAAGAGGGGGGGGAGGACGTCCTCCACCGCTCCCGCCGCGCCCCGCCCCGCTCCGGGATCGCCCCGCCGCCGCCCCTCTCCGCTGCCTACCGGCGAGAGCGGGTGGGGGGACGCGTGGGAGCCCTGGTGGCGGGGTCGTGAGCGGCGGCGACGCGCCCGCCCCCCCCGCCCTCCCCCCTGTCCCGGCGCGGGGTTGGTCGGGCCCGACAAGATGGAGTCGGGGCGCGGTGAGTGCGCGGGGGGGGAAGCTCTGTCCGGCGGGCGGTGAGGGCCGCACCGCACCGCACCGCACCCGTGGCCGCGGCCCTGCCCCGCGGTGCGGGAGACCCACGCGTGTGTCCGTCGCAGGACACGGAGGGGCGGGCGTGGGCAGCCGCCCGGGCCGTGCTGCCCGCCCCGCCGTGGCACAGCACCGGTGGCGCTGCGTGTAGGGCCGCGCGGGTGTGCGGCCTCCGTGTGTGCGTGCGGCCCTCTGCGTGCGTGCACGCGTGTCCGTGGGTCCGCACGTGCATGTGCGGGCCTCGGCGTGTGCGGGGGTCTTGGCGCACGGGAGGAGCGGCGGCTGGCGGGTTGGGGTCCCCCTCGCCGTGCGGCTCCCCGGACCCCTGCGTGCCCCGCGGGGGCCCCTCCAGCCACACCTCCGGGCTCACGGGGCGCCCCGTCGAGCTGCCCGCTCCTGCGGGAAGGCCGGTGGGCGCCGCAGGCCCACGGAGCCCTTTCAGGTGTGTCCCGCTGGGGCCAGCCGTGTGCGCGGCTCTGCGGCTGGGGAGCACGTTCCCGGAGCAGGCGGTTCCCCCCTCCGTTGTCCAGCCGGGCGCTTGCCCTAGCCGACGCCGGGAGGGAGCGGTGAGCTTCGAGGGAGCGGGATGAGCGAGTGGGAGAAGGTGTTTCGGCAGAACCTCGCCCTTCCTCCGCACGGCCAGCGGAGACGGGCTCGCCGGCCGGGCTCCACGGCTTTCCGCTGCGTCCTGAAGTACCTGGAAGGGGCTGCCCTCACCCAGGTAGGGGGGATCGGCTCTGCGGAGCGAGCCCAGCAGCGCCTTGTTGCCCAGCCCTTGGTTTCTGCCCGCTGCCCTTCCGTGGTGCTGCCGGGACTCGCTGTGTTTGTGGGCCAAAAGGTGGAGGTTTTCAAAACTTGTTTTGAGGGGAACTGTTTGTAAATTGCTTGGAAACACAAACTGGGGCCGTACCTCAATCCCGTGTGCTTTCACCTGCAAATCTGATTAGTGCTTAACTAATTTTTAATTTAATTTTTAATGTAAGTAAGTGTTTTTAAATTAAAATCTCCGGGTAGCACTTTAAAACCCTGCCACCCCTTTATTATACACTTAACAGTCAGTTTTCCCACTTTTTGGTTTGCTGGTTCAGCCTCTGGCTTTCAGACAGGTTCTCCAGCAACGCATGGAGCTCCCAGGCATCAATTAGAAAAGGAGAGTTATTTGCCCTCCCTTACTGAAGGGCGTTTTCTGCAGCTCTGGTGGCTGCTGAGCTGGCGTGTCCCGGAGCGGGCCCCAACGCTGGCGCCTCCCGTCCTGTCGTGCCTTGCAGGGAGCCGAGTACCAGCTGCGCCTCTCCCTTTTCGACGCCACCTACCACCACTTCTTCGGGAGGACGTGGAGGAGCAGCCAGCAAGTGGCCCGAGCTGCCCCATCGCGCCTGGCCAGGGCGGCTTTCAACGAGGTGGGGTGCTGGGGCGGCTGCGGGCGGGCTGGGGAGCGGCTGGGCCTGGGAAGAGGCTGGCAGCCCCCTGGGAAGGGGCAGCGGGAGGCTGGGGGGAGCAGCAGTGAGGTGGCTGGAGCTGCAGGAGCCAAGTCTGAGGAGGGAGGCGTTTTTTAATGCGTGGCTTTGCTCGAGTTCAGCTCCGTTGGTGCTGGTTTCCCCCCTCAGCCTGGTGGAAGTGGGGCTCAGGGGGCTGCGGGAGCCGCCGCTGTAGCCCTGACCCTTTGTGAGCAGCAAGTCCTGAGTGTGCCCAGGCTCTGGCCCGTGGTCATTTGGTCTGTCTGTCTGTCTGCTGAGCCTTGTCTGTGGTGGTTCGTTCTGCCCACAGGCAGTGGCAGGAGCCCCTTTTCCCTTCCAGTGCTTCCCAGTCCTTTGCCCAGGGTGCAGCCTGTTACTGAGCTGTTACACGGGGTTTACTGGAATGGGGAAACTGGGGTCCTGTGTGACCTCCGGGCTGGGTGACAGTGTGGGAGCCCCGGTGTGCGGCCGTGTGCCGCCTGCCGTGCGCGGCGCCGGCGGCAGAGAGCAGTGTTCCTTCACGAGTGGGGAGGGAGGGAGGCAGGGAAGGAGCAGCCGCTGCTTTTCTTCCCTTGCCCGGGAACTAAACTCGCCCAACGCCGCGCTTCCACCCACCGCCCCGTGCTGGCGAGCTGTGGTGCCCCCTTGCTGGGGGATCCTGCCCCCCTGCAGCGCGGGCAACAGCCGAGATGTCACGTTTTCTTGTGTTTCCACCTCCCCCAGCGCTCTGTGCCGCAGGTGAAGTGTGGCACTGGTGAGCACCGCGCTCCTTCGTTTGAATAACCGGTAGCGGTATCCGAGGGCCTCACCGGAGGAGGAAGGCGTGTGGGCAGGGGTCTGCATGTGTGGCAGGTCCCGGTGACCCCCCGTGCTGTGTCGTCCTCGTAGAGTTTAGGGGAGAGGAAGGAGCTGTTGGGGTGTGAGCGATGGCAGAGGGAGCAGCAAGCCTGGCTTTACAAGGGGTCCCCTTTAAGGGCTCTCCGTGTCTTTGCAAGGCGAGGCATCGGTCTGCAGCCAGCGGTCATTATTGCAACCTTTTGCAATAAAAGATAATAGAATAACGATTTATTTCCCTGGGCTGATGTGGTAATGTCTCTCTCTGTTATCCCTTCCTGACAGCCTGTGATTGCTGTAAACGTTTTCCCTGGGACACCACGGTAATGAGACTTTAATAGAAAGATTAACCTAGCTTTAAATCCTGTGCCGGGGAGGTGACCTGTGTCCCGCCCCCCTCCTGCCCTCGGGTCTGGGCCACCCCCATCTCCCCTCCCCACGGCAGGAGGGTTCCCAGCTCCTTTGGCTGTCCCAGTCCTTTGGCTTGCTGTAATGCTGTAGGTCAGGGGCACACCAAAACCCTGCTCTCGGGGTCTGCACCCTGGGAGTTACTTTGGAAAATGGGTGTTAGCAATGAAAAAAAAAGGAAAAAAAAAAAGTTAACGATGTTTGGGATTTAAGGAAGTTGAGATTTCCGAGCGGTGCCAGAGGTCATTTGCCATGAGCCGCTGTCTGGGAGTTTTAATGGGTGTTGTGGTGGTGCCGCTGGCTGTCCAGCTGCGATGGGTATCGCTCTGCCTGCGGCTGCTGCTGCCAGCTCTGACGTGCCCTGTCTCTCCTGTCCCGTCCCAGACCGTTTACTTCCACACCTCCTTGAACCACCCTGGCATCACCGCCGTCGTGGAAGTGGTGGCGACGGCCGGGAAAGGGGATGGGGGCTCTCGGCATCTCTCCTGCGGCTTTGGACTCATCCCCCTCTTCAGCAGCGGGTCGGAGACGACGGACCCGGCTGCCGAGGACAGAGCGTAGGTCCCCACTGCTGCCAGGTGACAGGGCACACGGGGAATTGGGATGGCAACGTGCAGGGCTGCTTTGGGGGGAGAAAGGGTGGTCCTGGGGCTGCAGAAACAAAGCCAGCATCTAGAAACCTGGAGTTCTTCACCGCTGGGGAAGCAGCGACGGGTTTGTAAGTGATGCCTGTGCTTTCCCGAAAGGATGGGCTCTTTCCTGCGGGTGCAGAGTAGGAAGGTGGTTTCTTACTGCTGAGCAGAGGTGTTGTGGAAGATGATGATGTGCTTCAGCGTGGATTTGCTGACCGCTGTGTGTGCGCTCGTTGCTTTCAGACTGAAGCTGTACCATGGGACGCCGCGCGCCCTGCTGCACCCGCGCTTCCAGGACCCCATGGAAAGTAAGGACCAGCCACTCTCGCTCCTTCCTTGGGGGCCTCTCCTGCCCAAATGAGTATCGTGTGTGCCCGGCCGGTGCGATAGGTGGCCCGTGCCCTGGTAGCGCTCAGCGGACGTGCCTTCCTGCCAGCCCGGGCAAGCCTGGCTGGGCAAACCCGGGTTTTCCTTTGCTCCCAACATTGCTTTTGTGGGCAGTAGTTTCTTCAGCAGTGGTGCTGTGAAGCTGTCTCCCCTGGTTTTGGTCATTTTGGGATGTTTTATCTTCAGAGAACAAATACCTGACGGTGATGGAGAAGAGCCGCCTGCAGTACGCCCTGAAGCCCCACCAGCCCCTGGAGACAATATTTCACCTCCTTCCCGAAAACCTTCTGATGTCTGGGCTGCAGAGCATCCCTGGCTTGCTGCCGGTGCATGGAGACATGGGTAAGGGCTCCTTCCCTCTCCCTGCTGCCTGCGCCGCTCCTGCCAAAGGCAGCAGGCCCCTGCGGAGGCTGCGGGCAGGGCAGGCAGGGTGCTGGCATGGGACTTCTGGGCACTTCAACGGGTTCTCTGCGGTGCTGCCCCACGGCAAGAGCATCTCCCCTGCACGGGCCAGTGGGGCTGTAGCCCTTGCACTTGTAGCTTATCCTGAAGGATATCAAAATGGCTTTGGTCTGGTCTCCTTCCATTAATTGCTTCACTCCTGGGAAGCTGCTAGGGATAAGTGGTGGTTGGTTTAATCACAGTCGTTCAGTGGAGTCTTAGGAGAAGCCCTTGCAGCTTGTTTGAAGTCATCCCCCTCTGTGTGGGGCTCAGGATCGCTGGGGGTCTGGCGGGTTCAGGGGGACAAGCTCTTGCATGCTCAGCCCTCGTTAATCTTGCCCTGTGGGTAGCAGCCTTGCTGTTTGAGCTGCTGCGATTAAAATTGTGTGATCTGAGGATTCAGAAGGTAAAGAGTTCTGCAGCTGCGTTATTCTTCAGCTTACTGCCTGGAAAACCCTACTGCTGACCACTTTGGGGGTTGTAGCTGTTCATGTTAGAGCTGAGTGAGGGCTCCAAAGCAGTCAAGTCCCTGGTGCTGCTGAGACTGCTGCTTGGAGAGGGGAGAGCCAGCGTCTTGCACTACAGTGGTGGTGCCTTTACGAAGTAAACCGATGGCATCCCTTGACACCGAAGGTGTTGGGTGTTTCTGGGTCTCTCCCGGGCATAAAGGCCCGTGTGTGCTGGAGAAGCTGGGTGAAGCAGCAACG
This sequence comes from Leptosomus discolor, assembly GCF_034619465.1. NCBI lineage: Eukaryota > Metazoa > Chordata > Aves > Leptosomiformes > Leptosomidae > Leptosomus > Leptosomus discolor. Next base: position 10,990,420 of record NC_141410.1, on the reverse strand, counting down.
TTTCATTGTGCATCTCTGTGGACACCCGGTGCCCGTAAAGGTGGTGGCTCCGTGGCCGGGGAGCCACGACCTCTCCCCAGTGCTGCTTTCTGCTCAGGTCCAGCCGCGGGTGCCCTTGTGGCCCCAGCGACATCCCCCCTGGCTGCAGCGTGACCAGTGGCCACCGCCTTGTCTTCTCAGGTGACTGCTTGCAGAAACCCCGGCTGATGAAGCCGGTCACCTGCTATCTGGAGAGGCTGTCGGTCCGGCTGTACCCGTCCGTGGAGGAGTTTGAGGAAGAGCTGCTGGAGCTGCTGAACAGCGATCGCTTACTTCAGGTACTGCTGGTGCAGTTGCGGCAGGGGAAAGCGCCGTGCACGAGCAGTAACGCCGGCGCGTTGCTCACAGGCGGCGTGGAAAGGCTGGGATAAGTGGTGCTCGTGCGTTTGTTTCACTTGGAGTCTCCAATTTTCTTTTTGCTGTGCGAGCCTTGAGCTTGCTGTGCTGCTGGGTGCTGCCTGTCGGGTTTGTTTGAACATCTGGACACCGACAAGCAGAATTTGGGTTTGCTCTGCCCTGGAACGTGCAGAGATAAGAGGCAGTAGTGCTCGTTGTAGGTCTCTTTAGGAGCGGCGGTGCTCGGTGCGCGGTGGGGACTGCCGGGCGAGTCCTCCTTCGTCTGCCAGATTTGCTGCTGTAACCATGAAACACTTGAATATCCGTTACCTGCTGGGGGGTGGGTCCTGTTTCGATGGGTTTGTGTCAGACTGTCTGAATTTCCCGGCCGTGGGTGGTGCAGGGAGGGGTGCTGTGCCGCCCCGTGCCACCTTGCTGCCCGAGCTGGAAAACTTGCCCGTCGCAGGCTAACACCGCGCCGGACGGCGACGGGGTGGCAATTCGGGAGCGGCGGCTGCACGTCGGTGTCCACAACGGCCTGCGCTTCGTCCAGGCGCCGCAGGTGGCCGTGCTGGTGCCAGAGGTGGAGGTGGCGCAGGGTGGCTCCCCAGGAGTGCCCAGCTCTGGAGCCAGGTAAGGGGGAGACCCTCCGCTGCCGGTGCTGCTTCCCTCCTGCCTCGGGCGCTGCCCACAGCCGCTTCTCCATCCCGGCACAGGGGTGCGGGTCAAGCCCTGGTCCTGAGGAGCCGCATCCACCTGAGCGAAATGGTCCCTCACCCGGCGTTCGGGGTCTGCTTCCAGCTGGAGTACATCTTCTGCGGCGCGGGGAGAGCCGGCGGGCAGGTAGGGCTGGGCATGCACACACCTCACCTTCCTCCTGAGGTAAAGAGCGGAGATCTGCCGCGGGGGGAGCGAGCGCAGCCGGTAACCCCGTCCCCTGCCCCCGTGCTGCCGCCCCACAGCCCCAAGGCGCGGCGGCGCTGCCCAACGAACGGCCCCGCAACGCGTCCGGCTGCTTTCCCCAGCGCCGCACGGAACATCCTGGAAACGGGCTTATTGAATCATTTTGATTACACGTGGCTGCCCTTCTCCACTGTGTATAGGTGTGTGGAGAAACGTAGCCTGCAGCAGGCCCACGGTGTTCTGGCAAGCTAATTTGGAAAATTTCAGCTGTTTTTAATTTTAAAAAGGCTTTTCTTTAGAATTTGGCATTTATGCTGCAAAGAAGTTAACTCCTCCTGCGCTTTCTGGTTTTTTGAGTGCTGAGGTTTTTCTGGGAGCTTCAGCCTGATATTCTCCGGACCTTGAAGCCGGGAGAAGTCTGTATCGACTGCAGAGACCGTGCTCGCTAACGCCTCCTTACTGATCGCTGACGTGTGTTTCGGTTTAACCTTTCCAGCTTAGTGAGCTGTTCACTTGTCCCCTCCAGAGACCCTTTGCCACTGGAGCCAGTAGCTCATAGTGTGGCCGAATTGATGGCCATGGGTTCGTTAGGGGGCCCTGATCATCCTGCTAAGGTGCTCATTGAAAATGCAGCAAGTTTCATCTCTCGTTAGAGCTGTCCAGAGCAAAACCAGGGGGAAAATGGGTATTTATGAAGTGGGACACACGTGTCAGCCCAGAGGGACTTGTATTGAGGCGGGGAGGAGCAGCTGAGCCTTGCTGTCAGAAATTATGTGTTGGGTTCAACTCCTTTAAAAAGCTGAAGCCCAAGGGCCCGTGGAGATCTGAGGCTCCGGACACAGATCCGTTTGGCTGTGCTGGGAGCGCTGGCCGGGGCGGTGGTGGGCAGAGTGGTTAATCCCAAAGCCGCTTGCCGAGCTGATCACCTTGTCCTCTGTGCCATAATTAGCAGCCTGCAAGGGTGATTGTGGGCACTGGTAGAGACCTCTCAGTTTGCTTCTGCACCTCTCCTTTGGTTTGAGGGGAGGCTGTGGACGTGCCCGGGTAAGTGGAAGCCTTTACGCTGCCTTTCCCGTCTGTTTGGGGTGGGGGGTCAGACGTACACCCCTTAATGCAGCTGCTTGAGTGAGGGGGTTACAGCCCTTTGGCTGCATCTTTGCCTGAGCTAAATACATACAAGGGATGAAAACCCTGTTGCTTCTGAAAAACACGATACTGTGCTTTTATGTTGTATCAGCATTGTATGCTGCTGATCCGTGGGCTAAGTGCACCACGAGTGCCGGTGTGGGAAGGGTGGTGTGGGGTTTGCAGGGGAAAGTGGGATTTGTACCTGTGTGTAACTGTGACCATGAGCCTGTGGTCAGCCTTGAGGAGGTGAAATCACGTAGGAAGGCGCCGGATCTGTCTCAGACATTGCTGGCAGCGGGCATGAGAAGCAAACCTTGAGACCCTGCAAGCTGTCTGAGTGCTCTTTTGCTAGAGAGGTCTTGCAGTCTTGGGTCCCTCGCTGGGACTGACGTGGCCCTCTCCATCAGAGAAACGTTCCTGGTGCTCCTCAGAGCCTGCAAAGGGTTGGGAGCAGAAAGGTGCAGTTGGTGGGGGAGAAAAATGGGTGCAAAAAGAGAAATAAAGTGCTGGAAAGTGGAATGTCTCCAGAACGGGTTGAAGGGGAGCGGTTTCTGTGACGCCGGAGCCGGGCGCGGGAAGGCGTGGAGGGAGGTCAGAGCCCTTGTCTGTCCGGTGGCACCCGGTGCCCCGTCCCGGCAGCGAGGTGGGGTACCCAGTGCTCACCGCGCTCCCCTGTCTCTCCACCATCAGGTCCTGCCCGGCAGCGCCCGCGGCGAGGCGGCCGACATGTGCTCGGTGCGCTGGGCCGTCTGGAGCCCCGTCCTGGGCACCGGTGAGGCCGAGGTGGTCCTGCCCCTGCGCGGCGGCGCCCGCCGTGGCCCCTGCCAAACCTTGGTCTACCGGACCCCGCCGAGCAGCAGGAGCTCCCGCCAGGTAAGGGCTTGTCCCCGCGCTGCGGATACACGGGGACGCTGCCGGTGCTCGGGTGGGCCGGCCCTTGGAGGGGCTCTTTGCCGAAACCCGTCGAGGTGCCAGGCGATGGGGAAGGTCCCCAAATGTGTGAGTGAGGGAAGAGGCGTGGGAAGAGGAGGGCGAGAGCCCCCAGCCCCGGCTCGGCTGATAGGCAGCGCACTGAGCTGCCGCGTAGCTGGTCAACACAGTTATTTATCGTGATACTTCTTGGAGGCCACTGTGACCTGAGCCGGTTTTTTCCGAGATGTGCACACACGAGAGAAAGAACCTCGCTCCCAAGGGTCGATCAGCAGAAGGAGGTTCGGGCTGGGGCGAAGGAGTCGCTTGGGGATGGCCAAAATGCGGCCGTGGTGCTAAGCTGCACGGGTTGCTCTCTGCCACGGGGATGGCTGGGGGGTGGGTGTCTGCAGAACTTGCTCAGTGAAATCCTGAACGAGGTGGCGGTGGGTGGGGTTGGCAGGTCTGTGTGTGTGTCTCCGCAAGGACAGAGGTTTTTGATCAGCTTAGTAAAGTACAGCCCCTTGCTAGCGCTGCCTCCCGCTTGCACCACCGTTTCTCCAGCTGCAGGGCAAGGGGGCCGTCTCGGAGGCTGCATGTAGCACGCTGTCTGAAAGTGTTTCGTTTCCAACTTCAGGGGAGGCACGTGGAGTCCGGGACCGTCCAATTCCATGTTTCCACCGATTCAGAAGAACATCTTGTAACTGCTGCGGAGATCCTACGTAAAGACAGGGACGAGTCGGAGAAGCCGCCTACGCCGTCGCTGAGTGAGTGTTTTCCAGATCGCTGACATTTAAAATATAGAGCATGGCACTCGTGTCTGCTCGGGAGAGAAAACACTTCACTGAGTTTCAGAGAGCTGGATTATGAATTACCGGAGTGAACCAAGTTTCCATCAGGTTGAATTCAGCTCTTGCTTTTTGACTTGCAAAATTCCCCTGTGATAGTAGCGCTGAGCCATGTGCACAATCCCCAGGGATTTCCAGCACGGCCCCAGCCTGCTCCTGTTTTGGGTCACTCTCACGGCATTTGGGCTCTGGTGCTCGACACCCAGAAGGGCCGGGTGGGCGCAGCGGCTGCGCCAGCGGCACAGTGCTCTCTGCCAGCGCTGCTGCTCCTCCCTCCGGACTCTGAATCCCTTCGGACGTGAGGACAGGAGAGATGCCCATTATAAGCTGAGGGGGAAAAAAAAGATCTTGTGCTGCCGCTCAGGGGCTGTGACAGCAGCACACGTTTGATTGGCGTGCACGGGCTGTGCCGGTGCCTAGCCAGGGAGAACCAGGCTGCGTGTGCCTGTGTGCATGTGTGCCGGTCTCTGCCGGTCTGTCTGTAGTGCGGGGGTGCCCGGTGGTCAGGGTTTCGGTGCCCGTCTGCTGCGTGTGTTGGAGGTGGAGAGAAAAATGCCATTGGCTTGGGTTTGGGCACGGAGTTGAGTCAATGCCTCGGGCTCCTGGAAATCCTCTCTGGCTTCTTTCTGTCCAATTCCCCCTTTTGTGATCGGTGGGAAAGAAACTTCCCTTTCTGCTGCAGCATCGCTCCTGCTCCTGCTCCCGTTCCCATGCAGGTCTCGCAGCGATGCTCCAGGTCCCTGACAGCGTTTAGGTATGTTTTACGAGCCTATTCAGCTCCTCTGGTGCGCCGGTAGCTGCCAGCCCACGGGTCGGGGGGATGCCCGGTGCGGTGGATGCCCGTTCCCGTGCTGGCTCTCGTACTGCTGTGCCTTCCACGAGATGGCAGTGGCACCACGGCTTTGCCGCTGCGAGCCCTGGCTTTGTGCCGGCGAGGAGCCGCGTTTGCCGGTGGAAGGGGCTTTGGAGCAGAAAGCTTCACGGGTGAAACGAAGGGGTCTGGGGATGCGCTGGGTTAGGCGCTCTGCGACGCGGCTGCGTCACTGCCGGTACCTTCCTGGCACCGCTCGAAAGGTTTTCCTGGATGCCAGGGCGCTGCGGGAGGTGTGGTGCGGCGAAGGGAGCAGCGAGTGAGTGCTGATGGTGACCTGCCAGCCTGGCACTGCGCTGGTGTGCTCTGGCCCGGGGGGGAGCATGCTGGGGCACGGGCGGGGTGCCTGGTGAGGGGAGACGCCCCGGCAGGGTGATTTTTGGGGGCTGAGCTGTGTGGTGTTTCCCTGGCTCCAGGGGGCTGGTGGCACCAGGGAGAGCTTGGGAAGGGCAGCGGTGGTCCTGGAGCCAGCCTGCACCCCGAGCTGCTGAAAAGAGCGTTTGGTTAACTTTGTGTGGAGCTCCGTGGGAAACCGTGCTGCCGTCTGGCCCCTATGGCCAGGGGAGGCCAAGTGCGGTTTCTGTTGCCTCAGCTGCCGGTGGTGCTGATGGATCTGCCCGTCGTCTCCTTCACGCTGGTCGAAGCCGTCCTAACGGAAAGAAACAGCCTTTTAGACGTAAGGGAGGCAGGGTTTCCTTTGCACGGCAGCCAGCGTGGAATAGCTGGAATATAGATGGTGGTGAAAGCAAAATAAGGTCTCGGCATCACGTGGCTGCAGCGACAGAACATCTGTGCCCCTGGTCTGCTCCGCAGGACCCGCGGCTCAGCGAGCTCAGCTGTGCCGGCGCGCGAGTCGAGCAGCCAAATATAAACACGATAAAGCTCGTACCGTTTCGGGGCACGAATGCACAAATAGATGAAGGGGGTGACAAGAACTAACGGAGGAGCGACGAAATCCTTAAGTATCCTGAAACTTTCACGTCTCATTAAGCATCCCACTTAGGCAGCGCCGCATGGCCGTAGGGAACCACGGCGCTCTCCGGGGTGGAGGAGCTGCCTTTTGCGGCAGAGTTAGCCTAATTCCCGGCAAAATAACGGATGGATCTGGAGATGTGCTATGTTACCCCCTCCCAGGCAACAGTTTTATTGGGAAAATAAGTCAAATAAGCAGTTGAGCGATGGTGAGCTACCTCACTGAGCTGGTTTCGCCCCCAAAATTTAAAAGGGCGGGCAGGAGGGAGGCTGGGGGGGGCTCGCTGGCAGAGGGGCCTGGGGGCGACGGCTCTGCTACAGCATCTCTCCCGTCCCTCTCCGCAGGTCTGGCGGCCTCTCCGCGGGGACCGGGGGTAAGTGCCGCGTGTGCCAGCGGACGCGGGTGGTGGCGTTCCCGGGGGACGGCCGCGCGCTGAGGACGTGCTCCCGGTCCCGTCCTCTGATGGATATTCCGGGCTGCTGTGGCCAAGAGGCACCGAGCCTCCTGCTCAAATCCACCTGCTCCGGAGCAGCAAAACAGATCCCGCCTGTAACGTGCTGGGCAAGGTTCCCTGAGCTCTTTTCACGCCCCAAATGTATTTGTGAGGGCAGTTCTGGTTTTTGACAGCCCAGATTTGCTGGGTACTGTTGTCCTCGGCAGGCGCTGACAGTGACGCACGGTTTCTTCGTGCAGAGCTACTGGGATTTAAGGAGAGCTATGAATACCGGGATCCCTCTTGATGCCTTTTTTTATATCTTGATGCAGGGATCAATGCACACAAATATTTTTGATGAAATGAAACGCTTCATAAGACCGCGTTAAGCGGTTTGATCTTCCTGCTGCATTTTCTTACCCCTCCCCTTGCCAGGGAGAATTGCAGCAGCTAAATCGGAAGCCGAGGTGCGAACCCACGGGCGGCCGAGCCTCGCCGCTTCTCGGCGGAGCGGCGGCGCCGGAGCACGCGGCGCCTGAGCTGCTTTGGCGAGGAGGGGCTGCGGGCCCGCCTGGCCGCGGGGGTTCCTGCAGGGCGGGCTGCCTCGGGGGGCTGCCCCCCGGGCGCGGGGCTGCGGGCGCTCACGCTCGCCGCTCTCCCGCCAGCTGTCGGTGTCCGAGCTGTCGGTCCCGCCGCGGGGCAGGAGCCAGACCCCGGCGCTGCGTGGCCGCGGCTCTTGGCAGGAGGGGGGCATCACTCACCTGGAGGCCGACCTTGGCTCGCCGGACCCGGCGCCCGGCACGGACGACCAGCTGCGGGCGCTGCCCTTCGCCCCGCTGCAGGTGCCCATCGCCGCCGTGGGGCTGCAGGCAGGCAGGTGATGCTCAGCCCCCCTTCCCCGGGCTCCTGCGCCCCCATTGCCCGGGCCGGTGGGGTCCCCTGCAGCCGCTCCTGCACGGCTCACCCCTTGTTCTCCGTCAGATCCCACACGCTGCTCTCCCGCGCCTCCCTGGCACGCCTGCACGCCGCTGGCTTCCCCGAGATCCTGGACCGCAACGAGGAGCCGGTGGAAATCTCGGAGCCGGCGGACCCGGCGAGTTTGAGCCTGCGGCTGGAGGAAGCTGACCCTCTGCAAGGCAACGAAATAATCCTGCAGTTCCTGGCTTTTGGCAGGTGGGATGTCAGCTCTTCGTGGTGCCTTCTGTGGGCAGATCCCAGGGGCCTCCTAGGGGAGAGCCCTTTCCCAAAATTCCCCCCAGCCCGCTTCCCTGAGCGGGAGAAGTCCTTGCAAAGGTGCTGCATCCTCCAACACCTGCCCTGGTGTCAAAGCCCCGGAGGGTTTTACAATGATGCTCTTGTCCTTTCAGGGCACTCTTAAATCACACTCCAGTTTTTTTGGTTGTATCCATTAGCCACAACGTGGTGTAAAAGCCAGTTAATGCAGGGTTTCTCCATAAATGCGTAGGGAGTTGAGAAAGTTGGCACCCGTGGGGGTGGCTTTGGCTGGATAAGGCCCCGCTTCTGTTTTTCCCGTGGATGGCAACGTGCTGTGCGAAGGTGAAACGCCGCCTTTGCTGGGCTCCTCCATCGCAGCATATGGCGGGAGGCAGCTGGAATTGCGAAGCTTTTTGGAAAGCCAAGGCAAACCATATGCCCGCTGTCTTCAGCGAAGTCCAAATACTTGGGCTGCTGCTGCTGATCTTCTCTTGTTCTCCTGCCTCTCGGTGCGTGCCAAACGCACGAGGAGCTCATGGTGGGGAGGCAGCGCGGTGCCACGAGCTAACCCAAACCCCTCGTTCTCCCTCAAGGGATGCCCAGGACAGCGCAGAGGCGATGTGGCCAAGGACCATCTTCCTCACCTTCCAGTTCTACCGTTTCCCACCGGTCACCACGCCGCGGCTGCAGCTGGTCAGCACGGACGGGGGGCCGGCAGCCGGGCCGGCTGTGCCAGTGCAGCTCCTTGTCCGGGTGAACAAGGACGGGACCCTCGGCACCGGTAAGCTCCCGTTTTAGCATCCTTGTGCGGCCGCTCCTGTCGCTCAGATCTGGGCTTCCCTCCGGGCTGAGGAGCGGGCTGGTGCCTGCGTTAACAGCAAACCCCTGCCAGTTTGCGCGGCGCGTCGTGACAGACGTTCGAAACGTCCCGTGTTTGAAGTGAAGCTCTGGTGAGTGGTGGTGGCGCGGTTTGCCCGTCGAGGCTGCCGGCTCCGGCGGCAGTGGAGCGCCTCTGAAAAGAAAGGCGACACGTGAGAGCGCAGCGCCCGGAGTGAGCGGCTCTGATCCTCCTTGCTGAATGCTTTCCTTTGTCTCCTTTATTGAATTCTGGTCCCAAGAGACACCAAGCACTTGTAGCTGGGGAAGCTCCTTCTCCGTGCAGAGCTGTTAATGGAAAGGAGAGGGGTGTCCGTACAGACCGAGTGTTTCTGCGGGAGGGTGCCCATCCCCGGGGACCTTGGACCTTGCTAATTGACCGACGGGTTCATTAAGTGCAGGAGAGTGGGGGTGTGAGCGGGCAGGCTTCTGCAGAAGAGTGTCCCTGTCCCCGCTGATGCACTGGTGCCAGCAGAAGCTCCGTTTCCATGATGGTGCCGCGTGTCTCGCAGGACCGCCGGGCTTGCAGCTGAAGTACATGGTGGACCCCGCTTTCCTGCGACGCGGGGAGCAGCGCTGGTTTGTGCGGTACCTGGCTGAGCACAGCCTCCAGATTGACGTCTGGGATGGAGACTCCCTGCTCCTTGTTGGGTCGGCTGCCGTTAAACTGGAGGTACCAGCAGTTAGATTGAACGTCTTTCCCCGTAAGCCCCGGGGACTGCTGACAAGGGAGACCCTCTGTTTAGTGGGCAGGAGTGTTAAGGGAGAGCCTGACTTTTCCTTTGTTCTGGCGTTGAGATGCTCTTGCGTTTCCCTCCTGTCTTTAGTAACTGAGTTGCTGTCAGTTCCTCTCTGTAACCAAGACTGATGTCAGCCTGACAGGCCCCTAATTGTGGGATTTGTCATCTTCTCCTTGAAAGTGATGGCAAAACGTTAACTTTGCTCTGCTCCCCTGCAACTCCTGCAGTATCCTAGGGCTAAACCCCCAGACCTAGGGTGTCCTTGCCCAGGGCCCTTAACCCTCCTGACCTGGCTTCCCTGGTTACCCCTCACCCGCCCTTGCCTTGTCCCCAGCCCCTGCTGCGCCAGGGCCGGGCGGCCGTCAAGACCCACCACGAGCTGGAAGTGGCCACGACCGAGTACGAGCCGGACGTGACGGTGTTGGGCCGGGAGGCGCTGCGGCACGGCGCCCTGCGGCCCCTCGGCGTCCGCGTGGCGGTGAGGGGCCGCCTCCACCTCTGCCTGGCCAACGTCGGTAAGAGCCCGCGGCTCACACGGCCAGAAGGCGGGGTGCCGGCACCGGTGCCCTGCGGCACACTGCCCTCGCCGGTTACCTTGGGTGCTGGTCAGAGCCCCCGTCCTGGTGCCAGCCGCTCGTCTGCGGGCGCTGCTGGGCTGCGGGCAGAGGCCTGTGGCTCCTGGTTGTGCCTGCGGTCCCTGCTTGGCCGCAGATGCCAGCGCAAGGCGGTGGCGAGGCTGGTGGTGCGGGGACAGCGCTGTGCAGTTGGGTGCTGGCAAACAGCACGGAGCTGGGGGGGAAGGGCACAGGGCTGCACCTGAAGGAAAACCGTGCTTGTAAGAACATCATTCTTCCCAGAACCTGCTGGCTGCTTTTATTTTATGTATTTAATTCCCCGTCCTATAAATGTGCAGTGACTCCAGGTTTTAAAATCTTATCTTCAGAAGAAAGATTAGCTCCATTATAAGATATCTTAAATCGTCACTTCCATGCTTTGCCTGCAAAGGGACGATAAGCTCCTGGGAAGGAGAATCTGAGATTCACAACCCAGGGGAGAGGTTTAACTCGCACCCTGCGAAAGAAGAGGGAGCGAGGAGCAGGGATGCTGCACCAGGACAACAGCTGCCCTTTGAATGTTTTCTTTTCCCCGTCCTCTTTTTTTGTTTTTAATTTCAAAATATTGTTAGAAACAGTATTGACAAGCTTAGTGCCCCTGCCCGAAGGATGGGGGTGGGATTTGTAGTCTGGGTGAATCCCCAGTGGGTTTAGAGCCTCATCCGACTCCGCTTGGCACGACCTTTGGCAGCAGGAGTGGGGAGACGTGGCAGTGTGTGGCTCTGCTGGTGGCGGTGGCGCAGCGGGGGGATGGAGAACACAGAAATGAAAACCGGAGCTGGTGAGGGCTGGGCAGTGACTCGCTCGGGACGGTGCTGTGCCTTTGGTGCTGCTCCGTCTCCGGGCGGACGGCTGGATGGTGGTGCCAGCGGCAGGCTCTGGAGGGAGCGCCGTGGGGCTGGCGGGGCATCGTTAGCAACCAGATGTTTGCTCCTGCTTTTTTAAATTGCCTGTAAAGAGCCGCAGCGAGGATCAAAACTTGCGGTAGATTTTATAGCGATGAAATAGGGATGGTTTCCGCTCACCCCCATCTCTGCTTGCGGCAGGCCACCCGTGCGAGGAGACCCCGGGGCAGCCGCCGTCCCCGCTGCCGTCCCGCTCCCGCATCATGCCCGTGCCGGAGGGCGCCTGCACCGTCTTAGCCGGCAGCTGGTTGTCCCTGCACGCTGGTGGCGGTGAGTTCTACCAGGCTGGGACTCGGCCCGTCCCTGCTCCGCACGGGTTCAGGTTGGCAGGGCCTCTGCTGCCGCGGTGCCGGGGCTTTGCCCCCAGCCACGAGGTGGCTCCCCCCTCCGGTGCTCCCCTTCCTGGCCCCGCAACATCGGGGGGTCCCTTGGTGCCACGGTGCTCTCTCCCCACAGGTGGGCGGGTGTCATGGGCGCGGAGGCTGGTGGAGGTGGACGGTGAGCTGGCAGCTGCGGTGCGCAGCCGCCGGCCGGAGGCGAGGTTGGTCCCGCCGGCTGTCCCCGATGAGGCTGCGGCCGCCCGCCGGCGCAAGCTGCGGCGCATGGCGCTGGTGCGGCAGCAGGAGGATGCCGGTGGCAGGAGGATGCCTCAGCTCTCGGTGAGGAGAGGGCCACCGGGGGCCGGGTCTGCCGTGGTGGCTCTGATTTTAACAGTCCCCTCCCTCCTGGCAGGGCTGGCAGGAGCAGCGTGCCCGGCACGTGCGGGACCTGCAGATCATCGGCGCCTACCGGGAGCACATCAAGGGCGAGAGCATCTCCCAGGTGCTCAGCCAGGCCATCACCGCCACCCACACGGTGCACGCCGTGCTGGGGACAGCCGAGTTCTTCGAGTTCACCCTGAAGAACCCCTACGGTGTCCAGCACACCGTGACCATCGAGGCTGACCACCCCGAGCTCAGGTGGGGGCTGAAGTGGGGTCTCCCCCGTGTGTGAGGGGAGATGCCAGGGTGGCGCCGGCTCCTGGCCGGTCCTCACCAGCACCTCGGCTGCTCATTCCCCCAGTGTCATCCTGGACCCGAGGGAGTGGCGTCACTTCAAGGAGCTGACCAAGAGCGTTACGCCGGTGGAGGAGGAGATGTTCCACCTCCGTGACGACCTCAGGCCTCAGGTCTACCTGCGCCCCAACGAGACCATCCGCATCCCCTTCAAATACCAGACTTTCTCCGCGGATCCCGCCGTCGTTGCAGCGCAGGTACGTGTGGGTCCCCGTCTTGAGCTGTTCCCGTAGGAAGCGTTTCCCTCGGCTTGTTCACCTATGCAGGGCAGGGTGGTGCAGCCACGGGGAGCAGCGTGCAGCCGTAGCGGTGCTGCATCCCAAGGCAACCTGCTCTTGCACCCCGCAGGGGCCGGCAGGGCTGGGCACCGGTGCCGATGTGGCCGCCCACTCCCTGGGGAAGAGCGGGGCCGGGCGGACGAAGCACATCCAGGTGAGGGAGCCGGGTGGAACCGCTGCTGGAGGGGCTGCGCGGGCGGAGAAGCATCGCTCTTGCGAAGCTCCGTCCCTGTCCCGCCCCGGGCCAGGTCTCCTTCCAGGTGAGCGGGGGGAAGCCCATCGCGCTCCTGCGGGTGAAGGTGGAGCCGCAGCCCCATGTGGTGGACCAGACCTTCCGCTTCTACCACCCGGAGCTCACCTTCCTGAAAAAGACCATTCGGCTGCCCCCCTGGCACACCCTCCCCGGTGAGCCCATGGTGTGTCCTGCGGGGGGTCGGCATCCGTGGTTCCTCGGGGCCTTCCCGGAGACGTGGCAGCGCCCAGAGAGCACATCTGTGCTTCCTCGCCCTTTCACAGCCGTGGGGTCCTCGCTCACTCTTCGTCCGCCTGCCTCTGTTGGTGTTACGCTTGATTCCCTGCAGCAGTGGGCCGCGTAGTTCGCTGGTAGCCCGGTGTAAGGGGTTCTGGTCTGTGGCTGTGCGGGGCGCAGGGTGGCGAGAGCGAACAGAGGAAACGCTGAACACGGTTTCACCTCGGTCTCTGTCCTCTGCAGGCACGCCGGTGGGGATGCCGGGGGGGGAGCCCGAGATGTTTGTTCGCTGCAGCGACCCCAACATCATTTGCGAAACCAAAAATATGGTACGGGTTGCGCTTCGGCATCGGTCTGTCCTTTGTGTCCTCCTGCTGCAGGTGGTTTTCTTGGCAGAGAAACGCCTTGCACCCACGGGGCATCCCCATTTATCAGCCCGTGGTAGTGAAACACCGGCAGGGATGAAGCCGGAATTATTCCCCATGAAAAGGAACCGCGTTGATTTTGTGTTTGGAGCTGAATGTTGCCCCTTATCGCATCGTGCAGCAGCCTGGACTGGCTCATTCTTTTGAGCCAATACCCGAGGATTAAGGTGCTGGGGAAGAGCAGCCTTTTGTCGGGCGCGGGACAGCCCTTCCCCGCTGCTTGGGGTATCCCAGCCGCTGGCGCCGTGGGGCCGGTGCGGCAGAGCGTCTCCCCGCTGGGCGAGGCTGGGGAGGGCCGTGCCCTGCCGGGGTGCTCTTGGGGCCGAGCCTAGCCGTCGCTCTGCGCCCTCCCCGAGCGCAGCCCTTGCTTTGCCATGCCCAGCACGGGTCTCCTGGGCTTGCTTTGCAGCTGGGGGAGGTAGAAGGGAAAAAATAACCGTGGGCACGTACGTGCAGATGGCGACGGAGGGTAGTTGCTAATTGCCGTTGCAGAAATGCGTTGGTATGGTAATTGGATTATGGCTTGTTAGAAAACTTGGGGAAAATTTGCCAAAATTTGATTACAGATGCAGACCTGGAATGCGATAGTCGTTTGTATTCTCTTTTGTAATTAAAAATACTGGAAGAGCTCGGCCAAGCTGTATAATAACTTAATAACATAGTTTAACTAGATGCTGAAAGCATCTGCTTTTGTAAGTGGGTTGGTGGCGTTTTTTTCTGTTAATGGGAAGGAAACCCTGGAGTCCTCATTAGCTGGTTTGATCTCGAGGTTAACTGTTGGAACGACGCTCTGATTTCTGCACGCAGGGGCCCGGGGAGCCGCAGGACATCTTCTTAAAAGTAGCTGGAGGACCAAGCCCGCAGATCAAAAAGTTCTTTGTTGCTATCTATACGTAAGTAGCAGGACCCCAAAAAAAGTGAGAAACGCTAACCCCGAGTGTGTGGCAGGGTGGGAGGGGAGCTTGCACCCCCATTGCCTCGCTCGTGGCTTCCCGAGCCCGGCCGGCTCCTCTGAGCCGCAGAAAGCCGGGCAGGGGCCTTCCCAAGATGTTTGCAGCTTGGGGTCTTACGCCCTTCTCTCTTCCCCTGAATAACCCCTGCCCAGGGCATCCCCGGTGTGCAGGGTAACCCCCGCTGCGCCAGCCGGGCTGTCACTGCGCCAGGCGACGCTTCAGGGGAGGGTGGGACCGAAAGAGCTTCCTTAGGAGAAGCTACCTCGGTGTTCAGGCTCCCGCTTTGGGCTCCCCGCTTGGCATTCGACTGCTCTCTCCGAGCCCGCGGTGCTGCCGGTGAGCCCCGTCCGTCTGTCCGTGCTGCAGGGACGCCTGGCTGGCGGCGCCCGTCCAGATCTGGCAGTTCTACCTGCACTCGCTGCAGCGCCTGGACGTCAGCTGCACGGCCGGGCAGCTCACCCGCCTCTCCCTGCTGCTGCGGGGCACCCCGGCCCCGCGGCGGGTGCGGGCGTTCACCTCCCACCCCCAGGAGCTGGAGGTAACCCCCGCGGGCGGGCTCGGGGCTGGCGAGGCCCTTTGTGGCTGCGGTGAGGCCTGGAGCAGCCCGGTGGAATCCCCTCTGGAAAGGGAAGGGCAGCCCACTCGGAGTTATGAACCGTTTACTGCCGTAAAGTGTTTGCGATAATTATCTTTTGATTAGAGCTGTCATGTGTAGGATCATCGGCACGGAACCCCGGAGGGCAAATTATCTGCGTTAACGAGACCATCTGAAGACTAACAATTTCTTTAGAATTCGATCGGCCGTAATTGCGAATGTGAACGATAAAAGGCACAAAAACTCCGTTGCTGTCCCGTTAACAAAAAGTCTCCCCAGGCACAGCCTGTGAGAGGGGGGAGTCCCCGAGCTGGGGAGGAGCTGGCTCTGCCCGAGCGGCTCTTGTCCCTCCTGACGCAAAGCCAGCCCCGGTGTCTCCGTGTGGGTGGGACGCGGTGGCGGTGGCATAGGGGCACCTCGGGTTTTTAAGAGCGGTTGGCCCCAAGTGGGACGTCAGGGAGATGCGGTTGGCCCCCGCGGGCGGCTGCAGCTCCCAGTGTTGGTTTCCGCAGGTGGATCCAGACGGTGCCTTCCTTCTCCCCGCCAACGGCATCCAGGACCTGTACATCGGCGTGAGGCCTCGCCGGGCCGGCAGCAGGTTCATCTACCTCAACTTGGTGGACGTGGAGTCCCACCAGCTGGTGTCCTCCTGGCTGCTCTGCCTGTCCTGCAGGCAGCCCCTCATCTCCAAGGTACGGCGGCTCTCGCGCTGGAAAGACGCAGTGACGGTGCTGGACCGACAGTCACGGTCCGGCCGGTAGCCCAGGGCTGCCTCCTGCTTCTTCCTCTCTTTACATCTGTGGGTTTTTCGGCACGTGCCACCCGGAGCACGCGTTTAGCCCTCGGGTGCTCGAATAATCTCACTGAAGACCACAGTGAAACGTCTTTGAGGCTGTTTCGAAGGCAGCCCCATGCTGAGGAGTGTCAGCTCTGAAGTATCCCCGGTTGTGAAATTAAAGCTACAGCATGCTGCTTTCCATTAGCGCTGTGCTGGCAGAGGCCTTGCCTCAAAGATAGAAAATTAGATTTCCTGGCTAATGGGTTCCTTTTTAAAAAACACTTTCCCCAAGCCCTGGGTAGCGGGGGAAGTTCAGATTGGCGTTTAAACCGACGCCCCAGCGTCCTGCCAAGTGCCAGCCTGCCTCCGGTGCCGCGGGGCGTTCTCTGAGCGAGTGCCACGGCCCTCCCCGTGGACGTCCATTAATTAGGTGGAGAATGAGCTGGCCGGTCCCAGCTGCTCCCCTGGCCCTTTGTCGTTCGGGCTCGTAATTACTCCTGTGAGTGCGCCGGTGCCAGCGGCAGCGCGAGGAGGATGCCGTTGCTCAAAGGTGGTTTATACCCGCTGGCAGGGATCAAACGTAAGGTGTAGAGGGAGGGTGGGGACGTGAGGCAACCTGCCCCCAAAACACCCCTGCGCTGGGCCGGTGCAAGAGGCGATTCTCCGTGGTCAGTTTAGGGGAGAGCCCGTTGTCCCCCTGCCTGCCCCCGCGCTCTGCGCCGCCCCTGCCATGGCTTGTGCTCGACCCGCAGGCGTTCGAGATCGCGCTGCCCGCGGGCGGCGGGAGAGGCTGCAACAAGCGCATCACCTACACCAACCCCTACCCCTCGCCCAGGCTCTACTTCTTGTGCACCAACCGCCCCGACCTCCTGCAGTTCAAGGAGGACTCCTTCGAGGTACGTCCTCCTGCCGCCGGCGGTCCCCGCTGTGCCAGACCCTCCTGCCCGCGTCCAGCCGGACCGTGCGATGCCGGGTGGGTGTGTGGCCGGGGGTTCCGTGCTGGCCTGGGGAGGGCGGGCAGCTCGGGGGCTCCTTGCTGCGTCCCGCCGCCTCTCCTCCCGCCCGTTCTCCCGCAGGTCGCCGGGGGGGAGGTGTACACCATCGGCTTGCGCTTCGCCCCGAGCCAGGGCACGGGCGAGGAGGAGATCCTGATTCACATCAACGACCACGAGGACAAGAACGAGGAGACCTTCTGCGTGAAGGTCCTCTACCAGTGAGGCTGGCTGCCTGCCGCGGCAAAGCCGCGGGTCTCTGCGCCGGCTGCCGCGGCTCCCCCGGCAGCGCTGCCGCAGGGTGGCTCTCCAAGGTGGGGTTGTGAGCCCCGTCCCCCTGTAGTCACCTCACCCAGCCGGGAGGTCTTGCTCCCCGCCGGGATCCCGTGGCATTGCCGTGAATGCCGGTGGTGCCACGCGGCTCCGTCTGCGCAAATCGGGGGGAGCGAATGTGTTGGTTACCGCGCCTCGCGACTGCGGGAGGTCTTGGGTTTTGTCAACTGTTCTGTATTTTGGGCACGTTGGAATCTTTTTTTAAGTTAAAAAGTTTGCAGATACGATTCTGCAGAGTATTTTTGAAGTATTTTATATTCTACAGTGAGTTTTGTACACACTGAAGCACTTTTATGGGATTTTTTGGATACTTTTTACTCATCCTTGATGAATTAAACTTGCTGGGCAGAACTGGCAGAGTGTGGCGGCGTTGTCTTCTGTGGGAGGTGGCAACCCTCGGTGTCCCTGTCCTGTGGAGGCAAGTGCTGGGCTCACCCTGCCTGTGGCTGCAGTGCCCCCAGTCATGGACTGGGGAGCACTGGGGGTCTCCTGTGTCTCTCCCAGTTCCCTGGAGCACCCTGGGAGTCAGGGAAGGGACAGTGGAGAGGAATGATGGGGAAAATAAGGTGCGGGCTGACACCCCCGGGGCTGAGGGATGTCGGCCCCCTCCCAGGGTGTTATCTTGCTTGTTGGGCACTAAAAGGCTCCCCCAGTTCCTCATGGGTTTGCAGTGCAGCTATCACTGTTCGCTCACACTGGGGTGTGTTGGGCTCGCTGGGTGGAGGGGGAAAAATGCAGAGAAATAAGAAAAAAGGCAGCTGAGGCAGGCGAAGGGTGGGGGGGTGGCTGGGAGGGGCCCACCCCCCCCAGGAGCCTTGTGCTGCCCGGAGCCCTGTGGCGCATCTATTCACAAGTCCGAGGCCGGTGAGTTAGTAGCCCCGATGAAGTCGTGTGCCGAGTTCCTCTGCCTCCCTGGGACTGATCGGAAATGACAGCTAATATCTTAAAAATGATTATACTGTCTGCAGCAGAGAGAGGCCCCCAAGTCGGGTTATTAAAGTAGATTAGCTGAATAATTTTCATTACGTTTTCATACGACGATATTTCTTGAGGGTTATGAATGAGCTGGTGCCGTACCCTAGGCAGAGGCGGCCGGCCGAGGGCCAGGCGTTCGTGGCCGCCGGTAAACGATGCGCCGGCGGGCAGAGGACGCCGACACGGGGACTGGAGCTGGCGGCGCGGCAGCCGATGCACCCGAGATGCGGTGAGCAGCGGCTGTGCGGGCAGGGTGCTGCCTGCTCCCCCAAACGTGCCGCTGTGCCACGGCTCCAACAGGCTGCAGCCCCGGCGAGGCCGTTCAGGAAAGCTGGAAAAGACTTTTCCATTGGGAAACGGAGGTGTCTTGTGTCCCGGCTGCTTCGGGAGGGACCTGGGCGCCCACGGCTGCTCCTCCTTTGTGGTGCTGCCTGCGGCTGGGAGGAAGAGCTGGTGAAAGCGCTGCCAGGCAGGCGCTGGGATGGAGCCGCTTCTTGGGTTTACGCTTGTTAATGAAGTCGTCCCTGCTAATGACAATAAACTCGCTGCGTCGCGTGCCTGGCATGCAGCTTGTTGTTCTCTTCCCATTTCATTCACGTCACGAAGAAAATTGGATTCCAGTAATGATATAATTAATTCACCCTAAAAATCTCGGCTCACATCTCACCCAAGCGCGGAGGGAAGAAAAGATTGGGAAGCACTTTCCGTGGTTGCAGTAACTCTCGGGCCCGCTCTGCCCTTTCGGAGCAGGCGGGACCCTCGGGGGACCTGAGCGTCGCTGCCAGCGCTCAGCCGGGCAGGCTGCTGGGCGCTGGTGCCCGTGGGTCTGGCTGGGTTCCTGAGGCAGCGCAGCCCCCGTGGGACGGATCCTCGGAGGGACCTGGCGAGGGGGGAACCTTGAGGGATGCCCGCACACGTGCCGCTGTGGAGGGGTGAGCGGGGCGGCTGCGCGGGGCCGGCTCCTGCTCCCGTGGCCTCACGGGCTGCTGGCTCCTCACGAGCTTTGCCAACCAGTGCCGGCATTTCCCGTCCTGAGCGGGCTGGAGGGAAAACTCACCAAAATTAACTTTCTTACCCAGACAGGAGCCGTGGTTGGTGCGCTGCGGCGGCGGCTGAGCTTTGCTGATCCTCAGAACGAACAACCTCTGCGGGGCTGCGTTTGGAACCCGGGGGAGGCAGGAGCAGGCAGAAAGCCCTGCCTGACGCTGGCACGTGGCTGCCTGAGCTGCCTTCCTGCGGCGCTGCGCTGGCACTGGCACCGCTGGATCCCCACCCCTTGGCACTGGAGGTCCCGCCAGGTTTTCAGAGGCGAGGGCAGGCGGGAGGCACGGCAAGAACAGCAGCAGAGGAGGAGGAAGAGCAGCTCAGTCATCCCCCAGCTCCCGGCTGTACACCCGGCCAGCCCTACCCTACCCACGCCTGGGGCAGAGAGGGGCTGCTAAAAAGTGGCAAGTAGAAAAGAGAAAATCAGTTAAAAAAAAAAAAAAAAGTCGTTTGGTGCAGAAGCTCCTGCAGCAGCAAAATGCCCTTTCAGCCTGGGAGACGGGCTCCTGAGATGCCTGGGCTTCAGCAGGGTGCTCCTCAGGCTCAAACTTAAACCCAGCTTATTTTTCCCATTATGAGGACGAAATTGAGACTGCTTGAGAAACCTCTAATTAAACAAAGGCTCACCATAATATTTGCTGGGAGCTTGCCAGCCTCGTAGTACGACATTACTGGGTATCTTTATTAGCTGAAATGAGTATTTAGAGTCTCTGCCAAATGGGAAGCTGATGGACGCGTTTGACAGCAGCACGGCAGCACCCAGCAAACGCCTCTGCAACCTGCTGCTGAGGCTCGGCCGCGGCGGAGGGCGGCTGCCGTTGCCCTGCACGGCAGGAGGGGGCCGGGAAGGTGCCCCGGCCTCGGACCCCCAGCGTGGCACCTTCTTACGGCAGACACAACATCCCGCGGGTGGAGCCATGTGCTGCCTTTCGGCTGGCGTTGGCCAAGTGGCCGGGTGCCTTCTCTGCCCGTGGTGGCGCCATCGCAGCCGGGAGAGGCGGTTCTGGCTCTCTGGCTGCGGCCGAAGCTGATTAAATTTTGCGGTGCCTAATTGCGGGTGGAAGGAGCCGTGTCCAGAGCGATGGGGAGCTCCCGAACGAGCCCCTTCGCAGAGCACTGGGAGCACGGGGCTGTGCTGGTGTGACCAGCCTGTCACCCGGCCTCACCTGGCGAAACCCTGTGCCAGCCACGCCGGCCTGCCGCGCGGCCCAGCGAGTCTCCAGGCAATTATATCCTGGAACGTGATTTCATTATCAATCCGCCAATGGCACCTGGAGGGACGGTCACACTGTGAATTTATTGCTGTACGGTCTCTGCTCCGGGGGCCGAGTGCGGCTGGCGGTGCTGCCAGAGCCTGGGGTGACTGGTGGGTTGAAAGCAGCACTGGGGAAAGCCACTGCTCCATCAGCTCCGTGAAAACTCCCAGGAATTCCCTGAGGAGCCCAGTGGGGCAGGAGGAAGAGGAGGAGGGCAGAAAAAACCCAGTGGTCCAGGGCAGCTGCTGGGAGGTTTAAGGGAGCAGTGTGCCGACTTTAACACCCAGGCAAATCCACCAGAACAAGCTTCGAAAAAAACTTTTTACAATTTAAAAAAAAGTTTATTTTCCCTTGGCACGTTGCTGTGATGGTGCAGCCGCAGCCCTTCGGTACCGTCCGAGCCACATCCCCGCTGAGAGCTGCCGGCAGCTCCGCAGCGCCGGAGCTGGTGGGGCGAATCTGCTCTCCTCGGGGAAAGGGGCTGCGCCCGGCAGGCTTTCCACCTGAGGAATCAGGAGACTTCGGCGTTATAATGCGTCGCCCTGGCATTTCCAGCTGGAAGTGTTTTGATTCTCAAGTCTGAAATGAGTTTTTATTTTGAAATGCATTATTCATTTTCTTTTGAAAGGTCAAAATCTAAATGAAACACTTTAATCCACCTGAGATGAATTTATTAGTTTTTGTCTTTGGCAGGCACGCCGTGACTCGACTCGCCGGCTGCGGGCGGCTGCCGAGGCGGGCAGCGGGCGCGAGCGGCTGCGGGATGCGGCACATCGCCGGTGCCTGCGCGGGAGCCGTGCGGTGGGTTGTCAGCGCCGCGTAACTCCTCTACCTTTCAGAGCGCTGCTCCGCTTGCTTTGACACACGCGGTGCAAAGCGCCGTGTAAACATGTGTAACGTGCCGATGCGGTGACTCTGTTTTCTCTCAAGCCGCCTCTAATGAGGCTGCTCAAACCTCTCCGGCTGCGGGCTCTGTAATTGCTCTCTCGGGTTCCCAGCGCCGCCCAGCTCTCCCTTTCCTAATTTAACAGTACATTTCACCTAAGGGAAGCCAAATGCCCTCCAGAGCCCTGTGGCCCCGGCTGCCCTTGGAGGAGAAGCTCTTTGGAGGCACCAGCAGCGTACGGGCAGCCGAGCCCCCAGCCCTGGACCCCTCCGCTCCACGGCTCGGGCAAAGGCAGGGCATCCCCCGGCTCTCCCCATCGCCCTCCTTGGGGACAGCACCTCTGACTCCAAGGGGAGAGAGAAAGCGCCCTGGAAGGTGAGGAGCAGACGTAGGAGCTGCAGGCCAGCGCTGCCAAAGGTCGTCTTGATGTTCTCCTGCCATTAGTGGGACAAGTGACCTGTTCATCTCCGCCGGCTCCTGCTCCTGCGCCGAGCAGCTGCCTGCCGGGTGCTGGCGAGCGCTTGCAGCCTTTCCTTCAGCACAACTTGAAATGCTTTGCTCCTGATTAGAGAAAGTGTTTTGGAAAACCTGTAGAAGTTTGCTCCAGAGAGCTGTTCGGCTTCATCGGGAAGAAATATTGGTGGTAGTAACAATTCCTTAGGTTTGAGACAAGCAAATTGCTCCAGAGGTGGAAGCACATGATGGAGATGGGCAGTGGGCTCCTCCCGGGCGGCACGGGCTCCTCTGGGCTTGTTGGCAGGGTCAGGCAAACCGAGCCTGGGCTCTGCCCTCCCCTTTCCTCCGGAGTGTTTTCCGGAGGAAAATCTGAAAAACAAAGATGCCTTGGCTGAGATGCAGAGACAGCATCCCGGCTTTCCCGCGGCACAGCCCGGGCCGTGCCCAGCTCCACCTCGCGCCAGGGAGGGTTCCGGCACCTTGTCTTTCAGACAAAGCTGTCTCTTGAAAGCTTCGTCTTCAAGGATCATTAATTTTCCTTTCCAAGAAACAAGAAAAGTTTTTTCCAACAGGATGTGAACCTGTGGCTGCTGATACCAGCACCGGTGGCCGTCCAGTGTCTGAAGCCAGTCGTGATTCCGGTGCTCGCCTTCCAGAGAGAATGCACCAAGGAATATCTATTAGGTCAATTACGATTCTCTCTTGTCCCGTGAAGTTCAGGCCCTGTACTGCTCTGAAGTGAGGTGTAAGATGTTCTTCCGCAGAGAAAAATCCCCTTTTGGTTATTAACATGTAACCCAGATACGGAGCAGCAGTCCCAGCGCTGGAGTTTGGGAGGTTTATTCCCCATTTCTTCCACAGGTCTTCCTGAAAGCGCACCACGGACTTGACAAAAAACCGATTTAATGGTTACAAAACCCAGAGATAAAGCTGCTCTTAATGGATTTCTTTAAGATCAAGGCTGTCACATACCAGGCTCAAAATCTTTTCTACAACAAGAGCAACTATATTAAGTGCACTCGATCAAAACCAGGCTGAAGGTTCCGTAAGTGAAACAATGGCTGTAGGAAATGCATTTCATTAGCATCTCCAGCAGCAAGGAGGGCTGGCAGAGGAGATGAAAAGCCCCCAAGCTGCGGCTGCTGCGCTCCCGATCAGCCGGGATGGATGAGATGTGAAAGGCATTTGCAAAACGTGTCCTCGCGACCTAATGGGTCCCGTTGGGAAGAGGGTGCTGGGAGCCACCCCTCTGGGCTCCCGGGTGGGACAGCGCAAGGGTGGCCTTGCCTGGAGGGGGGCGGCTGCTCGCGGCCAGGGGATGCTCAGCGGGGACGATGCTCGTGAATCTGCCTCAAAATCCACTGTGAGAAATGTGGGCAGCTTCCCCGTTGGCAATGCCCCAAGGGTTTTGGGGGTCTTTGATGGGACTTTCTGCAGCACTCTCTGCCACGGACTGCTCCGTGCAGGTAGACCAGCGCTGAAATGCAGATTAGTTTTAATAACAATCAGCAGCTACATAATGAGAATTTTGTAGCATTTATAAACGTCCAGTTGCTTTTAAATAATTTCCCTTCTTTCTGTCCCAGGCTTGACATTTGATGAAGAATTGAGGCTTTGAGTTCATTTGCCAATTAATTTATTGCACAGAGGTGGGAAGCAGCATCCACCTTAGTGAAGGTCAATGGCATCGAGTGTTTACCTGTTATTTCTGAACTCTATTAAGCTTTTTAAATAAACTGTGTGGGTGCTGTAGGCGGTGAAATCACCTCTGGCGAGGCTGCTCCCGCTCCTGCAGCAGCTCCTATCGGATGGTGACCGAGCGTTCGTGGGAGTGAGACCAGGTCGTCCGGCTTGGTGGTGTGAAGGTCTCCAAAGCGGCGCCCCCAGATCCACCCTCAGAGAGCACTTGATTTTAGGGACACAAGGAGCCGAGCGCTGACAGCCGTCCCTCGCTTCCCAGCCCAGCCTAACATCCGAGTCGTGCCCTGCTGTCCTCCGGCTTGCCACCCCCGGCTCGCCCGTGGGCTGTCGGCCGGCGCTGCCCCCAGACTCCTCCCGGCGCGGCTGGTGGTGCCTCCCGCAGTAAGACCCGTTGATTATCTTCTGGTGGCTGGTGCGTGAGGAGAGCGGGCTGTGCCAGGAGGTACGGCTTATCAAATGTCACACAGATCTTATCTCGAGGGAAACATACTTCAAGAATTAAATTAAATGGAAAGTCCTGGAATAAAAGCCTCGGAGGCTACGGCCTTCTGTTATCTCCAAAACGCGGATGGGGTGGGAGATGGGAACGGGAGGTGCCAGAGGGCGAGGCCAGGGCTCTGCTGGTTTTACTGTGCGGCTCCACGGATGATGGACCGTCTTATACTTCCATGCTTCTTATTTGCTCCCTAAAGAAAGGCTGGCTGACCCGTGGCTGAGGTCCCTGCGGCGTGGGGGCGGTGGTGGGGTCTGTCTTCACCTGGGACGTGTGCCGGAGGATGCTCCGAGCCCTGCCTGTGCAGACCATCTGCCCCCTTGCTTCGAATTAATGAACAAATTCAGGAAAAAAAATAATCAAAGTCTTGTCATGGATAATTTGTGCACAGAAAAGAAGGGCCAAAGGAGTTAAATAAATCCTTTGTTGTGCTGAGCTCGCCCTGCTCGGCTCCCTGCCTTTCGGAAGCAGGTTTTCAAACCTAATGGTATCAGATAATCTTTTGGCACCCATTTTCAGAGAAGCATCCCACCCCTGCTGCTTCTTAATGCAGCTCATCTCCTGCCGATTGCTCCCAGGGTCTCAGCCAAATCAGCACTTCAAATTAAAGCCTTCCCCGCGCTCGCTCGGTGCGAGTTTCCATGGAGATCCGAGCGGATGCTCCTTCCCCCTCCGAGCGATGGAGAGGTACCCTGGGCCCGGGGGTCCCTGAGCACCCCGCAGCTCCTCAGCCGCGTTTGCCGTGTGCGGACCCGGCGTCTTTGGTCCTGGCGTGCCGGCGCTGCCGCAGCTCCTCCGCTTCGCCGGTAACGTGCCGGGCTGGGCGGCCGTCCCCACCGCTGCCGGGAGCCAGCTCTGAGCAGGGGGGAGGTCAGGGACAGCCTGAGGAACGCGGGTTTCTCTCTGGGCAGACCCGGAGGAGTCCCCGGGCCCTCTCCTTGCGACCGGTGTCTGCACCTTGTGAAAAATGCGGTCTCCTTCCCCAGCTGTATGGTCCCTCGTCCCTGCCGCGGCCCCTTTCCCAGTGCCTCCCTCCACGCCGGTACAGCCCTCGCTGTGCAGCTCCTTCGCACACACGTGCCAGGAACAGGCTTTCGGTCTCGGTTCTTCTCCCATGTCGGAGCTGATCCCGACGGCTCCCCGGGGATCTTGGCCAGCAGAAACACTTCTCTTCAGGCGGGGACCAGCCCTTCCACTGGACGAGAATCAGGTTGATTTGTTTGTAGCATCTTTATTTAAACTATGTCCAGCCTTTGTAGTCTGCAAATGGGTTTCCTGAGCGTTGCACGGAGCTGTTTGGCCATCGCAGGCGGCGATGGAAATGCCTTTGCACGTGCAGCTGAATTAGCAAATAGCTGCGAGATCTAAGAACTGATAGTAATTACAGGAACTAAATTGTTATTAATGTACTCATTTACTTGGGAGCCAGGCTTTATGTAATTACACTCTGGGATCAAGATAAGGTTAATGCATTTACCTTCCTGGGTATTTATAGACACTTCGAATTTTTCTTCCTCCGCCGTAGGAAACAAGTGTGCGTGTTCCCGGCGATGCGCCGCTGGGACCGTGCAGCAGCGGGCAAGAGGGGAGACAAGGGACCGGGGGGGGTTTGTTGCTCTTTGCTGATATTGCTCACGAGGGCATTCAGAGCAGCGGCTCCCTGCGCAGTGCGACTGCATCCCATGGGGCATCCCGGGCTCGGCTGCTTCCCGGAGCCCTCACAGCACGGCCCAAGGAGCTTCCCGGGGTGAGTAATCCGAGGGCGAGCTGGCGTTGGGCTGCCTGGGAATAAACCCCCGACCTCCAGGCCCAGCAGTGATGCTGCAGCCATGCAGGGGCAGCAGAGAGACTGGCGAACCAGACCTGCTCACGCCTGACACAAACTTTGCAAAGAGCTCTGAAACCTGCGGGTATCGGTGAAAAGCTCCTGCCCGGGAAGATGCTTTTCCCTGTGACGAGCCCTTCTGAGGCCACGGGAGGGCTCGGCTGCAGCGAGTCCTTCGGCAGCCGCTGCTCAAGCCGCCGTGGCCACGAGTGCCCTAGAAACGCCAGGCTGGAGCAAGGCTGCTCGCCCGCGCGCTGGTGGGCGGTGGGGAGCCCGGGGACTGGCGGGTGGGCGCAGGGACACGTGCTGCAGCCCCGGGAGAGGCTGCGGCTGCCGCCACCGTGGTCTTAAGCATCGCCCTGTTGAGGGCGAGCAAAGGAAAAAGCAAGGCAGGATCCGACGGACCTCGGAGTCCCCCTCCACGGGGATGCTCCAGCTTTTCCCCCCGCCCGGTGCCTCCGGAGCCGCCTTTGTTTCTCCAGCCCACCTTTATTAATGTCACGCTGGGAAATGTCAGCTGGGTTTGCCAAGCGTCCCGCAGCGCTAAGCCCTCCTGGCTGCACCGGCCGTCCGAAAGCCGATGCGCTGGCGCGGCGCGGCGCTGCTTGCTCGCAGGCCACTGGCGAGGGGGCGCCGAGTGTCACCGGGGATATTTCTCCTGGTGTCACACGGGGAGGACAGCAGAAAGCTGCAGAAGGTCAGAGCAGCCCTAAAAATATGTATTTCTACGCGCACGTATGTATTTTTGGCTTCTTCATTACTTGACACACATGCTGCTTGTGAAAAGGCTGGAGAGAGCTGAACACAGGTAACCTTTAAGAGCAAGGGAGAGGTTTAATAAGGTTACATGAGGCCTTAAGGACACCTCGGCTTGGCCTTTTGCTAATTTACAGGGAAAGAAATGTGTGAGTGGTTGTGGGGAGCCTGATAGCTGCCCCTTCACTGCGGAGCTTCGCAGCGGAGCAATCAGGAAGGGAAACCTGCCGAAGAGGAGCCGATGGAGCTGAGCAACATCTAAAATCATTTCCCCGGAAATCAATGCAGAGATTTATTCCTCTCTTTAAAGGGGAAGGAAAGACGGTTCTGGGCTGTATGTCAGGCCCGTTTAACCGCATCGTGTAAAACCATTTTTACAACAAACATAAGTTTGAGTTATGTGTGTTATTTTTGCTAACTGTTTGCACATGGCTGAATTTCATGATGACAGAAATGAGTAACTGCACAAGGTTATGCAAATGAAGTACTTAATTAAGTAGGAGTCATACGAAATAAATTCCAGCTCCACCAAACACCCTCTGTTTTTCTGCCGAGCCTGGGTCGCTTCTGAGTGAGTGGCTCCCGACTGAGAAACCCTCTTCCCAGGGGCACGACGCTGCTTTCCCACCCTTGCTTGGGATGAAGGTGGCAAGAGGCCTCCCCACCCCCGGAGCTCCCCCTAGGCTGTCCCAGCCCGTCCCCTCTGGTCCCCAGCCCATCGCTGCTGGTCCCCAGCTTGTCCCCTCCACCACGATGCTCTGCTGAGCCACCCGCAGCTCTCCTTCCTCCGGACCCCATTAATCACCCTTGAAGGCTCCTCATACATTATCCAGCCCAGATGTTTTCCACTGTATGCTACAAATGTTAATTATCTCCTAATTACTTATTAGCAGAGGCTGGGCTGGCACAGATCGGGGCGAAAGCCAGCCAAGGGCGTTTACAGCCCTGGGTGGCAGAACATGAGCTAACAGCTGCTTCTGGCGGGGAGTTCATCGGAGTTCCTGCTTATCCCCCCCTGACTCCCAGTCTTTACCGACAAGTCACCTCGGCTGTCCCTTAGGATGGAGATGCCCGTGGGGACGCGGGATGCCGCGGTGCAGAGCCCCCTCTGCCAGCTGAGCCCCCTGGCACCGGCGCTTTCTTGAGCCTGGCACGTTTGGCTGCTGGTGGTGACCGCGGGATGTGTAACTGGGGGCTTCGTGGTCAGCTGCAAGGACGGAAACCCGGCGGGCTCCCGCGTTATTGGAGACCGGGGGG
Source organism: Leptosomus discolor (assembly GCF_034619465.1). Lineage (NCBI taxonomy): Eukaryota > Metazoa > Chordata > Aves > Leptosomiformes > Leptosomidae > Leptosomus > Leptosomus discolor. Next base: position 10,963,103 of record NC_141410.1, on the reverse strand, counting down.
CTGAGGGTTGCGCCGGCTGGAGCCCGGCTGGTGTGCGGCAAGCGGGAAAATATCTCTTCTGGGCACCGCGGTTTTATTGATCCCCTTGTAATACACGGGGCTCCGTGCGCTGGATTCTACCGAGGGAGGAAGATGGATCGGCACGTGGTCGCCTTCAGGCCAGGGACACGCCGCCTTCTACCCAAACGAGCATCAGCTCGCCTCGCTGCCTCGCCTCCGCAGTCGCTGGCTGCGAGGGCCCCGAAAGCCATCCAGAGAAAGCACAAATATTTGTTTCAGGGCGGCTGTGATTCTCCCTGCCGCGACTAGATACAAAAAGAGCGCGCCACGCCGGCTTTCCTTTGTGGTCCGTTATTAGTGGGCGCAGGCAGGGGAAGGAGGGGAAGGCACCTTCTGCAGGCGGCTGCCCGCGGCGGCCGTGCTGGGGTGGTCCCGGGGCTGGGAGGGGTGCTTCAGCCGAGGTGAGCCGTGCGGCGTGCAGCCCTTCCCGGGAAGCGTGGGGGATCCTCCCGTTCGCGCGCACGTGGCCAGAGATCCGCTGGGAGAGCGCGTGCCTTGGCCGGGATGAACTCTGTGAGAAGAGATGTACACCACGGTAAAAACCGCTGTAAGGCAGGGAAAGACACTCGGGCCCACGCAGCTGTTGGCGGAAATTCCTGTGTGACGGAGCGCGGGACGCATCAGCGCCAGGAGCGCCGGTGCCAGGAGCGGGTCCCGCGAGCGCTTCGGTGTCCCTGAACACGTGCAAAAGCGTTGCGGGTTTGCAGTGCTCCTCCGGAGGTTTTTTCTGCTGCTTTGCCTGATGATTTTGCAAATACTCGTTTCCTGTGAAATATCGGCTCTCCTTCCGCATGGAAAGGCTGTTTTATTCCAATCCACAGCAAAGAATGATGAAATCCATTACTACCGATGCTCTGCAAACGCCTCATGGCACAGCTCCTGTGAGCTCCTATTTCCTCCTAGAGAGTGATAACTTGGGGTCTGCCAGCTTCTGTGGAATCTTTAATCTTCTGAAGTGCCACGTAATTTAGATAAAAGAGCTTTGGTAAATTTTTGCCTCTTTTTCTGGTGCTCAGGAAGTCCCCCAACCCCGGCGTTGGTCCGTCACGGTTTCCCTTGCTGTTCCCAGAGCAGAGGGGCACAGCGCAGCCCTCCCACCTTCGCTCCCCCGGACCCATAGACTTCTCCCCTGCCTGCCCGGGCGCCCAGCGATGGCAGCAGGACTTGTTTTGCTTCTTGTGCTCCCTTTCCAGTCCTCGTGTCAGGAGAAGAGGCAAATTCTGATTGGTCATGGTCATCGTGCTGATGACTGTCCTGGTGGCGCTGACCTCATTTTGGCCAGGCCAGGATGCAGAGAGGGGGCTTTTCTCCCATGAAGATGCCAAGAGGATGGTTTTCTTTTGTAAAGAAATAGCGTCGTGGTGAGGATGACTGCTGACTCCGCATCCCCGCGTGCTCCTGCGCCAGGCAGCCGCAGCGGCACCCCGAGCCCCCCCCCGGCTGGAGGTACCGAAGTGTCCCCAAAAGCCCCAGCAGGAGGGAGGATGCGGGAGGGAGCTGGGGCAACTCCTCGGGGTGGGGGCTGCTCTGGCGGAGCTGTTAATTCGAACGCAGCGCTGCACAGATGGGAGTGGAGGAGCCAAGCTGCCACCCAGCGCCATTTGAAGCTCCCTGAGCATTTTGCATGCTAAGAAAAAAAATTATCAAATCCTGCTGGCGGTTAATGGAGTATTTGTTTAAAATAGCCCACTTTCCCGATGTGCAGAATTTGCCGTTCTTCCTCTTTTTGCCCCCTTCCCCTCCTGACAACATTCCCCCCGTCGTTACCCTGTGGACGTCCTTGTTTTCATTGCCGTGGTAAGAGCTGCCCGCGGAGCCCCCACCGCTCCCCGACGCGGGGGCAGCCGGTGCCACGCTGGCATGTGGCCGTGCCTCAGACAGACCCTGCCCCTTGCCTGGGGCCATGGCCCAGACCCCGACACCCGGTGCTCGTGCCAGCACTGACAGGTGGGAAAAACCACCGCTGACCTACTTTGTCTTAAAAACCTCGCTCTGGGAGCCTGAGTCTGCAAAATGATTCGGATTTAAGGCTAATGCTCCCGTATCAGGTGCTGGCATCTCACAGTGAGCCTGACCCCGCGTGGGCGGCAGCGGGTTCACTTGCAAAGCGAGCCCTGGTCAGGAGCCGGCAGCTCTTTTAATCGACTCCTCTCGCTCTGCCGCAGGATTCCCAGGGGTGGGATTGGAAAGGCTTAAAGGCAGGGAAAGGGCTCGTTCGGGGAAGTTCCAGCCCAAATTGAAGCCATCTGCGATGCCGCGCGGTTTCTGCCATCCAGCACATCCCCAAGCTGTCCCTCCTGTTAAATCATCTCGCTGTGGCAGCCGGGCTGGTGTCACCGCGCTCCACCCGCTGCGGCGTGGCTGGGACAGCACCTGAGCACGGGCTGGAAAAGCCTCAGCCCCTCCGGCTGGGCGCTGGCCAGCTTTGGCGACACGGTGCCAATACTGTTTTTTTTTAAAAAAAAAAAAAAAAAAAAAGGCAAAACAAACACAAGCAAGCGAAAAGAACGCCTTTTGTGGGCGCTTTATTTTTAGCTCTCTCTGGTGCAAAAAAAAAACCAAATCAAAGAAAGTGTAAAACCCCACCCCCAAAATGGAAGGAGTTGGAAGCCAAATGTCACCGCAACTTCAATTCCCCTCCGGAGGAAGCTCTGGTGCTATCAGTTTAGAAGCATTAGATTTGCATATTCATGTCCCCTAATTTGCGCTTCGGGGGCTGAAATCTAATAACTAATGAAGAAAGCCTTCCTGTGCATGCAGAGGAAACCCTGATTATGTCACAGATGCGCTGAGAAAAATAATCAGACATAAATATGTGTCTGTCCCAGCAAAAAGGCTGCCCCTGATTAAAAACATAACAAAGGCAAAACCCCCTCCTGTGCGTGTCCAGGGGACGGGCTGGTGGGCCTGCGGCCGCAGGGGGGGCTGGAGGTGGCCATGGGTGGCACCGAGTCCCCAGTGCTGGGGTGTGCCCTAAGGCGGGGTGCGAGGGGGGATGCCAAAGGGGGTTGCTGGGGGGGCTGGAGACCTGCTTGGCTGGAGAGCAATGGGAGGCATTGAGCTGCACAACGGGAACGGGCTGGTTTTAGGGAGCGGGGACCGGCACAGCGAATGCCCAGGGACCCGCCAGCGCCAGCACGAGCTGCGGCAGGAGCTGAAAGGCTGTTGATGGGGGTGGATGACCGGTTGGCTTTAACAGCTACGCTGCCAAGTGATGAATCCCTTCTGTTCACCCTTAATTAAATTTCCTTTAGCAACACAACAGCTCAGGTTTATGCCTGTCGTTTATCAAGAATTAAGTTATTGGCATCGGGGTTGGCAGGGGTATCGGTTATGAGGTGGCAACGAGGTTTGGGGGAGACGGTGTTTGCTCGGCATCCCGCTGCGTGACCCGTCCTCATCCCCGCAGAGGGAGGTGCACAAAACCCACTGGAGCACCTTCCTCTGCTGGAAGCCATGGCAGTGCGAGGATCCAGTCCATTAAATCCGCTGGATTTAGCGCAAGTGTCCCGTGGGTGTGAAAGCTGAGCCGTGTCAGGAGGGGGCCGGGTTCAGCGGCTGCCCGCAGCACGTCACGGCGGGAGCACGGAGCAGAGCTCGCAGCTGCCTCCAGGAGCAGGGGAGACCCGCTGGGCTTGGCCCTCGCGTTCCCTTTTATTCCTTGTGGTGGCTGGAGCGCTCTTTCTATCTGGTCTGTCAAGGGTGGCAATGACATACGTTGCTGTCAGTAGCAAATAAAGATCAAGTTGTCAAAAAAATCAAGAGGTCGGGTTTAAGGCTGCTGCCCGAGGTAGGAGCCGTGTGGTGACGAGAACTGCCAGAGCACAGGGTGCCGGCTGCGCTCTGCTGTCCCCCGCAAAATCCACGCGGGCCGTGCGGTGGTTAACGAGACCCGTCCGTACGGCTGGGAACCTCCTGCGGGCTGGCGAGCGCCGGGCTGGCGGGTTTGCAGGGCCAGAGCACCGCGGTGGCCCCGCGGCGGCCCCGTGGCAGCGCTGAGAGCAGAGCGGGGCGGTGGTCGGCCGCGCAACCTTCGTCTCATGCCCCGCCGGCAGTTACCCTGTCTGAATGCAAACCGCAGTCATGCTGCCAGGCTTGAAGCGTGACTGAGGTTTGCTCATCCCAGCGTGAGCGGAGCTAGGACGCAGCGCTGGGCTGCAAGAAGACAAGTCACATCGGATTGGAAAGAAAGGAAAGACGATCGTGTCTGTATTAATGAAATGGCTTTGGATTGATTAGTTCTCTTTTTGAGTGGTTTGTCAGGGAAACAACTTCAATTCCTTAATCGACAGAGACAGGGGAGCCGGTGTTCCCAGCCTGCTGTGTGTCACTGTGCGGCCCCCCTGCCCCGCAGGTCTCTGTCCCTCAGGGACGATGTTACCTTTAAACTCTGATGGAGGATCTGAGGAGCTGGGATTAGAGGAGCCGTGCAAGTCTGTCATTGCAGAGCCACCGGCTCCGCTCTGCTGCCCCCTCCACCATGGGACCCGCCGGGTAGGAATGCTGCCAGACTTTGCCAGGGAAATTCCTGCCCCGGCTGAGTCCCAGATTTCACTGAAACTTGCCAATTTCAGCCCAAGTTGTGTGACTCAGTTTGGAAGGTAACGTCAGAGGCGAGCTTACTGGCCTACGTTATCTATCTCTGAGATCAACCCCTCTTCAGAAAATAACAAAAAGAAAAAAATCTTCGCTTTCTTTTCGCTCAGCTAATAAATTTTAAATAAATGATACAATTAAAAATGTTAAAAGTTTAATTGTCTCCCCATTGTGCTAAAGTTCAAAGGGAACATTTATCAGCCGCGAGTTTGGGCCGCAGTTTGTACGTGCCGCTGAAAGCTTTTCAATTCACTCAACGGGAAATGATGAGCGGAGCTGATTACTTGGGAGCCGGTACTTCATTCCCAACCGTCAGCAGCTCAGGCACCCTCAGAAAGTTTGGAGCTGTGGGGCCAGCCGCGACAGTCCGGTCCCCTCCTCTGTCACTGGTCTTCCCCGTGCTGGCGGGTGGCCTTCGCCAACCCCCCCCGAACCAGCTCTGGCCTCGGCTGGGGGCAGCAGGGATGCAAAAGCGACCCGAAAAGCAGCCTCTGGGGGCTCCTTCTGCAGACACAAACCCGCACGGGCAGGGAAACGATGCCCTTCTACGGCCAGCCAGGTGACAGCGAGCCGCCCCCTGGTCCAGGGGCTCGGACACGCTGTTCGGCATGGACTCGCCCCGGGCTCTCCCTCCCCCAGGGCCAGTTTAATCGGTGGCAGTCAGACCCACCAGCTTTCGTGCTGTGTTTTCACACGAAAGGAAGGCTGGTCTGACATGGGTTTCGGGGCGCCAGGGTCTGCCTTTGGGGATGCCCCTCCGCGCCCTAATTAGACCAAAGTCATTTGTCCATGGTCATGGCTAATGGTACGGTTCCTCCCGCTCCACACTTCCCTCGCTGTTCGAAAGGTGCCGCTTACAAAATGTGCAGATATGGTAATACAACTTGAGACATTTTAACAGATTCTGTAATAAAACTTCACAGTGTAATTGTGGGTTATTCGCCCCTATCGCACCTCCGGAGACCCCTTTGTCCTCCCCCACGAGGGCACGCCGGTTGGCCAGGGGCGTTGCCTTTGCCCTCTCCACGTGATGTTTCTTCCACCTGGGCTTTCATTTTTATTGTTCCATAAAGGAAAGGTCAAAACCAATATAATGAAGCTGCTGGTGCTGCTGAGTAAAACCACTGGTTCACCACCAGTAATTAGGGGCTGGTGCTGAGCACGCTGAGCAAATACCCTTCTCATTTAGCTGCATGTCACTGCGCTTCAAAGTGCCTTTTTAGATTGCAATGCAACGACCCGATCCACACGCCCGAGGAGCTGAAGCTGCCGCTGGCGTTGCCAAACCTGCCCCGTGCGCCCGGTTTGGCAGCAGAGCTGTGAGCCGGCAGGGTGGGCAGCTCGGCCCTGGGCTGCACAAGCAGGGATGTCCCGGTGCGGTGTCCCACAGCAGGCAACAAAGCCCAAAAGTTGGGTGACGAAGCCTGTTGCATCGGGCAGTAGCTTCCCAGAGCCGCGCTGGGGAGAGGCAGTGACGTGATCCAAAAGTGTCCCGGGGAAAGGGCAGCTCTGGGCAGGGGCTGGGGCTTTCCTTGCCTCGGTTTCCCAGCTGCCTCCCAGCAGATGTGGTATCTTCCGCTGCCGGCCTGGGGGGAAGGCAAAGCTCTCCAGGTGCCTCCAGCATCCCCAGGGCTCAGATGAAGGATGCTGCACACGAAGCCAAAGCCGCTTTCTTACCTTTCTCAAGGAAGTTAAATCCTTTTCCATAAGCGGTCCTGTATCGTTAACAGCAAAGCAAGCAAGTGCTGACATCCAGGCTGCTCTGGGGAGAAAGCCTGCGCCCGTTTTAAATACCGAAAATGTGCCAGCATGGTACTGTCCTCTTTCCTCTGTCTCCTGTGCTCCTTCTCCCCTTTTCCCTTGCCCATCGGAGGCCCTGGGAACGCCAGCAGCAGCAGCAGCAGCCGATTGTTGAGGAGCTAAGGGTCTGGTTTTGCCACTGCCACTCTTCCTTCTGCAGGGAAGACAAATGATTCATTATATTCCCCATCATTTTCTCTGATGCCTGGCTGCCTCCCGTCGAGATGTTGGGGCTGCACCACGGAAAGTCATTAACGTGATCTCCAAGAAGAGCTGTGGAGAGCAGCGTTTCCTATTTGTACGGGGCGGTTCACGGCAGGGGCAAACCAGCGTGATCAATTCTAGTTTTCTTTCAGAGCTTTACAAAAATGCCTACATATAAAGACATGGCATGAGAATATAAACAGTGATGTCCAGCTTTCGCTAGGCAAAGAGGGGAAAACTCTGTGGCTGCGAAAGGTTTTTGCAAACCGAGCTGTGGGAGCCTCCAGCACTGAAGGGACCAGCAGGGAACGGGTTTGCTAAGTGGGGCTCGGGTGCGTACAATGGGATGGGGGCCACGTCAGGCCGATCAGAGGGCTGATGCCCACAGACACCAGAGACCCCAACGCAAATCCTGAAAGCCCTAAAAGCTCCCCAGCACGCACCTGAGCCTGGGCGCAGCGACTGCCCTGCGTGGATGGAACGCTTCGCCAGCTGGGAGAGAAACAGCAATAGAAGTGATTAACAACGGGACCTACTAATATATAAGGAACAATGTGTGGTTTAGCTTCTCTCTGGAGGGTTGTGTTATTCCTGTTATTATTTTTAACTGTCCTCTCCTGGGCTGCTGGGAAGAGCACACTTGAAGTGAAACGGAATTCGCACGGTTTAAGCAGCCGGGCAGAGAGGCGGAGGCGGCTGCGAGACGGGAGAAATTCACTCCCGTGGAAATCAGGGCTGAAGCGGCCTCGGGCACTGGCCATGCCCCAGCACCAGTCAGGACGGCAGCCCCTGGGATCGTGGCCCCGGCGAGCCGGGCAGGCAAGCGCCAGGGAGGAGCCGGGACACTGGAGCCACGGGGCTGCTCCCCAGCCGGGTCCCTGCCAGCACGGAGCCTTCTGGTTTATTTTGACAGGCAGGAGCCAGTCCTGTTCACAGACATTTAATGTAATGTGGGAATTAGTAATTTGTGGTAGCGGCTGAGAACGCGTTCGAATACGTAAAACATAAATACAGCAAAAGCAGAGAAATGAGCCATAACTCTCCCTAATGGAAACCCCGGCCTCCCCGCTTTTTATGGTACAGGAGAAAAATGGCCCCACTATTTTCGATCATTAATTTTGTATTGGCCCGAACTGTGGTGCTGCTGGTTTCCAAAGCACTTTTTGCAAAATAATGAGGCTATTTATTAGCAGCAACGAGGCTGCACAGAAAGAAGAGTTGAGATAGTTTCTATAGTAACTCCCTGCGAAAACATTTGACACTCGCCCCGGCAAACGCTGCTCTGCCGCCCTGATCGCCAGGCTGAGCCCGCAGCCCCGGCTGGAGGTTTGGCCGAGGGGTCCCCGCGCTTGGTTTTCTCCGTCCGTTGCAGGACTCCGCTTTAAGCCATCCCAAGCACCACACTGGTGGCTGCGGGAGCGGAGGGGTCGCAGAGGCAGCTTCTCCATTTTGGGGTTTATTCGGCAGCATTCCCCTGAGAGATGCCGCAGGCGGGCGGGAAAGGGGGTGCAGACCCCGCCAGCCCGGTGCCGGCTCGGTGGGCTGCTCGGCGAGGGGACGCGCGGCAGCCCTGTGCATCGGCTCTCACGGCCCCGGGGGCGAGATGCAGCAGCTCTTTTCTCCCCGTGCAGCACCTTTCTGTCTTCTTCCTCAGCTGTCGGTCATGTTTTCCTTGGCCATAAATGTATATTCTCAGCGTCCTCCTCCTCGGAGAGGGAGAGGAGCAGGAAGGGAGCTGGACAGCTGAGCGCAGGCTGGCTCTTGAGCATCCCGAGGCTCACCAGGAGCACCAGCCATTGGCCACCCGGCTCTGGAGAAAACTGGTTCGGGTCTTTCGCTGGTCTCTGCCTCACAGCAGAATTTGCAGAAGTAATTGGATTTGGCCATTCAGTTACTTCCACAAATAAGGGAAAACACAATTATGCACATTCGCCAGTCGGATACTGCGGGAACTAAGAACAAATTCCATTTTTCTTATATGCAGTTCTATAAACAGTGTGTATTGAGTTAGAAAACAATGAAAGTCCCTGGCACCACAACATTCATACATTCAAGCAACCGAGCAGCCCTTTCGAGGTGCTGCAGTGCAACGCGTTTCCCCTCCAGACGCCGCAGAACGGGGAGCAGGTGGTGCTACGGGCAGAGCGTCCCGCCGTCGCTGGTGGGACCCCTGGCGCCGCCGTCCCTCGGAGCTGCCCAGCCGTGCCGGGGCTGGCCGCGTGGGATGTGGCCGGCTCCGGGCAGGGCTCGGGAGTGCGCCCAGCGGGGACCAGCTCTTCTGCCCACATTTGCAGGCACGAGAGTGAGGTGGGCAGCGTTGGAAAGGGAGGGTCTGAAGACCCACATCTCTCGCCACCCAGCTCCATTTGGGCAGCAAACATATTCCAGAAAACCATGGATGCCCGAAGATTAAGAAGAGGCTAAATTTACTGAGGAAACAGCTATTCCCTTGGCTCTGCACGACAGCTGGACACACAGGGCTTGGGGAAGGAGGATAAATCAGTCCCGACCCGTTGGTGTTTGCAGGGGGAGCAGAGCATCCTCCAGCCTGCTCTCCGGCTCGCCGGCTTCTCCCGTCCCCCGCCAAGCCGTTATTAAAGCTGGCAAGCCATCATGAGAAATAAAGATTTATCATGGCTTAATTTCCCAGGAGGGACAGAGATTAATGCTGAGGAGAGGGGAACCAGCATTCGCTTTCTGTTTGGGGAGCGTAGGAACTCTTCACCTCCCCGGGCCCTGTGCTCCTGCCAGGAGCCGGCAGCGGTCCAGCCGGGGGCACGGCCTCGGGGCCCCATTCTGACCCCGCTGGGAGCCAGCCCACCCCTGGGAGAAGCATCCTGCTCGGGAAGCTCAGCGCTTTGAACTGCAAACCTGGCGGAGCGGTGCTAAAGCCAGCGGCAGCACAACCTGCCGGGGCACGGTCACAGGTTGCAGGGGAATGTGCCATGGATATGAGGTTTTGGAACTGAGAGGCGTTTTGGCTGGTTTTGTGGTGGTCTTTGCCCAAGGAAGGCTGCCTGATGGAGATCTGCACCGCGCAGCAGCACGGTGCTGGGCATTGCCGGGGGATGCTGGCAGCAGGAAGGCAGATGCCCGCACGGGGAAGGCAGGAGGGGGGTGCCCTGGACGCAGCCCCGAAAGTCACAGCTCTGTGGGAGCGCGGGTCGGTCCGGCAGCACCCAGCTGGGCTCCCCGAGCGCCGGCAGCGGGACCGCCTGCCTGAGCCCCTTCCTCTGCCCCGGCAGCATCCCCTGCCTGCCCCACCACGGGACCGGTGCCTGCCAAGGTGCGCTCCCCACGTCGGCTCCGCCAGTCGGTTTTGCTTTCACTAGAAAGGAAGTCGTAACCCCCAAGCGCGGGCCTGCTGAGAAGCAATCATTGCTCCTTTCCACAGTTATTCATCAGAATCAGATGAGAGCTATGCTGCTCAGGATGGTTTCCCCGTGCTCCGGCTTGCCTACACCTGCCCCTCCTCGCTGCCTTGCTCCTCTCCCAGGGGGAGATGAAAGTTCTCCTTCCACCTCCTCACTCCTGCCCTTTTTTTTTTTTTTGGGCTTTAATAGAAAAAGCAAACCAACGCCAGGAACCACGGAGGCCTTTCTGCAGCCCCAGGACCCTCCTTGGGGCAGGTGGCTGCGGCACAGCTCTGCTCTGGGGAGACCGGTGCCCCGCAGTGGGGACCTGCCGAGGCCCCAGCTCCGGCACCTCTGCCTTCTCCTTCCTAAAAACCTCTTAAATTTCCCCCTTCCAAGGCCACTTAGTGCAGCCTCCGGCGAGGGACTCCCCGTGCGTTGGCGGGACGGCAGCCCTTTGCACGGTACCTCGCGAGAGGCCGTTGTGCGGGTGACTGCCGCACAGCCCAGCTCCGAGCTCCGCCGCCCCTGACGGATTTCGGAGCGGGGGCAGAGCTGGGTTAAGCCCAGCAGCAGGAGTTGGTGCTGAGAGCTGCCGGCACGGCACGCCGAGCGGCCGGCTCCTGGCCAGGCATGGGCAGAGGTGAGTGCTGCGTCGGTGCTCAACCAGCCTGGATGCCTGGAGCAAGGGGAGAGGGGGAACATGAGAAAAGCTGCAGAGGAGTTGGATGGAATAGTCGCTTATTGATTTTTACAACGAACAAGATAATCCATGGACTGAGGAAACCACCACCGCTTGTAGGCAGAGGCCAAAGGGCTCTCACAAAAGCCCCTTGTTTTTGTTATTGCTGTTCATGGACACGCTTCGCAGGAGGAGGGAATACTTGCAATGCATATTTCAATTTTGGCTGCAGAACTTTCATCATTATCATTTCAATTAAATTTGCTCTTTGAAGCAGTTTGTCTTCAGGCTCAGCCACACGAATCTTTGCTTTCATGAACGTGGAAAACTTGAAAAATAAAAATGACCCTATTTTATCCAGCCCTCGTTTCTTCCTCTCGGCACCCGTGTGAGGTTTCAGCCATAGGGCTTGTGTCGAAGTGGCTGCCTGTGCCCAGCGTGGCGGGGAGGCTGGCCACGCCGCGGTGAAAACCTCAACACGTGTGAGGCGCAGCGAGCTGGGCGGCTGCCACGGCGCTGGCCGAGTCAGCCGGGTGCCAGCCACCCCCCCGGCAAGGCAGGCAGGCAGCAGCGCCAGGGGTTTGTGCTTGTAAAACCATCAACGGTTTGGCAGGAGCAAGAAAAGGCTCTGCAAAAGTTTGGCTACGGCAGCGCGCGGTGGCAGGGTGGGGTGGGGTGCGAAGTGTGGCGTCCGTGGTCTGAGCCCACCCCTGCCGTGCTCCGGGGCAGGGAAGGGCTCCTGGAGCAAGGGCAGCCTTTGCCCCGGCGCGATGCCCCGTCACCTCCCACCTCACGGGGGGCTAAGGTCGGGTGAGAGCTCTGCCAATGCTCTCCTGGCTTTGGCTTTTGGGCAGCAGCCCAGCCCGCGATGGGCCAGCAGCAGACCGGTGGGACCCCGCGGGGGTGTGGCAGGAGGACGGGGCCCTTTCTGTGAAGGCTCGCCAGCCTCCCCTACCTCTGCTGGGGATCCTAGGGTGGACCATGAATATACATGAGGCAGAGATTATTCAACACTTCCATAAAACAAACTGATGTTCAACACTAATTTATGGATATACTGAATTATCTAACACAAATGTAAATAGGATTTCAAAAGAGATATCAGGAGAGGCACCTACAATCGAGTCAATCTTCTTTGCAGAGAAGCAGAAGAAACGTGGAAAAGGAGCCCGATAATTTATGCATCCGTGTGTCCCGTTCTGTCCTCAGGAGCGCGGATACCGGTGCCTGCCGCCCGTCCTTCATAACTGCTCGCAATGTCACCTTTTTAATGAAAATTAAGTGCTTTGGTTGTACTAAATAGAAGCTGTGCGGACATGTCTAATTGCAGTGCTGGGAGATGGCAACCTCATTTGAAAGGAAGCAAGTCCCGGGAGGATTCAGCACGGACTCTTCAAAAACAACAGACGCCGTGGACTTAGAAGGACTAAAAATATTTTTCCTCCATCTGTGCGAGCCGTTTCATTTCCTCTTCATTTTCTCTAATTTTCTTTGTCTTCAGCTTTAACTGATTTGATGCATCCTAATTACGAGCACATCTGCCCGCTCCCGTGGCGTCCCAGCTGACCTGTGCCGGCGTCAGGGCCAGCGGAGGGAGGGAGGGAGGGATGGGGCAGCCGTGCTTGCTCAGCGCTGCTGGACACCCCTCTCCAGGGACCTGGGGACATCCCTCCTGGCCCCCGGCAGCGAGCCTCAGCTGCCGCCCAGCCGTCCCCAGGAGAAGGCTTTCCTCCGTGCGCAGAGGATCCCGTGCCGTAATCCCGGGCTGGGGTGCCCAATCGGTTTTCCCACTTTCCCAGGAGCTAACGGCGCAGCCAGGACGGCACCCGTGGCGGCTGGTCCTCGGATCCCGCGGATAGGACTGGGGCTGGCTTTTTCGGGTTAGCCATCACTTAAGAAAAGCCTGTGTAAATCCAGTGCTCAGGAGTCATTTATTCTGCTTCTAATATATGACAGTGTTTTTCATCCTGATCTTAAAGAAAATCCATCCTCACACCGAAGCTAACAGCAAATCCCTGGCAGGATTAGCTTAGCCTACAAAAACTCAGCCCATAAGCAATTACCATCGCTTCCGAGGTGTTTTGTCTCCTGGCATAAGGAAATGAAAATCCCCAACCGACGATTCATGGGAAGAAGCGGCTCGGATACAAGAACAAAATGCGTGTTGTGTCCTTTCTTTAATCAAGTTAATGGTCATCATTTCACATGCTAATGTCTCCTCAGTGGTCCATCAGCTCCATACGGCTGCAGCCGCCTTCAATCCAGTGCAGTTTACCTAAGAGACCCAATTACGTGCTTTCCTCCGAGTGGGCTGACTCTGAACATCACAAATAAACCCCCAGCACCGACCGCTTCGTCCGCAGCAAAGCTCTTCTCTGACATCACGTGTGGCAGGGGAATAATTTCAAGGCTTTGGGTGACAAAAAGAAGTGCAGGAAGGCTTGTGTTCTGCTTCATTCGGTTCCCCGGGAGGGCTTGGGACTGGGCAGGAGGCTGCAGGGGCAGCAGGGTACCCTGGCCTAGGGGCCGAGCTCGCTCCTGAGGGGACTTTAGCCACTGGAGATGTCTCCAGAGAGCCGCAGGCTGTGCCGCTGGCAGCGCAGGGCCACCAGCTCTGCCAGGCTGCCTGGGGCAAGACCCACTGATGTTTTGATTGCCATTGAGTGGCAATCACTCACGGAAGCTTTTTATCCTCCATTTTCTCATGCAATTGACAATAATCAATAATAAACCAACCAAACCCAAATATTCAGTATTTTTCCCTGCGATCTTTGCATGAAGCTGCTTGACGGATGGGGCCTGGGCTTTCTGCAACGAAAGGTGCTAATCAAAGGCAGAGCAAAGAGGTGGTCAGTAACAAAAAGGGTGCACCAGTTCTCTGGATTTGTTTCCCAGAGTTCAGTTCCACCTTTGCCCACATGGAGAAGCATCCACCCTTCCGTGCAACCCCCAGAACCGCAGCTGTAACCACCAGCAGACTCAGTTTCCCCCTGTCTTACCCGGGCCATGAGCAAGCCGTGCAGCAGAGTACAGCGCGGGTGAAAACGGTGCTGTGAAAGAAGTGCAAACCCTGGGCGGTCTGGGCACGCAGGCAGGGTCCCCTTCTGGTGCCGTTCCTACTGAAAACGCGGGGCTTTTACACATCCCTCGCCACCCCTCGGCCACCTCCAGCCCCAGCCCCCAGCAGCATCCTCGCTCCCGCAGCCACTGGCTGGAGCATCGTCCCCGGACAGCCCCCGCCAGCAGGAGCCGTAGCAGGACGAGGAGCTGAGGAGGGGCCGTGTCCCCCACTGTGCTGGGATGCCCAAGCCTGGCAGGAGCGGATGGATGCAGCACCCTGGCGAGAGGCTCGACGGCTGCCCGCAATCTCCAAGGGCTGCGAGATAAGGGGGCTGTCAGGGAAAAGCCAGGCCAGAGAGATAAGAGAGCTTATTCCGTTCAATTATTGGGCAGATAAGGCAGCACAGGCAAGCCTGGCTCTGCTAATCCATCGCAGCGAGCCGCAGCAGGTCGGCCTCTTCCAAACGAACCGTCCCCACGTGGCTGCTGCGGCACTTGTCAGGGGCTGGGTAACTCCTGCTGCAGAGCCTGCCCGCCCCGCCGAACCTCCTGCCGGAGACTTTACGAGCCTGGGACCGCTCGGACTCATATTTCTTGTGAAATACAGCCCTGGCATTTCTCACAACCTTTGCACAAAGGTTAGGCGGGAGCTTGATGAGATTTGCTTGATGACTGGGAGTTGGGATGCACTGTCGACAGGGATGATGGAGCTCTCTCCTGGGAAGCAGCAGCTCACCCGTGGGTTTGAGGGCTGACAAGGAGAGGGAGCGGAGGAGTGTGGACTGCAAGGTCATCCTCCTGCAGCAGCAATGCTCTGCCAGGGCTTGTTTTGAGTGAGGGAGGAGAGCTGCGAGGTCGCAGAGCTGCTGCGAACACCGGTCTGACCCTGTGAGCCCCCAGCACGAGAGGTGACCCCCCTCCCAGGACGGCTGCGGGCAGGGGTTTGTAGCACAGGGGCTGCCCTGCAGCACCACGCACCGCTCTGGAGGGTGCTCTGGAGGGTGCAGAGCTGTGCATCCCAACAGGGGCAGGATCAGCCCCCTGGAATGGTCTCAGGAGCGCCTGGATCCTGTACGGCTGATGGTGACAAAAGAGGGGCAGCAGGCGATGGGCCAGGCCAGGAGAAGTGCGGGGAGCAGGGGGGGGCGATGGCGCTGGGGGCAGGCAGACCCACCCCGGGGAGCAGCATCAGCCTTGGGGGACAAACACCAGCATCTCTGGCACCTTCCTCGGTGGGGGAGAACTGAGCCCTGCAGGAGCCTGCCCTTCCCTCCAAGGGGTGGGCAAGCGCCAAGGAAGGAAAGGCACGTAGAAAATGTCTTCTGTCTATGGTTTCACCTGGGTGCCTCTAATTTACTCGCACAATTAATTGGAACCGTAAATCTGCAGCTGCAGTTAACCGCATGCACAGGACTAAAGGTGGTTATTAAAATCTTTCCTGCATCATCTCCCCCACCGGCGGCCGAGAGCGGTCCTGGCGCGTGTGGGCGAGCAGAGAGCCAGACCCCGTGTGGGTGCAGCTCCGTCACCGCCTCAGCCCTCCCTCCCCAGTCGACAGCTCATTAAGCTCTTTCCTGACGGCACCTTCCCCGTGGCACACGCAGCCAACCGCACGTGGATCCCACAGTGACGGCGAAAGGCCGGGGCGGCTGGGATACCCGTGCCCCCCAGCACTGCCCTCCCGCAGAGCCCCCTCCCCAGGACCTGCCGGGCAGGATGCCGACATGGTTTGCAGAAGCTGCCCGTGCGATGTGGGTGGTGCAGGGCTCAGACCAAATCCCCTCCCGGGGAAAAGGGCTCAGGCAGCTTCGTCTCACCGTCTGCCGCAGGAGTCGGAAAACGTGCAACCCAAACCATCCCCAAACCATCCCGGGGCTGATCCGGAGGCACAAACGAGACGTCCTTCCGCCGCCCGTAGCTGCGCACACTTGGACTGGGCCAGGACGCAGCTTCGTGCTTTGGGGAAACTTCCTCAGATTTTTAATTATCACAGGCAATTAAGACTTTAATTCTGCCAGGCTCCAGCTGCCGCAGCTGGCGCAGCTCCAGCAGCCCAGCCATCCTCTCCGAAGGCTGTGCTGGGATGCTGGGCCCAGATGAGGAGCTCCAGGAGAGGGGCTGGTCACCGAAGCCACCGCTGGGTGACAGGGGCAAGGTCACGCTGCACGCGGTTGGCCTGCGGTGCTGGGCGAGCGGCTGGGGAGGCAGGCGCGGGGCTGCCGGGATGCTCCCGAGAGCCCCAGCCGGATGCCGGGGGAGCGAGGCACGTGCAAGGGGAGTACCCGTAAAATGCCCATTACACTGTGGAAAGTCAAGGGAAGCAGAAGGTTGAGGAGGAAAAACAAGAGCAGCATTAAAAATAGATCAAGGTAACGAGGTGAGAGAGGCGGCTGGGGAAATGAGAGCCCGCGCGAGCGGTGGCGGGTGAGAAGCAGCGTAGGGTGGAGGGGGAGTGCCCGGCTGGGTGAGGACGGATGGACAAATGGCCACAGCCCCCAGGGAAACCCTGCCAGGGCCTGGGAGGCTTGGGCTGTCCTGCAAAGCCACCCGCACAGCCCCGGGGAGAGCCGCGCTCGGCCGAGGACGTGAAACGCAGACCTGGCAGCGGAGAGCCGGGCCCTTAATAGACAAAGCGTAATGAAGTAATCCGGGTCCCACTGCAGCAGCTTTTCTCTTTTCATGGTGAAAATTTCTTTCATAGCTGATCTAGCGCAAGCTGATACAGTTGTAATAGGCGCGCAGGGGGATGTGTCCCTCCACGGCTGCCTTCTGCCTTATCGCAAATAAATATCGCTACAAAAACCAGAGGAAGCACGAGCTCGGCCTCATCTGGCATCCCACAATGTAATTAGTTAGCGCCCATCAACTGGAGCCTGAAATATGGAATACAGAAATCAGAGGAGCTCACCCAACGAAACGGAAAATGAGAAAGCCTCACCCAATGAACGAGCTCTCTAAATATAACCAGTGCTGCAAAATTATGTCAGAGAATAATTCATACGCAGAAATAGCTCTAAAACTTAGTGGAAGCATGAGCAGCTAAATAGAGCAAACCCCAAGGAACAATAAGGAAACTGCACAAACACGACGGAAGTGCGAGAGCAACACAGAGGCAACGATAAAAAAACGTTCCAAAATAGTCCTTGCAAGTCGTGCCACGGGTCTGGGTGGCAGCGGGAGTGAGGAAAGCCTTGGGAAGGGGTGGGAGGTCCCCTCCCTCGCCACCAGCTTCTCCTGCGCAGCAGAAGGATGCAGCTCCTTGGATTTGCTTCTGCCCAGCTGGACGCCAGAGAAGCCACACTGTTAGTTTTGTATGTTCTCTGTATGTACATTTAATATATAAATATTTATGGTTTTATTTCCTGGGCATGTTGCTCCAACATATCCTGGGAGGTATAAATGCTTTGCCTGAGCAGCCCTTGGCCACAGGAAACTGCGTAACAAATGGGCTACATCCAGGAAAACCGCTGGAGTTCAGGCAGGGAAATTTGGGGGTTGCCTGGATTAGCCGGCTCCCCGCGCCGGTGGCAGGGGTAAAGTCTAACCTGCCTTTCGGTCCCCTGCCCACCCCCAGGGCTGCTCTCACCGGCAGCGCGGGAGTGGTTCGTTCCCGCAGCTCCCTACACTGGCTTGTGCCGAGACAGGTACCCCCAGCGCTTTGGGGTTATTTTGGACACTTCCCTTAATTTAATTTGATGCGATTGGATTTGATTAAAAGGTATTGATTGGGGGGGGGGGGGCTAAAACCGTGCCCATTTGTCAGTAGCTGGGAGCCGTGAAATCTCCTCGTTAATAAATCAGGGCCGGCGCCGTTCAGTGTGCAGCTATTACAGATCAGAAACACGGTCAGGCTCTTTCCCCCCCGGCACCCGGTGATGGATTAATACCATTAAAAGTGGCGAGCGTTTCCAGCGCGGAGCTGACGCTGGGTCTGGAGAGAAAAGCCCTGGAGCCAGAGGGTGAGAAATTGCCCCCGTGCAGCCGGGGTACCCCTGGGGTGGCCGAGGCTGTGGGTGACGTGCCCCCCCGCTCCTCCACCCCGGGACGCAGTCAGGGTGCCCCGTGCAGGGCAGCGGCTTCAGCGGCTGTCACAGGGGTGAGCAGGAAAGCTCCTCGCCCGAAGGACCTTTCTCCTCCTCTTGGGCAGCAGAGGCTGCTCAGACACGCTGCCTCCAGAAGAGGCTCTGGCAGAAGATGCTGCTGCGTCTCCCATGAGGTGCTCCGGCACCACCCGTAAGACCCTGCCGCATCCTCCGTAAGATGCTCCCCGCGCGCGGGGCTGGAGCACCCGCCAGGTGTGGGCATGGCCACCGCTTTGGTTTAAGCACAATGTCCACGGGCTTCTTCAGCAGCTGTGACACAGAGAAAAACCCCAGAGCAACACTTCCTTGCTCTTTAGCAGCGTATTGACACGACTCGAAGAGAAAACGGGGACTGAAACGAGTAGACGTAAGACTTCTGATGCATTTGTATTATTTTCATCACGCTATCATAGCTCCCGGAACGGGGATGTCAAATGGCTTCCTCTGAGCATTTTGTATGTCTTTAAAAATGAAATGGGCTGCGCTGATGCCTTCAGATGTCTAATGGGTGATCGGAGTGTAAAAGTGCCACTTCATGCTTTGAGATGTCGCTACAGTAAATCAATCCTATTTTCTCCACTTATAAACGGCAAATATTTTCTCAGGGCTACTTCAGCACGGAGGGCAGGAGCCGGGGGCTGTTGGCAAAGCTGAGCGTAGCCGGGTCAGCCTCACGGTCCAGCTCAGCTGGCTTTTTCATCCCCAGAGGCTGTGCAAGGTGGGCAGCGACTGTGAGCCCCCAGCTTTTGCCTGTGAGCCCCTGGCTTTCACCCGCGCTGCTTGGCACCCCAGGGGCTCGGGACACGTCCCAGCACTGTTGTCTTCTGCCTTGCCCAGGCTTTTGCACCACCCTGGGAGACCTCCCTCTGTGTGCCTGTTTAAAGTCCTTTGTAATAGCTTAGATGGAGCCAGGGGAAGCTTGACAGGTTGGCGCAGTATTAAAAGTGATCTATGATAATAAAAGGGGAGGAAAAAAGAGACCGCTGTTATACAAGAAGTCATCTCTGAAAGACACGGAAGGGAACGTGATTAACACATCTGCTGCATCCCACATGCACACTGCTGGGGGAGGGAAAACTCTCCACGCTGGGGATTTTTCTTTAAAGGTGGTTGGTGCCGTCGATAAACGCCAGGACCTCGACACAACGCGAGGCGAGCAGCAGAAAATCAGTGCACGCGGGGTCCGGGCGCGTTACCTGCCAGTGCAGGAGCCGTGGGACCCCCGAGGTCCCAGGAACCGTGTCCAGGGACTGCAGAGACGGGGGAATCCGTGCTTCGAGGGTGAAGCTTCCTGAAGGGCACGGGGAGGCGAGAGCTGGCCGGCTCCTGCCCTCCGCCGAGAAGGCTCCCGAGGCCAAGGCCAAGGTGCAAGTCTTTGGTCTGGAGCAGGAGCAGGCGAAGGTGCTGCTGAGGGGCTTGTGAGGATCCATCGTCTCCTTAACTCCTAAAAGCCCGTGCCTGGGTGCTGATCTGCGGTGAATTATGTCTCTCGGTGACTAATGCAGTCATAATCAAAATGGACCATAATCATTACGGCAGTAAAGTGATCCTTGCATTTTCCTATTTAGTAATCTTCAGCTTCTCCTTATGACCTTTACTTTAAAATGTTTCAATATAAATAATGCACTTCTGTGAATATATTCTTCTGATTATTTCCCAAAGCTCTGATTCTCCATGTGTGACGGTCCCTGAAGTGGTAATTTGTTCTCTTTCCTGGTAATTGCAATTTTAGAAATAGCTTTTCCAAATGCTCACAGCCTGATATCTTTTTAGAAGATATTTCCTTCACTTTCCCCTCTGTCATAAAGCTGCTGCCCATGGTGGCACATGCCCCTTGCAGCTGGGCTGGGGATGCTCGGGGGCTCTGCGGTGCTCCCCTGTCACAGACTGAGAGGTTTGTGCCACCCCAGGAGACTCCATCTTTCTGTTAGGCACCTCCTAATCTATTAGGGCACCTATTAGGAGCTCCCTAATAATTTCGGATTAACTCTTATTAATTCCAGGTGCCACTGAGATTCAGTTACTGCAGGGTGGGAAATGCACCAGTGATAGACGGAGGGAAAATAGCCCAGCAAGAGAGTTCTCAGTGGGAGAACTCGACAGAGACCTGCACTCATCAGCAGTTCACCCCCGAGGCACCGATTCGAGATACACATCGCTGTTTGTAAGTTAGTAAAACGAGCGTTCCCGCACCCAGCAAACGGTTTAGGTCTCTGGATCCGGGCAGAGGCCAGCAGCGGCGCGGGGGAGCAAGCCCTCCCGCGTGGTCTGGTGCCCAGGGGCGACCCCCCTGCCGGAAGGCAGCCCCCAGCTTGGGCGCAGTGGCTCATTACCCACCAACGAAGCGCTGGCAGCAACCGGGGTCTTTGCTTTTGGGAGGGGAGGGGGTCTCCAGCACGGTGTCTGGAGGGCCCCGCTCGGCACCGCGGCGGCCCGGCTCCTGCCCGCTCGCCGGCAAGGTCGGCTCTCGTTTCGGTGACGCCGCAGTCCCCGGGCTCTAACCTTTTGCAGCCAGTTCAGAGAAATTGTTGGTGATTAATTTGAGCTGAAGGTTAAGAGCCAACATAAGCTAGCAAGTCAATGACTAATCTATTAAGCTCCCCAGTAACTTAATTTACATGTTTTTAATGATTACTTCCTACCTGGGCACTCTGAAAACTAATTGGACTTGAATCGTTAAGTGCATTCAGAGGTGGACTCAAATTAATAAGTACCACTCATGTCTGCTTTTAGATGCAAAAGAAAATCAACTTTGGTTTTAGGGGCTGCCAGAACGCCTCATTGCTATGCAAATGCTGCCGCCTCTCCTCCGTTCAGGGGGTATCTGCTCTCTAATAACCAGGATGCATTAGCCTGGGGAGCCAGGTTTGCTGTGCCCGCTGCCATTTAGGAATTAAAATCCCAATTAAGGCCTTGATGCACTTCTTGAAAATTGAGTTTTTTCGTTCGTTGTAAAAGAAAAACCTGCTCAGGACTCCAAATGTGTCTCAGGCCAAGCATCGCTCCCAATTAGTCAGTGGTGTTCTTGGCAGCCAAGGGACCGGTGAGGCTGGCTTGATGGTTTCTTTACTGTCAGGTCATGAGCCAGCCATCCCTCCTCCTCCTCCACCACCATGCCTGTTCACATGCCTACGAGAAAGAGGTTGTCGCTGCGATCGTAACGCCCTGTCGTGTCTGAGGTGCCCAAAATCTGCATGAGAGAAGCAGCCGAGATGCCTTCTGTCTGTACCTGCACGGAAAGCTCTTGCTTTGAGGAGAGAAAACTGGCACTTAGGGAGGAAATGTGGCTGGAATGAAAAGCACCTACTTAAGAGATAACATGAAAGCCCTTTTAATATAATTTAATGGCAAAAGGCAAAATGAGGCTTTGAGATGCAGCGCCCGTTCCCTGCTTAAGGCGAGGATGAACACTTGTGTCGGATCAATCCACACGAGGATGAGGAGAAAAAAACCCAGCGCAGTGTTTATTTCCCTAAAAAGCCCAACATCTTTGCTGGAGCCATGGGAAGCCAAGCGAACTCGTTCAATGTCTGAGGCACAGGGCTGCCCTCGGGGCGGCACCGCACTCCCGAGCAAAGCAGGGCTCGGTCCCCGCGGGCCGTGATGAGCAAGAGCCACCTCTGCCTCCGTCACCAGGCGCAGCACCCCGCGCCGCCGCGGCTCGCCCCGGCGAGTTACGGGCTGCACGAGTTAATCGTAACGAAATTGGGAATTTCACAGTTTGCCACCAATTAATAGCCGAGCAAACAGGACACAGTGCTTGTATTGGGGAAGATGGTTCCCCCTAAAGAACAGTTCTTTTAATGAGGCTCATAATAATGCTCATTAATTTGTGTATGTCTGAATTTCCAGGTTTGCAGATGAGAAAGGAAATAGCTTTGCATTACGGTTGAGTCATACACACAATAGCTTCCCTGGTCCTTCTGAGCCTCAGGTGGGTCGTTGGGAATTCGTTTTACTGATAGAGATAAGTTCCTTGGAATAAATCCCGCAGCCAGCAGGGCCCAGGGCTGCCTGAAGCAGCGTCCGGCTGGGGCACAGCGACGGTCTCGGGGTGCCTCAGCCCTCGCCGCTTCCTTCCCCCCACGTACCCCACCGAATGCACCCAAAGCTCTTTGTTTCCACAGCAGCAGGTTTTGCAGGTCAGCTCTGTGCAGCAGGAAAAGGGGCTTTCTCCCCTCTCACAGGAGCGGCTCCTCTCCCTCCGTGCCAGGGGCGATGTCCTGCCTCGCTCCCCCCGTGGCACGTTCCCCCAGGGACACACCACGGAGAAGCCCCTCTCCACGCTGGGCTGCCCAGGACCCCCGGGATGCTCGGCTCTGAGCCTGGAGCAGTTTGCAGCAGGAATCGTCTTTCCCCGGCTTGGGGAGTGGGAGGAAGCCTCGCTCAAGCCTGCCAGGCTCTCCTCCAACACAAATAATGGCTCTGATGGAGAGAGCCGAGTTCCCTCGCCGTCCTTGGGGGATGGAGCGCTTCATTGTGGGCTTTTTCATTAGCTTACAATACAGGAGCTGTACAGATGCTGTCTGCTCCCCCCCAATGGCAAGGAAATTATGCACCTGGGCTAGCAGCCAGCATACAGAGGATTTATGCTTTTCAAGGTCTTTTATTAACTTGACAACATATGGCTCTATCCACAGAGCATCTCCTCCTCCTCCTCCTCCTCCTCCTCCCCCAGGCTGCTGGGGCTGGACCGGGGCTCTCCCTGGCTGCCCTGTGCCCCTTCACCCTGGTTCCTGGTCACCCTGCTTGGGGGAAATGGCCCTCTGTGGGTGGGTGGCATGTTAACAAAATGACATGAAACACTTTTCTTACGTAAAAGTATGTTTAAATTCTTTTTTTTCTTCCACAGATGCAAAACCAGACTTTAAAAGTAACAGTACCGATATTTTCTTTTTGGCACATACCTGTATTGGAATAGGCACACCTGAGAGTGCATCGACACCGGGTAAGTTGTGATTCCATGTAGTTCACGGAAACCTGCACAGATGACATGTTTTTCACTACCTTGGGGTACATCCCCACACCGGCAAGAACCAGCCCCTTAAACAACCACACCCCAAAGAAAAGGCTGTGCTTCCTCTGCACTCATATCTGATTTTTATTCTTGCAGACGCCTAACACAACAGTCCATAAGGGTCCCTTCGGAGCCGGAGGCTGCCCAAGCCTCTTCAGTCGATGTATGCATATGAGCCCCCACTTGGAAAGCGGAGTTACAATTGATTTTTGTCTTTAAGATTCAGGAATTGATTTCTCACAGACAGAGGCTTTGAATTTAATGAAATGCAGAGATCCTCTTGGAAATGCACTGCAGCTGGCAGCGGGGCTATGGGCAAGGAAAATTGCCCTCATTTTTAAAGCTTTTAGTAACTCCAAGAGAAAACCCGAACGGCTGGGTTTCTGCAGGTGGAGGAGCAGGAGGGAGGTGGGAAGCAGCTTCAGAGAAGGCAGCCCCGCCAGGGAAAGACCTTGCCGAAGCGTTTCTGTGCCTCGATGTGCGTAGGAGGAATGTCTAATGATGTTGAACTTAAACTGGTTGGAAAAATGTCATACTGCTGCCTGGCTCTAGACGTGTCTCTTCCCTCTCCCAGCTAAAACACGGCTGGATTGCACCCAGCTAAACCCCTCCTTGCTTGCAGACAAGCCAGAACGCCGCAGGCAACGCCGGGTCTCCAGGCTGGCTGGTGGAGCACCCGTCCCTGTCCTGGGGGCATCGGTGGGCCTGGAGCGATGTACCCCAAGGGCAGAAGCGCGGGAAGAGGCTGTGTCTATACACCAGCGACTCAGGAGCTTCCTCAGCCACCACCACGAAGGAAAGCGGCCCCCGTGCCCAAGCCCCTCCGCCCCTGCTGCCTCCAGACCGACCTTGCCGGGGCTGGTAAAGGAGCCGGGCAGGCGGGGCGGAGGGGGGTGCCTGCCACCCCGGCCCGTGCCATCAGCTCAGGTTTTAGCAGGTGTTTGCACACCCGAGCGCGGGGTCTCCCTCACCCCCCGACGAGGGGCGATGCTGGGGTGTTTAAGGAGCACAGCTGGGAATGCCATCGGAAACTTGGAGTCGAGATTAGGAGTTGCCATTGACATGTTCATGAAGTGCTCCGAATTGATCGAGGCAGAACCTAACCAAGCCTGTGCAAGCTGAAACACCAGCGTCGGCAACGCTTTTTGTCCTTAGGTCCAGCCTGTCCCAGTGCTGGGAGCCACGTGGCACGGTCCAACCCTGCTGCAGCGTCCCACCGAGCCGCCGGATCTTCCTTTCCTTCTGGACCCCAGGCTTGGCTTTTTCCTTTGCGTACCTGCACATTTTCCCACCTTTTCCGAAGGTGCCTCTTTGGAGCGGCAGGCGCAGGCTCTGCTCGTTTACCCACACGCCTTAAAGTGCGGTGTGTGAGGCTACAATGGCATTTGAGGAGCGTCGAGTGCTTTCAAGAAGATTACACCCACTGAAGTAGTAATTAATGTTTGTTTTATTATGTTCTGGGGAATGATCGGCCAACAAGATAATTCAAATAAAGCAGAACATGTTCCGATTGAACACTGTTTAAAGCCTGATTCATTGCAAACTGGCCCGTGCAAAGGACTAATAATTAAGAGAAAAGGCACAAGAAGGCGCATGCTCACCATTTATCTGCCTTTTACACAATTAAAATGATGGAAATTATGGCTTAATGAGCAGAAATTCGATGTGCTCTGGAGAATTTTGTGTACCTCGTTTTCCTATCGAGCGCCATCTCCAGCCGTGTCCCTCCAGCCATGTCCCCAGCCGGCTGGGTGGCAAAGGAACCTGGGCTGCTTGGGGCACGAAAGCCGGCAGCGATGGTGCCGGCAGCGTTTCTGCCTGCCCAGGGCGGTGCTGCCCATGGAACCCTTGCTCTCTGGGGCTGCACCTCCTGGGACCTGGTGGCAAGGGCTGGGAATGGGGGTCCTCTCACCAGACCTCAGCAAAGCAGTCTGGCACGAGCGCCGCTTCCAGTGATTAATTCTTTCCCCATGTGCCATTAAATTATACACAGCGAAATTACAGTGTCACATTATATGGTAAATAAACCTCAATGAGGGCAGAACATCCAGCAGGCTGCAAAACACCCAGTTCTATCCTACAGCCGAGCGCCGAGAGGTACGACGAGGGGATGGCTGCTCTGCTGCAGCGCAGGGATGGTGGGAGCTGCTGGCAAAGCCCCGGTGCTGCCACGCCGCAGCCTGAGGCATCGCCAGGCGGTACTGCGTGGTGGGACTTGCAGTGGCTTTTCATTCCTTCCTCTAGTTTGCTGAATCTAAATTCCCCTAAAGTGGGAGAGCGAAATCCTCCCTGCGATGGAGCGGCGGGATGAGCACGGCGTGGTACGGTGCTCTCCGGCACAGCTCTCTGCCACCCAGGGACCCTGAGCAGGGAGGTGCTTGCTGGGTCGCTTAAATGGCGGGAAGAAAACTGCCCTCCAGCTGTTGAAATAAATCCCACCGCATTTATTTCACCGATTACGGGGGTGTAACGCATTAAACCCATGGAGGCAGAGCGGGGGAACCGGGGTGCCGGCTGGGTGCCAGCACCGCCAGCCTGCCGGGGACCCTCCTGCCGCTCTGGCACACCGGCGGCGCCGAGCGGACCCACGCACGACGGCTCCTACGCCGAGGGGTGGCTTCCCACTCCGGCTCCTCCCGGGAGCATCTTCCACAAGATGGAGCCTGCAGGCAGACAATGTGCCGCTGGGCGGATGCCGGACGGTGAGCGATGGTCCGTCTGTCCGGCTGCCCCAATGCACGGTGGTCTGTCTGTCCTCCGCCGCCCAGGCGGTGCCCGGTGAGCGGTGTGGCATGGCCTGCCCGGCTCCCAGGCGGTGCCCGCACAGGGACAGAGCGCGTCTCTCTGGACTCCTGTTCCGCCATGGAAGCTGACTGGGGACCAGCGCGGGCCCTTGGGCGTGTGTGCACGTGTGCCTGAGCGTGTGCGCCCACACACGTGTGCCCTCCAGCCCTAAGCACCCCATGAGCTGCTCCCAGGAGGACCTGACAGCCCAGCTGCGGACGAGTCCGGGGATGCCATCTCAAGGTAAGCCGGCGCAGCCTTTAACCACAGACGACTTCTGGCAGCACTCGGGAGGCACAAAAAACCACCCCCGCGGGGTTTTTCTGGGGCTTTGCGCCCCTCACACAGGATGCGGAGGCTGCCTCAGTTTCCCCTCTCGCACCGTGGGCTGTGGCTGGCGGCAGGGGCTCCCACGCAGGGTGAATTAATCTCTGTGTGTCGACAGCTCGCTGCTTTGCCTGCTAATCCTGAGAGGGGAAATGCAAAACCAAGACAGATTAAAATAAATGCCAGAGCCTGAGGAGAAATGTCAGCAGCTGGGGGGGGGCTGTGGTGGGAGCAGGGGGTCGTGTGCCCCGGGGAGGGCTCCTGCCGCCCCCGCTCTGCTCGCCCACCTCCTCCACCTCCGAAGGAGACCTCTGCTGGCTTACGCTGAGCTGGTGTGCACCCGCGCTGGAGAGCTGGGAGGGAGGTCGGTGCTCGCTTGACCGGGACTTCCAGCCGCCCCGTTCCTCGGGGTTAGTTGCTCTGACGTCCCTTTTTGAAGGAAAACCTGAAGCGGAGGGAGGGCAGCTCTGCTTACTGTAAGCGGCGTGGGGAGAAAAATAGCACCATGCTTCACGCCGTTTCCACATTATGCTAATGCACATCTGTTGAATGCCTCCTTCCCATCACGAATTCCAGCAGGTCCGTCCTCGTAAGTGGGAATTACTTCCATTCGCTGTTTTTTTAATTACTCGGTGCTTAGGAAAGTAGGTCAGTTGGATGGTTCGGTTGCTGGCGGTGGCAGCCTGGCGATGCTTGGCACAGGCGGGGCCCTGTGGTGGGCGATGCCGAGGGCCTTCGGGGCGATGCCGAGGACCGGGCAGCTGGTGAAGGCGGTGGGTGATCCCGCAGAGCGGAGGCAGGGGACATCCGTCTGGGCTGTGTGCTCAGACTGCTCAGCACCTCCACGGCTCCCAACCTCGCCCAGCCCTGGGAAGAGGGGGCCTGGTTCAGGGAGCCCACGGCGATGCTCGGCTCCTCCAGAGCACCCTGCTGCTGCCAGCCCCCAGCTGGCAACCTCGCCTTCCCCAGGAGCAGAATTACGTCGGGAAAGGAACCCGCCTTTCCTGCCATAAACCTTCCCAATTAAGCTCCACGCCAAAACATGCACAAACGAGGTGAGGAAGAAACGGATCAATAAAACGTTCAAGGAGTGAAGCAAAAATGGACAAAATAATGAAAGCTTCATTTGTTTGCTCCTTTTGCAGGTTGCCTTAAGGGCAGAATGACAGGAGGAAAACATCAAATCTCTGGTAAAAAAGAAACAGCTGGAGGAAAAAACAACCCCACATAAACATGAGCTGGAACATGGCTAACGGGGCCAAAAGCCTCGTGCTTCACCTCCGCAAACGTGGGACGAGAGCCGCAGCTTTGGCCTTCGGCTCAGGCAGGCAGTGTTGGGGCGCTGGTACGTGAGGCAGTGCCGGACGGGCGAGGGGGCGGCAGAGCTGCGGGACGGCAGCGCTCCATTAAAGCCAATATAAATGGAAAGAGGATTTGGAGAGCGAGAGGAGACAGATAAGCAGTGACAGGGACTATGGAAACACAGCCTACTTTTGTCAGCCTGAGGGAATCGGTGTGGCGCTGCTGGAGATGCGAAGAAGACCGCTTTGACACGGGGTGCTCGCGACGGCCAGGCTGGGACCAGCCGGCACAGCGGCACCGGCACCGTGCGGGTGCGCTGGAGCCTGCCCAGGGCACCGCGGCGTCGCCTTTACAGCTCGTCCTCCCCTTCCCGGCAAAGCCTTTCTGCTTTGCAGAGGGGAAGCCCTCCGGTCCGAGCCCACGAGGAGCAGCCGGGGGAGCCGTCCCTCGCCGCTGGGCCAAGAGCGCCAGGCTCCGTGTCCTCTGCCAGGCCGGAGGCAGCAGCCGTACCCCCACATCCACCCCAGGGCCACCCCCAGCAGGAGCTGTGGGTCCCTTGGAGGGAGCCGGGGCTCGCAGCTGCCCTTGGCTCAGCCTTCCCGAGCGGAGATGCTGCCACGCCAGGGCCACAGCGAGAGGGATCTGCCTGCGGCGTGTCCCCTCAACCCAGTTTACCTCGCCCTCCCCTGCCTGGCCGCCGGTGCACACACAGCTTTATTTAGCAAATGCTTCCAGCGTGATGCTCACCTATGCTGGGACGAGGGCTGCTCACGTGGTGGTGATTAATGAGCGAGAGAAAGACCTTCTCTCCTGCCCTGTCACCCCTGAAATCTGCCCGATCACGCATGCTAAATGGAAACAAATTTCAACGATTTTTTTTTTTTTTTTTTTTGTGTTCTTCAGCTAGGTCTGTGCTGAGGCCCCTGCCATGATTGCCGTCGTCAGGTTGGGCTGGATTTGAGGAGAATTTTTATTTGAACAATAGGTCAAATGTGAATTCACCCTGCTCCAGACACAGGATATTAGCTCCAATTTTGGAGGCTTTTAGCCTTCTTGCAGAAAGGGAATAGAAAGAAAATCCTCACTGTCTAATTACGTTGGTTACAGGCAATCAGACTCTCAGTCATATTCTGATGACTTTTATTTGACATTGATTGATTACGCTTTAATAGCTGCCCTGAGCACTTTCTCCAGTTGTGAGAAAAGAAGTTTTGGAGCCTTACACTGAGCAGTACAGGCTCAGAGACGGCTGCTCGCAGGTCACAGCCATCTCCTTCTCCTGCACTTGGGAATCTCTTTCAAAGAGCAGCGGCTGAGAACTGGGAATGTGTTAAAAAAAAAACGACGTGCAATGAGACGGAGACTCTGCATGACCCACGGCTGGGTCCGTGCCGCAGCGCCGTGCTGCCAGCGTGGCGGGGGGCAGAGCTGAGACCTGGCCATTGAACAGCCCCCTGGGAACTGAGCTTACATAGAGGAGAGCAGCAAAATACAGCGTTGAACATGCTCTAATATCTTTTACCAGACCGTAGCACTTGTACGGCTGATAGCGGAGCAGTTCTCACATGGAGAAGTCTGATGCAACCGATAAAAACCGATTAGTATTTTTAAGATAGAAAAGTGTATCAATTTTGAACACAGATGCTGAATATATTGTGGTAGAAAGGTATTATATTCACGGCTTGACTGTCCCACGGCTCTTCACACATGGAGCTCAGCAGGGCCACAGCACCTTTTCATGTGCTTTTCTGCCCTCCCCCTGTGCTGGGCAGAAAAACCTCCCGCTGCAGAAAGGGAGGGGAAAAGCACGATGACAAATTCTTACTTTCTAAGAAAACGTTGATCCTTGCACACAGGGAAAATACTGCAAAGCGCTCCAGGACCTGCTTTCCGAAACGTACAGGTCAACCCCTTCACAAACCACAGAAGAACCTCGTTGCCATAAACCCATTTTCCTCCACGCCGGTGGAATTGCAAAGGGTAATTCCCTCACCACGAGCTACGGCCACAGGCAGGGTCTGGGGTGGGAGCAGGGCACTCCAGCTCCTCTGTGGAAATACTGTTGCTGCAGGCTGCGGGCCCCAATGCTGAACCAATCGACGTTGTTCCTTGGGAATTTGGCCAGCGTTTGGTTTTTCATAGTTTTTTTTTTTTTTTATCCTGTGGACCCAGTTTATTTTTTCCAGAAGATTTTGTTTTGCACTTTTCCAAGTGGGAAGCCAGGTACTCCTGCAAATCAGTGTGAACCAAATGATCACATCTCTTCAAAATGCCTTGAAAAGACCCAGCTTTGGGTTCTGATGTGCGCCGTGATCGCAGCCTGTGACCTTGCCACGGGGCAACGGAGCCACCAGGAGCTTGGGGATGGCTGGGGGCTGCAGGGAAGAGCGTGGCCGGCATGAGGGCAGGCAGGCAAGAAGCATCAGGCTGTCCTAATGCAAACATAAGAAAGAAGAAATCCTTCCTCTCCTGCAGCCAGAAAGCTGCGTTTTCAGACCTGTGTCATTAAAATGATGGAAGGAGGTAACCCGGGTGTTTTTCGGTAACTGTGCCTTTAAAAGCTGTACCTTTTCTGCGTTAATTACCTTTTAAGGCAGCAATAGGTTGGGAACAAGAAGTCCAAACATTTGGATATTGTGGTTTTCTGACCAGCTGCAGAGCGCAGAAAGCCTTCTGCTCGCTGGCCTTGTGTCTTGCCTCCGAGGGTGCTCGCTGGTGCCCATCCCTGGTGGCTGCTCGCTGGCATCCCGGCGGCTGCACGCTGGTGCCCATCCCTGGTGGCTGCTCGCTGGCATCCCGGCGGCTGCTCGCTGGTGCCCATCCCTGGTGGCTGCTCGCTGGTGCCCATCCCGGCGGCTGCACGCTGGTGCCCATCCCTGGAGGCTGCACGCTGGTGCCCATCCCTGGAGGCTGCACGCTGGCATCCCCGGCAGTGGCCTGGCGGGGGCTGGAGAGCGAGACCTTGTGATAACCAGCCCGGCGCTAAAAGTAATATCAAGTACTTTTGGTTATCTGCGGCTGGGAACACACCAGCTTCAGATACTCCGGTCTATGTAATTGAATTATTTAGGGGCTGGCATGGCCTGATGAAATAGGCTTTCTTCCTATTTTTAGGTTTCCATCTACAGGGCTGGAAATTACAGCCATTAAAATGTTCTATTAGTAATGATATATAAAGGGGAAAAAACTGATCAGACTTTTCTAGTGCACATAGAGCATTAGGATATCATTAATTTTAATGATAGAGCCCAAAATTACAAAGCTATTACACTCATACTTGGAGTTTCTGGAAAAAAAAAAAAAAAGAAAGAGAGAATCATTCTAAATTATTGCTAATGAGTAAAAAAAATATTTAAATCATATTTAACGGACTTTAAAACCCCAGCCGATGCGGCCACGAGCTGAGATGGCTTTGGCTGCGTTTGGTTTCTGGTGGTGACAAACCAAGGGTCCCGTGCGGGGAGGCAGCGAGGGGCGGCCGGGAGGGTTTGCAAGAAGCGTTTCTGGAGGGGAAGGGGGGGAAGAGGCCACGCTGCTCCCAGGGCTGCTTTGGGCTTTAATCCCACCACTGCCAGCCCTCGCTGCGGGAGTTCCTGCTGTCGCGGAGAAGTCAGGCACTGTCCCAGCGCTTGCAGACGCTTACCTGGTTTACCTGGGAGATGGCATCCTCTCCCTTCCTTTTCACGGTTAAAAGTGCTTTCCAAGTCCATCAGCTGCTGAGCAAAAACTGTAATTATCAGCCCTTTATGCTCTAAAGTAGCAGCAATTAGTCCCTTGGAGGACTGCAGATTGCTATCTTGGTTTTCTTTTACAAAACAAAAGACTAAGGAACCAAGTCGTTCCACAAAGAAGATGAGGGAAAAGAAGAAACTTGAAAAGAGAAATCCCTGAGACCTGCGCCTGCGGCGGCTGCTTTTTGTGCTCCTGCTGGGTGCGAGCAGGGAGCCGGCGGTGCGGGATGACTCGCCGCGATGTCCCCCTGAGCGTGGGAGCCCGGGCGAGGGGACGGCACGAGGTGCCCCTGGAAGCTGGGGTCCTGTATTTGTTGAGACCTGTTTGCAATAATTCACCGAGCATCCCCTGGCCCTGGAGCAGCGATGCGCTTCAGGGGCAGCCCGAGTCTCTCCGGAGCAGGGCTGTGAAATGCCCTTGAAAGCTTTGGTCGTCTCTGAGTCACCAAAATCTTGACTTCCTTGTGTGAAGTTCTGTATTATCCAAACCAATGACAAAGTTTGCTGTCTGAGTTCAGATCCCTCACCTGTGCGTCGTGCTTCGTTTTGTCGAGACCATGTAGAGCCAGGAGGAGAAAACCCCAAACAACCATGGGCCGATATCGGCAGGTGGGTCTCTGGCTGCACCCAGGGTGCGATTTCTCTCCCACACGTTACTGAGCTGGAGCCAGAGCACAGAAACCTCTTCCTTGCCCGGCACACCGCGGGGCACGGAGGCCAAACGTGCTTTCCTGCCCCACGTGTAGGTACGGGAAAATCCGCTCTGGTTTTGGCATGAGCGTTTTCCTGGGGCTTTGCACCCTCGCTGGTGCCTCCAGACCTGCAGAAACAGCCTTGCTCAGCGGAGGGCTTCCCAACAACGAGCTCAGTTTGTGGGAACACAAGTGTAGCTGCAGCAAAGAGTTGGGACGGGCTCAGAAGCAGACCCAGGCGTGTGCCTGCGAGAGCTGCAGGCCAGGGAGCTCCCGCTTACTGCTGCTGTGCCCTGGGCTTGGCCCATGCTCAGCACTGCAGCCTGTTTCCCAAGGGGGAAGGCACCCACAGGTGGCCTCTCCTTGCCCTTTGGGCCCCCTGCCAGCGAGGCTTTGTCTCTTTATGCTTCGGAGCGAGCCCTTTGGAAAGGACCAGCAAGCAGCTCCTCGGTGCCAGCCGTGCCGCGGGATGGACGGCCTTGATGTGATGGCAAGGCCAACGCCAGCTCTGCCTGCCGTGACCGCAAGTCTGCTTTAACCTCCAGCCTCACAACTTGCTAGGCATGGGAAAGAAGCATTAATAGAGCCATATCTCCAAGGAAAAGCCCTACCTGCCGAGTCCCCCGCTACTCCAGTTCTCTGGCTGCTGTCCCAAAGCTCTGTGAAACGTCCCAGAGCAGAATACCTAGAATAAATACATTGGCTCATAATGGCCTATGCAACATTAAAACTATTTTCCAGATACCTGATATTTGAGATGTTGCAATAAAAGGGTCAAAAACTTTCAAATTCACCAGGCCATGGCCTCAAAATAGCTGCTTCATTAAGTGCTGCAGATATGGCCGATAGCAGGAGGCGAAGCGGAGGGCCCTGGAGATTGGATGCAGACACGGTGCTGATAAATGGCTTCTCCGTGGCTATTCCAGAGCTGGAGAGGGGAAAAAACGCCATCCCACGGCTGAACAAGTCTGGAGTTTAGTGCAAAAACTCAGGAGCTGCCTTGGCCAGAATAAAACATCTCTGCTTCTGCCGTGCAGGCAGCAATGCGACCTTCGGGAGAGGGGCTGCGAGCGAGGGGGCCAGCAGTGCAGAGGGAGCTGCCGGGGACCCAAAGCTACTTTGTCCTTCCTCAGCGCAGCTGCCAGCCCCACTGCCCAGGGGTCCCTTCTGTCCAGGGGTCCCCACATGCCCACCCCTCAGCCTGGTGGATTCAGTCCCCCGCCATGCACAAGGGCGAGGAGCAGTCGCTACCCACCACCACCGCAGGAACGGCTCCCTCTTCTCCAGGATGCCATTAAAAGAGCAGCCCACCCCACCGCCTCCGGCTTCGATGGCTGCGATCCCAGCGTGGGGGCGAGGGCTGCGGGGGGTCCATGTTGCCCGCCCTCCCTCCCCTGGATTTAAATAATCCTGGGGGTTGATCTGACCTCTTCAACAGACGGAGAGGAGCCACAGCCTTGGGTTCTGCATCCTCAAAGAGTTTCCACTTAATTCAGTTGGATGGGCTCCTGCTGCAGGTCTGGGATGTGCCGTACGCAGTGGCACCGATCCGCTGGCCCCTTCCTGATGGATAAGAGGGAGGATGAAGACAGACGGGTTTTCTCTGACCAGGGTAATAGAGTCAGCAATTCCACTTGGCTAAGCACATGGTTTTTATGATGTCCCTGCGCAGTGTTAAGCAAAACACGCCAGTGGCAGAAGATGTATAATGCTATCTGTGGAACAGTCTATTTTCTAAATGGAAGCTTGTTATTTAAAAAGCAAGCACTTTAACACTTTGGAAAATATGAAGGTCCCCAAAGCTGAATTTTTGAGTGCTCATTTCGTAGCTTCCGAAAAAGCCGAGTTCATTACTGAGCGGCAGCGAGTGCCGGTGGCACCGGTCCAAGCAGCACTTAGCACGCACATAACTTTAAGCAGACCCTCAGTCCCAGCCTAGTCAGAGGCATTACTCACAGCCTAAAAGTTAAACATTCGCTTAACTGAGTTCTTAACATTACATTTTTTATTTTGATTTTTAATGCCAAGACAGGCACCAGATTCATTCCCAGACTCACCTTGCCCCTGCGAGGCAGCTGCGGCCGGGGGTCCCGCTGTCCCTCGCTGTCCCAGGGGCTCTTCCTTGGAGTTATGGCTCTGCCATCAGCATTTTTCATACATGCCCTTCTTTCAAGGTGCTTTGTGGTTTTTGGAAAGCAGAGGCTGAGATAAACGCCCCTCGCCCAAGCACATCCTTCTTCTCGCTGCTTTGGGCAACACCTCTGGACCGCGCTTTGTCAAATAAATGGCTGTTAACGAAGGGGTAGGGGCCAAGATGACGTTCTGGAGGATGCACATGGGAGAGCAGCCCCTCTCTTGGGAAGAGAGGGCTCCCCAGCAGTCGGGGGAGCAATCGGAGGGTGACACCTCCTCTTCTGAAGCTCAGCACCCACGGCCACAGGAGCCCAAGCAGAGGGTGGGTGGGAGGGCAGGCACGGCAGGCAGGTGGGGACACTTGTCACAACAGCAGAGCCACGCCGACCCCCGTCCTGCCAAAGACTGGCAAAGGGCAGCTGCAAGTGCTGGGATCGAAGCCACCCAATGGCAAGACTTTTTATCCAGTTTTTCCAGTCATTTTGCACGGCCGATGCTCCTGCTGTCTGCGGTTGTCCCTCCAAGTCAAAACACCTCTCCCCGGCACCCTTCCCTGCGGTGCTGCACGACCTCCCGGCAGCGCCGGCGTCCTTGTCAGGGAAGGAAAACGTTAGCTCTTCCTCTCGCCCTTGTCGCTGCTGAAATTCAGGTTAGAGCAGATTTCCCACGTGAAGCAGGCGCTGCAGCCCGCGCTGCCGGCTCGTCCTTCCCTGCCTCTCCCCGAAGCCGTGGGGCAGCAGCCCGAGCAGCAGCAGAGCGCAGCATTCCACCCTTTGCTCCAGATCCACTCTGGTTTGCTGCATGGGAGCCAGTGAGCTCCAGGATACCCGTAAATTTGGGCCGAGCGTCACCAAATCTATTTGCTTGATCAGATTTATGTAGCAATTCCAGGACGAGGTGAATAATGAAAATGACTCATGAATATTTCATTTTTATAAATCACATAATTCATATCTATTCACAAATATTTGCTTTGCCTTATAAACCGAATGAATAATTTACAGAAATATGCAGCAAATATTTTAAAGAAAATATGAAATTCACTGACTACATTAATCAACAAATATTATTCAACTTATATTGGTTTAGCTTGCTGACAGATAAATTCTGTTTATGAGAGGAGCTGGAGGAGCAGGCAACATTTCCCATGTTAGAGCACGAGGAGGTGAAGCTCGTGTCTTCCCACCACTGAGGTGTTTTCACTCTCGCCTGCTCAGTCTTGGCCCCAGCGGAAGCAGGACCTTCCTGCTCCACAGCTGCATTTTGGGGAGACCGAAGGGCTTCTGGAGCCAGAGCTGGACCCAGACCCTTGGCTCCAGCGTCTGCTCACTGGGGGCAGCAAGGTCCGTGCCGTGGGCAGGCACCCACCGGGGCGCAGGCGAGCCCCTGGGCAGCAGAGCCGCTGCAAACCGCTGGCCACCTCTCAGCTGCCGGCGTGCACAACAGGAACGGGGTACGAGCGATTGCAATAATAACAGAAAAAAGACAGGGGAGGAGGGCGGCATCCCGCCTCGCTTCCCCGCAGCCT
The DNA here is from genome assembly GCF_034619465.1 of Leptosomus discolor. NCBI lineage: Eukaryota > Metazoa > Chordata > Aves > Leptosomiformes > Leptosomidae > Leptosomus > Leptosomus discolor. Next base: position 10,927,752 of record NC_141410.1, on the reverse strand, counting down.
CCGCGCCGCATCGGCTGCCGCCTGCCTGCGCCGAGAAACTCGGTAAGGACTCACCTCCCGCTACCACACGGCGTGGAGGAGCTGCCTCTTCTCACCGCAAAAAGAGAGAGAGACCTGCTAAAAAAGCGTCTTTGCCCACAGCTGATAGACGAGTGCCTACGCGGGGGGCTGAAAACCCAAATGCTTCCCCAGTCGGCTCAGCTGCCCTGGGCACCATCAGACAAACGAAGCACAGGATCACCAGATCGGTGTTAGCAGATGGGCTGCTTGAAAAGAGATGGGCTGTAGGGGATGAAATGAGAGCTTAGTGATACCACTTTTACCAAAGAAGTACTTTTATCTAGAGAAAATAACAGTGCCTCGGCTTTTTTTTTTTTTTTAATTATTTCCTCACCTCTTCAGTTTCACTCAGATATCAGCACCCGGCGACGCCCGCAGGAGCGATCACTGTAAAGACTCTGGCAGCAGCTGAAAGGGAGACAGAGCAATGCCACTTTTCACATTTCTGTTTTCTGCAGCTGGGGCTACACAGCACTGCCACCCCCCAGCTCCTGCTGTCCTCTAGCCCCAGCCGGCCCCCGGTCCCTCCTGCAGCACCGAGCACCTCCTGGCTTTTCTTGGCCGGCAGCTCTGACAATAAGCCGTAAATAAACCATTAAGTTTTCTAATTTTACAGTAAATCCCTCAATTATTTAGCTTTTTTTTAAAAAAATCAGCTGCTTAAACAGAGCATTACGTGGCTGCATTAATCCACCTGTATTTGGGTGATAAAGTGATTAATCTGCCATATTTAAACACTGTGATAGTTCAATGACGAGCGCCCTGACAGAGGTGGGGGCTTTGCAGTGTGACATCCCGCAAAGCGGGGGCAGGCACGAGGGATGCGCAGGGACGGGCACAGCATCTGTCTCGTCCCGAAAAGGTCACCTCAGCCGCCCAAATTCATTCATCAACCAGCTTCATCGCGGGGGCTCACGAGCTTTTCCTTTTCCTTGCCTCTGCAGGTTTCCAGCAGCAGCGAGGCGGGAGGGCGGCTGACTTTTTTCCCTGGTTCTAACACATTTAGCAGGGGTTTGGGATGGCTGCTTGCAGCCCCAGCTTCCTGGGCTGGAGCGAAGGTTTCGCACCTCTGCTTCGCCTCGGACGCCGGGTCGCAGGAAGCTCTCCTGGGGTGGGGGCGCTTCACACCACCCATCGCATCCACACTGGAGATGCTGTCGGGCAAGACAGCCCCTGTCAGGCACAAGGCGTCGAGTGCTGGTGAAAGGGACGCGGTCAGCTCACATTTTTGTAACCCAAAAATCGAGCCAGTGCCTGCAAACTTGCCGGTGAAATAGTGGAGAAACCCGGCTGATGGAGCTGCGGGGCGGGAAGCCGCAGCAATGACAATGGGGGAGATGTTGAGAGCCCCCTCCGCCGCCTCGAAGGTGGCAACTCACTCTGATGCGGAGCTTAAATGGCTGAGGCACTTGGTGGCCATCCCAGTGTGGGGAAACTGGGCATTGGTACCTTCCCACACGGGAAACTGGGATTTGCAGAGCAAGAGTCGGGTCTGCCACTGTCTCCTCTTCCTTTGCAGCGCAGGCATGAGGTGAGGAGGGGACGGGGCAGCCTCGTGACGCCTGAACTGAACACAGCTTCCTAGCCACCTCCCCAGCCCGAGGCCAGCAGGAATCGGGTGCAAATGTCGGGGTTCGAGACAGGCCCGTGAGGAGCTGGGCCGAAGCCGATGCAGACCCTGGAATTCCTGCGTGCCGGTTTCTGCAACCCAAAGCGACCAAAACCTGACGTCCCCTTTTAGTATTCCTGCCGTTTGCAGCGCGGCTCCCGAACTATTCATCTGTAACATTTGTAGGCCTATTAAGAGGGAAATACAATTTCATAGTCACAGATAAGAGATTAGACAGATCAATTCCTCCCTGAGAAACAGGCTGAGAAGAAAAAAAAAAAACTGTTTCCAATTTGTGATGTTGAAGGTTTTTTTTTTCCTTGGTTTATTGAGCTGTGGGTCCTGCCACCAACTTTTCTGGCCATGATCTCATTAAGAGAGCAAGAAGTTCGTGGGCTAAAAGTTAAGACAGCCAGTGGGGCAGCCGGGGGGACCTGATGTTTTGTGAATCTTTTGAGGGCAGACAGGCTGAACCCCGCCCGGCAGCCAGCCAGCCCTGCTTCAAGACAGCCGGGTGCGGAGTGGTTTTCTCCTCGCCCCCTTTCCCATCACTGGGGTTTGAGCCGGGAGCATTTCCCCCCCTGGGAGGGTCACGGCCACCCGGCACGGCCCGTGTCGGTGGCAGGGAGCACACTGTGCACCAGCAGGGAGCACGCGGTGTGCCACGGTGGGGAGCTGAGGGGAGTGTTACGGTACAACATGACACGCCGTGCTCGGCTGTAAGAAGAGAGGCTGTCAAAATATTTAGCGGCAGAGTTAAACCAAAACCGCTACATCTGCAGATGGGGAACTCTGCACAAGGGCTCTCAAAAAGCCTCAAATACTTGTGACAAAAGCTGGCACAGAGACGGGCAGAGCCGTTCCCTCCTCGTGCCTGGCCCTGACCCATGGATAGCAGGAGGCTGTCGCTCTCCCGAGGTGCTCAGCTCAACAAACCAGCTCCTCGGGCCAGGCGGACGGCCAAGCAGCTTACGCTCAAACCTGCGGGGAAGGCGGTGGGCTCGGCAAGCTGGTTGCACGGTGCCAGCACGCACGGGAAAACTCCAGCTTCTCCTGGCACCATCGGCAAAGGGCATCACTGCAGTGGCCGGGGAGTGGGTGACCTGGGTGTGAAGGGGAGAAAGCAGAGACGGTCTGAAAGGCTGGGAAAACGGCAGGGACACCGCCGAGAGGGCTGCCGGGACGGTGAGCGAGCACTGCTCCCCCACAGCTCATTCGGGAGAATCGAGACCCGGGTCATCCCAAGGCACCCGCGTGCTTCAAACCTGCACGCAGCAGCTCTGTGCCGGAGAACCCTGAATTATTTATAGCCTGTTATCATCCCCTAGGTATTATTTGTGTAACCATCAGTTTCTGTAAGGTGTATGAAAGCAGCTGTAAAATACCAAGCATCTCCTTGCTTCGGCTGGGAGCTGGTTATTTTCCTGCCCGTATCACCAAGCTCCATCTCAGCAACTTAACCCTTTGTGGCTGTCGGCGGTGGAGGAGCACGAGCACTTTGGCATGTTGTCAGCCCTCAGTTGCAGCCTTGGCGCCTCGTCCCCCGTCTTGAACAGGGACCCCAACACCATCTGCGGCCGGTGCAGGAGAGGGGAGACCTGGATCGTTCGCTCCTGCGCTGGAAGCTTTTGTCCTAGCAGGAGGGGCTCTTGACTGGAAAGTGGTGGCTCTTCTCCGGATAAATACATTTTAAAAAAATGATTTATTCAACAGTATAATGAATTCAGTGCCTTTTAAATGTGACAGTGGGTAAAATACATCGGACTTCCGCAGGCTTAAATGTCAGCTGTAAAGATCAGGCTTTCTCTCCCTCTCCTGTGCTCCCAGGCCATCCCTTAATCTACTGCTTGATTTTTAGAGGGGCTTGGGGCAGCAGGGCTGGCACAGCGGTGGGGACATGGCACCCCCACATCCCCGGGCACTGTCGAAGCCCGACAAAGGGGAAGAGAAATCGGGGAAAAGGGCTTGGGGTGAGGAAAGCAGAACCCATGAAGGCCTGAGAGACAAATGCCTTGCAGGCGTTTCTGGATGACAGTAACGTGTTTCTTTTCATGCGCAAGTCAGCAAAACAAAACAGAATTACGCTTCAACATAAACTCAGAGCCAACCAAAAAATAAAACTGAAATGACAAAGTGGACTAGAAAATAGCCCTCAAACTCACTTAGTGCAGACATGACAAGAGGCTTGGACAAGGCTTGAGAAATTACTCTAGAAAACAAGCGCTTTAGAAACCAAATAAACTGTTCCAAAGACACAAAAAAATTACCCCGAGCAAGCTCGTATTGATTGTAGGCACTGAACCAAACTAGTAACGTACACACCGAGGCACCGGCAGTGCCCGCTCTGCACCCACCATCTCAGCGACTTCACCACCACGAGGTCCCGCCTCGCTGCCGCAGTCCTGACCCCCCCGGTGCCATGAAGAGGAGGGAGCAAACCAGCATTTCACTGCGTTTCTCCAACCTTTTCCACCCCCAAGCTCCAGAATAGAAATAAAAGGCCTTTGCCTGCAGCCAGTTTGTCACAGAAAGTCTCCCCCCAACCCGAGCCGGTGCATCAGGGGGAGCCCTCAGTATTTCTGGAGGTGAGGTGTGCTGGGACAAGCAGAAGGTGGCATGAAGGTTGGTACGGCCGGGCAGCCTCAGAAAACGCACCCAAAACCCGGGCAGTGTGAGCCTGGGCAGAGTGACTAATAAGTGAAGTACCTGGAAGCGTAACTGGAGGTTGCAGGTAGAGCAGATGGGGCAAGTTGATGAGAGCCCCCGAGGAGCGAGGATGGGCTGGGGGCTGCTGCGGGGAACGTGGCCGCTCCTGTCTTCTCTGGGAAGAGCCTGGAATGAAAGGAAGAGATAGCTAACAGCAGCAAGAGAGAGGCAGAAGGGAAACTGAGGGAGAAAGTGAATAGAAACAGAAAACAGAGAGAAAACTGTAGAAACGGCAGTATGAACATGATCAGTCCTTACCCAGAGCGGGCGTGTGATGCTAATCAAGCGGAGAAGAGTCATTAGCTCTGGCATCCCCAGCGTTGTCTTCTGGGGCAGTATTTCCTGCGCGGGCACCGTTCCCACAGAGGCTTTTCTCTTTCCCTCCTTCAAACACCATCGTTCTCCTTCTCTCCCTGCCAGGGTTGACGCTGGCATTTTCATGGGGATGATTTTTCTTCCACCATCAGTCCGTTTGGCTCGGTTCTTCACCACCGTTTCTCATGCTGATCCCCTGCGTTTTGTGAGGGGCGCTGCGCTCAACCACACAGGCTGGAAAACAGAGGAAAACAGGGAAAACCATTAAGAAACCACTAAAAAAGCACGTTTTTTTCTTAAAATTGTTTAACTGATGCAATTACTACCCTTAATAATCAGAAGCTTCATTTAGGAGTGCCCTGAGTGCCACTGCTGCTAGCTGGGCACGGTGGCAGCGCACCACGAGTCCAGCATCACAACTCCGCAGCAGAAGATGCTCAGACCATATTTTTGGCTGTTTGCTGCCCTTTCCCTTCTGCTGCTGCCTCAGTTGGCTCTGAGGGGAACCAGCCGCCCCGTGGCTAACGGCTCGAGCTGGCTGCCAGTCACAACCCCCACCCTATTTTTGGCGCTGGTGGGAAGCAAACAGCAACCATGGGCCATGGCAGGACCGTGAGCTGCCCCACGTGCCAAAAGAGGAATTGCAATATTTCACGTAGAAGAATTGTTCCTAAAAATTTCCAATTAGGATACGACTGAGCTTGACAAGCGAAAGAAATGGGGAAGCAGGGCAGCAGCTATTGGTTGTATGTTAATTAGCTGGCCTTATCTCAGCAATATATTAGCCCTGATCGCGCTTGCAGTGTTGGAATCAACCCCACAGCCAAGAACCTGCCCGGCTGGGAGCCGGATCCGGGCTGCAGAGCTGCGCCAGACGCGCTGGTTCTCCTGCCTCGGGTCGCACTCAGCATCCCCGAAGGCCAACCTGAGCAAAAGACTTGAAACCACCCCCTCAACTAACCGGGGATTTTCTCCGGGCCAGTAAATGAGAGCAGGCGACGAGGGATAGAGGTGACAAAAGTGCAACTGGAAATTTGAGCGGCTGCCGAATACAAATGGGAAGGCCACCGGGGCAAGTTCTGCTGCGTGGCCGAGCAGCGCCGGCCGCCTTCCCAGGGTGGCCATTGGCCATCCCAGGGCTACAGGTGGGAGCCTGGCCACCCCCACACCCATTGCCCTGCCAGCCAGGAGGCTGCTTCCCTGGTCACAGCTCCCAGATCGAGCCTTCACCTCCCATGGGAAGACAAGGAGCCTTTGGAGACGCAGGCAAAAGGCAAGGTACCGGGGGGAAACCCTCCAGCCTCCGCATAGATGGGTTTGGGCCAGGGCAGCGAAGGAGGAAGGGCGCCATGCCAGCACCTCTGCTGCTGGAGCCCGGGCTGAAGGGAAAAAGCGCAAACCCTCAATTTCCAGCTTTGATTTAGCGCCGAGCGCGCTGTACGGCTCAACCATCGCCTCATCGCCCCACAGGTGACCTGTCTGTACGTACCTTGGGACGTCGACTCGCCCAGCACAGCTTTGCTTCTCGCAGTGGGCAGGGAGGGGATGCTCTTGGCCAGGCATTGCTCCCCCGGCAAAGCACATCAGCGTCGCTGGATGCCCAGTGAGAAACTGCCCTGCCAAGGGCAGCAGCTGATACACAATAAAAAAATGAGAAAAGAAACCCCAAACTTTTTCTTTCAGATTATTGAACCAACTGTAGTAAAAACTTCACATTTAATATGCATGACCTGCTCCATGCGCTGCACTCGAATAAATTGGTGGAACATCTTGCACAGCTAAATAAATCATTAGGGGGTGGATGAAACACTAGGGGCCAGTTGTAAATGCAAGGGGAAAAAAAAATTAAACTAGGCACATAAAATATGAACCAATTTTCTCATCTCGGCTAATAGATTTTAAATGGGAAATCTGATCATCGATAAGCACTGGGCATATGAAAAATCCGGGTGTTGCTGGGGCTCTACCCAGATCCGTAAGGGAAGGGCAAAGCGTGATAAAAGCTCCCAGGAACGGGATCGAGGGCACGAGCCTTTATTAGCTGTTACATTGAAAATCTGCTGCTGAACATCACGCTTTTCAGAGTGCTCATTTAAAGGTGTGTTGTAGCTTGCTGCTTCCTAATTACCTTGTATGTTCTGCATAATTTTTGTTTTTAATTTCAGATGGGAAAACACCATAAAGTCGCTAATTAATTACTTTTTAACCCCAGTATATCAGCTGAAGCACGCGCTGCGCCGTGCAACCTCTGCTCTCCACAGCACTCCGTGGGAGATTGTCCTCTGAGCCAGCGCTGAGGCAGCCTCCAGCAGAACGGCTGAATTTTGGGGGGATTTCACCAAAACCCCTGGAAAACAGAGGAAGGAGAGAACAAGGAGCTGGATAACCTGATTTTCAGCAATGGCAGCAGCTGCTCACCAAACGCAGTCCCTCGCGGTGCTGTGCCTGGCGGAGCCTGCCTGGGAGCAGAGACCGCGGCGGAGGTGACATTAACCAGCGATTGACGGACTTCAGATTTCACAAGCCCATGAGCTGCTGAAGAGAAAATGTTTAGAGAATCTAAAGTAGCTAGAAGTACCAAGAGGGCTGCGGGGGTTAAAAATAATAAAATAAGGGGGTAAAAAGGAGGAGGGAGGCGGCAGCACTGACCAAACCACTGCCAGCTCCCCGCAGGCCCCAGCGCCGCCTCCCAGAGCCGCCGTCCGGGGTCTCGTGCCTGAAGGTTCCAGAAACGGCTGCAGGTTTTGACGGCCAGCCCTGCCCTCTGCTCCTCCTCATTTCCCTGCCGTGTCCTTTCTCATCGAAAACATCCAGCTCAGGTTAGCTCCATTCCATCACGGTCGGTGGGCAATAATCCTTTAGGTCAAAGGCAGGGCAGGCTGACAAATCTGGGGGGGAAAGACCCAAAATGAAAACTCGGGCTATCCGGGCAGGTGAACGACCGGCTTCTTGGCACACTGAGCTGGAGATTATTTTTTCCTTTGTTTTTATGAATCATTCATGTTTTCATCAACTAAAAAGCAAACAGGCAAACGTAAATGTTAGGATTTTTAAATGGGAAAACAGCAATGCAAAAACAAATAGAGGTTTAATTCGCTTCACCTTAATTGCTGGTGAACGCGTGCTAACGAGGAGGTGGGGGCTCACGCTCATGACAGAGGCAGGGGGAACGAGGGACACGTTTGGCCCCTGTCCCCATCCTGCCCCACACACAAGGGGCACAAGCAGAGCTATGGGGGGGATGTCGGGGTGACCCCCTGCGAGGTGTGGGGCCGGGGTGACACGCGGATTGGGGGGGATGGCAAAGCGGGGTCGGGCGGTTCAGGGCTGCATGGTGCAACCCCGGTCCGCAGGCGCATCCCTCAGGGGAGCCCCCAGATCACGGCCAGTCCCACCCACCACCCAAGCCCCAGAAAGCCGTTTACGCCCCTCGCACTCCATCAATCATTTTTTCATAGAGTTGGAAGATTATAGCTTCTTATACACTACCTCCAGTCCAGCTTGTCATGGGAAAACTCCGGGGAGAAATTCGCAGAGATGTATTAAAGCCATCCAACACTTTCTCCATGGCAACTGGGACTGGTGCAAATCCCATCAGCCCTGCCTGGAGCAGGATGAGAGCTCCTCCGCAGTTCTTCCAGACGCCCAGATAACGGCAGATAGAGGGGAAACGTCTTCATTAGCTCGAGATGCCTCCCAACTATAACACACAATAACGCTTGATTAAGGCTGAAGCATTTATCACTTATGGAACACGTTTGTCTGAGGCTCCTCGGCAACTCGCGCTCGCCCTGCCCTTTCGCTGGCTCGTCTGAGCGATCCTCCATTAACTCACACGCACACATCCGAGCGCTCGAGCCGACGGGGAAGGAGAAGCGATGCGGCTGGGCAGAGCGCACTCGCAGCTGCACGCAGGACACCACTGAATTGCCTGACAAAGATCGAATGAGGCTTATTTATAATAATGCACGATTAATAACACAATTATGAATTTAAAAAAAATCTCGACTTCCGTTTGCTGTGCTGTCCTCGGTGTGGCCAGGAGCCTCCAGATAAAGTGGGAGAGGGATCTCCTGCTGCAAGGAACAGATTTCAAGCATTTAATACCAAAAGTTAAAGCCACAGCATACGCTGGAAGGTCTTTAAAAATAGCTCGGGGTCTGTGTGTGCACAGACGACATTGCCAGCAAGAGGGATGTCCTACATTTCCCGGCTCGCTTAATCCCTCAGACTGATGACAAAATCCCCGCTCATCTCCTGGTAGGTGAGCTCCCCACTCCCTCTCAGAGAAAAACCTTTCCAGTAATTAAGGGCTTCGCCTTCCCCAGCAGCCGGCTCTCCCTGCCGTGGGGCTGGTTTTGCCAATGCACCCGCTTCCCCGGAGCAAGGCACCTCCTGGGGGGCAGCAGCCGGCCGGGGGCTGCACCGGAGCTGGGTTCAGCCACAGTGGTGGCCAGGTCTCTGTGGAGAACCATGCCAAGCGGGGTGGCAACCTCGGCTTGCACAAAGACAAGAGGGGCAAGGGCATGAGGAGTGGGACTCTGCTGATACTATCCAGCCAAAAGCCTTGCTCTCTGAGGGGAAAAAGCTTGTTTGAACCACTGGAGCGAATTTGCAATATCATTTCAACCCAACCCACCACCAAACTGCGAAGGAGACAAACCCTTTGAAGTCGGCCATGTCCAATCCATTATTAATCACTGTAAATCTGGTATAATCTCTACAAGCATATTCTGCTCCCTACAAAAAGGCTGGTGCCAACTTGCTCTAATAAATCCTGCGTCAGGGCAGCTATTGTGTCTTCTCTTCATGCAGCATTTCCCAGCAGAAATATTTAGACAATAACAGTCTCTATTTGGTGCAGTTGCTTTTGTTTTAGAAGACTACGCTCTAACGTGTAACAAATCTACAGCTTACAGAAAGGTTTGGATTTATGGCATGCTTTCTTTCCAACGCTTTTTTGTTTCTAATGATCCCTGTGAGGCATTAAACGTCTCCAGTTGGGTTCCTAACTTCTTGCCAATGCAAGAAAACTATGTCGTTCTTCCTACCCAAAACTTTGGGGCAAGTTGTGGAACTTTTACTGAAAAGGAGCATTCTAAAAAACCAAATCTAGCATCCCTTCCCCACAGGCTAGAAACGACTTGCTGATTTCTCTAGAGAGACCTGGTCCATGGAGAGAGAGGGAGGAAGAACAGGCATGCACGAGGAGCTCTCTTCACGGAGCAAGGACTTTTGAAGACTTAGTGAAAATCTGTGACTTACCTCCCACTACCTTTGTGAAGCAGACCTTGAGGACAAAGACAAGGTTTGATGAATCTTTCCCCTGCCATGAGTTTTTCAGGCAGCCTACAAGGAGAACATTTGCAGCTGGGCCCTTGGGAAGAAAGGCGAGGGTGCCGCGGGTAAGGGAGCACCAGCTGCAGAAGTGGCCCATGAGAACAACCTCAAAATGAAAGGCTTAAAGCCATGGAAAATGACTCTGGGAACTCCAGAACTACCCGCTAGGATCAGTATTTTACTGGTAAGCCTTGGCTTTGGGGTACACCAGTTCCCCGCAGGCAAGAAAGGCCAACCAGCCAAAAAAAGCCTAAGTGAGAACAAGCAACAAAAATTCAACCCAAAATAGACACTGGCCAGAAAGAATCGAACACAAGGGTGAGAAAACTGACCCCCAAACTCTACTGGGGGTTATGCGAGCGAAGGAAGCTCATACCATGAGCTGCTACCCAGTGCTGTATATAAACACTGCATATATAAACAACTGCTGGAGATTTACCGACTCTTCCTTCGCTGGTAGCCTGTACCAGACAGCCTCCTAACTCGTGTGAGCACCTGGCAGTGTTTGTTTTGAGCAAAGCCTGTGAGTGAAGCCAGTTTCCCAGAGGAACCTGGAGGCTCCGAGGTTTGATAGAGACTCCGATGTTTCCCAGACATGCGGAACTTTTCCCGCAAGACTTTGCAGCTTCGCTGTGCAGCTCGGCGCGTGCCAGCCTCTCCCGTGCGGGTGCCAGCGCCAGGAGCCCTTCTCTCCACGCTGGCAAACATTGGCTCCCAACAGCGGCTGCCAAGGAGCAGGGAGGGAGCCCGGGCTGCCCCCGCAGGATGCTCTGGGTGGAACCGCTGCCTGGGGGCACAGCAGCCGGCCCCGGGGATGCTCAGCCCCACTACAGCTCATGGGGCCGGCTGCCAGCCTGGGCATTTACAGCAGGGTTTAACCAGCAAGATGCTAACGGCTCCTCAGCAGCCCCCTCCGCCGCAGAGCCCCCGCAGCGGGGACGGCGCTGGCCCTCGGCTGCGGATGTTCACCGTGTGCCTCCCGGTGGGAGCACAACCCGCCAGGACAAGGCGCTGCGGAGGCTGTTCCTCCGAACGACAGCTTGTTTGCGCTCTCGCTGACAAACGAGTCGCAGCTCCAAAAGCAATTTAGTCTGGGCATAAACATCCACGTACCCACCGCTAAGGCTGAGGCACTAAATGAGCGAAGCAGAGGGAGGCGGCGGCGAACTCGGCTTCCAGGCACTTGGGTTTCACTTGACTTCCTCAGCTGGCAGCTCACAGCGGACTCGGCGCTCTCCAAGAGGAGCAGCTATTTCCTACCCATGCCAAGGACTCTGGCCAGAAAACGCTTTTTTCCTCCCCTGACGCTGCTCATTAATTTTGTTTGTTTTCTTTTTTTTTTTTTTTAAAGCTTTTGCTAGTTTCCTAATTAGGATGCGATTAGAAAAAGAAAAGACAGAAAACTCGAGGTACAGAGAATTCACGTGGGCAGCGGTGGTGGCTGAGCTGCCCAAATCCCTTTTTAGCCACGGCACAGGACAGCCAGGCCACCGCACCTTCGCCTTCCTCCTCCTCCTCCCCCTCCTGTGAACATAACTCATTTAGTGCCTTGCCTGCCCTGATAAACCGGCAATAAAAACTCTCAGGGAACTCAAGTCGGATCGATTTATTTCAATATTTCTGACACAGTTGCTGCAGAAGCTGAGAGCTGGGGAACCAACAATACGATTTCCTACCAGAGAAGTAGCGAGACATCGGACATAAATTATGCTTAAATGCCACATAGATAATGAGCCTGCATCAGTGGAGATTTATCTCTCCTTTTCTTGCACTGAAAGCGCTCCAAGACAGCGATGGATGTGAGGCAGGAGCCATCACAGCACAACCTTCCTGACAGGATCAGGCCTCACCAGAGGTGTTTCCCTCCAGCCATGCTGCAGAGATGGGGCTGGGGTACTCAAACTCCAGGGCTGCGCTTTCCTCCCTCATTCCCCCATCTCTGCAGCTCTGAGGCCAGAGCCTGGGTCTAACAACTGAAAATCAGAATATTAATGTTCACCTTTTGGGAAGTAGTTGGATATGCCACTTCCAGTGAAGAAGGGTATTAATTTCAGTGCTTGTAAGAAACATCCAAGGCAGTTTCCATCATTATCAGGGAGACGTGCTGGAGTTGGCATCAGCTGTCTGCTGGGAGCCAAGAGCAAAAAGAGTATATCTTTCTTTTTTCAGTTACAAAAAGAAAAATACACCTCTCATGCCTGCTCTCTCTGAGCAGATTTCTAGCCGGAGTTCATCATTTCTACCCACTTCCCTATATTTAGAGTCCCTCTCAAAGCGTGTTTGGAGCTGTGATTTTGGTAAATAAACTGCCAGGGGCATTCCCTTCAGTTCCTCACAAGGCACGTGCACGACCCACGGGATCAGATTTTCTAATGGTTCAAATCAGGCTTCACTGTAGTGCCTCGAGTGAAGCGATGGCTAATTGTATCTCTTGGGGATCCCACCACTTCCCGGCCCTGCTACCTGATTGCGAGCAGCTCATTAGCTTGCTTCTAAAAAGCAGGCGCCCGTCACCTCTGCGCAGGGCCAGCCAGCCGGGAGCGGGGACATGGCACTGCCCCCTGGGCTCCCCGTCCCTCCGCCGTGTCCGCACCCCCTGCGCCCCTCCGCAGGTTTGACATCCCCAGCCACGCGTTCTGGTCTGGGGGCTGGGCGAGACCCGCAGAGCAGCCGTACATCAGGTCAGGCTGCAGACAGACCCCCCAGCCTCGCCTCGCCGGGGCTGGACGTGACCCCAGGGGGGGATTCCCTTCACCCAGGAGGGGGGGGGGCCGTTTCGCAAGGGCACGCGCCAGATCTTTCTTGGCACCTCAAAATTTATGTGCCGAAGGAAATTAGAGGAAGGCTCCGAGCACGGGCTGCGGTAACGACAGGAGACTGGCTGCAGTAACCAGCTTTTCCAAAAATACCTTTCCTCTGTCGGAGACACTCTATTTTTAGAGCTACGAAGCATCACATTGACAAGCAGCGGGGTCAAAGCTTACCTTTAAACCTCTGAAACTCCTTTGCCCTTGTGTGAGCACCTTGGTTTCTCAGTCGGCTGTCAAACGTAACGACAGCAGCGCTTCCAGCCAGCCCTGGCTCCCCGCTCCCCTCGGAGCTCTGCCAGCCAGGAGCCACACAGGCAGGTCAGCCTGGACGTGACCACAAACCGGCCGTCTAAGAGACTGCTTTCTTCTTTACGCTGAGCAGTTGACACATGTCTATGGAAACGATCTATAATTTAAAACCTCCACAGTGAGATCTCCAGGTGGGGAAATTGCTGTTCTGTGACTTTTGTACCGGAGACATATGTGCTCAGGCGAAGAAGTAACTCCCTGGATGTCTGGATCCTTCTCCAAGAGTCGTGGCAGAATAGGGCAGGTTAATTAAATTATCACAGATCTGAGAGCTGCTCGACAGCGATGGAAATTCAGGGAGACCCCAGTCAGAGCTGTAGGACTGCCGTGTCTGCACAGACAGCGAACTGAGCACATAGCATGTAAAATTAAAAATCTAGCAGTTCTATCGCTAGGAATAAAAGCCATCATTTGCATGTTAAAACACCTCAGCTTACAGCAGCAATTTCCCTCTTTTTAACTTTCTTGGTTTACACAGTTTCCAGGATGAATAATGCAATGGAACTCCTCACCAGCGACACGTATTCAAAAATGTGATAGGACTGTTTTTTTTTTTTCCCTAAACCCACACATCTTCTGCAGGAAGCCTTTCCACAGAGACATCTAAATACCTGCTGCCAACAGCTTCTGCTAGCAGCTTTAAAAGAACTTTTTAACCGTGAAGGATCAGCAGAAAACACCCGCCTGTGGCAATCGACCCACTGGGCTGCGGGCAGCTGCCTGCAGAGGGGCCCTGCCCTGCCCAGCCGGGGCCGAGCGAGCATGTTTGAATGCTTGAAATGCAAAGAAGTCACATCCACTCTGCTCATCATATTCGAATCAGTAAAATAATGAGAATGTGTTTTCCTGGCTGATGCAGAACCCTCTTTCCCCAGTAATGATCACAGAGACATCAGAAACCCTGCCTGGCTGTCCCCATTTGTGCTAATGGGATTTACGTGTCTCTAATAACGCCCCTAATAATTTTTCTATTGCTCAGATTACTGCCTGACAGCTTTCCTGTTTGCCCAAGTTAAAACACCATCTCTGCAGACTTCCATTAACAAGACCTTGCATCGCTTCCTTTAGGCATAAGCAAATTAGCTCATGGGGGGAAAAAACATCACCCTCAACCTGGCTCTGAAATCTGGAAGCAGATTATTTTAAATTTGAATGATCCAGATTACATTTCATTTTAAAATGTCCGCTTGTCTGAAGAGGAAAACAACTAAAGCGCAAGCTAATTGCTCAGTCCCTTGCAAGGGGCTGCCTCGCAGCGGTGGCCCGGTCCCCCTGCAACAGAGCGCCAGCCAAACCCAGCAGAGACGTGACCGTGTGCCCGGCCGCAACGCCCGCTGCCCGTCCCACCGTGCCACCGCCCGCCGTGTTGCGCTTTGCTCACCGGTTCTGCCAGCTCCTGACCTGCTCCTGTCTTTTCCCCACGCTGCCTTCCCGTGGGAGCAGCCCAGACACCAGCCCAGGCTGGGCAGCGACGTCCCCGCCGGCAGGCTGAGCACCACGTGCGGTGGGAAAAGCTGGGGAGAAAGGACACAGCGGAGGAACTCTGAAGAGCCATCCTCTTATCGCTCACTTTGGGAGATATTCCTGCCCTTCTCCTCCAACGCCAATCCAACGTGGGGCCGGAGGGAAACGCAGCTTTCCCCGGGCTCGTAGGTTTTGCTTTGCGAGGAAGAGCAAGGCTTTTCCGCTCTGAGAGAGAAAGAAAGAGGCTGTGAGAGCACCAAGAAGCACCCTGCCCTCTGATGGGGTAATTTATAGCTTCACCCTCTGCCATCAGAGCAGCTTCCTCTGCAGCTGAGTTTAATTTCCCCAGAGCCCTGCCCAGCCCCAGCCCGGCTCCTGCTGACTCCTCACCTGGGGGATCGTCATCCTCAGGCTCGGCCTGGGCCGGGGGTGTTGCTACATGGAAAGGAACCCACGTTCGCAATCCCATGGGAGTATTTTGCTTTCCATGTCCACTAACACATAAGTAATCTATTTGTAAGTAATGCACATAATCTGCTTAACATAAGTAATGTACCTCCCCTTATTTGCATTTGCAAATTTATATTAGTTTTTACTTTTATTATGCACAAATCTTCCACCAAGCTCAAGGAAAACGGCTCGCTGGATTTCGTTTGTCCCGAATCCCTGCGTGCCGTGCATCTCGATTCTGGCAGTATCTCAGTTCTGGCTCGGGTTGTAATGATGTGAAAAATATTTCTGGGAGCGGCACCACGACAGGTATTGAGAGAACCGTCGTCATTCTTGTCACCTTCAAAGTGACTGCAGCGTGCCTGTGACACAGCAGGACCTGACCCGAGACCTCCCACACCCAACAGCATAAACCAGTTAACGCCAGTAGCACCTACCAGAGCCTGGGGCGCTCGGGAGTGCCAATAAACGTGAGAAACTCCATTTGCAGGAGGCTCAAAGCGGGCGCTGGCAGCCTGGCCGGCGGTGCCGGCTGCTCTGGAATGCCAGCGCTGCTCAAGGAACATGCATTTTCTATCAATGCAAATTGTTCGCTTGCATTAGAAAATCAAATTATTTCCATTTATACATGTTTAATGAGAATTTCAAGAGTGTATAACGCAGCTAATGCTGCCAGGCTGCAAGCAGGCATGTGGAGCAGGAGATGAAGAGGTCTGGTGCGCCGCTGGATCCTGGCCCCGCAGCCCATCTCTCCACCATCGCCTCCCAGGGCTCGGCACCCAAAGGTCATCACTTAAGACGAGAAATGCATCCTGGTCCCTTGGCTCCCCACGCCCGGCCGCCCGCGGCAGCAAACGGGTGGGACGGCCTGAGCTACGAGATCAACACTCGCTCATTAACAAGCTGTTAAATAATTAATAAGTTTATATATAATTGCTTCTGTGTACATAATCTTGCATTTTTCAGAAAACTATCATCAATTTTCAGTTAGTTCCACTCGAGGAAACAAGGGCTAATGCTTTCATTTGAGCAGATGAATATTTATGACGCGCTTGTTCTGTCTGGGGCTGGGGAACGCTGGATTATTCAGCTTCCCAGCGTGCGAAAGGTGGGCGGTGGGAACGGCGCGCGCCTCGGCTGTTGGTGGTGCCCGCCGGCTGCTCCAGACCTCCCACCCCGGCCAACTGGTCTCTCAAGTGCCTGAAAGTTTGGCCAACTTTGGGCTGGCAAGCGGGTCATGGAAATGGGCTTGTTGCTCTGAAATGTGGCCGGGACTTGGGCCCCTGCTGCTGGGAGCACCTGTCGCAGGACTTATTTATTATTTGTGTATTATTTATCTATTATTTCATCTCCACATGATGGGAACAGGCTGAGCAGATGGGGGGAGAAACATGTAGAGAGGACAATGGCCCTAGGTGACGTGCATCACGGAACGCAGCGTTGGCATAAGGCAAAGTTCTCCTTTTCTCTGGTCTTCCAGAGCCTTGTGCTTTCCCCACTGCCCATAACTCATCCTCCAGTCCCCACTGTCACCATTTAAACTGAAAATGGCCCCAGTTTAACAGGAGAAAACACCTAAACGGTTCAGACAAAATGCCTGTAATTACTGTAG
This sequence comes from Leptosomus discolor, assembly GCF_034619465.1. Lineage (NCBI taxonomy): Eukaryota > Metazoa > Chordata > Aves > Leptosomiformes > Leptosomidae > Leptosomus > Leptosomus discolor. The sequence continues at coordinate 10,911,077 of NC_141410.1, read as the reverse complement.
TGCCATCGCCACAAAGAGGCGATCAGGACCTGTATGGGGTCGGGAGCATCCACCCACTGCGCCTTGAAGAAACATCCTTCAGAAAAGTGGCTGCTCAGCTCCATCACTTGTCCACGTGCCGCTGGGAGCCAGCTCTCCTTCCAGCCTGATTCCTGCAGATATCCCTCCCAGTAACGCTTGCAGCGACTCGCCTCGTGTCCGGGTGGGTACCGGCTGCCTAAACCCTGCCGAGGACTTTCCCGTCCTGCGGGCAGAGGGAATGCGATGTGGCAGCTGAGCGTGCACGCCGCCCGCCTCGGAGGCAGAGGATTTCGGCCACCGCATGGTCTCCGGGTGCCTCAGTTGCTGCTGAGATGAGCCACCGAAGGGGCTGTTGGTGTTTTTCGGATGTGAAGAGCTGGAGAACAAGAGGGTTTTGGAAAAGCTTCATTCCCCCAGGAGCTGGTTCTGTCGCAGGGTGCGGATCTGTGCCCTTGGAGTGACGGAATTCAGTGCTGTGACAACTCGATGCCAAAGCACCCCGAGCTGAACAGGAACCTTTTGATCTCAAAATATTCTTCCCTTTGTTTTACGCCACAGCTCTGCGGCGTGTGGCTCCTCAGCTTCCACGCTGTAAGAAGTCCTACGGCAGCCTCGGCTTGCTGTGGAAACCAAATATTTTGACTTTGCTGTTTATTCCTGGGTTTTTATAGTATGTTCTGAGTGAATAATAAATATGTTTTTTGAGGCAGCTGGTGTTTCTGTCTCTAATGCACAAGGTAAGGTAGAAACAAACATATTTGCTCTTGCTCTGTCTGTTTATACAATAATAGTAGCTGCAGTACTAACGGCAAAATAATGTAATTACCGCACATGTTCTCACAGGCGCTAATTAACACGATGCTTAAGCATACGCTTAAACACATCGCTGGTCGGTGGCAGTTTTGTCGTGGGCTCTGCAAGGGCTGCCAGCAGCCGGCTGCGCGGGGGCCATGCCCTTCCCAGTTCGCCGTGTGCCGATCGGAAGCCGACATTTGTGCACCTTGAATACCTGGAAGTGGTTTTTATCCCAACGGCTGCGTGGCCGTAATGAGTTTCAGTCACCAAAAGCGTCGCATCCTCCCGCAGAGACCATTGCGTGGAGGGGGACACGCTGGAGGAAGGGTGAGGACGGACACCGCCCCGAGGGAGCATCTCCTGACGGAGCCCTGCCGGCTCTCCATCCTCGGCTGAGGGAGCAGCCAACTTTGCTGCATTTGCCCTGATTTTTCAAAGCTGGGGGACATTGTGCTGGTGAAATGCCGAGTGTAAAACCAGCCCCCGATGTGCCCGGAGCCTGCAGCGGCGAGGTGCTAATCACGGCGGGGGAAGGAGCCCGACCTTCCTTCTCTCCCGCTCCGTTCAGCCTCTGCCGATCAAGTGCGACAGAGAGCAATCGAGGCTTTGAAAAGAAACACGTTACTCACTTGCCTGTCATCGAGGCTCTGCTAATCCAGGAGATTTTTTTTTCTTTTCTCCTTTTTTTCCTTTTGTATTGGCAATAACATTAGCTCAGCGAAACCGTAATTAAGATAATTAAATGAGCAATTTGCTTATTAACAGATTGCAAACCTTTTCAAACAGATTTACTGGCTTCACCCCACCTTGAATGCAAACTCCTCGGGCACAACGAGGAGGGCAGGACGTGTCTAAGGACGGGGCTGAGCGGCGTGACCCGAACCTCCGCTCTCTCCTCCATCGGCAGGCCCGGGCAGAGCCCAGCTCGTGCTCAACGCCCTGATCCTGATCTCCTCAGGGAGGAGAGGCTGAGCCCACTGGGCCAGTGCTGGGAGGGTGGGCTGTGTCCCCACATCCACCGCATCCCCGGCCAGGGGCTCTGGGAGCTCCAGCGCAGCGCAGGGAGCCAGAGCCTCGGGTAAGCTGCTCTATTTGCATAAGCTTCTGTCGCCTCACCCCTCAGACTAAGACGATGTACTCCTGTGTCAATCCCATAAGCAGCTGGAATTTAATTCCTGACTTACTATTTCCCTGGATGCTTATTTATAATGAACTGAAGCAAAAATATCATCTCCCCCGGTGGAAGCGGAGCAAGCAGCTTGTTGCAGGTACTCCTGGAAATGCAGAATAAGAGCTCCCGGCCCCACTGCGGGTGGCATTTGGGACCCAGTGCCCGGCTACCAGTGCTTGCCCACCAGTGCTCAGAACAACCCACCACAGCACTTTGCACCCGGCTTTCATCCAAAGGCTCAGGACACACAGCAAACCAACCCAGGCACCCCTGAGTCACCGGGCAAAAGGAAAAAAACATTGTTCGGTTTACTCAGAACCAGCCCAAAAAGGGGCTGGACAGCCTCTTTCTCCCCCAGAGTTGTCTATTTTATCAAAATTAGTGATTTTGAACAAGTACGGGCTGCCGGTGCCAGGTCTCCCCAGGCTGCCCAGCCCGTTGCCGCCACCTTGGTGCGGTGTGTGGTGGGGGGCTGCTGTTCGGTGGGAAACATTTCCAGGTCCTTTGCTTGTCAGGCAACCTCCAGATGGAGCCGAAAGGTGCGACCCGTGCTCTGGGAAAGAGGTGCCGGTGCTGGCGGTGCCGCTGGGGCGCAGCTGGGCAAGGCAGAGCTGCCGGCAGCCTCCCCGCATCGGCATGCGCTCAGCCTGCCTCCGCCGTGACTCGCGAGTCGGGATGGAAACAGCTCTGAAATCACTGGACAGAAAATTAAAAACTCCTGGGAGAATTTGCCCCAACCTTTCGCTGTTCAGGGAAAACAGCAGCTGCTTGGACTCGGCAGACCCGGCTCCGCTCTCTAGAATAAATTCAGCATTGCCCTTCTCCTCTCTGAACTCAGACTAGTCTTTTCCCTTTCAATTTTCCCAGTCTGCCCCAAAGGAAGCGATACAGAGGCCACGAATGGCTCTTGTGACCCGTGCGGGGCAGGCTGGTGCTCGCGCTGGGGCTGCGACTTGCCCACGGCCGGGGCAGGCGGCACGCTGCTGCCTCACGAGATCCCTCCGGTTCCCTGTGGCTCTGAGGTTCGTGGCCTCTGGCAGCCGTGTGCCAGCGTGGAAGGGAGATGCTGGCAGCGTGGGCTTATGCTCCAGCACCGTCATGGCTCGTGGCCGGTGGGTCCCTCCCGGGATGCGCAGGCATCCCCACCCAGCGCCCCTTCCCTCGTGCGGCAGAGCCGTGGTGCTGATTGGCTTCATGACAGCACAGAATTACTGCGACTGATAGCGTCCATGCCGGGGGGAGGTGGGTGTCATTTTGAATCATCATTGACTTGTGGCAAAGGGACCGCGTGCTCTGGCAACAGGATCTCTGCGTCGCCGGGCCGTGATCCACCGACATCCAAACCCACGGGGCACCGCAAACGGGAGCGCCGCAGCCCTCCCGGCCGGTGGCTCTGTAAGCGCTGCTGCAGACGACAGCGGACGCCTCCAGCCATGGAGGGGTGGAAACGGAGAGCCCGGCACCGGGTCGGACCACGCCGCGTCCCCGTGGAGCTGAGCCACGGGCACTCGGCATCGCGGTCCTGGCCAGCCCGGCACAAGCAATGCACTGACGGGTCTCCCTTCTGCCAGCCAGCTCTTGGAACCTCCCCAAATCCTACACGTTACTCAGAAAGTGCCACGGCCAGACCCTGAAATCACCTTTATTGCTGCTGTGGATCCCCGGAGCTGCCCGAGAGGGAAAGTACCTGCAGGTCGTTAACAAGGGGCTAATGCCCTCTTGCTTTTCCCACCCTTTCCCCTTCAATCACAGGTGGGGTCTGGCTTTTTGGCAGCCTACCTGCTTCTCAGGAAAACACCAAACTAAAGTCTCAACAGCTCGTCCTGATGGGAAATTGCTGCCGTTCTCACCAGAGAAAATGGCTCGGTGTTTCCCCGGGGCGGTTTCCCCTTCTGCAATGCTCAGTTGCCTGGGATATCTTGCACTGTGGTATTACAAAAACCTGGATAATTATTACTGTTCGCCAGCATAATAGTTTCAAGAATCAGCATCCCTACTTTTTGCAAGAAACATATCCCCAGGCAGTTTCCTTTGCATATAAGCCTACAAAAAACGTTCAAGAGAGAAAAAATCGTATCAGCAAAGCACATTTATATAGACGAATTATTTTGAAAATTTCTGAGCATCCAAACTAATTGCAGTAGATTTGAATTACAGAATTATAAGCAACAAGTTCCTTTTGATCCTCTGGGCTAAAAAGTTATAATTAGCGCATGCACCATAAAACTGGTTTTTAATTAAATAAGCCTCGGAACGGAGGGAGTTTTGCGAGGTCCCTCCCTCGCTTACATAAGGCAGCCGGCCCGAACGGCCACCACTGGGGACGCTGCGATTGTTCCCAAGCCTGGGGAGCGTTAAGCAGAATTTTAAAGAAAGGAAGGTGAGAAATAGGGAACGAGGCGAGCGGGGAGCCCACGGCCAGCGGCTGGATCCCCTCCGTCAGCGGCCTGACGAGCTATCGCAGCCAAATGGGCTGGAAAGATGGTTTGTCTTGGTGAGCGAAGCTGCACCTCTGGACCTGCGGTGTCCTGGGTGGTACTGAGAGCAGCCCTGCGAGCACCAGGCAGCCCCAACACCCCCCAGCCGTGCGGGGCGTTGCAGCCGGGGGCTTGCTGGAGCCGGGCTATGGGTGTCCTCCCCGGCCGGACCCAGCCCGAACACCCGCTGGGGAGGCAGCGCCGTTACAGGGGCCAGCTCGGAGGGCATTGCTTGTACTTTCCAAGCCTCCAGAATAGCCCGGCCATATGTCACGCTACCTGTTGCCTGTGTTATAATAGGCTGAATTTATTCACAAAAAGCATATGTTGCGGTACCGAGCGTGGAAATGCCATCTCTCACAGTTGTCTCTCTCTTCGCACTTCAAAAAGGCTGTAGGAAAAGATGACATATGGCACCTCAGCTTACGACGGTTTCATCGACACTGGTAGGGCCAGGGAAAATAGAGCAGAGCGGCGTTCCCCGGGGAGGGCGCCTGGTCCCGGTCCTGCCGGGATGCTGCCTGCTGCCTCCCGTGCCCGCGGGTGCCATTGCCAGTGCCCGCGCCGGCGCCGGGTGATAAAACAAGCCAATTAACAGGCTCCTCCTTGCCAACGCCACGGCTGAACCTCTAGTTCTTCAAATATATAATTAAAGCACACTCTCGTAATTATAAAATTTTATTCCACTTGAGTGGAGGTCTGGCAGGTGCTTAAATTAATTTGATTGTTTCCACTGGCTCCCGGCTCCTCTGCAGAGCGGCACAGCCCGAGCGAGGGGGGCCGGGCGGTGGGGCCGAGGGCAGAGCGGGGGGCTCGCCCCCAAGACCCCCACCGCAGGGCAGGCGCTGGATGGGGCTCCCAGTTCGGGAACGCTGGAGGCAGCAGTGAGGCTGGCGGAGCCTCCGGAAGGATAAACCTCTCCCACTTGCTGTTGCTGAGAGGAACAAAAAGTCGTGAGAGGTTTTATGGGAGTGATGGGAACGGTGCCTTCGCGGAGAAGGCTGTCAGCACAAATACCTTGCGTAGCTGGGAAAGCAAATGCTGCTATTTTCCCTTAATATCCAAAATTAACTGCAAGTGCCATTGCTGCAATATTCTATAAATATTCAGTGTTCTCAAAGCCTCCTTCTCAACAGCCCTCCCCAAAGCCCACTCCTCTCTTCAGACCGTGCATCAAATCTCACCGTTCCCTTTCCAGGGGCGACAAACGGCACGAACAAAACCATCTGGGAACACAAAGACCCAACTGACCACGGCCCAGACCCGGAGGTGAAAAGCTGGAAAAGCTTGTCCCTTCTCCAGGGGGGAACAAGCACCGCTGAGGGTCTCTGCAAAAATTAGTTCCTGTAAGACCTAAGGAATCTTTCTGCTCCTGCACCGAGCACTGGGAGTGAGCCTATAAATCCAGTTAGTCACACTTGCTGGATTACATTGGACCTTGTACTTCTGCTTTTATTAACAAGATTGTTTACTATATAAGAAGCTTTATATAACTGTGAATCACGGGCGATTTGTAGGACTGCACAGATGGGAGTTGCCAACCATCCGTTTTTCTCTGTGCTTGTGTGAACCTCCTGCTCCCAGCCCATACCTAAAAAATAAATAAAACCCTCGCTGTGGTAATTAATATCTGGCTCTAATCCACTTCAGTGGTGCTCTTGGTATGGGATTTAAGACTCTCTGATATTCCGGTTTAACGCACGGGTTAGTATCAGAGCTGGCACAGGGCTCGGGTTATCCTCCAAAGGCGTTTCCCATCCTGTGCCTCTCCCTTGAAGACATCCGTTGGGTGCAAGGGGAGACGTGCCTGCTCCCACCCAGTGCCAGGCAGGGGGCCACCGGCCCCAAACCCATTGAGGCTGTTAAGTGACGACAAAGTAGTTACCAAATCCATAAAACATGAGCACTTGCAGGCAGACTTGCCTGGACTGAATCATACCCTGCCCGCAGAGTGCACATCAGTCTTGCCCAGTACCATTAAATGTCTGTTTTATCACAACAGAGCAACCTCCAGACTCCCCTCAACGCTCGCTGGGCTTCTCTCTGCATCCTTTTCCCTCTCGATTTACACGTCTTTTTCAGTGACTCTGCCAAACAGCATTTAAATAGCCGAGGCGAAGCATCGCTGCGAGGTGACAGGCAGATAGGAAGCGTCAGTGAATATCTCTACCCGTTAAGGGTGTCATTTCGGTAAAGTGCTGATTTTTAAGGATCAGCCTGTAGATTTAGCAGAGCAGCGTGAACTTAAAATTCATTTGCAGTTCTGCAGTGAGGTGAGGGGACCCGCGCTCGGGGCTCAGCAGGGCTCCTGCGGCTCTCCCCCTCCCTTGGGCAGCCGGCCCGCGCGAGCCTTTCCATTTGTGCTCAGGCAGCCTTAATCCTCAGAGCTAATTCGTTTACCGTCATTTATTTTGCCTATCAATCTCTACGAAATTAATGGATAGCCTTATTGCCGTGCCACAGCCCAGCACAACTCATTGTGTCAGCACGTCCATCCAAACGGTATTATTCACACAATTAGGGAAAGGAAGGCTGAAGCTGCCAGACCAGCTCCTGGCTGAAGGCGACTCATAGGGAAAATACCGGGAAAACAGAGGAAAAACAGCAGCTCAGCCTCGCCCAGCAGCAGGAGGAGCCGCGGTCCCCCCAGGCTTCGCGCCTGCCCCCAGAGCCTCGTTAGCAGACCCAACGCTGGCCGCGCAGGTCAGCCTTTGCACGCCCGGTGGCCAAGGAGCAACTCAGAGCTCCTCAGCGAGGTGCCTGCAGGCAGCACGCAGGAACCCATCCCGAAGAGCAAGACCTGGGTCTGGCTGGGTGAGAGCTGGTGGCTCCGGCGGCGGCAGCCACTGGTGCCAGCGCCCAGCGGCGCCCGGTGCCCTCGGCAGCACCGTAACGCCCCGAGCGAGGCGTGCTGGATAAATAACGACTCTAGAGACGCTCCAGGACATGTATTTTTCATGAGTTCACTCCGCTGTCAGAAACCACACCCTTCGAGAAGATCAGGTGCTTCTGTAACAGAAGTAATTTTTATAACGAATAATTTGATTGAAAAGCTGGTTCTGATCATCTTGGTGAAAGAAATGCAGTTTGGCTCCCTCCTCGCTGTGGCAGAGGCAGAGGGGATGCTGTAGGGACCCGTGGGGTCCCAGGGGTGCAGAGGGGCTCAGGCTGCGCCCGCAGAGGGGTGCTGAACCCCACTACAGGTGGTGCAGGGGAGAAACAAGTGCTCTGCAAGCGAGGTACGCTCAGCGGGCTCTTCCCAAGGTGTGCTACCCCCCTGTCTGGAACCACGGGCCATTTCTGGAGCAAAGTCATATTGAAGTGCCCTGCAAATTCAGGGAGTCTGGGGAAACGTGGGAGCCCTTCGGCCCCGTGGGCCGGCGCTGGCAGACCCGTTCAGCGCCACCGGTGTTAATTCACGCTGCAGACGACGACAGCGATGACTTTGGGATCCTTGTGAAGCAGCTATTTATTATTGTGCTAGATTTAGACCACGGATTTAGATATTGATTGAGTCTGAGCCTCCAAGCAAAGACTGCTAATTAGCACACGCAACAAACAGCCAGCTTTTAATTAAATACAGCTTAGCGAGAAGGACCTGCTAGAGACAACTCTCCTTGTACCAGAGAGATGCGTGCAGGAGAATTTCGGAGCAGGACTAAGTCTGAAAGGTTGCCCCAGGACGGGGGTCCCGCAGCGGGAGGGCTCAGCCCGGGACAGGGCAGTGGGTGGGTGGGTGGGCAGCTGCTCCCCTCCTCAGGTGCGGCCCCGAGCCAGGCACCCGCACCGCCGGGGCTGAGCCACGGGGCTCCCGCTGCCTGCACCCCTGCCTCCCCTGCCCACACCCCCTCCTTCGCTAGCCCCAGCCCTTTCTTGCCATTGCAAATAACCAAACAAGCAGCACAGAGAAGAGAATAATATTAATATTAAAAAAGCATTTACAGTTTTAATCAAGCTTTGGGGGGAAAAGACAGCTTAACACGGCACTTTACACAGTTGATAAAATGTTTGACATTTACTGGTGCCTGTAATGAATCTTGTCTCAATTTTCCCTTTTAAAATGCCACTCCAGATACTCTATCTATCTGTAGGGTTTAAAAAGCACTTATCCAACAAAGTGTTATCACGACTGAGAATATTAAACGGTGGCTCGGCGGAGCCCCGCCAGCTGCAGGGTTTGCTGGCACCCGAGCGAGCACTGCGGGGGGTTTGGAGCGGGAGGGGAGAGCCGGGGCGTCTGCAGCACAGCCCAGCCACACCACACCGTTTTCCCACTGGTTTCCTAATACCCGAGTGGGGAGTCCCCGAGTTCCCAACTTACTCTGCTCAGTTTGCTGCCACGACACAACTCCCAGCTCTCCCTGTGCCCCCTGGGTCCCCCTCACGCTCGTCACCTGGCCACGCACGCCCTCCGTTCCTCTCACAGAAGGCAGCCTTGGGGTGTCTGCTCAGCCGTCAGCGACGCAGTAACCAAAAGGAGACGCCAGCCCCAGGAAACAGCACGTTTTCCTCTGCTGCGACCGTCCCCATCCTCCCCGTGTGCTTTGGGCAGCCACGAAATCCCCGAGCACGGCCCTGGCAGCAGAGTTGGCGTCAGCCTTCGAGTTCTGCCCTTTGTGACGGACTGGAAAAACACACCCCACCTTGGGATCGTGGCCTTGCTCTGCGGCAAACCCTCCTCCGGGTGCTGCAGTGCTGTTCTGGTCTTATTCTGTCGTGCCTTTCTCTTCTCTTACATTTATGTTTTGGCAAAGGAAGCGGCAGGGATGTGGGACTGACTCACCCAGCACCTGCAAACCCTTGTACCACCTCCCTGGAGCCCCACGAGCCTTGCAGGGAGATTGGGAGCCGAGCGGCCGTGGTGCCAGCGCAGTGTGGTGGCCATGGAAGGCTTCGCATCTCGGTCATCGACCAGCACCGAGATCCTGGGATAAAGCAAGCCCAAAGGTTTTGGAGGAGGAGGCTGGAAGTTGACTTTGTCCCATGAGAAGAGAGGAGAAGAGCTGCCATGGCGGCTCCTGCCCGCCCGGCTGCCCAGCTCTGCCCACAGGCAGGACGGAGCGCGGCGGCACGGGCTTCGGGTTTTATCAGCAACCGGCAGTTGTCTTGTGTAAACACAGCTGACGCTCCGTGGCTAGCGAACGGGCTCGTGTCTGAGGAGCGTTTCTGCTCCTCGCTGGAAGGACGCCGCGGAGGGGACTATCAGCAGCAAACACGCAGGCAGGCGCTGCCGGGCTGCGCGGCTCCGTCCCGGGCTTCCCTTTGAACTGGCACTCCAACGTCTTTCTCTTCACCCTTTTTTTTTCAGAGGGAGGAAATGAATTATTCTATGAAAGTTAGTGCCTCTCTCAGGAGCCTGGTATAGGAAATTAGGTTTTAATAGCTTTGAAATTGAGGTTCTTTGGGTCAACAGGAGAAGGTTCTGCCAGTGAAATGACAGACCCATAAAGGGAGAAAAAGCAAATATTTTGTTACTCATCAGAGAGTCACAGTCCAAAGATAGCAGGCAGTGGCTTAAAATACTGCTGTGCTCTTCAGGCTACTGTAATGTTTAGTCATAAGCTCCGTTTTTCTGTTGTTGTCTCTCTCTCTATATATAATAGCTTTGGGAACGGAGCACTTGGCTTTCTGTCCTCGGACGTGCCTGGGAATTCCTCAAGTGACCGCTGGAGCTGGAAGGTTTGCTCTGAAATAAAAGCACTCGGCAGACTGGTTCACAGCCGCTGCTCCCTGGCGCTCCGTGCCCACGAACTGGGGTCCCCGCCGACACCTCGTCAGACGGAGGGGACACCGGCAGCGAGCGCAGGAGCGGACCACGGCTTGCGTCACTCGGTGCCGAGTCTCTCCGGCATTTCTGCTGCGAGCAGCCCGCTAAAAGCCAAGTCGATGGAACGGAAGCATCCTGCCTGTATGAGAACAGGTAATTATGAGTGAGTTATTTGAAGGGGAAAAATGCAACGAGACAAAGAGCAATGCACTTCAAATGGAAAAACACAAACATGCTACAGACAATGCCCTCATTACCTGAGAGTCGGAGCTTGAACCCCCTTTTGCTAATTAAAACCACATCAAAATCAATTCAAAGAAAACCAGGAGACCTCTCAATGCCTTTTCCCATGCAGGAGAGCCGGGGCTGCCCCGCAGGGACACGCACCGCTCCGGGCTGGTGCAGAGCAAAGCTGCTAACGCAGCCAGCAGAGAAATTGCTTCAGCTCATGCGGGATGGAAAACTTTCAGAGAACTTCTGCCAAGGAGCACCTACATTACTTGGCTCATTATTAAAGGGATGAATGGATTATAATCATTCCTAATTTCATATTCAGAGATCATTACCATCCCTAAGAAGGGCAGACAGGGAGCCCTTGAGATCCTGCAAGTTACTTTAAATATTCATAGGGCTGAGAGCAATTTCTCGTGGGCTGGACAGCTGTGATGGGGCAGCGTCCCCCCACCATGGAAGCTGCTCCCCAGAGAAGCGTCCCGGGCCCGGGGGACACGGGGCTGGTGGGTGCCGAGCCAGGCAGCAGGGGGTCGAATTGAGCCACAGCTCGGGCTGACCAAGGCGCTGATCTCGCCTGTTGAGCACTGAGAAGCACAAGTGGGACCTGAACAACGGGAAGGGCTGAGCACTTGTTCATCTCGCAAAGGGGACAAAGATGTGGCACTGGCGGTCCGTGGGACGCAATGGGGTGAGCCTGGGGCGAGGGGAAGCCCCATGGCCTGGCACTGCTTCAGTCCAGCCAGCAAAGCCCCCCGGTCTGTGCAGAACAGCTCCGTGCTCCACCGCCCCCTGCCCCGCTTTCTTCTCTGATCACCAGCACCACCAGCCTCCTCAAGAGCCATCCAACGCTCCACCGCTGACCTGGGCCCACCTGCCAAAAACCCTGGCATTTTAAATCCTCCGTTTGGAGGGCAAGAGCTCCAGCTACCGGATCGGTCAACGGGCATGGACCTCCCCCCTCCCCAGGCAGGGACCCCCTCTTGGGGAGAATTGCGATGGCCGGTTATCGTGCTAGAGTATTGATCTACGCTCGCTTGTTGCCGTGCTTACTTAACCTGTGATGGCTTATTGCAGTGCTTACTTAATCTACACTCGCTTATTACACTGCTTACTTAATCCATGCTCACTTACTACACTGCTTACTTAATCCACGCGTGCTTACTGCAGGGCTAACTTGCTATAGCGTATGTATAATTAATGGTAGTCAACAGAGATATACGTTGATATTTTGGGATGACATTTAGATCTGTGTGAGACAGCACATTTATCAAGGGCAATTCTGAACTTGTTACATCTGTCACCTTAATAAATTACCTATTTTTGCAACTTTGCAAAACTGTTTCAGTGAAAGTCCCTGCGAGGGCTCCGACAGGCAAACGCTGACTCTAGTATGGGGCTTGTGAAAGTGTCTCGGTGAAAGTCCTTTGAGGGTTCTGGGGCAAGATTAATAACAAAAGAAAAAGGAGCCTGGAAGTTACACACCAACACTACATATTCCTTTAGACATAAACCATCAGCCAGGTCTGGGACTAACGAAATCACCTCCGCCAGCCTGCTAAGGGCTGCAGGAGCTGTCACCTCCAACAAGCTCCTGGGGAAAGCCGCAGGCTGAGTTTTTCTATAGGCCTTTTATTCCTGAGTGGCAACAGGTCGTCCCTCCTACACCCCACGACGAGGCTGGAAATGCTCCCCAGGGAGGAGAACGGACGCGCTCGGCTTGCTGCTCGCAGCGTGCCGGGACTCGCTGGGCAGCCACGGCCCCGCGCGGGCACCACACGCAGGCAGCCCGGCCCCTCGTGCTAGCAGGAGGCTTCAGCAAAGGCTCTCTGCTGGGTCTTTGCTCAGCCTTTCTGTGGGAAGAAATCAGGCTCAGATACTCCCACCGTTGTGTCAGCAGCAGCAGAAGCAATCTCATAATTACCTAAGCCAGGAGTTGCTTTTTTTTTCCCCTCTTAATATCCATTGGCATGGGAACTGAAGGAACATAAACACTTGCTAAGGAGATTTATAACATGAAAAGACTTGGAAATACGCTGTTGGTGCAAAACCCAAATGCCTAAAACCCGAAGCTCTTCCCCGAATCTATCTCAGCCCCCCCCCCCCCCCAGCCGTACAGCAGCAGTGGGGGGCAGGCAGCCGGTCAGCGGCTCGGGCTGGGTCCAGGCTGGCAGCTGCCTGCATTCACGCCAAAACCAATTTGCTCCACCGCCTCCTCCCACGCCTGATAAATCAGTGTGTGGTATTAGCAGCCCCATCGTTCCCCCACCCCAAGGTTTTACCGCGGTGCTAAATCGCTGACCCGTGCAGCGACCCCCGCAGCAGGATCACGGCTGCTCCCGTGGGATGGTGCGCTGAGCGGGGCCCTGGGACACGGCGAGAGCCGCTCTCCTCCGGCCGTGGGCGAAAGCGCGTGAATGAGCGCGACTGGGAACCGGTGATTTACACCCTGAATTACGCCTACCACGCACGCTTCCCTAACGTATAGAAATGTCACATTGCTCTAAGTATTGTGCCGAACGTCTGTCCTCCAATCAATGCCCAATTTCCTTCCAAGGATAAAGCTGTACATTATTTTTGGCTGACCAAATCAGCTCAGGGCACTCTAATTTTTCCCCGTGCACTCAGAGGACAAATGCTTCACTGCGATTGCCTCAGAGCAATGACAGAACAAGCACATTTCTAATGGCTGGCATAGCACGTACAAAATATATTAAATGTATTAACTTTGGCACTTGCCGGGTCTCGGGAGAAGCTCTCGGAGCTGCTCATGTGCTTTGCCTCCGCTCCCCCAGCTCCTTTCTGCTCTCCTCTTCTGCCTGGAAAATTCCCTGTCCCCGAAACTGCGGCTGGCTGGAGGTCACCGACATTTGCCAGCAGCTCGTCTCTGTGCCCCACTGGGAGCTGCCCTGACACGCTGGGCGAGCGGGCGAGGCCGGTGAGGCTCGCAGATGGTGCTCGGCCATCCCGGTGCCGCAGAGCAGCTGAGCGGTGCCGGCAGCGCCGGGGCTGGGAGATGCTCACCGCTCCCGGGGGCTCGCACGACCCCGGAGCCAACGCACGAGCAGAGCAGGAGCACGGGAACGTGTCCAGGACAACAGGACCAAATGCTCTGTTGGCTCAGTGACACCCGTATTCGTCGTGTCCAGATGCTTAAAGCCTGGCTGGGATTCGCTTCAGGCTGGACTGCTGGGAAGGAGGCTCTCGGAGGAGGGAGGCTCTCGGAGGAGGGAGGCTCTTGGAGGAGAAAGGCTCTCGGAGGAGGGAGGCTCTCGGGGGAGGGAGGCAGGTGGGAAGTCACCTTCTCGCCCCCGTGCCAGGGAGAACCGGCCAGCTGCCCCGTGGCAGAGCTGGCGGAGGAGCAGGAGCACCCGCAGCTGCCTGGCAGGGGCTTTCCCACCACCCTGCCTGCCCTGGCACAGCCCGGCTGGCACCGGGGCCGGCGCTGGCCTGTGCAGCAGGGTGCAAACCCACCAGCTCCTGCACGGGGAGCGATTCCCAGCGCTGGCTCTCCGGCCACACGCTGCCCAGGATTTTATTACGTTTACAATAAAGAGATATGCTGCAAGATAACAGCCTGAGCGGCACCTGCCACATGGGCTGCTGCTGCTGCGAGGATGGGAAAATTGCCCTTTGTTCTTCAAAAATAAATCTGAGGGATAGCCCTTCATAAGCAGGCAGCGTTCTCTGGGGGCTGCCAAGGACTTCACAGGCATCACCATGAATAACAGTTTATCTACAGAGTTTCATTCAAAAGGAAGCCTCAGACATGGCCTAAAATTATGGGGATGCTGTGAAAATGGCTTTATAAACTATTGCTTTTTCCTCTATGAGCAGCAGCAAAGTACAGGCCAGACAAAAGCCAGCCGAGACTCTAAATGTAATAAATAAGTCAGTGGAGCTGATAAAAATAAAGGATGAAATATAATTCAGCCATTCAGTGACAGATCCCATCTTAGCTGTGATATAGGGTCTGTTGAAACTGTCATTGCTTCAGGAAATTAAAGAATGAGCCCATTAGTAAGGATATTTAAAGATGTTCATATTAAGATTATGACTTCCCAGACTCAGCTCGTGCAGGGAACACGCTCTATTCAAAAGTCATTTTTCACAATCCCTTTCCAGCCCTGCTCTGAAACCCCCAAAAGTGCTACGGGCCACCAGGACACGGAGCTGGGGGGCGCAGGCAACGCGCCCAGGGGCGGCTGGGTGGGGATGGGGAATGCAGCACCCAGCTCAAGTTGGGGGCAATGGGAGAATAACTGGCCTAAGCCTACAGAGAAAGTGCCCGTGGGCAACTGGTCCTGGGAGGGGAACCTAATTGCTGCCACGGGCGATTCCTCAGCGCCGCTTCACCGGGGCCAACGACACAAGCAGCTTGCACGCACAAGCCCCTTGCACACTCCCTGGGCTCTTGGGAGCCGGGAGCAATTGCTGCCACTTGCTTCCACTTGCGGCTACCAAGCAAACACCGTTGCTGGCAACAACGGAGCAAAGCGCAGAATAAAAGCAAACAACCGGCTCCGACGCGCACGGGGAACGGGAGCTGCAGCTGGAAAGGTTACAGGGAGCGCCCGGAGCCTGGGCAGGGGTGGTGCACACCCGTGCCCGAAGGACGAGGGGATGTTGGTTAAAAAAAAAAAACAGTGGTAAAAAAAGGTGAAGATCTCTGGTCCCGGTATGTTGAAAAACTGATGGATAATTGTAATTAGCTTTCAGAATTTTTAATTATAGAAGGGGTATAAATAATCACAAAGCGCAGCTTCACTAATGAGAGTCCTTGTGCTAAGAAACACAGGGATGCATTTGTTAGGGAGACTTTGAAAGCTCTGCTGTTAATTAGGTGTCTCACCGCCAGCAGGGTTTCAGGAGAAGGAGAAACATGTATACATTGAAATCAGGCTCATTGTGCGAGGTATCCAACATCAATTATGGGATAGCAGGGTGCTAAAATGAACGCACTTTGTAATTAGCAAGTGGATCTGAAAGGCAAAGAAGAGCCTTTGCTTCCTCTTCAGGAGCCTGTCAGAGGTATTTAATGTCGGCCGGGCCCAGGGGAGGAGGAGAGCTGACCTGCCTTCCACGGGCGCTGGGGAGCTCCCACGGCGTCCCTGGGTGGGCTCCGTCAGGCGGGCTGGGATGGAGCAGGGCTTCAGCAGAGCATCAGGGCTGGGGCTCTGCGGCCCCCACCCACTGCTTTTATGGGTGGGGAAGCAGAGGGGGTGGGGGAAGGCTTGATTAGTTTAATAAAGTGTGTAGGAAGGGGGACTGGGTTGCATTTCCCCACCCACCAAACCCAACCGGGGCAGCTGGGGGGCTGCTGGCCCCGCTCTGGCCGTACCTGTGGGGGCTGGAGGGAGGTCCAGCCTCCCCGCGTCCTCCATGGGCATAGCTGTTGTAGACCAGGAAGAAATAAAACAGTAGCTAAAGAGAGCGGGCAAGGATGTTTTCTCCCCCTGTGTCTTTTCTGGGACCAGCTCTAGCCTGGAGATGTCATGGGTTTGCCCGTGCCAGGCACGTGGCGCTGGCAGCGCCGGGAGGGACGGGGCAAACGCGGGTACGGGTAAAGCCGCGCGGCCTCGCCCCTGCCTCTCGCTGGGGCTGGGCTGCTGCTCGCACCGGGGCAGCCCTTGCTGGAGCTGCGGGCAGGAGCCGAGCAGCTCCGTGCCTCGGCTGGCGGTCGGCTTGTGCATCTCCCCGCTGGTTATAAACGAAGAGGGAAGGAGACGGCAAAGACCCGGGAGATACTTTTGAAAGCGCGTGTCTGCCTGTTTTCAGTGCCCGGCGCGGGGTCCCCCCTGCCAGCCCTCTTCTCCGGCCACCGTCAGGCTCCAAAACCAGCGGTGAGCCCAGGCCCCCGCCTAGACCCATGAGTCTGGCTTCCACCGTCCTTCCTTCCATGTTCTTTTTTGACTCCAAATTTCAAGCCTTGCCACAGGAGTTTGTGCAAGTAATTATGTTTAGCTGGTATTTGGCTACATCTAATGAAGCGGTGATAAACAGCTCAGCGTTTTCTTCCCTGATGACTAATGAATATTAATTTGGCTGTCAAAAAAGAACCTCTGCTCATTGCAAAAGATTAAAATCCTGTGCTAAAACTTGTGGAGGGGACAGGATTTCACCAGAAAGGACGGCGTTTTGGGAAAGCCTGCGTCTCCTGCACAGGGGAGAGCGGACGCACCTACGCGCAATCCCGGCACGTGCCAGCACGACATCTCGCAGGAACTGGGCTGAGGTTTTGCACAGTTAAGGAACAAGCAGACACTGCTCAGTCCGTACGGTTTTTTTTTTTGGCAGAAACGAGGCTGAGCACAAGCTGCGAAGACAGTCCGGGCACTGCGTGTCCCACGTCGCAGGCAGCAGCGTCTCCAGCGACCCCCCTCCAGACAGCGACTGCCTTCTGCAGGAAAACGGCTCCAAAGTCTTCTACAGGTTCCCCTCCTTCACACCAACAATCCCACTGAACCTGCTGTGCGTCCCTACGGCTCCCAGCGAGACGAAGACAACCCGTTACGCTGCATCCTACGGGCAATTCCTTACTTTTAGTTACTTTGCTTATTGCTTGATAGCTTTTTTTTTTTTCATTTTATCACTTCATGACTTAGTTTTGCTCACTTTGCCGTGTGCCGTAGCCGTGGTTGCCCGGCAGCGGCTTTGCTGTTCAGCTTCCCAGCACCCAGGTGGGAGGAAGGGGCAACTCTATCACGGCTGAGCCTTTCGGGAGGATTGTGGCCCGTTCAGGAAATGCCAGGACTTTCATTTTTCAGACAGGCTATTGCTAGCGAAGGAGGTGTGGGCCAGAAAGGCAGCCCTGTTTTCAGCAAGAGGCTGAGTAGACCTGTACCTCTGGTTTTACATATGGTACATTTATGCATGGCCTAGGCATTAAAATGTAAATCGCCACCGACCATCTGCTGCACCTATTGCCAGGCAGAATTTACAGCAGCATAACAATGACAAATTGTACGGAGAAATAAGAAAAGATTCCTAATACGTGTTAGGGAAGATTTTGGCAGTTACCTGCGTTCAGCTGGACCCTTTTTTCCTGGCTGTAAATGGTTTCCCTGCGCTCAGACTGGCTGCAGCTGGGATTCACATCTGTGGCACCTGGGAAGAAAACATCAGAGCAGCCAGTGCTGGAAAAACAACCCCTCAGCGTCCCGAGCCTTCCCTGCAGCGAGAAGAAGCCCTGATGTGTGGTAGCAGAGAGCGAATTTTTGTGCATCGATAGGCAGAACTGATGTCTCAGGGAAACTCGTACGTAGCTGGAAGGTGGAAAACTGTTTCAGAGGCTAAACGTTCACCACGCCGGAGAGCAAGCTGCACCAAAGGAGCTTCTCTGCCTTGAGAATAAGCCTGCTCGGAATGCTTTCCCATGTTCAGTCTGGCTATCAAGCACAACGGCAAGGCAGAGGCTGGGTGAGGAGTCGCTGGATTTTTGTTGGGAAGGGGAGAAAATGTTCCTGGGGCCGGGAAGCCTTCAGCACCCACCGATCACGGAGCGGCTGATTCGTACGAACACTCTTACCCGCGACGGTCACACCTGCCGCAGCCATTCCATTACCGCTCAGGAATGATCACACCCACCGCACGGCTCGTTATGCTCCATAAAAATTTAATGGCAAATGAAATGTGCTGTTGTGGGTAAATCGATATTGTTATTCTCTTTTGGCAAACTATGAAAAACGTTGTTTTCATAATGAAAGCCATCATGGCAATGTACAGCCATTGGGTAGAGGAGAAGGAAACCAGGGGATGGGAAGGGGTACGTGACCTCCCATCGTGGTCATGTCCCTCTCCCGGTGTTGGCTGGGTTTGTCCCCCCACCCAGACGCCACCCCACGAGGGCTCCCAGCCCCTCCACTTCTTCAGAAAGGGGCAGAGAGGCTTTGCTCCACCCGCCAAAGCCTTCGCTCTCCGGGCTGCAGTGTCACCTCTCCGTTTCCCTGCCGTGCCGACCCCCAGCCTCGCCTCCATCGCTGCCTTCGGCTGCCTCTGCACCCGGGAGGTTGGAGGATGGGGGACCATCGCTTTTTTTCTCCCGGCTACCACGTTTATGTTGCCGGTCTGAACGACCGAGTGAGCGCACAGCGCAAACACAACTGGGCACCATCTATTTCAGGAGGGAAATGATCCCAGAGTTCTGGCTCCGTACCCAGGCGGGAAGAGGTACAAGCAGTGGCCGTCCCTGTTCCTTCACCTCCTTTCTTGGACCTGTTCAAATTACCAAGGCGACGTTTCGCTTCACGATCCACAGTTTTGCATCTGAGCTCCTCTTAGGGTTTTCTCGTCAGGCAGCTGCTGGCGGGTGAGGAAGATGCGAGCCAAGGCACAGCCGACAGCGTCGCCGCGCCCACAACACTGGCAGCCCGCTCGAGCGGCGGCTATGGAAGGGCTGGTACTCGGGGCATGGCACAGGAGCCACGGAGCCGCTCCCACGGCCGCGTTCCCATGGCCAGGCAGGAGAAGCTCGAGCTGTTCGTAATGAGCCCAAACGCGCCGCGGCTTCAGCAGCTGCACCAGCCACACGCTGCGCTCTAAAAATACTGGCGTGTGGCTCTCCCTTTCTGGCACTTTCTCCTTGTGTTTTTGAGTGAAACATCAAAGCCTGGCCTTGGAGGAAGATCTGAGCTCTTCGCCTTTACGGGCGTCTATTAATCTGCCACTTGACGGTCATTTTCAGCAGCAGGAGGAAACGTTGTGCTGGCGGTGCTGCCACCGCGGGAACCCCGGGGCCAGGAATGACATCGCGCTCCAGCGTCCCGTGGGATGCTCCTGCTGCTGTCCCCATCCCCGCCGGCAGGCCCTGGTGTTGGGGGGGGGGGGGGCTCGGGAGGCTCACCCCAGCTCACCCCAGCTCCCCGCAGCTCGCCACTCAGCACAGCCCCTGATCTGCAGGGCTCCGTGCTGCTCCGTGCTGCTCGGAGCGACGTCTCGGTGCCGGCATCACGTTAATCTGTTTCTAACTTTACCCAGCACGTGGGCTGCAGCGCAACGCCGCTCGCACATGATGTGAGGGGAAATGTGCGGCTCCTCCCAGGGAGGGGGCGGGCGTGAAAATGAGTCTGCGCGGGTGGGCGAGGGGAAGCGAGACCCAGGCGGTCGCTGCGGGGCACCCGGCCGTGCCCGTGTCGGGGCGCGCTGGGGGGGTAATTGCCAAGCTGGCTCCTTCCAGCCTGCTGCCGGCTGGCGCCCCTCTCCCGAGGAGGGAACCGTCTCATTCCCGGCAGTTGCTCTCAGCAGGTTTGCGTTGAGTTTCTCGATGATGGTCTGAGGCACCGGCGCCCTGTGTCCACGGCTGCGCCAGCGGCTGAGGAAGCAGCCCCAGTGCGACGGGGGAACGAGTCCATCTCAGGGGGCGCAGAGGGACAGGAGATGCCTGGGGTAATGCGGGGGCTCCCAGAACCCGGCGGCAGCCTCACGGAGCCCATCGTCCCCTCTTGTCCTTACGCAGCTCAGAGACAGCAGGCACTAAGACAAGCGAAAGCACCGACAAGTACAGCTGCTGACTGGCTTGAAATACTTCAACACGCTGAAACGTTTGCCCATATTATTGAACTTGGTTCTCTGCAGCCCACCAAGCTTCAGCACTTCCAACCTGCTTTTCTCTCCAGAGCCTGGCTGCGAAAGGGATGCGTGTGGCTGCTCTTCTTCCGCTTACGGTTACGACCGAGTATTCCTTCGAACAAAAACGAGGGGGAGAAAGAGAGGGAGTTCTTGCCTATGCAAATACAATGTGCATTCAGATTCAAATAAAATTACAGCGAATAGAATCTGCAGCATTGGAGATAAAAATGGTAATGAGTTTTAATAGCTCACTTTGATTTCCTCTACTGAAATCGACTCCAGGAGGCTGATATTGTGTCGGGGAGATGTTAGATCCCTGGTCACACATCAGGCAGCTGTACAGCTTCCAGGGGGCGAGGGAGAGGGAACGGCACGCTGCTGCTGCTGCCGCCGCCGCTGCTGCCGCCGCCGCTGCTGCCACCGCCGCTGCTGCCACCACCGCTGCTGCCACCACCGCTGCTAAGCATCGCGGCCGTGCGGCGAGCAGAGAGCAGCGAGAGGCGGCCATTACAGCAGCCATGCAGTTAGACCAGCTATTGACCGTTAATATACTCGTAATCAATAACCTGGGCAAAGCTCAGAGCTGGATAGATGTTGCAGGGGTGTGAGGTATCCATAAAATTGTCATCTGAGTGTGCGGGGAGGGTGAGCTCCTCCGCTGCTGCTGAGCTGGACGGGGGTGTCATTGGCCGGAGGAAGGCAGGAGCTGAGCGACACAGTATTTCATTTCTGCAGTGCCCGTGTGACGGCCAGACACACACCCCTACGCGTCGCTCCAGCGCTGGCCTGCGCCTCTCACCGGGGACCTGCGTTCCAGCTGATGGTGCGCGTACGCTGGTCATCGCAGCAGGAATCCAGGTTTGCCGCCTTCTGTTCCCTGAGAGAAAAGTGTGACTGCACTTACTACTGACACCATCGGCAGCCGATAAATTAACGGTGTCACTCCAGCCTCGTGTGATCAGCCACAAGCACGGGAGGAATTACAGAGTCAGGAATGAGTTGCCCCACGGGTGCAAAGCACCCCAAGCTCTGGCCTCAGCGAAACGGCCGGCACCTCACTCTGAAGCAGAATCAACCCATTTCCACAAGGAGCTGGCGGCTGCGCAGGCAAGCCTTGCTCGAGGAAAGTGAAGTTGCCTTCTGCGGTGGGGCCGCTGCTGCCGGGAGTGCGGGGGCCAGGCTCTGGATGGGCCCGTGTGCCCTGACGTGGTCCGTGTGCTCGCGAGGAGCCATCTGGGTCAAATAGCAGGAGGAAATCTCAAAATCGTCCTTTTTTTTTTTTTTTTTTTTTTTTTTTTCACTCTGAGAGCTCAAGGGCGAAATTTGAACATCAGAGGCAGGGAGATGTATTCCTGGGCTGATTTGTGAACATCTTGTTGAGACGTCTAGGATCAGATCTGAAAATATTTTAGCGATGCAGAGAGTGATTCAGAGAGTCATCTGGGTTATCCACCCCTCGCTGAGGATGTGATTGAAATGTTTGTGGCTGAATATCATCCGGGAAGAGCAGAGCAGTCATACCCGGCGTATAAACTGTCATGTTTATATCCCAGGATCTCCTCAGCCTCGTAGCAAGGCTGAGAGGAGCATTCATCATTTTCACACCCGCTCCTCGGGTTGCTGCGGGGCTTCCTCACTCAGCACCGCTCCCGGCTTGAACCCGACTGCACCAGGCGGGTTGGCCAGAGCCCTTTCCCCACCCTCACCTGCAGCAGGTCGGGCCGGGAGGGACGAGATGCTCGTGGGGAATGCCAGGGATATCCCGTGGCTCGGGAAAAGCTGCCCCCTCATTTTTCGACACCAGAAATCGCAAGCCCGCGAGGTCAGCTTCTCGAGCCCATGGCTCAGCCCGGGGGCTGCGGCAGCAACCCAGGGACCGAGGGGCCGTCGGGGTGGGTGGCTGCCCCCGGCTCCTGCCCCCGGGTCCCTCCGCTGTGCTCAGCATCCCGGCCGCCTGGCAGCGAGCTCAGCAAAAGCGGGAGCAGCCTCCCCGGAGGTAGCTGCCAGCACCTTTGCGAGCGGGTGCTGTTTGCTCCCTGGCTGCTGGCGGGCTCTGATGAAAAAGCGCGTTGTTCCTTCCCTCCCTGGCTAGCCAGCTGCCCAAAGACAAATTGTCCTCCCTTGGGGTGCACATTATAAATGCTTAAGCAAATTAGCCATAAATAGAAAATGTAACATATGGGTCTGTAGATAATGTTTCATTATAAATTATCATATTCTCCAGGGAGATACGCCTCTTCCCTTCACACCAAAGACTTTGTGTTTCTTGTTCTGTGCAGATTTTGAGTTTTTCGTCTTTTTTTTTTTTTTTTTTTCAGTAAGTGTTTCTGACAACGATTGGACTCAGTAGTTGATTTCCTGGGTGCGGAAATCGGGATATGAAACTCACTTCTGCTGCAAATCCTCTCAGATTTAATACTCTCTCATTAAAAAAAAGTTAATACGGTTCTGATGAAAGGTGTCTGAGCGAAAGCCATGAAGATTAAACGTGGCTGTTTATGCACCCAACGCTTAGACCGAGGACAACAAGGCTTCTCCCCGCGCAGGCAGCCCTGCCTGCCGGACGGCCGCTCCCGCTCGCTCTGTGCCCAGCGCTGGCAGGACGTGGGACCGCGGTCCCAGTTCTCAGCCAGGTTTAAAGGAAGCACTTTCCAGATCAAGAACACCCATGAATTATTCCCTCTGTGTAGCTGATCTCTGAAGTTCCCTTCTGCTCCTGCTTGGGCAGAACTGTTCAAGAGGAATTTGCCCTGCGCAGAGACATCGCCTTGGACACCCATCCATCATCCCGATGCCCTTCAGCCACCATGGACCACGGCAAGCAGCACCGAGCACCTCCCTCCTCGCAAAAGTACTTGAAAAGTGTGTTATTATTCATCTAGCTACAGCATCCTTGGAGGAACAGACTCCCTAGACAGTCTGAAATTCATCTTGCACATCTTGAAAATTGACTGGTTTGGTGCTTTTTGTTTGTTTTACTTGTAATTCTGTAGGTTTGTTCCCACATTGATCCAGAAACAAGTTCTCCCTGGCTGCCTGGCAGGTCTCAGCTCGCTCCGGGAAGATGTTTCTCTTCTTGCAGAAAGCTCCCTGGGCTGGTGACTCGCTGGGGCTTCAATCCTCACACAGATGGCAGCAGAAAAGAGATTTTTTTTTTTCCGGAAAATTACTGTATATGTAAACACAGACTTTATAGGCCAAAGTCACAGTGTAACAAGCCATTTTCTACTACACATCTATAGGTGTGTATGGAGGTATGTCTCCATATAAAAGAAATTGAACTAATTTGAACCACTTCAATTGAGATTACTACAGACGGAAAGATTTACCTGCTGTAATTGGAAAAATCTTGGCACTTGCACCCTGAAGCTAATTGATGTCATCAAAGCACGGAACGAGTCCTGATCGTGGTAGTTAGAGTCCCACCTGGCGCCTCTGCCTCTCAGTAATAAGCACCGACTTAAGGGAAAGAAAGTGTATAAAGCAACATCTGCTGCAACGCAAATATTTGGGAGGATTGTGGCAGCTCGTACCGGAGATGCTTCCTGGCCCAGCCATGGGTGTAAAACCTCCGCTCGTGGCACCCTCCCGGGGCCGCCGGCGGGATGCGGAGCACCGGCAGCGCACGTGCCGAAGGGACGCCCGGCGAGCCGGCGGCGGCTCTGCAGCCCTTCCTGTGCGAGGCCGCCCCGCTGCAGCACCCCACGACGCGCCCGAAGGCTGGAAGTAGTTGGGTTGGTTTTTATCAAGTGCCCTTGAAGCGTCCGCTGGACCCGGGCGCAAGCGCGGGGGGGCCCGCCCAGCCGCAGCAGCCAGCCGTGCGGCAAAGCTGTTGCCTGCCAGGGTTCTAAAGCAGAGACCGGCTTATTTGTGAACGCTTTGGGAAAATAAAGTAAAAACAAAAGAGGCAAGCGAGCAGCCGAGAGACAGCAGAGCAGAGCTCCAGCCACCATAAGGCAAGTCCTTTCCAGAGCTCTGGGTGAGCCTGAGGACAAAGGGATGATCTCAGTCCTTCCCGGGACCAAAATAAACCGTGCAGGGAGGGATGCAGCCTGCAGGATGCTTTCCCTGTCGCCCCATCCCCAGCGCGAAGCAGCACGGAGCCTGCGGGGTGCTTCGCCCCGTCCTCGGCGTACGGCAGCGCTCCGTCAGGGCGGATTTGCAGCGGTTCCTCGGTGGCGCTGGGGGGTTTAGCAGATATCCCGTTATGCTGGGGGACAGGTGACTTAACTGGGTCAGCTGGCTTTGCTCAGGAAAGGCTTTAAACCTCCATGTTAGCCTCTTTAGCAAGCTCCCTGGCAAACTTCAAAAAACCAGAAAGGAGAAAAAATACTCAAATCTAGCTAGAATTCCATTCTCGGCGCAGCCTGGGGCGGATGTGCCCTTGCTGGTGGCATTGCCAGAGACAGGCTTTGGGGGCCGGGGGTCCCACCTCACTGCTCCGCAGGATGCTGGCATCCTGGTGCTGGGAATGGAGAGGACCCAGCACAGCCCGTCTCACCCTTCTGCTTCTCTGGCAGCTCCCAGGGGAGGCTGAAGGCGCCACTGGGAGCCCCGAGCTCAGGGCTGCCCCTGTCCAGGCTCACCCCTGTCCCTGGAGGCTTTCACACCGTAGTGGACTCTCAAAGGACCTCGGGGTCGTGGTGACAGCCGTGGGACCAGAGTCCCTGTGGAATTTACTTTGTGCACCCGAGCCGGCCGCAGGAAGGCTGCTGTGTTTCACAAGGCTCGGAGAAACTTTCTGCCCGAGGAAATATTTACCTTTCCTCTGCCGCAGCAAAGCGAGAGGTCGAGCAGAGCTGCCCCTTCCGCATCCCTGGCTGAGAGATGAGCATTAGGCAAATCAGCTTAGTCATTTAAAATAAATAACAACCCAAACTTATCCCTGCCAGTCGCGGAGCTTTGCCTTATTGTTCCAGTCAAAAAATAATTATCGCCCTGAGGCCTTGGGGATTAAAAAAAAAAGGGGGGGGGAAGGAACAGAAGAGGCAGCAGGAGGAAGAGCTGCAGCACCGAGTTCCCTTGGCAGCACCGATGCAGTTTGCCTTCAGGCACAGGGAAAGGATGCGCTACTGAGGGAGGGAGTCACCACGTACCCGGCTGCTTCAGTACCCTCCTTCGCTCCTCGCCAACCTGTGGCTTTTATAGCCTTGTACTTGCACTTTTTTTTAAAAAAAAAATAAAAGATCTGTGGCTAATTTTCCACGCTGCGGCACGACGCGCTCCGTGCAACACGACGAACACGATGCGGAGCAGCACAAGCCATCGCCAGCAAACCCTCCCAACCAGATAGCTCCAGAGCCCTAGTCCCGAGGGGAATGAGGGAGGGAGGCAAGCCTCTCCGGACATCGCAGCTCTCCTCTGGAGGCTGTGAGGGCTCCGGGCGGGCGGCGATCCCCTTCGCACACAGGGTTTCATCTGGGCAGAAAAAAGAAGTAAATCCGTCCGCTCCACGTGCCGGCGATGAATTATTCATCCCCTCCCAGCCAGCATTTTACAGCGGAGGGCTGCCTTAATATTAAGCAGACAGTGGGGAGGCGGCAGGGACGCGGGTCCCCTCGCACTGCCTTGGGTGCCCAAGCACGGCACCGCGTCTGCGGCGCTAACGAGCTGCCCCGGTGTCAGCGCTGGGCTCAGCCGGGAGCGGAGCGGGCGCGTACCCTGCACGTCTACGCAGAGCAAACACAGATTATGCCGCTTCTTCAGGCCTTTCATTTCACACATCATTTTTTCTATATAAGTATAGGTTTACACGAGAGGTAATTATCATCCTTTCAAAGCTCTTAGTGCAGAGTGAAATGAGACGGAGTATTACATTTGTAATATAATCATAAATAAAAAAGGCCGTAATAACCCCCAATTAGCACATTAAAATATGTCGAGGACTTGTCTTATCACTCCGGTGTAAACAAGACCTCCAGGCACACCTTACAGTGCCGAGACAGCACCGGTGCTCCCCCTTCCAGAGCCAAGTTACGCAACCCCCTTAAACCCAGCTATTAGTCGGAGTCAGACATGGTTTTTTCATGAGGATGAATTAATCATGGGCGGTTCTGTTCCCTCTGCCGAAACATCTGGTGCCAGGCAGCGAAGAGAGGGGCCGGAGGCGCAGCCCAGCCTCCTCTCCCCGGGCTGCGAGCGCGGCGGCGCCGCTCCCGTCGGCAGGCTGCGGGGAAGCAAGGGGGCACGAAGCAAAGGGGCGGCGTGAAGATGAAGGAAAAAAAGCCCAGGAGTCCGTCTTTGCTCTTCCAGTTGGGAGCTGAAAGGATCATCAGACGAACAGCGTCTTCTCCTAAGGCTTCGGAGCGGGCGATGGCAGAGGTGGGGGCCGGCGGAGGCTGCCCCCCGCCGCGGGGCAGTGCCCGATGGGTGCGCGTTGGCCGCTGAATGGGAGACACCAACTTCTCTGCGGGTTTCTGTGAGTATGCAGAAGGCAAACTGGCTTAGGCCTTTCCCAAAGCCGTGATTGCAATCCCCCAGGGAGACTCATTTTCAAATGATCTTGTTAGACATTGTTGGGAATTGATATATTTGCATAGCATGAATGTTAAAACTCAGAAAGAACTCAAATGCCAATTAGAACCACGGCGTTTTTTTCCCCCTAATTAATCAGTCATAAAAGAGCAGCTCCAGGTGTTTTTCCCTGACTAAACACCAGCAGAAGTCTATCGTTATTAATCTTGATGACCCAAGTGTCATCACCATATGCAGATTTTTTTCAAGGTGATGGAAGACTGGAAACAATTCAAGATGCAAGGCAGAAGCACAGCAGCCCGCTTGCTACGGATCATTCCCGGGGCCTGGGGACAGCCACTGGGATACCGCAGGCTCGAAACGCCGCCTCCCCAGCAGTTAGGGATGCCGACAGATGGGCACTAGCTCCTTCTCCTCAATTTAAAATTGTTCTGAAATTTTCTGTTAGTTCTAGTTTGGTTTTTTTTTTTTTTTTTCATTCTAGTCTGCAGAACAGGCCAGGAGAAAAGGCGATTGTTTTTTTCTCTTTTGACAGATCCGCGTTCTCCTGAGAAAAACAATGTCATCAATTTTACCAAAATCACACTTTGGGGTGCAAACCCCACCAGACTACCTGGCCAGGGACCCGCTTGCTGCTGTGATCGCAGCTGCAGCGTGTGGACGGGACTGGCCATCGCAGGGACCTAAACATCGTAATTTAGCGATCTAGGCAGATGCTACGGCCCCTCCGAGCACGCCAGCTACCCCTGGGACGTCACGCTCTGCATAAAATCAGCAACAAAACTTGGAATGTCTTTTCAGAAAACAGTGAGAAAGTGATGAGTCAAGCAAGACCAGGCCCATCTCTGAGCCAGAGCAAACGCACTTGCTGAGAAACATTCACGCTGATGTTCCGAGGCAAGAAATACCGCACTCGGGCGACGGGGGATGCCATCGGGAAGTAAAAGGCATTGCAAATAAAAATAAGATGTGCACTGCAGGCATGCGGATTGCAATATGTTAACGGAGAAAACACCCGTACCTGATGCGGAGGGGAGGATTTGTGCTGATTCGCGTTTTCCACGTCCCGGGAGCAGAGAGATTTGCGCAAGCGGCTTCGCCGCAGCCCGGCGTCGCTGGCAGGGCCACATGCTGCTGGTGCTTGGCTGGCGGGGCAGCCGGCCCCTGCCCATCCCCTCCGCAGGGAGAGGAGCCTTCGCCCCACTCACTCCGAGCACAAAGCCAGGGAGCATCGCGTCAGGCTCGTTATCTGGGTCACAAATGGAACATTTGACCATTTTTGTGTCCCTATCCTGAGCTGACTTTGCTTCCCTTGCAGCAAAGCAACAACCCGTTCGATGTCTCGGCAAACACTGCCAGCCCACATCTGCTCGTTGGTTTGGGCAGGACTGAGATCCCCCCTTTCTTGATGTCACCCCTTTTCCGTGCTGGGCTCCGAAGAGGAGCTCTGCTGCGGTTTCCCAGGGGCTCAGCCGCAGCAGGCACTGGTGACGGCGCAAAGGGTCTTCCTGGCACCTTCAAGAAGAGCGGGGCGTGCAGGACTCGTGAGCAGTGAAGCTCGGGAAGCGCCGCGCCGGTGGCACCAAAGCTTGGGAAAAGCCACGCCAGCGGGTACCAAAGGTGCATCTCAGCCTCGTGGCCACCCCGACCTGGCTGCATCCGGGAAGCCGCTGCTCTGCCACGAGCCCGCCGCCTCCAGCCGGTCGGCAGGCCATTGCCGAGTGCCCTGAGCCTCCCGGGAGGAAATCAATCGGCTTCGCGGTGATTCATCACCCCGCAGTGGCCACGGGTGCGGCGCTCCCCCGGGACAGGACAGGGCAGGGGCACAGCCCTCACCCGGCTTCCCACCCAGGAATAACGTGCGCACTGCGTCAGCTCTAATTAGCAGCACCCAATTTATGCACCCTGCTACAAATGATGATTAAAGAACAAAACCCCCAAACTAAATATATCTTCCCCGGGGAGAAGCGTGGCCAGCGTTTAAGCTGATAAGACAGAGAGAGAGGAAGAAGATGAAGAAGAAAACTGTCCTTCGACTTAAAAGGTAGTGTTTCAGATATGCAGATTTTTAACACACTTTTGAAATTCTCTAATAAAAATACTGTTAAATATTAATTATACTGCTATTTATAAATGTATACATAATTAATAGGAATAATTAATGTAGCAAGGATCGGTTAGGAACTTTCTTCTAAATATTTGAATAGCGAAACATAATTATGTTTTGATGTGAAAATGTCAGAAATATACTGAAGTGTTTTTACATTATTGAAATCAGGGAAACTTGCTGGGAAACACCAGCTCTGGGAAACAGGCCGTTTCACCTTACTCCACTTCACTTCCAGAGTTTTCGTGCACTCTGCTGCCTTAGTATGGCAAAAGCTGTAGAAAGCAACAGCTGTTGACACAACACGTATTCCATCATTATTTCAGACTACAAACATCATTATAACCCAGCTCAAGATTTCCCGAGCGCCGACGAGCTGTGAACCAAATTCCCTTTGGCCAAAGCCACCACCCCAGGCAGCTCCCTCCATCACCAAGAGGCCTCTGCTTAAGTCCTGAAACCCCCTTTTCTTCTTATAAACCAGGAGTAGCTTACACCAGCTCCCAGGACACAAGTGGTGCCCCCCGACGGGACGCGGCAGAGCTCGGACAAAGGCACCGCAGTGGCCGAGGACAGACCGCACACATCGCGGGAGATACTTGAAATACTTCGCCGCTCTGCCTCCTTTTGCTGAGCTTTCATGGGAACCAGACGCTGTTTGCTTCTGGAATCCGTGACCTCCGCCGCATTTGAAGCGAAGCGGCGGAGGCAGGGATGCAGACACACGCTCTGCCTAATGATCAGACTGAGGAGAAACGGGAGGGGTGAAGGGAAGCGCCCTGTTTGATGCCTGCTCTCAGGAAGGCTGCTGAGCAGGATTGCTTGGCCTCCCCCAAAATTTTGGGAATCTTTGGGCAGTCGCTGCCCCCGCTGCCCCGTGCCACATCCCCGAGCAAGACGAGGGGCGCAGCTGGCCGAGGCGCCTGTGCCAGCAGAATAACCGCCGCAGCCTCACTCTACAGCCTGGGGAGGTTTCAGCCCTCAAAGTGATGCGAATCACACGTTTTTCTTTCCCGGAGAAGGTAGTACATGCTTTTGCACTTAGTCAAAAGGCTTTTCTACCTTAAAAGTGAGATTTGCTCCAAGGGAACAATGAATCCCAAATAAGCTTTATTTCCAAATGGTCTTTTCTACCCGCTTGCTTTGTCCTGAAAAAAAATCCTGGTTGGTTCCGCTCCCTCGTTCTGCCTTTGCTGATGATTAAGTTGTTGTTCAGCGATTTCTGGGGGGGAGGGCGAGCCCCCTGGCAAGGCTCCTCCCGGGTCCCAGCCCTGGCAGGCAGGGCAGGAAAACCTCGCTGGGTGGCTGGATGCTGAGCTGCTCTGCTGCAGTGAAAGCGTTGTGACCTCCTGCGAGGGAAATGGCACCCGTGAAAGTGGGCTCCAGCTGGAGCCCGCACCCTTCAGAGGGAGTAACGCTGTCCCTGTGGCGGCACCGGCTCCCCGTCGCTGGCTGGGGGCTCCCGCGCTGGCAGCGGCAGCCAGAGACCCCCTCGCCGCAGGGCTGGGTCGGAGGACCGCGCCGCACGCAGCCGCACATCACCCTCGCGGCACGCGGCAGTCACGCGTGCGGGAGCTCTTCCAGTCTGTTCACATTGCGGAGCCTCGGTGTTATACAACCTTATCAGCCTGGCACTGATAGAAGGTGGCGTAAAACACAAGGAATTTAGTAGAGCATGTGAAAAACATGTTACAAAATCATAAATTTTACCATAATGCGATCCTTATGCAGATCTCAGCAAGAAGCTGGGCCTGATCAACCATCAGTCATTGTGAAAAATGAAACTTTCCAAAACTTTTGCACATTAAAGAGAGGTTTGCAGTCTGGTTTCCCCATTTGCTTGCTTTTTAAATGCATAACATGACTGATTATGTCCAAAACGGAACGCTTTAAAGGTCTCCTAACATTCTGGACGATTCATGGCACAGCTTCCCCATGTTTTTTGAAGAGGAAAGTACATTTATTTATTGCACTTTAAGTGAAAGATAGTCAAGATGGTCTCTCACAGCCAATTCCGTAAAACAGCTCGTCTGTCCTAAGGCACTTACTGAGGATTGCTTCTGCTCAGCTAATACATTACCATGTAAAAGGGAAAAAAAATGACCTTAAAATTCGGACATCTGTCTCTGGTGGGTTTTTCTTTGGTTCTCAGAAAGAAGTAACAGAGACAGACCTCCCCCAGGCCTGTGCAGAAAGAACGAGCTATTCTGGCTGTGCCGCTCGGACTGCCAGAAATCTCTGGCTACGTCAGTGCCCGAGCATCTCTGTGGCGGCAGGTCAAGAAGTGCCCTTTGCAGCTCCGCAGCCACCCGCGAGGGCCCGTCCAAGAGCTCCGCAAAGCCCACAGGGAGATTTTTCTCCTGACTGTGGGGACTCTGGACTCACCCCATCCCTGGGCTCTGCGCTGCACGAGGCTTGGGGACGCGGTCACGGCGCCAGGCGGGAGGTGCAGCAACGTCTCACAGGCTCTGCGCGCTGGAGGACGCGCCTGTGCTCGCACCCGGCTCACCCCAAACCCACGGCGAGCACCCCTGGGGCCCTGCAGGCACCTCTCTTTTTGCTGGGGGTGCGGAGGGAGCTGAGCCCGAGCGATGCACCAACCTTCTGGCTACCCGAGGTTAGAGGAGACGACTCCCGAGGCAGCACGAAGAGCTGTACCGACACCGCGCCACACTGTGCCGCAGGTGGTCCCGCCGGCGCCCGAGCGGTGGGGTCCCGAAGCGAGCGGGAGGCCCGCTGTGCCGCAGCCTGCGGACACGAGCTGCCGTCGGCGGCAATAACCGCTCCGTCCTTCTGATCTCCCTCCTCTCTTCCTCCAAATGTTGCAGGCGATCAAAACCGGGTAATGAACGAGCAGTCAGCATTTGTGCTTGAGATGTATTTAAAAAGGTTAGAGCAAAACAGATCAAAACATCCTTTATTCTACAGCCATTTCCCCAAAGTAACACGTTAGCCCTAAGGTGAAAATCAATGTTCAAAGCCTGTACCAATTTTCAGAAAGATAAATGCTGTGTTTAATACTTCGCAGCGATGATTGTTCAAGCAGCTGTCCTTGGTGTATACGAGACGGTACCAGCATTTCCCAATTAATGCCTACGCATTAGTAACGCAGCCCCTTGACTGGTGTGCGGTTTGAGGAGAGACACTTCAGAAAGAGATAAAGCAGGACTCTGCCTTAAAACGGGTTGCACCGACGGTTTGAAAGGATGCCGACACTTCACACGCAGCCAACGCTCCAGCTTTGTAAACCCAAGTTTCCCCAGGACAGATGCAGGGAGGAGCAGGACGGTGCCTACGGACCAGGACCACGCTGACCACGGCTGGTCCCCAAGGACCTGCCAAGCACGTGTTGTCCGGCCCTGCATCCCATCGGAGGACCCGTGCTGGGACCAGCACAGCGCCGGGGCACTGCTGGAGCCAAGCGTGTGCTGGTTTGTCTGATCTCCGTGTGTCTTTTAGCTCCCAGGCAGCGCGTCGCTCTGACCGGTAAGCAAAAGAGTCTCGTTGTTGGAAGCAGCTTTTCGATCTTTTTCAGAGGTGATCGCAAGCCGCGAAGGCTCAAGGCTCGCAGCAGAGCCACCGGGTTCCGCTCGGTTCCAGTCACCCGAAGAGGAGGGTAAGGGATGCAAACAAGGCCACTGCTCAGCCCGCAGCCGTTTAACCACTTGTTGCCTGGAGGTCTATTCAGGAAAAAAGACAAGGGGCATGGATTCTCGTTTATTTCTTAGCAAACATTAGGGGTCTAATCCCTGACTTTCAGCCAGTTCCCCGATTGTGGCAGGCTCTTGCTTTCCGCAGCAACGCCGGAGGCGAGCCCTGCCTGCCCGTCCTGGCCGAGCTGCCGCCTGCTCCTGCAGGGACCAGCTCCTTCACAGCAGGAACGTGCTGCTGATCAACAGTGAAGTCATAAACAATTCTCTCAGCCCGCAAACACCCTGCCTAGTTAGCTAAGCATTTGCTGAGCTAAAAGGACTTTCCTCTTTCTTGATGGATCCCGAGTATGATAATTGTATTTGCTGTGATAAAAAGTTAAATTGCATAAAATTAATATTGATTCAAATTAAACCATTTATCTCCTTTCACTTTTCAGCTCCACAAATACGATTACTGCTCCAGCTATTACATACCAAATAAAATTACACAGTGAAATGGCAGCTTGTTTTCAGGCTTTTGTTTTTTCCCCCCCCTCCTCTGGCTCCCTCTCACTTGCAGGGGCAAGGTAGGGCCCGTGCCGGCAGGTCTGCGGCACAAGGTCCAGCCTCGGACGCTTGCAGGTGTGACCGTGGTGGGCAAGGCAGGGAGGAGACACCCGGCAGACCCAGCTCCCATCCATGGACTTCAGAGCTGGTTCCCTCCCGCTTTTCTCTTCCCTTCCACTACCTTCTCATGGCGATAATTGGGAGGGAAGGAAGGAGCTATAAATACCTCTTGAAATCAAAAGGAGCATGTATAGTCTTGGCAGAGAGGGAGAATATCCTGAGGGCCCCAGTTCCTCTCCCCTACACCTATTCCCAAGTGTTTACTTTGAAATTTTTCATTCGTTGCCTCCGGGAGCACAGGCAAAACAATATTTGACAGCCCAGGAAAAACGGCGTTTCTCCAGAGTGCTGTTTGCTTACTCCAGGGAGGAAAATCAGGCTTGGTGGGAAGCAGGCTCAGGCGCTTGAAAGCTGGGCTTTTAGGAACGAGCAAGGCTCTGCAGCGGGCCGTGGGAAAAGCTGTCCGCGCTGCCCGCCCCCCTGCCCGCAGCAAGCCGCTCGGAGCGGAGGGTGTGACAACCGAACCGCTCCGGTGAACGGAGCCGAACCCCGACGGCCGCCTGCGGCGCTGCCCCCGTGCACAGCGTGTCCCCCCCCAGCACCCGCAGCTCCACACGGCATCTCCGCGGCGCTGCCTGGAGAAACCCCGGGCTGGTTTCTGTCCCCATCGCCAGGACCAGCTCAAGGGAGCAACCTCCCAGCCCAGCGCCTTTCTCCAGAGAGCCGCTGACGAGCAGCACCAGGGCACCGCGGCTGGAACCGGAGCTCGCTGGGGCACGGACAGAAGAAGAAAGAAACCCAGGCTTGCCTGCACAGGAAACCACATTTTTTTCCTGAATCTGGGCTGGCTCCAAAGCGAGTCCCTCGCTGCAGGGCAGCTTGCCAGGCCCAGACCCCAGCCCGGGAGGCAGAAGCGCACTGGGCTGGAGAGGTTTCACACGAGGCACCGCTGGCTCAGGGGAGCGGGGCTGTTCAGTGAAGCCATTCCAAATTGGCTCCAGCGGTGAACAGGTTTATTTCTGTAAACTTCTGTGGATTCGGAGGCAGGGCAGAGTTATTGAAATCACTCTCACCGGGCAGATTTCGGTCTAAGCTGCTGCGTAAAACTCCGGGTAGTCACTTCAGGTGAGCTCTGCCCCCCATTGCCTCAACCCAGCCCCGCAGGGAGCATCGCACTGGAAGAGGGGGCGATACCGACTCTGCCCCCGTAGCTCACCGAAATCCCAGCCACAATCACAGACGGATAACCGGGAGAAGTAAAAGTCCTGCAGGATGAAGGTTTTGACAGAAAGGCGAAGCCGGGCTTTGCTGTGACCCACGCTGACGGCCGCTCTCCGTCCCCTGCAGCGAGCGGAGGGAAGGCTGCGCGGCTGGGAAACGTGCATCTCACCACAGCTCAGCACCAGGACACAGCACCCGTGGCCCAACTTGCACCTGACCCTGCGAGAGAGCGGTACCCAGACCACCCGCCCGCTCTGCTGGACACAGCCGGTGCTGAGCAGGCTGCCGAGCTCAGCAGGAGCAGGGAAGGGTCCAGGCTTTGACGGGACTGGGGAGGAAGGAAAGGCCAGCACGGAGCAGAAAGGCCATTATGCATTCAGTTCAACCCCGAATTGTTCTCCCGTTACGTTCAGTAGAGCTCTACAGCGCTTAAAGTGCTGCTCCGTGCAGGAAACTCATAAAGCAACACGATCCACATTTATTATCTCTTCATGATTCCAAGTGAAATTTTCCCATTTTGTAAGCTTAAGGGAAGGGAGAAAAGGTCCGTGCTGCTGCTGCCAGCTCTGCCAGCGGATTGCACCCGGGGTCTGCACGCAGCCCGCGCTCCCCGCTTTGCTCAGCCACCTCTTTTGCACAACCACGGGGCCGCGGACGAAACGCTGCCCTCGCCGACAGCTGCCTCCGACTCCTGCCCCTCCGCACCGCTCTGCTGCCCCTCCAGGAAAATG
The DNA here is from genome assembly GCF_034619465.1 of Leptosomus discolor. NCBI lineage: Eukaryota > Metazoa > Chordata > Aves > Leptosomiformes > Leptosomidae > Leptosomus > Leptosomus discolor. The sequence continues at coordinate 10,876,256 of NC_141410.1, read as the reverse complement.
AAAAGCAAAACCTCACGAAACCCCCTGCGAAAGCACTTCCGAGCCCAGGAGGGCTGTTAGGTAGAGACCAGCAACCTCATTTTTCCGTTTTTCATTTGGATCCATTGTGAGCAGCTCCCCACACAGCCCTCCCCTCCGTGCCTCTCGGCTACTCTCCAGCTGAGCTCTGCTCCTGCCTATTCTCCGATGCCTTGTTGTCCTGAGAAGTGAACATGAATTGCTGCCAGCTCACATTAGCGTCTTTCCCCACAAGGCCAACTGAGACGCTGAAAGAGGGGAAGGAGTCGGGATCTTCAGATCTTTATAGCTTAACTTGTGTTAAATACACGCTACTGCCGAATTTGTGAGAAGGCGTTTGGCGATTCGGTCGCCTTCACCTCCTCTTAGATGGGACCCGGGCTCTTCACAGAGCAGCCATGGGGAAAGCCTGCTCGCACAGGGGACTCAAGCAAGGCTCTGAAAGGAGATTAAACTTGACACACAAGATAGACAAGACATAGCAGCCGCTGCAGCCAAGCCAAAGGTCCTGAGCACAGTCCAGGACTCAGTGCTGCGATAGGAAGTCTGACACAGGCAGAACACATCCTTGCCAGGAGATGCTGAGTAAGGTTATAAAATTGGAACCCGAATAAACAGTAAGAAAATATCCCTGGGAACACCTAATGATCAGCAACTCGCCACAACAGCCGTCCCGGCTCACGCAGTACGAGTGGAACGACTCGGCCATGCCCTGCTGCCCGAGTTCGGGAAGATGGGAAAGCCTGGCTCGTGTCTTCGGCAGCACAAATAACTCCAGCGCCCTGAACAGGATGAGGAAAACCTTTTATCGGGGGCATTGATTGATTTTATCAGTTGTGCATTTGATTGCTCAGGCTCGGTAGCTAATTAGCCCACACGATATTCCTTGAAATGGCATTAGGCTGCAAACTAAGCCGACAGAAGCCAGAAACAAACGCAGCTTAATCTGGATACGTTTTGCCCAGTTATTTTCAATTGCCTTCCCGCAAACCCTGCAGAGGGGCACGTGCTTCTTATTGACCAGATAGATGTGGCTGTAATCTCTCCAGAAATGCACATTAAAGGAATTTTAAAATCAGGATTATCTCCATAAGTAGTCCTTAATGTCTCCTTTGCAGCTGTTACAATGCTTATGCAAATATTGCAAGTGAATATTTAAGTCTGTTAGAGAGACATTTACTGCGCTGTCCATAAAGCATTGAATATCCCCGCAAGTCCTGTGAAACACAACCATTGCCTCCCTGTTCAGCCCTGATTCAGAGGTCCTCAGCTCCGCAAGCCTTACACGATTGCAAATAACAACACCGGAGGCATCCTCTGGGGAGATGCAAGCATCTGAAGGAGACCTGCACCCCATCTCTACCGACTTTGGAATCAAAATGTAGGAGTAACCTCCAAGTAGAGGAAGAAAAAAGTTAAATTAGAAAGATGTAAGCAAATGTGACAGAATTCAATATAAATTGATATTCCAGAATGGGGATAATACACCTGTATATATGCACGATAGCTGTCAGCTCTTTTGTGGTGAAGCTGGAAGAGCATGAAAGCAGCGACGTGTCTTCTAACAAGACCTCGAACCTGCCAGAAGCAGTTGCACACATGAGAAGAGTCTTTGGCATTTTCTCTGGCCTCATGAAGAGAAAGCCAAATTAATTCAGATTCATCTTCACTTGAAAAGCCACCTCTCTGCAGGATTTGAGCGGCAGATGGATAGAGAACAGGAGCACTGTGAACTTCCAGAGCGCTCCCGGAGCATGTCCTACCGCCTGGGCATCGCAGGGCCACGCAGCACAAAGGTGGGACCCCGCACCCCCAGACGGGTGGCACCTCTGCCCCCTCAGCCCCCGCAGGCAGGGCAGCCCGGCTCTGCTCCCCGCTCAGCTCCTCCTCTCCCCTGTATGATGCAGAAAGTTAGAAGCTGCCTCCTTTTTGCTGCTTACAAGGAGAGATGGTGAAGGGTGCAAGCGGCACGGTGGGTTTCCAACGTGCGTTGTTGTGCAGGAAGGGAGCAGCCTGGGCGACCAGCTCATCTTAAACAGCCCACACCCCTGACCTGACCCCCCTTCAGTCAGGCCTTTGTTTACAACCCAGTGTTAAATAAACCCCGTTATCTCTGTGAGGCAGCCCAGCTAACAGCGACGGTGATGCCCGACCCGTTATGAATCCGGGCTTCCGCTCAGGTGGTGAGGGCTGGGGCAGAGCAAGGTGCTCCGGGCAGAGCAAGGGGCTCTGGTGCCCGATCCTGACCCTGACCCCTGCCCACTGGCACTGCTGGAGCCCCTGCAGCCCCTGTTCGTGCCCTGGGTGGCTGCAGCACCCTGCCCACAGGTGTCCAGGGCAGGTGGGAGCAGGCTGAGACCTGGGGTGAGGCTGGGACCCCCCTCTCGGGAGGCTGCTCTCACTTCTGGTCCTCCTGCTCTGCAGCCAAATTCCAGCAGTGAAATCCAGGTGGCCCAGAAGAAACGGGTTGAGAGAGCAGCGATGCTCCCAGGGCGAGAGGCAAAGCACCTTTTGGCAGCAAACCCGGGTAGGGAGGCACAGAAATTTCAGCTTTTCCAGGAACCCTTTGAAAGAGCACTACAATAATCTAAACAAGCAGCAGCACAAGACGAGCTTCTCTAAACCAGGTTGCAATTTTCTCTCCCTGCTCAGCTACAAGGTCTGAGTCTGCCTACACACATCTCCCCTGACGGCAGCGGGGCTTCCCGGCGCTCAGCCCAGCGCCACGGGTTGTGCATACCTGAGACCTTAAAGAGAGGAGGAAACCAAAGATCACAACTAGCAGAACAATTTTTTAAACAAATTATTATTATTATTGAAAGTTTACAAGCAAATATAGGACCAGAATCCTAGGAAGAGCTAATGGAAAAGAATTAATTTTCCTAAACTAATGAAGTACTTGAGCTCTAGGGCAACAACTGCTCATGGTGCTTCTATCTCAGCTGAAGAGGCAAAAAAAAGTCTGTTTAATAGTAATTTTAGACACAGATTTGAGGATCTTTCCCATAAATCATGAAGTCAGATAAGGACTGCGCATAATAGCTTGTCAGATTACATAAATAAAACTGATTTCAAATACTTTTATTCCATTTGCAAGGCTGCAACCTTGAGAGGACACTTCAGCATCCGCATGAACCACGAGCCATCTTAAACCTTCACCTGTGGTAACTGCTTCTGTACGTTAAAGGCACCAAATCTGAAAGTCATGCAGGCTTTAAAAAAGAAATCAATTAAAATTTATTTTAAAAGTTGGTCTGAGAGGGATCCTCCTGCAGGCTTGCTCGGAGGGGACAGCTTCCCACGCAAGCCGCGAGCAGGGAGGATGAGGGGCTGCGAGGAGCCCGAGGGCAGGCCCCGAGGACAGCCCGCACGGACAGCCGCCCAGCCAGGCTCCTGGAGACACACCAGACCGGGCAGCTCCGGGGTCAAACGGGGCTGAAACCCTGGCTGGCGGCTGGGGGTGGTTTGCCCCTGGGTTTCCCGCCCCAGGAAGCAGCAGCCTGGCAGGAGCCCCCTCCATCACGAGCCTTCCCCACGAGGGAAGCGCAGGCATCCATCAGCTTCATTCCTGACGAGCAGCCCTGAGATCTCTCACGCTGCCGAGCTATTACTTCAAATGTAGATAACAGCCCGTGCTGTTACACTCCTTTACAAGAGGTACTATTTTAATGTTTCCCTCCTCGAGTCCCTCTTTCCCCAAGGACTGAAATGCTGCAGGCTGATGCACAGAAACCCCTCAGCAGAGCAACACCCGCCTCTGCCACCGGCACAGCGGACTCAGCATCTCCGGGGGCCGGCTTCTGCCAGGCAGCAAGGGAGCAAACACCCATTTCTCCAATACGCTGATAATGTCAAGGTGAGCATTAATATCCTCCCTGAACCTCTGCTCTATCAGACTTCAACAGAGGGATGCCAAGGAGGAAGGCAAAAACCTCATTAACAAAACCCGAATGAGCGCTTTGGGATAAGAGCCGGGGGACCTGTGCAGTGAGACCTCAAAATCGACCATCTTCTGGCCTTGGACCGCTCTTAAATCACAGCTGCCAAGGCGACTGCCCCGTCCCCACCTCTGGGGCCCATCTATCTCAGTTAATGTGACCGCAAATTACCACCGGATTACGCTTCGTTTAACTTTCCCGCGAGGGGATGCCCGAGCCTCTGAACCCTCCAGCCGAGGAGCCCCAAACCCACTGGGAGGGAGTGGGTCTGCATCCACCAGCAAAACCATCTTGTGGCAGCAGGAACTGGGGCTCTGCTGCACGCACGGCTCTGCCCGGCAGCCCAAAGCAGTTTGCTTCTCCAGGACGAATGGAGGGAGTGACCGTTGCCATCTCGAACGCCCTGCTCTTTTCAGTGGTTTATAAACTTTTTACCCAGCTGTAAAATTCCTGATTAACTGAGGTAACTAACCAGCATTGCACGAACTCAAACTGAGAATATTACAGTCAAAGGCATAATTAAAAATTTCTGCCGCGCTGGTTCCTTGCGCCGTGACATGTGTCACCGCGCGTGGGGCGAGCGCCGCAGCCCAGGACCCCGTTTGGATGATTCCCCTCCCGGTCAACACCAGGGCGGTGAGGAAGGAGCCATGCTCTGCCCTCCCCTCCCACTCACCGCCGTGACCCGGGGAAGGGACCTGTGCCGCTGCTGGGGGACGCGGGTGCCCCCTCGCCCCGGCACGCCCGAGGGCCACGCGCGGCAGCCCCGGCGCCCCTGGCCAGCTCCCCATCTGCGCCAGTTCGCGAGAGGAGCCGTAAGGACTGGCAGAGCGCGGGAGCTGCCGGGCTGCAGCCCAGGCTCTGCTGGCAGAGACTGAGCTGCAATTAGAGCAAAGCACACATTAAGCTCTCTCCTCCCCAGAATTAACCCTGGGAAATATTCTCCTGTAAGTAGCTAGCAGCTGCCGGGGATCAACAGTCTGGAAAGCCACAAAGAAAAGAGAGACCGCGACGGCGAGAAGCCACCGCTCCCAGCCTCGCTGGGCTGCGCGCGCCCTTGCTGCTGGGGCTCTCGGCGCTTGCATCCCCCCCCACCCCCACCCCCGACGGCTGGGAAACTTCTGCAGTTCCTCAAACAGAGCCAGAAAACACGATATTCCTCTTAATGACTCACCTGCCTCCACGCTGCATCAAAAACATCAAGTGGGTCTCATAGCAACTGCCAGATTAGCACATCTCCCTAAACCAGGCTTCTTACCGCGAGCCGGAGGGATAGAAGGAGCATCGCGCGATGCCAGCCTTGGAAAACAGGAACGATTCCCCAGGGCCACCACAGACCTGCTGGGGACAAACAGCTCCCCGGGGAGCAGGGGCTGAGCTACAGGCAGGTTGGCTCCTTACCTGTGTGTTAAATAACCTCTCCCCCAGCCCAATCAAGCCCGGGAGGCCCCTGCCCCACCGGCACCTGCCCGCCCTCCTGCCCACCTGGGAAAGGGGCTGACTCAGCACCCAGCCTGCCCGTCCAGGGGTACCGTGGCTGCCGGCTCGCCCCACAGCATCACGGAATCATAGATCACAGCCCCCGTGCGACCTGCTGTGCCGCACGACAGGCTCTCAGCAGAAGCCTCTCTCTGAAATGACCGTGTCCTGGGTGCTGGTGGTCCTCAGCCCCTGCGAGGCAGCACCTGGACTTGGGCTGCCGGGAGCCCCTGCTTTGGAGAGGAGAGCCCTGCTTTGGAGAGCCCTGCTTTGGAGAGCCCTGCTTTGGCCGAGACGCCTCCAGCCGCAGTTGTGCTTGTGCTACAGCCAGTTTTCTTTGCAGGGATTTTCTTGCTTCACGGACCGACCGCTGCTTCACATCCTAGCAGCCGTGGCAAAGCCCTTCTTGCTAGCAAGTGTGACCGACAGGCTCTCCGTCCAGCCCCACCACGGTTTCCACCGCGCCGCACGTGGTCGCTCCATCCAGCTCCCACGGCCGCGCTCAGCCTCTGGCACATTTGCGCTGTGTTCACAATTCCCCCCCCCGCCCCAGCCCGCGTGAGCAGGGGACGGGGGCTGCAGCAGCTTTCTGGGTGGACCTCCCCGCTCCAGGCGTGCTTGCACTTGACGTGAGAGCGCTGAGAGAGGGGGCAAGCCCCCGTTCGGCTGCAGGAGTGATTTACTGCACGAACACCTCCCAGTGGGCCAGGGAGCGCAACACGGAGCTCATGTAACCACGGGGAACCCCCACCTCAGGCAGCGATGGGCTCTCCAACGCTCGCCAAGCCCAGGCCGTGCGCTGGCACTGGGACCTGCTGCCGCTGGATCAGCCCTGGGCTGGGGCGGCCGCACCGCCCGGCCGAAAGCGCTGGTGGGAGCGGGATGCCGGCCGCGCTAACCGCTCCCGGCGGCAAACGCACGGGGGGACGAGCACGTCCGACCCCACTCCAAATCCTCTTTAGATCAAAAGGCATTTCACTCGGACTAATTTCAAAGAACCTTCCTGCCTCCCCAGCCCAATCGCTCAGCTTACCATGCAGAGCCCTAATCCCCGTTGCCGGCGCTGAGCGCGGTACCCGGCTACCAGTGCCCACCGGCCCTGTTTCCTCTGGCATAGCTGTGGCAAGAGGGGCAGAGTCTGGAAAGCCTCCAGCAGCCAAGCCAGCTCCTGCTGCTTTTTCGGAAAGGGCTGTGGAAATCGGCTCCCTCGGGTCTCGCCACTGCTGCTTCACGTAAGCAACTCCAGCCCCTTTGTCTCTGGGTTTTATCCGCTAGCTATGGTGCCGGTTGGTAATGCCGGGGAGCGGTGGCAGGAACTCGAGGCTCCAGGGCAGACCGTGCCCATCATGCCGCCGCTTCGGGGGTTTTGCTGGCCGGGCGGTTGGATACAGAGACGATCGCACACGGGAGTGTTTTACAGCTCTTCACAACAAATTAATGGAGGGTGCTTTAAACCCTAGTGCTAGTGTGCCATTAGCTGTGCCTAATTTTCCATTCCAGCCCCTAACATTTCAATTTCCCCCTTCACTGATCTCCTGCTTTAATAGCTCTTCCAAACTTTGCTTAAGTTGAGGAGAAGTGCCCACTTGGTACCGTTCCTGCTGCATCCTACCGATGCCTCGCCTCCTTTCTTTCTCCTGCTCCTTTCCTTTTTCCCATCTTTTTTTCCTTGAAAATACGGCCTCTATTTCCTCGCTCCCCTGGGAATCGCCACGCTGGCCCTGCCACTGCTGGGGATGCTGCATTTCCCCTGGCTCATCTCCCTTGTAGGGAGCCTCAGCTGGACTCTGGGAAGGAATTCCATGGAGCTTGTGAACCTTCGCTTTTCCTTTTCTTTTCTTTCTTTGCAGCCCTCAAACCTAGCTCAAGCTGACACTCCATTTGTATAGCCCCAGCGTGACTTGAGGGCTGTGCTTGGCCAGAAACCCGTTCCAAATCAATTCGGCGGGTTAAAACCACGCTCGGGTGGTCTCCAGCGAGCACTGCATCTCCTGGGCCTCTCGTCCCGCCGCTTTGTTTGCCCCTTCAACACGCTGAGCGCTTGTGGCTGGCTGCCACCGGAGAGGCTGCACTGTCCGGTCTCTTCCCAGCCCCCTGCAGAAAGGATGCTCCTGGGCTCTGGCGGCCGCTGCTCGGTGTCACTCAGCTGTCACCGGGCTTTGTCCCTGCCAGCACGCCGCCTCCCCGGAGGGGGTCTGCTCCGAAGGGCTCGCTCACCCCGGCACAAGTGACCTGGCACCAAGCAGGGACGCCGGCCCAGGAGAGGGTTTTTTGGAGCTCATGGCTGCTTCTTCCCCCGTATCCCGCCGAGTCGCACCTAGGGCGGAGGAGACCCTGGGGGTGCAGACGGGTCGGTACAGGCAGTCGCTGCTCTGCCCTACCCTCTGCCCAAGGAGAGGCAGCCTCAGCGGCTTTGGGAGTCAATTATTTGAAGCCAGACGGCGCTAAAACCTGCCAACCCTGAGGGAAAAGGTTTTATTTGCATTTTAAATATTAGCCCTGGCTCCTGTTTTTCAGACACGCGCTCCACCTGACTCGCAAAGGTGGTGGTGGGGTACGGGTAGCGCCTCTGAGCGCGCACGAGCCAGCTCCTGCCCCGGCGGCGTGCGCCGTACGGCCACAGAAAAGCCCCAGCGGCCCCACTTCTCTGCCAGGAGGGCCAGCTTTGGAGGGCTCCTGCCCTCTAGAAGCCCCGGGGGGAAAACCAGTGCAAATACACCAGCCCAAAGCACTAACGGTGACGATGGGTGTCGCCGGCTGTGGGATGGTTCCCAGCTGAGTGGCTCTCCCGGCTGATTGAAAGCAAATTGGTGAATGTGGGGCTTTGCTTTACCAGGGACTGTGATCACGGCTAATTGCTTTGATGTACAGGTTTATGGACTGTTACACAGATATTGCTCTTCTTGTGGCTTCACAAAACCATTTTATAAGCGGTGCTGGCTGCAATCCACTGCTCCGTGTACAGCTGTTGGTCTGGGTGTCAGCGCAGAGTCTGAAGCAAGAAGGAAAACACGAACGAGAAAGAGATAGGGAAAAACAAATGTCAAACTGTGCTTTTTATAGACTGAGGGCAAAGTGCTGGCCTGCCTTCTAAACACGGAGAAGTGGGGAAAGATGTGCTGGTAATTGGAAATATGTGCCTGGGGGAGGAGGACGGTCTGGCTCCTGTACCACCAGGCGAGCAGGACACCTGGCCGGCCGGCCCTGGGCCGGGATGCTGAGCTCTGACTCTCTGCGTTGGGAGACCGACGGGGCTGTGTCCCTCGCAGCACAGCCCGGGCACGGGCTGGTCCAGATCTGCCCCAGGCATGGAGCCAGCGAGGTCAGAGGGAGGAGACTCAGAAGAAAGCTTTGAGCTGGCACAGAATGGATCCCGCTTTTCAGGGAAAAATGGGATGAGGGTTGGCCCCTCCGTTACCACCACGAACAGCGCAGCCCCCTGGGTTAGCAGAGAACTCAGTGGCAACCAGAAGCTGAGTTAGCATTCCTTAACTATGGCGTTTTCTGGGAAACTAAAGCCCCAAGGCCATACTTGGGCTACACGTGCTAGTGTTGCCCACTGGAAACACCAGGCGATGCTCTCCAGCCAGGGAAACGGGGTGAGAATTTCTAAACACCCACGCTATCGAAGGCCAGAGCGAGTATCAGGCAAAGAAATCAACTGTTCCCTGATCTAAGCCGACTGAAATCAATTGCTGCAGGGGGAAGCGCAGTCAGCCATGCCCGAGCCCTTTGACAGGTCAATAAACATTGCACCGGGGAGGACGCGGCTCGCCCACGGAGGTGGACACGCGTCCCCTGGCATCGCTGCTTGAGTGACACCCTGCTCGGGTGGGCGCTGGGCACCGGGAAGGGACCCCGTGCTGCGCGCTCCGGCGCACTGCTCACCTCGGCTTTGCACGGGGCTTTGCACGGGGCTCTGCGGGGAGCTTTGCGCAGGGATGGTGCCTTGCCGCAGCCCTGAGGTCCCACCGGGGCTTTTGGTAACGGCACCTCCAGTGCTGGTCTTCTGTGGTGGCAGAGGCGAGGAGCAGGCTCCCAGGACCCCCCCCACCAGCTCCTGCCTCCCATCCTCTGCTCCAGTCACAGCCCTTACTCACGCTTAAAAATCTGCAAGGGAAAGATAATAACCCCGAAGAAACTCTGTCCCCGTTTTGGCCTGACAAGGAACTAAGATAAATGTGAGTTTTCAGTTAATATCACGCTCGGAGGATGAGCAGGAACAGTGAGGGTTCCATTCTGGTAAGTTTATTAAAAACATACAGACATGTCACTCCTGGCAGAGCTGAACAGGTCCCCGAGTCTCAGGGCTCAGGTCGTATCAGTGTCAATAAAACCCATGACTAGATCTAACGCCAGCCTGGCATTTGAATCCTGCGAGTCGCATCCATGCATGCGGATCCCGAGCCTTCAGGAGAAGACGCGAGTCCCACAGGGGAGCGGGTCCCCAGCGCAAGCCGGGGGCAGCTGCCACGCTCCCCATCCCAGGCATCCATGAAGGAGACCCACGGGCTGGCCCCACCACAGGCTGATCCCACCACGGGCTGATCCCACCACAGGCTGATCCCACCACGGGCTGATCCCACCACAGACCGACCCCACCACAGACCGACCCCACCGCAGGCTGCACCGGCCCTTTCCATGCAGGTCTCCTCCACTGCGGCATCCTTGGGGCTCTTTGCTTTCCAACGCCCTCCTGCCATCATTCATCTCTCTGCTGAGAGGCTTTGCTGCTTCAAAGTGCTTATTAGCACAAATTGCCTGGCGGTAATAAAACGCTCTCTCAGCGCTCGTCATTTATTGGGCACGCACGTCCGTGGCCAAATGTCGCGCTGCCAGCCCCGCCGCCTCGGCAGCACGCCCTGCCGCAGGGCTGTCGCCGGGGGCTCGGTGCGAGACCGGGGTGGATGACCCACGGTCTGCTCCGGCGACTGATAGCAGTCGTAAACCCTCCGTTTTGCGATGGAACTTTCTGATGAATCAAATAATTCCAATTTGAATAAAAGGTTTTGTTCAGCCCGAAGTCCAGACGCGTTTGGGCCATGCCAGCCGCTGGGAGCCGGACACACGCCAGGGTCTGGTACCTGTCCAGGGAGGGACAAGCTGCCGGCCAAGGTCATCTGCCAGTGTCCCCTCCACGCTGCCTCCTGCCGCACACACGGCCCCGTCCCTGTCCCCCATCCCCGCGGGGAACTAGTGGCACTTAGAAGGGGTGCGAAGCGTCAAGATCTTGGCTGTGAGACCCATCAGCTTGGATGATGTACTTAAACTTTTAATAAGAACTAGCACTCCATATAGCACATTTCCAGCATTTATTGAACTGAAGTGCCTTCTACTGTTTCAGTGCTGAGCCCTGAAGCCTGTCCTGGATGATTTAAGAATGATCCATCTGGAAAATGATGCAGACAATTTGTTACATCCAGCCAGAGAGCCATAGAAACCACAATAACAAGCTTAAATGATTTCAGCATCGCTACATCATCCAGCCCCAGCCAATCTTCCTCAGAGCCACCGCCGAGGTGGGGTCACCGCATCGCGCACGGCTCCTCTTCCCGAAGCCGATGCCCCTCCTGCAGCCCAGCCTGGCGCCAGGATCCCGGCTCCTACCGCACACCTTCCAGGACACGGGGACACCAGCACGACCGGATCCCCTTTGTCTGCCCCTTTCCACCTCCCCCCTTCTCATCTCTCCTCCCCTATCCACAAATAAGAAAATAGGACCAGCTTAAAAATCCTTCCGTGGTGGGCTCCTCCTTCTGCGGGCAGCATTGTTGCATGTTGATGGTTACTACCTAGCCCTGGAAAAATCAGGGCTTCGTTTTTCAAAATAGCATGTTGATTGATGCTTAAAATATCCACGGCAATTACTTCGCCCCGGTATAATTATAATAATTAAACTTGGATAATGCTTAGTCCTACTTTTTAACAGAACTGTGTGCTGCGGCATCAGCGCGCTCGTGTTTTGTTTCCAGCCTCATTTGTCAGTCTCGCCCCGCTTGCTGGGCCGAGGCGGCCCCGAAGGGATGAGGAGATCGCAGCCTCCAGCGCTGGAAAGGGGACGTCGATCCAGCCAAGGCCGCGGGACCGCTCAGGGCACCGTTCACCCTGGCGCACGGCGCGCGGTGGCTGCGCCCTGGTCCTCACCGCGCGGCGGGTGAGCAGCAGGAGGGGATGCTCCTGGCTCCGTGCCGGGGGCGATCGGTGCCGGAGGGGGCAGGGACGGCGGGCTGCGCAGGGCTGGCTCCGCGGGGACGCTGTTTTGGCCGGTTCTCCCCTTTGGCTGCAATGCAGAAAGCTGCGCTCGCCGGGCCGGGCAGGAGCTCCTGCAGCAACGCTCCTTTGCGGAGCACCAGGAGCACCACACGCAGAGCGGCGACGAGCTGCTGCCCGCTCCTGCGGCCACCCCGGCTGCCCGCCGCCGCTGCCGCCTGCGTGAGCCAACCCGGCAAACCCGTGCAGCTCCGCGCAGCACCCACCCGCCCGCCCGAGCCGCTCGGCTCCTCCTCGTCCCCCACGTCCCCTCTCCCACGCTGCACGGCTCAGCACAATATTTCTCCTCCGCGCTCCCAGCAGCGACACTTGCAACAACTCAAGCTGGCGAGGACGTTTCCGGCTGTGATAAATAGCAGGGAAAGGAATGAGATCCCAACACTGTATTTCATGCCCTGAAATCCCACTTGTATCTGGAAACGAACAGAGCTCTCCAGCTGATATATGCAGCTCTGGGGCCATTCGCATCCTGTTAGCTTGTACACGTTGTCACAGAGATTTAAGCTGGCAATTTGGCCCTAAAACGAAGAGCATCTCACTTTGTCCCTCCCTATTTTCCTATATAGTTTCCCACAGAAGCGCGCTTTTAGGGAGGATTTGGCTGGGATGGGGCTGGGTGGCATCTCTGGTCCTCATTTCGGCTGGCCTGGCACGCAGAGCTGCGAAGGGCCCCGGTGCTGCGGGGAGGCTGCTGCCGCCGCAGCCGGGAAATGAAAGCAGCAGGAGGCTGTGCCGAGCTCCGTCTTCTCCGGTCATCCCTCTTCAAAGCCGACACTGAAAAAGGCTTTTTTCCCCCTTTCTAGGTCAGATGGCGTTTCGAAGCACCGCAGCCACGCCGCGCCGCGGTGTCCTGGGGAATGGGAGGATGCTGGTGGGAGCTTGGGGGGTCGGGACGCTGTCCTGGCTCTGTAAGAGCCCCCTCCGCGCCGTGCCTGGGTCCTCATGTCTGTCCATCTGTCCGGCGAGTCTGTGTGACGGCAGGGCCAGCCCCGCCTGGGGGCTCGACGGCCTGCGCGTCCACCATCATCACCCATTTCAACCCGAATTTGCAAACACGAAGGATCATTTTAATACCACATCTACTTGTGGCAAAATGTCTCTTTACGTAAAACATGCGTCCAGGCGAAGCGGCCCCACCACGCCTGCTTACCTTACTGCAGAGCTGTTTATTTAAAAGATCATTAGTGACGTTTAATTACCTCCCGAACTGTCCTATTAGAGGGCTGCCCTCTTTCAAGCACTCTGTCCCAACATGCACACATGGGTCCCCACCAAGCCCCAGGGGACACCGGGCGAGCATGGGGACCTGGCACCCCCCTGCCTCTGCCGCAGGGTCCGGAGGTGGGTGCTGCTGCGGTGGGGACGCCAAGGGGAGGCACGAGACCCTTTTCCCGGGATGAAGGCAGGGCCATTTCTGGGCCCGAGGCGAGCCAGGGAGATTTCTCCAGGGAAGCCCTCGAGCTCTTTCTGGCCGAGGGGCCAGACCCCCCAGCGACCCCGTCCCAGGGACCGCGGCTGCCGCGCGGAGGAACCCAGTCACCACCCGGCTGCGCGGTTCTCATATCAGTTTTAATAGCAACATCAGAGTACTAAATATACACAGGGAAATCGGTATAGGGTGGCATTTACAGTGCTTCCAAATACACAGCTTCCAAGTACAGAGACAAATTAAAAACCACTCGGGAAGAAAACAGTTCTCGCCTGCGCGGCCCCGCGGGCAGCCGGCTCCCCGGCACCCCGTCGCCATCGCCCCAGCTCGCCCCGGCGGGGAACCGCGGTGCCAAAAGGCGACGGCCTCCGGCGCTGGGCTGGCCGGCCGCTGCCCGGGCTGGGCGTGCGAACGGCGCCCGCGAGAGCGTCGGACACGGGGGTGCTGAGTGCCTCGCGGTGCGGGAGTTTCCCAGGAAAATAAAGAAGTACTCAGTGATGTCAAACCGGTTACAAAGTAAAAGCTGTCTCATGTTAGAAAACGGTTTTTGGCAAAATAAAAATAAAGTGTAAACTTCACTGTACATGTCCTATCAAACAGAAAAATAAACCCCTCGGAACCTAAAATAGAAGAATCTGGGTCAGAAATCTGTGCCCTTAGTGTACATTTTTGTGCAACATATACTTTTTCTCAAAGTAAATATTATCTCCACTCGTGACACTATTAAAAATGTACCTACAAACGCTGAGAATAATTCTTAAAAATGCGTGAGAAGCGTTACATGAGATCTGGAGACCAAACCCACGGACTTCTGAAATGGTGAGGGATTTCTTGCTGGTTTTGAAAAAATCGCTTACAGATTTTTATACCTGGTTGAACCAAAATTCCAACCACGTTCATCCTGAAATGGGTGGGCTGAGATAGTATATATATATTTTTGTTCTATTTTATTTTTATTTTATTTTATTTTTTTTACAAAATATATAATATGTGTAGAATATCTACTATTTAACTACCATTTTAGCTGAACTACCGTCCTTCGCAGCAAGCTGCCAATGGAGAAGAGGTAACCTGAAATCCACCCCTGCGCGCTCCCCGGCGCTGGTTCTGCTGTTGCTGCCCTTTGCTCTAGCTGGGAAGACAGAGTGAAGGTAAACGATCCGATTTGGGGAGGCGGGCGCCCGCCCGGGACCCGCTCTGCCCTGCGCGCCCGGGGACGCCACGGGACCGACCGCGCTGCCCGCGGGACGCCCCCGTTCGCAAAAATCAGGGGCTTCAGTACCAAACCCGACCGATCTGCCCGCTGTACCCGGGGGTGCTCGGACCTGCAGCCCCAAACCAGCTCAGCCGGGCGCAGGGAAGAGCCCACCGCAGCGGGAGCCCTGCCCGCAGCCCGCGCCCAAGCAGTCGCGCTGCAAGTCCTGCAGCTCCTGCTCGGCGTTCGGAAGGAATTTTGAGGGAGGAGAGGTCCTGCGCAGCCCCGGGAGGTCTGGGCTTGCCGCAGAGCCCCAGGAAGAGCCAGCCTCTTGCGTCCCGGCACCGGAGCAGCCAGCTTTGCCGGCTCCCGGCAGCGGCTGGCGGTGAGGAGGGCTCGTCCCAGGCCGTTTGCTCTCCACGAGCCGCAAGCAACACACGGACACACCGCTACCCGTCTGGGGGGGTTTGGCAGCCTTTCGGCAGCTGTGACGCATTTCTTGGAAACTACTAAGGGGTTAAGAAATCCGTAAAATGAACCGAAAAGCAACAAGCAGCAGCTAGCTGGAAGTTCACGGCAAAGCAAGGAGCAAAAGTTCCTTTTCTTCAAGCTGCCAGATCCACAATGAAACAAAACACGGTAAAAAGCTCTGGTTTTCCATGGGAAGGGCACACTGAAAACATAGTTTTGCTAGGCGGTGGCGGATGCCTGATGCCGCATCCGGGCTGTGCCCCGGGCTGCCCCCCTGGATTTACTGTACCCCCCCCCCCCGAGTCCCACCGCATGCGCGCCTGCAGCTCCCCAGCACGGCACCGCGGCGAGGTGACCACGCGGGACACCGCGGGGACGCTCACCAGGGACGTTCACTGCCTCGCTGCTCACGAGCTGCTGCTCAACCCACTGCAACGGCACACAGGGCTGTACTTGGCTCTGCTGCCTGCACAACGCCGTCGGGCTGGAAAACGGGCTCGGCTCCTGAACGAGGACAGAAAAATCCCCAATTCTCCAAACGCGCACAAGTCCTTTCTCTCCCCGCAGAGGAGCAAGACCCCGCTGCTCGGGCGAGCGGCTCCAGCCGATTCAAAGTACCCGGTGGTGCGAGCGTTGGCAAAACCTCCCGTTATTGCTGAGTAAGCTTCGGGCTGGCTCAAGCCAATGCACCCTGGCACAATTCTCGCCCGCTGAGGGTGAAGCTCGGTGTGCGGCGAAGGGCAGCGACAGAATGAGCCCACCTAGAGCCACCGCCTCTGGCTGCGGCAGCCAAAAGACCCCGGGGCAAGACAACGTGGCCGAAACGCGGCAAAGCTCACGAGGGACCGTGTCTGCAAACACCACGCTGGCCTCCTTTTTCCCTCGTGTGAAAGATCTACTCAACTGGTCTACTCCATGAAAACGTGACTTTTATGTTCTCATTTATTATTTTTTTTTGTCTTTCATCAATAGTAGGGAACGGAATAACCACAGTGCATTTCTCTTTGCTATGAAAGACGTTGGGATGCCAGGATCCTGCCTCAGAAATCCCCGCATTTGCAGCTCCGGCCCTTCCCTTCTTCCTTCCCTCCTTTCCTTCCTCCTGGCAGTTGCCCCTTGTCGGTGTGCTTGCACGCACAGGGAGGGGAGGGTTTCTCTGATAAAGTGCAAGTGCTGTTGGTCCTTATAAATAAGGGAAGATTGTGCATCTACTTTTGTTCCCTGGTTCACCGCTCACCTCTCGGTGACCAGACCGTGTCCTTCCGCAGACTACGTGGAAAGCTCGTGCAAGCCCTGCCGTCACAAACCTGCTCCCATTGTCTGGGGCCAAAGTTGCTCACCTTCACTCTCTCTCCCTGACACACACACACACACATCACACACTTCACCCTCCTCGCCCCCAGCTCCGCCTGACGACTCCCCTTCAGGCAGCCAGTTCCACACACGCCGCAATACAGAACGATGCTTCGAACGCTGGGGAATGAGGGAGCGGAGATATATTTTATGATGTCAGATCGCTGTCGAGATTACACGGGAATACCCGCAACTACTGGGTGCAGCCAGCACATACAAATAAACAGGAAGATCAACGGGTGCAGCACAACAGACGCGGCTCCCGAGCTGGGGTGGATGGATGCCAGCAAAGTCAAAGAAGGAGAATTCAAAATCTGTTCCAGCAAGAGCAATTTGCAGGGGCATCACCACTTACATCAGTAAACCACAAAGACCCCGGCACGCTGAGGTGACGGATCGCCCCGGAGCAGCCGCTCAGAACCCAGGCTCCTCGCGTGGGTTTTGGCTGACCCCCGCTGCCCCGGCGCCTTGCTCTGGTGCAGCCCTGGGGGGGAGCAGCACCCGGGGCGCTCCCCTGCGCAGCTGCTGAGCGGGGGGCACGGGTAACCCAAGCAAGGTAACGCACTGCGCTCTTCATTGCACCCCGCTGCAGCCCGAAGCCCCCCCGGCATGCACGTGAGGCTGCCGGGGCCAGGACGCCGCGTGCTGTGCCTCCCCGTTTTGGGGCAAACCCCCAGGACACCCCGAGGACAAACACTCCCCTGCGTTTCCCAGGGCAGGCTGGAGCTTTGGGGGGGGGTCGCTCCTCTAGGGAGACACTGTCCCCCCACCCCGGAGGCATCCCGGGGAGGCATCCCACCCAACGCCCCGGAGAGGCGGGCAGGAGAGCCGCCCAGCAGACGCCCCGCTGCCCAGTGCCAGCCCCATCAGGAGAGGTTTGCTCTCGTCAAACACACGGAAAAAGAGCAGACCCCCGCTCCGCTGCACAAGTCTGAGGGGACCCGGCCCTGTCCAATACCCCCCAACACCAAGACCCAGCCCTGGGGACGTGCATCGCTGCCGCCGCCCGCGCCCGCCCAGCTCAGCGCTCACGAGAAACCACCTCCGCAGAAGGAACAGCTTCGGTCATGGGCTAAAACCTGGCCAGGAGCAACAGGAACCCCCCTCCTCCTCTCGGGCTGCTGGTCGGCAGCAAGCGCGGTGCGGAATGTGCCCGAGGCGATGCTCGAGGCTCATCAGAGTCACAGGGAATGCTGCCAGCGCCCTCGGAGAAGTTTGGTTCCAGTCCGCAGGTAATTGTCAGGCCAGCAAGGAAGACTTCTTCCCGGGGCAGCTTCCAAAAATTCATGAAAAGTAATCCAGACAGTGCAATTCCATCAGAAAAGGACAGAAAAGGATATGGAGACAAGGGACTGCACACGTGGCTATGCGCAATACCAGAAGTTTCTACTTTTTTTTTTTTTTTTTTAAAACTGCACGTTCATTGTAATAAAGAAATGGAGCTGAATAATTAGCGGAGGAGTAGAAATGTGTATCTGGACAATCCTAAAAAATCGCTAGTATGTACGAAGGGCAGTTTACAAAAAGAACTGGAGGACTTTGGTCTGAACTCTGCTGCCGTTCCCACCCCTGTAACGTCGAAGCAACCCAACCGAGACCCATCTCGGTGTCCGACGCGAAGCAGACCCTCGCGCGGATCGTACGGCGCAGCCGCCCGGGAGCCCTCTGCAAGCTCTGCCTGGGCACGGTCCGTGTGGGCCAGCCCAGGCTTGGAGCAGGGCACGTGCCAGAGAGCAGAAGCAAACCGAGGTGAGACGCTGGGCAGGTCGGAGACCCCATCCCGCTGCCGCCACCCCTCTGCTCCTGCCTGGCTCTCCCAGCCGCACCAGTTTGGAGGGGCATGGCACGGCACAGCACGGGCTGCCACGCCGACAGCAGCACCTGACTCTGTGGAAAGACTTGGACAGGGGGGCTGGCAGGGAGGCCAGCAGGGTCATCAGCACCCGCCAAAACCACCGACCCCAGCAGGAGGGCGATGGGATGGGTCTCGAGGGCAACACACCAACCGGAGCCAGCAGAACCGTCCTTCCCTGGCAAACCGCTGGGCAAAACTCCATTTTTAACACCATTAAATGATCCCCGCGATTGCGGACAGCGGGCTGCATCTTCTCCTGCCACGGCTGACCCAGCCAAGACCATGAGAGCCAAGAAGAGGCTCCCCGGAGCTCGCTGGCCCTGGGCTGGGTCAGGGGGCAACGGGCTCGTTCCTCTCTCGTTTCTCACAAAGGGCCGAGCAAGCTTTCCTCTCACGGCCAATTCAGAAGCCACTTTCCAAAAAAACTCCCACGCCCCACTCCTGAAATTTGTCTCTTGCGCCAAGACAGGCCCATCCTCTGAAAGTCCACACCTAAAACCCATCCCCGGCCAGCCCCGAGGCGTCACATCTAATACAGCGGGGACCGCAGCTCTGCAAAACAAAGGGCAGACACCAGCTTTCGGCTTCTTTCCATCTACCTTGATGGTGTATCAGGGTACAGAAGTCTGGCAATACCCTTCAGCACCGCCTCGAGCTGCTGCAAGCTGCCAGGAGCCCGGGGGACCCGCCTGCAGCTCGCTCCCCGCTCGCCCCGTGCCTGGGAACACGATGGGGCACCAGCACCAACTCGGACACGGGGGTCTGTGGGGAGCGGGATCCACCCTGCGCAGGCGGCATCCCGCATCGGGGAAAGGGGGCTTGCCCCCACGCGGCGCCCTGCGGGCAGCCGGGAGCCCTGCAGCAGCCGTAGGGGGGGCTCCTCCGCTGCCGGTGCCGCTCGCTGGGGCGTCCCGCTTCCCCCGGCCTCCTGCAGCAGGAAAGCACTTTGTGAATGTGGCCCAGACGCACCCTTCCAGCCATAACCCCAGCCTGGTTCCATTCCCCTCTCGTTCCAGTCCAGCCTCCGGAGCGTCCTGCCGTCCCTTCCGGGGCTGGAGGGACCACGGGGCAGCGCGGCCGCGCGCCAGCTGGTTTTGGGAAGCCTCTCCCCGGCTCCCCCCTGCGCCGGCAGCGCAGCCCTGGCCGCCCCCCACCGCTCGCCGCTGCGGTCACGTCGCCACCGCTGGAAAAGCATCTCCAAAAAGAACCAAAACTATATATATATATATGTATACATACATATATATGTTTATACATACACACACACACGTATATATATGTATATATGTCTACCTATATATACACATATAGGTTCAAAAGGCAAGCTGCCAAAGTAGAAAACATCGGTTCACCTAGTTTGTATTATGCGTGTTAAAGAAACGAGACTTTTAGCCCATGACATCTTCTTTAAAAATGAGTATTTAAGATCTTCAAAAATTGCTACAGTACAAAAAGTGTTTGTGTGTGTATATATATATATTTTCTCTCTACATATATCGTATGTATGTATGCGTATGGACCGGAATGAATGACCCCACCAGAAGAGACGCCCCACTCGTCCTCCACAACGTTTCTAGGCGTTATCGACTCAGCTTCGGCTTCTCGCGAAGTCTTTGCATCGGTACATGGCACATAATGGTATTATTGGCACAGGTTCAGAGTCACAGTCCACGTCCAGGCTCCAGGCGCTCGGTCCTTCCCTCGCCGGCTCCTCTTCCTCCACGGGATTCTTCGCTCGCACGTTTGTCTTTCTCTTCTCCAAAAAACGCGCTCTTTGAAAAACGCAGTTACCTATAGGCGTGTTCATTTTTATAAAAATATATTTGGCCCATAGAACGCTGCTCTTTGAGTCTCCTACTGGTAAACAGAAATGGTAGGTACAGGTAACCCATTATTTTTTAATATTTTTTACAGGTTCACCAATGGAATCCTGTTAAGGACGAGAAGAAAAACAAAGATTAAATCACGACAGGGAAATGCACCGCGGCTCGCATCGCTTCTGTGATGCCCCCCAGGAGCCCGCGGGCTTCCCCCTCCTCCCGGCAGCGGCACCACAGGGCTCCGGGGAACCAACACCGCCGGCCACCGGCGAGCAGCCTGGGGGAGCGGGATGCCAGCGACCTCCCCCTCCCCAACTGCCAGTCTGCATTTGGGACTGGGACCAGTCCTTCTGCCTCGAGCCCCAGCCTTGCCCAGCTCGTTTTCAGCCGTGTCTCGCGGGGCAGCCTTCGGAACGGGGATGCACGCGTTGGGACGGGGATGCTTTTGGCGAGCAGTGGGAGTGACTAAGAGGCTTCGGGTGTGCCTTACTGCACCCTTTGATCTCCTCAGGGCCTTTTCCAAAGCGAGATTTACTCCTGAGCATCCTCACGTCCCGGAGCTTTTCGTACTTGGGCTAAGAGCAGCGAGTGCTCTGGCAGATGAGAAGACGATGAGTACTAACAAGATTTTCTAAAGTTAAATGCCCTAAAGAAATCAACAGAGAATTGGTTAAGCATCAAACCCAGAGATCCTATTGAAGTTCTTCTTAAGCTATTTATTTGCCATCTTCTGAAAGATCTCTCCCTGCGTAATCTCCAAACCTCTATGTGAAGACAATTACTCCCCATCATTAGCCACTGGCTTCACGTGGACGTGACTTCACGTACAGCGACCCACGCTGCAGCCCAGCTGCGCGTGCCCGAGCCAGCGGCCGCGGGCGGGCCGCACGCACCCGCGGGCAGAGGGGCTGCCTCCCGCGCGCTCACGACGCGCCTGCCCGCACCTACGCTACCACCCCTGGCCAGCTCGTTCCCAGCACGCAGCGACGCACCGCGCTGCCTGCTCCAGGGGTCCTTCTCCGACACTATTTTTAAGCAAGACGCCCAGTAGGCACCACCTCCAACAACGGCACTGCAGGCTTAATTAGCGAGACAGATTTTAGAGTCCTTAATCTCCTGCACCGGGGCTCTGTTGGGACTGCTGTTATTCCTCTGAAGACAAGCCTGGATTTTTTTATGATGACTCATTATCTGTTAATGTTAATACAAACCATTTGCTGTTGTTAGGCAGAACGGGGCCATCACAGCAGCTGCTCGCCCTGTTCAAAGCACGGAATTACCATACAATACTGTAAATTTTAACTGCCTTGTGCAAAAGCTCGGGTCAGATCAATGTTACCGTACCAGTACCACTTGCAGGTCTCCAATCGCCACTTCCCTAACAGCGATGCCGAACATTTACACCGTTCTGGATGAACACTATTTAATGCACGCGTTGCGGGATGTGAAATTTATATTGTATTCCAAATAGCCTCTTTGTGCAAAGTAGGTCAGCGCTTGATCAACCTTACAGATTTTTGTATAATCTCATTCCATGGGGTTTTGCAGTCAAAGAGAGCGGGATTAAGGACAAGAATAATGCAAAATCTCAAAACTTCATTTCAGAAAGCCCCAAAGCCAGCACGAAATCAAACCAAAACAGCCACAGTTTGCTGCGGTGCCCGGCCAAAGCCACTCGAGTCTGCAGCAAATGTCACCTCTCGGTCTGCAAAACGGCGGCTGTTCCTGCCTCTGCCTCTCCTCTGCCATCTGCCGTGACCGGGGCACAGGTAGTTTTGCTTCTTACACCCCGCGCCGACAACTCCTCAGCGAGCCGCCTGCCGCAAATGCTTCAACTCCCTGCTTGGCTCTCCGCCTATGCCAGCCTCAGGCCACGCTGCTGCAGCCGCACGCCGGGCTGCCGCGGCCGGGACGGCTCCTCCATTTGCCGGCGCCACCGCCGGGCTGCCTGCTGCTGAGGTGTGACTCCCGGCTCCGCGCCGGCGCTCCGGCGGGGCCCGACCGCTGGCAGAGGCAATCTGCTGGAAAGCTCCGACAGCTGCTCACCGCCGGCAGCTTCGCCCGCTCCCGGGAGGGCCGGCGCCCCGGCAGGGACCATGCCGGTGGCAGAGGAACCCTCCCCATCCCTCCTGTTGGCACGGGATGAACGTGACCCCCGGAAAGAACTTCGACATCTGCTTGCCGTGTCACTCGATGAGTTTCGCCAGGTTTCCCGACACAACCTCAGCGCTGCCTGCAGCTCTCCAGGCTGGGGACCGCTGCCGCGGCGCCGTCCCTTCCATCTGCTCCCTGCAACCGCTCAGCCTGACGGTGCCATCAGCGTCGCCGAACGCCACGGTGCCACTGAGGCAGCGCGACGCTCGGTGCTCGCACGGTGCTGACGGACTGTCACACGCAAAGTCCGCCTTACACTCCAACCAGCCTCCCGGTGCTCATCTAGTCGAAATGTCCGCGCGCCCTCTCCGCCCTGCCGTCCCTGTCCCTGGCCGCATCGTCCGTCTTGTGCCTCCAGCTCTGACTCTACAGGTTCGTTAGTACTAATTTGCTTATTAGTCTGCTAAGAGCTGTGAAGAGCCATCAATTACAACTCATAAAGTGCTTTGAGTCTTTCCAAGGAGAGAAGCTCCCGGCGCAGAGACTGGTGCGGCGTCTGACCCTTCCCAGCGCGGGGCCGCGTGCCTGCAGAGCGGGGAGAGCCCCCAGCTCCGCTCGCCCCGGCTGGGGGGTGCCCCCCTCCTGCCCCCTCCACCGAGAGCAAGGGGTTGGGAAGGGAAAGCCACGCGTAACCCCTCCAGCCAGGAAGCTCTGCATGCTCTAGAGCATCCTGCCGCCTCTGCCGAGATGCACCGGGTCAACAGCAACTCAAGTCACCTTCAGGCTATGTTGCAGCTGCTGTAAAAGCCGCCAGGAAAACAGCCATCCCTCCAGAGGAGGTGCAGCCCAAAGCAGCTGCATCTCCTTTTCCACCAGCCTCTCCTCTCAAAACAAGAGCTGGAAAGGCATCCTCAGCCCCACAGCTCCTCCTGCGCTTGGCAGCAGCTGGCCAGTGACAGTAACGGGCAACCACAGTGACAGGGGACAACCTACCAGGGAGCTATCTCGCTACCACCCGCCACGCCATCTGCTCTCGGAAGGTTTTACCTTACACAGCGACATGTGAAACCTGAAATATTCATTTCGTCCGTGGGATGTCCCAACTGGCACACACGCCTTCACGCAAAACGCTGTTCGCATGGGGCTGCGACGCACCTTTCGACCGCAGGCTTCTGGGAAGCTACGGGGAGCTGCACCGAGGGCCACGGGCTGCAGGGCAAACCCTGGGCTGCAGGGACAGCCGTGCAGCACCGCCACGCAGAGCAAAGCCCGCTCGGAAGACACAGGCACCACGACCCTGGCAGCTCCTCTCTCTGACAACCATTCCCTGGCAGAAGATGCAGCCAAACAGCATGGGAAATAGCACCACGTGGGAAAACTATTAAGCAACCTTTTTCCAACTTCTAAAGGATTTGGGTTGACCCCATTTCGGGACGAGGGTGACTTCTCCTGTTATCTGTGCCATGGTGACGCTCTCTACCCAACTCCCCGCACGTGGCAGGGATCGATGGCTGTCACCTGGTTTTTACCGTGACGTACCACTTGTGCCTGCGCAGTGTGGAAACACCCTGGTGCAGACACACACGTGCACGTGTACACATGCAGAAAACAGGTTTTGGATTAATCTCATCTCATTAACATTAATGAAACCAAACACCAGCTTCCAGAACTGTATAAATAATTGAAACGCTATTACGGAGCTAATGCTCCAGGTACGACTCGGAAAGATTTTTCCAGAGCGCGTCAATACGCGTTTTATGGATTCTATGAAAATGAGTCAATGAGAATTTCAAGGATTTAATAAGGCACAATGGATCGGCTTTGGACTATTTAAAGAAACCTGTGGAGATGACCAGGGCGTGGACTTTGGCACAGGGTTTCACAGGACCTCGGGCAGGAGCGGTGGGAATTGCACCGGCTTCCCAGAGCAGGCAGCAGCTCGGAGCTGTTCATTCTCCCTCCCTCTGCTTCAGGCATGACAGCTACCAAGGGCATCCAGGTACGATTGGCTTGGCTTTTCTGTTGGTTTTGTTTTGTTTTTTTTTTTTTAAAAAAAAACATTTTAAGCCAACAGACAGACATCACAAACTACAGAGCTCACGGTGGAAAAGGCACAGTGGATTATTGCTGATGGCTTTCTGAAGCTAGCAACCACCCGTGCTGCTGAGGAAGACCCTGCAGACCCTCCCTCTTTATCCTCCAGCTGCCCTTGCCCACTAACGGCAGCTCTCTGGCCAGGTACCTTCGCACCTTGTGCCCCCCGAGACAGCGGCCACAATGAAAGGGTCAGAGAAATAACGTGAGAACATTAACAGATGGGGAGTGAGAGACTTCTAAATCCACTAGTAAAGCCCCTCCAGCCAGGAGAGGCTCTGGGGGGGCAGAGCCGCCCCGGCTGAGCAGCGGGGTTGTGCCAGCGAGACCCTGCGGGCAAAGACGCGGTGGGCAGGTGCCCACCTCCCCCGGCCTGCCCAGACACAGCCAGCCCCCAGCACAGCCGAGACCATTAACGTTTTATTCCCTTCCATTCTAATCTAATTATATTTCTGTGTTCAATAGCTGAGCATAATGTTAAACAGGCCATTCTGAGCAAGCTGCAGTCAGGGAAGGCTGGAAATTTCATTTACACTGAATATATGATTCATTACAGCAGGGACTTGGGACAGACCAATTAATTCACCTGCACGCGTGGCTCGGACGGGCACCGCTGCCCCACGGTGAGCTGGCACGCGCTGAACCCTAATTGCTTGTCTTGCCACCGCTATCAGCCGTGCCGCCCTCAAAAGCTATACAAGGAGGTGAAAACACCTCAAGCCAACTCAAAAAAAAAAAAAAAAAGAGAAAAAAAATCATCCCCAAACAACGTACTGCTGAAAGCAGCACAACACTGCTGTACTCCCTGGGCTGCCCAAGGTGTGAACCCGGCGGCTGGCGACTGCACACACGGGCTTGCAGGCTCGGCTTCCCGCAGAGCTGGGAGGGCACGGGAGCAGGAGGAGGAGGAGGGGGAAGAGGAGGACCCCGGCACCCTCGTAGCAGGAGCATGGAAGTGTTTATGACAGCAAACACCAGCAAATGAGCTTTCGGGTATCGATGCAGCATGCACGTTGGATGCGTGACACCTGGACGAGACGGGCTGTCCATCATGCAACAAGAGGTTAATTACAGATCAGGCCACTTCGCAGCACGGGCATTACTATCGCTGGTCGAGGTTTTAGAGGTGGGCTGGAACCACGAGATCAGGCTGAAGTTCAGGGCTGCCCCAGGGACCCTTCGCTCCCAAGCCCACATCCATCCCAGTCCCTGTCTTTTAGCCTGGGCCCGTCTGTAATTCACCTCCGTGGAAAAGCCATTTTGGCACCCAATGTCCCAGGAGATGTGTCTGGCCATCCCGGCCGAGTCAGCCACCCTGCTCGGGTCTGACGTCCCCAAAGAAGCAGGAGCGGGAGGATGGCACCAGGCAGGGGACGATGGGCGCGGGGCGGACACGGGATGGACGCGGGGGGAGCGCGGTACGTACCAGGAAACAGCCCGATGGCGTCTGCCCTGCCCCCAGAAGTCAAACAGGCTTCGGCCAGTCAGCAGGAGATTTCAAACCATTTCTCAGACACAAAGGCCACGGGAATAAGATGCCGGTCAGAAGAAGAGGGTCTGCAGCGAGCAGAAAAAGGGGCTTGCACGCGCTGGTACGTAACACACAAGGAGCAAGCCGAGGCGGCCTGCTGCAAAAATCAAGCTTTTTTAGAGGGAAAAATGAAAACCTCTAAAGTGATGCTTTGAATGGGCTTATTGGCTTTGGAACCAGGGTGGTGCAAAGCAGAGGAAGAAGAAGGAAAAGACGGACTGCAGCACCGAATGTTTTTACCCTGGTGCACGAGCACCTTTTAACGCAGCCAACGGCTCCGGGGACGGCTGACCCCAGAGGACAGCAGGGCATCTCCTATCTGCCACCCCCCTGTGGGTCTGCCGTGCCCATCGCCTGCGCGGGGTCTGCCAGGCTGCCTGGAAACGCACCGAGGCCAACAGGGTCCCAGAAAGCATCACCTGACGGCCGAAGAGCGACGAACCCCTTCCAGGCGGAACAAGGGCACCCCTGCAGCGCTCGGCTGGGGTTCGCAGCAAAATCCACGCGCGCGTACGCTCCACGAAATGGTTTGAAAGTCCCCGCCAATTCTCTGCCTTCCAAGATCTGAGGAAACCCTGAAGAATGTGAACCAGCAAAACCCCATGCGCACGCAGAAGATGATGGTTAAAAGGATGTTTGTGAAGCTGTTGGCTTCCAGGCTTCTGCCCTTCATGCAGGCAGACATCAGCTGCGGGTGGCACGCATGCCACAGTCCAGCCAGGCTGCGTGGAGTACTAGTTGCTCATTTTCTCCCTCAAAACTCTCCTCCTCATTTTTAACTCTAGCTTTGATGGGAGACACGCACTTACCGCGTGGTGAAACCACACCAGTGCCCAGTGCCAGGGCTCTGGGAGCCAGCCCAGGGTGCGGAGAGAGGTCACTCCTGACCGGCTCCCTCCCCGAGCAGGCAAGGGGCACGCAGAGCGAGGGCTCGCATCTCCTACGCCGCGCCGCCAGCTGCTGCGAAGCCCCTTGTTAATGCATCATTATTTCACGCCAGACAAACGGTTCGTTTGGCTCTCACCGCCCGTTCCTCCATTAATCACCCCGCTCATTGCAACCAGCAGCTCTGTCCATGCCGCTCCGCGGACAGCATGAACGCTGGAAGATGGATCCAGCGGCATTTACGTGCTGGTGGCGGCAGCCGGGAACTGAAAAACCTGCGGTGCCGAACACCGCCAGGGCTTGCCGAGCCGACTGCCCGTCCTCATCGGCGGGACAAGGGGTCCAGCGGCCGTGCCCACACCGCGCTCCGGGGCGGGTGAGCACCGTGGCGCCTTGGAGAGCCGGAGGAAGGCGGCTCCACCACGCACTCCCAGGGCACCTCCCGGGGAAGCAGAGGAGGCAGCGGACCCCCGGCGCGGGCCGGCGCTCCCCAACCCGCAGGGAAACCGCGCCGCCCGCCTCACCTGTTTCCATTGAAGGTTGTTTTATAATCCCCGGGCGAGCGCAACACCTCCTCCGCGTAGACGGGCACGGGGGTCCGGACGCACTCGTGGGAGCACTGCAGCGTCTCGTTGTAGGCGGTGAAGATGTCGAGGGCGCTGGGCACGCGGGCGGGGGCGAAGTCGGTCAGGTTCTGGCAGCTCTCCTCTTGCTGGTCCAGCTTGCGCTGGTGGCTGTTGCGGCGCGGGCGCCCGCTCTGCGCGCAGCTGGGGTGGGGTGGGGGGAGAGAAGAAGGGTCAGGACACGCCGCGCGTCGCTGACGCTCGGCAGGACAACGTGCGTTATCGGCCGTTAATTATACCTCGCTCAGTTTTAGATTAGGACTCAGGCACTTTGGAAAGATCAGCCACAATCAAGCAGTCATTTGCCTTGCCCTTTTTTTTTTTTTTTTAAGAGTCAAATTGAAATTTTAGATAGAAGCTTTTTACCATCAGAGGAATTACTTAACAATACGTTCATACCTGCAGGAAATGAAAGCCTTTTTTTAAGTGAAAAGATGGAAGTGAGAACAACGAGGTGAAACCCTTCCCATTTGGGAGCCACCAAAAGATTTTAACTTATTGGGATAAATAAGCTCAGGAATGGGTCTGATTCAGCAGACACGCTCCCCCTCGGCCGAGGGACGGCTGGCAGGGCAGCCCTGCTCCCCCGTGACGCCACCAGCTCCAGAGGCTCCAGCGGGATCTTGTGACGGTGCAACGCTTCTGGTTAAGCAACAGGGAGAACGCCAGCTAGCAGGAACCTGCCCTCAATCATGCTGGTCCTATTTAAGGGTCTAGACACTGATTTAATTAAGATGTCATTTTTTTCTGAACAGGATTGACAGCGCCTATCGTAACACTGGCGTTTCGGAAGATCACAGCTCCGAGGGCAGCGGGAGCTGGGGATGCCGGCGCTGCCTGTGGAGGGGCCAGGAGCACGGGGCTCCCCTGGGAGCAGCACCGGCTGGGGTAGCAGCATCTGCCAGCAGCGGGGCACAGCCTGCTCTGCGCCGGCTGATGCAAGCGAAGGAGACAGCAACTAAAATAACCATCAGCTCCACCACAGCACGTTCGCAGAAGGAGGACACCTGCACGGCACGCAGCCGTCGCTCACCCGTCCTGCCCGAGGGGGACAAGCGCCAGGCAAAGGACGGGGGGTAGAAACCACGTCCCGTTTGGGGCCGGGGACCAAGCGACTCCGCCACAGCCTGCACGAGCAGCGCCGGGGGGAGCCAAAAAAACGCGGGAAAAACCAAAGCGCAGTTTGGCAAATGCCGGAGCTGAGCAAACCCATCGGGGGGGCCGCTTTCCTGCCCGCGACACGTCTGGCTGCTGAACGCCCTCGCCTGCAGGGATCCGCCAGTAATTTCCCCATTTCACCTCTCGTCAACAATTTCTAGTCTACACTGATCGCTGTGTTTGTTTATTTTTTCCCTTTTTGGCTTCACCATCAGGCTACTCGAGCTGTTCTGCCACGCTGTGCTCGGCCGGATCAATGGTACGTGCTGCTTATGACCACTATTAGAGAAAAACCCCAGAGGTGTTTCATAGAGTATTTTCCCTGCTCTTTCATTGACTTACTGCCATGACTAGGGAAATTCAGTAAAGCAAATCCCGTCTGAGATACAGAAATGAGCACCACCGGCTGCACTCCCAATGCCTCCCCACGGGCCCACTCCCAGCAAAGCAAACTCATCTGCAGGGCAAGTAACACGGCGCTTTCGGCCAGCCGCAACGCTGCGTTACAACTCTGCCGAGATCAAGATGCCCCCGTAGCCCTGCAAATAGGGTTTTTCTCTAATCCCGGGGAGGGAGCAGGCTTCTGCATCAACCCCGTTTTCTAATTTGCTCCTGGGTGCAGGAATCGATCTGCCGCAGCACCCGGGGAGAGCTCGGGCAGGCAGGAGGAGGTCGCCGGAGGAGCGAACCACCGCCAAGCACGGCAGCACCGCGCGGCAGCTCTCCCACCAGCCCGGAGCTGCAGCCGTATCGTTACACCAGCAACGCTGACCTCAAAGTAGGCCAGTTTCCCTGGGAAAATAGGTAAAGCCACGAGCGCCTGAAGCGACAGGCTAACCTATTTTGCCACGCACCCAACCGCGCTGAGAGAACAAATGGGAGCAAACGAAGCCGGAGGAGCGCACGGGCACGCCGGGAGACGGGGCACGCTCCAAGCTGGCGGCACCCGAGGGGCTCAGAAGGTGCCCTGGAGTCACAGGGAAGGTCAGAAAACGCAAGTGCTGCTTTGCTGAGCCAGGCTGGCGTTTTGAGGAGCCGCAGCAAAGCTGCTTAGGGGAAGGCAGAGGAGATGCCACCCAGCGCGCGGCAGGTCCCGGCACCGTTGCGGGGACACCCGCTGGGGCCGACCGCACGACTCTGACCTCAGCAGGTGGCATCACGTTGCAGCGACTCAGTCCCGGAGCAGGGATGCACACGTGCTCCTCATGGGACTCGGCCACCTGACCCTGGCGATGTGCTGGTCCCCAAAGCCACCCACCACGCGGGGAGAGGTAGGGGACCCGCAGCCGCACGGACGAACCCAGGTGCTCCGGCCTCCTTTGAGGCTTTTGTTATTAAAAAAAAACCCATTTTCTCCTGCACTGCCTCTCCGAAGCCATCCCGGCGGATGCCACGGGCTTCAGTGCTCGCAGCTGTAAAGGCACCCCCGTCCCCACCCTGTCCCCAACCCCGCACCCCTCCCCGCCCCCCAGCCAAACAGACCCAGGAGGGACCTTACCAATTTTTTAAGACAAGAGTTGTTATCAGAGCGGCTATGACCATGATGAGGGACACGGTAATGGTGATTATCTGATGGACCGCCAGACCTGCGGAGAAAAGAAACGAGAGAGAGTGGGGACGGGAGCCAAGGGGGATCCCGGGCAGCGGCGAGCGAAGCCCCCCGCCACACCAGACCCCTGCCGCCTCCCCCCCAGCGCGGGGCCGTACGCAGCCCCTGGCAGCGGCAATGCAATCCTCCCTCCTGCCTTACATAAAATAATCTTTAAGCCAGGCTTCTCATTTCCTATCCTCTCAAGTATGTTCCTTGTCAGCCCGAATTAGGCACGAAGAACGGAAGAGATGTGAAGACGTATCCCCTCCGGGACGGAAGGGGAGCTTGAGCGCAGCCTTGCAGTGGGTGCAGGATTAACCAGAGATAATAATTACTGCACTAACTGCTGCTCACTTAGAAGGTCGGATGGGCTCATTTTCTCCTAATTCACCTTACACAGGGTATCATTTTGGCTCGTGTATCATTCCTAATGAGCAGTTTGGAAACAAAAGCATCTCAATGTACAGTATGTTTGTGATTTTGCGCTGCTTTACAGTTGCAATTTTGTAATGAAATGATTTTCCTGGCTGCAGCCCAAGGATGTGCTATTTTTCACAAACAGATGTTGCAGCTCCTGATGGATGAGATATTTAATAAATAAGTGTCAGCATGACAGGAAAACAAGCAGTTTTATATATATATATATACACACACACACATATACACACGTGCGTCTGTGTAACACATGCTTAGCACTCCCAGCTCGTGTGGGTGCGTGTGGCAAGGAAATCGCTGCTCCTTCCCACCCAAGAGCACACGGGCTCCCGCAGCTCAGCCAGAGCCGGGGACACCCACGGGGCCACTCCGGCCACAGACCCGGGACGGAGGTGGGTGAACCGGCCACAGCAGCTCTTCCAGCGCCGGCAGCCACACTTACACCATGTCCCTTTTCTGGCACAAGTGGTGTGCGCCAGGCGGGCCCCCTCCTTGGAGGGCAGAAAACCCTCCCGGGAGAGACAGGTCGGGGGCGGTGTGCCGCCCCGCAGCCCCGCTCTCCGCAGGGACTTTGCACAGAGCATCCCCACGTGCCCGCGGGAACGCTGCCGAGGGCTCTCCCATGCTCCTGAGCAGCGGATCCGGGGCCACGCCGTGGCTCCCCTGCTTTCGGCACAGCACACCCCGCTCTCAGGGCACGGCAATCAGGCCAGATGAGATTTCTCAGCGGTACTTTAAACGATGGATCACTTGCTGTTCCGCTACCTTCTCTCCAAGGACCAAAGTTTTAACTCCCTTTAAATTCATTATCCCGTCTCCCCCTGCTCATCCCTGTGCCCCAGGGGCTTTGAGTCCCTGCCCACGCTGCCAACAACACTCATCAAGGGAGAAAAGCCGCTCGAGTCTAGCCCAACTCCCAGGGCAAAGCTGCCACCTCCCCAGCCCACGCACCTCCAGAGAACCACTGATCCCCCAGAAACACGATGGAAAACACGTCTGGCCCAGGGAAGAGCAGGAGAAAAGCCGTGGAAAGCTGCTGAGCCCACGGTGACACCCGAGGGGAGACGGGAACTGCTCAGTGCAGGCACACGAAGAGATGTGCTCACCTCCCGAAGGCCACCTCCAGCACGCAGCGCAGCAGCCTCCCCGCTTTCAGAGGCACAAGCACACGTCACACCACGGCTCAAGGAGCTACCCCGGCTTTTGTGCCTCAGCACCACACCTCGCCACCTGAGCATCCTTGCTCAAGATCCACCACCAGCTCGCCCTGGTCGGCGCTGCTGCGCTGCCCAGGCTGCAGGACTCAGGCTTCGCTGCTGGCTGCCTCGGGAAGGAGGCGCGGTTCCCCGCTCGGGATGCAGAGACCCATAAACCCCCAGATTTTGAGCGATGAGGTTGGGCAGCAGCGACACCTTCTTTAGGAAGCGCTGCGGATTTTGCCAGCCAGGATGCATCCCGGGTGTAAATCAAACGCTCAGAAATGTGAGCCTTGACAGTTTAATATAATAAAACCAAGGTCACCTTCGGCGGGTCTGATTCACCAAAACACGCCCGAGTGCCAAGCACCGGGGCAGCGATCACTCGCAGGGAAGGCTTCGCTCCCAGCCCCAGGCTGCTGGGGCGGGAGCTGCTGGAGCGATGGCCTGGCACCCGCCCCCCGTGACCACAAAGCATCTGGCACAGCAAAAGCACTCGCCTCCAAGTGAAAGCAGCGGGGTTTCTGGAAGGAAGCACGCACCCGGCATCTTCTAGTGCTTATTCTGCTTTGCCGGTGGATACGCTATGGGGGAGATCTGGGAGAAGAGCTGGAGAAAAGAGCAGGGATCCCCACTGGTTTTAAGGACAGGATGTGGTCCAGAGTGGGAGGTGGTGGCTGATGCCAGCCACACCACGGACATCGCTGGTGAAGGGGTTTTCTAGAGGCAGGACCGAGGAGGAATGGCTTCCCAAAGGCCAACGCTTCCAAAATGCCGGCTCTTTGGATCCTGGTGCAGTCCCAGTGCCGAGCCAGCAGAAGGCAAGAGCCCACCAAAACGCAGGGAGGTGCAGAATGCTGCGAACCCCGCGTACTTTGGGGTTCCTCCTCTGCTCCCCAGGGCTGCAAGCTGCACGCTCCCTCCCCAGGGAGCCGTCAGACGGACAGACGGTGGCTGCCCGCCAGCCCCTGCGCCCTGGCGAAGCCGAGCGGGATGCGTCAGGGTTATTTTTCTCCCTCAACTCAAGCACCTATTTTGCAAATGACCCATTTCCTCCATTTACTCCCAATTACACTTCAATTGGTTCAAACAGGCTGTGACAAGGCTCCTCCGGAGAGCGCCTGGCACCAGCAGCTGCCAGAACAAAGAGCGGGTCAGGGGAAGCAAACGCGAGGGCTGGGGACGGTGGTGGCAGAGGACGGGGAGGACCCACCTCCCACCTCCTCCCCACCAGCTCTGGAGGGGCCTGACACCGGGGAGCTGCCGCTGGGCTTCGTGCCCTCGAGGAGGAGACCCGGCAGGGTCTCACAGAACCCATTCACGGCTCTACAGGCTGGGGGGGGGGTCTCCGAACCGACAGCCAACAGCCGTGGGGACACCGCTCCGCGTGGGCAGGTCTACCAGAGCTGTGTGGGCTTCGGGTCCCCGGAGGACGGTCACGACGGGAGCCGTGTCTCGACAGACCCGAGGAGCGCAGCCGGCAGCTCCCAGTGTGTGCCGGGTCAGGAGCAACACCCACCCCGGCAGCAGCCCAGCCACATCCTTCACGGCAATCTTGGAGCAGCTCCCAGTGGGACAGTGCCGAAAAAGATAAAAGGAAAAACTCTAAAAATAAAATAAAACCAGCCCAGCGCCCGATTCCTTTGAAAACAGAAGCGGCGGCAGAAATGAGACCTTCTGCAAAGAAGGGAGCCGAGGCAGCGGTGGCAGGGACGCAGGAGAACCTAACGATGCAATTAATCCTTGCACTTACATAATGGGGAAGGCGCACGCAGAACAGATTGCAGGTGGCTGAGCACTGGGAAGGATGGCAGCTCTTCGGAGCAGGACACATGGATTTTAAGAAGGGCCGGATAATTTTAGACTCCATCACATACATAAGTTGCCATATGTACTGGCACAGAAGAAAGTTCCTTTGCTTCGCATATTAATTCTGCACCAGAGCCCGGGGGGATTGTGAGGGGAGGGGAAATGTTTTTCCCAACAGCGTTAACCACGGCAGTGATGGAAAGGGACCTGCTGGGTAACTGGGGTGATTTCCTGGGAAGCCCTATAGGAATACCCGCTGCAATAAAGACTAACAGCTCTTTATTCTTACTTTGAGAATGTCTCAGATCCTTTCCTCTAGGCCTTCAAAGAAATGTATAGAACCGTACAGAGCAAAATCCAACAGAAATATCCAGTCTGCAAGAGAAGGAGTTAATGGATTGAGGCACCCTGGGAGAGGGGAGCATCCTGCAAGGGACACGCACCACCCGAGGGGTGAGGCGAGACGAAAGAGATGGCTGCGAAGAGCAAAGTGCTATTTGAAACACGGCCCTAGGAGCCCAATCTGTCTGGAGGATAAAATCAATAGCTCATAAAGCAAAATTACCCTCCTCCTCGAGCACGGGAAGGCTTCTGCCGAGCACGTAACTCCCAGCGAAAGCCCGCGCCCCCAAAACGCGGGGCAGGCAGCAGGAGAGAACCTGGAAGCAGGAATGATGGTGGCTGGGTTTTGTTTGCTCAGCTCCGTGGCAAACGTTTCCAATGGCAAAGCTCCGACCCCAGCGAGTGACGGAGCCCGGCGGTCACTTAATTACACGTTAATAACCGGCGAAGAAACAAGCTGTCGGAAGGGCGGAGGCTGGGGGTGGGACTGCGGAGGGATGCCCGGAGAGCTGCCGCCCCGTCCAGCACCCGCCACGGCGGCTGTCGACGCCTCATCCCTGCGAGGGGGCTGCCAGCGGTTCCCTCTTACAAGGCTTTTACCAGGCAATTTGACGCAGTGACCATTTAACTCGAGGGTAATTACAGGAGAAGTATTTAATGGAATTGAAAGTGTGTCCAAACCCCTGCGCTTCTGCTAGTGCAGCAGAATTTAATGTGCCGCCTGCCAGGAGGGAAAGCTCTTCAAAGGCACTCTTTGAACCCTTGGAAATGCTGAAATACCGCTGGGTTTTTCCACTCTCGTGCCATCCAAGTGCCCTCCACTCTCGACGGGGACTTCTCATCCCCTCCGGCAGTGGGAGACCCAGCTTCAGCACCCCCGCGGGCGGCAGCCCCAGCCCCGGCCGTCGGGCAGCAGCTGTGCCTCAACCCGCAAAACGCAACTCCAAATTCCCCGAGTCCAGGAAAAAAGCCAATCTTCTCAATGCTAGCAAACGCCAAGGACTTTTTTTTTTTTTTTTTATCCCATACGTTATTTTGAAGATCATATATTTGCCACCGAGATGAAAGTGCTGAGTTTTGGCCTTCCTGGCCACCCTTTGAAATGGCTCCCGGACAGCTCTGCATCAACAGAATTAATTCCACGAGAAAATCCATTCGAGACTAATGTCTTGCTACTGCAGAAGTGCGCAATGGCAGCGAACAGGAGATATAAGCTCTTAATTAAAAACAAAGAGAACCTCTATCCCCCAAGGCCTTTATTTCAACAGCTCTGGTTAGGGAGACCGTATTTTTCATTTTCCCAATAAAAACAGCTACGAGCCGCAACTCTTTGAAGACCCTCGTCAAGGCCTCTAAGCTGCATAAAATTAAAAAAAAAAGGAAAAAACAGCTCTGTTTCATTTTGGGGAGTATAATCTTGAGTTACCATCAGTGGTAGGAAAACAAAAGACGCTCTGGATACCTGCGACCCCCAGCCAGGAGGGCTGCAGTGGAGCTCCCAAGCCTCCTCCCACACCTGTGCCACACAGATCGCTTCCTCACTCCTTCCTCCCAGCTCTGCCTCAGCCTTCCCACAACTCCAGTTTGAGTCAAAATGCCGAAAGAGGGTAAATCTCCTCCATAAGCCAGGGCTGGGTCTGCCGGCACACAGCGGGGAGCAGGGAGGGCCCGTCTGGGTGAGCCCAAGGCAAGTGCTTGATGGCCGCAGGATCTCCACGTGCACGGCCCAGGCTTGATGACTGTCCTCAATCAAAGCATCGCATCTAGCCAGGGAGGGACCAACCTGAACGGGCTCCCAGTAATGAGCATTGAAAAGAAACTGGCTCCTGGGAGCGGCTGAAGAACTTATTGACAGGGAAACGAAGAAAAAGCAGGTGGAATCGGTGCCGCAGCCGTTGCTCCCAGCCAAAAGAACCTTCTAAGCAATTTCCACGGTGACCATCGTGCAGAAGCCAACAACCGGCGCTGCCACCACTGCCTCCGTCCTGCCCTGTGCTCGGCTCGGTGCGGCACCACCCTGGGCAGCCGGTCACGCCGTGTCCCCCAGCCTGACGGGCACGCCAGTACCTGCTGCCCGCGACGGCCAAACCAGCGAAGGATTCTTTTCGGGGGGGTCAGCAACTGTCCATGGCGCTTGGCCTGGCTCCCTGCCGGCATCCCAGCAGGCAAAACGTAGCTGGAAGAGCCGCGCCAGCCCCGAACGGGGAACAGCCGGGCTCTGCAGAGCCTCCCCAGTCCGCAGCGGCTGAGCATCGGGTACTGCGTCTCCGGGCAGTGGAGTGGGCAACGTGGGATGGCGACCAGCGGAGAGGATCCACTTTGCCCACACCCGGTCGGGTCTGGGAGCCCAGCAGCCGGCCAGCTGCCTGCTCTGGGCATCGTCCCCAGCTGCATTTGGACAGGGGGACACCGGTGCCGGTGGCTGCCTGAGGAGGGGCTCTCTCCAAAGCGGGGTCTTCTTGCAGGGCTCGGCATCCCGTCCTCATCCCTGCCACGAGTTTCCTTCCTCTGCTCTTGCACACCCTGGGTGCTGGGGCGCCTCCACCTCCTACGGAGCATCGCGGAGCAGTTGGGGAAAACCGGCTGGGCTCGGGACGCATCACAGCTTCCCTAGTCATCAGAAACTGCATCTGATCCCGGAAAGCCTCATCCAGCCGATAACGCGGCTTTCGGACAGAAAAATTCAATCAGGAGCGTTGTGTGGCCACTCTGCAGCAATCACAGCCACCAACGGCCTTTCCCAGGGGGATCAGTCAGACTTTGCCGTAACGCTGACCCTACCACCGTTTAATAGCTTGTAAGAAAAATAATTTACAAAACACACAAGGGTTCGATACAGGGGAGGAGATATGGCAGGAGCCTTCCTGGAAAGCCTCGTTCCAGTGCAAAGCCAACTCATCCACTGCCTGACCCACTGCGCCGGGAAAGCACCGTGGGTCTGCTCCTCTTAACATCCCTCTTGCCTTCAAAGCGGTGTTTGGGCAGGCAAAGCCCCTTGGTTTTCCACTCGTAAATCAGGGCGATCAGCTCCGAAACCCAGACCAGTAAGCATTAGTCATCCTGAAGTGAAAATGCAGCTCTGCAGCAAAAAAAAAACCCACCAAGGCTCCTGGAAACCTCCTGGTATTTCGGGTTGGACTGATGAAAGGAGGAGAATATCCTGCTGCTGCTGCTGCTGCTGAGGAATATCCTTGCCAAGAACGAAGATCCTAGAGGCTTATGCTAAAGACACTGGGACTTATCTTCTCAGGTGTTACAGCAAATATCACCGAGCAATAAATACTTCTGAGAGCAGCAGAGGAGAGTTTCTGGCTCATTTAGACACACGTGGGCGAAGGCACACGCGCACGCAGGCACGACAGCTGCTAATCCCGGGGAGAAAGAGAATCCCTTCTCCCTCGCCAGAGAGAGCTCAGCTTACGGCCACGCTCATTTCTTGCTTCAGCCATCATCCTCCATCCTCAAGGAAAACCGCAGCTGATGCACGGCCTCACAAAGGATCCTTCGGGAACCTCCCGGGAAAGGCGACCGGCGGGTGCTGGCCCAGGCGATGCCGTCCAGCCCCTCGCCTCCTCTCCAGCCCCCGGCTGCGATGGCTCCCCACGCCTTTGCACGGTGGATCAAAGAGGCGGCTCCATCCGACCGCCCAGAGTCTTCGTTTAAACACATTTCATCTTTAATTAATTCCTTTGAAGCCTTTCACAACTGCTATCTCCTTGCACCCAGCGCCCCCTTCTCCCGCACCCTCTTTCCGAAGGCAGGGTCATCTCCCTGCGGGGAAGCAAATGTCTCTTCACTATTATTTATTCCCGATACGCTCCTGGCCAGCAGCAGCGAGGGAGCGCGGGGTGGGCTGGGACACACCATGAGCTCGGCTCCGGCTGCCGGCACGGCGGGTGCCCACGCCAGCACCCACGCAGCCCCGCGCCTCCACCCGGGAGCGCCCCCACCTCGGCCCCGGGGACGGGGGTGCCCCTTAGCACCAGCTCCCTCATGAGCACGCTGCTCGCAGAGCACGATGCCAAACTCATTGTGTACCGGCGATCAAATCACCATTAAGAGCAGCAGACGGCACATAAACTCTTCTGCCTTATAAAGCACTTAAAGGTTTAATTAAAGACGGCTTTATTCTAATAATACTGAAAGGAGAGCCTCAGACAACCCAGCGAGCGCGATTCATGCCTTCGCTCTGACAGTCTCTGATTCATTTTTCTCTTTTCTTCTTTTTTTTTCTGGCTGAGCCCGCAGTACAGGAGGACGCTCTGCCTTGGCGGCGGAGCCCAGCCCGCACGGAGAGCATCTGCACGGCCGCCCCGGTGGAGGCTCCTTCCAGCCCTTGCCTCTCACAGCATGCTGGAATTTTAATTATTTCTCTCTTTCCGTGCTCCACCGTAAAATGATTATGACAGACCCCGAAAAAGGAAGCGCGGTTTTGAAAAGCATAAGCATAAACTACGCCTGGGTGAACATACCGCGTCCCCGTCTGACTGCCATCAGCACTCTGCCAGGCGCCGAGAGGCAGAGGTGGCACCGGGACAAACACACCTGAGCTGCGGGTTACCCAAAACACCCGCCCCGGCACGGCGGCACCCACCACACCGGGGCGGCACGTACCAGCCCCTCCTTTCTTACTGGGCGCTGCAAGTAGTCACTCGTCTGCCTTCTACCTACGAGCAGAGTATTTGCTATTCCAGGAGAATGTTTTCAAGCTTGTTTTTTACTGCTAGTGAGTCACGGAGACACCGTTTCTGGCTTTTTTTCCCCCTTGCTTTTTCAGCAGGGAGGAGCAGGGGGGAGGAGGACCTGACTGAGCAGGATGGCTTTCACTGCTCGCCTGAACGAGCGCCACTGCCTTCGCTGAAGTGCCCCCACCCTGCACGCACCCCAGGGACCCCCGC
This sequence comes from Leptosomus discolor, assembly GCF_034619465.1. Classification (NCBI taxonomy): domain Eukaryota; kingdom Metazoa; phylum Chordata; class Aves; order Leptosomiformes; family Leptosomidae; genus Leptosomus; species Leptosomus discolor. The sequence goes on along the minus strand of NC_141410.1, from coordinate 10,837,772 downwards.
AGTCCCCCAGTAGCGGGGCCCTTTGCAGCACTGCGCAGAGGGCAGCCAGGGCACGGGCAGCAGGGACGCGGCAGGGAACGCAGCACCTTCGCTAGCACAGCGGCAGCACCCGATCCGACGGGAGCGAGGGTGCCACCGGGGTGCCGGGGAGCACGGGTCCCCTCGGCTCCAGGAGCCCTGGGGCGGCTCGAGCTCCCTTGGGTGCTGCAAGCAGGACCACCCTGACCCCCAGGGAGCTGAAGGACCACAAGCTGCGAGAGCAGCATCCCTCCCTCCCTCCCTCCCCGCCCGCCCACCTCGGGCTCCTACTGCGACGTGCGGCGCCTTACGGGACGGCAGGACGGGGATTTGCGATGCTCGCTGAGGCAAATAAAAAGTACAGACAAGTTACCTAATCCTAATTTGTAGCCATATGTTTTTCCCAGCAGAGAACAAACACTTCCAGCCGCTAAAGCTTATATAACAGAGAGGAGCAGGGCTTGAAAAACGCGCGGCCTCGCTCAGGCACGTCGCCAGCAAAACCGGCAAGAGCACGGCCGGGGCTCCGGGGCGGCGCTGGCCGCTCGCTCCTGACCCGCTCGCTCATCCCCGCTCCCGGCCGGGGGCTCTCCCGGGCGCTCAGCCCCAGCGCTGGAAGGAAAAGCAGACCCAGAGCTCAGGCGCTTTTCAATTTAGAGCGGACGGGCTGAGATCAAAAAGGTCCTTTAGCCCCGGGAAGGAGCTGATCGTATTCACCACTCGGCAAAAAGAAGTTAATTACCGAAAACTCCGATCCTGCAGAAAGCCCCTAATGAGAGCTAAGAGCCGGCAGATTAAAGCCGCCGGCCCCCGGGGAGGCTGCCGGGGACGCCGAGGCGCGGGCTGCGGCTCGCTGCCGATCTGCCGGCCGGGGAGGGCAGCCGCGGCACGCCGGCAGGCAGGCGGCAGCACCGCCGGCTCGTCCTCGCCTGAACGAGGCGTCCGACTCCAGCGAGCTGCCGAGCAGCGGCACGTGCCAGGAGCCGCCCTCCCACGTGCTGCCAACGGAGCGGGCGCTGCCGCAGCCGGATGACGGCAACGAGCCCGCCGGAGCCCGCGCGTCCGGGACGGACGATGCCACCGAGCCCGGAGGTACTGACCATGGCCGGTCTGGGGAGATACGGCTGAAGATCTCGTCACACAGCTCATGCCAGCAGTCGTTATTGATACTCCCTTGCCAATTCCAGCATTTTTTTTTTAAAAAGTTGTGTGGGTTGGGAGTTTTTTCACCACTATAAATAACTCCTCTAAGTAAGGAACAACATTATGGTTGGCTTGTCTCGTTCTGCCAAGCAGAGCAGGCTAGATAAATTAATTGGGATTAAGATTAGGCCATAAAATTCTTTTTCGATTCGACTAGGAAATCACTGTGGGCTAAAAAGCAGTCGATGCACAGTGAATAAATTCTGTAAACTATACAACAGTATCCCACAGTTTAATACCGGCAATAACAAATATAATTTGAAATAAATGGGAAGCAGCTTTCCCATCCATGTCCACGCAGCAGACAGCGCTGGGGGAAGGCGTTGCTGTGCCCGAGCGCCGTGCTAAGCCCGATGACGGGAGACGGGCTGTGGATGGATCCAGCTAATGAGAAAAACACAGCAAGCTGCTGGAAAACGCCTCGGATAAAAGCGATGAATCAGAGCTGCTGCTTGCCTCCCGAGCGCTCTCGTTTAGCAGCACACGCTTATTTCTGTCCTGGGCAGCGCTGCCACCGGGGAAACTTGTGCCACAGCGACCCCCCTGCTCCAGGACCCCCCGGCCCTCCCGATTCACCCGCCGCTGCCCTGGCCCCCCGCGCAGACCCTACCTGTGCTGTCTCCCAGCCCGCGGGGCGGGCGAGCATCCTTGCCGCTGCTGCTGTGGCCGGCGGCCGGCTCAGCGGTGCTGGTGCGGCCGGGGCTGCTGCGGGGCACGTCCCCGCCGGGCGCGGGAGCCGGGGTGCTCGGGGGCGCACGAGGCGGCGTGGTGGCGGCGGTGGCAGCGGCGGTGGTGGTGGTGGTGGTCGCGGCGGTGGTGGTGGTGGCAGCGGCGGTGGTGAAGGCGCCGGGCAGCGTGCTGCTCTCCAGGGAGTCCTCCTCGCCCGTGGGACCCCAGACGATGACCTCGGGCAGCGTCGTGGCCCGCCCGTCCCGCGGGGCGAAGCCGCGGCCACGCAGGTGCCGCCGGCCCCTCCGGGAGCGGGGCCGGCGTAAGGGGTGGCCAGTGGGCAGCGGGGCGACGGGGGGCGGCCGGCGGGAGCGGGGTCTCTGCGGGGAGGGCGCGGGGGCGCAGGTCCAGGGGGGGCCAGGGTGCCGCAGCTCCTCCCCACTCCCCGTGCCCCACAGCGAGCCACGGGACAGTCTGTGCCGGAGCGCCGGCCGCGGTGAGAGCCTCCCCCCGGCGCCGTTGGATGGGGGCTGGCAACTGGCAAGGTCCATGGCTAGGTGGAACATGGCTATTAAAATCCAAGCATGGCTTCCGAGCGGGCAACCTGACCTGTGGACAGACAGCGACCGTGTTAGAAAGGCGGGGGAGCAACCCAGCGCTCCCTCCCGGCACGGCGCGCCCCGGCTCCCCAAGCCCAGCCAACCAAAACGGCCCCTGGCAGCGCCGGAAAGCGGCGCCATCATCCTCCTCCCCCTGGCGCTCCAGCCAGCACGGCCTGCAAGGGCACCGCAGGACACCCCGCACCCCCTCCCCACCCTCCTCCCACCGCGAAACCCACACCACGAACAGGGCAGATCCACGACCCCCACCCAAAGCCGCAACTTTGCCGCTTTTCAGCGGAGCTGCCAACGCCACGAGTGACTCGAGGATGGGTTTTACCACAAAACGCCCTGCGCTGCCCAAACTCAGCCCTTTCCGATGAATTATCTAAAGCAGACGGCACGAGTGGAGCACCAGCACCTCGCGAGGTTCTGCCCCGCTCCTGCCTCCTCCTAAGATGCTACCCCACGTGAAGCACGGTAAGCAGATGCCCAATACACAAAATTTTCTTGTGTTTTTTTTTTTTTTCCCCCCAGAAAAGAAATCATTAGGCCAAAGCCCAGAAATCTTTACTCCGTTTTATTCAGCTTTTACACAAGAAAGACTTTTGTCGAACTCAGCAGGAGTTAATGAGAGCTTTATATGGCTAAATACACTAATCCTCCGCAGCGCTGCGCCCTGTAAAGTCCTTGGTAGCACTAGAAAATGTGCATCTGGTTGACAGAAGCATTTGCACACTCCCTCCACGCGCGAGCAAATGAAGCTAAAGGAGCTGACCTGGATACTCTCAGGCACGGTCTTTTTCTGCTCAAAGGATCTCTTTTTTTTTCTTTTTCCTAATTGGGTATTTTTTCGAAGCGTAACAGCATTTATTTTGGGGAGGAATAAGGCAACGCAGGGAAAGAGCGCAGAAGGAGAAAGGGAAGAGCCAGAAACAGACAACAGAAACCAAAATAGTTCAGGCTGGGGGAGGAAGGATTTCAAGGCTTCAAAAAAACCAAACCACGTTGTCGGTGGGGGGTTTTTTTTAGGGGCCGGCAGAGTGGTGGCAGCACCGCGGGGGGCAGCATGAGGAGCATCCCCCACGTGCCGTGCAACGCCTCGGCTCCCTCGGCGAGGAGCCAGGAGCTCGGGCTTCCAGAGAGAGCATTAAGCACCAATTCACCTTCCCAACGCTCCTATTGACTCCAGCGGCACGTCGGGCTGGATTTCAGCCTCCACCTGCCTCCCTAATGCCCTCTGAAACGTCTCCTCGCAAGGAAGGAGAGGTGCCAGGCATCTCCCTGGCACGATGCTCACCGCAGGCACCACCTCCCGCACCCAAACCCCCTCCCTGCCCTCCGTGAGCAAGCAGCGCCTGTGGAGAATGTTTATTAACTGCCCCCGAACGAGGCGAGGGGAGATGGGCCCAGCCCAAACTCGGTGCTCGCTAAATCCCAGCTGCTGCGCGGAGGCTTCTGGAAGACAAAAAGCCAGTCCTCGGTACTGGGGATTGGCAGCTCGCAGGGAAAACAGATTTTTTTCCCCTCTTCCCGTATCTCCTACTTGCTCGTGATGCCTCGAGCTGTGCCGATGGCAGCCCCGAGCTCGCGGGGGTTTGCTCCCGCGCGGGACCTGCCCCAGCATCGCTGCGTTGCCCCCTGCAGCCGCAGGAGGCCACGTGGGAATACGCAACATGCAGCCCCCGGCTTTGCGTGGGTCATGCCCGAGGATGCTGGGTGGCACCCAAACGCAGGGGTGTCCCTTGCTTCTGGCATCACTCCCCAGGCTAGAGCCTCTGGTGACGGGGAGGGACACAGCGGGGGTCACCCACGGCTCGGATGGACAGCACGAGGCAGGCAGAGCCCCCAGCAGCACCCGGTCCTGCCCCAAGGACGGCGTGGGTCGCCCTCCCGCCCGAGTCCCTTCCAGTGATGCCGGCCAAGGCGCTGTCACCCAAGGAGCGCCCTCCCGGCCACCGCGCTGGCTGGCACGTCCCCAGGAGGTGGCTTTTGGGATGGTAGCGGCGAGTCCGGTTACCTCGGCGGAATTTTGCGTGGCAGGCAATCTTCCGAGGGCTTTGCAACAACAGATAAGAGCAAGTGTCCTTCAGAATAAATAGCAGCGTGTAGGAGTTGCCGTTGTCTAGGCAACGCAGCGCGATGTGATGTGCTCGGCGCGGCGGCGGGGATGCGGCAGTGCGTGGCGGGGCCAGAGGGTGCCCTGCCCTCCCCCTGCCACCCTCCTGCTCCCCCGGCCCCACCCGAGCACCCTGCCAAGGTGGGCGTCGAGAGAGACGCATCCCAAAGGGCAGCCCAGGCAGCGGGGACACGTCCCGCCCAAAGGTCCTGCTGCTTTGGGCTTGTCCCAAAAAACCACCAGGCTGTCCCAGGAAAGCCTGCTGCTCCCAACACGCCGCCCCCAGGGACCCCCTGCACCTCCCCATCGCCACAGCGGGGGCAGGAGAGCACCCGCTCCGGAGGCACGAGCAGAAAGCCACCGCTGCGGGGAGGACGCTTGAGCTTTGCCGGGATGTCAAATGGCACAAACCCTCCTCCAACCGCACGAGCTGCACCCCACCAGCCGGAGAGCAGGGGCAAGAGGAACCTTCGCTGCTCTCCGTGCATGGAATAACTCACCAACTGCACTCCAAGTGGGGGCTCTACCATAGGGGAGGGGATAAACCAGCCCACTGCACACAGCACCCGTCTGCCTTGGTTTGGGGGCACGGCCCCAGCCCCAGCCAGGGTTACGTGGAGGACTGGAGGGATGCACCAGGCAGGGCTGCAACTACTACGCTCGCTGAAGCCCCTGGAAACCAGGATTTTGATTATTCATCCTTCCCTCCATAAACACACACACAATGTTTTTTTCCATTGCAAAGAGAGATGGGGAATTGTTGTGTTATTTCTTTTCCCATCTTGGAGGTGAATGGGAACATTATCCCAAAACACTTCTCAAACTCCAAGAAAAATCCAACAAAACTCTGAAATCGTTTTTTTTTTTTTAAAAAAAAAAAAAAAAGCAGCAATCAGTGGAGATATCCAAGAAGATGAAATCCCTTCTCCGCCCTCCTCATCTGAAGCCTTTGCTCCCGCAAACCACAAATCCACTCCTGCGGCTCAATGGATGCGGCAGTGGCCGTGCTCCCACACAGCCGGGGAAACCGCACTTTGTGAGAGGGACCAGACCAGGTTTCAAGGAAACTACTGGGATAGTTACAGGGATCAGGCACGTTAAGCACAGGGCTGCTTTGCTAAGCCCAACCTCTGTTCCAAGGCGATGCAGTCAGGGGCGTGGAAGGTATTTCAGACGGAGCCATCACAGCCTTCCTGCCGTACGTGACACCTTTCAGAATCCTCCCCGGTACGAAAACCCCTTCTCACACCCTTTCAGAGGCAGCTGTTTGCTTTGTAGAGGAGGAAAGCTGGCACTTAAGACAGAGATTAATTTCAAGGAGGCCGGAGAACGTGAGCTTCGCTGGGTGAGAAGAGGCTGCCGGGTGCTTTCGTGTCCAGGGCTGGCGCGGTGACGCTCCCGGCTCCTCCGGCCACACCGCCCCGTGGGCAGCAGCCACGCGGCTCTTGCCACCAGCCCCACGTGCCTTCAGTCCTTCCCCACCAGGAAAGCCGGGACAACCGAACCCCTCTCGCCCCGATGAAGCTCCACGTACAGCCAGAAGCCCCCGAGCGTTTTGAGGAGCCAGCGCAAACAAGGGAACGCTTTGGTAACTCGCGACCTCTGATCGAGGCAGAGCTGAAAACGCAAGATTATCTCTGTCCTGGGATCACCTTAGGAACACGCGAAGCAGCAGCTCTGCGAGAGGCAGCCCCCACCCCCCCTTGACCCACATCCCGGCCATGAACCCAAACCCACTGGCCCTCGGGCATCAGCCGGGCCCATCGCCCCAGGGCTGCCGCTTCGCAGCCAGGGCTCCTGCAGCGCCGCTGCGGCCCCGAAGCACGTGCAGGGGCTGCGCAGGCACAGAGCACTGTTCACACCAGCTACGCCCTGTTTCCAAACCAGTAAGGAGCGCTGAGGGTTGCTCGGTGCTTTCGAAACGATGAGGCTGCGTGCGCTGGCGCAGCACCCAAGGGCAGCATGGCAGTCGGACAGAAATCCGTGAGAAAAGCAACGCACAGGCAAAAGACGAGAGCAGTGAGGATAAATGGAGTAAAACCCCCCTGGCTGCTGCCCTCCACGCACGTTATTTTGCACTTCCATCCACAGAGGCAGCCCGTCACGAGCACCCCCAGGGCAGAGGTGGATGCAGGAGCGCGGGGTCCAGCAGCACGATGGCAGCGCGACCTCCCCGAGTCCAGGGCTGGCAGCACCCCGGTGCCAGGCTACTTCTCACGTCCACCCTGCCCCGCACCCCGGTGAGAGCCAGAGCTTCCAGAGAAGCGGCCAACTCGCTGTAACAGCTGGGTTTTCAATTCACGCAGCTCTGAAGGCTGCGAAGCCCAGTGCCACCTCGGAAATCAGCCGCCGCCGCCCCCATGGACGCGGTGCTGACCCCCACGTGCAGGAAGGGACAGCAGGAACATCCATTATGGCTGATGCACAAGAGGAGGTGCACGAGTGGGAGGGAAACGCCGCTGCCCCAGCCCCGGGGACCCTCGGAGGACGGTGGCACTGCTGGAGAACCCCCAATGCCGTGGATAGGACACGGTTAATCCAGCGGCTGCAAAACCAAGTGACCGCTGTGCGCCCAGAAATCCCCGAGTCTGGTAATCTGTCCGAGCAATTAACCGGGATCACGGTCATCGAGTGGCTCTGACAAACTGCAAAACACGAACCGTCAGCAGCTTGCAAGAGGTTTGCACATAACCCATTTCCCCGAAGCCTCAAAAGGCTCACTCGAGCGCAAATCCCAGGGCAGCGCCGGCGAGAGGTGCCTATTTGTGTCCCTTTCATAAGGTACTCGTTCGCTCTCCAACACCGGCCCCTTTCTCCCCTGACTGTGGAGACACTTCACAGGCAGCATTAAATGCAGAATAGGCTGATTTTTAATGCAGAATTATACAAATGGAGCCATTCTTCCATTTCATGCCTCCTGTTAGGTAATCTATTGGTACTGCACAGGGAATCAAGGTTATGTCCTTGTTGGGATGATTTATGAACTCTGAGCATTTCCTACCTCCAACCACCCAGCGAGGCAGAGACAAAAACATCCCTGCGAACGGCCGGAGGGCGAGCGGGAGCCGTGGCCGGAGGGACGGGGCGATGCTCGCTCGTCCCAGGCGAGGCACGGCGGGAAAGCGGGCGCCGCGCTCTAGGAAAAGCGGCTGCGTGTCCTACAGAGGCGCTGGGAGCGCGGCCCGTGGCGAGAGCGTTTGCGGGAACTCGCTGGCTGGACGAAGCACGAGGCCGCCGCATCTCGGCGGGTCACTTTCACGCCGGAGCAAGGGGAAGAGGGGAAGGTTTTGGCGGCGGCAGGCAGACACTTGGCCTGCAATCGCGTGTCCTCGCCGAGGTGGGGACTGCAGACTCGGCACCTGCCGCAGCCTCGCTCCTCCCTGGCCCCGATCCTGCAGTGCAGAGACTGTCCTTTGCTGCGACACTACGGCCATCGCCATGGAAATCGAGCATCGCTGGTTCACTCCGGGCTGGAACCGGACCCTTGCCGGGGCTGGAGGAAGGAAACTGCACATTCCCGTGCGAGGGCAGCACGGATGGGTGCCAAGCGGCACGGGGTGAGGAACACCGCGGGGATCAGGAGGAGACCCCAGCACCCAGCACAGCACCCATCGCATCCCACCCCGCTTCTCCCGGTGCCGGCAGCAGAGGCACGGGACCGCAGGCACCGCCAACCCGAGCGCCTCTCTCCTAAGTGGTGTTTTGCTCGGGGACAAGTCGCTCCGAACCCAGAGCCAACGGGAACCGTGAAGTTACTATTGACTGCGCCGTCTGCAGCCGCGACTTCTTCCGAGATAATTATAAATTTGAGAAAACACGGCTGCCGAGCTCTTTAAAGCTGGGAGTGGGAATTAAGGCACAAAAGCTGGCACAGAGTAGCACCTAGGTAAATTAAACGTGCCACATCGCTACCTATCTATATTACAGAACTGAGCTTCAGGATTACCTACTAATAAAAGTGATATTTAAAACAAGTCCTAAGTTCCTCCGCTTTCCCCCTTCTCCCCACAAGTAATTAAAGCCACACCGCTTCCCACAGTGGAGGGGATGGGATTTATCCCGGAGGGAAATCAGCAGAGGGTGAACTAGGCTGAATCCTCACCACCACGCTCCCGCGGCCAGGCAGTCAGCGCCCGTTTCCCCAGGAAAACAGGGCGGAAAGAAATCGGCCGGGGCTGGGGAGCGGCGGGTCCTCCCCAGGACAGAAACGCCGAGGCAGAGGCGGCCGGATCCGTCCCTGCCCGCGCTTGGGGAGCGGAGGAGAGGGGGGCAGGAGGGCGGCCGTGGCGGAGGGGAGCCGCTCGCTCCTCTGCCTCTGTCTTGAGCTCACCCAGCTGCAAATAAACAATTTTAACATTTGAATAGCCGCGAGTGCGGAAGGCATAATTAATACCCAGCGGTACCGCCAATGTGCTGATGCGGTAGGCGCAGACCCTGCCAAGAGCAGATCTGGCGCAGCAGTGCCGCGGCCCCGGCTGCTCTCGCCGTTGGGTCCCGTCCTTCGCTGGAGGCAGAGAAAGGGCAAAGCCCCAAGCGCAGCAGCCCGGGGCTGGCGCTGGAGCCCACCGGAGCGGGACCCCTCCGGCGCGGGACCCCTCTGGCGCATCCCACGCTGTGAGAAGCGGCACGGTCTTGCAGAACAACGTGGGAAAGAGGAAAAAAGGAGAAAACAGAGCGAAAAGGCGCACATGGCATTGCTGCAGAGGCAAAAGCAGGCTTGCTCCACGTGCCTGGTCGCTGCCAAAGCCGAGCCAACCTTTAACCCTGGGTTTCAAGCTCAGTTCCCACGTTCAGAGATTTTAAAGGACGCCGACAGGACTAAGGGGTGCTCAGCGCCCGCAGCCGGCCTGAGGAGGAGTGCGAGAGCTCAGCTAACGCCGCGAGCTGGCGAGCATCGTCCAAGACGGCCATCCGAGTTCGACTTGCTCTAGAAAGGGCACGCCATTTTCCCCAGTCGTGCGGGATGATTTGAGATAGGATTTGAAAAGTGCCGGGGGTGGGAAGCCCAGAAGTCAGCGTGCGCCTTCAGACAGAGAAACGTCTTCAGCCAATTTCTGTGCAAAACCCGGCGCTCGGTGATTCACCCGCGGCTGCTCCGGCAGAAGGAGATCCAGGCGCGGTCTAGCTCCCCCAGGAAGACCCAGCGGGCTGCGGCTTCATTTGCCAGACGCCGCCCGGCAGGGCCCGGGCAGAGCGCCCCGAGCTGCCGGCGCTGCCTGCCCGATGCTGCGGGCAGGGGACGGCGGTCACGCTGCCTCCCGCCCCGGCCAGGCGACAAACCGCCCCCAGCACTTGCCATTGCGGGGGCACAGCTCAGCTGCAGGCTCGGCCCCCGCGGCTACGGCTAGAGCATCCCCGCCCCCGGCGGGCACGGCACGGCCCCCGCCACCCAGCCGGCAAACACTGCGTGCATTTAGCGTGGCAGGGCCGGACAGTGGGGCATTTCATCGAACCGTCGGGAATAACACTCGGCTTTTGTCCCGCCCGGATAAAGGGGGTTTGTGAGCACTGGCTTTCCAGCCCAAACCTGCACCTGGCACCGCGTTACCCCACTTGTCCCCCTCCAGTTCTGCACCAGCACAGGCGCTCAGGCAGCAGCAAGAGCTTCAGTTCAGACTCAACTTGCTGGGAAGTTTCTCTCCGATTTCCAAAACCATCACCAAAAAAAAACCCACCTCACTGAAGAGTCACAGCCTCAAGCTCCATCCTTGGTGATACAAAAAAAAAATCCCATAAATCTAAGGAAATTAGAGTTTCATCCCCTTATTTTAGCTCTTATCTAAACCTCCTCGTGTATTCCAGCACCTCGTGCGCGCCACAAAATCGCTTCCTGGGCTTTACAGGCTAAGACTTACCCAGGAGGTCCCCGGGCGCAGGGGACCGGGCTGCCCTCTCCCATCACCGCCACGAGAGCGGAGAACACCTCCCCCTTCAACCAAATACACACGAAAACCGGCGCTGCTGCGGGAAAGGGACTGCGACATATGTACGAGAGCGCTAACCCCGGGACCTTAGAGATCATCCCTGACACTGTACAGAATAAATAAGGATGACTGGTTTAGCAGCTCCCCGGCGCAGACACAGGCTCACGGAGGAAGGTGTGCTTCCCCCGTAGCCACAAACGCAGGATTTGCTCATTTCCCTGCTTTGCTCCTGAATTTTCTTCCCTTGCCACAAGCCTGCCCCTGGTGAACGAAGCTGGGTTTCTGCAGGACAACCAGGCCGCCGCTGCCGCCTCCTCCGATGAAACGCCTGCATCCAGGTGCGCGAGCGGGATGCAGAGCCCAGGCGCCGCGGGAGCGGGACGGCCGGAGCGGGGCTCTCCCCGCCGGGAGCCGAGCAGACAAACGCCAGGACTGCGATAATCCCGCCTGGTGCCAGGCTGGAGCAGGAGCCTTACGAGGGGTTTTCCTCCTCTGAAGCCCGTGTCCACAAAGGCATGGTGGTTGAGAGAGAGAGTCTTTCAACCCAGCCCTCTGGCTCTGAAGGGACCTACAGAGAGGAAGATCACGGTGCAAGGTACTGCTCACGCCGCCCTTTCACACCACCGCTTCGCTGGTAAATAAACCGAGCGCTTATCTTATTTTCTAAATTAATGTGCTCAAGCATGTCATTACAACGTACGGAGGAAATGCTTTGATCTAAAAAAATAAGATAAGTTAGCCAGACCGTATAAAGTAGCAGCTTAATGAGCTTCAAAACAAAATAATTAGAACAGGTTCGTTGCATTGTTGTAACACAATACGGCTCCGCAGGAGCCGCGCACCGGAGCCCACCGCGCTGCCTGCCAGATCACCACACCAATGGGAAATACTATCACTGTGGAAAATACCCAAGGAGAAAAAAAAAATCTCTCAAAGAGCTCCACTTTCCCAGGAGCGAAGACAAGCATCGAGCCCGCTGGAAATGCCCGGATGACCGGCCCAGGGCCCAGCCACCCCCTTCCCGCAGCGGAGCTGTGCCGTCCCCGGGGAAATCCGACTGACTCAGGTCATGACTCCAGCACTGTGGTCTCCTGATAGAGCTGCTCTTGATTCACACCGGAGTAACCGAGATCCAGCCCTGGCTTTCTCCCGGGAAGTCCCCGGCAGCCCAGGGGTGCACAGCCTGCCCTGCAACCTCAGCGCTGAACATGGGAATCGACGCAGGGAAAGCGCGAAGGGTTTCCAAAGCTCCAGTAACTCTTACAGAAATGGAGAAGATGAGAGAAATGAAGCCTCTAAAAGCAGGCGGATAGACAGATGGCTTTTATGGAGCAAGAAATACAATAAAAAAAAAACCCAACAGAAGCAGCAGAGCACTCTCTGAAGGTGTGAAACATCAAGAGGAAAGCCTGGAGAAAGCAAAGGCACGAGAGCTGGGGTGTGAGGGAGGGGAGCGCAGCGTGGGGCATCACATCGCATCGCCCGGCCGAGGCTCCGGCGTGGTGCCGGGGAGCTCCCAGCCCCCCCCCAGCTCCCAAGCCAGGCGCCGGGGCTCTGCCCAGCCCCGCAGTGGGGACATCCCGCTGCTGGAGAAGGCTCACGGCTTGACACGCTTCACGGAGAAAAGAGGGAGGCCCAAAAAGATGGAGAAAAAGCCAAACCAAAATAGAAAGCGAAGGCAGCAAGAACGAAATCCAGGGCAAAGACGCTTGATCCTTTCATACAGAGGTTTAAATCCCATTTTAGCAGCAAACAATCTCTTTTCCACGACGCAGAGCGGTTCTCCCTGCCACGGCCACCTCACCACGGGTACACCATCCAGGCAGCTCGCAGCCTCTCCCGCTCCGGCAGCCGTGGGAGCAAAATCCTGCTGGATCAAGGTGAGCGTGAGTCACCAGAGGCGCTCCGAGCGATTCGAAACACTGCGCTGTTTGTGGGCACACACCCTCCGGAGCCTAATTGCCAGTGAGTCAGATATCCTGTGCTTTGCATCTCATTAGGGGGAAAAAAAAAAAAATAAATCCCCTTTGCAGGAGAGATTAAACTTTTCAGAGCGTTCCCTCCAAAGGAGAGACCGAGGTCTCTGCCAGGCAGATGGGCGGTGACAGGAGCCTTCCCGCATCCCTCGCCGCTTTTTGCAAACCTCTGCTGTTCGTGGCACCTCCTGCAGTATCCCGGTGTCCTGCCAACGCCCCCCGCGCCGGGCCGGCATCCCAGCAGCCTTGCATCGCGCAGGTCGGGGCCTTCGGAAGGACGAAAGGGAAGAACGTTGAATCGTATCCCTCCCCACCCGATGCCTGAGCAGAACATCCCCAAGGAACTGCCCGTAAGAAACGTTTCCGTCCTCATCCACCAGAATGGGCAAAATTGATTTTGCCAGAGAATAGGTGGCTTCGACAGGAACTCAGAATAAGTCCTGAACGTCTCATGTCAGAGGACACTGAGGGAGTAGAGAGCCTCTTATGAAGCCAAGAAACAAAAAAAGGTGAATAACTCATCCTCATCTTTCCCAGAGAAAACTTCCTAAGAGAACCCACGAAAGGCAACTACTTGTAGAAAAGGAGTTTATTCTTCTTGGGAGCTCTTCTTCAAAACAGCACTCGCCAGCACCTGCAACAGCGAGGCTTTCCCTGTGTAACGCCCAGCCGAGCTTCGGCTTCTGCCGGCGAGAGGCAGAGCCCGGCCGCGCTCCCGGTGGGAAGCGCAGCCACGTGGCCTCAGCTCCCGGCATTAATCACCCGCGTTTCGGTGGATACTTAAGTGGATGTCCTAATCCATGTCAATTAACTGACGCTTCATTACTCGAGTCCTGCAGACGGAGATGCTATCGCAGGCACCGGGAGCGGGGCTGGGGTCACGCACGGGACTCCGGCAATTAGAGGAACGCGTCCCCGAGGGAGCCGCGCGCGCGGCAGGCGAATCCCGGCGGGGGAGACCTGGGCTCCCCCCCGACCTTGCCACGTCTTCAACCTGACTGACGCGCAGTCAAGTGGCAACGTCAATTAGCGCCGTTTGCTCTTAACGGAGCCTCGACTAGTGTCTGCTGAGCCACGAGCCCTCAGCCCTCCCATTCCGAGCCACAGCAGCTTTTCGCCGTCACCGAGCCAGCGTTGCGCAGCCACATCTCCTATTTATAGGGCCGTAAACCACGGCTGGAGCGGGTACCGCGAGGAGATCCTCCTGACCGTCCCGCGGTGCTGCAGAAAGGGCGGCAGGGCCAAAGCCCCTTACGGATGGGAGCAACTGATCCCTGAGAGGTCGTATCCAAACTCCACAAAACTGCTTCCCTGCACAGAACAGTGCAGCCCTTGCCCGGCGTGCGCTGTCCTGCCAGTGTCCCGAGGCACACGGTGTCCCCCTCGCCATGGCATCCCCTTGCTTTGCTCGCGTTAGGGCACGCACGCTCCAGCAAGCTCCAGCTTTTCCACCTCGAGGGTCCAGGCTTGTATTTCTCTTGCAGGAAGCACGTCACTGCTCCCAGAGCACGTGTTGTTCTCGAAGCAGCTTTTCCTCGGAGCCTTTACTCGGAGTTTGCAGCGCTTGCACCCCAGCTTCACCGCTTTGCAACAGCCAGGCCTCGTCCCACGGATGGCTTCACCCGGGGCTAAGGGCAGCTTCACGGCCGAGGCTCTGCCAGCCATCCTCTTCGTTAGGAACCGGCGAGTTGCTTTGTTGCCTGCTCCAGCCAGGGCTTCCCGCAGCGCCAGGGAATGGCTTTTGCTCCCCAGAGCACCGTGCAGGATTGGGCAAGCAGGACACTGCTGGAGCGCACCGGCAGCATCGCCCATCGGGACGCACCGGCAGAACGGGCACAGCACCGCTGGGGATGCACCAACGCTTCCAGAAAAGCAGAGCTGCTGAGAAAGACCTTCAGAGCCAATTTCAACAAAAATCATCACATGTTAAAGCATATCTCCTGCCTACACATCATTTCCAAGTCACAATGAGACATTTTGCAGATCAGTTGAAAAGGAACACTTTATGAATGATGAGCTTTTTTCCTTTTTTTTTTTTTTCTTTCCCAAAGACCATTTCATTTCTCCAAGACAGCCAGCAAAGGTGGAGGGCTGGGGAAGCCTGCGCTGCTGAGTTTTGGTGGGGCTCGAAGGCGGTCAATGGTCTTGGACAGAAAACCAGAGCCAGGCTCAAAGGCCTCACTGGGGACATACGACCCACTGCTCTGCGGGGAAGGACCTTGGGCGAGTCCTCGGTGGGTGCTTTGGCTGCCTGCCCCGGGTGCTCAGCGCCCGCTGACCCCGTCCCTGCTTATTTCCATGCAACTGCCCATCCACTTCCAGCCGAGCTGGGTTTCTTCTCCTTTTATTACTCTGGCTTGACACCAGAAAGGCCGAATCGCTCGGGGGAGGACACATCCTCCTGCACTTCGGGTACCACTGCGGGTCTCCATCTTGCTCCATGAGCATCACACCCAGCATCGCCCGGCCCTGCCGCCCACATCACCAGCAGCGCCGGCGCTTCGCCTCCAGCTCGGGCGACCCGTGCAAGCAGCACCGTAGAGAGGCGAAGCCTCGCCAGAAACGCCCCTCGGTCCCCGCCGTGGCCCCTGGCACGGCTCCAGGCAAAGGCACCCGACGCCACGCCACGCCGAAGGGAGGCTTTAGCACAGCTTCCACCCGCAGAGCCGCCGGGGCCAGGGAAAGGAATTGATAAACCCAGAACGCAGCAGCAATTCAGTGGCAGCCAGAACCTCATTTCACGAGGAATCCTCATAAAAACCAAATTACTGTTGAAGGATGAAGGCAGGTAAACCTCCCACAGTTAAGTTCAGACCAGAGACTCAGTTTAAATCTCCCAGCAGTTCTGATTTAATCAATGCATTTCAAAGTGAAATTAGATGAAGTACGTCTCCATCACAGGAAATTATGTAAGCTATCAAAGCCTGTAGGTGCAGGTCCCGGTAAGAAGAGCCACAGGAAATATTCACATCAACTCAAATTCCATTTCTAAGGAGGCAGTTCAGTTCCAGAGTTTTATGTTATTCCAGTGAAAAAATTCACTCTGACGAAAACCATGTACCCCGGGCGAAGAAGGGCCAAGCGGCAGCTTCAGGAGCATCCCCCAGAAAACCTACGGCGGCCACCAGGCTTGGCTGGGGAAACCCCTCCTGGTGGCCCCATCCAGGGAGGGAGGGAAAACCCCTTTGTTTTAAACGAGGGGCTGAAAGCACCAACGAGGCTGCTCTGTCCTCCCTGCTGATCCCGCCCAACACACTTGGCTCCCAGGAGTTATCCCGCTAGGAGAGTTTTGGTCTCAAACCCAAACCCTGCTGGGCCCGAATTGCTGTAACCACTTCGTCATCACCAGCCCTCAACGAGAACTGCGGCCACTGCAACCCGGAGCGGAGCAGCTCCCGCTCCTCCGGCTCAGCAGATTGATTCCCGTAATCTTTCCTCCCAGTCCTTCTCCTATTAGCTGTATTTAAAGGCTTAAGCATGCATACATTTCCATAATGAACCTCGGACCTGTCGGAAGCCCTATGGATTATTCACACCCTACGGAGCTGCTGCACGAAGCGGCTCTCGGTGCTCACCGCCGCCGGTGCGCACGCAGATACCAACGTAAATACGCCGTGCTGGGAGAGCCCGCGGAGGAAAGGTAGGAACAAGGTCACCGGGCCACCGAGAGCCGGTCTCTGCCTCGCTGTGGCTCCCCTGTACAGGCTGGGCTTTGAAGGAAAAGGAGCAACTCCCCGTTTTCAGCAGATGACCGTTACGTAAAGCAAACCCGAGCCACGGTGGTGCCTCGGAGCAGCCGGGCCGGCAGCTCGCGCGCCCCGCGTGCCGAAGGCGGGCAGGACGCCTGGCGACGTGGGGCGGCCCCCGAAGCACCCAGGGCCAGTGGCCGTGACCGCTGCCATCCATCACCCCACTGGAGACACCACAAAGGCGGTGGCTCCGGCATTGTTGCCATTATTCATGAGCTGGGGAAAAGGCTGCTAAAGACCAGCGCCGCTCCCTCTGCCTCATCTGGGAAATTGCTGCCAGCGAGGAGGTACGAACCGCTGCATAAAAGTGCAGTTTATTCAAGCATTATTGTGGCTGTTAAGTATCATAGCCGGTGACACTAGATGAATTTCTGTGGCAATCAATTCACCCGGGAGCAGCCAGCTCAGCCCCTGCGTGGATGCGGGATGAGTAAGGACTCCTCAGTGGAGGCCATTAACTCCCACTGCTCGCTGCTCTCATTACTTCCCAGACTGCAAGGCTTGCATCTTTGACGAGCGGCTGAATCTACATTTGACAGCGTGAACTTGACGAGTGGAATTCATGGAAAACGTTTGCTTTGGCAGTAACTACAAGGCCCATAAAGTTTCCCCAGTGCCAATGCGCAGGGACGTAGGCTTTTAATGAGTTGTTTTATACAATCGGGAAGAAATTGCAAACAGTGTTTTTACCCATACTGCAAATCACTCCAGAGCTAAATGCTGTAAAAATCGTGGCATATTGTCTAAAATATTACATTCGTGGCTATGGAAGGGAAGTCCTCAGCCAGAGCTAGCAGCAGGCAGACGGCACGCTGCAGAAAGCCCTCACAGGCAGGCGCAGGCACTGACGCAGACGTATGCACGCACCCATATGTCGGTGCACACTCAGGAGGTGATGGAGTCGCTGCCGTCCCCCCCAAATAACAGACCTTTGCCCTGCAGCGCCCACGCTCACGTCCCCAGGACCTCGCAGGGGCTGTAAGGGGCGACGCTGCAGGGCCAGCCCCGCTCCTTGCGGCGCTCGGAGCCGGGGAGCAGCGAGCTCCCCTTCACGAAGGCAAGGGCAGAATAATTCAGAGCGATGCAGGTTCGCAGGTCTCGCCCTCCTCGGCTTAACAGCGAGGCTGGTCCGCAAGGTCACATAGCTCCCGCTGCCCCGGGGCGAGAGGAATCCGACTTGAAAGGAGCAGTACGGTACCGTGTTCCCGCAGCAGCCAGCAGCTTCAGGCAGAGACCGTGCGGGGTGAAACGGGAGTTGGAAAGGTCTGCTGCTTCTCTTGGAGCTATTTTTCTAGCAGTCTTCAAGAAAATGAGGGGAAGCGACATGGGAAATGTCAGAAATAAAGCCAGAAGCAATTAGAGTTAGAGAGAAGCGAGCGCAGCAGGCAAGGTTAGCAGTAAAGTTATCTCTTATTAAAAATAAAACACGGAGGGACTGGAGGCTGGCGAGGTGGCACAGAGGACAGCCTGGCGCTGAGGATCCAGGATACACAGCAAAGAAATTCGCAAGGCGAATCGAGGAGAGGAGCCACCGGAAGGCTCCTGTTTTCATCGCTAAACTCTTCACAAAAATAAAAAAGCAGAGGGCGTCCTCTGTTTCCAAGATTACAGTCTTCTGCTGGCTCCAGCCTCGGCAAACGGCCCTCCAGCTCCGCCGGGCTTTGCGTCGGCCACGGAACACATCCACACGCCAGGCACCCCGACAAACACCTCGGGTGCTTTCCCTGGGAGCAATTCCTAAGGTCACTACACCACCGCGGGCTCCCCGGGGGCTCTGTCCTTCCCACCACGCAGCAGCGCATCCTCGGCGGACGGACGGACGGACAGACGTCTCCAGCAGCACCATGAAGGTGCTGATGTGCCCGGGCCATTGGGGTGCGTCGGCTGGGGACAGGGGATGAGGCCGGGGGGGCGTCAGGAGCTCGCTCGCCACGTGCCTCTGGAATATGCTGCGCGGCACAGGGGGGCGTAAAACAAAAACCCGAGGGTCCCCCCCAGCTCCTGGGCGCGGACAGAACCTCCGTTCAAGTTTCACCCTCCAGGATTCCATCCAAAGCTCCGGCAGGGGGACAAAGCCCCCAGGGACTCCGAAAGGGCGATGGACAAAGGCCTCTCGCCGCGTTCGGGGGGGGGCCCTGCCCGCCTCCCCTCCCGCGCCCCCCGAAGCAGCAGCCATCTTCTGCCCCAGCGGGGGGCGCGGAGCGGCGCGACGGGGGTCGGGCCGGCGGCGGGGCCGCATCCCCCCGCGGCCGGGCGGGGTGCCGAGCCCCGCTCCCCGGGGAGCAGCGCGGGAGAGGGGCACCCCCTCCAGACCCCCCGCCTCGGGACCCCTCTCCGCAGCAGCCAGACCCTCCCCGCAGCCAGGGAAGGCGGGGATGCGCCCCTGACCCGCTCCGCAGCGGGGGGATGCTTGGGGCAGGGCGGGGGGCTCTGACCCCTGCCCCACACCAGCGCAAAATCAGGACTTTTTAAATACAAAATGGGGGGGTGGGGGGGGTGGGGGTGGATTGGGGGGGGGGGGTGAGGAACGGATGGTGACTCTCCCAGCAGCAGCGTGGTTTTCCTTATGATCTCAGTTGTTGAACACGCTGCTGCGTTCAATATATTCCACCGAGACGGGCTCCGAGCCCGGCAAAGCGGGTGTTCCTGCGGCTGCCGGGGCAGAGCGCGGGCAGGGGCCGGGGCACCGGGGTTCTCCCGGCACCGGTACCATGGAAATAACAAGATTTGGGCTCAGATGACTTCGCAGCGGTAACGAAAACGCGTTACATAACACTTTGCCTCCCTCTCCTCCGCTTTGCAATTCTCGATTAATCTCCCAAACACATCCCTCCGCCTGCCTGCCTCCCCCCCCCCCTCCCGCCCCCCGGCCCCTTCCCACCACAACGGCACCCTCCGGGGCGGCGGTGGAGGAGGGCGGGCGGGGGGGGGGGGGTGCGGAACGGACCCGTGCGGGAAGCAGCAGGCACAGGGACACCGAGCACCGGTTTAATCCCGGGGCTGGGCGGCAGAGCGGGGCTGGGGGGGGGGGGGGTGGGGTGTACGGACGGACGGAGCCCCGCCATCTCGCCGGCCACACGCACCGGCCGCGTTCCCCACCGGGCTGCACCGCCCCGCTCTCCTCCACCCCGCACCGCCGCTTCCCCAAGTTCATCCGTTAACTCCGCCAGCCGCTCCCCGAGCGCCGCCGGAGGCGGAGGGAGGGGGGGACACGCTCGTTCCGCGGGGGGCTCCGCGGCGGGGGGGGGGGGGGCCCTCTCCTCCGCCGTTCCCCGGCCCTACCTGCTTCCCGGGAGCCGTCGCATCCACATCGTCACGTCTCCCGTCCCGGCCCGGCTCGGCCCGGCGGGGCTCACCGCCTCAGCTCTCCATCCGGGCGCGCCGCCCCGCGCCCGCGGCAGCGCTCAGCGGCGGGGCAGGCGGCGGGCAGCGGGGCGGGCATCGCCCGGCGGCGGGGGTCGGCGCTCCGGATGGCCCCGGCCCCTCAGCGCCGGCGGGGCAGCTGCGCGCCCGCGGAGGCTGCGCGCCCCATGCGCGGCGGAGGAGGAGGAGGAGGAGGAGAAGGAAGGGGGTGAAGACGCGGCGCGGCTGGGCTCGGCTGGGCTCGGCTCGGCGCGGCTGGGCTCGGCGCGCCCGCGTCTGTGCGCGCACCCGCGGGGCGGGGGGGGGGGTGGGGGTGGGGGGCGGCCGCGGCTCGGGGAAGTTGCGCGGGGAGGAGGCGGGGGCGGAGCGCGGCCCCTTCGCTCCGCGGCCGCGGAGGGGGGCGGACCCGCCAGCGGGGCGGGCTGGAGCCCGGGCAGGGTCCCGCCGCGGGGGCGGTGTTTGGGCAGCGGGTTCCCGTCGGCTGCGCCCCGCACCGGGCGGTAGCACCGCGCTGGCGGCTCCTGGGGGGAGGGCGGCGAACCGCTGGTTCTGCCCGCACCCGCTTAGTTCTGCGCGGGTTTAGCAAGTCGGAGAGTCGGTGATCGCCCGCGTCGTGTGTGTGTGTGTGTGTGTGTGTGTGTGACACCCCCTCCCCCCGCGCCCCTCCCCGATTTGCCGGGGCCTCCAGCACGGCGCATCCCCGCCCCGGAGGGCAAATTCCCCGACAGCACCAGGGAAGGGGCTGCGCGTTCAATCCGGGCTTTGGAAGCCCCAGGGCTCCTCCGCGGGGGGGGGGGGGGGGGGGGCTGGGGAGCCCTGCCCGCCGGCACCCCGGCTCCCCACCGAAACCAGTAAAAGGGTTTCCACTCCTGATCCCGCACATCTATTCTGCGGGAAAAATGTCGGGCAAGGGAGAGCGCGGATCTTGCGCTGGCGAGCGGCGTCTCCCCAACAGCCGCCTCCTCCTCCTCGTCCTCCGGCTCCCGAATCAGAGATTTGCAGCAGCTGCCGCCACCAAATTTCCTTCAGCTGAAAGTTGGTGCCTTTTTTTTTCTTTTTTTTTTTTTTTTTCCTCTGTGCCCGTTTAAAGACAATAGAGCACAAAGAGGACAAGTGAACTCGCGGGGAAGGGCTCTGGTTATTTTAAGAGGTGTTTCAGCAGAGCCCGGTACGTTTTCTCTTTCCAGGGGCGCTGCCAGCACGAAGCTACGTTACTCCTGTAGCTAGTGTGTTGAAAGAAAAGTGTCTCTCTTGAAAAGACGAGCTGCTTTGGATGGTTTCTGTTCAGCTGCTGCGACAAAAGGAGGTTTTGTATGAATTTGGGGACAGATTCTTCGAAGCTGCTCCCGGCTACGAGCGAGGGCTGCGGTTTGCAGAGCCAGAAGTGCCTGGGTGGGCCCCATGCAGCCATGAACCCCCGAAGCGCCTCGACTCCGCAAGGCTGGCGAGGAAGGGGCACTTCAACCACCAGGGTCCCTTTCTTCCAAACAGTCCCACCAGAAAGCAAGACTTAAGTAGAAACGAGTGTCTCTCCGCTGCCTTTCTGAGTTGCCAAGTTCCCTCTCTGCCTCCCTATAAACCTATTCTAGAAAGAGCAGGAGCCTCCTGTCAGCCGGGCAGCCTGCTGAAGGGTCAGCAGTGTCCCCACTACGCCTCGCAAGTCTCTGCTGCCGGTGGAGCAGCTCCAGCTGCCACTAGAAGTGCTGTAGTTCAGCATCCAAACCCCCACGTTATTTGGAATTGGATTCCTGGTCGGAAGGAACCTATTTTGGGAAGGATGAAATCTCAGGGGTTGGCCTGAAGAACAGCTTATCCTGTGAGATTTCAGTTGCTGGGGAGACAGACCTCTCCTATCCAAGCCCAGGCAGGACCAGGGCTACAAAAGTGTCCTCAATAATGGCCAGGCTGATTTTTAGGTTGATTTTTTTTTTTTTCCTAAGTGTGCTTCCGACCTGCTGGGGCAGTTTTCCTCAAAGCCACTGATGAAATCCTGACTCACAGGCCAGGCAGCGTGAGTTCAGTGATGCTGTGAGTCCCCTCTCCGCCTCCCATAACGAGGCCAGTTGCAAACTGGACCAGAGCTCTGCCCAGTCTGAGTTCTCACCGCTCCGCAGCCTGGAGGGGGGGAGGGAGCCCTGAGACCCAGGGACGCTCGTTACACGCAAACCCGTGATTTCACACATGATGTTCATAGCTGCGAATTACATCACCTCCAGTGAAAACAGGTATCAAAGCACAACACTCACCTGGACGCAGTCTTTCCGGAGACTGTACGTGTAGTGACTTGAAAGAGAAAGCTCGGCTTTCCTGCAATCCCAGTGACTTTATCATCCATTAAACCCAACGCACTAACATGAAAGATCTTTAGAGAGAAGAAGGGAAGAGCGTGCAATTGTCAGTCTCGTAAGAGTCTGTTCTGGAGCCTGAGAGATACTGGAACGCCGTTAAGTAGAAGACAATCAATTAAGGCTTAAATAAACCCAAACGAGCAAACATTAATGAGAGCTATCTTGTATCTGAAACAAATCCTCTTAACGCGTCCCCACTTAAAAAAATACTATTTCCCCATTTGTGCCAAAGGCATGAGGATTGCATGTGTGTGTGGGGGGACACGACCCGTCCTGGGGTGGGGGGGCAGGACTGTGTCGGGGGAGCTCTGGGGTGCAGCAGCACAGGCTGAGCTCAAGGCGGGGGGGGTGGGAGGGGGGTGTTGGAAGCCAACAGGAAACTTTGCCTGTATTTTTTTGGCTACAACCATCTCTTACACCTCTATACACGTTAGTAAGGCAAGTGAACCCCAGTATTGGCCCCCATGCCCTTGCTGTCAGCTTTCCTCTGGCCCCGAGCCTCTTCTAGAGCTTCTGGCCTCAGCCCGGTGTTGTAACGTCACTGGCCAGAAGCTCCCAGAATATTTTTAAGCAGGAAAAAAAAAAAGAAGCATCAAAGGAGAATTGAGGCTTTCAACAGCACCAAAGAAACATGCACACAAAGCTTGTATATGTAGGCCATTGTTTGGGTTCAGGGCTGGTTTGAGATGCTCAGAGTGGAATCCTGGCAGGGAGGGAGCCACTTGGCCAGAGTTTGGGCATCCGAGCCACATCCTCGCCGCCCTCCAGAGCGCCCTGCCCGCCACGGGGCCAGGTGACGCCCGGGGCACTCGCTTCTGCGCCTCCTTAAACCAGCCAGCGCACCGTTTTTGGTGGCGATGTACGAGGCAGGTTGACGCCAATCGGCAATCTCGGCCCCTTTTGTCTGGCTCGTTTGCTCAGCAGCGCTGCCGGGGCTGCCGAGCACGGGGCGGGCGGCAGGCGATGGAGCAGCCCGCTGCGGGAGCAGGAACTGTGAATTATCCCACCATTTAAGTAGGAGGGAAGGAAGTCATTAGCGAATTCATTTGTCTAACTTGTTCTTCTCAGAGCCGTCTCTCCAAGAGAGTAAAGTTCCTGACGCTGGTGCAAAGCTGCAGGCGCTGACTGGAACTGGCTGCCGCGCTGCGGCCACAGCAGCTCGCGGAGACCCGTGCTCTGGAAGAAAAGAGGGGTTTTCCCTGCGATCCCAACTGCACCTCCCAGGTTTCCAGTAACAGCACCTGTGTCGTCACCCACCCACCGCGAGCTTTCGTAGGTGTGGGCACCCCAAGGGCGCTGCCAACCGCGGCGGGTGAACGTCGCCAGCTGCGCCGCGCTTCCCCCGACGCGTTCTTGAGGCGACATCCGTTAATTTGCCTCTGAGTGGAAAGGAAGACGCTGCCCTGGCTACACTTGCCAAGGAGGAGTGAAAATTGTCTCTTCAATAGAAATCGGTTGTCATTACCCATTTGCCTTTCATATGGAGAAAGCAGAAGTGTTACTTAGAGCTTGTGAAGGAAAGAGGAGTGTAATGCAATTTCTACCTCCTTGTAACATCATACTTTGTTTTTTCAGGCCAGTGCTGGCAGGGAATAGGATTTTGGCAAGCACCTAGCAGATTCTATACTCTGAGCAGCTCTTAGGGGGCTCTGAGACTTGCACTTGCTTAAGAAAGCCTCCCCCAAGGTCTCAAACGCCTCTAATGGTCTTGATGGGACCGCATAGCAAGGTAGAGCTGCATCACGCCAGACCACTGGAAAGGAAGGAGTCACAAGGCAGGGGAGCTGGAGGGGGGGGCTGGTAAGATGTGGAAAGGCTGGAAAGTATTTCATGGGGCACATCTGCCTTCTGCCCGTTCTCCAGGCCTGACAGAGCCACCACAAGCCCCCGCAGCCTCACAGAGCTCCCCCTGCAGCATGGGCTGCCTGCCCAGGGCCTCCCCCAGCTTTCCAGCCCCAGCTCTCTCTTCCAGGGAAGCGTGCTGTTGAGCCTCTTCTGTCCCCAAAGTCCTTCCCCAAGGAGAGGAGGCAGAGCACCCTGCCTTTGCTGGCCAGTGCCCGCCCTGCCGCAGACCCTGCCTCTCACGCCTGGCCCAGCAGTCTGTGCCCCCCCCAGCTGGGTTTGTCCGCTACTGGGAACCAGCGAAGAAGGCAGGGGAGTCGCTACCCAGAAGCTGTGCCCTGTATAGTGTTTGTCTGGCTGGGCTGCTCTCATGCCACTTCCTCTTTTCTTAATCTAAACATTGCTAATCAGCCTCTTCAAGCTCCAGCATATGCCCTATAAATATCCCTTGTGGAAGCAAAATCTGTCTTGTGTGTGTATGCAAGACAAAAGAAAAAATTAGGAAGCATGAAGCCCTGACTTAGCAGCCCAGTGGCATAATTAAACTAAAGCCTGAGAGATCAATGAAAGAAGGAGAAAGTGCCTCCCTCCTCCATACCCCCAGCGCAGCCCCAGAGCATGCCGGAGCCCCGGTAGCCTCAGCCCCTGGCAGCTACAGAGTTTGCCCAGGCTCAGAGGCTCGTTGTTGTTGCCTGCAGGTCCCTTACAAGCCACCCAAAGGCCACTGCCTGCTGTTTGGCTGAGGTCTGGGCAGGGGATGATGTGGGGACAGAGCTGGGGGGCACTTTGTCCTTGGAGCTAAGCTGGAAGATCGGTGTCTTCTTCTCGATATTGAGCAGCAGCCCTGAGGTGCTCCTGTAAGCCTTATTTCAAGTGTTTGCTTAGGAAATTTATGGGCCCCGGTAGAGCTTAGGGTAGGGTGGGACATCCTGATCCTCAGCTTGCCTCTCAATGGGGTAGGATGGGGACAAGCTCCTCGTGCAAGGTACCTCCAGGCCCAAGTAGCCTGAATGCAGCAGCGGTACCGTGCAGACGGAGCTCCTCTGGCTCTGCCTCTGTTCCAGCAGGGCTGATAGGAACGAGCTCAGATCAGCCCGTGTGCTCCAACTGGCTTCCTAGCTTGCATCCCCCCGCCTCCTGGCTGGGCTGCAAAACCCTGACTGCAGCAGGACCCTGAGGACAGACGAGTATCTGAGCAGCTTAATTGCCTTCAGCACAGGCATCAAGAATCCACCTGCTCACCCCGCGCTTCGTGCTCGGGCACCTTCTGTTTTGATGGAGACAGTCAGCTCTTGGCTGGCTTCATCTGCGGCGCGCCGAGCCCTCGCCCCCGCTGCCGGCACCTCTGGTGCAGAGCTGGCAGGGCAGGCAGGGGCTGCGGAGCCCTGGGCACCAGCCGGGGTCAAAAGCAAACGCCTCAGAAACAGCACTTGCGGGAGCCTGGAAACTGCGCTTTTAACAGCTCGAGAGGTGACCTGCCTGTGTTAACTCTGCTGAGAAATCCTTGGCATCATTAGAAAGGTGACACTGACTTCAGCATTGCCATGGTTTCCCCAGGTTTTACATCTAGCTGCTGCAAGGTGAAGCAAGGTGGCTGTCGGCTGGGAGACGTTAACAACCCGGAGACGTGAAACTGAAGCAGAGGTCTCCTCTGCCTCGCGAAGGAGAGGCGCCGTTACAGGGTGCGATGCTTCGCACTGTTCCTCACGGGGGAAGAAAAGCTAATCCAGTCCTGGCTCGCTCAATAGGGTAAGGTGAACAAACCCGCAAAGAGAAATGCTGCCAGGCGGGTTATTCTTTCTGACCCTCTGCAGGAGCGGGGGCTCAAGCGACGGCAGGAGTCTGAGGGCTGTGGGTAAGTGAGGTGTAGCCAGGGCAATGGCAAAGACGGTTTTGATTTCACTGACTCACGGCTCCCGGTGACCGCACGGCAGCTACGCCGCGCGGAGCAGCTGCCGATTTGAACCGCGGCCCCTCGCAGCAAGAGGCGGCGTTGGCAAACCCAGCGCTTGGCGAGGCTTGGACGAGCGGGCTGCCGGCTTTGTGCTTTCCCCATGAACGTTCTTCCGTCGCTCTCGAGCGTGTCTGCGGCGGGCGGCTTCCTAGGACGCTGGTTCATGCGGAATTAGGGGGTTTTCACCTTGATGGTGGTGCACAGAATGTGTAGGGCCAGCCCTGCAGTGCCTGGGGTGAAGAGGTTTCCTGAAGAGCGGGGGCCTGGTGCTAAGCCCGGCTTATTTCCAGCTCTGGTGATGGTGCACTCACCTCTCACACATCGCTGGCTGATGAACTTTTCCAGCTCTCCGTGGCTGCGAGGTGGCACGGAGGGTATCGAAATTAGAACACTCGGTTTCGTAAACAGTCTGTGCTTCTTAAACCCTACAAGCATCTCTCGCAGGGCTGTTATAGATTCCCTTTGCTTCGTCTGTATTTGTCTCATAAATCTCAGTGATGTTGACAATTGGGCACGGTTTAATTTTGCAAATCTGAGGAATGATCAGGCCAATTTAGTTCACATTTAAAGCATTTGTGTTCACATGCTGGAAAGCCTTTTTTCTTCCTTGCTCCTTGCCTAAGGCCCTTATTATCTGCTGGTGCTATTTATCAATGCACAGCAGGTATATTACAGTAAGGTCTCTTTCGTAAAGTGATACAAAATAGTCATTCTTGTTCCTCATCTGCTCAACAAGAAAAGTGAGCCCGACCCTCATGCATGTCAGTATTCCTGAGCCGCAGCATTTTTATATTGCTGCGGGAGAAGTGATTTAACTCAATAAGCTTTCCTCATAAACGGCTGTAGTTTTATCAAATGAGAGGAGAGGCGTGTAAATGAACACAACGTTCCCCTCCAGCTCCACCGCCTCAAGCCCTGCCCCGGCTGCAGGGGATGCCGAGGGACCCCCGGCAGCATCAGGAGTTATCCCTCCTCCAGGTCCGAGCTGGCACGTGGAGCTGCATCCCCAGGACTGGGAGACCTCTCCCCGAGCGGGAGATGCTGCGAAGCGCTCGTTTTGGGGCAGATAACTTCCATTTTCGCTCCTGAAGCGCCCGAGATGAAGGAGTGGTCTTTAATCGTAAAACCCCCACTCTTCCTCCTTCGCAGGCACGTAACAGCTCCTCATCCCCTCTCCTCAGTGTGGATTTGTCCGTGGTTAGCGAAGGAAGGCGCGGATCTATTATGGCGTTTAATTGGCACAAGGGCGCGTGTTTGTGCTGCGTGCCGTGGCCTGCAGGACGCCGCCGGTTCGCAGCGGCAACTGAAGCTGTCTGAGTAGGGCGCTTCCTCCTCTGGCGTGTAATTAAATGCTCGGTGAAGTGTCTTGAGATGTCTGCACGCCTGAAGAGCACCACGGAAAGCACAGCCAGGGTGCGTATTTCCCCACCGACGTTCTACAGGAAGATCACGCGGACCTGGGAGCCGGAGAGGAGCAAATCCTGTAGAGGGGGAGAAATGCTGACCTGCGTGTCCCGGGCACCAGAGCCGGGCTGGGACCCACAGGGAGCCCTGGCAGAGCCGGAGCCCGAGCTCTGGGGCACCTCCGTGCTGCCTCTGCCCTCGGAGCGATGGCCTCTGCGGAGCAAAGGGGCTGATTTAACGGGCTGCCTTCCCTTGAGCAAGGGGAATGTGCTTTTTGTTTGGCTTTCCCCTGCCCCAGGGACTGAGGCTTAATATTACCTTCCCATTAATTTATATGAGAACATTTCCAAACAGTAAACTGCCAATAAATTAGTAATGCTGATCTATAAAAAGGAAAAAATGGTGTGTTGCGAGTTTATAGCCCTGTGGAAAAGACATTAAAGAGAGGCCTCCTTATCACGGAGAGCCCTGGGGAGTCCGGGAGGGGCTGAACTCTGGGCTGGAGACCAGCACGAATGCGGCGTGTCTGCAGGGAACTGGGCTCCCCCCCGCAGCTCCAGGGGCGTTCGGCATCCTTTACCTCTGCCCGGGACAAAACCTGATGTGAGACGGCTTGTCTCATCGCAGACCGATATTGCCTTTATCGCTCATAAAACTCCCTTGCTGAAAGAGGCTGGGGGGCAGGTGATGGGTGACATGAGGCTGCAGGACTCCCGTCCTCAAATTAAACTCCCAAACTCTGCGGCTCCTTCCCTGCCGGGTGGGGGAAGGGGGATGAGTTTCTGCATGTGTACGAGCTTTCCCTGTAACAGCCACTTCCAGCAGAAGTGGAGTTGATTGATCGTTTTCCCGCCGAAGAAACCTGAAATGAAATAAATAGGATTTGACATCTGAGGCAGCGATGCTCCCCTGCTGTTCTCCATCACTGTGCAGCACGGGTGCCCCTGCCGCGGCTCCCACCAGTCGGGAGCTCTGGTCTCCACCAGTGATAGATGGAGCAAACAGGGAATGGAAACCTCGTTCCTTCTGCGTTTTTCTGTGTGTTTGACGTGCGGCTCGGGACCCGCTCCTTGCTTGGCATCTGCATCGCAGGGCGCTTGGCGCTGCCTACTTCCCACAGAGGCTTCTTCCAGCAGAAGCAGCAGCTGCCTGCCGAGAAGATATTGAGGCAAACTGGTCGTGAAATCTGTCGTTTACAAAGAAGAACCTCCGCGTGGGTTTTACCGCCCAGCTGAGTCCCCTCTTACCCAGCAGCCAGGCACCATTTCCCGCAGCTGCCGGGACGAAAGCAGGATCACCCCTAACGCCCCATCCCTCTGCGCCTGTGCCTTGCATCTCCTGCTCTTTATCTCCGCCAAGGGAGCGGTGGACAGGCAGGTCTCCGCTTTGGGTGCAGGCAGGCTGGGATGCTCGGGATAACCGTGATCCAGCACGTTCTATTCTCCAGCCTATCCCTTCCCCAGCCGAGAGGCGACGCGGACATTAGCCAGCCCGGGGGGACGGGGAAGGAAACTTTGATGTCTGCTGTCAAGACCCCTCACGGCACAGAAGAAAAGCAAGCGCTTTCTGCTTGGTGTTTAAACATGCTCCCCACCCCCCAGTATCTCTTTGTCAGAGCCAGGCAGGGGAAAAAGCACTGAAAGATTTCCAACGACCAAACCAAAGGCGATGAAAAATGAATGAGAAGACAGTTCAGCCTGGAGAGCACAAACAAAGTATCTGGAGCAAATAGTTTATTTTAAGGTGCTAACAAATTTGCTCCAGAGGCCTGTAGAAAAAAGTCAGGTACCATACAGCCAGCCTTTCCCTTATTTATAGAATAATTACGATGATTTATTAGCTGTGATCAGAAATATATTTACGGCGTGGAAGTTTGCAGCCATATTTCAAGTAATTCACCTCCTCGCACCGCTCCCCGTTGCTGTCATCCCAGCTCCGCTTTTTCTTCCCCTTGAAACCTGCTTGCGCGACGATTTATGGCTTTGTTTGCGGGAGAAGCAGGTGTCTTGCTCCAGAGAACAGAAGCAAAACAAGCGCTCAAGGGTACAGCCCGCTCGCCAGCAGCCCCCGAGCCGCTCCCTGCGCCGGCAAAGGCAGCGCCCGCCCGGGCTGCCCTGCCCCGCTCCCGGCACACCGCCGCTCCCGCTGGCACCGGCCTCCGGCCAAGGGCCGTGGCGTTCTCCCCCGCCGCCGGCGGCTCCATCCGAGCCCAGCGAGGCTTCGGGCAGAGGGTGTCCTGGCAGTGCCGTGCGTCACCCTGCCAGGCTCCCGCTCTCCCTCCCCCGTGCCCGCCAGCACCCAGCTGGGTAGCGTGGGTGGGTTGGTGCCAGCCAGGATCCATCCCATCCTCCGCAGGTCTGCTCGGAGCCTGGCTCGCTGCCTCCCAAACAGCCAGAAAACACATCTTCATGTTCCCGTGCCAGCCTCTTCATCCATCCTTGTCCTCTCCCTGCTCCTGCGGCCTGACAGATCTCGCTGGTTTCAGCACAGGGAGGAAGTGAACGCTCTCAGCAGAACAACAAATGTCACAGGTTTGGGAGAAACACCGAAATATTTGGTCTGAGCCCCAACCAAAACACTAACCCCCCTTTTTCTGCCCCACCCGCTGTTGTTTTCCAGGCGAGCGCGGCGCAGCTGGGCAGGACCGGGGGGCTCGGGGTGCCCCCACGCTGGGCGTCAAGGGGGTGCCCTGTCCCATCGGAGTCGGCCGCTGGCGGGAGGCGAAGGCGGCGAGGCGCCGGCAGCCGCACCGTGGCCGTGCTCTGGCAGCGCTGGCTTTGGGAGGCGCCGTGAAAGTCACGTCGGCGGGACGCGGCGAATTCACGCGCCGTGGAGCGCGTGTGCACGCTCTGCACGAGGGCTCGTGCGCGTGAGGCCGCGGACAGGCAGACAGACAGATGGACAGACGAGCAGCTGCAGGGTTTGTGCGGCCGCCGTGGAGGGGAGCCGAGATGCCCGTCGCTGTGGCTACCTGCTGCAGATGTCTCTGGCGCTTTCTGTTACTTCCAGCCCAAGCTGCAGAGTTTTATTTAAGCACTTCTCCACTCTCCCCTTGTCTTCTTTTTTTCCTCTCGCAATAAAAGTAAGCTGTTATTTCCAATTTGTTTCATGCTGCACTCATTCATCCCCCCGGTACCCAAGGGGCTTCCAAGCCGGAGACTGTGCCAGCACTTGAATACTGAGGGGAAAAAATGGTCTCAAAGTTTGGAGGTCCTCAGGAGTGAATGAAGTTTGATGCTGCTGGAAATATGAGCTGCTGCAGTCGAGGTCCTGCTGCAAACCAATTGATTCTCATCAACTCTTATTTGCTTGCCTGCACGGTCTTAGGACTGACTTATTGCACAAACATCCCCTCCCGCTGCCTGGCTTCTCCGGGCTTTTCTCCTGTTCAGGCTCTGCATAAGCCGTCTGGGAAGCTTTAATTCTCTGCTTTTAACAGGCAATTGCATTGCACCGGCCGAACTGATGGGTTTTATCACAAAGCCGAGATCACAAACTTCATAAAAGGGGACAAACCCTCCCCTCCCACCCCGCTCCAGCGGCTCCACCGCCGCCTGCCAGCAGTGTCAGCTCCCTCCTGCTGAGGGTATGGATTTGGGCAAAGGGCAGACCAGAGATAATTAGCCACCGTTAATTGGCCGCTAAGCCCCGCTTCTGCCCTTCAGAGCCCTGATGCGGGAAACTGCTTCCAAGAGCTTTTACTTTGTGCCCTCTTAGAGTAAGTGGTGTTTTGCGCGCCCAGGACCAGATGCAAAGGCTGACACTAATGGGATTAATGACCAGAGACCAGAAACAGCTCCATTACGGTTTGGGAATTAGATGTATCAGGGAGCAGCCAGGATATAATTTGGTTCATTTGTTAAAATAACATATATAAAAAGACGTCTAAAGCAAGCCCATTCTCAGGGCCCCAGAAGACGAAGAAGAAGGATGGCCCTTGTCCCAGGTGGCATTTGTTTTCATTAAGCGGGTGGAAGAGACCTGATGGAAGCAGAGAGCTTGATCGTCGAGTAACCTTGTTGACTCTGGAAAAGTCAGAAGCTTTCAAATGGGAATTAGCAAACCAGCTCGATTAAATAGAAATAAAAAACAGCCTAAAGCTTAAACTTCCACATCCCTCAGCTTCTTGCCCGTGTTGGCGACCCTCTGAATGTCAGCTTTCCACCGCAGCCCACCCGCAGAGGACATGTTGGTGTGGAGAGAGAAAAGCCCCCCGCACAGCTGGAGAACCAGCAGCTGGAGCTTCTTCCCACCTTAAGGGCAACCAGCTGAGAGAAATTTTTAGTTCCTCTGTCTTATTTAATTCTCCGAGCTTCCTTTCGTGTTTGGTCCCAAGGGGCCGAAATTAGACAGATTCGCACTCTAAAACGGTTTGGAAATTCATGATTTGTGGCCTGATGTTCCCTCGGAGCCTTTCCTTGACATCCGTCTTTCTGTCTGGCTTTCCCAGAAGCAAAACCTCACCAGTCTCTTCCCTGAGTTAAACGTCTTTCCCCAGCTCTAAACCACCCAGAAAGATCTACTGCGCAGGAGCCCGTCCTGCCAACGGAGCCGTTGGAGGCTCCCGCTCCTCGGCCGGTGAATTCTCGGGAGCTGTTTCTGCTCCGCCGCTAACCTCGTGCCTGGCCCCGCTCCGTGGAGGAGGCAGCCCTGAGGACGTGGGGCTGGCTGCTGAGGAGCGTGCCCTCGTTTCCAGCCCGGCCTCTCTTCTCGCTCGGTCAGCTCTGCTAAGGCTTGTCAGCTCGTCCTCCAAATCTTCTTGGCAATAAAGTCAGCCGGGGCAGTTTAATGACTTTCAGAAACAGGTTAAACAGCACCTGGCCCTTTTGCCTCCTAATTAGAAGTCCTCTTCCCTAATACTTTCAAGGTCATGACTCCTCTCCCCATGTCTAATTATGACTCTAGGCTTACGTGCTCTTTGACTAGTCCGGCTTATCCCCCCACGCTTGCTTTGCTCCTGATCATTACCTGAAGAGACAACTAGGCATTACTGCCGTCCCTGCGTGCCCGCCTCATCTCCGGACAAAGGAGGCTCCTGGAATACCCCTGCTGCAGGCTGCCGGCAGGGGGTTGATCCGGGCGGGAGGCAGGGAGCAGGAGAAGCTTTTCTGGCTTGGGCTGAGGGGATGCTGCACGGCGAGGAGGGGTGAGCGACCTCCGAGGGACCTGCTCGCAGGGCACGGGGTGATGGGGGCACAGGCACCCCTGCCGGGCACGGACCCCCACTGCCCACATCTCCGTGCCACTTCCCCCTTTTTCCCTGCAGGAAAATCATTGAGAAACAATCCTTTTTCCCCCATTTCTTTGGCTCTGGGCTGCAGTGCTGGCCCCCAGCACCCTGTTAGTGCCCCTGCACCTTCTGCTCTGGCTCTTGTGGGACTCATCCCCTTCATCACAGACACCAGCAAGAGCGGCCCTGTGCTGCTTCGGAGACCTGTCCTTCCCACAGCAGTGCCCGGGTTATGCACAGCAGAGAGAAAAGGTGCCCCACCAGCACCTCTGCCATCTCATCCCTCTGATGCCTGAGATTTTTTTGATAAGCTCCTTGTTTCCCAGGCGTAGAGCAGAAAACTATTTTTCTTGCACCGAGCAGACAAGATGTTGAAACGTTTTTTCCTGTGATAACTGAAAGTGGAAGAAATCCTGCCTGCGATTCTTGTCAAGTCAAGGATCTCTTTGTAGTTCAGTGAATCATTTCGTCCCCAATGTTAATTTAAAAGCAAACAAACAGAGCTGAATGCATTTGATAGTAGAATTATTTCCAGTACATTTCAGGTTTTGTTGCGCTGTGTTGTAAAACGCCGCTGCACGGGCACCGCGTGGCGGAGCCGGGGGGGCTGGCTGCTCGTCGGGGATGGCCCTGGCCCAGCTGCACCCCACTGCACCCCATCGTGCCCAGGCTGGGTCCTGCAGGGCAGTTACATCCCGTGCCAGGAGAGCATCTCCTCCCAGGGAACATCCCTGTCTCTGTGGGTGCAGCAGGAAAGGCTCTTGGTGCAGCTACAACAGCAAATCGAGAGTTAAAAACTCCTCTCAAGAAACAGGAGCTGCAAAACATCAGCCTTGTTCCACCTCAAAAGAGCAAGAATGAATCAGAAAAGGGCAAAGTGCGTGAAAAGGCTGAATTGTAATAAAAACGGTGTTTAAAAGTGCCACCTAGAATTAATCACTTTTTCCTTCGTAGCTTCCCCTTTGTGGGCCGTTCCTGGGAACTTGTGGAAGGAAACAGGAGCAAGGAATTAGTTTTATTTTGCATGTAAACTAGATGGGGTGCCATTGCCCTGGTTTACAGGTACACAAAAGCCATTAACCCCACTGGCAAAGCGAGTCGAGTGGGGGGCAGCCAGGGTGGCAGCCCCACATCCCTCTGCCCCTGCGCTCTTGGAGCGTGGAGGTAGTCCCAGACGGCAATTTTGGCTCTGCCCTGGGCTGGCGGCCCCGACAGCTCCGTGGGGTCGGGGTGAGAAATGCCACGGCACTGGGAGAGCAGGAGGTGGCCGCGGTGTGAGCCCGGCACAGTGGGGACCAGGCTGCCCTCCGGGCTCGATAAACGCCTGAAATTGGGAGTGCTTATCCCCTTGGAGTTAAGGACTGGAAATAATGCTTCCCAGGGCGAGCAAAGCGCTCCATCTGCTCGGCTCGTCGGGAAGGAGACGCGGGGCGACTCGCCGGCTGCCGGCAGGAGCAGCGGGCACGGAGGGGCCCTGCCGAGCCAAGCCGGGTCAGAGCCGGGCAGGGCGGGCGGCAGCAGAGAGCCCAGGGAGGTGACGCTTCCCTCCCCCTTTCCTCATCCCACCTCTTCCCCCCCATCCCCTGGATTATCCACGATGCCCGCCAGCCGCGGCGAGACGCGCGGTGTCAGTGGGGAGGATCAGCACCGAAGGATGCTCTGTCATCCAAACCCCCCGCTCGCTGGCAGGCCCGAGGACTGTCACCTTTTCAGATACACAAAATCAATGCCGTCCTATATTCCAAAGCCTTTAAATTGCCGACAGGCAATTCGTCTTCTTTTATGGTGGCTGAGAGGCGAAAGGAGCCCAGCCAGATTAAATAATCCAGCAATAGCAATTTGAGGTCATTTTAATCACATTAATAGTTTTCCTGCCTATAGTAAAAAAGCGAGCCGAGGAGCTGGGCTTGGACCGCCTCGGCAATGGCATCGCTTTTCTGCAGGGAAGCGGTTTTCGATGAACATCGCAACAAACTGGAAGCGATGGGGGAAGAGGCAGCCGTGACCCTGGACGCACACGGCATCTGCTGGGGCCGGGGGCAGCTGTGTCCCGACGTCACACGCTGCTTTGGGACTGGGATTTGGCTGCTGTGGCCTGTTTATCTCCTCTGCCAAGGAGACAACAGAAGGAGAACAATTTGAAACCCTGTTTTGCCCCCCCCCCTCCCCACCTCTTAATGAAGAAGTAAATAGAGTTGGAACTTTATGAATCTGAAGGTTTCAGTGCAAAAAATGCAGATCAATAGTTTCAGGGATTTTGGTGAGAAGGTCTGTGGATGCGCTGCTATGTCGTGGTGCCTACAGCACGCCGCCTCGCTCCTGGCAAACCCAACTCCAGCACTGCAAGCAGGGGGGAACAGGAGGGGAGGAGTTGAAAGTCTGGGTGTTCCTTAGAAGTGGAAAGCAAATTTGAGATAACATGGAAAACATCATTTGACATATCTGAAAGCCTTTTGTAAGCACTTTCCAGGAATATTTTACTGCCTCAGTTTCATTAGTCAGAGTGCTTCCAGAAAGCAAATTCTCAGCTTGAACGCTCGTGCATTGGGTGCTTGCAAATGTTGCATTATAGATTCAGTTGTAAAATACACAACTTGTGCTGTGAGATAACTCCCACCGAGAAGCGGGAAGAGCCTTGCGTGGCTTGTGGGATTCCCCGGCACAGCTGGCTTCGCCAGACCGATAAACCCCCTGAAATTCACTGCTGGGGATCGTCTCGGTAGTTCTGGGTTTGTTTACCGAAAGGATATTTCTGTTCCTCTCCAGCATAGCGTTCGCAGGCAGCGACGGGGAGCACGTAGGTAGATATTTACCCGGAGAGGGAAAAGCGACCCTCCTGTGCGATACCGGCTCGGCGCACGCGGTACAGCACAATGTTTCCCGCAGAAATTCCGAAATAACTGTGGATCCGTTTGAGAACGTCACTGGCTTTTTGCCGGTGATTTGTGAAGACCGAGCGAAACAAAACGTACCAATTAAGCCACCGCTTGCAGAGATTGAATTGAACACTAGTTATGCACGGCCTGCACGGGAGGGCTCCCTCCATCCCTCCACCCGAGCCCGGCGGCTGTGCCATCACCAAGGCAGGGCATGGGTGCTCCCTCCAGCCAGCGACGTTTTGGGGTCCCAGCCCTGCTCCAGCTCCCTGGGAAATTCATCCTCAAGGTTTCTCTGCTTCAGCACATTGCCGAGAGAGACAGTGACAGATAAAGGAGAAGAGCTCCACGTAACCTCGATTACCCAAGGATAATGAGGCCCAGTGCACCCTTA
Organism: Leptosomus discolor; assembly: GCF_034619465.1. Taxonomy (NCBI): domain Eukaryota; kingdom Metazoa; phylum Chordata; class Aves; order Leptosomiformes; family Leptosomidae; genus Leptosomus; species Leptosomus discolor. Next base: position 10,802,104 of record NC_141410.1, on the reverse strand, counting down.
AGGTATCGGTAATATTTGTATCTATTCAGCTTTTTCAGCGCTAAAGGTAACCATTTATATCCATTAAAAGCAGACAACTGGATGGCAAGCGGAGCCCTGCGTGCGCCTCAGCCCCGGCAGCCTCCTGACGGGCGGCATAGATCACCCCGGACGTACCTGGAGATCCTTGACCGCGGCTCCTGGCGGCGTTTGCCTCCGCAAATGTCATGACGCTCTAACGAGCTGCTGCGACGCGCCGGCGTCGGGGCCGCCCCGCTGCCGGTTCGGGCGGCACGAGCATCCCCCTCCCGCCGAGCCTCTGCGCCGTGCCGTCACCCCCCGACCCGGCGCCGCAGTTAGTCCCCTTCAACCCTTGCGACCCGCAGCCAGGGCGATCCCTGGCCGGTGCCATCCAGGCAGCAGCCGCCGCTTTCTCCGCCGCCTCCTGCCAAGACCCCTCACGCCGGAGCTGCAGCCGGGAGCAACGGCCCTCGCTGGGGCCACGCCGTGGCGTGTGTCCCCCCACGGATGCTGCACGGTCCTGGACGTGCTCAGCACCTTTCCAGCTCCTTCGCACGGTGGCATCCTGACACGGAGCCGTGCAAATCCTCGGGCAGTTCTTTCCTTTCCCTCCGCAGTTGCTTTCCCAGCACTATAACCCTGGATACGGTACTTTTAGTCACGGGGGAAACACCGCTGAGTAGACTAATTTTCACAACAAACTAATGTTTGATGGCCTCGAGGTGCCTAATTGGTTCAGATGTTTTGTAATTAGACCCCCTCAATACCTGTGCAGATTGGGCCCCTGGCTAGAAAAAAAAAAACCTCTGTTTCCTGCCAGATTCATTTAACTGGATGAAGAAGTAACTTTTTTTTTTTGCGTATAAAAAATACAGGGTTCCTATAGGAAACCGCATGTATTGGTGTTAATTCCCTTTGATAGGTGAAGACTGCATAAGAAATAATAAACACAGCCCAAACCACATGCATTGCTGCTGTGTTTCGTGAATAATTAGAGAACTTGGTGATGAAAACAGGCGACTAAGGAGCCCAGCCCAGGGGCACCTTATCAATTTTGTTTGTTCCCAGAGGTCACCGAGTGTTTGATCAGCCCTTGTAGAGCCGTCCTTTGGATGTGATACGCGTCCCCTCTCAGGTAAATATTTGGCCAGCGGACGGGGTTATCTCCCCGCTTGCAAAGCCTCTTATCTGTCCTGGCGCAGGCGGGCGCAGCCCCAGCCGCTGGCTCCCGCGCCCTGATTGCTATTCCTGCGGCAGCAGGAGCGCCGGCAGCCAAGGAGCTGGTGGGATGGCAATAACAATCATACATCTCCGATATTGCTTTCCACCCATAGAATGTAATTGCTTCTGCAGAAGAAATTAAGCATCATAATGAAACGACCGTAGAAAAGAGCCTTTGCTCTCCATCACCGGATCCCACACGCAGCAGATTCGCACGCGAGGGCCCCAAGACCAGTGGGGCCGGAGCGGCTCGTCCAGCTTTGCCCAGTGGCTCTGCCGGGCTGCCTCCCCCACCGGCTGACCTGACCCTGCCGCAGGCTCCCGGGCCCGGGCTGGCTGCGCTCGCCGACCCTCACCCGCAGAAGCGTTTGGGTGGAACCGAGCGATCAACTCGACCCAGATTTGCAGACCCTTTCCGCCTTCCCGAACTTCTCAGCTTTCCCTTAGTTTCCAGTATAATGCCTGCCTTCTGCTTGGATTTATTCCTGCTCTCACAAAGCACGTAAGGGTCACAGAAGCCTCGTGTGGGCTCTAAACCCAGCACGAAGTCTCTCAGACCAGGGAAGGGAGCAAACACCGTTTTCTAGAGAAGCCACACGTACCTGGACACAGGGTTTGCAGTGCAGCAGGGAAGAGAACTTTACCAGAATGGGTAAAAAGCACAAAATAAGATGCCTGTTTTAGCAGCTGGAGCCTTGCACCGACGCGAGCAGCCCCCGGGTTTTAGCCCAGGGCTCGTGCCAGAGCCTCCTCCCAGCCAGGAGCTGTGAGACACACGAAGCCGACCCGCGGCCGTCGCTGCCTTTGCATCCACTTTATCGATGCGCTCAACGAGCATCTCGAACACGCGGAAATCTGCTCTGCAACCTTCCGGCAAGTGAGTTAATCCCCTCGCAATTCCCAGGGAAGGGGACGGTCAGCGCCGCTGGCACCCCTGGCCAGCCGCTGGGAGAAACGGCTCGTGCCTCCGCACGCCCAGGGTACGGCTGGGCAGGGCCAGCGGGCTCCGGGAGCGAGTGCTCTACGAACGGCCCCATCAATTTGGTCTCTCCCTCCACAGCACACAAGTTCCTGCCCGAAGCGTCCTTTTATTGTCCTCCGCCTGGGTTTTCTTCCTCAATTTGTCACCCACGCTGGGGTGCCTGAAGCCGTTGCTAATGCGTCAGCCCCCACCTCATCAGCCCCCATTAGAGGAGCTTCGTTCGTGCCAGAGGTCCCCTCAAGGAAGGACCCAAAGCCCCTTTCGCTGCTGAGAATTCGCTCCAGCAGTACGTCGCCCGTTCAGTCTCCTTGGATGCTACCGAAGAATCTGTCCACTTAAAACAGGATTATTTCTGGGTGGGAAACCACACAGTTAATTTGGCTCTAATCCCTTTAAATGGAACCAATTACTGGAGTGCTAACGACTCTTCTCGAGGTCTCTCCCAGGCCAAGGCTGGCGAGGGCACTGGAAGCTTTGCAGACAGATGAGCCCAAGCTCCTGCCTGGTGCAGTGCGATGGCACCGGCACTGGCAGGGCACTGGGTCCATGTAACCAGCTCCGTGAGGGGCCACAGCGTTGGGCTGGGACCCCAAGCAGCCCCCAGGAGCTGCAGGTCCCCTCCTGCCTGCCCCGAGTCCCTCGCCGCCTGCTTTCAGTGGAAGAGTGTGAGAATAAACAGCTTTAATCATACAATCCCCACTTCCTATTGCTAATAATATTATCATCATGATATTAAGCCAGTTAATTCTTTCTCTCAATTTATTTGCTTTTGTTTTTGTACTCCCATGTTGTAATTTTCAATTTAATTAGTTTCAGTGTTTCTGAGGGCAATAGGTCTTGGTTTATCTTTGCAGCTAATAGTCCTAATTGTTTACCCTTTCTCCAGCAATATCTCATTAACTTTATGGGCCGTCATTTCTGTGGCATCTCCAGAATTAATCCCCTCACTTTCTGAGCCATATTCCTTAAAATGTTCCCCCCTTTTCCCTTCTCTAATCCTGCTTGACCTTGACCATCCTTGTGCCGCTGACTGTTCCCACAGCTCAACGCTGCTGCATCCCACCAAGCCCCCGGGTAGAGGATGGAGCCCAGGCTCTGCAGGCAGCAGGGCTGCGCCTTCCCCTCCTGCATCCCGGGAGGGTCTGTACCAGGGGTCGCCCGTGGCAGATGGGAAGGGAGGAGGAGCAGGGGGAAAGCAAGTGTGCTGGGATCGCTGGGTGAGGCTCTGCGGCGGCCAAGGGGAGCAGAGCAGGAGACCGTGGAGCCCCGAGGCAGCTGAGCAAGGATCAACGCTGGGAGAGGAAACGGAGGAGCTCATTTCTTACGCCGGCACCAGGTCGCAGCAGCAAAAGGAGCGCTGTTCCTCAAAGTGCACTTCTGATACATCTAATCGAGCAGGCAATTTGGAAGAGAAACCAAATCAGGTCCCTCCCAAGCACAAACTTTGCCAACGCTGAAGACGGGCTGTGCTCCAGGGACCTCACGGGACAGGGAAACTTCTGGCTCCAGCACTGCAGGGACGCCAGCCCTGGGCAGAACCCCCTGCATCTGTCACCTAGTAATTGCAGTCACATGTCTCCTCTTTTTGCATCTTTCCACAGTTGGTCCTGCCCTTTTGAGACCCTTTTTGGTCAGTGTTTCTACCTTTAACAGCCTGGAGTTGCTTTTCCTGCCTACGGAGTGATCTGGCTGTTCTTGGCTCCAGCGAGTGCAGAATTTCTTCCTTCCAACACGGGAAGAAAAAGCAGTTGGGAAACTAAAGCATCACACCAATTTTGAGGCAGCTAATGCAGTGCAGAACTCCTCATCCCTCCTCTGGCTCCATGAGTGGATCTCCTTGGCTTTGGGAGAGCAGGCCTGCTGCTGCTCGGCACGACATTGTTCATGCGGGTTAAGCACAGGGCAGAGCTGGCAGATAGCTTCGCTACCCCCGACTCCTGCCTTCAGACCCCATTAATCACACTCCTAATGAGTTTGTGTTCACAGATGAGATGTTTTTGGCTGCAGAGATGAGTCGCAGATTATATCTCCCATTGATTCTTTCATCCCGCTGCAATGATTTGTACCAGGAAACGGTTCTGCATTTTCCGCCGAAATCACACTCGGGGAGCGGGCTGGGCACGTGGAGACACTTGCTCAGTTGTAACCATTGCAAGGACTTGGGATTTCCCCCCCCCCCCCCCCATGTTCCCAGTTTTACACTTGACTTCACCTTCAGGTCTCATCTCCCCAACTTCAGAGGGCAGCAGAGCCCCGAGACCCCGTGCCCGGCAGCCCCAGGCTCCCTGCTCAACCGGAGCGGCGCAGGCTTGCACTGCTGCGGGAGCGATGCTGGGGAGCTCCTGGGGCCACAGCTGGCCCCTCGGCCACCGGATCGCTACCGGAGCCGAGCACTGAAACGTGCTTTCCCATTAAGCAGGCAGGGAGGGATCTGCTGGCAGTAGCTCTAAGGGCACCTGAATTATTGATCAGTACACAGGTTCCAGCAGAGGCAATGAAGACCATGAGAGTGGTTCCCTTCCCAGCAAATGTCATCTGGCTTGCGGTAAATTAACTGGCTAAGCCCACCGAGGGCTTGCAGTTCTGTGGACCTCGTGCTTCACAGCTTGCTAGGGGAGCTCAGAGAGGGCAAAAGCCGTGTCAGGGCAAAGAGGGCTTTAATTTTTCATGGCAATCAAGGTGGTTTGGATAAATGGCTTTGAAGAACAGCAGAGGGAAGGAAAGCGTGCCTAAAGCTCCGCAGTCTACTACGAGATAGTCTTGCTGAGTTTGAGACTATGGCCGGCATGCAAAGGGCACGGGGGGTAAACAAACACATGTACATGCAACATATGGAGAAACACACATGAAGCACAAACCAGCCATATGGCCAAACGCTGCTGCCAAATCTTCTTTTCTCTCTCTCTTTCCTTTGGCTGTTTTTCATCTTCCCTGGGCTGCCACGAAAGGTGCCCAGTCTCCTTCTTCCACGTCCCCCATCACAGCATCGCTTCTCCCTCCCTGTCTGAGGGCTGGTTTGAGCTGTTTTCTGGATGCTTCCATTTCTTAAATTGTTGTATTTGTCTTCCAGATTACACAGAGGAAAGACATTCCCTGAAAAGCAGAGAAGGGCGGTTGGGTAGGGCAGAGGGCTTCTCCTGCGGGGCAGAGGGTGCCCAGGCAGCCGGCTGGGGAAAAGGCATCGCTGCCCTGCCACTTGCTCCAGATTTACAGCATCGCCCCTGCCTCCCTCCCCACCCTGTGCATCGCTCCTGCCTTGAGCCTCCGCAGGCAAGGCTGGCACAAGGGCAGCAGGAGCCCACCTGCCTGTCAGACCCGACCAGGACAGAGAGGGGCTGCATCGCCTTCGTGCCCAGCCGTTATCTCCCCGTGGCATCGCGTTTTGCCACGTGAATCACCCTCGTGCTCTCTGTTTCCAGCACAGGCTGAGCGATGCCTTCCTGAGCTACAGGTCTCGCCAGAAACACGGGACTTCGGAAAAGAGTTGCCCGAGGGTTGGCAGTTGGGAAGGCAGATCCGATCTGATCCGATTTGGGAAAGGCAGTGGCGCTCAGAAGGCGTGTGGCAGCACGAGCCAGATGTGGCAGGGGAGGCTTCTGGAAGGAAGCCCACAGCAGGTAGTGGCATTTCTCTAACCCCGTATTGACTTTGGCTTCCAGAATCAATTTTCTTTATTAGCTGATGAATCTCCTCAAAAGACTTTCTGTACTGAATCTGGATAAATTATTTAAGCAGTAAATTCTTTCCACTCTAGCACCGTTACGGCGTGGTGATTTCATAGGGAAGAACAGTAGAGAGGGGTTTAGGGACAAGGTCACCGTCAGCAGAACATCGGAGCAGGAATAGCTTTGCTAATAAGTGACGGTACAGCTAAGAGCTACTGTAAAACAGAAGCGATTAATAAGAAACAGGTTTTTGGCAAAGCGCTGGGATTAGGGGTGAATGTGAGGAGCAAGTCATAGGAGACCATAGTCTTAATTATTTATGCAAGCACACTGCTGCGGCTGAAGGGCGAGCGCAGGGCTGGACGCAGGCAGGAGCAGGCAGCGCGCTGGGTAGGTTGTTCCCTGCCCCAGCAGAGCTGCACCCGCGGGAAGCGACTCCCAGGCCTCCGCGGGGACACGGGGATGTGCGAGAAGCCGCGCACCAAAAAGTTTGCCAACATCCACGCAGCATCAGGGGTCCCGCGTGTGGGAGGATGGACTCCTCCCGGCTTTAGGGACCACAACTGCCCACACAGGCACCGCGGTTGCAGCAGCGACGTCTGTGAGCACGATGGTTTGCTCATCCTCACCCAAAACCCAAGGTGCCAGTGGGGGCTGGGGTCAGAAGGGTGCTCTGCTCCGCTGCCCTGCCTTCCTCCACGGTCTGCTGCCAGTATTGGACATGGGCTTCAGGTGCTTGTCAGGGGCTGCGGAGCTTCAAGGCCAAAGCTAACCTACGAGCCATAGAGTAAGAAATAATTCTGCCTCCGAGAATAATACTGGCTCACAAGGTCAGAGAATTCAAACATATTTATAGCCAGCAAAAGAAAATGATTGTGTTAAACGGCAGCAAGAACTGCTGGCTGCGGCCATTCATTATGTTACCAGGAGCATAATTACACAGCTCAGTATCCGCATCCTGAAGACTTTCCTGTGATCCTGCTCAAAAGCCCACTTTGGGGATCAAAAGGCTAATGTGTATTTTCTGCAGAACACAACTGTAAATCAAAGGCTAAACCTCGGGTGCAAGAGGCGTTCTCGTGGCGGGGATGCAAGGCGGTAACAATGCTAAACAGAGGAACGGCGGGGCCAGGCGCGCGTGTGCATCCCCCCGAGCGTGCACAGCCCTGCACGCTGCCACCCAGCGCAGGGACAATGCCAGGGAGGGACTCGGAGTGACTCACTGCCTGCCTCCTTATGGAAATCACACCAAGAGGAGTTCGACCTGGTTCCAATAATCAGCTATAAATAGCAAGCCCAATTAAGGCGACTAAACAAAGGAGACGATGGATACCTGCACTGAAGGACCTGGGGGACGAGGGGGCAGGGAGCCGGGGTTTCTCGCCTCCCTTGTGCAAACACTGTGTTTTCACGTCAAGCTGCCAGCAGCAGGTCAAGCACGGGACGAGGACAGAGGGGACCAGGAGGCTGGCACACACGCCGTACTGGGGGCTGCAGCAGCGTGCCCCCACCGAGGGGCTACACCCCAGCACGCAGCCCCGGCTGGGCTCCATGCAGCCTCCCAGCCCCATCCCTCCATGCACGCCTGCTTCGCTCTGGTCAGGCTTCAGACTGTGAAGCCTGTTGTGGTTTTCAGACCCGGGCTTTAGCTACAGCCCCTCAGCTGAAGTGAAAACCTGTTTTCCGGTAAAATCTTCCCCTCCACTTGCTGCCATATTCAGGACCAAATGTAATTAGCACCCTTACGTTGATTTCTTCATACACACTCCACAAACAAAGCAAACACAAACGAAACGTTCAGCCAAATGAGGCTGGTAGCATTGCTACCCCAGTGCGACGCCTGGCCTTCACCTGCTGGGAAGCAGCCCAGCTCCGGCTCCCAAAGCCCCTCACTCACCGCCTGCAGCAGCCACCTCAGCCCGTGGATCGCCTGCGTTCGGAGGTTTGCCATCCGGATAACCAGCACAGCAGCCCAGCTCATGGGGCAAAGCCAGGGTGCTCCCAGTGCTGCCGCTTTGTACCACAGCCTCGGTGAAGTCATTGAAGCCCCATTTTTGCTAAACCCTTTCACCAGAGCTTGACCTGCAAGGACTGGTTTTAAATAGATGGGATAACCGCTGTCAGCTGCTTTTACACAGGCTCCCCATCAAGAGGGAGAGGGATCCTGGCAGCAGATGTGTGCTGAGCACGTGGGAGTACCAGCCCTTTGGTCCTGAGCCGCAGGGAGCGGAGCCACCACCCCGGCAGCCGCGGTGCTGTGTGGCTGCGAAGGTGGGCGCTTGGCTCCCATGGCCGAGTCCCCCTCGTCCCCCGTGGCGGCAGGAGCCGCCAGGCACGGACATGCCCCAGCAGCTCGTGAGGGAGCTCACCAGTGCTCCCGCCTACCCCCACAGCAGCGGGGGTTCAGAAGCAACAGGAATTGAAGGAATAAATTTAAAAGTATACACACCTCGCGTTGTATACATCAAACCCAATTTATTCAGCGCGAGCAGCTCAGACATGCTCGCAGCAGCCTTGAGAGCATGTTTATCAGCCGGGCTACTTGGGAGATCATTGCCATTGATTGCCATGTCATTGTCACTTCTGGGCGCAACGGGAGGCTGGAGGGAGCGAGATTACATTGTCGGCAGCAACCGGAGCGCGGCGGGGAGCTGCGGTTTCCCCGGGACAGGCCGGTGCGCCCGGGTCAGGCAGAGCCTGCGATGCTCTGCCCGATTGTCAGAGCCTGCCTCGGGCGGGGGGAGCTGCACCCCAGTCCTGCTGAGCTCTGGAGAGCCAGGTATGATGGTGTGACCTGCCAGAGCCATCCAACGGTATTGTTATTTATTTATGGATTTCTATAGTGCCACCTGCGAGGAGGACACAGGCTTTTTTAAAAAGGAGAAAAGAAAAGCCCATCTGATGGCAGTAGGAACAGAGCAAACACTCCACAGAAAGAAGGCAGGCTTCTCCGTGGAGAAAAGGCAGGCAAAAATGAGTTGAGGGCTGGAAAAAACTCTCCCTCGAAGGAAATTAAAAAGCTCAGTCTACTGAGCTTATTAGAAGCCTGAGGGACGACTTGGCCCCTTTGCAGGAGGACCTGCACGGGAGGGACGGCGCGGCAGGGCTCCCGGGCACAGAGGGGTACGGCGAGGACCAGCGGAGGGGAATTAAAGCCAGACATGCTCCAATTAAAACGGAAGGCCTTTTTTCCCAATAGCACCGTGGGCAATCAGTGACACCGAGAGAAATGACGGGCTCTTGGTATTCCCAGCCCGAGGAGGACCCACTCTGCTCTCCCGAGGGAGCAGCTGAGGACTGCTACACTCGCACACCGGCTCGGCCCCAGAGCGGGGAGGGAGGGCTCGGCCAGGGAAGCAGGGAAGGTGCTGACCCGGCGGCTGTGGGTGCTGCTCAGGGGGGGAAAAAATGACAAGGTAGCCAGAAAGGGCCTGCTCCCGAAAAGTTCAAAGCTGTTTTATCTCTACTCCGAACGATTATCATTAATCCTGACCTCCTGGATGCAGCTGTTGATCAGCAAATCTCCACGTACTCTACAAAGGAAGTCGCTCTCATTGTCCCCTTTTTTTGCAGACAAGGAGATTGAAGTCGGCTGGAATTGCCGGCGCTCAGCCCTCTGAAAATGAGGCTCTAAATAACCGAGACTGCAGGGGCTGGGCAGGAGGCAGGATATAATAACCTGAGCAGGAAGATGTCCAGGGCAGCAGAACGGACACTGCAGCTCAGGAGAAACATCTCGCAATATTTCATGGTCGCGAGCAGCGTGAGCGCTGCCATCGGCACCATCTTCTCACCAGCGAGGCAGAGGCGGCAGCGGGGATGGGTCGTGGTGCAGCCTCGGGGGCCAGGGCCCAGCCAAGCCCCACACCGCACCCTCCCTGTGGGTTCCCTGCCGCATGCCCCAGCCAGCCGAAGCCTTTGCCGGGGTTGGATCATGGACAATAATTTCCCACTTTTGACACCAAATCGGGCACGGCTGCCGGCTGACCCGTGCGGGCTCGCAGTGGGGCGGCAGAGCGGTGGGAAGGCAATTCCTCGCTGGCAGAGGGGCAGGAGCAGAGACTCCTGGAAAATTAACGGAGTCGATTCTGCCTCTGAAATTCCTCTTGGTGAAGCTGGCACCCAAATGGCTCGGGCTTTGCAGTCGCTGTGGGGTTTGGCTCGTTTGCCTGTTTGCTCTTTGCTCATCGTGTTTCCAGCTGCTCTTGTGTGTATTTGCGCTTTGCAGGCTTTAATTGGGATGGCTGAACAAAACCCATCCACAGCCTACGACGCTGCAGCGATAAGTAACAGGAGGCACAAATTAGAACAAATAAATCTGAATCAAATTCAATTCCTTGTGCAATCACCAAGATCAACACGTCAAAGTGCAGGCGCTATAAATTAAAAGCCGCCAAGACGACAGTCGAACGCGCTTCCCGGCTGCTGTGGCTGGAATTCCAAAGGCCTTTATTCTTTGCAGCGCGAGCTAGAGCCCTGCGCGCTGAACAGCGGGAACTTTCCCTCCGCTGCCAAGAAAGCTTTTTGCCACCAAAAGATTCCTTTCAGCAGACATGAAACACCTCTGCCGCGGCGGTCTGCGCACCGTGGTGGCAGCAGGCAGGCAGGTAGGCACCGAGAGGCTCTGTCACAGGCACGAGGGCGACTCGGCGGCGGCAACGTCGGGCTCGGCAGCGGCAGGTTGCGGTGCGGGGGGGTTTGGGTCTGCAGGCAGGGAGGTCCGGGGCTGGCTGGCGTGGGGTGAGCGTGGTCTGGCCTCCTTCCTGCGTGGTTGCTGGCCGCTTTCGTTCCATCCTCGGTGCAAGAAATGGGCATTCGCAAGTCAGCTCAGCTGCAGAGATTCGCAGCGGGACCGAGCTGGTTGATATTCCCCTGGGCATCGTGTCCCCAGGGCAGTCCGTGCTCAGTGTCCCGCTCCTCCCGCTCCGAAGTGGGGCCTGGAACACAAAGCAGCTGGTGGACCTGAGAGGATGCTTACCCTGTGATCCAGAAATTAAGGCTTCTCTGGTAGATTAGTGCACTTCAAAGAGCAAAAAGGTTCCGCAATATTGTGAAAAAAAACCCCAATCAGTGTGTTTCAAAAGACATATGCGCAGATAAACAAGCAGGATGCTCGCAGGCTTGCTCGGTGTTACGTTATTTTTCACGTTCCTTTAGCCATTAACCGGCTTCTGTTTGATCAATGCAAGTGTCTTTGCTGCAGGGCACGGAACAAGTGGCACATGGTAAGGGAGGGGTACGACGTACCCACGTCACAGATAAGCAGAACTGCCTTCTGCAGCTTGAGCAGCCACCGAGAGCTGTGGCCACCTCCGAGCTACGGGGCACCTGCCTGTTCATCGATTTGGAGCCTGCTGTGTGCCGTTTGCTTTTTCACCTCCCAGCTGCCATTTGAATTTTATTGGATTCTTGTGTTTAAAATTACAAGCAGGTCCTTCGAATTGGCATTAGCTCTTTAAATATGTGCTGCATCTTCGCGTGTCATGCCAGCACGAGCCAAGCACATCAGAAGCTGCTAGATAATAGGCAATTACTGCTCTTAAACAGACGAGGCATTCACTAGCAGAATGGGCTGCATCTTAAATCATCCATAAATTCTCTAATAGCGCTTCTATTAATACCTGGTTTCTGGCACATTCCTAATTATTGTGTTCCTTATCAAACCACCGCCTTTCCTCGGCAGATCAGCGCTGCCGGGTAGAGGAGGCGAAGGCAGGGGCCGGTGCTGGGCTCAGTGAGAGAAGCCCAGGCTGGCGCTGGCTGCACCGGCATGGCTGTGTGGCACCGGGGGAATGCTCCCAGAGCAGGGAGCCGTGGCAAGCGGGCGGGCAGGGTGAGGGTGGCTCTGCCCCCACCCCACTGCCTGCAGGGCATCGGCCCCCCCCAGGGAAGCTGCTCCACGGCGTTGCTGGCGTGCTCCCCTTCGCCAGACCTTCCTCCGCTGGGCGCCTCGGCTCTGGCTTCCCCACGGTGCCGTCGGACAAGCAGCACCGTGTGGGAGAGGCTGAGGCTTCAGAGCAAACACAATCCCCCGGGGTGTCCCGGCCGAGCGGGCACCTCCAAGTTTGGCGTCTCCGTGGGCGCAGCGCTGGCAGCGGCGCTGGGCGGGCGAGACGGGTTGCAAACGCCGCTCGTCCTCCGCCTTGAACCGTTACACACTCCGGAGAAGGAGCATGCACAATTCATGTCTCATTAAATTTTTTTGAAATATGATCCTTTTCTTCTTCCCTGCCTTTTCCCCCTATTAAACCAAAATCGTGCTTCCTTGGGAGAACACGAGTCATTTGTTACCATAACAACCCCTTCCCTCCCACACCACCGAGCGCAGCCGCCGCTCCCCTCCCCGCTCTTGGCCCCACCGCAGCCAGCAAACCCCACCGGCCCCGGCAGGACCCCCCGGCGCTGTCGCGGCTCCGTGGCTGGCAGGGTTCGGCGTGGCCCTTTGCCGGTTCAGCGGTGGGTCCGAGTGTTGGAGGACTGGAGCCGCCTCTGGCATCGCTTGTGCAAAGCCGGAGCCCCACGCGCGGCAGCTCCTCGGCAGCGCTCCTGCCCGCTCCCGCCCTGGGCAGCAGCAGGTCAGCACGTTCATCTGCCGGGTCCCCGCTGAGAGCTGAACCCTGATCGCATGAGGTCCCTCGGTGCTGGTAGCTTTGATTATTGTTTTTTTTTTAATTGCCCTGAAAGCTCCCCAAAGGGAAAGTGTTTCTCCGAGAACTTCCTTCTCCAGGTACCTCCTGTAAGGTCGTTAATGCTGCTGCTCGTTAGAAATTCCCCGTCCTGCCTCTGGACCCTTGCTGTGCCAGGATATAACCCTGCTATGTTCTCATGAAAATGAAACACAAGGGATGAAGCTGCTAAATTGGATTCACTTACACAGATCAAGCTCACCCCAGCAGCATCAGCACCAGGACGGAAGGCAAAGCAGCACCACGAGGGACTGGAGGCTGGAACAGTCTCCGGTCTGGAGCAGCCTCTGGAAAGGGGAATATGGGACCTGTCCGTGCAAACAGCCCCCCTGAGCTGCTGGCCGGCCACTGCAAAAATATTTGAATAAAATAAAAACATTTAAAGAAAAATATTTGCAAAAATAAAATGAAAATCATTTACAACGCAGCATGCTCCCCAAGGGAACAGAAACGGCCTAGGGATCCCCAAATTCTCTCCCTGCCTCAAGTGGGGTGCGAGGCGCAGTGGGACCCGTTCGAATCGGCAGCGCAGCCCAGAAGCCCCCTCCTCCGGGCAGCACCGACCGGCTCCTCGGCTGCGGGAGGCGAGAAGCTGCCTGGCAGGGGAAGGAGAGGGCAAACGCTGCCGACTAACGCCCGTGCGCGTTAATTCCCGTTCTTTCCCACCTCGCAAGATTGATTGATTTATTAAATAGCCTCGCTTCATCCGGTCCCTCACCCTCTCAGTATTCCCTTTCGGAAAACCTTGCTGCGGTTTGGCTGTTGCCAAGGTGGAAGCACGGAGGCAGCTCGCGCGCCCGAGCCCTTGGCAGGCGTACCTTTGGATTTGCAAAATTAACCGACACCCCAGCAAACCTGGAATGAAAATGGGACGTGAAACCGAGACTTCGGTTGATCGCCTCCGCAAGCCGGGGCGCAGGGAAGGGAAACGAGCTCCGGTGATTTATGCAACCTGGCAGCACAGCCCGGGTTTGAACATTCCTGGCGAGCGGATGGAAAACAAGCCTTCCGTGTGGGAGCCGCGCTGCGGGGCGCTCGGGGAGGAGCCGCGCTGAGCCCCCCGGCGAGCAGAGCCGCCGGTACCCAGTGGGAGCGGCAAAGCTCCGGGCATCCCTGCGCAGGAGTCAAGATTCCGCCTTTGGGGTTGTTGCAGAGTCCCTTCAAGCCCACGAGAAGCTCCTCACACCCTGGTCCGTGGGCTTAACTTCCCAACTTTGCTATTCAATGCTTCCTCGGCTGCCCGTGGCAGGCCACCGAGGACGGTGGATGCTGCTTGGTGTCCCTGGCATCTGCAGTCCCGAGGCAGTGGGATACCCCTGGCCACCCTGCTCCCCTCCAGCAAAGCTCCTGGAGGTTCGGTCACTGTCAGCTCCTGGCAAAAAGTGGGGTTTTCTGAAATGGAAGTTGTACGTGGTGTCAGTGACGCACCTCCGTGAAACTGCCTGACACTATTTGGCTTTATTGGATCCATAAATGAAATTAAAATACTGTTAAAATGGATTTCTTAAATGGACTTGTAAAAGCTTTTGAGGAAGGAACACTTTATTCTTCTAACTTTTTTATGACATCTATTCACACTTTTCCTTTCACTATGACCTTTTAATGACTTACAATTTTTTACAAACCTATTCCTTTGTAATCCCCAGGAGACACCTTTACGCCGCAGTGTAAATCCCACAGCAAAGCCTGACCCCAGGGGCACGGCTGGGGCAGACCCCTCAGGGTGGCTGCGCCGGCGCACCCAGGGACCGGCTCTTGGTGCTGCTGCTCCCGGGAGCACAGCGGGATCGGCCGCCTGGCGCCTTGGAAAGCGCTAAATGTCGTTTTTATTCTATTACCGTACCCTACCATCCCATGCGACACTATACCGTGTGTTGTCATCTTCATATTAGTGTTGATATTGATAATGGCAATGACGATAATAATAATAATGCAAGTTTTGCCTGTTGCTTCTCCTCGGCTGGGCCCAGGCAGAGCAGCCCGGAGGTGCTGAGTCCCCAGCGAGTGCCGGGGGGAAAGGCAGGGTCCCAGGCCACACTGCCACCCCAGCTCACCGCTCCTGCACGGGCAGCAGGCAAGGTCCAGCCGCTCGATGCCACAGCACTGAAATGAAGATGATTAAGGAGATATTCCAGCCTCTTCTTTTTTTCCTCTCCTCGGTAAATGTCATGCTTCAGGGGAGTATAGCCAAGAAAAGTTCAAAGTAATAATATCAGAAATCTGCTTCTCTTTTCCTTTTGACATTTTATTGTGATATGAAATAGCAGGGGATAAAAGCTCTAATGGGGATATTTGGTTCTTTCTTTCAGTGAGCATTTTAAATGCTGGCTGGTTATGACTCACATTTATTATGATATATGCAAATCTTTAAGGGCCTCATTCACAAAGCCGAGGCAGCCAGGGCCGTTCTTTCAGGGGATTTACAGTGTGGGAGCCAAAGCCGGGCAGACGACGATGACTGACGCCCAAAGTCCCTGCTCTTCGCCCGGCTGGGAGGTGTTGTGCTGCTCCCCCATGCCTGGCTCTTCCAGCTTCCCAGCCCCTCGTCCCGGCTGGGCGGACTGGTCCCTGGGGTCGGTGGGGCTGGGGCTGCACCGGCCACCCCAGCACAGCAGCGCCCACCGAGAGGACGGACGACTGCGTAGGGAAAAACGCTCTTCTTCAACCTTGCTTTCCGTGGGAGCCACGGAGCTGCACCCGGCACCCGCTTTTTGTAATTAAAGCACAAACCGCCTCCCCATCGACCGCTTTGATGGTGCTTCTGTGTTGACTTTAAACCAGGAATTTCAAATGGATAAACAATGGCAAGTAACCAGGCTATAAAATAGAATTTTAATAATATTTAGCTGGTAGCGTGCACGGAGTCTTGTTGATTGTGTAGGGGGAAAAATGGGTTGATTTAAAAAAAAAAGTGAAAAAACCCCTAATTTCACATTGAGTCCTACCCTAATTAGAAGCTATTATTGCTCTCCAACAAATAATCTTCTGAACTAAGTCCGTTCCACAGAGAGTGATCAAAGGGTGATTTAATTAAATTTTCATGTTTAATTTTCCTTTTTAATTTCTGACTTTTTTTTGTTTCTTTCTCCAACGACTGCCGTCGGAGGAGGGAGAGGCACTGGCTGGGGCACCGCACGCAGCCCAGTCCTGCTCTGCTCTGGCCGGGGCAACCCCTCGCCCCAGGTGCGTGCTTGGGTATCGACATCCAGCTGGTACCCTGTGGCGTGAGCCGCTGAGGGAGCAGGTTTGCTTCTTCATGGTATCTTGGTTTTAGTTATCTGGTCTGCAGCCAGCTTAAATGTTATACTTAATTTAGAGCAATAACACTTAAATTATGAATTGTCTGCTGTAAGTATAAATTATACATTTTGGAGATGAATATTCAGGTCCTAATTCAAAGCAGCAGATGTGGTATGGAAATGTTTGCAGGCAGATAGGATTCCAAGCCATGACTGGTTTTATTTTCACTGGGAAGCCGTCCCTGGCCGCCCCTTCCCAGCAGAGCCGGGAGCCCGCCGGGGGCCCTGGGAGCGCCGCGGCCACTCCGTACCCCCGTGCTCGTTTGCTCTACGCCTTCAGGCCGTCGGGTTTGGTTTCGCAGAATCTGCTGGCAGAAGACAGCACGGCCGGACACGGCTGTGAGCTCTGCAAGGAGCCACGATTCGCAGCTGCCCACGCGGAATGACGGCATCACCCCACGCGTCGCGAGGAGCCGGTGCCCGCCGGAGCCGCGCTCGCCCCGCAGGCATCAACGGGGTCAAACCTTCACGACCAACGCCGAGCGGTGAACGCCTAAGGTGAACCTGGCCGTGGGCATCCCAGAGCGGGCACGTCGGCGTCATCCGAGGCGAAGGCACCGACTGGGGAAGAGCACCAGTGGTTCATTAGGAGGTAAATCTGTAAATCTTTGCTCGCACGGATCGCCCTGCTCGGATGCCCCCCGCTTCGCTGCTTTGGGGGGTTTCACACAGCGCTGCGTGGCTTGCCGAGTGGGCCGGGCTGCGTTTGAGGGGAGCCTTTGCCGGGGCTCTCCTCTGCCGTCGGCCAAAGGGTCAGCTCCTGGGGAAAACCGATGGCATGAACGAGCGCTCCTTCCGACGACGCTTCCCCACGTTCAGTTGGTGTTCACCAGGAAAAAACATGTTGCTGATTAGTGGAAAACATATACACTCTTCTCTGGAATGAGGCTCCCTGAGTCCAGCCCGTGCTGCTGCTCCAGCTGGCATCGCCCTGACGGGAGAGGCAGCGAAAAGCCCGAGTCTCCCTGTGCTGCCTCTGATGGTACTAAAGAATTCATCAAAGTGACAAGGCTACAAAAGCCGCGCATTACTGCTCCGCCGTTCCCTTGCCACTCACCGGAAAATAATGCCCCTGCTGAGTTGCATATGATCCGTTTCAATTATTTTTTAATTTTCAATGTGTTAGTCAAACTCTGACACTTGGAGAAAAAGGAAAAAATCATGCAAAGTACTTTTTAAAAACTCCTGTTCTGGTAAAAAGCTCTCCTGCTATGAATACGCAATATCTCCTGTAGCAACTGTAAGTTAGCATGCATTTAGAGAAACCACATTTACATACAAATATGATTTCAGCCCCACATCTACAGAGATGGAGAGAGATCTCCTTTTTTCTTCCAGCCACTGACTGATTCTGCTATCATTGGTATAGACACTCGTATTAAGACATATGCTGACATGCATCTGTTTCATAAGAGCACGGTTGAGGAACGTGGTTTGCTGCCTGTGATGTTCCTCCCCCTTTTTTTTCATCATGGAAATAATCTTTCCTCGGGGACTGAGGGCTGTGTCTGCGGGCATGGGAATGCAGGTGGGACGGGGATGTGGTGGGATGGAGATACAGGTGGGGTGGAGATGTGGGTGGGATGGAGACAGGCCTCGAGGCACATTTGTGCCGGCCAGTTGTGCAGGGATGGACAGGCACCGAGCAAACTTTGGGTGTTTGTAGTCGGCTCCGGGGCTGGCCACAGCCTTGTGCTAACGGTGCCAGGGGTGGCCAGGACGGTGTGTGTCAGCTCTTCACCCCCGCGCCTGACCCAGCGGTTGCTTTTCCAAAGGGTCACGCTGGCGATGCTCCACTGCTGAAATACTGACATGGAGCAACGCAAACCCAGTCCAGCCTCCTGTTCGCTCGTGGTGCCCAGAGCTGCTCTACACGGACCCTGCCCAGATGCTGAACAGACTCTCCATGGCCCCTGCACATCCCCTGCCCGGATCCTACCTGCCTCAGTACCACAAGCCTCCGTTTTGCTGAAGTCCCCAAATTCATCAGACTTTGCAGGTGAGTCCCATCGTCACGTCCCACAGCACGGAAAGCGGCTGCGGGAGGAGCAGCTCGTGACTCCTGGGGGGTGCTGATGCTCCCGGGGGGTGCGTGGCTCACGCCGGCGCCTGCAGGAGAAGGCAGAGGGGTGACCGACCGGGCCAGCCGGGCGTTACCCCCAGACGCACACCTCCACGGTCCATGGCGATCTCTAAGATCCCACAGAAGCCAGATGTCGCCGGGATGGGCCGCATGGGCAAATAAAGCGTGTGAAGCTTGGGCCGGTGGCAGAGCTGTCGGTCAGCCGCCGAGCTGTGCGGGGAACCATGCCGCGACAGGGAAATTGGCCCTTTTCCATTGCTCTGTGCTGCTTTCCAGATCAGATTATACCGGCGTTACTGCCGGTGCCAGACACGCCTCCCAGCTGCGGCTCACCGCGCGTGGCGACACGCCGAAGGACACCGGGAACGGCAGTGGCACAGCACTTGCCATGCCCATTGCACCCCACACCCTGCTCGTGCCCTCTCCCTTCTCCAACTGGTTACCACTGACAATTCACACCATAAAATGCTGCCCTCATGTTTCCCAGAATCTCAGCTTCTACAAAAATACTTATCTGATGGAAAAAGCTTTATTTTTAGCTTTGCTTTTTCACTGAAAAATGAAGAATTCCCCTCAGACCCCTCAGTAATGAATCGCAAAGAAAGTTTCTCTTCAGTTCATCTGAACGATGCTCATCTGAGGGGGTGGAAAATTACTGAGAAACTTTAATAGTAAGTAACAAAAAAAGTCTTAAATTCAACCTTTATGGCATTTTTAATCACATCAGGCATGATTCATTTCACATGCAAATCCGGCCCCACGCTCTCTGCGCTGCTAAAGCATCTGACTTCAAACTATTTCAGCACAAAACCGTTCCAGCAGAAGACAGAGATTCAGATCTTCACCACAGAACAACCGGAATTCTAATTTTGCTTTGAAATCTGGGATTCCTTTTGTGAGGGGGAAAAAGCAGTGGGCATATCTGATAGCATCCTCTCACGGAGCGCCTTTCTATCTCTGACGGCGGGTCAGGACGGGTCTCGGCAAACGCGGGGGTTTATATCCCGGCAATAGCAGCAGTCTAGATAGCAGTAACAGCGCTCAGCCCTCCCCACGGCGCGGGGGCTCCCCAGGCGTTGTGCAGCCGTGTTTCATCTCATTATTGGCCAACTCAGCGGTTGGCGCTCGCCATTCATCTCCCAGGGAAAAGACAAATACATGGGTCACCTGTCCCATCTGCTTGGAGGGGCCGCAGTGCCAGAGCGGGGTTTTGTGCCGGTGAACGGGCTCACCGGGGCGGCGCTGGCACCGTGCTCGCTGCAGAGGCCGGCAGCGCTGCCCGTGTTGCTGCCCGTCCCTGCCTGTGGCCACCTCGACGCAGGGCCGGGAGCCAGCCGGGCTGCCCGGCCATCGGGGCGTCCCGGGACCGGGGTGCGAGCGGCTCCCTGCCTTGCTGCAGGATGAGGAGCACGAGGGAAGGAAAACGAATGGCCGGGAAAAATGCCGTCAGGGAGGATTTTGCTCAGTGCCTGTTGTTTTCCGATGACCCACTTTAGAACAACAGCAATTTGGACGAGTGGGTTTCGCTCTTCTCCTCCGAGCCGCAGCACGGGGCAAAGGCACTGCTCGAAATCAGCTCGTGCTCACCACCCGGCTGGGCCAGGAGGCTCCCAGCACCTCCTGCAGCCCCCAAAACCGCCGTGCCTGGCAAGGCCACCCGACAATGGGCAGATGGCTCCGCGTGCCACCGAGGCACAGAGGCAGAGGAGCTGAGGACAAGAGCCCAGAGCTCCCTGAATCTCCGCTGTGCCTTGGGCTCTGCTCTCCTGGGAAGCTCAGACCTTCTTCGCCTTCACCTGGGACATCACATAATCATTTACAAATGTGCAGAAAGCTGAAACTTTGGCCAAAGAGGTTTTTCACTGATTTGCAGGTTTGCAGCCAATTTTTCTCATTAGTAAAAAAAAAAAACAACACTCCAGATTCTGCAAAGCCCCCTCTGAAAGAGAAGCCGAGTGTAGCACAGCTTTTATCAGCTCATTTTTCTTCCTTAGATTTTGGCCTAACCTGATTGTTCTTTGCTCCTGCAGTACTCCTGCCCGTCGGCGGGATAAATAAAGCGCAAAGTATTTAACTGATCAATAGAGGCGCAATGAAGTGGACATTGTCTGGTGATAAATGAGTGGTCAAAGGTGACTCCTGGATTGCAGACTGCACTGACCAGTGTTTGTAACAGGCTCACAACCTCCATTCCAACCGAAACGTACATCAAATATTTATTAAGCCACTCTTAATTAAAATAGGCTTAAGTAGAAAAGGGAAATGAAGCGGTGACCTGCATCTTTAGAAGAGGGCTCGGAGCTGCCCCACTAGCACTGATCTATCAACCCCAAACTCTTTTGATTTCAGCAGTACTATGACTGGAAACGACGAGGGGAAGAAACACCTCCCTGCTGTGAAAGATGGGGAACAAAGCCAGCAGTGAGTTTCCTTCAGTGGAAGGGAGTTGGGGACGTTTCCGAGTGTTCAGTTTTGTCCATCCTACTCCTTTTCTTACTGCATTTCCCGCTTCTTCCTTCTGGAAAATTAAAAGGAAAGGAAGGAGCTCTTCTCGATGCTCAGATTTGCATGGAAACCCCAAGAACAGGGACCAGTGAGCATCGCCGCGATGGAGCAATGGGGGTGATGGGACAGCCTGTCCTGCTTCTGGGAGGCGTGCCTGGGGACCGGCCCCTCCGGCCCCGCTCCTCCTTGGCTGCTGCCGTCGCCTCTCTGGATGGCTGCAGTGGACTCACTGCCCTCCCCAGCCTGCCGGAGCCGGGATAACGGGAGGAGGAGGCGAGGCCGGGGCTGAGATGACGGGGAAGCAGCTGGCCGAGGCGGCGGCGATGCCCTTGGTGCCCAAAGCTGCTCCCTCCCGCATCTCACTGGCGGAGCGAGGGTAGAAACTCCTGACGGCGCGTGGCAAGGAGAGAGCACCGCGTTACACGCACTGGGAGAGGCGGCAAAGAGATGGCGGTGCCTCCCGCTCGATCCCAGCTTGGTGCTGGTTAGTTCAGAGGTGAAACCAGATCCAAAATTGGTGTCTTGGGGCACCGCTTGCTCCTACCTGTGTATGACATGGCTACTTAACACAATACACAACAGAAATGGGTTTCTACTGCAAAACTCCAGCTTTTTCATGCTGGTACAATCCTTGGATTTCTTCACAGTGAATTCCTCTTAAAGACAATTTTATGGAAGCAGAATACATTGTCCAGCTCTTCTTGCCCGGAGAATTCATCCCATTTGCTTTTCCCCACAGCCAGGGGAATATTGCACAAAACAAACCATGAAAGCTGCTCCGAGGGGAAAACCGAAGCACAACGTTTTTGGACCCTGCAGCATCGCGGGACAAAGCTCAGCTCCATCACACCGGGGCCGTGCTCAGGGCCAGTGCCTCTGCCTTCCCCGCAAGGGCTTCCTTGCAAGGCTGCACCCGGCGGGGAGCTCTCCCGAGGGCAAAGCTATGGCGGGGTGTCAAGAAAAAAACGCGCTTTCCTCTGGCGAGGAAGCAGAGCTGCAGCGATCGCCTCCGGCAGCCAGGTCAGCCCAGCAAAAGGGAAGCCAAAGCTGCCCGGCGACAACTAGTCCCCAGCCAGGGCTTGCCTGCTCGGCTGCTGTGCTGTAATCGCTTGATTATGGGGCATTTTTTACACTGGTTTTGGCTCCTAATTGGATACAGTTTCCCACAAGGAGATAAAATATTTAAAAACAAGTATATGAAAGAGAAAGCCAGCCTTTATTAAAACGACTTCATAGTTTAGAACTGATGCCTTCAAGTATTCTTGTAATTCATCCTTATAGATATAAAATTATCATCTGAAGGAAGATTGTTAATAAAACTGACACTTCCCCATCAGTCAACTTAATTCACAATATAACACTTTCCAAATCCAATTATGTCTGCCTGATGACTGACGTTCGGTTCAACGTTATTGTTCATGCGGAAAAGCGGATACAAAAATCAGATGCAAGTAATTTATGAAACACCAGCCGATTTCTGTGGGGACAACGCTCTAATCGCTGCTGATAGCAGATAAAGCCAACAGCTCCGGCAGAGGCGGATCTTCAGGACCCAGCTCTACCCAGCGTCGGGTGCTGGCGGTTACGGGCGCCTGCTCTAACCCACCACTGTGTATTTCTCCACACAGTTTAGACACCTACTGGATTATTTTCCACGCGTGATCAGATGCTTTTCCAAGCCAGAACCCCTCTGTACACAATGCCTATTAAAGCCTGCGCTGGTGGGAGTCTCAGCAGCCCCCTGTGCATTGTTCACGGCGACGTTCGCAGTGTTACGTGGCGGCGCAGCATGAACGGGTGGGCATCTCCCAGATCAACTCATCATGGGGTGTCAAGAAACAAAGCACTCGTTCATCTGGGGGTGTTGCCTCTTCCCACTGGTTTTCTACTACTTTCTAGCATTAACGTGATTATTTTATTATTTATTTTACATCTGGATTTAAAATAAGAATCTTATGTTCCTATAGAGGATTTATGTTTTTTTTAGAATAGTGGAGTTATCTCACAGTGTAACCCTAATTGTTTGCTAGGGGGCAGAAAGCACTACCATCAAATTGTTCGTCCCTCAAATTCAGGAGCACAGAAGAGGCTGTAAGTGATAAACTGCAGCTCAGGCATCGACCTGACCGGGTTGAATAACCACTAAAAATGGGTTACAAATGTTTTCCAGGCCACATTATGTTTGGAAAACTGCATCTGCTGCCGGACTGTGACTGATGACCGTGTTCCACGGCGGGACGGGATCCTGCACCCGGGAAGGACCCTGGAAGGGCAGGATATGGGCACGATGCTGTTCATTCCGGCTGTGATACCCACGTCACGTCTTTGCTGCAGGACCAGGGGGGCTGCTCCACCTTCGGGTTCAGACCTCCAGGTCTCTCCCTGGTTTTTGCCTCTCCCCATCAGCGGGAGCCCATCCATCCGGCAGCGCCTCGCCGGCGCCTCGCAGGGCTGCCGGGTGCCTGTGCCTCCCTGGGGATGCCGACACAAGTGCGTTCCCTTGGGAAGAAAACCCTGCTTGACTGAAGCCAGGCGGCCGCGGTGCCACAGCAGCTATCGCATGGCAACCATTGCCAGGGAGACCGAGCTCTCCGCCGCTGCGCCGGGCATCTCCATCAGACAACTTCACTGAGGCCGGGATGGTCCCAAATTACCTCTGTCTCCGTGCGCTTTGTGCCTTCCCTGTGTCGCACCGGAGGGCTCCTTTCCAGGAGGTTTCCACCAGCCAGGGGGGGAAGGTCCCAGGGGTGCAGCACAGGATCTTCACCTTCACCTGATGTTTATAAAGCGCTTTGAAATCGCAGCAGAGCGCTGCTGCGTGGCTTCTGCTGCCGTGCAAACGTGCATGTGCGGGGCCAAAAGCGGCACCAGCGCTGCAAGGCAGCACCCAGACCCGCGGGGTGCAAGGTCTGGGTGCTCGGCTGCTTCGCACCAGGCACTAGGAGAAATTAAAGCTCCTTCCAGCAGCAGACGGACAGTGGGGCCGGCGTGCCGCACCCTGCTCCTCCCCATCGGTGTGCGCTCCGGCTGCTGCCGAGTGCAGGATATGTCCTGCTGCCTGCAAGAAGCCGCCCCTATTCCTTCAATGCCCTGGTACAGCATTTGAACGTTCTTCTTTGTTAAGTAGGGTTATTTGTTTAAAGACAAAAGTCTCCTCCGATTGTTGCAAGGAGCAGCAGTTTAGCGCTTTACCGCTCTTTGGGGATGCCGTTTGCGTGGCGTTTCACATTTTATTCCCTTTTATTGGCTGTGAGGTTGTCGTAAGGGAACGAGGCGCATCGATCACGGACGCGGGAAATCTGCCGAGGTGCCGGTGCCTGGCTGCGGCTGGGAGGGGAGGTGGCAAGGCCACGGAGACCTGCTGCGAGCGTCCAACCTCCGACAACAGGAGGAAGGAGAGGAAAGTCCTCCCAGGCGGAGGGGACAGGCAGGGGAGCGATGCCCTGTCAACGGGGGCAGCGATGCTGACGGAATATGGCACACGGTGGATTAATCCCGCCTTTCCACCTGGTTTAGCAGAATGCTCAAATAAGCAGCATAAATTTTTATTAGAGCAATAAGTCACCGGCTTCTCTTGCAGTTGCAACAGCCATTCCTCAGCCGCGGGCGGGGGCTGGCTCGTGCCAGAGCAGCAGCAGGTGCTGGGGATGTGAAGCCAGCGGGAACGCGCGGGGGTGCCGTGGTCTCCGACGAGGGCTGGCATGGGTGGCAGTGGCATAGGATCAGTTCTCCCCGGATCCGGATGGGAACAGCCCAGGACTTTGCTTGGTGCTTTCCACAGTCCAAAAGAGCGTGAACATGAGACTGACACGAAGATGGGGCAGCTTGTGCTTCCTTCCGAGGCAGCCCCGGGCACCGCGGTCAGCTGAGGAGCTTCATCAGACTCCTGAAAACAACTTTCTGTTGAGCAGCTATTTCTATTTAGCATTTAAAGCTGAGCTACAAACGGTTTCAAGGCAACCCAGCCTGTTAAAGCGGACAAAGAAATATCACGCAACTACCCGTGGAGATGAGGCTCCCTGAAAGTGGCAACTTGCCACTGAGACGAACCTCCAGACCTCGCTCAAACAAGATGATGGTCTTGGAGCTTGGCGTAGTGGATATCTGGCCAACCAGTCCTGAGGCACAACTGTCCTGCAGACCTCCTGCTACTCCGTTGCTGGCACAACTGCGGCTATAGAAATAGAAAATCTTGGCTTTGAAAAGAGTTTGTTTTAGGCAACGTTGCTCAGCCATAATAACGCTGGAGCGGGGAACAACTGCTTTACATAAGCAGAGCGCCGAAGCTCTCCAGTTAAACCCCTCCAGCGGGCTGTGAGCAGCAGAGCTGCACGGTCCTGCTCGGGGTGGCTGCCAACAGCCACCTCCCCCCTCCAGCCGTAACGGACAGTTGTGGGGTGGGAGAAGGGCTGAACTCCCATTTCTCACTCCAAAAGCATGTGTGGAGGAGCAGCGTGGAGTGAGGCAGCCCACCGGCTGCTCGCCTGTGTGCCTCAAAAAACCAGCAACCCCCATAGCCTGCCGTGACCAGACTGAGGGAGAGGAGAGATGAATCCCTCGCCACAGCCAGCGAGAAGGGGGATGAGTTACAATACACATAAAAGACACAATCTACAGAAAAAGAAAGGTGTGTATATCAAAGGGAGCAGGATCACAGGGAGCCCTGGCCGTGCCCGCCTGCAGCAGCGCGGGGTCCTCGCCCCCGCGTGCAAGAAACATGGAAATTAAGACAACGGACGAGCATCAGTCACCTGCAGACTTCCAAAACCAGTGGGAAAGGTGTGACTGCTTCTCCCTGCCCTTGGGCCCCGAGCATTAATAATTCCCATCGGCACAGCCAGGCAGAGCCTGGGAAAGGGAGGCGGCAGCACCATCCGCCACGGGCGCAGGGAGCACGTTCGGAGCCTCAGCCGGCAGCCTGCCGGCTCGGGTTTTGCTGCTGCGTGTCAGCAAAGAGTGATTGGAAGGCAGCGGGGAGCCTCGTACGCCAGGAGACTGCTCTGCTCTTAGAACAAAACCAGGATTGGGTTTTAACGGTTTGTGTCCCCTCGCGCGCTCGCTCTGCCGGCAGCACCTTGGGCAGGCGTGGGGCGAGCGGGTGCGAGCTGCGGTGCTGCCTGCGCCGCTCGGGGACCATGAGCAGCACGGTGGGGCAGCCACGCTCGCCGTGGGGCCACGGCCCACCCTGAGCATCCAGCTGAGGGGTCTCTGGCGAAGGCAGGTGATAAAATCCTAAATTCTCACTCCAAGGAGGGCATCAGAGAAAGCTGTTTTCCCAGCAGTTGTGGCAGACATCTGCCCTGTGCACGCAGAAATGAGAGACAGGCCGTTGTCTAACGCCAAACTAGTCATCGCCCCACGCTCGGCGTCACACCCCACCGGCTGAGCACCCTGCACAGAGGCGGGTCTCACCCCAGGGCTCCCAAAAACCCCCTGCAGGCTGCTGCGCCTCGGAGCGCAACAGCTCGGTAGAGCAAACAGTGCCGGGCGCGGGACTTCATTTACTTGGAAAAGGTTGTGGGGTCCAGAGCATACGAGTTAGATGGATGGTTCCAGGAGCTGGGCTCGTTTGTCTTGCTGCCCTGCTAAAAATATATAGATATATGTTGTGCTTCCCTGCAGGGTTGCAAGCGTTCCCTTCCAGCACAGGGGTCCTGCTCACTTTCTGCCGTGAAATAAATCCCCCGCAGCTGACTCCGGCCACGCACCCGACTTCCCGCAGGCTCCTCCAGCTGCGGAGCAGCTCGCGCCACCCACCTCCCGAAGGCACCAGCAGAAGCTGGCGGTGCCACGGCACACGCCAGTACCCAGCTCCATGGCACAGCATCCTGCGGTTGCCATGGAAACTGAGGATGCTGGCAGTCAGGGTGGGGGGACCTGTGCTGACAGAGATCAGCGGTGCCTGGTAGGTCGCAGCAGCGGGCAGGAGGGCGAGCGGAGCGCTGGCTCCAGCAGGCCCACGGGAAGGCGGGCTGGTTCTGCCGAGCCCCCTTCTGCCGGCGAGGAAAAGAGCCAGCGATGTTGGACCAGCTCATGCCCCTCAGAAGGGGCTGGAAGTGGTCACCCAGTCTCAGCGGGGGGGGCAGGGGATGGCAAACGCGAGCCCTGGGCCAGCTCACTTTGAGGCTGAGGGTGTCAGAAAACCCTTGTTACCTGGTGTTTGCAGGACACGTGCAAACAGGGCAAAGAAACCCCGCGGTATTTCCCAGTCATCGGCCATAGGTCTCCCCAGCGCAGGGACAAGAGCTCCCCCAAAGCCTGGTGAAGCACCTCACAGTGCTGCCCCATTAAATACCATCCTCCCTGGCATTTCACCTGTCCTGATTTGAAACCGCTTGTCCTCTTCCTCCCATCCCTTTTTCAGGAAAATATTAGGATCAATAAATTACAAAGCCGCTTTGTAATGAAAAGGAAAGGAAAGGTCACGCCTGTCCCCTGCAATGGTCTGTGTTTCCTCCGAGAGCGTCCCGACGGCCAGCCCGGGGACAGCAGCAAGCTCTGCGCTCGCTCACACGAGAGAAAGGCGGCGTTACAGAAACACAGCTGCAGCGAGGACTGACGGGCCCACCCGCAGCACCCTATTGCATTTCCAGTCCAAAACGCCCGGTGCCTGTGCCCTGCCACCGCCTGCAGCCTCCTGGGGCTCCCCGCACACCTGCCTTTTCACACAGGGGCTGAATTTTGGGTCTCTCCTCCATGCGAGAGTGTGCCCATACAGGGGAAATCCCAGCAGACCTGCTGAGCGGGTCTACCCTAATGCAAAACTAAATCAGCTGGAACATTTGCTGCTACTGATTATTTTTGTCATGGGGGCACTGCAAAAAGTGCAGGAGCAGCCGGGCAGCCCCAGCAGTGACTCCGCTCCCGGCGGGGCAGCCAGCAGAGCCCGGTCCTGGCGCGGACGCGTCTGCCACACCATGAAACCGCACGGCAGCGGCACAGGCGCCAAAATCCCTTCCGCACGCTTCCAGTTACGAGCCTTGGGGACCACTTACTCAGATTACTGAAAGCATTTGCTCTAGGCAAATATTAGCACCCAGACCTGCAAGTGATTAGAAATAACACAGCTTTTTTTTAAAAAAAAAAAAAGAAGTCCCTTTTCATCCAGATGCTGCATTCTGGACTTGAAGTGACAGCTCGGCTGCTGATGGGAAGGGTACAATCCTTCTGATGTCAGAGGGGATGCAGCTACGGCAGCGTACACTGTTTAATACTTGTATGTTATTTAACTGACAGAATTAATCATTGTTGCTCAGCACTCCCACCATATGTATTACTTTCCTGTTTGGTCCTTAGAGAAATCCCTGCCTTAAAAACATTGACGAGCTGCCTGAAAAACATCTTTTGGTTGAAATAAAAGGGAGAAGAAAAACAGTTCTCCATGGACTTACAAAACTATAAGAAATGAGCACACGATGCCCCATTTTCCAAACTAGGTGCCCCTCTTGGTGGCTTCAAGTTGGAAACCAGCAACTGATAAAACATGCAGCACGGATGTGACAAACGGGAGAAAAGAAGCTATCTATCAAAGCTGTTCCCAAAGCCTCGCAATAAAGCAAACTGCCAAATGGAATTATAAACCACCGCTGGTACTTTTGGAGCGGGTTGGGAAGCTGTAGCATAAATAACAGCTCTGAGCTTGGTCCATACAGATCGCTGCCGCCTGACGGGACCGATGCTGTGGGAGCTGAAGGCGCCGCCCTGGCCAAAAGGCAGTGCTGCTGCAAGTGGGACCGCGCTCCTGCCTGCATCCCTGCCTGCATCCCTGCCTGCATCCCGGCTTCTCCGCTTTGCAGGGGAATCAGCGCTGGAGACGGCAGCAGCTTGCTTTTCACAGTGGGGATGAGACCAGAGCGCTCCAGCCTTTGGTCAGTGGTACCCAGGCAAGACCTCTGTGAGAGTCCAGCTCCAGCATGTCCATGGGGAACACCAGTCCCACCAGCATGCCACGCAGGACGAGTTCACTACAGCCAGGCTCTTGGGCAACGTGAGCGTGACAGCCAGCTTAACCATCTGCTACCCTCCACGTCGATGTGACATCTGCTGCCCCAGGATGTGCCCGGGAACGGGCACCTGCCCGAGCGACCTGTATTTCTGCAGAGGAGAAGAGCTGCTCGAGTCTTCATGCATCATGGACAGCAAAACTTCATCTGTTGCTGGAAGGCAGCACGAGTTTGAGAAGGGACCGTTTCAGCTTTTCAGAAGAGCCTGAGTGCTACTGAATCATCACAATATTGTTTTTTCTCCTCTTCTTTTCCTTTTATTTGTCTGAAACAGTTCACTTCGCTATTAAGGCTAAACCACGAATCTATGAGGACCATATGCTCCCAGCTACGTTGCAGGAGCCCAGGACTAATTCAGATCTTGAGCCTGTCTTTGGGCCATCTGTTCGCAGGATCACACAAGACAATGTGTCATTATGGCTGGGAATTTGCATAACCGCTGTGGAGGAATTGTGCCCAGCTCTATTCATACCAGCCACAATGAATTTTCTCACGCTGCAGGAAGGGGGCAGGAATCGCGAGAAGCCAATGAGCACCACAGCCACGTCTCCCACGAGGGGCCAGGCCGAGGAGCGCACCGAGCACCCGCGGGACCCCTTCCAGCGGCTCGGGCACCAGCGATGCCGCCCCCCTCCGCCTTTTCTCCCCACCCGTCACGCTCTCGGCTGCGATCTGACGCGCAGCAGCAAACCCGCGCTGAAGGGCAGAGCGCCGGGCGCTTCCAGCCTGCCGGCACTCCATCTTCTCCGCGAGGTTAATGCATTAATTCTCCCAGCTATGACAACAAAGGCTTAAATAACCGTGTAAATAATAGATCACGCTGCAGAAGGCTTGGAGGAGCGACACCGTGCCCGCTGCAGCCCCGGGCCCTCTCCTTATCGGCTGCGAAGGAAGCGATGCCAGCAAGAGATAGCAGAGGCTGAAATCTCCTGGCAGACGCGTGGTCTCCTCCCCGAGCAGGAACGCTGGCTGGGAAGCCCAGCCCTGGTACAGCCTTCCTCCGACAGCACGTTTCCAATTCTTTGTACCAAACCCCAGCACAACCAGGAGCTCCCGTCCGGGCGGGCTGTGCCGGATCACCCGCCGTTAATCGCTCCCTCACGAGGCTGCCCGGTGCCTGGTGCTGCAGAGCTTCACTGGGGACGGGCCCCGCCTGAAACCAAGTGGGGTTTGGGAAAATTGGTGTAGTGGTGTGCTGGGACCTTCCCCGCTGGCGGAGCAGGCAGGGGAAGGGAACAGGCAGGCTTCGGCCCCAGCTCCGCTCCACCTCCCCTTGGCAAGCGGGAGAGCCAGCCTGGAAAGCCTCACCCGCCGGCTTTATCATCGCCAGAAGCACAATAGTCCTTTAATGATAATTACAGGCTTTCCGGCAGCTTTGTTGTTCCGTGGGGCTGGGGCTTTTTTGGTAGCAATAGGTGCTGTTTAAGTACTTGAAAGAATGGCACTTAGCAGATGTCTTGGGGTAAATGGTAGGTTAAGCGATACCGAGAGCACCAGCGAAATGAGCGCTAATTTACACTCACATGATTCAATTTGCATGGTTAATTCTATTTAAAGCAAACATCCAGCGCACGCTGGAGCTCCAAAAGAACCATCGCTCTCATTTCGTCTTCTCTGCAACGCTTGGGAGGACAAAATGGTCGGGATAGCAAATCTAACCAACGTCCATGTGCCACGGGAGCAAAGTTTCATAAACACGCTTTCCCTGAAAAGCGTCGGCCGTTCCTGGTAACACCACCACGTGCAAAAGCTGCCCCTCCAGAACAAACGGTCGTGGACGAGATTAAACGAGTGTCCTTCAGCCATGGTAATTGCTTCATTAGTTTGTGCATGCTGCCAGGCTTCGGCCAGGCCATGGGGATGCTCCCACCCACCACTGCCACCCTGGGACCTCCTGCGAGTGCTGGGTCCCAGTGAGCACCAAGCCACGAGAAGTCTCCAACCAAGGGAGCACCAAGCCACGAGAGGTCTCCACCAAGGGAGCACCAAGCCACGAGCAGTCTCCAACCAAGGGAGCACCAAGCCACGAGAAGTCTCCAACCAAGGGAGCACCAAGCCACGAGAAGTCTCCAACCAAGCAGGCAATAAATCTCACTTTGGCACCTGCGAGGCCAGACCGCAGGCAGCAGCACGCCGAGGCTGGCTGGAGGCGCAGGGACCCGTCGAGGTGGTGCCTTGCTCGAAAGCCACCCGCGAGCCAGACTGGCTGCGAGCTCTTGCCCGCACTAAACGCGTCCTCGGGGTACGAAACTGCCGCCCACGACACGCTGAGCGCACGCCTGTGCCACCACGTACGCCAACGCATTTCGCCCTTCGAGGCTCCGGGCAGCACGGGCAGACCCCGCGGCAGGGAGAAGCATCGCCGTCCCCTCCAGCCTGGCCAAAACGTGGCCAGGGCAGCGGGCAGGCACCCGTCGGCCCTCGGCACGGGCACCCCCCGGGACAGGCACAAAGCTGGCCTGCAGACCCGGTACCCGGGAGCCTCTGCAGCGCTGGGGGCAGGTACAGGAGATGCCCATAAGAGGAAGAAGTCTAGAGCAGGTTTTCCCTCTTTCTTTTTAGCTATAATTTAATGACATGGGTAATGCCACACATGGAATAGAAGTATCTTTAATTTGTTCCTAATTAAGATTCTTGCAAATTTACCATAGCACCACGGCTCTGTGCCACCTGGATGTTATTCTCCCCGTTCTGCACCACTTGGGATTTTCCCCGGGGCTGTTCCCCTCCAGTTTGACACTGGGAGGACGGAAGGCAGTGACTCTGTTTGCTTTTTAGCAATCAATATTGCTTATTAGCTGAATAATAACAATTCTTCATTACAATGCTTCAAGTTCTGCAGGGAACAGAAGGCCTGTAAACACCCTGGATGAGCAAAAAAGCATAAATTACCTTGGAGATAATAAGCCAAACATAAAGAGTATTTATGGCTCGTTAAAGCAGCGATGCTGCGCGTGCATGGGAACACACGCAGCGAGGAGCCGGAAGAGGAAGGCGTTTGCGCATTATTCCTTTTCAACCTGAGAAATGTGAAAGCAAAATATCAGAAGATGTCTCCAAGCGATGTCCTACAGGACATCCATATCGGCACACGTTGCAGTTTTCCCCTCCTTTCCCAGAGAAAAAGCACTGCGTCATGCCGGTGGACCGAGCCCAGGCACGATTTGGGAATTACAGGCAGTGAGCACTCAAAGGCAACGATCAGAGGAAATATTTCACAAACAACCAACGGGGCTGAAATCTTTCCAACAGAGAACAAATTTGTAAGACTCCAAGCTGGCATCTGGACTATTTGTGAGCAGCAAAAGGAACCAAACGCAACAAATGAATTGCTCGCTGCAAAGCAGCTCGCACGGCTCGAGTAACTACCCGGCAGTACCAAGCCTCCCGCAAATTGCTAGGTAACTGCGCTGAACAGAACCAAAAATAATCCCTCCTGCGACTTGCTCTGACAGCGTTTGGAAGAGCGAAATAACGGCGCTTCAGCACGTGAGGGTATAAGGGTACAATAGTGGTTCTGCGGAGCAGCACCAAAGGGCCTCCAGCCACGGCACGCAAACGATGCGCCGGTGGTGGTGGGTGGCCAGGGTGCCCAGCTCTCCCTGGGGGCTTCTGCGTGGGAAGGGGGGGAAGAACGATGCGTGGGCATTTTTGACGATGAGGGAAAAGGCAAAAAAGGGGCTCTCCAGGTCCTCCCCGGGGAGCACGGTCAGGTGATGCTGGAGGGATCCCTGCCTGACCCGTGGCTTCCAGCCTGTCCACAAGCACCAGTGACTCGTGGGAAGTCCTTCAGAAATGCTGCGAGCACCAGGGATATAAATAACGCCTGACCACCTCTCAGGTGCTTCTTGAAAAATGTCTTATTATTGCCATGGAAGTTTAGGAAATAACCTGATTAAATCAAAAAGGCACTATAAATTGCCAAAGTTAGAATTCTCTGGGATGAAAAAAGAAGCAATTTTGTACCCTGTCAGCAGAATCTAAGTGAATGGGATGAATGAATTAGTGCACAATAAACTTTTAAAAAGCCAAGTTACAATTTAAAGCAGAAGTGAGAGCTGTGGAATGATTTAAGATTTATATAAAGAAAAAAAAAATAGCACCACTCTAACGCCATTCAATTACATGGCTACGCAGGAGGATCTTTTACCACCTTCCAGGACAAGACATCTTAGTTCTGCAGCGCTAAGAGGGTTTCGTGCCCAATGCCCTCTGGACAACTGTCCCTGGCAAGTGACCTCAAGGATGACGTTGTGCCTGCGGAGGGGTCAGTCCCGCAGCCCCCAGCAAACTGCTTTGCTTCTGGCAGAGTGTTTTGCAGAGCTGCCTCTTGACCAGGCATCCACAAACAGACGTTTAGATGGGAAAAGGCGCTCGGACGGGCTGGAGGAAGGGCACCCGCCTTGCCCTGCGCCTGCTCGCCAGGGACTGCTGTGAGCAAGAAGGGGCTCCCTGCAAATACAGGCAGGGCAAGGAGGCGATGCTCAGCTGGGGACAGCTCCAGCCTGGCCCCAGGGCAGGGGCTGAGTGCCCAGCGTGTCCCCACGAACAACCCAGAGGTTTCACCGTAATTGCTTTGTGCAGCTGCCGAGCGATTTATCGGCACCGTGAGATTTCCCCGGTGCCTCGCTGCTCCGCGCGTAATGAGATTAGTCACAGCCCCCCGACAAGTTTCGAATAATAATTGGCTTTGTTTTGTTTTCAGTAAGCCACAATGACTCTGCTGATCCGAGCGATTAATTCTGCTCCTTCCCGACAAGAGGGTTGATGGCTGTGTCACCCAGGTCCCCGCTCCTTCTCCTTCTGCGGAGGTGGGAACGCCGCGTGCTGGTGGGAAAGCTTCCCAGCGCTCGTCCCCTGCGCCCGCCCGCCCACGGGGCTGCTCCAGTGCCGAGGCTCCGCGGGGACTAATCCGGCCTTGCGCAGGATGCTATTCTGGGAAGCCAGCAGAGCGCTCCGCAGCGCCCATCCGAATGCCGTGTCCACCGCGGCGCCGCTGTTCCTCACACAGAGGCCTGGAAGGGCCAGGGCTGAGGATGCTCGGGAGGTCCCACATCCCACCCCGGCTACGGGGAGAGATCAAACACAGCCCGCAGCCGAGCTCCTGCATGTCCTCTGGAGAAAGGCACCGTGTCCTCGATGGCGAAGCGAGCCGAAGAGCTGGGCAACGCCTCCATCGCAGCGGGCGGCAGTGCAGTAGGATGAAGATTAGTCACAGAAAAAGCCCTGCCTCTGATCGGGGGGCTGTGCAGAACTGGCACAGACGCTGAAATACAGTAGTGTAGGTGTGCGGGTGCGTACGTCTCTTCTGCGCCCTTACACACGTTTGGGCTGCGTGCAGGGGCGTAGGCTGCCTCGTCCCGCCGGGGATATTTCCAGTCCCACTGCAAGCAAGAGGCGGCAGCTGTCGGCGCCCACACTGCCCACCCCGGCACCCCGCTGACGGGCGCCTCGGGGTGCTGCAAGGTGGTTTACTCGGCAGAAGGGATACAGAACTTTTGTCCCCCTGCTTTGGCGTTTTGCCTGCAGCCCGTTCGGCTCAGCTGCTTCGCTGCATCCCCCGCGACGTGCGTTCAGCCCATGGGCGAAGCAGGCAGGCAGCGAGCCTGGGCAAAGCTGGCAGCGCTACAGGGGGGCTCGCTCGCAGCCAGAAGTGATAGCAACAGAGCCGAAACGCAGCCATAATCATTTGGTGATCCCTCTCATCTCTTCTCTCATCCCAGACGGATGCCCGATGCCCTAACGAGGCTCCTCCCGGTCAGTTCAAGGCAAACAACCCCCTCACCATGACTGAGCCTCCACACCAGCTCAGCCTCCTCTGCAGGGAGCCGGGCATGCCATGGCTTCTTGCAGGAGTCATTCTCTGGTAAATGGCTGCGCTGATCCAATTTCACGCTTATCCTGGAGCCTTTCGTCCTCTGCCGCAGTTGCCGTCAGCGGCTGTGCTTTTTGGGTACCTGCTGCTATTAGTCAGCTCTGAGCAAACGGGCTCTTCGGCAGCACCGAATTAGCTGAGCTCCTGGACCGTGCAGGCCTTCGGGGGGAAGCTGGAGGGGCAGGGACAGCCAAGCAGATTGCTGACCCCTTGCCACAGGCACGCTAACTGCTCGCTTCCCTGCCCTCGGGCAAGGAAGGCGAGAAGATTGGACCGTACCCAGCTTGGAAGAGCTGCCCAGCTCTGCTGCTTTCTGCTGGTTCAGCCCCATTCCTGCGAGGCCACGGAAAGGCAGAGCACGCCCTGCACCTCTGCCGGGACAGCACACACTCTCTGTGCATGGCCAGGGTGCGGGCATCACCCCGGCAAAGCCCCGAGCCAGCAGGAGCTGCTGAGGCCAGCGAGCCCCAGCCCTCGCTGCTGGAGCCCCAGGGGCTGCCCCCCAGGATGCTGGCACAGAGGGCTGCCTCCCAGCAGCGCCGCGGAGCACAAACGATGGCATGAGTCAGTAATTGCAGAACTCATTTTCAGATAGTGCTGCAAATGTGCCTATTAACATCAGCTCACATCTCCTCTGAGTGATTTACCTGTTTCATTTTATTCAGTGAATTAAACACAAAAATAACCGCGGTCTACACCGATTCTGTTATCGACCTGCTCAAAATGTGCTGCATCCATCACTCCTCCGGCCGCGTCACCCGCCCGCCTCGCTGCCACGCAGGACCAGCCGTGGGAGAGCGGAGGTGCTGCTGGAGGAGAGATGCTGGCAGGTCACCGGCTGCGGGCGGGATGTTTGGTTCCACAGGCACCAACCTGCCTCCCGAACAGCCAGACGTCAGCCCGTGAGTAATTATTTGAAGAACGAGGCATTTTATTGTCCAATTCATGACATGTCTTATAGCATGCCTGAGACATTAATGTTCTTCTAAATCATTGCCGGGTGTAATATTTTGCCACTGATACCGCACATAATCTTCACGTTTGATATTCTCCTGTTATCTAATGGTACTCTGTAAAATTACAGTGACACTAATGCTTACCATCCTTATTGAATGGAAAAATCAAATTAAAGATGAAGTATCATCGATTTTGTTATGGGCTCCAAGGTGGCAGGGAGTCAATTGACCTTTCTCGAAAAAACAAGAAGGTGGAGATGTTTCTGTTGCTTTTTATCACTCCCCTGGTGCTTATTGGAGCTCCTTTGGGGGGTTGTTCCCTCACTCACTTTGCTACAGCTGGTTTGCTTCAGTAGCGGCGCAACACAACCAAAGTGCTAAAACTTGCAGGCAAAATAGGAAAATTTTCCCAAACAGGCAAAAACAGAGATGGGAAGGACCATCTGCAAACACACCATCTAGGACTGAAAAATCCCAGCAAGCAGCTGCCAGAACCCCACGCTTTGCACAGAGCCCCCGATCCCAGCCCCCTGTCCCACCAGGGTGAGAACCCGCAGCATCGAGCGCACCTCCGAGGCCCAGCTGCACAGGGACCCCCGCAGCACCCCCGGAGCAGCAAAGCGGCTCCTTCCCAGGAGCTGGCACTGCTGCTCCCCCATCTCGGCCTCTGCCAGGTTCCTCATTCCTCGCCGCACGTTTCTGCCTTTAAACAAAGCCCGTCCACGCTGCGGTTTCACATGAGCAGCCTTCCCCTCCTGCTTTGCGCGGCGTGATTTAGAAAGCTGGAGACATGCTAATGCATCGCTAAGCCCTGGAAATGGAAGCTGTTGCTACTGTTTACCAACCCTCTCACAGAGCTTGGGGAAAGAAAAAAAATCTTCTACATGCATCATTACTTTGTTGAGAGTATTCTTAAGAAATTCATAGTAAAATGCAACAAGAAAGGATAACTTCATTATCAGGATTCGCGCCCCTTGACAGCCGAGCTTTCCTCTTATTACAGATGGAAAACACTGTTTTTCCCCATGAATGGCCCGAGGCTCTACAAATTTGATTAAAGATGGAACAACTGCTGAAGGATTCATGCTTATCGAGAGCAGGCACATCGTCTCATTAAGCTGAGAGCCAGCACCGCGCACGTGCTCCATCAGCACTACCGGCAGGCACGGGGAGGGCAGAGCCTGCGACCGGGACCCGTGTGCCGGTGCCCCGGCACGACTGGAGCTCCGGTGAGGAAAAGCGGCTCCACGCTGTGTGACCAGAGACTGCACGCCAGGCCCCGCCGAAAGAGCTGCATGACCTTGGGCAAAACATTTAACCCGCCTCACCGCGCCGCTCTCTCCATCCTCCTACCTTTCTCCATCCTTCCTTGCCTCCCGAGACTGCAGCACGTCCCACCTCTTCCTCTCATCTTGTGGAGCAACTGGAGAGGAGGTGGGGTCCTCGCTGGTGCCTCACATTATCTCTGCAACAGAAAAGTTCACATCTGTGAATCTGATGATGCCAACGGTGATGTCTCAAGTACCCAGCTTTGGCAGCGTGTGGCTGGCTTCTCCCCTCCCTTCCACAGCATGCGGAACAGGTCTGCTCCCTCATTAAATGGAGGGCAGCTTTATCACTGCTGATTGCATTAACCTAATAATACCTGCATAAAGCAATCAAAAGAGAGACTAGAAGGTTTTCTGTTTGTTTGTTTTTTTTAAACAAAGACCTGGTCCATGAAGTATTGATTAAATTAGAGGATTAAATTAAACCGCGACTGAATCAAGCGCAAGGGCTTGTGAGAGTCTACATGCAGAACAGCGATGACAAAGGCCACGGGGAAATACAAAAGGCTTTGGAGCCCAGCAAAGACAGGACACATACCGCAGAGAAGAGCAGGATGCTCCTCAGAGGAGAGCGAGGCAGGCAGAATTGGTGTAGCCAGGAGGCAAAGCACACAACCTTCACCCCGCTGCTGTACAGGCGCGGGGACGCCCAGCAGCACCTCATGACCGCCCATCAAACCCACCAAACATGGCTCACTGCTGTCAACCGCTGCCGGAGAGACATGAGGGAATCTGGAGGAAACCCTACAGAAGAATTCTTCTGAAACAGCCCGTTTTCTCCTCTTAGTTAAATCTATACGTGGTTCGGTTACACCCCCCTTGCATTTGGAAGCTCCATCCCCGTAGGCAGGGTTTTTTTGATGCCCAGGGCTGGAGAGGACCCAGCAGCGTGTTTCCACAGGGGCCTGCTCACCAGTTCCCTGTGGTGGGCAGATGCCCATCGGGCACGTTTAGGGGACACGCAGCAGCGCCTGCGGTTCGGAAATATCGTGGTAATGGGGGAGTTGGTGTGCACCTTCCATGAAGTGTCATTATAAGCTGTTAAAGTAATTTCTCAGTGGTGATCCTGAGAAATTGTTACTTCCATTTTTCCCTCTTTGAGAAAATTCTGATCCTGCATCAGAGATGAAAGTTGCATCATCTGGGTACGCAGTAAACTGCTTGTTGTGGTTATCAGCTTCTTGTTTCCTTCAGGCTGGGTCAGCTTTACTTAGAGAAAATTGTCACCAGAAGACAAAAAAAAGACCATCTTTTCAGCTGATATAAGTTGGCAGATCCCAACTGAAGTCAATTAATTGATTTTAGCTTACATTATCCAAATGTCTCACTGGAAACCGTAATATTCAGGCTCAGAAATTATCCAAGAATTTATTATTTCTGATAAAGCCAAGATCAAGGGGTTTCTTGAGCTTCATAATGAAATTAATATTGACGTCTCTGTGCTTCACAGAAGGCTGCAGAGGATGCACAAGCCGGCAGCAGGCTCTCCTGTGCTTCCCACACTGCCCAAGGCTCACAAGCTCTCCCATGATATTGCTCCTGGAAGGGTAGGATTTAGAAAAATCCCTTGGGATAGCCAGTGGCTTTTCCATTAATCCCAATAGACCCAAGGAAACACGTAACATTAGCAGTGGTAATTCTGTAAAAACTGAGGCCGTCCTGACCTTGGCTGGAAGGACAAAGCAGCGCTGCCCTTGAAGGTGCATCTCCAGCCCTGGCCACCTCCTCCAGCCAGAGGTCCTCTGCTCCAGCCACCGGTGACACCCCACCAGGCCAGTCACAAGAGGGAGACAGAGCCCGATGCTGCCTCTGCGGCTCCGCACCCTGGCTCACCCCTTCAGCACCCTCGCTCTGCTCCTGGGCAGCTCCTCGCAGCCCACCCAGCTCCGGGGAAGCTCCAGCTGCCTGGCCCAGGACCCCACCTCAGCAGGGTTCCCAAAGACTAGACAGGTAAATAGAAATGAAAAAAAAAATTAAATTTAGGCAGGTAAATGTGTAAGAGCAGCCTGGTGATTGAAAAGAAGAGTTCGCTGAACAAGAGTCAGCTGAGGGTTGGTAAATTCTAGAGGCTGCTGTTGGAGAATAAACGCGTTTGACAGGCAGCAGGCGACGACAGCCAAGTCGCTGGAGCGCCCGGGATTCCCCATCAAACAAATTAAAATTAGCAGCAGGCCAGAGGCTGACATGCCACTGCCTGGGGCCAGCGCTGCCACGCAGACGATGAGGACAAGCTGCCGGCGGGCACGCCATCCCCGCGCCACCCTCCCGGTGCGGAGAGCTGCCGAGCCCCACGGCGCTGCTCATCCCGGCCGATCTGGGTGCTGCCGGCGCGTCCCCTGCAGCTGCACCCCCTGCCCGCCCCTCTGCCCGCCTGGGCGCCAAGGCGCAGTGCTCCCACCACGGGGCGAGCCACCCGCTCCGAGCGGCGATCGGCGCCTCGCTCTTGCCCACCACTGGATTTCTTCTGGAAAGGTGTGGAAAAGGAGGGACAAGGATTCCCCGAAGCCAGCCGTTCCTTCTGGCTGCTGTCCCCGGTGCCCAGGTCCAGGAGCGCAGCACCGGGGCACCATTCCCATGCTGCCGCTGCAAGAGCGTCTAATGACGACCTCTGAAACGTGCCGCACTCTGCTGCCACTTCAAGTCCTCGAGGCCCACACCCCTAACTGGGAAGTTGCTTTCATTTCCAGTGCGGTAACCGTAAGTTGCCTGAACCGATGAATCTGCTCCCTGTGTCAGTGAGGACGTCAGATGAAATATTCAGAGGACAAGAAGCCAAGATCATCGTCCTGAAATGATCCTCCTGGGCCGGGACAGAGGCAGCTGGTGACACGAAAAATCCTGTTACATCTCTTTCTGCGGCTCATTAAAGGGCCTCTTCCAATCTGGCACGTACCACCAGCACTACATCCCCATTTTAATACACATGCCAGTTTATAATCTTGATGACTGGCCTGGAACCACGCTCCTTTTTACCATGATTTGAGAGGAGAATAATGTTTTATACCAACTTCCCATTTCTGTTTCGAGGGTATTAAGAAATGAAACATTAATGGAATGTAGAAAATGAGCTGAGCGTTCAGCTACTATTTACCAAATTGTTCCTGTTCATCTCTGGGAGAGGAGGAAAAAAAATAGGAGCAAGGATAAAACCGTGCCTAGAAACATACCGTTTCTCCAATGCATGCATGGCTGACAGCCACTAAGCACAAATGAATAAATATTTTATGTACTTTAATTTCCTCATCTACAAGCTGGATGTTCTGAGCCTTTCTTTGCTTTATTTTGCTACTTCATAAATGTTAAAAACGTTTATCCTCTTATTCTTTCCAACAAAAGTAAGACTTTTGCCAGTCTCTGCTCTTGTTCCATTCGCTTTCATCTCTCTATTAGCATAGCGAAATAGCACATCACCTGCAGGTTTCTCCCTTCAGTAATTTCTCCCTTCTATTTTTTTTCCCTCCTTCCTTCCTTCGCCTTATCACCTGTATTCCCATCTCTCTATTATTCAGGAAGCGCGGTGTTTGCATTTTTTGTCCCAGCTGCTCATTGAACCCTACAGTCTATTGAGATGCAGTTGCTTTTTTTCTTGTGTTTATTTCATTTCCCTCTATTATTATTATTATTATTATCTCCTCTTCCCTACTATGCCATCACAGAATCTTTTTTCCCTCCCCATTCCCCTGGCTCCCGCATCTCCTGCATGCCGCAGCCAGGGATGCTGGGACAGCTTGAGGCTGGCATCCTCATTCACTCTGCATTTTCTCTATCTTGCATTTGTCCTTTAAAAAACCCTGTTTCTGGAAGATTCCCACTTCCCTTCAAGAAAAAAAAAAAAGGTATTGCCATTCCTACATCAGCTCCCCGAGCCAAGAGCACTATCCTCACTGGTGTGTCTGGTTGGAATGGAGACCGAGCTCTGCCCTCCTGGAAGGGATCTGCTGTCAGGAGCATCCTGCCCGTCGGGGAACATCAGAAGACACCAAGGGGCTGCAGCTTTCCGGAACAACTTCAAGCTGCCCCAGAAGCCTCAAATAGCTGCCAGGCAGCTCTGCGATGCTGCAGCAGCGTAAGGCAAAAAACCCACCCCACAAATAGAAGCTTAATCCTTCTCAAATGGAGCCGTACATGGAAAAGGACAGGTAGGTGAGGGCGGATATCACCATGCTGAAAAACAGAGGAAAGCAATAATAGAGAACAGAGAAAGGGGAGCACGAACGAGGACTAATCATCGGCAGAGTTCAATAGCAAGGTTTTAAGGTGAGGTAAGATAAGTGGAAATGTCTCCCGAAATGGATCATTGTCAGGAATTTGGAGAATTATCAGTATCGACTGTGTGCCGCAGCTCCAATGTTGCATTAGCCTTTCCCGGTGATTTACTAAATTTATTCTTCTGCAATTTCTAACAAAATTCAAAGCTCATCATCACCCGGTGGGTTATTTCCATTTGTCTGCTTTAGAAGTGGTTTTAGAAAACCTCAGCTACTTTTAATTAGCTTTAAATTTCTCAGCTCTTTTCCTCAACCTGTGATTACTGTTTAACTGAACTGTATCTATTGTCTTTCCTCCCTCCTCCAGGCTACGAAATTCCAATTTCCTTCAAACCAGGCACTGCTTCTGAAAAATTTGCATTTGCGAGTTTGGTTCTTGGAAGCCCCTTTTCTTTGCCTGTCACAACCAAATAGGACTGGAGCTCGGGATGCGAGAAACACTCTCCTCCCCAAAACAGACCCTCTTCCCACAGGCAGCCAGGGAGGGCTCTCTCAGGAGACCCTTCCCTGCTTTCCAGGCAGTAAAGCTCTCACCGTGATGAGCAGCAGAATTACAGCAGCACCCAGAACGCTCACCCCGACACACCAGTAACTTGCACACACGTGTCACCGCAGCCAGGAGGGGTCCCACGGCCAAAGCGACCCGCGATGCAGCACCCGTGGCATGCCAGGCTCCTCCTGCCCTCCGTGGGCAGCTAAACCCCACCACAGCCGTTGCCCCTTTCCCATCACTCTGGGGTCCCACCTACCAGTTCTCCAGGATTCAGGTGGTTCATTCTAACTGGGCCCACTCACAGCAATGGGATCTGGAAGTTCAGGTTCCTCATGTGACTCTGGAGGTCACGGCCTTGATCCCCAGCTCCCAAATCAATAGTGGTTTTTGGCCTGTTGCAGAGGCGTGAGGACTCACAACACGTCCCTCGGGCAGGTTTAGCAGCCCGCCCATCCTTGCACACACGTACCAATCCCTACTCGTGCTCGGCACGCGTGAGCACACCCAGAGCACATGCCTGTGCCGTGCCAGAGCCACGCGGAGCTGGAAAGCCATCACGGCTCGCATGGGATTGAGATCAAAGCTGCCCGGCAGTGCTGATTACTGAGATGAGCCCTGACACAGAGAACTATTTTTAATTCAAAGAGTTGTGTCTGCCTATGTGCCAACCTGCGAGCTCTGTCAATTTGCAGGGAAGTAGTCAAATCCGATTACTACGGAAAATATGCAGGGAGGGTAACATGGTGTGAACTGACATAATACGTGTTGGTTAAGGTGCTATCCTGGGCTCGACTGTTTTCTGGATGTTATAAATCCCACAGCGGTAAAGAAAGAGACATATCCGAGGGTTATTATTGCCATAAGCCCTTCAGCTTGAAATATATTTGCCATGAGAGTCCTAGATATGAAGTTTCCCTACAAATGAATATGCTTTTTCACAAGCGGGGTTTGCATCCTCTCTCTCCCACGGGAGAGAGGTAAAACTGCACCAGTTTTATTCAGGATTGCAGGCTGAGACCTCCTGCACACGTACATCGGCTCAGACTCACGCTCCAGCTCTTCACATCCCCAGGGAGCCCCGAGGACCCGCAGTGGTGCTGGGTACTGGCACCCAGGGTGTTAGTCAGGGAGCTGGGTACGGCCACGCTGCGTCTGGGACAAGCACTGGCACAGAAAGCTGGCGCTCTCCAGTGTTTATAAGCAGTGGAAGAGTGACAGAGAAAAGGCAACAATCCAGCAGCAGCATCTTCCAGAAGACCCGTAAAGAAGCGGAACTAAAGCCCCAGCAGGCTGCTGAGGAGATGTGCCTACAAAGCCACCGTGGTGGCACAGAGCCCCGTGTCCCCACCCCTCACAAAGCCAGGCCCACTAATGACCCCAATCAATAACCCTGACCCAGAAGTTTCAGACAGGAGCTACAATCGGAGCAAGATCTCCCCAGAGGCAGCCTTGCAGGCATGATTCCGTGGCATTCAAGGGGTGAGACTCACTCTCAGTCAATTTTCATGGGTCCTTTCCTTGACTGTGGGCTGCAGGATGAGGGACAGCAGCTTAAAGAGGGCTCCGAGAGCCTCCAGGGTAAGCTATGTCATGGGCACAGTTGATAATAAATGTTAATTGCTCTTTTATTGCACCGGGTAGCTCAAGGTGGCACACACACTGAGCCTCCGCAAACTGGA
The DNA here is from genome assembly GCF_034619465.1 of Leptosomus discolor. Taxonomy (NCBI): domain Eukaryota; kingdom Metazoa; phylum Chordata; class Aves; order Leptosomiformes; family Leptosomidae; genus Leptosomus; species Leptosomus discolor. Next base: position 10,759,061 of record NC_141410.1, on the reverse strand, counting down.
AAGCACACCCGGTTCTCCATGATACACTTATAAATATTGATGGTAACTAGAGGAGACGCGAGACACCACACTCATCAGGGCAGGGAGCAGCACCTCCCTCCTCAGAAGGGCCCTGGGTGCTGCTGTCAAAGTAATAACTGCAACAACAGTGCAATTTGCTGCCCTAGAACAAATGATACCTGCTAACACAAAGGCATTTCACTTCCCCTCCAAGTAATTACCTTTCTGATGCTTGTAAAGGCTGCAGACGACCTGTTTATCCAAAAGGGTACACAGCCCATCTCACCCTCCTCTGCACACAGGCTGGTCCTCTGCTCCCTGAGCACATCAGCAGGGCACAGCCACCCCAAAGGAGGGCTGCAGAGCTTCCTAGGGTGACCTCACCCTGAGCCCTGGGGGGGTTTTAAAGCCAGAGGTCTGATCGCCAAAGCAGAAAAACCTGCTGCCATCCCAGCGTATCTCAAACCAACGCACTCAGATGCTAAAGCGAACACAGGTGGAGTCACTAAAGCGGGAAACAGCCGTGTGGGTATAATAGATAGGATGGGAAATGGCAGCTGCACCTTGTTTATTTTTGGAGGGCTCATTTCAGGGTGAATACAATAGAATCCGCCTTTCAATTGGGGAAAAAATATTGACAAAAGGTAAAAAATAGAGCTCTGTAAAAAAGAAAACAGCTGGAGAAGCTGCTGCATGGAAAGGGAAAGGAAAAGCTGGTTACGGAGCGCTGTTGTTAACGACAGAGGACAAGCAGTGCTGTGGTTTTGAGACACCTTCTCAGCAGCTGTGCATAAGGGCATTTTTGTCCGTGGAATCCGTGCTCTGCTTTGAAAATTTTAAATCTTTTTAACATCAGAGAAGCAATCCCTCCTCAGAGAAGCCTTTTATTGACCCAGCCTATCCAAAGCAGAGTGCGTTATAATGCCAGAAATAGTTTCATCTTCATGGCCAGCTCCTCGACAGAGCCGTGTTTCTGCCCGGTACCCAGCGCAGCAGCTCCCACCCCGGCTTGCACGCCCAGAGGTGCTCCGCGCCCCAGAGGCGCGCAGGGACAGAGGCTTTGCAAAGCGCAGCCAGGAGCGAGCGCGTTACGTGTCTCCCTCCCCGTGACCCTACCGGGGAGGAATTTGTTTCCCCAGAAAGGTTGAGGACAGGGAGGGAGAGCTTCAAAGTTTCTCCACAAGCCACTGAAGCAGAATTTTAATGGGGAAGAAAACAAAAATATGAAAGTGAATAGAACAAACAAGAATAAATTATTTATGAGGATGAAAGTGAAGAAAGGGAAGTTAACCGAAACAAAGGGAACCACGCATTTCCCACAGCTGAGGTATCATGATCAAAGCTCTTGCAAAACCAAAGCTGATCGCTGAGCAACCCGCCGCGGTGACCGACATCAAGGCTTTGATACGCGCACGGCGAGCGGCGCGGTGCAGCCGGGCACGGGGCGCTCCCCTCCCACCCGCACCCATCCGGGGATACACCTCGCCTCTGGGAACGGACCCGGAGGCCCGTCAGGCACACATCAGGAGCCCTCGTTTCACTACTAGCTCGTTTAATACACCCCGTAACAAACTTCTTTGTTTCCAAAATCCAGCGGAAATGAGGTGAGGGCTCCCCCCGCACCCCAGAAGAAGGGCTGCTTCTCACGATGCTCGGAGCACCCAGGCTCGACCCCGCCGGCGGCGGCTCTCTCTGCCAAGGGAGAAACGTTGCGGCACTGCACTAAAGGTCCAGGGTTTTGGTGCCCCTGGGCGTACTCACTCACCCCAACTCCCTTTCACGTCTCTCCTACCCGGCTCCAGAAGTGCCGGAGTTCTGCTGCGTTAGAGGGAAACCCCCACGAGAAGCTCGCGGCCCTCGACGCACTCCGGGAGCCCGGGGAAGTCGTCGTTAAGGCTGGGGTGAGCAGTGGGAACGCTGCCGGGTGGGAGCCGTCTCTGCCTTTCACCCCTAAACCAGGTGCCCCTCGCCGCCCTCCTGGCAAGCGGGTCGCCCCAATAAATCCTGCCGGAGCGGGCCGGGCTGGTCACACCTACCTGCCAGTTCGCTTCTCAAATCATCTCCCTCTATTGGGTAAATGAAAGACAAGCTACGGTGTGCCCAGGAAAACATCTTCTCTTTAAATATTTTAGAGCCATTAACCTCTCCCAGCACTCGTCGTCATCTGCCAGGTAATTGAAATGGCTTTGCCTAAGCAGAATTTTTCTGAGATCAATTATTTACTTCGCACAGAAGGGTCTGGCTTCAGGCTTATTTACGATGCAGCTGTTGCTCCCACCAGCTTCCTCAGCCTTGTTTATTCCTAAGCAGATAAAAGCTGGCTGATTGGAGATAAAGTTCTTGATTTTTCCAAAATGCCTGATTGATCTTGTTGGCCACACTTGGAAATTGGGACGCAATGCTTTCATTACGCTGTTGTCTTCCCTCTGTCGCTGTTCCGCAAATAAGCTACGTGACGGCGAGCCAGCTCAAATTGGTGAGACGAGCTGGTACGGAGGCGGGAAAACCCGCTTTGCCAGTCGTACCGCGAAGCAGCAGCGGCCGCGGGCGCACTGGGACGGGCTCCTTGAGCTGCCGAGCCCGGCCAGGCTGCCGAGGGACAGGCTGCAGCCTCCTGCGCGAGGATGTCCTGGGCTGCAAATCTGCCCGTCCCTGAGCTCGCTCCCCTTTTGCCTCTCTGAAGGCAGACGGGGAGCGTGAAGAGCGCCCGTGTCCGCCTCGGAAGGAGCTTGAAGTTGAAAGAGATCTTTCACTCTTTTCATGAATAATGTAAATACGAAGCGAAGGCGAAATGAAGAGGGTGAAGAAGTGATGCGGGGGCCTGATGAGCGTGGCTTGCCCGACAGCAGCCGCACGGGAGGGGGTAATCGCTGCTTCCCCCGGTGAGTTTGCCGCGCTGCGAACGAGCCGCATTTGACCGTGTAAATGGTCTTATTCAAAGCAGAGAATTAAGGTAATAACAGTTCTCTGGGAAGGAAAAGGAATTCAATTTCAAAGCCAAATTAAACAAAGCTTCCAATTAGAGCAGATAATGTTTGCAGTGAGCCGAATGGCCTTTTTTCCAGCTCGGTCTGAGTTTAATTTTTCTAATCGGCTCTATTTTGTCACTTCGGTTACTTCAAGGTGAGCAATTTCTTAGGAATTGGCAGATATTGACTGAGGTTGCTGGGCTCAGAATTTGCTATTTTTTCTCCGGCGCCAAAACTCTTTGATCGCTCGCGCCGCTGGCGCCTGGCTGGGCTCCTGACAGCCGGCACGGGCCCGATCCCTGCGACATGGCACGGGCAGCTCCTTGCTCGTGGCATTTCTCTGGCATGCCCAGCTGCACGGCTGGGGCATCTCCTTGGCTTGGCCTCTGGCAAGAGCCTGCAGCAGGCAGCTGCCCGTACCCCATCGGTCTGCACGCACAAAGGCCAGACCTGCATTATTAAAGGAGACCTAAATAGCTTATTGGGTACGTGTAGATGAAAACATTGATTTTGTGCTTTCAGGAAAAAGCCCAATTAAGAAGATCTAATGGAAACGTGACCCTTTAGCCCCACTTTGTCACATGTACCAGGAGCTAATATTCAACTGTTTCAATGAAGGAGAAAATCTGATCATTTTTCTTCTATTTTCCTTCTTGCTGCTCTCTGCAAGAAAGACTTGCTGAGCGTGAAGAAATTCACCCCAACCACACCTGACCTCCTGATTGATACACTGCGGTCCTGGGGGAAGCAGCTGCCTGGGGAATGCAGGTAGCGAGAGGGTGGGATGGGAAAAAGCGGACCCACCACAGCACGGAAGCCCCCCGCACCCAGCTCCTCCTCTCCGCCTTCAGTCCCCTCCGCACCGCTGCCACTTCTCCCCTTCAACAAGCCAAAACGAGGCATGCCGGTGTAACTGGAAAGAGTTATCAGCCTCGTCTGCTGATCCCTGACTAGTTTTCTCATTGATTTCTCTTCGGACTACACGACAGAGATGCCAGTTCCCAGTAAAGAAGGACTCTCCGGAGAGCCGATCCGTACTCCTGACGTGACAGGAATATAGCTTCCAGTAACGGCAGTGTCAGGGGGAAACTGTCACCAGAGCAGAGGAGAGAAGACAACATGATTGCTTTAATACAGGTCTTTAAGAAACTCCATTTGTTGGGGAATTGTGTGGAGCTGACAGTCAGGGACGCTGATGAACTGCACCGGCTCTCCCGCGCCCGCCAGCCCGGTGGGAGCCCGCAGCCAAGCACGGCCTCAGCCCAAATCAGCGCGTTCCACAGGCGCCTGTTCCTCAGCCTCTGGATCAAACCCGCTCTGGAAGGGCCGGTTCAGACTCGCTTTGCTCAAGGCTTGCTGCCGACCACAGTTGTCACGGGGAGCGCGGACCCCCGGGGAACGCTTTGCTTGCGCCAAGGCTCTTCACCCTGCTCGCGCGGCTTTGGACGAGATCTGCAGGACAAACGCCAGAGAGGGCAGGCAGGGCAGCTCCGTTCCCAGCCCCGAACTCAAGAGGAGGGCACGAGGGAATGAGTTTTGCCAGGGGTCAGGGCTCTGCCCGTGTTCCCGTGCAGGTAACTCCGACACTCGGCTCGTTTGTGGTGCTGGGTGCGTGTGGGAGAGCCTGCCCTTCCCTTCCGACAGCAACAGGCTGGGCCAGAGGCCGGGAGGGCTCCTGCTCCTCCTGCTGAGGGACCGGCCGCGGTCCCAGCTCCTGTTCTCAGCCCTCTGTCTGCAGCGCCAAGAAGCTCGTGGTGCTTAAACCTTCCAGAGCCAAGCTCTTCTCTGGTTAATTATGTTAGAGGATTTCACTTATTAAAACTTCCCACTTTGGCAGCTCATCTGAGATGAAATCCTCCGGCTTTGCACAAATAATTTGCATCGGATCTCGCTGCCGCATATGCAAGGCTTGCTTGTTAACTGCGAGCTGGGTGGATGCCAGCAGCTGTCATCCTGGGAAACGGACGATTTCCTGAGAATAAGCTGGTTTAATTTCTACTGATTTGATAAAGCACATACATTCTGGGATTTTCCAGCCATCTTCAGTGAAGACAAGTGAAGATTTGTTTTCTGAATTGATTTGCCTGCAGTGGGACAGCCGGTGCACGCTGCGGACTCGCAGCAGGAGCCGTGCGAGCGGGCGGCAGGGCCCCGTTCTGCTCCCTGTCCCAGAGGCATCCTTGGGGTCCATCAGCCAGAGCCTCTCCAGCAGGGTGGCCACGGCTCGTGTGTGGCATTGCCCTCTCCTGGGAGGAAACTGAACTCGGTGCGGAAATTATCTGCAAGCAAATAACTGCAGTCAGTGCCACGAATAGCCCAGCCCCCAGCGAAATGGGGTCCCCTTCCCCTTGGGATCAGACGGCCGTGGCTTGCACACAGGCCCCTGGCAGGGCCGGCCTCCACCCTGCGTGTGCTGCCAACCGCGAGCAGCAACAACGTGCGGCCTGACGGGAGCAGGACACGAGTGGCCCCGGCTTCTCCTGCAGCTCTGGACACGTACGGGCACTTTGCTCAAGCTGCCGTTGCACACAAGCTGCACGCTGTGATTGCACACAAGCTGCATGCTGTGAGTGCATGAAAGCTGCACGCTGCCGTTGCGCACAAGCTGCACGATGCCATTGCACACAAGCTGCATGCTGCCGTTGCATGCAAGCTGCATGCTGCCGTTGCACACAAGCTGCACGCTGTGGTTGCACACAAGTTGCACGCTGTCGTTGCACGCAAGCTGCATGCTGTGGTTGCACACAAGCTGCACGATGCCATTGCACACAAGCTGCATGCTGCCGTTGCATGCAAGCTGCATGCTGCCGTTGCACACAAGCTGCATGCTGTGATTGCACACAAGCTGCACACTGCCGTTGCACGCAAGCTGCATGCTGTGGTTGCACACAAGCTGCACGCTGTGGTTGCACACAAGTTGCACGCTGTCGTTGCACACAAGCTGCACGCTGTGGTTGCACACAAGTTGCACGCTGTGGTTGCACACAAGCTGCACGCTGCCGTCGCACACACCAGGCAGAGTGGACCCCGGAGGAATTCTGCTGGGCTGCCAGCACAGAGCAGGGTGCCAGGCTGCGGCTGCTGGACCCCCCGGCTGCTTTCCACATCCCTTCTCTTTTTTTCCATCTCTTGCAATTCCAGCGCGGACGCTGATGCTTCCAAGCGCGGGCTTGTACGGGCGAACCGGTGAAGCAGCTGCCTGGCACGTCCCGGTGAAGCGCTCTCCCCCGGGCTTTCCGAGGGCAAAGCTCGGCCGGCCGGCAGCAGCTCTGGCAGCCCCGTGCCAGGCAGGCGGCTCCTCTCGCATCACCCGCTGGCACCGCGCGGGAGCTGCACCGGGAGAGGCACCGACCCCTGGGGCAGCAGCTGCCGAGGTCTCCGGATGAGGAACGCCAGCTCCGGTGGGCAGGATGCCCTTCTCGGCTTTGCTTCCACACGATGGCCTAAAACCAGTTCCAAGCTACCGTGCGGGGAGGCAAAAGCCGGGGCAGAGGAGGTTCTCCTGCCGCGGGGCGAGGGAGCACGTCGAAAGGTTCAGCCCCGGGTTTACGCCGAGCTCTGTCTTCCTCCTTGCTGGGTTTCCCCAGCGCACCCTGCGAACGCTAACTCAACCCCACCGGTTTAGGAAAGTCTCCCTTGCGCAGCTTCTCTGCCAGTAAAAGTGATTTGCAATTAGTTCGAAAGCAGGTTTATCTCCTCCCCGCACAAAGTGGCTTTTGCACAGGACTTCTGAAATAAATATTAGAGAGAATAACCAGAAGCTGCTATAATAGAGCCATCTACTCTATATTTTACCTCTTCCACTGCAGGATAAGAGTATGAAATACGTTTATAGCCCCTCTTACAACCATCCCTAGGAGCGGGTCCTTTGGGCAAATTGAACGGGTGATCAGTGAGGATAAATCACACTTTCCCCACCGCAGTCAATAAAGCTGTGCGAGCGCGCACCGCCTTGGGATGCTTAAAGCGTAAACAGGGGACAGAGCCCGGCTTAAATCCGATCTGGATCTGGCGGTTGGGAACGCTGAAACGATGCGAGCCGTATTGATTCTCGGGCTTTGCGCTGGAAACACTGGAAACCTCAAAAAGACAAATGTCTGTTTGGAGGAGATTTGGAAAGGGTAGCTGCTGAAAACAATAAATAGGCCTCATAAAAAAGGTTAAATGGGTTACCTGTGTCCGTGGGTAGCAAACCAGGTTAGAGCCCGGCTTGGAGGGGGTGACTGGCAGAGCAGAGCACGGCCAGAATATGGAAATCCCTGCTAAAAGACGGTGATTTATAGACCCGAAAGCGAAATGGAAGAAATGGTTGAAATATGGAGCCTGTTTCCCGATGTCCTTAGAAGCAGTTTGGCTCCCAGGTGTGAAAGTTTTGGAAGTGCAGCCGGGGCTGCCGGGGCTGCGGCTGCTGGTGGTGTGGGATGGCAGCAGCCGCCCGCTCGGGGAGCGGAGCTGAGCGGAGCGGAGCTGAGCGGAGCTGAGCTGAGCTGAGCTGAGCTGCTCACTGCATGCTGGGGCAGGGGCAAGAACCAAAACTCTTGGCCTGGGAGCGACGTCCTTTGGGCGAAGGTGTTTCCTCGCTGTCAAAGGGCAGGCGGCGTGTTGCCGTCTATCAAAAGTCACCGCCTTGCAATTGAGCCATCCAGGTGTCCAGAGCTCTCTCCCGCGCTCCATCATCCTCTTGTCCTGCGAAATGCTGATGGCATTGATATATTTATCGGTAACGAATCGATTCAGTTTGAGAACTGGATGAAACTGCCGAGCTGTAACGCCTCGTTTATAACTCTCATCCCTGAGGATGCCGTCAGGTTATAAATACACATCTCGGACCGCGGAGTGCTCCGGGGAGCCTGGGCCGGGCTCTGTCAGGAAGATGTTGACGGTCGTGAGGGGCGGTGGGAGCTTGGAGCGCCCCGAAGGCTGCAGGAAAGCGGGGCCATGGGCAGCAAAGCGCAGCGCTGCAGCGGGGCAGAGGAGCTGCGAGGGGTTAGTGACACGCTGGGGCTCCGTGAGGAGGCGGGTAGGAGCTGGGGGGGGTTCACACGGACATGCCTGGTGTGCCAGGGGCGCGGGGGGCTCTGGGCTTCAGCACTGTTTGAACCACCCAAGCTTCATCCTGCCGGCGTCTGCCCACGGGACTGGCTCCGGCAGGGAGGCTTCTGCATCACTGCGTCCTCCCGGCGGGATGCGCCCGGGTCACAGGGCTGCGGACGGGCTGCAGCAGCCTGGAAGGATGATCATGATGATCATTATTGTTCAGAAATATTAAGACAATGAGGAATAAACACTGGATCTATTTATAGACCTTCTAGGGAACTCTCACTCGAGCCATAAACCCACTTAATTGCAAATCTGCACAGATGTTTCCTTTGAATTTGAAAAGTGATTAATAAATAGAGTAATGCTTGTTTTGGCTGAAATATAACAATAAATAATGTTTATAGCGCTTAGTTACCAAAACATCCTCAGCGCTATGTGACCGATCAGACACACGCTGAACGGCTAAATCACACAAGATGGAAACAATCAAAGCCGGGCCCAAGCCATGAATAAACTCAGCAGCACAAGGGCCACCGCGGGGGTGCAAAGGCGGGTGCCGAAGCTGCCGCGCGGGCTGGGATGCTCCGCAGCCCTGCGCCAGGGTCAGTCCTGGCCCTGCTGGTACTGGTCCATTGGGCCCTGTGGCGCGGCATGGCATGGCGTGGCACGGCATGGCACGGCACAGCACGGCGCTTGCGTCCTGGCACTCCACGCCACTGCTCCACCTCTGGCTCCAGCACCGTAGGAAGCTTCCTGGCACAATCCCCCCGCTTGATGCCCCCTCTTCAAACTGCTGGCAAAGCCAACGTGTTTACTGTGTCCCTCGTGTTGACTTTTTTTAATTCATGCATAATTCAAGCTATATATATAATTCCAGGGTAAACACAGACGTAACTTTTCTGTTGACTATTCCTTGACCCAGTTACTGTACAAATATGCCTTGGAATTCAGCAGCACTAGAAAGGCGAGACCTTCAGCAGCTTCAAGGGCTTGCCGGGAGCCGTGCGCGTCCCGGAGCAGCAAATTGCCGGAGGCGGCCGCAGCGAGCCCTGGTGCGGAGTCACGGGCTTCGGGAAGGTCACCGCTGCGGCACAGCGAGGCGGCCGAGGGGCCATAAACCTGCCTGAGCTACAGAGGGAACCGCTCCCGGTAATCTCGGTGGGGGGCTGCGTGGGAGGAAGCCCCACGGCCACCGTGAGAGCACGGCGGTGCCGTGCCAGGGAACAGCCGGGCTCTCCGCCGGCCGGCCGCCTGCGTGGCGGCACCGAGGCAGCGCGGCGCGGCGCGCCGAGGGGACGACGGGTTTGACCGCTTGGGAAAGTATTGGCAAATCCGTTTGGGTTTCCACTGAAATAGGAGCTTTTATTTTAATTTATATAGTAACGAAAGCTTGCAACAGTACTGCATTGTAAACACAAACAGTGCAATCTTATAAAAATTTCATCTTTATCTATTTTGGGGAGAAATAGCCCTGTCTGCCTAATTGAAGCATCTGTCATTCTGACATTAAATAGTGCATCCATGGCTCTTTTATTATATTTCCTTGCATTTCTCATACACTGTTAAATTGAAATAACACTGTTGGCTAGGAGATAAAGGGAGATAATAGGTATTTTATAATGAGCAGAAAGGAGGATTCATCTTCAGTAGGAGCCGAGAATTGCTTTGTCCTTTTTTTGGTGTTGCTATTTCGTTACCCCAAAGGGGGGGATTCTGCCGCTGCTCAGCTTTCCCAGCCCTCGAAGATGGAGCAAGGAGCGTTTGTCCGCACGTGAAGAGCCGCGAGTGCCGGGCAGCACCGGAGGCGACAGGATTGCTAGTGCGCCGCTCCCCCAGGCGACTCCGGACGTCCGCGGGGATGTGGCACAGCCAGGCTGCGTCGGAGTGACGCCCAGCGGGGCACTTGGGAGGTGATTTTTTTATCATTTTAAGGAGTCATCTTTTCCCCCTGTTGCCGTTTGTAACTGCTGCTTCAGCGCCTGCCGGCACGCAGCGCTTTTCTGAAGAGTTTCCCCTGTTATGTGCGTGGGTGGCCGGGGCACGGCATGGCATGGCACGGCACGGCACGGCACGGCATGGGAGCTGCGCTCTGCTAAGGCTTAGGGGATCCTTGTTTTGGCAAACTGGGGTTTAAAAGATGGATTTTGTACATGAAATTAATTTTAGCTGGTGCCACTCATGTCGAGAATGAGCTGGGGCAAACCAATTTGTCCCCGGCTTTGCACAGAATAAGTAAAAAAAAGTGGATTGGAAGGGGTTTGGGATCCAGCTGGGGGGGGGGATGCCAGGATAAAGTCCCTGCCCGGCTCTCTGGGCCAACGCTCGTCACCTCTCACCAGCGAGATGTGGCTTTTCAGGGCTGCCTGAAGGAGAGGAACACCCGTACCCCAGCTCCCCAGCCTCGGCTTCGCCACGAAGCGAACGAGCCACATAAAATCGAACCGTGCAGCAATTTCCCCGTGTGGATTTCTGTAATTAAATTCCGTGCAAAATGAAGCAATTACCAAAAAAAGGCGCCGTACGACTATAGATAATTATCAGCGCGGAGGCTCCCCAGGTAGCTGGCAGAGAGGCTGGCGGCCGCTCGCCCTGCCCGCTGCGCGCCAGCGGGGGTGCTCCCCTCGGACCCTGACGCAGGAGGTGGGTGGCCTCACCCAGCTGCCCCTCGGGTGGGTCTGCTTTGGGTGGCCCCCCACCCTCCACCACGCTTCCCAGGCTGGCTGCCGGATCCCCGCAGCTCCGGCTGGGCTCTGCCAGATCCCCACCGCTCCGGCTGAAGCGGCACTTGGGGAGGCAAAGGAAGAGCCGCTGCTTGGAGTAAAAGCACAAGACATCTAATTGAGATTTCCCTGAAACCCACTGGAAATAATTAAAATTGACTTCTAATACTTTACAAACTAATTAAGAGTATTGGACTGGATAACTACATTGAAGTGTAAGTGGCATTTAATTGGGATAAACTGAATCATAATTGGAAATAAGTGCAGCCCAGAACAATAAACAACGCGGTATGAGAGGTGATGGGCAGCCGGCTTTAACGCAGGGAAGCGCGGCGCTGGCTCGGTGACCACCCTACGGGGATGCTGGTGCGTCTCTGCCGGCGGCGCGGAGGGCGAGCGACCCCCGGGCCAGGGCTGCCGGAGGCACCGGGTACGGGTGCCGTTAGATTCGTTGTAAAGGCACCAGAGGTGCTAAACCCTCTGAGGAAGCGCTTCCACACCGAACTCAGTTTCTAGCACCTGATCTGGTTTATCAGCCCCAGCCCGTGCCTGGCCGGTTATTTATCTCAGCTTTAATAACAGTACCCTTTCTGGAGTATCAAACAGCCCCGTCGCTGCCTTGCCCGCTTCTCTTTCTCTTCAATGAGATAGGAACAAATTAACTGGATATGGGAGCTGCCGGGCCTTTGTTCTCCCTCATCTGCTCCACTTATTACTTTGAGGAGCCCTATTTTCCATTTCTTTGCTGCTTTCTTTTCCCGAACAATGGGCTCTGAATGTATCCAAGCAATTCTTTTATCATTCACTTCTGCAGAGATCTTTAAGTTCTCCACCTGAACGGTTGGTATTTCTATTTATGAAAACTTTCTTGCTGACTGCTGAAATTTAAATTTCATTCTTGCAATGACTGGTTAGCTCAATTACCTCCTGTTTCATTCCCCCCTTTACATTTAACAGCTCTAATTTATAAACACCATCCTTTCCTCTTGTTTCCTTGTCTCCTACGCACTTGCCGTGAACTCATGAGCCTTCTGATCTCCCTCTGGTGATGACTGGAGGTGCCCAGACCATTTGTCTTCCTTTATTTGCCCCACTAAAAGAAAACAATTTCAGAAAACCCTCAACACGTTCCCTCCCTCTTCATCTTTAACCAGCTGCCAACTCCACGGAGCGCTTCGCCAGCCGCAGGAGAGCCCCGGCCGGCCCTGGCAATCGGCAGCCCAAAGCCCCCCGGCTCCCCCCATCATTTCGAGGGTGCTGCTCATTCACTTCAGCAGCTCCGTTGAAGATCGTTCTGCTGCTTTCTGTTTTCTGGCCCCTCTGTTGTCTGAGGAAGTTTTCCCTCCCCATTAATCGCTTTTTGCACCCGTGGCTGGGCAGTGCCCGGCTATAAAACCTCCCGCCCTCCCGAAGGCACGAGCCACCGTCAGAAGAAAGTCGTGGTTTCGCCCTGCTTGTGGCTCCATCCCCATTTGGCCGGCGAGCCCCCGCTTTTCGCTTTGCCGCTGGCAGTCCGGGCTGACATTCCTCAGCCGGACGGCTGAGTTACCGAGCGGGCAGGCGCCGAACGGCACCGGCTGGCGGAGCAGGCTGCCACCGGTGCCGGGTGCCCTGGGTGGCGGTGGCAGCGGCGGCGGCAGCATCCCAGCGACGGGTTTGCACGGCGAAGGGGCGCACGGCGCCTTTTGCCCCGGGCTCCTCCCATGGCGAGCCCGTCCTGCTGCCTGCGGCGGGGAGCGGCAGATGGGCTGGAGTTCATCAAAGCGCTCGCAGCACTCGGTCCGAGGAGCCTTGAGAGGAGCTCGAGCGCTGCTCGCACCATCTCTTATACCAGCCCAGCTCCTCAGCTGAAAATAATTTTATGGTTAACTACAGACCATCTGTTATCCTCTACTTCTCTAACGGAGCCCGTGTTCTTTACGGTTTATTAATATTTATTTAGTCTGTTTAAAAACTAAGCGTGTTGCAGGAGACTTGTGCTACATCGACAATGATTTTATCTCCCAGCTTGGCTGCTGCTGCACCCAGGCACCCTCAGGAAGCCAAACGGGGGTGTTTTTCCCGGCAGCTGGCAGACACTCTGCGCGATGAAGCCCAAGTGCTGCACGGGAGCTTCCCTTCCCCTGAGGCCACTCATCCCACGCATCCCCAGCATCTTCTCGGGCAGCACAAGGTGATGCCTGTGACGATGGGGATCGCAGCCTGTGAGGAAATCCCCGCCAGGCAGCCGGACCACGGACATCCCCCTGCGACCGCTGCTTTGCGAGTCCTTCAAAGAGACCGGCTGGAGGGAAGTTGTGGTCTTTGTTTCGGGATTCAACGCCACCTCCCAGCAGATCCCCTCGCCTCCGCACTGGCAAGGGCTGCTCCGGCCGCCTCTTAAATTGCCTCCTCTGAATTCCTCACTGTCCCACGCCAGCCATCAAAAGCCTGTGTGGCTGTAAACCACGAGGGTATCAGCTCTGTGCTGGCAGAGGGACGGGGAAGTCTAATTCCTAATAATCCGAGGAGGCTTCTTGCAGCACCACACGGGCAGCAGCATTGCGGTGGCAACGCCGGCAGGATAAATGACGCTGGCGCAGCTCCATTCTCAGCAGAGGTCTGCCTTCCACCGTCCATTCCCTTCCATTTTTAGGTAACCCTTCTGAATAAAAACCCCCGGGGACGGCAGTGCGCTGGTGCCAGGAGCAGCAGCCAGCCGGGCTGCCAGCACCCGGGCAGGGCAGCGAGCTGCTGAGCCACGGCAGAGCGAGCCCCTTCCACCCCCAGCACAGGGGCTCCTCCGGAAAGAGCATTTTATTGCGCTGAAAAAGTCGGGGATGGGAAAAGAGATGAAAGAAAGGAGATTTACCACGAGCTTTGGCAAGCATTAACACGCCACAAGTCTTACGGCTCTTGACAAACAGGGAAGACGCTGGGCTGTAACAAGCCGAGCGGCTTCTCGGGAGGACAAAGAAAATGAAGTTTAGCATCAATTTTTAACTCTTGCCCTGCATTATTTAATAAGTGGCTTGAAACCTGCCTTGTGTCATGAAAGTTTTTAAATCACTCCAAGAAAAAAAATATTTTGGGGGCAATTACAGAAACATCCCCCTCAGCTGCGCGTGCTTCAAATACCGGTCTGTGGGTTTGCTTCGGGTTTTTTTAAGGAGCCTTCAGCAGAGCTTTTCAACACATTTGATGAGACTGAGCAAGGATGGAACAAGCGGAAACTAATTTGCGGGGGGGGGGGGGGAGGGGGGGGGGTGCCTCACACACCTGTGCCCTTGGCTGATTCACACACCCCAGCCGGCTTCGAGACAGCAAAAAAAATTAGTCCTGTGTCTTTTCTGGCGACCGGCTAATATGAGCAGCCCTTTTCTGGGCAAACAGAGGCCTTTCTCTGTGCTGCTCCATCCTTCTCCCAGCCGGGAGGCTCTGCTCGGGGGGGGGATGGAGCCGCCGACCCTCCCCACCTCACTGCGAAGAGCTGAGCAGCGCGTGGGGTCCGAGGCCGGGATGGCCGGGGCGCATCCCGCACCCCTGCACCGGCTCCCCATGAGCTAGGGCCAATGGGCCGGGCGATTGATCCGAACTGGGACTAATTACGCACCCTCATTAGTATTCTTCTGCCAAGCTGTTACAACGCAACCAAAAACTGGTCCCCGCTGGATCTCACAGTGCCACGTCGGGGTGTTTTAACTGTCATTTTCCCCGGCTGGCGGCTCTTTCTGGGGAGGAGGGTCGGGCGCTGGGCTGGGCTGGCTGGAGCGCTGCTGCCCCTGCCCCTGCACAGCAACACGCCTCGTTTTCGGCTGGTTTTTATCTCTCTGGGTCTCCGACTCTTCCTGAGACTCCCCAAAGGGTGCAGCTAATTAGTGCTGAAACTCCACGTGGCGAGCGCAGCGGTTGGCAAAGCTGCCGAGCTGACACCAGAGTGGGGCGGTTTTTGGCAAATCGGCATCTTCCCGCCGGGGTCAGCGCCACCGTTGTCCCCCAGGAAGGCGCGGGAGCCTGTGACTTCCCTTCACCAGACAGGACATGGGCTCCTCTCTGGCTCCTGCATGTGGAGGCTTTGATTTTTCAAAGATTTCCAGGTATTTCCCAGCTGGAGTAAAACACACCTTTTACGTTCGGTGGAGGCATCAAGCTGTTCATGCTTTTCTATCCCTTTTTTAAAGGAAGTTTTATTAGACCGCCCGATGGATTTTCCAGTTAAAATAATTGGTGTTTTACACTGTAGGCATCAATAAAAATGTAAATACAAACAGGGAAGGCAGCGGCAGCAATGGATTTTCTGGCTTTTGCTCCCTGGGCTGAACTGGCAGGTCTCTGGTTCCCCGTAAGGAATAATAACGAAGTGTCCAAGGGGGGCCGGCCAGCTTCCCAGCCGAGCCTCATCGCCAAAGCCCCTCCACGGCTCTTGTGCTGAACCGCAGGGTCCCCTGGCTGGGGCTGGGGAGCTGTGGGGGGTGACAGTGCCTGGCCCGGCAGCGCTTCGCTCCAGCGGGGACGGGCTTGGGTCCCTCTGCGCTCCTCAGCGCCGCTCACACCCTGCCCGATGCGCAGCCCGGCCGGCTCTGCTCATTCAGAAATTAATGGGATGAAGCACATGAGCGAGACGAGTGGCTTGCTGCTTCCAACTTTCCATAACGATCATGGCCCTAGGACGGAATAATTCGCTCGCTTTAGTGGAAATATTTATAAAATGATGGTTTTGAATCCCTGCGCGGCAATATTTAGCCTCAGGGACGGCAGCGTTACCGATGGGCGATGGCAGCGAAGTCTCCAACGGAACAAGCCCTTCCAACACAACCGCCTGGACGTCCCCGGCCTCATTTCATTCGCACCGTCGCGACTCAAAGTGATGCCCGGAGCAGGAGGGGGATGGGGCTGGGCGTGCTGACCCGTGCTCGGGTTGGCCATGAATGGCAGGCACTGGCTGCCCTCCCTCAGGCCGAGGAGCTCGTCACCCCTAAGAAGGAGCCAGTTAATACACCCCTGGAAGCAGCTTGTGAAAGGGTGATCCCCAGTTCAGGTGTCACACCAATATGCAGCACTCGCCCCTATTGATGCCTCTCTCCCTGCCTGGGCAAGTAAACCAGTACCAGGGTCCCTCTGGCAGCAGTGGAAGGAGGCACCGTATGGTATTCTATACTTCCTCCGCTATTTAAATGGATTAATTGACCTTTAAAAATGTACCCAGAAAATAAATGATCTAATAAAATGAATTATCCTCTTCCACACAGTGCTCAAAATCCACTGTAACTTGAGAGGAGACTAATGAAACATTGAAAGCATTGAAGAAATGACTAATGAAAGAAATAAACCTAATAAAGAATAATTGACTGGTCATTTGGAAGCACTGCAAAGCACAGGGCGCAAGGCTCAGCCCAGCCACGGGCACAGGGAGGGGGCTGGCTGGCCGGGAGACCCTGACCCAGCTCACCAGCCCCGCGGGCATCAGCGGCTGCGCCGGCAGCGCAGCCCTCGGCAGGGAAGGGAAACCTCTCCTGAGCGATCTCAGCAGCTCAGCGCTCACGTCGGCTCCAACTCTGAGCAAAGCTGCAGCCACTCAGAGCCTTCGCAGGGAAGGTCTCTGCCCTGGCCCGCCAGGGGAACACGTCGCCTCTGCTCCCTGCAGCCTCCCCCCGAAAGAGGTTTAACCCCCCTGGAATGCGAACGGGACTAAGGGGGTCTCACCTTTAATGCAAACTCTCCCTTCTGGCCAACGCCGCTGAGCCGGGGAAGAGGAGCATCTCTGCCGTCCTGCCTGCGGCTGCACGGCCCCGTGAGGTGCTCCTGCACACCCCTGCTCCCAAACCGCTGCACCTGAACCCCTGCACCCCAAAATGCTGCACCCCAAAATGCGGCGCCCGAACCGCTGCCTCCCAAACCACTGCACCCCGAAGAACTGCACCCGAACCGCTGCAGGCTCACAGGGAGCCGGGGCAGGTGCCAGCCTGGCAGAGCAGCTCCTGCCTGCGCCCTCGGGCCAGGGCGAGAGAGGGTCTCCCAGAGCTCAAGACCATGTGGGCGAGGACTCCTCTGAAACGGCAAAGCCAAGCCAGCGCGGGAGCCTCGGGGCCGCTTCCCACCCGGCTTCCCGCCAGCGCTCGAGCACCCACGTGTTTGCTAAAACGCAACTTCCAGCTTGAGTGACCACAAACCCCACATTTTGCATTCCTTCGGCCAACCCCTGCCACGTGCGTGCCCCGCTATCCGGTCAGCAAAGCCTAAGGATTTGGCTTGTAGAGTGAATGAGTGAGACCAAAAAACACCTGAGTTTGCTGATTTTCCCCCATTTCTGCCCCTCCGGCAGCTGGGCGGGAGGCGTGGGAGCCGCTGCCGAGGCTTGTGCAGGACCTGCACGCTGCCAGCATGCTGCTCGCGTCAAATTATCTTTCCTTGGACAAAATTAATGGTTAAGGAAAAGCTTAATGAGACATCCGGAATTGCTGCCACTTCTTTAATCGTAGTTTACAAGAATTTGGTAAATTGGACACAGAAAAAGAAAGCTCGCTACGCTGCAATCGCCTCCTCAGGCTGGAGCACTTCTGTGCTTCTTTTTTGGCAACGATAGAGCCCTTATCTCGCCGACTAAAAACCGTTCCTTAATTTTTATAATCTCCTCGGTAAGACTGGTGGCGAGAACGACTGCAGTGTATCCTGCCCTCTCCTCCCAGTTTGGTGCAAGGGGGGATTGTTCCCAGGGCGGGAAATAAAGGTGGAAGCGTCTGCGCCAAATTTACAGCTCACAATAAGCAGGGTTTCATCAACAGCCCTCCAACAAATTATTTTTATTGTCAGCCTCTTACCGCCTGGAGCTGCGGCCGTGAAAAAGCAATTCGGTGAAACTGTGATTGTGTCACCTACAGACCGGACCCGGCGATGCCGCGGCACCGGTGCAGCCGGGGAGGCCAGAGCTCCCCACGAGGGACACCCCGACTTGCGCTGCACCGCATTTGCCCCGCAAAGGGCATCCCAGAGGCGGGCGAGGGACGAGCTGGGGCGAAGGGCCGCAGGCCCCACAGCCGGCCGTGCCAGCCCCTCCGGCAGCGCCCGTGCCCGCCGGCAGCAGCGCGGCAGGGTGCCGGGGGGGTCCCAGCAGGGGCCCCCTCTGCAGAACTCCCACGGGCAGAGCGTTCGGCTTTATCGGCGTGCGCCGCCAAAACGGATGGATGCCTATTTACATATTTATTAAACAGTTATTAGGAATTCTGCAGAATGCCGGGGCGCTCATTAATAACCCCGCGCAGACGGCTGGATCCCAGCGCTGTGATGCAATAGTTTGAACAAGCGACATGTCCTCCAACACAAATGGGATGTGCTCCTGCGACGGTCCCATCCATAATTCTATATTAAAAAGTGTCATGTGAAGCTTGCGCTCGTTACTCAAACTCCGTTTCTTCCATTTGTTTATTTGTTCTTTCAGCACAAAACAATTCAACCTCTACAGTTATTTTAAGCAAATTAGGTTTTGCTCGGAGTTTCATTTCCATTTTAAAATATGTCCTTGCAGGAGCTGCTGGAGGTGCGGACGTTTTCAGCAAATCAATCCGTTCTGGTTGAACTATATTTTTTTAACCCTGTTATTAGCATCCGCGGCAATAGACGGAGCTCTGGTAGCGCGACCGGACCCGGTGTCAGCGCAGGCTGCCGGTGCCCTTCCCTGCGAGCGTGCCCAATGCGGCAGGGAGTGGGGGGCACGGGGGCGGCCAAGCCGGGGGACCAGAGACGTGAGCCCTCACCTTAGCGCTGCTCCAGGCACGGCGCTGATTGTCTCCTCAGCCTGATTCTCTCCTCTTTCTAATCATCATGACTGCGAGATTAGCTAGAGGTGAGGAGAATATTAAAACTTTAATAAAGTCGTCAAGACTGACACCACCTCTGGGCTCTCATCTGGCCTGCGCACCCCCTTTGATTGTCATTTATATTTTTATTTAAAAAAAAATCAAAATCTGTGGTGGACTGGGAGGAAAAAATCGGGCTCTTGGGTAGTTCTTGGCGTCCCAGACCTGAGGTGCAGTGACACGAGTGACCCCGGCCCCGGGGATGGGGACGCAGCTGCGCCCGTCCGGGGATGCTGCCCGCAGCGCCAGCCTCAGCCGGGATGCTCCGGCAGGCTGTGAGCGGGGAAGAGGCTTCGTGCTCCGTCCCAAAGCGCCCGCAACCCCCCGCGAATCAATACTGCTCATCAGTCAGGGCTTCTGCGGGGGAGATCCACCGTCTGTTTGCACAAAGCTCCCGAGCGGTGGCTAACGGCGGCAGGAAGCAGCTCCGGCTGCTGGATTCCCTCCCATAACTCCAGCCCTCACCTATTGATTTTTCTACGACCCGCTCGGCTGCGCCGGCACATGATGTATCTGGTTAATAAAAGCTAAGTGGGAGCTCAGGCTCGTTACGCGGAGCCCTGCCGTTGGTATCCCTCGACGTCCTTGTCCCCAGCTCCCAGCATCTCCGGGGTGACTCCAGCTATTGAGTCTCTCCCGGGGCTCGTGCAGGGTGTCACCGGAGCCTCCTGCCACAGTCCCCAGAGCCCCTGCCCAGCAGCGACGGCTCCCGCACCACTGGCCACTGCCAGCCTTCGTTTGATACGATCCGTGAGCTTACTGAGGAATGAAGAGACACTTTATACTTGTTTATGGCGGGAAGCAGCGCTAACAAAGGCTCACTTTAGCCCCAAACGCCTCCTCTTTATATCCACTGGAGCCGTTGAAGGGTTTACATTTCACTCCCCCTCGCTCCAGCCATCCGAAGTACCAGGCTGGGTTGGATCGAGAGGCAGGAAAGCACGCGTCTGCTCGAGCCGCTCTCCAAAGAAACGGCCGAAGCAGGGGAGCAGCGTCTGCCCCGTAAACAGCAGCAGGGAACACGGCGGCTCAGGCAGCGCGAGGGGGATCCCTTCACAAGGAGAACAAACCTGGAACAGCTTCCCAGCTTTCAAGTGCAAATCTGATTGACAAATACAGCACAATAACTTCTTTTAAAGAACCACAATTCATCGTTGGAGTTAGTTGCTTGGAGAAACCAGCTCTCTGAAAGCCCTGGCAGGTACACCGCTGTTCATTTCGAGGTGCACAAGTAATTCCTCAGTTCTCGTGGTTTTTCTTTCTGGCAAAGACTAGCGGATTTGGAAGCCTGCGCCAAGGAGGGCTGGAAGTGATGCTAAGGCTGCACATCTCCTCCTTAAACCAGCAAGCAGAGCGAAGGGCAGCTGTGAGCCACAGCTGAAATGCTTTCAGGGACGGGGCAGGAGCAGGTTTGGTCAGTGACTCCGTTAACGATGAAGGGGATGAGAAGTCGCCTGCGATGGGGCTCCCTGGCATCACTCGCAAGGCGCAGCCGTTGCCTGAAGCTCAGACCTGAGGGTCCTTGCACACCATTTGCACCCCAGGAACTGAACCTCATCCTTCCTCCGGCTCAGTGCTTGTCCAGAACAACCCAAAGCAGAAACAGGGGCGCTTCCCCGGCCCCCCAGGGACTGGCCCAACTCGGGACACAGCAGCTCTGATATTGCTTGAGGTGCTGAACTGTACACTCGAGTTCCCTTCGCTAATTAATCATCTCCATATCCCTGTTCACGCAGCCCTGTGATGTTCTGGGCCGATGATTAATCACGGTGCTGAGTTTCAAATTGCAGTGAGTGCAAATGGAACAATAGTTCAAAACCAACACCGAGGTCATGGACTCGAGGTATTGAAGAAACGTCTGCCTGGCGCAATAAATCCCAATTTGGGTTTATTACAGCTTTGTGAGGAGGGAGGCCTGCTGGTTGGGGTGACAAGGCTTTGCTGCTGCCTCCTCGGGAGTACCCGGGGGACAGGAGCATCCCCCGGGCCTTCGGAGCGAGCCCCGAGGGCGCGCTGCCACGTCGGACAGGCGCAGCCTTCGTCGCATGGCCTTAAGTGAAATCCTCGGATTTCCCACAGAAGCTCATCCTACAATAACAGCTTGACGAGCGCACTTGGCGCTAATGAAATGAAAAATGTTTCTGTTAAGACAGCTCTAAATATTGTGCTATTCTGTCGGCTCCAAAGTGGGCAAATTTTCCGCGATGTTCTTAGATATATTTGTTCTTAACTTTAAGAATATCATTGCGGGGATAATAATTCAATTTTGTGAGCAGGAGAGAAAGCAAACAGCGAAGCTGTCCTGCTGTTTGCCTTGGGAAAGGAAGAGCCCTCGCAAGCCCGGAGATGAGGCTGGTGATGCCCTGGGCGCGCATCTTCTTAACCCAGAAGCGGAGACCTTGAACCACTTTATTATACAAGCCTCAGGGACAGGTAGGAGCTGGAGCCTGTTTTCGGGGCACGAGGAGGGCAGAGCCTTGCCCTGGCCGTCGGCCCCTTGCAGCGCCTCTTCTCTGACACGCCTTTGTGTGCAGGACGCAAACAGCAGCCGTCCTCGCCGCGGGCTTTCGGCGGGGCCGGGTGAAACGGCTGCCAACGGAGAACAGGCCCCTCCGAGCAGACGGTCTTTCTGTGGGTCCCGAGTCACGGGCTGAGCCTCCGCACACAGCAAAAGCTTCATAGGGGAAACAAATGCGTTTTCTATCGTCGAGTGACTAACGCTGCAAGTCGTACGCAGAGTGACAAAGTCTAACTATAAACGAAATGAGATCGTCCTCTAGGTAGAGTGTCGGTAGGAAACTCCTGTTTACCGTGATGGAAACAACATTTTGATGCAAATTCTCCAGCTCTGTTGGCAAAGCTTAATTGGCCGGTATGTCAAAACAGGTATAAATGCAGTTCCGTTCCCGGGGTATGATACTTACTTCTAGCTCTCCGAAGTGGGCTTATGTGTTTTCCAAATTGTTTTTCAGCTTTGAAAAACCTAATGTAGCCTGAACAACCGAAATGAAGGACTGCAAACCGACTGCTGTCTCCGTGCAGGATCCAAATCCCCGAGCAACAGCATCAGCACAGCTGGGGAGTAATAGCACGGAGTAAGCGTTATAAATTACCCAAGATCTCCTGCTTCTTTTTCCCCCTTTTTTAGCAAAATGTGAATTTATGAACACAGACTATGAATTATGATCCCAAAAAGGCACATTAGGTATTTTACAGCATATTTCATATAGTTCCGTGCCTAAAAAAAGGCAGGCAGGCAGAAGAGTAGAAGAACAAACTGTTCTTCGCTAATAAAATGTCGCCAAAGATAATCGGCAATTTCCTTTTACCGTGTAGCAGGTACATGGACTGGATATTTATAGTTCTCTGCCTTGGCCCAAGGCGGGGGCCCCGTGTTCCCCCAGAGCTGGCTGCAGCCAGCCCTCCCAGCCCCACTGTGCTGCGCTTCGGGGGGGACTCTTCCTTCCTCCCGAGCTTCTCTGGGCTGACAAAGATCTCTATTAAGTCCTACGAGAGAGCCTAAAGCCCACGCTTCTGCCCGAAATTATGATATAGCTTGAAAGAGCTCAAAATCCACCCTTGCAGAGTCCACAGGAGTAAGAGGATTAGGAGCGATGCGAAATTAAATGCCAGTTTCTCCAGAAGATGAGCGGAGGAGAACTCTGCTGGTGCCCGTCCCGGCCAAGGGAGCAATGCTGAGAGATACCGGCTGCCGAAAATGTCCTTCCTTGGACAAGGAGCCCCAGTCAATGCCCTGAATTGTCCCCCTCCCTCTTGCTCTTTATTCCGTCCCTTGGCTATTCACCGAGCCTGGCCAGATTTCACCTCTCCCTCTGAGAGACAGCCCCAGCTCCTGCCTTTGGTTTCCAGGCCAAAGCTGTTCCCCTCAATGTTTGCCTAAAAACATGAGGCTGAGGAATAAAATGTAAACTGAATGTATCCATCTGCTATAAAATATGGTTAACTCCTTGACCTGGAGAAGAGTTATGGCCACTGCGGGAACTCTTGGGGAGAGGAGAAACATTGGGCAGATCGGTTGAGGCAAATGGTAATGAAGATTTATGGGGTCTGCCGGTGGCAGGAGTGTATTTAGGCTCCTACAAAGTGCTCCTGAGAGAGGAGTAGCTCGACGGGGTGGCAGAGAGGCCGCCGGTCACGTCCCTCCGCCAAGCCTGGACTCAGGAGCTGAACTGGCTGCAACAGGAGATTAAGGAATGGCACAAGACTTCCCAGTAGCTTTTCCACTGTAAAGCCGCTCGCTTTGGGGTCCCTTGGAGAACCTCGCTGTACCAGAGCCCTCTCTGCCCCGCGTTCGGAGCCCACACACCGCGCAGCCACTAACCAGGCTGTCGGCAACTGCCGGCGTTTCTTTCTGCTCCTTCAGATAACTGCAGCCAGGACCTGCCTCCCCACACGCGGCAGCTTCCAAAAACCGTGCAATTAAACCAGTGGCTGGAAATGAAGCAGGAGAAGAGTCTGCTGTGGATGCAGGAAAGGAAACAAATGTTTTCATATAAAGGAAGTTTACACTGCATATAAATCTGAATGCCAGAAGCTTAATATATTGTGGACAGAAGCTGTTCCATCATTCTGGGGCTATTAAATTTTTTAATCAAACGCTTTAGCTATTAAACTGCCTGGAGTTGGCAAAAGCTTGCTGTTACTGTAGGTCAAAACCCATCAAGGTCCAAACAAATACAAAATTAATTTCACGTGCCAAAGGAACGGAGGAGTCAATATAACAGCAATACTTCCCGGGCACGGCTGCCGTTTCCACCCCACCTCCTGGGAGATGACCCCCAGCTATGGGAGCTTTGGGTGTCTGTCCAACGCTACCCAGGGAGCACGTGGCAAACCCCCGCAAGGCCCTGGGCTCTCCCACCCTGACCCTGCCGCCTCCCGCTGTCCCAGCTTCGGGCAGGGATCACCAACCTCCAGAGCACATGGGAGAGGGGTGACGTTGGCCACAGCCGTGGCTGCCTTCGCTTTTGAGCCCAAGCTTTACAGCGGTGAGGCTGCACACCACGAGGAAAGGAGCTGCCAAGGCTCCAGGGAGGAGCTGCTGCTGGAGCAACTGGTCCCGGTGTGACTGCCGTCACCGGCGAGCACCAGCTCTGCCCTCAGCGGCGGTGTGGCGCAGCCGGACACCCCGCGAGCCCCGACCAAAATAAGCCTTTGAAAGCGCAGCTCCCTGCACAGCTCCAGCGTCGTGCAGAGTTCCAGCACGCCCGGTGCTACAGGAAAACCTGCGCCGAGCCCATCCATCAGGGCAGCCCTGCCTCCAGCCAGAGGTCCTCGGGAGGCAGGCTCGTACATCACGGCTGAGGAGCTGCGAGCAGGAGGACTGACAGGCTGTGATGGAAAGAACCAACACAGAGGAAGCAGTGGGAGGAAAATATCTGCAGCCTGGCAGTTAAAAGCTCTTTTTAAAGATACGGAGAAAATTCGTGATGGGTGAGAAACGTAGAAGTTCCCTTTGATTAAGTCGCCCGAAATACGGAGGCTCGCTGCATTTCTTTGCTCTGGCAGCTGGGCTGATTGTTATTTCTTACGACATTGTCCACGTTTCCTGAGCTGAAAAGATCTCCCACCCCGAGATCTGCCTGCTGAGCCTCTCCGCAGGGCAGCCAAGGCAGAAGCGTGCCCGTCACATTCGGTGTCTTCTCTCCCGAACTAACCCGTAACTGATGTTGCAGACGAAGTCTCAGGGAAGGCAGCAGCAGGTAATTATGATTTCCTGCCTGAACCCTGCCTTCTTCCCTCCCATACTTAAACCCTTGCAGGTTTTTCTCTTGTGCAGAACTGTAGCTTTGGATTTGGTCTTTATCCCTCTAAACACATAATCCACCCCGAACCCCACTGGTCCCTGGCAGCTCATCCTGACAAGGCAGCACCGCACGCACCTAATAACTCATTCTTTTAAAAAACATTTGATTTTATCCTTTCTATTTGTCTTTCCCTGCAATCCAGGGGGAAAAATAATACATAAAGCTGCCGGCTTCTAAGCCTCAGAAGCTGTACCTCCACAAACTCCCGGAATTCAGATGGCGTTTCTCCGAGGGCGGCTGTGCAGGTGTCAGCTCAGCCGGACAGACGCGGGCAGAGCCGAGCTGCCGGGGCGCGCTGGCCCTCGCCGCCTGCCATCTCCCCATCTCCTGCTGTCCCCCGTGGGCTCAGAGCCTGGCCGGGTGCCCGAGCAGCTCCCAGCAGAGCCAGCGAGGTGCTGCAGAGCGCCGGTGCCACGGACGGGGAGTTCACCGGCGGTGGCCGATGTCACTTGCTCAACGCAGCTGCAGGTCAAGCACGAGCCCCGGGGCTGGCATTCGTCCCACCAAAGTCGGCTGCACGGAGCTCACATCAGGTCCTGGGCATTTCTTTGCTCATGGACCCTAAAATCTAAATTGCTCTGTGTCTTTTTACAAAAAAAAACCACCCAAAAAAACCCCAAAATATTTTGTCCTGGGCTTCCAAACACGGAAATAAGCCTGGAAAAGATTAAACCTCATGTTGAGGTCTGCTGGGTGGAGCAATTGCTCTCTCTGCCCCTGCGTACGCTTTGCTGTTAAGCTCGTAAGTCGTGATCCTGACAGCCCCGCGCTTCCCTGGCAATGTCAGGAAGCCCCATGGGGTGCTGTCGCAAGTTCGTACAATTAAGTTTAAAAAAATATGTAACGTTATCAAATTAGAATAATAGCCAGGAAAAGACCGAGGCACTTAACTGGGAAAGGGAAGCATGTGCATGGCAGCAGCACGGAGCGAAGACAAGCCCTCCAGGAAATTCAGTTTAGCTTCAATCACTGCAGTGACACCTTGTCCAACCACGCAACGAGGGCGCGAGGCGGAGGAGCGGAGTATTCATCAAACAGAGACCAGCTTTGAAATACGGCGCTCGGCTCTTGGCAGGATGACGGCTTACGTGCAGGATGGGTGTGGGAGCCGAGGCTCTTGGACTTTTCCCGTCCTGCCTCTGACACGCACAGACCTCGCCAGTGCTCTGCGTCCCCCGAAAGGTCATCCAAGCATCAATATTTTATCATTTATGGAGCATCTCAGAGACCACGAACCTCCTCCAGAAGCAGGCGATCTCATGCAGGACGTGTCTCGGGACCCCCTGAGCTTGGGCACCAGCAGAGCCAGCGGCTGCCTCCTCATCCCTGGAGCCGGAGTTGCAGGTTCACGCGTCTCCTCTGGATCCCAGCAGCCACAGAACCGGCAGTGGCAATGCCCTCAGCTTGGAGCTTTGTATTTCTCCCTGGAGTAGTTAAAACCTTGGAGGCTCAAAACGACTTGAGCTGGTTTCACCGCTGTGAAGCCCATCACTCCTGAAAGCTGCCTGGGTGGCCGGTAAAGCCACGTCAAGCCACGTCTGCTCGCCACCCGCCCACCCAGCCGCTCGCTTGCCGGGCTGACACCAGCCACGTCCCTGCTTCCACCCGTCCCAGGGGTGCGATGCCCTGGTGCAGAAATCACGCTGTCCAGGGCGAGCTGACCCTCTCCACCGTGCCACGGAGGGAGGACCCGCGCCCAAAATACGTGGTGTAGGAAAACAGGAGGCTGCTCGATTAGTGGGTGCTGGGAGAGTGTTGTGATTTCTGCTTATCGGAGATCTCTGGCTGGAGCTAAAATGATAAACATGGCTTTAGGGACAGTGGGAATATTTTTTCTTTTAAATAACAGCACCTACATTTTTAATTTAGGTGGCACAATAACCATAAACCCTACAAAGCAATTCTTCATTTTAATAATTCATCTCCTCAAGTTTTACTGTGATTGATCAAAGATATTAAATTTAATAAGAGAATTTATCAAGGTTATCTGGTGTCAAAATGAAAGAGAGCCTGGCTTTTTTCCCTGGCTGGGGGATGCTGTGTGTTTGTGCGTGTCCACATCGTGTATCCGGGTCCCAAGTACAGGCGGTAGCTGTGAATCCAAGGCCACGCTGCCGCCGGACACCCGGGAAGGGGCAGGAGAGGAAGGGCCGGTGGTGGCTGGGGATGCTCCTGGAGGCCAGGGCAGCGAGGAGCGGTGATGAGGAGCGCTCGCAGGAGCTCCCGAGGGCAGAGCGAACAGATCGGGAGCTGCTGGCGAGCCAGAGCTCTCCCCCTGCGCAC
Source organism: Leptosomus discolor (assembly GCF_034619465.1). Lineage (NCBI taxonomy): Eukaryota > Metazoa > Chordata > Aves > Leptosomiformes > Leptosomidae > Leptosomus > Leptosomus discolor. Next base: position 10,732,389 of record NC_141410.1, on the reverse strand, counting down.
GGCGTTCAACGGCAGCGAGAGGAGGGAGCGGAAAGCGGCACCTCTAATTGATGTTTCTAAGCACTCGCATTGACACCAGGAATTTAGCATACATCACCTAACACTGGCGGTGATTAAAATCATTTTGACTTCAATGCTGTAGGTGTAACTCAATTATGGAAAAGAAAACCCGCTACTTTAATGCAGTTATCAATCTGAATTAAACTGAGCATTTTTAATAATGTAGCTCATTCCAGGAGGCTTTCCATGCCAGCTTCGGCATCTTTATCCTTTCCGTACTCTAAAAAAACGACCCCAAAAGGAAGAAATAAGCGATGAAAGCTCCGTTGGGCTCAGCACACTCAGCAGAGCGTCTGTTTGTGCTCGAGCAACTCTGCTCTTGCCGGAGGCCCGAGGCAGGAGGGGACGGGCTGAGTGAGGCTGCCTTTGTCCTCCCGGGCCAGCCCGGGGGGCCCGTGTCCCTGGGGACCCTCACGCGGGGCAGAGCGGCTCCCCGCCGTACATCCAGCCCTGACCGGGAATTATTCTGCTCGTGAAGAGGCTGAATTGCATTTTGTATTTCTTGTTAATGTTTCATTCTCTCCTCGAGCTGAAGGATGAGCTCCGTTTATGAAAGAGGTTGAATATCCATCAAGAAGTTGTTCAGACAGGTCAAGTGGAAACTGATGAATTCACATAATAACTGTAAAAAAATGTCCATTACCTGTAAATTAAAGCCTGTCTGGAGCAGCTAACTGCGAGGCATTAAGGCCTGAGGGCGAGGTCCTTGGTTTGCGTGCACCCCTGCAGCCCTGGCCCTGTCATCAGGGGCTGGGGGTCAGGCACACCCTGACCAGAGGAGCCTTTTCTTGCCACCGAGCGAAAGAACAGGGATGCTCCCAGTATCACCCAGCCTGGGGCCCAGGGAGCACGTGGACCCCGGCGGCGTGTGGGGTTCCAACACCTTCCCTGCCCGTCCCGCCGGCAGAGCTGGCAGGGGTCTGTTCGCTCAGGACACGCGAGGTGCCCAGCCTCCCTGATGGTCCAGGCGCGGGAGGGGGTTTTCTCCCAAATGCCACTTAAAAAACAAACCCGGAGCGAACGATGACGATGTGACGAGAGGCAGGGCCACAGCCGGTGAGAGTGGAAACTGCTCTGTGTGTGTCACAAAGAGGAGGACGAGCAGCCTTCCTCCAGCCTGGAGGACGAGCCGGGCCAGTGGCAGAGGGAGTCAAAGGGAGAGGGATCCTGCTGGACTGGCAACCCTTTGGATAAACACAACTCCCTCATTTCTCCGCTCAGGAGCAATTCTGCTTCGCAAAATCACGTCTTGCCCAGCTTCCAGCCCAGAAGGAAAAAAAAAAAAAGACCCTTAATTTGCATAGCTATGATATTGAATAACCATTACGCTGCTGAATAAATAAAGAAAGCGGTTTCTGGAACTTCCCCTAGATCAACAGTCAACACAAAAAGCCTCATTATTGTCGATGTGGTTTATGAGAGGGGCTATTAACAGGAAACGGAGTCAATGATGAGGCACCGCGCAGGGAAACCCGAGCAATGGGAACCCCAGAGCAGACGGGTGGTTTGCAAGGCCAGCAGCCAGGCGTGCACCTTCCGCACGGCGATGGCAGGCATGGGTGGGTGGGTGGGTGGGTGTCTGACGGCCCCCCTCCTCCGCCAAGCAGCACCCTATGCCCTTCAGACACTACAAAAACCCACGGACAGCGCTGTGCGTTGCTGGAAAGCGTTAGGCGACAGCAGGCTCCAGGCAAAGCTGCTTCTCCAGATGCAGGAGGGGGAATTTGGGGGTAGACCCCGGGCGTCCTTCCCTGGACAGCCTTGCCTGCTCGCCGGGAGAAGGCAGGAGTATTGCCCAAGACTTCTGAGACCCAGCCGCCCTTGGCACAGAGGTGGAGGAAGCACCAGAGGGACGGCCAGGCAGCAAAACTCTTCCACACCTTTTGTCTTGGGCCAAACCACCTGTTTCCAACACGCCTCCGACCTCAGCCCTGCCCCTAGCAAACGCCCTGGCTCCCAGGATGTTTTCCAAGGAAACAGCTCCGCTGGCCAGAGAGGAGAGATCATTCATTTCAAAGACTGAAGCACATTTTGCTAATCAGGATTACAAAGAGCAGGGGAAAAAACCGAAGCCGACAACAACTCTGTCCTCTAAATGCTAAATTTGCCCTTGGATACAAAGAACAAATTGATAATTACTGTTCTAATTCTTTTCCCTGAAGGTTTGGCTAGATAATTAAATGTGTAAGCTTTCTAGAGATTGAATACCTCAATTTATAATTTGTTGCTTCCCAAAGCACGTTGTCCTGTTGCTTACCGCCTGATCCAGCCACGACTCCATCGGCGCTGCTCACTCACCATGTGCGCCGGTCGCTCTTCCTCCTGCCTAGGGGGTCTCAGGGAGCCCCTTCGTAATTTGTTCTGTGTTCTAACAAGTAAATAAACTCATCAGCCGGTGATCCGAAGCGTGCAGAGACACGGGGGTGAATACAAAACCCCGCAGCTCGTCGCGCTGCTGCAGCATCGGAAGAGGAGCTGCGGACGGGGCTGGGACAGGGCACTGCCAGCTCCCCGCCGCGCGGCATCGCAGCATCTCTCAGGTGCTAATCGCACCTCGGGATGCTGGGGATGGCATTGCCGTGGCACACAACTCCCTCTCCAGACGCTTCTTACGCCGGCAAAAAAGGAAGCACTGCTGAAAATGTGTTTGCTTTTCATGTTCAAATAGAAGCCCCAAAGCGTGAAGCAAAACTTGCTTCAAAAAATGGGAACATAAACACCGAAATCGCAAGCCACACATGACTCTGAGTTATGGAGAGGACAGCCCAATAAATCTCCAGGCTCAGACCTTAAAACCTGATCAGGGATATTAAAAGAAAGTAGATTTGAAAGATATGCAGAGTCCAATATTATGTAAAGCTTCATAAGTCAGTAATAACGTTTTAAAATCCACCCTAAATCTTGCCAGGAGCCAGGGAGGGTTGGTTTGACTCCGGGAGCCGACGAGCTACGTTTTATGTGGTCTGCACAAGTACGGTGAGGAGCGGAGACAATCGTTAGTAACTGGTCGCACTGCGGTGGGGAAGGGAGAGAACTCTGAGAAACCACAGCCAGCGCCGGCTTCTGCCGGGGAAGGGCTGCGTTCCTGCTGGCTGGCGATGCTGGAAGCACGCGGGTGGTGTGTCCCAGCTCCCTGGCTCATGAAGCCCTCCACGATCAAAACACGCCCTGCATTAGCGAGCGTTGCAACGTGCTTTAGGAGGAGCACGAAAGGTAAGTCAGGGGTTTTCTGGCTCTCCTTCCTCACAGGCCCTTCCACGGCTGATGCTCGCAGAGGCCCTTAGAAGTGAATTAGCTGTGGCTTGAGTTGCTCCTGCCCGTTCCTGTCTGCCTCACTGGGAAAGGAGAATGGGCAAAACCCGGGGCAAGTGCCTGCAGGGTTGGGACACCGAGCTCTTTCCATGCGGGAGCGGAGGACTCAGCGCGGGAGCGCTGCGTGCGAGAGGAGGCGGCCGGTTTGGTCCAGCGGAGAGGGATGTACTGCCGTAACCGCACGGGCAGCTCACAAGCAGCACGGGCAGGAAAGCCCTGGTGATTACGGGTTTGTCGTTGGGATTTCAGAAGTGGGGAAGCAGCACGGTAATTTAGTGCTCATCCTCCGAGCTCTGCCGGTTGAAATATCAGCGGCGTTTCCACCGCCACCCTCACGGCAAACCAACCAGTGAAGCCAGACATCACCGCGCCGGCTGCCCGCAGCTGGGGGCTGCGGGGCTCACGCTGCGCCCGCCGCCCGGGCAGGACACGGCTCTTTCCCACCAGTGATAAAGGCTTCTTCAGCCGTGCAAAACCACAGCGTGGGCTTGTACGCAGCGTCCCGCCGTGCAGACCCCTTCGGCACGGCCAAAAACCTGTAGATTTCCTCACAGCCGGAGCAGCAGAGGTTGCTCGGCTTGACGCCCTCAAAAATACCCGCTGGGTCTCCGAGGTCTTCCTCCCTGAGCCATCCAGGGAGTGGCTGCAGGGTGAAGAAAGCCCGCCGGCGGGTACCACTGGTGAGACGCGGAATACACGCATAGATCCTCATTCCTCGGCTGGCCAGGGCGAAATTTCCAGCGGAAATTTGGGTTCAGCCTTCCTAATCCCCTCCCTCGGCAGCGCCGCACGCCTTGGTCCCACTGCTTCACGGGGACAGCCTGCTTTTCCTCTGGGCTTCTAAGTGCTGCTACTGCTGAGCCTGTCACCGCGGTGCCTGAGCGGTGGATGGAGCGACCCGGCTATTTATAGCCCGGAAAGGATGGCGAGAGCCTCGGAGATGAGGGACATCGACTGGGGATGAAAACAATACAAGTGCATTATCTGGCATCCCTGACAGCCAAAGTCATCTTTCCTCTCAGTGACTAAGAGCAGTAATTCCTCGCGCCGCTGCGGGAGCATCACGCTGCTCCTGCCCGCAGGTGCTGCTCCGCCGGGCGAGGACCGGCGCGCGCGGTGCAGGATGCGGCGCAGAGCCAGCCTGGCGGCTGTCAGGATCCTCACCGCCGCGACTCGCTCGTCACAACGTGGGCTGGAGATGGGAGATCTGTTTTTCCTGGTTAATAAGGTTTATTTTTGTTCCGAATGAATAATACATGATTAGTGTCAAAATAAATTACAGTCCTTCCATTATAAACCACTTTGCTGTTCTGTATCGTCTCCTCTCCCTGTCTTTCTGCTTCTTTCAACTATCTTTCTTTCTCTTTGGCTTCTTCTCTCTCTTTAAAGCTCCCTCTTCCTCTTGTCACCATCACACCATTCATTTTCACAGCAGCAGAACAGAATATAAATTCAATGCCTTAGGGCTCAGCAAAGTTAAGAGCTTGTTGCATTAGCAAGCGCGCTGATTGGTCTAAATTATGTAAGAGCAAACCAAAGCGGCTGGGAATTCACTCATTTGATACAAACAATAGTAATACCAAAACCAAAATGCCTGCATTCTTGAGCCACGCTGGGTTCCCAGGTTAAGGGAGGGAGCAGGGCTGGGTGCACGCTCCCACCCGGAGCCTGCCCAAGTGCTGGGTCCCTCGTGGACGGGAAGTTCGAGCACAGACGTCGCTGTGGCGGAGCCTTTGAAGCTTGCCTGAGTTTCGCCCTTTGTCCACCTCTGCCGCTCGCGTCCCCGCTGCCCTTCACGCTGTCCGTGACCTCCCGGCTTCCCAGCAGCGGCTCCGCTGTGGCGTGGGCTGCGAGGGGCACGGCTCCACCAGCCCGGCCCATGGCCGCCTGCCAGCGAGAGGGTCCCTGCTGCCGTTTTGGCTGCTCATGCCAAGAGCATCACCCTCCCTGAGCACCGGGGTCACTGGGGCAGGAGGGAGCTGCTGCCTCTGTCCCCGCACCGCCAGGGCATGCAGGCTTCACCCGGAGCCTGACCGCTCCGCTCCGACAGCAGAACGGCCAGCCCCGAGATGCATAATTTAACAGAGAATATTGTATTTCAGGCTCCTTCCTAAGATGCCTGGAGAAGGTGACTCAGGTGAAGTGCTGCAGGCTTGAGATTGGATTGCTGCGCTGCTTTCTGTCGCTAAAGAGCAAAATGGCTGTATTTTTCTTTATTCCATCATTAGAAAAAGAAGCAGCATCGTAAAATATTTATATTTCTAAAAATAATTGATTTCCTTTCAAGACCCTTGAAGTGAAACCTTACGATGGTGTAAGCGTTGTCTGGGTCACATTCCAGAGTGAAAACCATAATGAAACAGCCAGCACCAGCCACTTCAGAGGGAAGACCGATGGCTTCATTTAATTACTTTATACAATACAGACTTTGCTTCTCAGCCCCAAACAATGAGAAATCCTCTGAATCTCTGCAACCCGCGGCTCAAGGCAGCTGCGGTTCTTCCTGGAGCTGCTGAGGCACACAGGTCTCCAGGAGGGTGGGAATGGGGGAACAGCAGCTTAGGAATTTGGGGGTGCGAGGGGACCGGGGAGCCTCAGCCTGGCCGGGGGGAGCACTGCGGTGGGAGCACCCCCGCGTTACTGTTGAACCTTTCTTTGCACAGTCGCAAAGAGCCAGAGCTCCCAGCGGCAGCCGAGGTGGCGGCTGAGGATGGTGCCTGTGCCGACGGCAGAGCGGGGCCGGGAGGCGAAAGGTATGGAACCGCCTGCGGTGCGGCAGAGCAAGGAGAAACAGCGGCGTGCCCGCTCCGGTGAGCGTTGTTCAGAGCCGGTTGAGCCTCTGTGGGGGCTTTGCCCGAAGCTGTTCCTCAATGTCTGGCGAAGGAGCAGGCGAGGGGGCTGCACAGCCATGTGGCACGTGCAGGAGGAGCAGGGCTCCACGGCCTCCGTAAAGCGCCTGACGTACGGGATCAGAGGAAGCTCCAGCAAAAAGACGAGTCCCTTGAGGCACGCTGAAGCTCCCTCAAGTTTCCCCAACGTTACGCAGCGGCTGGCACCCGGGCAGGCCGAAGGGGATGCCTGCAACCTCCGTGAGAGCAGCAACAACACACCAACACCCAAATACAAATATTTCCCATGAAGCAGAAGGGCTTGCAAGGGTGGGCAGACGGGGTTTGCCTCGCCCCGTTCCTGAAGAAACGCCAATCTCACGGGTTGGCAGGGAGGAAGAGCAGCCCCGGTGTCCCGCACTTCTGCTCCGGCAAGCGGCGATCCCCGCCTGGGGCACATGGAAAACCGCAGGATGCCCAAGGCCTGCCGAGCTAAAACGAGATGGGAGCAGGCTCGCCGGGGGCTGCGCAGCCCTGGATTTGCCCTCCATCATCTTACCATGAACTCCCCGTGAACGATGCCTTTTCACCTAAAAGTTTTCTAAACACACCAGTCGCGCACCAGGGTAGCTGCCCTTGTTCTTTTGTACGCCATAAAATAAGGCGTTCCGTGACCTTTCCTGAAAGAGAAAGACGATCTTCGTTTGATAAATTCCAGGGAACAACGCGCATCTCATTCAGTTTTATTACCCTTGTCGTAAGGTTACAGAAATGCTGTTTCAGATTATTGCACTTAACCCGCTGCCAGCCCCCGCAGTAAATTAGCAGCCGCTGCCCGTGCCTTTACACTTGGCGGGGTTTGGGCAGGCAGCTCTCCGCCGGAGCTCCCGGGCGGCCCGAGTCTGCGGGTGAAAGACACACTGGAAGAATCTGCTGTTGTTTTAACCTCACGTGCAATTTATGCCAGTAAATCTCCTTCAGGGCGTGAAGTAAATCTCCTTCAGCTGGCCGTTTTACCGGCATGACGTTTCTGCCTTCACCAGGTACAAACCCAGCCAGGGAAATATCTCCCAGGTTGATTTGTGCCAACAGCTGAGTCATTTAAATGGTGGGATTTATACAGGCAGGAACAAATTGGACACCTGCGCTGAGAAAGCTGAGTTAAAGCCAAAATAAAAATCAGCCCCCAATTGTTTGGAGGTGGCTCTGCTGTTGTGCATCAAGGGCATTGTCTTCAGCGAGACAATTCGTTTTCTGAGCTCGTTCTCAAGATGCCACGGGAGAAAAGCGGCATCATCTTTCTCCAACTCTTGTCAATTGTTCACTATGACGGCATGGACATAAAAATCCTATAAATTCCAGCGCGTTTCAGCTTTGCTGTTTAAGAATTGGTCTTAACAACACAGTAAGGGATAAAGGTTTAAAACACGGGGGTTATCTAACATAAAGCCCTGGCTGCCACGGAGTACGGAGGCAGATGGCTTCGCAAGCTGCAGGCGGCCGTGGACACAGCCGCGCTGGCCGGCGTTAGGATGGCCGCATCCCAGGGGTGCATCGGTCACGAGCCGGAGGGTGCACCCGAGGGCACAGTCCCTTCCCTCCTGCCAGCCCGCTCCTGGGCTCGGCAGGACGCTGGGTGCCGCAGCCCGCACCACGGGAGTAGTTTCACGTGCAGCACAACGTCCAGACGAAGCACGAAGGACTCATCTGCAGCAACGGTGCTGCGGCGGAGCTGGAACAAACCAAACAGTGGATTATGCTGGACCCCAGCGCTATGAATTCCTAATTCCTCTGCCTGGGCTGCTCTGCGCGGCTCGGCGGAGAAACGCTAATGACAGAGTCTTGCTCAGAAGAAATAAAACATGAGCGCAAAGAGCCGAGGCCACGGGCGTGGATTTCCCCCGCAGCAGCGGAGGTGGCGTGAGCAGGCTGGAGGGTCCCGCGTGGGGCAGGGGGTGATGGGCCCGCAGGGAGCCAGGGTCTCTGGGGTCTTGTGCTTCCGACGCGCCACGGCTTCGCCCAGCTGTGCCCCCCACGCTCGGGATCCTCGCTTCCCTTTTAATCATACTTCAAAACCAGGGTAACAACTTAGAAGTGAGCAAAGGAAGCAGCCAACAAAGACATAAGGGCTTGTTTGATCTTTCTCTGAAAGGAGATTAGGAATCAATTCATAATAGAAAACGTGTAAGCGACAGTGCTGGAAGGAAAAGCCAGAAAAGAGCTGGGACCAGCTGCACGCGGGGGGTTCGTGCTCCCAGGACACACTTGGCACCCGGAAGGCAGCAGCCGAGCGGGCGGCGCAGCCAGCCAGCACCTCCACCACCGGCCGTGCCGGCGCGCAGCCTCTCCGGCCACGTGCCCTCGCAGCGCCGAGGGGCCCAGCAGCATGAAGGCGTTGGTGAAACCGTAATCGTCCGGCACCGTGAGGCGTCCGACTCCTCTCTCGAGGACGGGGATGCTGATTCCTGCAGGACATGGGACAGTGCTGCCCGCATCCCCCGCCAGCCCATCCTGCAGGCAGCTGCCTTCCCGAAGCTGTACCAGTAAGAGTCGAGTCTGCGTGGAGGAGGAGGAGGGTAAAGCCCACATGATGCTGATTTTCGCTTGCGCACAGTGCACGGCAGGCACAGGGCTGGTAGGGGAGGGGTGTAACTACCCCCGACTGTCCTGAATGCACATTTCCCTCGAGAGCTTCTCGCCGGCTCTCCCGCCTCAACCAAGCCCAAGCCTCGAGTGCTGTCGGGGGTTATGCTTTTTAGTGCCAGGATTCAGAACACTAAGATCTAAAAGCTGGCATGAGGCGTGAAGTCAAGTTGCTGCCTGCGACAACAGCAGCGTATTTCGGTAGCTGAATTGAATATGACCCCTCGTATGCAGGAGGTCAGCAAATAAATCGAGAGATTAATCGCTGCTGTCAATACATATCTCAGCAGTATCGAGACACAAAAGTGAGCTTCGCACTGCAGTTGCCGTGCCACAGCTGGTGTGTCCAGGCCTGGCCCCGGTGGCTGGTCCCGCTGCACCTCATGCTGAGCGGCTTCAGGGACATGGTCTGGGTCATTCTGCTTTGCTGCCAGCTCGATGCTCTGCACAGCGACTCTGCCTTCTTCCAGAGCCAGCCTTTTCAAAACCATGGCTCCCCCAAGCTGTTTTTGGCCCTGGACGGTGCTCACCGCCCACCGCACGCCCAGTGGCCCTGGGGCACATCCCAGCTCTGTGCCCGCAGCACCGTGATGGCTGTCCCTGTGTCACTCTGCTAATAACAATGCTTTCAGAAGGGGGTTGCTAATAATCCCAGCATGCTTGTTCTCACGCTCTCCTCTGCTGGCAAACCCTGCCAGCAGCCTTAGCTGCTGCGTAAGAAGCGGTAAAAGAGCAAAACCGTCTCAGCTGCGCCCTGAGCTGAGCTACAGGCTGAGGGACAAGGCAACTGTGCAGAGAGAGCGGAGGGGAGCTGGGGGCCGGAGCTGGCAGAGCTCGCACAGTTTGCTCGGTGGTTTGCTCAGCGCAGAAGGAAGGGCCCTGCTCCGCTGGCAGCCCAGCAAAGGACCCGTCCCCACCACCACGGGCCAGCCTCAGCAGGGAGGAAGACAGCAGCGAGCCCAGCGATGGGGCTGCAGCCTGGAGAGGGGCTGCTGGTTTCACGAGACCGTGCACACTTACTGCTCCACCCCGTTATTTTAATTCTGCATCTTAGATTCTACCACTAATAGGGCAAAACATTATTGAACCGGAAACGTCGTTTAATTATTTTTTAAAAAAGACTCTGGAAGGTCAGTAAATGGAAATACCAGTGAACACAGACCGCTTTGCTAGTCTTACAGCAACAAATGTGTCCTCCATTCTCAGGGCAAGTCAGCTGTGCCTTGATCTAGCCATTGGGCTGCAAATTATTCATGTCCTCTGATGACCCTTGTCAAGAAATCACAAGCCCTTCTGCCCCTGAAAGAGCTTCTAGATATAACAATCTATAGTCATGCATGCATCATAGAGATTATTAATTAATAGGTTTTATTGGTTTTGTTAAAATCATCTGTGCTAATTTTAGGGGGGATTTTAGCAATATCATTGCATTAAGTGCAAACAACCTGGAACTAAGGGATTGTTTTTGTGAATGTGGATATTAATGTCTCTCCTGGAAATGCTCTGTGGCGGGGGGAGGGAAAGCATTAATGGTCCCATTATGCTGTATTACACAAATGGCATGTTTCGCTCATGGAGGGGATTTAATGGCTTGGTGCAATAACAGTCTAAAAGCTGGCAAGGGTAAGATAATGGACTGTAAAAACTATATGTTTATTGACACTTTCGCTCATTGTTTGGATTTCTGCAGGGCTCAATCTCCTCAGCACGCCGTGCGGTGCTGCGCGGGAAGGAGACGCTCCCCCAGCGGCTCGGGTGGGAAGGAGGGGGCCCGGCACACGGCCCCTCCGAGCAGCACTTACCGGCCACGATCCGGCTGGGAAGCGGCAGCAAACTCCTCCACATAGCACCGAGTGATGCGACACGGCTCCCCCCGCCTGGAAGCCAGACGGATGCACCCCACGAGCCGGGGGGGAGCACGGCTCAGCCCCTTGGGCCAGCACATGGCGCCGGAGGCACGAGGGATGCTCGCCCGTCTCCTGCAGCGGAGGCGGGTCCTGACCCCGCTTTCCACTCGCCTGCGTGCCCGGGGAGGAGAGTGGCAGCCCCAGCCCCGTGGGCAGCCGAAAGCTGACCCCTTCTGCGCTTGCCTGCTGATGCCGAGGAGAGGCAGCCCTCAGAAATATGTCAAATTAGCGTTCCAGCACAATGCACAGGCTTTAAATATAAACTTTGCGAAGAGAGGCTGACATCGCTGCCTGTCTCCAGGTCCTCTGAGTCATTTGATCATCTTCCTGACAAAACACTGAGCCCTCCCAAAGACACACCGCTGCAGGCTGAGAAATAAAATCCCCACTAAAGATGCCGCAATCTGGAACTATATCATCTCTCGTTACACAATGAGACGGCACAATTTGCCCCCTGAAGCCTAAGACGCATTTTTCAGGCATAGTCAGAAAGTATTTCTGTTTCAAGTGTTCACGCCCAGGCTGCATTCCCCGCACGGAGACGCGGGGCTCTGTTTCCCAGGGTGGTTGTGCCAGCGGCTCGTCCAAGCGCCGTGAGCGGAGGCAGAGCCGGACATCGCCTGCCCGTGCCGCCCCGGTGCTCCCCAGGCCTTCAGAAGTCTTGCAAAAGCACCGGAGCAGGCAGCGTTGCAGGGCTCACTTTCTAACCCAGCCAGAGTCTAACACCACCGAGATCCAACAGCAGACGCAGGCTTCAATCTCTTCAGCTTCTAAGCACGGGGTGATAAGGGAAAGAAATCACTTGGCTACTTCCCCGAGCAGTAGCCGCAGGGCAAGAAAATGCTCTTCCAGGCCTTCGCCGGCCATACTAGCCCCAGTGCCCAGGAGGCACAGGGACGGCAGCGGGCAGGAGGGCACTGGCAGCCATAGTGGAGCACTGGAGCTGCCCGGAGCTGTGAAGTGTGAAAACAAACCGAGGGGTGGGAGATATCTGCAGAGACCCGAGGCAGTTAGTGATACGGCACTTGTGATAATTGCTCTGCTTGGAATCTCATGCACTGGTAATTATTACTCTCCTAATTTCATTATTCACTATTGTGATAGGTAGCTTCACCTCTATTTCTCTCTCTCTCATACAAACCTCTTATTAGCATTCCCTGCAATGAAATTATTCCCCATCCTACAGCTGAAACAGCCAAGAGCAGGCTGGTGCACAAGATCACCGTGTTACAGCTGCCTTTCCGCGGCTCCTGTCTTCCACACTTGCTGTGATGCCAAAAGCGCTGTCACGGGAGGGCGGTGCGGGGCCGCGGCGCAGATTCCCGACGAGCTGCGGGACTCGCATCCTTTCCCAGAGGAACCACAGCAGGGGAACCCAGCAGAGCTCCCCCACCACCTCCTGCCCAGGCGGCTGTCGCGCAGGTCTCGGCTCCAGACCACACAAAGCTGTTCGACTCAGGCTGTTTGATCTGCTTCCAAAACAAAAAGGAGAAAAAAAAAAAAAGCGAAACTTCCACTTAGCCTTTCTTACGAGCCATAAAACGCTGCTGGAGGCAGAGACAGCTGCTGATATAAAAAAGTTACAGTTGGTAAAAAGAACTTATTGCAGTTGTACGGGATGCCCGTTGTGACTGCGCGAGCGCTGGGACACTAATGCAGACGTAAAGCACGGCTGCTGCTCCCGTTCCTGTACCCATTCCCTGGGGTGCCACGTGCCAGCAGGGCCAGGGGCCTCAGCACTGCCCTGGCACCCCCAGCTTTCTGACTCCCTCGCCGGGTGCTGGGTAAGGGATGTCGCGCCCTGCAGCCAGTGCCGCTGACGTGGTCGGTGCAGCGCAAAAGCTCCATTGCAAGGGAAGGGCCGGCACATGGAGGTGGGAGAGAGATACTCAACTGCTCCACCTGGCCGCCCCCCCGAGCGGCTGAGCACGCAGCCGTTGCATCCCACCCTGTGTGCAAAGGTCAGGCCATCAAGTGGGCAGGAGAGGGTTAATGGAGGTACCAGCGCTAATTAACCTCAGGTGCAAGGTTATAAAAAGCTGCAGGTGGGAGCAAAGTAGGCTCTAGAGCTCCACTTGTCCCAGTGCTGGAGGAAGAGAAGGAGGAGGAGGGTTGTGTGGGTGCTGCTGGCGTGAAGGAGCATCCTGCTGCCCGCTCGAGTGGGCTAGAGGGGAGGCTGGGCAGGGGGCAGCTGTGGTCCAGGCAGGCTACATGCAGGTCAAACAGGGAGTCCCTGCCACCCTCCCCATTCCAATCAGGAAAGCCAGCAACCCCCAAACTCGTGTCTGTGATCCATCACTCTTGTTTTGCCTCCTGGAAACTCAAGAGGGGGAGGCATAAGGTGGGAGGAGGGAGGGGGCGTGTGGAAGACTAATTGCAGCTCCACCTCGGGACTGAGGGTGCTGCAGGCATCTGAGATGGAAAAAAGTAATTTTCGACTGCGAATTGGCAACCGGATCCTTAACGTTGGCTTTGCGGCTCCCGAAAACACAGCGACCTGTTGTCACGCCTCGGCACGCGGCGCTGGGACGCGGCCAGGCAGGGAACAGCACGAGCCCCCGCAGCAGCCAGGGCTGTGCCCCCGTGGTGGCCACAGCCACCGCGATGATGCTCCCACGGTGATGCTCGCAGAGGTTCCATGCAACTGTTTAACAGCAGTGTTTAAAGAGGAGTTGCCATGGCAACTGCCACCCGGGTTTTTATGCGCCTCGGTACAGGGAAACGCTGGTGCTGCGTGTGCCCAGCGCGGTGATGATCCGCTCCTCCGCCTGCTCTCCTCCGCACACACGTCTCTGGTGGCTGCTGCCGGGGGCCCGTGGCCCCGAGGGTCCCGCAGCCGAGGCGGCCGCTCCTCACCCGCGGCTCCGAGCGTGCCATGCTCTTGCCCGAGCTGTGGTTTCCTCTAGCAAACGCTTCCAGGCTCCCTACGATGAGCAGAGCGGGCAGGAGCTCACGCTCTTTGTTAAGCAGGGACCTGGTTCTGCATCATCCGAGAACAGCCTGGTGTGGGGACGACCAGCAGCTGCTCTGAGCACGGGGCATGTGTCGTCAGGGCGGTAGCTGTTCACTTCCCACTCGTAATTACCTTGCTTGCTGTCTTAATAGCTTAGTTGCTAACTAAGACTAGATCTTTGGTAGTAATAAAAGCAGTCCCTTGGTGGGTGGGGCTTTTGGCATTTCATCTCAGTTCCAAAATGAATAATTTATAGAAGCCTTTATTGGAGCCCAGAGTTATACAATAAATGTTCCATGCAAACACGCTCACATATTTCAATGTTAATATCTCTCCAGTGAATTTCCCTGGCAGGCCAAGCCAGTCTGGGATTGCCACATTGCTTATTTACGTAAAATATCATAATCTCACTTTTATTTGCATTTCTGAAGTGCCATTAGGGTGATTTGGAGCATATGAGCCCAGCCAGTCGATTGCAGCTGCAGCTCCTGGTCCAGGGTGGGAAATGACTTCCAGGACGCCAAGGCGAGATGTGGCCAAGAGCAGAAATAGGCTTTGGCAGCTGGGTGCTGTGGGAACGCAGAGCCCACGGGGGTTAGCGCCAGGGTGCGGGAGACGAGCATTTGGGTGTTTTCAAGGGGCGGTGTGTTTGTTTGGGGCCGAGCAGATGGAGACGGGAACAGCCTGTGTCACTGGGAGCTGCTGAGCTACGGCCTAAGCCCATCCTCCTGCCTTGCTTTGGGCAGCAAAGCCTTTAAGGCAGGTTAAATCCAAGGCAGTTATCGCAAGAAAAGGGCGGCAGCTTTCGGCAGTGATGGCTGGCTGCAACCCCACCCCTCCCCAAACCAGCGTGCTCTTCAGGGATTTCTTCCTTTCTCAGTTAGGTGAAATTGTACCCGTCCAAAATGATTTCGTTGCTTAAAGCCCAATTGTAGCCTCCAGAGACTAATTACCTTCTTCCTGCATTTGTATCGTTTACATTCAAGTCAGTTTAAGGGAGATGTGATGTTTTGGAAGGAGATGTGAAACCGAGAGGCAAAAATCTTCTAAGAAGTCAATGGCTCGGAAGAAAGATGCGAGCACACGCGTGTGGTGAGCGCAGCCATTTTGAGATGGGTTTGCTCCTTTCCCGTCAGAACGGGGACAGGGGAGGTGACGGAGGGTAAGTGTCCCTCAGGCGAGCGCTTGCCAGTGCAGAAGAGGGGTCTCCAGCAGGAAAGGAGGCGTGCAGCTTGCGCTCCTCCGCGTCACCTTCAGAAAGAAATGACAAGCACCAGCTCAGTGATACTGTGCCTGTCTGAACCCAGATGTCTGGCGCTCATACAGATTTGTGCTGCTTTTGCTGCTTACAGCAGAGAGGCAGCTTTAAGACAGGCAAAAATTATTTCCAAGTTGTTGCTTTGTGCACTGCTGTCTTCAGCCAAGCTAACTGCGGCTGGGGCTCTCTGATGTTCTTTGTGTGATTTGAGGCTCTCTTTAAAGCTCGGGATTGTGCAGCCACAGGTCTCCTTGCAGCCAGGATGCCTATTGACATGTCTTCTGCTTCGCTCTGCTCCAAAACAGGACGCAGAAATTAATTTCCAGGCACTCAGTGCCTGCCACTCGGGCCTCCTGTCTTCATCATTTTAAGTTCTAATCTGCTTTTCTTCCGTCCCTGCAAACTCCACCTGGAGCTGACGATCCCGTTGGGAGCCTTCCTTGCTCATGCGGCCAGGAAGAAGGGCTCTGCAGACGGAAGGCGGTTGGGATGTCCCCTGTGCTGCGGCTGGGCGGCCAGCAGCCCTCCCGGGGCTCAGCAGCTCCTGCTGAGCATAGCGGCTCTCTGGGTAATGGGAACTTAAAATGCCGCAGGTGAGCTCAACAGGAGAGTTTCCAATGAAAAGCAGTAACAGTTGTTTGAGAAAATTAATTGAATTTATTTGACAAATACTTGCAGATCTAGGGAGCAAGTGTATATGTACCTGGAAGAATTGCTTCAAAGAAAGCCTATTGTGGCTGCTGTCACTTGTTCTGCTCCCTTTTCATATTTTTTTCTCTTGAAACTGATAGGAGCCGGAGAGCCAGTGAAAGAGGACTTCATTTCATCCAAAAGCAAGCTCGGCAGCACCTGCCGTATTCTGGAGGATCTCAACAGGCCTTCATTGTCTGGCTGTGCCGCTGTCTGGGCAAATTTAGCACATAGCCAGTGGGCTGCTTTAACAGGAGTGCTGCGATTTCAGGAGAGCTATAAATTTATATTCCCCTGTAACTGCGACAGCACACCTTCGTGCTGTTGCTGTAGCAAGAAAATGGTTCCCCCCACTGCACCGGGGACTTGGCAAATATGCTGGCACAACCAGGATAATGAACGTTAGATAACTTGTGTGTTTCACAGGCTGAGCTTAAATATTGAAAGGGCAGCATCTCTGGATCAGAGAGGGGCTTAAAACGATCTCAAATCTAGGGAATGTTTTCCCTTCTGCACAGTGGGATTTGCATGGGGACCTCACTTTGGCGTTAATGGGATTTGTGAGTTTGGAACATATCTTAATGCACTGCGTCCCTCGTATCTCTTGTCTGAGTAAAATGAGTTTGAATTTTTCATTTTAATCGCAGACTTGCGATCTGGAATAGACGTTCTTGTACTGAAAAGCATCCGCTTTTAGATCTGTTCCTCGGGGTATACAGTGACAAAGGCGTGACCCCAGTCTCTGCTGCCGGTACGCCGCATTCAGAGAGCACAGCCGTATCCCAGCGGTGGTTTGCATTTCAGTAGTCGCTTCAGCCAGCCAGAAAATCTCAGAATTGCCTCTCAGCTCCAGAAAGACTCCCCTTCTACGGGCAGGTAAATTCAAGCAAGACATTTTGTGCTGTTATTCTTTGCTGCTTAGATGGGAACAGTGTTTTCAGTCGGCGGCGTGGGTATGGAAAAGAGGTCCCTGCTCTGCACAAGCCGGGTTTGGATGAAGTAGGTGGCCAGTAGGGAGCAGTGAAGGGGCTACAGGCTGGGTGGCAGCAAGCCCGGGGGTCCCCGTCCTTGGCCAGCCCCCGGTCGGCTGGAGCGCTTTGGCCAGTTCCTCGTGCTGCTTGGGACCAGGCTGCCCCAGCCTCAATGTAGGGTTTTGGCGGCTGCTGCTCTGCAAGAGCAGGAGCACTCTTTAAAGTTGCTGCTGTAGTGGAATAAAAAGCTATCTCTAACCCTGCAGGGATTTGGTAAAGATGCTGGCACAAAAATAGTTTGTAATGAGCTTTAAGACATATTAATGAAGAGAAGTATAATTATTATTACGGAGTTCAATTACAGCCCTTGGATTACAAATATTCTCCCACAATCCCTCAAGAAAGAAATGCATCTTGTCTTTGCAATTAAATAAACTGCATATCAAGGGGAGGGAAGAGGATTAAACTACAGAAGAAAGAATTGCTTCAACTTGACTGTGGTGGCCCCTCTCATCCTCCCAACCAGCTATCTGTGCTTTGAGGAGAAGAATCCCTGCTCAGCACAGTGCAATGGCGATAAAAATATTCTTTGGGAAACTGGTGGTTGGCTCCCTTCCAAAGTCTTAGGCATCTGTAATGCAGCAGTTGCCATGTTAGTAGAATTTAATAAACTCCTTTCTGAAATATTTATGGAAGTGCACACCTGTACATTTCTGTTTCCCAAAGATGCAACCTTGGCACTTCTTAAGGGGTTTTTCCTTCCCTGGTTACTGAGCGTAGAGACAAAATTGAGGAATTCGCATGTTTCCCGCAAAGGAGCATGACCGAAAGCACAAAGCAGTAAGAAATGTGTAGCTGCAAACGCAGAGCATTGCCACGGGTCAAGTGCTGGGGAAGCTGCACATTGAGTGCTGGGAGCTCGACCTTGACAAGGCGGGGGAAATGTCAGGCAGCGGTGGAAATGATGCGCTCCCTGGAGAACAGCAAGATCTGGGGGCTGGAGTAGCTACTGGTGTGCCTTTGGGCTTCTTGGCCGGAGAAGCTTGCCTCTGGAGAGCTTTGGGGGAAGGAGAAGCCGGTGCTCAGCTGTGAGCTGAGCAACGAGGGGCGCTGCGTTTCTTTCACTTGCAGTGAGAAATCCACGATGGAGAGGATCGCCCTGACGTGGACGCTGGATGGCAAAGGACCAGGCTCGCACCCAGGGTCAGAGCAGCTCTGCTGGCATGGACCCTAGCGGAGAAGAGCCTGGTAGTGTCCAGGAGGTGGTACAGGTGGTCCACAGAGCAGCGGCGCTGCCTTGGAAAACAGCGCTGCTCCCTCCTGCTCCCAGGATGCTCCAAGCCAGCCAGAGAGGGGGGTTCGGTGCAGGTCTGCTTTTTGTGGCTTTTACCCCCAAAAGCCCATCCTGAAACGCTTCCGACACCAAAACACACCGTGTTAAGGACGAGAGCAGAAGTCCTCGGTGACGCTGTGGCTGTGTTTCTGCAGGACCCAAAGCAGCAATGACAAGCCTTGGCAAGGGTGCAGACGCGCACGGAGGCTGCGACGGCAGCGCTACTGCTGAGTTACCGGCTGCCTTTCCGAGCGCTGCCTGGGAACTCGGCTTCTTTTCCTATTAAGCAGGATGACAAAACCACCACCACGCATATTGTAGTGGCTTCTCCTTAAACATCGCTATTGTCTGCCGACAGAGCGGTTTGTCTGCCTGCACTAGTCATCTCTGGAAACGACAGAGCTAACACTTGTTTAAATTCTCTCAGAACCCACTATCTGAATACATTTCTTGTGCAGCCCGATCATTGTCAAGTCTTTCATACCTAACCTAGTTTACACACCGTTTCAGGGCTTGCTTTTGATCGCACTGGCTGTAGGACCCTTGTTTGTACAGTGAACCCTAATTCTTTGTTGCTGCAAGTGTGCTACCCATGGGGAAACCTTTGTCCAAATAATCTCAGGTTCCCCAAAGAGCGAGAGCTGCTGGCTTTGCTTTCTAGTCGAAGTAACAGCGAGGAATATCTAGATTTATTCTTCTGTTCGTTGGTGGCTTTCTATTCGCGTGTCCTCGCATCAAATCAAAGTGTCAAAATAACATTCCTGGTGTGCCGGCCGCACATCTGGCTGCTAGACGGACATCTGAGGAACCGGTATTTTTAGTTGAAAAGGATAACCAGCAAGGGTTATTGAGTGAAGAAGATGACCCATGACACACGGTAAGAAGAAACTATGCACAAACTAGTGCACAAACTTTTCCTAGAATCGGAGCGGGCAGGAACTACAGGAGCCGCCCCCCTGACTTCTGCGCCTCTGCCGTGCGCCAGGCAGCCCCGGACCTTGCTGGCGTCCCCAGAGCAGAGCTACCGCGAGCACTGTGAATGCCTGTCTGTAGTCACTCCTCCTGGTGACAGCTCGGCTCCTGGCTGGGCGCGTGGCACAGCGCGCCCAGGCAACCGACGCCCGAGCCTGCGCTGCCACGCACCCGCCCGGGGGGCAGAAAGGGGCCAGCAAAGGGACCCATGTGGCAGCTGGGTTTCCAGCTCTATGGCAGCACTCATGCGACTAGAATGCTTTTAAGCTCTAAGCCTTCTTCCTAGGTTTGTGGGTTTTTTAAAATTCTGACTCTGTTCAAGTATTAAGCACTGTCAGTGCCCGCAGAAAAGCCCTGGAAACCTGCTGGTTGCGAAGGAGTTCTCGGCTGAAGTCTTTGTCCACTTGCGTGATTAATCTGTGTCTGTCTGAAGCGCAGCTATGGCACACCGGGAGAGTGTCTGGACAGTCGCGCTACATTTTCTTTACAGTATGCATGTGGTGTGGGTGGCGAGGCACGCAGCTGACCCTGCAAGAGGTGGAAGGTGACTTCAGTGCCGTGGTATTGTGTAACGGAGCTACACCTGGGAAAAAAAAACGCTTCAAAAGAGTTAGGACACAGGAGATCCAGGGGTGGTTTCCTGATGGAGGCATGCCTGCACGCAGGAAATACTTAAACAGATTGTAATGAAGATCTGGCTTCATTACTGGAGCCTCGTAGGGCTGATAACTGAATCGCTCCTGTGCACTGAAGTCCCCCGGTTGGAATGAATGCGCAAAGGCATGCCACTCCAGGACACTGGAGCAGTTGTCTTAGCGTGAATCCTGCCAATGGTACAATATTGCTTGCTGTTGCATGAACAGAACATGTCTCCTCTGATTGTTTTTTCCTGCTCTTTTGAGATAGATGCTGTCTGAGGATCCCCACTGGTAGAAGGTCTTCGCTGAGGTACAGTTACAGCTCTTTACACGTAACCTCTGGCATCGGTAATGGAGAGTAAAAAAAAAAATAATAAAAAGCCCAAGTGCTTTTCGGAGGAAGCTTGCTCATTTTCTGTAAGGAGTCTGTGAGATTTGACAAGAGACTGACCTCAATGGCCTGCTCCGTAGTCCTGCTCCAGGGTGCTTCGACTGTAATTATCCTTTTTTAATTTGGTGAGCTATTGAACGGTGACAACATTCCTGGAGTGGCTCAAACTCCCACTCCTGTAAGGTACTGGAGAAAAAGATACCTCTTGAGGAAAACACTGATGGCTTTTTCCTCTGCTAAGAAGATGCTACCTGGCCCAGCCACCTTCTCCATCTCGGATTGGTGACCAGCAGTGAGGACAGCACCTCTGCTCGGGCCAACTCTGTCCTTGGAGACATCATTCATCTGACCAGCAACTGGTGACTCTTGGGAGCCAATAATTAAATTGTTGTGGCTTTATAAACATTATGTATTGAATTATCACAAGGTAAGTGACAGAAAATGAGCACGAGTTAATTAAGAGACAGGGGGAGTGCCACTGCGCGGCAATCATTTCAAAGGCAAATAGAAATATTTATAGACTCAGGACCGCAAAACTTGCCACCGCACTCTGACACGAGATGTGCTATTGATTCACAGAGTAACACTTCAGGACGGGGCTCTGACAGTCAGGCGGGCCACAGCTCTGCTAAACGGTGAGTCTCATCTCAGGCTGGGTTCAAAGGCATGAGCTAATGTGATAAAATCAGGTCAAATTTTGTAAAATCAGGATTTGAAAATATCCCAGCAATCTCCTATTTTCAGTCCCTCTTTAGATGTCCCCATCCATACCGCTTGCTGGCAGCCCATGCAGCGGCGAGGGCTCGCGGAGACGACCCCCACCCCGAGCCGCCCCGTTGCTCCAGGCCACCAGCTCTGAGGGAGCGAGTGGCCCCCGGCCCTTCCAAGAGAGGCCGCAGGCAGCCCTGCCAGGCTCAGTCACCTTCAGGCAGCGCCTGCCGCTGCCTTGTCAGCCCCGATTTTGGGCAGGTCTGTAGTTCGTGCAGGCATTCGCTGCTTGGCTCTTCCCCGGCTCCGCGTCACGCGGCCTCCCGTGACGGTTCTGCTCCGTTCCGCCGCCCGAGCAGAGCGCTGCGAAGTGAAGAGGCTGGGCAGAGGAGGCGAGACGAACGCGGTCCTGAGAGTTTGCATGTGCTGAGAGCTAGAAAGACTTCAAAACCAATAAACACCCGAGAGCAGCCACCCTGAAGTCACCCTCCTGAAGGATGCTCCCTGCGTGGCTCCTGAAGATTATCTCGCGCTTGGGAGCAATTGTGAAGCAGGACAAATCCTCGGTGGGTAGAACTCACCCACGGAGCAGTGTGCTTTCCCCAACAGCTTCAGACTTGGCCCGTGCTATTTTTGCATTGCTGGCAAGGACTGACTAATTCTGATGGGAGCAGAAGGAATTTGCTATTACCTGCAGACAATAGAGGGAAGGAGATAATTCATTCCTATCCCAAAAGCAATCTCTGCAGGCGGGCTGTAAGACAGGTTTCCAACCGTCTCCCTTTGGAGACCACCAAGCAGGCTTTAAAGATTCCTTTATATTTTTAGCAGCAACATAATAGTGGTGGAAATCTAATAAACTTCACCATCAAATATTTATTCCACTACACCGGCTTAAGTAATTTAAGCTGCTGAAATCAACATTGTGGTTTTATTTTTAATGAGCCTTGTGTAAAACAGCCTCTTCTATCATTGTCAGGTGTGTACGGAAGAGAGTTGCATTTACTCAAAGAATTTTTAATCTCCCCAAAGAAATAGTGTTGAATAATGTATAACATTTAGGTAAATGTTACCTGTCACCAGTAGAAAATCTAACTAGGGCTAGGCAGGCCTGATGTTTACTGGCACTTAGGACAGAGGAAGAGCATTTTATTTTATGTTTTTTTTTTAATCTGACTAGGCAAATAATGCTGAGGGTGCCCCGGGCTCGAATTTTGGATGGAGTGCAGCCTTGCTGAACGCAGTGCTCCCAGCTTGTCCCGCTGACAGCTGGGCAGGGTGGCAACGCCAGGACTTGGCTACCTGCAGCCAGGGGAGGGAGAGGGTAAGGGTGGGCTGGGGGAAACGGAGAAGTTTGTCACCGAGATCCACGCCAGCTGGGAACGGGAGCCCAACCGCAACCGCTCCGGCTCCCCGCGGTTCCCCGGCGAAGAAACCAGGCAAAAACCCCCGGGCCTCGGGGCCGCCCGCAGGAGGGCAGAAAGGCTTGACAGGGGGGGTGAGCCCCTGCCACGGCCCCCGTGCGGTGATGTGGTCGCCACGGACCACGACAGCCTCGCAAAGCGCCGCATCGCCGGTCTGACACTGACCCCCAGCGTCGGGCAGCCCGTTACACCGAGCGGCTGCGGCTCCGGTGCCCGGCGCCCAGCTCGGCTGCCGGGAGTAGCCGGAGGGGGAGCAAAGTTAAAGCGACTACGAAGTCTGTAAATTAAACCATAATCCCTGGAGCAAAACGATATGAAAAAGAAGAAAGCGGTGGGAAGAGAACGCTTGTTTGCATGACCGCAGCCAAAGCAACTGTTAAATTAAGTCAGGAAAAGGTTTCTGTCAGCTCTTGCTTTTCACCAGCAAGGTGAAGTCGCCACAGCGCGAGTAACCAGATTCCTGGAGCAAAGGTAACGGTTTGGGCTCAGTGGGACGCTCTGTGCTGGGCGAGATTTACTTGTGTTTTGTGAAAGTTATTAACAATCATCACTGCTCAAAGCGACCCAGGGCTTTGGAAGGGCAGGAAACCTTGGGCAAAGCCGCTGTCCTGAATTCATGGGTTAGTGTTCGCAGAGTGCTTTGGAAAGGATTTGCCCTGTAAATGCCAGAGATCGTTACAAAAACTGGGTATGGGCATCCGCAGCGGGGAGGATCCGACTGCCGGCAGCAGGACCTGGGCAGGGGTCCGGCACCTCCAGTGGCAGCCGTCGCGGGGAGGTCCGTGCCACACAGCTCCTCAGTCAGACAAGTATTACAGCTACCCAGCGTGAGATGGGCTCTCCGTGTTCTCTCTTTCTCAGATGCCCCTTAAGGTTTTTCATTAGTGAACTTCACAGTTTTACTCCTCGGTCTTTCTGGCGAAGCCTACGTACTCCACTTGGTGGTGTTCATTAATTTCCTCAGATACTGGCTTTCCACATTTGGTCCTTGACAAGATCCTAGCAAGAAATCCAAAGTAAGACTCGAAAAGAGATTTCTCACACAGCAAGTATAAACTTTCATTATGTATCATAAATTCTCTGTTATTTCTGTGTCAGGGCTCTCTAGTTCCTGGTGTGAATACTCCTCAGTAATGAAAATGAAGATCTGATTCAATCTGAGTGGTGCAAAGGTCCTCAAGACAGCAGCGTTCAGGGTTGCAGACCCCTCGAAGGTTTCGCTTCTAGCTGGGGTATCAACTCATCAGAAATTCACCCAGGAGACACCACCTCTGGGAGCCCAAAATCGGCAGTTTGCTGTCATTACCTCATTGGCATGACAGCACTGTTTGACAGGAGAGAACAACAGCTAAAAAGTTGTCTCTTCAAATGTTGAGTGAAAGACTAATTCGTACCGCTGGCGCTGCTCTGCTGAGGAGGCAGAGGAGGCTGCGGGGAGGAAGGATGCCGCAGTGTGGTCTAGGCTCCCTGAGCCAGTTATTAGGCAGCGGATCCTCCCCAGGTGCTGCTGAGAAAGAAGAATTCAGCCACCTTAACTAAAAATAACTTTCCTGTAGCAGGAAAAGACCAGCCAGTGCTCCCGCTGGATGACTCCTTAGTTTGCTAGACCTCGCATTCAACAGTTAACAGCCAGCATGTTTACAGGCAACGGTTTTTTTGGCTGCTGTCCCTAGCATGTCACTAATGTTTAGCCAAACGAACTGGGAGGATTATAACAGACAGGGACACTGGTGCAAGTGACAGGCGCAGAGACAAGTGCTGCAAGAAGCTAATTTACACATCGAGTTTCACAGCCTGAACCTCCCTTCCTGCTCAATAAGCTCATCAGCTGCTGCTTTATACCCGCCAGCAGCTTTCATAAAAATGAGGAGCTCACAAAATCTTTTTTTTTTTTTTTTTCCCTGCCTGCTTAGGCAACAGATTCTAATAAAAACCACTTTTTAATATTGTTGAAAATAAGTCCTCTTTTATGTGGAAATGTGGATTTAATGTAAACAGTTTGTGCTGCTCTGATTCTCTTTAAGGGCTGCTTGGCTGTTGGCAGTCCCTGCGTAGCCTTTCAAGTCACTCAGGAGACACTGCCTGCTGTGAAGATGTGGACTCATCTCAGAGGGGATCTGCGTTCTCGCTTGCCTCTCCCGGGGTGCTCTCTGCGCTACGTGGCAGCTGTTTCCTCAGAGAGGGATCAGTCATATCGCAGAAAACGCAACATCTGTGAAATTGCCACCACCTTCCCACAAAATAATGCGGTTAGAGGGGGGAAGGTGGCGTCCCTAATACAAGAGTTCTGCAAGGAAGCCCTGGCGTCCTGGCTTCGTCCGCCTAAGGTGCTTTGTCCCCTGAAAGCGCCCAAGGTCACCCCGCACGCTTCAGGCGCTGCAGTTGTGGTTCTCTACCCCCACGTGCTGGTCCCCGAAGCAGACGAGGCTGCTTAGGGCTGAGGCCCCCCCTGCCCTTGAATGTACACATCAATTTTACAAAGCAGCGTAAAGAATGAAAAGCACATAGTATCGTGAAAAGTATTTATTAAAATTTTCAACATTAAATTTTTCTAACTATTTTCAGTTCGTTGGGGAAATTAAAACAACCACCGAGTTTTCCAGCTGCAGAAATGCTGTTCTTCAGACAGTTCTAGTTCTCTTCTGTTTACGAGACAGTGTAAGTTTTCACTGCCTAATAAAAACAATCATCTGTATTCCGTGGCTGCAAGCAACAACACTGTGAGAGAGTGGAGCAAGTCGAGAAGCTTTTGGAGGAGAATATGAATTATCTCAGCCAGAGAACAAAGCGCAGAAGGACTCCCGAGCACGGAGAGAAATTGCAGAACAACGTATCAGGCATGTCTCCAAACCTCCGCAGTTTAACTGGGAGACTTCATGCTTTTGAGAAAAAATGTCTTACTTGAATATTCCCATAGGTACATTCTTGCCACTTACTTCTGCGATTTAAATGGTTGCTCGTGTTTTTTGAGGCCAGGATGAACGGACAAGCATTTTATCAGTGAAGCTGGATTGAGGAGCACAGGTAATATCCCCAAACCGCTGAGACCTGTGGTATGGCTCTGCAAGGAGCAAGAACATTAAAGGTGCTATAAAGAAACAAGCTCCTGTGCCCTCAGCCAGACAGAATTATGAAAATCCCCACAGCGTCCTCAAAGCACTGAATTAACAGAAGAAAGAGCTGTAGTTTAACGTGATGGATAAAGCCCCTGGGCTCCATCGCGGCGGACCATCAGGGCACGCAGTACCTACAATTTCTCAAAATGGACAAGCGTGCTATCTCGCCTCCCCCGATAAAATAAGTGAAGATAATTACATACTTAAATCTAGGTGTCGGGCTGCTTTGCTATACAGAAATTCATCTGCTATCGTCAGAGCCCTTGAAGTTAAAGAGGGATTTGAGTTACTGACATAATTTGTTCCCCGAGGACTGTGGAAACGAACTGAGAGGCATATCTGAATAATAACTCCCCGACTGCACATCTTATTAACAGGAGCAAGCATTGCTCCAGAATGAAGACACAATGGGAACCAAAAGATCTGAAACGTTCATAACCTATACAGCAATCGGGCAGAATTGGTTTGTTCGTTTTCCCCAGGCAGCAGCCCCTCGGGAGACCTGGACGCCAAGCTCCCGTTTTCATTTTGCTAACGCTTATTTTAGCGTAACGCTGCCGGTGGGCCAAGGCAGGGTCCGGGCCTGTGTGAGGGGCCCGGGCTGGCTGCCCTGCTTGCGGCGGGCTCCCCGCCCAGGGAAGGGAGACGAGGCCTCCCTTCGCCCGCCGTCCGGGCCCGGACAAGCCGCCCGCCGGCCCGGCTGCCCCTGAAGGGAAACGCTCCACAAGATGGCGAGCGCGGGCTCCCGCGCCCTCCCCAAGATGGCGGCGGGCGGCCCGGCGCGGCGGTCGCGGGTGGCGGCCGGAGCCCGGGGCCGGAGCCGCACGGAGACCCGCGGTCCGGCGCTCCCGGGGCGGCGGCAGCGACAGCGGCCTCCCGGGCGCTGTGCGAAGGGGTCCGTGGAGGGCGGGCGCCCGGCAACGGCCACTGCTCAGCCCGCGGAGGAAGCGCCGCCGGCGCGGGGCGGCCTCCGGACGCCGAGCCTGGTAGGAGGGACGGGGCTGGGGGAGAGGGCCGCGGGCCGGCCGTGTGGCGGCGGTGGGGGGGTGCAGCTGATTATTAACGGCTACGAACAGCGTCACCATGAGGGAGTTACCTGGAGAATTTACGTAAATTCTTCGCCTTTCCTGCCTTCCCGCCACTTTGTTAGGGGCCTGTGTGCAAAAATGCAGCGCAGGGGCACGTTTGGGCGCTGCAGGGCCGGGTGCGGGAGCCATTGCTGCTCCGAGGCCGGGGTGGGTGTGAGCTGCCGTGCCGCGCCGCTAGCAGGCGGGGGACACGGCCGTACCGGGCGGCAGTCCGTCCTGCTACGTTGATGGCCAGCTACAGCATCCCTAAGAAAATACGAAAGTGGTGATTAGCCACGTACGGTGCTCGTTCGTGCGTTGAGAAGGAGCTTTCCGCTGGTGACGGGATGTACGTTGTGGTTCAGTGTAAGCTGTCTGCTCCTCTTTTCTTCTTTTCATGGCCGTTTTCTACTATTTTTTTCTTAGCGATGCAGCTTTGGATGTGGAGCCCTTTGGTTCCACATCAGTTTTGCAACTAAAGGCATACAGTGATTTAATTTTTCTTTATTTCAAGTAGGCTTTAGGGTCTTCATTTTTTTTCTGACAGTGTTCTTCAAGCAAAGGAGCTGACAGACCCTCAAAGAGGCTAAAATGTGAAAAAAACAGTCTAGTAAAATCAGAACTAGAAGGACTTACATGTGGAAGTGCAAACCTTGCTGCATCGGGGGAAACGTCCAAAACATCTGATAGGGGTCGACGTTCAGAAGATCCAGGGTACTGCAATATAACTCAACAGAAGAAAGATGAAAGCATTCCAGACACCAACCAAGAGAAACAGGAAAAGGAACATAATGTTTCTCTCGAGCCATGCGCAGTGAAACCAAGCAGTGCTCCATCAAAAATGGCCAGTGATGAAAATCCGCATAATCCTGTCTGCAGTGAAGAGGAGAGCAGCTGTGGGAGTGTACTTTTAGAGGGGTCTAGCTTGGAGGATGCAGAAGTTCCGAAGAAGCCGATGCAACTAGACAGCAGTGCTTTCTTGAATGAAGACAGCAACCAGCCAATGCCAGTGGACCGGTTCTTTGGAGATGTCGAGTTCATACAGGTACGCGGTGACAGGCTCGGTTCTGTTTCACTTCAGTCTTGCGTCTTCAAACAAAAGTAGGCCAACCCCCTAACTGTAGGCAAACTGGACTGGTGTTGGTAGATATCTGGAGTCATATCCCTGTTGCCGAGAGAGAATTGTCTCCATCAGAGAGGAAATTAATTGCCCAGCTAAATTAATTCCAGATGTAAAATCTTTCTTGCTTAGATTGTTTAGTTCAATTCCATGAGATAGATATTTTTACTCATAAAGACATATGTAGCTGCATTATAGAGACTCAGAGTTATTGTGAAAATAGTTTTCCACTGGTCATTGGTTCTTTATAGTGGTTATTGTAATTCTTTGGAATGGAAACTGGTTTCTGGCCACCTCTGCTTTTGGGCTGACCAAAGGCCCGAGCTTTAAATCCGAATCCCAGGTCTGCCTTTAACACCGCATAACCTTGGGCAAGCGATGCCGCCTCCTCCTCGGTGTTCCATGAGGAGTCATGGTTGGTATTTCGCGGCAGCGGTGAGGATTCATTTGTGGGGCACTTCACCCTCTCCGAATCCCTCTCGAGCCTGCCGGAGGAATGCCAGCCCTCCTGCTGACCGTGTCTGAACCGTGGCTGGTGGAGGCAAGCTCCCCTGAAAGCGCCTCTGCTCTGCCGAGGCGCCTGTGCCACCGCCTCCAAGGGAGGAGGTGTGTGTTGGTGCCTCCTGTATCCGACAGGGAGGTACGTGAACTGTTGGAGGCAGGAGGTCTGCCGTTTGCCTCAACACTTTCCTTAATGATTTTATCTTTTTCTTAAAGGATCTCCCAGCAGTTCCACTCCCGAGGACACTGATGAGCAGGCGAGAATTCAGAAAGCTGCATTTCATTGCAAAGGAAGATGAGGAGGAGGAGGAAGAGGATGTTGCCTAACGACAAACCGTAAACAGATCGAACCTTTTTTCTTTTTCTTTGGAACCACGTAACGATGGTTGGCTGTGTCACTAACATAAGGTGTCTGCGTTTGCCTTTTCTCAGGGAGAGAACTGGTAGTTTGTTTTTCTGGAATTGGCAGATAACAGTATTCTCCCACGGTTATCTGGGGCAAAGATTGACTGAATTTTCAGTAATTTGGAAGTAACTTGTAGTTTATCATTTTACCACTAATATTTAGGGAAAAAACCCTCAGGGAAGATAGAAGTTCTCATTGCTTTTTTATAAATTAGCCCCTGCCTAGGGTGAACATTTGTTCTCACTCCTTTTTAAAAAACAGCCAAGAAAAACACCTTAGAACAAGGTCTTTTTTCTGTTAATTGGGCGACATCCGCCATTGTGGCGTCGTTAGTAATGCAGCCAGCTGACTGCCCAGCACGAAGAGGGACGCTGGCCCCTCTTGTGTAAGTTGTGTAGTGCTGTTTACACCTGAGCCAGAACCAGTTAACCCTCCAAAACGCAGTTCTGCTGCGAAACGGAAGGCGTGGACGTCGGTGTGGGTTCAGCGGTGTTTGTCGCTGGAAGCTGAGTGGGTTTTTACTGCGTGTCAGTTCTCTGGACACCCCCACATGGAGCCGACTGCCTCCCGCTCCGCCAGCCCAGCCGCCAGCGCGGCCGCTCGCAGCAGTTGTGCAGTGCAGCCCGCGCAGCGCTTTCACTCGGCTTCCAAGGGTTGTGACTGGGGTTCCATAAACAAATACACTGGGGGTGACAGAGGAGGAATAAAATCTGTCAGTGTCAGACTCAGTGGATGAACGAGTATTGACTGCTACCGATGTGGGTCAGTCCACCAAATTTCTTATTTTGGCCTGCTGTTTTAGAAAATCATGAGCAACCTCGGATGGTTCAGGAACTGTTCACTCACCCCATGTTTATGATAATACTTCTTGGAAAGTGTGAGTATGCAATAAGCTTCCAGATCTTTACTGTTATAAATAGTTTCTTGTACACTTCTAAAAATACAGAGAAAATGTTATCAGCAAATGGTTTAAATAAATATTAATTTCTACAGCTATAGCCTGTTAAACATTCAGAAGTTGTAAGCCGCACAAATTGCATATGCATGACATGTTAATTTATTCACATTTCCACTCCAGCTGACGCATTGTTTCTGTCAACGATATTTCTTGGCCCCTTTTCACTCCAACTCTGTCACACAGAAAAATCTAATTTTTTAATAGCTTATTCATGGTTTTCAGCACAACTCCATCTCGAAGGAGCTCTCCCAGCTTCCCTTCAATGCCGCATTTGCTGCCGCCTCTTTCTAGCAAATACGTCTTCACACACAGACGCTGGTTTTGGTCTCAGCGCTGTGCGAAACGGTGATTTCCCGTTGGCAGGAAGCGTGCCGTGCAGGTGACGTCGTGCTCGGCATCGGGATCTCAGCTGTGACGCCTTCCCCAGCGCCCGAACAGCGTCCCGTGCGCTTCCATCGTGGTTACTGGTGCGTGGCCAGTACGGCCGTCTGGATCGACTCTGCATTGGTATGAGAAACCCCGTGTCTGAACTGCCCTTGCTTTTCAGGGAGGGGGATTGAGTTTGTTGTTTAAAGCAAAGCAGGACGCTGGACCGAGGCTCAGAGCAGCTGGGAGTGCCTGGCTGAGAAAGGGGCCCGGTGACCCGGGGAGAGCAGAGCTCCCCTCCGCAGACGGGCAGTGCTGCTCACACAGCACTTGGGCAGCTCGTGCTCCCTTGACAAACGCATTTCCCGCGCTCAGCCTTTCCAGCCCCTCTTGGCCACGCTGTACGGCCCCCGAATAACCACTCGTGCACCTCTGCCTCCGCGTACACACACAGAAAGATGGTGGTAATTTTTTTATTACAAAAAAATTCACATCATTTACAGTGACAGTCCCTAAAAATTCAGTTGCGATCAGCTGATATTTAAAAAAAAAAAAAAAAAAAAAAAATCAAGAATTGGTCTATTTGTGTTTTGTTACCTGAGGTAGGAAGTTTTTTTACAAAATACTCCCCAAGGCAGCAGGTCAGCAGGATTGTGCAGTAATGTTGCTCATACTGCTGCAAGCCAACTCCAGCTAAAGAGGCAGAAACCGTTTGAAAGGAGAGGGAAATCAATGGGAAAGCTGACAAAGGCGGTAAAAGCAGCCGTGGCCTGCTCTTCCTTCAGGAGACGCACACCTAAAGCAGCAGCAGATGGACGTGGAGGGCAGGTGGTTTGGTACAGAGCAGCCAGCGGCTCCGCCGCTGCATCGCCCTTTGGCACACCTGAAATACAGTGGCTGTCTACTGGGAAAAGGCACAGGGCAAATAATTACCCTCAAGTATTCTTTGCTTGGCTTCATGTTCAGAGAAACACGAATCTGCAAGTCCCCTCAGGTGAGAGTTTAAGAAATGTTCTGGCCAAGGTTCATTTCTGCACACCGAGTTGCGGGCCTACGCTTGTGATGGCACGGAAGAGACGGTCGGGCGCCATCAGCGCCAGCCTCTGGCCTCATTGTCACACTGACTCCCAGCTGTATTTTTATCACCCTTTCCACAGTGTGGGCTAAGGCAGGCTCGTCCTCCGTGAGGAGGCGGGAGAGCAGAATCAGGCATGGTACGAATGTGTGCGCTGTGAGACTGCAGCTGAATTACTTAGCAAGTCTCTTTTGCCAGGGACTCTTTATTTTTGTTTAAGATAGTAGAGCTATTTAAAAAGGGCTCCACGTGACATGATTTTTAAAAAAGCAGAAGTCACTTCCAGAGATAGCACTATGAAATCGCGTGGTTTTGCTTCCTTCTTCTGTAAATTTTAGTTTTGTCACAGCTGAGATTATGATTGGTTTTCTTGTGGCAAGCAATATGTACAAGTTTCAAATTATCCACGGTAAACAGCAGCTGATAGAAGTATTCCCAGTTCACTTCTCTTCCATCTCGTGTTTTGACAGCTTCTGCCAGTTCTGGCACAACAGCACGTTTCTTCTCTATTCTTCAGCACACAAAAGAGAAAACAGTATTGTCATCAAAAATTTGTTTCATAATAGTCAAGTTTCCATCTTCCTTTTAGAACCAGGCAGAATTTGAATTCTTTCACCATAACTAGGTTTATGATTTTTTTTTTCCCCCCTGAGGAAATTAGTTCAGCAAATCCCGTTTGCTTCACAAGGGCGCGGTGCCTGAAAACGGGTCTGAGGGCTTGTGCGGGGGAGGAGACTTCAGACAGGCCAGCGTGGGGCGGAGGGGTGTGTTTCCACCCAAAGCCCATCTGAACAGAAGCGAAGCAGCTGATGAGAGACAGCAGCATAACCTGTCCCCAGGGTTTTGTGTTACAGAAGCAGCTGCAGCACCCAGGCCCCTCTGATCACTATCCACAGCGGGGCCAACGGCACAGCTCGGGGGTAACAACCCCCCTGCCTCAGGTGAAGGGCACGAAGCAGCACGTTTGGATTAACGCTTTGTACCTACATGTGGTCGAGGTTCCAGGTCCCGAAGAGGATTCTGCTTTCCCGGTTACTGTAGGGGTTGATGGAATGCTTACATGGGCAGTCGGCTCTGTCGAAGGGGCCCTGTAACACAGGACGGCCGCGATGGAAGTGTTATCATCAGGTCTGAATTTGGAATAGATAATTACTTTTCATTGATAATTAATTGCTTTTAATGAACAACTAACGTCTTGTATTTAATTCTTTCCTGATTCCATTTTATGTTAATTACCAATTTACATTATGGTAAGAAATACACAAAACCTCACTGATGCTCAGAGACAGCAGATGCCTTACGAAAATGGCCAAAGCCAGAGCTGCTGCGGGTTGTGAAATTGTACAGAACACAGAACGGGGAGGCAGGCAGACAGGTATGAGGGGTGAAATTGTACATGCTCAGCTAGTTCTCTTATCTTACGTGATGAAACCACAGAAACAAAGGAATGTTGCTGTGAAGACTCCCACATCCTCCCCATCCTGATTTGCATATCAGATTTTGATCAGTAAAATAACCAATGATTATATTAGTATAGGAATATTAGTAAAGTTAGTCAACAGGGTGGACCAACCATTGTAAATGTCAAAATTAATAGCGGGCATAACATGCACGCTTATGTTAAAATATGTTAAAGATCACGACTTTGCAGAAAAAGGATAGAAAGATGCTGAGTTTTGGATGTAACTCTGAAGCACGTCAGGAGGAGCCACCCCCCGTGCTTCCCAGCGCTGCAATACACAAGTGCCGGCTTCTCTGCAGCGGTGCAGATAAGTTTGTCGTGATGGTGACCCTCCGCCCACAAAAGGAGTGCCAGCCCTCACCCCAGCGCGGCCCCTCCGCCCGCTGTAACGGCCCCAGACAGGTCACGCACGCCATGACAACGTCACCCCACCGAACCTGATGCTGCCCCTACGCCAGCTTCCGAGGAACCGCGTCCATTCCCTGACGTGGCTGCAAGTCGCAGGCCGCTGCTTGTTGGGACCAGAGGGCTGAGCTCACCTGGCAGGAGAACCAGCCCTCCGCAGTGCACAGGCGGACCGCCTCCTCCTCCCTCCTGTCAAAGTAGCACCCGTTGTATTTCACAGACTTCAGTTTGTCTGACATCAGGTCAATTATCCGTTTATATGCGTCTCTTGCCGTAGGATGAACATTTGACATAAAACTACTAACCTAGAGGGGGAAAAAGAAAGGCAAATCATGCCTTGGTGCCTGTAGCAGCCTGAGGCTCTTCTCTGCAATCACTATGTTGCGCTGTAAAAGCATCTTACACACATGTGGTCACAGAATGACTTGTACTAGCAGCTTGAAAATGAGTTACTTCAACAGAAACTTTTACCTCTTTCATGTAGCTTCGTATTCTGCTTTCACAACTGTACCGCATGTAGCTTGACTTGTTCTTAAAACGAGACTCTAGACCTAAGGGGAGTTAGACTGTGTTGTAACTTAGTACTTTTAGAGCCGTGCTTCCGCCTGGCTGGGTATTTATCCCTTCTTTTCACAAACCCCCTATGCACAGATTTCTTTTTCTTTCCCATTTTACTGGTTCGAGACTACTCTGCTCTTAGCACTGAAGGACCACGCAGGGCATCTGGTTTGAGAGCAGTAGCTGATATTACAATTGTTAAACATTTCCTGTTAATGTGCATACACAGAACACTAGGAGATTGTGAAAAGAAAACTGATTTTTTCAGGAAGAACTGCCACAATGGCTTGAGAATGGGAGGAGAAACTTGCAAAGTATAAAGAATACATAAAGCAAAGTTAGCTGGCTGATATGTGCAAACTGTTAAAAAAGACTGTACATGTGGACCTGTGTTAAGGGGGAGGATGTATTCCAGAAAGATCATGGATAAAGCAATAGGAAACATTGGTTTTTACCGTTTTCTGATAGTAAAGATGCATCTGTTTTAAAGAAACCTCAAACCGCATGCTGACGTAAGTGATAACTAATCCCTGAGCAGGTACCAAATCACACCAGCCAGAAGGACTCCCCGGTTTTTAAACTACTTTTCCTTAAGAACAGTAAAATTGACAGACGTGACTCCTCCGAGCAGACGTACCTTCAAACCATTTCTCGTCCTCCTCCTTGCCCTCGGCCAGGATGTTTTCGTTCAGGTTGTGGATGAGATCCACCAGCAGCTTCTGCCTCCCTGGGGCCCGCTCGTCGCTCAGCAGCTTCCTTGCCGCCTCCACCACGGCGTCTCTCTGGTCGCAGAAGGCCCCCAGGAACCGCTCGATGTCGCTGGCACCTGCGGCTCGCGCGGGCGAGGAGGCGCCGGCTGAGGAGCCGCGTCCGCGCCCGGCCGCTGCCCTACGGCCGCCGCCGGTTGTTCCCCACACCGCGATCCCCTCCCGCCCGCCCATCCCCAGCGCACTCACAGCCCCGCCAGGTCTCTCCGGGGCCCAGCAGCACCAGCTCCGTCTGCGGCGGCAGGGCGCGGAAGTAGCTCTCGGTCAGCTCCGTCCCGTCCTCGTAGAGGCAGAGGCGGCTGCCTGGCAAGGGAAGCTGCCCCCCGGGCGGGTGAGAGACCGGCCGGGTCGGGCCCCGGCCCCGCGCCTCAGGCCCCGGCCCGCACCTGCAGCAGCCGGCAGCCCTTCCGCAGCAGCCCCCGCAGGCTCCCGGCCGCCACCCCGAACTTCTGCGGGCTGCCGCACCCGCGGAGCCGGAACGCCCTCAGCGCCTCCGCCATGGCCACGGCCGCCTTCCCGCCGCCCAGCCACGCATGCGCCCCGGCGGGCGGATCGGGCGGGCGCGCATGCGCCGCGGTGGGCGCGGCGTTGCCATGAGAGCCGGCGGTGGGGCCGCAGTGAGGCAAGTGGGGCCCGGGGCCCGCCGCTCCCCCTCGCCTCCCTCCCCTCCCTCCTCTCCCTCCCGCCCGGGCCAGCCTCCCCCGAGCTCCCCGCCGGGCCGCCCCCCTACTAGGGCGGCTTTGTCCGCTGCTCGGCCCGCCCGTTCCACCGAGCCGTGACCCCCCCGGGGCCTGCGGGGGGCCGCCTCGGCCTGCTGCCGCCTCCTCTGGCGGAGCGGCTGGGGCCTGGGGGGAGGGTGCCGAAATTAATGCCGCAATATCATCTGGGGCCCCGGGGGTGGGCGTCGCGGTGGTCTTTGGCGCTTGTCCTGCCCGTCGTTGCCTCCCTTCCCGTGCCGTCCCTGTCGGCAGCTCGGGTGTGTGCCTACCTGTGAAAAGGTGCTAAAGTGGCTCTGTTCTGTATTGTTTGGTTTTTTCCTTCGGCTCAAGCACGCAGAGGATGGTACGGGTTGCTCCTGTGCGTGTTTTAGAACTCAAAAGTTTCAAGATTTGCCTTGGATTAGCAGATTTAATTGAGTTTATTGGCAAGCTGCTACACAAGTTAGCTAAACCCTCCTTTCACTAAGTACTAATAAAACACTTGGCATAAGAATATAGCATGGTTTATGGCGTCAAAATTAAAGAAAATTTAGATTTGTAGCCATTGTCTACTGACTTGATGGACCACGGGATTTAACTCTTCGACTGTAGTGCTTCAGTGTTCTTTTATTGTCCTTCCAGGGATTAGTTTAAGCTTGAAACATCGCTGCTTTGACTAGCTCGCTTCTGCAGGATGCCACACAAGATCGGTTTTGTAGTTGTAAGTTCATCGGGACATGAAGATGGCTTCAGCCCAAAAGAGCTGATGGTTCATGCACCGACAGTGAACGGATGGCGATCGCCCAGGTACTGCAGGGGGGAGGGAGGTGCACGGTTCGGAGGCACTAAGGGAGCGTAAAATGAGCGGGAGATGTACCGTGCGGGGGCAGTTTACAGCATCCCGGACCAAACTGATTATAAACTCAAAAGTTGCTTTAATCCCACTGAATCCTTACCCTGGGGGAAAAAGTGCCTTGGTTACCACCTAAAGGTCTCACGTTGCCTTTAAATGAAGTCCTTTACAGGAAAAAAGGAACTATTTTTATTCTTGTCGGTCTTGGCGCTTGCAGCTGCTTTGGCTTAGTATTCAAAGCCCGCTCTTCTCAGCCCATCCCCTAGATAGGTACGGGGCACTTTAACGTACTCCTGCGTGCAGTGAGGTGGGAAGCGGTTGCACTCTACTCTTTGGCTTCTTTTTACAATAGCTGTAATGCCGAGGTAAACTGTAATAGCTTTGGCAAGGTTCATAATTGAATGTTACTCAAATTGGAAGTGAAGCCATCTTTAAAAAGAAGGTTCAGACATTGTGTGTGTTTCCAGACTCTGTCAGTACCCCCAGGAGATTGTTCTGCGGCTGGTGGAGAGATGTCGAATACGAAAACTTCAGTTGCTTGCTCACCAGTACATGATTTCAAGCAAAATTGAGTTCTACATCAGTGAAAGCTTGCCTGAATACTTTGCTCCTTATCAGTCAGAGAGGTTTCACAGACTGGGGTAAGTGAAAAAGCTCTGAATGGTTTTATTACCTTAATCGGAAAGGCCTCAGGAGGAAATAATATTCATTATGCTTTGCATGTAACATTGATGTGCGGTGCTGCAGGCAGCGGAGATTCTGTACCTGCTTAGATCTGTAGCAGAGCTGAAGACGTAGGTGTAAGAGGCACGATGCAGACGAACAGCCTTGTCAGACGACAGCACACGTTGTTTCAGTGATGAGGGAGTTTTAAACCTTATCAAAGTACTGACCTGCGGAGCGAAAGTACAGCCGGGTGTTTGTACGTTTCCTCTGCTGACTTGTTACGTTCCGTTCTCAGCTATGTCCCTCTCTCAGACAACGAAAAGACTGATTTCAAAGCACGAGAGTTAAAATCTGTGTATATGGACGCAGTTGGCCAGTACCTGAAGCTGATTTTCCATAAAAATTACGTCAATAAATACAACTTGTACGGTCAGGTGAGTTAAGAGTCCTTGCTTGGTACGCTAGATGAAGTTTCAGTAGTACAGAACAGGCAGAGAAATCTGCTCCCGTGATTTGTAGAAGCTAAAAATGTTGGTTGAAAGCTCCTGGGGTTATTTTCCTTTAAAAACAGAAAATACAAGTAAGAGGTTGTAAGTGACTTGGAATCATGACCAGGCGTGTACAGCTTACCCAGAACTAACGAGTGAAGTGCACGCCCCATTGCTGCCTTTCACTCCAGTTTGAGACTGCGCAGCAGGCTTGTGCTGAGGACAGAGTACTTCCCTGAGAGCAGCTCTGCAGTCGCCCCACAGCCACGCGTGGTCTTTAGGACCTGATGTGGCCTTAGGTGAAGAGGTGGTACAGCCATCCTGATGCAGAGAAAACAAGCACCTGCCTCGGTTCGGCGGTGACTCTTTTCACTTCCATCCCAGGCCAGAAGGGAGAACAGCTGGTGACTGTACAATGTGGTAGATTTGGTAATACGTTTTTGATGAGGCATGAAGTACCTTCAGCGCTCAGTGCTTTGCTTGGCTTCCGTACCACCCTGGAGACCACGGGTCCTATTTTTTTCTTTTTTGTTGTTGTTTCAGTTTTCATAAGATGTGGAAAAAGCAATGACCTTATGCATTTCCATTTTCTTTAACTCTATCCCAGGTTGCCCTAGTAGCTATAAACATTATTGGAGATCCAGCAGACCACGGTACTGACAGCAATAACACTGTAAGTGCAAAGCACCCCTGTCTTTTCATTGCTTCTGCGCGTGTTCGGTTACAGGGTTCTTGGGGCCAGGGAACGCATCGCTCTTCTGCTGGTTTTGTGCTGTGGCAAAGCTGCCATGTGGTGGGTTTTTTTTTTTGTATCTTCTCTTGAAGAAAGAATATTCTCTAAAATTGAGATGCAGATATGCAGATACAAAAAATAGGCCGTAATCAATTGGGACATTTGCATTTCCAGCCTCCCCAAGTTCTCCTGTTTCGATATGCCCCAAAACATAAGGGCTGTAAGCTGCACAGCTGATGTTGACCATGGCAAGTCAGAATTTCTGTCCTGAACATACCCTTGATGTTGATGAATGTGCATTGAGATATTTCTTTTTTCCCCTTACAAAGCCTTCCCGAGAGAAGCTGATAGACCACTACTTGGGAATTAAATCAGATGATCCTGCCTTAGATGGAACTTACCTGGGGTAAGGATGATCCTTTGCATGTACCCTGGCAAAGCGTCCGCTCAGTCTAAAGTAGTTCTCAGCCTCTGTACTTTGTTCGTCCCCTGCTGGTGAGGAGAGCAGACGTACGCTTAGCCTGGTCTGGTTTGGATCAGCTGACCGTTCATTTTGTTCACTTTCTATCTTCAGGAAACCTGACTCCATTTCCCCTCTGGATGATTTGGCTTTTGACATGTACCAGGACCCAGAGGTCGCGCAGATCATACGCAGGCTGGATGAGAAGAAGCGCGAAGCCGTCCGCCGTGAATGCTACGATTACGCCAAGGCGCTCAAACAAGCCATCGCAGACTTGCAGAAGGTATTGTTGGAAGACTCTTGGTCTCTTAAGCCAGACAGCGTTCCAGCGGTCCGTCGGGGTCCCTGGCGTTCCTGTGGAATCGTAAGGATTTGCAGTATATTTTCCAAATTGGAATTTTAAAATCAGATAGCGTGATGTAATAACGTGGCTGAAAATACCGAAGCATGTACCTATGTGCAGCCACGTGATTGCGAGCGAGCTTGTTTTACCCCCTGCCAGGTAGGGGAACGACTTGGGCGGTATGAGGTGGAGAAGCGCTGTGCGGTAGAGAAAGAGGACTATGATCTTGCCAAAAAGAAGAAAGAGCAAATGGAAGCGTACCGCCTGAAGGTGTATCAGCAGCTGCAGCTGCACGACCTTCTGGATGCAGAGCTGGTGGTGGGTACCGTTGCTC
Organism: Leptosomus discolor; assembly: GCF_034619465.1. Taxonomy (NCBI): domain Eukaryota; kingdom Metazoa; phylum Chordata; class Aves; order Leptosomiformes; family Leptosomidae; genus Leptosomus; species Leptosomus discolor. The sequence goes on along the minus strand of NC_141410.1, from coordinate 10,693,925 downwards.
CTCATTCAGGAGGCTTTATCGTAGGGGTGTTGTAAATGGCAGAACAACCAAAATAAATTCAAAGAATATGAGTTGTTACACAGGTGTTTTTTGACAATTATCAGGAATTTAAGTTTCCTATTTGGACTGTAGGTTTCCCTAACTAAAGACTTGCACGTGGCGTTTTATGAACATGCTTAGCTCTCCATAAATTACTTTAAACTGTTCAGGTCTCAAGCAAATGACATTAGAATCCTGAATGTTTTGCGTAATTTCAGGGGTACCCAATGCAGGTTCGTCAGGTACTTTCTCTTGTTTTGAAGGGATGTAACAGGCTGGTGCTGGCTTCAAGGCTGACCGTGCAGAATTAGTGGGATAAGATACACATAAGTTTGTATTATTCTCAGAATGGGAAGCTTTATCATCTCTCCACACACGCATCCACACAGAATTATTTTCTGATTATTTCATAAAGCTGCATCCAGTGGAAATGATGATATGTCTGTGAGCGAGGTCTGATAGTTACCTGAAAGCACCAGAATCCTGTTGACTGTCAAAGCTGCAGCTGCACTGACTCTGATTTCAGTTCATTGTTAGCCTTGCTTTACAAAATCTCCTTCCCTTTCTCAGCTTCGAAAACCACCTGAATTGCCTTTGGAGTCTATGGTTTACACCGACAGTCCTCAGCAGACAAAAGCTGCAAATTCACCTCCTTGTGAGCACACGGAGCTGCAAAAAGGAGAGCCATGGAGGGCAGAGCCTTTGCTGGGAGAGAAGTCAGCAGATCCCGCTTCTGCTGAGCCCGTTGTCTCCCATCAGTCCCCTCCTCCTCCTGAGACTCACCGTGCGACCGCCAGGGAAGCGTTTCCCAAAGACAACGTGAGTAGCGTGCCCCTGCTGCTGCAGCAGTCTGCCAGAGCGAAGGATCTTGTATTCAGCCTTCCAAAACAACAGGGTCTTTGGTGGTTATTCTCATGGCTTGCATCGTATCTGAAATTGGCTGTTGCTGAGCGATGTCCGTCTCATAATTGGCCTTGGTCTTTCTCTTCCCTGAATTTCTTTGGAAGCTTTTACAGATGTTCGTGGGGATTGAGGCAGAGGGGGGTTGTACCAATAGGTGAATGGAAGCCAGTAGGCATTAAAGGACTAATCAAGGGTCACACAGCCAATGTGCTGGAAGCTGAATTCTGCTTGGTCCATTAATGGCTTAATAAATCTTCGTAGAGATCGTGTGGGGTGAATCCACAGCAGCAAGGGGATTTGTTGGAATGTGGTTGTAGGGTAAGAGTCTTGGTGTCATGTCTGAAGAGAGGAAGAAAATCATGGTCTGTAGTTAACCCACTCTTCAGGTTTTGCTGCTCCAGCTTTTGGCAAAGCTGAGGAAGACTTGCATTGGCTTTAGCAGCAGTAGTATTCTCTCTTCACAGGATGTTGACTTAAAATAATTTAAAGCTTTATGACTTGCTGGCTTCCTGTCAACAGGTGATTTCTGCCCTAGATGCACTCACTTCCACAAAAGGCATTTTGTGTGTGTTTTACTGCATTCTATGGACAAGAAATAAATTTTATTCACAGGCACTGATTCCATTTCTTCATGATGTTGTTATGAGAACTTCAGCATCTGTGCTTAATTGTGAACCGATACCGCTCTGATGGGGAAAAAGATGCACTGAGGTGAATCCAGTTAGTGACAAAGCAACTTCACATCTGAGTCATTGCTAGACTAGCAACTTTTATCTTCTCTGTCAGGTTGAATTTTTGCCCCATGATGAGCGACCTCTCCCAGCTGTCTGTAAACAGTCCGAAGCGGTTGCGTACGTTGAGCCGGAGGTGACAGAAGAGGGTGTCGGTGATACTCGAAGAAGTGGCATAACTGGGGAGCCGGAACCGTTGACTGAGAAGGCCCTGAGGGAGGCCAGCCCTGCTGTGGAAGTGTTTGGAGAAGCTTTGGTAAACAACAACAACAAAACAAACACATGGATCACTGTGGTCTGTGTGGAGTTGACTGGATATGTGCTGTCAACCAAGACCTACTGATGTGATTTTCACATGTTCAGAGCTGTTACTTAAAAATCTGAGGTTGAAAATTGGCCTTGAATGTCTGGGTGCCTGTTTATGCGGTGCTGTAGCTGTTGTGGTTGACCACTTGATGAGCTGTGAAGCAGCTGGTATCCAGCAGACTGCTTTAGGACGGACCCTACCAGAATACCATACCTTGCCGCTGTCTTTTGTAGGGAGAGAAGCCATCACTGTGCCTGAAAGGGTTCCTTGGGCCTGAGCTGTTTAATCCATTTTACTCATTGTTTTTCAAAAAGGCATGCTTTTAGCAAAAGCTGGATTCCCGTAGGAAACACTTGGGGCTCTCATGCTTAAGCTCATGTGTTCTTTTGAGACTGTTCCTGTATGTAAATGTTAATAAATATTGAAGTATCAGTATTGGCCTTTTAAGAGATAAACTTGTTCTATGTTTAGGTTTCAGGAGCATATTCCAAAACCTGGTCGTATCGAGAAGATGCCCTACTGGCTGTCTATAAGAAGATGATGGAAATGTCAGTAAACGCTCCAAAGGATGATTTAAAGAACATGCTGAGGGCTGCCATCTTTCTCGTAAGGAGGGCCATCAAAGACATAGTGTCTTCCGTAAGTGGTGAGACGTTTGATAAGTGCTCTAGTGAAGAACTAACAGCAAAAATTGTAGAACTGTGTGGTTAAGATGCTTTAAACAGTTTAAACAAATAGTTTGTAAAGCTGCTGTTGGGTAAGTTTAGAAAACCAAACCAACCAACCAAAAACACCCGCCAAAAAAAAAGAACCCACCAAACTGAAACCAACAACAAACCAAGTAAAACACCTGAAATGTCAGCTTTAGTTAGGATCAGGGACTGGGCAACGTCAGCATTCAGCAGCATGGGAAATACTGTCCTGGGCTGAGTAATGAGCGTGAGAAACAAGTGCCGAGTCAGTAAATGTGTGGGTAAAAAAGAAAAAAAGTTGAGCCTTTTTTCGTTGTTCTTTTTTTATTTTTTTTGTAAAGTTGAGATACAGCAATGAAGTAACTTTTTGTTTCCAGCTTTAGACACTACAGTTAGCCTAAAGCAGGCTCAGGCTTCAAGTAAGCCTGAAACATGAAGAAAAAAAAAACCAAACAAACTCAAGGGCTGTGTTACTCTTTATAAAACAAATTCCAAAGCCTTTCCCCTAAGCCCTGGCAAAGTGTTTTCTGGCAGAGGTGTCTGAAGTAGCTTCCGTTAAGAGTGCTGCTGTATGGGATTCCAGATTCCTCCTGTTGCTGCTCTTTAGAACTACAGAGAAGATTTTACAACATTGTCTGAAAACTGGGGTCTGTGCGGTGGTTTTGTTCAGTGTTTCCTTTTTACCTTAGGTTTTTCAAGCTTCCCTGAAACTTTTAAAAATGATCATTACCCAATATATACCAAAACATAATCTGGGAAAACTAGAAACTTCTCATTGTGTGGAAAAAACGCTTCCAAATTTGCTCTCTAGAACAGGAGACTCCTCATCCCGTCTTCGCCTTGTGGCCTCAAACTTTATTCAGGTAAGTGCTTTTCTGCCCGTCAGGGTTTGATTTGCGTTAGGAATGTTACAGCGCTGCATCTCATCGGGCTTGCCTTCCCTCCAGAGCTGGTCGCTGTAGAGGATTCCGCCGTGTGTGGAAGGCGAAGTGGAGCCCCCGCTTGGTGCCTCGGCAGCGTTTTGTCTGGCTGTGCGTTGTCCCCTTGGTTGTGGGGGGCAGCGTGGGGAGACCCCCGCTGCCGCAGGTGCGGGAAGGGTGCGTGACTCCTGCGCTCTGCGTAGTTGCAAGGGGTCTGCAGAGGTGAACACAGGAAAGGCCAGCGTGCTGCTCGGGCTGGGGGGGTCATTTCATTGCGGTTTTGCCAGTCCTTTGGCAGTGGGCACAGCAAAGGCGTGAAGAAGGTGCCCACTCCAAAAAGCACAGTCCGTTCCTTGCTCAGTGTTGACAAAGAGCAGCTGTGAATAGCTGCTAGAGGATTACAGACTCTCTTTTCCAGTCGAATTTAGAAGAAAAAACAGTATTTCTGGGTGAAAATGTGTTAACTCAGCCCCTGGAGTGGAGCGAGTCACTGGTTGTGGGTCACTTATCCTTGGTTGCACCCACACGTGGAGGGAAAAGGCTTTTGTTTCGTTGTAGACGTAATGTAACTAAAATTTTAACAGCGTTGTTGTGTGAAGTGGTGTGTCACTGGAACCCCAAAGGTGACAGGTTACTTTATTGCTGCTGCTTGGCTTGTTTATAATAGATTTTGTAATTGAATGAGAAAGGAAATGAGATGGTGGTTACAAATGTATTTTCATAGACAGAACATGGCCTGGAGAGAGGGGAAAATGTGGGGGTTTTTTGTATTGCTGCTAATAGATGATAGGCTGCCTGAATAAGCAGTTCACTGGGGAAGGTGCCACGTATTTCTGGAAATAACTGTGTCCAAAACGGACCAGCCAACCCGGTGACAACTGCACCTGGCCCTCAGGAAGAGGGACTGCAGGCCACCATCTGCATGAGTGTCTGTCAGCTGACAGGCTCTGGGAGGAGGGGTGCTTTGGGTGTTTAAACGTTCTGCTGCCCACAAAGAAATAAACATTGTGTTTCAATAACAGCAGAATTTAGCCCTTAAGGTTCTTTGCAAAACAGAACGAGAAATTGTAAGGTGGCATATGTCCTCTGAAGCACACTCGAAGCCCATCTTGATGCAACGTCAAGACTTTGTGTCCTTTGTGACACTTCTCCTCAGATAGTTCAGTGTAAGATGGAGTTCTGAAATTTTTCTTACAGTCCAGTGCCAGACCTCATCGGAGCACGTCTAAGATTTTATTGATTTCTCAGTAGCCTTCTCTCTGATGCCAAAAGCAAGACCCAACATCCGTATAATCTTCTCTTTAAAGCTTTTGCAGGCAACTTCTGGCTGCTAAAGCAACAAATGGGCAGCTACTCTTAAGGAAGGCTGGTTTCGTTGTACTTGACTGGTTATAAGTAACGTAGAGTAACTCTGCTTTGCGAAGACAGCTTTCCTCGTTCGGCACTCTCACGTGCGCACCGCCTCTCTGTACGCTTGTAGGAAATGGCGCTGTGTAGTGACGTGAAACCCCTGCAGATCGTTCCTGTTCATTTGGTTCAACCGTTAAAAGCCAACTCCCCAACACACCTGGCAATGAGTCAAGTGGAATTAGTGGAATGCCTCTTGAAAGACATGGGAACCGAGGACTCTGGGTTTACCGTCGGCAATGTCATGAAGGTAGGAGCCTGAGCTTACAGCACGTGGAGCTTTTTTGCTGTTGCTGTTTTATTGGGGCTTGTCTGTCTCTTTCCGGGGTGCTTGGTGAACTGCTGAAGAGAATTTGAGCCTCTTGGAGGTGACAACACACAACCTCGTGAGGAAGCAAGATGCCAACGCGGCGGGAAAAAATAATCAGTGGGTCCAAAAGTGTTTGGAAAAACCTGTCTGTGTGAAGATTTCTCCTACTGCAGTGAAATAATTGCCTTAGACTAATAAACAAGGCCTTAAAAAACACGTGGAAAAAGAGGAATGATTTTTTTTTTTATCATTTCCAGTTTGCCACGGGAGCTTTGGAACACAGAGTTTATGAAGTCCGTGATGTAGCGTTGCGCATCATCTTTGATGTGTACAGAAAGCACAGGGCTGCGGTGCTGGAGTACCTTCCCCCGGATAACGCCAGCGTCCGCAAGACCGTTCTCTACAAAACACTCTTTGATGGATTTGCTAAAATAGACGGTAAACTCCCTGAAGCTGAAAGGAGGGTAAGTAATGAGGCTGCAGGACATGCACAGCCGCTTGAAACGTTGCGTTCCGCTGAGTGAAGTACCGGTTCGCTGCTGCGCTGGGCAGCGGACGGCACACGTGGCGGGGGGTGTCGTTACCGTCACTTAGCGCAAAAAGCTGGTGTTGGCTTTATTGCGTGTGTCACTCACGAGTAAAGCCTGCAAAGAATACAGAGGTGGCACTTCTGAAGTGATACCCAGTAACACCCCTTTACTGTTTCGTGCTGGCTCGCCTTGGAAACAGTGAGCACCGAGGGAATCAGCGCTGGGTGTTTCCTTCAGGCAGTGCGGAGGGGAGGGAGGTCTTGCTGTGACAGGCCAGTCACTGCACTAAGCTTGTGCTGCACTGGCCGTTTGTTCTGTGCTGATGCGTTTTGCGATCTCGTCTATGCGACAGATGGTTCAAAAACTTCTGTCGTTCAAGAGTATTTCTTGCCAGGCACAGAGAAAGGCAGCGACGGAAGCGGCAGAGAAACAGAAGAAGGAAGAAATAAAAGTTCTGCAAGGTCACCTGGCAGCTCTAAAGGAGATAGAAGCAGAAGTTCAAGCTGGAAAGGTTGGGGTGGTTTGCTTTTGATTTTTTTTTATTTTTTTTGATCCTTTTCTCCTCGGGCATCACAGGCTTAGGTCATTAACGTTACTGTTGCCTCATTATAAACCAAAAAAGAAGAGAGAGACACGCCATGACACACCCTAACTGACTTTCCAGCTTCAAATCTGAGGCGTTGTTTTTCCTGACATTGTATGAAATTTGGACATTTTTCTTTATAACAGCTTTGTCTGTCGTATGGTAAATTTGAGAGTGTTTCTACAAGTCCGTGTGTTTCTGTACCAGCTGGAGTACGGGAATTGTACTGGGTGTGTCGAGGCCCTCCAGAAGCACGCTGTGCCGCACATCCATGAAGTTTTAGATCTGAACCCTAGAAAGGTAGTCAGCTACCCCGTGCCAGGAGGTAGGACTGTGTTTCCAGAAGATTGCTGCCTCAATACCCAAGAGATTTGCTGTAGGACCAGAAGCACAAATGTTGTAATGCTTTGGCTCTGCTTCTAAGCTTTTAGTTCCAGAGAGAAATCAGAATATGACCTGTTCTTTTTCTCCCTGGCAAGCATCACAGTCATTAAGCAAATTTCTGACTTAAATTTCTTTGTTCAATAGGAGAAAGAATCTGATTTTCAGAAGCCAAAGAATCAAGGTAGGTAGTTTAAAATAGTATTAAGAAATGTAGAGGTATTTCAAGAAGTCTTTGAAACACTGTATGTGCTTAATAGATTATTGAATTATCTCAGTTAAAACACGCCAGAGCGCTTCGGACCAGCTGAGTCTCAACCTGCTGTAGAAACCGTGAAGTTCACAAAAGAAAATTTACCATCAGCTGACCAGTTAATTGCTAATAAGAAATTAGTGTGGCTTGGCTGGAAACCATTTGAGGTTTCTCCCCAACCAGGGGTAGATCATCTACTATGTGGTTAAAAAAAAAAAAAAAACCAAAAAACCCCACAAAAAACCCAAAAACCAACCCAAAAACCAACCAAAAAAACCCCAACTCTAAAATATTTTACTGTTGTAGATCACTAAAGCAATAGCTAATCAATAGTTAATAGTTTCCCAACTGCCTGCAGGTATGTTGGCTTTCAGTGCCTCTTTACCAGCGTGGCAACGGTGTGCTTCGGTTAGGGGTTTTTTCTGTTAAGATCCAGAAAAGCAGTATTTCTGGGCTTGCACAACAGCTAATTAAAATGGGATTTTGGTTTTAACAGTTCCCTTTTTACAGGTTATGAGGTAAACAAAAGCCGGCAGCCTGCAGCAGCGGAGGTTCCAGATGTTCATTCCTCTGTTGCAAATTACTTGGATAAGTAAGTTGGATGAGCAGCTTCTCGCCACCTCAAGCACTTGGTGTAACCTGCAAGCTCATGATGTTAGCAACGTTTTTCCTGTAGATCAAAGCTGATACCTTCAGCACTGAAACAATGAAAAAGAAAATCTCTTCTGACAGATTTGGAATTCTCACCAGGCAATCCTAAATGCTGATTTTTAAAGTTCTTGGATAGCACGACCTTGAACATGTTTTCAGAGTAGTCTCTTGTGGGGTAAGGAATTGCCAGGGTGTAATGTTCAATGGCCAGTATAAAATAAAGCAGAGATGTCTGGTACCTTTTGTGTGTCTTGTAGGATAAGGGCATAGAGAAAGTGTGGGAAAATTCTGGAGCCGTGAAAGCCAGTTTCAGTGAGCTGTTCTCAATGCTTTTGTGGAATTATGTCTTTCTAGGTGAACAAATGCTTTATAGTTCTCTTTACCATAAATTGTATTACAGTATCTGTTCGTGCCCTATCCGAAGGTCAGCACCATATGGGGAAATAAGGTGCACCAAGATGTTAGCTGGTTTTTGGAACAGTTTCTGGCAGAAGACAGAGGGTTCATCCATTTCATTCTGTGATGTCACTGATGTTTGTGGGTTTTTTCCCTAGCTTATGTATTTTTTGCGGTGGAAGGGACGCATCCTTCACAGAGGAAGGCCTGGATCTCCATTACTGGAAGCACTGCCCCATGTTAACCAGATGCGAGCACTGCAAGCAGGTTAGGTGTAAACCCTCCAGAGCTGCTACGAGACCTTAACTGTTGTTCTGGTTTTAAGGAGCCGTAAGATATTTCCCGCTAGGGTAGATGAATTTGAACACGACTGTGTGATCTTGGGGGGTGCTTTCCGAAAAGAGCAGCATTATAAATTGTAATAATAACTGGACTAAAATGTTGCTTTCCCTCTGTTATTTTGGGAAGTGAGATTTAACTTCCAAAAATCCCATAAGCAGTTTTCAAATACCGTCCCTGTTTACTCAGTACAGTACAAATCTTCTTGGGTGCCTCTTGCTCTGTTGCAGGTGGTGGAAATAGCCAGCCTGACGGAGCACTTGTTGACCGACTGTGATAGAAAGGACAGCTTTGGGAAATGTCAACGGTGCAGTGAGGCCCTTCCCAAAGATGAGTTGCCCAAACATATTAAGAGCAAGACTTGCAATCGTGAGTAGTTCTGAACAGGAAGGGGGAACATCAAAGGTCAAGTCAGTCAGGCTTTCAAACACCACGTGCCTTTGGCAAGGCAGAGCACTTCTGTTCGGGCACTGCGGGGTTAGACATCTGAGTAAATCCGCAGGAGGGAACACTTTTGGAGTAAGGGCCTGAGTTCCCCAGTGCTTGAAATGCTTCGCTTCTGTGAGTGTGTGTGGGGAGGCTGAGTGAGGAGAGCAGAAAGCCTCTACCGCATCCTTGCGGATTAAGCCCTGTCGTTCCTGTCGATCTTGTTTTGATGTAGGTGATTGGACATGGGGCTTCTCCGACAGCAGCTAATGGTGAGAGGGTGGGAGCTGGTTTAGCTGTCGGGTAGTTACGCTCTTCGTTAGGCAAGTTCTCCTCTTGTATTTGAAATCAGCTTGGCTTTGCCACTCTTACAGTATTTTTCTGATCATTTCAGCTGCCAAACCAGAAAACGTGGCAAACCACTGCCCATTGTGCCATGACAACTTTTCCCCAGGAGAAGAGGTAAGACTGCCTTCCAGATCGGTCTGATGTGATGTCACTGGGCCTGAGTGCGTGTCCTCTTCTAACGCTGGCTTCTAACCCCCTCTTCCATCACCCAATGACTGAAGAACTTGCCTGGATTGTTGCCGGGGTCTGTAGTGGCTCTCTGGCACTCTGGGGACCTGGATCTTCTACCCTTAAAGGTCTATGTGGGAACCCCAGGGCTACAGGCTCTTTACCGCCGGTCTTTCTCCCCCTGCATAGGCAGCTACACACCTTGCAGCTTTCCAAATTCCCAACTGCTGCCAGATTCTGTGAGTTCCCTTGTCAGCCCTAGTGTTCGGGGTGACACTGTGCAGCTTAAAATACTGCAGCAGGACTGAGCACGTGCAGCAGGGCATCCAGGGTTAAGATCTTCTTGATTTGGGTATAAGAAAAAGTTGACATGAAGAAAGTAAGCAAGAACTGCTGTAATTGGTAAGAGAGTTGAGATGGCCTCTCTCTGTGTCTGCCCCTGGAACTGCCTGATGCTATGAAATCGCTGACGTGCCAGCTCCAAAACGTGCCTTCAGCAACTGAAAATGTGTATTGGTATGATAGAAAAGGTGACTTGTTCAGAAAATACTTCACATATCTGTTTGTCTTTTACATGAATCATCTAGCGCTATGTTATGATCATATTTGAGTGCTTTAATTTTTGGAAAAAGGCTATCCAGGAGGCAGCCGGCAGCTCTGTACTGAGCATCAGATCCAGCGAAATGTCAATGGCGGATACGTAACTGGTCTTGTTTTCGTCCTTTCATTGGGACCATTGAGTGGTGCTTCTCTTCTCAAAAACAAGTCTTTTCCAAATCGTTTTTGTTTTGCCCAATGTGAGGAACTCAGAAAATACTGTAACCAAGTCCGAAACATTGTTTGAGGAATGTTGTGCTGCTTAGATTTGGGGTTTTTTGTTGGTTTTGTTTTTGTTTTGTTTTTTATTGCTTCTGCCCAAATTATTCCTGTAAGTAAAAGACTTCACAGAGCCTCTAGTTTGAAGAGGCTGTCATGTTTTTGTGTAATAGCAGCTCTGACTCCTTCGCTTTGCTGAGTGCTTTAACTATTATCATAACCCTGTAGTTATGCCCGTGCTTTTTCAGTTTAAAATATGTATAGATTAACAGATTTTTCCATGTTATTTGTACATTGTTTTTTTTCCTGCTTTGAACTTAGTTGTTAATTAAGAAAATTTAAAAAACAAAACTAATGTCACTCACTCTTAATTTCTAGGATTTGGCTGGGGTTTTTTATTGTGATGTACCTTTTAAGTTATATTAAAAAAATGGATGTATTAATTTCTGTTTCACTTAGGAAGTCATAAGGTGCTCATGCTTTTACGAGTGAGCAGATTAAAATGCAGTTGCCATAAGGCCTGTGTACAGCTCTCATTTCCTCCGTGTGCATACATAGTGACTAGGTAAAAGATCAGCTAATTTCGCTGGTGTTGTAATATCACTTGGTTTTAATTAACTTCAGGCCTGGAAATCTCACCTAATGGGCAAAGACGGCTGTAAGATGAATCAACGGAGGTTATCCACAATAAATAAAACTCTTCTGGTGCAGCCTGGTAAGACGTTAGTTTATGATAATAAGGATTATGCTTTTTACGGTGTTGCCTTTACTTAAGTATTTCATCCTCCACAGCAAGCTGGCTCTTAATTACTTGTTCATCACGGTGTTTGTGTAAGCTGACTGATAGCACTTGTGCTGAGGGAGCAAATTCTCAAAGTCATTCAATGACCATGGCTTCAAACCGAGGCATTGGCTCCGTTGGTGGGGGGAAGCGGGTGTATCTGGTAATTCCATCGGTTCGGGTTTTTTCTGTGTAGCAGTGTGGCCGTGACTAGAGCAACCAGGAGCGCCACCAAACGGTTAACGTTCTGGAAGGCTCCTGAACGCTGACACAGGGAACCGAGCGCCTGATTTAGCTTTTAATGTTCAATCAGAGGATGCTAATCTAATCCTAATTACAAGATGAGTTGAATAGTTAGTGCTGCGTGCTGCTTTTCCTTTTCAATTCAGACCCAGGAGCTAGGCAGAATTTGTGATTGTGCAGCTTCTTCACCAACAAAGAGAAACTGATGCTGATGTCAGGTGGTTTTTTTTTAAGTCATCTTTCTGCATGGAGCACATGCAAAATCCTTTTCTTTCCTGAACACAGAAGTTAAACAAACCAGCTATTTTTGGTCTGCAGCACCAAAACTCTTTTGACCAGTAACATCCAAAACCTTTCCTCCTTCAGACTTTTTCCAGAGTTCCGTAGTCCGCTGCATGTTCAGGTGGTTATGAGAGTTCACCTCCTCTCTCTGCTGTTTGCTTTGCTCACATCTGCATTTCACAACTACCCTTAAGTTCCTGGAAGGAACTGTTGAATCGTCTCTTTCAGCTGTCATAAGTGAATGCGGTTCAACTCAACCGTTTCCAGTCCTGAACTGGACCTACAGTCATGTCTGTCTGTCTGTCTGTCTGCAGCTTTGCTGTCCCTACTGGCTATTGGGAATCCTCATTACTGCTGCCGAGAATTCAGAGACATAGAAGGAACTGAAATCCTGCCTGGATGCAGCTAAAGCTCCAGAGCAGTTTCCTGGAGATGGGAAAGGACCCTTTAGTCCTACCACTCCTGGTAGGAGATGCACCTCAGGCTGGATGCCTGCCAGCTTCTGGTTGCCAGTACCAGCCAGTCAGACTTGATATAGCTTGAGAATCAAAATGGGAGATGAAATTCAAGACTGGGGCTAGATGTGCTTGCAATAATGATCTGTATTTTCTCTTCACAGGCAAAATAGGTGGCCACTACTTAAGGAAAGCAGGTCCTGCAGGAGCAAAAGCTCGACCTCCCTCTATAGGAAGCAAGATCCCAACCCCAAGAGGAGGCCCCAATAAAAGCACTGGGAAAACATACTCAAAGCGATGACAGGACAAGTATTTTTTCCTTTGTCTTCATAACCAGGCATATAGTTGTTAGTCGTTACTTAAAATGTGTGGGCAACTCGTATCATCTTTTCCGTTTGGCTCCGCGGGGCTGTGTGTTAGCCCTGAGCAGTCCTGGCCGAGCCTGGCGACCGCGGTGTTAGCTGTCTGCGCAGCGCTGCGGCGATCTCCTCGAAATGCACGGGTCGGAAACGTGCTGGGACAGACGAGGCCTGCCACGTTCCCCGCACGGCTCAGGGAGGGCCTGGTCTTTGGCTGGGTCCTCATGTTAAAAAACCTCCCCCAGCAGCACGGACTTGGCGTGGCCGCACTGGGTGGCTGCTGTCAGGGTCAGCACAGAGGCTGTGCCCTGGGGTTGCTCTGGGGCCAGGGTTCTAACGGTCTGGTTTTGAGATCCAGTCAGGAATTGCCTTACGATCCAAAAGCCACGGTCATTTCTGTTTTGGCTTTCTTCTGGGGAAGAGCAAGAACCCTGCCAAGCAGAAATTGTACTAGGCTTTCAGGACAGAGCTGAAAAGCGTTTGTTCTTTTGATCTAAGCGTAACCCTTGTTTGTAATTACATACTCTGAAAGCTTGGGAAGCAATACCTGTACTAGCTGACTCTACCATCTGATCATGTCAATGTCGTAATTGCAGAATGTATTCCCGATAGTTTTCTGCCAAAATTGACTTTATAACATGCTGAAAGTAATAGTGTCAGTAGGTTTTGTTTGGCTTGCCATCAGACGCTTGCGGTAGACCAGTAGGTCGCGGATAGGTAACCTGTGTGTGCCAGGCTGCCTGCGTGTATTTCTGCATCGCGGCTGGGGCCCGACGGGGAATTCGTCATGATTAGACTTGAGGGAACAGCCCTGACAGTACAGGGGTACAAGGAGCAAAAGAGGCTTGCTGCAGTCGCGCAGGTTCCTCTGATGTGATGATGATGATGATGATGGACCTTAGCAACGCCGCCGTTCAGCTGCCGTGACGTGCAGCTGGCGTACGGTGAAGTGCAAATGCACGCACGTGTGGAAGGAAGCGCATGTCAGACTGCCCGAAATGGGTGTCTCGGATACCCGAGAGACCTGTACGATCCTGTATAGATAAACTCTTGATCCAGTTCATGGGTAAAATAACAATTCCATAAAGCAACATTCTTCTCATGTGTTTGCTAGAAGAGAAAAAAAGAAAAAAAGGAGAAATTGCCACGTAGGCGAGGAAAGCTGTGGGGCTTGGTTTGTCCCCTGCAAACCCTGTAGTGTGGGTTTATTTGCGTCAGTTTGGGTGTGTTTACAAGTAGGGCCAGGAATTGGAAAGGTTTTTCAGGTGTCCGCTTCTCCAGTGTAAGGAAGGGAGTCAGGGAATCGTGCTGTCCTTGGGTGGCTGCTTCGGCTGCTGTGCCAGGACCTGGTGTACTTTGGTGGTGAGGCACGATCAGTGTGTTTACAACAGCTGCCTTTTTCTGCCCTGTGTTTGTCGTGATAAACTTGGTCAGCTAAAGTGGGGCAAACGTACAGCCATTGCGAAAGCTTACAGGTCCCTTTATTTGTGCTAGGCTCTCAAACTCTCCCATTGGAGATGGGAACTGTGCTTTTATCCAAAACTGACGGGTGTCCTGGGACACCTCAGCAGTCAGCTGAAAGCTCTAGTTGACTCTGCGAGGAAAGGGATTGGATCAGGGCCATCGTGAAACGTTTCCACTCATTTTTAAAATGTTTAGAAACATTATTTTGACAGATAACTGTGCTCTCCTTTCTAATACCAGCGTCTGTAATTTTGTGAGGTCAAGACCATTAATAATGTTGAGTGAAATAGATGTGTCTCCTCCTTGGGTCTGCCGAGGCTCTAGGAGTAACCCAAGCCATGCGTGGTGAGGAGCGGCCGTGCTGCCAGCCTGGCCTTTACATCCCTCTTGGGTTCCAAGCTGTGAAGGCAGCAGAGCAGTGCCCACAGCGCTACTCGCCACCAGGAATTAGCACCAAATAAAAAAGCGAAAGGGCTGGTTGGATGTCACCGTGTGACACGCCGTTCCCTGGGAGGTGACGCGAAATGGCTGTTCCGCGCTGCCTCTCGCTGTGCACCAAGTGCCTTATCAGTCCGCTTGACAGGAGGATGAAGCTGCACCGCCAGAGTCCCATTCCGTCCATAATAAGTGCGTATCGGGGGAGCTGCTGTAAAAAGTGAAGTTATGCTTTAAAATCTCTCAGTTAACTCTGAAATACCTCCCCAGGAAATAGCCCCTTAAATAAAAGGAAATAAAAAATCTTAGTGGGGCCCTGCAAAGCTTGAATTAATAAATTTAGACCTTTTTTCCTGCTTTAGCGCACTTTCTCTCTGCTTGCTGCAAAATCCAGCCCTAATAGTGACTTTCTCTAGTTAGATCTTGATTACAATAAAGATCCCTAGACTACTGCGTGTGGCCGTTTAATTACTTCAAAGAGAACAGATTCGATTAAGACCCAACGCGTGAAGCTTTGTGCCTAAAGTAACAGCCCTGCCATTTCTACTTGTCGCACTCGGGCAGTTGCTTTCCAGGACAGAATTAGTTGGTCCCATGTCTGTGTCCACCACAGGCACAAAACCGAGTGATGGTGGCAATAGAAGCAGCAGTTGTGGGGGTTGTTGGGGTTTTTTTGGTACCCCAGGGTGAATTAGTGGTATCATTTTGTATGTACAGCACTGGTTTTGTAACACGCCGGTTTCGTCGTTGGCCGGCAGCCTAGCTACGAGCTCGTGAATTGTACAGGTAGATGGGCACGCTTGGACTTTGGAAGTCTTTATATAGAAACTGTTTCTTTAACTCTTCCAAATATGTATGTCAATAAATATACACACGTTAGGAATATATATTTTAACAAATATATATGTATTTTCATTTCTACTTCAGTGATGCAGGTTTCTGAGAACCTGATTCCTTCCGCAAGCAAAATAACCCTTGATTTTGCTCGGAGAGCAGCACGTGCGATGGACTGCAGGCTTGTGAGCTGCTGCCCGGAGCAGTTTTTTTCCTTTTGGACTTAAAACTGTGAGCTTTCCCTTGTATGACTTTAATGGAAAAAAAAAAAAAAAAAAAAAAAAGAAAAACCCATTTCCCAAGGTCCTCCATGTATTTTGGATTGGCCGTTGGCGTGTGGGTAGGGAATTGGCAAAGACAGCTCTATGTCGCTCCTTAGCGATGGCTTTTAACCCGGTCAAGCAAAGCATAATAAAAATAATCTCTCCGTTAAACCCCACATATACCAGGATGCTGCTTTCTATTTTATAATATTAGGGACAACCTTTTTAAACTTGTTTTTTTTTTAAAAAAAAAAAAATTAAAAAAAAATGAAGGGCCCCCAACCTCTCCCCCTTATAGTGAGGTCTCACTTCCCAGCGCCGAGCGACCTGCAGGGCAGAACAGCCCCGGGGAGCTACGGCCGGCGCCGTTACAGACCCGCTCTGGCGGCGGCTTCCCCTGGATCACGCTTGTTCCTCACGGCAGTGGGCGCAGGCGCCTCCCCGTCATGCTGGGCCCCGGCTGCCGGTCCTCCCCCCGTCCCCCCCGCAGTCACCGGGGCTCCGGAGCGAGCACGGAACCGCTTTTCTCTCTGCCCCGCCACAGCGCGCGGGAGTTGTGCCTCAGGGACCCCTGCAGTGACTCGCGGCAGCTCTTCCCCTGCAAGACGCTGTCACGAAGGAGATTCCTGCCCCTCCCCTGTCCTCACCACCCCCTCGCTTACCTGGGGAGCAGGAATTAGTGTGAAGCCATTACTTTGTCAAACAGCTTTTAAAAACCAACTGCATAGGTTTGGGCAAGCCACGGTGCGTCTTAGGGCTTTGTAATTTTTGTTTTCAAATCCAGAATAGCTCTTTAGCAACATTTGACAGAAATCATTTAAATATTTTAGAGTGTGTAATGTTCACTGAGATTGCTTTGGACTAAAGCGAGGTATAAAGATAATAACGACTCAATGGTACAAATTGGAAACAACTTAGAAGTGAGAAAAGGGAAGGTGTTTTCGGAGTGAGAGGGCCTGCTCTGAGCGTTGAGTGCCACCGAGGCAAATTTCAAAGGACGATTCCACCAGGCTGCGTCCTTTCACTTAACAACCAGCCTGTGTTTTCTGCAGTGGCAAAACAAACACTGGTGTGGAAACCGCAGCAAAGTTCGTTCCTGTGCCATGGAGTCTCGAGCAAATTATTCTGAAGCACAAATGTTGCACAGGTGCAGATCTGGCTGATGGAAAGAATTTCTCCAAACTGTTGGCCTGGAAAACTGAAAGCAGCAGTGACGGTTCATCGTTATTAAAGAACAGACTGGGGTCCCCATCTCATGGCCTTTTTTCGGTGGGATCTCTGTCTCCATGCTGTACCTGACCATCACCCTCGTTGTTTTCATCCATCCACACTGCAGAGATGCCTCCAGCAGCATCCCGGCAGGCAGGAATTCGCCTCACCTCAAGCGCCCCGTGGAGCTCGGCTGCCCCAGCGCAGTTTATTGGGATTTTGCGGCTCCTGAGTAGGTATTTAAATCCTAGAGATGCTACCGCTGTCATTTCAAGAGGAAAAGGTCACGTGTGTTGAACATGTAAGTTGTTTTTATTTGACTTACTAAATAAATTTGTCCAGCAAGTTCGGGCGGAACCTGCGCCTTTCCAAGCGGTTACAACAGAGGTGGGCGCGGGCTGGGGCTGCCGTGCGGTGCCTGCCCTGCGGTACCGCAAACGCGCTGCTCTGCCGTGATGCCGGCCCTGCGTTTCGCCGCCTCACCGGGCACAGCGCCCCGGGCCGGGCCCTCGTTCGTTCCCAGGGAGCGCTGCGATCGCGGCAGCCGCTTTCCGGGGCTCTGGGCCCGGGCGGCGAGTTACCGCAGCGGCCCCCCGGTACCGCGGACCGGCTGGGTGCGGAGCGAGGCGGCGCTTCGCTGCGCGGGTGCCCCGGCGGGGGCCGGACGAGCTGCCCCCGCTCCCCGCCCCGGGCAGCGCGGCGGCGGGGCGGGCCTTCCCGCCGAGGGGGCGGCGCGGCGGCGGCGGCGGCGGCGGCGCAGGGCCGGCAGGGAGCGCGGCGCCATGGCGGCGGCGTGGCCGGAGCTGGAGGCGGCGGCTCGGGAACGGCGGCGGGAGCTGGCGCTGGCCGGGGCGGCGGTGGCGGAACGGGTGGAGGCGGGCGGCGGGCGGTTGCCGGCGGCGCTGCTGGCGCTGCCGCTGCTGCAGTCGCTGGAGCTGAGCGGGTGCGCGGCGCTGCGGGAGCTGGGCCCGGGGCTGGCCGCCGCCCTGCCCGCCCTCCACACGCTGGTGCTGCGCGGCAACGCGCTGGGCCCCGCCGGGCTGGGCGACGGGCTGGGCGGGCCGCTGCCGGCCCTCCGCCTCCTCGACCTCTCCGGTAACGGCCTGGAGGCGCTGCCCGCCGCGCTGGGCGGGGCGGCGGGCTCGGAGCCGGCGGGAGCCCCCGGGGGAGCCCCGGCCTTCCCGCAGCTGCGGAGCCTCAACCTCAGCGGGAACCGGCTGCGGGAGCTGGGCCCGGGGCTGGCCCACGCCGCGCCGCAGCTCCAGGCGCTGCTGCTCTCCGGTAACCGCCTGCGGGCGCTGCCCGGCGGCCTGCTGCCCCCCGCCGGTACCGCCGCCGCCCCCGGCGGGCCCTTCCCGCTCCTCAGCCGCCTGGAGGCGGCCGACAACGAGGTGGCGGAGCTGGGCTCCGACATCGCCGTCCTGCCGGCCCTCAAGGTGGGGAGAGGGCCCCCGCCGCCCGCCCGGGCCCCCGCCGCCCGCCCGGGTCCCTGCCGCCACCACCGACCACCCCATTTCTGTCTTTTCCAGAGCCTGGACGTGGCCAACAACCAGCTGCGGGAGCTGCCCGCCGCCCTGGCCGACTGCCCCCGGCTGAAGGAGGCCAACTTCAGGGGCAACCAGCTGAAGGACAAGCGGCTGGAGAAGATGGTCAATGGCTGCCAGACGAAGGCCATCCTGGACTACCTGCGGGCAGGGGGCCGGGGGAAGGGGAAGGCCGAGAGTGCCAGAGAGGAGGCCAGGAAGAAGAAGAGGGAGAAGCAGCAGAAGAAGGATGGCGGTGACAGGGAGCAGGATGAGCTGGAGGAGGCGAGCAAGCTGCTGGTGAAGGTTCTGCACGTCTCCGACAACCCGGCGCCTTTGGAGGTCAAAGCCAGCCCGAGCGTCAAAGAGGTTCGCCCCTTCATTGTGTGCTGCGTGCTGAAGGGAGTGAACTTGAAGCCGGGAAACGCTCTGAAGAGGTTCCTGTCCGCACAGGTAACTGCTGGGGTCTTGTGTTTTGCAACAGCAGCGTTGCTGCGGAGTTGGAAATGGGCTGTTCTAGATTCCTTCCAGCAGATGAGTGCGTGAAACCGAGGGGAGCTCTTCTCCGAGCAGTGGCGAGGGGACGGCGGGCACCGTGCAGCGTGGCCTCTGCCAGCAGCCTGCTGCCTGGGCAGGCTGGAATAACCAAAACTGGTTTTCCTGAAGAACCCAACAGGAGCTCGGGTATTGCCATGAGAGGGCGACGAATGCACACGTATTTGCGTTGCCTCTGTAACGACAGTGCTGTGGAACCTCTAGAGAGCTACTAACAAACCTGTGCCCACCTTAGAAGTGCCTGGTTTGGCTCCAGGTTCCCTAATCAGTGCCAAAGCCGTCTTGCACACCCCACCTTCCAACCGAGGTGCCCTGACCACCGAGCTTCACCTGGCTGCCGCCCGCCTCTCCATCAGATGGCAGGCGCCAGCTTCTTTGGCATTACGACGCTTGTGTGTTTGTGATCGTTTTCTGATTTAGAGGTGTTTATCTCCCAGCTGAGAAGCATGTCATGTGCTCTCTGTGTTCAGGTTGTAATTCAGATCAAATTATTTCGCAGGTGAAGTGAACGGCTCCGTTTAATGCCAAAGGGTCACTCAGCTAGCTGATAAGGCTAGAGACATTAGAGATGTGAGGATGCTGAACCCTGGAAGGAGGGAATCACGGTGGTGGTTTTGATCTATTTTGGTGACATTCTCTGTGTTTTAGACTAAACTGCATGAAGACATCTGTGAGAAGCGGACAGCAGCCACCATTGCCACCCACGACTTGCAGCTGATCAAAGGTCCTCTGATATACGGCGTTCAGCCTCCTGACGAACTGAAGGTAGGGCCAGTGCCGTCCGTGGGCCTTTCCTTTTTTTTCCTTTTGTTTTCTGGAACTGTATAGAATGGATTGATTTTTTATTTTTATTTTTATTTCTTTTTTTCTTACCCCATAGATCCTGGAAAACTAATTCCAGGAACTTTAATTTAGAAGCTGTACTAATTTCCTTGCTATCCTGCTGTAACAAGGCCTGCTTCACCAAGCCTCTCAGAGCTACCTAGTGTTACTCCAGCACCAGTTCAGAGCGCACCTGCCCAAGGACTTAAAGTAGTCAGGGAAAGCAGATACAGACTTTTTTTTTTTTTTCCCCTCTAAAATCATTCTGATCTTTCTTAAGATATGCCTGTGCTTCGGGTGACGGAGGTATTGGTGTTTCGGTGTTGATGCTTTCTCCTCTTGATGTTGCTGCTTTCAAAGAAGGGAAAGAAAAAAGCCAAAAGCTTGCAGTACCTCTGTGTGACAAGCTCTTAGGCTGTACTTGTAACTTCAGAATACAAAATATCTATCTCAATTCATCATCCTTATTTATTTAGGCCTGTTTCATTACTATCCTGCCTCCAGAGCTCAGCTCGCTGAGGGACCAAACAGGCAGGGTACTCCCTTCGGGGCTGACCCAAAGGGGTTTTTTGTGGCATTCTGCTCTCTAGACACCTTGTGTTTCTAACTATTGTGTGCATGTGGCCTGATCCTCAGGAATGAATTCTTCACCTTCCTGATGGCTTACAGAGCCTTTCGTACAGGGCTCCTGTTAGGAGACAGCAGGTTTTCACGTTATTCAGTAAGCAGTGACAGTGAAGGAACTGGCTAAGAAAACTGCCCACGCCTGGGTCAGTACTAGCAAGCGAGCCTGGTTTTCCAGTGTGTGTTGTAGCTCACCCGAAGGGTTAAATTCAGTGGGATCACAGTAGTCTGTGTGAAATAGGAGGTGTATTTCCGTACTGAAAGAGGCGTTCGGGATGACTGCGTACAGACCCACTGACCTGCTTTCAGGAGGGTTTTAATAAGCCGTGTTTGAGTCGCTCTTAAATTCAAATGTGTGTTTTCTTGTACGGTGTAGATAACACCCCTGGGTCGAAAGGAGATCAAGGCAAAGGATCTTCTCCGCCAGCTGCAGTTAGAAGCTGAGGAGCAGAGGAAACAGAAGAAGCGCCAGAATGTTTCTGGGTTGCACAAGTCAGTATACTGGTCCTTCGAGGGAGTTTTGGTGACGCGTTGGAAAAACAGCACTGAAGAAAGTGTGCTCGAATGCGTGGTGAAGCATGTTCTGTAACGGTAGCGGGGCTGACAAAGCCAGCACGAGCTTTGAGAGGCCGAGATGAACAACACTGAGCTGGAATTTATGCGTAAAGAGTAACCTGGAGTGAAACGAGGACGATGAATGCCTTCCGTTATTTCTAGCTGCACCGAGAGTAAATTCTCGTCGTATGAATTATTCTTGGAGGTGACAAATATATTTAGAATAGCAAACAGAAGGGAGGCAAAGAGGAATGAAGTGTATGTCATGTGCGTTCAGTAAACTAAGCAAGTCCGAGGTGCGGCAAACCTGCCCGGAGTGAGAGGTGAACCGTAACGCAGAGCGTGGCGCTGCCCTGTGCTGTTCTGCTCGTGCGGAGATCACCGTCTGCAGCTTGGGGAAGTTTGCCGAGTACGTGATGGGGAACTGCCTGTCGCCATAGAAAGTGAGAGGGAAAATTGAGTGGGTTGTCTGGAAGAATCAGCCAGTGGACTCTGACAGCGCTGCCTGCGCCCTGGGGTCTCTGAAGGCGCTGGAAGCCCGTCTGCTCTGACACCCTGGCTGTTACAATGGCGGTTCCTTTTTGGCTCTGCCCATCGCTTCCTGCAGCTGGTGGCTCTCCTCATGCAGCTGGATCACCACGGCACCGCTTTACTCAGTTTTAGTGCTCCGGCTTCTGGTTTTGCTGCAGGGTAGATCAGGAACACACTAACTCGGTTTTGTCACTGTTTTCTGCCAGTGGGTCCAGCTGCTGCTTTGGTTGCTCACTTCTTGTTTCTTTCTTTTTCTGGGCAGGTATCTCCAGTTGTTGGACGGCAAAGATAACTACCCGTGTCTCGTGGATGCCGAAGGCGTTGTGATTTCTTTCCCACCAATAACCAACAGTGAGAAAACAAAGGTACTCTCTGTTAGGGGAAATACATAGTCAGAATTAAACTGTTTTTTTCTGCTGAGAGATATTTAACTCCAGATTCAAAGGTACACACAGTTCTGTGAAACTTGTGATTTCATTCCAAGTATAAATCTGCAAAGCCTGACTCTTGTCTGCGAGGCTGTCAGACTGAGATGGGTGTGGAGTTGGTTTTACATTGGTAAATCTGTCAGGCTCTCGCAAGCTGTTCCAAAGGCACCAGTCTGCCTTTGCAGAGGTGGCTTTATTGAAGGGCGAGAGTGTGGCTTTTGACTCGCAGAGGAAGGCAGTGCTTTGCCTCCGGTGGCGTGGAATGAAAGCCCTTCGTTCGGGTTGTGTATTGGAATGCTGCCGAGCGGCTGCGGGCGAGTGGGCTCCGATTCCTGACTTGCTTTACCCGTGCAATTCTTACAGATCAGAAAAGACACCCGTGACCTATTTCTGGAAGTGACGAGCGACACCAGTTTACAGATATGTAAGGATGTCATGGACACGCTCATTCTGGCAAGTAGTTCAGGAAAATAATCCTGTCTGTTCTCTGTGTGCGTCTTAACAAGACGGCTAACTGCTCCCCTGGGTTGAGAATTCACAAGTTGAGTTTTATTTTAGTAGTAGTATTACTGTTCCCTCTCCTTCACTTCCATTCTTGCTGTATCACAAAAGGTTTTTAGATTCTTGTGTCCTGACTAACTAGCAGACCTCCAGACTCACCCGGGTAAACGGCGTTGTGTTACCACAACTGGAAATTTATGGTTTGACTTTGAACCTGTTCCCCTTGTTAGCCATCTTACGGCTTCAGCTGCTGCCAGTAAATTCTTTTGGGGAGATTCCTCACCTCGCCCTGCCTGACAGCGAGCCTGCTCAGCCTGGTCGTTACTACAGCATTACCTTTCGGATGCGGTATTGGCAGCAGGGTGGTCTCATGAGATGCCATTCAACATGCTTGCTTTTAATGACAGCTTTCTTACCCAAAAGGATAAAACTTAGTATGTGGCAAGTACAAGCTAGGTGCTGCTAAATATTTTGCAAGATTTTTTCTTGTCCAGTTAACACAACCTTTAGAACACGTTGGTGAAGGCTGACTGACTCGTGTAGTTGACACGAGGCAGTAACAGAGACAACTTCAGTGCGCCAAAAGCAAACTCGTCAGTGGTGATCCTGCAGCGGGCTCGTGAGGCTTGGAGTCCAAGACAAAGCCCGAGGTCTGTGTTACACGTAAAACATGAACCTGTTCAGGGGAGCGGGACCTCCTGGAGTGCACAGGGGCGGTAACATCAAAAGCCCTTTCGGTCTCCTGAAAGATCCTGACCCGCTGAAAAACGTGTTCATGCAGACATTGCCCCAGAGGCTGGCAAGGTCCACGCCTAGGAAGCGACCTGGAGCTGCTGCGAGGCCTTAGCCACAGAATTAATTCTGCTTTCTGTGTTTTGCTTTTAACAGAAAATTGCAGAACTGAACAGATTTACCTTGGAAAATAAGGAAGACTCGGGCTCGGATGACGAATCTGACGCTCTTTGTGGACCAGTGAATTTGAACCCCAGCCAAGATACACAGCCGATGAATTTGCCGTTGGTGGTGGAGCAGGTTCGAGTGGTGGACACGGACGGAAACTTGAAAGTACTTTATCCTTCAAAGACTGACCTAGCCGCCGTTTCCTCTCTCCTGACTGTCCTGCGTTAGCAGCTAGCAGCGCCCGTCACAGCTAAGAACACAATTCAAATTTTTGTTTTTTTTTTTTTTTTCCCATATTCAACAATGCCACTTGCACGCGGTGAGGGGGCTTGGTTTTCTTAAAGAAAAAATGCAGTGCAGCCTGCCTGGGTGTGTAAAAACTTCAAGGCTGGATCAAGCTATGGCAAGGAGTATTGCATCCTTTCAGCCTTAACAGGAAGTCGTCAGTATTCTGACGAGGTAGAGATAACGGAGCATCTTCAAACGCGAACCTAAAGGCAGAGAAGGCGTTAACTCACCGAGAAAATCATTACGACATCTTGGCGTTTATAAAATGAGCGCAGTCATGTTTTTCTGCAAGATCACTGTTTCTTCCAGGGCTGGATTGTTTTGGCAGCTAAACTGAGCACCCCAGCGGGTGACAGCACTGACACGAAGCCCGTGCTCCATGCCAGCACTGAGGGCAGAATGCGAAACGCCTTCGCCAACATCTCCTCCTGCGTCATTTCCTTTTATAGCCGGAGTGATTGTGAAAATGTAATTGCTGTCAGAGCTCGGGGAGTGAGTTTTCAAGTGATGGTTTCTGTGTTCAGACGTTAAGGCAGCTTCCATTTTTAAGTCAGTTGAATTGACTGTGTGTCCCAGTGTGTTTTAGAGCCACCAGCCATCCCTGTGGCAGTACCAGTTGCTGTGTAACCATTGAGTAACTGTGGATCGAGCACTGAATTTATTCGTGCTCGTGGGGTTCAGGTCCCTTCAGAGGGCTGATGCTGCCTTGCATCGACACTGCTAAAGCTCCCTGCCCCCCCCCAGAACACAAGCACTCCTGCCCAGAACGACCCTCCTGGAGCTTTCTGTCCCGCTCCCCCAGGAGGAGCGTTGGGGACACCTTCCAAAACACAGGTCGTTTGAGTGGTTCTGATTTTTGCAGTCTGTGGGTGACTTTTACGTCTGGGCTACTACCTGTGTGAATGCCAACCCCTCCATGAGCTGGAGCGACCTAGGGATTGAGTGTTTGCTGTTCAAACTGGTACAGAGCTCTAACCGGGCTTCTGGGTGCCGTGTCAGGTTCATCCGTGTGTTGGGATTTGCACATTGAATGGAGAAATAAAACGGTTCTGGCAGTCACTGTCACTTGGTTTGGCACTGGTGAATTTTCCAGTCACTTAACCCTACGAACGTGCCAAAGCAGCTACTGCAGAAAAGGTAACGTAACGCTGCCGAGCTGCTTGTAGCCACGCGGTCCTGGGTAGGGCGTCGCCCTTCCCCGGGAAGCGGAATGTTTCTGCAGACCAGTGGTTTACAGAGGACTGTGCTCTGAGGCGGTTGAAACCATTGAATTAAATATCCCCACAGCACTGGATTTCAGTAAAACGGGTTTAATTTGTTAGTGAGTCGCCTTGCGAAACCGGGGAACACGAGCCTGAAGTCGGTGACCTATTGTGATTCGGCCGGTAGGGCCGCTTTTTGGGTGCTAAAAGACACTACCTTGCAGGACTCTTTCTCCTGCCCTTGCTGCTGGTAGCAGAAGGAGATGGGTCGGTGCTGTAGAGCTCTGGGACCTTGACGCCTTTCTGTATCAGCATCTGATGGAACTCCATCCGTTCGTTGATTATTTTCTGAAAATGAGGGATGTGCAGGGAGGTGGGGAAGCCTTAGGAGGAGAGCGGTACTGCGAAGCGTTCTCTCGCCTTATCAGTCCCTTCCCAGCTGCTAAAAACGCAGTTTGAAAGAGCCACGTACCTGCATCGCCTCCAGCACCTCCTCATCCGTCAGCTCTGCCTGGGGAGGCTTGCTGCCTGCCGTGCTGAACGTAGCCTGAATTATTTTGCTTCGGTATCTCTCAAACTTTTGATAAAAGAGGAAAGTTAGGTGTGTTTAGTCTTTACATACAGTTCTTTGGCATTTGCAGGGATCTACGGAGATACACTGCCAGGCTTGGGCAAAGTCCTAGGGAATGATGAAACGGAAAGCCTGTTGGTGCGAAATTACGGGCAGTTTGGGCTTCCCTGGAAGTGCTGTGTTAGTGATGGGCTCCTGGGTGGGCCGAGACCCTTACCCAGGTGTTGGACTGTGTGCTTGCTACCAGGCACGTGTGCCTGCGGGAAACGGCTTTAAGGTGATCCCTGCTACTTTGGGTCTGCAAGGATGGTAGAAATCTGGTGATATAACTGTTCTGAACTCGAGTTTCTCAAGGGCTTCTGGTCTTTGAGGCCTGTTTGCTTTGTGGGTGACACAAGCTGCACGCTAAAGAGCTGGGAAGCAAATGGACTGAGCTTCCCGCTCCTCTGGCCCCGTGGCTGCAAAGGGAAGCTGGTCCCTGAGAGCAAAGGGCTGCAGTGCCACGGTGCTTCTGCCCCAGAACGCCTCTGAGCCTTCAGGTTCTCTGCTAGAGATGGCTCTGGTGTCTCCCAAGAGGGAGGGAGGAGGCCACACTTACCCTGCTGGCGATGCATTCCAGCGTCACTCTCGTTTGCAGCTCCCTGTGCTGCAGCATCTCGGCTTCGCTCTGGATCACCTCCAGGGCCTGTTGCTGCTTGCGGATGTGGTACTGGTTGCTCAGCACCTCGGCCTGCAGCTGGCTGACCGTCCCCTGTAACTCGCTGATCTGCTTGTTCTGCTCGGCCAGTTGGGATTCTTGCTCTGCAACAACCTGAGGAGATCCATCAGTCGAGCCGTTACCACGAGGAAGAAAGCGAGCAGGCTGGTCCCGATGCTTCCTGTATTTCCTGGGCAGAGCCCACAGACAAACAACCTTGCCAGTCCTGCTAACTCTTATTACTTAACGTTTTCTCTAAAACTATGGGATTGAGTAGGATTTATTTTCTTATTGTGGCAAACTCTGCCAAGCCTAAAACAAGCACAACTAAGTACCGAATTTACCTGCTGAAGACTGCAGTTCTCCATCTCTGTTGTCACCACAATTTCTTCTGGTTTCTGCTCTTCTCTCAGGCTGTAAAGCTTAAGAGAAAATATTTTACACTTCAGTTTTGCAGTTCACAGGTGCACCTCCCGTCTATGAGAAAGGGAGCTGTTGCCTAAAGCCCCAATTCCCCGCTGCCAGCTCTCCTAATGAGGATGGCCACCGAGCTCTCAGGGCCGTACCTTGGTAGTCAGGGCTTGCAGCTGATCTTCTTGCTGTCTGAGCTTCTTTTGGAGCCTTTCCTTTTCAGATTTGGTTCTCCAAAGCTGGGATTCTTGGATCTCCAGTTGTCTTTGCAAGGAAGAGATGACGCCTGTAAGGTTGGGGTACCACTGTTAAGCAAACCGATCCCCTGCCAAAGGCTTTTCTTTGGGTAAGCCTCAGCAGAGCTGCTGTTGTAACTGTCTGGGGGTGAAGTTAATGCTCCGACCACAGTGACTCCGGCTGATAACGTGTTTTGTGGTACTTTGATGTGATATATATTAAACTAATTAACGGCATTGTGTGAGGCAGGAGCTGTCACACACACAGGGGTTTGCCAGAGCGCTGCCACCCTGCTGGCTGTCCCGGAACGGTGCTTTCCGAAGGCGGAGAGGAAGGGGTTTCCAAACAAGCGCCCTCCAGCCTCGCTGTAAGCCCCCGTGGGAAAGCGGGGGGGGTGTGTGGGTTGCGCCCCCCAGAACGGAACCTGCGATTTTTTCCTAGGGCAAAGGGGCAGAATGGCAAGAAGCTGGGATAACCGCGGGGTTTCCCGACGCCTCCCCCCGGTACCTCCCTGTGGCCATGCTGTAGTCATCCTTGGCTTTCTGCAGCTCCTCCCGCAGCTCCCGGTCGGCGCTCTGGGTCTCGGTGAGCTTCGCCGTCCCTTGCAACACCCCGCGAGCACCGGCGCCGCTGACGGCTTCGCCGGGGCCTGCCTCGCCCGAGCTCCTTCCCTCCACGGCCGCGCTGGGGGCTCGGCACGCCGCCATCGGAGGCAGCGGGGCCTTGCCCGGTGCCGGGCCCGGGGCAGGGCCGCGCAGCCTCCGCCTCCCGTCCGGTTGCCAGGCAACGGCGGCGGTGCCGCGACTTCCGCTTCCGGGGCGGGGCGGGGGGGGGGGTGTCGAGCCGCCGCCATGGGGCGGAAGAAGAAGACGCTGCACGACTACGCGGCCGAGTTCTCGGAGCTGGCGGTGAAACGGCACCTCCTGGACCGGGGCGGCGCCGGGGAGGCGGCGGTGGTGGAGACGCTGTACTGCACCTCCTGCCAGCTGCCCATGCGGGTGCGCCGCGACCGCATCCTCGAGCATCTCTCCTCGGGCCGCCACTACCGCAACCGCCGCCTCCTCCGCCAGCACGGCCTGCGCGCCCCGCTGCTCCTGTGAGTGCCTGCGGCCCGCCCCGGCGCCGGCGCCGCGGCCCTTGGGCTGCCGGTGTCGGAGCAGGCCGGGACGGCGGGGGCTTCTGCCCCGTCGCTCGGCGGGGGAGAGCCGAGGCTCACCCCAGGCCCTCCTCTGTCTCGCCCAGCTCTGCAGGTCCAGACCTCGGCACCGGGCTGCCCCTCCAGCTCGACGCGCCCTCCCTGCTCGCCCAGCCCTCCTTCATCCTCGCCGCCGGCACCGGCGCCAGCCACGGCGTCGTCCCCTCGCCGCCCTCCTGCCACAAGCCGCTGGTTCCCCACCACCCCGTCGCCATCGGCTCCCCCGCCAGCGCGGCCGCCCCCAGGGAAGACCCGACGCCCTCCACCTCCGCCAGCCGCCCCTCGGTGCTGGCTGCCTTCCGCATGAGGGTCGCCTCGGTCCCCTCGAAGCAGGCCGGCCAAATTGGGGCTGCACCCGAGGCCTCCGACAGCCCGGTGCCCACCTTGCGGCACAGCAGCGGCGTCGGCCTCGCCCTCTTCGGCGTGGGGCTCGTTCATAAAGCCTCGTTCCAGAGCCTGGTGGAAGAGAACGGCTGCTCCTTGCTTTACGTTGTGGAGGATCAGCTGGAGGAGGTGGAGCGCGCCTTCGGCGCCGAGTTCCTGGCCGGCACCAGGGTGCTGCGGCAGCAGGACGCTGATGTGGCGCTCAACGACCAGCGGTACTGCCCGCCGCCGGCTCCCGTGCCTGCCTCTTCCCTGCCGCCAGGCTCGGGACGAGCGTCTCCGGGCGAGGCACGAAAATGCTGCCGTGCCTTAGCGGACCCAGACCGTGCTGGTCTGGCCCCACGAAGGGGAGCAGAGTGAGGCCGAGGGGCCGCTATAGGCTGAGCTTTACGCAGTGTGTGCCCTACCCATAGGTGCTTCAGGAGTCCCTGAGAAGCTTAGCTTGGCTCGTGTGCCCGGAATCAATGGAGACTCAGAGCAGTTTAGTTGCAGGCAGTTTTGTTAAGAAATGTAAAACCCAACCCCTTATTTTCCTCCATTCCCACAGAGCAATAAAGACACGCTTTCCTGCTGCCTACCAGTTCTGCCTCGGAGCAGGTGGCTGGCTTTGGTGGCTCTTTTGAAACTCTGAGATAAGGGAGGATTGCTGTGAGCAGGAAAGGTTGGGGTGGTTTGCTTTGCAGTTGAGCTGGGCAAGTCACAGTGATGTGGTTGCAGTCAGTTCTCCAGTTGGTATTTTAAATATCGTTGCAAATGTGAAAGGCAGAGCTTTTCAGAAAGGTGGATTTGATGTCGGGGCCTGAAAATTGTAATAAGCCATCGCTTGTTCAGCAGCTCCGCCGTGTAAAACTCTGGATTTCAGTGCACGTGTTAAGTAGCGGGATTTAACTCATTTTCAAAGGACACCTTTAAAAGACTTTCTCCTTTACGATGCAGGAGAAGCAATGCGATTCCGTTGTGCCACTTGTCCTTTTAACCCACACACGTCATCCCATGTTCCATCCCTGCAAGCAGGTACCGAGTTCCTTTCATAGCACAGCTTGCTCTTCCAGAGCCCTGGGGGTGTGTGTCTTCTTTAACTCGTCCTCAAAGTCGAAGGCAGCTGTCATAAAAATAACTTGGAGCGTTGTTTGTTCCAGTAAGAGCCTTTTCTTCACTGAAGGTCTCTCTTTTGCCTTCTGCAGCGTCTCCGGAGCCATTGTTTGTTCACCACCCGAGGAGGCCCCCGAGATCGTGGTAGACGCTTTGCGAGCGGGTAAGAGGAACGGCGGCAAGTCCCGCTTTCGCCCGTAGCCAGCAGCAGGCCTTGGGCAGAGCTCGTGTGCTTGCCCGGCGCTGCAGGTGGGGATGCTGTCACCTTCCAGCGGTGCCCCTGGGGTCCTGCAGGCTCTGCCCTGGTATGACTAAGGAGAAATTACTCCACTGGTGGCGCTGATGTTCACGGCCTAACACCGATGGAGTTTGTACTGTGCTGGTCCCAGTATGGCCCTGGGGGGTGTCTGGTCCTAGAAGTACCGTGGGACTGGAAGGAAGGCGGCCACACTTCCTGGGGTCTGTAACAGCTGGAGGCTGTAAAGTTAGTAGCATCGACAGCTAAAAAGCCGGGCTTCAGTGCCGTCAAAGGTGCTTTCTAGGCTATATGTTATATACACGTGTGTCTGTAACGTCCTGCGAGATGGAAACGCTCTGCGCAGACCCTGTCCCGCCTTCAGCCCCGCGTTCCGTACCGTTCTGCGCAGGGAAAGGCGTGTTTTGCGAGAGGCTGCCCAGTTTCGACAGGCAGACGGCAGAAGCTTGTTTCGATGAGGCTGACCGATGTGGAAGACCGTTGGTGTGTGGGTTCTACAAGTAAGACCAGCGTTTTTCTTCTGATTTATACTTCATACGAAGCGTGTGTCTGAAAGTAGCTTTGATTCCTCGGACTTTCCTGAATGTGTCCTCAGATAAACTTAGTTTCGCTGCTGCTCGTTAGTGCTGTTCAGCTGGGAGATAATTGGATTGGATTAAATCTTCATGCTTAATGGAGATAAAATCTAGCTGTCATGAGATTAAAATAAACATCTGCTTGAACGGCTGCTGGTGGGACTCAAAGGGTGAAGCTTTCAGGATGTGAGCGCCCCGTTTCTTTTGGAATGGCCAGAGGCCGTCGGGGTCCCCGTCTCTGCAGCCCCTTTGAGCCTTTGCCAACGCTGCAGCTCGTGGGAGCTGCAGACGAGGAAATACCCGGAGGGTGCTGGGCCGTTCTCTGGGCAGTTTCTTGGTCTGTGGTTTTAGGACCTTTTTTGCTCCAGGTTTTCCTGCCTGTACAACCCCCGGGTCAGGAGAGCCGTGGTTTTGTTGGGCGAGCAGCCGCCGAGCTCCGCTGCTCACCGCTCCGGGGTGAAGCATTTGGCGTGCGGCCCCGCTCGGCCTGGTGATGCCCTGGGACATCGAGCTCCTGTTCTTCTGCCCGTGGGTGTTGTACTTTTTCTGGATCTGAGGGTACCTCCCCTTTTTCTCCCTGCCTGACAGCCTTGTTGCAGTGAACTAGAAATAACATTGGAAGAATTAGGGACGTTCTTTGAAACAGCAGAGAAACAGGCTGCTCGCGGAATAGCTTTTCATAATACTGAAAACTCTTCCCTTTTTGTAACTTCTTTGTATTTTCGCTGATTTGCTAATGATAATTCTGTGCTTGCTGAGATGATACCGATCCTGTGAAACGTGACTATGTGTGTTAGCAAGTATTAGTGAAAGCTCAGAGTTAACTCTTCAAGGGAAGAACACGTTGGGCTGCCGGAGCACCGTCTCTAGGGTCACAGCGAGCCCACCCACTACTTAACTTTCCTCTCAGACTGAATTTCCAGACGTGGGGGTCTGCCCAGAGCTGCGTTTTACCTCTGGTGTCTTGCTGATGCCTTTGGAAGAGATGGTGCTTGAGGGTTGTTAACCTTGGGGATTGCAAACTACGTGGCTGTGAAAATTCCGCGTGATGTTACTGGCCTTATCCGGTGGGAATAGGTTTATTGATCTTTATAAAGTGATATTTCCACTTGTGGCCTTACATCTGGACCCTTAAGATGGAATAATTGGAACAGAAGGAAAACAGACTAGTTTTAATTCCCTTCTGCTCTGTTGAACTTGGGGGAACTCGAGGAGCTCTGCAAAAAGCCAAGAATCCTGCTTTCAACTTAGGCATTTAACAGCCTGTGCTGAGGGGCCGTGGGTTGTTGGCAAACACACGTCGTCGTTTTGAGCTCCTCTGCTGGGAATAGTTCATTTCCTTGCAAATAAAACTTATGTGGAGAAATACATTCATATTTTGTGTACGCTAATACGTGATGACACAGGATATCTGCCCTTTGGGTGCTGAATGCACTGGTGATCCCGGCCCCACGGCTGAGGTTTGGGTCAGCCCTCGGTACAGTCTTGTAGGCAGGGCTCTGAGAAGGGCTGTGGGTGATTCACGGGGCCTTTCAGTGCTTTTAGTCCCCGTTGCTTCATTTCTTTGCTAAAGTTGTTCGCTTCAGTCTTCACAAGCGTAGGTATCGGGCCCGTTTGCAAGGAGCAAAATTCGCACTTGGGAAGGGGCTGAGCTCAGCAAGTGAACTCGGGGAGCCGCGGCCGAGCTCGGGGAGCCGCGTCGGCCCCCGTCGGCCCGGTGGGGCGTGTCGCGCGCTCGCTGCTGTCAGCCCCGCGCGCCGGCAGCGCGGTGACCTCCTCCTCGTCCGGCCGCCGCCCCGCTCGCCCCGTTGCTCTTCGCAGGCGCTTTGACCCCGCGCTGCAGTTCCTGTACAAGAAGGTCCGCGGCAGCCAGGCGCTGGGGAGGATCCACCGGATCGCGACGGTCAGCAGCGCGTATCCAGCAGCGCCCCTGAGCTTCCTGAAAACCTCAGGTACGGAGCCGCTTTCTTCCGAAAAGTTGGTTCTCAAAGGGCTGGAAATGTATCGTGCCCCGTGTTCTGGGGGAAGGTCCCCTCTGTGCAGCCCGAAGATGCGTGGGTTTTCTTTTGAGGAGCATTTTCTTTACCAGTCGTTATTTTTGTGGCATTTTTCTGTTGGCTTTTGGCATTAGCTCCTCGATGCAGAGGGCTTTTTGTGTCTGTCTCAGCGCTGTTCAGAAACGTCCTTTGGCTGTGGGGTTTAAACGTGGAGACCTTAATGCCCGGTCTTGCTTCTTCCAGGTGGAATTTTTTATAATGCTGCTGTCCACGATATAGATATTGTCAGTTTGTTGTTGGGAGAGAGTGCACCAGATACAATATTTTCCCTGGGGCATGCGTTCTGTGCAGGTAAGAATAAATCTTTTGGTAGTTTAACGTGTACCTCTGGGCTTCAGTACTAAAGTTGGGAAGAAAGAGCGTACAAGAGCACAGTAGCCATGACATAATTGTTCCATCATAGAAGGGTTGAAAGAACAGTCTAGTGAAACAGAAGGCGAGTTTCTCAGGAGGCTGCCGTAGGGAGGGTGTTCGGCAAAGATTCCCGGATTTTGTCAAGTCCCCGCTGGTGCGAAGCGGTTGCTGTGGAGGAGTTGCTGGGCTCGGTGCGGCGATTCGGGGAGCTCAGCTCTGCCGTTTGAAAACCAGAGCTCAGAAACAGAGGAGCAAAGCTTTGTGCTTACGAGAGCGTCAGTGCAGCTTCTCCGGGCGTTGGCTTTCTCTGCCGCTTCCCTGTCGATCTCGGCACAATTCGAGATGTGGATTTACTCTGGGTGGTGTCACGCTGGCGGGCACGCTCTGCGCCACCGGACTGATGTAAATAACCATGAAACTGGAAGCTGCCGGTTTTTAAATGGAAGTGCGAGGTTTTAATTAAGGTAATTGCAGCTGCCGCCACCCTGGGCCGCCCGTGGTTAGCAGGTGGAGCACGCGCCGTCGCAGGCTGCGGGAAGGCCTGGCGGCGCGGCAGGAGCCCCGGGGAGGCCTCGGTACGTGCTGGCTCCGTGCTGGCAGTCGCCGGCTCTCGGTTGTAACGAGCTGCAAAGGCAGATGCGTTTGGAAGGAGAAGTGGAAGCCGCCTTCAGGGAGCGCCAGGGGCTGGGAAGGTGGAGCTCGGGCGCAGGGGCGGCGTGTTTCGGCAGGGCCCGTTGCTCTCCGAGAGCCGCCGGCGCGCGTTGCAGAAGGCGCCTCGCTCCCGCCGCCGCTTCCCCTCCGGAGGGATTGTGGAGCCGCTGTCGCCTGGTGAGGGACGGAGAGCGCTCTGTAGTCGTAGAACTCGCCGCTTTGCTGTTCCTGGTGTGAGCGAGTGCCTTTTTTGTCACTCAGATATGGCCTGCTTGAAGGATGCAGACACTGTAGCGGTCAGCATGAAATTCCCTAGCGGAGCAATTGTTACTTTGGACATCAGTCAGCACTGCACTAAAAGCTGTGATCAGAGACTAGAGGTGCGTTCTCACTTTTAAGTCGAGTCTGTCGCGACACCACAGGCCAGCACGAGTCTTACCCCGTGCGGGTTCACGTGGGGCGAGACGTGTCGTGCCCCGTGCGTGCGCCTGGGAGCACGTTTCCCAGCACACCTCTGAACCTCGGCAGCGGGGGACTGCTTGTGGTTTTTTAACCTACCATCCGCTTTCTCTTCCGTTACCCCAATTTTGCCTCTGTTTACACATGCTCTGTTGGGGCTGTAAGCTGCACGCTGTCATCCTAGAGCAGGAATTGGTGTCAGCTCCCCTGAGGCTGAAGCAGTTGTTGCACAGTTCATCGCTTGTCTTTCCAGGGTGTTTTTAGGTGTAGAGCAAGCCAAGAGTTGAGGGTATTAAAGGGGAAGAAAAGTGTAAACTCAGAGGCAAATTGTCTGTAAATTCCTGAAGTCACGGATTATAACAGATGCGTGGGCTGGGTTTGGGGAGTAAGAGCTGGTAGGTACTTAAAAAAGGAGCTTTGCTCAGGTGGGGGAAAACAAGGTGGAGGCATCACCTAAGCAGAAGCCACTGCAACACGTGCTGGTGTTCTCTGGCACGTCTGCTCCGTGTGAGGGGGTGCGTCGGTTGTAGCTCCTCCTTTTAGGAGCTGCTTTTTTCATGGAGGTACGAACCAGGGCTTCTAGAGACTAGCCCCGTGTCGGAGATGGAAAGCACAGTACGTTAAAAACGTCGTCCCCTTTGCTGTTGGCTGCCCTCCCTGCAGGTTCACGGCTCTCAAGGAACGCTACGGGTGGATAACCAGAATCCCCTGGGGATTACGGAGTGTGGGACCGCGGTGTCCATCTGTTCACAGGCCCAAGGGGATCGCTACGGGGACGCGCGCAGGGAGCTCTTCCGACACTTCCTGAGGACCCTGAAAGGTAGGACGCTGGTGGCCAGCGCGGCTTTGGATTTGCTTTCGGTGAAAACTCCCCTTGGAAGCTGTTCCCGTAGCAATTGTGATGTGGTGTTTGGGTCCGAAATCCTAAAAAGAAACGAGTAGGTGTGAAAACTGGGAGTGAGCTTCGTCGTGGTTGAGTGTAAGCCCGTGGTGTGCAGGTGGGGAGCGAGCTGCCCGTAAGCAGACGCAGGGTTTCGCGGGCTGCTCGGCCGCCCTGACAGGCGCTGGTGCCCCCAGCGGGTGCATGGGGAGCGCGGGCAGCTCGGCAAAAGCCGGGAGGAGCGGTCAGCCCGCGGAGGGGCCGGTGCTCGGTGGCAGCGCAGACGGCTGGCCTGGCGTCAGTGAATGGAAGTGAGTGACTCTGCGCCGTGCGCTGCTTCCCCCAAGTCAGGGAGATGGATGGGGCGCTGGCTGAAACTGTTCTGGGAAGGAATGAAAATTGGGAGGGAAAGTTGGGTTGGACCTTGCTGTGGTGGGTGAAGAGAGCGGCCATTTGTGACAGCAAGGAGCCCCTCCCCTGGAGTCCCGCCTGCCCAGAAGGGATAGAAATATTTCTGTCCTGCTGGCTGCCTTGACAAAAAACCAGGCTTTTAGTCCCAGACCAGGAAGGAGAGGGGGCTGAAACTTTGGTTTTGAAATCTGAGGCCCCAGCTGCGGGACCTGCAGAGGGCTGCGGCGGTGGGTGGCGATGTGCCCGGCGCCAGAGCGGGCGGTGGTACGGGTTTCATCCAGCGCTTCGTTCCTGTCCCTGCAGGCAAGGAGCCCCCCGTGGTAACCAAAGAGCAGTTTCTCTGGACGATTCAGGTCGCCGCGGCTGCCGAGCAGTCCTGGAGAAACGGATCCGCCGTGGACTTGCGCAACGAAGCGATGGATTCGCCTGCGGTCGGTGCTGAGACGGCGTGATGTGCGCTGCCGCCTCCCCAGGGGAAGGAGAGCCGTTAAGCTGGGCTGCACTGCGGCCTTGCCACCTAGCCGGGTCTCCACTGTCACCTCCACAGCAGACTCGGGGTTTTGGCCTTTCCGCCCAGACAATGGAGGCACTTGGGAACCAGCAGCGCTCGGTGCTGCGGCCGCGGGTGTTCCTTAGCGGCGTCGGCCAGAGCCCTCGAGACGTTCTGGGCAGTTTCATCCAGGCGGCTCTTCCTCCTGGCGAGCTCTGCTGGCCGGGGAGCTCCCTTCTCCCGGGAGAAGACCGACGCTCCTCGGGCTGGGGTGTGGTGGTGCAGAGCACCTCCAGCCGCGACGGAGCGGTGCAGGCGGGTGGCTTTCCTGGCAGCTGAGCGAGCGAGCGGACGTAACGCTCCAGAAAAACGCGGGAGCACCCGTCTGCTCCGTGCTCCTTTCCCTTCGGTACGTGCAGGAATGTGACTTCTGTGCTGAACTCACCTCTGGGCCTATTTATTATTGGTTTTGTTGATTTTACAGGGTTTTCAAAGTCTTTTTGAAAAGAAGTTATGATCTAATTTTCTTGGGGGGGTGAGGAAAAGAAATGAAAGGGCCGGGAGGGAGACCTCCAGCCCCCCTGGCGTTGGAGGGGTGAGGGACTTCGTCGTAAGGCTGTTCCGTGGAGGAGCGGCGCCCTCGGGCGTTGCAGTGATAAACCCTGCGTTATTAAAGGTTTTTTTTTTTTTTCCAAATGCAATCTGTGAATTTGTGCGGGGGCCCTGTGCGGCGTCTGGTACCGAGACACGCGGCTCCCGGGCTGAGCGTCGCCTGGGCCGCTCGCTGCTGCCGCAGCAGGCTGGCTGGCTGGGGGCTGCTCTTTGCCTTGCTTCAAGGCCAGTGTTGTATGTTGGCACTTCGGTAGCAAAACTGAACTAACAATCATGTTCTTAGAGTGCGGGAAGGGCATCTGAGGGCGGATGTTAAACGTGGTTTTTTCTGCAGTCCAGCAGATTTGGGATATACACCACAGAAAACGATAGTGCCTTCAACACCAGGCAAGTCTGCTTTTCAACCAGGTTCTTTGTACCTTTTTATCCTTGCGTTGGGCTTGTTGCAAACGTGTGGATTTGACTGTTCTCCTCTGCTCCTCACACGCTGGTTTTCAGGATTCTATTTTTTTTTTTTTAATTGTATTACAATAACCTTCTTGCCTTGAGTGTTAGTTTATAAATGACACTTCTTGCAAGATTCTTTAATTCAATCAATTTCCAGATCCTGCCTATGGAATATGTATTACTAAAACTAGAAATAGTGTTGACATTTATAACTGAAGACAATTCTCTCACGGAAGTTGTTTTTAACAGTGTAAATTTGCGAACTCGGAGAAGCTCTGTCATGATGATAAAGGTGCTTCTCAAACCTCAAAAGTTTCATTCTCTGTTTTCCAGTCATTTGTTGGAAAAAAAAAAAAAAGTTTTACCTATGAAGAAGGAGGCATTTGCCTCTCTGCACTCTCTACAGGGATCTGTTCCTAGCGAGCGGGTTTCTTCTCGTGTCAGTGGGTTCGAGGCTGCTCTGCAGGTGCTCTGCCTGCGGCGCAGCGGTGGGAACGGGCAGCGGCACCGAGGGCGCTCGGGTGGGGGGTAGGGACCAAACTGCTCTCGCACGCTCCCCCACAGCCGCGGCCCTGGGGTGGAGGAAAGCGCTCTGCTCCCTCCGGCCCCTTGTCTGAGTCGACAGACAGATTACACCTGGAAAAAACGACCAGAAACAGAGAACAAAAGGGGAAAGACCTCACGTGGTCGCCCGGTCCGGCTCCTCGCTCCGAAGTCGGATCAAGTTTACGCCTCCCGCGTTCCTGCTCGCCACGTCTAACCTGTCTGCAAAACGTCCCGATGGAGCAGGGAGGGATTACCCAGACCTCTGACTTCCCAGGAGAGCTCACCGCCTCGCCCCTGCCTCTGCAACTGCGTGGAAGATACTCAGAGGAGGAAAAAAAATATTCAATTTTGAATAGATAAGGCTGGAGACATGATTTTCTGCATGTTTACATGCTAGAACATGAAATTAATTTACTTGACACTGTAGTGTCTCAGGAGTAAGTATCAATTTTTATAGCTTACATGAAAATAAATCTTTTTTCTCCGTACAGCACAACGAGTATACTGTATGTACATTTGCTTCTGTTTATATACACAAATATTTAAGTACATGAACACATCGGGAACTGACAAACGGGGTTTTTCTCTGCTCTACAAGGGAAGTAGAAGGGAACGGGTGCGTTCTGGCAGTCCGTCAGGAAAGCAGATCGTGTGGCTTTGCCCCAGTCACTGGCAGGTATCTACAGAAAACAGAACGAGGGCCAAGTCCTCCCTCCAGCCATAAAGACCCGTCGGATTTGGACGCCGCGGAGAACACGGAGCGGGGGCCGGCGAGCGGTGGCGAAGCCCGCTCTCGCCCGGAGCGAAACGAGCCGCCTTCACGCCGCGCCCCGCGGGCGCGGGGATCCTCCAGGGAACCGCGCAGCAGCGCAAAGCCCCGGCGGGCGCCTCCCCCGCCACGGGCAGGCGGAGAAGCCGCGCTCCCGGGGGCGAGCTGCCGCGGCCGCCCTCCGCTTCCCCTCTGCCGAAGCCACCGCGGGTTCCTCCCCGGCGCACGGCTCGGGGCCGCGCTTTCTCGCCCGGCTTGCGGTTCCCCTCCGCACCACAAAGTTACGCTTCCCCAGACGCCCAAGGCTGAGAATATTTTTTCGCAGGGGGTTTCATTCCACCCCCCCCCCCGGGGTCTCTTTTCCGGAGAGCCTCAGTTGATCTCTCCCTCCGTGAATTCCTCCTTGATGGACTGTTTGCGAGATTTGCAGTCCGGGAGGTCGAACCCAAAGTCTGCCCACTCGTCGGCCCCGCCGCGGTTGGGGATGGTGATGGTGTGGCGCACGCGGAAGTGCACGGCCTCCATCACGCGCTGCCGCTGCAGCTCGCCCGAGCTGCCGATGGAGATGGTGGAGGCGTTGCTGCTGGAGCGGATGAGCTGCTGGGCCCCGTAGTCGTGGCTCTGTTTGAGCTCCTGCAGACCCCTCCAGATGATCATCCTGTACTGCTCCGGGATCTTCAGTGCTCCGAGATCCTGGAAGGACAACACCGCTGAGCACAGCCGGCAGAGACGCCGCCGGACGGACGGGAGCGAGCCCCGGCCCCCCGAGCTCGTGCTTTGGGGGGGGCGCGATGCCTGAGCACCCAGCGGTGGCGGGGCCGGACCTCCCCTGGTCACAGCACCGAGCCCACGGGCCATTTCTCGTTTGCACCCAACGGCCAGTTGACCAAAGTGCAGGTTGGAAATTTTTTTTTCCTTTGGGGAAGGAGGGGTGGGTTCACATCGCACTGATGTGCAAATGGGCGGGAGGGGACCCGTCCCCCTCGGACAGGCGGCGGAGCAGCCCGCCGAGCGAAGAGCCATCGGCCAGGCTGGCTTCTCCTCCGGTCCCGGACCGGGAGGCTGGAGCAGCGCCCGCCCGCGGGGGCTGGTGTGACGCCCCCGGTGCGGGCGATGGCTGTGGCGACGCCACGGGCTGAGCTGGCAAAGCCACGTGAGGTCGGTAACCTGGGCACTGGGGGGCCCGCCCCAGAACCAGCACCGTCGTAGCGGGGAGCTGCCGGAGGTCCACGTTAACGCCAGACACAGAGTGTTAACCAGAGCAGACAGCGAGTGCGCGATTAGTAATTACAAATGCCGACTCGGACGCGCGGCTCGGCGATCTGGTGCAAGTCGTGGCCGTACCCAGCGTTTCTTTGACAGCTGACAGGCAGTCACGGGGTTAGTGCAGAGAACGGTCCGAAACCAGGCTAAGGTTACGCAACTGGCCCCGGCTACCACTGAAAAATCATCGGGTCTCCAACAGCCATCACCGAAGCGCGGTTTGTGGTAGCTGCCAGGGAGGCGACAGCTACTACGAACTGCCTGGGGGCGAAACGGGATGGGGCAGGAGCTTTGTCTCAGCCAAAACACCAACTCTGGGGTTTACAGGGCTTCCTGTGACTCAAAGGGTTTGAGATGAAGGGGGTTTTGTCCCTTCTCGTTACCCTGATGGGCTGGAGAAGTCCCTGCCTTGGCGCTGCCCTCGTTATCGTCACCAAGAGGCTGCGCTGGAGCCGAGAGCGGCAGCAGCAGAGGGCTGATGCTCCGGGCAAGCTCAGGTACTTCCAGCGTCCCCTCGACCGTTTTTCATGCCAGCTTTTGCCTGACCCGGGCTATTTTGTTCCAGGGTTTCCTTAATACAAATGCCCCGGGCTCGACTCCCTTATTTCAGCCTCGTTTGCCTCAAAGATTAACAGGGGAAGACGTAAGGTCAGATCAGATGTAAAGCTCTGAAGCACAGCGGAGGTGTTCCCGCTGGCAGGGGAGGCTCTGGGTTGTTTTGCTGGGCACCTCAGCTGGTGTTGCTGTGTTCAGTGGAAAATCTACCCGAGGTCTGGTCTGGGGATCTTTTAGCTCTTTTGTTTCTGACAGTCTGGAAGAACCGATTGAGGCTATCGTGGTTGCTAGCAGTGACTGAGCTACTGCTCAACCCGAAGGACCAGAAAGGGTGCAGAAATGGAAGGTGTAAACCCTGGGGAGCACGTACTGTGCGTGAGGGGCTGGTGCAGTTTTCCCTTTCCTTTAAAACGCTTCTGTCCTTGCTTTTCAGATCGACAGCTGATAGAGACAAGTGGTAAGAACAGATCTTCCCAAAGCATTTACCTCTATGGATAGGTTCTGCAGGTGGTAAATATTCTGTAACCCTTGTGAGGTGAAATAGTCGATGCAGTTTGGACACCCCAATCCTGTTAAAAAACTGCAGAAAAAAATTTGGAAAATAAAGTGGCATTAACTTCCCACGAATCCGAGCTGCGCTCGCAACCATCGCTGTAGGGGCAAACCGTGTTTCAGGTCACCGAAAAGGCGGGGGGGCCACGGTGAGCCCCGGCAGCTCGGCAGGGCTGCGGGTGGGGGCTCGCTCGGGTACTCCCACTGCTGGGGCCAGCTTTTGCCTGCGGCTGCTGCCAGCCCAAGCGTGACCTCCGTTGCCACCAACATCAAAGTGAAGCATGGGATGACGTTCATTCCTAAAACTCTGTATTTTTTTGCCTCCTGATCATCAGAGGTTTCAGCTCAGTGACTTACTCGGAGTAACTTGAGGCAGCTCGAGCTACCGGGGAGGGAGAGCGGGGCTTTGCTCGGGCTGGGCAGCCAGGCCGGGCTCTGCGGCGCGCAGAGCGGTGGGGCAGGGGTGCTTTGCACATCGCGCTGGGCTGCAGCTATGTGCCCCTCGTTACACGGCACTTAAAGCCTCCCTGACCTCGTCAGGGCGTCTGTCGAGATGTCTGTGCTCTTTGTAAGGACTGACACGTGGCTGCAGAGCTGTCAGGGCGTTCCTGACAGAAACGAGCCCCGTGGAGCCGTTTCCAGACATTGCTGGTGAGGAAGGGGAAGGGGAAAGTTCACAAAACTACGTGCTGGTTGGACATGCAGGAAAACGCTCTCGTTCGGGTGCATTTAGTTTTTAATTAAGCAGGGATGGATGACCCAGATAGAGGTATATGAGGGCAGTAGCTGTTTCTAACTGGCAGGTAGCTGGGCTTTGGTTTCTGAGATGGTCTATGTGATTTTGTGAGCAGTGATTTCTCAGTTGGGACCAGTGGCCAGTTGACCGGTTGCTAGACAGATCTGGAGGTTAGAGTGAGGGACAACAGCAAGAAACATCAGAGGACAAGACAGACAGGGCACCGGCCGCCTTCCCTACCTGACGAGGCTGGGGTCGGGGTTGTAGGGCGGAGGGGGGGTGCAGTGTGATCCGGAGACCATGGACTGCGACGAGTGGCCCCCGTTCATCTCTCCGTTGGGTTGCATGGGGTGACTGTTCAGCATCCCGGCTCCTAGGCGGCGGCCATGTCAACGCAACAAATAATCCATCAGCCCAACCGTGACGACCACCCGCTGCCCTGGCAGGGAGCCTGCGGTCTGATGGGCAGGGGCCGCCCCTGCGAGCCCCGGCTGCTGCCGCCCGCTCCGCCAGGACTTACCCATCGGCCCCAGGCTGGGCGCGGGGCCGGAGCCGTGCTGGGCTGGCTGCCCCACCAGCTGGTTGACAGAGGGCAGCTTGTTGATTCCCCCGCCGTGGGCTTTGTTCATGGGCGAGAGGACAGGACCGTAGGAGGAAGGCGTCTGCAGCTGAGTCCTGCTCGGGGAGGCCAAGCGGGCGGTCAGCCTGCGGC
Organism: Leptosomus discolor; assembly: GCF_034619465.1. NCBI lineage: Eukaryota > Metazoa > Chordata > Aves > Leptosomiformes > Leptosomidae > Leptosomus > Leptosomus discolor. Next base: position 10,652,559 of record NC_141410.1, on the reverse strand, counting down.
GGGTGGGATGGAGCCGCCCTGCCCCAGCCCAGAGCTCCCCCCTGGCCCAGCAAACCCTCCTGCGGAGGCGTCGGGCAGGCAGGGGACCCGCCACTTTGCACCAGCGATGTCTCTAGAGCGGTTGTCAGCCCTCGACCCCCCGGCCTGGGGCTGCTTGAGGGCTCCCCCACCACAGGGCTGCTCCCTGCTGCGGGCTCTCGGGGGGCTGCGGTGGTACTTACTGCCTCTGCAGGAGCTGCTGCTGCTGCTGCCGGTAGGAGTCAACCAGCTGCTGCGGGACCAGCTCCACCAGCTCCAGGCTCTCCTTTATCTTCATCAGGATCTCGAAGTTCTCCCGGCCTCGCACCTGGAGGAGGGAACAAGCCCAGGGCTCCCCTTTGTTCCCGTCCCCCCTGGCCGCCGCCTTTCCACCCAGCCACACAAGGTGCAGCATCGCTGTGGCCGGGGACTATGTGGGGGGCCGGGACCCCCTTGGACACGTTGCATTCACAGGTGCTTTTGCTCCTGTTCTCTAGGTCTCTGCTCAGCCCCCGTGCCTGCCGCCCCGCAGGGACCATGCAACCCCCTCCTGCCTGACAATGCATCCCCAAGGTGTTTCTCACAGAGAGGACAATGCCACCTCCGTCCCATCCCGAGCCGAGCTCTCCAGCGGTGCAGCTCACCAACACTTACAGGCACGTAATACATCTCCTCCTCCCCGTGCCTCCGTTTCTTAATGCTGGCCCCCAGTGCTGGGATGCCCTGGGGACTCTGCTTGAAGGCTGGAAAGGAGAGAGGAACGGCGTTAGCTTGCTGTCCTCGGGAGGGCAGGACACGGCCGGGAGCACCTTTGCCACCCGCAGGGTTTAATTTCAAGCCAGGCAGGACGGGCTCTGCTGTTGCTGATGTCCCTTTGTTAGCAACAGCGACGAAGAACAGGCATACCCGATGTGGAAGCCCTGCCCTGTAGGACCCCCTGCCTTTTCCCTCCATTTATGAGACTTCAGATTGGGTTGAGGAAGGTCAAAGCAGCGTTGGGGTACTGGGGATGGGGATGGGGATTGGAGCCCGAACTTCTGGAGCGCAGCGAGTTTGGGTGCGAAGGGAAAGGAGCTGAGGCAGAAGCATCCGCAGGGATTTGGGCGGCAAGGGGGGGGGCAGGGGCTGCCCGGGAGCCTGGGGCTGCGGTGGAGCAGTGCCCCGAGCCCCCCTCCCTGTCCCGGCAAGGGGACTCACTGCGTTTGTTGGCGTTGCCGTTCTTCGCTGCGCTCTCATTCAGGGCTTGTTGCTCTCGGTAATGGTCTTCATCAGCTTTGCGGTCCCTGCCGGGACAGGCACAGATCCGTCCCTCGAACGATCTCCTTCCTAGGACTTGGCCGCTGGGAGGAGAGAGAAACCGGTGACCCTGGTTCTGCTGGGGAAGCGCAGCGCGGCTCAGTCCCCCACGTCCTGGTCTGGCGCAGAAACCAGAGCAGCGCGGCGCCTTCCCGTCCCTGCGTGTGAAGGGATCGCTGGGGAAGGTCCTGAGTGCGGGCAGCCCCTCAGCAGCAGTCTCCTGGGGGAGGAGGAGCTCCCGGGGCAGAGGAAGGCTCCAGCTGCAGGCGAAGAAGCCGACGCTGGGCTGGGTCCCCGGTCCCTCCGTGCCAGCCCTTTCCCCAGCCGGCAGAGAAGAACCTTTCCTCTGCTGTGGGCTGGGGCTGTGGGGGGCTGCCATGTCCCCTTCCCCTGGGGGTGCTCCCTGCAGGGGAGGATTCCTTCCCAAAGGCCCCCAGCCCTCCCGCAGCAGGGGGGGACGCCTGCCCCTGCTCCCACGGCCACTCACTCTCTCGTCTCCAGGGTGATGATGATGAGGATGGGCCTCCTGTTCATTCCTCCCACGCAGCTGCTGTTGCACATGAAGTTGTACAGGATGGTGGTGAACTCGGTCCCCACCTGCCCGGGAGGGGAGAGCAGGCGCTGAGCGGGGAGTGATGGGGGGGGAGAGGCAGGCTGGGTGCCCCCAGGGAGCAGGGGAGCACCAGGGAAGGGTGGTGTGGGGACCATCCCAGCTGGGAAGAGGGGACTGTACGAGGACTAGGGGGGCCCTGGGGTCTCCCAGTTCAGGACTGGAAGGAATCTCCCTTTGCACCCCATTTCCCAGGAACGGGATGATGCTTCACAGGGCTGGGAGCTGCAGGAGCTCGAACACAGCAGCCACCGGTGCAGGGAGCAAGCAGGGGGTGGCCTTCGATGTGCCAGGGCCAGCAGGACACTCCTGCCCTTTGTCTCCTACCGAGCAGCCCTGTCACCAGCAGGTTCACCCTCAGCACCCGCAGAAGCCCGGCTAGAGGCAGGGGCTGGTCCTGCCCCCCCCCCCCCACCCCGGGAGCCGCCGGGTACCTGCGGGGGCTCGTAGGGCACCATCACGCTCTGCCTTCCCGTCACGGGGTCGTCCACGTACTGGGAGAGGTTGTTGCCTTCCACCCGGATGAGGTGGCTGGCTGGGGCCGCCTGGCCTGCAAGGCAAACCTCCGCGTTAGAGGACGATGCTCGTCCCGGGCTGCGGCGCGGGGCGGGCAGAGCAGCGCTCACCGTCGTTGAAGTCGCGGCCGAGCTCGTGGTTGGGGCAGCGTTTCACCACTTCGGTGACGTGCTCTGCCTTCTTGTAGACGGGCATGGCCCGGATGATGGTGCCCGGGGGCGGCGGGGTGGACACCTTGATCTGGATGGGACATGTTTTTGCGATCTGGCAGTAGAGTTTCTTCAGCAGCGGGGAGTACTGGAAGGGAAGAGATGCCCAGGGGGTGAGTGTCACCGGGCCTGGCGGGGCGGTGGATGCTCCCCTGCCTGCCCTCGGCTTCCTCCCCTGCTGCGGTGGAAATGCCGGGCTCCCTTCCCCGCTCGGGGGCTCGGGCTGATGCCCCCCCTGCGCCGAGACAGGCGTTTCTGTTCCCCCCACCCGCTGCTTTCGCACCGCTCCGCGCGAAACGCGGACACGGCAGTAAAGCAGCAAATTAAAATAATGACTTGTTATAAACCCAATTACCGCCTGTCGTACCGCGGCCGCGCTGGGGGGGCTGTGCAGTGCAAAGCTGCTCCCCGTGCCAGCGGGGGGAATCGCCCCGGTGGCGCCCGGGCTCTGCGACAGATCCCAGTGTTGGAAACTGCAGCTGCGTGTCCCCGGTGCGTTGCAGGGGACGGCGACCAAGGGACATTCAGCCTGTCTCTGCAGTAACTTTATTCTCTGGGCTCAATATTTGGTTTTCCCCTGGGAATAGTTAAATAAGACCAAATTCACCCACGCTACGTCCTGCCTGCTTTCCATGTCACCCAGGTACAACCACCCTCTGGGTCCAGGGCTGGGGGCTGCAGGAAGGGTTTCCCAACTGGCCTCAGTGCTCTGGCAAAGCAGGAGCACCCACAACACCATGATTTAGAGGAAATCTTGCTGAAAATCAGTATAAACCCTCGTTCATACACCACTCAGCCCATTTTGGAGACATTACCCCGAGTCCTTTATCACACACAGCTCCTGGCTGAGCACCGAGGGTGCCGACATGCTGCAGCCTAAGGAAATCGTGCTCAGTGTTGTGAGCAGGGTCACGGCTAGTTAGGCAACACCTCGGAGTTTAATTCTGACTAGCACGTGTGACACAGACAGGGTTTGGCCTGACCACGACTCAGTTGTTTGTGGCCGCTCTCGGTGACAGTGGTGGCTCACTGAGGGGACGCGGTAGGGACTGCTCCCCGAGGCTGGCCGTGGGAGGAGGATGCTCTGCAGGAACTGGAGCCGCTTGTGAACAGAAAATGGTTCGTGCCCACTGAAACCCTCCTTGTGAGGGCACAGCGGGATTCGCTCGGTGAGGAGCGAGGGGCGAACTCCTCTCGCAAGGACCGTGGAACTGCTCGGCACGGGGGGAGCTCCTGGTGGCCACTGACCACGGGAACAGCAGTGTCCCTGCGAGCCAGCCCTGCACACAGCCCCCCCACGGTGCCCGGGTACCTCTGCTCAGAGCAGGGGTTCAGCGCCGGTCCCGGGTCCAGCCCGACCACAAGCGATTGTCTGGAGCAAGGTGGGGGCTGGCGGCGTGCGGAGGCTGTGTCCCGCTTCCAGACGAGGGGTGGGGAAGGCAGAGCCTGTCCTCCACCTTCCAGTAACCGCGTGTCTCGGCTCCCAGGTGCGGGGATGTGCAATTCCCTTCCACCTCGCCAGTGCCATGCTGTTTTCCAGCTCACAAAGAATGTGTTTGCTATACAGGAGCCCACCCCTGCCGCACAGAGAGAAGCCAGTCCCTGCATGGCAGGGCATGTTCCTGCTCAAAATATTTTATCTCATCCCCACAACATAACGCCTGATGCCAAAAAAATACCACCGTGCAGAGTATTTGCGAGGATGTTAAAGCTTGTCCTGAGCCATCCCAATACAGGTGTGCAGGGGCCAGCGAGGCTCCCCCCGCCGCCGCCCTGCTCTCCGGGTCGGGGGGTGGGTCCTGAGCCAGGGGGGCAGCGGGGCTGGGCAGCGAGCCCAGTGCTCGCACAGGGCTGGGAGGGCATCGGGGGGCTGACACGGAGGGCTCAGCCCTCGTCCCCTCGCTGCCGTGAGCCCAGTCGGGTGCACCCGCACATCGGGGGGAGGGTTGCAGGAGGGGTCTGTGCTTCCCCATCCCGCCGCCCTTTCCACAGGAGCGGACCCACCCGTGGGCTGAGCGAGGCTCCCCGGCCCGAGGAGGCTCCCGCTGGGGCTGGGTGGGCTCCTGCCACCCCGGGAACTGCTAACGAGGCAAACGAGAGAAACCATTTTCAGGTGGTTTTGCTCAGTAAGTTCAGGGAAGATATAAAGGGCAGAGGCTTCTGCTACAACAGCTCTTGCATCGTGAGGATGCGCTGGACCAGTGGCCGGCTGGCAGCAGGTACCAGTTCCCAGAGAGGCGAGCCAGGGGGCTAGTGGGGGCCGTGTCCTGGGGGTCAGAGCCTGCTCTGGGCTAGAGAGGGCAGGAAGATGCCGTGGTGGTCAGAGGGTGTGATCGGGGGGAGTAACGTGAAGCTGAATCTGGCAGCAAGAGTTAATCCTCAGTGCTGGAGGGATGTGGACTGGCCCAGAGCGAGCGGAGGTGTAGAAACACCACATTTCACCAAAATGCCCCGATTTGGCGCTGGTACCCGATGATGCCAACTGCACCTTGACTCCATGGCTGGGTCAGCTTCCCCGGTGCCCTCCTGCATCCCCAGCAGGGATCGTGCCTGCGCTGGCAGCACGGGCTCCCCTTGGACCCCAGTTGCTCCCCTCTGCCCGGCTGGAAGAGGAAGGTCTCACGCAGCCGTGGCCCTCGTAACCTGCTCGCCCACAGTGCGCCGGGGGTTTGACACCCTCGTTTTGAGGAGAGAACGTGGCAAAACAAGGGTTATTTGGAGGGGGGCTCTTCCTTGCCAGGTGTTAAAATACTGACAACTCCTGTCAAAGGATCCTTTCATGTAGACATTCCCGGGCAGTCCTCAACATGCCTGGGAAATATAACTGCTCTGGAAGAGTAGAGGTGCATTATGGCAAGTTCTTTGGTAACAAATTCTCTCATTATACCATGTTATGACATGGATAAATCTCTGTTAAATAGCAGAGCGATTGCCCCGCAGGGAGAAAGGCTGCCGCTCCACACAGGCATGCCTCCACTGATAACCTTATCGTGTCTTAACAGCTCCAGCGTTGCCTTCAAAGATCCTTCCACAATAACAAACTATTCTTTTAAGGAACTCCATCCTGATAACTCTGGGCAAGAAAAGTCAGGGCTGTGCCCTGTGCGGCCACGCTCCCGGCTCCCCGCAGCGTGCAGCCATCCTGCAGCCGCACCTCCGGCCGCTGCTGGGGCAAAGCGCTCCCGGTCCCACAGCCCCAGCCCGTGATGGTTTTGGGATCCCAGGAGACTCTACACCCTGAGCCGTGTTTTCAGCCAGGAAGAGCCCTGGGCAATGTACGCTCTCCGTAGGGGACAGCAAAATGCACGTCTTGCTCAGATGCCAAGCTGAGCAGGCGCCTCTGCTCCTACGTGATTACCTGTGTTCGCTAATAATCTGCCACACGTGCGTCTCTGTGCAGGGCTGTGCTACTTAATCTGATTTACCGGTACGGGACAAGCCGCAGCTGAAGTGCAGGCACCCGCCTCGCCGAGAGCCCAAAGGCACCGCGCGTTCCTCAAGCGCGAGACAAGACAGTTGCGAAGCGGAACCCAGGAGATCAGGACGCCGGTATTTGATCACACAGATCAGCGCCGCCGCCTCGCTGCTCGGGACCCCGCTTCTGCCTCGGCCACGTTTCTGCCCCCTGTCCTGGGGGCTGGTCACTCATGTCCTTCCCCTTCCACAGCGTTCGGACCAGCTGATGGCTTGAAACCGGCCGCTCGTGGCAGCTGGGTCCCAGCCAGAGCTCACGTCGCTCACGCTGCCGCCAACTCGCTGCCGCTCCCGGCTGCGGGAGCAGCATCTCAGGACGCCTGAGCGTTCCCCGGCGCTGCAGCATCAGCCTGTCCAGACCTCAGCCCCACGATTTCCTTCACACCTACAGAACAGCTCGGGGACATTCTGCCCCAGGGCTCCTCCTGCCTTTATTTTCAGTTTCTGCTCTACCCTTTGGACCGTTAGCGTCTGCCTCCCCAGTCACACTATTACTAAGGTTGTCTCTGTTCATAGAAAAACTCAGAGAGTGTCTGTTACTGCCCATCCGCGGAGCACAACAGGCTCACGTGTCGGTGTGGCTTGTGGGAGCCAGTTCGGTACCAACAGCAGTGACAGCACTGAGCGACCTCCCTGGAGCTCACGCAAACTTGCAGAACGTACATTCCTCTGGGGGTTTTTTCTGCAGCCGTGCAGCTTCAGTGTCAGCCCTCATCTGCTGGGCTCACAGTGTGACGCCACCTCCGTCGCTGTCCCTTCCCCGCTACTGCGATCTGTCCCGCAGCACAAGTCTAGAGCGCTAGGAATAACTGGAAAAACCAAATTATTTAAGCCCTAGCAGCATATCAGCATTAACCTCTGTTTCTCTAGGGACCTGGCACCCCGCAGTGTCTTTAGATGGGGTTTCTTTCACCTCCGCGCTGAAACGCGGCTACTTCTTGGGGGAGGCAGCGACCGCGCCGCACCGGTGCCGAACGAAGCGGGCGATAAGCACAGCAGAGCGACGGAGCCCCCCGGTGCGATCGGCCCCGGCGGGGGTTTGCCGAGGTTATCTTGGCGCAAGGAGATGTTTGACACGTCGCAAGGTCCAAACGAGCTGACGCCCCACAACGATTCATCGCAGCTGATACGGCCACGGCTGCGAAGCAGCGTTAAAGTGAAGCCTCAGCGTCTGCCGCTGCCCCCCCCCCCCGAGCAAGTACCCGGGACCTGCTCTGAAGAGGCCACCGCACTGCTCGGACCTGTAGCTACTTCTCCCGTGCAGGAGGTGAGAGGGGGTTTCCCCACGGATGCTGACGGCCTTGCACAAAAAAAAATAACCTGAATCTTCCGCATGGGAAGACCTACCGGCGAAGCCCATCTCCCCCCAGCCCTCCCTGGGCAGCAGAACCGCTAGGAGGATGTGTCCCAACAGATTCGGAGCTGATAAAATCTTATTTATCTTCAACTGTTGACACCGAAGCGTCTAGACTTGCCTGCTTCGGGAAGGCTGCAGCCAAGTCCTCCTTTCTCTCTTGAAGGAAATGATTTGCTCAACAATTACTTTTTCCACAAATCCTCCCCCCGCCTCCCTTCCAGCCTCCTCCTCCTCCTCCTCCTCTGCTACATTCCAGTCTCCTCATTAGCTCTACTCAAGACGTGTCCAGGACTGCAGTCAATGGATCCCAATAAAGCCACTAGCCTGGCAAGAGAGGGAGAAGAAAAGTGCTGCCTCCGGCTGCTAATTTCCTTGCGCTCCCCAGCAAGCAGCTGCGGAGCTGCATCCTGGGACAGGTTCGGACAGATCGCAGTGGAGAGGTGATAATAATGTGTCTGTCATCTTACTCAGACATGTAGCATCTTGCAAACCGCAAATACCGTTAACCGGCTCGGACGAATCTGTTACGACAGATCCTGGAAGACATGCCGACTGCAGAGCTAATTTTTTTTTCTTTCTAATTTTTTTAATAACCATTTTTTAATCACCGGCCTGTATAACTTCTCACTGAGATGGAAATTCCTCCCAAAGCTACTTTGTGGCTCATTTACAATGAGCTGCTCTCGAATATGTCCAGTGCATCACCGATGTCCAAGGGGAGAGCATCCTCCGGTGCCCGAGGCACGCGGGCGGGCTGGGTGGCAGAGATGCTGCCCCGGGGGTGGCTCTAAGGGACGCCCCAACACCGGCCACCCCGTGTCCGCAGCCCCTGCGCCGCGGTGCTGATGCATCAGGGGGGCTGGCCAGGGCACCGCCAGCCGTGCCCAGGACCGGGGGGGTTCCCGGGGGGCCTGGCAGAGCTCCTCCGGCCATCGGCAGCTGTGGGGGACGCCCGTCACCAGCAGGTCCCCCAGCCCCGCTCCCACAGGCGCTGGACCACCGGCGACGTCTCGGGGCTGGGGCTGCCCCCGCAGCAGTCACAACGCAGAGAGGCTGCGTGTGCCCCAGCCTGCCGCCTTCCACCTTTATTATCATGCCCTTACTGCTAATTAAAACCCCCGGGTTCATCCCAAAGGAGTCCTCTCCCTTCCTTCTCCAGTGTGCACATCCTTAAACCACCAACAGGGACCACAGCCGTTCTTGGCCACGGCTCCACCAGCCAGCGCTGGCACCTCGGGGGTTGTTTGAATCTCTTCCAGTAAGTCGAGCTCCTTCTGCGTGTCTGGATGCTCGGGTCCTCTGACCAAGCTGGCGCTGGAGTCCCCTCTCATCCAAAAAAAGAAGCTGGAAACGCAGCAAGGCAGTTATTTCATGCTGCAGGATCAAGATGGGATACGAGGAGCAAGCTGGGAGGGGAGGGAAGAAGAGGCTGAGCTGGGCTTGGGAATCACCGCTGGAAACGAAACGCAAGAACCAGAACAGCAAGACCTGGACTCGAGGGGAGGCCACCGCCTCCCTCAGCAACCCCGCCAGGCTGTGCCAAGCAGGAGGGAGCTGCTCCTCCTGCTCTTACGGCCACTGCCTGGAGCGGGCACAGGCAGAGAACGCGGTTTATCGAGGGCACACCCGGCATCCGTCTCCCCGCTCCTTTAGGCGCCGGCGGTCAGGGCTCCCAGGAACGTTCAGCCGCGCTTCTCGCAGCACGGGGTGCAACAACCCCCGGTGCTGCCAGCGGTGCGGAGTCAGGCCCCCGGGACGTGGCCAGGAGCGCTGCCGCTTGACCCACCGGGCTGCAGCCGCCGCCGCCGCCCGAGGCCACCGCTGGACCAGAGCATGGACCCGCGATTCCTCCTGCAGCCTGCTTGTTGGCTCAGCTCCTCCAGCGGGTCCCTCAGCCCCCACCTCCCCGGTGTGTTTCAGATCCCGAGGTAGGGCAGCCGGGCAGAGCAACCTCGCTTCCCCGCTGCGCCCTCTCCCACCGCGCAGCAGTCCCTGCAGGAGAGCCTTGCCTTCCCGCCGGAGCAGCAGTTGCCAGTAAGTCGTTCCCTTGACCTGCGCATACCATGCACGTTCGAGATAGGGGAGCTGATAGCGGGATCGTGTTGGAACATCGCACACCGAATTCCTTTGCCTTTTTTTTCTTAATTCCATTGTGTCTGGAGCTCCTGGAGCCTCGTCCACACCCTGTGAAAGCTGGTGGAAAGCCTCCAGTGGGCTGGCTTCGATGGGCTTTGGAGCTGGCTGATGCTGAGGTTGCTTTCCTGCTTCTGGCACGCCAGAATATCCACGCTCTTCTGCTCAGCTACTCTGATAAAAACAAAGATGTTTGTGGCTCAGAGGCAGAGTGTGCCGAGCCGTGCCTGCCTCCTGCTCGTCTCCAGGCCGCTGCTGTTGGACAGGAACCATAACACATGGTGAGGTGCCAGGGGCAGTTTGGAGAGGGGGCTCCTTCCCTGGAGATGCTCCTGGAGGTTTTTCCTTCCTCTTTAGAACCTCCTCTACCCCAACTAGCCTCAGACAGCGAGCAGCAAGGGAGAACCTACCTCCTACCACACCAATTATTTCCATCCTCCTCATTCAGTTAGCACCAGACAAACCACTTCAGCTCCCCCAGTGCCCACACTCCAGCTGCAAGATCTAGGGAGCAACTGGAACCAGTTCAGCGTGGCAGCCTCCCACAGGCCAAGCACTGGGACACGGACCAGTTTGCTGCAGATGACTGCTGGACAGCATCCATCATAGCAGGAGAACCTCACCTCAGCTTTGAACCTCACCTCAGCTTTGAACCTCTCCAGCCTTTCCATCGCAGGCTGTTTGCTCCCCGAAGCAGCAGGCAACACCCTGGACGTGGCCCAGACCCCCCTGTGCCCGCGCCCGGGCTGGGGGACCCCCTGCCCGCTTAGCTCGGAGGTTTGTCCATCTCTCCCCAGCTCCAGGGGCTCCGTGCGAGCCCGGGCAGCTGCCTCGTACCGGGGGCTTGAGCCCCCGCGTCCTTTTACAGCCAGGCCACGGGAGACCAAAGACCCTATTAACGCTTCTGCTGGCTCTGGCGCACGCGGGAGCCTTTTAGAGGGGAGGGAGCACCGATCCGCCGCAAACCCGACTTGAGAAAAATACTAATTATCTATCAGTTACCAGCTGGCCGGCGTGGCGAGGGGCTGCCTGTGAGAAAACAGCCAAGATCGGCCCGCGGCTCTAGCGTGTATGGGCAGCTCCGGGGAACCGAGAGTCCTGATAGCTTCCAACAAACAGGCAGGCTGCCGGCATGCCCCGTCTTGCAGCGCCGCAGCTCCCGGTCCTCCTCCCAGCCCTGTCGAAGCAGCCTACCAGAGGGGGGCTTCAAACCTATAGGGAAAACCTTATTTTCAGCATCTGGCCGTAGCTCTCTGCTGATAAGAAGGCCGTTAAAAATGAAAAGGGAGGCGGCGGCGGCCTGGAGGGCTTCCTGCAGCACAGGCTGGTGCGGCCGCTTCGGTTCAGGGTTTGCGGCGACGCGCGGTGCTCAGAGCCCGGCCCGGGAGTCGGGACACCCAATGTCACCCACCTGCTGCCCAGCATCCCTCTGCAAGGACAGACCTGGCTCTGGGACTGTGAGCCCCAAACCCATGTCCCAAGTGTGTGCCCCTTCCCTGTTCACTCATTTCCTAAATTCAGCATTTTAAAGCTAGAGAGAACAGATGAGGATCTCCTGGTCGGATTCCCTACACTGCTGGCCTAAGCCCCCTCCCTACTCGCTGTGCGTTGAGCCAGTGGTGCCTGCTTGAAGCACAGCTTATCTTTCGAGAGATATGCAGGCTCTTCATTTGAATACTTCAGGAGTTGGAGAATCCACCGCATTCCTTGGTAAATTGTTCCTATGGTTAATTATCCTCACTGTTAAAAAATTTCCACCTTGTTTCTAGTCTGAATTTGCCTGGCTTCAGCTTCCAAGCACTGGATCTCATTATGTCTTCTTCTGTTAGATTAAAGAGCTGCCTGCTATCAGAAACCATCTCCCGTGCAGACTGTGATCAAGCCACCCTTACTCTCCTCGTGGAGACCTTTCATGCAGAACGTTTCCCTACAAGGTATTGCCCTACAAGGCATCTGTTCCAAATCTTTCATCTTCTTTGGATCTCCCTCCCAAACCTTTTCTGGCTTGTCAACACAGGGGTTGAAGTGTGGACACGAGAACAGCACACGAGGGCGGTGGGCTCGGTGATCCCTTGCTCCCCTTGCCCAGGTGACACTTGCCAGCCCCCAGCCCCTGCAGAGCAAGCCAGCCCCGGGCAGACAGCTCATCTCCAAATGGTCCTTGGCCACGAGCCCTGTGCTCCTTAGGAGCCTCCTTTCCTAAGGATGGGAGAACGGATAACGCCACGTCTCCCAGAGGAACAGCCAGAGGGATTCAGTCAAAACCCTTCAAAAATAGGAGTCTATTGGGCTGCACATTTCCATCAACCGAGGCGTATGATTCTGTCAAAAAGCTATACCAAATCCTTTGACAAGACGACTCGCATCGAACTATTGGGTTTGGCACCGCCTGTGCGCCAGCTGTCAGCTCCTCCTTGGCTGGATTTGCCGTGATCCGACCCCAGGTTGCAGGAGGCCTTCGGAGCTGCCGGTCTGGCAGAGCCTTCCTCCAGGGCAGAGGGCTCCCTGCTGCTGCGAAACGCTGCCTGGCAAGGCGGCTCTGCCGAATCCATGGCCAACGCTTGCCACGGTCCTGGCAGAAACTCTTTGGTGCAGTTAAAGCTTTCAGAAGCCGTGAGGCTTCCCTAGCCGCGGATGAAATAGGAAGCGCGTTTTACTGTTGGTTCTTTCCAAGTGCTGAATCAAACCCTGCGTGTCCTTTGGCGCACCAAGATGGTTAATGCAGCTACCCTTGGCTGGACCGTCACCGAGCTGTCAGGTGTCACTGCCCCCAGCCCAAGCACCTGCATTTCCTAGCAGCTCTCCTACTCTTACTCGGACGCTGCTCCACGTGCCTTCACAGCTCAGGTAGGGAATCACACTGTACACACGTCATTATTCGTACAGTGACTGACTGGCAACGTAAAATGTCTATTTTCTTGCTGAATTCCTTTCCCCATTTAAGCAGGTCAGACTTCCAAGCACGGCAGTGGCAATGCAGAGCTCAAGGCGGGCGGGCGGGAGGGAGGCGGCAGCCCCGTGTCCCAGCACAAGAAATGCAGCTGCGTGGCTGTGACAGCCGTCAGCCAGGAGGAGACGAAGCAAATCTGGCTGTCACCGCAGCAGGACCGTTCTTTGTGTGGCAGGCTCGGCGAGCCGGGCTGCCTGCACCCACCTCAGCGGTCCTGCAGCGCCTACTATTTCGGACGAAACATCCCCCACACTCCCCAAGGTGCAAGACACTGCCGGGCCACTTGTGTTCTCTGCGAGGCTCAGCTTCAGCGCGGTGAAGCCTGGGCCGAGGGGCACTACTCCTGCAGCCGGCCTGCTTTTGGGGGATGCACAGTCACCCCGGCACCGCGGTCCAGAGGTCTGCACATCTCGCTGACCGCCTTGCCAAGTATTAAAGCCAGTTCAGGCACTTAACTCCTCCGCTCTGGACCGCTTCCCGGGAGGCCCCCCCCTTGCAGCCGCACACTCGGCAGCCTCGGCTCCCGGCCCTGGCTGGCGGGTTCATCCTCCGCAGGTGCTTACGGCTGCCCAGGGCATGTTCACTGGGCATCTCCCGCGTCCAGCTGCTCCCCCGAGGCTAGGAGGGCTCTCGCAGCATCCGTGTGGCACCGGCTGCTCTGACACGCAAAGGAGACCTTGACACAAAGGCTGGGAAGAAAAAAAGCAACCCTGGCCTGATTAGCACAGCTCCCAGTAGGACACGACAGCTATGGGAGCACGGTTGGCGCGGGGCGATGGTGAGACAGGCTGGGCTCAGTTTAGAGCTGTGGCAAGACCCCAGGTGGCTAGGGTGGCTCTGGCGAGGGAAGGGGGCTCTCACGGGCTCCCCTGGGTATGTGGGACTGCCTCGGGGAGCCTCTTGCTGCTCCCTCTGCTCTTCTGGGGACAACTGGCCAAAAAGACCTCAGGGGCTGGTTTTGATTTACTCCCTGCAGCTGTGACACGCACCGCCTGGGCTGAGGGAAGGGCATTTCCTCCCTGCTAACGAACGTGCACACAGAGCGGACCTTTAGGAGGTGCCCTCTCTGTCTTTTGACCTGCATGAGTACCCCCTGCCCGCAGGGCTGTCCGAGGGGGCCCTGCAGCACCCAGCCCGGCCCTGGCTGTGTCCGCTCCATCCCACAGCCACCCCCCGGGCATCGCTAGCTGGGGACAGTGGCAAGCGAGCATCGGACGCTTCCCAGCCCTCCACGCCAGGACAGTTGGGACAAGACACCCCGCATCACTGTGGGTCTGGTTTCCGTTTGGATGCTTTTGTGGCACGGGAATGCCTCTTTTCCCTGTGCAGGTCCCGTGCAGCTTTGCCTTTTCTGATGTGGGTTATTCCCCAACAGGGACAGGAGTGAGCTGGAGTCACATCCTACCCTGAGGACCTTCAGTTTATTCAACACCTAATGAATGCATCCTTTAGCAACATCTTGCAAGGAAAGACAGTGGAAAAGAGCGAAGACTTAACCACTCCTATGGGGGCAAGTTGTATTTCAATGCGGTGCTGGTCCCAAGCCCCCGGTCAGCGAGACGCAGCGGTGAAGCCATGAAGCTCTGGTGACAGGGAAGCTGCTCCGCTGCCCCAGCCGTGAATTTGGCCACGCTCAAACGCCAGCTCCCTGCCGGCTTGCTGCCGCTTTGCCCACCCCGCCCGCCCGTTGGTTTTCGCAGGAGACAGACCCGGCGCTGCGGCAGCTGCCGTAGCCCGTCCCCTCCTGCCTGCTCCCACCGCGACACACCGGGAGCAGCCGTGTGGGAGCAGAGCAGCACCCGCCAGCCACGGCCCGGGGTCTGCCTACACGAAAGCATCTGAGGACTCCTTCTGTCTGCTGTGGGAAGGGCTGCCTCACACCAGCTTCCAAAACCAGAGGTCATTATCACACCTCGGGCTCATACATCATTCCCGGTCTGCTCTGCCCGTTTCGTGATAATGTCAAACCGCAGCCCCAGAGGAAACCCCATCGCTCCCTCGTTGTGTCAGTTGTCTCGTCCCAGCCTCCCTGCTCTGCTAATGTTCCCCCGAGGAGAAAACCCGCCTGCCTCAAGCGTGCTGGGGAGAGGCACCCGCTGCAGAAAAGCCTCCCACCCCGGCTGCGAGTGCCGTTTCTTCTTAAAGATAGGGACAGCGCGACACTGAGCCGGGAGCCAGGGTGTGAATTTAAGATCTTTTGCCACAAAAAGCAAAGCATCCCTCGTACGCTCTGCCTGGTTCCTGGGTCCCTGATCTGCAGAGGGCTCCTCTGCCAGGCTGCAGGCGTGCGGTCAGACCGGCAGCGGACCGAGGAGCAGGCTGCTGCGCCCGCAGCGCAGACGGCGCGATGCCACGCAGCGACCCCTCTGTGATTCAACACCTACTCTGTCATTCTGCCGGGACTTCTAGAGATGAAGTCACTCTTCCGATACGAGACGAAAAATGGTTGTAAACGACAAGCAAGAATTTACGGCGGAGCTGAGAACGGCCCCAGCAGATGTGAGCAAAGGTCCGTCTCGCCCTCTGCCTCGTCTCTGACAGCGCTCGCTGGCAAATGTACAGGGAAGCACCACGAGAACAAGGCAGGTACTTCCCCAGGACATTTCTCCAGCTTTGTGATTTTCGGGGACATTTACCTGCAGTTTAGGGAACTGCTGCGAGAGAGGTTACACGTGAAACCGCTGTGCTTAACAGAGGGCTGAAAATCCCCGAAAAGCAAAGCGCTGATGTTTCCTGCACGTTTTGCTTCCCGGGGCCACCTGTGCAGGCGAAGTCCCCGCCGGGTGGTGGCTGCGTCCTGCAGCCGCCCCGCACGACCGTGCGCTCTGCGTCCCGCAGCAAAGCACCACCGAGACGTTCGGGTGTTTGCGGGCGGCCGGCCGAGAAACGCCGTCGGCAGGAGCAAGCATCTCTCTCGCGAAGGCAAGAAGACATGCAACTTACTGTCCAGGTGGCCGACTTGGCGGTGCTGGATTGCTGGAAGGTCACCTCGAAGTGGTGGGGACCGGGGTAGTCAGTGTTGGAGGGGATGACAGGAGCTGGGGACATGGCGTCGAAGGTAGAGCTGGGCTGCGAGTAGGGCGAATGCGTTGGGACATTGGAGGTGTGCTCGGAGCTGTAGGGGCTGGTGGAGGCTGCTCTGCTGCCGATGCTCTGATCCATGCTGTTGTTCAGCAAATTGAACTGGGACTGGAGGAAGGGAAAAGGGGAGGAGGAAAAAAAGAAAACACCAGCCAGTTTAGAGACATGGAAACCTCAGCCACCCTTCTGCAGGGATCCAGGTGTCCTGTTACAGCCTCCTTAAAGGGCCAGCGCGCGGGAAAGCCAGCCAACAGGGCCGGCCTGGGTCACCTGGGTTTTCGGACAGGTCACCACTTGTGCAAGGGATAAACTCCCAACGCTTCAATCACCCCCTTCTACCCGCTCCATCCTCACCGGAGGCGGCGAGGTGCCCAGATCCCTGGATTTCTAGCACACCTGCCTATCCCAAACCACGCTTCTGGCAGCGAAGGGACCGGGCAGGGATTTTCTGGGGTTTGCTCAGGCGTGGGAGAATGTCCCGCTGCGAGACGGGGAGTCACTGCCCCGTCCTGCACCACAGGGCTCCGCTCGACGGTGGCCTTTCCAGCGGTCCGGAGCACCGAGGCTTGGGGAAGGTGCCCCGGCAGGGCGAGGCGACCACCAGCCCTCCGAGGAAGGCACCGCTCCCGCTGCGACCGCGTCGCTCGGCGGCCGACCTGCTTTCCAGCCGGCTCCCGCATGCCCTCGCTGGTCGCAAACGCACGCACACATGCACACGCCACTTGTGGAAGCGTCTCTCTGAGAAGAGCCAGCTCTGAATGGTGGTTTGTGCAATCCGTTTCCTAGCCGGGATGTTTGCTTTCAGCGGCTTTCGCTGAGGCAGGTCTAATTTGGGGAAAACCTCAAACCTGCACAGCGCGTAGCTGCGGTGCAGCACGCTGCAGGAAGGTCATAGAGCGAATGCACCTATTTATGCATGTACTAGCTCTTATTCCAGGCGTGCTGGACCAAATCCTGACCTTTTACAATTTTTTTCATATTCCTTTTCTGCACAGTTACTGTCGGATACTCCCAGCAAAAGCTGGCAGCTCTCTATCTGCAGGCATAGCCTGAGCAAAGCTGTGTTCTCAAAACCCATGCGGCTAAAGTGGCCTTAATCTTTCACCTGAAAATCAGACCCAAAAAAATCATTCTTTCTGTGGTAGAGAAATAAACTAATATTTAAAAAAATGTATCCCAAATGTCACTGTTTCTTAAAGCAAGCGGGATGGTTTTTTTCCCCAAAATCTGCAATTCCCCAGTTGCTCAGGGGTTGCTCTCCCGGCATTTGCAAGCCAGCAGCGTCCTGCCAGCCCCAGAGGTGGGTGCTGCTGGTGGCTGCCTGGGCTCCACCGGTGACCACGCGCGACGTCATCCCAACTCCCTACAGCTCCCTGCGTCGGAGCAGGGATGGGGCCGCCCGCCTGCGCTCCCCAGTTCACCCAGCTCAGCCCCCACTCTCCTACCCCTGCGCCCCGGCAGGGACCGTCCCTCCAACCACCAGCACCAGCTTTGGTAAACCAGGAGGTACTGGCAGGTGGCCGTGGGGACGGCCAGCCGGCTCAGCCATCCGCCTTCTCCTCCGAAGGGCTGCAAGGCTCACGGCTTAGGAATCAAGAGACGTGTTTTAACTTGGGATCCCAACCTCACCCAAACATCTACGATGTATAATGGTTTACAGGCAATCAACCTTCTCCAGGGAAGTTCTCCTGTTGTCTGCATCTCTCGCAAAGGTCGTTGGAGCCTGTGACTAACTGGAGGAATGCTGAACAAGACCTGGCTTGCTTTTACACATACAGCCATTTTCTCCCCTAAAATATGTGTGTAAACCCCTCTATTCCTTCTCGCCGCTCTATAAATAGCCCAGCCAAAGACAAACCACCCTCATCCAAGCTTTCCATAATCCCAGGCTTCACCTGGAGCAAAAGTTATGGGAAACATTGGCAAAACGGGCATTAAAAATGGGCAGGGAAAGCCCTCATCGTCCAGCCGGGAAACCGCCCGGCTGCAGGCAGCTGCCGGGGGCTGCAGGGCAGGGCAGCCTCGGCGGCGGGTGGCACCGGCTGGGAGGGGTGCAGCACAAGCCACCCCTGAAAAGCAAAGCTGGGTCATCGACCAGGAGGAGAGCGGCAAGGGGAGAAGGGGTTGCTGCCTGCCAGGGCAGCCCGAACGATCCAGGAGTATGACGGCTGAGCCGGTTTGTTCTCCTGGGACAAGGGGAGGGCCCCGGGGAACGGGCTGCACGCACGCCCTGGGCCCCACCATGTGCCTTTTTTTTTAGGGATGAGTGGAGAGTAAATGCTCTGGGCTCGACGAGCCAACAAGGCGATCTTCAGCGCTACCCTTGCAGCCGTACGTGCGTACTCAGGGAAAGCAGGCTACGGCCGGACCGCCCGGCAGGGCACGGCGTGCGGGCCACCACGGCGGCTCATCTCTGCCAACATGGGAACTCACCGGGAAGCCTTTCACCTCCCAGCAATGTCTGCTGCTGGGGAGACACGAGCTGGGGAGCTGCAGGGTGGGCTGGGGGTGAGGCGGCCCTTGGAAGCGGCCGGGAAAAACTCCACAGAAGTCACCCCTGCGTGATTTGGTGAGTTTGCGGTGCCTGGAGCCAGGACTGTGGGAGCTGAAGCCTGCGGCTGTAAAGCTTAAAGGGCAGGTGAATCGGGATGGACCCACTGAGAAGAGCATCCTGACCTCCGCACGGGAGAGAGCCTTCCCTCGGGAGAAACGGCGACCTCTGCGCAAACGACGCGGACACGAGCCCCAGAGCGGCACCTCGGCGAGCCTGGCTGGCCGCCCTGAGCCAGGATCCCCTGCCAGCCCAAAGCAACCGGCAGCGCCCCCAGCACCGGGGCTTTGCAGATCCGCTAGCAGAGACACCTGCAGGCAGGTGCAGGGGGGAAAATGACCAACTTGTTTTTCAAAATTGACTAAATTTGGAAACATTTCCTTAAAAGACAAAGGGGGTGTTTGTGTATGTATGTCAACAAACGCAGCACAGTGCTGGTGTGTGCACGTCTGTAAATACACACACATCCACACACGTATTTATACACACACAGAGAGAAATTTCACATGACTGCAGCAACCACCTCCCGAGTAGCAGCACTACGGCACAAAACGAACCCGGCAGGTAGGTGCTTTGCACCAACACACCCAGGACAAAAAAGAGGAAAGAAGTCATTTCTGGTGGGGAAGAGCAGCACCGCACCTTTCCATCTCTGGCTGTGCCTATGTGTATACCTGACTTTTCTGAGTGCCCGAGAGCAGACACAAACCCCTTTTCACTAAGGCAGCGACCGCAGCGCTTGAGGACGGGGCTGAAAATGCATCGCCTGTAGGGCAGGTACCGCATCATCTGCTCTGCCCTCCCAGAGGCTTTAATCTAAGGGAAGGAAATCCTGCCTGGGGTCGCGGGCACATGCCGTGAGCTCGGCTGAGGAGGTCCCCAGTGGACAACAAACTGGTGCTGGTGGTGCCCAGCACCACGGGGCATTCCTCAGATGGATGGATGCTCCCCTGCCGGCTGCACGGACGCCTGCACCCCTTTGCCCCAGAGGTTTACACTGCACCTTGGGCTCTGCAAGCACCGGCTCAGGCAAAACAAGAGAGTAACGCCGACCGCGCCGCCGCAGCTGCAGCATCCCGCGCTGGCACAGGTTACAGCTCACGGATGGGGCTGGAGCAGCCGCCGCTCCTCCGTGCCGCCACGGGACGGGGAAAGGCTTGCACGGTGACAAGTCCCCGGCATGGCCCAGGCAGTGGTGGGCGCGAAGGCGCAGCAGGCAGAGCCGGAGCCAGTGCCCAGCCCCTGCCTCGCCGCCAGAGGATGATTTCAGATAAAAGCAGCGAGGAAAAGGCATTAAGAACAAGGAGCACCTTACCGTGGTATAATGCTGCATCGGGTCGCTAATGTACAGCATTTTAGTCGCCTCAGGATTCACAGAGCGCTGGGAAGCGTCCCGCCACGGGAGTCATGGGGTCGGGGCGGCAGCAGGGACGGCCGGGGCGGGAAGGCAGGTGGAAGGAGGGAGCGCGGGAGCAGGGCCGGGGCGGGCAGCGGCAGGGATGCTGCACTGGCCACCCGTGTGCGCCGTGTGTTGGCTTTTTTGCTTTTTTCATCTCCCTTAGTTCTGTCAACTAGCTGCATCCAACAACAAAACGGGGCCCACCCCTTCTGTCCCTCATGACTATTCATTAAAGCACAGGGCAGGCCCCAGCTTGCCCAGTGATGGACTGGGCGATACCAACCATTCCCACTGCAGGGAGCGCGGGGGTCCAGCTCCATCATCAAACTCGGCCAGATGCCACTCCAGAAAGCTGCTTGCAGCTGCGCTGGGCTAGAAACCCATTTGGCCAGCACCCTTTACCAGCAGAGCGAGGTGGCTGCCCTTGCATCGACCAGACAAAACTGCGACTCTGAAATACCTCCATATGTCAGATATGTGGAGTTATCCCTGTCTGGATAGATAGGTAGGGATAGGTAGGGATAGGCAGGGATAGATGGCTAGGCAGATAGCTAGATGAACAGATAGGGATAGATATCTATGTGAATATATATGGATAGATGTGAATAGATATGGATAGATATGGATAGATATGGATAGATGGATAGACAGACATCTGGAGTAACCAGGAAGATTTCCTTCTGACTAGAGGCAGGTGGGGGAATGGTGTTTCCTTCAGCCAGACCCCGCCGTGGAAGGCTGCACACTGAAGCAGATAAGCAGTTCAAGGAGTATTTTGAAAGGTGGAACCAGCGTGCATCGCCCACCTCCCAGCACGGGTGTGCACACGCAGACCCACGCCCAAGCCGGTCAGCGGCAGCGCGGTATGTAAAGCCTAGAGCCCTGCCCAAGCTGCCAGTCCTGAGGCTGCTGTCTCTGAGCGAAAAGGGCGGCTGAGGAATTGTTCACATCTTTAATTACAGCAGCTCCTCCCACAGGACCCTGAAACAGGGTTTTTAGGAGCAGCACAGTGCCCATGCAATGCCGAGAGGGAGCACCACGCCTGTCTGGAAGGCAGCTCACAGAGTGTTCGAGCATCAGCACCAGCGCTGGGTGCCGCAGCGCCCGCTGCTCCCCGCACGCCTGCTCCAGCAGCGCTGAGCCCCACGAGCAGCAGGATCACAGCACGGACGAGCAGCACCTCCGCTACAGCTCCCGTGGCTTGCCTGTCTTTCAGGCCGGTGGCACCACGTTATCTGTGCAGTTCTTTTCCTGTGTGTCAGCCTGCCATGCGTTTCGGTGATGCCAGCCAGCCAGAGCTGGCCGCGGCTCACTGGAAGCTCAGCGCTCGGTCGCACGATGAGGCCAATGTAAATATTTACTCCCGGCTCATTATCCCGAGCGAGGGCCGGGAGCCGGCTCTGCCCAGCCTGGGCTCAGAGCCCGGCAAGGCCAGGGCTCGCCCGGCCCTGGCAGCACCGCAGGCTGCACCGATTCCCGCCGCGCTCGGCTTCGCTTACAGCTGGAACAGCAAGAAAGGCGACGACAAGCTCAGCGAGGGGCAGCTCCCCAATTAGCACCCCCGCCCCGCCTGCTCCTTCTGCCCAGCTCCTGCCCGCTGCAGACAAAGGCCGGGGAAGGGAGGGAAAGCGAGCGAAAAGCGAGGGAAAAGGGGACGGGGGGGAGGGGATGCAAGCTGGCGAGGAGGGAAACGGTGGCTTTCTGGAGGGAAATGCTGCCGACGGCCGGAGCTGCTTCAGGGATGCTCCCGGGAGGCCACCCTGCCACCGAACAGGCACAAGCGACCCGGACATCTCGCATGCCCGTTGTGCTTTTCAAACCCTTTGCCTTAGACGGAGTCGCACCAGCTTCTTGGAGGGAAGGGCGATGGCAATGGACCCTTGGGGACGTGGTGGGAGCAGAGCTGGGCATTGGGAGCGCAACGTGCCCCTCCAGCAGCAATGCCTCGCCAGCAGCTTACGAACGGCTTTTACTCTGCAACGTGCTTATACCGGGGTGAATCACACTCTCTGCTGCCGAGGTACTCGAGCTGCACGGCTGTTGCAGCGCAGAGCCCCTGCTGCTGCGTGCAGCGATGTTATCCGTTAATAAGCAGCCGCTATCGTACGGACCGCTGCACCACCCGGCTGCCACCCTGCAGAGCGGGCATCGATTACAGGGTATCAGACCCTGCACAAACCACAGCAGCGCTGCACCCTTAGCGTTCGCGTTCGCTCACGAACCAGCAAGGATCCCGCTTCCTACCCCAGGGTCCCCAGCCCAGTGCGGGGAAAACCAGCTTGCGTTTGATACAGCTCCCGTTTGGGCGGTCTGAGCACACTCACCATGACCGAGTCATTCATGCCTCTCATCTGGAAGACGTCCATCGTGACCTCCGTGCGGTTGGAGACCTCATTGCTGCCTGCGTGGTTGGATGGAGGGAGGTCGAAGTAGGTGCTGTCTGGCTCCCTGTGGAAAGGCGATGGCACAGTCAGCCTCCTAGCTCTCCAGCGCAGCCTGCGCCGCCACCACCCAGCAACTTGCGACTCTCTTGAACCTTGTCCCCTTCCCGACTTCTCCCTCCATCCTCTGCTTTTATTTTCACGTGGCAGAGCAGGCTCTGCCCAGGCAAACTGTTGCCTGGTGGGTAAAGCAAGCGGAGGTGGGAAGTTTTTCATCCACCCAGCTGCTCTGGCTTATCTGTCACCTCGGGATGTCTTTGAGTGAGAGGACACCAAGGAAGAAAGAGGATGAAATGAAGCCCAGTCCTTCCTTGCTTGATTAGAGAGTGAGGCTTAAAGGCCAGAAGACTTGGAAAAGCCTTGGTGTGACTAGAAGATGTTTAATTTTAGAAAATATCCCTTTCAATCAGGCAGCCACCAAGCCTCGTGACCGCATGAGTGAAGACTCGCGAGTAAGAGCGCATCCTCCCAGGCTTGGTCCTAGCATCTCCTGCCACAGCCCAGGCAAGGGTCCCAGCTGAAAGAGGACCTTTGCTCTGGCCCTGACACCACCTCCGTGTGGCCCTGTGTGTGAGACAGACACTGTCGTGTCCCAATGCCAGCTCTAGGGGCCGCGGCTCAGGAACACCAGCCAGACGTGCGGGTACCCAGCCACGGGTGGCCAGGGCTGCCTGCGTGAGCAGCCCTGCTGTGCCCCGGGGACACGGGCAGGGGACACCGGGTGTTGCCACAGCCGGGGGGGTCCTGCAGCAGGCAGGGCACAGAGCAGGTGGCCCGGCTGCTCTCCTCTGTGCGAGGATGAGCCAGCGCCTCCCCTTCCCAGCTGCTGCTGAGGCATTTCTGCTCCCCAAACCTTTGCTTCGAGCGAGAGGAAACGTGCCCCGACGCTGACCTCTGGCGCGCACGGTGCTGCGAGGATGCTGCGCCGCGCTTGGCAGCTCTCCTGCCGTGGCGTTTACCGTGCACCTCGAAAACGCTGGTGGCTGCACAAGCCCTTTGAGAAACAGCATCCAACACCCACAAACAAGGCTTGTGGGGCTCTGCTTTCAGCACTTGCACACTCCACTGTCTTTGCACTGCCTGGTGTCACCAGGGCAAAGGGGCTTGGCAAAGGAAATGGTCTGAGCAGAGAGATCCGAGTCTGGGGGTAAAACTCTGAATGTGGAAAAGGAGCGTGTGAAAACCGGAGCATGCAAAAGAAACTCATCTCCATTCGGGAAATGCCGTGTGCTAACATGGATCGCAGAGCAAAGGGCCACTTCTGCCTCAGAACACACCTCAAGGCAGATGATAACCCGCACTTACAGCGTGCTCCAGAGGTGCTCAAACGTCGTGCCTTCATCAGCTGGCGACGACTGGGACATCTTCACAGAGGGGGAGTCTGACAAAGGATAAATCACCCTAGGGGCAAAGAGAAACAGCGAGGTTAGCATCGCCAGGGTGACACCTCACGTCAGCAAGGCGGCCAGCGGCGAGCAGGAGTTTTCCCACCTCTCTCCCAGCGGCACAGCAAGGACGGGAGCCCCAAAGGACCCATCGTGGGGAGACAGTGCCCCTCACCCCTGCGGGAGGCTGCAGGCCAGGAGCAGCGTGCAGGAGGGGCGATCCCAGCTTAGCCTGCCCTGCGGTCTGCTGCACCAAAAGACGGCTTGTACAGGAGCGGGCCCAGCGGAGGGATGGGGAAAGCCTGCTCTGCAAATCTGGGGAATACGGGAGAGACGTTCCTGTCTCTGAATTGTGCCAGTGCCACAAATCCAGGTCGCGGGCAGTACCCTGTGGGCTGGCAGATGAAATATATGATCCTGGTTTGTCCATTTCAGGCAGCTTTTATCCCAGAAACATTGTTTTCCAACAGGCTAATGCATTTTTCTCAGGAAGCTCTAGTTGCAAATGCCCACAAATCCGTAAAGGCATAAAGACAAGTAAGACACCCAGATGCACAGTGCAAGGTTATGGTGAAGCCGTGATGCAGACATCCTGAATCTTACTTGTTCAGACGTTAAAATGGCCTTCCCACTTCTAAGCAGCTTGCAAACATGATTGAACGGAATATTATTCCCCCCAAGTAAGGCAAGGCAGGAACGTTGCCTCTGCTTTGCAGACGGGGAAGCGTTACTGGGAGACAGCACACTGCTTTACTGGGAGAAAGCACACCATTTACCCGGGACCGCATACGGGAAGTCCGTGGGAAAGCCCGTTCTTCAGCCAAAGCCTTCTGAACCCTACTGCATAGGCAGGACCAGAGTCATCCTCAGTCCAGTCTGTTCCTCTTGCCCCTGGACAAGGTTTCTTGGCCTCTTCCGAGCGCGGAAGGGAGCACGCAGCGTACCTCAGCTCTCCCTTTGTGCCCAGCACCTCTCCGACCCCAGCGGCAGGAGCGGCAGATTTCGCGGAGCCATCTTGAGCCCCACGCTGCCTTCCTCTGCTGGCAGCCCCGCCGTGCCATCACCCTCCTCCTCGCTCACCCGCTCCCTGGAAGCAGCGGGACCGCTTCCCTGCCTTGGTTATCATGGACGTGCCCCAGGCACCACCCAGCTACAACTTTTCCCCGCACCAGGGTCAGCATCTCGGTTTGACTCGGTACCGACATCCGATAGTGAAAGCCTGAAAACTTCCTGCTTTCGGGGCTCGAGCTGCCGAGCGCGAGGGCAGCCGCTTTCTAACTGAGTGATGCTCGGGGTCGCCCGGGCCCCTCTGACTCAGCTGGGGACCGGGTGGCTGCAGGGGCCGGGAGTGAAAACGAAAGCAGGGCGGTGTCCCCCGCCGGCTGCTTTCTGCCGCATCTGCGAGACACACCATCCGCAGATGCTCTTCCAGGAGGGTTTGCCCCAGCAGAGGAGGGCTTGTTCCCCACGGGTCCCAGCGCAGAATAGCTAGCAGCGAGAGTCTGGTGTCCTCCCATCCCTCCTCGTCCCACGTGTGACATGCAGAGAAACGAAAGAACCTACACAGCAGCTTTGAGAAAAAGGAAAAGCCCAGAGCGGAGGCAGGTGACTGCTGGTGGCCTTACCCTTCTTCCATGCTGCTTTCCCTGGCCCAGGGCAGCGGCAGGTTCAGGAAGGAGCCAGGCCTTTCCCTTCAGTGGAGAAAGCACCTCCGCACCGCCCCGGCTGTGTGGTCATGATGGGTGACACCAGCTCTAACCACGTGGCTGCACTCGTTTTCGAAAGGAAAAAAATCTGAATATTTTAAGGGCGTTTTGGAAGTTCCCTTTCTCTTTCAAAGCATCATCGGTGCTCGCAAAGCCGAGACAGTATCTTTTCACATTTGAGCTCTAAAATCCATGGTATGAAAAGGTTTGGGCTGTTGGTGGTGTTAATGCTCATCCCTGCTGCAGGGATCATTGCACACCTTGGGAAAGCATCTCTGCAGCAAGAACGACAGGCGGGCATCTAAGATGATAAAAACCATGAAAGGCTTTGCAAACAGAGTTCCCCAAGGTTGGCAGCGGTGCTGATGATGGTGTAATTTACTCTAAAAGGAGGTGCCATCCAGAGTCTAATTATGCGATGAACAGCGGAGGCATTCACAGCCAGGGAAGGCAGGAAAGCGCTCTGATGGTGAGGTCCAGCAGGAGGAAAAGATGCCCCATCGAAGCAGTGGAGGCCCTGGGGCACAGCTTAATTCAAGGTGAACCAGGAAGAGCCTCAGAGACTAATTCCACATCGCTAGAGAAGCCTTACTAGATGGCTTGGGTGTCATTACCTTCCCAGTGCCTACAGGCTATGTAAGCAGGAGGCAATTAACCTGGGGCTAAACACGTCAGCTCGAGACCAGCCACAGCCCAGGCTCAGCTTCTCTGCCACCTCCAGCCCCCCAGGTCCATTTGGGGGCTGTTTCGCCTCTGCCACAACCGTGTCTGCTCCCTGATGTCACCCGCTTCCCAGCACCAAAGGAAAGACCTGAAGTATCACCCCGACTTCTGCCAGAAAGTGTTCTGTGGCCAAACCCCCACCAGGAGGATTTAACATCTCCAGAGACCCAAACCTGCTTATTAAACCGAAGATCTCTTTGCCCAGGGAAGGGTGCAGCGAGGGGTCCCCTGTCCCTTCTGCCCCAACGCAGCAGGGAGGCGATGGGGGACGCTTGGCGTGGTGGGCACCCCCGCACCCCGTGGCAGGACGCGCACCGGATTTGTGGCAGAGGAAGAAAGACCGAAGCGTGCAAACCAGGGGGCTCGGTGCTGGGCGCCCGGGCTGCTGGTGGGATTGGCCTGGTTTCGCTTGGGAGAGCTGCTCTGCTCCGCACGCTTCCCCCAGCCGGCTCCACCGTTCGCTGGGTTGCTGCTTCCCTCTGTTGCTAGTCAGGGCATTGCAGGGAAACTGCACATGGGAAAAAAGGCCAGGAGTGCCGAGAGAAAGCCCGCGGAGAGGCAATCCACCGCCTCCGCTTGCGTTGGGGCTTAGCGCCGAGGTAGGGGCTGCCACCCCCCAGGGCGGCGGGAGCGGGCTGGGGTGCTCCGGGGGCCGGTCCCTTCCGTCCACGCACCTTCCCCGTGAATTGCCACTGAAGGGATTTCCAAGGGATTAGCATGGAAATACTCCACGTCCTCAGACTTTTCGCCACTGCTGTGACTTTGGCTATATCCGAAAGGCCGAGTCAGCCCCAGCTCAGCTGAAGCAGCCGTTTCTCCCCCAGCCCCAGGGACAGGAGGACAATGAAAAGCACACACCAAGGTCCACTACAGCCACCTCAAGACAGGAGAACAACCCTCTGGAGAAGCAGAGCAGATGAACTTGCCTATATTCAACCGCGCTTCATTCAGCCCATGGTTTGTGTTTTGGCTACAGTCTGAATATATTCTGAGAACTATTACAAATCCAACTCCCTTCTTTCATCAATGTGAGCAAAGTGAATGGTACTGCGGGTGTAACAAGGGGCTGAAGCCTTGCTGAGAGTGATGCCTGGCAGCTGAGTTTCTGTGCTTCTCAAAGGGGCATCTTTGACCTCACTATTAACTTGAAGCCTCAGTTTCAGGCACTCAGACATATCTGCTGCTATTTCACTTAGCAATTACATAGCTGTCACTATCCTGAGCCCGCAATGAAATGTGACAGCATTTTGCAGCCACCTTAAAGGGAGGTAAATGAACAAAGCCTGTATAACAGGGCCATTCCTAATCTCTCAAGACTCTTGGCCCATCTGGAGAGTGGAAGACTTTTGAGAGCCATTTCCAGCTCCTACATCAAGCTGCTGCATATTGCTTGGTGGCTTGCGAACCGGCCCCTGGACCTTCTCTCTTCCCCTCCTCTGCACAACAAGAACCATCAGGCTCATCCAGCCCGCAGCAAATAAAGTCATGTTTGCAAAAAGCTGACAAATCCCAAGGCGCCAACGCTACCCCATGCTATTGCTTATTTCTCCCAGATTATTAAATTCACACCTGCAAAACGAGGCTTGCAAAAGCGACCGAAAGCGAGTAAGCTTTCCCGCAGCGCACTGGAATCTCAGGAGCCCTCCTTGGGGTCCAGCAGCTTGTTACCAATTTTCTTTCCAAGGAGCAAGCAGGTTTGACAGAAATCCCCTCTGACAGATAGAGTCATCGACAGGCAGCTCGTGATGGGGCAGGAGGCTAAACCAGCCAACCCTCCCTCCCTCCCCGGCGGCCGAGCATCAGCCCTGCCTCGGGACCCGGCGGTGGGCAGCCAGCCTCAGCGTCCTGCCGGTACCCAGCCCCACCTCTGCGTTCCCCATTCAAGGCTCGGACAGTTTGTCCTCCACAAGTGCTGTAACTCCAGATCTAAGGCACTTGGGAGCAAACTTTCCAAGACACTTTAATATTAATATTTGCCTACGAAGCAAAGCGGCCGCGAATCATCTTCCAGCTGCGTAATCGAGCGCTGGAGAGAGGGTCTCCCTGAGTAACCCCCACACAAAAATAGCAAGGGGTTTCCTTTTGTCGTTTTTTTCCTCCTACCTGCTCTGGCTCCCCAAGCGTTTCGCGTTCCCCCGGAGCTCTCCCGCGGACAGGAGCGGCCTGGGATTGAGGATCTATGTTATTTACTGCACTACAACCAAGTAGCGTCCCGGTCGCCTAGGCAATGACATTGGAGCGGTTGAAAGCTATGTGAAAAGTGAGGCAAAAGCTTGTGCGCTCCTTCCTGGAATAGGAGGCAGTTGCAAGGGGGTGGGGAATGCTCAGCCAAGCGTGCCGGGAAATTAAGCTGGTCACCAGTGCCAGAGTGACTCGGTGGCAAGCTGGCTCTTGGGGCTCCGTCAGCGGCAGCCGACCGGCAGTGCTGCACCCGGGGCAGCTGCTGGGGGTTAATAATGGTGGAGCGGAGCAGGAGACTCGACATAGACTGCCCCGCCAAAGGAGGTTCTTCCCCTCAGCAGATTGATGGACTGAGTTGGTTTTGTGCTGGCGTCGGTCAAAATGACCAGCTCGTCTCTCCTGGGGTGTCAGAGGACCGGGGAAGCCTGCTTGGGGGACCGTGCTGCTTCCCCCCGTGGGAGAAATGGCTTGCCCAGGGATGAAGATTGTTGAACAGTTCTGATTAAAAGCCACCAGCCACGAGACTCTAATCATCTGTGTTGTGTGGACTCGCTGACACACCTTCTTACTGCCACCCATTCGCAGAAGCCGCTGTTTCGCTGGCCACTTACCCCCAGCCTGCGCTCGGGCTCCCGGGGAAATCGTTGAGCAGTGTTTGTTACCGATAATCATTGGCTGCGTGTCTAAGTCGCCCACCTCCATGCAGGGACCAGCAGCCCACGCTCTGCCCGCAGGCACCCACACGTGGCTTCCCGGGGCAGATGGTGGCTGTGGAGCAGCTGTCACGGTCTGTCCCTTTCGGGCCAGAAAACAGACGCATTTACCCCTAAACACATTGGAGTCGCTGGAACCAGTTTTGGGGGCCTGAATACCAAATCCATAATGAAAACAAGACTTGAATATGTGCTCTGATCCCGAGGTTTACGTTTTCAATGGAGGTGATTGTGTTCCCCAAACAAGGAGGGGGGGTCCTGCTCTCGCTGGGCACGGGAGCCAGGCTGCTGCCCACCTGAAAATGCAGGGGGGTAGGGGCTGGCAGGCCCAAAGGAGGAAGACTTGCTGGGTGGCAGTTCAGCAGGGAAGGGACACAGACCCTCCTTATCTTTTGGGCTGGGTGCCTGAAGGCTCAGACTGATTTTAGGACACAGACGTCCCCCTGTCATGGTCCTCGGTCCCCACCACCAGCGACTCTGCTCCCTGACAGCCAGGCGAAGGACGATGTGCCCTGGGAAGGGTTATCCAGGCTTCTCCCCCTTAACTGGCGAGCCTTGGCTCATTCTCCTCCCAAAACTTTACTTATTTATTTATTTATTCATCTAATCCTGTTAGCATCCTGCTATCTGGTGTCTTTCTATGGCAGTTTGCAGTCAGCCGCTCTGTCCTCGCTGGGGAACCTGGCGGGACACCCCGCCTGTTCTCCCGTTGCTGTCACTAATTAGCCGGGAGGAGTAATTAGCCGGGAGGAGTAATTAGCCGGAGCTGCCGGGCGCGGGACGCTGCCCGCGGAAAAGCGCCGGATTAGGGGGAGCTCTCTTGCCGTGGGGAGGCTCAAGGAAGCGAGGGACCGGCGTCTGGCCACACCGCATCTCATTAAACGGCTCATTTGCATAATAATTACAGTTATGAAGAGGATTCCCGCCCGCTTCCCGCCGCCGGGCTTCCCGCCCTCAGGACTACAACTCCCGACGTGCCGCGGGGGGGGGGGGGGGGGGGGGGGGGGAGCCTCCCGCTCTGATTGGCCGTCCGGCCAACCCGCTCCCGCCCATTCCGCCCGCTTCCGCCGCGGGGCGAGGGCGGCGGGCGGCGGCGGCGGGCGGAGCGGGCGGGTTTGAATCGCGGCGCGGCCGCTCCCCCCGCCCCACCTCTCCCCCCGCCGGGCTCTGCCATGAACTTCTCGGAGCTATTCAAGCTCTCGGGCCTCCTGGGCAGGTTCTCCCCCGACGGCAAGTGCCTGGTGAGTGGCGGGGGCCGCGGGGGGAGGTGTCGCGTGTTACCGGGGCCGCTCCGGGCCGCCCGCGGTGGCGCCGCGGCCTGCGGAGGCCGGTGGGTGAAGCGGCAGCGCGGGGGTCCCCTCGGCTCGGGCCGGGCGACCGCCAGGCAACGGCCTTCTCCCCGCCGCGGCGGCCGGTGGGGCCGGCCCGATGCGTGTGGTGCGGCGTGGGCCGGCTCCGGGGCAGGGCCCCACCGGGCCCGGGGCAGAGCCCCCCCGGGCCGGGCAGCGGCCTGGCCTGCGGGCCCCCCCTGGCCCTGAAGGAGTAGCGACGGTGCTGTTGATCCTGCGAACGCTGAACTGTGCCTGTGGGACGGCTGGCTGAGAGGCTTTTAGTCAACAAGGGTCTTTATAATGGGGTCCTGATTAAGGTTAATTAAATAAAATTATAGTTATGAGACAAAGAACAATTTTTTTGAAACGCAAAACTAGTTAACCAGCAGCGGTAGGGCGAATAAGGATTCTTTTTATTAATATAACCCCCATTCCCTCCTGGTTTAGCTGTTTCTACTGTCATTTGCAGTAGAGTACAGCACATATCAAGCTTTTCTGGGATTAAAACCACTGATTGAGTCTGACATGTGCCAAGAGAGCGGCAGCACAGCGTCTCCTCACGGCACCGTAACAGCCGTGGGTCAAGCCCTGTGTTGCTGCCCCAACCGGGCTTCGGTTTCGTTCTCGCTCAGGCGTCGTGCACGCAGTACCGTTTGGTGGTCCGGGCTGTGGACACCCTCCAGATCCTGCAGCTGTACACTTGCCTGGACCAGATCCAGTACATAGAGTGGTCGTCCGATTCCCTGTTCATATTATGTGCCATGTACAAGCGTGGGATTGTCCAGGTAAGGTCAAAAGCGGGACAGAGTGTGTCTCCTGTCGGGGACTTGTGTGCGGTGCGAGTGAGAGCTTCCCCACGGCAAGCGCTGCTGCAGTGCTTTTGCTAAAGTAACCCACGTTGTTGCTGGTAATGTGTGGTTTGAGGGTAAGCCAGCACGCCGTTGTTTTTAAAACCATGACAGACATCTTAGTTTGGAAAAACCCCCGCCCATTTAGAATGAAAATATTTATCAAAACAAGTCAAAGCTGGAGGTTATCTTACAGTTTCTCAGTTCTGTAGGAAATAAATACATGCAAACCTGATAAATGGACTAAAACTTTTTTTGAATGTTTGATGTTCAGAATATTTGTCACAGGGAAAAAAAAACCAACCCAACCCACCTCGCTGTACAATTAGTATTAACCCGCAGAGGTGTGAGGCTTACTTTTGTAGTGGGATCCAGCGCCAGTCCTTCATGGCCGCGGGCTCTCAGAGGTTTCCTGCCCTCTCTGGTATGCGCTGCAGGACCCTTGCCTCAGCTGTGGCGTCCTCTCGTGAGCAGAGGCTCTGCTGAGCTGGTCGCTGGCTGCACTGTCTGTTTGGTTTCCTCTCTGACCTAGGTCTGGTCCCTGGAGCAGCCGGACTGGCACTGTAAGATAGACGAGGGGTCAGCAGGATTGGTGGCTTCATGCTGGAGTCCGGATGGTCGTCACATTCTCAATACAACTGAGTTCCATGTAAGTGTGAAGTCACGATTGCTCTCGGCCATATCAGATGTTGCTGTCTGCCCTTTGCCTCTCAAAATAACCTAAAGCTCTTAAAGCTGCAGTGGTGGTAAAGAATGCGGATACAGTTCTCCTATAGTCATGTATGTAATCAAGGTTAATTCCAGTTTAGATGTTGGTTCTTCCGTTAACATTTTATCCTCTTGCTTCGGGTGATGCGGTAGAAAACGGACACTTTGCTTTGGAGGTAAAATTAGGTGTTTGAGAAAAGTGTAGGGACAACTGGCATTCATCGCAGCAGTTTTAGAAGTCACATGTGTTGGTTGTAGCGCAGGGTTTCTAGCGGAAAAAACCCCAAGCCGTAATCGTTGAAGAGTGGCTTTGGAATTAAAAAATACAGTCCTAGGTTTATTGAGCTAGGAGATGAGATTTAGATCCAGGTCCTGGAAATACTTTCATAATTGTTTGATTTTACACGTAGGAGTCAGACTGGTTTTGATAGAACCACTTGCAAGATTAAAATTAAAACACCTGTAAGGGCTTATTGATTAAAGCCGTATTCTGGACTCCCCACTAAGGCAGAATCCAGGCTGGTCTGTGGATGCTGGGCTGGTTGGAAGGCGTGTGGAAGTCTGACTCGCCGCCTTTGTAGTCTTTGGATTAGAGCTGACGAGTCGTGTTATTCAGTACGATGATGAATGGTCAGAACACAGCTCAGAACTACAGGCAAGACGTTTTTCTCTTTGCTGTATTTACTCTTTTCAAAACTGGAGAAGGATTTTACATGACAGGTTATTGTGTCATAACCCTCACTAACACTGAATTCAGATGTTACACTGCAAGATTTTTCCTTTTTTCATGCAAATCCCAATGTCAGTAGAATATAGACGGGGGACTTTGTCATCTCTGTGTGTGTGCACTGAGTTAGTGCAAATGCTGGTGCTCTCACGGGAACCCGTGGAGAAACTCGCGTACAGCGACGCTGTAGTTCGTGATGCACACGTTGTGGAATTCTCAGCAAGGATGTTTAGCTCTGGCACGGGTTCTTAGTGCTGACTGGGGCAGTGGTTTTCTGCCTATAAAGCAGTCTTTTTTCCATTCCCCTACCCCTTTGGATAGTGGGTTATGAGGAGTGGTGAATTTAGGCCTTAGTTTTCCCAGGAATTAATCACCCTGATGGCAATGAAACTAAAAAAAAAAATGAGTCCAGAGTTTCAATCTGAAGTCAGAAAAGACATGCCCGCTACTCGGACAGAGCGCCGTAGTCAGTAACCCGAACTGAACGCTGGTGCTATGTGCTGCAAGTGAGCGTCTCGTGGCACGTGTGTGTGGGGGTGGACTGGCAAGTATTTATTGCCTCCCAACAGAACTCGGCTTGACCTTAGAGGATTTCATTAAGCCTTTGCCAAGTTGGCATCTGTGTTGGGATAAGTTTTCTTTCCAGCTGTAAACAGGTTGCTAAATTAGCTTTTGTCAGACAGCTGCCTGGGTTATGCCGGTGTCTGAGCTGTGTTTACTCTCTCTCTGCTAAATCCGTAGTCTGGTGGGACAGACACGAGTAGAGCTCGAGACAGAAACTGTCAGGATACTTAATATTGGTGTGTTATGTACGTTACCAAGTTCAACAATTGCTTGGAGGGCTTAGGGGTTCCCTGTCGACCAGTGCAGCTTACCTTTGGTAGCCTGAGATTTTGAAACAACACCAACTAATTACTTGTACTTGTAATTCTTCAGGTTGACGTGTGAGCTCCACTGTAAGCTCACAAATAACTTATTCCTAGAAATGTTTTAAAAGCTATGGTTGTGCTGATTTGTTTCTAGCAGTCTGTACTTACTAGTGCCTCAAAGTTATTCATGGGCTAACTTGCAGTTGAGTTCTCTGTGTGGTCAGCGTTGTAGTGAATAACGTGGTGGGGTTTAGATGTGACGGGCGTGCGGTTCCTGACTCGAGAGGAGTGCACAGAATTCTGACACACGTTTCCAAAATCCATTTTGACACTGTTCAGTCTTTTGAGATGGGCAGCAATGCTCTATAAGCACTTAGTGTGTGAGCACTTCGCTGGAGATGAGTCTGTGACAACGTGCAGGTTTCTGGGTCCCAGCATTGTTACCGCACGTACAGCACTATTGCCTGGCACGGGTACCTGGCTAAACCTCTACACAGTTCCCCCAACACACCGTGTGATGTACAAGGCAACTACACGGTACAGTCTTATCAGCAGAAGGGTGTAGAGACAGAAGTGGGTTGTTTTTCACCACCATGGATTACTGGCAGATACAGAGGAATTCACTGTGCTTAATTACAAAAGATCGTGTAGTACCTAGTTATTTGCCTCAAAATTTTGAAAGCATCTTTGTGCTGTGTGTTAGCTTAAGTGTCATGTGTGGAGGAATCATTCTGCCTGCATCCAGGATGGAAGTCCTGCTGAGATGTGGGCTTGTTCCTTAAACTCTTGCTGTGCTGGACTGGAGATTTCCTTCTGTTTGGGACTGTCAGCACTGCTATCCAGACTGGCCAGCTGCAAGGCGAGATACAGACTCACTAGGTTTTGCCGGGCACAAACTAGTTTTGCTGGGCAGCTGGGTATATTCAAAGGTACTTCCAGACTTGGAAGGCTTTAGTTGTCTGCTTAGATCTTACAGGTACTTGTGAGAAGTGGTCAGAATAGTTGCAGCTTGGTTTTTCCATCACCTTGTTATTACCAAGCTAGAGTGCAGTTCTGTTAGGAAAAGCAGAGTTATTTTGGGGTGGGGGGTGTGGAGGTACTTTTTTCTCATCTGACTAATCAAAAGCAAATCTAAATGCGTTGAAAGAACCCGTTCTGAAAGCCTGCTGTGCGAAGGCTGCCTGGGATCTGAAGAGGCTGGAACACCGTGTTGGTTATGGTGGTTGGTGCAGCGCGCTGGAAGGCAGCGCGTTGTCCCGCAGCTATCGCTTGTCGCCTCTTTTGTCGCGGGTGCTTCCTCCCCTGCTGCAGCCCGCCCCGCGGGGCGGTTCGGCGTGCCCCCGGCACGTCACGCAGCGAGCCGATGGCCGGAAGGTTCCGCCTTAGCGGTTTGTCCTGCGCGGGATGTGTCCCCTCTTACGGGGCCGTTGTTGTGCCCAGATTCATGGGCACACGTAGAGCTTCACCAAGCTGGAGGTAAAGGACTCGGAGAAAGCAAATGGATCCCCTGCTTCCTCGTGACTCTCGTGGGTTTTGATGGAGGTTGAAGATCAGCAGCAGCATTGTCCTTGAGAGCCTCTTTGAAGAGCCACACATACAAGCCATGTATGTGGTACTTTCCCTAGTTCCATGTCGGGTACTGAAGCATTAAGGAGCTTCCTTCAAACTGCAGCAGCAGGGAAAAGGAGTGTGTGTTTGTTGGAGCTAATCCTTAGTAACTGTAAATGGCTGCATTGGTTGAAAAATGCTTTCTGTCGAGGAATGTGCTCTGAATAATCTTCTGAAATCCGGTGCTGACAGACACTGCTATGTAAGGAGGCCCTGTGACCCAGTCAAGTCTGGGACAAAAGTTGACAGTCATTTGAGATGCAAGGTTGTTTAAAAGTGTGTTTTTATCTATTGAAAATCACCACCAGTCTTACACCTGCCTATAGCTGTCAACATCGGGACGTAGTCCTGAACCCAGCGCTGGAGACTGTTTATCACGTTACCATCTAAATACTTTTTATTTCTCAGCTGTTTTTAGGCTATTTTAAAAATGCTTCTGCTTTTGGTTTGGTTTTCCACTGCAAAACAACAGCTGAAAACTTCTGAGACACCATTATCATGAGGATTTGAGTTTGACAACTCCACTTAATGGAGTCATCTACGCTAAAGAGAAGGTGCCCCTCAAATGATCAGTGAAGAAGTGCTTCCTGCAGGCTTAATTGACCACGGTCTGTTCTCCTGCTGTAAAAGCAGTTGTCCCTTCCCCACAAAGTCTCTGAGAAAAGCAAATTAGAGCAATGCAATTTGCTGTAATTTTTTAAGTGTTTGGCTTTCTTTTTTCACCCTCTCTGTGTTTTATGTTTCTGTCTCTCATAACCGTATCTGCTAGCTGAGAAATAATTGTTCTCAGGCTAGTTTACGATGGCAGCTTGGGCAAGATTGTGGAATAATAGTTCAGTTCCAGTTGGGAATATGAAGGTTCTCTCTGTCACAACTGAATTGTAAACGTACTGTTAATCTGTGCAAGGCAGGCGTGAAGTCCATACGTTAGGCACGTGATGTAACTTTCTCAGTTTATAAAAAAGTTTGAGTGCAAAGAATCCTAATTTCAAGACTCGAAATGCTTTGCTTTTACATGTTTCCAGCACTAGGCCAAACCCCTTCAGGTTCTGGGCTGTCTGATGTGGGCAGGAGGTTGCCGTGAAGTTCCAGCAGGGCGTATACGTGGTCTCCGGCTTGCAGCTGTGTGCTCCCCCGCTAGCTTGCAGCCTTTGCAGGAGAGAGGTGCTGAAGGTGAAGAGAGGATCTCGTTGTGGGTGTGTTGTGACTAATTGTCTTCTCTGGGGCGTTACAGAGCTTGACCCTTTTAGAGGAGGCTCAGTCTGAACAGCAGAGGACTGTGCCCAAGGTGAAGCGGAGGTGGGTGCAGGAGGCCTCTCAAAACGGCGGTGTACTCGCGGTTTCTCTTCTGCGGTGGGGTCTTGGGCAAGGCAGAGGTGACAGTAAGAGCTCTGCACGTGACCCGCTGCTTCTCACCTCTAGAGATTTTCCTCTTCCGATGTACTTGAGCTCGATGCAAGCGGTGAGGTTTTGCTTGTTCCGAGGCGCTGAGCCAGGAGTGCAGTGTGTTTGAGGCACCGCAGGCCAGGGGAGTTGGTTGTGAGGCCGAGTAGCAGCACAAGTGTAAACTTGGGTGCCTTTGTCAGGAAAAATTACGATCCAGACCTCAGCATTCAGAGCTTGCAGCTGCTAAGCTTGTATTAAGTGGCTGTAGAATGTGTGTTGTGGATGCTGCGTGTTTTGGTCGGGGGAGGAACAGCAGCCAGTACATTTAACACCACAACTAATAGGAGCGAGCAGCATGTCACCATTGCAGTTGCTGTAGAGGAATGCGAGTAGGCATTGTGTTGGTATTTTTAAAGTAAATCTTGCGTGAAGAGCAGGCTAACAATGCTGTGTTTCTGTGTGTCTGGAAGTGAGCAGTCGCAGTGATAAAACCTGATTAATGTTGTTCATCTTGTGGATTCCTCTAGGACCTGCTAAACTTAAAGGTGGTGCTGTCGATGTCTAGCTGTAACTTCATCCCTGTAAAATAAAGGAAGAGAATAATAAACACGGCATGAAATAGTGGTCCAGTATCTTTTCTGCCTTTGGGTAGAAGCAGACTGGAATCTGACCTGGTTGTGCTCTTTCCTGTAATAAACAACAAAAAAAGTGATTTCAGAAGTTTCTTCTGTATGTGAAAGGCAGGAGGGAGAACAGCTAATGCTGCTCTTTCGCTTTGGGACTCCACGTATCTCTGGAGAGAGGCAGCATTTATTAGGATTCCAAAGCTCCATTTGAACACCAGGTCAATCACTTGAATCGTGCTTTCTAGCAAAAACGATAGTGTCAGCAATGAAAAAACCTCCAAGTTCCGTTGCAACGCGGCCTGTAGCATCACCAGGGACCCGCATACTTCAGGGAAGGGAAATGTGCGTTGAGGACAAACGTGCAGAGAGGTGGGGCAGAAGCTTCCTCCCGAGGCTGCTGGTGATGCTGACGGTCTGCGTGTGATGCAGGAGGATGACAAGGTGCTAGACAGTGCTAAGTTTTACTTAGATGATGAATCAGAAGTAATTTTGTTGTTCAGTAGTTCTGGGAAAGACAGCTTTATGGCCGCGGTACTTTATTGCAGGAATAGTTTCACCTGCATCTCTTCTGGAATCTCTTACCTTGGTGCAATAAAATGTAGGAAAACACAAGAAAAAAAAAACAAACAACCCACACTGGAAACATTCCTCGCTCCAGATCGAAATGCAGAGGTTCACATGACATACTGGTTAATGCACACATGTCTGGGGTGGCTGCCGTTGCT
Organism: Leptosomus discolor; assembly: GCF_034619465.1. NCBI lineage: Eukaryota > Metazoa > Chordata > Aves > Leptosomiformes > Leptosomidae > Leptosomus > Leptosomus discolor. Next base: position 10,614,988 of record NC_141410.1, on the reverse strand, counting down.
AAGGGAGAGTAAGTATTTGTTTTTAATTGAATAATCTGCGGATGGCAACGCAGAGCTTCCAGAATGCAGGCTGTGACCTTGAAGGGCTGTGGAGAGGCTTGTTTTGCAGCTGACTGCCTTCTCTGCAGTTTGGGTGTTTTATGGATGCACAAGCCTCCAGAAGTACCCCAAACGTGATGTTTCATGCCTTGCTTTGCATGGCGTGTTTCGGTTCTTTTCTAATTCTTAGTAATTACGTAGTGTTGCCTTCTCGTGGGCGGCTGAGGAGGGACGAGCAAAATGTAAATTAGCTGTCAAAGCTGAGGGTGCCTAAAAGTTGACAAATACAGCTACATTTCCATACTTGGCAGCCTTGTCCCAAGGGCCACTGTAACTTCTCATTCATTTGTAAATGCAAGAAACTTCTCATCTCTTCCAGACTCTGCGATGGAACTGTGTTTTTCCAACTGAAAAGTGTCTATGTACAATACATCGGCGATCGTGTAGCTGGATTCGTGCTGATATCAGTAACTTTAGTGTTAATGAAGAGCTTTTATCTGTACTGGTGTTCTGCATCTCGCATACCCCTCCAGAGCATTCAGTGTGACTGTAACGTTAACTTGGAGTAACCAACCCGCTAACTGGAGGGAGTTACTTCGCGGGGCTTTGTGTTTGAGCTACACGGAATAGCTGCAAAGTTTAATTAACCACAGAAGGAATATTGATCTGCTTTGCTGAATTAGGTTGATGGGTTTCTGTTTGCTTTTGTTTTATCTACAACAATAAGCAAATACTTCCTTGTCTCTTTCTCTTTGTGGCAGCTGCGGATAACTGTGTGGTCCTTGTGTACGAAATCTGTCTCTTACATCAAGTATCCCAAAGCTTGTCAGCAGGGTAAGTGTCGCAGATCTCGCACAGGAATGGTGGGTTTTTTTTTTTAATGTGTCAGAAAGGGAAAATAAATCTGATGTGTAATGATGAAACCCTTGTTTCGGCAGAGGCTCTGGCACCCTCCCTGCTGGGGGGTTAGCTCGCCCGCGGGGGTGCGGGTCTCCGAGATCGGTCCCTGTGTGCCGCCCGCTGCAGCGCGTCGGGCTGTGCCCTGGGCGCGTCGGGCTGTGGACAGAGGCTCACACCTGACCTGTGTGCCTGTTCTTCAAACGCAGCCTGGTTGTGTTCGCCTCTGAAGGGTCCTTGAAGACATGAGATTAAGCTGGGTGCATCAGTGCTGACAAACGCTAAAGTGGCCTTTGCCATCTTTTACCCGTGGAAAGATCGGAAAGGGGAGCTCGTGCCGGGCCTGCCTGGCCCCGGGGCTGTGGTCAGCAGTTTCCTGCCTGGGGCTTGTGTGTGGTGACACCCCGCAAGTGGCAAAGACAGTTCTGTTACACGTAACCCAGGAGTGGATGGGGACCAGTGCCTGGAAGGTGGTGGAGCACCAGTGGTCACATAACTAATCCACTGAGCTAGACTGAACGAACTGTTTATTTGGAATCTGTGGGGTTTATGTAACAACTCTGTCAGTAATTGAACGTGGTTTTTGGAAGCATGCTGAAGTTCTGCAGTAGCTGGGGAGCTGCATCCTTAGCAATAGTACACTCAAAGTTTCAGAAGTGCTGACACAAGCAGATTAGTAACAGTCTGCATTGCCTTGATTAATGTGACCTTCTGTGGAGATACTTTTCATTCTCTTCTTGCTTCTCCTCGAACTGGGAGTCGCTGCTCTTTGTTGAAGGGTCACCAGCTATTCTGGCTTGCTTTCCCTCTCTTTTTAACCGGCTGTGTCTTCCCTGGCAGGGATCGCTTTCACTAAGGACGGCCGCTACATGGCAGTAGCAGAGAGACGTGACTGCAAGGACTTCGTTAGCATCTTCGTGTGCAGCGACTGGCAGCTACTGAGAGTAAGAGACGCCCTTGCCAGCCGCTGCGTGGACCACAGCATCTGTGGCACGCCGCTTGAGGCGCGGTCGCTTTGCTCAGCTGGTTTTAGACTTGCCAGTGTATTTCCTCCCCGGCATCTGGCCCCTCCGTTGCCCCGCAGACATACTGCCGAGGCCGTGTTCTGCTCAGGAGGCCAACGGCTGCTACCTGTGCTTGTGGAATTTCTGATGGAAGGCAGAGGTTCCACCCTTAGATTCTTGCATGAGGTCATTTACAAGAAACTATGCTACACTAATGATAATGAAAGTACCAAATGCCTGAAAAAGCGAACATTTGGAATGTACAATATAAATTGCCATATTTTCTGTTGAACAGTGAGACTAGGCTGTGAAGGATGCACGTTAGCGTGTTGGATGTGAGAAATCAAAACCCCTTAAGAAGTAGTCTGTAGTACATAGGGTCACCTCTGGTTGAGGAATTCTGAGTCTCATTAGAAGCTGATGGCAAAACTTGTGAAGTAGCACTGGATGCTTGTCGTGTTCCCAGGCTCTTCCCTAACGATCCTGTACTGGTCTTTCTAAGGCAAGGAATTAGGCTAGATTTCTTGACTGATTCAGTGTAACTACTGTTGTTTTCTTATGGAAAATTCATAAGAATTTGTTCATTTTAAGGTATAGCAACTTTGCCTTTTCTGCAAAGAGGAAACCAAATAAAGAGTGAATGCAGCGTGCTATTCCCAAAGAAAAAATTTCTGTTTCTACGCTAGCAAACAAAAGGCTCTTTTGTATTTGTGGTAGCACTTAGGAGGATAAAACAGAGGACTGTGTTAGGTCAGATGCAACAGTGTTTGTTAGTATAATATTTCAAATGGTCTTGGTTTTTTTTTCTCTTTTGGGGGCAGCATTTTGACACCGAAACGCAAGATCTGTTTGGGATTGAATGGGCTCCTAATGGCTGTGTTCTGGCAGTGTGGGATACGTGTCTGGAGGTATGAGGAAAAAGCAGATTATTTTCTTGGAGAGTTCAGGCTGGTTTGTAGATGCCACGTATAAAGCAGTAACTAAAATAACTACTGTTACAATTGTTTTTTCTTTTAAACATAACAAAAGCTGAACTCAAACAATTTAAAATATTACAGTCACATTGGTCATGGATTTCCTGACAAGTGTATGTCGAACCGTTACGCAAATCTTTAATGACCACGAATTATCTTACTAGCTTGCTTTCTCAATTATCTTCAAAGAGGGTTTAATTGTAAACATTGCAGAAGCCACTACTGAAATAATGAAAGAATTCTTCCATAAGAGTCTTCTGCCATTTTACTTTACGTTGCGCTGCACAGTAATTTTTACAGTTAAGTACTCATCCAGAAAGTTAGCGAGGAATATCTAAATTGCTGTCCTTTCTGCTCCCGAGTCGGTGAGCTCGTAGGCACAGAAAAGTGTCCTCCTGTGGCCCTGAGGTTACGGGCAGCATGACCAAAACCAGTGGCCCTGGGAGTGGGCAGGGCGGTAACGCCCCTGATCAGATGGCTTGCAGATGCTGAAGGAGCACGAGTCTTCCATGACAGTCTGCTCCTGAGTGTTGGGCTGGATGGGCCGTTGTTCAGGCCCAGTGGGGCATTTGTGCTCTTGGGGACAGGGTGGACGTGCTCCGAGTGCCAAAAGAGCCAGACTGGAAGCCTGGAGCCTCCTGTCTCGGGTCCCAGCGGAGAGACCATGCCCTTTGTGTTCAGCTTGCTGCGCTTTAAGCAGGGAGGGTTTGGAAGGAATGGTTTCACCTGTCTGCGGCTTTTAACAGTGGTGTTAGTCTTTAGGATTGATGTATTTATGTTTCAGTATAAAATCCTACTGTACTCCCTTGATGGCAGACTGCTCTCCACGTATCGGGCTTATGAATGGTCGCTGGGCGTAAAATCCATTGCCTGGAGTCCCAGCAGTCAGTTTTTGGCAATTGGCAGCTATGATGAAAAGGTAAGAAATCGGTTTATTTTTTCTTTTCTCTAAACCCTTTGCAGAACTTTGTCCTAACAGTTTTGCCTTGCCGTGCTTTCTCGAATTAGGTGCGCATCTTGAACCACGTAACTTGGAAGAAGATCACAGAGTTTGAGCATCCAGCAACCATTGCTAACACCAAGACTGTGAGTACGGATCCAAAATCCACTCCATCATTGGCAGTGCTTTGACCTGAAAGATGCTAGTAAATACATGTCATCTTGGGGACCTTGCTTTTCCCCCCCCTCCTAGTGTGTAAATAGGGCTTGAGAAATTGCATGAAAATTTGGGAATAGAAGAAAAATGGAGGAATCCTTCTGAGTTTGATGGAATACACACCTACAACCCTCTCAGCTTTAGCACTAACAGATTCTCAGATGACTTCTGTCATATGCCAGTGTCTTCTGGTGTATGTGGTGGTTGCGTTACAGACTTGGGGATGCAGATGATGGCAAACTGGGAAACTTGACAGCAGAGACCTGTCTCAGCTTTATACAGTTGTGACTTTAAGCAGCATTGGAACTGGACTGTGATCAGATTTGCATCTTGTTATGTACCAGCTCGTCCAGCTCACCTAAAGAGCGTTTCCTGCAAACATCTGTCATCATTTATTTTTATCCTTGCACACGTGTATCTGCAAGGCCCAGCAGACGCTGGGTAGTTGGCAGCAGGCGGAGAGCTGTAGCTTTTCTTCCAAAAATCACAAGCTGTTCTCCTCAGTCAAGGTAAAAAGAACACACAGTGCAGCCGTGCCGCACGCCGCTGCGGAGCAGGGGCTAGCCTTGCGTCCGGACAGACGTCCTGGAGGAGTTTGCGTGGGTAGACTGCGAGTCTGCGATGTTCGCGTGACTGTGGTGATGCCTCTTAACCAGCAGCAAGGCATGAGCCATTAAATGCACCTCAGCAAAACTTCTCACAACTGAAAAATGCCCCTACTTCCAGTCAGGTGTAAAACATGTAATGGAAAACATGTGGAAATAGCTCTGTAAATCTGTCCTGTGCAGCCAGGAATTGCAGTTGGTGCCTTTTATCCTGGCACTGGCGTTGGGGAGTAATATCTTGGTGGCACACTATTAAAATATTTTTGCTATTTCCTCCTGCAGTGTTGCACTTTGCTTGTGTTTATACATCGTAGTATCTGATGAAAGAGTCTGTGTTGCAAAAATGAAATCCGTGTTCCCCTCGTAGTGCAGGTGACGAATTGTACTGCCCGACTTGGCTCTCGGGAGCAGTGAATGAGGTGTACTCTGGCAGACTCATTCTTTTCAGACTTCAAGATTATTTGTCACAGGAGCATTTTCCTGGTCGTGGTTCCACACAGCGAATGATTCTCTGAGAACACTGGACTCGGTAGCTGCCTACTGAAGCCCTTTCCTCCACTGGTGAACTGGAGGGTGCTGAGATATAATACCCTTGCAAAGGAGTTAGTGGGATGTGGATGATTTGGTAATAACCCGTGGACAAATTCTCCAAGGCCCTTCTGTAGAACTTTCCCTTGTTTCTTTGTAGATTGTGTATAAAGAAGTGGAGAAGTCCCCATCTGTTGAAACAGAGAGACTTTCTTTCCCTCCAACAAGAGCGTTGGCTAGTTCTCTCTTCAGCACACAAAGCAAATGTAAGCCAAAGTTTCCTCAAATGAGACACTGGTTTGCCACCTGAAGCCTTTCTATAAATAAACGTTATAGGTGAACTCTGCCTCTTGGACAGCGGAAGGGATCTTGTGGACCCTCTGCTCCAGGCTCCCAGTTAGCTGAGGCGCTCCAAGGGCAGTGAGCACCCTGCTAGCGGGGCTGCTGGTTGGAAGGCAGGGCAGAGACTAGCGGGGTGTTGTAGAAAAGGACTGTAACTGCTCGGGTGTAGAGATAGCCGCCAGATCTCCGTCTTGGAGCTGCTTGCGAAAGTTGTGTTAACATTGTGTGGATTTTTTTTCTGATTTGTTTGAGCTACGCAATATTTTTTCATGACCTAGTTTAACTGTTGCAGGTAATTGCAAGAATCGGATGAACTGTTGCAATTAAGAGTATTATCCTATTGTGCAGCAGTTCCAATAATTAAAATAAAAATAAATCGGGAGGTGTTACAGTCTTGCTGTCTGCTTTAGGGTAGTGAGGAATCCCTTAGGTATGAGGTCATGTAAGAAAGCAGAGCATGACAAAGGCCATTTGGCTTTTGTCTAAGAAGTAGTTAGCTATGGTGTAGCAATGCTCTTTAAACTTGCCTCCAGCCAACAGGCTTTGAAATACTGAAGAGATGGCAGGCAATGTATAATTAATATTTTTTCTTCTTTTTCTTTTTTTTTACGGTCTCATTGTTTGTGGTGCTGTAAATCTCCTTTGTTTTGCATTGGGGTTTGTTTGAAATACTAGTTGAAAGGTAGCAGAAAATTTGGTGTCTCCTTTTTTTCATAGTTTATCTCAGACTTGCCTGGATTTCCAGCCTTTCTTTTTTTTGTAGAAGGGCAAGGATAGTTAGCTGGTTTGATGAAGATGCAGTATCTTAAAACGAAGTTTTTGATTGGAACATCTTAGAGAAGTGTAAAATAGGATCCTGTCGCTTCAGAGATGAGGGGTGTTTTTAACAATTGGAGTTTAACTGTTTTGCCCTTTCAGGCTTGCTTAGTAAAGTACTCTTTTATTTCAAATTCCAGATGACATTTCCCAGGTGCCAGTTTCCTTACAATACATCAAACCAGTTGCTGACAGGGCAAATCCCAAAATGGGCATTGGGATGTTAGCATTCAGTCCCGACAACTGCTTCCTGGCAACCAAAAATGGTGAGTTCCTGCTGCCCTGCATCGAAGGGGAAACCTGCTCGCTGTGTGTGGTGTGTTGGTAATTAAAGGGAACGAGGACAGTAACGGGCCAGCTCTCTTGCACGATGAGAAGCCTCATGGCCCTGTTGAAAATCAGCTCTCCCTTGGGCAAACGTGTAACTACCGAGGAAATTCTGCCTGTGTCTTCCAGTGTGTGTAGGCTGTTGTGAGCTGCCAGGAGTGCTTATCAGTGCGTTAGCTCGGTCTTGGCTGTGTATTTAATGCCAATTTTTTGGGGATTTTTGTGCTTTTTACATGTCTTCAAACATATGTGAGCTCACTGTATTAGAAAACGAAATACACAGATCTTTCCTCCTCCGTTTACGTTCCTGTCCCTTGAAAGGCAGAGTGCTTCACAACCTGTGGGGGGGGGGGGGCTTTTGATTACCTCAAATAGTGAGTCATGGGATTCACATTTAATCTTCTCTTCGATGGTCCTGAAGGGATGTTTATGGCTGGGTGCAAAACCCATCAATGGCAGCGTAATTGTGAACGATTTGATAAAAGCCAATGAAGGACTGGAGTACAAAGTCACGTCTTAATCCTTTTTGCAGTGTTTCTGAGGCAAAATTGAAGGCACTGCTAGACAAAACCAGTGATGGTGAACCCTGTTGTGGGGTGCCTAATTGGGTTGGGTTGGGTAGGACCTCAATTACTGCCCGTTTCTTTAAAAAAAAAAAAAAGAAAAGCATGGTCTCTTTATCCTTGAGGTATTGACATGATGACCTCTTCCTTTCCTGACAGATAACATCCCTAACGCTGTCTGGATCTGGGACATCCAAAAGCTGAAACTGTTTGTAGTGCTGGAGCAGCTGTGTGCCGTCCAGGCCTTCCAGTGGGACCCACGACAGCCTCGACTTGCTGTATGTACAGGAAACAGCAAAGTCTACTTGTGGTCCCCCGCGGGCTGCGTGTCAGTGCAGGTGCCGCTGGAAGGTAAGGCCGCCCGCAGGACCCTCCACAAGCCATCGTCCGCTGCTGATTTACAAAATACTTTTCCACTTATAAATTGATCCCAGCATTATCGTCTGAATAGCTCAGGTGTGTTCTTGGAGCTTTTCAAAACCAGGTTTTTCCATCTTCAAAAAAGAGGGGTTTGTAACGAGACATAGCAAACATGGTAAAGTACATCAAGTAGGGAGCACAGGGGCTAGCAGTGATTTAATTGTTGCTTTAATTGTAGGGTATGTTGAATTCTCAAGATTTATATTCTTACCAGTTTATTTACGTAGGAACTGTAGTTGTGCAGAATGCCAAGTGTTGAAATAAAGACTGAAACAGCTATAATGTTCTGGGGTATTCTGAAAACAACTAAATTGCAACAAAACACTAACGGGAACAAAATGCACGTGGTAAATCTGATGTGGAAAGAGAGAACGTACCTGAACCTGAACTCAGCCTGCGTGACGAGAAGTTTTATGGTTGGCAGTGAGCGACACGAGGCCGTTAGCTGGGTCACATAAATGCCTTTCTGTGTATTAAACACAAAAGAAATGGCAAAGATTCAGCTTTTTCCTCTCGCCAGAGGGAGCAGCAGTACCCTCGGGGTACGCAGCTCTGCCCCGGTGAGCAATCTTGTGGCGTCTGTGTTAAAATGACGAGCCCACAAGGTCTGTGCTTGTACAGGGGGCACGAAGTAACCGTAGGCGTGGGGGCAAGAGTGTAGTGCAGCTTGGCTGCACCCCGGTGTTGGAGACCAGGTTGGCTCCACTGCAGCAGGGACAAAACCGAACGCCCTCTTCAGGCTTCCAGGGGGGGAGGGCGTTTTTTGCAATGGGTGTGACTTATTCCAGCTGCCTTTTCCCAGAGCAAGAGGAGGGACTGTCAGCTTCTTGCTGACAAACTCTGATCTGTTTCTGCAGGTGACTTCCAGATCGTGTCCCTCTCCTGGCATTCTAGTGGAGACTCCATGGCGCTCCTGAGTAAGGACAACTTTTGTGTGTGTTACTTAGAAAGAGAAGAGGTAAAATAACAATCATTTGCATTAAGAATGCTCCCAAGTTTGAGGAAGGAGGAGGAAAGGGTCAAACCCTGTTGCCCAGTCTGAAGTTTTTGTATTTATGAATTATTTATTTGAAGGAGTGTACCCGAACTCCAGTGTGTAAAGTGCTGTGCTTGCATTTGAATGAAGTGATGTAGCAACTAAGGTGTAGAGAATGAAGTCTGGATTTCAAGAAAACTCTAGTATTGATGTAGTTGAACATTCTCTCGACCTTTGTCAACTATGAAACCTTATTTTCTAAAATTGTAGCTGTGTGTACATAATGTATAGCTATTATTTAAATTTTATAATTTCCAATAAATATTTTGATAGTTACAAACTTGGTATGACTCTAAGTATAAACCTGCACTTCTCCATTCTAAAGTCTGTTTCTGAATTATCAGCGCTGTGATTAGGCAGCTCCTTATCCCAGCACAAGGAAACAGTTATTGGCACACAAACAGCCTACGGTGCTTGTAAGACAACAGGTTTTCCTGGTGTGTTAGAATTAAATATTGCAGCAGAAGTAGATACATCGGTAAGACACTTCCTAACAAATTGGTTACTGTTGAAGCAAAACAAGTTCTTTGTTGAGAAAGCAAATTAAGTTACCCGTAATGGTTTTGCTTTTCCAGACTAAGATGGGAACAGGCGGCAGTCATTGTGCCTGACCTACCACAGGTTGGTTTACTGAATGTTCACAAGAAGGATCATAACTGATACTTCAGAACGATGCATTCTGGGAAACTGAAATAAATGGGAGCTTTTGACCCAACTATCTAGTGCCAAATTGGAGCGGGTGGTTGAGCCGGGGAAGAGCAGCTGGACTCTCCTTTCCCTTTAACCTGAGGAGCCAGCCACTGTATTCCTCAGGGGGAGCCCATTGTTTAGGAATTTATTGGATGTTTTTTCTTTTGCTACTTAATTTCACAGCGTCAGTCTCCACAAAATGAAGGACGAAGGACAAATTGAGTTGAAACTTAACTTTACTGGAAGATCAATGAAAATTAACTAGATACCTTAGGAAATGCGTTCAGGGGGGCACTTGTTGCATCATGACTTCAGCTTGACAGCAGTTTCACAAGCGCACATCGACTGGAAGTTCAAAAGCCACCCCTGCAGCACAGCAGTTACTCAGCATTGTAGCTGCACAGATAAAATGGCCGGTACAGAAGGTCACACACAAGGAAAAAGCTGGTTGGAGTCGCCTCACGAGCGATTTCAGGTGTAAGCGCCTCTGACGCTGCTTCTGCATTTCATTCCTGGGCGTTTTATGACGTCGAGTGCCAGAATGTATAAATCAAGACGCACAGTGCTTCGTTTTCGCTGTCTCCGTTAAAGTCCTGCACTGCTGCTGTCCCAGACTAGAGTAGACTTAAGAAAAATTGCTGAGAATATAAAGCTAATCAAAATAGAATTCCTTTTCAGTTTTATAAATAATAGCTTTGAAGGCAAATGGGTTTGTGAGGCTTTTGGCAATATGCTCTCAAAAGAGTCTGCTGCAAGAAAACACGCACCAGAAACCAGAAGTTAAACTTAGTTCTTAGAGGAAGGTATTTTTACAAAAAAGCCCATAAATGCATACTCAGCCATATACCTCAGTTTACAAAGCAGTTCTGCGCAGATGTAACAGTGCAGCTTGAACAAAATGTGCCGACTCTGTTTTGCTAAAGAATGACTGACACCGCTTCCAAAATTCTTGACAGGCATTAATCAAAATGCTAAGATTACTGTAATTGTGAACGCTAACACCTCTTTAAACGACACAAATCAGTCCCAAGCACACCACATGATTTGACACCATATACAGGGACAATACAGCATGAACCTTCTGCTGCATCTCGCGTGTTGGTGCGCAGTGTTTGCAGCAGACACCGATCGCACTCGCTCAACAGAAGAATATGTCGTTAGAAATGGAAAGCGCGGCTGCTCGCTAGCCCTGGGTAAGAACCAGTGAGAGCTGAGAATGAGACACAAAGGACAAGAATGACACCACCTTGTGTCTGCTTCAGGTTAACCTGACCCAACCGTAACAAGCGGGGCCTCCCGTGAGCCGTTCCATCGACAACCACCCCCTTTCGTTCCCTTCACTCCCGCTAGCGAGTGTTCTGCCCCACAGCCTGCTCTCCCCAGGAGACCAACAGCAAATCACTTTCCCTTGAAAAGATTAAAAGCAATGAATTTTAAAATGCGATGGATTCTAAAATCCAATTTTGCCTCTCGTCATGGAGTAGCCGAGTTTGGCCTCGTTGTTGATGAAGGACATCAGTCCCAGGTAAGTCTCAATCAGGAGAGGACGCTCCAGCACTAGCACGCCATTGGCCCTTCCTGGCAGCGGACACTCCTTATGGGCTGTCTTCACAGCTTGAATTAGCTGAGTTTTAAAGTTTTCCAACTGAAAGAAAAAAAAAAAAATCACCTTGCTGTTTTTCCCATTGTTTTTAAAAGTTTCAGGCAAACGGCTGCTGCTGTTGAATTGTAAAGGATTAACCCTAAAGCTGCAGTTGTCATGGATCTCACGGGCCATGATAAACTTTACGTGCTGACATTTAACCTTACTGATACGGTGAACTTCATACCAGGGCACTACTTACATGTAAAAACTTAAACGCATGGGCTAGAGGCCTAAAGATTTATCAGTAACTAGTAATGTTTATTTCTGAATGTAGTTCTCCTGCCCTTACTGCTGATGTGTGGAACTTAAATTACCAAAGCGTTCTGTTTTTAAGGAAATCTTCAGCGGAAAGCAACTATTGAAAGAAAAACTGAGAACCACCTGACAGAAGGTTTACAGTTAGCAATTAAACTATTTGTTTAATTAGCTGGCAGTCCTAGATGAAGAGTCAGGCATCAGCCTGTCAGGTAAGCAAGAGTAGGCATAGCACCAAGATCCATTTTCTTTTGGGTTTTACAGGACTCTGCACCTCTGGAAGTTGCAGCTTCCTTCTCGTATAACCCGTTTACGGGCAGCTGGGCTGCCCTGCGAGTCACACTTTGGAGACTGGGGCAATGTAGCTCAGAGCCCTCAGTTCTGTCTCTCTGATTTAACAACTGCCGCATCTTTTCACAATCACCCGAGTCGCATCCAGCCTACGAGATCAACAAGCCAGCGAGCACAGGAGAGGTGGGTCCTTACTAGGCAGAGGGATGCGACCTTCTCGTCAGCGCCTGCCATGGGGTGTTCGGTGAAGGTGACGTACGGGATGTTGGTGGACCAGGGGTTCCATCTGTTCAGGAAGGAGGCGCGGCTTTGCTTGTCCCACTGAATGCGAATACCGACACCCTCTCGCCTGATGGTGAAGGCAGCAGAATTAATACGGTAAGGCTCCCGAGTTTAATTAGAAATGTGCTGTCTGAAAAAAAAGCCACTTCAAGTGGAAGCTGAAATACAAGTTCTGCTCCCACATCATTTCAACTCATTTTGAAAGTCCTTGAGCAACTCGCTTTTAACCTTAACTACTAACTGTCCCAGCAAAACAGCAGCTGCCCTGAGGTGGTCTAACGAAGCTGCAGTAATTGTTTACGAAGTCCCAGGAGCAAAGGCAGACTTCTCCAACTGGCCCCACGGTCAGCGGCAAAGGCTGGCAGCTCAAAACTATTTGCAATAACCACACGAGGCTTACAATGACATTACAGTGTTACTGTGTCGACTTACTTGTTCAGAGATTTAGGTGGGAACTCAAACTCCCCTACAGAGATGGTGTCCACGGCGCCGAGGGAAATCCTCGTCACGTGCTGGCACTGCAGGCTGATGAAGTTGTATTTGCAGATCAGGAGGGACCAGTCCGTGATAAGAACGAGACGCTCCTTCTCGTTGTTCCAGTGATCGATTCTGGTAAGATAACACCACTGAGCTTTAGCAGTTTTGGTTATTGGCCAGAAACACGTAACAGCGTGATGGATAGAGGGGTCGCTAAGGAGAACACTGAAGTCTTAGTAATGCTGCATTTTCCATTACGGCCTTTGCTTTGTGTCAGCAAGTCTGATGAGAGGTTGAATGTCCCAACATAGTCATGTTACAACATAGGAAAGTATTAATGAAGTCAGAACAAATCTGAAGATCTCGAGAGAGCGCCCTGGTGCTATCTCCTGTTATTTCAGACCGATGCTACTTAATGGGGCAGACAAGTCTCCAACAACTCCTCCAGTAAGTGTCTAATACTGTGCTGTGAGCGTGCTGAATTATTAACTGCACTGGTGCATGTTCAGGGGAAAGGATTTTCTTTAACTCTGTGGTCTGACAGTATTTTCCTTGATAAGAACAGTCTGTACTTCCAAAAACTTGTCCGTTTCTTCAAATTTCATGAATAAAAGATCTCGCCTTTCCCCGAGTGTTTTGCCAGACTATTGTTGAACTGTCACAGCTAGAATACTATTTCATCCTTAGTGCCACCTAAGAGTAGGTCCTGTTTTCACTCTAAGGGTAATGGGCTCAGCTTTTAAACTAGCACCTTGGAAATCTGCTACAGCTTATTTTTAGTGTGACTGATGTAACTGTCTTTCCTTACAAAAACTAAAAATCCTCTCTTGTTTCAACAGGAACACTGACATAAAGCTCGTGAGGCCAAAGCTGCTCTCCTCGTGTACAGGTAAGGGCAAATGGTGGGAGCAGGCAGTGGGTCAGAGCGTTTCCACCTCCTGTGAACCCTTCTCTCTGCCTTTCCCTGCCCCGTGCCACTTGTGCCACGGTGAAAGGACCGAAACCGCCCCTGCCTTCTGCTCGCCTCAAGGAGAGCTCGGGGCTTGTGAATCTGGCCAGGGGTTGTTCCGAAGAACTAGGTGAACGTACCCAGCGTGTGCTTTGCTCCGAGCCCCCAGCCCGCGGTGCAAACTGTCAGCTTCCCTTGTGTCCATGGTTATTATAGGGCTAAGGGCCCGTAAGGGGCACAGGCACGGCTTTGGATGAGGTACTTCATCAAAGCCCCGTTATGGATGTAGCGTACAAGGCAATTGTGTGTCCTCCCGGGTTTTGTGATGAGGTAACATGGAAGGCTTTGGCCACAGCAGCCGTGGGGCGGGTTACACAACACAGCGATGCCCCACAGCCCCTTCCAGGCGCCCCCCCGCGCCCCCTTCACCCGCACTAACACACCCCCACACCCCCCCCCCCGGGCTGCGGGGTTTTGCCGCACGGAGGGGCGAGGTGCGGGACCAAACCCCTCCCCGGGGGCTCCCCTCGGGGCGGGGGGGGGGCGGCGGCGGGGCCCGCAGCGGTACTCACTCGGTGAGCAGCCAGACGCTCTGCACCTCCCCGTCCTCGGCGGGCATCACGACGGCGCGGATCTCGCCCACCGCTTGCTCTATCGTGCCGGGCTGAGGGGGGAGAAGGAAGAGGTTATCTGAGGCGGGGGGGGGGGGGGTGGTCCCCGTCCCCTCCCGGTTTGGCGGCGGGGCCGTACCCGGAACACGAAGTACTCGCGGAGGCGGCCGGCGCGGGTGGCGGTGCGCACGGGGAGCGGCCGCAGCCTCTGCCGGGCCGGGGGGGCGGCGGCGGCGGCGACTGGCTCGAAGGGCGGCCCGGCCTCCCCCGGCACCAGCATCGCCGCCGCCCCGGGGCTACCGGCCGGGCCGCCCCCCTCTTCCTCGTCCCGCAGCTGCAGCATCGCGGCCGGGCCGGGGCGGGCGCTCGCCGCCTTCCGGGGCGGGCCGGGCCGTCACCCCGGCGCCGGGCCCGCCTTCTCGGGGCGGGGGGGGGCGGTGCCCGAGCAGGCCCTGTGCGGAGGGGGGGTGTGTGGGAGGGGGTGGGCAGCGACCTCCACCAAAATCCTTCCGGCGAGGGGCGAGGGGGGCGCGGGGGGGGGGGGGTGGGCGGAGCTGCGAGTCTGGAGCCCCGAAGGCCTCGGCGCGTCCAGCGTGTTGGATGGCGGGGGTGGAATAGCGCGGGGGGGGGGGGGAAGGGCAGGTTAATGCGCCTCTTTCTGTCGTCTCGGGTGTTATTGCAGCGATTCTTGCAGAATGGGTTGGGACTTAAAACGCCATCGAGCCCAGCCCCCCCCCCCCCCCCCCCCCCCCCCCGTCATGGCGGGGACCCCTTCCACCGGAGCTGGGTGCTCCCAGCCCCGTCCAGCCTGGCACGGGGAGGGGGCGGCCGCAGCTTCCCTGGGCAGCCTGTGCTCAGCGCCCTCACGGTGAAGAACAAGTCCCTAATATCTCACCTAAATCTGTCCTCCCTCAGTTCGGAACTCCTTTCCCCTCGTCCCATCACTGCCCTCCCCGGTGCAGACCCCTCCTCACCGCTCACGGGCCCGTGCTGTATTGACCGCTTTCCGGGGCTGTTTCTCCCCGAGCCAGAGGATGACATCTCCAGCAGCCTGTCGCGCTGGGTAACGGTACAAAATTGAACACCTATTCGGTTGCCTTCACAGACAGTGTTGGTTTTCAGATGTCTGCCACTTCACAAATTCTCTGCTGTGCTCTCTGCAGCCCTTGCTTACGTGGGAAACCTCATCGTTTTCCTTAAAGCAGCTCACAAAAGAATCCCAGAGCTGGTTTCGCGCTCGGTAGCTTCTCGCACCGTGCTCAAAGCTCAGCTTTGTCCATCAGAGCTTCCCCCCTTGTCCCTGCAGGCAGCCTGCTGGGGACAGACGGGGCCGAGAGGCTACCCACGCCGCTGGCGCTGCCTCACACAGACAGACCAGCCTGAATCCTCCCAGTAAGTTGTCTCCTGTGGCCAGGATTGTCGCCTGAGACACAGCTTGGGAGCTGTGGCTGGCCCTGGAGTTATCCCTGGCTCTGGCCACCAAGCCGTGTCCTGGAGAGGGAGCCACACTCCAGGCTCTGCCCGCTCCCCGCCGGTTGGGCTGGAGCCCAGGCTCCCCTTGACCCTTCCTGCCGCCCTGCCAGCGGGCGTTTGGTCAGGGCCGGGAAGGACTGGTGCCCTGGTAGCTCGCTGTGCCCCGAGGTTTCACCTGGACATCTCATAAATCACAGTACTGTGCACCCAGCCCCGTGTTTGCCAAAGCTGGACTCAAACAGAGGATCAGCTGCAGATAAAGAGAGCTTTTGGGTTGCAGCAGTAAGTTAGCACTGAAAGATTAACTGGGAGCAGTCTTACGGTTTCCTACTGTAGGTAAAGTCCTAACTTTGAAAGTCCTGACAGGAAAACAGAGGCTGGAATTAAGGTAGTTGCCTTTCTTCTCTAGGAAGAACGGAAGGTGTGTCTTCCCATCCGTGAGGCTTGGCAGATACTGTACTTCTCAGCAGAAACAATAGCCCTGCTTACCCGCTCTTGTCTCTGACCTAATGATTTATGCGACTGCTGTGGCTTTAGAAGGGTTAAGGTGTAAAAAGCAGCTGCCTCTGTTTCTTCCAGGAGCTATCAACTTTTGGGCATGGATCGTTGGAGACTTTAATCCTGCCATAGTGTCTTTCAGTGGCAAAATGTGTGCGTGGCATGGGCACTGAGACTGCCCAAACCTTCTTATCCTGCTTCTCTCAGAAATCGGTGTTTGCCAGAGGTCCGGTCTGCCTAGGGCTGCCCCAGGGCAGTGCCCAGCTGCTGCTTTGGTTCCTTCTCGCCCTTGCTGAGAGAGCTTGCTGGCAGGTTCTTGAGGCGGGAGAGTTGCAGTGCAGCATCTCTGCTCCGCTCTCTTCTCCATCCTTCCAGGAGGGAAGGCAGGAGACAGCTCAGCCCTCCGTAAGCTCCTCGCCGTTGCTGCCAAGCCTGGCAATAACAACTGGTGATACTCGTGGTAGTTGTTTGGAAGAGGAAACCCAGCAGTGAGCCATCTGAGAACGACGCTTGGCCACTGCTCTCTGCCTTTTCTCATTTCATGGAGGCCGGCGGACTGTCACCCAGCTCCAGCAAAATCCTTATCGACGCCTCTTTTTGTGCCGATTCCCTCCATAGCAGGGAGTTCGGTGGGAAAAGGCAGATAATAGTTTAGTCTTGTTCCCCAGATCCCTCTTTGCCCAGTGTGTTCCCCCACCACCTGGGAACTGGTCGTTTAATGGTGCTCTAGCGGCCAAGTGCGGGTTGGTTTTGTCCCTGTCCGTTTTACAGGCACAGCAGAATTTCCTTGGGAAGCGATCAGCTTTGTTATCTGTTCAAGGAAAGATCACATCTCTGTGGGGTATTTTTAGAGCTGCTGGGAAGGAGATTTTGGGTGGTGTGTACAGAGTTGGCCTTGGGTAGTGCAAAAGAGCCGTCTTTTGAGAAACAAACCCGCATCGTTTCTGCTACTGTTCTGCAGCGTTTCCCCCTCCTCTCGTCGGGGCTGGACACAGCTGGTGGGAGGGATTTCTGACTGTCAGCAAGAAAAGAAACAAGAGAGCATGTGAGGGAAAAGAGCGAGACCTGGGAAAGGCAGGAGGAAAGTTTTTGTTACTCCCTTGAAATGCAGGGAAGCTGCTCTTAGTGTGTGTGTGCGGGAGTTACTCGATCCCGTCTGTGGAGGAAGGCGGGGAGCGGTGGCAGGAGCATGGCTTCACCTATGCAGATGGGGTAAAGGAGCACTCTGCCTGCTTTTGGGAAAGCCCTCTGGGAGGTGGGCTTCTCGGTGCACAGGAGAGCACCCCTCCTTTTCCCCTTCCCTTGCCGAGTGCTGTTTTTATGTTGCCTTGTGAAGTGGATCGTGACTCCAGATCGACTAAACCCACATGGGGCTTCGGTGCTGGACAGAACCCAGGTCTTGTGAGCCACCAGGTCTTTGGGCTTCATCAAGGAGCAAATGCCAGAAGGAAAAGTCACTTCAGTGCATTTCACTGCGAGCAAATGAGCATAAGAAGGCAGGTTTGGCTTTGGGAAAACCCCCACGACAGTCTGCGCTGTAGCCGTCTCCCATGGACCGAAGAAGCTCGCTGAACGAACCCCCCATGGGAGGAAGCATCTCGGAGTGGTAAATCTGCTCTCCCCGTGCCAGAATTCCCCTGTGCTCCGATCACGTTGTCCTTTGCGAGAGAGAGAGGCACCGGCGAGCGGGGAACAGGAGGTAGCCGGGAGCGTCCTCCTTCGAGGAGCAGACCTCGCCAGTCATGCTGGAGGAGGCTGTGAGATTTCCTGGGCACCCCCTGGGAGCACCTTGCGGGGGGAGAGGAGCTGTTGCAATGGAGTTGCAGGCGGTGGCACTGTCTTTCATCCTTGCACTGCGAATGTCTTCCCTTGCTTCTGGGAACACACTTCAGCCCCATATGTAAGTAGCAAGAAGAGAGAACTGGAGTGGTTGTACAGAGCAGGGAACTGAGAGCAGAGCGAAATACAGGATTTTATAATCAGGGGTGAGGAGAGGAGCAGAGAGAGTGAAGGGGAGGGAAGGCTGGTCCGTGTCTCTTTATCTAGTACCAGATGTACATAAAGGGGAATAGAAATTTGAAAATCTGGATAGTCTGTGCTTCTCGGAGGTAACTCACTGCTTTTAACTGAAGTGTTGCTGTCGTGTGAGTGCAAGGGGCGATTGTTGTGCAAATCGTTTGACCTTTCTTCACAGAACGGCTGTTTTTATTGCACTTCATGTATCTCTTTCTCATTGCATGCTTCTGCCCCCCTTTTGCTGTTGCTCCAGCAGCACGTAGTCCGTTCTTTTTAATTAAATTTTACAGTTACAGTTTGGTGTTAATCATTTGGCTTTTTTTGGAAAACTTCCTTGCGAATTTGGTCTCCTGCCAGAAGATGATCTCTCGATGCGGGGGGATTGCTCTAATTCTTTCTGTGAATGAACCCAGTGTTGCACGGTGTGCGAACTGCAAGCTGCTGTCCCTGATGTTTTTTAACTTTCTGATTGAAAACGGGTCCTTTTCAGCAGATAAAGGCTTTGCAAGGAGATGCCTTTTCTCCCTGTATCAGAGGTTTTGTGCTGCTGCCTTGACAAGTACTTTTAGGACTTCTTGGATGAGGCACTAGAGACGAGCTGTGTGCCAAAGCGCCAGAAGAAAGACAACGCCAGCGCCTGGGAAGCGCTGTCCCTTCCCCTAGGGCATTGCTGCCGGTGCCCGTTACACACACCACCACTGTCTGGGGCACACAAGAACTGTGGGGTTTTTTTCCCTGCAATAAATGACACCAGAGCGGTGCTGCTGCTGCCAGCCTTGCTCTTGTGGGTCCTTTCCTTTCAGCCCGGTTTTTGGACGTGCCGCCGGCTCGGAGGCGAGGCGCCTGCAGGCTCACAGCAGAGGGGGTCCGGGGGGAGGGCAGTGCCCCTCTCTGCATCAGCTGGCAGCGCTCTGCCTGGAGACACTCACAGAATAACCCGGCTCCTCTGGCAGCCACCATTAGCGCTGGGGACTGTTGTGCTGGTGAAGTGATGTGTGCGGAGCGCTGTGAGCTGAGCGGCTCGGCAGTGGCCACATGTGGGGATGACGGGAGGAGATTTGAGAGCAAAGCTCGAAGGGGCAGGAAACATGCCATTAATCCCGAAGGCACTGCCAGGCTCGCTGTAGCCGCGGTGTAATTGAACGTCCTGGAGCAGTCGGATGCCAGCTGCAATCTCTATGCTTCACCACGTCCCAATTATTTAGTTTAACTTCTTTTGTAGAAAGTATTTCTGTGAAAACTCTCGGTCCCTTTTGAAGAATTGGAAGCAGCAGAAGCAGCCCCAAATAACAAATGGCTCGTAACTTAAGTCAAATGATTCCCTCTTCATTCTGAGTTAAAACTACTGACTCATATTTGGTGAAAGAGAGTTAGAATTAGAAAAGAAATAAAGTGCAAATAGTATTTTCCTTATTTTCTTACTCACTGAATTATATATATTCGCCTTATTCGCTGGCGTCAGTCTTGCAGCCCTTAGCTCTGAATGAGTGCGAAAGCATCTAGGGCAGCAAACTGGGTTCTGAGCACTATTGATAAAATGATATATCATTTCTAGTGGCAGAGTATTTTTTTTTGTTTTCCCTGATGCTGTCAGAAGATGCAGATATCGTTGGTTTTTGCAATGGCAATAGTCAGGAAAATAATTCCCTAGGTGGAGAGAAAGCATATGTATTCCTCATTAACTGAGAGTGGGCGGAATGGACAAACAGAGAAGTTACTGTGCTACCAGATCGTGGAGGCTGCTGCCTCTTTTCTCATCCATCCTCTATGTTTTAAGGCTAAAAATTAGCCTTAATGTATCAGTGGAAAAGTAACTGCCACATTTTTCAAGCAGGCTGTAGCGCATCCCAGGACCCGGAGGTGCGGAGCGTCAGCAGCTTCGGCATCTCGCTGGAGTTGGCCGTGTTGCCGTGTTACAAAACCGTGTGGCTCTAGATTTCTGTTACTGCCTCTGAGCCTCATCGCGGGCGGCGGGCCTGGAGGTTCGAGGAGGGGGTCAGCTTTCCCTTGCACCGATTTTTAAACGAGGAGGCAAACACTGCACACGGCACGAGATCTCCCTGCTCCTTCAGCGAGGACACGAGGCCGCCCCTCGCTGGGAGCCGTTGGAGCAGCGGAAGCACGGCCCTCTCCTTGCAGCAGCCTGCAGACCCCCGTGCAGACCCCCGTGCAGACCCCCGCACACCTCTGTTTCTCTGTGCCAGGCCCAACGTCTGCGCGCAGCAGGAGCTGGCGATCGTGGGGCACCGGCAGCCGTGCGTCCAGGCCTTCACCCGCGCCGTCAAAGTGTGGAAGCAGGACTGCGGAGGACGGCGGTGGTGCACGGGCTACGAGCGGAGGTACGTGGCCTTCCTTCGGCTCGGTTTGCTCCTCGCGCGGTGGAAGCGGGTTCCTTCCCGCCGGCAGCCGCGGGGCAGCGAGCTCGGTGCTGGTTTTGTGCCGGCGAAGGGGAGAGCCCGCCGCACCCAGCTGGGCGCGGGAGGTGAGGGTGGGAGCTGCCGCGGCTGTGCCTGTCCGGCTGCCCAGGCTGCGCTCTGGCGCGGGAGACAGCCTCGATCGCGGCTTGGTACCCTCCGAGCAGCCTTAGTGACCGGGCAGCGTGGCTGGGGCTCACCTCAACCTCCGGCAGCTCTCCAGGGAGAGAGGAGAACGTACCCAGCGCTTGGTACTTGGCCCTCGGTGCGTCTGGCGTTAGGGTAACAAAGCACTTTGTGTAGGCGTCGGTGTAAACGGAGAGCTACGTGTGGAGAGAGATGTGGCTCTGAACCCACAAAGTGGCTGTAAGCAGTAGAGCTATTTTATTAGATGCTGTTCTTGGCTAAGCCCAGGAGACTCGGAGATTTTGCAAACGCTGTGTGCATCTGGCTGGAGGGGTTTCTGACTCTGCTTGGCATCTTTGTGACGCTAAGGGGTTTTAAGCCGTTAAAGAATTCCCGAAGAGAAGATGCATTGCTTTTGTTCTAAAACTGCTTTGTCGTCGTGATTAGCTGTTTCCAGTCTTGTGACGATGTATTACGTCTGTTTCCTATGATCATGCCACGTTAATGACGTGACTTAATCACATCACGTGCGTTATTCCTGTATCTTTGGATGTCCTGGCTTCAAAGCAGAGACGCCTCAGTGCCTCTGTAGTTTTCCAGAGCTGCAGGCAGTAGCTGGGTCCAAGTGAGATTTATTGTGCATGGTCTAAAAAAAAACCCACAATAGACGTGGCTCCATGGGGTTCAGCTTGCCTGGGCAAGAAGGGAGTTTGCATGTCCTCTGAACATGTGCAGCAGTGCAAGTAATGCACTTCTCTCACCTGCACAGCAGCCAGACTACAGTGTGCCCAAACTCCTTCTGCACTCCACCTGCTTTTCCAGCCTCGTTAGGCAGTTACAAGCCTTTACAAAATAGTAATGATAGTAGTAGTTTCAAAGAAGCATCTTGGACTAGAGACAGCTTTTAAGTCTTGACTTTAGGAATTCCTCCTAACCTGTAATTGCCAGTAATTATCTTGGTGATGATATCTGTGTATTGGTAATAAAGGAGCAAACAGAGTCCGTCTTTTGACCGTGTTTTAAGAGAGGGCTTTGAAATGATAGGTGCCCTGTCTGCTGCTACTTCAAAGGCTGGGAACTCTGCAGCCCCAGCTGTCCCTTTAGTTCTTTAATGTATGTTTTTGACGTTGTAAATCAAGGAACTGAAATGAAAAGACTTTCTGTCCTGCTTCGTGATGAATACCACAACGGCCTGGTAAAGCAAAAGGACTATCTGCAGAGCTTTCCTCTGCAAGGTTTTGTCCCATATCCCCGCACTCTAAATGTGCTTTGGGAGTTCCCATCGCAGCAAGCTTGTTCCAATAGGCGGAAGGTCTCCTGCCAAGCTCCCTTGTGCTGAGCAGTGGAGCGCGCGGTTTCGGCGCTCGCAGAGACGCCGCGCAGCCCCCGCCTCACCTGCTGGAGCTGCTCCAGTTGGACCCGGCTCCAGCCGCGCGGGGCTCAGGAAGCGCGTTAGCAGCTTCAGGATCTGACCCGTACGGAGGGCCGGCCTGAAGTTGGCCTCGGCGCCTTGGAGTTCACGGACGCGACCAGGAAAATCCAGCGTCCGCTCTTCCGTTCCCCGGTGCAGCGCTGGGGGCTGCTGCCGAGCCCACCGGCCTGGCCGGAGCCGCGCTCCGCAAGGGCTGAAGCGCAGGTCGCTGATGTGCAGGGTTCCGAAGCGTTAGAGCCAATTTCCTAAAATTCCTGGGCGCGCTCGGGGCACTGCAGACACCAGTCCCAGCGCTTTGCCTAAACTGGAAGTGCAGCTTAGGGGAGGCGGGCAGAGGAGGGAGGGTGGGCTGGGGCAGGCGGGGGACGGGGGGGCGGCCGAACGGGTGGATGTCTGCTGAGTTAGTGCATTCCAAAACCAGTAGCATTTGTTTTTGTAGGACTTCTGTCTGCACCTAAAGCACTGGATTGGAACATTTCCTAAAAGCCAGAGCAAACTGTGCTCCGCAGCCCCAGGGCCCGGGCTCTGCCCTCTCAGACCTGGCGTCTGCTCCTCAGCAGACGCCCTGAGCATCCCCTGGGCTGCACTTCTCGCTCCTCCTGGTGAAGTGATGTTTCTGCTACTGGTTGTGTGACTTTCCGGAATTCGGTAGTGGCAGAAGGTGGCTTTGCTCAGCCCTCCATAAGGAGACCTGGAGGAATGGCAGTGCTGCCCTGGAGGGGCTGGAAGTAAGTTTTCCAGCAGTAGGACACAGCAGGATTTTTAAGCCTGGGTTCCATTAGTTCTGGCTCATTCAACGTTTTCTGTGCCAGGGACTCCTTAAAACACAAAAGAAAACAGAAACGTTGAAGATAAAGTATCTCCTGCGCGGTTCTTTCCAGCCTGCAGCATCCAGATATCCACAGGCAACCGAGACTGCCAAAATATTTGCATCTCCTTGAGAACCCACTCGGGCTGACTTAAGGATCTGAAGTGTCCCATCAAGCTCACCAAGACTCGTGGAGATGAGGTTGTTGAGGGTGCTGCTAGGGGCAGAAAGGTGGCCGGGGTTAGTCCTGAGCTCCCCTACGTTTCTAGGAATACCTTGTCCTCCTCATTTCTGAGCTTACGCGGGGCGGGTGGAGGGGGCTGCTCGCCGCCACGCGGCCTCTCTCAGTTTGGATGAAAAGGACGGTGCTTCCCAGAAGGGCCCGCGCGGTGAGTGCTCGTTGCGTTAGCACCGCCCTGCACCCATCGTGTCCTCCTGCGCTTCCTCATGCCCCCTGCCACCGGGTTACAGCCCCGGGCTGGGCTGGGAGGTGGCTCTCAGTACCAGGAGGATCCAGATGGATCTGTGCCTGATTGCTCGCTGTTCTGGTGCCTGAGTGACTGTAAATTGCTTTCTCAGCTGCTTCTGGAACATGAGTGTTTCCTTCATAATTTGTTAACAGCTCGTACAAAAAAAAAAAAAAATCAGTGTCTGCTTTTATTTTTCTCAGCTGTGCTTCCATATGCTGGTTGGCACAGAAGAGTAGCCGAAGGTTTACTTCACGGGAAGGAATGGTTGACCGTTATTTAGGGGTTTTTGTAGAAACGTTCAGACAAAATCAAACAGCTAGACTGAGATAGGGTAAATATTTTCAGTGGACATGTACAACACATCTGCTGTGCCAAATATTTGTTGTTGTTTGTCTGATTTGCTTTGGTGGAGTAGTTTCATGTTCTGCCAAAGGAGCTTTTTAAAAATCAGCTTCAAAAGTTTTATCTGTGTTTCGATTTTCACGTATACACAACATCAAATTTCCAGGAAAGAAGTGTCGCTTTTATTTATTTGTGCTCCAGATCAATCCCTGCTTTACTACCCCGGCTCCCACCCTGGAGGTGACCAGTGGGAGCTGTTAAAGGGACCTTCAGCTTCGCCCTGGGCGCAGCATCCCCTGCCAAGCCCACGCTGGCTCTGCCGGGCAGCGGGGATGCGGCCACCGGTTCTGGAGAGGCGACTGCTCCGGTGTGTCCCGGGGCTGGGCTGGGCTGGAGAGGGCTCCTGGCTGTTTCTGGCAGAGGGGAGAGAGGTGGCCAGGCGTGCGGCATGGCCGGTCTGGTGCTGGCGGCAGCGCTGAGCTCGTCGACGTGGAGTTGAGGGTTCTTGTGGGGTGTGGTGGAAGGAGAGCCGAGAAGGCAAAAGCCCCTTCCCTCAGGGCACCGGTTCTGCTGGCCTTCACCCGTAGGAGCCTTGCTCTTTGCCGCACAGCTGCACGGAGAGCTTTTTGAGCAGCTCGGTATTCCCATCAGGATTCTGATGATTTTGTAGCTCGCCAGCCCCTTGGAGCCACCTGCTCATGTTCACTAAAGCTGGACGGAAATACCTGTTGTTCTTCCAATTTAAATTTCCTTTGTTAACAAGTAGTTTAAGCGAGGAGCTGTGAAATAGCTCAGAAAAGGATTCTCCAGGGGTGTTACAAGGACCTGGACACTCCAGTCTCTCATGTTCCTCATTAGAGTAAATGCAGAAGTGTTTCCTTAGCATCAGCGGTCGTGGCTAGACCAGGTGGAAGACAATGTCAGCACATTTGAAAACCAAATCCCTCATTTTGTTTACCCCCGCAGTTAGAGTTACAACTTCTCTTCTCTCCAGTTTCCTCATTCTGCAGGAATTAACGTTGTCCGGGTGGTGTCTTGCTGTGTTGCAGAACGGTGTACTACACGGGCTACAGGCAGGGGTACAAGGTGAGCTACCAGACCGCGTACAGGTGTTGCCCGGGATGGTCCCAGCTCAGAGGCGATGCCGGCTGTCTCTACCGTAAGTATCGCGCTGTTTGAACGAGATTCTTGATTTACTGCTGGCAGTATTGTTTTTTTGGCTGAGGGTGCTTGTTTCAAGTCCTGTGCCTGCAGTAAACACTTAAAAATGTCTTTAAAAAGAACTGGGTGTTTTTGTTGTTTGCTTCCGGTTTTTTATTTTTATTTATTTTAACCGTGTGTCAGAAGGATTTTTCTTTGGCTTCCCAGGAAGCGCCGTGTGTTGCTTTCTGTTTTTGGAGAGTTTCCTCCTCGCAGCATGAAAGGGTTTTCAGAGTCACATTCACTTATCCGGTTGCCAAATGCTACTAAACATTTTAAATCAGCCCCAAACTGGTGCATCAACTGGTGCCATTGGCAGAAGCTCTGGAACGCTGTAATCCGAGCCCTGAGTGGACTTTTCATTATGAAAGCCGGTAATTGCTGTCTGTGTGACTGAACGTGCCAGCGATGGCTAATTTGCCGGCAAGTTGGTCTTACTCAGCATTCGCGAGAGCTGCTTCCTTGGAAGAGGCGGCCTTTGGCGAATTGCATGGGCTGAGAAATTGGGCCTCGGCGCTGTGCTCCAGCGGGCAGTGGGTTTTGGCGGGCAGTGTTATGGTCACTGGCTGGAGTGAGCTCCCTGGCTGCTCCCCCTCCGCACCCCGAACCGCGGCTGAGAGCGGGGCTCGTTCACCCACTTATTGGTAAGGGATGCGACTCCTCAACTGCTTTGGGAAGGTGAGAGGGGTGGGTGGGTGTGTCGGGTACTACATCTGTTATTTTTAAGACTCTCTGCGCTTGAGATACCCCTGCCAGAGGTCAGAGATCTCTGTGGTGCTGTCTGCTGCCTCCTGTAGCCCAAGGGTGAGTGTTGGGGTTTGGGACTGGTGGGATGTCACAGCATTAGCCTCGGAGGAGAAAGCGAACTGCCAGTGTGGGTGAAGCGGTGGCACTTGTAAGGTTTGAAGCAGAGACCCAGAACTTGAGACTTTTGGATTCTGTGGCTGGCTTTCCTCCCGTTCGGTGTTCGCTCTAGTGTAATTCTCTGCAAAACTGCCGCGGAAGTATCGACTGCCCAGCTGTGCGGGGAAGCTGCAGTATGTGTTCAGATTTGCACATGAGTCAGGCTAGGGATGTGCAAATATTGGTGTATAAAATGATTTTATGCTATTATTGCAGAAGACAGAGGCAGCATTATCCTCGTGGGCCCCGTATTCCCGCCTCCCCCTCCAGGCTGCACTGCTTGGCCTGGGAGGCAGATGCTGCGTAGCTCCGGGCTCCTTCCCCTAAACCTTGCAGCCACGTCCAGCTGGGGAAATATTTAACTTTAAACTTTGCTTTTGAGATGTTGAGAGCAAAGGAAAATCTTCTCTTGAATCAAACAAAGGTTTATCTGAGCCTGTGTGTAGAAATAAATGTCCCTGTCAAGGCAGCATCGCACGCGCTCCCTGTGATAGATTGTTCGTTCTCCGCCTCGTTGCGTGATGGAGCTCTGATCTTTTCTGCATTAGCCTTTGGAGGTGCACTCCTGCCCTCGCCCCAGGAAAGCAGCTTTCCCTTTGACTAATAGGCAGGCGAACCAACAAAGCGTTCGGGATCCGACCTGCCTTGCCGTCAAGGCAGTGAGCGCTGGCCGTGTCCAGCTCCATTGTAAGGGCGATTTTGATTGCAATTGACCCACAATATAGGCAGATGTCTCCCGCGGCTTGTCACCTTTTGTTCTGCAAAGCAGCTGCCTATACCTTCCCTGCGCTTTGATGCTTGAAGCAAGGGTTTTTTTTTAAAAAAAAAAAAAAAAAAGGTGTGTCTGGCAACCAATCTTTATTCTTCCTTTTCAAAAGCAACCCAGGAGAGCCGCCCCGCTGTGCCAGAGGAAACTCCATGGGTGCCTAACAGCCCGCTGTCAGCGAGCAGATAATAACCTCAGATGCACTCCGAAAAGTGCATTCCGTAATGATTTTCCCTGCCGAGGAAGTGAGTCATTCCATCCAGGAAGGAAGCAGAGAAAAGGAAATAAAGCTGCTCAGGGCGCACTCTTAACTCATCATCCTCAGCCTCGGGACCAGCGCTCAGAGGCTGGGCAATGGTCTTCACTGGGCTGCTCGCTGCAGAGCCGGTCTGGAATAAAAAAGAGAGGGAGGTCCAGCTCTTTTGGAGACAAAACTCTTTGGCTGTTAATGTCAAGCTTGCTGCCGATGTGACGGGCGAGCCGTTGGTGTTTATTTTCTTGTCACACGTGCGTCAGTAGTTCCTGTTGCTCTCCTTTACACGGGTCTTGTTGACACGTTTTCTGGGGGTTATTCCCAAGAGTAGGAAAGCTAGTGGATGTTTTGCAGCTGGAGTGTAAGCTGAGGAACAGGTTACAAGGTCCTTGTTTTTCCCTTGCTTCCATCCGTTAACCTTCGTATCTCGAAGTGGGAATGCGGGTGACGTGATCAGTTAAATGGTATTTTAGCAGGAACGTGCCGGTCGAGGCTGGCAGTGCGCCCTGTGCCACAGCATAGCGCTGGTGAACTGCAGATCCCCTCCCTCCTCCGCTCTGGTGGCTGCTGAACTGTCCTAGCAATTGCCGGCCAACTCTCTCTGCCTTGGCTACCCCCGACTACTCAGAGCATCTTAAATACTGACCCTGTGACAGGCAGCTGGTGTGTCTTTCTGTCCTTTTTAACAGCTCCTAGGGACAGCCAGCCCTGGCGCTTTCTGCAAAAGCAGAATGACACTTACTCCAAAAATGCAGCAGGAATTGCTGCCAAGCTGTCGGTGGATCATGACCTTTGGCCGGGGAGCAGCTTGGACGAGATGGTACGTGCTGCTTCAGGGAGGATTGTGGCTGGCTTAAAACCACTTCACTAGAGATTGTGGCATGGCAGGAGGGAGAAAGTAGAATGTGAGAGCGTCACTGGTGTGATGGTGTGGAACTGGTGTTGATGGCAGAGAGGATTCAGTTTCCATTCAGAGGTTGCCCTGGGCACACCCGGCGTAAGCTCCCAAGGAAGTGTGTGTTGATTTCCCAGCCCCTTTCTGGAGCTCACGTTCTAACATCTTTATTTTGGTATTTGATTTCTTGTAAGTCTTTTTTATACTCTTTGTGATGCTGAAAATATGAATATTCCACCTTCTCTGTAACACATTTGCCGGGAGACGTGTGTGTTTCTGATGCGTGGGGCTTTGTCTCCCTTCAGCCACTCAGACCTGGTTGAATACCATTAACTTTAAAACCAGGACCACGCTGTAACCTTAAGTTTCTGGGACAGAAGAAATGGGTATTTGTGTACTTGAAATGCAACGTGCACAACAGGGAGCTTGTCTCTGTGGGCCCTTCGCACAGTCAGAGGCTCTTCCAGAAGGTGGTTTGGGGCAGAAACTCAAGTTACCTTGCTCTGTGAATCATCTTCTGGATCCCCTGAGAGCAGCAGCAGACCAGCCACACGGTGAGGTGGCTGAAGTGTGGCAATGGGGCTCCTGCTCCCCGGTTCCAGACCCCCCCAACACAGCCAGTGCTGGGTGAGCATCCCACAGGCTGGACTGAGACAAGCAGGACAGCTCTGCCCGGCTCCTGCGGGGTGGCTGGTGCCCTGGGCAGGGAGTTTCTGCCCTGATCCGCAGACCGTCCTGGGAACGCTGCTGGTTTCTGTGTAACTAAATCCTCGTCCTGAGGAGCTGCCAGCTTTTGGTTTGCAGGGGTGTGATGACTTTTCCTGCTGGAGGCCTTGACCTTAGCATGAGCGTGTTCTTCTGGACCAAAGGAGGGTGCAGGAAGGACTGACAGGGGAACTGAGTCAGTAAATATTAGTGAACTGCCGAGGCAGGGAAGCGTAGCTGGGGCATTAGGTGTGTTAGAGGATTTTCCATTTTGTCTATAGCAATTGCAAGTCAGCCTGCGTTCGCTGGCGTGGCTCTGCTGAACGCGATGAAGCTGTGCCAAAGTATGTCAACAGGGTTTGTGACCCTTCCTATCGGTCTTCAGAGATCATTGATCGTGTTCCAGGAGTACAAAGGTGGGGAAGGGCATTGCTGTTGACAGTTTAATTAGAGCTGTTGGACACGGTGTGGTGAAATCGCTCCAGTAAGAACATCTTATCTTGCTTTCCCTTGGAGGCTGGCATCTCTTCACTGCAGTGCTCTCTTTGCTCCAAATGCTGGACTGTTCATCGCTTTTCCTTAAAAATAATAATTTAAAAAGTTAGTATTTTATTAGGGGACATTTTCACCCCTGTAGCCGGCCGAGGCTGCCTGCTTTCTTCTTGTTTGAACATAACATACCGTCTGACACTTGACGGTGATGTTAAATAGCGTTATGAAAGGGGAGGTCCCAGCACTGCTGTGGGTACCAGTTCAGTTGAGTTGTTCTTTGGGCTCTCGGAGCGCACTCGTTGTTTGCCTGGGTTGGTGGCTGTCTGTAGCAAAAAAAAAAAAAAAAAAAAAAAAAAAAAAAAAAAAAAAAAAAAAAGGATGTACTCCTTTTCCTCACAGGCAGGTTTGTGTCTGTAAGCACTTACAGGTAAGAAAATGGCCAGTCAGAGCCACGAGGGCAGTCCTCAGTGACTCAGAGCGCGTTGGCTCTGCTGGGAGCAACATAACTTGGGAAGAGATGGAAAATTTCATAGAAACATCGTGTAAAACAGCGCTGAAGCCAAGTGACCTGAAGACTAATGGCTCCACAGAGATCTCGTGGGTCTCAAAGAACATTTGATGTCTTCGCTCCTTCCCTGCTGTGTCATTTGAGATTGTGCCAGGCGCACTTGCTTGTAACGCCCCTGGAGCTGCCAGGTCTCACCTCGTAAAGGCGGGGTGCCCGGTTCCCTTCCAGCGTGCCTGCTTTTTGTCCCGTCTCTTCTGCTGGGAAGCGTGAGGGCTTATTGCATTTCCATCGCCCTCTGTCTTGGAGCGTTCATCTGCTCAGTCCCCTTTGGGAAGGAAGAAGGTCAGAAGTCAAGACACCCTTTACATTTTTAGCATGGCATCAGGTTCTTTCCCTGTCTGATTACTGACAGATTGACTTTCAGACGAAGCTTCTCAGTTTCAAGTGGCCTCTGAGACGCTACTTAAATTCCACATGGGTTCAGTAACACAGTTAAAGCCCTTGCTGATTAGGATGAGGGGCCTGCATGTCTGGGAATCCCCATGTTCTCTGCTTTCAGCTCGAGATGTTGGAAAGCCGAGTCCCACCAAGTCCATAGCTCTTGGTCTGCGTGGAGGAGCTGGAGTTCAGCCACAGACACCGTGTCTGTGCTCTTGGGCCAACCCCTGCCACGTTCAGAAATGACACGACGAGGCAGAAGGGCACCAAGGAGAGCGATAAGTTTGGAAGAGGCTGAAGAGGAGACCACCACTAGAAGATTTAGTACTGGTGACCTTGTCACGGTTGCGACGTCGCCTGTGAACTGTGCAGGAGCTGCCGGAGCCGAACAGCAGCGAGGCCAAGTCGTAACTGGGACTGCAGCTGGGGTAGAGCCTGGCTCTGCCGTGGAGTGGGATGGAAATACCCGAGCTGGCTGTTAACGAGGTAGCTCAAGGAGCTGGAACAGCCTAGGTGAGCACAGCCTGGCCAAGGGGCGGTTTAGCCAGCTCTGGCCATCGTGCAGCTGTGTGGCCAGACAGCTTCTGCTGCTCGGGCTTGCACGGCTCGTGCTGCCCGGCACCCTGCACTGGTTTGCTGCTCGGGTACCTCTGTGGGGCTACTGGAGGAGCCCGGCTTGAGCTGCTGGGCTAAAGCTGCAGTCACCGTCCCTAGTTGTCTTTGAGTTTTTATCCAGCCCGCGTTAGGATCATGCTTTGTTCTGATTTTTAGCTCAGGTAGAGCCTGGCCCAGGTAAAGAGGGAGAATTAATGCTCGTTTGCTGAGGAGGCGGGAGGAAATATCAGTCTGAGACACGATGAAAACCCCTCCGAGCATCCCCAAGGGCTGAGCAGAAAGCAGTTGAATTTTAATCGCCTCATTAAAAGAAAAACTTTCATTAGTCACAAATGGCCCATTAAAAGGCTCCAGAGTGAGTTACCCCGCGCTGAACCGCGTTTCTCCCTGCCAACTCTGCTTAGCTTTAGCGTATCCGCCGGCGGGCAGGGCAGGAGCCCTCAGCAGGGCCCGCTGCAGTCGCGGGGCTCGGCTGCCGTGCTCGCTCCGCAGGCACGGCCGAGCCCGGGCGCCGCACGAGCCCCGCTCGCTGCGTGGCCCCGGCCGCGCCGGCGATGCGCAGGCACGCAGGAGCCGGCCGGGCCGGCGTCGGGGGGAGCAGCTCCGTTATTTGTGGCACAGGTTGGAAGGCTCGGCAGGAAGCGTGTTCGGTTAACAATTTAATTTCCCTATTAGGCTGCCTTCCCTTTGTACATCACCTCTTGGCTCCTGGAGGCTCATTGTTTTGTCAGCTGAAAGGCTTTGACTGAACTTCTGAACCTTTCGCCTGGGATCGAGCCTAGCGCTGGTTAAACTTCTAACGTACCCTCCTCTGGGAGACCATCTTTGTCCAGCAGAGGATGGCCGTGTTGTGCTTCGGTGAGCCTGTGCCTTGTGGGAGAGATGCTGTTCTCCATCACTCTTCCTTTTAAATCAGCCTCTGGTCTCTGGCTTCCTGAGAATCCTACCTTGCTAAATCCTCCCAAAAGCTATTGTCCAGCCTTTCAAACAGAAGACGACAATGCTTTCTGCTTTATCCTCTCTTTCTTCTTTCCCAGAGCAGCGTGGTTACCCTTTTCCCAAATTTCCATTGCATTAAATTATGTCGCTCTGAATTAGGAGCTAGTTTGCAGAAGGCTTGGAAAGCACAGGGGAGGGAGACCCGCTGGGCTGGGAAGTAGGTTATTATGATTTCCACTCTGTATGTGCCAGCCTGAAGCACAGAGCAGGGAATTGTCCGGCTCATTCAGGAAATCTGGGGCACAGCCAAGACTAACACCCGTATCTTCTAATCCCTGATTTGTGTCACTGCAATTGCTTCTAATATTTTCCATTGTTGTGCTTTGGGTCTTGCTGAACTGAGGGCTGAGCATCGCTGGCCAACAGGGCATTGTGCAGCCAGGCTGGGCTTTACTGGGACCCTGTCTAAAGCCTGGGTTTTAGGTGATTAAGGTGAAGGATTCGGGGAAAACCAAATCACCTTATTATGCAATTTGGCCGCTCGGTCAATTCTATCTAATAGGGTTGAGGCCTGAGGGACAGGGAGAAAGCAGAAGACAGCCCTTCTCGCAAGCCTAGACCTAGCAAAGCCATAAAGCTGCAGCCCTGGAAAGCCGTGGCGCATACCTGGAGATGGGAAGTTGCGAGGAAACGCTGGCTGCCGGGAGCTCCTCCTGCCTTGCCCCCTGGGAGGACGCGCACGGGGAAGTGTTTGCGGTGGCAGGCGTCGCGCGGCGTGGCTCAGCTGAGCGGGGTGCTGCTGGAAGAGCTTCCCAAGTTCCAGTGTTCTGCACCGGCAGGCCAGCACGGGATGGATACGGGATCACCGCGGTCCCCAAGGATACGTGGCTATGAAAAGTGACTAAAGCGTTAGATGAGAAGATAACCGGCTTTCCGAAACCACATTTCATCACTGTTTCATTAGTTTGGGTAGATGGGTATTTGGGGTTCAATGCTACCTTTGTATTACTAAATAACCTTGTATTTGGAGGAGGGATTTGAAAAATCATCAGGTCCTTAAAAGAGCCAGCGCTGAGGCTGAAGTGTTTCAGCTCTAGTGCATCTAAGGTGCAAAGTTGGGGGAGTTTGGGTATCGGTGAGGATGAGACTTGGGAGGAGCTGAAGCTATCGCTGAGGCTGGCGAGGCTGGAGCTGGGGCAGCTGCGGGGGAGCTCCTGCGTCCAACAGCCATGCCTCAGCCCAGGGCGCTCTGGCGGTTGTGTTGTAAAAGAAGCGACAGAGCAAACCTCACTAAAGTAGCTATGCAGCTTTGCCTGGTACGAGCGTGTGTTTTGATAGCAAACATGTAAATTTGTAGGAGATCGTATTCACCTAAACCTTCACAAAACCTTCTTAGTCACCACAGACTAGGCAGAAAGTGTGGTGCAAGTACCAAGATTTAGCACAGAGGAGAAATTAGGAAGTCAGTTGTGTTTCTGTAGGAAAAACGAGAGCCAGCGTTTGACATACGGAGGATTCAATGGTAGGAGGAGAATAGTGGGCAACTTAGTAATGTGGTTCTTAGGTTTCCATGTAGGGTCGGTGGTAACTGATTGCACTGTGATAAGTCGTGTCAATACCTGACAATACAGCGCCCAGGGGCTGGCCGCCTCCAGGGTCTGACCCAGTGATTTGGCTTTCGCTGAGCCCCCAAACAAAGTGCCGATTTGTCTCTCTCCAAGCTGTCCTCAGGAGGCAGAGCACTTCAGGCAGCTTCACGCGAGTTGTCGATGAGCTTTGGGCAGCTGGTGGAACCTTTGGGTGCTGAGGAGGTCTGGGGACACGAATGTGAACTGCAGTAACTACGTCACCGTCATTACTTAGCGGGGAGGAGGCTGGAGGTGAAGGCGGGGTTCACATGAAAGTGATAAGGGAAAGGAAAGGAGGAGGTGCAGGAAAAAGATTGTCTTCGAAAATGCGTTGGTAACGTTGCAAATGTATCTTCTGGTGTGCACAAAATGTCCTGCCAACGTGCCCCAAAAATGCAAGCGCTTCCTTGCGCTGTTTCCGTGTGTGATTCCTTTTTCTTCTGAATGCACAAGTGGTGTTTTGGAATAGGCACGGAACGTGTTGTGCCAAGTATTTGGAGCCATTTTTGAAGCCTGCACGGGGTGCCTTTCCTCCCTGGTTATAATGACACAAAACGAAATGTGTAATCACAGACCTGCTTTTTCTGCCTCTAATTAGTTACAGCTTTAGCTGGAATGGGAAGAGAAACCAGGGGGGCTCCCCGCTTGCAAATCGGAGGGAAAAGTTACAGACAGCGTGCGTGTGGGAACCTCGGTCCAGTGAGCGCTGCTGTAACCGTGTCCAGGTGGTCCCGTACCCTGCGCAGGTTTGTCATTTAATCACGGGCTTCGAATGGTCAGTCGGGAGCTGCAAAGGTGCCGTTTCACCGCAGCCCTTGAGCAGGGTCCAGAGCCTTCTGGTTGGGGACCTCTCCCCCGGCCCGTGCCCAGGACCACACGCTGCCCTCCACGCCGGCCAGTGCCACCAGCGTCTCCTGGGGGCCTCACCGAACGCGCTCGAGTAGCTGTTGGTTCCCAGGCTGTGCCTGCCGGGGAGGTAGTTAATTCTCCAGCTTTTTCCTTGAAGCAGTCAGGACATGTAGAACTGGCACCCTTGCAGCTTTAGAGAAGAAAAAATGGCTTTTCCAGGAGTGTTTCTTTATTTGTTTATTCATTCGCTCATGCATTTAGTCCGTCCGCGCTCCTCAGCCCGGGTGATGTTAACGCAGGAGATAACTGCTGGGTTGTTTTCCCGTGTGACGTGCGTTTAGCGTGAGGGGTTGCAGACACGCCAGGAGAGGGGCCGGGGGCACGCAGGACTCTGCAGTCGGTCTGGAACGTCTTGGGCTTTTCCTTTATAAACTGAAATCCTTGAAAACACTCTTTACCCTGACTGAGGCAGTCCGAATTTTAAAAAGAAAGGGTGACTGCTGCAGTTTTGAGGAGAGGCTGGTTCTGCTGCTCCTCTGGAAGGTGCTTCTCCCAAGCACGGGGAATGGCTGTGTGTGCGTGTGCTGCGTCGGCAAGGCCAGCTGCCCCCGGCCGGGGCAGACGCTGGCCGTGGGTCTGCAGTGGGGTCCCTAACTGCGTGTGATCAGCTCACACAAACCAGCGACTCCGCTCCCCCTGTGTGTGCCTTGGGGTGGGAATAACCCCTGACTCTCCTGGCAGGAGAAAACTGCTGCTCTCATTTGTTCCCCTCGTGTTTCCACTAAACCCGACGACAAATCTCCTCTTTGCTGCGGCAGAGGAGGCTCAGCACCTTCCTGCGGCCGCAGGGTACGGTTGCAGGTCGATGGTTCACCTCCTCTGTTGGCAAGTCGCTCCGGTCAGCGGCCGAGCGGGGCAGCAGCTTGGTGCAGCCGGCACACGGTCCACGGTAAATCGCGGCGTAAGCCGCGCTTGGTTCCGTCAGCGTGCGCCTGCTCGCCTGCATCCTGTGCTCTGCCGAGGAAATCCGCATTTCTGAGCCAACAGGGCTTGGGTTGCCAGGCCTGTCTTTTGATATTTTTTAGCTACTTGGAGTCATTACGTTCTCTGAAACCATCAGCTCCATCGATAGGGCACGAGGGCCCCAGCGCAGGTGACCGTGGCGCCGTTGGCAGCGCAGTGCGTTCCTTCCCGGGATGCACGGGCTCTCCCCGTCGATCCCGTTGCTGTTCCTGGCCCAGGGCTGTCCACAGTCCGGCCCGGGCTGGGCAGGATCTCGGGGCAGGCGAGCGGGTGCTGCCGGACCAGGTACTGCCACGGCACCTCTTGCACCGTGGAGCCCTTTTTGCGCCCTGTTACCTGGTTTGCCGCGGCGTTCGTGGGACGTCTTCCTGCCCGAAGCCATTGCTCTTGGAGTTTATTACAGTTTGTTCAATGAAAGTGAAAAGGGAAAGGAAAGGAGGAGGTGCAGGAAAAAGAAAGGAGAAATTGGCTGGCAACACAGCTATGTGCAGATCAGTGAACAGAGAGAAAATTTCATTGTCTGAATCTTTAAATGGACTTTAAAAGGAAGACAGGCGCTTGTTCTGTGCCCGTACACTTTGACAAAGCAGGGCACACGTGACAGCTTCAGTAGTTAACAACATTTCTCCTTTTGAGATGAGCATTTTCTAGCGGGAAACCTAAAATATTGGCTGCATTTCATGAGTTATGAGAAATACACATTTCACCAGAAAAACATCTCCTTGTTTGTGGTTTTATTAGGATGATTTGAAAAGGTGGATTTCAGAAGCCTAATTGAGCATTCTCTGCCTCTGTGTACATTTTACACTTCACTTGGTGAGAACAGAGAAATGTGGCTGCTCCGGCTTACTTACAGTTTAGCTCTATTTCACCCTCTCGTCCGTTCAGAAGGTGACGCCACGTTTGGGTAGCCAGCCCTCCAGGAAGGCTCAGCGGAGAGGTGGGAAGCAGCTTCTAGTGGTTTGTTCCTGAAAGATTCCTCTCACTTCAGAATAAATAACTCACCTTTGTTGCCACAAGATCTGGTACGATTCTGCACGAGTCATTTTCTGACTATTTTACCCACTTGTTGGCTGGAGAAGCATTATTTCATCGACAACCCTGCAGCTCTGCTGATGTTTTCCTGTGAATTCTCACAGGAATTGGCTTTTCTGAGCCGCACTTTTAAGAAAAGCCCTTAGACGTTGCCTGAGGTACTTTATTTACTTCCTATCCTAAATTTTGAGAGACTTGGTGTGCTGTTTGAGTATCGTGTTGTCCGCAGAAAACGAGTCGCCTTTCAAAGCTGGTCCCACAGTGTTCCTAAACTACTCAAGTCTGCTGCAGGGCGGGGGGAGCTCAGTCGGTGAGCGGGTATTTAGTAGTGCGTGTACACTCGTGACGGTGATCTCAGGGATTATTCTCTCCCTCCTCCTTGCAGCCGCCTGCAGTGACGGGGTTTGTTTCAACGGTGGAAACTGCAGAGAGGGATCTTCACAGCTCTGTCATTGCTCCTCTGGCTTCCAAGGGCCTCGCTGTCAGTACGGTAAGCAGTCTTTCCAAATTCTTCCTTTAATTTTGTGTGGAGAGGATAAAGAGCGAGGGATGCCCCAATATATATATGTATTTTTTTTTATCCTAGCCATTGTTTTATCTGCAACACTCCAATAATCTGCTCTCTACTTTTTTTGGCCACTGTTTGTAATGCTTGGGGATCTCAGATGTTTGGAAAGGAAATGCTTATCGTGACTTGCTGTGAAACACAGCTCCGCGCTGTACAATGGCCGTTATCCCTGGCTGCCATCAGCAGAGGGGTTTGCTGGAATCGGAGAAGGAAGCTGATTAAAGTTGGGTCAAACAAAGAAACCCTGGGGTCGTGGCCTGTGGAGTGAAGCTCGGCCTGGGGGAGCGTGGCAATGGGCTGCCACATCAGAAAGGAAAACAGTTAAGCTCTGACTAGCCGGATCAGTTATGGCTTTGGCTAGGCTTTATTTTGGGGCTGCTAAGCTTTATTTAATTACCCTTCGTGCAATATAGAAATTCTCTCTTGGGGGTGCTTGAGTTTCCTACGTTTGGTAATTCAGAGATGTTCTGGTTTGGTAACACGATAGTCTGTAGCAAACAACCGCTGAAAGCTGGAGCGGGTCTCCGTGCCGCGCACATGGTAAGAGAAGACGTGCCTCGTGCTGCCGTAGGGGGAAGCGGCTGTCCCTTTCTGCCCTCTGACTGTTAAGTCTGCAAGGTGCAGGGCAGTAACAACTACTCCTCAAACGGCAAAGCCCGGCTGAACTGGGGGCATTCCTTTGCATTCCCAACCTCCAATTATTTCCATTCCCCAGTGGTTTACCCTTAGTGCTCAGGGCACAAGTCACCCCCTGACAGACCCCTCTGCCGGGACAACCCTTTGCAGCTTCCAGGGCCTGTTGCAAAGGCACCTTGTGCTGGTGCCCTCAGCAAATCCGCCCGGATGGGACTGTCTGCTCCCTTCAGGGGCTGGAAGGAAGGAGATGGGCTTTTGCAAGCCCTGACCCAAGTAGGATATGCTGGCCGGCTCAGGACTTCTACTGGTTCCTTGTCTCCTGGTAAGGCCGTGGAAAACGTGATGTGATCAATACCAGTTCGTACCCTCCGTGAGTTTTTTGGGCAGGGCACTATAACAGACCGGGAACAGCGTTCATTTTGCAAGACAAGTTACTTCACAAGCATCTTCAGAAAGCTTTCCTAGCTTTCACGTCTCACTTTAACCTGTTTCCACCCTGCTTTTAAACAGCTGCTGCTCCTGAAAAACTCAGAGACCAATTAATTGCTGTATTAGCCCCGGCTTGCAGAAAGTTGACCTTTTTTTATCTGTTTCTTGATGCTTTTCATTAGTTAGAGCATTTTCCAGAAGCCACGTTCCTTGCCACAGAGAATGGGCTGATTGAGGATCCGGGAAGATCCCAGCCACAAACTCATCCTTCCCTTCATCTTAATTTCTTGTTGACTACTGCAAATGATTTTTATTGGTAAATACTATTTTTGACAAATATCTGGTGGAAACCTAATTGTCTCGATTCCCATCTCCTCTTTCACTGTTAAAAGTACTCTGGGGGGGTTTGCTTCTGTGCTGGTCTGTCAACATTTGCGCTGGATTGTAATGGTAGGATGGGAGGCTGGAGGCTGCTTCAGAGAAGACAGCTTTGGGGAAAGACACGTAACCGTTAATCAGTGAATCATTTTTTCTCATCTGTCACCTACAAAAGAAGCTATCCTGGTATTTGAGATGATGATACCCTCTTGAGAAATAAGAGCTGTGTAGCGTTTGACTGGGGTGAATCTGGATGCGGTCCGGAAGGCTCCTGACGAGGCTGTTTGATGAAAATAACCCGGAGTGAAGGAAGCTGCTCCACAGCGGTGTTCCGTGGTGTCATTTGTCTTCCAGAAATCTCTGTGTCTGATCTTAATGGTATCACTTTTTCTTTTCTGGAAAGAAATTCAGACGTGTTTGTTTTAAAGGCGGGACATGCTCTGTCCTGGCTGGACTTTTATCATACCTTTCAGCATGGGATATTTTTACTGGCCAGCCTAGAGCAGCAGCAATCCTGTGTTTACCCTGGCTGGAAAACAGGCAGTACCCAATCAGTCTGGCTTCCAGGGGTGAGATGCTGTCCTTCCTGGTCTCCGGAGCTGTTGAA
The DNA here is from genome assembly GCF_034619465.1 of Leptosomus discolor. NCBI lineage: Eukaryota > Metazoa > Chordata > Aves > Leptosomiformes > Leptosomidae > Leptosomus > Leptosomus discolor. The sequence continues at coordinate 10,576,635 of NC_141410.1, read as the reverse complement.
AGTGATAATATTTGAGCACTCTCCGTCTGCATTAGATCATCTCGCTTTGAAGGCAGACCTCGATAGGGCTGCGCGAGCTCTTTCAGGAAGATCTGCAGTGCATCTGGTTTACCCCTCGGGGTTTCAACACCTTTTCTGTTGCCTCTTGCGTCTCGGTGGCTTTTTGATCCTGTAAAGTGCTGTCAGCGTAGAGGTTTATCTTCTTCCCCGCCGCATGGCGTTGCGTACCTGCCGCAAGCGGGGCTTTGCTCGGGCGGCAAACCGGAGGAAGAGGTTGAGCTGAGCAGTGTCATAGTGTCTGTGGAGGCTGTTTCTGAACGGAGGAAGCAGCTGGGTTGTCCCGAACTCCTTCGTTATCTTCCACGTCTGCAGATGAAAGGGTTGTAAATGGAGTGTTTGAGGTTTGGTTTGGGCTGAGACTCTCTTTAGGAGCTCCCTCCTTTGAGCTTGGGCGTAAATGACCTTTCTGTACAGGGCTCATTGCTGGGAGGGAGAGGGTGTCGGAGAGCCTGGGCTTCCTTCCAAGCCTGCCCTGCCTTCCCCGGGATCCTCAGACCACCCCACGCTTCGGGGTCTGCTTTTGGTGAACCCGGCGTACCGGAGTGAAGGCAGCGGAGCGGCTCCCCGCACGGCTCCGGCACCCCCCGAGACCTCTGCACGCTTCGGGGGGGGGCGTGCGTTCGCAGCAGGGACCCTCCGGCCACGGGACAGGGATCCTAAAGGCTGTTGCTATTTGCATCTCGTACTGAAAGTCAGCTGCTTGGCTTCAGCGTTTGCTTACTGAGAACTTCACGGCGGAGTGGAGCGTTTCAGCGACACTCAGGCTGTCGGGCTCTTGTGGGGGAGCTTTGCTGTGCTGTAGGGCCGGGACCCTTCCTAATTAGCCCAGCTGCATTTTGAAGGATCAGCCAGACCAAATCTTCCTGAGCTTTGCACAAAGGAGAGGTCAACTGTAAGCAAGCGGGGCCCGTGATTAGTGTCTGCTCTTGCAAGGCCAGCTGAAACGGCTTTGTCGCTGCTTCAGGAGACCATTACTGGCTCTTGCTTTTATGGCACTGCCCTCATTTACACAAGCATTTGACATGCCCTCAGTGTTGTTTGATTGACTAATGACCCTATTTCTCCTGCTAATCTCTTCGAGCTGTTCAGTTGGAAGCCTTTCGGGGCTGTTAGGGCCTGGGCTGCTTGGGCAGAGGGCTGGGAGAGAGGGGTTTGCTGCAGCCTTTGGGCTGGAGGTGGTTTGCAACGAGAAACACAGAACTGCAAAGCACTCAAAGGTGTCGAAGTCAAAATGGGAAAGGTTTTGTCTCTGGAAGCAAAGCAAAGCACCTTCTAGGCTCTTCTTGGATCCAGAAGCCAGATGCTCCTTTCCGAGATGGAAAGGCACCACCAGCCAGTGTGCACGTGCGATAACGCTTGTCTGGGCTCGGGTGACTTCCCTGGTCCAAGGGGACCCCGCTGCCAGTTTCAGAATGACAGCAGCGAGATATTGTGTTCGATGTTTCGTGGGTTTACAGTTCACAAGGCAGATGTAGAATCCGTTTGGGGGATTAAATAGCAACGATTGTTCTTCAGCCATCAGCTTATTGGAGAGAATCCACTGTTAATAATACCAGGGCTAAATGAAGCAGAGCACTTCTCCTCCAACAGCCAAGAAGTCCCAATGCTTTTATTTATAAACAGCCTCCTGATTCAAAGGTTAGCCTTCTACTGGGGAGGGGAGAAGGGCTTGAGCCAGAGGAGGTTCCTGCCAGTGCGCAGCATTGCCGTGCAGCTCTGCCTGCCGGGATTTTCTCTCTTTTTGGCTCAGGAAGGCAGTGGAACAAGGGCGGCTTGTGCAGAGCTCAGCTTCGTCCTGCGCTATCGGCTTGTCCATCAGCCAAACGTTAGGTATTTAATAGCTGGCAAACAGGTAGCGCTGAACTCTTTGAAAAAGTTAGCGAGAGGAAACAAGCCAAGGCTGTGTAGGGGTTTATTCAGTTCAGGGAAAAAATGTCTTTTGAAGAAAAGGGAAAATGTGCTGAAGCTGGGGGAATAGCTGGGGTTGTACCTGTGAAACGAGTTTCCTCGCTCCTCCGTCTGCGGGGTATTCTGGGGTCCAGCGTCCTTCGCCGAGGCGCGCAGCACGGCGTTCATCACGAGCTTCCTGGCACGACCTCGATTTTACAAATCTGGATGTAAATGCAGGGCAGTTGCTCCATGAATAACTTCATAGTTCATATGATTTGAGTTTCTAAAGGTTAACTGGAGTACAGCAAACAGCCTTTTGGACGTAAGCTATCGCGTTTAAAGTTGTCCAGCTTCATCGATGAATGATGTAGCATGCGCATAGGCAAAAACTTTACTGACACATTTGTTTGAAGGAACATGATAGCAAGTGAAAAAGTGCTGCTAGTTTAAGAGACTGAAATCTTAAGGGCTTTGCTGAATTAGAAATATGGCTTTCTTTGTTCTTTTCAAGATTTCCTTGGGTGGAACTCAAGAATTAAGGATTTCATTATCATTTAAAAGAGGTTATTATATTGGGTGAAAGAAAATATGTGGCTGAAGTCCTTTAGATGAGTTTTAGCCCCCTGCTTAGATTTTGGCAAATGAACAAGCGGGGAATCCTGTCTCTGAGATTGCACTGATTTGAAATTTTCCTATAGATCTTTACTGGTCCCCACGTTAAGATCAGTCAGGGGTAAGAAAAGCTTGGAAGGAAACTGCTTATTGTGCCACCTGGAGAAGACCAAATCTACACTTTGTTTTGAGGGCGTCGTTCCTTGGGCCGAGTCATGTGAAGTGCTGGATGCCGTCTTCAAAGCAAGTGCGTGTTTTCCCTTTAGCGAGGACTGAAACTCCTCAGCCCCTCCCGTGATCACCTCCTTAATTATCCCAGTGCCAGTACCATGGCGAAATGTCAGGCCCGGCTCTAATCTCCCGTCAAGGATTTCCGCGAGTGCTCGCAGCCAGCTGTGACCAATTAAAAAGGGGAGTTTGGGTTTGCAAAACCTCAGCGACTTGCAAAGTTGAGCTGGGGGTCCAAAGAGCTTTACGGTTTTTGAGAGCTGTGTAGTCTACCCTAAGTATTTTCTTCTCATAAACCGTCTGTTGAAAGTCAGACTGTGCGTCAAGGGGTATTTATATAGAACAGCTTATTTTCCAAGCAATGAAAAATACTCTAAAAATGGACCACTGGGATCCCATCGTGTGGTTGGCAATAAGAAGAATTGGATACAGGAATGCCAAGCAGACTGAATGAATGCTGAATCCTTGGACCGTTACTGGAGAGGACGAGACCATCCGCCAAGCCAGGTAGCCGAGGGCTATCCCAGGCTTACAACTGCTTGCCCGGCTGGCTGGTTTCTTGAAACGAGAGAGGACGATAACAAACGGCGGCCCGGGCCGCTCTGGGCAGAAGGGCCCTTTCTGGAGGCCTGGCCGAGGTGTGCCTCTCCTGGCTCGGCCGCGGTCCGTCGCAGCCACCCCTGCCGCGTTCGGCTGGTCGGCGTTACGGAAGGGAAACGAGGCGAGGCAGCTGAACCCTCAGGACCTGTGGTCTTCTGCCGTTTTCTGGGGATCTGGGGAAAACCGGCAGTCTGGGGATCCCCTCTGGCCGTAGGCAGAAGGGAGCAGGTTCCAGCCCAAACAGGGGGTTTAGGGAGTGAAACGAGGAGCGAAGGCCAAAGTAGAAAAGATAAGCATTGCTGCAAACCATCCTGGAATCTTTAGAATTAATTTATGCTTAAATACAGAGTATGGTCTGTAATAAATCGTCAGTATGTTATGCTTTCAATTTCTGGGTTTGGAAGGGTTGGAGAAAATATTTTTTTTATTCATTGTGTGCTGCCTTCTCCAGGGCATCTTTTTAAAGCAGTGTTCTCTAGCAGGTGATAACATCTTTTAACCAGCTTCTGAAACTCCTTATCTTCACCTCAGCCACAGGTTTTCCTTTAACTTTTACTTTGTTTGTTGTGTTTCAGTCTGTTTCCTCTCCTTTGCTGTATGGTCTCAGTGCTATGGTGTAATTGGTGTAATAATTCAAGAAACAAAACATATGTTGAGATTCCAATCATTACAAATACTTCTTTTTTTTTCTGGGAAGATGCTTGGAGTTTAATTAATGAGAGTTATGTGAGAAAGGGAGGACATTTTCCGTATAGCCTTGATCCAAGTTCAAGTGCTCCTGCATTCCTGTTGTGCAGGACAGGTTTTTCCCTTGGGCTGAGGGTTGCTGTTCTGTGCAGCCTTAGCCCAAACGAAGTTCTTTGATAGCGGAGGAGGAGGAAAATCTCCCACTGACAAGCCCACAAACAGATCAAGGCTGGCACCAGCCAGCGAAGGCGTTCGTTACGGTCACTTTTTACTGTCAGGTATGTTACAAAATTCAAATGAAAAATGGTATCTCTGAAAAGGGGAATCCTCCTTTTCCTGAGGCTGTGGCCCCAGGTTCACAGAACACGCTCTCAGGGAGTTTGCGCCTCTGCAGCTCTTTTATCCGCAGGTTTCCCATGTGCTTAGCTTGGGTTCACCGATTACAGCTATGTGATGGTTTTACATTAATACCGTGGTGCGTATATCTGTGTATGCCTGTCTGTGAACAGTCGGATATCATGGTACATCCATGGTTTATAGTACATTAATACCACCTATGGCTGGTATTTAAAAATACGTGTTGCATTTTAACGGTCCCTCACTGGAAACACGGAAATGGTTTGCAGTGGAGTGACTATTTACCCAACTGGGGCATCTTTCCCTTTCTCGCCCCATACCAGCACACAGACCCTTCGGGCACAGCCAGTGCCCCACGCTTCGCAGGAAGCCAAGTCCAGACCCGGCTCCTCTCTGAGTCCCGGCCCACCAGACACCATCTGCGTGTGCTGCCCTTACTGGTGATGATGGTGTTGGTGCTGTGTCGGAGGTCTTAGGGAAGCAGTTGGGGAACAAGCCGTGGGGCTGGAGCCATGTCCTCATCTTCAGGCTCCGTTTCCCCCCGCCCGGGAGCGGGGCAGGAGCGCTGGCAGCTGGAAGCCGGCGCACGGCAAGCGTTGGTCGGCAGAAGCAGCTCTAGACCGAAAGGAGGGTCCAGGCAACCCTTGCTGTGCCGGGGTGAGGTTTCCCATCCCGGCGTGGTTGGTTCCCTCCCAGACATGCTTGATTTTATAGGACTTCAGCTTCTCGTGGTTCAGCTTGCACACACAGACACATGTGCTGAATAGAGCTGTGCAGACGGCTTTTCTTTGCCCAACTCAATGTTCGTGGGGCCTCTGTAACCCCTCTACATTCCTGTTGGCTGCAGGGCCACCTGCTAGGCCCTCGGTCTCTAGAAGCCGGCCAAAAGGCTGTTCTGAAGGCCAACAGGTGTTTCTAGTTTGCCGTACGTGAATGCACACGAGCCGTCTGTCTTCCCCCCCTGCCCAAGCAAGTCAAACCACAGCTGAATCTGGAAATCCTCCGCTCAACACCAGCACGGCAGGCGGCCGTGCACGGGGGTGCCAAGAAGCCCCCTTCTCCACGGCAGGCCGTCTAGCACGGGCTAGACGCCGGGGCTGCTGGCCTTCAGCTGCTCTCAAGTAACGCGTTTGTGTTTTGCTTTCCATTTACCCTGGAACGTTAGCTGAAAAGCCTGGCGAGCTGCAGCTTTAGGGACACTGGCATCAGTGTTGGCTCTTGTCTTGCACGCAGCCACGCACGCCATCGGGCAGGCTGGTCCAGCTCCGCTTGTGCACTGGCCGTGGCCGTCGGCCGTTTTGCAGTGGAAGCAGTTTGGGGTGGTTTTCAATCTGCCTTTCTCCGATACCTTCAGCCCAGGCTTCTCAAAGAGGTCGTGCAGGTGGCAGAGGCCTAAAACTGAGGTCACTGGTTTGAGGTGGGACTCTGCTGTGGGTGGGCTGTGCTAACGCAAGAGAACGGTGACACCAAATGGGTAGAATAGCCCATGTTTGCAGATTAAAACAGGGATTTAGTTTATTATTTTATTTTGTAGAAGTTGAAGTGGCTTGTTTAAAGACTGGATAGCTCATTACCAGACATCCAAACCAGCTCTTGGCTCTTCTAGCCAGGAACTGTTTTGAATCATTGGTAATGGAAGTCAGTTATGCTGAATCATGGTCCTAATCTGATTGTCAGAGATCAAGGGGCCAAAATAACGCAGTCCTGTGTAATAAATGCGAGCGATCGGTAGGATGCTGGGCTCCTTTCGCTGGTTTTAATGGTATGGTGTGCAGTGGATAAAGGGGACGAGTGGGTCTTAAGCTGTTAAGGAGAACTCAGGGGACATTGTGCCTTTCCTCGGCATACCGTCGTGTTTTGTGAGGCGTGTTGGATTTCAGCACAGCAGATGCTGAGATGATGGATGCCAGATGTATGTCATTAGAGGATACCTCTTTTTACCAGCTGCAAATTGTCCATCACTTCCTCTACTGTACATTTTCATCGTGAGAAGCTTGAATTCCCACAATTTACTGGTATCTCAGATGTTACCAGGCTTCTCTTTAACTGGTAAGTAATGGGCTTGTGCAGCCCAAAGCAATCACATGTGGAAAAGCCAAATCATATATTTCAATTTGTATTTGTTCAGGAGCTCAGATCTGATTTGCCTTGATAAACTTGCCCAGAAAATTTTATTCTACATTCAACTTGTAAAATGAATCCCTAGAAAACTCTAAGGATTTAAGTGAAAGAATGCCAGAGATGGTTTTGTACTTATGTGAGAATAAGACATGGCTTTCCACTTTACGGTCTCTAGTGTAACAGGATACGCTCTTTAAAAATGCACATTTTTAAACTGAAGAAATGGTTAAAAAGAGAACATTAAGCCGTGCAGACAGTATGAATACAGAATACACGGCATATTTAGGGATAAATTCATTGTGAAAATGTTCATGCTTTATGCAGGCCTTTAATCAGAAGGAATCTGAGGTTTCTGTGAGATTTCATGCGTTGTTTGATACGTCTCCGTAGCACACTTACTTAGTTCTGTGAATGTACCATTTTTGAAGTCTTTTGAAGTTACTTCCTTCCTGCATGTATTTCCCAGACAGATTGCTTCAGAAAATTATTTGCTTGAAATGGTTTGTAAGGTCATTTTATATATATATATATATTTATTTTTTTTTTCCTAAACCTGGAAAAAAGGTTCATTGTAAGGAAAACAAGGCCACTGACTTACTTTCCTGAAAACTCCCCGCTGCTGTTAACACCTTTCTCCTCTGTTGAACTCCCACTAGGGCCACGCCTGGTTCAGGAGGGGGAAGGCGAGAGCCGAGTGCTGCGCAGGCGGTGCTGGAGGCTGGATGGCTGCGTGCCGCTCCGGCGGGCGAGCTGCGGGACAGGAGGGAAAAAGGACTGTGGGCTGTTAAAAGGAAAGGCTTTGGAGATGTTCGGACCACCCTGTTCCATCCTGCGGTACGGAAACTCTCCGTAGCACCTTTGTTGTGCAGCGTGTTGGCTGGGACCCTTTTTAACCTGACAGCGGAGCGCGGTGATGTCTGAAATGTGTAGGAGAAACAGATGGAGCAAACGGGTTTTGGGCAACAGCAGATCAGGTAGTTTTTCCGGTTTAGAGCGATTTAGGCATTATCGCCTCCATTGCGGTCTGGGAAAGGGCCCTGAACTGCGCAGCAGAATACTCACTCCTAGCACATGAATACGTTATTTCTGCCTTCGTTTTTCCCGGTTGCTCAGGATCTCACCTCATTAATAGTGAAGATTTTGGAATGGCAAATATTTGGAGTATCTGGGTATCAGAGCTATACAATAGATCTCTGTGGCAGGCGGTCACTGAACTCCGTCTTTCTGCATGGAGGTGTTTGGTTCGCCTCCAGGTCTGACAGCCTGCACGGTGCGGGGGCTGTCCCTGTCGAGCAAACGTCGTTGGACTTAAACGACTGCTTCTTTGAGAAGGTGAATTTCAAGTTTAAAACATTACATTTGCAATTTTTTTTTTTTTTTTTTTTTTAACTCGTGGATTTAACAAGAAGCAAGTAGCCATGACCCTTTCATTAGAGACAAAAGGAAGTGTGTATAAATGTCTCTTGTGGCTTGGCAGTAAACTTGCTGAGGACAACATAAAACATGCTCATTAAATGTTCTTTAAACAGTATTGCTTTTTGTTTTCAGAAGCAATGTGATGTTTCATCCCACCATTAATTGCCTAATACCAATTATGGCATAAACAAGCCATTTGCTATTGTAACTTTTTCAATTTATTTTTCAAGGTTCTTACTCTTGACACCTATTATGCATCTGGGAACACGGGTGGCTTTTGTAGTGAAATCCAAATAATGAGATCAGTGATCGATAGTTTTACGTAGGCCATCCTGTACTATAGACGTTACGGCAGCTCTAGAGAACCTCACAAAACACTTCCCCCCCCTTGGATGCTTTGTCGCATTGAACTTAATTATATGGAGACAAAGAGACGAGGAGAAGATTATTTTTTCCCAGGGACTCGCCAGTTCTTCGGAGTAAGACATGTGCTGCCCGTTGTGCATCGGTCGCTGCCGGAGCGAGCCTCCGCAGAGAGGTGCTCTTTGTGCCAGCGCTGCACAGTCAGAATCCTGCAAAGCGCCTAGAAAGTCTGGGCAAAGACAGACGGTCGCAGCTGACCATGCTGGTTGTAACCCTTCTCCCCCAGATGGTAACCTTCTGTGTGGTGTTCCGGCAGTTCTGACTGCTCCAGCCAAAAAATGGGAGTTTGCTGGAAGGAGCAGCTGCTGGTCAGTGCTTCAGAGCTTTGAAAGCGGCTTGGTTTAGGATTCCTTTTGAATAAAGAGCGTGGCTCCCGGAGCTTCTTATGCAGATAAGTAAGTGTAAACCTGACTGGGGAAATACCGGAATGTCAAACCGATTCTTCCCATGGCTGTGCCTCTCATTTCTTACTTTGGTAGCAGAGCCTTCTCCTTTGTCATTGTTGCACCTGAAAATATGTTGTCAAGTCATATCACCCCAGCTGGGCATTCTCTGCCAGGTCATCCTCAGTGTCCACTCACAGTTTTCATCAAAGCTCTTGGCTTTAAAAAAGGCCATAAGTTACCTTGGGAAGTCTCACTATAATTCACTTTATCTTCTGTCAGCCCCTTAAGCGTTCCTGCCCGGCAAGGTCAGCAGCTGGAGGAGCTTAATGTAAGTAACCTGGGAGAAGGTGTTAGTTATGATGATCAGCTGTCCAGAGGAGCTGTCAGGGCACTGATTTTGGACCCTTTGGGGCTAGCCCAGAAGCATCAGTTAATTGGTCAAAGAAGGGATATTCAGCATATTGTAAGCTTTTGTTATTAAGATATCTTTGTTATTAAGTTGTTAAGGTAGTAAGCTTTTGTTGGCTATTTCTGTCTGTATTCTCTTTGCAGTTTAATTTGCATTATTTGTATTTGTGTACAATGACATCTTAAAAATAGCTATCAGATGGGTTTTAGGGCAACACTGTATGAGAGCTAGTGGTTCTGGTTCGTGGTTTGTTCTTAACCAAAAATCAAGAAGCTTGTGTTGCTTGCATTGTTAGGGATAGACAGATCTATGGGTACTACATCAGACTGTATCCTCCTCCTCCTGGGGAAAGACCAAGTCCAATAACCAAGAACCTGAAAAAGCCCCTCACGTTTGTACAGGCATCTGTTAGGGTGCTTCTCTTCTGAATTCGCTGGAGACTCTGGGCATGGTGTGTTTGTGCCGGTACCTGGAGCTTGGCGAGGTTACAAGTGCACCTAGTTTGTTCGCAGAAAGCATTTTCCTTGCAATTCACTGGACTACACTCGTTTTGCCACGCTTGTGAACCAAGGCAGCTGTATTTCACTGGTGCTCCAGGGGGGCAGTGGAATTGTCATTTGTGGATGCAATGTTATAGATCAGGAATAATTATGTTAGAGTCAACGCTTTGTTCCTTTTTTAGATGACAGAGGAGAAGAGAACTTTTGGCTTCTTTGTCCTGGTTAGTCTTCTGCTTAACCGCAGGTATCTGGAGAAACAAGTGTTGGTGCCGATTCCGTGTCCCAGGGGAGTGGGGTCCCCAGACGAGCAGTGCTCTGTCATGCACGTAGCAGCGACTGAAGCCCCTGACAGACTCGCCTGCGTTGAGCATCCCGGCTAGAAGGAGTGGTGAAGCAGGTGTGCCTTTTGCTGCCTTAGCTGGAGAAGTCGGAATGGCAGGTTGCATGACTTGGCCGCGGGAAGGCAACGCAGCGAGCCTGGGGTGTATCTGGAGCCCAGATCTCCTGCCTCCCAGTGCATCTGGCACTCGGACCCGTTCGCGCATCTCCAGTCCCTACCTGAACTCTTCATGGCTCAGCTTGTTGCAACAGCTTTTCTTTGGAACCCTCTGACTAGGTTTGGACCATTTTTCCCTTGTTTCTGTGCGGATCCTACTGGCTGTGGCTCGGGGCGATGTAACTAGTGAGAACAAAGCTCCAGGGTTCCTTGCTGCCTCGTCTCAGATGCGTGGCGGTAAGTCTGGCCTAGCCTGGCGCTTGGCTGCAGGAGCGGGAGGCGTAGCTGGGGTCCCTCCAGAGGCAACGTGCCGTGGGGGGACACGGCTGAAGCTCACCCGCGCGGAGCTTCACCCTGGCACGGGCTTCTTGGCAAGAGGCAATTAATAACAGGACGAAACGGCCGCTGACGTTCACACCTTGGTAGACTCAGCCTTGGCAAACACATCCATGATCTCATGGAGCTGAGGTCACTTCAAAGACTTGGAAACTTCGAAGGAAGTCTCTTCAGCTTCTCCGGGAGAGGAATTACAGGTTCTTTCCCGGGAGAGCCATCTTCCCATCTTGCCCTGAAATGCAGTTTTGGCCATGCAGTGGGGGGAAAAAAAAAAATCATCAAACGCCGGCCCGTTTGTTGGGCTCCCGAAGGGAAGCCTTGGAAAGCCTGCCAAGCGCAGTACGCTTTTATATTGCATCCATTATACAACGTGTCAAAAAAGAATTCTCTCCACTATGGAGAGATATTTATAGTCCATAAGGTTTTATGGCAGAAGTTGAGAGTCTAAGGTTACTCTCGCTGAGACTAGTGAGGCTGTTGCCTCTGACTTCAGTGGGAGCAGGTCTGTGGAGCCTGGGGGCAGCCTTTGAAAAGAAATGGATGGTGTTACCCATGCCTGAGGTCCTTCGGGAAGACAAAGGGGAAACTTGCCAAAGCTGGGAATGGATTGGGCATGGCAGTAGAGAGCGAGGACCTCGGTCGAAACCAGTGACAGAGTAGAGGAACGGGCAGAGAGAGGAGAACAGCTCTGGTGGGGTGGGTGAAGTCTGGCTGAGCCTTGTGATGGGCAGGAAGGTGAGGAAATAGGGAATCACATGACACCAACAGGAATAAATGTGCGTGTTCTGAGTGGAGTAAGAACATTTCATGAAAATCTTTGTCTCGCCCGGTAATGGAAGCTGCGTGGAAGATACCTGGCACAGGTAGTTCTGTGCATGGAAGTACTTTCCGATCCGTGCAGCTGTTATCTCTTGCAGATGTTCCTCCCTCCAGAACATTTGCACCACTCGTGCTGAGCTGGCAGCTGTTTGCGTTGCAGGAAGCTACAGAGTTGTGAAAGATAATCTGCTCCCTGCAGACCACGGCAGATCGCATCAGGCGTAGTCTCCTGAGTGGCCATGCTCCCCCCTTTTTTTTTTTTTAATATTAAAAAACAAAGCAGTTTCCTGGAGATGCTCTCGGTCGTGGCTGTTTTATGTCACCTCTGTTGTTTGTAGATCAGGAGGAGCCAGGCTGAGGTTGTCTGAACATTTGATATGACCCACGGAAAGGCACTGAGTTTCTAGGCAGCTGGGTGGGTAAGGATGCCAGATCCCAGAGCGTGCCGAGTTGTGCAAAAGGGCAACAGAACAAAAATGAAAAAACCTACAAAGAAACAAAAGAATTCCCCACCGAGCCTGGATTTTGCATGTCATTTCTGGTTGGGTGACAAACTTTTCAAACAAGTTTAGCGAGGAAGCAGCAAAGCTGCGAGACTGACGTGGCTGTGCAGCAGCATGCTCTCGGCTCGCCAGTTCGGCAGATTTTCAGAGACACGATTGAAAATGTGTCAACCCAAATTTCAAACGTGAAATTTTCAAACTTCAAACCCAGTTTCACCCCAAATTCAGCCACGCAGCGGTGTCTGTAAGACCCACGCAGTTCTGCTAGTTCTACCCTTAACTGCTTCCATTCTAGCACTGGGGGAGGTGTGGTCTTGTATTTCCTTGGGATTACCCGGAGTGCTTGTTGTGGGGGGAGTTGTGTGAAGTTGTAACTGTGTTGGGTTATCGTGGCCATAAACCAGGGTGGCTCAAATTCTCGGGGCATCTCAGCTCTTTAACCGGTACGGCTGTTCTCATGAAGATACGCTACAGCAGCTTGAGTTTTAGAAAATAATTATCCAAAGTCTCATCTTCGGAGCGCGTTAGTTCAGGGCGATGCTGCCAGGGGCCCTTTCCCAACAGCTCCGAGCCCGTCCCATTCCCCTGCTACAGCCCCTCTGCTCCGCTCCCGGACCCGCCTGGAGAGCTGTGCCTGCCTCGCCCTCGGACTGCGGGCAGCGTCCTTCCCATGGCGGAGCTGCAGGCTTGTCCCTTTGGATTAGACAGAAATTGTTTTATCCCAGTTTTAACCACTTTTAATCTGTAGAAACTCTAGCAGGTTTCTTTTTCTTTTTTGCCAAACAAAATGCAGCAACTTTGGGATTTTTTTTTTTGTCTTGTTAAAGGTAACTTCCCTATCAAAAAAAAAAAAAGAGAGGGGAAGACCCATACTTTTTTAAAGCTTATAGAGTTTTTTTTTTTAAAAAAAAAGCATTACAGGTAGAAGTTATATATATGTGTATATATACAATACTGCACCCGTAAGCACAGGTTCTGTTGGAAAAACAGATTTCACAGGTTTTATTTGCTGGAGGAGAATCCTTTCGAAGAAATTCATCTGGAACTTGGAAGGGTAGCCACAAGCCTTTGCTGGCTTGCAGGTTGTGTGAACCATCCATCTCCAGAAGGTATTTTAGAAGGCCGTGCCCAGTCCAGGGGTGGATGCTGCCCTGCCAGCAGAATGTGGCACAAAGCTTCTAGCCTTGTGAACACCAAACAGAAACGTCCAGCAACCACGTGCGCAGCGTCCTGTCAGATGATTTTCTGTACAGGCATCGGGTCGGGATCGCTGAGAGGTGCTTGGGGCTGCGCCGGTGGGGATGTGAGGTTTGCATCTTACAGACCAGAAACGCTGTTTTCCTGGGGCTGGTGGCTCAGCAGCGAGGAGCGTGGTGGCCATCCGGCTGCCTTGCTTGGAGCGCGCAGCTGACCTCAGCCATATACTCCCCTGTATGTGTAACAAAGAACGTGTTTAAGTGCAGAGAGAGAGGAGAGAGCTGCCAGGAACGCGCTGCTGGCGTGCAAGCGGCTGCCGAGATCCCCACCGGGGACGTCTCGGCTGCGCGATGGGGGAGAGTCGCTGCGGCAGCCTTGAGAGGAGGTGCAAAGGGAAGGGTCTCGGCAGCAAGGGGGTTTTCCCTGGATATTGGGAACAAATCCAGGCCGCTTGCTCTGCGCAAGGTGAGGAAATGCGCTGCTGCAAGCAGAAGGAACGAGGATGAAGACGGCAGCGCAGACTGAGCTGCTCGTACTTGAGGTTTTGCTTCTCGCTCGCTCCCTCTCGGGCAGAGCCTCAGCAGAGCGTCGGGGTCCCTCTCGCGGCTTGTGGGAAAAATCCCGGCAGCACCAGAGCCTCCTTGGACACTGAAATGAGGAAAGACGACCGTAAAGGACTGGAGAGAGCAAACGGAGTCAAAAGCACCTGCACAGTGGAAGCTTTTGGCTCCGCAGAAAGGCCCCAGCAGGAACCGCAGAGGAGTCGGTCTGCCTGGGGCCAGGGAAACAGCAACTTCTCTGCTCTCAGACAGGACAGGGCCCTTGCGAGGTGCAGCCGAGCCAGGTGCTGCAGCTTGTACCCACAGCCTCGCGCCACGCTCCCCCCGTGCTCTGCCGGCCGGCAGCCTGACCCGCACAGTCCTTGCCTTCCAGATGCATCCCAGCAAGACCGTCCCTCCCCGAGTCCTGCTTCGCCCCCTCTTTCCACGGCCTGAATTGTGATCGTTATTTTCTAACTTGGGGAGGGAATTTGGTGCCGGCAAGGTCCCCCTTCGCATCCCGCGGTCATGCTTTCGGCAAACGCTTGGCCGATGTAGCCTGCCCTCCCTGCCCTCGGCTCCTGGAAGAGGAGATGATGCTCCTCAGGCTTTGCCTTTGGGGGCTGTGGTGGTGGTGTCCTGGGGACCTGCCCGCTGATGACCACAGGTAATTGCTCATTTATTATCCATGAGTGCGTCGCTACCACAGCGCTTTCCAGCGCTGCCATCCTCAGCCGGGAAGAGCTGGCAGTGGAACGGAGAAAATGTCCTGCCAGCTTCTCTCACCTGCCACGCTGGGTGATTTTACTCCATTAAGAGAAATTAAGCCAAGTAAAAAAATGACCTGCAGGGATGGGGAAGAGGTTGGCACTTTGGCAGCAGAGTTTGGACCCTGGTCCTCCTCTCTAGCGAATTGCAAATACGCAGATAGCTGAGATGGTTTGTGTGGTCTGAGCGCACTTACCTTTTGTGGGTCCTCAGAATAATGTACAGAGACGTTCCTTTTTCTGTCGAGGGTCATGTGCTCTGCCCTGGGTCCCCAAAACTTGGCTGATGTGTGCGCTTTTGAGCTGGGAGATGACCCTGTCACTTCATGGTGTGTTTTCTGGGTGTGCTGGGAAGGGGCAGCCATTGTTCAAGGGAAAGCCAGATGCTACAAACCCCGGGGCCTCTCAGCGTTTGAGCTTCCTTCAGGCCTTTTTACAAGGTGTTGTAAAGTCGCTTGACAATAGGCCGTGAATATTAATGGTCTCTTAGCCCAAAGGCAGATGGAAAAGTGGGGGGGGTTGTTATCAGTTTAAGGGGATGGTTTCTTTCATGTGAGAGTGTGTAACCTCCATAAATGAAATACCAGATGTGCTTGAATTCTGTTTTCTTTAAAATGACTTGGGGCTTCTCACAAAGAACAGCAATACCTACTGCCACCAGCGTTTTATTTCAAGCCTTTTCCAGCGCAAGGTGTCCAAGTGAGTTTGTGAATGCCGGAGCGCAGTACCCAGGTGGGTGCAGATGGGCACCGCCACCGTCAGCACAGGACATCAGATGGTCCCGTGAGCGAGTGCCTGAGCCCAGCACTAACACCACGGCCGTCCCGAAGGTAACCCCTGAACCCGGCCTTTGGTCTCTCCTGTCCGTGCCCAAGAACAGTACGTTGATCCGTTTGAAAGGGCATTCCTGAGCCAGCCCAGAAAGCAGGGCTCTCTGTCACTGCCTGGAGGGAGCACAGAGCTAGAAGAGCGAGGCGGTAGCTGCATCTGACGTGTAGCGCCGTGCGTGTGTCTGCGGAGACGCTTCTGGTTTGGGCTGCGAAGCACCGGAGCCGCGGCCCGGGGGCTCGGGGGGTGCTGCCCCGCGAGGCACCAGTGGTGCTCACTCCTCCAGGAGCCGTGTGGGGAATGAGCAGAAATCAAAACAGATTTTTACCTGTTACGTTGCACGTATGTCTGTCTGCTGAGTCCTGCCTGCCTTTGGTTTAGCGGGGACGTGAATTGTCTGAAGGTCGGTGGTGTTCAGTGAGCACAGATGGTGTTACCTAAGGGAAGTTCGGTACAATATTCTCTTATCTGTTCCTGACTCTTCCTTAAAAAAATAAAAAGCGAGCCTGTGTATTTTACAAGCAGATTAATTGAAACTGAGTTTTAACAAGAATCTTGTAAGAAGTTTCACATTGCATTTATTTGCGTTTACGTGGCACTTCAGTAAGGTACGGGTCGAACTAAGGACAGGAAGGAGCCTTTCTCAGGGAGCAGTTTTCCAGGAGCTCCTTGACATCCGTGCGTGACCTTGGAAATCAAGTATAGGTGGAGCCTGTGGGTGTGATTCGAGGCGACCCATACTTGGTTTCAAGGGTCTGCAGGGGCTCGACGGAGGGGATGGCGCAGAGCACCGCGCGGGCTCCGGCTGCCAGGCGAGCCCTCTGCTCCGTTACCGCAACGAACGGGTGAGGGCAGAAACGCCGCCTTTCGCTGCTGAGGGTCAGGATGCCTCAGGGGTGTTCTTGGGCACTGACTTTGTTGTCAGTTTGGAAAATCATCCCACTCAGGTGAAAAGTGACATTCCTTGGGTGATAGGAACTGTAGGAGTCATCTGGACACAGAAGCTGCATCCGAATAACGGCACGGTCCGGTGCAGTCCTGCCTCCGTTCACCCCTCCCCTCCACAGCTGAGGTTTTGAGCAATCTGCAGCAGACTTATCCAGAACCCCAAACGTTTATGGGTGACTGTGTACCCGCAGTCGCCTTTCCAAGCACCGATAAGGCTGTTGGCAGTCATTCCCGACCTTGCTGTAGAGCCAGGTGTAGCTTTGTGCTCTTGGCTTCCCCGGGATTGTCTTGTAAAAAACCAAAACGTGCCATGGTCAAGCCCAAGTGAGGATCACGGTCTCTCAGGCTGGATTTGAATTATGGAGTTTGGGCAGGCCCAAGCCTTTAGCCAGAACAACGTACTTTGACTGGATCCTCTACCAGAAGGCTGAAGGACCTGCGAGTGTTGCAGGGCTTCAGTGGGAAGAGGTAACTTGGCCCTTTTCGTGCTCAAACCTGGTCCTGGTTTCCATGAAAGAATTTCAGACCTTTCAGTGAACTTGAACTGAGTTTTGAGTTCGTCAGGAAATACGAGTCCAAGAGAGCTCCGGGCAGGATTGATGTTGCAGCAAAAAATGTCTGACACGAGGCGGTGCTTCCAGGAACACGTGGTCCTGGGCCACGGTCGGGTCTCGGCTGCAGCAGCCGACAGCGACGGTGGCGAAGCAGCTCTGGGTTGGCGCTGGTGCTTCAGAGTGCCCGGCGTGGCTTGGTACGGCGGCTGTAAGCGCCGTAACACAGCCTGCCCCGAGACCTGCGCCCATTCCTGCAGCTCTGCCTGTGGCACCTGATGTGCCGTTCCTTGGGGGAAAGGAGAAGGGTGTTTGTACTTGTGGGCGGCCTGGGGCGTGCACGCCTCAAATCTTTAGTGAGAGCCGAGCTCACGAGGGAGGGAACGCCTGCAGCCATCCCACCTTTCTGAAATACTACTGGGTTGTTTCAAAGCTGCACGACAACCTCCAGGGAATAATATATAATCTTTCCTCCCGAGGGCCCGCGGGGACCAATTCCAGCGCAGCTGCTCCTAGTTAGCTTGCAGCTTCAGCAGGTTTGGGTTTGATTTAGGGACCAGCCTTTACCACGCCTGGTTCGTGGCACCTGGCTGGTGGTGACAGCTGATTCATGGCTGCCCGGCAGAGGCAAAATAAATCTCATACTTCTGTGCTGGGGGGTTCACTACAATCTCAAGGTATCCTTTGTCCAAAGGTCTTATAACTCAGGATGGCCCAACAGCCCCAAATTGATGGCAGCAGAATAGTTAACCTCAGCTCCTCCCGCTTTTTGCCACAAGGACGGGCCGTTAGTGTCTCAGAGCCACTTTTCCCTGGTAACTAATGCCCTTGGAGTGCAAAGGCGATCGCTGCTCCGAAGTGCTAACGGCGGCGGGAGCGTGCTCGGGCGTGTGGGTGACGGAGGTGCAGGAGAAGGTGTGGGGAGGAACGCTGAGCCTCCCAGTCCACGTCCTGGCCAGCGCGGGGCTTTCCCCTGATGTGAGCTTCCACGCTGTGCCTGATGGCCCTGCGGGGACCGCTGGGATCCCCTCCTGCAGGAACCCGGGGTCCCTCGCTGGAAGCGGCGGTGGGACATCAAACCCGAGTTCGAGCAGACGTCAGCTCTGAGCAGGAGCTGGGATGGGGATGGGCATCAGGGCGGCCGAGGCAGCGGCGAGGCCGAGCGTGTGGTGAGCTGGGGGCTGAGGACTGCTCCTCGGTTTGTTTATGAATCGTGTGTTTCTGTCACGGTGGAAGGAAGGTTCATCATCCTGTGATGGAGACAAGCTCTGAGAAACTGGAAGCGTTTGCAGAGTCTAGCCACAACGCTTCTTTTGACAAAAGGTGGAGGCAAGAATAACCCCTGCCCTCGCTGCAGCCTTCTGGGGAAACTTACGGCTTACGGGGAAGCTGCTGAGATTGTGTCCATTTAAAAGATTAAAGGGAACTTTATACAAAAGCTGCTGTTAAAAAAAAAATATGACAAAAAAAGTGCTTTCAAATATGCTAGACTTCAGCTGTATCCCAGCAAAGCTACAGCGCCCTTCCAGCTCACCGACTAACTCCTCTCCGTCAGAGCCTGCGAGACCTGACAGCAAAGCCTTTCCGAGAGCCCGTGGCTGATCCGTGGCTTTGCTCGGAGTTGGATGATGTCGAGTCCTGGTGTGGGCGCAGGAAAAGGTCAGGTTTTCAGTTGAAGGCACCTTTGTGGTTTCTGCTGGTCGAGTTGGTTGGGTTGTGCATTCGTCTGCCTCTGGAACGTAAGGCATGAGACCCGCCGTGCGAAGCCCACCCGGAGCAAACGGCTGCTCGAACCCTTTCAAAATGCAGCTGCTGTTCTCCGTAGGTGTTCGTTCGAGGGAAACACGCTCCTTGTTGCCTGGATTTGCTTTGTTCCTTGGTGTTTAGATGGATTTCCCGCTCCCCTTACGGTTTGTGTCTAATCCTTCATAAGATCATAATTGGGGTTTACGGCCTCAGGAAGGTCTCCTCCGCAGCGGTAGATGTCAGGGGCGTAGCTTTAAGGTGTTGCTGCGTGAGAAGCTGAGCACAATCGTGAAATATGATGAGGATGAGCTCAACTGAGGCAGACAAATTTTGGATCACAAACTCCTCCCTGAGTGCTCCTGGCAGGCTGCTTGCATTGTGGACGGACCAATAAGCCTTTCTTACTCCTCTTTCCTTGCCTAACTCAGCACGACAGATGCTTCATTGCCTCCAGCTGCCCTTTTAACTTCTAAAACATCAGGTTTTCAAATTCTTAAGCCTTCTCTAAGTTTTACGAAATCCCACAGGGTCGCATTTCCAAATTCCCCCTCTGCTCTCCGTAACAAGTCAGTAAGTATTTCTTTGAAATGCTGCATTGCCCAGTCAATGCGTCTAACCACCGATCCTGTTTGTGGAAATAAAACCCATGTGATAATGGTTGTAGGAACAATGGACAGAGCAGGAACAAGAATTTTCTCTTGTATTTGTGAAGCGTCACTCGCAGCACTTTGAATCGCTTTTCTTGTAAGATGTAAAACAGGGTCTGTTGTGTGACCTGTTAGTGTCACTGGCATCTGTCTTCGGAGCAGCTCACAGTAGGACGGTATGCGTAAGTCTTGCCAGATCTTTGGTGAAAATAGGAAAGCCTTCAACTGATGAACAGCCGCTTTCCAGAACTGGGTTAAAAAACTCTTCCTCTAACAGCTGTGACAGTATCACACCTTTCTCCAAACAGATACTGCATTTAGGTGGTTACAGTACATGAAAAATCTCATTAAATTTTAAGGAGTTATGGAATTCATAGTTTTAACGCCCGTAGTGTGAAAATCCATTGTCGGAGAGAAGGCGAGGGAACCGCTGGGTAGCCCTCCTGCCAACCGCCTGGTAGCCTGCCGTACACAAAGCGTTTGGAATGAACTGTGGGTCTCCTAGCGCTGGCGGGTTGCTGCAATGGGAGGATTAAGCAAATAAAACCCCTTGGGGATTCGTTAATCTCTAGCAGGTCTTAGGATTTCTGAAAAGTAAAACAAAACTTGCACAGCCTGGTGTTTCAGAAGTCGTTAGGGAACTCTGAGCCCAGACAGGACTGAATTAGAAGAGGCCGAGGGAATTAAAGGCTGGGTCTCTTTGATCACATCAGCCTTGTTTTGATCACTCTCCTTCTCTACCTCTGGTCTTGGCCGGTAAGACATTTAATTCCTTATGACTTGACGAGTTTGTGCGCTGCCCGCAGACACCGCAGGGCCTGTCTGTGCCGAACAAAGAGCATCGCTGCCCGGGTGCCTCTGAGCTTTTCCGCAGGCGGGGGACGCGCTGCGGGCAGCGAGCGCTGGGCGCCCAGGGTGCAGCGGTGGCTCTGCCCAGCACCACCCCTGTCCCCATCCCTGTCACACCCGTGGCCAACGCTGCGTGTGCGAGTGCTGCTGCGCCGCCTCGTGCCGCCCCCCCGACTCAGCGTCCGCCGCCCCTGCCCTCTGGAGTGGAATTCCGCGTGGCGCTCGCGGGAGCCACCTGCCCCACGCGGGCTTGTTCGACGGAGCGAGACCGTGGCTGCGTGTCGGTCGGGCCGGCGGGCGCCTGCCCCAGCTGCCCCCCAGCCCCCGGGGGCGGGATGGAGCTGCTCGCCGCCCACGGCACCTCACCCAGCCGCCGAGAGCAGCCCGAGCAGCGCGGTTTCCCCGCGGCTGCGGGGATGGTGCCCAGGCGTTCGGCGCCGCTTTGCGGTCCCCGGTTTGCAACCCGGTGATTCGGAACAGAATGCGATAGCTCACCTCGATGCCGTTTGTCTCGTCCTTTCGGTGGGACGCGCTGGTAACGCGGCCGCCCGAGGCTGCCTCCCTGTAGCACCCCGAAGGGAACCCTGGCTGGCTGCCTTGCGGGGGGCTGTGCGTGCTCCCGGTGTGTGCCTGGCCCAGCCTGGTTGAAGGATCCTGTCTGCGGCTGGCCGGGGAGGCAGCAGAGCTCAGTAGGCTCCGAGCTAAGAGCGGGTGGAAACGGGGCTGGCTCCCGACAGACCGCAAGCTCTGTCAGCTCTGGGTGAGCAAAAGAAAACCAAGATTTATCTGCAGTAGCAGAAGGAAATGTACAGAGTACAGTATGGCTGAAGCATGCGTTTCTGGCAAAGCTACAGCTCGTTATTCTTCCATCCCGTCCAACTGCCTTAAAATGGTATTTGTCTCCCTTTTTCTAGTATCTTTTAAGAAGGAAATGCTTCTTTACAGAGCAAAAAAAAGCAGCTTCTTAAGCACAAATAAATTTTAGCGTGCCTTGCTTCGTGCCAAATGTCAAGAATTTGCCAACAACTGATAAATCTTGTTGAACACCCACCCCCTATAATTCACATGTCTAACCGAACCTTGGCATTCCCCAATCTGGCGTCGCTTCTGATCTGTAACTGAGCAGAGTAAAGCGGCCTCCCGTTGGTGCGGCGCAAGGTTTCCTCCTCACCGGTCTCCGTTCCCTCTGCCGTTCTGTAGGCAGAAGGTGTTTCAGAGGCTGGGGCAGGGAGCGATGCTCCCGGCTGAGCATTCCGTATTTCGGATGCATGGGCTGTGCGGGAGCGGGGAGCTGCAGCCCGGCCCTGGGAGAGGCTCCCGGTCCGCCCAGCCGGGTCCCGCTGCCCATGCTGCCCTGCAAAGCTGCTGCCTGCAGGTTTTGGGGACTTTGGTCTGTTAGTCCGGGGTCGTGGAGCCACCCGGGAGCCTTGGCAGCACAGGCTGTCCATTTTTTTGGGGACTAATTGAAGTAGCTCTCGTGTTTTCGTGAGGTGTGAAGATGCCTGAATGGAAACCATCTCCAGTGCTTATTAATGGCTTGGGGATGGACTCCAGGAGGATGATGCTTGGGAGTGGGAGGGGAAGCGCAGGTTGTGGCTCGTTTGGGTCTCCAGTTGTTGAATCCCTCGGAGCTGAACTGAGGAGTGGAGGGAGCCTGTGTGTAGGTAACAAGGAAAACAAGGGGGTGTTGATTCCTCCATTCTCACCTGGTGATGAGTCATTTGCTCTGTTTAAAAGGTAATTTGAGAAAAGTGCTCCGTGTTCCTTAAAGGTCTGGCCCACACCCCGCTGAGGGGAAGAGAAATCTCTGGTTCGGGAAGGGTAATGTGATTTATTCTGGACTGGAGTTACAAAAATTAGTAGAAAAGCTGTACTATGTGGATATCCTGATTTTTTCAACCTTTTAGTTTAGTCCTCTCCGCATTAATGCTATTCAAGCAACTTGTGTGGGTTGGGTTGAAGGAATTTTAGAGGAAAGGTGCAGTTGTTCTACCACTGTGATTTAAGACAAGAAAGCAAAACTTCTAAACCAACAGATTTTTAACATAAACCACAATTTTGTCTTCTCATTTTCACAAACAAGACTGCCATGACGGAGTGAGGCATTGTTTTCTGATGATGAATATATTCTTATCCATGTGAGTGCTGGTGCTCATCCAGGATAGGAATCTTTCGGGTAGCGGCGTCTTAAGTGTTTGAGCAGGTAACGATGGGGGTAATTTTGTACCGGTTAATGTTCTTTCTTCTTATTGGCACTGAAAAGTCCGTAACGGGGAAATAAGCTGTAGTAAAGGCAGCTGGTTCTGCTCCCGTGCGGGTGGGTCTGGCAGCAGCCGCTCCTCACCTGCGCTCCCCCTTCTCCTCCCTTCCAGACGTGAACGAGTGCGAGGCGGGGAACGGCGGCTGCCAGTCCCGGTGCCGCAACACTGTCGGGAGCTTCTGCCGCCGGGGCGCGGCGGGGCTGAGGCTGGAGCGGGACGGGAAGGCGTGCGCAGGCAGGGCCGGGGGCTCCCCGGGCGAGGGGCTGCGCGGGGCACCGGCGCGGGAGCCGGGGGGCCGAAGGAGAGGCTGGCGGGGTTCCCCTCTCGCACCGTGTGCTCTTCTGACGGCGTTCGGCGTCCAGAGAAAGCGCTCGCTGTCTGCTGCCCGCTCAGAGGTGTCGATGGCAGCCGTCGGGGGAAGCCTGACCCGGGCAGAAGTGACGTTCTCAGGGTGAGGGCTCAGCCCTGTTGAAGCCGATGGTGCATGTTTTGTTGCTTCAGAAGAGATGAGGTGTCTCCTCCAGAGTCGTGTCATGACGTTGTTCCCCGTCTTCTGCTTTAGATCTGCTGCTTCCAAACCAAAGTGGGAGAGAAGATGCGATCTCGTGTTTGTCGAGTGAAAACGCTAGGTGGGGTTTGTCCTGGCGTGGTACCCGGCGCGAGCCTCGCGTCGCGTCGCCGTGTCAGCTCCCACGGCTGGAGTCTGCGCTGTCGTGCGCCGGGTAGATCCCCCCTCCCTTTCTCCCTGGGCGTTATCAGCTGTGCAAGTGCTGCCTGTTCGAGTCGGCTGGAGCTGAGAGTCAGAAAAATGCAAAAAAGCTATTTGCTTATCAGAGCCAAGAGCAAGAGAGATTTTTTGGAGTGTCCTGCAGTTCCAGGACTCGCTGGCAGTGTCAGGGAAGGCCACCTTTGCGGGGCTCCTGCAGGCCACGTATTCTCAAGCGCCGCTTTCAAACGGCGGCTGCAGGGTACTCTGTGGATTGCCTAGGGTGGCCGTGTGTTTGTGGTGGAGGTCTCACGTATTTTTGGCACTGGTTTGCTTAGCAGAAGTCCAAAAGTATTCCAAATAATTAACAAAGATTGCTGGCAAACTGGGAAAGAGTCATTTCTGTGGGTGTCGGTTTGGACATTAAAGAATTCTGCAGAAAAATGTCACTTTCTTGCCAATTTGGTACATTTGTCTTGTTTTGTTGAAAATAACTGAGAAGTATTTCCTGGCTCTGTACCACTGTAGAGATGTGTGAAATAAACAGCTCTGCCCTTATCTTAGCCAAGCTAAAATATTTTCAGTTTCCCCAGAATTCCCCTGGTGAGGATTAGCTTCTCAGATGATTAAGAGGTTCAGGATTTTGGTGGAAACAAACAATCGGGGTTTTTTAACTTTTTCTTTTTTTTTTTTTTTTTTTAGGGGAGATGATGTGAATCCCTTTGCATATGTTCTTGGAATTATGGAATTATTTGTAATTAGATGTGCTCCCTCTAACCCCCTTGTTGCAGTGGAGTTGGCAACCCGCCTCGGTCCCTGCCGTTTGCCGGACTCTGTCGGGTGCTGTGGGGGGCAGTCGGTGCCATCGTCCCCCTGGAGCTCCTCGTTCGCTCTGCATGCGTTACTTCTGTCTGCAGCTTTCAATCAGGGAAGGATTAAGTCCTAAATTAACTGGGATTAGAATTTGCACTGGGCCACATCACTCCCATTTTGCTCGCGTGTACGTCTCCAGCGAAGTGGGTGTTAGTTATCCTCCCCATGGTTTGCACTTCTCCGTCAGTCTCACTGCTGTATTCACCACTTTTTATATTGATTTTTTATTTTTACATCAGATAAGAAACTCCTTCCAAATACCCTCCATGCTAATGAACATATGAAGAGTGGACGGGATTAGATCTGTGTTTGCACGGACAGGGCAGTTTAGGAAAGACCGAAGGCATTGATGAAGGTTTACAGTTTGCAAAATACTCAGCTTTTCTTGACCAAAGTCCTGATGGAGCCTGAGTAAAGCAGCCTGGGCTTCAAACCATGAGGTTAGATACTTGGAGCCCTTTGTGGCCCCGTGTGGGACAGGAGGGTTTGGATTCTGCATCTTTTCCTGAGGGTGGCCTGAGAAGACGAGTCGTGGGTTCAGAGGCCGGCAGTTCACTTGCTTCACCCTTGTGACTTGATTCCTGGCTTTTGCCCGGCTTGGAGTGACGTCAAGCTGGCCTCTTCGGAGTCCTCCTCTTTGAAGTATCTGCTAAACAAATAGCTACGCAGTAACATCAGCAGGATGCTTTGTGTGGAGAGGCAGAAAACTCCCAGGACCCAGTGCTTGCTTCAAAGGTAGGAAATTTTTTGAAGAAAAACACTTAATCTCAGCTACGTGAGGACTTCCCAACCTAACCTCTGTTCCGAAACAGGGGGATGTTACAGCTCAGGGAGCACTTGCCTCTTTTCCTGCCCAGCCTTGATTAAAGTCGTGTTGATTCACTCTCAGTGGAAATATGGGAGGTGGGGGATGCCATTGCAGGAGCAAGGGGCAATAAAAGGAATTTCTTTCATGCCAGGGTGTGGATTGGTTGGCTGATGACTGGGGTCTTGAAACACGTGTAAATATCCTCCTGCAACGCTGCAAAGAAATAGAAGAAATCCTGGGAATGTCTGGCGGTCCAGAGCTTGGCACACTTGTCGGGCGCGATGACAAGTTGAGACGGTCACACGCGACGACATCTGAGCTCCAGGACCCTCCAGTTCCTTCCCGCTGTCCGCCATTTCCCACTGCCCAGCGCCCACCACAGGACGGGGTGGGGGTACGTGTCCACGCGCGTGTGCGTCCACGCGTGTGCGTGCACGCCGCTGGCTCAGACCTACCCTGGTGCCTGACAGAACGACTCCTGGCTTGCTCTTACCCATGGAACGGGCAGACGGGCAGTAGCAGCGGCAGCGTTTGGCTCTCCAGTCTGTTTTCACTTCTGAGCTAAAGGGATTATAGTTAGAAAGAAAATCCTCCCTGGGATTTGCTCGGTCCTGGGCTGCTTTGCTCGTGCTACCAGGAAAGGAGCCAATTAGCTCTTGTACCCATCTGGGATCTGTCTGACAAGCTGACTTAATACTGGCACTGAGTCCCTGGATGGTACCGGCTCTCATCTTTATTTACGTGGTTTGAACTTGAGCTCTAGTGATCTGGCGTTGCGAGGAAATGTGTTTTAGACGCTACTAATTCTCACACGATTTACCAGTATCAGTAACGTACAGCTGGCTTGGGTGCTTGTAGAGTGTTTCTGTTTTGTTGAGTATAGGATGGCTATTCTTGTGACCACGAGCCTCTCAAGTATTTCTGTGTTCCTAATTTTATTTATAGTGGAAGAACTCTCTGTAGAGAGGTTTGGGTTTTTTACAGGAAACAAACAGGTTTTCTTTTTTACAACGATTTTTGAGGTATGGCACATTCTAGGGGAGCTCAAGGTCTGTTTGAACAACATCTTGTTGAGGTTCCGCTACGCAATGTTACACGATAACGTTAGGGACTTGAAAGATGTGGAAGCCCCTTTTCTATATCCGTTGGCCATATTCAATTCAGGTTTAAGTCTCGTCCCAGGGAAAGGAGCTCATTTTTTGCAGCGGTACTAAGTCGTTCTTCACCTTCAACCTTCTTCTTTCGCTGAAGGAGGTTTTGCAGAAAACCAGGACCCTTGCACATGCTTTTGGAAGAGTCAGTACACACAGGGCTCTGCACCAGTGATAGGCGTGATGGAGACAACTCAGCCCGGTCGGCAGCGGATAGAGCTCATGAACCAAACCTGTAAAATATGATTATCACCAACTGTTGTTGATTGTATCCTTCTAAGTGCCACGTCACATCCAGAAGCAGATTCGAGCTTTTCATAGCCTTGGTAGGACAAGGGCATTAGCTCCAAAGTTAAACAAAAATTCACATTTTAGCTGGATTGTGTGTAATAAACATAATTCAGCACACAGGGTTCTCCATTTAATTACCAGTTAAATTTTTCCTTACGTGCACATAGGGGCGTTCAGAAACCTGCCTGGCACACGTGTCGGCGTGCAGCCCGTGGCTGGTGCGTGTTAAATTTCCTGCACTGTTAGTTTCGCTGCCTCGCCATCAGCCAGCGGCCCAGCACGGCACAACGTCAGAGCGCCCGAGCTGCTCACCCACGGAGTCAAGACGTCGTGGCTGAACAGATCAGAATTTGAGGTTCCTCTCGATGTAGAGAGACCCGGGAGGTGCCAAACTTCTCCCTGACCTCAGCTGAAAGACGCTCAGGAGAGAGAAGTGGGGAGTGAACTCCCTAAACTGTTTGAAGAACCCGGCTGGATGCGAACGCTCTCGCCGGCTCTGCAGGAAGCAGTAACGATTTGCTGCTGGTGGTAACGTGTTGCCATACTCAAAGCAACTCGTAGTACTTAATCAGCTGAAGTAAATTAGGTGACAAGGAAGCTCGAGCTGGCTCAAACCTGGCCAAGCATAACTTATTACATAAGCAGGATCCAGTTTATGTTCAAGCCTGGTGTGCTTTTATGCAAGTATTACAGCACCGAGCCGTCTGGAAAAGTCGGAGCCTCTCATCGTTATTTATTTCTTTTTTTTTTTTTTAGCAGTGTAAGAAAATACGAGATTGAACAAGTTTGTCACATAATTTGTTGAGCACCGGCGGCTGCGCTAGCGTTGGTTTCTGCAGGGCACGGAGCGAGCGCTCTTTGTCGGGAGCTGCGTGTGCCCGGGTGGGAGGAATTTCCAGGTCATGGAGCCAGCGGAAAGGTCCCTTTGGTTGGTGCTTGCGGAGACAGGGAGTCACTTGGAGAACTGCGCTCGCTGTGATTCATCCGCATTCCAGGCGAGGATAATTTAATATAGACAATGTCTTAATAACCCTACTGAACTGAGGAAGTCGGTCTAAACCATTTTTCATAGCTCTGTGGCAACATTCATTTCTGCCTGTCAGCACCGCTGGAAACGCTTACAGGAAAAGTGTCAGCACTCGCCGTTGCGATGGCGTAAATGTCGCTGCTCGGAGGGAGCCCTCCCAGGGCCAGCAATGAAAACACACAACGTCTGGTGATGTGTTAGTTTTCAATGGGTGAAGCATTTGGTGGATCTAAAAGTGGCTTCTGGCAGGACGGCCGCGTACGACTGCACGCACGGGGGCATGTTGCGGAGCAATGCAACGGGGCGGCCGGGCCATCACGGGGCTTGGGGAGTGCGGGCTAATTCCTGGTGCCCCTCAGTAATACCCCTCCAGCATTTCCCCTCCGCCTGTCCCTCTTCTGGCCCGTGTCCTCTCTCCCCCAGTGCCGAGCATCTCCTCGGGGGGCTCTGGTGGAGACCCACGAGGCAGTGAGAGGAAGGTGCGTGCGAAGCAGCCAGGCTGCAGTTTGCACCGATTTTCCTTCTGCAGACCGTGTCTGAAAGTTTGCAGCATCTCTCGGAAAGGTTACATCTTTTTCCACAGAGTAACCGACAAATTTTGGGGTCAGATATTTGTGTTCAGCTCAAAATCCTAATGAGAAGCATGTGGACTGTTGCAACGGGTGACTACTAAGCCGAGCTGAGGCGGTCCCTGCAACGTTAGGAACCTGGAACGGTCTGCAAAGGGCACTCGTGACTAGAGTCCACCTTCCTTCAGAAACCGCTGCAGGATAACCTTAAATTGTTATTTTCTTCCTGGATTCAGCTTCTCTCTCCGTTTCAAAATTTTTCATGGAACACTATTCATTGCAGCCTAAACCACAAGTTTTAATTTGGAACTTTACTACAGCCAAATAATACTGCTAAAACGTCTCAAAGTGGCAGGCCCTGCTCTCCCCTAGCTCGACCCTGCGAGCACATTGTTTCAAAACATTCCAGAAAGTTAAATGAGGCTTTTGAGCTTGCCTCTGGAAAATCCAATAAGCTATTCTTACTCCTGGTTTAATGAAAAAGGTAAAATAAAATTCTAGGCTCTGTCTCACAGGAAACGCTAACATCGTGGTTTTCTTTGGAGCCGTCACGGTGGCTCTTCCTCCCTTGAGCCTGAACTTGCCGGTGAAGGTTTCTGCGCTTCGTTATTTCCAGAGGAGCCCGGTGAAGGTTCTCCGCTCGCTGCGGTTTCACCCGCCCGCGGCTCGTTCCAGGGCGCTGCGGTGGGAACGGGGCGCTCGCCTGCACGGGGGGGGGGGGGGAAAATCACCCGTTTGGCGTGAACCAGCCCCCCCCCGCCGGGGGAAAACCCGGCTGGGTCTGGGGGGGCTCCCGGGGCGAGGGGGGGGGGGGAGCCCGGGCACGGATGACAGTCGTCGTGTGTCCCACCCCCCCGCCCCGCTCCGCCCGGGGAACGCGTCGTGCCGGGCGGTTCGGGCCGGGCCGGGGGGGCCGGGGCCGGGCGGGGGGAGGCGGCCGGGCCGCTCCCGGGCTTGGCTTCACCTGCGGGGGCGGCGCGGAGCGGACCCGCCCCCGCGCAGGCTCTGCCTTCGCCCCCGCCCCGCTCCGCGCATCGCAGCCGCGCTCCCCGGCGCTTTTCGGGCTCGGCTGCGGGGCTTTTGGGGCTTCTCTTGTTGTTGGTGGTGGTGTTGCTGGTTTTATTTTTATTTCTATTTTTGTTTTATATTTTTTTTTTTTGCTCCGGCACCGTTTCGTCTCTAACGTGCGGCGGGACGCGGCGTGTGGGGGAGGGTGGGGGGGGTTTTTTTGGAGTTTTTTTTTTCTTCGCTTCCCGTCATGGGGCAGGAGCAGCGGCGGTTCTGGGTGCTGCTGTGGTGGTGCGGCTGGTTGGGCGGCATCCCGGGTACCGCCGGGCATCACTACCCCTACCTGTGGAGAAGCTGCTACCCCTGCTACCTGGGGCGAGCGGGGCACGCCGAGCTGCGGGCAGGTACGGGGACTTTTGGGGGGTTCACACCTGAGCCGGACTGGGGACTTTTGGGGGTCACACCCGTGGCTGCGTGGCACCCCCGGAGGCTTTGCTGCTGCCATGGGGGCAGAGGATGGAGCTGCCGGGTGGGAGTCCCAGCCAGCAGCAGCAGCTGAAGTCACCAACTGGTGACCTGGCTGTACGTCTGCCTGTGCTCGTATCGTCACTTCGCGTTGTTATAAGCACAGGCGGATTTGTTGCTCTGAAAAGTCACTTCTGGCAGAGGGGGAGAGAAACAAGAGTTTCTCTTTATCAGTTGCTGTGCAGCTTGGTTAAAATAGCTGCTGTGTGATATTCCTTTAAAAAACAGATGCATGTGTCTTGTGAGGGTGTGTGATTAGTTTTTTTCCGAGTTCCAAAGGATCTCACCCTGGTCCAGGACAATTAATGGAATAGGATACTGTTTTGTCATGAAAAAACCTCTGCCTTCCTCTCTGCCACGCTATCTGGGTTTGCCTGGGTTGTATGACTATTGTACAGCGGAGTCTTGTGAAGGACGGAGCTCCCAGTTCCTCAGTATCATTTTATGCATAAGGGGAATCCTCTGGCAGCAGCGACCGGAGTCGGGAGCTGGGGTGTGTAGGGCTGGAGCCGGTAGATGCAGCCAGAGGAGCTGCGGCTCCCGCATTACTCCTCTGCACTGAAACGTTCAGACTTAGCAGCGGCTGTTAGAAGTGAATTCCCACCAAAGGCATCTCGAGCTGTTGCTGCGTGGATAGGGCTTGGCCAGCCTGAGTTTCCCATCGAGCAGGTGGAGAGGATGGAGTCGCTCTGTGCTCCCCTTGCTCACCCGCGGCACTTCTGTCGGTGGAAGCCCGCACGGACAGCCAGTCTCTGCTAATTATAGACGGAGGTTCCAGCACACCAGGAGGTAAACGATCAGCTTCCCCCGCTCCATTTCCCGATCAGTAAGGAGCAAAACACGCCGTTCTTCCCTGTCATCGGTAGGTTTGCGTGCGTTTGTGTGTTTTGTGAGACTTGCCCTTTCTGCTGCACCGCGTCAGGCGCTGCGGGGAGGCCATCCATATTTTGCTGCCTTCCACCACCTTTTCTTGAACATTTCTGTGCGCTGGCTCGCGTGTGATGGCAGGTGGGGACGCTGAGTGAGGTGTCAGTTCTGTGAGTACCTGTTTCTTCCCCTGTGTGCGTTCAGCTGACTTGGCGGCAGATAAAGTTTGCGGTTGCCCAAAGATTTAGGAAATAATGGAGAATATGTGAAGTTCACTAAGGACTTTGGATGCTTGTGAGTAATGTAGACATCAAGGAATGCATTATCTCATGATGAGATAATCCTAATAAATAAATGCCCCGAGCAGTCGGTTTTAAGAGTGATATCAGTGTATTGGTGAGATGTGCCAGACCGTTGGAAATGGGGTGAGTTGCTGTTTTGTTATTTATAGATGAGATGTTTGTCTCAAACTCGGATCGCTTTTGCTGCCTCCATCCAACTACTTTAGCTCATGTGACTTCTCCAAGGCAAGCTCCTGAGATCCAGCTTTGTGCCTGCAATACAAACCTCCAGCCTTCCCTTCCCTGCCCCATAGTTCACTCGGTCCTGATTTTGCTTATCTCAGCTCCACAGCTAGGTAGTTCCATGCGTGCTCGTGGCTTTATCCTGACTTTCGTGCGAGGTGTCTTCCAGTCTGCAAGGCTGAGGTGGTTTTTGCATGTTCAGGAAATATGGAATTTAAAGCTTCAAGCAGAAAAACAAAGCGCCTTCACCCAGGCCTTTTGGCCATTCCTGCAAGTGCTCTGAACCAGGGGAAAAAGCTCCTCTTTTTCCAGGAGCCTGTTTTTTTTTCGTCTTCAGAAAAGGGGTGAATATCAAGACATTTGCAAGCCAAAATCTAGCAGATAAGCTAAATATGCCTTTCCTGCAAGAAGTTATGTCTAATGTTCTGATGTAGTTGACACAGACTACAAAATAAACCAAACCAAATCCAACCCACTGTAGCCTTCAGGCCTGCCCAACTGAGAACACCAAAAAAAAAAAAGACAAGAAAAAAATTCTTCTCTGTTTCCATCTCTGAAAACAAGTGAATTTTGGACATGTTGCAGCACGAAATCCCTTTCCTCTGAACGGCACCTTTGGCGGAACCAGCAGATGGAGGGGTGCAGGCTGACTTGGGTAAACACCTCGGCTCTCTCCTCCGGCAGGACGAGCCTTTGCTGTGCGAGTCGCTGACGTGCACCGAGCGAGCGCTGGAGCTGTGGCCTCGAATCTTCGGGGAGCACTCGGAGCTGCCGTCTTTCCCCTGCACTGCCACAGGAGCTGCCTGGACCTTGCTCTGCGGGTGTTGATGCAAGAAACAAGGTTTCAGGGAACTTGATTTTTGGCTTTGAATGCAAGGAGGTCCTCGGGAGTTGCGACCTGAGACGAGGTGCTGGGGGGAAGTTCCCTGAAGACGTGCTCCCCTGTTCTGCAGCCCCCCGCCCGCCAGCGTGCGGGTAGATACCCCGAGGTAGGCGGGAGCGGCTGGATGGCAGGAGCTGGGTGGAAGGAAGCTGGTATGATGCCTGCGGGTGGTGAGCCAGAGGAGGTAGTCATAGACGCGTTGCTCATCCTAAATTTGCTATTGCTGCGGTTTGGTCGATGATTTTTCCTTCGCTGCTGGAGCTTCTCTTCGACGGGCAGTGGCAGACGTTCTCTTGATCATAGGATTTTTTACGGTACCGTGCCTGGTTGGCTTGCAGCGCGTTCCCATTTGCCAGCCCGGGCAGCGCGCGCTCTTTGGCCAGGCAGCTGCGAGAGCAAAGCCAGCACAGCGAGCTGCCGCCGCGGCGGTTCCTTGGCAGTTTTATTGTATGAACGGAGAAGGAAGAGGTGTGTTGTGTAATAGCCGTGTTTCATTGAGGTCTTGAGTGCCTTAAAATGCCTTCTGCGTACAAACAGCGCTCTGTTGGACCCGTGTGCCAGCGCAGTGGCTAATTGCAGTTCTTGCACAGCTGACCTTTACAGGAGAGACCATTGTGCTCTGCTGGGGACTCGCGTTAAACTGTCACGGTGAAGCAGAGCTGGTACCGCGATATTCTCTCTGTGATTCTCTAAAGTATGTCAGAAACCAGCACAGAGCGTAGCTGGTCGCTTTTGTTCGGTCGTGTGGTTTCCATTAGCTCCTTCAGTAGCGACCTGCATTTCCATCACTCGGTGCTGTTGCCAGGTACGTGTCGGTGCTCACCTCTGTGCGGACAGCTTCCACGGCACGGCGCAGGGACCAAGGCGACGTGCCTCTGCACAGGTACATCTGGTTGACACGACACCCCGCACAGAGAAGCGGGGTAAAACAAAGCTACCGAAGAAGGTTTGCGTGGGTGAGAGTAGCAGCAAGTCAAGAGGCGGCTGCCTGCTTGTTGTTACGTGCACCTCTGCTCCGCTCTGAGGAACACCTCATTACCGGCACCGTCCGGAGACAGAAACGTGAGCACAAGTGAGAGCTGGGCGACTCTCCCAGCTGCTGCGCGTGAAGGCAGGAAAAGGTGAGCTGAGGACAAAGCAAGTGGCTGAGGCAAAGCAGCTCCCTGGTACGTTTTCACTTCATCAGCTCGTTGTAAAAGCACTGCGTCTGTTCCTGAAGTGCCTTTGGAAACTGCCGCCGTTGAGGACAGCACAGGTAGCGTGGGGAAGCTACAGGCATCTCCCACCTTCTGCCTAGGAGCGGCTGCAGCGGAGGGAGCGCCAGCCCGAAGAACTCTGTGGAGCTCTTTGTGAGGCTTCAAGGCTTTCCCAAATGCCTGGTTTACAACAAGATGAAAACTGAGGGTGTGGAGGCATTTTGACCACCCCAAATGACCTTTCTTCTCTCCTCAGCCAAGTCACTCGGATTCCAAGCCGAGACCAGCCTGAGGCAGGTACCCTTAGTCCTCGGCCTGGAGGAGGGGAAGGCTGCCAGGTTAGCAGAGGGGGGATAAGGCATCGTCCTCTCCCATGTCTTCCTGGCACTGTTGGGTCTTGCTGTTGCCGAGTCCTGTCTGCACGGGGAGCGTGGAGTAACGGGGCCACCGATGCCTCCCGGTTGTTCGCGCTAGGGGCTGTGCAATGCATGCAAGGCACGAAGCAATGCACAGGGGCTTTTCCCTCTAATGCATCCCGGCGCCCGAGTTTCTAATCCGTGTCTGCGGTGCAGGGCAGCAGCCGTCCTGCTGCTCCTCTGCCCGGGAGCGGGCAGGTTCGGCCACCCAGCATGCTGCTCTACTGGTTCGTCTCCTTCCACTCTTTTTACTTCTTAAAATTGCTGAATTGGCTTCAACAAACTGGTACCGGAAAGATAAAGTCGCTAAATCCCACACATGCTCATCTTGATGGGTTTTAATTAACCTTTTCCCTGCAGCCCTGCTCTGTAATCCAGGCTAATTGCCGCAGGGATTAGAGCCTGGCACTGCTGTTTGGCCAGGCAGAGCGAACCTTAGCAGTGTATCTGCTGCCTGTGCTTCCAGCTGGGATCTGTCTCCTCCTCCTCAGCCTTTCGGAGGAGATAAACTGCCTCTGTACCAAATATTTAGTAATTTGCAGAGCCGCTGTTGCCACTTTCTTTCCTCTGACACGGAGCTCTTGTTGGAGATAAATCATATGGTTCTTCTCGAAGGACCTGTGCGTGGACAGGGAGTGCACGTAACCAACGTCATCTCCTCGCACCCCCTTCTTTTTTTCGGTCTTGCGTTCATCTTCCCTACATTTGATTACAGCGTCACCCCTGTTGGTCCATGTAGCTGGTATCTGAGGTCCGATGGATTGTTTCTGTTCGGGGAAGAGGCTGACGAGAGCATCAGCTGTTTCTCGAGTGAGTGAGGACGTGAACTCCGGTTTCCTCACGCAGCGGGGACGTTTCCCTACCCAAAAGCCAAGTCCCACTCCCGGGCTCTTGCAGCGTTTGGTTTTCATGCCTGCCTCGGTGGGCTTCGGCCGGTATCCGCTGCCCCCTCCGTGCCAGCACGGCGGAGCACGCAGGCACGTGGGCTTGGCACGCTCCAGCCTGGCGCGGCTCTGGGTTGCTCGGTTGCCTGTATGCTTCTAATTTTCTCTCTTTGGTATAGTAATTTCAAGCAGATTTTGTCAGCTCTCCAATAGGAAAATAACCTTGGCGTGCCACAAACCGCATCTCGCAAAGAGTCACGTAGGTTTTCGGGTCTTTGTCCTGCCAAGACGTGCACCGAGGGCAACGTGACCCCTCGCAGCAGTGCTCTGTCCTGGCCCTGGGCGGCAGCTCCTGCTGCCTCACGGTTTGTATTCCCGGGTGAATCGCTCGCTGGTGAGCCTTGAGCGCGCCCGGGCAGGTCGGAGATGGCGCTGCCGCTGCTGGGGGTGGCCACTGGACCTGCCCCCTCTCTGTCCCTGCTGAAGGAGGTCAGGAGGCTCTGGAAGGGAAACTGGGAAGTGGGGGGTTATGTGGGGAGCGGGCAGCGGGGACAGCGATGGGCGTTTCTGCGGCCGGAGCAGAGCCGGGGTGTGAGGAAGGACTGGCAGCTTCCCCAGGGCAAGGTGGGATGGGGATGGGGGGGCTCTGGGGTGGGGACAGCCCTCTGCGGTTGCAGAGATTTAGAGGGTGAGAAATACAAAGGGGGAAGAAGAGACAGTTGGAGAGGAGATGTATAATTACTGAGCGTGAGTAATGGGGTGGAAGGAAGAAGTTTATTCAACACATCGCTAACTTTTTTGGACAGTAAATTCTCCATGGTTTCAGATTAGAGTCGAAGGGAAGCAGTGGAATGGTCATTTAAATTCAGGCCAAAAAACTTTA
The DNA here is from genome assembly GCF_034619465.1 of Leptosomus discolor. Lineage (NCBI taxonomy): Eukaryota > Metazoa > Chordata > Aves > Leptosomiformes > Leptosomidae > Leptosomus > Leptosomus discolor. The sequence goes on along the minus strand of NC_141410.1, from coordinate 10,541,848 downwards.
TTACTCTGTCCAGAATCTTCCTAAACCCTATTTTTCCTGTTCTTGATCTGAATAGAGCCAATTCTGTGTATTATTCGTTCTTAAAATAAAAGGAGAAGTAGCAGAAATGCAAAGAATGAAGCGTGGCCCAGCTCTGCCCTGCTGGGAAGCCGTGCCCAGGCTCCCGGCAGCTCTTTGGGAGACACGGCCGCCGTTGTTCACCACAGTGCCCAGGGCTGGCCGTGCTTCAGCCAGGCAGGCTGGGGATGTCGCCTTTCTTCTGGCCCTGGGCAGCTGTGGGAAGACCAGTGTCTTTCCCTCGTGCCCCCACGCCGAGGGCGGGAGGTGCCGTCCTCCTTCCAGTGAGCGATGGGCAGCCTCCTCTCGGAGGCGTCAGGCCTGAGCACCCGAGTTCCAGCTTCGTGGGGACGCTGGGGAGCTGCGGGGTCGGGGGCTGCCAGAGGAAGGGCTTGGGAGGATGCACGCTCCGGTGTTGCTCCCGAGGAGCTTGCTGCTGCCCTCCTGCATGAGTCGTGGATGCATCAGGGGCTCTGTGGCATCCAAGCTGTGTAAAGCCTTCGCAGGGGAAAATGATTTAATTTGAGCTAGGCTGTATTGACAGGCATCCCAGCTTCATGCCACAGCATTTTTTTTCCCCCCTGAAAAGCTGGTTTGGATTTGGGTTGCTCTTTGGAGAGCATCACTTGGAGCTTATGTTTCGCCTCAAAAATCTATTCATTTTCCTTTCCTTAAAAATTAAGTGACTTGAAAAAAAACAGGAAGAAAATACCAAAACCTTCTAAAATGCCCAGAGGAGGAATCTACAGTCCATGGAATGAGCAAAGCCTTGGCACTACAGAAATTACTGGGTTAAGGCAGACTGCAGCTGAGTGAGGAGCTCTGAAGGAGCCTCCTGCGGCTGCTGCAGCAGGACGTCCGAAGTCGAGATTGTGGGTTCCCTGGACATCGCCAGGGCAGAAAGGGCAGAGGGCCATTTTCACGTGCTCTGATCCTCAGGTTTTAACTTTTTAAGCGGTGAGAAACCTTCTGATGAAAACTACTCTGAGAAAACAATCATTTTTTTTAGTATTACCGCGTAGCTCAAACAAGCATCGCCTTTCCCACTTTGCTTCCCCTTTCTTCCCTGACCCGGTCCATTTGCACACTGATTTTGATGGCAATGCCTCTGATTAAGGTAACATTAATCTATAAAATGTGAGTGATGGCTTCGGTCGGGGTTGCATTTCTCCTTTCCCTGCGGTTTTCGATGCACTTTGCCTCCCCAGCGCGCGCTGCAGCCGCAGCCAGGCGAGAACCAGCGAGCAGAGGGAGCGGGGAGCGGGGCGATGCTCCGGGCAGGGGAGCGCAGCGCGGGCGCTGGGCAAGGGCGAGGCTCGAGCAGGTTTGTGCACCGCTGGCTCGCGAAGGCGCCGGCAGCGGCAACGCCCTGCTGTGATTCACTGCGGAAACGTTTCTTTATCTTATTAGTAACAGTCGTGGGTGAAACGGTGCTGGTTCGATGCTCAGCATCGTCCTGCTGCTCGCGTGACCCGCTGCCGGCGGGAAATCGCTCTGCGTCGGCTTCACGACGTGCAAAAAATGCGAAGAAGCGCTAATAGACCCCAAGCTACTGAAGTTTTCTCTCCATGGAAAAAGGAATTGCTGGCTGGCTGTTGTGTTGTGAGCGTGAACGTGACCCGGTTCCCCCACCTGACCAGCGAGCTTTGATCCCTTCCAGTCTGAAAGGCAGTGGACATGTATGTGCGCGCGCACAAATGGCAGGAGTTAAGGAGCTGCGCGGCTCTATCCGCGAACATCTCTGTTATTTCTAATTACAGCCATATGAAGGAGTCTTATGTCTCAGAAACTTGAAATTGCCTCTGACAGGCCTCTGATACGCATCTTAGTTAGCACCATGTAACGGGGCGCTCCAAACCTTTTTAGTTCTGGAAGTTGTTCCCAGCGCTTAAAGGCAATTTTAGGTCTGTGAAACAGGAATGACTCTCCCTTTCCGTAACGCACGGCCGGCTACCGCCCTGGTTTTGAAGCTTTGACAATAAAACGTGACAGGGTTTTTTTACCAAGAACTCACAGGCTGGTTCCCATTGCAGCTCTTGCAAGATCACTCAGCGCTTGGCAGAAGATTTTCCTGGCTCAGCGAATGCCTTTTATTCCAGGGCCTGTAGTTTTACCCATAGGAGCGGACATGTGTGGTTTTGCTGGCCGAGTGGATCCCCTTGTTGCAGGAACAGCTGCCTCAGGAGCTGCGCGCTCCGGTCGTGGGGCTGGGAGGAGAGGGCTGGGGGGCTGCGGTCAGTCGTACCCTTTGCATTCTGCCCTTTATATTTGAGGGTCCAGTTGGATTTAATCATGTTCTTAAGTGTTGTATAATCACGCACCAATCCATTGTAATCACTTTCTCCAGGTATTAATGTGTTTTCTTTCTCACCTCCAGCGATGCATAGCAATTCTGAGCAGAGCTTATCACCAGATACCCCAGATGTTGCTGCATTCAGAGCAGGCTGAGTGAGCTCTGGGCATCAGCGGTGTGAAGTGTGCTAAATGCTTTGCAAGGCACTGAGATGAGAAGCGTGACGGGAAAGCCTCTCGCCTTTTTGGCGCGTGGCTGGGCTCGGTGGCAGCCAGTTTCTGTGCTGCCAGAGGCTGAGGCCGGCTCAGCAGGATGGGAACGGCTGCGGCGCTGAGGCGTCGGCCTGTGCTGCTTCGCATCCTTCCCCCACGCTCCTCTCTAACGTTAGGTGTTTGCTCCCACCGCTCCTGGAAGTAACCCGTGGACCAGCCCAGCCTGTTTTCAACCCATCAAGAGTAAGGAAGTGTAAGATATCAATTCATCCATAATCTTAGAGAGAATGGGAAAAGTGGCCGTTGCAAGGTGAACAAGATGGAGGACGGTTTATGCCAGTTGACAGATAAGATGCTTTTTCTTTTTGCCAAAGGCACGCTTGTCCTTGAAATTTCTTAAATAGCTCAACTGATTAAGCATAATGAAATGGCAGTCTTGGTCCCTCTGCATTCGTTCCTCAAATCTGTCGTCAGTCGACAGAGGATAAATAATCCTGACTCTCATGCCATCATGCCCACTCCTCTGAATTTTTCCCCTCTTTTCCCTCTTCCTTTGCAGATGTTGACGAGTGCCAGGTCCACAATGGGGGCTGCCAGCACAAATGTGTGAACACCCTTGGATCTTATTATTGTGAGTGCAAGCCAGGCTTTCGCCTGCACACAGATGGCAGGACCTGCATTGGTAAGTCACAGTTTTGAATTTCTTGAGAATCTCTAATTCTTCATAGCCTTTTCCTACCTGTAAAGGCATGGCATCGTACCAAACCGTGGGTGCATTGGCTTACCCACTCGCGTCCGTCCTCTGTGCAGGGAATTTGAGGTGACGGTGATGGATTGCGTGTTCCTTTGTTCCTCAGGATCCTGGTAGTCTTCCCTAACGTGTTTCTGTCACTGGGTTCATAACCCTTGCCGTTCTTCAGTCTGGACGTGTACGATTTCGACTTCTCTGCAGTTCCTGAGTTTATGAGAAGTAACTCTCAGTGCTTTGGTGCTTCTGCTTTTGATAACAGGGTGTGTCAGATACGGCGTTTTCAGAACTAACATGTAAACTAGATTATGAAGAGGATCAAGTCAGTCTGCATTTTTACCTCAACAGTTTCCTCAGTCCGCCTGGTAGGCACTAGGTGGGACAGGCCGGTGAGAATAAGCACGGCTGTGGGCGGAACTGTGGCCATAGTCATCTCAAAACCCTCTTCCCTGGGATGCTGGTCATGCGGCCGCTTGGATGGTGCGTGTCCAGACATCACAATTCAGATGCCAGGTCTGGCTTGCCGTTGATTTCTGGGCCAATTTCTTGAAATACTGTTGTTTGCCTGCCCCAAACTAGAGGCTCAGAGATACCGGGGTGGAGCTTGGAGTCTGCCTTCCAGCATCTGCTGCTGCTGTTGTTTTTATTAAACTGCTTCTCCCTCACAGCTTTATTTGACACATTTTTCGAGGGATATTTTCGTACAATTGGAAAGGATTCCTGGACGATGGTATTACAAAGGCTATTTACTGTTGGTTTTTTTCTCAGAATATAGACACATTCCAGAGTTTGCTAAAAATGTGTGTGCCTGTGTGTTCCAGTTGGGAATGGTGATGTGAGCAGAAAAAAAAGCCATCTAAGGAAGAGGTACCCACCGTGCCCAGAGCAGCACAAACGGCACACCTTTCCCCAACTGCCCCCCTACATGACGAAGCTCTAAGAAGAGCAGTGAGATGTATGCTTGGGGTGCAGGTTCACTCAGTGCCCTGTATTCTGCTGGAAAAATCCAGAAGCAAAAGGCTCAAAAATTAAGAGAAAAGCCCATCGTTCCCAGCCCGCTGCTCTAGCACTGAGCGTGTAAACTTGTGTCATGGTTGTGCCTGTAAGTGTGCGTGTGGTCTGTCACCTAATGATGGTCTTTGCAATATGTAGTTCCCTGTTTTGTGGCGCACGGTGGTTCTGCCTCCTCTGCCCCATAGGATAAAACATGAGACGAACTGCAGTGAGGAGTGTGCTCAGCAGGGACAGCCCCAGGAGGTGAAGCAATTTCCAGAGAAAGTATAAAAGGGATCACTACAGGGAGGAATCATGTGTTAAAAAGCAATTTCTATCCTTTGCCTCCCTTCTGCAGGCTTACCTGCTCGCGTGGCCGCGATGTGCAGAGCCTGTGTGCCGGGACCCGGGCAGGCAGGGCTTCCCTGCTCCGTGCTGAGCGCCGCAAACCTGCTTTGCATTAAACTTCTGAGCCAGTATTTGCCGTAATGTTGGAATTCATCCGCCAAAATTAAGGGGTCTCTATTCATGAAACCTGATCTGCTACGGGAGTAACTCGGGCAGTTTCTGGAAGCTCTGGGGAGCGGAGCTGGCAGGACCTGCCGTGAGTTCAGCGGTGCCTGTACCCCTGCGAGCCACAGTGTGTGCGGGAAAGTAGATGCAGACCAGGCAGGGCGAGTAAAAACTCTCGCTACGTAATTGTCCAATAGTGGTTCTAAAATAACAACAGAGCAGACCTAAAAATCTGGCCTTCTCGCTTCAGGACTGGTGGCTTTTGTCCTTTACACCTTTGTGACAGAAATAGTGTGTAGATATCACACCCTCGTAGCGGCGCTCTGGTAACCTATTGAGCCAGTTGTGCAGAGGGGTGAAAATAAACATCTTTCTGTTGTCACAGCTCAGAGCAGAGCACAGACTGAGAGGGTACTCCCCTGCTGGTGTTTATGGGTGCCCGCTGGGTACCCGCAGACGTAAGGTTGCCTTGTGCCACGGGTGCCCACGTGCCACGGCCGCCCCGTTTGGCGCACGTTCCCCGTGCGCAGCTTTCTGCCCCTACGGGCTCTATACGGTGGGTCTCGGTGCCGCGGCCCAGCAGCTGTCCTCCCCGCGGCACAGCAGGGACGGGGTTGGGTTTACACAGCTCTGATTCATGTAAATAGAGGCTGTTGGTGCCCTTGGAGCAAGCCCACCCCAAAACAGAGCCCAGGCAAGGGAAGCACCTCGGCTGGTGACAGCGGGGAGGCCGCTGAGGGGATGCTGTCCCCCGGGTGAGCCTGGCAGCGGCGTGCGGTCCCGTGGGTCCCTTCGCAGGAATCCCGGGCCCTTGAGCGCGCACTCGCTTTCTGTGGTGTTTTCACGAGTACGTGCAAGTGGTTCTTTCCTTTAGTGCTCGCCCTGCATAAATATTTACGCTGCGAAGTCAGAGGCTTTGCTCCAACTTGATCTTGGAAATCACACGGTTTTTATTAAGCCCGCGTTCTTGACAAGAATGGCAGGCAGCGCTCGCGGGGCAGGGGCAGCGTGCCGGCAGCAGCAGCGAAGGCAGGAGGCTTCGCTCGACGTGCCCTCCCTTCGCTCTTCAGTTTCCCAGTGTCAGGAGTGCTTTCCCGGCACCGGTGGTGGGGTATGGCAAAGCCGGAGCTGCAGCGTGGTGCTGCGCGGGTCGGAGGCGTGTTTGTCTGGGCAAGGGACCTCCGTGGCGAGGAACAGAGCGGGGATGGTGCAGTGCCCGGCAGCTGCTTTCTCAGGCTGAAGGTAGCAAGAAGCCGTGGAGGACCCGAGCCACGTTTCTTCACTCTTGTGAAGTTTCAGGCACTGACTTGACTCTATCCAAGACTTTTTTCTTTTTGTCTGCGTGGTTCTGACGGGTTAACTGATAAAAGCTGTGTTTCTCTTCAGGTTGGGAAATCCTCTAATTTTGCTGGAGAGGTAAGATTCACTGCTGCAAAAACAGGAAAAAAAATTGACACTAAATAAAAGGAATAGGCTAGGAATAAAGAGAACTGGGGACAGCGAGGGTCTCCCATCCACCCCCCTCTGCTCCAGAAGCTGCTGCTGGGGATGAGGGCCGAGGCTGCGGGGAGGCTTGCAGGGTCAGGCGCAGAGATGGGCTTTAGGAAGCTGCTGGCAGCCCCAGTGAGCAGCAATGCAGACCAGGAAGCATTCTGGAGACAGGAAAAGACAACTGCCCTGAAGTTTCTAGTTAAGGTCTCTAAAACCACAGATCTGATCATCTTAAAGGTCTTTTCCAACCAAAATGATCTAATTCTTTAAATGTTTTCCGATCCCCACAAACCCCACAAGGGCTGCAATCAGTGGCAGCCCTGCCTCCAGCGAGTCCTCCCGGAGTTCCCCTGCGGAGGCTGGTGGCTGTTAACCCCGGGAGCGCAGGACCCGGCGAGGAGCTCAGCTCTTGGCGTGGACTCAGGGGTCATCGGTCCTTTCCCACCCTCTGGCTGAACTATTACTCCAAGCTTGCGATGGAAAGTCAAAGCCTATTTTGCTCCTGAAGGCATCAAAGAGTTGGAAAACAGATAAAAATCTTTTGCTGCTTTCTTTTGATGGCTTTGCACCCCTGGTAGTGGTCTGCATCTTTGTGGTTAGTATTGCAGCTGAAAGACAAGGCACAACGCAGGGAAAAATCTGCGAAAGTCTTTGGAAGTTGCTGAGGCACCTTTAGAAGCAGTTTCCTATGAAGCGTGTTGCAGTTCCCTGTAAACAGCCGTTTAGGTTCGCACTTGTGTTTTGCAGGATTGGAAGAAAGGTTTTGCCTTTAAAATAATTTTTCTTTGAGGGTGTTGGTGCCTTTACAGCATAGGGAGAGCTTGGCTCTAGGCACAGTCCGGGAGGGGATTCTTAAATCTCGTCTTTGACACTGCCTGGAGAATGAAGGGTGGTCGGCGACAGCAGGCTCCCGGTGTCCCCTCGGGACTCCTTCCTTCACCAGAGCTACCTCTGCCCTTATCAATCCTCAGCAGAGCGAGGGGCTCCAGCAGCCTGGCAGCGATTCCTGGGCTGCAGAGGGGGGAACACAAGCTCCCAGCCGAGGCCGAGCTTCCAGCGGCACGGCGAGGAAGCCGGGGTGTCGGGAGCCGGCCGCGGCTGCGTCCCGGCGAGGCCGGGGCAGCTCCGCAGGGCTGACCTGTGCCCGGCACCGCGCTGGCGGCTGCGGCTCAGGAGAGCGCGGAGCAGGGCTGACAGCCACCTTCCCGCGTCCTGAAGCAGCTCCCGGCCACTGCTGAGGCTTCGGGTCACCTGCGGCTGCGTTGCACAAGTTCTTTTGTTGTGTCTTTGTTGGTCAAATGCAGCAAGTCACTGGTGGTTTTAATACAGAAGGGAGGGAGGAGAAGAGCAGGCGTTTCTACTGAAAGTGGAACAGAACAAAAAGAGTCATTGGACGTCCTGAAATTACCTCGTTCTTTATCAGAACCACATGGGCGGGAGGCAGGAAGCTGACATCTTCAGGTCCTTCTCCGCTGTTTCAGGGGGGGGATGAAATCCAGTCCGAGGCAAAGAATTTAATCTGAGCCAATTGCTTTTGTTGGCCTGGAGAGCAGAGAGATGGTCTGGATTAACATAGAGCATGTTTCTGGAAATTGTCTGAGGTTAGAATAAATCAGTTGGGGATTACATGGTGTATCCCTATTTATATTAAGAGTACTCCGAATGAAGAAATCTCAAATATAGCAGCAATTTATAGAGTGAACAGAAGGACTTTGTGGGGGCTTGAGCTATGCTCACGGAGGGTAATCGTCCGTCCGTACTTTGTAGATGTTTTCAGTTTGCGTGTGTTGCACAGACAGCTCGCACGCTTTAGAAAATTTGACCTGTTCTCTGCCCAGTGGCACGTTTCTCCTCCGTTTCTTTGAATCGATGGTTTTGTGTGATGCTGCCAAAAGGAATGCCGTGCTCGCTTCTAGGTACAGCTGCTGGCGGTTCCTTTTAAAGCATTAGCCCGCTGCTGCTGATGGCAAAACGCTTGGATCCAAAGGAAAGGTGATACGGGTGGGGGAGAGGAGAAGTCGGAGTGGAAGGGCCCGAGTCAGACCCGGCGGGGGGTTCCCGCGTCGCTGCGGCGCGAGGGCCGCTCTCGGGGACAAGGCAGCTGAGCCCACGCGCGCCTCCAGCGCTGCCGAGCGCGCCTCTGCGCGGGGCTCTGGGGGGAGACGAGAGGGAGCGAACGCCAACAATGCGGCGTGGCTACCGGCCCCTGGGCTGGGTGCGGGGCACTGCTCGGCTCCCAGTGTAGCTACGGGCTTCCCAGTTCGTGAAGGTCAGCTGGGGGGTGCAGAGCTCGGGGAGCTCAGTTATTAAATTGACGCCTGCGTTCGGCTGCTACCTCGCAGACCCGCTTCCCACGTGCAACCAGTAGTAACAACGTCCTTTTCATCCCTTTTTTATCCGTCTCCCGGGCCTGAGAGGGTCAGAAGGTAGGAGCTAGCATCTTTCAGCAGTCCCTTCAGGCAGAAGGGGTGGAAGTAACGTCCCTCTCGCAGACGATGAAACATCATCTGTGGAAAATCTGTCTGAGCTTTAATTACAAAAAGCTGCCTGATGTACAAGATGACACTGGATTTGGCAACGTTGTCACAGAAATGTTAAGCTAGGAAAAGCATCTGGGAATGGAAATATTTTTAGAGTCATTCTGTAAACAGCAAAAAAAAACCCCAGCAGTAATTAAATCAAGGCCAGCAGTGAGGTCTGCTGGCTGTTACTCTGCGAGAAGCCAGCTAAGGAGACCCAGAATTAGAAGGCCCTTGCTTTGATGGAAAGACACCCAAACCAATTTTAACGTGTTTCATTTGTTTTGTCTTACGATTTCCAAGTCCTAAACTGAATTAGTTTGTGTCTTAGCAAAACGGCGGTGCTGCACCAGCACCCTGCCCGTCACTGCACCGTGGGTGGCTCCGCGTGACGCGGCGGCTTTGCTCGTTGCATCGGGCCTGTGCCACCGGTGCTCTGTAGCTTCCGAGCCCCGTACAGCCCCGTGCAGGAGTCTCTTGGCCGAGGAGGATTCCTGGTTCCCATTACCCGGAGCGGTCTGGAACGTACCCGCCGTGGCTGAGGCGGCAGCGTGCGCCGGCCCCTTCGTCATCGTGTGCAGTCGCAGAGCGGGGAGGCTCAGATGGGGTTCTTAGTCGGGAAGAGCGCATTTGCCAGCGAACAGGCTGTACTAGAAGAAACACCAGAGGAAAGAAAACGCTCTGCAGGGCCCCCGTGCTCTCGCTGCTTCACCTTTGACGTCCTCCTAGAGGTCTGCCCACGGCGTCGGTTAAGATCCGCGTAAGCGGTTCTGGCACCCGGTTGCACTTAAACACCTCGGCCACGGGTCGCTGGAAGGGACCGCGTGTCCCTTCCGTTGGTGACCATCTCCTGCTCGCGGTGGCCAAGCGTTGCCACGTGTCGAGCTCCTGAAGTTTCCTCCGCCGTGGCAAAGCTCCATCACCACGTGGCTGGCACGGGGCGGGTACCCAGAGAGAGACAGGCTGATCTTGTGCCTAGCAATAACGCCTTTGGAATGTCTGCTGTACCCAGCCTTACGGGATTTCAGTCTGCTTAAATGTTGCATGATAAAAACCAACCTGGACTTTAGGGTTTTTTCCACTCTGAAAAGCTGTCATGTAGAGATACACAAGGAGGGCGGTTATTTAGACTGCACAGTCATAGAAATAACTGCACACTGGGAGGTTATTTCAGACGTAAGATGCATTGGCTTGTTATACATTGGCCCAGTGCTTTTCCCATATGAAGGAATGTTTTGGCAGGCTTTGGCATAATTTTGCTTCCTTTTAATAAAAGCACTCCAACAAGCACGTTATTTATGGCTATTTTTGAATATATGTTATTAAACACTTTAATATATCAGAATATTTTAAAATGACCACCCATCTCTGCTAAAGCGTGAGCACTGTAACTCTGACCCATAACTTTTCAGGAACGCAGAGTATTTCTGTTTCCTTCCAAATGGATTAAAGGAAACCATGTCAGCACAACTTGCATAAACGGATGGTTCTTGCTCCAGCCACATGTTGTGTATGGCAATGCTTCCACCCTATTAAGTCGCTTTTATGCCCCCAAATGTTGTTTGGTTAATTAGAGGCATATAACAGGAACTTAGTTTTTAAAAGTCTGAAATGAGAGAGCTCCTCAGCTCTGAGACAAGGTATGTTTTTTGCAGGGGAACTGTTTGCAGGAGGAAAAAAAAAAAAAGAATAAACGGTATTGCCTTTTATTTTCCTCCTCTGCCACATATTTGGTTTTCACTAATATACAGGAGAGGCTTAATCAAATAACTTCCCATACTTTGCCTATAGAAAAATGCTCTTTAGAACACTCGGACGAGGTCCTGGCACAGCCCTGCTGCACACCCACCCAGTGCAGCGTGCTGGCACCAGCGCGGGTGTGGGACAGACCCAACTTCCCTTGGGATTCAGAGACCTCGTTAAAAGCAGAGGCTTTTACCAGCATGTGCTTTCCAGGCTCGCTGCTTCGAGGCTGAGGGCACTGTGATTACCTGAATTAGCTTGCGGAGAGATGTTTTTCATTAGCGATATTTTTGGCTTTCTTATAGGATTCCTCAGAGTCAGCACATTAGTTCATTCTGGAGCTTGAAAAATAAGTTAGAAACGTGTGAGACCACAACCCATCGTATCATTCTGCTTATGGAAACCGGCTCTGGGTGTCCATCCAGCCGTATCGCACCCACACAGCTTCGATGCGCAGCATGTTGTGCGTTTCGTGCACTTCCGTGTCTCCTGAGAGGGAGAACAGATTTTAAAGGACAATTTCCCAGTTCCCCAGAGGGACATCTCACTTTGGAGTAGTCTCTGTTTGAGGTAGGCTCACGCAGGAGACATGCAATGGTCTAAGAGGGGACTTTCATCACTTTGGAGGCATGTAATTACCCCAAGATGGCTTATCTACCAGAGCCTGGGAATCCCACTCCTGAGAGTCCTTCCCTGCTTTGTTTTCTAGCTCAAATTTCTCCTGGATACAAGGTCAGTGGTCCCGGACAGCTGCATCCTAGGAAAAATAAGCAGGAAAACTCTGCCCGCTTGCAAGGTGTGCACACCTCCAGTTAGACATCACACTTCTGTTGCTTGTCCTGCAGAGAAATCCCAGATTATAAGAACAAAGAGGCAGGAGGAGAAGGTTATTTTGAGGCTGATTAATGATAGCAAGCTTGTACAGAGAAGTTAGTCCACATGTGAGGTCATAAGATCTGTTTTCTGCCGTAGCCTAGGCAAAATCTTCTGTTTTCTGACTCTTTGAAATCCTTTGGGCAGGAAAGCGCCTTGCGCAAGGCCACCCAGAAACGCCGTGGCACAGCCAGGAACACCAGTCGGGAATCTCAATTCCCCATCCCGCCTGCACTTCAGATGAAGTCGCAGCTCCCGCCAGCATATCTCCCTGTGCTCCGGCTCGGCGCCTGCTGCTGACAGCACCGGTCACTGGCCAGCACACGCGGCCGGACTTGCCTGTAGAAATGTCCTGGTCAAAGCCCCGAGCTGAGGGTTGTTACTCAGGATGCATCCTAAATCATTTTTCCTTAAATGTCCCCAGAAGAACTGGTGGTACCTGCTGAGCCTTGCCCTGTGGCATCAGTGTCTTTTGCATAGCTTGGAGCCAGAAACTTAGTTTTCCACTTAGTTTTTTTACAGGAAAACCTGAATGTGCCCGAGTGCAGCCCTCTCTGAGCAGTAATTAAGCTGAACTAGCTGCGGCATTGCACCTGCAGTGACTGCCTTTGAACAAAATAACGAGAATTTCAGCAATAACCCAGTGTGAGAAGCCTGCTCGCTGACACGGGCACCCTTCGGAGAGGAGAGGGCTGATGCTTGTTAGGAAGCTTCCCTCCTGCAGAGGACATAGCCCGGACCCCCACGCCCTGGTCTTGCCTCCCAGGAAAGCTGCTGGGAACTCCTGCTGTAGAAAAGAGCGATTTTAAGCTGCTGCCTGACACTGTTGAGTCAACCTCGCCTTCAAAGAAAAGGGCCCCCACCGCGAGGGGTCTGCCCCGGGTCCCGCTGGGGCGCAGCGGTGGGTGGCCTCTCTCAGGCACCGAGCTTTGCAGCGACAGCTCACGTTCAGCCCACGGCTGCCTGATGAGTTTTGCCACAAACATCTCGCTTCAGCACAGGCCGAGTATGCCCCAATTTTAAATTCTCGTTAGCAGCGCTGGGTGTGTGCCATTTGCCCTGGCCCTGTGCAAGAGACTCGTCCAGGCGCCGTTATTTTTGCGATGAACTTTCTGTCCCTTTGCCTCGTAGCTGTGAACACGTGTGCCCTGAACAACGGCGGCTGCGAACACGACTGCGTGCAGGTGACGCTGGCGCAGCACCGGTGCCAGTGCCGGCACAACTACCAGCTGCGGGAAGACGGCAAACGCTGCGTCTGTGAGTCCCCTCGCGCGCGCCTGGGCAGCCGAGCTTTGCTTTGGCCTTTTTTTACCGTGGGAGCTGGGGGCAATAGGGAACGTGCACTTGCACGCTCAGATGTCAAATAGATCAGACTGGGGTGTTTCTCTCCAGTAAAAACTCTGCATGTTTTGTCGTGGGCATATTCTGCAGCTTATTCTGAAAGGCTAGGAAGAGCTGAAGGAGCGTAGCCCACAAAAACAAAATTGTATGAAGGCACGCACTTCGAGAAAGTGGAGGAACAGCCGCGTGTCGCAGCGGGACGGGATCTTCTCCCTCTGCTTGCAGACAGCTTTCTGGCTGACCTGCTCCCGGCTGCAGGAGGGAGAGAAGCTGAAGGGGATGTAGAGTAAAAGTTTAATCTCCTCATTCATAGCAGTTGGCATTCAAGAAGGAGGAGGAGGGAAGTGAAGTTGCTAAGGGAAAAGGAACAACTGGAGTATTAAAAAGTGCAGCAGTCGGTAGGGTTTTGTAGCATCCGTCCAGGTCATGGAGCAGGTGAGAGATTGGCAACCCTCTCGACAGGAGCACTTGAAGCAAATTTGCTCAGCACTTGCTCTGTCGTCTCTGTAGAGGGACATGCCTGGGCCAAGCTTCAGCTGGAAAGGTTTTACTCGGATTAGTGCCTGCCTTTTGCAGGATCTCACACCGTGTGAATCCTCCTGCCTGGATGGAGCAGTAAAGAGAGCACTGGCAGAGATTTTCTGTCTGGTGGAGGATGGTCATTCCCGGATTGCAGACTGTTTTGCCAGGTGTAACTGCTTGATGCTCTGTTCTGCCAGAGGCATAATGCCAGTCAGAGCCAGGATTAGTCTGAAATCACCCTGCCCTTCTGCTTTGGCCCGCAGTGAGGAACCCCTGCGCCGACAGGAACGGGGGCTGCATGCACCGGTGCCACAACCACCGCGGCACAGCCCGCTGCGAGTGCCACCCTGGCTACCGGCTGGCGCCTGACAGCAAGGCCTGCGAAGGTGAGCCGCCTGCGACAGCGCTTTCGCGGGGAGAGACAACTGTGTCCCACGGGGTGGGGTAGCGCTCAGTCGTGGTAACTGTCAGCATCTGTGAAGGTAACAGGGTGATGCACAAGCCTTCCAGGGGGTGGCATGAAAGCACTCGGTTGCCATCTGTCCGAGAGCCCTGCTCAGCTTGGCTGGAGCAACACTCGAGTTCCATGTGATCCAGTTTCCTAGGAAGCTTTACAGTAATCCTGAACTCTTAACTCCATCTCTTTGTTGGCCTGGACCCCAGTGAAGAATTCAGGGTGCAAGAAACCAGTGGAAAAACGTGCAGATAGTAACGGTCGTCCCTTTGAAAGAACATTGACAGCTCAGCCCGCTTTGCTTATTGATGGCTCGTCTCTTGCAGACGTGAACGAGTGTCTGACTGGCCCAGCCGCGTGTGCGCACCAGTGTCTCAACACTCGCGGCTCCTTTCGGTGCACCTGTAACCCGGGCTACGAGCTGGGGGCGGACGGCAGGCGATGCTACCGTGAGTACTGCGCGCAGACCCCCACCTCGGGCGGGGACGGGGGGTGGCTCTGCTGCTGCAGGCACGTGTCTGTGCACCAGCTGCTGTGAACTGGCGGGGCCAAGCTGTAGCAATCTTCGTTGAAGAATTTCACAAGCAGGTTTGGGGCTGTTTACTCTCCCACTAAGATTAAAAAAAAAAAAATAAAATTGTCTGATCTTTAAATGTACCACAAAGCCGCTTTTGCTGGTTTAGGTAATTTATTTGGAGCCGTTTGGCTCCAAATAGGCCAAGTTCTGCTCTTGGGGACTTCATTGGATGAGTTCAGTCAGCTGCAGATGTGTAACTGAAGAAGGAATTGCGCTAATGAAGTGATTGCATCTGCTCCCATCAAGAAATAAACACTACTATGCCAGAATGGACCAGATTGTCCGTACGTCTCCGTTCAGCTAACGCACATCAGCAGGAATAGTCCAAAGTGGAGCCACCAGCATTTAGCACTAGCAGCCCCCTTACAAATGACAGCCAGTGCCAGCAGCTGGTGTTACTGGGAGCCTGCCAAGGCTATGAGGGTAAGGCTTCACAGACCATAAATGGGTCTTGAAAGGCATCAAACAGAGCTCCATGAAGAACCAGACTGGTGACACGCTATTTAAGAGCCTAAGCATGTACACACCTTTCTTCCTAGGAACAGGGTTTATCTCTCACTGCGTATTCTGTAAAAAAAAAAATATCCTGCAGCTCAGTTTCATGTGCAGCTGCACATTTACCTTCGGCTGTTGGGGTGAAGACACCCAAGGCTTACAGAGGACTGGATTAGGAAGCCAGGTCTATGCCTAATAAGTCTTGGCTACCTCCTCATCTAGCACTGTGACTATGCAGCAGGGAAGATTACCCTTTATGGCTCCAGCTAGCTGGCCCATGGGTCACAAAAGAATTAGTTTTGTTGCTGCTCAAGTCTTGGTTTTCCAGGTAAGCCCCTGGTAAGAGATGCCAGCCCTGAAAGGTCACTTTTGACAGCAGGGACAGTGGAAGCACAAGCCCACTCATGTTCTGACATGGCTCCTCTAGTCATTGTGACACATTGCCATAACCCTTGACAATACCTCTACTTTGGTGCCAACTCTAGAACTAAGGTGCCAGCTATAGAACTAAGTAGCCTTCTTGTATGAACAAGGTTTTCCCCTGCCCCTTTTAGCAAGTTTTATTAATGCAAGAACAATCAAGGTTTTGCATTAAGAAGAAAAGCAAAAGTAGAGGGACTATATTCACGTTGTGAAATCGGGAAGATAGTCATCCACCATGGCACAGCTTTTATTTGTGACATGCACAGATCCGTTGGGAAGCATCGAGCTCCCCTTCTTTCGTCCTCCTTGGGTCTGAACACACTAAAAAAAACTCAAAAATGTTCTTGTAGGCAGAAATTGTCGTGAGTCAAAGCTGCATGGTGCAAGTTCCTTTTAGTTTCAGAAAGCTCAATTAACTAGACTGAAGTTTACGTAAACTTTGCCAAGCTAAGAAGATATATGGCTGCTAGTGATGTTTGCGCCTACCATTTTTGACATGTCAGTAACGAACATTTCTAGCTGTAGGCATCTGGATGTTTCCATAGTTAGCTGTATCGAGCTGCTCCCATTTCTAGCTGGCATGAGAACAGCTCTGTGCTTGGGAAGACTGAGCCAACTTTTGGTTGGCAGCACATACTGCAGCTTGTCAGGCATGGGAGCAGTTTTGTCTGCAGTCTGGTTCGTCTCAGAGATTGTCCAGAGCCTGCTCCGCGAGCCTGTCCCTAAGAGGCTACGTGGGGCGTTGCCTGGGATCCATCGGCTTATTGTTATGCATCACTTCCCAGCCCAGCAGCGGCCTCTGTGCAGAGCTGTTTTCATCCTTTCCCCGCTGCAGATCGCGCTTCTCCTCAGCAGGGCCGCGCACGCAGCAGCGCACGTGCAAGGGGCTCAGCTGGGAGCTGCTGTGCGGGCGCCCGCTCGCGCGCAGCGCCCAGGGAAGGCAGCGGCCAGCCGGCGGGTGGGGCGCGCGCCGCGGGATCCTGACCAGTGTGCCTTTTCCAGGGATAGAAATGGAGATCGTGAACAGCTGCGAAGCCAACAACGGTGGCTGTTCCCATACGTGCCACCACACCAGCTCTGGCCCCATCTGTGCCTGTAACTTTGGCTATCGGCTTCAAGAGGACCAGAAGACGTGCACTGGTAAGGCAAGGGAAAAGGCCCAAATCTTGTTTTCACAAGCACATCTCAAGTAGCAATGAGGATCTCACCTACGCTGTGCGTGCATGCACTGCAAACAGGTTAACAAGGCTATAGACAGGTGCCAAGTAAGAGGAGATGGGAGATGCTGCTCTGCTTGAAGACATCCTCAGACCTCCACTCAGGAGCTACTTGGACAGCAAAGGTTAACTTCAGAACTAGTTAGTTTTTCCCTGCTGAAGCTGGTCTAAGGCAGCATTGGCAGATACAGGCTCATATCTCAGATATTTATAAGCCTACGTCTCAAAGGCACGGTGCTCGAAATGTACCGTCTTGCCTGTTATCTCGAAGGAAGCAGCAGTGTAATTTGAGTAACTGAGTGATGTGGAGGAGTCAGTAGCTGCAAGCCAAGGGTAGTTCAGCCCCATCTGGTTCTATAAAGTATGGGTTAATGCAGAGGTAAGGGCGAGATGCTCTGTAAATGCTCTCAAGTCAAGGCATGCACTTTATATTGCATTACCAAACCCCTTGCAGCAAATGACCTAGTCAGAAAGCCACTGTAGTGCTCAGTAGCCAGACATTTACTGCACCAGGGTGTGGGGCTGTGCTTTACTCCTCTGCTCACAATGGGGCCGTGCACAGCAAGGCTGGGTGGGTGCTTCCATCCTTCAGGCAGCCCAAAGCTGCAAGAAATCCCGGCGCCCTCCCTGCAGGTTAGTTGGAGGGTTTGTGCCTCAGACAGAGCAGTGAGGCACTTACACCTAAAGTCTTCTCTTTCTAGGAAACCAGCAGATAGGAGATTGCTAGCAAAGAGCAACGGCGTTTAGTGATGCAAACCAGTACCTACATATATCCATGCAGCGTAGAGTTGCAGTTCCCGTTACTCAGGAAATAATTCTTGAATTTGTGTCGTCTTTGTTCTGTACCACCTTCTTCCTGCAATCTCCAAGGCACATGTCTGTCCAGGACATCTGTCAGGAACAGATACACTCCTTAGCAGGCTGCCACGGGCACCCACAGCTGCTTGAGCAGAGGGGGGCAGTTCCTCTGCCAGAGGAGAGGAACCCAAAATCCCCAGGACATTTGCTTTGCTTCCCCTGTGGCTCCGAGGAAGCAGTAGGAGATGTCTCCATAGGACATCACAAAAAAGCCAGGACCTGAACTGAAGTCTGCTCTGAAAGAGCGTTATTCCTACACTTTGTGTAGCCCAGCAGGGCTATTTGTTTTCCTACCAGGTGCCTCCTTGGTCCAGTCTCCTCTGATGGTAGGGGGATGCTTCACAAACCCCTCTACTGCATAAGCACCGTGGTAATTCCACTCCATAGTGGACAAATGGAGTCCCACGAATACAAGGGAATTGTATTGGAAATGGAAAGCCACAGGAGCTCTGCTTTCTCAGGGTTATCTAGGTCCGTCCTTCAGAGACATCACTCAGATAGTTTGAAGGAACCATGCAGTCCTCAACCATCTGGGAACTTGACCTCGGTGTTTGTAACAGGGTAAATCAGAAAGCAAGAGTCCGTGTTACAGGTGGAATCACCCCCTATTTTAAGCACACAAAACCTTTAACAACCACCTCAAACTGAAAATCACAGTTGGCTTCCCCCAGGCCTCTGGGATTCAGGATTCCTCCCTTGGCTGGGGAGCACATTGCAGAGGGCGATCTGTTAACATAAAGCTCACTCATTTCAAGAGGGAAGCAAGAATACTAGCTCAGCACTTGGCAGACAGATCAGTAACAGCTTACCAGAACTAGTTGCAGAGCACTTTTAACAAGTACTGTCACCACTGCAAAGCTAGACGTGTATTAACATCCAGTGCCCTTTGTTTTTGGTTTAGATATCAATGAATGTGACAACGGTTCTCACTGTTGTCAGCAAGACTGTTACAATTATCCTGGAGGCTACGAGTGCGCCTGCTATGCTGGATACAGGCTCAGCAGAGATGGCTGCGGGTGCGATGGTAAGCGCAAACAGCTCGCTGGACTCCTGCACGGGAACCAGCAGTGCTGCCGTCCTCAGCCTTGCGGCACAGCAAGGGACACACAGACCACGCTCCTCTAATTCTGCTTCTCTGTGTTTTGTCAGCCTCCTCAGTTTGCTTACTGTTAAGGCAGCTCAGCTATTCTAAGCCATACACTGGTTCAACACAGCTGAAGAGGAGTAGCAATGGGGTTTTTGAACACGCTGAATTCAAGTCAGGACAACGCAAAGGGAGTTGGTCCAGGTCTGACCCCATTAATTCAGAGATCATTTTGTGTTCAACCCCAGGGGCCAACATCACCCATTGTTTTCACCCAAGAGATACAGGCCAATAAAAGCATCTGTGTAAAATACAGCCAAGACAGTGGCTTTTAGTAAAGAGAACAAGAAATTGTCCTACCTGGTTGCAAACAGACAACTGCTCATAGCAGTTCTCCTGTCAGCTCTCTGATGGGTCACCTTCTTAGCAAAATGGATTTGGGGTGGTTGTTGTTTCTCCTAATGAGCTGTTCTCACTACCAAAGCTCTCCCATAAGGTTTCACAGGTGAAGAACCAATTCCTGCCCACCTATTCCTACACAATTAGTGACAGATGGGAGCTGAAACCCAGCACATGGTGTTTTGGAACCCAGGCTCCCTGGGTCACTTGCGTAGCCTCACTCCACGTTGGGAGTCAGGTGGCTTCACATAGCAGAGAGGGTGCCATCAGCCTGTTGCTGATCTGTGCCCAGACGTGTATCCCAGCCCCTGCGCCCGTCACACCGGGGTATCCCGTGTTTTTCAGATGTGGATGAGTGCTCTTCGAATAATGGTGGATGTGAGCACGCCTGCCAGAACCAGCTAGGGTCTTTCCAGTGTGGCTGTGAGATTGGATACAAACTGGACGAAGACCGAAGGAGCTGCATCTGTAAGTGCAACTTGAGCGGCAGGCTGCCTGCCCCTCGCCCTGCTCCCCCCGGCATAGCCCCCCCAACCCAGCCGAGCCAGGGCCAGCCCAGGCAGGAGCTCTTTAGCCCTGCACGCCACCTTTTCCAGCTGTTTCACAGCACTTGCTGCCACCACTAGCAGGGGAAGTGACTCCCTCCACCAGTGGAAAGCTTTCCCCTGACAGGACCAGTCCTATTTCAGCCGCGTTACACAGCACTTTCCAAAGAAGCACCGGGGATTTTGGCACAGCTACACTCGCTATAGTCTGCGGTGATGACTCCACGTTAACCAAAGAACCAGAGCCCTATCCACAGTCACCAGCCTCTACAGTTTTTCCTTACAAGAAATAACGGATTTGTCTTTTCCAAGTGGTAGTGTCTTTATCCCACCACCAAACACACTATTACCCAACTTACTTGCTTAGTAGGGCAGCCAACACCCCGCTCGCTTCATCTAGTGACCCCCAGCAGCATCACCCAGGTCCCTGGAAAGGCGTTCCGAGGTCTGGACCCAGAAGAGCAGCACTTGGTGCCTCCCCACTCTGCCAAAACACCCGAGCCTCCTCTGGCCGTGGCTTTTACAGGCTCTGCAGCCCCTGCCCTGGCTCCCAAGTGTGTCTGGGCTTAGCCTGATTGCCTGGCTTTTAACCCTTGCCTGCCCTGCAGGGGAAGCTGTACCTGACAGATGCTCTTCCCAAAAGCAGAGCCAAGCTGAAACGCATTGCTTAATTTTGTTAGATGGGCAGTCTTGATTAATTTTCCAGAAAAGAATTATCTTACCTGAAAACTCAAAAAGCTGAGTGGCTCTGGTCAGAAAAACAGCAGGGCAAAGGTGATGGGGTGAGCATGAGCTCGGTTAACCTGAGAAGCCAGGGCTGTGTGTCAAGGCTAAGATCAAAGCTTCTCCCATGAATTTGGAAGTCACTTAGCTGGCTGGTGCCCATTCAAGCCAAAATGAACAGGCAAACAACTTGCAAAAATTGTAGAAGTGTCAATACAGAGATCGATCAGTGGTGCAAACCACACAACCCAGATCCACCAGCCCTGTACTGGTATTTCTGGTTTCCCTTTCTTGGTGCAGAGGTTCTGTCCTACTACTCACCTCTTAGGGGTCTCTTCTCTTTTCCGCACTGACATTGTCATGTCCATGACTCCTTCCCTAGCTCTAGAGGACACTGTGGAAGCTCTGGATGGTCAGCGCCCCATTATCCGCCCAATCCCTCACGTTGCAATCCTGCGAGATGAATTTACCCAGCTCTTTAATGATGACTATGAAGAAGAGGAGGAAGAGATGGAAGCAAGAGGAGAGCACACGCTTTCAGAAAAATTTGGTGGGCACTTTGCAGCACTGGTAAATGGCATGCTTTGCTTGGAAGTCTTCAGAATCAATCACACAGAATTAAATATGCTGGGGGTTTTTGTGTTAGGCACGCGTGCCCACGAGACTGGTTGCGTCCCTTTTCTGCGCCCACAGAACTGGCGTTGCGACGCAGATGCATTTGGCTTTGCCGCAGCCTGCGCAGGGCGGGTTTCCCTGCCCACACTCCCCGAGATGCTGAGGCAGCCTTGGGGAAGGCTTTTCACCCCCAGCGCCTCTCGTTGCAGTCTGCCTGGAGCACACGTTCGGCCCCGACTGCAGCCTGACCTGCGAGGACTGCCAAAACGGAGCCGCATGCAACGCGGAGGAGACCGGCTGCGACTGTCCGGCGGGCTGGACCGGGCTCCTCTGCAACCAGAGTGAGTGAGGCTGTGGGGCAGCGGGCGGGAGGGCTCCGGCGTGCCCGTGCGTGGGGCTGCGGCAGCCGGTGAGCCTCGCCTCTCTCTCCCACCCCAGCCTGCCCGGCCGGCACCTTCGGGAGGAACTGCAGCCTGGCCTGCCGCTGCCAGAACGGAGGCACCTGCGACCCCGCCACGGGCGCCTGCCGCTGCCCGCCCGGCGTGGCCGGCGAGCTCTGCCAGGACGGTAAGCCCGCGGCTCTCCGTCGCCCGCTCCGCGCGGGCGATCCCCGTCCTCCTCGCCGCAGCCCTCGGCGAGGCGCGGGGACCCGGCGGGGTGTCCGCGAAAAGGCAGGGCGGCACCTCTGCGGGGCCCTGACGTCAAGCGCAGAACGTGGGGCCTCCCTTGCAGCTTTCTTCTCTCCCGAAAACAGGTTCTGTGAGGAAGTAGCTCTATTCCCGAGCTGTAGGTGTTGCTCCCCAGCCTGCCGAGGCAGCTCCTTTCTGTTTCTCCCAACGTACTAGTGGAGCGTTTGCCGTAATTGGATAAAAGGCTGTTGCAGCCAACTCTGGTGCCACTCTTTGACGTTCCAGCTGTGCTTCTCTGAAGCTTTGAAATGTTTTCCACAGAACACCTTACACTGGTCCCTTTGTAGCTGGTCACTGAAAAGCATCTTTCAACTCTTTTGTTGATCCATCCCTGTGTGAGTGGCTCTGACACATCCCTGCTCCATCTGACTGGGTGGGTCACCTAGTCTTGCGTGGAAAAATGTCCTTTTAATAAGGAAAAGATGGTAAAGGGGATCGTTCACCCACAAAACAGTGCTGCAGGTGGTATGCCTTGTCTTTGCACTGGAAGACCTTGGCAGTCTCTGTCCGCTACTCAGCAGTGACCGTGGGCAGCCGTCTGCGTTTCACAGGGTGTTCAGCGGACACAGAAAAGAATGTCAAAAATGGATGTTCAGTGATAAATTTACAGAACCGTGGAGGTATTTTCCACTGAAGGAAAACCAAAGCATTGAAAAGTTGTGACAACAGTAGTTACCCAAAGTACTGCAAAAGGAGTTGTCGCTGTCGGTAGGTATTTGTTCTCCCAAAGAGTTAAAATCTGGGGGACATAATCTAAAAATGCAGAAAGACTGAGACAATAAGAGATTCAGACAAAATGACTTCAGACAAACAGTTAGGAGCATATGGGAGCTATTACTGAAGGAGGAGACCAAAGCAGAATGTAAATGAATGCAAGAGATACCCCGACCTTGTCTTTCTTTAGGAAGGAGGTGATTGAGGGGTACAGAGGAAAAACCAGGAAGGTAAGATCAGAGTAAACAATGAAGAACTGAGCTGTTGTCCCAGGGTGGCATTTCCTCTGCTTAAACTGTCTGCTCTTGTCATACGGGAGAAGGCTTGTGCTGCCTGGACAGATGCTGGCCAGAGCTTTCTGCTGACACAGTCTGTCTGCCATGTGCTTCTAATATTAAGATCTTTAGCATAACAGAGAAAGAACAATAATTTTATTTCCTTAATAGTGCAAATATCACTGTTATTTATCAGTAGGAATGGCCTCGTGGATTACTTTCTCACGTATGAAAAGCGTTGACTTCTCCGAGCCCTGCGGGGTAGATTTCTGGCAGGACCAGCGTTACCATTCCAAGCGGGGGCAGAGCTGATGGGTGCCCTCGAGGCACCTTGTGGGGCTGGGGAGTGGCAGGAGGCGAAAGGCACCGGACACCGTGCAAGGACAGGAGTGCCGGCTGCGGAAGCAGTCTGGTTTGGAGCTGCTCGCTCTTATCGTTACCTGATTGCGCAGAGACCCAAGCACATTCCTGGTCAGAAAACAAGCCAGGCGCCTTTGCAGCCCCGGCTGCATCCTTCGCCTAGGTTCATTCTGATGCTTTGGGTTTGGTACGTTTTTCCTGTGGTCTGCGGGAAATAAAATGACGGGCTGAAATTGGCTCATCTTCCCAGAAAAATCTCTCTCTGTTACTAGGGTGCCCTAAAGGATTTTATGGGAAACAATGCAGGAAAAAGTGCAACTGTGCCAACCGGGGTCGTTGCCATCGGATTTACGGAGCCTGTCTGTGCGATCCTGGCTTATACGGACGGTACTGCCATTTAGGTACGCTTGTCCTCATCTCTTTTTGTGAGAAATGCGTTATTCTCCAATTACAGCCTTTCTCGATGTCATCCCTGGGAAGGGCCAGCGCTGGGTGGCCAAGCGTCTGCCCCCCGCCTTGGGTCGCGGGTCACTGACCAGCTCTTCCCCTCTGCATCCAGTTTGCCCGAAGTGGGCGTTTGGCCCCGGGTGCTCGGAAGAGTGCCGCTGTGTGCAGCAGAACGCGCAGGACTGCGACAGGAGGGACGGCTCCTGCCGGTGCAAACCCGGCTACCGCGGCAAGCGCTGTGAGACGAGTGAGTTGCGAAGAAGTATTCGCGGGGCTTCTCCCTCTTCTCCTCTTTTCCCCTAGCTAATTTTTTTTTGGGGGGGGGGTAAAACCTCAGCTCACTTTCCACCCTCCTAAGGCTCTCTCGCCTCTTGTTGTTTAGATTAGGAGCAAAATGTGCTGTCCCGCTCGGTCCCGTTACGTTCGCCGGCAGAACCCGCACGGCCGGGCGGGAGTGCCCGCGGACGTGGAGCTGGTCCAGCCGCCCGCGCCCCGCTGTCGGCTCTGCCGGCTCCCCCAGGGCCAATGGAGTAATGCCAGATGTTCTTTCTTTTTCATGACGGTCGTTAACAGAGTGTGACCCTGGCTACTACGGGGATGGCTGCAAGAAGAAATGTAGCTGCTCTCCAGAGGCGTCTTGTGACCCTGTCACCGGAGAGTGCTGGAAGGAGTGTCCCCAGGGCTACCACGGGCAGAACTGCGACCAAGGTAAGGCAGGGGCCCTGCGAGGCAGCTCCAAGCCTGCTCTAAACTCTTGATTCCTCGCACATACAAACTTTTTCTTCACAAAACGACATGAAAGGGCTTCCAGAATTCCTCCTGTGCTCTCCCAGACCCGCTAGCCCGCTGCGGTTGGTCTGATGAGTGAAAAGCTGAAACGGCTTTAGAGGGCACAAGAGCTGCCGTTCGCATGGCTTTGTGAAATGCTGCAATCCCTTTAAAGCAGGGAAACGGGAATTCTCGTGCATAATGAGTCTAATTCAGAAAAGGAGAACAAGGTCTCACTTTATCCCGCCGCTTGGGCATCTTTGCCTTTGTAGATGAAGGTGACAGATATCTAGTTATCTTCCCCCCCCGCCTCTGATGTCTTTTTACTTCCAGGCAATCAGTGCCCTGCAGAACGGTATCATATTTTCCTCTCTGTTCTCTACTCCACATTGAAACTCTATTTCATCTTCACATGGAAAAGAGAATTTTGTATTTCATTTAAATCAGGGTTTAAAATTCTGCCTCTGTAAGAACCTCCTAGAGCAGTTTTCTGCTCTTCACGTAAAGGACCAGTTGACAGTATAGTAACTGAACTGCATAGCTCTGAGGGCGCAGCTTTTTGAGATCCTGGGAGATAGTTGGGGTGTCAGAGAGTTTGACTTCCTTTGAACAAAGGTGTTTTGAGTGAACTTAAAGGCAGTGAGTCATTGGCACGAGGTGGTGATTACAAAACATGAACACAGTTCTTGGAAAATAGTACCTTCTGCCAGCCTCAGAGCTGATCAACGACTGAGAAGCCAACCTCCTCCTCTGGTGAGGTTGTCTCCTTCCAAATCACACTTCAACTGGCTGGATCCAAGAGAAAACCGAAAAAGTTGAAGTCCACGCTTAGAAGACAGACTGCATTAAGAGAAAACACTGCGTTAAGAGGCTTGTGGTGGTCAGCACCTGAGTTTAGATTCGAGCATCCTGGGAGTTTCTGCACTAACTTATGTTTAACCAAGCACTCCATCCACACCCAACCCAGAATTAAAGCTATTAACCTAATTAAGCTGCTCGCACATGAGTGTCTTGCACAGCACCACGACGGGCAGAACGTAGCTGGTCTGTTGGTCAGGACAAAAGCTGCAATGGTCACAGAAAGTCCCAATGGCAGCAAGTGCTCACAGAGCTCACTAGCGTTAGGAGGAGCGATGCAAGCGGCTTTTGCAGGGCTTGTGCCCCCTCGCAGGGGTCCCGGCAGCCCCAGACCCCCCCATGCAGCAGGAGGCTGCTGCCCCCAGAGCCACGCGGCGCCTCGGTGGGCTGGGTGCTCTCGGTCGGGATATTTTTAAAAAGAATAAGAAAGGAGCTTAAGCCTGTAGGGGGGAGTCACAGGAAATAACACAAATATTTGTATAGAAATAGTAGGCTCTTGGCTGTTGTTGGGATCTGGAAATTATTAAAGGGTGAAGACAAACATCTGCCATCAATTAGCAAAGGGGAGGAATAACAAAACCTCCACTGTGTCACTTGACATCTACGCACTGGTGTGCTTTCCCTCCGTGATTT
This sequence comes from Leptosomus discolor, assembly GCF_034619465.1. Taxonomy (NCBI): domain Eukaryota; kingdom Metazoa; phylum Chordata; class Aves; order Leptosomiformes; family Leptosomidae; genus Leptosomus; species Leptosomus discolor. Next base: position 10,516,409 of record NC_141410.1, on the reverse strand, counting down.
GTGAACGCTGGTGTGTCTGCATCTGCCGAAGCCTTACGGAACGTTGGCTTCCGTGAACAAAAGGGTCTGCGAGCGCGGAGCTTTTTTTGGGAGACTCAAATAGGATTCGAGGATCTTTGGGTCCGGGGCCCTCGGTCTGCACGTAATTAGCTATTGCTAAGTTGCGTCACGGGGTGCAAAGAGCAAACCGCGCTTTCTGGTGTCAGCAGTAGCACCCTGGCAGAGGGCAGGACAAGCCTTACTCCTCCTGCGGATGAGGATGCTCCTTCTCTATTGCTTTACATCAGCGTACCTGCCGCAAAGCTTGCTGCTGGGGAAGCCTGGCTTCCAGATGCCGGAGGCTCTCAGCCAGGGCGGTAAAAAGCCCTCGCAGCATCTTATAAAAGCCAAGGGATGGCAGGGGTTTGGGGGCCGTGAGCCCGGTGTGCTGCACCCCAGCACAGAGCGAGCAGGGTGGCTCGGGTCACCGCCCCGGCGGGGGGAGAGGAGCACCTCTGGCTCGGCGGCAGGGCGACAGCGCACCTTTCCTGAGCCGGTGCTGCAGTAGGGGCGGCTGCAGCTGCTGCCCGGGGCAGGGCGCTGCAGGGGTGCAGCCGCGAGGGAGCGGGCTGCTCTGCAGAATCGCCTGCAGAGGCTGGAGATCGGTTTGGGCGCAGCTGTTGGGCTCCTGTATGGGGAGATACTCGCTGGAAGGACAAGCAGCAACAGGGAAGGTCCTCACACGGACAACCAAGGCAGCGGTGTGCCGTGCTGGGGGCTGCGGGTGGCCGGCGTGGGTAACTGGAGCGGTCGTGTCCAGTCCCACCGGCGTGGTCTGCCTCTGCAGCGAGGGAACCCTTCGCAGCGGGGCTTTTCTTCGGTCTCCTCGGGTGTGCGGGGTCCCATCGGTGATGCGCTCTGGGGAAAGGCACCCGGGGAGGGGGCGGTTTTCTCACTGCTGTTTTCGGCGCAGAGTGCCCGGCGGGGACGTTCGGGGCCGGCTGCCGGCGGTCCTGCTCCTGCCAGGGAGCGCCCTGCGACCGGAGCACGGGGCAGTGCCTCTGCCTGCCCGGCTGGACGGGACACGACTGCGGCCAAGGTGAGGAGGCAACAGCAGCCAATGCGCCGAGGTAGGGATTTAGGCGTATAGCTGTTGGTTTTCTTTGGCTAAAATTAGTTTTAAAAGCAGCTAGTGCAATTAGAATCATCTTTGTGGAAAATGAGAAAAAATGCGGCTTTGGATGGTAAGTCTTAAACTGTAGCCTCGGCTAGCTTAGCTCTGCTGTGGAAGCTGAAGTAAGCAACATACACAATAAAAAAGATGAAGATGTTTTAGGTTGTTGCAGTCCTTAACACAGGAAAGGAGTCTTTCTTTACTGATGTGTATTTTTAATTGCCTTCACCATATTACTCTTTAGCTGCTGGAAAAGTAAAGAATCCTAAATTAAAAGCTTTTACATGATTATATGGTGTTACGGCAGCTGGAAGGTATTAGTCGTATATGGATGTCCTGCTCCTAACAGTTTGAGTGAGCAGTAAAACCGCACATGCACAGTGCTCACCGTACATTTTGAACTGACTATTTTCCCAGGCCTTGGCGCAGCTTAGGAGCACTTAAACAAGGATTCCTGCCCCGCTTTTATCACTTCTTGCTTGCAACTCGCAGCAGAGCTGGGAACGCTGACTAATGTGCTGTCCAGCGGTGTGACAGCAGCTGCAAAGACCCTTTGCCAGCAACACCATTTCCTAGCACGGAGCCCCTGTAGCTCCCCACAAGTAGATGTGAATCCAAAATTGACATGAAAGTACTGGAGTGGGATCAGGATAGCACTTACCCAGGGCTCACGCGCTATTTATGAAACAAAAAAAGCAGCGTTGTCCTTGCTGGTAGCCACGCATTGCCACGCAAAAGTCCATGCTGTGCGTGAAACATGGACATGAACAAGGGGACCCGTTGCCGTGCACCAGAAAACAGCCATTTCCCTCTTACGCCGCGGCTGCGGTCCCGATGCCTGTGTGTGTTCTCTCTCTGCCCACGCCCCAGCTTGCCCTGAGGGTCGCTGGGGACTGGGCTGCCAGGAGATCTGTCCCGAGTGTGCCAACAACGCCAGCTGCGACCCCGCCACGGGAGCCTGCCTCTGCCCGCCCGGCTACACCGGCCGCCGCTGCCAGGACGGTGAGTGCCATCTGCCGCCGGGTCCCTCACGCCCGAACGGCTGCCTGCAGCTGGAATGAGGGGTGTTTCGGTGGACCTGGAGCAGAGCATCCAGCTGTCGGCCAGGCACCGCCGCACTCATCAGAGCAGGGCTTGGCACCGTGCATGCCTCCGCTGCCTCGCGCTTCGGGGCACGGGCTGGGTTCTTCCCTTGGGGTCCCTCTGGTCCTGCCTTCACGGTGGTGACTTTTGCGTCAGCAGAAAGGGAGGTAAATCCCTGAGCCCCTCGGCCCGTTCAGCCCAGAGCTGAGCACCCACGTCGGTGCTGGTGGCGGAGCACGCTGCGGCACCCGTCGGGGCTCTCGGGAGGGAAACCCTCGCTGCGGTGTTCCAGCAGCCGTTGGCAGTTGGTCCGTGTCTACCTTGGCAGTGTGTCCGCCTGGCTGGTTTGGCCCGGACTGCCAGCTGAGCTGCAGCTGTGGGAACGAGGGACATTGCCATCCTGTGACGGGGACGTGCAGCTGCGCACCTGGCTGGACGGGGTACAACTGTCAGAGAGGTATCGTGCCCGCTGCTCGTTGTCCGTCGCTCCTAGGAGACACTGACCTGTGCGGAGCTGCGCTGTGGTTTGCTTCATTGTCGTCCTCGTGCTGTGCCTCTGCCAGAAAAATCTCTGAAATCCTTTAGTTCTCTCCGCTCTGTCCTGCCAGTGCTGCCAGGTGCCGCTTGCCTTTCCGTAGAGGCCTTGCTTGCTTGCAGAAGGGATTCCCATCCAATACGTCCTGCACCCGCTTTCACTGTCCTGCTGGGTTTTCTGCAAACCTGCAGCCGTGCTTGTCCTTCTGCCCACGTGAGCGGTGGTAATCGATGGACGTAGCAGCCCGAGGAGAAGGCGGCGCTGGTCCCACGCCTGTGCTCACCGGAGAAGCTGAGCAAGTGGAGCCCCCGGCACTAAGGGTCCGTTCCCTCCTGTGTTTCAGCCTGCGATGCGGGTCGCTGGGGCCCCGACTGTGCTCACGCCTGCAACTGCAGCAACAGCGATGGGAGCTGCAGCGCGGAGACAGGGCAGTGCCTCTGCGAAGCCGGCTACACGGGCGGCCGCTGCGAGAAGAGTGAGTGCTGCGGGGGCTGCCCTGCTCGCCTTCGAGCTGAGCCAGGGGATACAGACCCGTGTGCCAGGGGGAGGGCAGCGGACGGGCAGGGCAGGAGACTTCTGCCCTCTCCCTGTGGAGGGAGAGGGGGAAGCAGCGGTGCGGATTCCTCCAGCAAGTGCTTCTTGGTTCAGGCACAGGAGTTCAGTCCCCGTGCCCTGACTGTGACATTGCCGGTCCTGTCCTGGGTGACGTGGGTACCCGTCTGCAAGGGGCAGGGTAGAGCCCGCTGGTCGTTATAAGAAAGCAGCTGCCAGATACTGTTCTTTCCATTCAGAGCCCGAGCTCCTGCCTTAGCGTATCTTCCTGGGGACGCCAGGACAGGACAGGCTCCTCAGTCTCGTTTGCTTCTGCTTGCCAGAGTGCCCGGAAGGATGGTTTGGGCTGAGCTGTCGGCACCAATGTCAGTGTGACAACGGGGCTGCCTGTGACCACGTCAGCGGGGCCTGTACTTGCAGCCCGGGCTGGCGAGGAACCTTCTGTGAGCACCGTAAGTACCTGTGCCTGGGGACCCAGCGCTGCCAGCAGCTCCCACGGACCACAGTCTCCTTGCCGGTGGGGTCAGCCCTCCTTGTCTGGCTTTGCTGTTCTGTTACGGCAAAGAGAATCCCTCGGGATGGCGATGGGGGAAACCGCATGTCTGGAAGCTGCTGAGCCTCTGGTTTTAATTCTGAAAGGAAAAGGTCTAGGAAAAAAAAAAAAACAACTAACAAAATGTAAGCAAGGAGTAAATGCACAGCTGCCTCGGTCACCCGTGTGTGCACACACGTTGCACCCACCGTCTTGGAGCAGCCTCTCCAAGGGGTCCCTTGGGTGCAGGGTGCTGGCTCCCCCGCCAGCCTGCTCGGTCCCTTGGTGGTCAGAAACCTGATGCTATCGCTCTTCTGATGCACCGCAGCTTTGTCCTGTACCTTGGACGTCCGTAATGGACAGGCATCCAAAATTCTGCTGTCACACTGGTGCAGCGTTATATCGATATAAAAAGCCACCAAGAGGCACCTCTGCTCTGCTGGGAGATTTCCAGCTCTTTGTACAGGCATTTTGTGGGGATTTCTCCTTTGTTTTCCACAGCCTGTCCCGATGGATTTTATGGGCTAGAGTGCCAGCAAGCCTGTGACTGCCTGAACGGCGCCCGCTGTGACCATGCAACGGGCCAGTGCCGCTGCTCCCCCGGCTGGGACGGCCCCCGCTGCGACCAGGGTGGGTGTCACTGGCTGGGCTGGGCTGGGCTGGGCTGGGACCAGGCAGGAGCAGCCCTCTGAGGCACTCCGGAGCCCTTGCTGTCTCTTGTGCTGCTGGGCTGCAGAGCCCAGAGGTTTGGGTGTCTGTCCCCTACGCGTGATTTTTCTCTGCATGGACGTTAATTCTGTGTGGTATTTGGTTTTGGAGAGGGGCTGGAGGGCTCAGGCTGAGCACACTGTTGTTGAATGCAGTGAGGGCTTGGGTGTCTGGAAAAACAGTTTCCTAATAGATAAAATTGAAGATAACAGCACTGACCGTGTTTGGATGTCAGCCACCTGCAGAATACGGCTGTTATTTCCCCATAGCACTTAAAAACCAACTCCCACAGCCGTCCAAAGCAGCCACGCACCAGTGTGGGTTCCTCTCCTGAACAAGTGCATTTGGGACGGTTGGTAGGGGTCTGGCTGGTGTAATACATACCTGCTACCTAACAGTTACACCTGCTTCTGCTCCCACAAAGTGTGCCAGGAGAACAGGTACGGCGAGAACTGCAGCCAGACGTGCGACTGCTTCAATAACGCTACCTGCAACCACGTCAGTGGGCAATGTCTCTGTGCAGCCGGGTGGACAGGACCCACGTGCCAGCAAGGTAACACACCTCACGGCCGCTTCCTAACCCAGACTGTCTGCTTCCTCTGCCAGAATGCGTTAGAAATGCCATTTCTCAGGGTGGGTCGGAGTTTTCAGTGGAGCAGCAGCTACAAAAGGCTGAGACAGTACAGTAGCAAGGTCGTAGTTAGCTGTGCAGCGCTTCCTGATTCACCCACAAAGAGAGAAGGCAAGAGTTCACCTTCTCCAAGAGCACCAGAAGTTGCACTGCCTTGCAGTTCCGTAGGAGCTCATAGAGCAGCAACTTGACCGTCCGCTGCGCTGAGCATTCAGGCACCAAGTCGGCGGTGCCTTTAGGCACAGCTCAGTGAAACTGCGCAGGAGAACAATGATTCACGTGGTTAAATGGCTTTTTTTCTCTGCCAAGCGCTGGCACTGTCTGGGTCTGGGAGAGGAGGGCGGTCTGCAGCTCAGGACCAAAGGCGCTGGCTACCTACGAGCATCTCTCCTGGCTCCTGAACCTACCCAGCCTTTTTCCTTTTGTGCGTTTGCCGCCACCAGAGCTACGAAGGCTCTAAAGAGGTCAGGCACCCAGTGCCCTGCGTCGTCACTGCCTCTTACCTGAGCAGGTTAAAATACCAAATGTCTTCGTGTGGGCAGATAAGCAGCCTCAGGGTGTCGCTGGCTCCTCTCCCTCCCTCTCATTGCAAGCGATAATGGCTTCGGTTTGTATCAGGCCATCGCTCTGGCCGGGGTTTGCCTTCGGAGCTGTGTTCTGACGGGGATGTTTGCCTTGGTTTTCCCGCAGCGTGCCCGGTGGGTTTCTACGGGAGGAGCTGCCACCAGCGCTGCCTCTGCCAGAACGGTGGCACGTGTGACCCTGCCACGGGGCTCTGTGCTTGCCCCGAGGGCTGGACGGGGCTGGCCTGCGAGCTGGGTGAGTAACGCTGCGCCGCGCCGGCAGCGCTGAAGAACGGGCTCCAGCACAAACGCGTCCCGTTTCGGACCCGTTTTCCCCCAAAGGCTGGGGGTGACGCGTGCGGTGCCTCCTCCCAGAGTGCGCGCAGGGACGGCACGGGGCCGGCTGCCGGCAGCGCTGCGAGTGCCGTCACGGGGGGCTCTGCGACCGCCAGACGGGCCACTGCCTCTGCCAGCCGGGGTGGACGGGCCACAAGTGCGAGAGCCGTAAGTGGGGCACGGGGGTCCTGACCGTGGGTACCGCCTGCTGCGTCGGTGCCCGGGAGCTGCACAAGGGCGTTCCGCGGGGCGGGGGGGGCAGGGGATTTTTAAGCGAAGGTGTAAAATCTGGATTTCAGCACTGCTTGTGGGCGCCGTGGTTCTGGCTTCTGGGTTTGCCCACCGCTGTGCTTTCTGCTTTCCCTAAGGCGACGGGGTGTACAGGGGCCGCAGCAGCCTGCGGTGGTGGCGGTGGGCAAGGGCTGGGGTCCCCGAAGGCACAGGCTCCCGGGCATCAGTGCAAAGCTGCAGGCTCCAAGCAGGGGTGCTCTGGGCAGGGCAGCAGTTCCCCCCCTGATGCCCCACTACCTGCACAGTGAAAGCAAAATGCCAAGTGGAGATCTTCTCCCGTTCCATTTGTTTTAAGAGTAACACAAGATCATCTTTCCCTTCTTTCTCCTACTCTCCCCTGAATCTGGCCTGATTTTACTGACCCTAAGTGTCTGGCTTCAGTCCTAAGCCCCAGCAAAGAATCCCGTCTGTCATTCAGCAGCCTCTTGCGTTCACCTTATCGGTAAATGTAACACACACCCTGGCGATCCCTTTGCTATGAGGAAGTGTTGAAAAGGCCATTGGCCTTCCTAAGAGCAGCAACAGGGACTGCATCAAGTACCAGCACGCCAAGACGAGATCCACAAGCTTTTTCCCTTTCAGGGGTCATGACTCCTCAGCCTGGCCTGTTCCTTACGTTACGGTGCAAAAGGCACATCTTAGGCCAACGCCGGTACTTGTCAGCTGAGGTCTGGCATAAGGGAGCTGCCCACTGCAGCTATTTCTGCCAACAGCCACATCAAAGTGCTCCCAGGTTTCCTGCCCGGGAATGTCTCCATTTACATGTGTCAACAGCTCGGCCAGCAGCTGAGACTGGGCCGCAGAGTCCAACCTGCAGCTCGCCTCGCCGGCCGAGGGTGAGCAGCCGGATTCTGCCGCATCCTTAAGCACGTCCTCCCCCTCACACGCTTCCAAAACCCTACACCTGGAACCCCCAGCAGCGAGGTCCCTTGTCACGAGGCAGTGTCAAGCTGCCAGGGTGGAGGTCACAAAGGACGAGCGTTCGGAGGGTTTGGCTTCCCGGCGCCTCCATGGTGCTGGCCATCATGCCCCGGGGACTTCCCTGCCTCACCCTTGCCTGCACTGAGCTCACCTGCAGATTCCTTTTATAATTTCTTTTAATATAAATTAGTTTTAAAAACCCACCCACAAACGCACAAATTATATGATTTTTTTTAAAAAAAAAAAGCTGGAATTGTCTCCTCAGCTTCCCCCAGAGCTGTATTGCAAACTGCATGTGCAAATACCTGCCCAGCTGTGTGCACGGTGCAGCCGCACCCTCACCACAGCTGCATGTACGAACTTGGCCCTTGTGTGGACAGGCAACCTCTTTGGACCGTTGTACAGGGACTTGCGGACTTTTTTGCATTCATTCGTGAGGCAGGAGTGAAAATTCTGTTCATAGATTTTTGGCCTGCAGTGCTGACTTCAGCATCATTGGGGTACTGCACACATCCTGGTTTGCAGCTGCTTTAGAAACCCGGTGACAACAGAAGAAGCAGCAGAACTACCCGATGGCTGCCGTGATTCAAACATACCGTGCTGGCACCCAGCTCTCATTGAACAGCGCCAGGAATAACACGTCCAAAACCACGTGGTGCAGTGAGAGAGAGACGTTCACACTGAGTTAGGTGACTGCCAGCGGTGCACTGCACACTGTGCACCCTGTGCGGGTTTGACCGGTGATGGCAGAGGCCACTGGTCGCGTCACAGCACTGCTGTGGCTTGGCAGGCGTGAAAGGGACATAAATAAAGTGTGCGTGTGTGTGTGTGTGTGTGTGTGTGTGTGTGTGTGTGTGCACCCACCAAAACCGCAATGACAAAAGGCACACGTCACCTTTTTTGTGTAACTTGTCGTGTCTCCCCCGTTCGCGCCGCTGAAGCTTGTCCGGAGGGGCTGTTCGGGGCGCGCTGCGAAGAGCACTGCGACTGCGGGGACAACGTGTCGTGCCACCACGTCACTGGCGCTTGCGACTGCCCCCGTGGCTGGAGGGGCCGGCGCTGCGAGAAAGGTGAGCCAGCAGCATCCCTTCGGCGGCGCAGCGTCCCGCCGGCACATCCCTGGCTCGGGGGAAACCGAGGCTCCTTCCAAAGTCTGGGAAGGAGAGGACCTTGGGTGTTAACAGGAGTCACAAGGTGTGGCAAAGCGTTTCGGGGAGCCGACAGCCTGCCCTGAAAGAGGCTGCGGGGTGGCTGCAAAAGCAGAGCCCTGGCTCAGCACCGCACGCTGCGCCGGGGGCGGGAGCTGGCCCTTAGGCTCTGGTGCCTTCCAGGCATGAACGATCCCTTGGAAGCCAGCCGGGAGACTCACATCTCCTTGCTTGGTTTCCCACAGCCTGCCTGCCGGGTTCATTCGGGAAGGACTGTGCCAGCCGCTGCGCCTGTCCCCTGGGAGAGCCGTGCGATCACGTCACCGGCCGGTGCGGCTGCCCGCCGGGCTTTACAGGCTCGGGCTGTGAAAAACGTACGAAGAAGGGAGCGATCCTCTTCCCGTTCTGCTGACAGGCTTGGGAACGTGACGGGTCAAGCAATTGCTACATAAAATAGAGGGGGGAAAAAAACAACCAAGAAAATCCCCAAGTGCCAAGGAGCCACTCACATGTTGGCAGCTGGGTGGATGCCCGCAGAATGTTAGCAATGCCCAGGGAGCCAAGTGGGAAATCAGAGCTATGTATTTATCCAGAGGATTAGCAATAAATCAGTATTAAAATGAGCTCCTGTGGGTATGAGCAAGTCTGGAAGAGACAGAGGCGTGTGAGCACATTCCTCACCCAGAGGACAGGGGTGTGTTTGCCATATCTGCGTGTGGGGATGGAAGCGTGCAGGAATATGAGGGCAGGTAGGGCTAGGACTGAAAAGGCATCTAGTGCCTTTAAGTACTCAGTTTTCTTTTCAATTCAAGTCTTTCCTGGAGACAAGGAACGATTTGCCTGTGGCTCCCTTTGCTTTTTGGGTGGCAGAAAACCTTCACTGTCATAAAAGGCTTCCTAAATCCTGGCTTAAAATAAAAAGGGAAAAAAAAGTCTTGCACAGGGCGGTGGGATAGCTCCCACTAAGCGAAGCTGAATCACCTTGGTGCCCTCTCTCTCCTGACAGCCTGCCTGCCAGGGACCTTCGGCGAGGGCTGCGGTCAGATCTGCCAGTGTGCCGGAGCCACCCAGGAGTGCCACCCGGTCACCGGCGCGTGCATCTGCGCCCCCGGCTTCCACGGTCCCGCCTGCCAGCTGGGTGAGTCCACGCTCGGTTCCTCGGCTGCTTCACGGACCTCTGCAGGTTGCTGCCCCAGGCTGCCATGAAAGCACGGCGCCTGTGCCGGGAGCGCCAGCGGTGGTGGTGCCGAGCCGTCGCCCCCCCGGCACAGGGGATGGTGCTGGGGTGACCCCCCGGAGAAGCCTGAGCTCGGGGAGCAGCCAGCTTGCTGGAGGGGCTTCAAAGCACAGGTTCTGACAGGTTGTCTCTCCCGGTTTCTGGCTGTGGTTGCCTTTATCCTCGTCAGCGTGGCTGAGGTCTTTCCTCATTCCGCTCTTAACCATTGCCCAGCTCTTACAGCTCAGCAGCTGGGTCTGCCCAGGCAAGTGTTTTCTTGCTCCCTCGCCCTGCACACAAACCCGAGGCTCTGACCTCTGCGGTGTCTCTCGCTGACTGATTTGCAAGTAGAAGTTCGTGTAAACAAAACATCATCCTCATCTGCGCGCAGGACGGGGGTTTTTTGGCATTTCCCTTTGGAATTGCGGGGTATTTACCAGCTAGATCTTCAGCAGCGAGGTTCTGGACAGTCCAGAGCTGCTTGGTGTTGTTGCTTGTTTGCCATGAGGTGACTTAGAAGCGCTTTCTGGGGTTGTCCTCGGCTCCTGCTGAACAGCCGCTGCATCAGAGCAGCCGTCACGCTCCTGCACTTTAGCATGTGTGGTCTGCACTGAGCTCATGGTGTCTCTGATGTTTGGGCCACAACCAGCTCATGGAAGGGATGCATGGCACGCGTGTGAGTTGCACGCCCTTCGCGCATTGCCGTAGCTGGTTGACCCGTAAATGCTTCGGATCAGCTCTGTGCTACAAACCAGAGCAGAACCCCATCGGCTGTGCCCGCTTCCAGCAGAGCTGTTGCCTTCCTCTCCAATGAAGTGGCTGTATGAATCCACGTGGTGGGTTTTTCCAGGGTTTTTGCACCTTGTTCTCGTCTTCTTAGGCACTGAGGCCATTGTTTCTTTTTTTTATCATCTGCAGAGTGCTCCCCTGGCTGGTACGGCCATAACTGCGAGAGGCCGTGCAAGTGCAAGAACGGGGGCCAGTGTGACGTTACCACTGGGATGTGCCACTGCCCAGCTGGCTACGTCGGTGCCGACTGCAGTATCGGTGAGTGCCCAGGTCAGCGGGGGGGGACGTGGGAGCTCGTGAGGGGTTTCCTCAGCAGAAGGTGAATGGTGGTAGGCGCAAATCCTCACACATCAGCCTTTGCATCATGCCATCGCTGTGCTGCTGCCTCTCTGCTAAAAATGCTTCGCTCCTCCAGCGGAAGGAAACCGAAAAGCTCTTTTCCTGGTCTGCCGGCCACAGGGCTGGGGGCTCCTCCTGCCTCCCCACGGCTTTGCTCACGTGCCACTGCGACGTCCTTCCTCTGTCGCCTTCACGCGTAGCCAGCTGTGCTTTGGTGCCACCGAGGCAGCTCCAGGTTTTCCTCCCACCAGGATGTCCTGCTGGTCGCTATGGCAAGGACTGTGCAGGGGTGTGCTCCTGCGGGAACGGCGCTACCTGTCACCCCGTCACCGGGGACTGCGTGTGCCCACCGGGAAGAGCTGGTCCCACCTGCGAGCAAGGTAAATATAAGCCTCAGGGTCGTGCATCAGGACAAGTGGGTGTTCTGGGCAGTGGGAAAGGTTCTTCTGGAAAAGGTTTCGAGCGGGAAGCGATTTCCTTGTCCTGAGTCCTCTGCCTGCAGCTGGGTGCCGCGGTCTGTGTGCCCACTGCCACCTCCTCTTGTCCCGCAGGCTGTGAGAAGCATCGGTACGGGGTGGGCTGCCAGCAGACCTGCTCCTGCCGCAACGGGGGGCTGTGTGACGCGGCCGATGGCTCCTGTTCGTGTGCGCTTGGGTGGACGGGGAAATCCTGTGAATTAGGTAAACCTGACTCGGACGCATTGCTGTGCACCAGCCCAGCGGAGTTCGCTCGGTCCATTTCAAACTGGGTCCAGTTTCTGTTATCCCCACCCGTGCCTGTTCTGCCCGGTCACGTCACGGCCCTCTGAAGTGCAGGAGCGGGGCCGGGGCCGGCTCTCCGGCCGCTGAGCAGCTCTGCCGCTGCATCTTCCCCGCAGAATGCCCGCCGGGAAGGTACGGTGCCAGCTGCCAGCTCCGCTGCGCCTGCCTGCACAACGCCACCTGCGACCCGGGGACGGGAGCCTGCCGCTGCTCCGCGGGCCACTACGGGCCCCTGTGCGAACACAGTGAGTTGTGGCGGCTGCAACCCCTTTGGCGTTGGGGGGAGGTTGTTTTGTAAAGCTCACCCAGAGAGCAGGACCATAGGACGAAGGTGTGACCCGCTGCCGTCGCACGCATGGCTGCGTGCACCCATGGGCTCTTCCTTTCTCACCGGTGCTCACAGCGCACCCTTCCCCGGTAGCAGAAGTAGTCGCAGAAAAGGTGATTTCTATTCTATGCGTGAGACCACTGGGTGCAGAGGTGCTGCCCCAAGGCAGCTGGCCCCGCACGTCCCTGCTGCGCAGCTCAGCGCCGGGTAGCCGAGCAAACCCTGCGGAGCTGCAACGCTGCTCTCTGCAGCCCAGCCTTGCTGCAGGGAGCTGGTAGCCCTGCCCCGGGCCACCGAGAACAAGTGCACACCTTTGGGTGCTTCTCAGAGGGGAAGGCTCGCTGCTCCTCTCTGGCGGGCTGATGGAGGCTTTGCTGCAGAGGCTGCCGGCAGCTGAGCCTGGGTTCAACCCACCCATGATTTAACGAGCTCTCCACCCCGCTCCATCCCCAGGTTGTCCCCCGGGTTTCCACGGAGCTGGCTGCCGGGAGCGCTGTGACTGTGAGCACGGAGCAGGCTGTGACCCGGCCACCGGTCGCTGTCAGTGTCCTGCTGGGCTCCGCGGCGAGCGCTGCCAGACAGGTACCCCGTCCTCCTCTGGCTCCCGGCGGAACGGGCGGGATCCCGAGGCGCAGGCTCGTAGCGCATGTGCCGGGTCTCGCCTCTCGAAACAGGCTGCGAGGAAGGAACGTACGGCGAGGGATGCCAGCAGCTCTGCGACTGCGCCGGCAGCGCGCCCTGCGACCCAGCCACGGGGCGCTGCCTCTGCCCCCCGGGGAAAACCGGCCTCAGGTGCAGTTCAGGTGAGTTGAGCCGCAGCTTGGTGAGACAGGGGACTATGCAAAAGGGGCATTGACAGCAGGCTCGAAGCCCAGTCCTAAAATGGACGCAAACCCCCTCTTGTTGGAGCTGAATTCTCATGGAAGGGGGCTTGCTTTTTTCATGTGTGTCCCCTCAAAGAGTAAGAAGTGGCAGCCACCTCTTCAACCTCTGTTTGTAATCAGATCTGAATGCAAACGCTCCCCCAGCTTCCAGTGTTTAGATCACCAGAGTCAAAAGGCTGAGGCTCAAATGCAGAAGCAGCACCTTGTTGGCCTTGGGATGCTCCGATGTCCCGTAGCATCCCAGCTCAAAGGCAGGCTGGGGCAGCGGGGAGGGAAAAAACTCTCTGCCTTCTCCCGCACTCAGCCTGCGCTGCAAGCTCTGCCTGTTGCACAGGGGGAAATGCCTGAGCATCTCTGTGCAGCCGCGGGAGCAGGCTGAGCCTGCAGCAGCCTAAGAGCCCCTCTGCCCCCTCACCAGACTGCCGGACGAGCAGGTACGGCCCGGACTGCAGCCTGGCCTGCCAGTGTGCCCCCAGCAGCTCCTACTGTAACGCTCAGAACGGCCAGTGCCTCTGCCTGAACGGGTACACGGGACCGACGTGTCGGGAAGGTAACGTACAGGCGCAGCGCCGCCGCGGTGAGTACCGCTGGATGGGCGCGGTGCGGCATCCTAATGCGAAAGCAAGCGCTGCGGAGGGATGCTGTGGTACCCGTGCTCGGGCTGTAGCTCGTGCCCTGGGGGGGGTTGGTTTTGGTAGCGGTACTGTTGGCTAAAGCTGGTCACATTGTGCAGCACCTGCCTCTTCCCAAGGCCCTCATTTGGTATGGTTTGTTCACCACCGCGCCCGCCACGAGGGAGGTTCTATGGAAACACAGGCTGCATGCTGACAGTGCTGTGGAAATAAAGCTGGTTGGTCGCCTGACCCCAAATGTGCCCGTGGTAAAGCCAGGCCACAAAGCCCACTCTCTTCTGGGCGCACTGGAACGAAACGACCCCGTGCACTGACCACGACACACCTTATTTCTGCCCAAACCGTGGCTGAACCTGTTGGCTCAGAGCGACCCCCCCCCCACACCATGGGTGCTGTGTAGCGGGGGTGAGTGGCAGGACAGCCTGGCTTGCTTTGCAGGGGGCACGCCTCGCCTGCCATCGGCCGAGCACCCTTCCTCGGTCCCACGTCAGTAGCAGACCCCGACCCGTGCCCTGTTGCACCCCGCGGCACCTGCCGCAAGGACCGACCTGTCCCGCCTTCCCTTCCAGCCGTGCAGCCCCCGGCACCCACCGCGTCCCCCCAGGGAGGGCCCCGGCTGGCCGAGCACTAGGTCCTGCAGCCAGGAGCACGCCCTCGCTGTGAACAAGCAGCCACCTGAAGAAGCCAACGACCTCTCTAACGAACTCGTTCACAAGCCACACGAGCGGTTATCGTTTCCTGACAGCCTAAGCTGCCGCTTCTGGGAGTTTCTGAAGGTTTGGGTTTTTTTTTTTTTTACTGAGCGTAACCTTCACCACAACGGCACGGGCTGGCCTCCGGGCACGCCACGAAGACACGCACGCCGACACCGGCGCACGCCCTTGGCCAGACACCCAAAGGAAGAGCTGGGAAGCGATCGCTTCTGCTCAGCGGACAGCAGACGTTTGATAGCTCATGGCAAATGGCTGGCCTTCATCTTTTGGGTGCTGGGCTTGGGGAGGGGGCTGAAATGATGGTCCAAAATAGGTATTTATGCAACAATATTTATGGGAAGCTGTACAAGTGTTGTCAGAACTGATGGCTGAATGTGCCTGGCTCTCCTGAGATCATGCCTCCCGTAGAAGCGCCACCCCACTGGAATTTTTTTGTTATTTTTATTTGAATTTGCTTTTACTGTAGATTATCATCTGCCGCATTGGGCTCCATCACCTGCCGCGCCACCCTGCAGGGCTGGTGCCCACAGCCTGTCAGCACGAGGCAAGGGCCCCCAGGTTGCATTTCCAGCAACGGACAATGCCTTCCTCGCTGACGGTGCAGTCTGCTCTTGGCAAGCTCTGCAGGGGGTCAGGAGCCCGTTTCTTCATACCAGGAGTACATCAGCCCCCTTGAGCTGCCCATGCCATTTGCTACACTGAAAAATAACCATAAATTAAGTGTAATCATCAGAGATACTGTGTGGAGAGACACAAAGCGCTTGCATGGTCTGGTAAATGCGAATCCCTGTTTAAGTGTTCTTGCCCCCAACCCTGGACCCTGCATTATTGTTCCGTTCCACTTGATCCCAGGAGCTGGGGAGGGGATGGAGGAAGGGCCAGGAGCCACCTGCAGCAGCGGGGAACACCACCGCCCCAGCGAGGGCCCAGGCCCCTTCGGCTGCTTCCACAAAGCTCTTGGGGGAACAGAGCCCGAGAGCTGGCGCCGTCGAAAGAAACCCGGCTCTGCGAAGGAGAGGGGACGGTCCCGTCCCAGCACGTCTGCCTCTGCTGCTGCTGCAGTACAGCCCTGCCCAGGCACTTGGCCTTTAAATTATTCCCACAGGGGCCAACTGAAAATAATAAAAGAATTGTTTCTTTTCCTGATGGAATTTATTTTAATCTGTACATAACTTGTAATTTTTTTGCTCATTCTTTCCTTATTTTATTTCTTCCTTAACAGTATTTTTTTTTTGCATTAGATATCATTATTGTGAAGAAATAATGTTAATATAAGTATGTAGTGAAGGACCAAAATTGTGTCATTAAGGTTGTATGTTGTATGATTGAGAACCAGGGAGCAGGAAGGTTTTGCCCACGTGCCAAACGACCCTGATCAATCCTGCTTGTCGTGCTGCCGATCCTCCAGACAATCAGCCCTTTTGTTACCTTTGCCTTCAAGCGGCCCTTGCGTTAAGCCGAAGGTTTCTATTTATTTCCTTGGCCGGTTGGGAAGAGAACGCAGCCTCCCCCCGCCAGCGAGCAGCCCCTGCCCACGGGCCGTCCACCCCGCGCGGCGAGCCGGGCTCCGCAGGGCGAGCGAAGGGCCGGCGAGAGGCCCGGGAGCCGTCGGTGCAGCCGGGGGCCGGCAAGTGACGCCACCGTGCCGGCAGGCGATGCCACCGTGATGGCAAGTGACGCCACCGTGCCGGCAAGTGACACCACCGTGCCAGCAAGCGACGCCACCGTGCCGCCAGTCCCACCGTCAGCCCCTGCCGCCCGCCGGGACCGCGGTGCAGGGAAGGGCTCTGCCTCCATGGCCCTGCTCCGGGGGGGGCACGGAAACGTAGCCCTGCTGGAAGCACGGGGGTCGATCGGTCCAATCCTCCACGAGAGCCCGAGCGGCGGCTCCGTTGGCTCCTGGCAGCTGCGTGGCGTAAACTGCATGCCTGAGCATGGGACCACAGCAACTCTGTACCTATATTTTTTATATAATGATTCTTTTTTCCTGTTCATATTTCTTAATACAGTTCATTTGCTTCCTCTTTTCATGTAGCTCATGTCTCTGTTTTTTGGTTCCCATCTCCTCTACTTTAGCACGGATGAAAAATTTTAATTCTTCCACGGTTAAAAGGAATAAACAAAAGCCTCACTGAATCTATTTATCTTGTCTCAGTCAATCACACCTGAAATGTGCTGCCGCTGACAGCAGCTTTTTAGTCCGCTGGTCGGAAGGATGTTTCCTGAGCTGCGCATCTGTCGAGACCAAGCAGAGCCCAGAGGATGCTGCCAGCAGAAGGCAGCTCTTTTCAGAGCTCGTAGTGGGGGAACCCGGCTCCTTGGTGTCCCTCCAACGCGGAGCTGCCGTGCTCAGGGACACCCCTCACCCCTACCAGGTTAAACACAGCCCCCCTGGCACTGCTGACGCTGCGTGCCGTTCCCTTTCGGGCAAGGAGAACCGGCGTTTCATTGGGATCCCAGAGTTTATTGTTAATCCAATGAACCCTTTAATGGCTTAACCAGAGCAGACGCATTACAACAACGCTGCCACTGCGAATCCCAAGCCAGGCAGCGCCCGGAGCCGCCTCACCCCAAAACTGTAGCTGCTGTTTCCCCTCTATGAGGTTGAGCACCACAGAGCCACGGGCAGAGCCGCCCGGCCCCATCTCCTGCCACCGCCCCGAAGGCCCAACGACAGCACTAAATGTTTGGCTCACAAAAAACCCAGATGCAAAGTGCTCTGACAAAAGGACGACCCTGCACCAGCCCTCCTCGGGGCTGATTCTGGGGGAGCAGGGCAGGAGAGGGGACCGCTCTGCCCGGGAAGGCTGAGGTTGGACCCTCCGTGACTAAGTCCCTCTCCAGGGGGTTGGGACCCCCACCCGCCTGGGCAGGGGAACAGCAGCAGGAGCTGCAGCATCGCTCCTGGCTCACTCGTCCGGCAGGACTTGCAAATCGCTTCCCTCTGGCTGGAGCATCCCAGTTGCAACCCCATGAGAACAACTCCGGCTGCACCCCCCCACCCCACCCCCCCCCGGCGTCCGCCTGTTTAGCAAACGACTGAAGGGCGGTGGGCACCAGCTCATCCCATGGACGTCACGGTTGTGCTCAAAAGAGCCAAGAACAGTTGTGAGGGGAAAACCATGAAAGAAAGAAAAAGGAAGGAAAATCCACGTGGAGGAATAAGCCTAGCCTATAGATTTAAGTTGCTAAAAGTTCTGGATTCAGGTCCGCTCTCCCCACGCCCCGGGGCTTCCCACGCAAGGTGGGCGCCCGCTGCCAGCAGGCCCTGGCCCAGACGCCAGCAGGGAAAGAGCCGGCAGCACGAGCCGCTTCCCGGGGCCCGGCACACGGCACAGCCTTTTCAACTTGAGCCAACACCCTGGCTGCCTCCTGAAGCCTGTTCCAGGTCAATAGCGTCGGCCAGGAGCGCTCGGATGCCGGGTCTCACATCACTCAGCTGCTCTCACGGCTGCTACAAAGACGGGTCCTGAACGATACGATCTGCCGCCTGTGACTGCTCGAGACAAAGCAAATTCAAGGAGAAAGGCTCTCCCGGCCCCTTCTCGCTGTGGGCTCAGTCCGCAGAGGTTGGAAGACCCCTGAAATAAGTCGCCCCAAGGATCCTTCCCTGGCTGCAAGCCTACACGTCGGTCTCTATCCGCAGCCGCTCCATCCGGCGGACGTTGCACTCCACCGCCGTGCGGCTGGTGATCTGCCGGGCGCAGGACTGGGGAAACCAGCCCCTTTCCCCGTCCCGGAGCCTCTCGCCCCAGCACCAGCCTAGGAGAAGAGCAGAGCTGGTCAGGCGGCGAGGAAGGACCACGGCTCCTGGGGATGCGCATGGAAGGAGAGGGCTGCACCGCTGCCCTTCCCACCGAGGTGACAGCGAGAGGCGTCCAGGGGAGGAGGATTCTGATTTATGGCCTGCTCTGGGGATTATTTCTGCAACTTCTGATGTCTCTGTGGCTGGCTGCCAGCCACAACCTCTGCACAGGAGCCACTGGTAAGTAATGCAGCAGCCGCCCGTGGCAGCGCCACCTCCGTCAGCCTCTGGGGACACAGCACCAGCCACCAACACGGACCCCGCCAGCAGCTAGTGCTTCTTGGAAGCTTCTGAAAACTGCCAAAATCCCAGTTCACTGGGGTCACTGAAGCTTTCCCCCCGCCTCCATAGCCCCACCTAAGGTAAGCCTTGCCCGGCCATGGCTCCCCACTTGCCGACACTTACCGTCCTCTCCGCCCAGCACCAGGACGACATCAGCCTGCTGCAGGGAAATCTCGTCCGCCTCTTTAGCCAGGTAGCCGCGGGTTATCTCCACTTGGCTCAGATCTGCAGAGGACAGCAGGGACCCGGTGAGAAGGCAGAGCTGGGAGTCGCAGCCTGGCACACGTGGCCCGCTCGGCGGTGCCCCCCGACCCACCGGGGCTCAGCAGCACTTCGTGCTCCGTCCCCCTCCTGTCCCTGCCCGGCGTCTCTCCTGCTGCCCCCTCCAAGCACATGGGGAGGGGAAACCCAAGCTGCTCTTACCGAAGCCTGAGGCATTCCGGGAATTTCATTGTGCCTCCTAGAACATGTATTTAAGGTTTATTGTGACTGATAACTTAATGGGAGGCAACGCCTAACGAGCAAGGTGTGGTACCCCGCGTTCTCCTCTCCGTGACACACCTCCTCAGCTCCTGCTCCAGCAGGAGCCGATACGGACAGGGTAGAAACCTGCAAATGCTCAGGCTCCAGCACAACTGCTAATCCATGACCTCCAGCACGCCGGTACCTCCTTTAGGAGTGGTGTCAGGCTTTTCCTTTTCCCTGTGCATCAGCGCAGCAATCCACCGGGCCCGGTCGCTCCTGGCAGAGGGAAAGCCCAGATTACAAAGAAAGCCTTAGAGACAGCATCCGTGTTGCCCGCAGCGGCTGGGAAATTCCCAGCAGGACGAAGGCTTTCAGGGCAAGTCAGACTGGCCAAGCACTGGACCAGAGCAGCACTCAACGTAAAGATACTGCACAGGCGGCGCACCCCACCCAGCCGCTTTGCTTAATTCGGGCCAGGGAAGCATTAGGTGGGAATTATAAGGGAAATCTAAGACAGAGTGAGGGGAGAAGCCCACGGAGGTCGCCCTTTCTGGGAGGAGGAGCGGGGAGGGGAAGGGTGCTGTGCAGAAGCCTCAGGGGGATTTCCAGGGCACCGCTTTATCCCACAAGCAAGGACGTTCACCCTGTGAAACCCCACGGCGCCACTCACAGCGTCTCCGCCGCCAGCACGATCTCCTCCCGCCTGCCCTCGCTGTCCTTCTCCATCACCACCCGCAGCAGGTGCCCGCCGGCTGTGCCGCGGGCTGTGCCGCCGCTCCCGCTCTTGCCGGGAGGAGGGGAAGGCGGGTCCGCCTGCTCGATCTTCTCCACCGTGACTTGGTCCAGCGTGGCGTAGTTCATGACGGTGTAGCTCTCCTCGCTGCGGCAAAGACAGGATCGGCACCTCAGCCGGGCGCCGCCGCCGGCAGGGACCGAGCTGCCTCCCAGCACCGGCTGAGAGCCCCGGCAGGTGAAGCTCAGCGGGCTCCCAGCACCCACCACGGCGAGGCCACGGGCTGATGCCCAGGGGTGGGACACAGCTCTGCGGACTTGCTGGCCACCCCCAAACAGAGGCAAGGCCAAGGGCGGTGGAGCTGGGCGCTTCAATAAAGGTCAAAACAGGGAAATCTTGAGAATTTCTTAGACTACACACTGCTTGGGAAATCAAGAGTTTAATCCCTCTAGCTGTTTTCCAGGGAAAATAAGGGCCACCCCCCCAAGCCTTACCTCTTCTTCTTGGTTATGATCAGGACGTCATTGAACAAGAAGAGGTAGCAGAGCCTGCCGGCGCCCCGGCGGAAGATGCCCGCCTCTTCCGACAGCAGCAGGTAGAGCTCCCCCCGCTTCAGCAGCCAGCGGGAAGCAGAAATCAGCGGGAAAGGCTGAAAACGGATTGAGGGAAAGTCTGACTTACTACTGGTCTCACAGGCAGCAGGCAGAATCAAGTCAAGAAGCTGTATTTGAACACATCAGGTGGGATGGACACGTCACACGCTCTTAAACAGCTTTTCCAGGAGACTTTCCGGGAAGCGGAGCAGCCGTGCACGCCGCTCCAGCACGCCTGGAGCCACAGCCCCCAAACCGCAGCACCGGGGCACAGGGGCAAGGCTTTACTACAGCCCAGCTGCCCACATCCCGCAGCCCCAACAGGCAGAGGAAGCTCCGTGTCAGTCTGGAACGAGACAGCAAGGGCAGAGGTCGCTGCCAGCTGATCCACCCAGGTAAAAACTCCTCTTGCCAGGGGCCATTCCAGCTTTCCCCACCCGTGTGCAGGAGACAAAAGGTCAGAGCGAGGCAGAAGAGGATGCGAAGGGTTAGTGAGGGACAGAGGATTATCCAAGTGAGGGACAGTGGATTATCCAAGTGAGGGACAGTGGATTATCCAGGATACTCTGCTGAGCCCTCCCAGCCGGCAGGGCGAGTGCCCAGAAACCTGCATTTAAGTCAGAACAGCAGGAAAAACAAAAGTCCCCCCAGGCATGGAGTGGTGGTGCTGCTCCTGGCAGCAGCGATGCTCCAGCTGGTCAAGGCTTCGTGGAAGAATTCCCCGGCACGCCTGGGATGGGCCCCTCTCACAGCACACCCCAGAAGATTTCCCCCCGCCACTTGCACGAGTCCTCACCTTCTTCTTTCCAAATTCCAGCTGTTTCTGCAGGGTGTACATCTGCTCTGTCCTCTCCATAGCACGAGCTCCCTCATTGCAGTTCTTAACCAGCTAGAAAAAGGACAACACCAGCAGTGAAGGGTCAGGCGGCTGCTCTGCTTCCCTGAACAGGAGAAAGAGCCGAGTCCTGACACAGGTTTCAAGCCAGGTTTGGGGAAAGGCTGCTCCTCCGCTCCTCTACACTTTGCTCTTTGCTTTGCTTACTGCTCTTTGCCCAAACCTCCAAAAACCATGGCAAGTAAGCGTTGCAGCTTGCCATCACCTCGAGGGAGGTTCTGAGAAGAGAGAGCACTAATGGAGCAGACGACACCGAAGGGAAGGACAAAAGGTGACCATAGAGGAAAGAAGAAAAGATGACAAGAAAAAGGAAAAAAACCCCACAAGATCAGGTGAAAAAGGTGAGCAAGGGAGAAGAGGTGTGCATCCAGCAGCTACCTCGGGCAGAGAAATCTCAAGTAAACAACGTAGGGAGGGAAAAAGAGAGGCCAGAACAGCAGGCTCGGGGCCGGAGTGATGGCACGGCACCCTGGAGGGAGGAAAGGTGGGGAGCTGGCAGCATGCCTCACCTTGCTGATGGCTTTCAGAGCGCTGGTGGCAGCTCCGTACGCCGCAGTGCACGCTTTTGTTTTTTGACAGACCGTCTAGAATTTCGAGACAAGACGCTTTAGTGATATGGCGAGACGGAGACCGGCGCGTCAGCCGCTTCCCTGGGATTTCAGGATGCGGCACACGCTCCAGCCGCCCCTGCCGGCCAGCCTGGCAGCGTTCAAGGCGAGGTTTAACAGCGCTGGCAGCTGTGAAGCTGGTTTCTGCTGCAGCTTTCGTATCAGACACGTGCCTGACCATCGCTGCCACCCTGCACCCCGGGCAGCCCCCTGGCCCACACCCCTGCAGCCCGTCACAGGCTGGGAGCCGTGACTAGAAGTCCCACGTCCAGCAGCTTCGCTGTTCAGAGCAGCTGGGTGCAGGAGTCCCGGATTTCAGCGAAGGTTGTGCAAGACCTGCTTCTCCCTTCCTGGGCCGCCTGGCCGTTAATCAAACAGGACTTTGTGCCACCCCCACCCTGGGTATCCAGCCGCAGCACAGGGCACCGAGGAACCTCCTGTCACCCAGGCGGGTGGCTGAGGCGTGACGCGTTATATATATTTAAGCTGCACCTCTGACACCCCCAAGAAGCGGATTGCTCTGGATCGAAATCCTGAATACAGGCTCGGGCAGCCCAGCCTCAGCTCCCAGGCGGATGAGAGCCCGAGCAGAAGCTGTCCCGGGCTCAGCAAACCAAAGGCGGGTACAACACAGCCACCTCTGCGGAGGCGCCAAGCAACGCGCCGTGTGACTGACTTACATCCAACAGCAGAGGAAGCCGTGTTACCCTCTGCATAGGGAGAATGAGAAATGAGATCATTGGCAGGCCTCCACATTCTGGTTTCCTTTCAATTTGTTTCAAGGTCTCTTTAAATAAGGGGTTTGTGGTTCTGGAACAGGACAAGAAAGCTCCATTAACTCTGTTCTTCAGTTACTGAGATTTTCCAGCAGCTTTCCATGCACGAGACGTGCAGTGCAGCGACGGCACTGCCTCCGGTGCTCCACGGCAGGCTGCTGGGCTCAGCCGGGGCGGAAAACGGCCTGATCCGTTAGCAGGTGGTGGAAAAGCACCTGGAGACGTTGCGTCCCCCAAAAGGCAGGTAAGGCTGTAGACGTGCAAACAGCGGACACAAACTTGGCCGGTTTGATCTGGAGACAAACAGCCTCCATACGTGTCCCTAACACGCCACACGCGTGTTACTGACCTGGGCAAGACCCAGCTGACTTCAGTGCGTGGTAGCGTTACCCCCACTTATCCCCATCCTTCGCCCTACAGCACGACACAAATCACATCCGAATCACCCAGCACCGAGGTCTAGAACTTGAACTCTGCTCAGAAAGGAGACGGCCCCCCTTCGGGGAAGGAACCAGCCTCGGGTACAGTAGGAGCTGCTCCTACAGCATCCCTGTAGCCCAGAGACCCTTGTAGGCAACTGCCTGGCGAGCTGTACTCACAGCAGCTTCTGAAGTGTCCTCTGCTGGTAGACTTCATTGGAGCAGTAGCTGATGTAAGGACTGAAGTGGTTCGAGGCGTGTTCTTCCACTATGTCACTGATGTCAGGAATCAGGAGGTTTTCCTGGTACCGCTTCTCTAAGTCTTCAAAAAAGCTAAAAGGGGAGAATTTCCAGTAACTTCACTCCATCACTCGTCAGGGCTGGACAAACTGCACAGAGGTATGATTAACAGTGTTCCCACCACAACTTTTCGCCAGCTGTCCCAGAGCCCTGGATCCCTTCTGCACAGGTCGGCTCCACGTGGCTGAGACAGCCACGTCTCCAGCGCAGCTCCCAGCAGCTCCGCTGCAGAGACGCACCCCTGATGCAGCAGAGACGCTCCCGAGCTGCATCTCTGGGTTCACACGCTCCCTCCTCCGCTTTAGCTCTCCAGTAAGATTCGTTTCTGCCCCATTGGGGCGCTTCTGCGCGGCTGTGGGAAGCCACAAGCCCTCGCCGCCCCCGCAGCAGTTCCCAGGCCAGCCGCAGCCCAGCCTCTGCCCTCCCACACCGACGCGGCTCGCCGGCTGCCCCGAGCACCGGCTCCCGAGGCGTTCGGCTCCCCACCTCCCCGGGAGCGAAGGCCATGCTTACGCTGGCTCTTTGAAGGCGCAGTTTCGGTTTCGGCACCCGAGCGAACCCCCGCCCGTGCTTTGGAACAAGCTCAGCCGCCCCATGGCATGCTTTCGCCGTGCTGGAGCCGGGCAGCTGAGCCCAAGCGGTACCGGCTCCACTTGCCCCTCTCACCAGCCCAGCGGCAAAGGGAGGCACCACCTTCACGGCAGCGCCGGACACCCAAGGAGTGTGTCCCAAGTGCAGGAACAGGGAGGCTCAGCCAGGTCAGCAACGAGTGAGCACCGCTGTTATAACCCATTTAAAAAAGAGGGGTGCCAGGACCATCTTCCACTAGACAGGCAGGTCCTGAGCATGCAGGAGCACGAAGCCACTGCAGGGGAGCGTGCCGTGAGACAGGGCACTAAGGAGAAGGGGAATGGGAGTCTCAGCGCCTTCAGCAATCCAAGGGACGGCTGGTTTTAGCACAGTCCCTCCTCCAGTCCCGCCCGGTCCCAGCCCCGCGCTGACGGCCCCCACTTGCCTGGTGCTGACCGTCAGGATGTCGCTGATGTTGGAGAAGAGGTGGTGGTGCTCCGTCTGCGTCATGGTCTCCTTCAGCGCCTCCGACCTCATGAAGTGGCACACCAGGACGCTCAGGCTGTGCAGGTAGGAGTACTCGGAAGTGATGATCTCAAACATGGCCTGAAAAAGCAGGGCAGTGACGATGCAACCGCCCAAACTGACTGAACGAGGCCGTGAATTAAAACTTGCCGTATCTTATTGACATTCGGTTGGCACGAAGGCCCTGGAAACGACTTCACTCCGAGAGCACGGCGTTCCCTGTACTGTCTCATGCATCGCCTGGCGTACCCCAGCAACTTCAGCCCGCTTTAGGCCACTGCATCATTAAGCCACAGCACTAAGATGTTTTCCCTTCCATCAGCATCCCAAGGAGCTGCCTGCTTCCCCGCCACGACGCACGGGCGATCCCCCCCCAGCACTGCAGCCCCAGAGCAGCTGGACGCAGCAGCAACACCCCAAAACCCCCCAGCGCTGCTCCGAGCCGACCCCCCCGGGCGAGGGCTCCGGGACGAGCCACTCGTGGTCCTCTCACCTCCTGCCGCTTGCGCTCCTCGGGGGAGATGCTTTGCAGGATCCCCGCGTCCAGCACCTGCGGGCGAGGGGCCAGGATGAGCATCGCCGCCGACCGACGGTCCTTGCACGCCCTCTAGTGCGGTCCGGGGCTGCGCCCAGCCCCGCGCAGCCCACCCGCCCCACGCCTGCATCTCCCACCGCAGCCCCCCACGGCCCCGCAGAAGATGCTGCTCCGCAGGGGGAGATTCTTCTCCCCAAGCGCCGGGTACCCGGCGGGAGCATCTGCCCGTCCTCCCTGGCTGCGGGCGAACCGCTCGCAAGCACAACCGCAGCAGCTCCGCCGGCGTCGCGACGAGCCTGGGCAGGAGCCTGCGCGTCCCGTCCCATCGCAGACATTAATGCTGCAGAATTATCCGCTCGGAGAGATTTTAAAATGCACGCAGCTCTGGCTGCAACACGTCACCAGCCCGTGGCGAGGGCGAGCGGGGCCTTTCGGACCCTCCTGGGCTGCTGCCCCTACCTCCGGGAGCTGGCTCCAGGTCACCTGCGCCGGGCGATAGCTCTGCACCAAGATAGTGGTACCCGGCGGGGATGGCTCTTCTGGGATGGATTCCTCCAGCAAATCCTCATCTGACTCATGGCTGACCGAGTTCAGACCTCTCTCACGGATTTCCTGATACAGCCGGGGCTCTGCAGGGGAAAAGGCACGAGGTCAGCGAAGCCTCTCCCAGCTGCGGCCCACGGCTTCCCTTCCCACCACC
Organism: Leptosomus discolor; assembly: GCF_034619465.1. Taxonomy (NCBI): domain Eukaryota; kingdom Metazoa; phylum Chordata; class Aves; order Leptosomiformes; family Leptosomidae; genus Leptosomus; species Leptosomus discolor. Next base: position 10,491,088 of record NC_141410.1, on the reverse strand, counting down.
GCCTCTCCCCACCAGCCAAAAGCCCTGCCACGAGCGCTGGCGAGCCAGGGCCAGCACCTCCACACCAAGGCTGGATTTTGCACAGCACCGATTAACCAGCAGCTCCCGCTCCCGACACCTTCCCGCAGCCAGTGCCCCGCACGGAGCTCTCCTGTGTTTGCTGCGAGCCTTGCAGCAGCCTGAGCATCCTCCTGCCCTGGGGAGCGGCAAATCTGGGCTGCAATGCTCCTCTTGCAGGCGGGGAAACAGAGGCAAAAGCAATTGCCCCAGGCCAAGGATGAGCAGCAGCACAGGTGGCAAAGGGACTTCTAGGGGTTTGCTTTGCTGAGAAGCGCCCCGGTGCCCTGCAAGGCGGAGGGGACGCCGGAGCCGGCGCTCTCGGGAAGACGGGAGGCAGCACTCACGGTCCTTGAACGAGCCGCCACGCTTCTGCACCCGCTTCCGCCCAAAGGTTTTCTGCAAGAGGAAGAAGAGGAGAACGAGCATTTAGCTCCTTTAGAGAAGGAGAAAAGTTACCTGCGCGGCCAGTCAGCAAATATCACCCTGTGCTTTCAGCCTGATTTTTGTCTGAGCTTTTGTTTGCCTTCCCGCTGTGACTCAGCTTTCACCTTGTGTAATCAGGGTCACAATCTAAACCATTTCGTAGCTATGCTGCTGCCTTTCACATCTCTCTCTGTCTCTCACCTGGACTTTGCCTGAACTGAAGTCTCCTTTTCCCCGGACCTGCTTCGCCCATGTTTGTGTACAACCAACCGCCACCTCGGAGCCACACACCCGGCCAACCCCACCCGGCCAACCCCACCCTGCCAACATGCCCGCAGCCGCCTGCTGAAGAGCGGGAGCCCCGGAGCAGCCAGTTACACTCCCCAGCTGTTTCCGGGCTCTCCAGGGACCCACAGCATCTGCTGGCGACACACAGGCTTCCCAAGGCGCAAGTCACGTCACCAGGCTCAGCGAGCCCTGCCGGCTCCACGCCGGCCTCACACAGCTCTGTAAGGGACAGGCCTTGCAGGAAAAAAGGCTCTGCAGATCCCCCGGCAGCAGCTCATCACCAGGGAAAGAGGGGGGCTCGATCCCCGCCCGACAGCAATCGGGTGCAAACCCCACCTTGTTCCTGCCGGGGCTGCGGGCAGGCAGGGCGCTGCCCTCCTCCGACACAGGTTTCAGCGAGGGGACGGCGTTTGCCGGCTCTGGCTCCGCGCCCAGGCCCTTCATGGCCGCACGGTAGGACATGTTCCTCAGGTTGCGCTTGAGGGCCCCCCCGCCGTCATCCTCCACCTCCATCTCCAGGGAGAGGCTGGGGACGGACGCCCGCTTTGGGTCGGGGCCCAGGGGCTCCTGGCTTGACCCGGCGGCCCCGAAGCTCTGGTGCCTGGTGGGGTTGTTCTTGGTCTTGGTGGAGACAGCCAAGCTTTTGGGGATCAGCTGCTGGGTTCCCACCTTCAGTGCGGCTGGGCTGTCCGTGCTGAGGACGATGCGGTGGGGCTCGGCCGAGGTGGGAGAGCCCACTGCCAAGAGTGAGGTGGTGTCAGGCACCGTGGTGGAGCTGCGCTTCCCGGGGGGAAAGGTGGGGCTGGAGGGCTCCGGCCGCAGCGGGTGGCATCGGTACTCCAGGAGAAAGGTCTCGTCATCCGCAGAGCTGCCAAGGGGGCTCCGAGACATGATGGTGGAACAGGGAACTACAAAGCTGCGTAACACAGACAGACAGATGGAAGGACTTCTCTCCGTAAGGCAGAGGGCATTTAAGCTTAGCCATGGCCATTATATCACTTCACACAGAGAATCTTGGGGCAGCACAGGACCCAGCCTCTTCTTTCGCAGGGTGCTGTTTGCAGGCAGAGCCCCTACAGCCACACTTGTGGTGCTCTCCCTGCCTGCACATCTCCCTGGCTCCAGGCAGAGCCATGCAGGATGCCAGCAGGCGCCTGAGCGAGCAGCCAGGGCAGGCCTGGGTCACCGCCGAGCCCCGCTTCATCTCTGCTGCTGCCACAGCTCCGTGTCCCCTCTTAATCCCCTTTGGGACTGGGGGTGCCACCGCCTGAGCCACCACAGCCACCCTTTACCTTCCTGACTTCCACATCCCCCAGGCTGACGTGCTGTGAAAGCCCTGGCGGGTGCCTCACCACGACCCCTGTGCTCCTCAAAGCTTGTACCTGTCCCAAACCGCCCCGAGGAGCAGCTCACACCTCCTGCAAACCCGCCTGCCTGACTCCCTAGAGCTCCTCATCCGGGGTTAAGCTTAGTCATCTCCTTCTGGGCCACACCACTGTGCACCTACAGAACAAACACCTGCATTTTACACCCACTGCCTACCCCATTACACAGTTTGAGGGAAAACTATGGTTTAATTCCTCTCAACTGAGATCTCGTCGTATGCCACCGCCATCTCCGAGCCGCTCCTTTTCAAAGGCCACGGACCAGGAAACAAGACATGGACGTATGTCCCTGCATCAATGACTGGCAGAAGGACAAACCAGAGCCATCCACAAAAGGCTCATTTGATCAAGACACTGCTTATTTCCCTGTCCTTGGGTGAGGGACACACACCTCTTGTCCAGGGCTCTGCCAAATGTCCCACGGATGAGGAAAGGGCAAACTTCTACCCTGAACGCCGTCTCGGCTGAGGATGAAGCCTACCCTAAACGCCAGCCCTGACAACAACACCCCCCATTTCAGGGGCACCGGCTGCTACAACACCCCCCAGGTCTCCGGTGCCGCTGGAGCCGGGCCTTGGACCCGCAGCTCCGGCGCTTCCCGGTCCCAGGCGGCCGCGGGCGCACGATGCTCCCAGCCCCGCTCCGCGGGGCCACCCGCAGCGCGGCGGGACGCGCCCCTCGGCACACGCACACCGGACCCCGCCACCGGCGCCTCTGCCCCTGCACAAAGACCCCCCGGGAACGCCGCTGCAGCCGGGACGGCGGCGGGACGGAGCCTCCGGCTACTCACCAGCGCTGCCCGCTCCCCCTCCGCGGAAGCGGCGCTCCCCGGCGCCGGGATCCGCCTCCTCCCGGGGCAGCCGGGGCGGGCGGCGCCGCTCGGGGAGGGGCCGGGCCCCGCTGGGGCTCCGCCGGGCTCCACCGCCCGCCCGGCGCTGCCCCCCGCCCCGCCCCGTTCCGCTCCGCTCCGCTCCGCTCCCACCGCACCGCCCCGCTCCGCCCCGCTCCGCCCCGCCCCGCTCCGCCCCGCCCCGCTCCCACCGCACCGCACCGCTCCGCCCCGCTCCGCCCCGCTCCGCTCCGCTCCCACCGCACCGCACCACTCCGCCCCGCCCCGCTCCGCCCCGCCCCGCTCCGCTCCCACCGCACCGCACCGCTCCGTTCCCCACCGCATCGCACCGCCCCGCACTGCCCCGCACTGCCCCGCTCCCACGCACCGCCCCGCTCCCACCGCACCGCACCGCTCCGCTCCGCCCCGCTCCCACCGCACCGCATCGCACCGCTCCGCTCCGCACCGCTCCCGCTCCCCCCTTGGGGATCCCCGCCCGGGAGGCGGCCGGTCCCACTGCCCCTCCCGCACCCGGCGGAGCCCAGCGCTGCGGCGGGGGCGGAGCGGGGAGGGACCGGGCAGGGCCGGACCGGCCCATCTCGCCCGGGCGCCGGAGTCCGGCTCACCTCGGGCCGGGGCCGGTGTCAGTGTCCTGGGGGGCTCCAGCTCCCGGCCCCGAGCGGCTCAGACCCCGGGGCAGCCGGTACCCCGACACCTCGGCGTGGCGGAGAGCTCCGTCCCTGCTCAAGAGGCATGAGGTACTCACTCAACTTCACTAAAAATGATTTTTTTCCTGCTGCTGCTTGACGTTTCTTCAAGAATGCATTTGCCCAGCACTTGTGCCCCAGCCCCGGGCTCGCTCAGGGACACCCGTTCCCCAGAGCCCCCTCACCAAGGTCACCGGAGGTCGCAGGACTGTTTAACATCGTTCTCCCATCAGGTTAACGGGTGACAAACTACCGAGCCTCTGCCCAGTGCAGACCCTCGGTGACTTCAAGAGGGCCACGGGCTGGTTCTCACCAAGGGCACGGATCAGGCTGGCCCGAGCGGCTCCAGTGGTTAAACGCAACCCCGGGTGTCCCTGGGGGTGCACTCAGCCCAGTTTGGGACACTGGGGTGCCATGCTCTGTCGGGAGGTGCAGCTACCAGGGGAAAGAGGACCTGAGGATCAGGCTGTCGACAGCCGCCCAGTAACTCAGCTGCCCAGTAAGGCCAGACTCAACAGCCCTCTGTGTGTTTACTGGGAACAGACTTTTCCTTGACCTTCTCTTTTGCCCCTCGCTCTGATTCCACACACACCCCACACCCCCCTAAAAATGGAGCCTTTTTCTCGCTGGTTTATGGTGAATCTCAAGTGCTTTCTGGATGACAAAGTCCACTTGTCAGCAACATTCTTTTAAAAGACTCTGTTCTCTTCTCTCTAAGGCCTGCCTGACAATCGCTCTATTATCAGAGCTTTCTTATCCGATAGATTTTTTCCTTTCCCTCCGGGGCTAATAAGGAGAAAGGTTGCCAGCCGTCACAGAGAGGCTGAGAGTTTCTACTCAAGAGTTCAGCTAAGCCTGAAACCCTTCCACGGCAAACTCCAGGGAAGGGCTATTATGCTGTACGTGGGACACCATCATTTGATCACGATGAATGACTTTCTGAAGCGGAGACCATTCATCGGTTTGGTAATGTGTCTTGTTAGTTCAAAGACCCTGCTTTCAAGTCATTTTTGCTCCCAGGGCCCCCGCTGAAACATCTGACTGCTATCACTAGATAGTTCACTAACTCGCAGCTCGTCGTTGTGAAAGGAAATATTCCTGACATTTTTAGGCAGCTCACTTATGCTTTGTCCTAACCCGCTCCCCTACCCCAGCACGTTCTCACTCTTCCCCGAGAACTGCCCAGCGAGAACGACGACACCTCCCTTCAGCGGGACGAGGCCCGGCTCCGCGGCACGACCTGCTCCTTCTGCACCTCGGCAGCGAGGAGGGGTGTCCATCCTTCCGTTTGCCGAAGCTCTTCTCAAGTACTCAGAAGCCAAGCACACAAAATACCAGACGGGCTCGTCACCGTTCGGCCCCGTTATTCCACAAGATGTTCTGCTGGCCCCGGGCTCCTGACGGCGCAGGCGGTCGCCCCACGGAGCCCTCAGGTGACAGACACCACCAGGGCTGCCGGTCCCCCCCACGCCCTGCCTGGGCACCGGCCCCTCGCCGGAGGGAACCAAAGCCCACGCCGGGCCTGGTGCGGCTCTGGGGGAGGACGTGCTGCATCGCAGGGACCGGCTTCCCGCTGGGGCTGAACGAGCCGCTCGGGAAGAGGAGGCAGAAAAGACGTTTTTTGTTGCAGCCTGTCAGAATTCTGAAATCCAGTTGTTCATCCGACTGTTTCTTCCTGTCCAACACCCTCAAAGTGCTCCCGCACCAGCTCCCACTGCTGTTCCCTTCCCCTTCGGTTCTCGGCCCCGCTCGCCCGTGTCGCGCCCTTCCTGCTCGCCCCCCAGCAGAGGAGGACAGCAGCCCGCCCAACACCCCGCTGCGGCCGCGACCCGGTTGGGTCTCTGCCGTTCTTCCCAGAACAAAAGCTCCCGGGACCACTGCTTATAAAAGCACACAGGTTTATTGCATATCAATCTCATGTATAAATTCATTGTAGCATTGGAAAGATTACATTTGGTATACATTCCTATTCTACAGCATTAACCTCAAAATCAGCTTCTTCTAGTCATTATTTTAAAGGAATTTCTCTACACAAGTACATTTGTCTTTTATCACAAGCATCAAAATGAAATTTGTAAAATCGCTTTTTTAATTATTTTCTACACTTCATATCTTTTATTTCATTATGCTCCCAACAAAGCGATTTCATATTAATTAATAACTGCCAACACCTCTTTTTTTTTTTTCTTCCTTGGCAGTTCAAGGCTTCTAGCCTCGGACGCAAAATCTAATCACATATACAATAAGTGCATCTACGGAATTTTTTTCTTTTTAATAAAAATTTCACAAACAGACACAATAATGACTGCTAAACACAAGTCATGCACAGTTTACTTATAAACATAACAGAAGCAATATACAATCAAGAATGATATGGAACAAGCACCATCCTCTTTCTCAATGTTTTTTAAACATTATATGAAAACCAGACATTTACAATTGATTTAAAAAAACACTATACAGTTCTAAAGGAAAAAAAAAAATCTAAATCATATCTGTCTTGTAACAATGGGAAAAGGAATGACGTAGGATGCACGGATTTATGATTCTCGCAAGCACAATATATATATGTCTTAAATTACATCTTCTGCAGGCTGGAAATGACATCAGGGCAAAACATCTCTCGCTTTGAAGAGAGCAACGAGAATGTAAAATACATTGAGAGTTACTTTCGGAATTACTTTGTTCACATGTGAATTGCACGTTTGGAAATCAAAGCTGCCTTTTTTTTCTTTTTCGTTCTTTTTCCAAAGTGGTAATAAGAATTAACGACAGAAGAAAGAGAAAAATAATCTTGGAATCATTCAATAACATTTTAATCACAGTATCACTCAACACTACAGAGAAAAAGTTTCATGGCTTTGTGAAAACACTACTGACCATCGTCGAGGAGCAGAGGCTTTTGCCCTTATGTTACCAGCACGGATGGGAGCGGACGGCAGCGCTCCCTGCCCCTTCTCCAGCGGGCAGAAACGGGCAGGTTCCTACACCATGATGCTTTCCCCCTTCCCCCTTCCCCCGCCACACACACACACACACGATACAGCACGTAGAAAGCGAACGTAAGTCAGTAGATTGAAGTCGGCTGAGGGGAGGGGGGGCTCACAATCCAGTGCTTTGATGCTTAGAGTCGAACACGTCCATGTCATTGTGCAAGTGCTTTTCGAAACGCTTCGCAGGAAGGGAGAAAGAAGCCGTTTTTTTCCAAGGACGCCTGTGGAAAGTCTAAGTGCTGATTGGGGAGAGCGCCGCAGCTTCCACCAGCCCGGTCGAGGCGAGACACAACCCCAGCCTTGCGCTTCATCCTGGGACGCGGACGAGCAAACGCGACGCTTCCGACCCGCCTGTGCCCGTCCCGTCCCGCCGGAGAACCCGCATCGGCCACGGCGACGCCATCGGCCCCGACGGCCACCGGCCCGGCAGGCGAGAGCGAGGGAAGGCCACGCTCGGGCCTCCCCTCTGCGGCAGAAAGCGCCGTCCGCGGCCGGAGCCGCGCTCGGGGGACGCGAGGACCCTTCTTGGCACAGCCGGGAGCAGCCAGGGGCTGTCGACCTTCTCAGGTCACCCCAAAAACTCACAGGGCTTCCCCCGTTCTCTCCTCCTCACTGGCAACAGGGTTACGGGATGCGAAAACACCTTTAATAAATAGATCCTACACAAATGTTCTCGGTTTCAATCACCCCTCGAGCGGTGCCCTGGCTCCACACAAAGCCACAGGCCAACCCCCGCAGCCCCCGCACCGTCAGCGGCGCCGGGCGGCCTCCAGCGCTGCAGCTCCGCGTCCCACCAAAGCCAAGGGACCCCGACCTTCCCCAGCGCCCACGCTGGGCAGCAAGCTGCGCTCTGCCGGCAGAACCTCCCTCGACACACACGCACCTCTGGGGAAACACCCTTCAGAATGCAGAGCAGCAAATCGAGACCTTTAAACATCTGCCGCGAGCTGCAGCACGTTTCAAGTGCAATCGAATGAACGCTACAAGATAAACAGAGATTCAGTGAGGCTTTCGGTTTATTTCTCTTCACTGTGGAAACATTAAACCTTGTAATCAGTGCTAAACCAGAGGAGTCGGGAGATCCTACAACAAGCAGAGAGGCTGGCTAGAGAAAACGGGAAGAAAACTGAATGCGGAAATGCGAAAAGAAAAAAAATCATTTCGTGACTTTAAAAACTACATTTCTAATGTCCTTAACCCCTGGCTGGATTGTGCCTCCCCGGCCCCGGCCAGCACCACCCCGGGGAGCAGGGAACAGCCCTGCGAGGAGATGGCGGCTGCGCCAGCTCGGCGAGGAGCTGCTGACAAACGGAGAAACCACCCACGGACGGGAGGGCTGCGATACCGAAGGGAAGACGACACACACCGGCAACACATCCCCGCGGCAACACTCGCATTTCTTGGTGTGGCCCACGTTTTGGAGACCAGCTCGCTGCTGCTCCCGCGGCTGCTCCCTCACCTCCTCGTGCTGAGGAGCGCGACGCCCGGCTCCTCCAGGATTGCTTCACCGACGAGCCGAACGCCGGCTCCGAGCACGCGCACCCTCAGCCATCACCCGCAGCTCCTGGTGCAGCGAGGCGGACGGTGCCGCGGTCCCCACCGGCAGGACGCTCCGGCGTGCGGGTCGCTCCACGCCGCTGCCGGGAGCCGCCGCTCGGGCTCTCGTGCTCCAACAGGACAGGCCCGATCGATCCCCACGCTCACGGCCAGGCTGCGTTTCCGTGCTCGCCTGGAGCAGGGCTGGGAACCCGCAGGGCCGGACAGTCCCATCGTGGCCGAGGGCTTCTCCGAGCCGAGCGGCGGTGACGGGCCCCCGGCCGCCGAGCACTGCCGGGCCGAGGCTCTCTGGGCAGCGAAGCTGGAGCTGGCTCAGGTCCGGGCTCGCGAGCCGGAGGCCTTCCCGGGGCAGGGCGCGGGTGTGCACCCCTGCTGCGGCGAGGGGCGGGTCCGCCAAGGACCCGGCGCTGCCACCATCGCTGCCACGTCCCCTCAGCAGAGTCGGCCTCAGGCCCCCGGCTCTGTCAGCTGCTCCCTCCCGGCGCTGCGGCACCCGGGGGGTACCACGGCCCCGCTCCCGAGTCTGCACCGCGGTCCCGGCGGGCGGCAGGGGCTGACGGTGGGACTGGCGGCACGGTGGCGTCGCTTGCTGGCACGGTGGTGTCACTTGCCGGCACGGTGGCGTCACTTGCCATCACGGTGGCATCGCCTGCCGTCACGGTGGCGTCACTTGCCGGCCCCCGGCTGCACCGACGGCTCCCGGGCCTCTCGCCGGCCCTTCGCTCGCCCTGCGGAGCCCGGCTCGCCGCGCGGGGTGGACGGCCCGTGGGCAGGGGCTGCTCGCTGGCGGGGGGAGGCTGCGTTCTCTTCCCAACCGGCCAAGGAAATAAATAGAAACCTTCGGCTTAACGCAAGGGCCGCTTGAAGGCAAAGGTAACAAAAGGGCTGATTGTCTGGAGGATCGGCAGCACGACAAGCAGGATTGATCAGGGTCGTTTGGCACGTGGGCAAAACCTTCCTGCTCCCTGGTTCTCAATCATACAACATACAACCTTAATGACACAATTTTGGTCCTTCACTACATACTTATATTAACATTATTTCTTCACAATAATGATATCTAATGCAAAAAAAAAATACTGTTAAGGAAGAAATAAAATAAGGAAAGAAGGAGCAAAAAAATTACAAGTTATGTACAGATTAAAATAAATTCCATCAGGAAAAGAAACAATTCTTTTATTATTTTCAGTTGGCCCCTGTGGGAATAATTTAAAGGCCAAGTGCCTGGGCAGGGCTGTACTGCAGCAGCAGCAGAGGCAGACGTGCTGGGACGGGACCGTCCCCTCTCCTTCGCAGAGCCGGGTTTCTTTCGACGGCGCCAGCTCTCGGGCTCTGTTCCCCCAAGAGCTTTGTGCAAATACATGACGCAGTTCGGGTTACACGGACCGTTGGTCTCAGAGCCTTGGGCACTTTCACAGGGGGATGTGGAAAACCAAAAAAGGAAGGGTCAATTTTCTCGGAAAACGCGCTGATGCCGCTGATTTACCTTTTGCTCCTTCTCTACCCAAGCCACCCTAGATGCTTTCCTCCGTGGACAGTCTGAGGCTCCTGGCTACCTAAAAACAGCCTCACGCGCGGTTGTGGGCGCCAAGAGTGAATCCCAAAGGTGTTGTTCCTAACGCAACTTCCGCCTGATCTGAGCAGCCGTTTCCTTGGCTTTAGCACGCTGCACCGGGGCTTCGCCGGCGCGGTCCTCCACACTGACTGGCACAGAAGCCTCCGCCTGTTCCTGTCTGCGCCGCGCAGGCAGAGTCCTCAGCACTTCTCATTCTTAGATGCTGCAATTCAAAAATTCTAGGACGCACATTCTAAAAGGTTACCTGCGCAGCCAGCGCGAGCCTTTTGAAGGTCTAACGGCTTTCCTGACTATTTTGTAATTCAGCTTTACCAGCAAAACCTCTGCTCCAGCAGCTGATCGTAACTGCAGTGTAGACCAGCGTAAACATCACAGTACTTCTGTCAGTAAAGAAGATGAGACTTTGAAGTGATTTAAAATCACCCAGAAAATATCTGCAAGCAATTTTAGAGTCAGAGAGACAACTGGATTCTTAGCTATGTGCTTGAACAGAGCGCTGTACCCCTGAGGTTGCTGAAGCAGAAGAATTTCAATCTTTCTACTTAAATTATAGGCCAAATAGCAGTGTGAGATGCATAAGCAACCACCCAACATACCAAACCAACCGCACGAGTCAGAAACTTCTGCCACGGTTCCCGGGTGCTATCACCACCGACAGGCTGTCGCTCTAGAAAAGCCCTGGGAGCTCAATCAGAAGACGTGTCTGAACCGCCCCTCTTCGGGGAGACTCGCCCACCACACGCCTCCTCACACACAGCCCCCCCTCTCCAGGGGAGGGTTTACCCCGGGACTTCTCTGCCTGGGAAAGCCCAAGCCTCGTGGGCAGCCCGGTCGCGGGGCACGCAGCGCCCCCGCCCCCTCACCAGCCGAGCGTGGCTCTTCCTGAAACACGGGAGGCTTCAAGCCCCGGCAGCAGCCGGAGCTCACGGGCACCACCAGAGACGGAAAGGCTCGGACCCTCGCCGCGTCGGCACGGATGGAAGGGCGCTCGGGGCGCAGCTGGCGACCACGAACCACGTATTTGCATGGTACCTCGGTCACCCCAACCGCAGCAGCACTCCAGGCTGAAGATTTCTCCACCGGGACACTGCGTATGGCGCGACCGCGGGCCACGGGGCCTCACGTTCGAGGAGCTGTGCGCTGTGCCAGTATGGTTTGCGGGGAACAACGGACAGGACGGTATTTCTGCGGGAGCACAGAGCTTCAAATTCTTTTGGGGGTCAATTAAATGGGTTGAATTTACCCTTCCCTGGTATAACTCCAGCGACCACGTCAGAATTGCACCAGGGATCGGTCACACCTGGCTCTCTTTCCTTATTACTTCACTATTCAGCTGAATTGAAGGGAAATGCTACCGAGTGGGTTCAAGCTTTCATCGACACGCAGGCTTTACTGGCTCGGCGATACTGTTTGGCAATGTTAGAGGGGCCAACAGCTGATTGCACTGTTGCAATTCACGTCTTGCTCGTGCTATTCCTACAGACTTGTGAAATCCTAGGGCTGCATCAGGGTTGTCCAGTTTTGGAGAGGTTCATTCTGATAAATTAGAAATGAAAACCCTGGATAGATAAAAATGCAGGACGTGTAGGTCGGATGCGACATGTTTCCTTCTCAGCCAAAAGTCCAGACGACTCCCTGAGGCCCTCTCATCCATCTTCTGCTTGCTAGGATTTTTGCTAGGATAACTGCAGCACCACCGCCTCCTCGCTTGGACTCTGGCCAGTGCCTTGTTGACCTCTCAGAGGTGGTTGATGGGGTTAAAGGTCCCCGACTCTGAAGCTGCTCCTGCCATGTCCAACCAAGCACCCAGAGAGTTCTGGGAGGACGTGTGGAGGGGAGCGTTCTCAGACAGGGACAGCATCATTGCATAAGCCTGGAGGAGAAGAGAGGAATGCAGAGGACACGTGTGAATACACACGCAGGACAGGCTGCAACAACCCGTGTGAAGCGCAGCCCCAGCTCCCCACACGGGCAGCGGCATCCTTCGGCCTGGGCTAAGCACCTGGCCAGCAGCTCTACATTTACATCCACGCGCTAGGATGACGCCCGTCACTCCAACTACTCGAATGTGCCACAGGGTTTACAGGCAGCTGTGGGGTTAGTCCGGAGGGGCCAGCATCCCCACTGGCTTTTCCAGGACCAAATCCACCCTGGGCCAGCTCCGCACTGGGTCACAAACCCACCCACGCGGTTCTAGGCTCTGCTCTCGGGGGAAAGCGGCTACACGCAGAACAGCAGGTTCTCTGTTCCGCTCTTCCAAGGAGCACACCTGCAGCAAGCAGCGGGCTAAGCGAGGCCAGGGCCCGGGCCCGCGCCCCAGAAACGGCGCAGCAACACGCACGCTAGCTGCAACCCGAGGGGCAGCAGCGGGCAGCAGGCCTCTCGTCCTGGCTCACTGCTCGGCGTGAGCCCGCGGGTGCCTGCAGGAACCGGCACGTGGGTATGCAGGAACGCAGGCGTGAAACCTCACCCGCCGTTACAGGGTGTTCGTGTGTTCCTGTCGGGGCAGATTTATTGCTGCAGCGAAATGGTTAAAAGCGTCTGCTGAGAAAAACACCTCGAGACTTCTGTCTTCTCCCTAACAATCTGCTTGCTTCCCTGTAACCCAGATGCTCTCCCTCTTCCAAGACTACCTGTCCCCTACACCTTTGTGCCCTTTCACAGCCCACACAAGTGATGTAAGGACTCAGACAGACGATAACCTCGCACGCCTGGAGGTGAAGGCCAACCCTGGTCTACATTAGCTGGCGCAATGGTATGCTCCAGCTCTGCAATGAAATCGTGTAGTCCTCTCCTCTCACACTGAGGTTGCACCAACCCACACCCAACCCTTTGCAGGGCAACAGACAAAGACCGTGAGTTATCTGTGACACCAGCACCACGCCCTGTACAGCAGGACCCTTAGTAATGCAGCTGAAATGGTGACAGTATGAACCAGTTATCCAACTTCGGCCTCTCCTCTTTAGATCTGAGAGTCAGATCTACTTGTCAAGTCAACACATTCACGTACCGCAGGTGAGCGCTGGCAGAGGTGCAGCTTTGTAGTGTCAGGGACACGCACGCTCCTAGACCTGCTTAAAAGAACGACAGCTCCAAAGGAGCGCTGTGCTGCTCACGTGGACTCAAAAATCAAAAATACTGCCCCCACATCCGAGCACAGGCTGGACCTAACAGGGTAGCACAGACTTTAGAAGAGCAAGCTGCTCCGAAATAGTTAGTACATTGGGCATATTAGTAACAGGACACACGTAAGAGTCAGGCAAGTGGCTTGTGTTTGAACTAGTTTCACCCGGCTGCACCCTATCTTCAAGCAGACCTTCCCCAGCTTCAGCACTAGCACCTACTATGAGGGAGGTTGAGAATTTCACAACTTCTGGGTGACGATAAATAAGGAATTGTGTTCTGCTTGGCAACTGTATTAAGTTGCTCTTTTGCTGGACATTTAAAGGAGATTTCATGGCAAATTCTGTTGCTTGAAGGTTAGGAAGGGACTCCCGAGGCAAGAGCTGCACTCATCCCTGTGAAGGGCTGAGTATGCTCTCTCCAGTCAGTCTGGTGATGTAACTTCATTGAGCAGTTCTTTTGTGAGAATCCTTTTGTAAGGATCAAGAGATGGACTTCATAAAACTAGACTGAGTGTTTTGGTTTAATGAGAAAGCAGAAAGCACGAATGGATCTGCCCCACACCGCCAGATTTTTCTCAAAACTCCAACAGGGGCCGAGATGTCATTTTGAGGTTTCTTGGTGGGTCTGAACTGGCCTAGCTCACAGGGCAGATTTCCATTTCACGGTTTGCTTTCAGAAATCAGGGAGATAACTGAGGAAATCCTCTAGCCTTGCTGGACTCCAAGTCCTGGAAATACTACTGTCTATTGCACCGTTCATGACCAAACCCAAGGACACTTCATTACTGTTTCTGCTGCCCAGACCTCGAGTTTCTTAGTATGTACCACCTGAAGACTCACCCCAAAGTACAAATAAATCATAGTTATAAAAACATTTATACAGACAGGTAAAAACAGACAGATGCCTCTCTCTTTCCATATAAGCACGGTCTCACCGCACAGGCTAAATGACACACTGACCTGGTGACCTAAAACTGATGCCCGCTCCGCTTCTCCTCTATTTCAGCAGAGCGGCAACAAGACAGGGTTCTCACATGATTCACGCCTTACAGTCAGAATTCCTGCTCACTGGAAGGGGAAAATAAACCTCAGCTAAAGGAGGCCAGCTGCTCGCTAACCCTATGGTACGCGCTGGCGGCAAGCTAGAGAAAACGTTCTGTCATATACCCACCTGGTTTTTAGCCTGCCTGTACAGAGTCTGTTTTATTGTCTCAGAGTCTAAGGTGGAATTAAACACATCTTTAACTTCAAATGCTTCCTCGGCTGCTTTGCGAAGATCCAGCCCCTTCCCAAAATTCGGCATCTGCTCCAAATCTAACAAGCCGGCTTCGTCCTCCTCAATACACCTGTACCAATGACCAGGGGAAGGGGTTGACCCGTTGTTAGCTCATCTCACCGTGCACATCTAGCCGACGTGAGGGCTGCTAACCCAGGGCCTGCATGCACATACCATGGGGGTCTCACAAGCCACATGCGTGAACCGACAGACAGACGAACACGAAAACGACACAAAATGCAAGGAGCAAAGAAGAAGTGGAGAGCGCGACTATGCACAAACAAGCACTAGTGCTACAGAGATCCGTGACTCAGCGGGGCTGCCCTTCACTTTGGTCTTCTCAGTGGAGATGTCCAATTGCTGCCCGCTCCCTGAAATGTTTGACACCGGATCAATGTCTGAAGAACACTTCTGCATTGTCTTTGAGTTTCAAGGAAAACAGTGATGCACCGAAACCAAGATACTACTTTGCATCATGGGACATCTGGCAGAAACACCAGTTGGGAAACTGAGGCAAACTGAGGCAAAAAGAAAGCTAAGCCTACACTATGTCCAACAAACTTTAATTTTAAAGGTCTCTGGACGTGGCTTGACCTTGGAAAAAAGAAGCTTCACTTTTTCCCAGAGCCCTGAGAACTCTGCTTGAAGTCAACAACAGTTTGCTACAACTAAAACAGGCAGAGCAGCACCAAGCGGGTCACACACATACGCCTCTTCCTTTGCCCTGACGGGTGTTTTAGAGAGAAAGACATTATGTGCTGAACTGCGGTACCCCGAAAATGCTGCTGTCTGTTGTTGGACTGTTCTCCTGACAGGAACTTCTTGGATATATACACCTCATCAGAGATTCTCCTTGCAGTCCACTTGCTTTGTGTCCCCCGCCATGGTGGAAATGGAATGTCTCACGTGAATGCTCAAATCAAACTGGAGGTATGACACATGGCTCCAAAAACAAAACAACAGCACTCACAACCGACCACTGACACAGGGGCAGAGGTCTGAGCCCCACGTGACTGCTCAAAGGGAACGGCCCGCCTCACCTTCGGGTGTGGTCAAAGCTCATGGTGAGAGATGTGGGCTCTTCATCTTCTTCATCCTCAAATGCTCCTCGGGGCTCTGCGGTAGGTGATACTGTTTCATCCTGTGACTTCCCGGTCAGGCTGTCATCATCTTCCTCTTCCAGTTCTTCATCTTCATCATCCACGTCTTCTGTTTTCTCATTTGCTAATCCGTGACACTGGGAATTGCCATCAATATCCTGGATTTCTGGCCTGAAACATTTGGTCAAGGAGGGGAGAAGAAAGAGAGGGAAAAAAAAGAAAAGATGCCAAATGTGTAAGTCGTGCATTCACAACGTAATGTGATAATGTTATACATATGTATGAATACAGAGACATACACACATATTGTTTAAACTGCGTGGAAAAGGAAAACCAACATCTTTCAGGCATTCAAAAATCAGCCTTCACAGTGTCTTAAAGGGCTAATAAGCATGTCAAGTACATACCAATGCCAGTGCTCTTCAACTAGAATTTTGTCTAGCCTGGACTTCAATGATGGTTTCCCATCTCTTAAAATATAACATTTGCGAGACAACTGGCTTTCCTCCGTCTCTGCGCTCCTGCATTCTAATCATCTCCCTTCAAGCAACCAGAAGGAGAAAACTTCTGCACGGTGTAATCTAACCACCAGCCTAAACTCTCTTGTATTACTTTCACTATTCGTGCCCATACGGACCCAGCAGACCCCACAAAACCAGCCGTTTTACGTTACGTGAAGAGAACGAGAGAGGCATCACCAGTGCTACGGACTTGGAACCCAACAGGGTGCCACCAACTGACACAAAACAGCATTAACACCTTCACCAGAAATTTTACGTCAGCATGGTCCACGCTTCTTACTGTTCTTTCCGTGGATCACAACCTCATGTGGATTTCTCACAGTCGGGACTTAAACCATAGTATTGGTATCAAACAGCTATTCGTGAGAACAGGATAGCAGCGGGTGAGGTATCACCCAGTCAAAATAAGGCTTGTGATGGGGATAGATTTGAAACAAACCGATGGACTAGAAAAGCAGGTGCCTCCAGCTTCCTTAACCAGGACTCTCTGATCGGTGCTGGAACAGGCCACGTGGATTCACGGCAGAAGGTAACGGTTCAATAATCATATTTTCATCTACAGAAGAAATTGTGTTTTCTCATGACCACTGCGCTGGAGCCAAGGGCAGCAGTCAGCCTGCCTTCTCTTGGCACAACTTCTCGTGATCAAATGGCTCCACCAGTTGCTCCCACCAGTTAGTGGCTCTCTGGTGTCAGCCCTCCCGAGTTAAGTCACTTTCTGAAAAGGCTTAATGCTGGGCTTAGAGCTTGAAGTTGAACGCATTTTGCTTCCAAACTGCTACACTTCTCTCTTTTGAGCATTTTAAATCTGCAGGACAGAGGCTGACTGGTCTTTCAGCCACGTTAACGGCACACGTCACCAGGAAATTTTATTTGTTTGTCTACCTTTTATCCGCTAAAGTTGATGCTTGATTCATCTCACTATTTGCAATAAAATTTCTGATTTCAGAGAAATACGAATCTTCTTTTTCATCTAAAAGTGCATGGTTGTCTGATTCCGAGTTTGGGGAAGAGGCACTGGTCCCAAGGTGGTTTGTAATGACTCCGGAGTGCTGGCTCACTGAGCGAGAGAAACAAGAAAAGAGAACAGGAGAAACAATCAGATATTGTTAAAGCTATTACTGAGAGGAAAAACAAAGGAGGAACGTTGGGCAACAATCCCCTCCCTATATATTGATGATTTAAGAGAAATCTCATGGACCAAAGCTGCCAAAGGAAGCTCCTGTTTTCCAGACTTGAACCACACAGAGAAATACAGGTGCTGCTCAGCATTACGGCTGGTATACACGTGTGTGTCCCAGTTACGCACCGCAGATAAACGCATCTTCGGCTGCACGAGGAGCTGGCGTTCGCTTTGTGCTGCTTGACGACATTCAGCCTGAAGGAACAGTGCTTTCCACAAAGGCTTCCCAAGGTGACCAGAGAGACCAGACCAGGGTGTCTTCTCCCTCCAGTGCCCCGACAGAACCACACGGCCATGCCCTTTCCTACCTGGAACATTCTCGTGTTCGTGTTTCTTCAGATGTCGGTCCAAGTTGGTCTGCTGCCCAAAGCATCGGTTACACAGGTGGCATTTGAATGGCTTCTCCTTGTTATGGATGTTTCGAACGTGCCGCTGGAGGTTGGAGGAAATGCTGAATGACCTGTCACAGTATTTACACCTGAAAAACAGAAGCAAATGCCAAAGAGTGCAACATGAGGGGGAAAAAAAAAAAAGAAAAAGAAAAATCTGACTATCAGAAAACAGGAAAATGTTGGTCTATAAATCTTTACTCAGCTGAGGACTTGGGAAGCACAAGACATTAATCATTCCAGACAAATCTGATATTATTGTTAGTCAAGGAGCACAAAGAAAGGATCAGGCTTAATTAAGAAGTGAGTTGCCTAAACAAGTAAGAATTTTAAACAAAATAATTACTTCTCCACATATGAATGTAAAAATAGGAAAGGTGAAGTAATTTCTTCCACCCTTCTCATTTTGTAGGGAAAGTAGGTAAAATATGGTTGGGGAGGGAGGGAAAAGAAGACAGAAAGAAAAGAAAGAAGGGAGGTTAAATGTATAAAATAGTTATTAGCTAGTATATCCCTATATGACGTGGCTATCTGGACACAGAGAAAACTCCAGATTTATTTGTGAAACTCCTTGTGGTAGTCAAGATGCACGTAATTATGGTTATTATCATAGTACAATAGCTCCCAAGAAATACACTGTAGCTTCCAAACAGGATAAGATTTACTCCTGTGTAGTGAATATCTGCTTTATGATGAAAAAATGTGGAATGTCAGGAGCCAAGCCAGAATGCTTAGGGAAACCGCTGAGTGAAGAAATGTTCCCTCTTTGAAACAAACCCCTGCAGTAGATACAAACCCCATAGCAGGTATGTTGGAAGCCTGTTCAAAGTTGCCACCCCCCTCTCTAGATTCAGATTCCCTCCAAATAAAAGCAAGGCGGTGCTAAACCGCGGGGCTTTGTGGCCTCGGCCCTCTACGGCTCCCCCAGCGCACAGCAGCCGATGTACTGAAGAGGGCAGCTTTGAGCCACCATCAAGAGTTTCAGTACTAAAGCTACAGAAAACCTAATGCCTCTTTGAATCCGCCTGAATCCCTCATTAGATCTCCCTTTAAATACGTCATTTGTACCTCAACAAAGCTGCTTTCCTCATGGCTCTACTTCCAAAACCCACGAGAAGGAGAATCTTTTCTCCGCCACAGACCTCTGCAAATCCTGGACACGTACGGGACAAAATAAACCCCGTTCCTAAGCCCTGGTAATTCCAGAACAAAACGCTGCCTTAGCAGAACAGCTCTGTGCTCCTCTAACTGAGAGCAGAATTTGTCCCACTGAGCCGAGCTACTGCTTGGTAAGGCCCGAGGACGGCGGGGCATTCGCGCACGCTTCAGGGAGGGCAGCGGTCCGTTGTGTGAAGAGGGCACCGAGAACTTCTCCTGTGCCCGTGTCGTTCAAGTACGAAACTCGATTTGCCTTGACACTGAGGACACAGCACCGTTTTCTACAAACACGACAGGTTCGAATGCGGGAAGGAGGTGCGAGCGTAAAAAAATCTACGCCGTGCAACACACACAGAGTTTCCAGATGTGCTACAGCTGCGATTTTTATTTGGTCTCTAAAAATAAATTGGTATTATTTTTGGAAATAGCAGAGATACATTTATGAAACACTCTCTCTTGCTGAATGTTTATGGATTCCATGTCCACCTCTGAATTTCCTACTGTCAAATCACCAAAAAGAATAAAGATATTTCAAATAACGAACGTTCATTATGATTAACCTAGGAAGAAAGCAAAACCTCATTTTAAACCACAGTTTTCTCAGACTGCAGAAGTTTTTCTTTTCCATTTTGTCAAAAAACACGAATTGAACAACTAAACAAAACACGACGTTACTTGAGCATCAGCAAGAACAAGCACAGTTTATACACGGAGAGTTAAACACACCCGGGTTTCCAGCTCTTCTCCTCCTCCTGCCTGCTAGCAACCACGAACCTGCTCTCAGGAGCTGCCAGGCGCCGGCAGCTTCTCCTGTTCAGCACTCCAAACCACCCAAAATACCCCAGTATCGCTGGTACTCCACGGGACTTCCACGAGCCGTTCTGCCCAGCCCGGTTCTCCCTGGATCGCACCAGCAGCCCCCTCCTCGGCTCTGCCGGTGCCCGAGGCTTTCACGCCCCGCCGGCTCCAGGCCAACCTCTCCTCCACTCCCGCTCGCCTGGTGCGGGGCTGCCGGGTGCCGCCGCGCTCGCGGCTGCCCGGGTACCGGGCCGGGTCTCGCCCGCATCACTCACACGAGCCGTTGCGGGACTTCAAAGGCAGCGCTGGCGTGCGCCAGGCAGGGACGACCTGGCCTCCCGTGCGCCCATTTATTTAGATGTTCAGGAAGCCTTTGAAAAGTCCCCTTTGACAGGTCCTTGCTCTAACCATGAGCTATGTGGATCCAGGTTAGGGTACGGAGGAAGGATAAAGAGCTTGTTAAAAAAATAGGAAACAGAGGGGCATTCGAACGGAGCCACAGCTAATGTCTGAGAGGAAAGGGATGAGGGAGACGTACTGCGTTATTTGTGGTCCCAGAGGGGTCGGTACTTGGATCTCTGCTGGTTTTAATCTAAACAAATGACCCAGACAGAGGAACCAGCTTAAATTCAGGGAAGAGGTGAACAGAGAGGCAGGAGAAGAATAAAACTCAAAATAAGCAGTATTTGCTTTGTAAACACACTGCCAAAATGCTAGCAAAGTTTCTTCCTTATCAGTTTAAAGAAACACACCAATGGGCTAAAAAAATATAGAGTGGGAGTGAACGATTGCTAAGAACGAGCCAACACTGGAACTCAGGAGCCCTGAGGAACGGCAGGCAATCGTCCGGGCTTGAGGGAACTCAGGTACCGGGTACGAGACAACTGGAAGCGGAAAAAGAGACAGCAGAGCCCAGTAACCTTAAGAACGAGTAACTGAGCTAACCACTACCTGACTACAACAGTTTGGTAACACTTCAGCTGGGACAGTGCGGCATTCGGTAATAGGCTTTGTAAAGCTGCAACAGCATGACAGCACTGGCAGAATTTTACACTTATTTGATGATCAGTGTGAGCTGCAAAGACAGAACTGCAGTAATACAGCATAAAACACAGGCACAGCTACACTTCCCCTGAGTTACTCCTTAATCTCAAGTGCATTTGTACCAGGGATGAATTTAGGCTGCATTTTAAAACAAACAAAAAAAAAGAGAATGAGAAAGAAGAGATTTTTATTGAACTATGGGCAATCTTAAATGGCACGGCAGACATCAGCTTTAGTTGTTGGTTTCAGCTTAATGCAGATAACAGGGCACGGAGGCCTAAAAGGAAATTAAAGAAAAACAAATTCAAAACAGACGTCAGGAAGCACATCTTTATAGGAGGAATCACAGCCTCGCAGGCAATGCTTCAGGACTGGGTGTAATTCAAGAATCAATTAGATGGCATCCTGGAGGGAACGGACATGTGAAAGAAGAAAACAAAAGTCTTGCTGAACCAAACAGATTTCAGTTGTTCCCAGTCCAGGTTTTATGGAGTTTACATGATTCTGTGATTCCAGAGAATGAAAACAAAACTAAGAAGCCAAGCCGTAACTACAAAACACCCTTGTGGCCATGGGCTCCAACATAAGGAGCTTCACTGAATGCTGCCTCCCCTGGATTTTGCTTGGTAAGCTCAGAACACCACCAAGGTCCTGTTTTTCCCAACCTGAGCTTCCAGGTAAGTCTGACAAGGATTTTACAAGCCCAACTTATTTTGCAGTTTCTCTGGAAGAAACATTTACGTTTGAGAGTCCTTTTTACCACTGGCTTTTGAAATACATACCAGTAAATCTTAGCTTTGGTGTGGAAGAGTGGAAAGCAGCATGTCGAATTTCACCGTATAGCGTATTGCCTTTGAGTCTTTTCAAAGCAGTTATTTTTAGGAAGCGCATTACTGGATTTTTCTTACCCTTCAAAAAACATGTAGCACTTTCCCTTACAAAAAGAATTAATTTGCCTCCTTATTGCTCATGTGCTATTAATTTCCACTTTATATCTAATTAAATAGACACCTAGGAAGCCTGAGTGAGTCAGTAAAAAACACATCACTTAGCAATGACAACCAGGAATCAAAACCAAAGTGCCTTGTTTTCTGGCCTGCCTGTTTCTTGATCTACCCTCAGACATTTGGTCAGTTTATGCCAGCTTCAAGAACATTTTAACCCCTGTTTGGATGAATATGTAACACTGACAGAGTCAAAAGAAAAAACATTCAGACAATCAAAAGAAAAGCTATAAGAAAGACATCAGTAAACCACCTGAAAAGTCAGCAACCTCCATTTACCTGCATAAAGTCAGCACTTAAAAAACATGCTTTCGAAACAATTATTGCTGCAAAAGCTGGAAATCTCAGCGCTCTGAGAGCAAAAGAAACCCGATGATAATTAAGCTCTTCTGCAAACGTAGCACTAACTCTCCGGAGTGCTATTATAATGCAACATTGTCCAGAAGTCAAACCTCTATTACAAAAAAAACACACAGGCCATTTTCTGGGAGAAGACCAGATCAAATAAATCTTTATTTTCCTAACCTTTGTTAAGTTGCAAGTCTCCTTTTTTGGAAGAAAACCGAACTAACAACCTCTGAATAATCGGGAGCAAGCATTTCAGTCAGACAGGGGTGCCCAGTGAATACACAGTGTTCATTCAAGGCATATCAAATAACGCAACTGAAAAAATCAGAACGGGGAATGGTTCCAAAATATATGTCTGCTTTGGAGAGGGGTTTTTTTAATTTTTGATTTACCTAATGTCTACACTCAAAATTCTGTATGACTTCGTATGGAAAAAAAATTTGACTCCGTATGTACCAGGAGAGAGCGGCTTCCTACGCCGAGCGAAGCACAGAAATTGGATGTATTTGACCACATGGCCTTTTGCTGCTCATAAACTTGTTTGTGCTTCTCTTTCTATAATAACTATTACATTAGCTTTGTTGTGAACTTATGCCTGAGTATGGAAATAGCATAATGTTAGCTACCAAAAATGAAATCGTTTGAATTCTGACTATTGTTTGACAACGCGCAAAACACTGACTCACGTTATAGAAAACACAACGCTTGACTTTCACCAAGCTCTCAATGCATCGTTCATTCAGTTTTGCTCATGTATGTACCTATTCTAACAAGAAATCAACCAAAACATACTTTTTGCCAAAGTTTTTT
The DNA here is from genome assembly GCF_034619465.1 of Leptosomus discolor. Taxonomy (NCBI): domain Eukaryota; kingdom Metazoa; phylum Chordata; class Aves; order Leptosomiformes; family Leptosomidae; genus Leptosomus; species Leptosomus discolor. The sequence continues at coordinate 10,468,514 of NC_141410.1, read as the reverse complement.
TCAAAACTGACTGCAAAACACTAGGAGAAAATACTGGGGGGGGAAAATTCCCACTTGGTCTTCCATAAGAAATATTCCTTCATATACCTATAGACACACACACACACACTTACATACATTTTCCCGCGAGTTTTAGCCAAACTTAAAACATTTAAAACCTAAACAGGAGTCCTTTTATGAGAAGCAGCACCGGTGGGTGCCCAGGCTGGAAGGGCAGTTCTGCCACGTGCCCCTCCGCGCAGACACGATGCCCGCTGAGGTATAAAAACCGGATCACCTTGTCCACAACTGGCAGAAAACAGCAGCTCAGCCTTCTACCCTCAACACCCAACCAAACAACCGGAACAACTTCCCCGCCCTAATCACTCTTTTTAAACTTTGCGATGTCCGGCAGGACGCTCCCTAACTTAGGTTTTAAAGCAGATACACTACGGGGCTTTTCTTTGCTTTTGGGTTTTTGATCCACTACTCCAGGCACCTCTGATACGCATTAGGCAAAGAAAAAAGAAACCCTAGCTAGACCCAGCAGTTAACTTACTGGCAAGCCCTTCCAAACAGCCCAATTTTCAGAGACATTCAGCACCTTCAGCTGTCCTTGAGATGAATGGTTAATGTGAGTGTTAAACAACACTGCAAATCAGACCGCTCATTTGCCAGCATACATCTAAATATAAGCTAAGTGTCTATCTTCAAGCTGCCAAGCCTGATTATTTTTGGCTGGTACACATAATATACAATCCTATGAATCACCGTATGTAATGCTACAGGACTGTGGTATTATGTTGGCACAGCTTGATAGAACAGAGAGAAAAATAACACAGTGGTGACTGAGGAGCGTGTGGGGAAAGGGGTTTTATCTGGGGGACAACATCACCTGTAGGGCTGCTCTCCAGTGTGTGTCCGCAGATGCCTTGTCAGGTTTGCTGAGCGTGGGAAGATCTTACCGCAGTACCTAGACGGTGAAAGCCAAAGTAACCATCAGCGCACGGAGTCCCGCACTGCGGAGCATTTACAACACTGGATCACCAGCCACCTCCCTCGTTCCGTACCGCTCCCAGCACTGGAAAATCCCTTTATGCGCCAGTAAGTTGAGGCACCGACGTACTGAGGGAGGAAAGCGTGGAGGTAAAAGCTATCAGAGCAACTCCTGCCCCAGAGTAACGGGATTCTCAGTGGCAAGATACTGGTGTAACCCGTTTCCACCAGAGACACAGCACGACAGCTGGTGATGCTGCATCTCTGGGAAGGGCAGGAAAACGAAAAAACCCTCTCAGAACACCCAGTTCAGACCCAAATGGTGGCTGACTCAGAAGCTTATCTTGGACGCCTGGGCAAGTACACAGGAACGCAGTAAGGACGCAGTGACCCATCCCCAGTATGTTCTCCCAGCTTCCACCTGAAGGACTCTTCTGAGCCTAAGGTTGGACAGTTGTGTTCGATGCCCTTTTGCTGAGTTTCTTGCATCCATTTTTCTTAAAGCTTTTTGAATGCACGCAGGCTTTGGGCACCCACAACCTCCCACAGCAATGAGCTCCTCTGCTGAACTGTGGGTTGTGTAAAAGAACCCGTGTTTGAACCCCTCATCAGTAACTGCGTTCGTTACTACCTCGTTCCTGCATTAGGATAAAGTGTTTAATTCCTATTGCCTGCTGCTTGAGGTTTGTGTAGATCTCCTTTGTAGTCCTCTTTAGTGGCTTGTACAGAATCTACTTGATCAGCCTCAGAATTCACAGATTTTTTTCCAGATGAATGCTGCAGCACCGTGTTACTGTTATGGGGATACACTGCTGTGAGTCTGACAGTCTGCTTAGAATCAGGAAATGCAGCAATAGGAAATGAAGTAAGAGATGGGACTGTGTTCCACAATAAATCTGATCCACAGTAAACTCAAAAAGAAGGGAGGTATAAATAAAAATACTAATTGGGAAATAAAACATTAAGGCTGAAGGGTTGCATTCCGTGACTATAAAACCTGATGCTTACTGGTGCAGAAGGAACATACGAGTAGACTTCCTTAATTTCAGAGACACTCAGCACCTTCAGATGTCCCGAAGATGAATGGTTAATGTGAGTGCTCATCAACAATGAAAATCCAAATGTTAACCTGCGAGTGTGTACCTAAATCTAAGTTTAGTACCTATTGCAGGCAAACCCTTCAGATTTCTAAGTACTCAACCGAAATTTGAGCTTTTGTGGCAAAGTAGAACATGTGAGCTACATCAACGTATGTACCCACTTACTGCACCCAAGAAAAATGCAGCAGGAGCCACCACAAGAACTCCAGTGGTCACAGGTAAAACTGGGCAAGCAGAGACAGGTTTCCATTCCCCGGTGATCTGCTCCAATATGAGCTTTTAGAGCTGCAGTGGATAGGTAAGTATTTCTGTGGATACAATTGTGTTTGAAAGTGTTGTTTACTGTACACTGTTTCATAAATTCCCTTATTTTGCATCGCTGGGACTGGACATAGCTGAGATTGCCCTGGGGTGGGAAACCGTGGCATTTGCTACCACGCACGAGCGACTTGGCTTGGAGAATTCTGTTTGCTTGAGAATCTCCAGATCTGCTCTCAAGGTTATTAAAAATCACAAAGCAAACAGAAGATGCTGATTTTCTACCAGACAAAACAAGCTATTTCAGAGTGAATTAGTCATCAGAATGCTCTGTTCTAATTCTGCTGCTCCTTGTTTTCCCTCCCAGCCCTGCCGAGACAGTCAAGATGGCCACGTCAAGCCGCTCTGCTGCAACGCTGGTGCCTCAAGGGGCTTCCCAGCCGGGCGGCCGGGGGCACGGCCTCGCTTCTGCGGGCGCCCAGGCCCTTACCTGCAGGTGTAACGCTCCTTGCCCTTGCGCAGGATGGGATCGGAGAGCGTGGGGGGCGGAGATCGGAAGTTGAACGGGTGGTGTGGAAGGGGCTGCAGGGAAGCGCCAGTGTCTGCCTTCATGGCTGCAAAACTCTCCAGTTTCTCCGTCATTGTTTCTATGGCTGACATCTGCAAGGACAAGGCAAGAACTCATGTCACAGGAATCCACAGGCAGAACAGTGTCTGCTGCATGAAACACGTCTTTTCGCACCAGCATGTCGGCCAAAGCCCGTTGCTGATGTTTGCTCTCGCTCTCAGAGGCTTGCTGCACAGCGTGAAACGGAGCCACTGAATCCAGTCGGGAAAGAGAAATCGTGCATCGGGCTCGGAGAAATCAGCAAAGATGCAACTGGCAAAGCCATGCAGGAAACATTAGATCTCAGAAATGAGGCACTTGTTTACCTTCTGCACTGGGTATGTGCTTACTTTCAGCATTTCAGATTAAAAAGCATCTCAGGGTACGCTTGGCTTCCCTTGTTCCAGGAATGACACTGAAATCAGATCCTGTGGTCAACGGCTGGATGCAGAACTCACCACCCAAACCCTCCTCTCAAACTCCAAACAAAGCCTTGGAAAGCAAGGAGGTTTGATTTCTCAAACGGCACCCATCGCTCTCGCACGAGCTCGGCGGGACAGCACCAGCGAGCCGCGGGCAGGCAGGTAGGGAGGCAGATGGCCCCAGGTTAGAGAGGACAGAGAAGTTTTGGGCAGGAGGCAGAAGAATCTTGGCCAAAGCGGAGTGGGAGGGAGCACGGGGGAACGCGTGACTGCTGATGGGGGAGCTGAGACAGAGGCTGGAGGGGTGAAGAGGGAGCAGCCAGGGAAGAGGAGGAGTTGAGATCAGACTCAGGATGGAGTGGGTCCACAGAGAGTTGGCCTAGCGAAGAGGCCAACGTTTTAATTATACGTAAGAAAGGTTCAAAAGCCAATAAAGGTGATGGAAGGATGGGTGGGAGATGGCTGAGCTTCCTGGGGCGAAAGGGAATTCCAGCCAAAATACTCTCCATGAGCTGTGTCGGGATGAGTTATGGTTAGGAAGATCACAACCTACACACTGGAAGCCCCTTGGGATGGGGGTGGCGGGCACACAGGCCTAGAGCTGTGAGGCTGAATAAAGCACTTCTGGGTGCCTCTGTCGGCTTCAGTTTGTACGGCTCGGCAACGGCCGTGTTCTCACGTAAATGCAGGTTTAAATACCAGGCCAGAAAGAGGGAGAGAAAGGGAAAAACCTGGAGAAACAGGAGAAGGGGAAAGCAAAAAAGGGAAGAAAGAAGTCGGCCTGTGTGCAAAAAACTGGATACGCATAAAAATCCTACCTAAAGAAACCCACTTTTACTTTCATTAGAGCAAAACAGGAAATCCGAATCCAGGAGAGAAATGCACCTCGGAGGACTACGCCGACATCTCCCAAGTTCAATTTTATGCACTCTTGAGAGCACTTTCAAGATACCAAGCAGAAAACATGGATAAAACAAACAAGGCAGCAATAAAGCTGCCTCCTCACTGCAGATGACATCACCAGGAAAGAAGGGAGCACTGGGGGGAGTGGGAGCCTGAATGGAGAGTCGGCCCGCGAGCTGGGGGGACAGCGAGCGAGCGGAAGGCAGTAGGAAGCCATATATCAAAACTAGATGCTCTATTGTACAGGAAGGGCTGACCTTTTGCACGTTTACACTTTATTAAACTGGGCTCGGGGGGAGGAAAGAAAGCCAAGATATTGTTTAAAATGTATGACTATAAAAAAAAGTTGTCTTAATCACCAAAGAATACATTGTGGAAGGCTGACAACCATTCATAAGCTGTAAAAAAGAGGAGTAGTAAAACCCATTTCCCGATAATAGATCCACAGCCCCTTAGTTGGAGGCTCCCAGCCCATGATAAATAGTAAGTAATACTTAGCGCCAGCCACTTGAAAAGGTTACTTGATCATTTACAGCAAAAGCTCTGCCCCAGCTGCCAGTCATGTAACAAAACCATCATGTTAAAATGCTATCCGGATCTTTCAGAGCTATGCCACTCAGCCCTTTGCTGGAGTACCTGGAGATAGCTTTTGTTGTGCCCTGTTCTTTAGGCACTTAGTCAGAGATGTTTGCTGGCTTGATAGCCGTAGGCTTATTTTAAAATTCTAAACACTGGCCATAGCCTCTCCAGTGGTAAAGGCACTTTGCTATTTAGGGAACAACTGCCTGGTTATAATAAAAAAGAAGGGGAGAAGAAAAGAAACTTAACAGGTGAGAAAAGGTTTTCTATTAAGTTATCAAAAAGTTACACCATTTATTTATGTTGTCCAGAGTTTAATCTAAATAGACAATGGAAGAGTAACTCCCATCTGAGCAGAGAAGCTACTGTCAAAGACTGGCTAAGACATAAAAGTCGCCCTAAATTCATTCTGAGAGCGAAAGCATCTTCTGAATGCTCAGTCTTTACCACATCTTTCAGCTTAATCACATCCCACCCAGGGCTCTCTACGAGCTGCGGAATTATTCAGAAGGCTGAGACCAGACTCACATTTAGAGTGAGAGAAACCCATGCAGAGTGTGCCTCTAAGTGACCTGGTATATGAACATTGGTCCCCATGAAGAAGACAGAAGCAGGAGCCCCTGAAAACAGGATTTCTTAGGAAAAGATCCAGGGTAATATCAGCTGGGGATCTGGTAGCAGCAAAATAGCAGTAGTATTAGTACACAGCATGGGAACAGCAACTCTCCAGATCAAGTGATCTTTACACAGCAACCCGCTTTATTAAATTCAGTTACCAGGAAGTTTCGGGCTCGAGTGATTGTAAATTTTGGGCTACTCTGTGTGATAAGCTATTAGAGATAACCAGACCTTCCACATTTTTCATTGCCATGGGAAGAGGACGTGGTCAGGATTTCAGGAACAATGTCAATAACCTTCCACCCAATGCTTGCTCCTACTCAGGGCCTGTACGTTTCTCATCGTCATGTTGGGTTGCTTTGCCACACTGGCTCCTCCCTGCTATCAGATTCTTTACAGGCAGATATCCCCACTATTCTAACTCACACAAACACAGGATGTTCCTGGCCAGCCTGTCACCATTATCCAGCCTGTATGAAGGAAAAATCGGGGGAAGTTATTAACCAAACTCTGAGGCTGAAGCGAAACAATGAGGGAACTAAGTTTAGCTGTGAAAGCAACCAGGATCCAGCTTTCACGAACCTGCGAGTTATTTATCTAAGGTGGGAAACATTATCAGAGGAGAACAATGCATGTGAATATAAAGGAGAGCACAATAATGACCACCGAGCTCAGCTCCCAGCATGTGTTCACAGCAGGAGAGACGGAGGATAGCGGGCGGCTGTCACACCGCAGAGGGTGTCGGGCAGCGTGTGGCAGAACCCGCTGCGTTATCACCGCGGGGCCAGGGGAACGAGTAACGTCGCTTCTGGGACAGTTTGGCTATCGCCTGTAAGACAGGGGGTTTGGTAAACGGGGGTCGGTTCTTGTGAACAGTCTGGGCTGCCCTGGGCTCGGCCGGGCCTCCCCAGCGCCCCGGGGTGAAGGCCCGGCCCAGCGGCACTGCGGGCCGGCGCTCCCCGCGCGCTGTCGCACGCTGGCCAGCAGCGTTTCCCGCCGCTCGGCAGTGACTCAGACCTGCAGGAGACGCAGAGGGAGCAAATACCCGTGAGCTGCCAGAAGAGCAGAGACTAGAGCAGCTGTGCAGGAAGGAGAGAACAAGTTCTCCGTCGCCTGTCGGAGCAGGCAGAGCTGAACCCTGACTCTCCACTGCCCTGCGCCTTCACGCCGTCCAAAGGACGGGAGGCAAGGTCAGGCAGGTATGAAATGCCGCTGCTTGGGTGCTGGACAGCCCTTCCCCACTTTGCACTACTGCAAACGACTGCACCAGGCATTCCCAAAGGAAAAACGATGCAGGCATTCTGGCCCGTGAAAGGGGAGTTTGGCAGACCGTGAGCTGTCCAGACCTCATCCCTGTTCTCCTGTTAATGCACAAGCAGCAGCAAGGCAGAGCTACCGTCATCCTCAAACCAGGTATGAAATGAGAAGTATCTGAGCGTAACTGGTGGAAAATAGTGGAGTTTCCAGTCGGGCCCTTGGATGAGAAAGAATCTGATCCAGGTGACCTGTTTGTACCATCTCACACTTCCCAGCATTCAATCCACACCGCACCGCAACGTCACTGCTTTTACCTGGGGGTGAAAAAGCAGCGGGGAGGGTCGCAGGTACTTCTCCTTTAGGGCACCCACAGGGTCTGTCACCTTCCGCTTCTCCACCCTGCTGGACAACAACACAGAGGGTTACATACCTTACAGGGCCACAGGCAGCAAAGAAACAGCCAAACATTTCTAGAGGTGTTTAAATTCTACATCTGAGGCTATTGGCCATTCTCCTCTTGACACAAACGTCCTTCTTCCCCTTCTACCGGGTACTACAAATCGTGACCCACAAGTTAGCACGAAAAAGTCACTGGAAATGATATGAAAACGGATCCCCTCCTTTGGGCAGTATGTTTTTAGCCATCAGACTGGCGACTAAGACAACATTTTCAACTTTCTATGTGAGAACTAATGCCTCCACTATAGTGGTTTACAAGCCTTTGTTGTTGTGAAATGTCATGAAAAAAACGTTTACAGCAAAAGCAATGTTTAAGTGGGGGAAGCTCTGGAGTCCACAGCAGGCAGCCACTGCATGGAAGAAATCTGTCTTTGAGAGTTTGTCTTTATCTTAAGAGTTAACACTGGGCCAGACTTTGCAGCCCCAAGTGTGCTGAAATCATTAGGTGTTTCATATTTATTTCCTCCCTTGCAGCCGAGATATAATTTGCATTGAGTTTCTTTGGCAAGCATATGTGGACAATTTAAAAAGTTAGGAACCGGTGGGAGATTTCTGAAGTGACTTAGGAACCCGATGTCACTTTGGTCCATTCAAATATTCAGTGCTTAAGCACCTTACTACGCAGAAACAATCCTGAAGTTAGGCTCCTACTTTTGAAAAGACTGGCTTTGCCTTCACAAAATATTCTACTGGCAGGGAAACGGTGATGTGGAATCACCAAAAAGAGAATCTGAAATGTCCTCTGTGGGAAAAAAGTGTCATGAAAGTAACTCCAATGAACGCAGCTGCATTTTTAAATTACTGGAATAGAGTCCATCTCGGCTAAACCAGCCAATAGTAAGAGTAATTTTAGCTACACTAGTCCAGCACAAATGAGAGCACGTTATTTTGCTGCATTTCAGCTGACTGGTGTGAGGATCAAATCACCAAAAAGTTTAAAAGAAGAGTCACGCAGAGTGCTACCTAGCGAACTGTATTTAATCTGCAGTTAATTTTACTCAGGTAGAAGCAAAGAGAAGAGCTGGATTCGAAATGCAGTCAGAACTACCGCGCCCTGGAGGGTACGTGTTTTCATGGGCTCGAGTTTTCAGACAAACAACGATCTGTAAAACAATACGCAAAAAAGTTTCTCCCCGAGACAAGGTGAAACGGTGACCGGCGGCGAGCGACACCCCGGCGGGTGAGGCGCTACCCCGGGCGAGGCGCTGGCAGCGGGGGAACGCCGCCGGCCCCGGCAGCGACAGCCCCACCTGCACCACCCCCGCGAAACCTCCGCAAAGCGCCGGCGCTTCACGCAGCTCTGCCGTCTCCCAGCGTCGTGTAACGAGAACACGACCAACGCACAAACGGCCTCGTCAGAGCCGAATTCCGCAGTGTCCAGGGGATTAGGCTGATCTTTTCAGCCCAGTGCCTGAGAACGTTACCTTAACAAGGCTGAGCTAAAAACCGCACTGATTTCAGGCTGTCTGGCTGCATTAAATTATATCACCAGGAGAAAATGTCAAGGATTTAAGTGGCCTTTGGGAGAAAAATGAAGGAGCCAAATGATGTGAGAGAGTCTGATAAAGAGAAGTTTAGAAACAAAATATTTCCATATTTTTTAAGCTGGGACTTGGAAGCTCTGCTGTTTAGCTCATTACATCAGAAGTCTGATTCGCAAGCAACTCCACCACTGACTTTCTATTTTAATGGATTACTAAAACTACATGCATCCCCTGGAATGCAACAAACGATGCCCCCATCCTTCACTTCCATCTGTCTTCTGGACCTTTACGGTTTTCCCGAGGCTGCTATTTTAATTGGCAACGGCTTTTTCAACCCATGCTATTTTAACATTCCTACTGAGAATGCCCAGAGGTGGCAGGATCCTAACTCCAAGCTTTTGCCTTTCTACCCCACTTAAACTTATTTTTTTTCCAGAAGTACTTTCTACAAAAACAAATGCCGGACTATTCACCTCATTACTTATTTTTCCAGGAGGGGAGGACCCCGGTGGGTCCCAGACAGAACACATCACATGTCCCGGGCTGTGATGCAGCCGTTTCCATCGCAGATGGCACGCATGTAAGCAAGCCACACCGCACCCACCCCGAGCGCTGGCAAAGCGAGAGACGCTTTCTTAATAGCAAGCGACGAGGGCTCACTAATCCTCCTCTCAGCTGACAGTTCTTTGGCCTGGCTGGGCATTGACATCATTTTTTCCCACAGTTATCAACCGCACAATAGCAGCCCGGCAGTGACATAGGTGCTGCTCTCCTGGCCCGCTCTGCCAGCCGGCAGCGAAGGCCACGCCACCCCTGGTGGTTCGCAGCCCCTGGAACTCCCAAGCGAACCACCCCGGCGCTGACCCACTCGCTCTGCGGTGACTCCGAGTCTCTCTAGCGCCAAGACAGCACCAGCTTCTGCAGCTCCATCCCTTACAGCCCCGGCAGGCCGGAGCACAGCTCGGCTCGCCGGGCGGCCCCGCGGCACGCTGTCCACACTGAGCTCGACCACCAACCGTTCACCTCCCGGCTCTGGCTGTTCAACGAGACGCTGAAGCCAGGAGCCCTCTGGGCCCAACCCGCGTACCAGAACGGATGCTCTGAAGCACGCTGTCCTAGGGGAGAACTATTCGCCACGTTAATGTCTACACCGAACGAGGCCGGGACACCTCTGTTCACCAGGCTTTGCCACAAACAAGCAAAAGGTATTTCCTATGTGACAAAAACCTCTCCTCCGCAGCACAAAGGCAGCGACGGTACCTGGAGGGGTAATACGCAAACTTACCGGTACCCTCACTGTAAAGCTTAAAATCATTTTCCTTTAGAAACAGGTTTTATACAAAGCCCTGAAACGACAAGAGCCTCAAGTCTTGCCTTTCCATCTCCTGAGTTCACTCCTCCTGGAAGTTTAACTGGCTCTTGGATAACTTCACTCAGGCTGCTTTACGCACGCCTTCCATGTTCAGCTTATTCTAGGCATGACATAACAAATCGACCTTTCCTCAAAAACCATCCGTTTCAAAGTGAAACTAGAAAACCCTTGTTATCTCCTAAGAAAGATAAGTCTGAAAGAAACATATCTAGGAGAGACCCAGATAATACCACACTACCATGTATTTACGCGGTGCTTGTTACTCCTGACTTAAAAGTGTTTCAAAAGACTGGGTCCACAACAGCAGTTCCTATGAACTGAAAAAAACTCCAAGGAAAGGAATTAGAAAGAAAAAGGGGGGTGGGGAGGAAGAAAGGTGAAGTGGCTCACAAAAGGCCATCAAGTCAGTCAGTGGGAGAGCTGCATTTCCAGGCTCCCAGGGCTCCTGACTCATTCCCAAGCCATGAGAGCCCGGGCTCCGAGGCATCTGAACTCTGCATTCTTATCGAATCAAACCTCTGGAATTTCCCCAGCAGAAGTGCCATCTTAGTGTTGGCTCGTGGGAGAGTCCTTAAATAGGTCAAGTTTCTTCTTTATCAAAATAAGGATGTGCTCTTTATGCATATTGATTACGAGTACTCCTTTCAATTATTCAGCCCTTTTGATTCAGAAAATTCAACGTGCTGAGACAAAGCACACAGGAGAACAATCAACTGCAGCAGACTTGCACTGCTCTTTCTAAACAACCTACATCCCGACCTGCCTCAAGTCGCAAAGTCAGCTAGAAAATTAGCTCGTTAGAGGAAACGCTTAAGGCAGGGTATGTTAATACCTGTATATGGGGTCCATGAAAAAGGGTGATGGCTTAGCATAATGCAGGGATGGCTGCTGAGGCAGTTGAGACTGGGAAATCTTGGGTAAGACTTCACTTGCCATTAGCTTCCTTTCCCCATAAACGTGGTTTTTCCGTGGCTCTCTTCCTCCGTTCTGGCTGGCTCGGATGCGGTTGCCAATGCTCAGATCCAGTGGCTGTTCTTCCCCTGAGGGTGGGGCGGGCAGGACCTTAGGCGGCGGCAAGATTGGCTTAATCTCTTTTGGCTTTGTGGTGAGATCGAAGGGCGACTCCGAGCTGGTGCTGCCTACTTTGTGGAGGTCCCTGGGTGACTTTGGTTCTGCCTTGACCAGCAAGTTGTGATTGAGGGTCCGCTCCGTGAAAGGATAGAGTGAATGGGGGAAATTGGGGAGGAACTGAAAAGGGAACATGGAATGATACGGGAGCGAACCCATCTTTTTCTCCTGCATCCCCATAAAGCCAGGCCCAAAATACTTCTCGGCAATGGAGGCGATAGCTTTAATAGAGTCATTAGCTGCTCCCGTGGTAGGCAGCAGGTGCTCTTCGGGGGGAGGGAAGAAGGAATGCTGAGAATAGAAGAGAGGGATCTCACTTGTGTTGTTGGTAGAACTTGCAGACACAGAGCTGCTGACAAAATCTGGCTTGCTCTCCATTTGTTTGCTCTTATCTTTTGTTTTGTCCCTGTCACTCTCTGCGTCACTGTCCAGGTCAGAGCCGGTGCCAGTAGTGGTGTCCAGATCCGTGCCTGTGGTTGTATTGACATCCTCAAAGTCACTGCCATCAGACATGTCACTGTTCCTGGCTTTTAGCTTCTCCAGGTAGGAGTTTTCCAGGCTGCTTTCACATTTCTCCTCTCCTGAAGTGGCCTGGTTGCTGTTGCTCACTGCAGAGATCAGAGGAAGTGCTGGGTTCCCAAGGGGGCTTGGAAGCTTTGCATCTTGAGTGTGGTTGAGGGGACTTTTGAGCAGTTGTGTGGGTGGTAACAAGGGGGGCCTGGGGTATAGAGAAGGTGGGAAAATCCCTGGGAAACCTGGAGTGAGGGCAGGAAACGCTGGGGGGGCAGGTGAGAATGGAAGACCCCCTGGGTGCGGGCGGGACGGAAAGTAATCATTAAATCCCAGGCTGGCATGATTGAGGTTGGGAGAGGGCTTGGATTTGTCCATCATGGAAGTGGGCGTTAGGGGTAGGCCAGGGGCAAAAATCCCCCCTGGGTTGTAATGGTTCTTGCCCTCGCAGAAGCGCCGGTGTTTGTTGAGGGAGGAGGTAGTGCTGAACATCTGGCCGCAGTCCTTGCATTTGATCTGCGTGCGACAGTCCGCGTGCATCCGCTTGTGGCGGCAGAGGTTGGAGAACTGCGTGTAGGACTTGTGACAGACCTCACCTAAAGCGTCAACAGAAACCAACAACAAAAGCGATATGAAATTAACGGGAAATGGCAGGAACTCGCGCGGAGCTTCGGCAGCGCCCCCCACCCCTTCCACCCTGCCCCTGGGACCTGTTCCCCCCCCAGGGGAGGGCCAAAGCAGGTACAGCCGCGCGCTGGACTGGCTCTCCGGGAGCCCACCCCCACGGCTCTCGGGCTGAGGCCCTTCCATTACTTCCCACACGCCGTTCGGTTTCTCTGGGCTTCAGCTCCCCCCGTATAAACCCAGGCCAAGGGGGCGCATCTGGTCTCTTCGCCTTGCAAGAACGCGGGAGAAGCCATCTCCCTCTTTAACTGGTTGTACAGGGCTCAGCCCCGCCGGGCTGGGATCCTGGCCGTGCCCACAAGAGGCAGAGGCAGCCCTGGGAATGCTGACCGAGGGGGAGTGGGCTGGGGGACCCCAGGAGCAGCTGACAGAAAGCGATGCTGGCACGGGCCAGGCGCAGAGCGGCTGCCACCCCAGAAATAACAGAAATAACACCGCCTTTGCCTTCCCATACTCCCCCTTCCTGGGGAACCTCTCAACAAGCGATGCTACAGAAATCCGAGGGGATGTGCTACTCCTGCTAAAACGGTTTTTGGGAATTTTCAGTAATCAGGCGCTTCAATGACAATACCTGTTTATACCAGCTAGTCTGCCTTCCCTGTAGTCCTGGCATGGCAGGAAGCACTGAGGGCTGAAGGGAGAGGAACTTTGCCTCATTTAACCAAACGTACCCTTTCTTTAATGCCATTAGTAGTAAGTAACCACTCCATAGGGATGTTCTATAAATAATTTGCCAGCCAGCCCTCCGTTCAGCCAGTGGCGGGGTGAGATCTTGTATTCGTTACATTAGTAAGCCACCCTGGCAATGCTAAGTTAACGCTACATCAGCGTTTCCTTTAACGACCTGTAAATACCAACCTTTCAAAACGTGAATTTTTATGACCTCTTTCACCTGCAGACTTTGCTGGTGTGGAAGGAACAGGGCAAAGTAAGAAAAAAATCCCACCCAAACTTTTCTACATATCAAAACACTGTAACTTTTTATTATCTGATGCCTCTTTCAACATAGGAATAAATGCTACTTCTCAGTGAATTAACACACTTCTTCCACCGGAGAACTGCTGTTAGCACCATTTTGTAAACATGGAAACTGAGACAAAGAGAGGGAAAGTACATTGTTCGGAGCTGGGCAGGCAGGGACCCGAGTCCAAGTTCTCCTGACAGCCAGCCCTCCGACTCAGTGACGAGGTGGGCCTTCCCTCCTCCTCCTCCCCCAGCTTTCACTGACAGGTACACGCAAGTGTGACTTTCCCTGTATTTTTTCCTAAATCGTTAGGATTTATACCAGTGGATGAATATCAAATGACTGTCAGGAGAATATTTCACTGGCACCTCTGAAAACAGAAGAGGAAGCCCTTTCTACTGAAATTCAAAGCAAAGATTATTAAAATGTAACAAATTCGCCATTTCAGTTCAAAAAAGCATGCCAAAATTCAGTGGATTGTCACCAAAAGGTCTGCTGTGTCTGGTTTCTGATTGCACTAGGAATTTAATACGAACAGTCTTTCCACAGGGTATTGCAGCCTTTCTGCTCTGGACCCAGACACAGCAAGGAGCTGCCAAGGAAGCACAAACAGAAGGAGAGCTAGCAAGTCATCAGAAGAGCTTCAATGTTTGAGTAGCAGCTTTTTCAAATGACTGCGCTGAAGCCATCCCTACTTTTTGGCAATCACACCCGAAAAACCCGTGTCGGTTCTCCTGAACTACTATTATTGTATGCATACAGTTTTAGGGCTGTTGCACTTATTATTTTAGCTACCTTACACTTTCAAAGAAAGGGGTTATTTAGGGGTTTTTACCTCATTTTAAAATGTTTTCTTAAAAAATATTGAAACAGAGATCTTAAATTTCTACTCAATTTCTTTCCCGTGAAGCTAACAGTCTACTAGATACAACCACCTCTGTGTCCACAGAAATCTAAGCAGATGGGTAGGTCAGCATCCACACCAGACACAGCTCCCACAGACCAGTCCTGCCTCTCCCAGCTGTTCCTGCGCTCTGCCGCCGCCGGGCAGCCTCTGCGGGACGCCCCGCGCCGCCCCCAGGCGCTGGCGAGCTCAGGTCGGGACAGCCGGTCCCCTCCTGCCTGCCTCGGGCCTGACGCTCCTTTAACCGCTTGACCCTCGGCTCCAGAAGGGGCGAGTATTTCTCCTGCCGCGCCGACCCAAAGGCAGCGTCTGGCGTTGTGGGAGCGACTGCGTGAGCAGGCCGGTGCGAACACTTCCACGTGTAAGGACACCACGAGCGAGCTGCCTCTCAAATTGCTAACGATATCTGAAGAAACGCCACGCTTGGGTGGATTTCTTTAAAAGATTGTTTGTACATTTTTCTTTCCAGAACAAAACAACCCCTTTCTGATTTTAACCAGCTCCCTTGCCATGGGCCAAGGGATGCTACGTCGTGGTTTAGAAGACAGGCACAAGTTGATAATAAACGGCTGCTCTGCTTAAGCAGACTGAGTGCACTTTCACTGGCTCCACGCTGCGTTTGTGGCGCTGGCGTTACTTTTCTTGCACGCATTCGCAATACTACAAGAAAGAAGTTATACTGTTCCCCCGTGGCAAGACTTTACAAGAGACTAAGGATAACAAAAGCAAAGTCTTCCAAGGGAAACAGGTTCCTCTTTCCCATTTTCCACCTCGGGAGGAGCTGCTAGATGTATACGATGCTGCACAAAATTCCCTAAAGAAAAGTGCTACAGGTATGAGCGCTCACATCATCGTCCCAAAATGGGGAAAACCGGAAAATTTTTGTTCAAGTCTCCAGTTATGCAACGATTTAGTAACTCTGCCTGTAACATCCTCTCTTGCTGTTCTGTGTTCTGCAGTTATAAAGTCACAGTTTGGGGTTTTTTTAAAGCCAAGTTGAATATTGTAAAAAACAAATACACACACCCCCCCCACCCCAAACCCTTTTCTTCCATGGAGCAGGAAAGAAAAACTTCCCAGTGAATCCTGCCTCACGGCTCCCCTCCAGTTGCTAATGGATTCCACATTCATGCCTGCGACTCCACCTGGCACATCTGAACTAGGCAGAATCAGTCTCGAGTTGTTTTACACACTGATTTAGACTGACAACTCCCTAATTCTTATGAGGTGAGAGTGAGGAGATTATGAGAAGAAATCATTCATCTCACTGCGGCAATACTATGAGATTCAAATTATCTCTTTCATGTGCCCGTCATCAAATGAAAGATTGCATCAAAATGAGCAATAAGAGTATTTTTTCTTCCTCCACTGACACCCATCTGATTATCTCAGAACACATTAATGAAACGAGTCTCCCAGGATACTCTGGCATACTGTTCCCATTATACCAACGGGGGAAAAAAAAGGCAGAAGTGGGTTCAGTGGCTTCCCTACCGTAACATCAAAGCCTGGAATCAAACACAGATCCCGTTCCGTGCTTGAACTACGCTTTCTGAAGAGTGTCAGGAAGCAGTCCCTAACATTTCTATAGCTTTGTTGTGACACAATCCACTTTTCTGCACAGTTATCAAAATCCAATAGGTGCTGTGTCAATTAAAAAAATATACAACCCTGAGAATGACAAGACACGAGATGAATGGCTCTCAAGGGAAAATGCCCTTTTGGAAATATTCCACCAAAGAGAGCACTAAGGACACAGTTAACCTGCTACTTATTTGGCTTCCAAGAATTATCTAGATGAAACGTGCTGTAAATAAAGAAGGAAAAAACTCTTTTTAAAAAACACCTTCTTCTCGTCTCTGTGACTATTCCAAATTTTTTACAATGGCTACGGGATTCGAGGCACCCCTGAAAAACATTTCAAGCAGGCTGTGCCAGCTATTTATTTATGTCACCAACATGAACATTCAACAATTATTAAGGGAAAAAAAAAAAAGACGAGGGAAAGAAAAGATACGAGAAAATGGCATCGCCAGGACTGCTGAGAGACTTGGCTTTTAACTTGTCAAGAAAGTCAAAAACTGCCATGAATGTTTACTGAAAAAACAGGGAGCATTAAAAAAAAAAAACCCACCAAAAAAAAAAAAAAAATCGCTGCGGAATTTCATCTTGTGCTCTGACCTATAAAATTACAGCGGCTGCTCACAGAGGGACAGCCAGTACTGGGGGGCCCCCGCAGGATACGTGCAATTATAGCGAAAGCCAGCGCTCTGTGATGGCCGTGACAACTTACATATGAAAGGTTTGACAGTGCTGTGAATGTGCTTGTGCTGTTTGAGGCCAGACGAGGTGGCAAAGGTTTTGCCGCAGTCCGGGCAGGCGTGGGCCCGCGCGCCGACGTGCTGGGAACGGATGTGCCGCTGGAGGTTGCTGGGGTCGGTAAACACCTGGAAGAGAAAACGCCTTGAGGGAGGGAAACAAAGCAGGAGGGAGAAGAGCGTATAGACGGGGAAAGCTTGACTAGTTTCCCATTTATTTTGTCCCCGCCGCTCCCGGCGTGAGGAGCGCGGGATATTCACCTCCCGCGGCAAACGGCAACAAGCCGAGCGCGGCCAAGCCGAGCCCTGCCAGGCTGTTGGCTCTCCGAAGCGCCCGGTGCCCGGAGCTGAGCAGCTCTTTGCTCGCCCACCTCCCGCCCCGGCAGCCTCTCCAGCGCCCGGGAAAAGGCCACAGGCGAGTCGCTGCGGGCAAGGCCGACGGCTCCGCAGCCGGACGGAGACGCCGGGGCCGGCTGAGCACACCTCTCGCCCCACGTTACCACGCTCCACACCACGGCCGGGCCACCCAACCATGCCAGTGTGGGTCGCCCCTCCTCTGGACCCCTTCCCCCAGGTCCCAGCGCCCTCTCCCAGGCCGAGCTGCCCGCGGTGACCACGGCCTGCACTGTACCTTAACACAGTTTTCACATTCGAACCGTTTCCCACTGTCGTGAGACATTTGGTGACGAATCAGGTTGGATTTCCAGTTGAAAGCCTTGGGACACTGGTCGCACTTGTACTCCCTCTCCTCGGTGTGGATTACCATGTGCTGCTCCAGGCTGGGAAAGAGACACGGGCTGACCTCGCATGGTGGGCGCAGCCCACAGCCCGGGCCGGCAGCGAACGGAGCCCAGCTCCGAGCGCCCACCTGAACCGGGCACGTACAGCCAAGGCACGGACTGTCACACAACTCCCGCCCCGCGCCACGGAGGTCTGAAACCGAGAGAGGAGGTTAGAGACGGCGACAGAGAAACCGGCCGCGAGCCCATGGGGTCTGGGGCATTTCCAGAAGTGCTGCTGCGCAGCGGGACCGCAAAAGCCTTTGTGAAAAGGAGGCGAGCGGCACATCGACCATGAGAGGTGCAGCGACAACCAAACGCCATTTCTTTTTTCTTTTGGCATTTATTTGTCGGATGGAAGCTGCCCTATTCTGCCTCAAAATGTCGCTGCCTTTTATGATATTTCTCATTAAATACCCGAGCCCATTTACAAGGAGGAAAAGCAAGGTAAAACCAGACCTGACCCTGCAGGTTCCTGAAGGGAAAAAAGAGCACTTTGTGCCCAAGACTTCTATGGCATCCCCACAGGGAAAGACAAGATATGAGCTGTTGCTGCTGAGACTATCACGTTGCCGTTTTCATGGGCACAAAGCCCACAGCTTCCCAGAACACAGCGACTTAACATTGGAAAGAAACATGATAAGGTGCAAACACATTTCACTTCTAAATGTCAGACATCTTTTATTACTTAACTCGGCAATTTCAACTTCTGCCAATTGGCAGCCTCTCCTGAACCAGGAGGATGATGGCAAACCGAAGTGGCTGCTGGAACAGGGCCACGGCAGGGACGCCTTTCCAGGGAAAGGCACAGGGTGCTCCGTTTCCCCTACGCCAAAGCACTGTCCCTGAGCATCAGCAGGCAGCGCTCGGCTGGGCCACCGAACCAGGTGTGACGGGCAAGGGAGGCCACGGTCGGTGGCAGCGGGGCAGGCGCGGAGCCTGGGAAACCGTCCTGCTGAGGCCGAGTGCTGTAAAAGGCGCCGGCAGGCTGGAAACCCCGCACCTCTGGGGCCAGCCCTGAGAAACAACGGGAGAAGATCTGTGTCCCTTGCTGCCTTCAGCCTAGCCGAATGGGAGCTACAAATCCTCCTCCTTACTGTGAGTGCTGGTGAAGGACAAACTTATGTGAAACCTACTGCTGCCTGAAATCCCCTACGGATCGACACTAACCCATTCCTACGGCACTTTAAAGCACGGCTGTATTTTTTATAGGGACATTAAAACTACTGGAAAAGCCTGCCAGTCTTCATTAAGCGCCGCAGGGCAACTTCCCAGCAGATAACCCCTGGGCACTGCCACAGAGCCTGAGGGATTTAGAAACCCAGGGATCGACTCAGCCTGGACACGGCCCCAGGACTGGCCACACGCTCTCCCTCTCCTCCGATGCCTACGGGGACCTGCGTCCCCAGCGGGACCGTATGCCAACCGGCACCCTGGCACCAGCAGGCAGCTGCCTGCACCGAGGGGGAGCGGAACGGACCTGACACTGGGGTCCTTTGTCCAGTGCAAAGGCTAATTGCACCGAGACTGACCTGCACTGAGATCTTTGCGCCCTGAGGGCGTTTGCCGGCTCACGAACCAGGGCGATCGTGCAGAAGGCGGCTTCACCACAAGCGGGCTCGGCGGGGCTGCAGCCTGCCCGGCAACTCTACGTATGAACCTCAGCAGCCACCAGGCTGCTACTCGCTTGAAGAACCTCCTCTTCCTTCAAGTCAGAGAGTTAATATTCATGAGCATGCCCCTTATAAACTGCCAATCCACTAATTTTAAAGAAGCAATATTCATTTTGCTAAAGAAATGGTGTTCTTAACACTACAAATTTTTTTACACAAAGAAATATATACCCTTCATATACATATACAAAAACATGTTCCTGTTAACTGTGATTTATGAGTTTATTTAGAGCAAATATGGACAAACTAATATGCTGTTTAGAGGCAAGTACCTACTGGGATTAGCAAAACATTTATTTATTTAGTCAGCTGCTAAATGCTCAATTTCAGTTCCCCAGTGGCACTCTTGATTTGATCTGTATTAACTTCTGAAAAATTGTAAGACCATCTAGGTACGCTGACTGGATATATTTGGTGTTTCAGTGGCTTTCTCAGTACATAAAACGCAGCAGATTGGTGGGGGAGGGATAGACGTGGATGCTCTCCCCCAGCTCCACTGAAGTGCAGCACACTGAGCGGTGATGTTGCTGACTCTACCTTTCCCCTGTTGAAAAAATGAACTTTATAGGTCTTGCTTAAGAAAACCCCAACCGAAACATTTGGAATCGATATTCTAAAAGGCAACGTACCCAACGAGCCCAGGAGCCCCTGTCACAACTCCAAACATCTTCCAAGCAGATAGGTCTGTGCCTAGCGACGGGGTATCCCCACCTGAGTTCAGCTGGAAATACCTTGAAAAGGCCTCTGCGTCACCTAGGGGTGCTCAAAAATTGGAAACTGAGGCTAGCACACACCCAGACTTTTGCCTCAAGCTCGAGGTATTTGTGCTGAGCACGCTGACGACCGGTAACCAGCCTGCCACGCTTCCTTCGTAATTACAAGGTCTGTAAAGTCAACCGTTAGGAACGGTAACGCTGAAGAATCGAAAAGGGAGAAGGTCCTGAAAATAGATCAGGACAGGGCCTGGAAAACCGGTGTTCTGTCCTTGGCCCCTCCAAACGTTTCTGATCTAACTCTGAACAAGCCATTTGCTCGTCCCTTTTACCTACTGACACTTAAAGCAGTGCTTGCCCCGGGAAGCCCCCTGCTCCACCACCAGCACTGCTCGCAAGGGAGACGTGCCCCAAGGTGAGCCCAGTCTTTGACCGAGGCAAGGTCGGTCCTACCCGCTTCTCCCAAGAAATCATGGGAAATCGGGATCTTAACTCAGCCCCGTCATTTGAACACCTACAGTTAGCTTCACCAGACGACTCTGAACATCTTCCTCACAGGGATAAGCAACCACTGAAGGGAAAAAGGGACTTAAAACGTTGCTGCTTCTCTTAACCCCTGCAAAATGGACACAGCACCGCCCCGGGCCCCCAAAGGGGAGCCAGGAAACACACAGACGTTACAAAGAGGAGACGACACACACATTTCTAAAGGGTATTTCCTAAATCAACATAAAAACTGCAGAGGGCTGGAAGCTAAAGAGGAGAACGTTTCTAGCACAGCTAGAGAGAGAAAAGAACTGGAAATTTTACTAAAATCATAAATATCTGTAACATTTAAAAGAAGTTCTCCTTTTCTTGTCAGGTAAAAAGATTAAGAGAATTGCAGCCTCCTGGTACCCAATCAAAAGTAGCCAATGTAGAAACACACGGTGAGGAATAAAGACATCAAACTGCGCTGACAGAACCGCTACAGAGATATCGCTGGCAGACAGAGTCTATTACCGACTTTTACAACGCCCACAACAGAGCCAAGAGCCAAGCTCTTTTTAATACAAGCAAACTAGTGGAATGCTCTTTATGGTTCACCTTTCTCTACATTTTTTAAAATAGATTTTTTTCTGCACTTACTCACCTAGATAAAAAGATCTGAAAGTAACAACATAATTAAGTTCAAAAGGACTAATGCTGGGGAACACCATCTTTTTAAATTTTCAACTGAAATGAAAGAGACCTTGCACTGGCTCTAAGCTCAACTCACACCGTACCTGACCGAGGATTGCCAGTTCTCACAATTTTATAACAAATCTTGCTCTGTGTGGTGCTTGTTCACCTAAGAAACCAACTGAAGTGAGTGTGCGAGAACTTCAGCCTTCAGTAAACAGATAAACTCTAGTCCTTATGCTGCGGAGAAAATACAGCCCAGGAGTTAAAGGCTTAGGATGCAAACAAACACAATCCTAAAACGATTAAAAAAACCCTTCAGTTTTTCAAAACTGGCTCCTATTATTTAACCATTTCAGTTCCAAATTCCAAATGAATCAGAAATCTCAAAGATCTGCTTTAAAGCTATTTTGATTACTATCACATTATGCTTGCAAGATGCAAATTTTCAGCTTACACTTATTGAATTTTTCGTTTTAAAAAAAGCTTAATTCTTGTTTAGAGTTGCCTTATCATAATAATTGAATCATTATTGCAAATAATGATTTGAGCTGGAGAATATCCTATCTCCTGTTTTTCCTTTTCAGCCTTCTATTACCAAAAAGCTTGGGGAACACAAAACCTCTTCCTGAACATTTCCTTTTCAAAAAACAAAAAGTAAAATAAAAAATTTGATTGGAACAGAATTTTTTTAATTGCTTCCG
The DNA here is from genome assembly GCF_034619465.1 of Leptosomus discolor. Classification (NCBI taxonomy): domain Eukaryota; kingdom Metazoa; phylum Chordata; class Aves; order Leptosomiformes; family Leptosomidae; genus Leptosomus; species Leptosomus discolor. The sequence continues at coordinate 10,446,942 of NC_141410.1, read as the reverse complement.
CAAGACCGAACAGGAGGTCATGACCACGTTAAGAGCTCTTAGTGCAACACCGCCTCTTTCTACCCACCGATCTCAAAGGACCAAGAATTACATATAAAAAAAGGCTTCATGCAAACGTTGCCAGAACGTAATACCACGGTCTTCCCTCGGAACCAGATCACACGGGAGCAGCCGCTGCAGCACCAACCAGGTCTGCTGCAGCCCTGAGAAAGTCACAGGGAGCCCAGAAAACAACCGTCTAAACTTCCTACTGCCAACGCTCTGCGGATGCTTCCACCGCCGAGTAAGGAGAAGCATCACGGTCTAGGAGACCGAGGTCGAGTTCCCAGTGATACTGAAGGATCCCAACCAGGACATGCCTTAACGCTGGGGAGAAAGGGGAGGCACATCCCCGCAGCTGTCGCGAGCCGCCCAGCTCCCACCTTGGTCGCCCATTTCCCATCGTCGGGCAGGACGGGGCAGGAGCAGCGCGGAGGGGCAGCCCAGAGGAGGGTCTGGCAGTTTGCCGGTACCTGTATTTATTGGGGAACATCCTCTCACAGTCTTTGCACTCGTAGACCTGTCCATCTCCAAGACCTTCTTGCTTGATCTCCTCATTCAGGGTCTCGTAGAGGGAGCTGACGGCGTTGCAGGTGTACTTCTTGTGTCGCCGCAGGTCGAGCTTTGACTGAAACAGCTCATCGCAGTCCTCGCAGCGGAACGTGTGCTCTTCTACAACAGACAGAGAAGATGATTTTGACACTGGGCTTGTAAAGAAAAGGCAATATCCTGTGAGGATCTATCAAACACACACACATACACAGAGGAAATTTGCAAGTGACAGGAGAGAGAAACCAAGGTAGGCTGTGCCAGCAGATTGCTTTCACTTTAAGCCTTAAGAAAAAAAACATAAATCACACAACTAGAAGAGATCTTGTTTTCTTGTGTCCTGGCCTCTGCCGAGACGTAGAGAACTACAAGAATTAGCAGACACACAGAATACTGGGGCTATTCTGGAGTATCGCGTGCGTTTGCAAGGAGCCTTTCTGAAAATACAAATGTGCTTTTCCTCCAAGGGGCTGCCGGGGAAAACCACGCTCATGCAAAGACAGATACTGGGAAAACCAAATTGCCACAGCACGAACCTGGAGAAGGTCCTTCCTAACAAAAGGTCTCTCTAATGTTACCCTCTTAACTCATCCCGCACAACTGCTGAAGAACAGAGCACCATCGAATGCGAGGTCAAAACCAGAGTACGACGGAAGAAAGAAAAGGGAGCCAAGTTCTTTGTTGTTGTGCTGTGTTGGGTTTTTTTTTAAAAAAAGATCTAATGCACATAATAAATTATTGTAGTCAAGGTCAAACAAATTAAAAAGAGGGCAGCTATTATTAAGTTTACAAGGCAGCATCCTGACCGTGGTGCCAAGCCAAACAATCAGCTCAGAGCTGTAAATTTTCCAGGAGAACAACCTCTGCGAGGGAGTCGGGATAGCTCCGGGTTTCTCCACCCAGCAGCCAGAAGCTTTCCAGCCACCACTTTGTCACTGGTGCCACATCTCTCTGTCCGCCCCTACCCTCTTCCTCTGGACTCCGGGGCTCTGCTTCGTATTAACTTTTATTCTCTCTTTCTGATAACTTTACTGTCAAGGAGTAAAAGGCATTAGCTCGGGGGGAAGGGTGGAAGGATTCTAAGAGACGCAGCCAGAAGCCACTGCTGTGGTGGAGCTGAGCCATCCCCGAGCGCTGCTGCTCGGTGGGGTAAGGTGCTGGCCGCGCTCGCGGCTTCGTGGCGGCTTCTCTGCTGGGAGCTGTTTTCAAAATCCACAACCTTGCAGCAAACCCTCGGTTTAAAGTACCCCGTGCACTTGTCTGCCCCAAGTTTGGCACGATTACAACCACTTAGGCTGTGCTTTAAGGCCCGAAATTGTGTTTTATAGAAAGCAGGGTTCGTTTTGTTACAAGTGCGACACAAGCACAGGCACAGGCAGTGTCACACGCAGCGACCGCCGCTTCCCCGCCTGCACTCGGGCAATAATCTCCTTTCTCTGGTTCTCTCAATACAGCCTATTTAAACTCAGGCTGTGGTTTTCGACCCGTGGCCCTGCACGCCGGGGTGTCTGCAACTTGCTTCTGCGCTGACTAAGAAAGACAAGATCCCATAAGCTGCTACAGCAAGCTGTGTAGGCAGATGAAACCCAAAGTGGTCCACACCTACACGGAAAGTATCAGCATGCCCACAAACTGGAAAAAGTCAGACACAGCTGAAAAAGAAAATACCACCAAGACACAATCAGTGAAGCCTTGCTATTTCTCCAAGCGGCGTGTCTAGTGGTACGATACCCTGTCCACACAAGGAATGAATAAAACACAGAGATGCTACAGGACTTCCTGAACTGCAGAAGAGAGGGATGTGAAAAGAAAGAAAACCCAGTGGGTCAACATTTTCCTTTGGGGGGTGGGAGGGATTTTAACGAAAAAAGGAAACCTAAGGGAAGAAAATACCTGTATCTTTCCCATTTCAACTCGTTTTGACAGATTGTATGCTCTGAAATTGCTAGCAGCAGGCTCACAATGAAATGGATCAGGCCCTGCTCTACTCCTTAGAGAAATCCTGATTACTGGCATTTTGTAGAACAGTACCAGTATGTATCTCATGTGTTTTATGTCCCTGGGGAGGGAAACCTGGAAATCAGGATATAAAAAACTACCCAGCAGTATCGAGAGACTGTGTATAACCTACCATTAAAATAACCCAAACTACTTTTTATGAGAAAAAAAAAAAAAAAATAATTGTAATATCATCCTATGTCTAGTTATTCCATTTTACTTGTAACAGCAGCATGAAGCACACCATGTTACCTAGTCAAATTAAGATTTCATCTGCGCGTGTTTATAGACCAAAAACATTCTTAGTGTGAAAGCAGCAAGTGAGGGGGGCAAGGGCTGTGGTTAGGTGTGTTTAGGTACCTTTTCACTCCCCACACATCCGTAACTCGGGTGAGAAGAGACAAGCCTCACAGCATCAAGTGTCCCGAACGCAGGGGCTGCATGGGCTGAGGCAATAATCTCATCATGCCATCTCTCCTCGTTATTAATGAATTCACATTAGCTCTGAAACTAGCGTTTATCTGCTACAACGTTCAGCTTTCATAGTCTCAGACGTCAAGCCATACTCCAAAGTGTCACTGGCATTAACAAACGTGACCTTGCTTTGGTTCTGTTTTCGCCTCCTCGAGACGTACGTGGGATAGGAGTCCGTCTGACTCACGCAGCCCACTGAACTGTGGAGTAACAGGATAAATCCCTCACTAACTCCAGATAACGTGGAACTGCTCTGGCAAGGTGTCCATCTCCCTCAGAATTCACCCCCCGAGTCAAACGTTTCCCCTCTTCGCTCTTTGGTAAACACAGCGATGGCTCAACACGAGAAGGCTTTTTTGCAGAAGCCACTGAAGGCCCTCGGGACTGGGAGCTCCCAGGTACCTTCACCTCTTAAGAAGCTCCTACGAAACTCCCAGCATCTCTCAGGCTCAAACTGGCAATTGCCCAGACCTGAAAGCTTGGAAGGGAGGAAACAGAGATTTTTATTTATATATTTTTTTTAAATCTCAGAAAATGCATCAAAATACCTTCTGCAAATCCATACTTAATTCTTCCTACTTCAGTTTGAGATTTACGTGATTAATTGCATCTCATTCCACCCAAACTATCCTCTAGGAATCGGAAAGCCACCTTGGCTTTGGAAAGCTAGCCAGGGAGAAGAGTTTACTACATACCTGGCTGAAGATGGATGACCTGCAAGCCCCCCCCCCGGACCCAACCTGACAGGGCACTACCTGTTATCCACGAGAGTAACATGGTTTGTCCTTTCTATGAGATTACAGAGCAGGCAGGCAAGCAGACAGATGAAATACATTAATAACCTCAGTAATAACTGTTACGAGAAGAGATTTTGCTTCTAATTCTCCTTGTCCTTTGTCAGCAGCATTACAGATCTCACACACATTACACCCAATACAATGTGCTCCTCAGTCGGCAGAGCCGGCGTCGCTACGTTCACGCAAGCTGAGGAGCTGCCCCCATCAGACTTTTGTCAAGAAACGTAAGAAACAAGCCAGCTCAGCTGAGGCATGTGCAGTTTTTCCTTTTGCGTTTGCACACCTTCAGAGCTACACAGGTTTGACAGCTCCAGCCCTCGCACGTCACTAAGTTGAAAAAAACCCTGTACAGGCTCGGGCTTCAGCAACAACAACGCTCCTCTTCTACCATCAAACACAAGAGCTTTTTCATAGGTAGAAAAGTTGGATGACAAGAAAATAAATGCATGTGCTTCAGAATATCCGGGTTTGGGAAAAGAAGTATTTATTGAAAAGAAGAATTAGGGAACTGGCAAAAACACGATTAAAAGCCATGTGGTCACGTTACGCACGTTGCCACTGGTTGCAAACACTATTCTGATGCTCAGACAGGTTCATCAGAGGAGGAACTGGCTGCCCGGCAGAGCAGCTGACTGTATCAGAGCAATATCCAACCCCATTCCTCCAGCCTTCCTGTTTCCCGACGTCAGAAGCTGGAGATCAGCCTTCTCCCTCAGTACCCTGCAGGGAAAGGACTGGCCTGTGCTCTGCGGGCCAGACCCGCACCCTGCAAGAACGAAGCCCAAGTAACAAAGGAGGCTCAGGACCGAACTGAGGAGACCTGGTGTCTGGTTTGTGTCTTTAGATCAGACACCAAGTTCGCAGACTTCAGGTTCATTAAAGTGGGGTTTTTTTCCTTCTTTAAGCACCAAAAATAAAAATACTGCCCTTCAAAAAAGGTTCCTACTTCAGTATCTCACAGGGAGACGGGCATAAAAAGAAAAGAAAAATCCAGTTACAAAAAAATTGCTGCCTGTTCCCTATGTCTTGTTTGTCAAATCTATGGTTATATGTGCCTATCTTAAGTTCCATCAGTAACACTCAGGACAAAGCAGGAATGTAACAGAAAAATAAATCAGTGCCTAATAGCTTTCAGAGAAACCAAGGGGAACACAATTATGTGGCATCTACATGCTAATCTACCAGACTTGAATCTCAAAGGAGTTCAAGTGCCCTACTCAAAATTCCTGCAGTGATAAGGGGTCTGCTGTGTTTGGCTGGGGTTTGGATAAAAGATTTTTATGATAATTATCTTTGTGTGGAACAATTTTGCATTTTCTTTCTTGTTAATTCAGAATCGAAATGGGGGTGCGAGGCAGCAGGGAGATAGCATTACTGAAAGTAAAAAGTATTAGGAAGTCAAATATTTAATGTTGGCCTACTGTAATTTGAAAGCAATTATGTGGCAAAAGCACTAGACATTACCAGGAAGATACAGATAAACGTCACATAATGGCAAAGACAGAAAACAAGGAGCACTTTTTGCTTGTTCGAATAAAAGCCTGTTAGAAACAGAAATGCAGAACAGTGGTGAGGTTTCTTTCTGATTTCTCCCTGACATCAAAAAAAAAAGGCATGGGTTTACTGCATCATTGTGCATCCAGAAATCATTCACCTCTGTGCGTTGGTTTCAAGAAAATTATTGACTTTTTTTAGGAGAACACTGAAGGAATAATCCCAAACCTGACATCTCAGCGAGCCAGCAGCTACCGCGCTGCCTGTTCATTCACTTCACCCACGGACCTTTGGCAAAAGAGCTCTAATCCTCAAACAGCAGCACTAATCCTCAAACTATCCCTTTTCTCAGAAATATTTCAAACTAATTGTGCATATCGTATGTACACTCTTAAAGGGTTTCACTGCAAATTTGAATCTGAAAATTATATTCATATACAGGTAAAAGAAAAAAAAAGTATTTTAGGATGTCCAGGTGAGGCAACCCAAATTTCAGTTATTCATTATGTAGAAGAGTATTTACAACTAACAGTTTAAAAATGACTGGCAGAATATAAGCATTGAAATATACAGAATAAATAATATAGAATAAATATATATGGAAATGTATTTGTAGACACTAGCCACCAAATGATAATGTGAAACCTGCAACAGGCTCTATGTTCAATGAGTGAACAGAAAAAGACATAAGTGATATGTCCAAATATTTTCTCCACTTGAAAAAATTCAGGTGCCTTTTACCCTGTTCTCTAACTGTTCCTGTCACCAAGTGTCAAGGAGACTACGAACCCTCAGAGCAGAGCTTTGCAATCCAGGCTGGTTCGCACCTGCTGTTGGGATCGCAACGCACCTCGCTGCGACGCTCTGCCGCGAGAGGGTTCTGCACTCACCTCGGGACTTGCAGCCGCCCGCTTTAAAACAGCAACCTGTGCCATTCTGGAGTTCTCTAGCTATGCCTGTGCTGTTGCCTTGCTTCTATAACGTTTTGGGGAACGGGGTAGCACATCTTTCCTCGTCTCCCTAAGAGAGCACTGGCACTGGCACTGCAGGGAGTGTCTGCACTGACAGGCTGTCGCCTGCAGTGACCGAGGCGGGATACCAAGCACTAGCCAGAGCCTCCGGTGAATGTTGAGAACAGCACCCTAACAAAGGGAAAAACCCCTGGCGACACTCTGAGATTGCCCGAATGTTTCAGGCCTTGTGTCCCGCTCTCCTGTCGCTGACAAGAGCCAGCAGCAGCTACTAGAGAGGAGCAGGCAAGGACGCTGCAAGGAGCAGGCGAGCAGCAGCCTGTCCCCAGGGAACAACGCCCCCCAACTCCCCACAGTCTCTTCAGCGCATCGGCTCAGCCTGTGCCTCCTTCCCAAACCCCGGAGCTAGGCCCGTAACCTCACTGCAGGCATTCTGGCTGTTCTTACTCTGCAGCACCAAATGCTTCTGTTCTTTGTGACACTAAAATCGAACCCAAAGCTTTCAGCCGTGTACCAGAGTGACAAGCAGAGAGCTCCGGGCCTCTCGTTAAAATCTAAGGACCCTATAGCCCTCTCTGTGCACCACGAAGAAGGAAGAAGGACTCAAAGTCTTCTCCTTCTCTGGTCCCATCCCTCTCTACACCTCCTCTCGAATTTCACATAGCACTGTTCTGGTGCAGGAAGAGAATCCAAACCTCTCAGCGCGCTGCTCCGCGCTCTAACTCGCTAGAGAACGCTCACTTAGCCTGGAGAGCATCGGGGGCTTTCAGACAGTCTGTGTGCCGACTGAACAGCAGTAATTAACAGCAGGATGTTTAGAGGAAATTGGTTATGCTAATATACAAAGCAGTGAGTAAGGCTTCGTCTTTCAGGTGGCTCCACACACAATACGCAGTTAGGAAACTTCTCCCTCTGCGAGCCACTCTGAGCGAGGCACCTTGTCTGGCCACAGACTCACTGCAAGGCAGGAGGGACATTGCAGTAAGAAAAATATGACCTTTCTTTGAAAAATAATCATTCTTTTGGCCTTCGCTGCATCGCTTCAGGGTTTCAGAGGTGTCTGTATTCTAGCAACAACAATTCTAGAGATGACTCTTCCATCCTCTGCCTGGATCCCCCTTTCTGTGCAATCTGAACCTCTACAGACCAGTGTCTTGCAAGCCTTGGAATGGTTTGGCCCATTTTTATTACACCCAAAGAAACCTGGGTGACCCTGGGCATTAAGAAGGCACCTCAAATCATATTCAAAACCAGACCGTTCCTCAAAGAGAAGAAGCAAATCAATCTGCTGCATGCCTTGAGGTTCATAAAAACCAGCTTGCTATCATTGACCAAGAGAGCTACTCTCACCAGAGAAAGAGTGAAAATAAGCACAAAATATTAGCAGTTACAGAAGGGGCAGGTACCAGATCAGAGTTTTGTCCCATTTCAGCACTAACTGGGGTTCTCCACATTCCTAGGTACGCTGGCGAGAGGTGCAAAAGGGTCCTGTCTAGCAAAGCGAGGCCTTACCTTCCATGCTGGGCGCCATGTTCCCAAGTGAATAACCACCTTCCTTCAAATACACCAAGAGCTCTTCTCCTGGCTCAATTTCTTTAATAACTTTATAATAGATCTGGGAATCAGAAACAAAAATTGAGAGACATGTTAAATATGCAAAGACTTGCATTTTACATTTTAACCAATAACTCAAATTATTCCAGCTAACAGGGGAGGCTGTCACTTGCTTTGTGTGATAATTGCTACCGAGAGCTCTTTTTTCCTGCCTTTATTTTACTGTGTGTGTGTCGGCGTTTCAAGCGGCTTGGGTAATAAAGCAGTATTTACGGTAACAGCCTCTCTCCTTCAAATCACACAAAATCTTCCCATGGTCTTCCCTGCCTCCTATGAGCTTAGTGTATCCGTCATAGACCAGGGAAGAGCAAACTGATGGAACTGATGCATTTAAGTCTCTGCTTCTCTAAGCCGAAACCGGCGTGATGACTAGAGCTGAGTTAGCACAATGTCCCGGAATTAATTATTTTGTAGATGACTCTCACGTCGAGCTGGAGGACCTGACCCTAGAGACAAGATCTGAACCACTCCCGGTGAGCAGCTGACCCCCGTTCAGAGTCCCTGTCTAACCACGGCACCTGGACCTCCTGAAGGTGCCGAGCACGGCCAGCACCGTGCACCTCCCACCCCGGCGGGACAAACCCAAACTGGTGTCAAACGAGGGCAGAGGCCACGCACCAGCTGTGCGCCCCACTCCCGTTGCCATTGCAAGAATGTGGAACACAGTTTAAAGGATACCCAGGCCTTACACGGGTTTCCTGAACCAAAATGAATTCGCGCGCTCCAAGGATGAGAAAATATCACGAGTAAGAAACACCCTTTACCCAGGGCAAGGCAGCGACACATTAGCGCATGTTTTCAGCCGTACCACACGCTCCTCTCTACTGTTCCACCCCCAAACCCATCCGAAAGCATGGCCATATGCCCAGTGCCACCACGGTTCTGTGCCAGCGGCCCCAATGGCCCCACAAAAAAGCAGAGGCCGCAGGCAGCAGGGCGGGCTGGCAGTGCCTCATTCGTACCAGCAGGCAGAGAGCTTGCTGGTTCCCTGGGACGACTGACAACCAAACCGCCCTCACAGCCGCAGGCAGCTCACGGGGACCGTGCAACTGGTGGTGACTGGGGCACTTCTAGGCATGGAGAGCGAGCTCCCTAACTTCAACTGGGAGGGCGCTCCCTGAGACCTCCGCAAGGAAAACCGTGACAAACAGCAGCAGAAGGAAATCAACAGCAGGAGGGGAGTTTGTGTGACTGACAAGGAGGAGGATCAGAACTACGTGAAATCCAAGAGAGTCAGTGTCTCCCAGGTGTTTTCCAAACTTTTAAAGCCTGCTGGACCCTGTCCTCTGCTCACAGTAATACTGTGGGAATTCAACAGATAGTAGTCATTAACTGCAAAGTTTTATTAGCGCTGCCTTTAACAGCAACGCACGAAACTGTTTTCCAGGGTATCGACCACAATTCACCCAGGACGACCCCCTGGACTCGCTGCCACGCAGCCTCTGCCCACCCGCCCTTCACGGGGAACGCGGGCACAGCACCCGCCTGCCCGCGCTGCGTTCACGGGGTCACTGCGATGCGGTTTTCTCCCCCTTTCCCTCCTCCGCGTGGAAGCACAAGGCCTCGGCAGCCGAGCCGTGGGCCTGCGAGCCCAGGGGCAGCAGCAGGTGCCCGGGCTCCCCCGCCTCGCCCGCTCCGTCCCGCGGGGAGAGGCGGCCTCGCTCCCCGGCGCAGCCTCCCGCGGGTCGGCGGGAACCGAAGACCCCGCTCGGAACTTTTCCTCCGGATCGAGATCGGGAACCTCCCAGCAGATCAACGACCCGCCTTACAACCGAGCACAACGCTCGCCGGTGGCCGTCCCGGACACCGCGCGGCTGCCAGCGGCGCCGCTCCGCACCCCGCCGCGCCCGCGGAGGCGCCGCTCCGGGAACACGCGCTTCTCCCGCCGCCTCTCCCGCGCTGCCCCCCCGCCCGCCCGGCCCCCGCTCCGCTCCGCTCCGCTCCGCTCCGGCGGGGAAAGGCGAGGGGCTCTTCCGAAGGCGGACGGCGGCAGCGCCCCGGGGCTCCCTCCCGCCTTTCCCCGAGCACACACTTGCCCGCGGCGCGCACTCCCGCAGCTGCCGGCGCGACGGCGCTCGCAGGCGGCCCGGGCAGCCGCGGAGAAGGCGGCGGGGCTGCCGCTGCCCGCGGCGGGAGCGGGGCCCCGGCGGCGGGAGCCCGGCCCCGGCAGCGCGGCCCCCGCCCGCCCCAGCAGGGGGCAGGCTCCGCCCGCCGACGGCCCCGCGCCCGCCGGGTCCGTTCCCCCCCCCCCCCGGCCTTGGCCCGGCCGCGGCCGCCTGCACCCGCGGGGCCGCCCGGGGCAGCCGCCTGAGCACCGGCCGGCGGAGCGGGGCCGGGCCGGGCCGGGCCGGGCCGGGCGGACGCCTGATCTGTTCGCCGCCGGGAGAAGGAGCCGCCTCGGCTGAGGGGAATGAGGGAAGCCGGGGCGGCGGGCCGGGCCCGGGGCCGGCGGGGAAAGGGCTGGGGGGGGGCGGGGGGGCGATGGCCACCATGGGGAGAGGGGACCGCGGCCCCTGCCTGCCGCAGGGCGGCCCTCAGAGGCCCCGCTGTCAGGCCCGGTCAGCACCGTGTCTTTGGTTTCGGCAGCCGCCCCCGTTCAGCCTCTCCTAAGCGGGCTCTGAGCCTCCCCGCGATTTCAGCTGCGAATCCACCGAAACTATTAATATCTCGTGGACAAGCATTAGCGCTGCCCAACAGAAAAGGCCGTGAAATCTCCTACTGCGAGTGTCGAAGCGGCAGCAGTGACCTGGTCACGAAACCAAACGTGGAAGATGAGAAATGCAATCGAACTGCTTGTGATTTACACCATGTCCTGAACGGCAGAGACACATCCTTGTGCTTGCCAGAACCCTTAACATCATTTTCATCAGCGTTTCCCACTGCCTTGTGACCGGTTCTTCCACTGAAGACATGCCCGTCCTCATCCCGCATGTCATCGAGCGATAAACAACCAGAAAAAGTGAACTTGTGCAGCTGGAAGGATCCCAGCATCGAGCTGTGCGGTGCTTTGAGATCCTCAGCTGACAAATCCTGAGCAGTGCGAAACGCAGAGCAAGACACGTGCTTACGTGTCGATGTGAGGAGGTGAACATACTCCTGAGAGACTGCACTTAACTGTTTCCCGTGGATCGGATAGTTCACTTCTATGGATTCCCCTGCGAACTACAACTGATGAAGAATTTTCCTTTTTCTCATTATTTTTTTCATTTACACTTCAACTCTCTTCCCTGCCTGCTTGTTCAACAAGAAAAGCCTTTCCCAGGACCCAGCCACACTGAGTTTAATAGCAAACCTGCCTGAAAAACACAAGAAAGATGAGGAATTAGCACAGAGCTTAGGGCTGACTCCGAAAAACGGAACTCGTAATGTGCCATCACTTGCAGCTAGCCAAGAGAAAAAAGAAAAGCACTCAGAATAGCCATTAATAGACCTTTCTCTTTCAGCTACTAACAGCAAACCCAAATAAGCACTGAAATACAAACCACAATCTAAAAGCTACGCCTAGTTCACAGACACATTCACAAATTTTACACTGGAAAAATCCTCCAGAATTTCACTACCAAACGGCTGCCACTGCCGCTGCATCATGGTCTTTAACTCCTTTACCTCCCCTGTTTGTTCTCAGAACAAAGTAGCTTCTTGTGTGTAACAACATGTCTGTTACAGTCTTTCAAGAAATATAGTACAAGCTTCATTAATGATTAGGGAAAAGCCGGATTCTGCTGGAGTCACATTAATTTCATCAAACATTTCATTATAATAATTAACTTCATCTTGCAATCATGCTACTGATGGTCTGAATTAATTAAAAACTACTGCTGTGTTTCCTTTCCGTTTTTATTTGTTGTGCACCGAAAAAGATCAGATTTACTAATCCATCAGAACATTTACATTCATAAATCATTTATGTCCATCATTTATATAAAAATTCCACACATCACTGTTTCTTATCTCTCACAACAAAAGGGACACCTCTCCTCATGGCCAGTCAGCTCTGTTCAGCACAAAGTAGTTAACAACACAACCAGGGCTTGGGCAGCGCTCTCGCAGCCGACTGAAAACACGACATTTCTTGATTTTTATCAGAATTATTCTAAGCACGGGGCACTAGAGAAAGATGAAAAAAAAAAATAAAAAGGAAAGTAAAAACAAACGCCAGAGGAATCCTTTTCCAGCCTGGGCTGGATACACGGATCCGCTCTGTAACTGCCCCCGCGGCCGGACACTCGGTGCCGCAGAGAGCCGGCTCTGGCTGCAGCGCTGCGCAGCACCTCCCCAAGCACCCGGGGCGGCCAGTGGAAGCACCGGTACCGCAGAGCCACGGCACACACTCGCGCTCGGGCTGATCTCGCCCCGCGCGGAGCACCGAGGCATCAGAGCCGCACGTCTTTTCTCTGAGAAAGAGCCTTCCTGAGGCAGACGCCGCTCAGAAGCAACGCGGGAATTGTTTAACTGATCCCAGCACCGAGGCAAAGGTGGAGATGAAACACGTCAAGTGAGAAAAGTACGTCCGAGCATTACCTCATTATTTGGGTGTCTTTCATGAGAAACAGCGCGGTTTACCTGCTGTAGGAGTTACGTCTGCTGTTTATCTCAGCCTCATTGCGGCAACACGTTTATACTTCAGGAAAAAAAGGGCATTAGAGACCTGGGAAAACAGCTGCAGTGTTTACCTAAAGATCAAAACCCACAGCCCCTAATTGCATCAGTGTGCAGCAGAAGTGACCGACAAGGACAATTCAAAACGAGCTAAAAAGCCGCTGCTTTACGTCCTCGTCTTGCAAACAGTTAACTAACCCAGCAACCCAGTGAAAGAACAAGGCAAGTATTTCTACCTCCTGCTCGCCCAAGACAACGATCAGACGGGTGCATGTGGCTGGCTGGCTGAAGGAGGAGCAAACATGTAAAAGTTTGGCCTCGTGTACTTCTGGCCAGAATGGGACTGCACGTTCCGCTTTTGTTCGGATGTTTTCCTCCTTTGGAATCGCCTTCCCTTTGTTCCAGCTAACCCACATTGCTTTTTATTTCCTCTTTTTAAGGCACTGTGTTACCTACCTAGGAACCCTAACAGAGTCACCAAGTATGTATGTAAAATACACAGCAAAGATCTGTTACACACACACACACACACACACACACACGACTGGCTTATTAAACAAGAGGCCCGATGTTTTCCATCCCTGTAGCTCCAGTTAGTCCTTTTTTCCAATAAATGTAACACAAACAAAGGCAGCAGCTATCATCCTGAAAGCAAGCTATCACGGCTATTACATTTATTACATATACTCTCGTTACTATTAGTCTCCTGAATAAGAGCAGCTGAACTGCTCAAGTATTTGCCCCATGAAGGCAGCAGTAGCAAGATGAAAAATAAAGCACAAGTCATGTATCGTTTTCCAGACACATTTAGCAAATCATATCATTCTTCTACCATTCTTTTCCAGTCCTCCTTTAGAAACACAATTAATCTCAGTCAATCAATGATCTCCTATTTTTTTCAAATGCCTTTCAAGTAAGAATAAATATAAAGAAAACTGGCTAACATTATTTTACATCTGCAAATCAGTTTCACAATTGAAAAACAGTTAATGAAATGTCTCAACTAATCTCCTTCTAAACAGCAGCATTTTCATCTGTAAATTGGAAAAACCCCCAACATTCAGAGGTCCAGATTCTGCTGTCAATTACTTCACTAAAAATCCAGGAAAATTCTCTGTATGTTCCTGGGAATGTTCCCAAGTCACAGGAGTGTAAAGAAGAACAGAATGTGGTCTGGGGAGCGGGGGGAGTGCAAAGGACCATCTCCCCATGCAAACATGTTTATTTTTTCCTGAAAAGCAAATGGTTTTGATTAAAAGCTTGTGCTGGCTCTTATCATCACAATGCTGCTTCGTTATTTTGTGGGTAATCTTTTACTGCAAAAGCTTTTCTTCCCTTATGTACTTGCAAACAAACCCCAAATCTTCGCATGCCGACTGAACAGGAAAGAGAAAGCCTTTCTCCCTGTCTTTTGAGTCCCCGTTACGGAAAAAAAAATGTACCCTGCTAGCAATGTGAAATTACATCAAGTCAAAACCAGCAGCGTTAGGAGATAGCGCTAGGTAGAAATCAGCAATGCTTAGTCACCCTGAAAATTTATAACATGCTTCCGGCTTTGGGAGTCACTCTGCTAAGGGCCTGAGATCCCTCCTGCCCGAGATCCCTCCTGCTCGGGATCTCTCCTGCCCGAGATCTCCCCTTTCCCACCCGCAGGATGCTCAGACACCAGCACCCAGCAGAATCTCCCCTTGAATTAACTGTGTGGTTTGTGCACAAGAAAGTTTGAAGGCGACACAAATTTAGTTTTCTAAATATATCCTACAGGGAAAAGGAGGGGGGGTCGTTTCCAAAGCATACGACAGCCCTGGCCAGCGACACGCACTTCTGTGAGGAACCCAGCCCTTGACTTCAGCGGAGCAACCACACGATCAGGATCGCTCACACTCAGAGGTACCCGCGGGAGGACGATCTCTAACACCCCCACACCCCCTCTGTATCAGCACAGAGCTCACCCTGACACCAGCTACATAAAAAGTAATGAAGTGCAAAAGCATTTTGTACCCTCCGACAAGGCCTAACTGCAGCACCTCTGAAAACGCCTGCGCTTCTGCTTTGGTATTTACTAGGCCGGTGTTTCTCAGGACCAGGATGAAGAACTTGATTTTGCAGTCTAGTCATTTTATTTTGAGTGCCTGAGAGTTCAGATACAGGCGGGTTGTATCCCAAAGGCCCCTTGGCAGCTCGTGAATTATGAATTCACTGAGTCTGATGAAAGCACGTATCAGCTCGCAGACATACATGCTTATGGACTGCTCGATGTTTTTCTTTTCTATTTATATTTGCAGGCTACTCTCTTAGTTTTCGTGATGACCAAGCACACTCACAGCCATCTTTATCCTTTGAAGCTTCAGAGTCCAGAGGAATTATCCATTTCAATAAAAGAAGTAACCACCAGCACCAGAATCGTTCCAGGAGAGAAAGCAGTGAGACGGTTTTGTATGGCAGTGGTGCGAGAGAAAACTTGGAACGAATAGGAGATGCCAGAACAAACATGGTTAAATTGCCTCCTCTATAAATAATAATACAAATATCCACAAAGATTTTAATGTGCTGCTGATGGCTCTAAATACTGCCGCCATTCAAATGAGTCCACAGGCTGTCATAATCGATAGCTTAGGAAATAGCATATCCTTACTCTGACTCTACTCCTCCCCCCCAAGCATCCAGTGCCTCTAGTTATCAATCACCATCATCTGCTGCGTTTTACACTGGATTTTTTCATTCCCACCAGCTGGCCTGACCTAAGGCTCTTCAATCTTTCGGGAAAGAAGGCTGAGGGGGAGAAAACATTTTGCTTTCCTGCTGTTTACTTATATTCTGCACCTCGAAGAAGCATTTGCTTGCTACCCAGCCCCTTTCATGTGACTTCTAGTAAGTCTGTTTATGAAGAAGTTGTAAAAGAGTGGTCATTACGGAGGAAAAATAATGAAAAGAAGATGAGTGTGTATGATAAACAGCTGTTCTTTCCAATCAGATCGCTGCATGCACTAAAAATATGCACAACCAGAAATCTCCAGATGAGGGACAAGGACAGAAGGACATGCAGTGGACTGGGCTTACAGTAAAATGTGATCCAGCCCTCAAGTTTCTGGCAAATTCTGTATATATATATGCAGCCCTTAATCTAAGCATTTATAAGAACCCGGGAAAAGCCAGCACTGTACAAGTTAACATTTCTAAAAGAAACGTGTATTCATGTAAAAAAAAACTTGCATGAACTCAGTTTCTTTCCTGAGTCGAAGATGTTTTTGAAGAAACCCAAATTCAAAATACCTGGGGTTTCTCTTCCTTTAGTATTCGTGCTGTTCCACTGCTGCTCGTAAGAATTCTCGGGAACAGCCTCCCTACGCTTCTGCGGGGACGAACGCCAGGGAAAAGCCATCTGCCCAGACACTGAGCAAGGCTGTCCTGGTGAGACGGGAACACACCCGGCTGGCTAAAGCCACCGCCACGTGCAAAGCGCTGGGAAGCATTAGGCAGCGCATGCAGTTGCATCGGTCCTGCTGCATCTCCTGCGAGCCCACCGAGGTCTCCCTCAGCCGAACAGCCTGCGCTCGCTCAGCGGCAGGGCGCACAGCGCGGAGCCCCTGCGATATTTATCCCGTCATTCTGTGAAACGGAGACACGGGAGCAGCCCTGCGTGTGTCACAGAAAGCACCGAGCAGCTCACGGTGTAAGACAAGGAGCTGATGATAAATGTTGGCTCTTGGTTAGAAGGCTCCTTGTTGTAAGAGCACTTGTGAGTAGTGGTGAGTGGGCACTGAAGCAATCAGCGGCTCATTTTAACTAAGCAGGCTGAAATTTAGAGCTTTGTGCCTCAGTCTCTTCTAGATTGCTTAAATCATGAACATTTGTGATACTTTTGTATTATTTTACTTCTGCATCCAAAGTTGAGCTATTCAAAAGCATTTTAAAACAGGAACTAAGTTCACAAAGTGGGCTGACATTTTGGCGCACCCTGAGCTATTCTCATTTTACATGAGCTGCCTTACTCCAGAGTCACTCTGGCTTCCCTGTCAGCTACAGAGTTCTAAATGTTTTTGTTAGAAGTGTATTTTTCCATCCTCAGCTCATTCTTTGTGTGCATCCAAATATGCCTCCTGTTTGCTAACCGGTAATCACATTAAGACTGCATTTCTCATCTCAGTTAGGTCTGAAGCAGGTTTGTGGAACTCCCAACTTGGATTGCTCATCTTGAACCCATTTTTGGGTTTAAGCTTCAAAGAACTTTACAAACATGAGTTAACATTATCAAAATCCTATTAATTCCACGTAATATCCCTCGCCCACACCCCCGCTTACAGAGACTGTCCTACCAGCATTTCTGCAATGTGCCCATTAGGTTTTTGCATTTCTTCCTCCGCAGCAGACTCCCAGGCCATCTCCCACCATCACTCCCCTCTCAAGTACCGACAACAACTGAGTTTACAGCTTGGAGTCGTGCTCCCTACCCACCACTGTCAACTGATAACATAAACTCCTTATGGTTTTGACGGCAATGAAACACCCAGCACTGGTTTCCATCGGTCCCGTTGTGCTTTGTTAACATAACCTACGGTTCCCACCAGGTGTTAACTTTCCCCACGATCTTCCCCACCACAACAGGAGTCAGAGGCTGGAAGATCGTGTGAGTCCAGGGGTTTTACATCACTTCAGGGACACGGCAGCAGAGCTGCTGAACAGATGAATCCCTCCGTCGCTTCTGTTCAGTACTGCCACTGCAGGCTGTCCTCTGGCCCACCCACCACCCCAGCACCTGTCGGAGCGGTGAGGTGAGCACAGCAACTGCTGGGGTCGTTACCTGGTCGTTGACGTGACACACGGCCAGGTTCTGTTCGTCACAGGAACAGGCCACCCGGATGTACTTCAGCCAGTTCCCAGCTCCGCTCTGGCTAGCATCAATACAGAATTTCTCATTTCCCAGGTCATCGGCAATCTGTGGAAGAACAGGAGATGAAGAAATACGTGGGTCATCTGATATCAAATGATAGCTACAGGAAGCGGAAAGAAAGGAGGATTATTTGCAGTGCAGGACTCCAAACAAGAAATAGAAAGGAGAAAGCTCGATGGTGTAATGTAACTAATAGAGACACATGACAAGACTAAAATCAGCTCTTAGGCATAACCTGAAGTCCCTGGTTAGCAGAACCTCCAAGGACATACACGAGACTTCTCCAGGAGTAACAGGCTCAGGATTACAACTGTTACAGAGACAAACACACAGTTCTAGTATCCAGCTTAAGCAATCAAAGCCGGTAACTTCTCCAAACGGCACTGCTTTTAAACCGCCCCACCTCCACATTATCTGCATTACCCTTTCATGCAGGACCATTTTTTTATTATAAATAAAAAACTACATTTCTTTTTTTAGTAAACTTTCAAAACAGGTCACTTTCCACAGTGCTGTGAAATTATATTTTTAAAAATGCTGGAACAAACGAGGCTTTCATTTATAGAACTACAACGCTAGAAATTCACTGACACAAGACAATCTGTGTGGTTGAAGGTGAGATAAAATTTGGCTGGTGTGCAAAAGAGGAATCCTTCCAAATAAAACCCCTCAAATACTTAAAAGTCCAGGTGTGAAAAAAAAGGGTTAATTAAAGGGCTGTGGTCTAAAGAAAATCGCTGTTGTACCAGGAAGAGACTTCACGCCTTTTCTTTCTTAAGACAGTAAAGTAAGTTTGATGGCATAGGAACAGCAAGGACACCCAGCATTCCCTACCAACACTTGGGGTGATCCATTCTGCAACTCACCCAAACAAGCACATTTCAAAAATTACACACGACACCACCAAATCGAGGAAAAGCCCTTGGGGTCCTGAGCATGGCAAGACTGTTCTGCTCATCAGTGGGCCTCCTTATTACAGAAACGCCTTTCTTCCCTAGACTTAGATTTCCCTCTACCCCTACCAGACCCTGTGTCATTGCAAATTACTTCAGTCATCAAAAGCTCTTAACATGCTTTTACCAGCAATTAATTCTCTCAAAATCTCATGGGATACGATAATACTTTCCCATCTATTTCAAGACAGAAAAAAGGTAAGAACAAAGGAAAAATTAAAACACGATGATGACAGCAACAAATCAAGTATAAGGTCAGGCTGAGCAGTTTTGGAGCGGCGTTGCCAGCTGAGACTCTCGCTCCCCAGCTCCAAACGCCCGCGGAGCCTCAGCACCAGCCCAGCCCCGGCTCTGCCGCCCAGCCGGGCAGCCCGCAGCAGCGCCGGGAAAGCTCCCACCTCTCTGCCCTGTCCCAGCAGACACACCCGGGCCTCCCCCTTCCAGCACTAACGCTTTTTTGTCAAGCGACGTGTGTTAAAATGGACCAAGGGAAAATCACGCCATTAGCATTTGGCTTCTTCCTTCCTAACCAGAATACGGCACTGAAGCGTCGGTGAAACACTGCATCTTCCCCTGGAACACGCGCGTGTGTGTGTTTGGGACAGAACTGTGAGAGAAACAACCCTCCCTGTGTTCAGCTTCATTCATCCCCTGCTTGGGAACACTCCCGCAGTCGCTTACCAGTTAGACTCCAGTGGATTCAGCTAAATGGACCGGCTCTGCCTCCAACAGCAGTAAAGCGCAGAAGGTCGAAGAGCTGCATCAGAATAACCCACACAAGTATTTTAAAGAAATACTACGGACGGCAACTCCGTGCACCCAAACTGTCCTTTGGTTTTATAACACACTTGTGAGGGATCCCTAAGAAACTCTCTTCACAGCTCAAGAAATAAGACAAAGAGACGGACACATGGAACACGGGAGCATTCTTGCACGTTCCCATGTTTCCAGGGTGCCCGGAGCAGAGCCCCACCTGACCTGGCAGCAGCTCTGCGGGTTAGACTCCCAGGTCTCAAGCTGGGCACTCAAAGATAACGAGGAACACGCAATCAGTGGCCACTTCAGGCAGGTTTGACTTCAGTGCCTTCCTCAGAACACAGGAGCAGAAGCAGTGACGGAGTTTAGTTTTCAATTCAACTGTCTTGGCCACGAAACATCATCCTTCCTCTTGGAGAAAACCCCTGCCTTGTTCACGCCTCACATTCCAGCTTCCCGAGTAAATACAACAGGAGTTGCACTGGCAGCGTCCTTTGCCACAGCGCCCCAGTTACCTTCTAGAGCAGATCCACCTACTCGGGATCGGTAAATGAAGGAGAGCTCCCTTGTCCAAATCCATATGCAATTCTCGAGTCAAAAACCGCATTGCAAGACACTTTCTGCTGGCAATCTTGTTAAAATTATATTGGCAAATTCTGGTTTAT
Source organism: Leptosomus discolor (assembly GCF_034619465.1). NCBI lineage: Eukaryota > Metazoa > Chordata > Aves > Leptosomiformes > Leptosomidae > Leptosomus > Leptosomus discolor. The sequence goes on along the minus strand of NC_141410.1, from coordinate 10,427,142 downwards.
GTGAGAGAATTCTCAGTCGTTTGTTTCATTTTTGCCTCCTTTGCTTTGTTTTCAAAGCAAACTCTAGAAGCGGCAGCAACCCCTCCTGGTGCCTTCACACATCACGCACGGGGCTCACGCTGCCCGAGGTTTCGTGAAGCGCCGCAGCCAGCCTGGCAGCCGTGCAAGCGCGGTGGCAGCAGCGCGTCCCCGTCCCCACGGCAGCTTGCAGGGTCTCTGCCCTCGAATCTCGGAGACTTTGTGGTAGAGGAGAGGGGACATGTCGTATATTCCGGCACTCAAGAGGACTGCAGGGCAGTAAAGACAAAGCTTTCGCCCATTCCCATGACTTTCACCCCGTGTCACCTGGTTAATCCCAGGTTTTCCAGCCCTGCCTCCGAACCCCAGTCCCAAGTGTTTTGCCAGGCAGCCCTAATTTTCAGGACTCAGATTTTTTTTTCTCCAAATCCCTAGTTCCTCGCCCATCAGCCCTAGCATCTTTACCCTGTTCTGCCCCAGTACATATTCCCAAGAAATCTCTCCTGTTACTCCCTCAACGCCTGTCCCCTTGCCGCAGCAAGCCTCGGACCCTGTTCCTCCGGTGCAGCCGCCCTCTCCTCCCTCCTTCCCACCTCCGCTGTACCTGGCACTGGGTCTCCTCACTTGCAAGGCCCTGGCCCGCTCCCCACTCCCTCTGCAGTCCCCACAGCTCCGCCAAGTCCATCGCACTCGATCCCATCGCTTCTCTTCTCATCACTCCCCGGTTAAACAACTCCACCCCAGCCCTCCCCTGGCTTTTCTCTTCATCTCCCAGTTGCCTTCTCGACCATAACCAGGGCCTCTCCTGGATTCTTCTCCCACAATAAACACATTTTCCTTTTCTAAGGGGAAAAAGAAAGAGAACAGAGGAATTTCCTTAGGCAAATGAGTCTCGGATCATTAACACTGTTCCTGAACGTAGCCAAGAGCTGACCCAACAGCCTGAGCTAGCCTTTTACAGCGAGGAGCACCGAGGTTTCCCGCTCATTCGCAAGCCGAGCTGCTGCGCTTGGCACTGGCTGCAGGTTCTTGGTGCCCTTCGAGCACCAGAGCCCTTCCCCGGCCCTGCCCCGCGTGGCCCTGTGGCTGCGAAGGCGTGAAACTCCCGTGGTGAGGAGGGAGGAACACCTACAGGTCTGGGCCCAACCATAAGCGCCGTTTCCACAGTGAATATGTAAAACTGTACATTGGCAATTGACCCTCCATCTGCCAGAACACACCAGGACTGCCAGGTCTCGTGGCAAAGTGAAAACCCAGGCAGGAACCACCAATTTACACCAAATGTTAAATATACATGTGGATCAAACTGCACACATCGCGTGCAAAGAGATTTGGGAATGTGTTTGATTTTTTTTTTTTCCCTGTAGATGCCCTCCTCAAAATTGGTTGCATTTATTCAGGGACCTGAAGTTTTTAAAAGAACCACCTGGAGGTGCTGAATTTACTCTTCGGTGATCGGGAGGTGAAGTGAGACCCCACCAAAGCCCCTGCTCTTCCCTAACGAGACTCTTTCCCAATAACTGGTACTTTCTAGATGCCTTGTTTAGCTTTCCTTGAGCTCTACTCCTAAAAGCAAAGGCCTGATACACAGCAGTAACGTCACAGGAAGCCAATTTAAGGTAGTTTGGACTTTGCAAGAAAGAAAACAAAAAAAAAGTGGGTTGAAAATACTGAGTTTGCTCAGGCTAAAATAACAATAACTTCTGTTTTAGCTCAGGGAACCTCTAGGAACATGGAGGCTGACTAAAGCTGCTGACTGTTGTTGAGACTAAAGTACTTGTCTCGGCCTTACTGACCCCAAATTAGCTAACGAAGCTGAACAGCCAAGCCAGCACCTCGAGGGGCAGGAGAGGGACACACCTAGATGGAAAGTGAGAGCAGCTCTGTTTGGAAACAAAACCAAGACAAAACATCAACGTTCAGCTGTTGATTTGAAGCCACTGAAGAGTTTGGGCATAGAGCATATGGTTGTTAATGGTCTGAAGAAGCTGCAGCCCCCTAACCTCCCCGTACCACTAATTTATACAGCAGGAATCAGTGAAATTAAGTCACCCTGGGAATACAATCTGGCAAACTCCAGGAGGATGGACACAAACGGCCTATTTTATTTCATAGCTGTATCTTACAGATAGCGTCTTTCATATTCTAGAATCGCTTGGAAGACACTCAGACAGCTCTGGGAAACCCCGGAATTCAGCTCGAACTCACCAGCTGTTTTGCAGGGCCCCTGCACAAGGCTCGACAGCTCTGCTTCAGAATGAGCTCCTGTCTTAGCTAGAAATCACCTGAAACTCTGTGGTTTTATATGAGTAGAGCTTGAAAACCCAAACAGGGGGTGTGAAATCTCACAGATCAAAATGAAAAAAAGAGGTTGTATGAAACCCTGAGAACTTAAGCCCCTGTTTTTCACACACACTCACTCCACTCCATAAATGGAACAAGGCACCACGAACTAAGGCCCAGCAGCGTCACCGGACGGTATTTTCCATATTACTATCCCTTATAGAATGGTTTGCTTCTGTTGTTATCCGTAAGAGGCCTTTGAAATTGGAACAGCAGGAAAACAAAGTAAATGCTATGGAGGCAGAAAAGAGTGGACAGGGTATTGTGAGCAATTCCGTTGTTAAACAAGAAGCGGTAAGTTATCACTCGCCAGCTGAACCACAGTGAAATAATTCTGTGAGCTCTCCTACCCCACTACATGTATTAGTAAGGCGCGTTATTTTGAACAAGGGAATTTCCCGGGAGTTTCGCTGACACGTTCTTCCTTTGCAATTGCAACGGGCTGGGGGCACGCGGGCGGTCACGGATGAGGGGCTCAGCTCGAGCCGGGACAACGTCACTGCCTTGGAGCAGCTGGGCAGCACCCAGGATGGTCACGGCGGCGGCGCAGGGTGCAGTGGAGGAGCTGCTCGGGGAGCTGGCCCGTTCCGGGAGCAGCTGCAGAACGGGCGAGCGCCCGAGCCGCAGCAGAGCAGGAGGAGTTCCCCGCGGCCTCACGTCCCCGAACCACGGCAGCTTCGCGGTCCAGTAAGGGCAGGAAACAGCGAGGCTGTGTTTAAGCCGCTGAAGAGGGGGTCAAGACGTGCGGGATCAAGTTCTCAGCCTCTGCAAGTGTCTTCTGGCCTGACGTCCCTCCCTTCGCACGCAGGCTGCACCGGCACCGAGGGGCAGAGACCTCCGCTGCCGTCACCACCCGTAGTGTAGCTGTAGAAGCAGAAGCTCATCCAAAACTGCCCATTTTCGGTGTGCTACCTTTTAGGCACACCAGAGAGACCTGACTCTGACCTCCACTTCTTCCACATGCTGCAGTTTCACTCACTCACTAACTCTCGAGGAAGAAAGGTTCACCAGGAATCAGTAAAACTCAATCACAACGAGATCTAATGATGTGGAACAGATTACTAGCCCAGTTGTTTAGAACGGCTGGTCTAGTTTTACTTGGTGTAAACCCTTGTAAGTCTAGGTTTATCCAGCTTTCTAATTTTCAAGGAGCACTTCTGCCTGATTAATAATAGCATTGTTTTCTGCGTGCTCATGATCCAGGAGCAAACGAAGGTAAGTATAGGTTAAACTGCTAGTTGTTTAGTCCCTGGCAGTTAGGTATTCATTAGATACTTGCAATTTATGGCCGGTACAGAAGTAAAAGCAAGCTACTGTCTACAAGAACACAGGCTAGTCTTACAAACCCTCCCTTTAAATGACAACTGTTCCATAAAACTATTGGTATTTGCAAACACAGAGCATATGCCTTTCCCCCACAGCTGCAGTAAGAAATACAGGTGACATCTCCAAGGCTGGCAAATGCCTTAAATGTTAATTTACTAGGATGCTTCAGCATTTGTCTAACAAAGTGTCAAACTCTCTGAAAAGGATGTTTTTTTCTCAGACTCGGTGGGATACAGTATGTGTAAAATGCTGCAGGACCAACTACAAAGTAGGGGCGTTCGTGACCGAGTCCAGCTCTTTGTGGTTGACACCTCTAATGAAAGATCAAGTTCACACACTCACGCTCTTTTCTGATGTTCTATATGAAAGTTATATCACAATTTTAAAAAATACTGAGAAATCCAATAGTAATCATAAATTACCCTCTGCAATATATATTTCTCCCTCTGTCAAGTGTGCACACGCAGAAAAATATTCTAAGTCCCTCTTCCCCCCACCTTAAAAAACTCCGGAAAAACAAACTGAAACCTGTTACCACATCTTCTTCCAGTTTAGACCAGAAGGAAATCAGAAATTTCCTCTGCCGAATTTCTTCAAACCAACTGTTTACAAGCCATTGTCAGTAACAAAAAAGATTTTCTGTTTGAAGGCTTGCTTTTGGAATGCACATAAATCACTCGTTTTTCTGTGTTTATTAGAAGCAGCATGACCAGCACTAACAGGTAACTGATGCTCTGAAGAAGACAAATGGAAAAATAAAGGGAGACAAATGGCATTATCTATCAGCAAATTAAAGATAGGGAATGGAAGCAGAGAGGGATTCACCCCGCAGCAGACTGCTGGAAGGCTCAATTCACCACAGCCACCTTGGGAGGGACTCATTAGAACAGCCATATCTAGCTCAACTAAAGCAACTCGTTATTCGCAGTTAAGACCAGAACTAGGTGAATCTCTATCAAGGACTAAGCGTAAGACCATCCCTCCCTAGATAGCCCTCTTTTCCCGGACAGGTGAAGGCTGCCAGCAGACATTTAGTACCAACAGCAAAAAAAAAAAAAAAAGATGCCACAGGAAGGAAAAACCCAACAGAAAATCAGGTGTAACTAGCAGGAATCTGACTTGGTGGAGTTGAAAATTCCTAGTTGTACCTCTGCTCACTGTCTGCACTCAGGCTAGCTCTGAAATCAGTGAGGCAGCAGAGAGGGCTCTGATGGCTAAGTTGGTTGAGAGATGAAAAGAAGCTATCAGAGGAGGAGAGGGGGAAAAAAGGGGGAAGGTAAGGGAGGGGAGGAAAAGAGAAAAGAAATTTATAACTAGTAATTGGCAACATTTTTGTAAGTCTAAACCCATTATGTTCTGATACTGCAGTCGGTGTCAGGGCCACGCACGGTACCTTCCCGACGATCTAGGAGCTGAACAGCAGCGTCGCTGCCCACAGAGCTCTGTTCGGTCCCAGAGCACATTTTGTCTGTCCCCCCTTTTCCCCGAGTTCCACTTCAGGCGGTCTGGGACAGACAAGTGCGCTCGTGGATCTGCTGGCAAAGTCAGCGTTCGCCTGGACGGCAGCCTGCGGGCATTCTCATCGAGTCAGTTACTGTGGGAGCGCTCCCTTTGCCCCATCTCCCTCTGCGCAGCCCTCCGTCCATCCCACCCCCCCGTCATGGACTTCTCATTGCTTTTTTTTTTATTGAACGTGCCAAAAACTAAGCTCGTCTTTTTTTCCTTCTGCTGCCGACGGCGAGTTCAGTTTGCGCTTTTATTTATGAACCCAGGGCACCTCCCATCACTCTTGTCTTCAAATCCAACAGCTCATCCAAGCACCCTCAACCCCGCTCCCCTCCCTCGCCCGTAACAGCCCCATGACTGTGTCTTGCTGAGACGCTTGCAGAGCCCGCGGTTCCTGTGCGCCCAGCCGCAGTCCCTTCCCCAGAGCGCTAGCTCTTCCCCACTCCAACGTCCCCATCCTTCTCCTCTTCTGTCGATCTGGTTAAAACAAATGCACCTTCGTGTTCATCCGGATTACAGGGTTTAAACGGGCCCATGGCAGAGACACGAATTTTGGATCCGGACCCAGAACGCCGGCTGTGGTTGCGGTTCAGACTCATCTCTCTCCAGCCAAAAGGAAATTGTTGTCATGTTCCAGGACTCACTTTGCAGCTTCATCTGCTGTCTGCTGAACGGCATTCAGGATTTGAATCCAAAAGGCTCATTGATCTTGCAAAGGCTCTGTTTCATAATTTATTAACATCAGAAATGCTGAGTTATGAAGCAAAAGTTATGGAAAAATTCTCTTGAACGTTTACAATTTTTTTTGCACATCATTTGAGGTTTCCTGCTTCTCTAATTTGTGGGCTCTCTGTTGGGTTGTTTCTTTCACATTTTAATGGGCAGCGTCCAACATTTGGCCTCCGCAGAGGTGTGCTGTAGGACTGGAATGCCTAGGGATCTGTCGTCAGTTAGCTTAATGGATTCCTAGTGTGCACGAAGAAACGAAGCAACCATGAGTTTGCCATCAGTGACCCAGCGTCCTGTTGCTATAACATCCCTCCCCAGAAGCCGAAAGTGTAATAAACCTTCTCATCCCATAGTTGCAGGATCTGCCTTTGACAGTTTGGCTGATGTACGCATTTTATTTGGCAGGAGTTAGAGGGAGATTTTTTCCTTTTTTTTTTTCCTTTTTTGCTTTAATGACCCACAAGCTGATTTAGAGCAATAAACTGTTGCCATGAAGTTTTGTTGTGTTTCTTTTAAATAAAGGGGAGGGAGGGACTGCTACAATTTATGACTTTCAGAAGTAACTGAAACAGAAAGTCCATTCTTGCCACAAAATGAAGAGAAAAAGACTTCATCCAGAGAAACACCTCTGTCAATGTGTAGACATGAAGCCTACATGAACTCATAAATTCAGCACTCTGCCTGCAATTAAGCAGGCTTCCTGGTGATTTGACAAAGAGTTAATGAGGAACGTGTCAGACAAAAACAGGTCATAGCACCGCAAACCGATGGGAAGAGCAGCTGAGCCAAACCCAGCTTGTTTGCTGTCCCCAGCCTCGGGCCACAGGAAAAGCCCCGCGTATACCCCTCGTCGTGTAAAGCTCTCGTCCAGCCGTAGGGTCCTTCAGCACAGCCTGGAGCCGGCTCCGCATCCCCAGAAACGCCAGATAAGGAGAGAAGAAGCGATTCCCTGAAAGCCTCTGCCTGTGCTTTACCTTAGGCGTGTGCCGCAGAGCTCCCGCCATCACCCTCGTCTCCAAGCCCCGCGCGCACGCCCGCGGGACGCTGTACGCAGGTGGGCCAGGGGACTCCAGGCTCAAGCTCTGAGCGCTACTAAACGCCTGCAGGATCACAGAACCTCGTTCACCTGCGACTGACTGCCCTGCTCTGCCAACTGGCCTCGCGCCCACCCTCAGGAGCGTCCTCAGCCCCCACGTTCGCTCCTGTTTGCGAGCAGACTGCCACAGCTCCAGCAGCACGGCCGGGCGCACCGACAGCATGGGCTCTGCGACAAAAGCCCAGCGTACCCCAACGCCGGCAAAGCTCAGAGGAGAGAAATCTTTACGGATCTCCTGTCAAACAAGCATGTTGCTGCCTCACCAGTGCTGAGAGCTGGGAGAGCCGCGGCCGTGCGGCAACGCAGCCGGGCTGCAGCGGGGCCGGCGGGATCCGCGGGGCCGGGCAGAGGCAGGAGCGATGGCGGCCGAGCCCGGTGCTGCTGCCGGCTTGCGGGAGGCAGCTGCACCGCTGCAGCTGATGGGAGAGAGACCAATTCAGGTTTTTAAAAGAATGATTGTCTTTTGAACTTTCACTCCCACTCAAGCCACACGTCTGGAGTGGAAATTTTCCACTGGTGTATGCGTTTCTGAGTCTGCTGTTGTGCTACTGTATTATCTGGTTTCAAGGATCTGGAGGAAAAATATCAGCAAGCTGCAGGGAAGGCTGTTACTGAGACATACTTCTGTCACGAAAAAATAACCTTCCCATTCTTTTTTCCGCCACATCTAAAGAACACTAGAAATCACATGAAACGAGGCTGTTTTCTACCCAAACGCCCTGTTCAGTGTCCAAAGCAGAGGAGTCTGGATGGCTCACACAAGCTTTGTAAGCGAGGCTGAATTCCTTGAGCGCATTTGAATCCAGCGGAGCCTTTTGAAGGTCTGCCCACTATGAACTGCTGCTCTCTTACGTACCAGCACGAACCAGCCAGTGAGTATTTCCTCTGTGTTAGCTTTGCAGCGGGATAAAAAGTCTGCAAAACTGCAGTGTCATCGCTGTGTCTTTCAAGCCCAGCAGATTCAGTCCAGCTGAAGGCACACCAGACCTGACCGTAAATACAAAGCCTCGCAGGAGAAACCAAGAGCACCAATAATTACACAGCACAGCACTTACAGAGCTCCTTAAATGGGATCTCCATGAAAGCACCTCCCGCTCTACAAAGCACCTTGATGCAAGAGGCACCACAGTGTTTCAGGCGCCGTATTGATTACACGGCGGAGCAAGTTCTGTGCAAGGGGGCAACGAGGAGAAGCCGAGAACTCTTGAGAAAAATCAACTCCGCCTCTGCTTTGCCTCTCCTGTACATATCGCTCCTTACAGCCCTGCTTTGGAGGTGTAGTTTTGCTACCCAAAAGACAACCTCGAATAACACAGGGTGTCGAAGGAGGTGCTACCAACGCCAACTCCCGTTGATGCATGAAACCAATTCCACCCCCTTGTGTTTCTCTCCCGCCCTCTTTCTCTTTGAGGACAATCAGCTAAGCTTGCACAGCAACATCTAATCACCACGCAGAAAAACATAAAGTAAAAATGTCAAAACAGAAGACGACTTTCAAGATGATGGAAGGCATTTATCTCAACAAAAGCTCATTTTTCACTAGTAACGTCATTCATACCGCACTGATTTAAATTAAACAGTAAACCATAAAAAATTATGCTTGAATCAAATCACAGGGTTGCCTCAGATACTGTACACACAAGTCAAGAAAGGGATTTCCAGTTCTTTGTAATATACACACACACAAACTTTGAAGTTTTTCTCCCCCCTGAAAGAGTTCAAGGCACCACACTTCTGTATTCTACCTCATTTTGCTTCATTTTAAAAAACAGTGATTACTAAAGTTCTAAAAGCGTAACAGATGAAAAATAAACGGGAACTTGAGAGAAGTCTTCATTTGATAAACAAAAGACAGAGACTACTTGCAGGCAGATGAGGATTTAAGAGTTTCAGGACATTTCATTTCACTTAATTAGGAAGAGGGAGCAGAAGCAAGAAATCCATCAGTGCTGAGCTCCTAGTGCTGCTCCAAGGGCTTAAAGCAGACAGGATTCACTAGGGCCTTGCAGCTTCTGCAGAGACACACAATGCCTCGGGTCAGATCAGCCTGGGACTGGCTCAACAGGACGATGCGCCCTCATGAAACCATGCCAGCTAGCCAAGGGGAAGGGAGACCAGGGCAGCGCTCCTGGCAGAAGGGAGCAAAGGCCGGCACAGAGGCTGAACAGAACCTTATTGTATTAAGACAGGGACAATCTGACGGTAATTTCTCCAAGAGTCCTCCTCCCACTTGAGCCCCAGCTCCCCAAACAGCTCTCCTCAGCCTCTTTTCCCCAGCACTCCAGCTAAAGGAGCTTTGCTCTTCTCTCAAAGGGAACAACTCCCATCACGCGGCTGACGGCGCTGCAAAGCCGGACACGTAAGGCTTCTTCCGACGCTTCCCTGAGCAGCACAGCTGCCTGCTGCACTGGACAACAACCCCAGAGCCCCCAGCCCCGGGGCAGCGTGGCGGCTGATGACTCCAGAGTGCTCACTAAGCAAAACATCTGGCTCACCGTTACTTTGAGCAGATTTGTAAGACCTCAAGTCTCAGCCCCGACAACCTTGTTACGCACATCTCCACAGGGCTCAGCCTTGGGGGAATTTTGCCACTGTTAGCAGCCACGCGTGCCTTTTGGAAACGGTAGATGTTAGCCTACAAACACCCGATTCCTGCTGCAAAAGTGCCAAAGAAACAGGAAGGTGCCCAAGGAAGTCCGCCCGCTCGCTTTCTGATCCCTTTTCCTTACTGCCTGCCCAGTGTCCGCGGTCCCTCAGCAGGCTGAGTCGCGCGGCAGGGTGGAGGTGCCCGTTCCACACGGCTCTTTGTGTTAGAAACACTCACATCCACGCTGCTGGGGACCGAAAAACAAAACGATTCTCTGCAGAAGTCACAATGAGCCATTTCTGACTGAGCTAAAGCGAACATCACGACATCCTCAGGTACAAGGCGATGTATGCAGTGCAAAACAGTTACTTTTAGCAAATTCTGCCAACTAGGGTCCAAAATCACATGGTTGCCTTAAAATCCACGAGATGACAAAAATGGTGATGGATTCGTTTTGCTTTCTGGGTCTGTTGTCTGTAATTGATTGACCTTGGGCTTCCCCTGTGCCCGGCAATTAAGAAACCCGAGGTCCTGTACTAATGACTTGTTTCCAGGAACTGGGGATTTACACTGAACATTCAAAGTGGCAAGACATGCACCATCCGTTACGATGAAACCAAAGAAATTGGCTCCTTCCCCTTATTCATAGTCAAAAGGTGCTACTGCTGTAATGAAAACACAGCCAACCTTAAAAATAAATTCTCATCAGCTTCTTTAGGCGTGTTTTGGGTGTTTCGCTAGATCAGCACGTATGGAGGTTACTGCTGCTTGTTTTAAATCATTTCTTATTACTACAACTTTATTTTAATAACGTTTTGGGAATGGAGTTGTGGAACACCACTAACATGTAGACCTCTTCAGAGTGATTTATTGAAAGCACTGAGTGCCAAAACCATTTGCCACATTTTACACTCTGGCCAAAAAAGTAGCAGAGACTTCAAATGCCCTTTCATACTGCTAATATCAATTACAGAATACCAGCCTTTTTACAGCATTAGCAAAGTCCACTGAAGGATCTAGCACGAGAAGACCCACATGAACTAACGTTGTCTTACGGCCTCTTAGGAGCCTCTTCCTCGGGAAGAATTCTGACTGTCATCTGACAGTCCCGGCAGCACCACTCCCTTCCCCTGAAAACCCCTTGCTCTCAGATTATACTTCATCATTAATAATATATGAAACAAATTATAACATCAATTATCCAGGTACCCCAGGGAAAGGTGAATGAATTCAGGGAGCTGAGGTTCTTGAAATAGCACACATTTTCCATTTAATTAATCAGTTTGGGGATATATGGCCCAAGTTCAAGCAACAGGAAGATGCAGGTAACTGATGTCCAGGTAATTAAGCCCATGTCCTGCGGTACATTTGATGGATACAACTTCTGTGCCTCGCTCCCTAGAACTGAGAACCACTCTTAAAGCTCATTACCTGGAGTTATCCTGCCAGCTGGTTTTGGTGGACGGGCCACGTTTTGAACACCTCAGCATTCCACAAAGCAAACCTTCTGTCAGGGAATCAAAACAACCGGCAGGGCAGGCTACAAGCAACGCAAGAGGACCAAGCTGTTAAATGTCTCGAGAGCCAGGAAAGGACACGAGGTTTTATGCTGTACATGACTGGTGCCGGTTACCTCCACGCAACAAGCACCACCACGTTGGCCTCACTTCTCTCTTCACCCACAGCTTCTGCTCGCCTGCAGAACGCACGAGCACCCCGCCTCAGGCAGCCCTCCAGGGAGACTCAGCTGGGTCGCGCCTGACACGTACCACCACACCACAGCTGGGCACAGCTGTGGGGAGAAGGGCACCACCATCAAAAAGTTCAGAGCAGCAGAGCACGAGAAGGCAAGCCCTAAGTAAGGCAGGTGGCACGTTCCTCTAGCACAAAACTCACCAGCAACGATACCCCTAATACAGAGGATTATTATCCCTCTTTCCTCTTTGTGTCAGCCTATATAACGGCAATCAAGCAGTCCAGGAATATTCATCTGGTAGTGTACACTTTTCCACATACTAGCTTTAAAAGCCTTGAATTTACAGGCCAAAAGGGCGCATATTACCATAGCTTTAGCCATGACCTTACACCTTCAGAACAGAGATTTTTTTAAAAAAAGAAGAAAAAAATAAAAGCAGGCCTGAAGGGAAGCGAGGCATCCCCTCCCCCCGAGCGGAGCGCTGCGAGCACAGCTGCACCCCGGCTTCATTTACACAGGAAACCCCCCCAAAGGTGCCACAGTCCTACGAGGAAGCAGAGAGTAGCCGCTCTTATCAGAAATGAGTAAGGCAGCTGCTTTGCAGACTATTCTCGTGCTCTTTAGAAGGTGTGAAATAGATGAGTTTGTGAACTGGGCTGGCACTGAGAAAAAGAATGAAAGGATATTATAGGTTTCCCTCCTGAACAACGCAGCTGATCAAAAACAGGAACAGCAGACCCCCGTTTTAAAGAGCTCTGAAAACAAAGCAGCCATCTCACACCAAGCCAAAGAGAAATTTTCTCTTGATGTAGCAAGAACATACTGCTCACCTCTCATAAAGCTGAAACGTGTGATTTCTTTATAGTTGATATTTACCGAAAACATTACCAAAAGAAGGTGCAAAAACGAGGCGATGAAGACTGTGCACCCGTCCCACAGCAGCACCGGCGGCTCCCACCCTGCTGAGCTACATCCTGATAAAAGCTGCCTATTGATTTATTTTAAAAATATAGACACCCAAGATTGCAAGACACCTTCCCAGCACAAAGGCAGAACCGATCCCTTCTGCGAGGTCCGGTACTCGCCTCGCTCCCTCGGGGATGCTCAGGTCGCTTGGGCAGGACAGAAGAGGCAGGTCCCGGGGCAGGGATGGTTGAGCCCAACCGGCCACTGGCACAAACCCGTGGGGGCTCGGAGGGGCTCGGAGGTGGGCCGGGAAGGAGAATCAATAATCAGTCGCTCACCTTACCTTGGGCTGCTAGCGGGACAAGGACAGCTACCCGGGGTTAGGGAGGCAGGTCCTCAGCTGAACCCTCCTCTCTGCTTCGGCCTTAGAGAAGCGAGCGGTGAAGCCACCAGGCTTATTCCGCCCCTCTGCCTTGCAGCACAGGGCTATTTGCTGACTAATGAGAGCAAGGTAAGGAAAGCAGAGCCCCAGAGCACTTCCAGCTTCTGGAGAACCTGCTCCTGGGCTGGTTTGCCTCCTGAGGGAGAGGAAGGTTGTTCATATGCTCCACACCTCGAGCGAGAACTTCTTCAGTTTGTAATCCTTACACACGGCTTGTCGTCAATCCAGGCATCACTAAAATGAGAACTGGGGACACCAGGGTGGACATCTTGGCCTCAAGTGGTCTGATCTGCACCAGAAAAAAAGGTTTTGGAGTCGCTTTTTTTCTGAAGGTATAAAAGTGGTTTTACAGAAGCAGAGCCACCCCCTGACAGCTACCCCCAAGTTAGCATCGTTCTCACTCAAAATGAGTAAAGTCATTTTCCTTCAAATTTACGCAGTGGATATAGTAATTTTGCCCACTAACACAATTACTGAGACTGTAAAGGAATTCTGGGGTGCTCATTTTTCACCAAAATCTCAGAACCAATAATATTCCAGTGCCCTAATAATGAAGGTGTGCGAGCCGGGAGGCTGGGCTAGCGCTACCCATACGCTCTGGCATCTCTCGTGAGTTTGGGACACCGTGACACCCCCGATCTGATGGTGTTTCTATTTCTGAAGCGCTCCGAGTGTTGCTATAGAACCATCATACTGAGATACGTGGGATCATCGGTCCATCACCCTGCCAGGAAAGGATTATTCCCGGCAATCCGTTGACCAGCCCTTTTTCCAACAGCCTTTTGAATGGCTCCAGCCTGGGAGGCTCCACCGCGCTGGTGGGAGGCAAAGGAACTGCTGCCCGGTTCCACCCCATTACTACCGCTGGTAACTTCTTGTACCCGTCACAGGGATCCCTGGTACAAGACAATGGTTTGTTACACCGTTTGCTAGGAGAAGTGACGTGCACAGTTCTTGGCTCAGGGAGCCTCTTATCTACAGACCTTTTACTTCCATACACCATCCCAGAACAATTCCCTTCCTTTTCTGGCATTTGCACCTTCCAAAGAAACGTGACTATTACCCTTTCTCGCTCAAATATGCGGAAATCCCTTTTGTTTTTTAAAGCTCTAGAATTCTTCAAGCCAAAACTTATTCCTCTTTTCAAAATTACAACCAATGAAGGACTGATTCAATTATTTCCTTCTAAAGCTCGGTGATTTGACCTCTCTGCAGCTGAAACTAAACAAGTATCTTGTCTGACATCACCAACTGAAATCTTAGTTCTAAGGAAGTACAAGGGTAAATTGCCTAGTCCCCAGTGCCGCCTGGATGAACTTTACCCCAAGCCAATTCACCTACTTATGAAACGATATATCCCAGGGAATTGATTCTAATGATAAATCTGTCCTTTGAACACGCTGAGAAACAACATTTCAAAACCTCCAACTCGGATCTCATACCATCTCTGGGTCAAAAGACAGTTCAGCAGAACGACGTTGTTAGGGGAACTGCTCAGATGGAAAGCCACAGCAAAGTGTCAAATGAAAGGTACACAGATGCCTCTGCTCAGGTTATTTTGCTTAGGCAATTCCAACACATCTGGTTCTCTGACAGCAGGTCTCAAAACAATACATGATCTGACATACCATGTATCTTGCCATGCCTGAGCGAGTCAGGTTTGAGTTAAGGAGATTCTGATAACCTCCACACAGAATTTCTTATCTTCTGCGGACACCTGTCTCAAGCCTCAGAGACACTGCCGAACAGCCAAAGCCCACTTTTTGCATTTTGATCCACCTTCTAATCCAACGGGAGAAGACTTCTACTCTTTTCAAGATGAGCTGTTGTGAAGCCAAACGGAAGGGGAAAAAACCCCAATAGCTTCTGCCTTTTATAGCCACTTTCTCAACTACCAGAAAGCCAGGCTTCGATGCAGACGATGGAGCTGAGGGTGACAAACATTTCATTTCCAAAATGGCCCCACTACAGTATGGGAACATGCCCCAGCTGCTAAAATAAAGACAGTACGTCAGGATTCTCAGGTCAGGGAAAGGGAACCTACCTCCCGTCTGGGCTGCTCCTCTGCCCCCATCCAACAGGGAAGGGGTTGCTCCTTGTGCGGAGTTTGCTTGTCACTGGGATTTCAGTCCCACAACTACGACTGCAGCGCGCGAGCATCTCCTGTAACGTGCACACTTCCCCCAAGACGACTGTAAAACCCCACTTGTGTCCGTCAAACAAAGCCAAATGCCCAGAAAAAGAGGCTCGAGGGTTTTTTTAATACATGAGCAGCACAGCAAATGACCTTATTTTTCTCAAGTCAGCTCTCAGTCACACTAAATGTGAGGATGGTTGTGTCTCCTCAAGCCAAGTGCTTTTCCACTGAAATACTCTTGGGAAAAAATTCAAAGACTTCAGGTAGGTAGAAGATCCACCTGATAATAACCAGAAAGTCTTCTTCATTAACAGATGGAGATACTTTTTTTTTTTTTTTTGGCGACAGCTTTCTTCTTATTTAGAAGTTAAAAATCAGAGATTCCAGAACCAGGACTTCACAAGCTCCTTTCGACTGTAATAAAAAGTAGTAATTTAATGCTAAGTAGGAAGCACCATATCGCATTTTTAGCAGCACTTTAGCATGCAAAACAAGTGAAACATGTGGTGAAAACAACAATATTGTCTTCATTCCCTTTGCAAATACCCACGCAGTAAGTTGAAGCAACTGTACAAGCCTTGAAATGCTGTTGAAACAGTTTATTGAGACCTAATCCTACAGCCTTTAAAAAAAATCTAATGGCATAGTATTTCCATGGTAAAAATGATTCCTGCCTGTATCTGGCAGCCCCATGAGTTCTCTACGGATGAACATAAATTCAGTTATACCAAATTAAATCTGAACATACATAAGCCACATAACATTTTAATTGGGGCAATTCTTAACTTTTTTTGGAAGAACTATACAATAGTAGAGCCTACAAAGATGATACAACACATATGCTTTCTCCCTTGAGCTGCCTGCTTTTATTAATTACTCCGGCAGAGATATATTTATATTGATGTTGTCAGTGTGTGAACAAAACCTCATGGACAAAAATGGTTTAATTAAAGCAGAAAAACGTGGTTTATGGGTGGTTAGCAAATCTGTTCTTTAAAGTCAGTAAAACTTTCATAAGCGATTAGATAAAGATAAATCTCAGGAAAACATTTGCACCAAATATGTCTTTTACGTTTTACGCTGAAGCATATCATAAAAACAAGACCTCAGCAGGCGCATGGACTCGATAATCTGTTGGCTGCACCACTGCGGGTGATTTCACGTG
The DNA here is from genome assembly GCF_034619465.1 of Leptosomus discolor. Lineage (NCBI taxonomy): Eukaryota > Metazoa > Chordata > Aves > Leptosomiformes > Leptosomidae > Leptosomus > Leptosomus discolor. Next base: position 10,411,191 of record NC_141410.1, on the reverse strand, counting down.
GCTTCAGCGATCTCCTTCTCTTTCTCCCTCTCCTTTGATTAATGCATCTACCTCTTCTGTCCAAACCCGCGACCTCCCTGCATCCCATCCTCTGTTGTGTCATCATTAACCCCAGAAAACAAGCCAAGAGAGGACAAAGCTACACCCTGTCCCGCTCTGCCTCGTGGTGGCCAGCATGCACCAGTACCCAGCTACCGGTGGATGGGAGAAAGAGTTAACTGGCAGCGGGGGCTCTGCCCGCTGTTTTCCAGCCTGTTTCCAAGAGCAAAAAGGAAGAGCCTGCCTGTCAACAACCACACAAACATCTGCAAACCACTTTGGGGATGGACAGAATGTCTGGAAAACGAAGCCGCGCTGACGCTGGGGTGCGTATGAAACACTACGTCCCCGCGGCTGGCATCGCTGCCCCAGGCCTCGCGCTGAGGTTCGACAGCGGATACAGTAAACGGAAGCATTTCACCCCGGGGCACTGTCCCTGTCCCTAGAAATCAGGTAGCCACAAAATAAAGAGGCTGGGGAAACCAGTGGCGCATGGAGAGGGCGGCGCAGAGGATGGACGACGCTCCTCAGAGAGACGTCGCCTCAGACCAAAGCTAGGGCACAGACGTAAATCTTGCATTCTAATAAATAAAAATAAGTATCTGACCTCGAGTAAAAGACCCTTCATTTGACACTCCTAACCATTTTTTATACTTCAAGTTCAGTTTTTACTGGCCTGGATCCAGCCGTCCTACGGTAACGTAACAGCCTTTCTCTTCACACGAACAAAAGTCCTTTTCTAGTCCTGAGGGCCGGCAAGTTTATCCAAGTACTCTCAGCTGACTACTAGCCCCTTTTGGAACCGATACATTCAACAAAAGCACTCGCTGTAGCTCCAGCGCCACGCACAGAGCGGTGCGGGGCAGCTCGCGGGGTCAGGGCTCAGGCCGGCGCTGGGGCCGAAGCCGCCTGGCTGGAAGGAACCGAGCACGTGCCCGGCGGAGACGCCTGCCCTCCCCATCCTCCTCCCCGACAGAGAGCTGCTCACATCTGATAGCACCGCAGAAAGAAAATACGTACACAGAGCAGTTCCTCCTCCCCCTCCTGCCATCTCCCCAGGAAGAATGTTTGGAAATGCTAAATAGTCTTTTCCATGTTTCTACATCAGTTCTTATTTTGGCTAAGCTTGTCCAGTCTGTTAGCAGCTGCCAAATGCATGAAGTAATGAGAAAGCATAGGGAGAGAAAGCTGACTTCATTCCAGCAGCGCTGGAGCTAACACACCCAGTATGTTCTGTGGCTGTCAGCACGTCGCTGAAGTGGACCTCATTAGCGAATCTGACTTTAACAACCAGAGGAGACGCATTCCTTGGTGCCACCTTCCTTCTGCTGCAAGCTGGGGCTGAGCTGCTCATCCTTCGCTCGGCCTGCGCAGCTGGGAAGCAGCTGCACAGCTCCTCTCAAAGCACTGGTCCCCCGCTGCCCCCCAACGGGACCTGCAGCTGGCGACGCTGATCGCACCAGCCCCAGCGTCCGCCAGGGATGCCAAAGAAGAGTCGAAAGGCAGGGCACAAGCCGCTCACCTGAAGCGCCTGACGGCTGCTCGGCAGCTGGGGGACGCAGCTCGGGACCCCGGTGGCCTGGCGCAGGTCTCTCACAACCCAGCCCCCTACCACAAGCAAAACGCTCTCTTTGTTGGTTAGAATTCAAACTCCTCTGTGGAACAGCAACCAGCTGGGGTAGGCAAGGGCACCACAGCCCTCGGGAGAGACGGAGCAGGCTCTGATCCTACGCAGCGTTGGTTCGGCTGCCGACGGGGCAGCGCTTTCCAAGAAAGAGGCAGAGCAACTGGAGACAGCCCAGGGCAGAGCAGGGGAATGAGCCGAGGGCTGGAAACACCACCGTGCGGAAAGCTGGGAAGAACTGGAGCCGTTCAGCCTTGAGGAGACCGAGTGATGGGATGTAACGACAATCCTCAGCTCAGACATTAGGACAAGGGTCTGACAGCCAAGAGCATGATGCACAAAAGGACAATCACCTAAAGAGATTGTGGAGCCTCTGTAAAGAACAGGTGGACAAATATCTTCCCCGAATCCCTGAAGATCCTGTGTTGGTCAGCGTGGGACGAGGCAGCTTCTGCAGCCTCTGTATGATTAAACATGTTCATTAAAACAAAGCGACTGGGCCGCCTACCTTGAATAAACACGAACTGCTTGAACTAGGGCTTTCAGAGAAACCAGAATCATTATCAATAGGGAAAACTCTCAAGCAATTCAATTTGCTGCACATCTCTTGGTCATTTTGGGAGCAGAGATGAGCAGGACAGGACACCAGGAGAGAGGTGTCAGCCCAGGCCTACAGCCCAGAGCCAGAAAGGAGAGAGATGGTATGAGCCTGCCTCCCCCACTCTCTGCTCCGGAGGCTTGGCTGCCAAACCCAGCACCCCTCTGCACCCCAGGGCCACCCCAGCCACTGAGCCCAGCACCCGACCAGCAAAGTTTGCAGCGAAGCTCTCAGAAAAGTGCAGTGCTGCCCATGGGAATGGCTTGAACTGGAAACCGCGGTTTGGTGACCAGCGGCGAACGGCTGAATAACACCAAGTTGTTACCTGGTCGTTTCTGGAAATAGCTGTAAACTACTCCCCAGCACTGATTCAGCGAGTGCCACTATTTGAGGTGGAAAGCATTCGATGGAAATTCTTTCTCTCATTGAATTAGCTCAGGAACACGACACATCCAACCCCTGCAAATAAGCACACTGCCCTGTGCTAAATTTTCCAAATACTTGTATTACAAAGGGTCGTTTTATTTATACAAGTCTTACCCACACAAGGAACCAAAAATTTCAACAGATAAAGCTCCATAAATCTCTTCACCTGATCACCATGACTGCTAGCTAACGAAAATGAACCCAGCTTATCCCTGGAACATGTGCTGCCTTTCTGACAAGGGGTTTGCAATAACACGCACGAGAACATAGCCGAGACCAGTGCTGTAATTTCCATGGGGCCGAGTGCCACAGGTGCACTAATATAGGCATTAGTGAATGATTAGGCCTCGTAAAATATATGAATGCTGTTTCTTTAAGAAGCCATAAAATTTTATTGAGGAAAAAATCCATGTGTAAGGCTTTTGGTTCGTTTCATGCGGTCATTCAGAATTTCACTCATTTCTGACAGGACTATGATAATTAAAACTGCGGCCAGGGTCTGGTTTCTATAAAGTCCATCTGGCCTTCCGCGATGGAGAGTTTTGGAAGTATGTAATTGCCTGGGCAGCAAATAACTATTTTGCCATCCGCAGTAGTTTAATTTTGTCCCTGCAGCAGGGGAGCTAAGTCAGAGGGGCAAAAGATCATTAACGTCTGCAGCTAGAAAGAGGGGCTCCCAGAGCAGTTGGCTGGCCCATATTTGTTGAAACGCTTGACACCAACGGGCCCCATTAATGCATGGGTTAGATACAATCTGTGGAAAAGGGTCTATTATAAAGGGATTATTTGGAAGTGTTCTGTAGTTGGGGGTGGGTGTGATTGAAGGACTTAAAACTGTTACATTAACCCTTAGGGCACTCCAGGCAGTAACAAACCTGGCATTAAAGAGCTGGTGTTTGTCACAATTTCTTCACTTCCCTCTTTCTCTGCCACGAGGTCAAAGAGATTAAAAACATCCATAATGCACTCTTCTGAGTTACAAAGATGAAGCTTGTTTTCTGTCCACTTTATGGCTGCAGCCAGCTCCCCCGCCTCTCGACTCCCACCCCAAAGAGAATCGTTAAACAAGAAAACGAATCGCGAAAGACAGACAACAGCAAGTTTTATATTTATATATACACGTATGTACGTATTTAGTGATACGTCAAAAGAAAGCCAACATAGCTGGAGTGTGACAGAAGAAGCTCTAGAGCTCCGCTTAAACATCCTAAACACGGCTGTTCACACTTGGCTTGACTAAAACCCACGCTGGAAATTTCAGGCTTGTGAGCCGATACCCTTCCCGGCAAGCGGCACGATTCTGTTAAGTTTTAGGGAACTACAGCCCGCTTTCCCCTTCCTTTGTGGCTGATAGCAGGAGAGGCACAGATGAACAAAACTGCTTAAGAAACGCGATAGACTTCAGAATACTTCATAGAAGTCCATTTAAACATAGATCGTTTCATTAACATTTTAAAAAGCATTCTGTGCAAGGTCTTTGTCTCGTCGCTTGGATCCACGTGTCTCCCACGGGGGACAACACACCGTATTGGGCATTCTGGGGCTGAAGCTCACGAAGCGATCAAAACCTGCGTCGCCAAAGGCAGGCAGGCCAACCATCATCCCGGAGTGCTCACATCTTCTTAAATCTGTACCCAGGCATCACCCTCGTCTCCTCTCCACCCGTGTTTAGTCTTATATTTGTGTCCAGCACGCAGCAGCGCAGTTGGAGACGAAGGATACCTGTACAGTACTTCTAATGATGCAGATGGTATTTCTGCTATCAAACCACAGCGCACCGAACATCGTGCGAGCAACCTGCCTGCTCTGTGTTTCGAACCCCACTGCTCCCAGGTCAAATTTTTGGAAGGCTCTTATCTCTACAAATAGCTCTGCTGTTTGAGGCCAGCTATGCGCTATTTGCCCAGTGATTTCTTTAGCAACGTGGTCTTCTGCTTGTGTTAAATAGCAAGTCCAACAAAAACATGTTTCTCTTTGGCCTGAGGATGAGGCACTGCTATGCCAATCATCTAAAAAGATGAGGAGATTCAGGATCAGCTGAATTCCGACATTCTGAGTGCTTAGAAACTTGATTTGTGGGACAGGAGGCAGAACGCATCACAAAAAATAATGACGAGATCAAGCGCAGCAATGCGTGAGAAAATAAATTATGTCTCAAGGTGGAAAGCACACTCCTGCCATGACAGCTTGGATGAGATCCTGAAACACTTGTGTATCACCTCAAGACTCACATGTTCTTTGCACTGCAGTAGTAAGAGATGAAGGAGGAAAAGACCAGAAAGAGGACACTAGCTCCAGATACTGGGCAGACCTGATTGATGAGGAGCCGGAGCGCGGTCCTCTTCCTTTGGCTGCAACTTGTCAACGTGACAAATTATTTACACAAGCGTGTCCCATAATAATCTCAATGACTGTGATCATCAGCTATTTCAAGAGCAATTTTCTCCAGAATAAGTGATTTTGTTTTGCTTTCTTTCCAAGGGTTCACTCATTTAATACAATCCTACATGATCCTCAAATCAATCACTTGATTCACAGTGTGTTTACAATACTACTGAGAACATGGTAAAAACCCCAGCGGTTGTAAGTGTCCTATTTCCTTCAGGATTGTACCATACTTTGATACAGGAATGTTAGTTACTGGCTTTACTTCGCTGGGCAGCTCTGGAAACTCTGAGAGAAAACATGTGCGTATTAACTGTTCCCCAGACCCCACTTGAAACAACAACAGCAGATATCACAGTGGAAAACACACTTTATAGAGAATTATTGAAACCGCAACTCTTCCAATACAGTAGAACGTCTGTTTTCTTTGGCATGCCCATCTTTGCTCACCACAACAATCTGACAGTATAAACTCCAGTCTAATGATCAACATTTAAAGATGGTTCTGGCTCGGAAGACCAAGGAGGTTCATTAAACCCCATGAATTAGGAAAAAAAGGTTTTAAAACCTTTCTCTTACAGTGTGAGCCCAACCCACCGAAGTCACATACACCAAACAGTTATGAAAAGAGACCCCCTAATTAACAAAACGTTAGAGCTGCTAATGCCCGTTAGCTTCTGTGCCTGCCCTTTCAGTGCTCTGACCTGCCTGGCATCCCAGCAAGGCACAGGTTAGCCTGCAAGGTGCTCATGAATCACAATTCCATGATTCTATAACTGTCTCTAAGACGATCTTATCACAAATTAACCCAAACTCAAACTCAGGCAATAGCATCGACAAGAAGGCAGGACTTCTGAATCAATATGGAGACTGACAGAGGCACAAAGGGATGTTTCAATGTGTTAGAACCAGCCCACGTTTCAAAGGAGGGCACGCAGGTCGCCGGTTTGTGGTGCCGGCCGCTCACTACAGAGCCTGACTGCGTCCCGTCGTGCCTGCAGCCCCGTCCCGCCGCGGAGAGGCTGCTGGTGCTCCTCGGGGGAGGGCTGCCCAGCAGGCGCTGCGCTGATGGTCAAGTCAGCGCCTTTACTAAATCAAACATAAATGGTTTTGCTGGAAAAAAACGAAAGCTGAATGGAATTTCAGAAGGCTACGCAGCCCCAGGAGAGCAGGCACCTCTCGCTCGCATCCCGCTGCTGCCTCACCCCCCGCTCCGCGTGCACCGAAGGGCTCGCCGGGTCCCAGGGGCCGGGCCTGCCCAGGACACCGGTCGGTACCCGCTACAGAGACCAGAGATGAATTTGAAATGCAGGTTTCTAACCCAGACTGTTAAGAGACTGGCATCGCAGCATCATCACGTGAACGAAATTGTCCTCAAATCCACATTTTCTCTGAACCGGGGTTTCAAGCTCAGCCCTCCTCCAGTTGCAGTGGGATGTGAGACCACTAACTTAGTCAATGCAAGAAGCAACCAGAGATGGTAACAGCTGATATAAGAAAGTATATGAGAATTTTTTAGTTTTCAAAGTCAAATAACATGGAAAATTAGGGAGGGTTTTTTTAAGACTATGATTCTTTTAGGATGACCAAAGTTGGGGCATCTACAGCCATTATATTTGACAATAATACAGCGGTACGTGTGCTGTCTGCCCTCATGTTAGATACAAACCAAAGTGGTCTTCGCAAACAAAGTGCTTACTACGAGGTTCAAAATGCAAACGCAATTTTTAAGGAGGCTGTTCCTATAATAACTTATCCCAGATGATGCCAAGTAAAGATTTTTTAATAGCACTCTGAAATACACGCTGCATACTTAATTGATAATGCTTCTAATTAGATTTGCCATTACCTTTTGTTAGACAATATTAAAAACAACTGGCTACAATCTTAACCAGCAAACCAAACAGGTCCGAACAAACCCACCTTCAAAATTTGTCAGAATCCTCTTTACACAGCTATTCAGGGCGCAAGCAGAATTATTTACCCACATCAGAAGAAAAGCACGCTTCTGCTGCAATAGTTTGCAGACAACTCCCCTGAAGATTTTATTTTCCTATACCACAAAAGTCATAACTAGCAACAGCGCTATTTTATCTTGGAAATCCCATCAAAAATATTCTAAAGATACTGCAGATGCATTAAGCCTGCGTCTTTTCTGCATCAAGGAGAATGAAATTTTGCTAGGCAAAGTAAGCGCAAGATTGCCAAAAATCCTGAAAAGGTCTGTCAGAAGGAAAAAAAAAAAAAAAGAAACCGAATAAAAGAAGCTGTGAAAGTTTATGAGGATAAACACTGATGACAGGTGGAGTAGAAGCTGAAATTTGAACTCCAAAGTAACTGCAAATAAAGATTTGTTACAGATGGTTTTAATATGACCTAACACTGGGATGCCAGCTACAGTATCACTTTTTCCTGTAGGCTGGACAAAACTAATAATACAGTTATGGAAACACGCTACACCAGCACAGACACCTAAGGGATAAACGGCCTTTAGTACACATACGTTATCCTCTTCAGGGAGTAAGATAAGGTCAATAAAATGTTGATAAAAAGACACATAGCTGGAGCCAGCCACAATGTGTGTTTTAAACAGGTAAAATCAAGTCAGTCCTTCGTATACAGGCACAGTTACAAACCTATCTCGCTCCACAGACGTGCATGCACACGTGGGCGTGTGCCTGACGGAAACGTTCGGTCTTGGCACGTGTCTAATGTGAGCCACTGATCTTTCGATCTTGTAGAATAATAATTCTCTACTTCCTAAAGACTGCATTGGGCAAATGGGGTTTTTTCTCCCTTCACCTTTGCTAAAAGAAAGCCTAAGCCAACACTATTAGCACTAGTGGTTGTAATTGCTTCACAACGACTTTTCAGAGAGGAACATTTTGCCATTTTTCGGCTATTAACAATTTTTTTATTTTATTCAGGGCACTGAGAGTCCGTTTCCTTCAAAGCGGTTTGAATTGTGCGATACCCTCGCCGCTTTCTTGGTATGAATCACTGTGCACGCTATAAAGCATTTGTAGAGGAAAGAAATTAGATAAAAATCATATATAATCCCCTTTTGTAAGGTCAAATTATCTCCAGTAACTACTCGTCCAATTAAGTACGGCAAGGTTTGTTTCCCATGAACCCAGCCGGGCTCCCCTTGTTAAGAGCATTGTTTGTTCTTCTGAAACTGCCGGAGGTTGTTCCAAGCGGTGGTTGAGAAGGGCTGGTGGGAAGGGCGGGAGCAGCCCCTGCCCGCCGCCGGCTCCGAGGGCATCGGGGAGCTGCTCACTGGGGGCGCGAAGCCTCCCTGCCCCGGCTCGGCGGCGTGCGGGGCACGAGAGCCCGTCCTTAACGGGTAAGGGTTGATCTGAACCACGGAGGGGGAACGCACGGTCCTGAAGGCGACCACAGCGTCCCCCTCCTGACCCCCCGCAGCACGGCTCCGCCGGAGGGAAGCGAGCGGGCCAGGCCCGTCCGCTGGAGCCTGGCCCTGCGCGAAGCCTTCGCCGGAGCTCCGGAGAGCCGCCCAAGGCAGCGCGCCCCTGCTTCCCCCAGGGAGCAACACCGGCCCTCCGCGAGGCGTGGGCAGGGATAAACCAACGCACAGACGCCACGTCGAAGGGCAGCGCGGTATTGCGGGGTTAGGGAGCTGCGCGGCTCAGCAAGCGGCCCATAGCTGGGTGAGTTCAGAGCTGGGGACCAGAGCCGCCGTGGCCGGGCAGCAGCTCACCAGCACCCGAGGGCACTGGGGAGGGCAGAGCATCAACAGCAAAGCAACGAGCCCCAGAGCTGATGAGTGAGAACCACAAAGAGACTGGAAAGAGGCAACGGGGAGAGGAGCCTGGCAGCAGCCACGGTGGCAGCGCAGGCGGGGCAGGGCACAGTCCACCAAAACTGCGATGCTGAAAAACGCTCTCACTGACAGCAAGCGTGGGGTGGAAGCGCTTTACCCCAGCAACGTTCTTCTGACACAAACCTCTCATTCCTCCTCACTTAATCAAACTGCAGCCACCGGAGCGCATTTGACAACACTGGCCCCTTCTTCAAGCTGCTTTTTCTCTGGCAAATTTTAGCAAAAAATCATCCAGGAACCAGGCAGGGGAGAATACACTGACAGGCTGACATTCAACATGTCTGGCTCCCAATGCTTTAGAGCCACGGAACTTGGGCATGTAATCCTTCCCAAAGTGTCCCAGAATTTCTGGGTGCGTTCCTACACCTACTGACACTGCAGGGGCTGGCTAAGCATCTCCCACACAGCGAGCTCACGGGGCGGCTGAGCTGGAGTTCCTACTTTGCTGTGTTCAAGCACCTGCACGTGGGGAACTGGAAGACGACTGCCATTACCGTTAGTTCTGTTTGAATTGTACCAACAGTCACCCAAATCCCACAGTCCTGTGGTGCTGTAACTGAGCTGAAACTGGGAGCAACTTCTCTGGAAACCGCAGCTCTCCAAAGATCTCGTCATCACAGAGCAGGGACTGCTCAACCTGCCCAAGCACCTCCTGAGCCCCGAGATCTCGACTGATGCTGCTGTGACAGTACCAACAGCTCCGTCCTTCCTCCAGCGCTCAACGGCATCACTTGGAGATGACGGAGGAAGGGAAAGATGACTCTTCCCTTATTTCCATCATAAATTCATTATTTTGGCAGCTGGACCCTCTCAGATAAGTAAACAAACCGGAGCTTCCTAGGGAGAGTTGTGAAGTTCTTGTTTCTGAGCACTGACCTCCACCCCGATTTTTGGAATCTCTACTTAATTTCAAAAGCGAAATCCAGCTGAAACATGCTTGGTTGCTACATCTTCGTCTAGACTTTTAGCATCTAACACAGTTGGCAGGTTTAAGCATTCTTGACGAGATCAATGACAACTAACCTACTGCACCACAACTCTAGGAGGATTTGGGATTTTTTTTCACAGCACGGTAAATATGAAATGCAAGTCAGGGTGGGAAATGCTGCATTGTTAGTGTTCTTTCCAGTATCAGCTGGCTCATTTAGTTGTCGTTGTTGCTTCAATCGGCTTTTAGAGGAACAAATGCAAAAGCTATTAACAAAAGAAAAAACTTTGCAAGATTTTCAGAAGTGCCAAATACCCTGACATTTTAATCCATATTTATCAAAGACACAACCAAATGGAAAAAAAAAGAACATTAAATCAGTCGTATACTGAACTAAATGTATAAACCACTAATGATCACATTATCATATTTGCCACTCAAACCAATTAAGACATAAAAGGAAGCTAACTTCTCAGTTTGTACACAGCAATATACACAGATGTTCTATTTTCTTCGTGCTGTTTTTCTATGTTCTTCGGATAGGCACAGGGAAAGAGCAGTGAAGACCACCTAAACACACTGTGTGACACGCAAGCAAAAATGTATTCTGAGAAGTGGGAACCTTTTGTCTGGTGCCGAAGTGCTGAAGCAGGACCGGGTCCTCTTACTACCTTATCCCTCCCTCTTCGCTTGTGCAAAAGGATTCTTGATCAGCACCCTGCGGGCTAGTCATTTATGTGGGTTGGCTCGGAAAAAGTCTTGTGTGGAGGGGAGAGGAACTACTGACAACAGCAGCTGCCTGCTCACACCAGCCTGTAGGGATAACAGCTGGCAGGCTCACCGTCAGCAGGCTTCTCTCGCTAATGCTGTCAGTCAAAACACACACGGAGCAGTGGCCTTACTGGAATAAACAGGAGTTCCTCTCAACTGCCAGTAAAATTTCCTGCGTTTACCTAAGAACATCACAACTGGTAGTTGAAGAGCTTCCCCTACAAATTCCTGCGGCCACGCCAGGCACCTCCGAGAGCTTCAGCGTGGACTAACGAACCCATCCTCCACGTGGAGCACCGCTGGCGGGCGTCTGCGGAGAGCGACCTTCTGCACGGACTGGCAGGAAAGTACACTGGGGTTGGTGGTATGCCATAGCTCATAACCCCGAATGGAGTCATCAATAAATCCAACATCAACCATAATAAAATTTTACCACTCACCTTATGTAACTTTTATTTTACACTCGATTAACTTTTACTACCAACTCCAAAGAATAAAGGCATTCTTACTGTAGAGAATTAGAAACAGCCTTTTGGAATAAAAAAAAAGAGAAAAGACACATTCTAATATCAGGGGCTGCATTCCCTGGCAGCTTAGAAATATCAAGGACAAATATAGTTTAAAACATGCATGACTAATTCGCAGCTAACAGAGAAACAGCCTTACCTTTCTTGAGAGTTGTCAAGTAACCCCATGCTTTACTAACACGCTGTGCTCTGCACTTCCCAGGATCAAATTCAAGTGATATACCGAAGCAAGAAATCCCCAAGCTCTGTATATACAGTAACCCAGTGTGACAGCAACTGATTTAGCAATTATTGTTTTCTAATTGCAGCAAAAGAAGACCCAACGGCACAAAATATTTATTAAGATCACCAAGGTAGATGCATCTGAACTACGTACACAAGCAAACTATGTCCCAGGAATTTGTGTTAGTAAATGCAAGAGGAAGCCACGCCTTTCTGTATTTCCTTTAACTCATTATGCTGATTTTCTGAAACTTTTATGAACGTCAATCACGAACCGACTATTCTGCAAAAGCTATTGTTTGTTAAACCGGACAGTGCCCCGGGCCATCGTGCCTGAGGAGTCAGGGGACTGTCTAATGTCTGGTTTTAATATGGGCCAAGTCCTTTTTCCCCTCCTGTTTAGTATAATTTTATACTGGGTGGACACATTTAGGGCCTGAATGGTTTGACAGTAATGATTAATACCCTGCATTAGGAGATTCCAGTGAAAGTATTCAGGAGCACGCTGTGCAGTTTGGTTCTCATCAGATGGTCAGGTCTACAGGCCTATTAAAAACAGCAGGAGAGCTGCAGACTTAATCACAGAGGCTGGGCCCATGGAGGGAGGAAGAGCGAGATACAAGAAAAGGAGAGAATGAATAGAGTGATAGACCAGAGGTACACGAGAGCACAGCGTAACTCACGCTCAAACGGGCGATGAAACCAGGTGAGGTTTCCTCTTCTAAAATCTGCGTCCGAAAACGATTCAGACATAAAATCTCTTTTCAAAGCCGAAGCAGGCAAGGCTGGAAGACTGTATGAGCCAGCAACAAAGAGCTGAAGGTGAGAATTACTTATGGTCTCGTAGCAAAAATTTTAGAAAGACAAAATAATACCAAAAGCAGAACAGGTAATGCTGATGCTCGATACGGCAGCAGGGGCTGGAAAAATGTGTCACAAGAGTTTTTGGGAGAGAAAGCGGAGAAACGAAGCCCCACCCGGAGAAAGGCATCATAAGTCATCACTGTTGTTTGGTGCCTTGCTATTAGTTCATAGAGTAAGAGTCACCTCTGGATGGCTGGAAACCTCATTACAAAACACAGGCCCAACTGATGTCCCCGGTAACTCAGCAGGAGCGTTGAGAGCTTCCAGCGTAGCAAGGCTGAATGCCCTGTAGCCTCCTGACCCTTGGCACAGCAGGACAGCATCTTTCTTATATGTACAATCAATGACTCACGGTAAAGAACTGCAGATGATCTCCCAGGCGAGGCCAGTATCATAACCTGAGTCATTAAATATTCGGCATCCTCCACTTGAACTAATCTGGGGGGAGGTACACCAAGATGAGCTTGGAAGTCCCTAGGGAGCTCGGGACAATAGGCTTAGCAAAATGAGTGGGTATTTTTTGCCACTTCTCTCTTGGAGTAAGAGCACAGAGGAAACCACAGAGACACCGAGCGGGCACCACAGCCCACCTGCAGGAAGGTATGTGCTCCAGGCAGTGGGCAAGGAGGAGGAGAAACTGCCGTAGCAGCTACCTAGCTCAACTCGAGAGAACAGAGGGAAGACCTAGTTTTGTCCAAAGGGTGTTCTCCAGAAGGTGAGGAAGCACTGAAGGCTGGTCAGTAACATTTCACATGGTCTGGAGCCTCTCCGGCTCCTGGAGCCTCACTTGCTAAGTGTTTCCTCTCGCCCCTTTCTCCGGTGTTCAGAGGTTCCAAATATTAACGATCCTGGAAACATCACCCTAGCCACCATTTTCCCAGTTTTCCCTACGGTTCCGTGCAGGCCTGGGGACTACAGAAGAACTTGCTCTCCACCACAGGAGAAAAACCAAACCGACCACACGGAGACGGCAAGTTTATCTTACTGAAGGGTCTGGAACTTCAGCAAGGGCTGGGTATTTATTCCATTACCCAGAAAATAGTCTTACCAAGTATTAAGTAGCAGATTACATGCCTGTCTCACGAGAAACATAATGTTTCCGACAAAATAAAGCCACCAGTACCAATTTAAATCCCAGGACGTTCCATACAGCCTAATCCCGACACCAATCCCAGCACTCGCCCCCCACCCCTCAGAACTGGGAGAGGCTCCACTGCCAAAGGAGCCCGGGCAGGGCGGACGCAGCATGTCAGACCCTGGCATCTGCCCCGCTGTGGAGGAGCCCTTGCCTGTCACCGCAGCGGCTCCATGTCCTCCCGATGGCGACAAGTCAGACGGGTGACAGGGGCAGTAGCTGGAGGACCAGCAGGAGCAAGCTCCGAGCCCAGGCTCGCGTTTCAGGCCTGGCTTCTTAATCACAAGAGTGCTGTGGGAAACCCGGCTTGTGTACTGCGAAGAAAAGCTATAAAATATCTCCACACTAAATATAAAGGTTCGATGCTGTCACTCCTTGAGACCAACTATACAAGGGAAATAGATTAATGGATTGTGACACCTTTTATGGGACCAGTTGGACCATTAAAACGTTACACGTTACTCACCTGGTCTGCTATGAAGCACAAAGCGCGCTAGCAAGAAGGATGCAATGCCAGCGAAATGCTGCTCGATACCAACAGAGCTGGGATTCCTCCTTCTTTTAAGAAAACGGCTAAAATCCACAAACACAGGCAGGTGAAGTCCTGTTCCTAAAACTATTAAGACTCTGCAATCAATTGGCTTGTTTTCAGCAGCGGTGAGCACTTAGCAGCTCCCAGCGAAGGCAAAGGCAGATGTTCTGCACTTGGCACTTTTGAAAACGAAGCCTTTTAAAACCACGGCTTTTCACAGGTTGTGCAGACTCAGGGCCACACAGTAAATGTCCAGGGTGGGAGTTTCTGAGCTGCTCTTACAGGCAGGACAGCTTTATGCTCTCCTAAATCTGCAGAGCTGAAATACCCCTATGGGGAGCAGCAGCAGCTGCCGCAGCCCAAGCCAAAGTGCCCAGCGGACAGGAGCCCCAGGCACCGACAGCCAGAGGAGCAGCCCCTGCCCGTCCCGCTCCAGCACATTTCCTCTGCTTTGAACCAAAGTACCTGCAAGATACCGAGACGGCTCTTACATCTCCCATTTCATAATTCTGGCAGAGAAGTTTCAAATTCCATCTATTGATTTTCTACCACACCTACAAAATGTAAATAAAATAAACAAGATCAAGACTTCAGCCTTTCAAAGTACTCCTGACACTAAGACAAGCGATGGATTGCACGAAAGCGACCCATTAAAAAAAGACTTAACAACATGCCCACTGCAGAACTGATCTTTTAAAAGAAAGAACCGGAACGAGGAGAGAAGTTCAGTATTTTCCAGAATAAATCGTACGTTGATTGAGGCGAGTATGGACTTAGAAGACTCGATGCTTATTTTTACAGTTTCTATCTCGACTTCAAAGGCAACCATCACCCCCTCCCCTGAAAAGCAACAAACCGCAGCCACTAGCCTGGCACCTTCCATAGCAGGCCGAGCGGAGAGGCCAAGAGGTGCACAGATTCTTGTGAACTTCCAGAGCCTGGCGAAGAATAGGCACCCAAAAGTGCAACTATTTTCCTGAAAGCTCTCCAGATTTACCTAACATCTGGATTCTTCCTTCTGTATTTGAAACTGTACAAAGACGCACTCACTGCGCAGTGCTCAGGTACACGAATGAAACAAAATCAAAATTACAACTTGGTGAATCCTGTACGTGTTTTCTCTTTGAATTTTCAGTCATTTTTAATGAATACTCCCAATGCATATTCGTACCCCATCAGTCTCTAATTTCCACACATTTTTACAAAGTCACTATCTGCTTGCAAGAACTTTGTACAAAGCTGCATGCAAATGCTGGAAAAACCACGCTGCCTTCGCAAGTGTGATGGCCAAGTGGAGCATTTTTTCTACAATCACCTCGTTGTGGAACCAAAAAATTCAATTTGTTATCAAGGGAACGCAGCCGAGATCACACGTAGGTCTTACCAATCGCCTTCATGAATCTGTATGGTTTAGAACCTCCACCAAAGTATTACCAGAAGATTTGATAAAGAAATTGATGGCGTGTTGGCCAACTGGCAAATAGTCTATTTAGGAACGCTGGAGGCTACCAGCATGTCAGGGCAGCTGGATGGAGTCACTAACTTTGGTTTATTAAAAAAGGAGGGGAACTTCAGCTACTTTTACAGTGCTTGGTGAAAGTTTAGCTCCCAAAGCGAGCTGCGTTCCTCCCAAGGGAGAGGGCGTACTCCTCCCACGTTCTGCGCTGGCCTTCCTGCGCCAGCCCTCAGGCAGGTTGCTGGGGCCTGCTGGGGAAGCCTGCGCTGCTCCTGAGGTTAAAGCTGTTACGTGGGTAACCGAGGACTTTGTTTGGCAGGGCTGTCACCTTTCAGCAGTGCTGAATTTATATTAAAAACCAAATCATCATTAAAACTCCAACAACATACAAACGGCATGTAACAAAGCCCCTGAGGTGTTCAAAGTCTGTAAATCCCTCTTTTTTTTGAACGTCTGAATAACAACAAACCCAAAACAATAATTAATTCTTCTCCAATGCACAGACCCAGTTCAGTAACAAGCGCTAAAAATACATCTGAACCTTAGAAACAAAAGAGGAGGCACGGAGCACTTTGAAAGTTTGCTTCAATGATTAAATAAATTAGGCCTGAGCTGCTAAGAAGGGAAGGACAGAAAGTTCACCACCAGCACGACAAGACGTTGCCAGGTCTTGACTTGTTTACAAAGAGAAAAAGTGGGAAAACCAGCACATTTTAAGAGATTTCCAAATCCCCAGCGTTTTTTATTATGAAGTGACAAGATGATTTTCAAACCTAGGCGCTCACATGTGACTTTTGCACACAGCAAACACGACGCCCTCTCACACGGCTCTGACAGCTGCCAAGCAACAACCCTTCCTGCGGAGGGAAGAGGGACCGGCCAAGGATCCTCCGTGCGCGGGAGGGACAAACCACGAAAATCACGATGGCGCTCTCGTTTCGATGTGTCCCCAAAAGCTGCCTTCCTCCCTCCCTCCCTCCCTCCCCCCTTCAGCACACCGGGGCACCTCCTGGTCCCCTCGAAGACCCTCCTGCTGAGCGTGCGGCTGGCGGCCACCTCCGAGGCCGGTGCTCCCCAGCATCCCTCCCGGCCCAGTCCTGCCCAGCCTCCACCTGGAACTGCAGGGAGACTCCATCTACTCCTTACTAAAAATATTGTTATTGAAATCCAAGGCTTTTTTGTGAGAGACGAGGAATGTTCCCTTCACATATTTAGAGCCATCAGTGAAACAGAGCATTGTCCGAGGATAGTAACTCTTTTGATACGCGTTTGGTGGCGAAAAGGATTTCGCTAAGCCGTAGTACATTTAAACCGAACTCACCACCCTCCCCAACCTACACACAAAGCTCACTGAAGCCCCGCTTTTTCAACCATATTCAGAACTATTAATCCAATATAACAATTCCCTTCTTAGAAACGAAAGGAATGCAGGGCTCTCTACGACAGCACTCTGCCGAGCCTGTGCAGAATTTTCTTGTATCCCACTGCTTTCCCATAGCTTGGACCAGCTCCGGGAGCTGCAAAAACAATGAGCGCTACCCTTTTGGAAGCACCGTCATTTTTCTTTGATTGGGTGCTTAAATGTGATGGACAGCAAGAGAATACGGGGACAGGACTTCTAAACACCCTACTGATATCTTCACATTATTTGGATTTGCAGGTTATCAGTGGGGCAGCAACTTCAGCTATGACCTCATTAACTAATGTGGCCACATCAGCACCTCTCCACAGCCTTTATCACTCATCATGTGTCATAAAGCAGCCCGTTGACACCTCATAGTGAATACCGGTTGTATCTTATCTCCTGCAGGGATAGGACCCTCGCTGGGAGACAGAGAGCATGTCTAGGAATGCAGCTAGGAGACAAGTTCACCAGCAGCAGCTGACAGGGGATGATTTCTCAAACAAACACTGAGTGGGAAATTAATGGGCTTGGGTTTGCCACTGACAATACTGAGCAGAAATACATTAACTTCTGACTGCTATAATTTAAGAATTATTACTGTAATTTCAGACCAAAGCTGCTGGGACACTTCCATCACTCCGCATCCAGAATACAGCTGCTTTACTCTCCTATCATCACCATTACATGAGCAGGGTCCAGGATCTTTCATTTACAAAAATACAGACTTATTCCCAGCAGCTGGACGGTGGAATTCTCTTCCCATATCCGAAAATCGCAACAGTATTTTCTCCTAATTTCTTCACACAAAACCCCTTTTTTTGCAGCTCACAAACCGGATACCGGGAGAAAAAGCAGCAAAACACCCGAAATACAACAGCTCCCAAACAGCTGGAGTGGAGATTAAAATGATGCTAGAATGTCTTGCCTTATTTTACCCAGTATTACTCTCCTAAAGATGGCTTTTAAATGGTGTGTTTTCCTAGGAAAACGGCACATTTACACAGCAGAAGCTGTGTATTCCTCCTGATGTACAAGGAGCGCTCAGCACGGCGGGACGGGGTGGTTTCAAGTCACCAGCATACGTATTTTCAGAGAGTCACAGGGAACCCTCTACGCACTTTGCTGCTGCTGTTGAAACAAAATTCAGTGGGCATGCGTATTTTAAAGTAACTCAAACAGGCCTATTAAATGGTATTTCAGATAAAAATCCACAAACCCAAACAGAGTGGAAAAATTCCTCAGACTTAAATCGAAGTAAACACAACATAATACACACTGTGAACGTGCTGGTCCCTGCTGCCTAAATCGGAAGGGCTTAGTGGACCAAAACAGGCGGCGGCCACAGAAAAGAGGGCGCATCCTCTCAAACCTGGCGAGGAACAAGACCCCGCGTCTCCGCTAGCTGGGCTCGGGGCTGGCAGGCTGCCTCTGCTTCGAGCGACGAGCAGGAAAGGTGATCTGCTCCAGGCATTGCGCTGGGATGACAGCGAGCTCGGGCACCTGCCCTGATGTGTCACTGATGCTCTCTGCAGCTTCGAGAAAGTTCTGACATTTTTTTCTTAACGCCTCATGTACAAAATTGTGTCAGAAGTCTTTTCTCTGACTTGATTTAGACCTCCAGCCGCTAGAAGCTGGAATAACTACAGGAGGCGGGTAAAACCTGAAATTCCCATTCTGCAGATCGAAAATACAGCTCCAGTGCAGAGCAGCTGCATCGTCTCTCACCCTACACCCAGGACACCCACAGCCAACGCAAGCCCCAAACCACGCAATCGCTTCGCAGCAGACAAACAAGACAGACAAAGTTTGCTAAATGAATTTACCGCCTAGAATTAAAACCGAACAACCAAACAAGCAAAAGCACCCCCTGAGAGCTGGCATCACACTGCAAAAGGTCCGACTAACGTCACCTGCTTTCTGTGGGGCATGGGGGTGAGCTAAAGGGAGGTTTATCAAAACTGGTCGCTGCACTGGGCAGTTGAAATCCACCCAGGGAGCATCTCTGACTGTGGCTCTCCTGGTAAAACACAATTTATCTCCGATGATTAGGTGTGCTCTTCTTACCCCTTTAAGATCTGTGGAGTATTAAAATGTGGTTTGCATACCAGCTGGAATGGTCTCTTTCTTCTAATTGTCCTTTATTTTCTGCTTTTTCAAAGGACATCTTGTTCTCAGTTACATTTTTCTTTTGTAAATGATCTAACGGTGTAACTAGGAAAGATCAACTTGTGGGATCTAACGGCTGTAAAATTCACAGGTCTGACAACTTGGTTCCCAACAGCTAAACGACGAAAAATCACTAGATCTTCCATATTATTTTCTCGTATCCAAAAAACTGTTACTGAGTCTGGAGACTAAAAGATCCCTTACAATCAACACTGGGATAAAGACTCTATGCCTTTTCCAGACTTAAAACCAGATCTTTTATTAAACCACATTAACCTAAACATCCTCCCTTTATTTCTCCCCTGCTGGGTAACACCATGTCAGAACATGAGCTGCCAGAAAAACTCAGTGTCCTGCTGAAAGCTGTAAAAGAGGCTGACTAAATGCACAGAACAGAAAACATAAACACATTGGGCTGACATATTTTGCATGGATTAAACTGACCAGGAACATCATAATGACTTTTCTCAAATGATATAAACCAAAGCAAAACGTGAGAGACATTTTCCATGCCCAACACACCAGGAAAAGTCATTTTTGAAAAATAAAATAAAGTCACGGTGCTCTATGAGGGTTCCACTTCAGCAGGAATAGCCGAGCGTATCACAAAGCCCGTATTGTTTCAGGTCTGCACACAGTCAATGCACCTTTGTGTACTCTGGAGGCAGCATTGTCTCGTGGATTGAACGCCGCGACAAGGACCAGTGACCCAGCATCGCCGGGCGGTTCGCTCAGCCCTGCCGCAGCTCAGCCTCCTGGCGTTTTCGAAAGCCGCCACTAAACATCGTCCATCTCCTTCGGACGGCGTCACCATTAATTGCTCATTTTCAAAGTGCTCTGGAACCTCGAAGTGACGATGCCGACGCACACGAAGGTCTCGGGGAGCTCTCCGACGTGCCCCTGGCGTGACTCGCTCCAGGACACTTTGACGTTACACGCGTCACGTGGAGCCACGACAGCTTTGTGACTTTATTTGTTGTCAGAGCAAGGCACACCAGACCTGGCCCGCCTCTGACAGCCACTCTTCCGAGGAGAAATCAGTACAAAACGCAACACTCTTTTTTTTGGCCGCGTCTCAGTTATGAAAACCCAATCCCCAAATGACATTTCACTTCATAACAAATACAAATTTTTGTTCCAATTCCTTCTTCTTTAAACTTTTCTGCCCAGAAAGAAAAACAAAAAGACCAGAAAAGAATATCTGATCATTATTTCTGCATGGCCACAGAACTTAGGGCGTTATGGAGGGATTACCTCAACGTGGAAGTATTTGTCTTTCTCTTGTCACCTACGTTACCACCGAAGGTACGTGGGCTTTCTGGCGCTACAACAGTTGGGGAATTTTTTTGTGTCATATTTTTCAAATGATGTCAAACGTCTCCAGGGCCTAATACAGCCTTTATTAGAAGTCAAAATACATACCGAATGACCTGATGGCCAAGCACAGCGTTAGGAGTCACAGCAACAGGACGGCTCAGCAGTTTCTCAACCGGTCGTGCCACGAGGCTTTGCCCTCACCCAGAACGGACCACGCAGAGGCACTGGCCGCTTTTGATCTAGGCCCACGTGAACCATCCCACTGCACACACGGGCCCCTCAACCCGCGTGCGGGCGCTGGCATGAGCAGACACCCTCTGACACCAACCCCCAGCACGGAACGCTCGGCCGCGGGAAGCGCCGTGTCCCGAGGGGGCGCGCTGAGCCCCTCTGCGCAGCCTGCAGCCACCCCAGGCTCTGCGTGGTTGTGTCCACACAGCCTCCTCCCTTCCCACACAGTCACCCCGAATTCAAACACACGTTCCCATCTGTTTTCGTGGCAGGAGTTCTTTTCATTTGCTGATGATGTTCCTTTGTCTATTAAATGTGAAGGATCACTTTATTCTTCTAAAGACCATCCAAAAGAACATGTCCCCTGTGAATGATGACGTTTAGTTAATAATTTAGCACCACGCTGCCTGCTGAATTTTCTGAATCAAAATATGATCAATAGGAAAACAGTTGGTTTATTGAGTTTTCTGTCAGTTTTATTTCCTGAAGACATGGAAGAGAGTGCAAAGGATACCTGCTGTGCAGAGCACACTGCTGAAAAGTTAGACTGGATCGATGCAAGTTTGCCAAAAATAATTATTCTCTTAGGGAATGTTCAAGACACTCTCTCATACACCAACCTATTAAAGTGGAAGCTTGGGAAGTTCAAAGACTTTTGCCTGTACTGGTGTTTTCTTAGCAACCTAAGAGATTTTGCAAATCAATACCTGTGCTTCCGTAGCCTACTTTTAATTTTTACATCACCTGTGTGAAAAGGATGTGTCTGGAAGGTAGAGTACGAAAAAAACAAGTTAGCAAACATACTGCTGGTGGAGGCAGTTAGCTCCAGGACCTCCCCTCCTCCCTTTCAACTAAATTCAAAGTGCTTACTCTGTCTGCTGTACCTGCTTGCAAGCACCAAACTTTGCAAGAAGAAGATGCCCTCTTTGCACTGAGTCCCTTTCGGTACCAAGGGAGAACGCAGATTCAGTCAACGTCCAAAGCAGGAGACGGTGTTCTGACGAGGTGAAATGAGTCCACAGCACACGAGTGAGACTGGAAAGCCCGGTGGGTGTATTGCTACCCCACCTCACAAAGAGATGACAGCGAATTCTAGCATCACGAGCGCCTCACCTGAAGATCAGCCGCCTTTCCCCGTCACTGTCCTACGGACTAAGGCATGATGAAGTTTCGATCTCACCATGACGTTGTTCCTGAATCCTGTAACTGCCTTAATGCTGAACTGAACAACCTCGTCGGAGAGGCTTCGTTAAGTGAGTAAGAAGCACCGCAAACCGCCCTCCGGTAACGACAACAAAAAGCAGCCCAGGAAACAGATCCGAAAACGTGAACAGGACTGTTTTCTCTCACATATTCAGAGCCGCGGTTCAGAAAGTGCCTAGTGTTTGCCTAAGATGGGATCTTACTTTCTTCGTTCCTTTTAAGTTCCCTGTAACCTTGCAGGTGTGCGTTGATTCATTTTTTTCTCTTTTTTTTTCTTGGTAAAGATTGATTACATGCTAAGCAGGGTTTCTTTAGCGAGCGCTCACATCTCTAATTATTAGCACTGCCAACTTTTCCAACACAATGCTCAGTGTCAGATAAACGAAATCTGTTCCTGTCTGTTCTGTAACTGATACCAGCTCCATAGTGACAGTCCCTGACCTAAAGACCCCAGGCTTTGTTTAGTGCTACATCTTTACTCTGTCGAGAATGGAGTCCATACACATCAGCAAATCACCAATATTAATTAAATCACAGATACTGTTATCACTTCACTGAATAATGGGCTTTTCCAAGCCACACTGAGTAGCCTCAGCAACGCTTTTCTACTGACAACATTCAAAATATTAGATTTCCAATACTTCATCTTACCCACAGCCTATTTGAATTAGTGGCTATGACATTACGACAGCCAGAAACCTGTTAAAAATCTATCTATGCACAGCACAATACTCTACAGATGTATATTTAGATTCTACATGGCTCTTTCTCTAATGGCAAAAAAAAATAGCTAACTGCATTTTTAAATACGTAAATACCAGCAGTCTGCCTGCAAAACAGATATTCTGGCAACGTGACATATTCTGGCGGTGTCTGGCACAACAGGCTCAAAGTAACAGAATTTGGGGTTTATAAGGGCATATGATGGGAATAACAGTATTACCTGGGATCAGTGTCACTTCGCTTTTAGGGATACCTCCGCATATCATAAACTTTCAATCCTGACATTTACTAAAACTCTGTTACAGACGACAGAAGAGGGCATCTATCCGTCCAGGCAAGGAACTCGCACGGGCACTGCCAGGCAGTACAGAATCCAGACCAGAATCTGGGAATCCTGTTTGAATCCTGAGTGCCTTTTTAAAGCATCATATCAGAATGAGACGGGCACCTGCAAGAGCCATTTGCGCACGTGCAAGCTCCTGTAGCTAAGGGAGAATACCTTTGCAAGGGAATTTTTAGAAGCATGATGTATGAATATCTCCTTTTTTATTTTCAGTGCTGTCCAAATCTAGAGGGTTTACTCAGAACACAGACATTTTCTTCTAAAGCTTCACAGCCAAGCCCAGCTGTCAGAACAGCGAGAGCGATCTGGCTTGCTCTCCGCTGACGACTGCGATGGGAAATTATGCAATTACACCTAAGAGGGCTGGCCAGCGCCAGCCAACTCCATCCACTGCTCTCAGACCACGACAGAGACTTGGAGACACAAAACAACTGCAAATGGGTAAATAATAACAACAACAATAATAAAGAAACGTAGCTTCCTTCCCTACCTCAAGTCTAAAAGCAAAAACAGTGGAAAAGAGTTCCTCAATACTGCAGAATCACTAAGGTCTAATCTCCAGTCTCAGTTTGCCATTTCTTGAACACTTCCCAAACAGGGAAAATACCTCACTTTGAAGAAACCCAAAATATTTCCCCTCCGCAGTCCTTAGGACGCCGTCCTGCTATGTTCTCCTGAGGCAGCGATGCCCATGAAAGTGAACGCTCTGCGCAACCAGAGCTCAACCCTCTGAGAACGTCTGAAAGCAGAAGCTGCTACTGTAGTTGAGAGTTGATTTTTAAATATCCATAACAAAATCACATCTCTAATCAATATGAAAATATCTACTATAATCATTACAATACTTCTCCTGTTAATTATTTCATTAGCTGCATTGGTTTGATAAATCTCTGAATTTTCAGTCCTTCAGATTTCTGTATGGATCAGAGGCAGGAGCACAGCTGAGGCATTTGCTACTTGGGGCCAAGGAACCGCCGAGGCAGGATGCCTTGTTGTGCTTAGGCACGGTCTGGAAGAACTAGCGTCCACCGCATTGGCTTCTATTACAAAAGATGTGGAGTGAGATTAGAGCCTAATTTTGAAGGTTGCTCAGGCAACATTTAACATGAATTAAATGTTGAATTAAGAATATTAACATTTCTTTAAATCTTTAAAGGTGACCTGCATTTCCCTTTTCTAAGAAGCACCCACCGTAAATGAGCAGCGAAATAACCCAACACGACACATTCAGCAACGTGCGTGGTTTTTCCATGGAATTTCCTTTTAGATTCATGTGTCCACAGAGTCTTACAGTCCAAACGTAAAGGTGAAATGCCACAGGTCTGCAGAGCTGCTTGGCTCCTGTGAAACGGTATTTATTTGGTCTTGTTGTTGAGTAACTTTTAAGTAACTTGCTCAAGAATGGTGGTGTGACAGAGAAACCACCTGTCTGTTAGACCAGTTCTCACTACGTCTAAAGGATCATTTCACATATTCAAAGGAGTTGGTAAAAACATAACAATCATTTAAGGTAGGAAAGTGAATACAACCTTTAGACATGTTCTCCACTACTGAGGGGACCAGGCAGGGCCAAAGCCGGTCCCTGAGAGGACACTGAGCCTTTCACTGTGCTGCTGCTCGTCCAGGCGTCCCGGAGGCTGGTGCCCCACAGCAGCGCAGGCAAAGGCCTCGGGCGCACAGGGGATGCTGCACTCGAGACCGCCCCTCCAAAGCCACCGCCGGTGGGCTGCCGTGCCTACACCGCCACTGAGGCCGACAGATTTCCAACAAAAAGACTACAGAATGTTACGGCGAGCTGATGCCGCTCAAAGGAGAAACCCATTTCAGAACGGCACACCACCGTTCTGAGAAGTGTTTTCCCTATTTCCAAAGGTTCCCACAGATGGAAAATGTACGGGTAGCACGTGTTACTGCCTCGGCATTAGGAGAGTTGAGCAAAAGTATTTCCTACCCTCTCCAGTTACATCGACGGGCGACACCAGCACCGGGACTCGGTGTGCTCAGCAGCAGGGACGCGTCCTCCCGCTGCGAGTCCTGGGGTGCCGCTGGCGGCTCCATGAGAGGAGCTGGGCAGTAAATCCCGTTCTGCTCACTGCCAGCATCACCAGGCAGGCGAGCATCAAACGCCTGAAAAATGAAACCTTGCGGCTTACGGAGCCCCACATACACATCAGGCAGCAGCATCCTTCAGAGACACAGAGCCCGGGACAGTTGCACTGAATACTAAAACTTTTGTCCATTTTTTGGTTGTTTTCTTCACAGGCTGCAACGAAACTTTAGGTGAAACAGGTATGAAGTGAACCGGTTTGTGGTGAGCAGATGAGTTTCTGTGCGAACGCAACAGAATCCATTTACAACAGAAAACTGGAAGGGACAGTCCACGCTAAAAGCTGTTGGATAAAAATGTTTTTGGAAATGTTTTCCATTCAAATAGGTTTGTGTTCCAGCTTTTTAACTTACTGGGAGGTCTGCAAACCCGGCATTCCCTTATTTTTACATCTCTGATAGATCGCTGTGACCCGTACGATCAGCCACAGTACAGGGGGAAACACGACACTCTCAGGCACAGTCAAAACTCTGGCCCGAACGCTCCTCTCTCAAACTCGAGTTCCTTTTTTATCAAATAAACACAATTGCCCTTCACGGATGATGAGATAACGTATTTATGTTAATTACTAGTAAGCCGGTTTGGTTTTGAGCCTTCCCCACTCCCACTGTTTGTGGGATAACAGGGATGTGGCGGTGCCTTCCCTTAGCTCAGCTTCCGAGTCCTTTGCCTACGAATAACATCTGACTTGTACAGCTGGGTTATTTTCCCTGCCTCCAGAAATCACTGCAGCTGAGTGATAAATCCGTGTAATAAGCACTTTTTGATATCCAGAACGTTGTCCTTCCTCCCTAAACTCTTTTTCACAACTTCTTTTCATGACAGTTATTAAAGGCATGTTGATTACTTGTATAATTGACTACTACTGCTGGTAACAACACAGCAGACTAATTGAAATGTATGAGAAACAATTACGAGTAATTGGAATCAATTAATTGATGATTTTCTGGGGAACTGCTGCTTGATGCAGGCAAATTCTAATTACATTTACACAGTCTAGGAAAAACCTGAAATCACGTTATAGATTTCGAAGTAACATTCTGTATTTTCATCAGACCAGCTTCTGTTTAAGCTCAAGTTTGCCACCAGAGGAGGGGCAGGCACGCTGCCCCAGCACCCTCCCGACCTGCCGAGCGGTGACGAGAGAACCAAAACCCACCCTGGTGGGCTCTGGGTGGCTTTGGACAGGCGGGGGCTCCGGGACACCCGCCCAGCACTGTAAGCTCTGCTGCCCCGCAGTCCCCGAGGGCCTGGAGCTCCTGCTCGGCCCATGGCTGCCTGCCCCCAGGCAGGACGGGTCTGACCCTTCGGGCGGCACGGGCGGCTCCTCCTGAGGCACGCTGACACCCAGAGCTTGCTGCTCTGCAGGGACAGCCTGTGGACTGGTTTGTGAAAGCTCCCTCTCAAAATTCTGCCCGTAGTACCACAAGCTGTGTCTTCCTTCAGACTCAAAATGTTACTAGAAAGGGGACAAAAGCCTAAGGAGGAGGGAGGGAGCCTCGGGAGTTTCCAGCGCTATGGCACCTGGTCGGTGGCCTGCGATGCGAGGACGCTGGCTATTGCTGGCCCCGGGCCCCTGGCGTGCTGGCCTGGGCGCTTGGGGGACTCCTCCCAGCGCATCCCCAGGCCTCCTGCAGCAAGGCAGGCGGTCGCCAGAACGGGAGAGCAAGAGGCGCGGGGGCGAGCGGAGCAGGGGTCAGCGTCATTCCTGCTGACGAACGCTAAAGGATATTAGTGCTTTGATTGTAAATACACAAAACAAACCCCGGCAGGCCGGTGGCTGCCTTTCTCCTTCGCCTCCGAGTCAAGTCGCCCTGTCAGTGTTAAGTTTAGTGTCTCTCTCTTATCAGATGCGAGCAGGCTGGAGTTTCACCATCCTGACTCCTGCCATTCTCCCCGCATTCATTCCCACTTCCTGCTCTCTGAAAGTCAAGCTCCCATTCACAAAGGACGGGCCTTATCTCCTTACCTCTTGACCCTGAATCATGGCTGCAAATACAGGATTTTATTTCTGCCGGGCAGCTAACAGGTGACAAAGTCCTTTGGCTCTGTGATTTCAAGAATAAAAGAAACATCATCTTCTGATGTATTTTTGTTGTGTTGAATACAGTAAATCTCGGGCTGCAAAACCCCTTCAAAGCAATCTACCCTTTATAAACAGACCTTAGAAATTAGGAGGACATTTGCATTAAGATCAGAATCACCTCAAATCAGGAGAATTTTCAGCAATAAAAATGGTTAGTTTCAGTGAATATTCTCTTTTGTTGAAGCCCAAAATTCAAAGTGACTGTCAGACAACTAGCTTCTTCACTGAAGACGCACTACCTAACAGCCCTTATCATAACTTGCTTTCATACTTAGCCTGGCTTTGAAAGAGGTTTATCGAGTCTCACAGCCATTCCACTTGAGCTGAGAAGCTTCGGTGGGGAAAGGACACGAGACAATTAAGGTAACTACAACACGAGTGCCCATGAAAATTAAAAGTGGCAGAAATAGATGTGTTATGTCAATGATTTGGGAGAGAAAGCATTCACTTATCAGACAACTTTTTAACTTCTACTCTTCAAAACTTAACCATTAGCCTTCAGAAGCCTAAGGATTTTTGTGGGTTGGCTTGTATTTTTTTTCACAAACCTGTATTTAAAGAACACGTTACCCCTGCGGGCTTACGCTCTGCCCTCAATCCCTGCTCAGTGGCAGTGCACTGACCTTGGGTGTGAGCGGCCTTTCCTAATTCAGCCTGCAGCTCTACTTCGTATTTTGCAAATAAAAACCATACAAAACCTGCAAACCTAATAGCACAATGGTTTCTCATTGTTATGGCTACTAAAACTTTCGTTACAACCTCTTCTGAAATACATCCTCCTGTTCAAGCGGAACACAGCCGCAGGTCGGCGCTGGTGGAGGAGGCCAGGCAAGAGGGAGCCCGACACCAGCAAAGGCAGCGCAGGAGAGGGGGATGGCACAGCTCGGACCCCAACAGAAGGAACGCCTTGGAGAGAGAACCATTCCTCGGGCGATTCCAGGAGCGAAAAGCTGACCCGACGCCTGCGCTGCCACAGCAGAGCGGAGCAGGCAGTGTCTAAGGGCGGTACAGCACGTTCCCATCCTCCCTCGCCCGGAGTCACCCGGATAACGGGAGGAAGCAGTTCCTCAAGGGGACCATCCCACAGGCTGGGCGATCTTACAGGATGGTGTGGTCCTTGCTCAGATGAGTGTCCCAGGACAGCACATACGTGCCCAAGGAAAGCCGTGCGGGACCCCACAACTATTTGTTAAAAAGAATTCAGCGCTACCTCTGTAAACTTGTCTCAGGCGTCCAGCGTCAGATAAAAGTGACATGAAAGCATTTCTCTTTACTGCATTCAGAGCTCCCCCGTGTCCCATGGCAGGACAGTGATAGCTGACAGTGTACAGTAGTCACCAAATTGTTCAGCAAACTATGTCATGTACAAGATAGCACAAAGAGCCTGCATTTAACAAAGTGTTCGTGGTCCTTTGAACTCGTGATGAGCTTTGTGTGCTTTCTCCTCTTTATTTTTGTAACTGCTCCAGCCCCCGAGGCAGGTGGTGCAAAAAGATCAAGACAGGGTTGTGAGGAGCAAGAGACACTCGGTCTCAGGGGCAAGAGAGATGAACAGACACTTGCTACTGCAACTGATACAAGTACAATCCCGTGACACGAGGATTTCAGAGAAGTCCTTTTGGATTAACTTCTTTGACTGCACAACTATTTCCTTTACTTCAATACTAAGACAGAAAAACATAAATACTACCTCAAAAAATACCTCCCCTTCCCTGAGAAACCTGTAGCAATTTGTACACATCAACAGGGAACAGAGAAAAAAGCAACTCACTCAAAATCACAGAACAAAAGAGAGAGCAAGGAACATAATGAAGTCCTGACTGCCAGCTAGAGGCCATCTCTTCAGCAAGAACGTGAGTTTCCATTCATGAAGCATCACTCGTTATACTGACAAAACCTTCTTGCACTCCCTGCAAAAATCAGACTCCTCTTCAAAGGCTCACTGAAGTACACGTACGTGAGCTGTGAGTGGACATCCCCTTTGCATTAAACATTTGGGAAGAAACGGAGCCTTTGAAGGAAGAGTTTGGAAGGATGTTTCTGGTGAGATTAATATGGGACACATTTTTCAAAATGTTGCTGTAATTAAAGCAACCCAGTTCAACTTATGAATGTTCAACTGCATCTACAGGTGATTAGCAGAGGCTTTCAGCTTCACTTTCATCCCCTCTTAATTGGTTTATCACCTTTCCAGGCAGCCTAAACAAACAGCTACTATGGTTAATCTGGAATGAATTATTCAGAAGACCTTTCTCCCCAGCCAGGAGAAAGAAAAATGTCCTAATTTCAAGGTATTTTTACTAGAGGATGTAAAAGCTTTTTTAAGGTGCGATATTCTTCCTTGATGCTCCATCTCTCCGTCTAAACACAATCCAACTGCAGCATCCCAGATGTCGATGCAATGGATTTCACGTTTTCAGCAGGTAAGTCAGTGTGCTGATATAGTCCATATTAGAAACACGATCAGCCTGAAGGTCAAATAACTTATTGTCAGCATAAACAGAATTGCTATAATAGGCCCATCTAACTTGGTTGGCCCTAATCGTATATGGCCTCAACGAAAAATGATTCCCAGGGCACAAAAGGGCGTGCGGGTAAGGGCTCGATGAAACGGGTGCCACAGCCGATTCCTTTCATACCGGACGCAAAACCACAAGGATTAAATAAAATGCTTGGATTGAGACTAGTGCAAGTTTACGGAAAGCTGGCCTAAAGCTATCGCTCCCAAGGTATTGCTGCATCCGCCACTGATCTTACAGAAGCCACTCTAAGTTCTGCTTTCTGCGTTTTGGTTTGGTTTGGGGTTTTTTCAGAGTGCCTGCATATTCTGGACGCCCGGGATGAAACATGAAAGGCGGTGGTTATCAGCGGGACTGCGCGCCCCACATCTAAGAAACACGGAGGAGATGCCCCTGCGCAGTGCCTCGGGACCACAGAGCTCCAGCGCCCAGAGAGGCAACTGGAACCCACCAGAACTAAGATAGGTCTGAAAGGGTGTCCCTCCCGTCTCCCCACCTCTGCTTGCCCAAGTGGCTATACTCACTTCAGAAGAGGGTTGCAAGGGCTAGCTCACTGATTTTTAGAGAGCACTGAGCCACTGAGACTTTTCACGTTACAATCAGAAAAATTTCAAAGTACAAATACAGCTGCATAGTCCGTACGAGCTCATTCCGATGCACCATTGCCTCTTACAACAAACTGAATACGTACGTGACCAGCTTTGCTGTCTTACACACCTCAGAAGGGCACATTAAAACAAGTAGAGGCACACGCAGGCCCTGACGGTCTGTACACCCACTGAGGGGCACTGCCTTCCTTCAATGTCCAATTTTTCAGCTTTGACAAATTTTCCCAAAGATAATATTTTACGTTTTTTCCCCAGAACCTGCAGAAACAGCAGCACGAGGCAATTTAACTCCTCATTCAATCTTCTACGATAACAGGTTATCTACATAGCAGCCTGCAGGTTGGGCCTCCCATAATGAGAGATGCCTGGCAGTTGACTGAAAGCTGATTCCTGTCAGAAGCTATTTTCTCTCTGAGACAGAGGAGACATTGTGCCCCTTGGTGCTTGAGTGTGGCCTTGGCTACTGCCAAAAGACCACCTTTTTTTTTTTCTTCACTGAGACAAAACAGAATCCCCCTGCTGTCAGCTCTATCTGGAGCTGCTGAAAGGAGATGTATAAGCCCAGTAATGCTGCTGAGGAGATAACTGTCAAACAGCATGAAAAACGCTGCCTATCTACCGAGCGGAGGAACTGAAGCACCATGGAGGCTACAACTCAATGCTCAACAGTTCTTGGCATCTGTGAGGTCTCTTTCTTAGTTGCTTTTTAATACCCTGGTGAAAGAAAATACTGTATGCACCAGTGGGATTCAGAACCTGCTTCTACTCACCAAACGCTCCGGGAGCTGGTCAACCGGGTGGCTCCTGGAGATGTGGAAACCGGCATTGTTCGTCTCGAGAGGGGAGGGAAAATGGGCAGATTCCGCAGCGTATGGTGTGAATGTGAACTAGATTTTCAACCTGGTTTACAGTGCTGGGCTCATCGGGACAGAAAAACAGACCCAAAGAGAACCAGAAACGTGTATCAAAGTCACAAGAAGAACACCCTGTGCTGCTGAGAAGTTGCGTTCGCTACCAAAGGCTTTTGCCACTGTAATTACACACAAAGCCACATGCAAAGCAGTCTGCACTGACATCTAGACACTGAAGTGAAGAATACAAAAAAATTATAGAAGTACTTTCAAAAAGATCAAATACAGCATGGATAAATATAAGAAAATGGTATCCTACTACTTGTAATTACACACTAGTAACAGGTATACTAATGTCTTCCTCCCTGGCACCACCCGAAAGCCACAGCTGTCAGGAAGCAATCCCCATGTCATCTGACCTAATAGCACCTTCTGGGGCAGTGCTTTATTAGGGTGGGCTCCAAAAGTACCTTCACCTGCCCCCAGGAGCCAAGCACTCTCACGTGAGGCACATCTCTCTGGTCTGGAGATTGCAGCTGGTGAATCAAGGTGTTTATTCAACACCACATCTACCAAACCCTACAGACTGCCACTACTTTGGAAGACAGAAAACAATACACTGCACAAACATGCATGTTAGGAAAACAAAAACCCCCTCCCTTTCACAGCACTGAAAGTGTGAAGTCAGTTACATAAAACATAGGGAGAATGCTCCTCATTTTTATACAGTCTTGCAGAATGAAGAGAAAGCAAATGCCATCAGCGTAAGAAAAGGACTGTAGAGTCCAGTCCCTGAAGCTACTGAATAGAAGAGTAAGCTGGAATAGCACAGATATCATTGTTACCCTCCTACAAATCTCTATGCAAACTCAATGCCACCAGGTTACCGCAAAGCCAAGTTCAAAATTATTAGCCGGCAGACAGTTTTTGCTCCAAAAACCCCTTTTTTTGCTCCCAAAAGCTTATGGCAGGCTTTCTCGCGCAGCTTATGACAGAGAGCTCACCAGTGTCACGACTACTCATCTTACTTCTGAAAGACAGTCTTTTTTTCAGAACGGGGGGATTGCACAGACTCCAGACTCTCAAATTACCCTTGGAAGCGCACTCTGTAACTTTTTATTCTCCACTGGGAGGGTTTTGTCCTCAGCTTCTCAGGAAGCTTTCACTACAGGCTCACAAAGCGTCTCAGTGTGGTTGCCACTGTCCCAGCGTGTCCCTGAGTTTGGGTGGTACTGCCTTTCATGTTACCCCTTGCTGATACCTGCCACTGCACAAATGAGGAGGGTATGTCTATGCCACATTCCAGAGCACCAAATTGCAGCAGGCAAATATTTCCTTAAAAAAGGTTTACAGAAAAATCAGGTTTATGAGCTCTCTGGGTAAATTGTGGGTCTATTACATCAAAGAGGATTAATTGATTAAACTATAATTTATTTAAAATGGATGATGTGCAGGTACAACATGGAAGAAAGACACACAAATCACCTGCAGTAATCCCTACCACCCTCTTAGGGCTTAACTCCATGTATCACAAAATGGCTTGGCTATTCACAGTCAGCCCAATGCATCCCCGTGGGTACCTTCTGAGTGAAAGCTTTGACAAAAGGTTAGATATTAGTTAAATATTTAGGTGTCAGGCAGGCATTTCAAGTGCCATCACAGTCATAAGCACAATGTAGTCTTCACTATATAAAAGGAAACATTTCTGTGACGTTATACTAAAATACAGCGAGGATCTGAGAAGCAATTAACACCACATGAAGTCCTAAGACTGCGCTACAGCCACGTTCTGGCGAGCCACGGCCTCTCCACCGTTTGCCTACAGAAATGACTAGGCTTCCAGGGTTAAGGAATCTTTGGGTAGTATTATGTCCATAGTATTTTTAGGAATACAAATGAGATTTTTACTCTGAGATCAAGTGTGCTACATAACTCCACATAAATACTTAAGAGTCGTTCCAGCTCCATGACACGATGGACGCCAGAGAGAAATGGCACAGCAGAGTTTGGCCACCGAGCCACGTTTCTTTGCTCATATTCCTCCTCACACTTTCCACCTGGTTTGGCACATTCTCTTTTACCAGGAGCCCCATACTGTGTTCTCCAGTGGCAGCAACTTCTGCAGCCTGTGCATACATATATCTCCACGTAAATACATATATATATATATATATACACACGTGTGTGCAGGCGTAGATAAATTTTACCTTAAACTTACGTCTACGTAAGCACATACGTCTTAACGTCTACAGGCATCCTTTTTCATTAACAGTTTCATCAGGCCAAAAGGTTTGGGGAGGAAAGCACCCACCAGATGTTTTAATCCAGTCATTAAGTCATTTGGAGACTTCTAAAAAGAAAGTGCAAATTGAAATCAGAACGTAGCAGGGACACAGCGCAGGATAAACTCTTGCTTAAACCATCACGATGTAGACCTCAATTCACAAAGTGATTAATCAGATACCTTCTTTTTGTTTTCATAAATGATAAGTAAATCCACTTAGTTTATATGAATTGTGCCTGCAGGGATTCCTTCTTCCTCACCCCTGTGCTAACTCTGGGATGGCAGCAAGCCAGAAACGAGCAAAAACTAGCATTTGTGAATTATGTCAACTTGTATGTTTATTTCTTTTCTTGGGGAAAAAAAAAATCAGTCTACAAGGAATTGCTGGTTTCATTATTTAGTTCTGCTTTTCCTGCACTTAACCACAACATCATTATCAAAGCATCCCTTGATAAGTAAAATACAAACTCTTCCATCTATAAGTTTAGCCAGTAACAGCACAGCCAAGTGTAGTAACTGTTACTCACCCCTTTACTGAAAAGAACAATCTTTGCTCACCGTGTATGTCTAATAAAGTATTTTAAATTACAGATTTTCATACCTTTACATACCTAATAGTAGAGAAGCCACTGCAGAGCTCATCAACTAAAATAAAGGGAGCAGAACTTGAGGACTTTGGTGTTAAAACTTGGATGTCAGCCATTGGAACGCTTGGATCAGGCTGAGAAATGCCTCTTTGACATCATTACATAAGATATCACATAGTTCCATAGGGTGGCAAAAGGCTGCAAATAGACTGAGAAAAGCCCCTCATGTTTCTTCAAAGTTCCCAGAGACTTCTGAACCGGAGCTGTTACTGACACGGATTAAGGAACGCGGACCCGCTCAGCTTTAGTAACTCCAGTCCCCATAAACTCCACGTCCCCATATAACAATTACAAAATTTATCCTCAACACTTGGCTTCTAACATCAAGACAGATTAAACGTCAGCTCCTCTTGTTTAGCATCTAGCTCATAGGTGAGAAGTGGCAAATTGCCACTCATCTGGGGCACCGCATCATTAACATACGCGTTGTTCCATTTAAGTCCCTTTTTTACCCTCCAGAACACCGATAACCACCCAAAAATTGACCCAGCTGTGGAAAGAGCTGCAGCCCACTCTATTGCATTAGCAATGAAAAAATAATAAAACGCAAATCCCTGCTGAATTAAAAAATCTCTTCAGATGTGAGACTGAAGGCAAAACTAACGAGCACTGTAGCAAGCTCAACAATTGAGCATTTTTCTTAAAATGCAAACCCTTAGAGCAAAGAGGCCATAAATTGTACAATAATCAGAAGAATCCACTTTTTAACAGTGGCACCTCTGCCAGCCCGGGTGTCTTTGATCAGAAATATTACTGAAGAGAGGAGAAACCTGAACGTGTGAATTAATGACTCTGAGCTTCGTGGCCAAGTCAGGAAGCCTGCTATTTAGCTAAAGCCCCGTGATATGTATGGGGAGAGTGTTATCTAAACCACTAGGATGACTATAAAATATCTTAACAGCTTCTGCTGCTTAGCTGGAAGCAGGGCTCCCCTCGTATCTAATATGAAACAAGTGGTCCAGCCTGTGAAAGGCAGCTCTATATTCAGAGGCCACAGCGGCTGGAAGCTATGGGGTCGTCTCAGAAGCTCTCAATTGTTTTTAAATTCTGTTTTTACAAGGAGCGTGAGATTTATAGGCTCTTGAGGGGAAGAAAATGATGTAACTTGAGTAAATCAACAGGCCATTTATTCCTGGCCCTGTTTCCTCTCTGTCACTGAGCTCTGGAACTAGCCCCCAAGCACTCCCTCTTCAAAACAAGAGGCAGCCCAGCCTGCAGACATCTTGCAGGGACAGTTAAAGGCACAGCTCCTTTTTCCTTTGTTGCAGGGGCTGAAGGTGGGGGCCAGCCCTCGACCTGCGGATCCTTACAGGCTCCCCCCAGTGCAGACGGTGGCCCCCCCAGGAACCAGGAGGTTGCAGCTACTTGTCGCACTCACAGGCTCGAGCTGCCTGCGGAGAGCCAGCACGTGGGGGTTTGCTCCACCTTGGGGACAAAGGCACCGGCATCTCCAACTACCACAGGGGTAAAACTCAACCCTGTGAGTTGTCCGATGGGGACGCTTCCCAAAGCAGAGTGCTGCCAGCAGGAGCGAGCTCAGGAACAGAAGGGAGGGGGGAGGCTGGAGAGGGGAGATGGAATTTTTTCCCCCATTTTTCCCTCTCGCATTCTGCTTCCCTAATGATAATGGATTAGTTCATTAATTTCCAAACTGCTCCTAAACCTTCAGCTTAGTTCAACCGCTGTTCAGTGACCACCGGCTCATGAAGGGACGCCTACCGAACAGCAACACAGCTTTGGAAGCAGGGCAAAGAGGGATGATTTCCCTTCCAAGGCACCTTAGTTTGGCTAAAATTTCTTTGTGCTTAGAGAGTCAGGGAACCGACCTTCCACCACAAGGACCCGCTCAGCACAGGCACCAAGCGCCACCGGGTTCATTCGGCCGAAGGCAGTCGGGGCACGGGGGACAGGGCAGGTTATTCTCTGGCGATCAGCTGGTGCGGGGCTGCCCCGTACCTGCCCGCGGACGCGCACCCTTCCTTCCAGGCCACGCTCCCTTCCAAGAGGCGATGGCGCACCATGCCAAGAGGTGACTCCCCTCCAAGGGCCTGCTGTGACTTCCTGAGGATGCATCTCAGACAAAAATGTGACTTCAAGGGTCTGGAAAAGTGAGAAGCGTGGGCACGAGGCAGGTGCTCACTGCAAGTCGTTCCCACAGCAAGCGTGAGCCACGGCTGCGCTCAAGCTCCGTTCCAGGGGGGCACGGGGTGTCTAAGCGTGCTCACTGCAACAAAGACCCTGGGGGAGGGTTTAATACAGAAGCATGTGTTTGATAATGACTTGTTTCACAGAACAAAATCTGAACGGCTGAAAAGCCTGCTCCAAACCCAGGTATGCCTACAGGCTCCAAATTAGAAGAACACTTTAACCTTTGCACTCTTCAAATTTCAAGCCTTGTTACCATCCCTTAATCTGCTCCCTTAACCTTGACCAGAGAAGGAAATTTTTTTCTATAAACACCATTTGACGGATATACACTGTAAATAGAAGACCTTTACTCCCCCATCTCTTCTTCTTCAGTGCTCTGCCTCTTCAACTGAGCAAAAAACTTTTGTTTCCTGCTGACACACAGCTGCCTTCAAGTTGCTGCTGCAGCAAGCAGGGCAATTTTACCTCTTAGGTCAGCTAGCCAGGTTGACCCCTCACCTTTGACAGTGATCTTTATCTAGACTCCATCTTAATTATTTATCTCAGGAAGGTCAGGAAGAAAATGCCTCTCTCAGGACCCCTGCTGCTTCAGCCTGTATAACTTGTTAAAATGCAAGTTCTTTGAGGATGGTAATTCAACCAAGCCAGCTAAGAAACTGAAGCATCACTTTTCTAACAATTAGGAAATGCTGATGTTTAGAAAATTGCTTTCAGCTCACAATTGTCATTCTTCAGCCTAGCAACTGAGAAACTTTTCTCATAAAACTGTAAGACTCAGAAGGGCCAGTAGATCTTTGCTCATAAGAATGTAAAAGGTTTTACATAATTTTGAAATGCATTCATGTATTTTTGCCTAAAAGTTTAGCAGCGATGAAAACCTTAGCCACAATAAAATTTAAACACTCTTGGAAAATACAGGTAATATTTACATAAAGAATTCTTCAGAAACTTCAGTCATATTAAAGCTGAAAGAGTTGTAAGCAAAGTTTTAATGAAGTTATTAAAACTGTAATACTTTGTCTCCCTTGCAATAGTATTTCACAGCATAATTTAAGAAAAGCCACACACACAATAAAAGGAAGAAAAAGGAAAAAAAAAAAAGCCTGTAGTAAAAAACTGGGGTATAATTTTCTTCAATCAACTCCAGCTCATGACTGCAATTACCCCAAATCTTTCCGAACCTTGCTGTGATACACCAGGGACAGGTCTTGGAGGCTCTGTGGGTGGCAACCTTTCATCTGCCTCTCAAACTGTTCTTTATTGTAAGGTTTCAAATTAGTGCTAGCAGCAATGAGCAAATTTGATAATTCGATCTCAAATTAGTTAATGTAATGTGCCAGGAACCACTAACTAAGGCACTGCAAAGATGAAAATGTATCTTTCCAGACGCAGGATGCAAGGTTAACCAGCCTGACATTTCATATTTGAAAAGTTGCTTTTTATTTTAATTAAAATGAAATTTTGCTTTAAATGTCCCCCCTTTTCTTTCCCCGCAGCATAGTCTCATTCTGCATGGAAAAACATGCCATAAATACGAGGCACACATTCTTTTGTGATACTACATAAATTGCGTCTGACCCAGATAGCTGTGAATTGGGTGGAAATCATTAGGATCATATGTACCGATCGAGCCTTTGTAGATAGTAAAGTTAACTGGGGATATGTTTCCATGGCAGCTCTCAATGAAATGAGCCAGTGATTCACATTTCAGATCCTTATCTCCAGTTTACCCAAACTCATTTGTTCTGGAAATCAAGGTGAAATATTTAACAAAAAAAAAAACAGACATAGAGTTTTCCAGTGATTCTTGGTTT
Organism: Leptosomus discolor; assembly: GCF_034619465.1. NCBI lineage: Eukaryota > Metazoa > Chordata > Aves > Leptosomiformes > Leptosomidae > Leptosomus > Leptosomus discolor. Next base: position 10,373,388 of record NC_141410.1, on the reverse strand, counting down.
TGACAGGTTGGGACTAGGAGGGCATTTCATCACCCCTCGGTGGCTTTGCTTCTCTCTATAAAGATGAAGCCAGCGACCAGGTTCGATCTTTAGGTCCCTTTGTTTGTCTTGGAAGAACTTCTTCTCTTCCACTTCAATACTCTTTCTCATCAGGGCAATTAAACGAGCTACAACGCCCACACCGGTCCTTGTGCACTTCCCCCCTTCTGCAACACCCACTTCGCGCCCCAGCAGATGCAGCAGCGGGCCAGTTTGCTGCGCGAGCCGCTGACCAGAGGTGCCCACCCTGCAGGACCACGGAGCCCAGGTGTCCACCTAACCTGATCTTGAGATCTCCCATCTATCGGGGTGCAGGCTGCGAGGATTTTTCTGGAGGAAAAGGGCGATTTGAACTCCAGCCTGCACCACCCCTGCCCTCACGGTGTGAGTGATATGGTGGGGGGGGGTAAAGGTCACTGGCTGCCCCTCCTTTCTCCATGCGCTGCCTGAATCCCCTTCTCCTCCACCCGTAGGCAGGCATTTCCATCCTGCTACGTAAAAGCTGTTATATCCCTTCAGCCAAATAAAAACGTCACTATTTAGACAGACTGAGATACTAAACAAGGGAGGCCCAAGTGGGAGTGTCTTAAAGCCACTGGGCAGGAAAGTATACGGGAAGAGTCATGTTCACGACCCTTCTCTGAAACCATCTGCGGATTTCTGAAAGTTTGAAATTCGCCTTTCTTTCCGTTAAAAATATCCACTAAAACTGACCAAACCTGTGATTAGTTTCAGCCTCCTGAAACAGAACTTTCTGGTGAATAAACATTTTTTAACATTAAAAAAAAGTTGTCATAGTCTGGAGCACCAGCAGGTCTGTCTGGACTAGATGAGCAGAAGCAGTATAATAAAATGTGTAAAACTTTCCAAAACCCTATCACAGACACTCTTAGCTAGGCTAACACATGAAGCTTCAGTTCTTCCCCAGGCATTACTTTACATTAAGGTCGCTGCCCACAGTGGATTTGTATTAACTTGCAGATTTACTCTAATACATTTATTCTAACAGCACAAATTACATTTGATAGTACGTAACACTCAAGACAGCAGAGACAAGCTGAGGATCTACCCAGGAAAACTAACTCCCCATACCAAACCTCTTGCATTTGTTGTCTGGTTTAATTCCTTTTTGGTTTTAGCTAGGATGGAAAGATACTTGCTGGAGAGGAAAAAAGTGAACGGACATGAAATTCATGAAACAGCAGCTCTGCAAGACACTCGGGGGCAAACGCCCGCCAGGCACGACCCAGCCTACCCCGTCCCAGGGGAAGGCTTGCGTGCAGCCAAACTACCTGCAGCGTTCAAATGCTGGGCAGTTTGTTTTAATCCATGAGAAGCTGTGAAGCAAATTCTGGAAGTTAAAATGGAATGAAGGACTGGAAAGAGTTTGAAAAGCGTCACTGTTGTGCCGGGCTCCGCACCTCAGTCGAGCTGAAAGGCCTCCAGCCCGGAGCCGAGTGACAGATGATTCTCCCCTGAAATGTTTTCAAACGGAACAGAAGACGTTCTTTATCTGTGTGGTCTGAGCTCATTTACTCCAGGAGAAATCTCCAGCTCCTGCCCGACTGAAAGCCAGGTCTTGTTCTCCCATCTGATGGATGACTGGAATTTAGAAGTTTGATACTGTCCCCTGAGATGTCATTTAAATCCACAGATACATTCAGCAAGCAGGTAAAGTTATAATGTCATTCCACAGGCTCATCTCTCAGGCCCCCCACCCCCTTCCTCTCGCACAGGAGCCCGTCTTCACCTTTTCTTCTTGTTATAAATCACAGCACTTCTAAAGGAATTGCCACGTTTTCTTTCTTTGGAGGTATCTGTCTGGTTTTGTATGTTCCGCTGTGAAATGACAAACCAGAAAAGCCAGCTCACACACGCTCCCATAGTTACTTACCAAAACTAGCTATGAAAAACGGATTTCTTTGTTCTTTCTAAGCTATATAAACAAAGAAGGGAAAGTAAGAGTTTCTGCCACTCGTCACTGTGAAGTTGCACTGATGTAAGCCACAGAGCGTCAGCCTTCCCAATTCCTTCTGCAAGGTGGGAAAAATACAATTCAGTCAATACTTAAGATTGGCTGAAACAGCATTCCTTTATGACAAACTTGCCCATCTTCTTGAAACTCAGACATAAATCCCAATCTTTTGCAAACTATTTATGGCAATTTGATTTATTTTGCCTGTTCCACTGCTGCTGTAGATTCAAAACTTTGAAAGCGAAAGAATGCAGCAAAGCAGCAGCAGAACAGAAGCAAGTCCTTCTTTTTTTTTTTTTTTTGGAGCAAATGACTCATTTGCTGTATTGACATCCACATAGATTCTTCTCCAGAACAGACTGCGCTCTAGGGAAACTGCTGCTGAACTTGACATAAAAGAAATTCTTCCCAGTATAGCAACATATAGACCATGAGGGGCTATTGCATCTGATCACCCACCAAAGCCGGACGCCCATTCAGCCCATCCCCGATCAGATAGCACGAGCCGGCACATTTCTCTGGGAGGTTACCTCTGCTTTATCACAAAAAGGGCTCCAAGACAGTTGGAGCTGCTACTGTTGTAATCCATCCAAGATGAATAGTAGAAAGGCCTGAAATAAAACCCAAGCTTCCTGTCCCATGTGTCTGCCAGACTGCTGGTAAAAGGTCAGGGGCATCCTCACTGCAGACTGGTAATTGCAAAAAATGAAGGAGGTGAACCCTAACCAGCAGATCAAAGGAGGAGAGGAAAGGAGAGGATTTTACAGGGAACAGACGGACTACAGGGGCAAAACATTAGGGGGAAAAAATTATCTTGCAATAGAAAAAGCCTGTGTAATTAGCATGGCCTCCAGAAATCAGTCAGATACCAAGTAAAACTTAGCAGATAACTACATATAATGATCACTGGCCAACCGTTTATTCCTGTTGAAGTAGAACATTTTGATGTTTTATTTAAGTAAATCTTCTCTGTAAGTCGTAACAGCCAGTCAGGCACAAGTGCTGGGAAACTTTTCCATCGACTGGGAAAAACCAAAACTGCAGCAAGATGAGAATCTTCGCAATCCTCAGAATATTGGGGCACAGCAGGTCAGAGCGCCCAACGCCTTGCTAGGACATCCCAGGCAACCGTCGCGGCATCGACCCGAAAGCACCGCGGCCTGAGGCCGGCCCTGTCAGGGCCTCCCGAGCAGCCTCGCTCTCCGCCGGGCGCTCCCGGAGCCAGGGAAGGAAGGAAGGAGAGACCCCGCTTCCCCCGCGATGCACACGGATGCACGAACCAGCGTTTGAACCGGACAGAAGAGCCGGCTCCGAGCACGGCACGCTCCTTCCCGTCCTCCCCTGCCTCCCATCCAGACCCGTGGCTCCCGCGGTGCCTGGTCCCTTCGACTCGCGCCGATGCTGCGCACCCACAGCATCCCCACCTGCAGCCCGAGCTCCCTTCTACTTTCCCTCCTTTTAAAAAGCTCAGAAGCGTCTTCTAAGCGGACAAACGGATGCTTTCTCTCTCTCAAAGCAGGTAGAGCATGGCTGTAAATGCAAGCACCGCAAAGACAGTGCGAAGCGCCTGCTGCTCCGGCTGTGCGTTAAAAGCAATTCCCTCGGTCTCAGGTCTGTGTATTTAACAAACTAAGCCATTCATGATACTTCCTATTTAAATGAACAAGGTTATGCAACTAAACAATATTTTGCAACCAAAATGGATAATAAATCATGCCTTTGAAAGTGCTAATGGTGCTCACATTTATTCCTATTAATACTTCCTGGTTTTGAAAGCTGGGCCAATTCCAGAGATCGTGTATTACAAACTTCCCTGATGAAGGATTTGGGTTCCTCTAGGCTTGATTCCAGTTATAACTGGCAGCTAATGCTTTCACACATTCACAAATCCCTAACTCCTCCCCAAGAGCAGAAGAGAGCGGAGAGGTTTTGGCTTGGGTCAGCAGATTTTGGAGTGTTACAGAAATGAATGGGAAGTGATGCAGCCCTCTCTAAACATGGGGCTCTAACAGCAAGGGCTCTTCATAGATGTACGTCCGTTACGTTACACGCTCAGATATATAGGTGTACACATTGGTGCACCTATGTAATGCTCTGCAAAAAACCTCCTAAAATTACTGTCCAGAAATGCAGCATTACAAATTTGCCTTCAGTCCCATAGAAGGACCATTATACGACTCTAGATAAAACACTTCTGCAAAAACTAACCAAGCTGTTCTCAAAATTCACAACAGCACAGCATTCGAGAAATGCTTGCAGCAGACTCAAGTGTGAATTTGAATTGGGCATAGACTGGAATTCCATCTTGCCTGAGCCCGGACTACCCGGTGGCAGGCAAGCTCAGGTAGAGACACCCTCAAGCGCCGGGTGACTGGGCAGGCGGGCAAGGGGAGAGGAATCCCTTGGGAACCAACATCAAAAGGAGCCGTACAGCTGCTGTTCTTGGAGAACAGAGCTAGAGCCGGGCGCTGGCTGAGGTCAGCGGCAGTTTTACTGTCTCCTAACAGAACCCAGATCACCCAAGAAGGATCCAGGAGAATGCAGGGCACCATGAAGAAACGGCTGAACGCTTCAGCAGCTCGCTGCGTGTTCACATGCAACTGCTGAAGTTCGTCCCTCCATGAGCTTTGTACACGAGCATCACCCAGTAACTGGGCGAAGCGGGCTCCCTAACAGGCTGAACAGGAGACTGCAACCCAGGAGCATCTCAGCCTGGGGTTCTACCACCGACCTCCCACGCTGGCCTGTAGCCCGACACTCAGTCTCTCCCGGTTTCAGTTGACCACCTGTAAGAAGCGATGCCAATACCCGGGGTTTTGATAGGGGTAACAGGGGAATTAGCTGATGTCTACAGAGTGCCTTGAAAATATGCCATTAGGTGGAGGACAGAAAAGAATTTGTTGATTCCTACATTGCTAGTCAATTAACTATCACACAATACCTTAAATCTAACCCCAAAAGAAAGCTTCACAGGCGGCATCCTGACCATGGCAGACACACATATGCAGAAGAAACTCGAAACTCTACGCATCAGTCAGTGATCATCAGATGCACCAAGTAAACAGCGAATTTATGGAACAACAAGTCTGCGGGGTGCAGGAAAGGATATTGTTTCATAGTGACTCACAAGAAATTTTTTGAAACAAGTATTTCAGTTTCCCAAATGTACTCCTTACTTTTCAAAATCCATGTTAGTATACATTGTGCATTGTACAATACTTCTCCACTGTATCTGACAACACCTATATCCAAGACCCTCAAGCACCTTTCAGAAGTTATTTCTGGAAATGTTGAATCTCATAACAGCAATAAAAGGAAAATACTGTTGTAGCCAAAATAAATGTCTGTTTGGAACATGTTTAAAAGGCACTGGAATATTTGTGTAAGTTTGAAATACTAGCCTTCACAGAGGAACAGCTTGACCGTTGAGAGATATCAAGGAGCAGGATAAATTCATAAAGCCCCCATAGTTGAACTGTCTGCTTAAAGGCAGTGCTCAGGAAGAAAAAAGTCTGAATTCTGATTCTTTTGCACTCAAATCAGAACTCTGCCCTATCCTCTACCAAATCAGCTACAAAGCATGAAATCTAAACCAACAGCTAACAAAACCCTCGGCGCTGCATATTTTGATCCGGTTGCTACAGACCAGGTTCGTGTGGCTCACAGGGTCAGCTAGCTGAAGGCACACGAAAGCCTGCACGCGTCATCCAAGAAACACAGGGACAAGAGATGCGAGATCCCAACAAGGGTGTGCAAAAATATTCGCAATTCCAGCAAAAGCACGTGAGAAAAATCTGTTTTCAAGGTTCCACTAAAACTCGACTGGGTTTAAACTTGGGTTTTTTCCTAAGGAAAAAAAAATAAAAATCCTTGTCCCAGTTGTAGTCGCTTTGCATCTGCCACGAGATCAGAAACAAGTGGTTTGGTCCATGCAAGGGCCAATGAGATCTGGTCCAGAAAAACTCTTTCAACCCTAAATCCGACAGTCCAGCGGTGCTCTATAACGTAACTATTCCTCGGGCCAGGTCTCCTTGTGGTGCGCAGCCGGGTACGTCGGTGAAGCTCACAGGCAGCAGGAACGGGGCAGAGAGCAGGAGAACAACGTTTGCTTAACCAAGTGAACGACACACCCTCTGTGAACAGCCCTTGTACGTGTGTGTGTGTCCGTGTGTCCCCAAAACCAGGGCCGCAAGACACAGACTTAACTAGTGCAATTTCGGTTATTTTGTCTGAACTAATTCACACAGGATTTGGACCCATGGCCCTGCGAACCTATTCTTTTGCTTTGAGACCCAGTACTAAGACCTGGCAAACTTTTTTATTTCATTTTTTCCTTTTCCAGAAAGAAAACCAGATGATAAAATAGATCAACTCTAGAAATACAGCGTATGCATTCAGGGTTTTTTTTAATAGAAACAACAATAATGCTTCTCTCAAGCTAGGAACGGTATCTAGGAACAGTGGAATGATTGTTGTAGGAGTGAATCTGGTTTTCATTAGAGGGAAGTGATGGGTCCAATTTCTGCTCGGGACTGTTTGCTTGCATCTCTTGTTTGTGTTCTGCATCGGCAGTTAACCCTTTAATTGATGGGGAGCGGAGCCTGCCATCCAGGTCCCACCCACCCACGGCTAACGGGCTGACTTCGGGCCCTGAAGGCTGTGCAGAAGGGTATAAAATTACTCCAGGTAACGTTTGTAGCCAAGCTTAGTGGATAGGGAAGCTTTTGTCTTTGGTCTCAAGTTGGAAGGAATTTAGAAACTGATTACGGGCTGGAGAGCCTGTTTTACACAAAAAGAAAACCCAAAATCTACGCTTAGATACTCACATCCACAAGCTGGCTAAAGCTGCGTGCACACAGCCTAAGACCAGGTTGACTCTGGCACGACGAGGTGGCCCCCCGGTGAATTCAGCACTTGTGAAAGCTGCCAGGAAGGGATTCACCGAGCCGGTTCAGAACCACCACAGCCACAGACGACCTCGACAGTGCCCTGCCTCCCGTCAGGAGAGGACAGCAGGGATGGCCTCCTCCGCGCTGCCTTCACATCCCATGAAATGTGACATAGTCATGAACTCATTACGAGAGGGACATCAACTCAAAGCCAGCAGCGAAAACTGCTGAATTGCCAACTTCTATTGTAATACACTAATTTAAATTATGTATTTACTAATTTCATACTAGCATATTAGTGTATTGGCATACAGCAATTTCACCAGCAAACTGTTATTCTGTATTCAGTCCAAGTTTCACATTCTCCAGATATAATAAAATCCCACAGTTACACAATGGTAATGAATTACTGGATTAATTTAACTTCTTTTTTTTATCCACAAGTTTCTATGAATTAACTGTCAAACGCTGTAATGTATTCACTACTCAGCGTTACTGGCTTTGTGCATGTTTGTGAATATTTCTTGATTTACAGACACTTTGCCAGCAGTTCATCTCAAATTTAGTTCTTATTCCTCACATTGATAAAAACTCCCGTATCTGACTAGCCAGAAATGAGTGTCTCCATTAAATTTTCACTAGACAACAACGCAAATATTGAAATTCTCTTTATGAGTTAAGTCATCAATATCAATAACATAACTTACATTATTTATTAATTAAAATGGGATAAATAAACGGGTATAAATGCAGTCAGCAAAAGCTGTTTAAAAGTATAATTCCATTTTAAAAGATATTTACCATACGTACATCACCGGAGAGAATTTGGCCCAATACTTGCAAACCTTCACATCACCGAAATGTATTTCCCCATATTTATTCTCCATGGGACAACAGGAGTGCCAGCACTACCGGGGCCCAAAGGCCGAGGCTATGACACCTCCTCGGTGGCACCAGCCAGCCCCGAGCCACGCTCCTCGCCCCCGCAGCCAGCGCTGCCCAAACAGCACCCAATGGTCTTGGATTTCAAAGGCAGAAGGTTTTTTAGGCGCTCAGGGTCGCTTTGCAAGACGGGGACACGAGCGTTCTGCGGCCACTTGCCGCAGGCGAAGGCGAGCCAGCCCGGCGGGCACCCGCGGCGAGGCCGGCAGGACGCAGCGGGGCAGGGCAGGGAGGAGCACAGTCGCATTAAAGAGGGGTAATGGGGTGCGAGCGCACCTGCCACCGCAGGCTTGCTCCAAATGCATCCGTTTTGCAGCAACCAGCCCAAAGGAATGCCGATATACGTGGCAACGGTTTCGTGTGGTTTTCAGATTTCAGGGTGATGTAAGCAAATCAGATCACCTGCAGCTGGTTACAAAGCCCTAAAACTTTCCTCATGGTAGCTTTATAAATAATATCCTACCTTTATACAGCATGTTCACACCATACCCTCCCAAACAGGCCAGCGCAAAATTTGTGTTTTGAAACGTGAAACTCCTGGTTTCATTCCCTTTACGGACCTCGAGTCCAGCGCACGTCGGCTGAAAAGTTTGCAGCTCCCGCAGGGCACCGCCGAAAGCTGCGGCGCTGCTCTCAGAGTTAATTCTTGGGGCTTATCCTCTGTCTCATCACTGCGCCTGGAGAGCTCTGCGCCAGAGGGAGTGCCAGTGTTCTGGGTGCTCTTCACGGACGCGAGCAAGCAGAGTCTCTGGCAAGAGGAATTTACAGTCAAAGCCCCTTACTCTGCAGTAAATTCACTGCACACCCACGCAGCATCCCACTGCTACGCTGAAGTATTTTCAGGATGAGAAAAAATGTGGGTGAGATACCTGGAGCAAATAAGGAGAGAGGGTGCGATTATCACTGGCAGACCGATCTGATACTACAACTTCATCTCCATAATACGAGAAGAAAACTGCAGTCAGCATCTGGCCCTAAATATCAGAATTAGACACAACATGCACATAATGTCCAAGCTTTATTTATGAGGTTTGATTCACCTCCGGATTACACGAGATGGAAACGCTAAGCAGAACACATCAGGATAAAACGTTTGCTTGAAAGGAGATTTCCTGGCCTCTCCTCTACTCTCGACAAGCCATCTCCCCTACCAGTCCCAAGACTCTGAACCTGGAAGGCATCACTCACGAAACTACTCACAGAGTAGGTTTTAGATAGAAAATGACAATCTCACCCAGTTCAACCACCACCTCCACTAATCATTAACCTGCTCAGAACAGATTTGCCCTGTTGCGTTGCCCTCAGCTCTATTCCCACCCGTGAAAAGCAGAGGAACCCCGCCAAGCCTCTGACCCCTCCAATGTCACCACCATCACATCTGCAGAGCATGAATCTTAATAAATAAATAGGGTGGAAAAATTATTCTGTCAAAAGGCTTCTTGGTTAGATAAACCCAGAGATATTGTTAGTCAGCCACCGGACTAATACCTGCCAAACATAAAGGAGATTAAAAGAAACTGTCACCACCTATTGCTAAAACTGTTTTCCACCCTCCTGTTTCAGCCAGTCTGCATTTCACCGGTCCTCTGGAAGAAGCTATCTTGGAAGGAAAATCCTGCTCTTCCTTTTACTGGGGGGAAACCTCCTGCTGCCCCCTTAATATTGAACACATTTTTGTAGACAGATGCCACAAAAGAGCACCACGACCGTAACAGCAAAAGGGGCTTTCATTTGTGTCCTTGCCCTCAGCCCAATCCCCAGCTAATGTTTAGCATAACCACAGCATGTCAGGTCGTAAAGTATTTATGGTAGCATGTATAAGGGAGCACTTCCCTCTCTTTGCCCTGTGCCAACACATTTCAGACTCTTCAAAGCGATGTATTGTATGCCTTTTTTCTGTTCAGATAATTCCTTGAATTACTTCAAAGACCTTTTGCTGGTCTACATACATTTATTATAAACTAGGTGTCTTAAGCCAAAACATTAATTGCATCTTCTAGAAAGGAAAAAAACAACTACATTTAGTAATGTACTCATTAAGTGACTGATTGACACAGTCAGAAACAGGGTTTTAAATTCAAACTGTAGAGGAGGACAGAGTGCTGGGAGTTTCCAGCATTCAGCTTCAGTAATCTCACCTCTCTGTGGTTTATCTCTGCAAGTCGGATAATTTATCCTCCTCATGGCAAGACAAAAAGGGAACTTGGCAGAGGGGGCAAGACAAAAGTAGACATTTTGTAACTGCTAAGTGCTAACGTTTCTGAAGATAATTTTTGCGAAAGGTTTCTAAACAGCCCCTGTCAGCCAAGTTGTATTTTGTTATTTCAAAGTGACTGTGGGAGTCTAATCCAGTTCAAACCCTTTGTAAATTTTAATGGAAATGTTCATACACAAAGGACAAAAAAATGCTTAGCTGCTGTTAGATATTCAGGAAACCTAAATCTAATTTGCACTCCTAATCAGCGCTACAATCTCAGCAATGCCTGTGGTTTCTCTGTTTTCTTATTGCAGTTTCAACGGCAGTATCTATTTTATATCAAACTACAGTTCTACATACAGCCATGTATACAATTCTATATACAGATCAAAATATGGCTTTAGTTAATCACAGGAAGAAAAAAAAGGGGGATTTTCCAAAAAAACCCAAAACAATGGTATATTGCTCTAACTTGTAAGGGTGTGGAAGCACAGAGTAAAGAAAAAGATTACATCCATCAAAGGTGAAGTGGGCTTTTTTTTTTTTTTACACTTAGGGAAGATGATAAACATCCTCATGCACATTAAAGCCATGGATTCCCGGGAGCAGGCACGCAAAGTACCTTTTCCAGTGGAAAAGGAAGAACGAGAGCTGAGTGATTCTGCCCGGGACAGGACAGGGGACCTGTGACAGAGCTCCCCTGACCCCGAGACACCTACACAGAGAGGGCACCACGTCGCTCTGCCCCACCGCCGGAAAGCTGTGCTTCCCAACAGCGGCTAAGGCAGGTCAGAAGAAATCCTAGGGAAGCAATGTGACTGCTCGATGCTTAAACGGAATCAAATGCTCGGAGGTACGAATTACGTACAATTACGCTGCTGACAGACAGACAGAAAGGCACCGTCCCCTCTCTGCAGACAGCGAGCTGAGGGGCAGCCAAGGACCACGGCCGACCAGGGTCAGGAAACCGAACAGTCTCGACCGACAATACTTTGCTCTAACTGCCTAATTCGAGTCTTCTGAAATTTTGGGCCTCGCTAATTATGGATAATCCTACGAAAAATGAAGTTCATCGGGACCAAACAGAGGACCCCCTTCATCGCCCAGCTGGGCAGGTTAAGCAGACTGCAACGTGTATTAGAAGACCACGTAACACGGCACTCCTTCCCTTTCAGCGTTTGAGTACGTGACTAGCTTTGCTTCACCAGAGTTATTTCTAAAGCTTCCTACATGTTTGCCAGGCACCGAGCAAACTGAAGGAGTAGCTTTAATACTACTAAAATGGCAATTCATTAAAACAATCCCATGGTAGGAAAGCAATCTAAGGGAGAAGGCCTGAACGGGGCCAGTCAAATTCAAGCAGCTGTTGAGACACCCCAAAGTTAGAACCACCTAAACTCAGACGACACCTCTGCTGCATCCATGGAGCCCTTCTCCCTTCTTCATTTTGTGACAGAGCTCAAGGCCCTAGAAAACAGTGCTCTGTTATGCACAGTATGGAATTCCTACATACACTGAACAGTTGAAGCGTGCTTTATAGACTTCCACTGGCTTGAGCTGGAGACGATATAAAGTAAGATTAATCTTTGTATTAAAATGCTGGCTTACATTTTGGAACAAAAATATGTTTTAAAGCAGAATTTATTTTTTCATTATGAGCAGGGTAAATGTAAATGCATCAATTCTACAACATTAAGAACACTTGTAAAGTGATAAATTCATTCAGATCATCTCCCTCAGGAATTTATTTTAACAAATTCCTAACAAAACAACGCAAGTCATTTAAGCATCCTAGGCTGCTTCCAATCCTAGACACCCTCCTATGGAGAGCTACAAAGCACAATTAGGAAAGAGCTTGCTGAGTACTTTGGAGCCGAGTTCTACAGTGCTCCCCACTCTCCAAAGACGTGTGCACACAGACATGCTTAAAATGAAGCTATCATCTGCAATGCTGAGACTGAAGCGTTATGGTACAAAAATGAATATATATTTTAAATAAATATTTATAGAAAAGCCTATACACAAACCAGACTCATTTTGCACAGTCCTTGCAACAGACAGAAACATTTCAGGACTTGGACCTGCTGCGTTTTAGGAGAAGAGCCACAATTCTTAAGGCTCTCTGAAAAACCTACCGTGTAGGGAGAGGTCAGGTTAAATCACTGTACGTGAAATGCTTTAAGAGACAGATTAACACCTGCTCTCGGGCTGATTCTTAGTGAACATGGAGTCTGAGCTTCAACGCTGGGACAGCCCCGTCGGGTGACGCAGCGGGCTGCCCAGGGCAGTCAGCGCCGACCTGCCCTGAGGAGAAACAGGAACTTTGCCACGTAGGGATTTACTGAGTCGCTGTTGGCTCCTCTCCTACTGTCTTCTGCCTACAGAGCGCTAGAGGAAAGAGAAAGCCTTAAAACCAAACTCAGCCCAGACTAAACAAAAGGAAGAGGGGGAAAGTCCTAGTGCATTTCTCTAGGAAGCTGTACAATTGTGTTTGCTGGAAGGAAAGGCTACACAGCTCCTCCCATTTTAGGGAGACCTTTTCCCTGTGAAAATAAAGATCCAAACACTCCAGAAAATAAGTGTGGAGTATTTGTTGTGTTTTGCTCTAACGCATGTATGCACATAATCTTTCCAGAAAGATTAAAGAATCGGTTAGCTGCACCCCTTGTACTGGGATCCCACAGGAACACGGTAAATAGAAAACCTGCTCAACAGCAACCCTGGGTTCATGCCCGTCCTTTCTAGCAGCGGGAGCAGCGGCAGGGAATGCCGGTGTGCAGAGCGGCGCGGAGGAAGGCTCCCTGCGAGCCGAGCAGCAGGATCTCGACACGGCAGACCGGCAGAGGACGGCTAAGCCCAGTACACCCGGGACCCGTCACGGGCCCACAGCCACAAGCCGCCGCCTCGGACAGCTGATGGGACGGCAGCTCCAGGAGTCATTCCCAGACGAGAGAGAGGAATTAATCCCAAGACTCTCACTGCTCCCTCAAGAGCTCGGGCTGTGAAGGGTACACAGCTAGATCCCCACCTAAGTGCCTCACCAGCCTGGGGAGACCCAGTGCCTCGCCTCCTCCTACCGGGCTTCTGGGCAACCCAGTAGCCCCTATGTAAATGGTCTAAGTCAGGATCATTTATTTCACTGTTGGTTTAATTATTTTCTCATTTTTTTTTTCCCGTTATGGAAGACCTCATTTCAAAATCAGTATTTTTGCTTTAAAGATGCCCAATATCTTTTTATTTTCTCCCTCCCCTCTTTCTTGACGCAAAATTGCTAGCTCCACATTTGTTATTTTCTTGCACTTATTTGCACATCCAGCAATGCTCATTTACAAATACCCAAAAGGTGTTAAGAGTAAGTGGGGAACTAAATTTACTGTCAGGTGAAACTATTAGACATAGAACCCCTGATGGAAATGGAAGAGGGCTGTATTTTTTTGTCTTATTAAACTAGAGAGGACCAAACACTAAAAACCCATCTCCTAGGAACGGAGCAGAGGAGATCAAGTCACTCCTTTCCACCTCTCCTTAAAGAAAACATATCCGAGCAAAGCTGATACAGCACTGATATGTCTACATGTCTGGGAAAGTCCTCTGCTGACGGAGTGGCTAGCCAGGAAGCCACCTTGGCCGAAAATACATCTGTTTTCACAAGCAGTTGTGTGCATTATGGATAAGTAACATACACATTTGAGTAGAGCAAATAGCTAAGGAGTAAATGTTTGGGGAGTTCTCTTCATTGTGGGAACAGATTTTATTATTCAAGGAACCACAAGTTAGAGACCACAGCTGAAGATGGGATTGCCTTTCCTTGGGTTTTAGTTCGGGTTACTAAGATTTCACAGTAAAAAAAGGCCCATGAGAAATAATCACAACTCTTAAAGGAAAGGAAAGAGATGAGAAGGATGGACAGAGAATCTAAGCCATTGGTTCCCTGTGCTGCCAAGCTCCATCTGCATAGACTTGCTCAGAAACCTATTCGACGAACTCTTTGAAAACAAGTCCACAATATCACTTGAGACAAACAGTTCCCCAAACCAAACGCTATTCATGAATTTACCTAAACTGCATTCCCTTGTAATCACCACCTCACGGCCTACACACCTTAATCTCTTTATTCATGAAGTAATAATGGAATTATATTCAAAGTGCAGCATCAAAGTTCAGCGCCTTTGATAACTCTGCACTCGTAACTTTGCCCCTGGCAATACTACGCCGCTTATTAATGCCTTGTCCTGGTTCATAGCTGGATGAACCACTACACAGACATCAGTGCAGCTTCAGCCAGATACTATTAGCAAAACCAGTGTCCATGGCAAGTCCCGAAGGTTTCATTATCGTACCGCACGTAGGCGTGGGGCTGAGATGCAAACGTTTATGCTGATTATCATATCTAAGTTCCCCAAACGTTTTCAGGTCTAACTGTTGTAATACGGATGACAAATTATCTGCAGGGAATCTCGGGGTCCACCCAGGTGCCGGGCTGCACCCACCCCAGCGCTGAGCTCCGGCAGCGGGCGCTCACTGCCCCCCACACAAGGAGCAATAAACCCACAAACTGGACTCAGGAGCTCCCCTGAGCAGCCCAGAGCTTCTCGATTAAAGATTCCATCACGCGTGTGAAGTTATTGGTGCTTTCAATGCAGATTTTTTCAGTTCTTTAAATATCACCCTTCAAAAAGACATTTTTAAAAATCTTAAAAATGCATTTATAAAAGTCTGAAAAATTCCCTAAAAAGCTCTGCAACAGGGAATACACAGAGAGAGAATCCCCTAAGCTCATTCACAGCATAAATGCAACCATATGCTGTGGCTTGCTGTACTTTAAACAAAAATGTTTAGAACGGTGAAGAATCTTGAGAAATGCTTTTGAATGTATCTAAAAGGTTTATGAAATTGCTTCCAAGAATATATAACTGATAAATTCCAAAACTATCTTTCAACTGTTTGTGTCCATTTAAAACTATTTCAATATACTAGTGAGTAGTATCTTTCTCAAGCAGGACACTGAAATTCTAGATTATATGTTTAGCCGCAACAGAAAAGGCTTAATTTTAAGAATTGCAAACACTTTCTTTGAAAAAAAGATTCTTTTAAGCTGTCTCATGACAGGAAAGCTCTCCCCCTGCCCCCAGCGGAGGGCACACGATGACTAGATCAGATTATTCCAATACTGAGGCTGAGATTTCCAAACGGCTCCAGAGGAATTAGGCACGCGCTTCCCACCAGCTCGCCCCTTGCCTGGGCACACAATCCCTTCACACCCCATCTGAAACCCCCACCCGAGTTCCACACGGAGGACTGCCCAAACAAAGCTCCGTGGGACTACAAATGAAGCCCACGCTCATTCCCAGGAATGCTTCAGTTCCGCAAACACTTGGGAGTTCTACCACGCAACACCATCAGCTCTCGAACTCCTTTCCTCAGACGCTTCCCGAGGAGCCGGGGCTGCCCACCGCCGCAGCACAGCCCTCCCTGGAGGAAAACCAGCTACGGGCCCCTCAGCACGTAGCAGGACAACACTCAGGAGCGAGCTGCCCGCCCAGCTCGCAGGGGCTCCACGCTGCAGCACAGAAACCACAACCGACAGAGGCAACGCGCTACGGCACAGCAGAAGTGCCGGGCTAGAAACCCCTTTGTTTGACCAAACCATCTCAGGACAAGTGCGATGGGAATACTCATTCATTTCACTATCCCCTGTTATCATGAGAAAATGTCATATAAAGTAACTCTTGTTCGTGTCCTTTATCCTCAAATTTATAACTGCCTCAGACAGTGCAGTCAAGGGTGAAGGTTATTTGTGTCATACTTGCCAAGAAAGTGCCCCTTTCAACACTTAAGGAACACAGTCAAACTACAGATAAAGAAGCAGACAAAAAAGATTCTGTCTTTTTCAAGTATTATTTATCTCCTCTATGTTCTTTGTTTCCCTTATGGCAGTGATACTAGCTAGAGTAAGATTCACGGACTTAAATCCTTGAACCCAAGGGTGTAATTTAATTTTCTTTCATTTGAAACTAACATCAGATGGGAATACCAAGGGTCAAACTTGAAACTCGCCCTTCTGAAACACTAAGGCGCTCTTTTTCCTAAGAAACAGGTCTCAAGTCGGTACTCGTAAAACTGATAAAACAAAGGACAAAACTTAATGCAAAATTCCCTGTGGAAAGCTCAGCTGGGCCAAATATTATTGGGTTTCTTCCTAGTTAGGTAAAGTTTGTCAATAAGCAAAGGGATGTTGTGGTGAGGCGCAGTGTACTAAGTACAGTGTTTACAGACCCAGCCCATGAGCCCAGGGCGCTTGCCCGTGACAGCCACGGCCATTCAAAGAGCCAACAGCCTCGCAGAACCGCAGGCACCCGGCACCGCCACGGCTTCGGCCGCCCAGGGTGACTAACCGGAGTCCTCTCAAAGCTCTCGCCCCTTAAGTGAGTCCCGTGCCAGCCCTGTTCGGACGGAAGGACGGGCAGAAGGCCCTGAGGTGCTCAGGGAGGAGCAGAAGGAGCTCATCCTCGGGATGAAGCCTCACCTCCTTCGCTCCGCATCAGATTCTCGGGCACAACAAGGCGTCGCTTAAGTTTCTGTGAAGATTCGATCATTTTTTCCCTCATGCCACAGTCGTCTACAAAACAATTCCCACTGCGAGCAAGAGGCCACGATGCGGGAGGGCAGCTGGCGGTGCCGGTTCGGGAGAGGCGGCCTTCTGCCCCGCTGCCCCGCTCGGGGGCCGGGCCCTCTCCTAATAACACTGGTAAGACAGTTAATAAGACTCCCGATGAATGATTAGTATGGATTTCTGCACTGCTAATTTCCGTAACTATCACTCTTTGAAAGACAGCTCCAGGGATTTTGGGTCCGAGGTGCCTCTGTCTCTCCAAACACAGAGCTGCATTATATGACACAGCTCAAATTGGCGTATCCCGTTTCACTGATCTCATGTGCGCTGCACTTTAAAATGATACAATATTTTGAAACACGCAACTGCTTTACTGATACTGTCTGTGCCTAAAAGCCTCGGTGCAGCTCCAACGGCGGCTCGTATCTTATTCTTCTGAAAGCAATCCACAGCCTTGGCATGCGCTTGATGCTTTCGGATCCGTCGCCCTGAGACTCCCTGCGGAGACCCGCTGCCCCAAGGAGAGCGGGCCCTTCCTCCCGCCCCGGGCACGCGCGGCCGCAGCCCCCCGAGCGGGGTTCTGGGTCGTGGCGGCACCGCTGGCGCAGCAGGCTCGTGTCCACTTGTCGCACTGCTAAAACACCAAACGGGTCCCGCTTGCTCTTGGCAAAAGGCCATCGGGGCCTGTCGGTTCCGAAGCGGGCACGCAGGGGTTTGGGCTGCCCGCGGTATCCACGCACGCCCCAACAAGGAGCAAAGCATCTGCAACTCACTGTTAACTAAACTTCCCTGCGCGATGCAGAGGGATCTGGGGTGCCAAACTCCTCGCACATCAGCAAGGCAGGGAACAGAAACCGTGTTAACATGAAGCAAGGGACAGAAGTCCCACGTTCGTTCACACACACGCGCGTGTGCCAGGCCCCCCAGTCCCTCCTCAGCAAAACCGCTGTCTTTAGGCCAAAGCAGACATTTTGACAGTTCAATTTTGCAAACAACTTGTTCCTGGACAGGTTTCTCATTCGTTATATTGGAAAACAAAAAAACATTTGAATTAATTTTTCTCCATCTCTCTATTCATATACATAGAAGCAGCCACCCTCGCTCAACTTGGACTTCGGAAGAAGCAAAGCTGAACCTGCCCTGTAAGTCTCCCTTTTTGCAGATCATCTTTCCTGTGCCAGTGACCTCTTTGAAGCAGAACTTTCTGTGGTGGTCACCAACCCCAGAATTATTGTTAGGGATTTCACCTCGGATTCTGGAGCCAAACAAACAAAAACCCAAAGCAAGGGAATGTATTAATTATTCAAAACTGCTGCCCCTGGGTTTAACCAGCCCTCCTGAATCCTAGTAAGAATTCAAGATTAAAGCACAAAGTCAAACTTGAAGGGGTATTTACACATACAGATCACACTACATGCAAACTACTTATGTGTTATATTAAACAAAGTGTATTTTCATGAATTACTTACTGCCACTTTCGTACTCAGCCTCAAGAGTGCTCTGTGTTGGAATATGGCAGTGAAAATACCTGAAAGCTTGAGACAATGTCCAAGTTCCTGTCAGAATGGAATGTAATTAGTGCAAATTAAGCAGCATCCTGAAAAGGAGGAGGTCAGAGAGAACTGGCAGGGTCGAACTGGGTCATTACCAAGCATTTTTATAGCGAGGCAAGCAGGAGGGATACTGAGTTACCTATTGCCACCGTAGTCTGAACTCTGGCTCTGCGTCCCAGACCTGATTTTCCACACAGAATGGGACTGGGCTCCCTCAATTGTATCAGCAGCAGCCAAAGAGCCACCGATTAGAACTGTTAAAAATCAACGTGGTTGTTCTTTTCTTCTCCTTTCAGATTTTGCTTTTTAAAACTGGAGAAAACAGAGGGGACTCATCACAGCCCCGCCAACTGTGACATTTTTGTGCTCGGTTTTGCGACGTTAGACGGCTGAGGAGGAAAAGACTCGAGCCTATTTATCCACAGTGGATATGTTCAAGGTACCACAAACCTACTCCTAAACGTCCCCCGCTTGCCTAGTCTGCAGGCTCGAAAAAGACGCCCTTCCTAGGCCATTTCAGTCTCGCGGGTAGGCCTTGGTCTGCCTTCAAAGATTTCCAAAACTTGACCTCACGGATGACATCAGAATATTAGACTAGAGCACCAATTTTATGGATACACAGGCACATGCGTACCCCTTGCACCCAGGTACAGACCGATACGTATCTAGGGAGATACGTGCAGCAGTGCTGACTACCGGGGGTTAACCTTGCAGGTAGGGATCAGTCGTTGGCCACCCCAGCCTTCTGGGTTAGAAAGCCTACCAGAACAGGCTCTGTCCTGCTGTTTGAGTAAGAGGGATCATTCAGAACATGCTCTGCAGCCACACACTCGAATCGCAAGGCATCCTGAACAACATTTCTTTACAATAATTCAGTCTGTAACGAGTCATAACCGCAAAGCGGTGGGTGTTGTAAGACTATCCTCTTGAGCATTTACTACCGTGTCTAAGTCATCTGCTGAAACTTCTTCTGTTAGTGCAGCAGAACTTGAGAGTTTTGTCTGTTCCGTGAACACGGAGCTTCTCACCTGCAGAAAGGGACTTCACAAGCCTGAGAGCCTGCAGACGAGACTGCGGCCGACCTTCTACAGAACGAATGTCCCAGACGAAGATCCGCGCTGTGCCGAGATTTTGAAAAGGTACAAACTGCAGGAGGCATCCAGCTCCCACCGAAAGGCAACGGCATTCAGAGCATATCACTTTCCCAAGCCAATGGAAATTTCTGGCAAAATTGCCTCGACGTGGTAGCTGTACTGGCTGAACTGGGAGCTGTCTGTGTTTTGAATGCAGCTGAAATAATGTTGACGTGTAATGCTGGAAAGGGACTTCATGGTGGATAATCTCCCTGGCTCTTCTCTGTACAAGAGGCACGAACACCAGTCTCTTCTCAGAGACTGAAAACAGCTTCTGTAAATTATTTCTTTCTGTCATACTGGAATTTTACATATCAGAAAAAGCTATGGGGTGTGGGGGATGAAGGTGAGAATGATAACTCTGAGTCGGTCACACGCTGGTTTAGGTGAGATTTTCGTGCATTTCTACTGAGGAGCTGCATAGACCAAGACCTCAATGGTATAGACTTTTTCTTGTGTCTGACAAAACACTAAAAAAACCCTCCAGCATGACAACAAAAAAATAAATATCAAAAGAACATTTGAAGAGCTCAATAAATTGATCATATTCTGCTGAACCTTCACCCTTGTAACGATAGTACCATTTAAATGCTAATGCCATTTTTAAAAAAGTCAATTACAGGAGTTTTAAAGTAATGGAGTCAGCAGTCTTGATGTAAATCTGTTATATTAATCTGCTCCGTACACTGTATCCATGGGCACTGATGCATTCACCCCCTTTTCCCTGGAGGTAATGTTCCCTCGCAGTGGTACCAGTAATTGAATCAAGTTGATACAGACACCAAAAATATTGTAAGTCTTGTAGGTAATGAAAAGCATATGTTGATAAAGCCAGTTGCTGTATTTTTGGATAGAAGAGCACTGACATTTGGGAAGTTCAAAATTAGAATTAACCCTTTGATGATTAAGTGACCTGAAATAGTCTTTACAAACTCTGCTAATTTCACTGAGAAAAACTGCTTGAAATCTGCCATGAGACAGCTGAGATCCTTTACCTCCCATTTCCCTTGCTTATTTCTGATTAAATTCACCTCCATAAAGCGTGATGTTTTTCAAAATTTTTTCAAACCGGCTCAGACAAAACATAAGTGGATCAGGAAATAAACCTTGCTCAGGTTCAAATGAATTTCTGTGCCTTTTTTCCAGGCCTAACTGAAGCTGGAGAGTCACACCAAGCGAGATGTTCGGGTTGTGCTTTCCATGGGCAGGTAAAACGGAGGCAGCAGAAATCTCTAGGGGCCAGCCCCCTCCTCAGCAGATTTTGGGGTGCAGTTCTAAACCAAATACACCCAGATAAATCAGGCACCTGCAACCAGAGGTTTGCCACCTCTCAAACCAACTGTTACAGGTGTTATTAAAATAAAAATAGCCTAAGAATGTCTCATAAATTAACGGAAAGGAAGCTGAAAATGCAAGAAAATGAGAACGTATTCCTTCTGCTGTGCTATATTGCAATACGCTGCACTGAACTCGCTGCAGCCTCTCATACTGGGAGCCTGTTATCCGGAATGTCTCTGAAGCACAGCATCCACAACGCTCTTTAGAATAGTCAGATAAACCCAGACCAGAACTCACATACGTATAACAATCGAAGAGGGACTTTTAGTTGGGAACAAACTTGGGGAAAGCCCAACATTTTGCAGCTCCTCAGCCCACGTTGGCCTGTAACGAACCACTCAAGTTGTTGAGCTCAAAGCAGAAGCAGCTCTTTCACACACAGTGTAAGGGCATTAGGGGGGTTCACCACGGAGGTTTCCTGGGCACGCCCAGAATCCCCTCACTCACATAACCCACCGGTGACCATGCACAGCCCCCCTGTGAGACTGTCCCAGGGCTGATGATGTTCTGGAGCCACAAATCACTGGTTTAGGACTCACACAGATCACTGGTAACGTACGTTAGCCATTAGTAACTTTTACATCGCTCACCTCAACTTGAAGGGTTAAGGGGAACCCGCGGTGGGAGATCCCCACTTTGTGATCTGCCATCCTCCGCTTCAGCAGACAACGGGGCCTGGTTCACCCGCGGCTGCCGCCCCGTTAAGCCAGCCTGTGGGCAGAGGTACCGGTTCCTCTCCCAGTCTGGTGAACTGGGGCCAGAAGAGGGATGTGCGGAAGGCGGCCGGCACTCAGACTTCTGCCCAGCAGCTTGCACTGGGGTTCAGACGGATGCACAGACGTGCAGCTTTCCCTACTCCCACACCCTGTAAAAGCTGAAATGTCCCTCCCGTTAAAAAAGATCCATTTTGGTTCATGAAAATAAGAGATTACGGACGTCAGGAGAGAGGCTGCACTCCCTGCCCGATGATGGGGAGGTGTTTAAATACCTGCATGTACCTGTGCGTTCGCCTACACACGTGCACGCGTGTGTGAAGAAGTACTGTCATTCGTGACAGAATGAAAAAGCTGCCTGAGCACTTCCAGACAGTAAGAGCTATAAAAAAATAAAAGACTAAACAAACATATTTTTATAAGTAGCAATAATAAGTGAATTGCATTCACCATTGCTCTGAAACAGAAAGAGTACTTCCAGATAAAGAAAATTGCCATGGAATACACTCCACTTGTTATACAAACATGCGGCTGGTTCTGCTGTTACGAAGGGGCTGATTAACGGTTCATCAAGATTTTCCTGCTTCTGCTCTTTGTGAATTAATTTTCAAGTGCAGGTCTAATAAAATTTTCGCAAATGTCACACACACATGCCACAGAAATATTTCCAGTGCCACTATAAATCTGAACAATTTGGAACAGGGTACTCACAGTTATTTTGTTAGCTTAGGGCCTTATTCTGCTACGGTTCAGGGGTTAAAGGGATCCACATAGCATTAAAACAAGGTTCAGGCAGCTCCAAGTTAACCACAAATTCAGAACATGTCTAACAACATTTCAACATTCTCAAAACCTGGAACTTTTCCCAAAATACTGCAGGCTGTAATATCTCGAGAAATCAATCTAGAATTTCAGAGAAGGTTTGTTACTACCAAAGCCACTTGATATCTGTATTACAGCCTTTTCCCGCCGCATTCCCGTTCCGCACGGGGCGGACGGAGCAGGGGGCTGGCATCCCCTGGCCTGGCTCCCGCAGCGGGGCAGGCTCACGTCACGGTACCACCTCTCCTCTCGGGAGACACCCCCAAACACAATAAGGAATATATAATCATACAACAAAGCCAGAAATTCCACGTTAGCGAGGCTGCCAAATTCTTCGCGTTGGTATGCAAAAAGTGGTATTTTTTCATCAGTGTTTGGAATAATTTAATAAACTGACTTACAAGGCAACATTTAGCTACTTCCAGAGAAATCTTCCAGTTAAATCTTTTGCTGTTTTGGCAAAATTGAAAATCGCCATTCTGGCACAAAAGTAAAGTATTTTAGTACTGAAAGCATCACAGGGCTTTTCTGGGTTTTGTTTCTGTGTTTGTTTTAGCGTTTGTTTTTAAACATGGATAACTGAACATCTAAGCTGTATCTCATTTCTAGCAAGTCTTCCCACACAGCTCTGCTCTCAGTGCCCTGGAAGTCATGTATCCAGGAACAGTTTAGTTTATTGGAATAATAATATCCAGAAAAGTGCTGTCATTTTTGATGTCGTGTTCACAGATCCAATATTGGGAACAGAACCACAATCCTTAAGGACTTGATAGAGACATAAACTACCACACGGTTCCTTTGAAACCAAACCCTCCTAGGAGGGGACACTTTGAAATCAAAGAGTGTATTTGTTGAAGCAAATTCCTCTCCCGCTCGGGCCAACGTAAGAAGGAACAACGCTTCTGACAAAAGAAACACCTGCATAATCAGGACCAGAATTCAGCCACACCATCCTTGAACACCAGTATCTCTGACCAGACCTGGAAGAGTTAAGTAAAAACCACTGGAGTTTCCCTTTCCCACAGGACAACTTTGAAACGAAGCTACCTGACCCTAACCCTGGGAACTTGAACGTTTGTGTCCCTCACGAGGCACCGGCCACCGCTCACCAGGTTTAGCGTAAAGCCAGAGGCCGGGGGGTTACAAAAAAAAAAGGGTTACCTCACAGTTCACGTCTGGAACAAAGCGTGTTTTGCTTCAGAGGAGACGGGCTCTGAGGCAGGCTCGGTCCCTGCCAGGGTCTCCCGCGGCCCCCAGCCAGGCCCGCGCCCTCGGAGCCGCCTCAGCGGCCCGGCGCAGAGCGGAGGCGGCCGCACCGGGCCCCGCAGGGGGGACACGGCCTGGGAGAAGCCCCCGCACGCCTGGGGCCCGCTGGGGAAGGTGGGGGGAGAAAAGGACGATGGAGTTTTAACGCCTTTAATTAACCAATTGCCCCGACCGCAGCCGAAGCCCCCACCGCGGCAGCTCCTGTTTCCCGCCGAGAGGGGGCGCCCTCGCCCAGGCCGTGCGGCGCGGCGCGGCGGGGGGCGGCGGGGCCGGCGGGCGGCGGGGCGGGGGGCGGCTCGGCGGGGGCTCCCCTTGGCCGCAGCGCTGCGCTCCGGGCCAGCGCTCGGAGCCTCTGCCCCGCGCTGAGGTGGGCCGAGGGCGCTGGGGGGCAGCGCCCGGAGCGGAGCGGAGCGGGACGGGGGCGGGGGGGATCTGCCGTGCTGCCTCCGCTCCGCTTCTCCGCCGCCGCACGCACCGGTTCGAAATCCCACCGGTCCTTTTAAGAGCAGGTGACCCTCCCGAGGGTCGCGGGGATTTCTCTCAAGAACGGCTGAGCTCGATCCCAGACCGAAGCCACCGAAGCCCGGGCTGGCTCCCGCCCCGCCGGGCGAGCAGCACCCCCCGCCGCCGGGCTCGGCTTCCCCCCGAGGAGCGGCCCCGCCGGACCCCTCCGCCGCCTTCCCAGAACCGGGTTTAAACAACGGAGGTTAAAAAAAAAAAAAAAAAAAAAAAGAAAAAAAAAAAAAAAAGACATCTTTTATAAGGAACCGTTCACCAGGGCTGCACAGACCAAACAAAAACATTTTAAAACAGTGTTAAGAGACAATGAAATCTAAACTGTTTCAGAAGACGAAATGAAGTGAAATGGCCCGCAGGGATTATATACACTTCAGAGTCCTCCAGCCAATTTACTGCGGGTTTACAATAACACTTCCCTGTGATGCACACAAACAATACGCCAAACTGATGAACCAGCTGCGGAAAGAGTGAAAATAACTGCCTGAAGCTGGAAAAATACAAACAAACTGGAAGTAAAGACTTTTGTTTGTTTATACTATTTTTTTTCCCCCCTTTTAAATTTGTTTGTAAAGTAACAAGTGGAACCAAATGCAGACTGTACCCTCTCGCAACCTGCCACTTCTTCTGCCTCAGGTCTGCGCTAGCGGAGAATGGTTTTCTAACCGTTCCAAGTGTTTTGCCTGGCACAGCAACACTTGTCTTTCGTCAGCAGAAACCACTTTGAAACTGGGGTTTAAGAAATTATGAAATAGGACCTGGGAAAAGGGGTAACTACTTAAATCTTTCTGACTCAAACAAAGAAAAACAAAACCCAGAAAAGGAGTCATCCTGAATTCCTACCACAGCCAGAGCCCAAATCAACCCGTTAACATTTAAAAAGAAGTTACTGTCTTGCGTTTTGAGTTTTTATACATTTTCCTGTTTTGATATGAAAACAAGGCCACAAAAATATTCCTTCAGTACCTGCGTAGATCAGCGCAGAGGAGAGGTGTGAGGCAGGACGGCCTCACCTGTGCCAGCAAAGACCCCTTGCACAGACACAGCCTTCCCGGCAAAGGGCGCTTACCTGCACGGCACGCCTGACCTCCTGACAGCCGCTGTTCTTACACCGCTTTGCCCATAAAGTTGCAGCCCAACTGCAATGACTTTGCTGTAAATTAGTATTTCTCGTGGTTTCCAATGGCTCCGCAGGCAAACGCGGCCAAAGAGACGTGGTCAGAAAAGCCAGTCGTGTGGTATTGCTGTCAGCATCACACCGGGCACGACGGCTCCTGTGAAAACGCTTCCTCTCGGGACAGACGCGCAGGCCTCCCCGCCATGCTGCATCCGCTGAGCGGACCAAAATCCCAGTCCCACGGAAATCCATACAAAAACGCCTTGCAGTGCTTGGGCCACAGTTTTGCACCGGAATGTTCGGATCCAAGTCCCCAACTAGCCCCTCAGCCCTCCGTGTCACTAAGGCAGGTACGGGCGGTTATTTGAAAAGGAGATTCTTGGTTAGCCTACCAATCGCTCTGAGTTTCCTTGCAAATGTGGGGATTTTTTAACTCCTCTCATCAAAAAAGAGTTCTCTTCCAGCTGAGACTTGGACATATTTGCTCGTAGGAGCACATTTGAGTTAGAAAATTTAAAAAACAAATGGTTCAGACATTTTTATAGGCATAAAAATGAAAGCCAAGTTGGTTAGTGGTTTCAGATGCTTTTTATTTGCAAATCAGAAAGGGCTTCATTTATAAATTGAAATTGTACTGGCTGCTAATCCTGAAGGCAGACTAAGGCCTTTGGCTCTACTTGAAGAAGTAGAAAAAAAATGCGTTTTAAAGACAAATTATTTCATTTGGAAAAATGAGTGCTGTGGTTGGACACTACATTTATTTTTTCACAAAACTCAAACACACAGTCTTTTCGATTACAGTTCTACAGCTTCAACTGCGTGGCACGGCAGGGACCCGACCACTGCACTGCGAATCCGCGGCGCCTCGTGCCGCGTCACCTCTGCCTACAGCCGGCGCTCTGCGGCACGCTCGGACTTCCTTACCACAGCCTTGTTCGCGAACGCGCAACTCGGGGACTTCGGGGGCTCATTACTACTGGTGTAGTGCAAGGGAACTCCCGGAGCACCAGGCTCTTTGAACACCACCGCGTTGCTGCAGGAGGTTCCAGTCCTCCACCTCCAACAGACCAAGCTGAGCTTTTCCCTGGTTTTGAGAGCGGGAACTGAGACCATGAAGCGAGTTGCTCCGGCAGTCGTAGCTCATCCGTGCTGGGGTAAGAAACGGACCCAAATCCCCAGCCTTGGGCTGCAGGCTACCTGTCTCTCCTGCGCCAACTGCCCAAACTCAGGAAGCTCTCCCCTTTCTGAAGCACTGGTAATAACGTTTTTTATGAGGTAAAATGATTATTCTTGTCATTGAGCAACACGCTAAGGTACCTTAAGGTACCTTGCTTAAGATGGGATCCTAGTGTTCTTAACTGTTGGTCTGCGCTAATTTAATATCGGAACTTTGTAAACGGCACCTGTTTTGATGTAGTTAAGGATTCTGTTGCTGGACAAGATGTACAAAATGGTAAATTGTTTTAAAAGGCGAGGTCAGAAGGCAGGGATAAATGAAATAAACTGAATTATCTTTCTACACCTAAGGGAAGGCTGGACACCAGTCTCTCCACTTCTTCCTTACCTAATTTCCCTCGTCCTGATGCACTCACTGCAAGATAAGTCTGCTACCTGCTGAGCTCAGTTCACTCATTTATCATCCTGCAGAGAGTATGAAAACCAGCAGACACAAGGCCAGCTCTGCACCCAGCTATTCACACAACTGGAAATGCTCACACAATAAGCAGTGTAACCACTTAACAGACCCAGAACATCTTGTTTCTGTCTTCAGCGCTTCACGCTTGCCTCACAAAAAATAACTGTATTTCCAGTGAGAAGCTCCTTCAGCATTCCTCCGTATACTGTCACAGCACCTAGGAAACTCAGTCAAGGATTGGCACCTTGTAGTAAATGCCAAGTAGTCAAATGACAAAGCAAACAGGGCCTGTTTCAAGGAATTAGGAAGTCAAGAGTGAAGCGAGACGTGAAAGTTACAGGCAACAAAGGAAGCGAGCGAGGAAAGAAGAGATGAACCATCCTGGGTCACTGTGGGTTTGCTGTTTCGGTCCCGAGCTCATCGTCTGCAGTTCCGTGAAGGCGATCACGCTCGGTAGACTCTCGGGGATCAAGGCAAACTCACGGATTTCATAGCTGATCAGCAAAAAAGCCAACGGGTGCGAGGCTGAACATGGCACAAAACTAACAGCAGTTTGAAACAACAGGCAAAGCTTAAACCTGAGCCTAGTGAACGGTTTGATAGAGGGATACATGAGACACTGCTCCTGTTACTGGTGGGCTTCCCAACGAAACACAGAATGTATTAGTCCAAGTATCAATTCCATTATTTTAACTCCCTGAAACAATTATTGTCTGTCTCTCTGGTTCATGGCTTCTAGCATCCAATCCCATCCTCCTTGGCCTTCTGCTTAAATTTTTTTTTCTCTCTCTGATGGAAAAGAAAACCGCTGGTACTGGTGGACTGTCTCCCCCTCAGCTTCCCTCGCTGAGATCATGGCTTGTTATCACACTAAGGCAGCACTGTTAGCTGTCTCCTGGAATTGTTTCTGCTCAAGTCAGATTTTTTTTTGGGGGGGTGGGGGAGTGGTGGTGTTCTGTAATTTACAGCAAAATAAGAATGATTTCTTACTTACAGTTATTACACAGAGCCCTTATTTAGCTGCATTTTAAAAACTAAGGAAGAGCTGTTCACTTGCCCCTACACAGGAGATGGACAGCAGACCTAACCGTACAGCTTTTTCTTCTTAACACCTTCCATATGCTGCATATCAACCCTTAACTTCCTATAACGATAAGTAACACTCATTTTGATTATTCGCAGTTGTTTTGGGAGTTCATACGCGATAGGCTTCTCTCTCAGCCTCTCACCTCCTCCCCCAAACCGCCTGCAGCTACCCTGTACCATCCCTGGCGGCGGGACCAGGGTGTCCCTCCGTGCGGTGCAGACGGTGCCTTTACACACCGCAGAGCATGGCCCCAAAGCCGGTGTGTTCCGAGCGCTCACCACAACGGTTCCCACAGTTGGGTACTACGCCCAGATGTCTGCCGGACTCCTTACAGACCAGGTTCAGCGTTTGGAAGCGATAGGCAGGGCACCGGGCAGCTGCGAGCATCCTCTGCGCCAGCTGAAAGCTCTGCGGAGGCCGACTTGGCTTTCTAATGCCAAAAACATTTGTCCTGAAATTTCACTTCCCTGCACCAGACCCTCCCAGGAAGAGACGAGATTTCAGCCACACTCCTTAAGCATCAGGTGCCCTGTCACTGCTCACTCCCAGTGAAAGGCTGCTGGTTTTTTTCTTTTTCCTTTTCTCCTCCTCAGTGCTGGGAAAAATCCCCATTTGGGCCTCACTTCTTTCGGACAATTCCCCCCCCACGCAGGCCATCCTGGGAGCAGGCACTCTCCAGAAGGGGCTGGAGCTCGGCAGCGTGTGTGCTGGCTCTGTGGGGCCGGGGCCGAGAGCACAGAGCGCCTCAATGTTCCCCTCCGGCCGCGGGGCCGGCGCGGCTCCCCTCGCTCGCAGGCAGGGCTCGGTGCCCGCCGGTGAGAGCCACCTTCAGAGCTGCCGGCCGCGAACCGCAGCTGCGGGCTGAACACTATCGCCCCTTATTCTCCAACGCGTCCATGACCTCCTGTCATCTGAATGTCTTGTTCTTTTCCAACGCTTTGATCTGACCACATTTACCCAAAAAAACCCAACTGCTTCTCGGGGGCCCTGACCTCAGACTGCGTCAGTATCACAAAACAACGTTTTATTCGCTTCCCTGTCCTGTAAAGGCGCGGGAGATCAGCAGCTGTCTTCGCCGTGCAGGGGGAAGAGCTTTAGGCCCCTCGGTGAGATCACCACCGACCCGCTCCAGCCTGCCACTGCCCCTGCACCTCGGTGGCAAACTTCCCCGTTAGCCTTGGTCCTTTAATGAAGGAGCCAAGCGCAAAATTCCCAGGGTGGCTTATTTGTTTTTAAAACACTTCAGAGCCTCGTGCACAAGTAGCCTCACTCAGTCAAATTTGTATTTTCAGGGGAAAAAAAAAAAAAAGTTGCCTTTTGCTAAGTTTCTAAAAACAGGCCTGGATGAAATTTAGAATATTGATCTGCTGAGAAGGCACGGACATAAACAAGAACTTCCACTCCATCACCTTCTGCCTCAGGAGCTAAGGTAATGAAACAGAGATCTAGCACCCTGCTGCAGGTTTTGCTGTACAAGGCCAAACCTGAAAAGCAAACAGAAGCAGACCAGGGTTTAAAAGCAGCTTAATTTTCCAGCTTATAGCCATCTCCAAAGATGTTTTAAAAATTCCAGTAAAACAAGGGACCAAAGAAGAAGTCTTGATTAAAAAGAAGAAAACCTGACCTGTTTTTTAAATCCTCAAAAACCTGAGTATTTTTTAAATCCTCACAAGTGCCTTAACGTGGGCTTAATGGTTTATTGGCAGTTTTGCTTTTATGCTGTTTTCTTATAACCATACATATGTTTTCTACAGATCTAAAAGTGCCAAGAAAACCTAAAAACCTGGTCATGAGGTACTTCTTGTTCACTTCTAACTACAAAGGATTAGTAACCCAGCAAGTCCAGAGTGCTTGCAACCTCTTTGGCGTTTCAAAACAACCTCAGAGTCCTCAGCACTTCACAGGAGCAGGTTCTGGGGTGAAAAGCTGCGGGTGTGCGACTTACAATCTGAATTTTGAAGACATTTCAGATGTCGCTGAATTGCAAACACTGCCTTGTTGGACGCTTCTGCTGCCCATTGCATTTAACATGATAGCTGTACCCATTTTGTGCTAAAACACAAAATCTATCAACCCATTAGCATCCGGGCAATGCTTTAGTCCAGGGGCTCTTTACAGTAACTGCGGGGTTTTTCACTCTCAGTCGAGTGTCCAAATCCACAGAACAACCATGAGTCTCGCAGGATTCTTGTAATGGCTTTTAAACCTTACATTGTGGGCTGTTTATGGCACAGTTGCATTTGCTTTAGAGATTTGTTTTAATGCTGTTGGTGTTATTTAGAGAGATATTAAATTCAAACAGCTTTACGGTCGCTAATAAACATCTATTACCATTACAGACATTCTGATATAAAGGCCTCATACAGGTGCTTTCTCTGAACTATGCAGATTTGATTGATTAGGCCACAGTAGTTTATTTTACACTTCAGTGGTCACTAAATCTATCGTTAAGATTAAAAATTGCAGTTTGTGCAGTCTGGGAATAACTTCACACTCAAGCTGTGGAACAGAAGTCACTTTACCAAAATTCTGTGGGGAAAAGACACAACACACAGAGCAGGTTAAAAGAAGAGAAGTTTTCTAACACCTTATTCAGTTCTGTTCAGATGGATTTCTTCCTCTAATGTGCATCACACATCCTGTCAAGCCAAAGATGTCCAGAAAAGCAAGGTACATGGAAGGGTTTTCTTAAAGCACACGGAAACCCCACGTACGGGAGGGTTCTGGGATACAAGCAGCACTGAAGCAAGCATGACACACAACAGGATGAAAACTCAGGTTCCGGACCAGCAGAGAACTTATGTCACCTCTGGGCATGTAAACAGTTCCACTGGCATCAAATTAAGCACGTGATTAGATACTTTTCTAGGTCAAGAAAGATCTTCTAAAATATGCATTTTAGCGCAAAGACCGCTTCCCACTGGTTTTACTCCTGCAATGCAGGCATTCTCTTGCAGGATACAAGAACTCATAGTTAATTAGGAACATCACTTGGTCTGTGTATCGTGAAGCAAGGCAATAAATGAGGAATCTGAAATATCTGAATAAATCCAAATTTTCTGCAATTAAAAAAATATTATTCAAGATTGCAGCAAGGCCTGCTGCAAGGAGATCAAGTCAGGCGCGCTTAACAGGCGGTACTGAGTAGACATTGGAAAAACTTTTTCCAAAGATTTTTACTGAGGGTGCTACTTTGATGTATTTTATTTCTAGCTTATTCCAGCTTCATTCCATTCAGCAAGGAACCAACCAGAACTGGGCTGGGTTTGTGGGACTCAGCCGCTGAACCCCTGCAGCTGCACCGCAGGGGAAGAGCTTCTGGGCCATGTGGCATCCGTAGGACACGCACAACGTCCCCTTCAGCGAAGGGCGGAGCAGAGGAACAGGACGGGGGTTTTCGACTTAACAGGACAAGTGTAGGAGCGGCCACTAAAGGGAGCTGGGGATTTCTCCGGTCATGTTTCATTCTGAGGTTCTAACTAAAGGAATTCTTCAACTCCTCCATCAGTTTAGTCAAGGCCTAATTAAAATACAGGCAGTAGAGGCTTGCAGCTCGGGACCCACGTCCTGAAGTCACGGAACTGAATCCTTGTCTTTTTCCCACTCCCTTTCTAAGCTTGTTGCTGAGAGTAGGACGGGTGATTTCCCTAACAATTCTTCATTATGAAAGAACTGCCCAGATCATGGATTGGTAAAAAGATACTTTGAAATGCAATAAAAAAGAAAGGAAAAAGTAATTTCAGCTGCCTGAAGTTTCTGCAAGGCTGGTTACTGAGTCTTCATAGTACCTGCAGTAACAGTTCCAAGAGCTACTCCAACGCTCAAGACCCCTGGCACCCACCGCTGGCACAGCAGAAGTGTCATGGTGTGAGCTACAGGAGTGCAGAAGCCCCAGCTCTCCCCAGGCCTGCTGCTCTTCCCGAGGGGGCTCCGCTGCCTCTTCCTAAGCAACGGCACAAGGAGGAGATACGTGACCTTACCGTAGTGCGCTGGAGGCCCTGCACCGCCTTAGGCTGCCCCTGGATTTTAAGTAGATGAAAATGTAAGTGAAGAACATCTGCGTAACAGCGTTAAGGTGGCGCGTGCCTTTTTTTTTCCTTTCTCTCCACACACACAAACCCAGTCTATAAAGTCCCGAGGCACGCAAAGCTTTAGCTAAGGTGGGTTTGCTGCAGTCAGCATAGCGACTGCGCTACGGACAGCACGGAGAGCATCATCACCTGGTGGTACGGGCGAGGCATCCCCCCATTGCTTGTGAGGCAGCTCTTTCCTCGTGCTGACGGTTTTGACCCGCTCCCATCTGGCGCAGGACCGTTCAGCCGAGGAAGCAGCACAATCCGACACGCACCCGAAGGAGCAGCTTGTAGCAAAGGAAGTTGGTAGACTTTAAGCGTGACATTTGCACTAACAATTTTGATTCAAATACAGCGTCATTTATTACTGTCTCTTGTATTAGCTGCACCGCAGTGCCCACTGGCTCCGACTCCATCCCCCCCGTAGTGCCGCAGAAGTCTAGCCTGCCTGCCTGCCTAGCAGTGTTCAGACAGTGACCACCAGGGAGAAGGTTGATAAATGGCCAGTTTATAATGCTGTCATGCCAATTTTGTCCTATGGGAAATGTGTGTCTCTCTCAAAACAGCTTATTACCAACCTGTGGCTGAGGCAATGATCAATCAAACTGATCAGATATGGCAAACATGGTAACTGATATAAAGAAGATTTCTTACTACACAGTTTGAGGTTAACATGACAAATGATAGAGTGAGAAAGAATAACTTACAGGGGAAAAAAATAGCCCATTAAACGCTGAACTTAAAAGTAGCTTTGGGAAGCAGAGTTAACAACAACTCCCTTTAACACGCACTCATATTCCCTGTTCATTAATGCATGAATGAGCCCTGAATGCATTCCCTTGCAAATGCCGTATATAATCCAGAAGGAATGTTTTTTAAACATACAGTCTGACTGTAAAGAGAAATTCAAACCACCTGTGCACATCTCCAGCACTCACAATGCAGGTAACGCACCGTTTCACGACTCCTTTTCTGCCGCCTATGGCAGCCAGTTATCGGGTGAGACTGCGATTCAGTTGACTAAAATGTGAAGAGCGGCCAATGTACAGCTTTACACCGGGGTTCTGTATAAACCATTTAACACGGCAAAATCTGTATTAAGACAGGTGCTGAGGTGCCAGGGAAGACAAAACTGTTCTGCCCCAGGGGACTGAGGTGTATCGTCCGCTGAGGTTTGGTCTCTTAACGCGCTTACAGCCAGCACAGTACTCTACACACAACGGCAAAGTTCTCTTTTCTTAAATTGTCGGGGGGGAAGCAGCATGACAGAGCATTGCATTGGAACCCGGGAAAAGAAACCCGCCGTTCTACTTCCCGCTCAGCCGTTGCCCCATCGGTTCAGTCTCCAACGCCCTTTTCACACCTTGCATTTCACTCCCTCCGTCGGCCAAACGGAGATGAAGGATCTCATTTCTCACAGTGGGTTCTGTCCCTTCCACCGACTGGACCTGGGGCCAGCACTGTGGGGCACGCTACAGAGCACACTTATCTCGGACGGAACCCCTTTGTGACCTCAGGCAGAGCAGCTCCCTCCAGTCCTCTCAGGTACTTACATTGTAGGAGGTCTGGCCTGTCCCTTAGGACGAATACACAGGCTGCCTGACGTGATCCGGCCTTGATCCTGGGTGAGTCTTTGGCTGCAGCTTAAATAACGAGGGTCACTATGCAAGTGGCTTGTCTACGTTAGCTGCTCTGCCACTGCTGACAGCAATGAAAAGATTTCAGATCCATCACATCTTGTCAGAATCCCAAAATATTTTGAGATATTCTATTGTCAGTCAGGGCAGAGCTACCGGAGAACAGTACTGTTCCCAGAACTTCGTCTATTTGCCTTCCAAACCATGGAGAAGAGTGGTGAAGTTCTCTGCGTTGTGTGTAACCCAACAGTAACACACGGGCTTTTCTAAGACACGCACATAGAAATATACTGTGTAAACCAAGACCTACCCATGGCTCGGGTTTGTTCCTTTTCCATTAGCAGGCTTTCTCTGAAAGGTGAGATCCTTAAATGCCCTTTTAGCTTCACTGGTCACACAGTTCTGAGATCGAGTCTGGCAGAACTGGACACAGAATTTGACCCGTTATCTTTTTGGGTCTCGCAGTATCAGCACACGTATCTGTAGTTCTGACTCTTGGCGAGTTGTTACAGGGGCTGTTGAGCCTCTGGTGAACATCTGACATTATTCACTTGACTGAGTTTGTGAAAATGAAGCCTTATTTGCCAGCAAAATTAATGAGAAAAGAGTCTTCAATGAGACGATAATTTATGGCTTCTGCAGCAGCTAGCACGTACAGTGAAATTCATCTGACTGTATTCTTCACAGTAAAGGCAAATATTAGGGGAAAAAAGGTGTGGATTTTGAGAAACATTGTCTGTTACTTCAAAATCAAGTTCTTTGCTGGGTATTTTATTTTGTGAAACCCTTCCAAATTTGATGAAGGTCGAAATAAATGGGCCTTTGTCCCCCTCACCATACCAGTGCATTTAATGGCAGTGAAATAAAATTCTACTCTGTGGCTACACGCCAGAGATTAGATGATACGAACAGCTCACAACATATTTCAAATTTTGTGCACACTGAAAATTGAGAGACATTCAAATACGTTCAGAAATATATACATTCCGCATTATCTGTCGTTACTTCACAGAACAGAGAGCTGCAAAAACGTGTCCCTTTCCCTGAAGCTGGCCATAAACACCAACTCCTTGCCTTTCAAACACAGAAAACTGCAAACAGAAAAGCCAGAAATGTGCCAGACAATAAAAATACGTATAATGGCTACCAAACTCAGCTCTTCCCCCCCCCCCTCTTTTTTTAACAGATAGGTTTTAGACTCTATAATAATCATGCAGCTAAGATACAAGGTCTCTTGTTGGCAATAACCTACATGACATGACTTAGAAGGCAGGTGTTACTGTAATTAGCTATTGTTTGACTATCAAAAGTCAGAGCTGATTAAAGCCACTAAGTACAAGTGCACTATTTTATTTCAAAGAATATTATGAACTGCATGCTGGGACTCTTTCACTGCGGACCTACCTTCCGGAGTCTGCTAAGAGCCCATGCCAGCAGTAATCAAAACTAAAATCTGCATAAACCTTCAGGGTTTTAATTCAAGCAGAGCCCTTTCATTAGAAATATGTTACTTTATGAAATCTGGTCGCCAGCAAGGGGAGAAAAATGTGACTTCTTAAGAAAAGTGAATGGCATCTCTTTAGTGATTAACCCAAGATTAATGGAGGCTCCTACTGCTAGGCCTAAGTCCATTTTATTGCTAATTCATTTAGGTACTATTTCAGATGTACTTGATGAAAGTCACCTGCTAAGAAGTCATGTTTTGGCAAGCAAGGATAGCCATTATGGTCAAATCCCAAATAGAATTTTTATTAAAGAAGCTTTGAAAAGTGTCTTGTATTAGTCTTTCAGAGACATACTATTTAATGTACTCAATTAGTTAAAAATTTGGGGCCCAAGTCACTAATCAAACATTCATAAAGCTTTTTCTTTTTTTTTTTTTTTTTTTGTCTACGTGCATCTTTAATGTTCCAGGTAGGATGAACACTGTACTGAACAGGGACATTTATATACAGACAAAAGAAGCAATACTAAGACTTACCAAGAAGTGGGTGGGATTTGGGATAAGTGCACGGCTGGATACGTGAAATGTTGGCTTGGCAGAGCATCTCTTTGTTCCCCATGATACTGTGAGGAGTGGGGACTTAGGCAAATGGCATGTTCTTAAACTCTACATAATCATTTGGCTTTGGCTTGTGTATACATTTATAACATGAGCTTTGATCTTTTATCAAAAATCATTTTAGTTTTAGACTTTTCTGCAGTTTGTTCTTTTTATAAATGAGAGTTTAGGAGATGTGATGACTAGAGAGCACAGAAAACTGCTTTGTCACATGCACCATGCGTACGAGATGCTCTACACAGACAAAGCACCCACCCGAAGTTCAGACCTTGTTTGCAGCCTGGCTGCAGCTGGGGCAAGCTTCACCTGGATTCATGGACCATCCTATGTGCTGCCACCACCTCTCTGCTATGTTTTTATACTCCTCCTGAGACACCGGCCGCTGGTCCTGTGAAACACGCGGTGCTCCGTCAGGCAGCCCTTCGCTCTGCTGCTGTGAGCTTTTCTTCCCCACGCTGGTTAGATGCAAACACCCGGCAGCCAGCCCAGAAACACTCGCTCCAGAGGCAGTTCTGGTGACCACAGACAGCTTGATCTTTACGTGGAATTGTGCCCTTCTCTTTAAAAAAATGAATGTAAGCCCCAAGGAGGGAAAAAATAAATCACAGGTGAGAAAGCTGCATGCTCCTCTTGCTCAGCTCCTGCCTTGCCAGGCATGTTCAGTGACAGAGTCTTTCCTAAAATCTACAGTTACTGAATCCCCGATAACCATTACTGATAACCATCACCTATCTAAGCCGTTCCCACCATTTCGGGTACAAGTTACTTGCTCGCACATAAAGACAGTGGCCTGAGAAATCCCACTCAACAGCCTGCGTGGCCCCGCTTTGTAATTGCAAAGAATGAGACCGTTTCAGTGACAGAAAGTGGCAAATCAATCCGACAATGTCTGGTTTGGGTATTTCAGCTTGTTTGGGCTGAGCCTGTTCCACACTGGGGGGGATGACTTACTCTGTAATCAGCTGCTGGGACCCAACAGCACGCACATGACCCAGACTCTACAAATCACACTTTGTTGTTTCAGAAGAAGTTTGCAAATCCCTGAGCTTTGGTTGCAATCGCTGCGCAAGCCGGCAAATACTGCCCTGCCTTCCTCCAGCTCCCCGGAGCTGCAAAAGGAAAGGAGATTGTTTATTGCTCATCCGGCTTTCCGAGGGGGCAGCTTTAACTGCTGATGACTGAAGTATCCCAGAAATCACACGGGATGACAGCTATGGATCAACTCCTGCTCTGCTCATGACACTCGTGGCTTCTCTGGGGGGATGCAAAGTAGCGGGTATCTCGCGCAGCCGAACTCCCTCCCCGCTCGGCACAGGCAGACCACCGCCGAGGCAGAGATAAGGGTCCATCAGATCCACTGACCGTATTGATACCGGGGGACCGGGTTCACTTTGGGACCTTTGGAAAAGGCGGCTTCACGTTGCTTTCAGCAGAGATGACTGAGCGCAACCCAGTAACGGACTGATTGTACCCAAGGCAAGGAAATACCTCAAAATTCCCTTCAGTGCAAGGCTATAATTTTAAGGAAGATCTCTCAAGATCCCTTTCCTAGCAGACCGCTTCTTCACTACACTCTTTTGTCAGGTTCATTAGCAATGTGCCGACTTTTACCCTCACCATCTTCCACACTTTCCTAAGTGCTTCCTACAGCCAAGAATATCCCAATCTGCTTCCTTTCAGTGACCAGCTGAAGGATACGTGGGTGTACCAAAAACCTGTGAAATTCCCACACGCTGGCTGCGAGCAGAGTCCCCCTTCCTCCGTGCCCCAGGGACGGCATCGGGGAGCTCGTGGCAGCCTGGGTCCCGCGGGCAGCCTTCCCTGGCCGACACAGACGGCACTCACCCACACGGCTGCGGGTGAAAAAACAGAAGGATTTTTTTTATGTCTACTCTATTTTCTTCAGAAATTTATCAGAAGTTTCACTTTAAATAGATGTCTCGGTATGGAGATGAAGGGAGAGAAAAATATCCATGTGTCTGTGATGTTACAAAGCTGAAGATCTCTTAAAGCACAGACAGTTTGGGGTGAGGTCAGATTTCCTCCTTCCCCTGGAAACACAGAACGCTGCTAAACGTAACAACCTGGTTTCCAAACGTTTTGGGTTTTTTCTAAGTGACCAATACAGTTTCCATAATATTTACTGGAAATGTTACAATTAGTGAGAGCAACAAAACCAGGGAGACCTGTGCAAGACGCCACACACCAGCCTTGCTCGGGTACTTGCTGTGTCACCCCCCAGCCTTCATCGTCCGGTTCCGTACCGCACCCCTGCGCTGCTGGGGGCTGTCCAGAGTCATAGCCCGCAGAGCAGGGAGGTTTCCAACCCTCTGCTCCAATATTCAGAATTATTAGAAACGGCAACACATTCTGCGGCAGAATTCTTCTCCGTGGAGACTGCACAAAAACCGGCAAGGACTTTTAAAAGACTTCACTGAAGGGAACGTACTACTAAAAGAGCTGCCTCCATGTGATAACAAAGTTAACCTAATCTGTTCCCTCTTGTGTGCTGGGGCACTCATACATGCAAATCTTGTCTTGTTCAACTGTGTTTGTTCACCTCCATAGTCCTTCGGTGATTCAAATCTGTGTCTTACTATCCTATAATACCCTTGTCTAACAGTTCTTTTTAAATGCATGTGTTAATTATCTTGCCACTGCTGTAATTTCTCCCTGTAGTCCATTAATTAAGAGGTCACAATCTAAGAGCATGTTTACCCAATAAGCTTTCTTTTTTAATTATCCTAATTGCTTGGATACTGACAAAGACTCTATCCCTCCCCTTTCTCTGAGTGGATTAGAAAACGACATTTCAAAGCCCCACACAATGATGGGTTTGTAAAACACATATAGATAGATATATGTTTTTATAACTCCACAATGTTCAAACATCAAAGGTCAACAAGACACAAGAT
The DNA here is from genome assembly GCF_034619465.1 of Leptosomus discolor. NCBI lineage: Eukaryota > Metazoa > Chordata > Aves > Leptosomiformes > Leptosomidae > Leptosomus > Leptosomus discolor. The sequence goes on along the minus strand of NC_141410.1, from coordinate 10,334,865 downwards.
ACTGTATTTGTACAGCTATATAAAATGAAGATACAAATTGTTCCTCATTAATTTATTAGTCTACAATGTTATATTGGTCAGGAAAAATATAAGCAAAACTCTGAAACCTTCAGTACTAGGAACAAGAACAGCTAGATGTATACAACGTGTTCTGTTCGGGAGAACGTCCAGAGCCTCTTAGCGAGTGCATCTCCCCCTGCACCTACACGGATGCCTTCGGATAAAAGCAAGCAGAGGGAAGGAAAAAAAAAAAAAAAGAAAGAAGCAATAAACTTTTACTGCAGCAAAGATCAATTATTATTCCCTCACCCCCAAAATATTGCCTTCCCGCAGGTCACACCTTGGCGAGCTGGTCCAAATACACTTTTACTGACTTAGCAAAATTCAACAGACAAAATCTCGATCACTTAAAAATTTTAAACCCCTCCTTTTGTCAAGCTTTTAGAAGGGAAAAGTAGCTATTTGAATTCCAGATAGGATTTTAACACAACAATTAGTAGAGGTTATGTCCAGGAAAAGCACTACTTTGTCAGCATGTGAAACAACATTTGATATGTCAAGTAAAGTAAATTTTTTTGGTTTAATAAAGCAAATGTCTCATTCAGACTAGTCATCTCAGGAACTATATAACAGAAGTATAATTACTTAGAAATTGCTTAGGTAAGCGTGATTGATGCATGGTAAATAGATGTTTCCAGCACTTATTGTTTCTTCCTGATGGATTAGGAAGAGTTGTTTAACAGTTCATTTGACCAGTCTCTCCTGGTGTTTCTTGAGTCTGGCTGTGCCAGTCAGCACCAGCAGTTCCTGGTAGTTTAAGTCTCTTTAATAAAGATTAAGATGTCAGAGGTCCTGCATTGCACAAAATCCCAATTTTATTAACTTCTCATTATCAGCTGAAATATGAAGTGCATTTCTTTTCATCTAAAGTAAGGCATTTTCTCAAGGGAAAGAACAGATATATAATATACATTTATGATGATTAAGGGTGGGTTTGCTCGAACCTCGACTGATGTTGGTGAACGTTCTCTCACATGACGGGGACCACATACATCGGTACTTCTCCCCCAGAAAGCGTTCAAGTATTTCACGACATAGGAGTAAGTTGGCAGTGGTGAACCGTGTGGCTGACTACTGACACTACAGCGCTTAAGTCAACAGTGTTTTCGTTAAAGAGTGGCAACACGTAAAGTACTGGGCGAAAACACCGAACCCCAAAAGTCACGGAGCCAGGACAAGTAAAACAGTGGCGCTGGTTACACGCAGCCGGCGTTCCCCTCTCCAGGCTCTGCAGATGTAGGAAGACCACAGAGCAACAGCACAAAGACTACGCCACACTCATTAAAAGAAGCATTCAAAGTCCACTCTGTGACCAGAAACGCAGATAAGTTCTAATACCATCTGTGTGAACTCAGGCAGCAACTGATAAAGTTAAATTGCTGAAGGCAGCAGCACTGTACGGCGCCCGAATACCGTCGCTTTTGAAAGGCTTCTTCTTAATCCCTGTGTATCATAATCAGAGTCTCCCCCACCAAACAGCCACAGGTCGATGCCAGACGCACAGACACGGAAGGAGGTCCTTTCCCTGCGCGATCCGCAGAGCCGTACTTTTAAGGGCTTTTTGAAAGCTGACAAATTTATGTATTTTGCGTATTTTAAAGAAAGCCTTTGACGTACTTCTTGTTTTCAACCCTGTCTATTGCAGGAAGGAAAGAGCTGGCACTGTGCGTGCTTTCCCAGAACAGGATGACTCTTGCTGGAAATTACTCCACAGAAAGAGTTAAGAGGTAAAAACGGTTCTTCTAGTATAACGCATGTCCTGCACCCAGGGATCCCAACTAGCCACAGCTTTACAGCGCAGCTCTGGTGAGGGTTAAGCTCTATTACTTCTGGTCTCTGACACTGCTAATGGCACTCTCAAACTAATTGCATTTCTATACCTATACATACGCCCGGGCAACAAATAAGCCCTTTAATCAAACAGCTTCATCTACTTCTAATTCATTCCATTTCTGTGCCTTTTTAAGAGTACAGGAACCTACAAAGGTACAGATGATAGAGTACATTCTGTGGCCAGCTGACAACTTCGACTCCGCTCCAGCCCCCCTCCTGATTAAGACTAGTTCTGTGTGTCACCTTCTCACACCTTTAACTCTTCTGCTGCTCGGGACTGGGCGGATTCACGGCAAAGACCACAAGTGACAAGCGGTGGCTGCGTGGAGTTAGTTACAGTCACCTCAGTGAATTGCTTTTGCATTTGCTTATAGATTTAGATGACTTTTTGTTTTCATCAGAAACTGTATTCGTCTTGCCTCTTGAGTGCATGCAACAATGCAGGAAGAGAAGGCTACGGCATCAGCTGAGCAAACAGAGGGTGGTTGTTTGCATATCCCGACCTAACGCAAAGCCTACAGTTTCAGGGCCACCAACTTTGCAGGAAATGCCGATTCCTCTTCTACACTTCTTTGATAAAACAGGTCAATGTATCAGAAAAAAATCACCCCATCAGTATTTAGGAAAGAGAAATACATGTGCCATAAGCTGTCTATTTCAAAGGTATGTATGTACAAAAGGCATGATAAGTGGGTGCTGAATAGTTAGGAGTGGCAATTATCAGTTACACATATCATTATAGTCTCTCAACTTTTCAATAGCACAGAGTTCCTAATACCGTGTTTACTAGATCAGGTAAAAGGGGACTCTTAATACTGTGCAAATATGACTTACCAAAGGACTTTGCTTTCTCACCTATTCTTGGGCTTTTCAAATCAACATTATTAATTGGCTGGCTTATCGGTAAGTGCTGTCTGGCAGTTAAAGGATGTTTCCACCCATTGCAACGATACATAGAAACTAGGCAATGTCAGCCACAAGGACAAATAACTTCCATGTCGAAACAGAAAAATATTTTGACACCTTAAATCCTCTTTATAAAAGCGTAATGCATTTCAGCATTAATCTGCTATCCTTCCTTGCATCTGTTACTCCATGTTCTATCATCCTTGTTTTTCCTTACTACTTTAATTCAGAACTCTGGCCTACAGTTGCAAATACTAGGGCTTATTTTCCTTTTTTCCTTCTTTCTTTTTCTCTGTTTTCTGTTATTCAGGTGTGTATAAATACATGTTTTAGAATCTGGACCAACTAGTTTCCATACCAGGAAACTCAACTACATAGGAGTTTAAGAGGTAACTTTCAGCCCTTTCAGATCGACTTTCTCTCAACCTGTCAGCTCTCCTGGGCACCAAATCCACTTGAAAATGGAGAAAACCGTTGGGCGGATAGGGAATACTGAAAACAAAGAGCACAAAACTCACCAGGCACCATTAAAGAAAAGCAAAAAAAAAGTAAAATAAGAAGAAAAGCATTGCTGTCCCCATCTCCCCTTTTTCAGCCCGCTCCAGCCTGCACGTGGAGCCCACCTAGAGAAGGAAGGGGCAGGTTTGGTCTCCCCGCCCGGCTCCCTCCACCGCTTGCTTTCCCACCCACTAAAGCTTGCGAGCGCCCCAAACCCCGGGAGGCCAGCAAGGCTCTCGGGAAGCCGCCTAGGCTAGCCCTTACTAACGCAGGGCTCTGTAACTAGTCCAGCCAGGCAGGTATTTGCCGAAACCTCTTAAGAGCCTTCAGTGGCAGATACTTTCTCTCCTCTGTGGCAAGTCTACTGAGGTACTAAACTACTCCAGTATTTCATTCTTCTTAATAGCTAACCCAAACCTTCCTTGCTCTAAGGCTGGCTTCTTCTCATCTTACTCTGACAGTCATGTATCGCAGATGATCACCTTTTACGTTAATGCAGAATACGAATTTTAGCTTCAGCTGTTTATTCTACAGAATGACATCTGCTTATCTTTAAGAAATTTTCCAGTAGAAGCAGGATCAGACCAAATTTATTTATTTAAAGCATTTCTGTTTCTTTTAAAGAAGGTTTCCCTCTGCCACCATACTGGCTTTGCAGTTGCGACCTGTGAATTAAGATACTCAGCAGGTTTTGTTCTGGTTTTTTATGAAGGAAATTGTTTTCCTTTAGGTAGATATTTAAAGAAAAATCAAACAAATATTCGATGTGCTGCATGAGCATGAAAAGGGGGAGCACTGTGTCAGCACAGGTGAACTGTTGCATGCGAGTGAAAACAAACTGGGGGAAGGCGGGCTCCTCACCAAGGTGAGCCATGGCTGTGTACATACAAAAGGAGCGGTATGGCTATTCACAAACGGGAAAGATAGTTACCAAACACGTGGCTATTACAATCCAGTGTCTGACATATTTAAGCATCATAGCAAGAGAGTACAAGAAGCACAAGCCTAACAGAACAGGAGACGAACAGAATTTTTTTCCTACCCCAAGACAGTCCAGCACATTTTCTGACTGACACTAAATATGAATTTAATCACATATCTGAAAAATATACTTTCCCTCTTCAAAGCCTAAAAACACAAAGGGTTTTCCCCTGGCACAACATTATCAGAGTAAAAGCAATCGGTGCCAGTCATTCGAACAGATCTGCGCAGCACTGCGTCCACCTGAAGGCAGTTTGAGGCGGGGGCCAAATCTACCAGGGCTGCAATCGGGCATTTTTTGGTTATCCATCCCTTTTTGTAACAAATCACTGGCATATGAGTTTGGTATTCATAGTGTTCACCATACACTTACTATCTAGTCCTCTTCTAAAATCTGCTCACTAGGCCAACCATATCTACGTTTGTGGTTCTGCTTTGTTATGGAACAACCCGTTCCGATATACTAAAAGAAAAAGTCCTTGCTCTTTAATTCTACTAAACCTCTGCAAGAAGGAACAGACACACTCAAAGCCTTGTCCAGCTCTACAGCATTTCTGAACTTTCAGAGGAAAAAAAAAAATCCATTAGCTTCTTTTCTTATTATTTATGTACATAAGCTTCTAACACTTTAAGACTTTGGCTGGCATTACAAACAGAAGAGAAAATACAACAAGGAAACCTATTTCTTGGATATTTCCAGCCCAGTTAGTGTGAGGAATTGGAAGAAATGAAAGTAAAAAAAATGTCATGTGCAAGGTTTTCATCAGTGTTTTTCGGACCAACGGGGTTCTGATGAATTTCAGAGATGCATCCAAACTTCTGAGCACGTTTCCAAACCAAACAAGACTGCAAACTCTGACATTCATCGATGACTTGTTTGCCAACCTTCCTATCATGCAGCAAAAAGGGCCATTTAAAATCATCTCCGGATAATCTGCTTTCACAGTCATGGTCATTTTACTAGCCTCCGTCTGTGTAACACTTTTAAGTCACAAGAATACAAACATTCATCTAGCAAATGGCTAAAGGCTTGGTCTAGGTTCAGAAATAACATAGACATAAACCAGCATTAAATAATAAACCTTATTTTTCTGACTTCATTACTCTGAGAAAATCTTGTTATCAGGATAGCAATAATTAAAATGTCTACTTCTTAATATTATTACTTCTTTTCTTGGACTTAGATATCTTTTAAAAGCAAAATTCATCATACAGCTGTGTGAACAGCAGTCTGGGCACAAGGACATGAAGTGCTTTGTGTAAAGTCAGGCCGGCCTCAGGATGCGGATGGGTGTTGCTGGATGCCACTACTGTAGGCATTCGACACCCACCGATTCAGTGGTGCCTTGGCAGGACGAGTAGGATCCTAAAGTCTAACATTTCCGTACACCAGGGCCGACCGGTTTTTACCACGGGCGGTACAGATAAACTGAGCTTTGCTTAGCAGGAGATACGATGCTGTCTGCAGGAAGCCTATCACAGCAAAGAGCAAATAAGCATATGGTGAACATCAGACCTGGAATGGAAGATGGGATACCATTCAAATTAGGAGTTTTTATTGGCAAAAGGACCAGCAAATATAAACTGCCAGGAATAAATTTACATTGGAACTCAGAAGACATGTTCTAGTCATTAGAAGACAAAAAGCCTGAAAGAAGTTATCTTACTTAAGGGGGGCACGACCTGCTTATGAAAGATTGCACATCCTTCCTGCATGCGATCGTAGGAAATTGGACAAAATAACCCAACAGGATTGCTCCAGACCTCTGTTCCTAACAGGAATGAAGGTGAAAAAGAAACAACCACCCATATCAAGCATGTGAGCCAACAGAAAAGGAATTATGTCAGAATAATGACCACTATAACTCCAGACAGACTGAAGTAGAGCCGAGCGTCTCAGAAGACTGACAGTGTTTTTCTTTGTGTATAGATTTACATGGCAACCGAGGCCTCATCATATCTGAACGCTTTCCACAAGTTTTTCAGGATTCACCTTTTTTAAGATTCCCGTGACAAAGAAAATTATTAATCTCCATTTCAAGGCAGCGGTAGCTGAGCAAGAGGCTGCTTGAATTTGCCAATGTAACTCAGCAGGCAGCCCCAAGCTATTTCTGGGCATAACTACAGAGACAGAGAAAAGTTAACCTGATACTAAGGGAAGTGAGTGAACATGGAAAGTCAATACTTTTCTGGTTTTAGACATAAATATCTGTAATTGCAGGGGGATGCGTGAAAAATGAAAACTCCTCTTGATTAATTTTTAAATTTAATTCCTAAGGAAAGAAGAATGATACCACTTTAGCACTATCACAAAAACTACCTTGATGCTTATTTAAACTTCCAGAGTTCCCACCAGGCTGTGTATAAGGAAGCCCTAGTCATCTTCTGGGTGACACAAGCTGAAGCTCAAGACTGAAATCCCAGTGGAAATGAAGAGAAACAATTCCTTTAGGACTTGCGATTTATTCTTCTGGAACAGAAGCAATTATTGCACCAACCAGGGTCTAAAATGTTCTGACAGCAGATATGCCTAACTATCTCTACAGTAAGTATTAATGATCTGGAAAAATGCTCAGTGGCAAGATAAACTCGCTCTTCTCTGAGGCCAGCATTCATTTCAACAAACTGCTACAATAACCAGCTAATTCATGAAGACTAGGAGATAGAATGCCTCGGTATGACAGATTTCTTTCAGTTACTTACAGGACACATTAAGCCTAAGTAGAAGCATGAGAAAAACTTACTATAATGTTTATAAACTAGTTTATAATCTATTCCACAGCTTCCTAGACTTCTTTTCTATACCTCTGTATCATATTTTAAAATAAGGAGGGGGGAAAAAAAAAAAAGGGAAAAAAAATTAATCACTTGGGTAGCCAAGTAATGATTTAAGCACTTGATTCAGGTTCCTTTACTTCTACTACTACTACTACAATTATTATTTTGTCATTTTTTTATGTGCAGCCTTTCTGTGTGCATTAACAGCTGGTCAAATAGTACACGTAGAACTGTAAATGTCAAAGAAAAGTAACCAGACTTCAAATCCCTACAGCTGCCCAACTAGACAGAAACTGTCACAAAAAACACCCTCTGCAGCATTAAGAGAGATAATGTTTGTTCCTCTTGCCTCAGGAATTTAATCAGGGGCTCTTAAAAACTTAACATCAAGGTAAACCTGGAAATTCAGTGAAAATTACTCAATTCATAACTGAAGATGGAAGAATAATGTTCACATTGCACACTTTTTTTCCCCCTTTATCTTATCTTTAGGGTTACGTGTCTGTCAGAAAGAAGTTACTGCCAATGCCGTACGGGTAAAAGCAAAGGCAACGAGACAGAGAGCGATAAGCTGCAGAGCACCACTAACAACCAAAGGGACGGGCTGCGGGGCTGCCAGGCCTTGCCAGCCCCCGGCTGCGCGCGAGCAGAGCCCCGCGGGACCCGGCGAGGTTCTCAAGGACCTCAGCGGTTGTCCCCAGCTGCAACTGCCCAGCCTCCGCGCAGGCTCTCCCATCAGACGCCCCTTCCTTCCCAGTTACCAAGTCTGTAAGGAGCTGCCAAGCTGCCAAACTGCCGACCAGCTGGGGGGGAGAAAAAAATAACACGCGTATCCGACTTCCAGGTTGCAATCAAATAAATACCTCATAGGTCACCCCGGACAACTTCGAGGTAATCATAAATAGCACTAGTTTTCTCCAGACTTTGTACCTCTTCTCACTGCTACTCGGAGAAACACCCGCGCACGTGAACAAATGCTCAGAGCTGCCAATTTCAGCCGGACCGACGCCGCCGGTCCCTTGAAGCTCGCACCGACCCTGCTGAAGGCAGAATCCGGAGTCGATCCACGCAGGTAGAGTCTGCGTCCTGTTCCTCTGGATGCGAAGCTACCTAGAGGCCAGCTGTAGCTCACCGCCCGGCGCAGAACAGATACTGCCCCAGCACGCGTGGACTAACGCTGACTGAATTGGTAGGTCTGAAAGTGAGTGATGCCAGCGTAGAATCTTGGACATGTTGCAATTTCCTCAGCTGCTGCTTTACCTCCTCCTTGGGAAGGACAAAGTCAGCCCTGCAAGCTCTTCTGTCTCTGAGTTAGCATGCAGGGGATTCTGGACTCTGAATTTGGCAAGTCCCCATCAGTTTAAATACCACATAAATGCTCACTGCTATTGTAGATACAAATTAAAGCCAAGACTAGAATTGATTTTACATTTCCCAACCCAAAACCTACTTGTTGAAAAGTTACAATTTGATTAAGTCAATGTATTCACAGAAATTAAAATTTATCGGCAGTTAAAGGAAATAATCTGAAAGTATAACTCAATTAGGTTTAAGTCAAGTATTTTTGGTCCAACTCAAAATGAAATAAAAGTTTTGAAAACTCATGATGTTGTGAGAAGAAACATCCATATTGAGTAAAAAAACCTTGAGGACAATGATTAAGACACGGAGCCAAAATTTTCTTATTACCCTCAAATAAGTCTGGTTTTATATTGCAGGTATTAGCATACAATGCCGATTCATGCAGCTACTGTATCTACTACAAAGAGCAAAGGGAATTAACTTAATTTGCTTACAAAATGCTGCTAGTGCATGCTGAAATTCCCATAGGTAAAGACAGAAGGTGCTTCTGAACATCACTGAATAGCTGACTTCTAGTAATTATTTTTCTCCCAAAACTGCCCTATGAAAAATAAATTTGGGTGCTTTTTTCAGAACACATATTTTATAATTTCACGAAAACCTCATTTAATCTAAAACCCCATCTAACTGGCATCATCAAAACATCCTGCACTCCTGGAACATGCGTGGGACAGCGTCGTCTCTTTACTGCTTGGCAAACCCTTGATATATTTCTAGAGCAAAATATGAAAAAAATCTCAACAAAAGCATTTTTGGGGTTGCTATGATATACATATTTAATTATAGGTCACTGGCATCCAGTTCCCTGCTTTTTGGCTTTTCTTTTTTTTCTTTTTAAAGCAGCACCAGAGGTGCTAGGAGCCAACTTCAGGTCCCTCTCCCCGCTATTCAGGCACACACATCCCCCATTCTTTCCCCCCCAATTACTATCGGGGTTTTTCTTTCTAGCCAGCAAGCTCTAATAGGCCTCCTACCTGATATATATTCTCTTTAATAGCTGCCCAATGTGATTAACCGAATCCCGCACACACCTCAAGATCACAGATTATATTAACAGAACCATCTGGCTTCTCTAATGTATGTAATGTATACAATAAATCCTGCTTCCAAGTTTCTCTCTGGAACAGAAACCTGTCCTACTCAGTGCAATCTGTCCTTACAACACTGATGGATATTCCCAACCCTGTGTAAATAAACTGGTGGCAACGCGCACGCACGGGGGCTGGCAGCTCCCGCCTGCGCTGCGGTATCGGTTACAGCCTCCTCGCGCTCCCGGTCCAGCCCACGTGCGGTTCTGAATCCAGCCCTAATTCCAGGAACACCTCCTGGCACGCTCGCCCTCCGCCTCCAAGGAGGAATTGCAGAGCGGACCGAGGTGGGGGTTACCTTCGAAGTTAACATACAGTTTTGAAATCCCAGAGGCTATCATTCCTAAATTTGTGATGTTTTGTCTACTCTGGTGATTTAAGGTTTGTCAGAAAATGTCAGAAAGGCCACGAGGCCAAGGGCTTCCTGATGACTGAGGATTTTCTTTCACATGACCTTCCTGAAGTTGATTTTGGGCTCCAGACAGTGCTGCCTTCAGCTCTGACAGGGGCCGGCTGGCAGCAGATTCATGGGGATCTCTGGGGCATTCTGGCATTTTTAAACTGAGTAGAGGCTGTAATACCTCCTAATCATCCAGAATATTATTTCACTAGTAATCGTCTTACAGGCGGTACGTAAATGCCAGCCTTTCAGCTTGCCGTTCGCTTTGTTAGCAGAAAAAACAGTATGTGCTCAAAGGTATGCAAACAATTAAAAATGTATCTTGACTCAAATGAATAAACACGTACGTAAAGTATTTTTAATTTCACCTACGGTAACGCATGTGTTTTTTCAACAAGGAATCGCTGAAACCAATTCCACACACACACACACTGAGGGGGAGGCAGGATTGTGAGCAGTGCTAAAACTGTTAACGCGTGCTTGTGAACGTTTTCACCAGCACAAAGCAAGGAGAGCTCGCTCCCTAGGACTCGTGGTTTTCACACGAATTAGGAAGCTCTTAGCTATAAAAAAGTTTATAAATCTTATAAACTGACCCGGCCAGCCCAGCAGCCAGCGTCGGAAAAGGCAGCTCTCCCGGTGGGTCAGCACGGCACGGCACGGCCCAGGGAGGCCGATACCGTGAGGCTGACGGACAGTTGACCATGCTCCTCCGTGAATGCTCCCCCACAGGACAGGAGGTATTTTGAACCGCTCACAAAGACAGGGATGGCATGACTCCCTTCAGCCGCCAGCTAATGAACTGCTCTTTCCGCCCTAACGAGACGAGGTTGCGCTGACGCTGAAATACGGCTCTGACACTTACCATAAATTACTAGTGGAGTGGTTTTGGCTTTTTCCCCCCTCAAGCAGACCACCAGTTGGGCACAGGGGTTACACAAGACACCAAGCTGGACTTGACTCCGCTCCTCGCGTTTGCTGCCCAGGGGCGCAGCCGATCACCGAGCCAAAGCGAGGCGAGCGGGTTGGTTTGTTTTGTCCAGGGAACAGCCTCCTGCCTCGCACTTCCCAAAGCCTGTGGCTGCTTTTGTTAAGAACCTGAGGCCACCATACAGCCTGTGGGCTTACGTTTGAGGTGCATTATACGAAGACAAGGTGACCTCTCATAACTGTCGATGCCTGAAGTTAAACGGACACTTTTATCTTAAGAGATATTGTTGGACAGAGATGCATGTCATTCGGAACCACGGGTATAAATAGCTCAGCAATACATGTCGGACACTTCCCTCTCACCTACAGCAATTCACTTATTCCAGAAAATAAGGCAACACGTTATAAATTAGTGCTAGAAGAACAAACCAACGTCATTGCTCTTTGGTTTACACGGGCAGCTGGAGTGATTGAAGCATGACCTCACCTAGAGCGGAAGGGAGGAAAAGAACCAGCCTACCTCCTGCCAGCAGAGAACACGGGAAAGTGCCATTCACCACCCGAATCACCTCTGCTACTGAAACGGCTGGAAAGAGAGACCTGTGCCGAGGCACCCTGTTTACACCGTGGGGGGATGCACGTGGCTACAGCTGACTGGAACGTACTGGAGATATGGAGCGAGCACACTTAACCACTGCTGCTCTTCTTAACTTGGCCTGATTTATGGGTTCAAAACCCCCAGAGGCTCCTTATGGAATCAGTTGTCACACACACACACACACACACACACACACACACACACACACACACAACCAAGCCCAAACATCTGTATCACGGAAATGACAATGTTATCCCTGCAAAATAATTTACCCATCGCTTCCTTTGCCGACTTTTCTGTGCCCGCCTTACACCTTTTTTTACTTTACATGCTTCATTTCAGCAAAATCAGGGATGCAAACTTCTTAGAAGTACTTAGTTTCCATGGAAACCTAAGCTGACCGCAACATTATTGTTCTCAAGAGGGAACTGACTTTACTATATGTTCATTCACTGAATTAATGGACTCCTGGTTCTTTTATTAGCAGCTCTCTGACAATGGAAAGAGAGAAATGTTATAAAAAAGACTCTCAGACAACTGTCCACTCTTTTGTCCAGGGCTTATTGGAATGACGCAAGTCTATTCAAGAAAAGATTATAAAAATCAACTCAAAGCTGCCTCTGTTTGTGGCAGCTAAACACACCTTTATTTCATAAAGATACAACCTATAAAACAAGCAAATTAAAGCTCTTTCTGAAACAGTAACTGCAAGGCAGTGATCATGTTGAAAGTGGACTTTAACTGTGATAACTGGGTATTGTTACACAATCTCATGGGTTCTGTGAAGCATCATTAACCTCCAGTTTTGGTCCCTGTGCAGCGCTGTCTTCGAGCTCTCAAGTGGTCTGGTACGTTTTCTAAGAACACACTCTCCTTCTTAAAGCTAAATTTAAGCACACAAAAGCAGGTGCTATTTTAAAAATAATTCAGCCTGGTTAATAGTGTAAATTCTCAGCAAGTATGAAGAAAGAGTGTTTTAAAACCACCAAAACTGGGGGTTTGATTCTTCAATATATGGAACTGAAAGACGAAGAAACAACACTGAAATTTGGATTTTTAAATCTTTACTAACTGTTTTAGAACGCCTTTTGTAAGACACAGATAATAAAGACATTCATATTATATATTAAATTTGGAAATGCAAATGTACTTTGTGCAAAGCACTGCAAATCCAGGAGCTCTGAACAGCTCAAGTTAAAATCTCCAAGTCAATCTCTCTCTGCACGTATAATGTTATGACAGACTGTGCTTGGGCCTGAGGGTGTATGGCCCAGCTAGTAATTGCTCCACAAAAGACAGTTAACAGTTCCCTTGCTCTTCTCTAACTACCTTCCTGACTGCTTATTGAAGTCTGATTTCTTACTCCTCTGGGTCATCATTCATCAGTCCTACAGATCCCACTGGGAGAGACCGGCCAGACCTTTCCATATCCCTTGTTGCCAGAGGCCATTTCTGACGGCCCATGATATAGAAAATGTCTTCACAGCAATCCAGTGGGACAAACTATGGTTATAATACCCAAATAATCATTTTGCAAATTATCATAATTATCAATCAATCATCTTGTGTGAACAATGTGTTTCTGAAGTATCAGATGGTTCCTGTGACCTGTAGCACTTGGTACAGAATAATAAACCTAGAGAGATTTATGGCCCTATCTTGCTTCGCATCTGCAGTAACAAACATTAGTTGATGTTTACTTTTCTTTTAGGAATAAAAGCTTTCCGCCTACCTAGGTTTCTTGTTTACTACTTGATGCTTTCTAAGAGGCCAAGATTTCTAATCTCGCCCAGTTTTCTAACCGTAACTTTATTTTTAAGAAAACTATGTGATTTGGGAGTAGAGAATAAATTACTGTGCTGCATAAATTACTTTTCCTTTATGGTATTACCAGCATTACATTACCAGCTTCTAGTATTTAGCAATGTAGGTACGAAGTCAGCCAAAGTAGGGGAAAAAACTGGGTCTGTCTTCAGTTTTTGTTGTTGTGTTTTGTACAATACCAGATTGAATCCAACTCTTTTGAAGCTGATAGCATCTCCCGCTCCCTGTGTAGTACATTCTTGTTAATGGATAAATTCAAGCTCTCGAGAAAGTCAAAGAATAAATTTAAAGCCTTTTGCCAAATGCCTATCCTATTGGATTTTGATAAGACAGCTATTGAGCTTTAATAATGTCTTCTATCCTTTTTCAGCTGGCCCTTAACATGTCTCTTTATTTGTCCCTAAAGCCTCTTCAGCGATGCCTTTTTATTACAAGTCTCTCAGCTTGCTCTCAAGGGAGACAGGGTCGACAAGAGTGATAGATAGATAACTCTATAGATTATCTCCCACAGATGTTTTCTCTCCAGTAGCCCCTCAGGCTATTCCCTCTAAGTAAACAGAAACTAAATAGAGAGTCTACTGAAGAGAGAAGTCCCTGAGGTCCCTTGTCACCACAGTCAGAAAAACAGCCCATCCAGAGGAGGCTGCTTAGGCGCTCTATACACAGAGCCCCCTTCAATATGATTCTCGAACCATCATCCAAAGTGACTTTTAGAGGAGAGATAAATACACCTAGCATTGCTCCTTGGAAAAAAGGTGTCTTGTAACGGACACTGGCCTCGCTTCCTGCCGGAGGAAGTCTAAACCTTTCATCTCCCTCTCAAAGTTAAATCAAAATGACAATGAAGATAATAATAACAAGCCATTTTTTCAATGTATGAAATGCAGTGGAGCAGCCTAGAAAATTCAGAGCAAGAGAACTTTGGAGCTGCTCTCTAAGCAAAATAAACAGACCGCAGGAAGATGGCTTGGAAAAAAAGACGTTTGGGAATATGGGACAATATACCCACAGGTATAACTTACATATTAGTGCCCATTGCTGAATGTCTGCATTCAGTTCACTAAAAAAAGTGAATCTCCTATTTTAGCATTACTTTCACAATCGATTATTTCAAATTAAACGGACAGGATGAGGAGCTGATGCATATTTGTCCAAGTTAAACTAAATATCAGCAAGCAACGTGGATAAAAGGAAAACTTGTTAGGAGTATACCACGTTCCAGCCTACGGCACAGCACATTCCAGATACAGAAAAAGGATCCTGGACACATGTCCTTTAACAATATTGCTAGAAATCTTAATTCTTGTGAAACAACCACTAGCAAACAAATCAGCTTTCTGGTGTTAGTGGTCCCAGCAGAAGGAACAGTGATACCAACTGAAAATACCAGGCATAGTGGGAAAGTACTACTTATTCTGCTCCAAGCCAAAAAAGGCCCTGCTGTATTACACAGTATAATAGTGTCTGCTACGCTGCATCTTCGGGCTCTTCACTGCCCCCCAGTTTATGAAAAGCTACATGAGAGCATTTTTTTCCTGGCAGCTTAACCAGCAGAAATAACACTGGAGTGAATTTTCAACCAGAGATCGCTTCCTGCGCATCTCACTGCTATCACACTTCCCTTCCCTGCTCGGCTTTTTAACCGTTTTCACAGATTTTCTCTGCATTCTGGAGATTTTTTTCTCTTTCTAGTCCTTGTTCCTCCTCAGTTCTGAACCTGTGCTACAGCAGTCAGTCAGAGGAGCCACTGAAAACGACGACGGTCCCTCTGTTTGGCTCCGACTTCCTTTTCTCCTGGTTCAAACCAGCCCACCCGCTACAGTTACATTTGTCTTCAGTCACCTTCTCACCACCAACTTATCTCTGAAGGAACAGGAATAAATTGAAGTCAAATCTCAACCATTGTGTCTTCAGGGATATGACAACTGAATGATTTAGAGAGGCTGGAAAAGGAAATCTTCTCCCAAGAGGGTTTTGTACCACTGGAGCAAAATGCTAGAGTACGACTTACAAACAACTTTAAGGTATCACAAAAATTGTACAGAATGATTTTTCATTCTTTATTTTTCATTTTCTTCTGTCTGAAAAGCTGTCTAGCAGTAGTCTTTTCACAAGCCATAAAGTTTAGACTTGAACTCTTTACCTTACTGCTTTGACCTTTTTTACCCTGGCTGTAAAACCCTACTGCCCATCCTTCAATAAATTTATCACCTCATAAACTCCTACTAGTGCTTCTCTACAATGCATTTAAAAGACAGAAGTGGAAGGCCAGTTCTTCCCCCACTGTCAAATATCATAATTGTCCAGTTTTATACCTGCTGTACAGGAAAATATTTAAGGACACAATATTTTTCAGAGACTTGTAGTTTTTGCAACATTCTCCTTTGAAACAAAAGTAATGAAGTTTAAATACAAAGCTGCTGGTCTAACATCTCCTTCTACCCTTGTTTCATACAAAGCCTGCTCTCTTTAGGGTAATGTAGATTCTGCGAGGTAGGGATGTGGAATTTTTTTGTGATATCGTAATTAAAGACAGAGGAAAAAAATAGCTGAGTAGTCCTGAGCCATGGAGAATTTACTCCATCCTTGTGATGATAAGTGCGTTGTGATAATAAGAACCTGCCACCTTGTCACCACGTCTGTTCAGACAAAAGGATCCCACAGAGGCAGAGACAAACACCAAATGAGTTATGGAGATGAACAAGGTAAAAAGTTCAGCAGTATTGCGATAGGTCCTGTGCAAGGTCATTGGATGGTCAAAGGACGCCTCGTATCGGTAGCCTGGCTTTCTAAAATAAAAGCTTATTTTTCTCGACGTCGTAAGGACAGAACGGTCCACACCGGCCATGTGTCTAAATATCTTTTCCCAAACTAACTTTGGAGCCTGACAAGCATTGTATTTCACTTTGTTTGGCAGAGTGAAACAAGTGCTTCCTTTTAGCTTTCGGAGTTAAGACACAGTACTGAAGCTCGCCTAAATGGATGAATAAAAATGCCAGTTGTTGCAAATTCCAATCTAAAATATTTTTCCACTTTCAAAAACTCCTATTTTACGACCAGGACTGTGAATATCCATTGTAAGACAATTGCATATGAAAAGAATTACAGCTAGCTCATTATTTCAACAAGGACACACCACCTCTAGACATCTAGAGAGGCTATAATCAAACATGACTTGTAACACTTTACTTTAGTAAAGCCGTTAACCAAAAGATAGCCATGGAAAGAATGTCACTTTAGTGTTACTGAGAATAACCCCAACCAAAATAGTAGACTGGCTACTGAAATATGTAGTGTTGAGGCTGCCTCACAGCTACTATGAAGAAATTTATACAGCTGGGCTGTATTTGGAACACATTTTTCTCTGGTCAGTATTACAGTTTAAGCATCACAATGTGATGAAAAGCACCAGTAATACATCATGTGAGGTAAATTTTATCCTTTCATGTATCTATTCTTTTTCCCTTGGACTTCACATAAGCCACATTTACATAGTGAAGTGACCTCTAAGAATTTAGCACTTTTAACAAAGGACCAAAATTTTCTTTTACTGGAAAAGAGGTAAATGAGGTTTTTTGATTTGGACTGGTAGCTGTTTATATTGTAGCTGACTCAAGGAACACTTCAAACTACTATTTTATTATTCATAAATACTGGAATCACAAAAAGACAGAAAAATATGCCAACAGAGCCACAATACTTAATCCAAAAAAGCAACAGCAAATATCATAAAACTTTTATGACGCTATGGCGATACACACCTTTGTTTAAAAGTAAGGTGACAAAAAAGTGTCTAGGTGTCTTTCAAAGCCAGACAGCAAAACAACTTGCATAAGATTGATCCATATCCTACCTTTTTTATATTGCCCTCTTGGGAGGTCACCTCGGGATCAGTCAGTATTTGCTAAGAAAAAACAAAACAGAAAAAAAATTAAGCTGAATTGCAACTGAGAATGTCATGAACTTACAAAGATGATGACGATGATGATTTTTTTCTTTTCTTTTCTTTTTTTTTTTTAAAGGCCAAAACTCAGCCACAACACAGTGACACAGACCCTTTGGAAGTCAGATGGAAGGCTTAGAGCAGAACTATTACTACACTCCCCCACACAGAAGCTTCTATAAACACTTTCTTCAGATTTGGCCGACGAGAACACGTGTTCCTTTCCCAAACAGCAGGTGAGGCAGAAGATGGGCGCTAAGAGGATGGAGACCCATGGGCTCTCCAAAAGCGAGTCCCTCCGGAGCGGGTGACCGACGCCAGCTGCCAGCGCCACGGCACGGTGACAGGGCAGACCTCACGGCCGCCGCACCCCCAGCACCCCCGTGAAACGCTGGGGGTGTCTTTCACCTCACCAACACAAACGCTCTCCCCTCCTGCGGCCGGGTGCTCGGCCAAGAACTTCACAGCCCACCAGAAGCTGCACCACAACGGCAGGGACTGGCCGTGGGGCTGGGGGATGCTTCGGCACCTCAGCGCCGCCAGCGGCTGCACGGGCAGCTCCTTAATTCCTCCCCCGACAGAGGGGCGGTGATAGCAGTCATTAAAAGGCTGCTGCGCTCCACCTCAGATTAGACGTAGGTCAGCAGGCATTCAGGGAGGTCAAGTACCTAAACTTTATATCACACCGGATAGCCCCATCAGGATAAACATACTCTACAAGGGCTTGATCGAGCAGCCGGACTCCAAGTATTTAAGTAATTTCGCTGACCTCAGTGGGGATCTCGAATGTCTAAGGCTAAACATCTCCTCAAGTGCTAGGGTGGGGTCAAGGTACTCAGGACTTCCAGGCCTAGGCAGTGTATTCTGGCTACCAAAGAAGAGCAGGGAAAAAGCTCCAAGGAACAGAGACCGAAATACAAGGAAACCCAAGATGAAAGGAGAACGGTTGTACATTGCAAAGGAACCTTACTTAAAAAAAAAAAAAAAGAAAGAAAGGGCCAAGGAAGCTGTTGCATTTCGGCAGCTGAGGATTTGGCACAAGGTCCCCGGACCCCTCTGACCATGCCCCAGGTGAGATCGACCAATGTACAAATTTCAAAAACACTGGCACATGTCTCCAAACTCAGCTGGAATAACAACGTGTCATGTTTTAAATGCTAAGAATCCCAAACCATTCTGTATTTTACAACAGCTCTAATAGATACTGAAATTGCGGTTTAGAAAGCAGCTGAACGCCAACAGGACCAAGAGGGGAACACCAGAGGGATAAACACCTGTGTGCTCCTGCACTCGCCTGTGCACATACACATGCTGAAATGTCACCCTGCGCTATGGAAAGCGAAGTATCTATCACGTGCAGCTCGAAGCACGTGTCACCGAGTTGCTGGGGAATTGCTGGCTGCTCCCAAGTGCAGAGCACTCACAGCTCCTGCTACTTTCAGTGGGAACCAGCGACCCTCAAAAGCCTTTTGAGAATTAGGCCATGAAACTTCCAGAGCTGTTAATATAAATATGCCTATGCTAAACAACTTAAAAGCCTTCATGGAACACCGCTGCTTCCAAATGAAGACACTTAACTGTAATTATTATATGCAAAAAATCTTTAAATACAATTGGTTAAGTATGTGCATTCAGAGTGCATAATCCACCCGTTCAACATGACCATAAACGTAGAGGGGAAAAAAAATTAAAATGAAGTGCAAATTGGGCTGTGGTATAGTCCTGTATAAACAGGCTTAAGAGTCAGGAATTCCTGAGTCTGAATCTAAATGCCAACACAAGCTTCCTTTTGTTGGTTTGGAAAGATCTGCGCTCAAGGGGCAAGTTCTGCTTCTCAAACTGTTGTGTTTTTTTTTTTCCCTTCAAGCCATAGCAGATCCCAAATTTCAAAATTCTTAGAGAACAGAATTTCTGTAAAAAGTATTTCATACGTATTCAAAACCAGTACTTCCACAAAAAAGCATCAGTGGCTGTTTATCTAACTGTTCATTCAGAGTATTTAAAAATAGCTGATTTTTCACAAGGTGAAATATTATTTCAGTTTCCTTCTATTACAGAACTTCTGGGGAAAGAAACCCCGACTTCATGAAGAATTTTAGTTTCTATGGAACCATCTCTGCACTCAAACTATCAGAATATTTATGTGTGGGAAAAGGTACTTTAGCAGTAGTGGGAGATTAGGAACTCTTTTTAGATGATATTTTCCATCCTTCCTTTAGACCAGACCTTAGAAAAGAAGGATGATTATGTCCAAAATGCAACACTGTGGGACTACGTTCTGCCACTGACTTTCTGCACTAGCTTGGACACAGCCCATAACCTGAATGTGCCTAAATTCCCTATTTGCCCATATCAGGACCCAGGCTGACAGTCTGACATCGAAACAGTTTTTGGTATTTGGGGGGTTGTGGCGTGTGTTGCGTGTGTGTAGGGGCAGAGGGCAGAACCCAAAACCTCCTGCTGCCAAAGCATGGCCAGGGCTCTGAGAGGGCCTTCAGAAACCTTCCCAGGCTGTGGAGGAAATTTCAAAATTCTTCTTCTGCTTTCCCAGTTTGGAGTGAAAACTGTCCGACAAGGACATCCTTTCTAAATGGATGGGAATTCAATGGTCAGATGAGGTGCTGTGAGCTCTGAGGGGCAAGGATCTTCCCGGGAGATCGCGCCCTGCAGCAACAGGAGAACTTGATGACCGCAATACTGTGATGTAAATAGTACCTCCTAATTAAAGGAGAAAGGGAGAAAGAGGAAAGTGAGTACCAGATGTGATGTTTATTAATCAGAATAACAAAAGATACTTTGAAAATCTACTCATTGGGTAATTTTAGCTCAGGCTGGACTTCATCTTATGCGAATGCCATAAGACTAGATGTAGGGCTTGACGTGTACAGTGGGCTGCACTTTCGCAGTTAGCACAGATGTTCTTAAATGTACTCAAAATTTACACCATATGCTTTTTCTATCAACTGATAGTTGATTTTAGCCAAAAGAAAGACAACGTGTCAGCAGCAGCCACGTCAGGAAAACTCGGCTTTTAGGAATCTGGTTGGAGGTGCATCTCCTCCGCCTGCTGATGGATTTCACTGCACTTCATCTCCTGGATCCAGGAACGGGTGGCAACAGAATCCTGCCTAAGTCACATTGGTTAGGGATGTGCTATAATTTTGCAAAGCCTCCTGAATGTATACTAAACATGTCAAGTAACACCATGTGATTCTTTTTGAAAAACAGTTTACAAGCTGGCATTCTCCAGCTGCAGTTAACCCTAATTTGATTACATTACCGAGACAGATCACAATGAGCTTATGTAAATAGTAACGTTATCCATTCATTCCGTGAGCTCAGATAAACTGTCATTTAAAAAAAAAACAAAAAACAAAACCAAAAAAAAACCCCAACAAAACCAAAAAACCCCAAACTTAAATAGGCACGGATTGATGCATTCAGCAAACTCTAACGGCGAAGAAGATGACAGACTGTGTCGCTGTGAATCTCGATTTTTAAGAAGTATTTCCACGTCTGCTCCGCGGTGGAAACAGAAGAGAATGCCCGGCAGTTCCACAGAAGTCAGCGTGCACAAACCAGCACTTTTTTCAATAACTCGTTCTTCATTATCATCGGATTCTTTCATCAGACCTCAGCAGGTCACCCGCTGGAATCGGTAGGACTAGAGCTAAGCAAGCACTTCCGTGAATAAACGGGCGCCCAGTGTGTGCTCTGGACGCCCGCACTTCCCAGCTCTCCCGTAGAGCCCCTTGCGCCCCCAGCCCTGCTCAGCCCAGGTCAGCGTTGCAGGGACGTCACTCCGACTCTGGGACCGGGGTGGTGCCACCCGCACCGCCTCACCCCTGCCGCTTCTTCAGGGAACACCGCGCACACCATCACAAAAAAAACCCAATCTTGAAAACACTTATTTTGCCTTAAATTATCTGAGGGACTCTGGTTCTTACTGCACACAAGTTCACGTTGATGCTCCAGACGAAACCACGGGCTGGGTCCCTCCCTGCCTCGCCGCCTGCTGCCCACCGGTAAGTCACCCCGCGTGACCACCCGGGGCTCACGCGAACAACGTGGCACGCAGGGCAAACACGTTCTTCCAGCCAGCTCGGCGTGGGCTTTAGAAAACCATCTCAGCTGTGCTCCTGAGCAACAGTCACACCAGCCTGACCCTGTGCCTCCTGACCGGCACCCGCCACCTCCCGGGAAAGGCGCTGAGCAGGTAAAAGCGTTTGAGCACCAGCTGAAGCACAAGGGTGCATCGCCACGGAGCCACCTCCCGTCTGACACAGCTCAAGCAGCCGCACGCTCCACTTGCTGCACCTCTGCTCCAATTCGGCTCAGAAGAGAACGCCGTTATTCAGCTACAAATCTTGTTCTTCATCATTCCTATTAATTATTCCTTTAAAAGTTTTATCCTGCAGAGTCCTGAGAGTGCTGGCCCTGACCCAGTCGGGTATTTAAGCAAGTAGTATCCGTGGAATTAATAGAAACAGAGACGCTCACACACATAAGTGCTTTTCTGGGTGGAGGCCAGGAGCACAGAGCACCTTGTGGGGTACAGCCCTCCAGCACTGAGCACCAAAACCCCTCTCTCGGGTTTCGGGTGGACGTTCCCACCTCCAGATGCCCTGCGCTGGGCTGAAGCACCTCGGTCCCCCCAGGGGAACTGCCGCTGTTCAGGATACTCCCCTGGCAGCAGTTCCAGCAGAGGCGAGAGTTGGGATATGGGGGATTGGTATAAAAAAATGAATCTTCTTTTCAGCTGGCTGCTGGCACGTGTTGGCTCTAACACATACAGAGATTCTTTACAACTTCATGCCTGTCTCTATCTGGCTTTAGCAAACACCACAGTAACATTCTCACTCCCTGGTGCCCAAGGACAGGTTTACAAAATCCCCAAACCAAACCAAACCCCACGTGAAGTACTTTTCATTGTTGCTCTTTGCCCGAGACAGGAAAAGCCATCGCTCGTTCCACTGACACACGCTGCTGCTGCAGCCGTGACACGCTCATCAACGCGGCCATTAACAGCTCCATGGTCTGCAAATAGCAAAGGCACAGGCAGCAAAGGGTTTGTTTATTTATCAACAATTTGCCAATTTTGAAGTGAAACCAAGAAGCTGATTCGTGCAAAAAGGAACCCGTCACAACAGCTGGTGCTTTCTAGCTCCTCCACGAAGTTTGGCATCATATATAAAGGCCTTTTAGTGTATTCCCAGGTGATCAAAAACTCACTTTACAGCGTCTCCTTTTATCACATAGTCTGGATACATCAGTAATCAAATATGGACACTATCCTGCATACACAGAACTTCAAAACGGCACACAGAACCAACACAAAATCTGTTGAACTCATTTGCAAACAATCATTGCATACATATAAAACTTAAACAATAAATTTTTTTAAGCTCTGAACTGTCTGTTGAAGAAAAACATCTACTCGAAAAGCCCGTAACTGAGATCCAACACTGAGCTGCCTGAAGTTACATAGCAAATCAGTGGCATTGCCAGGTTCACATTGTGTTTCTTTCCTGCCCTTTGGTTTTCCGCTGGGAAGCCGTCCCAGCGCAGCACAAACCGCTAAAGCACAAGCCTACGCAAACCCTTCGACCTCCTCTGCGGTTGGGAGCAAGGAGGATGAGCGAGACAAGATTCTGCAGCCTGCAAAGAGCAGGGCATGGGCTCACCCCGGTGACGACGGCAAGCGTGATGTTCAACTTTCCATTCAGGCGCTGGAACAGGCCTTTAAAACGCACCCGCTAACAACCCCACAACAGCCAAGTCACAGAGATGATGTTCGTTCTTAGTAAAGCCAGAGGGAGAAGGAACCCACAGAAAACCATTTTGGCATTTAAGAATTTTTTCTATTAGCTGTACTTTTAAAATACAGGGATTTCAGAGCACTTTCTGGCCAACAATTTACTAAAATTTTACATTTTCTATAGTAAGTAAATTTGTGAAGCCAAATTAACTTGAGGAAATTTTCAATATCCTGCCTTGGGAATTTGAAACGAATGTGCCTGGAATTACGAGGAAAGGGAGGAAAGCTCTTGTCTGAGAGGAAGAATTTCCTTTCCTGGCTGGTGAGTGAAGGAGGATGAACAGCACTACTCTGACTGGCAAGAAACAAGCCAAGGGCTGAAAAGAGTATAAAGAATAAACCAACCATTCACTGCTAAGGGCAACCCCAGCACAATTGGGAACACTGTAGAGCAGCCAAACTGTGGTTTGTGGACCAGTAACAGTCTGCAAAGCCATGGTATGCACTCCACAGACCATTCTATAACCATTAATTTTTCAGTTGAAAGTTGAACAAAAAGGTGGTACAGTACTGCAGGAAAAATGTTCAAAATTAGGAGGGATCCGTGGCCCAAAATGTCTGGTAATCTGCCGCAGGGAACACCTCTGCACTTGCTCACACCTTATGTCCTGCATGCCTTTACAAAGGAATTTTTCCTGTTTGCCAACTTTCAGGAGAACAAAAGCAGTTTACAGAGGCGAATCATGAGAGGGTATTCCAAAGGGTGTTCAAAAGAAAGGAACATCCTAAGTCATCTTTTAGTAAGAAATAGCAGCTGCTTATCACACGAGACAAACTTCTGTGCATTCAGAAAGGTGCAGGAAAATGCCAGGGGTAGTTAACATTAAGAAGAATTCACATCAAACATTAGGAATATGTTTAAGAAGAGAGACTGCAAGAAAGAAAAACGTGCAGTTTACATACATGGTATCGCCCCTTCTGCATCACTGTTTAAAGACATAACTCCTCCACGACATTGTGATCAAGCTCAACTGCAAATACGAGGAAGTTAAACAGAGTCTAATGGAGAGCATTTGTAATAACTTCAATAAGCTGAGGACTTGAGACTTTCAGCCAAGACAAATAAGAGAGGGTACTGATTAGCAAATGTCACCGTTTCCCTTGCCAAGCACTCAGGGACTGGTGATAGGAGAGTATTAAATATAATCTCACAGTCTTTAGGGGCTCTTTGATTTTATATTGCATTCTTATCGGGTTCTTGAAGTCCAGCGTTAATGAGCATGAGAAATGCACTCGATAGTTTGGCAGTTTTGCTAAAAGAAAACGTGTTTCATTCATTACATGTGTTCCTTGGATCCAAGTTAGAGATGCATTTCCCCTTCCTATGGCACCATATCTAACCTCCCTCTATTCTTTTTCTCCGTTTCAGCAATCCAACATCACCTTCAGCAACCATCTATTTAAAGGAAATAGGTTTTACCAACGACAGAGAACGAGATCTTTAAGGACCCTGGCGCGGAGACGACACATTTACACGGTGCCTGCACCCCCACTGCACCCCCCTTTGCCACACACTGCGCCTCCTGAAAGGAGAGCACGGCCCAGCTAGTAAGGTAAGCCTGGAAGCCTTTTGCCCCGTGTTTTGCTCACTTCTTGAAACACCTCCCAGAAAAGACACATGTAACAGTACACACGAGGAAAAAAACTACATTAATTATGATTTTCTTTTTAAAATAACCTTACAAATATTATCTTGAACTCCCGTTTTCCTGAAGGGAAATTCCATTAAAAAACTGAATTCTGAAAAGACAAAAGGGACACCTCTCTCTGTGCCTAGTGCTGAGCGGTGTGTACAGTCTAAGGATTAAAACAAGAGTTGTAAGTATTGAATTGTATCTGTATTTACTGAGTTTGTTCCTCTTCAAACCTGGGAACATGCCTAGCAGACTTTTATGCTAAATAAAATACGAGAACCTCTGACACTATGTGCTTCTGAACTGCAAATCAGCTACATCTTCACTCTAACCAGAGAGAAAATAGCAGTAGATGGAAGCTGAGGGTCATCAACTCTAAATTCTGTCTGCCACAGAACTACGTAACACAATCACTTAAGGTAGCTAGAGCTATTTATTATCGAGCAAAAAACCATCTTGAAGAGTGAACTGTAATGTTTCAGTTAACAGATAAAGCTCTGCTGTTTGCAGCAATGTCAATGGACTGGACGGTCAGCTTTAGCCATATATGATCCATCTATCTTCTGCTCTCGACCCTTTTTAGTTATAAAAATGACCTTGATATTGACAGAATAATATAAACGAACTTCCTCTGTACTTCATATATTGATAACCTGTTTGTTAAGATGATCAGTAATAATCATAAGTAAATAAAGAGAGATCATACATCTTCTTGTAATGGCAATGCTGACATGCACTCCTCTGACGTATGGGGACCTCTGGGCTTCGGCTGAAGAGCTCATACTTCATAATAAATTGCAGCCTTTCTATCCAGGACACACATCGACATATAAATCTATATAAGGCAACGCACTCAAATCTTAGTGTCTAATCATACCTGGTATGACTAGGATATCTCAGAACATGCCCTCAAAGGGACGAAGTGTATTGAAATGGACTCAACAAATACAGCATCTAGTCCCTAGAATAATTCATTATTCAAACACCAGCCGCTTATGCCTCCCTTTGGGTGAGGTTCACACACAGCTAAGCGACTGATTTGCCTCATTCTTGGTATCACCGGGGTGGCATTCATTTCCAATTCCGTTGGCAAGGCTTTCGGAAACTCCCTGCCCTTCTCCCTTCAGTGCCAGAGGTTAAGTACCTTCAGACCTCTACAGCAACAGCAACACTATTCCTTTTTTCTTACAAAAATCACAGACAAAGTCTCGCCATTGATGCTGAAACTGATGGGCACCAATACTGTAGGAAACCAGGAAGTCTCAGTGCTTCAATCTCTCCACGCATACAGTTGCCAAAGAAAGGACTAGGATGAGATGCACCAAGGTAAAAGATTTCCTTCTTCAGGTCTCCAGATACAGAGCAGGCCAGCCAGCTTTGGCTTCTCCCATCACCCATGCCGAACGATACAGCCTCCATCACTACTTAAAAGTAATAATGATATAGTTAAGAATTTGAGACAGAACAGAGAAGAATGACTCCATTTCATTCTCTTCCTCACAGCCTAAAAAGACACTGACAAGAATGAGGAATTGGTTTACCACATTTGTTATATAACAAATAATTTTTTTCATCGGCATGCGTGCCTGTCTTGGTTCAAAAGCCAAGTCTTTCCTCTGCCCAAGCAACACACAACTTTGCTGAGCTCGCTGAAAGTGTTCTAGTTCCCCACATGCGAGCATGTCAAATCACAAGCACAAACATAAAAGCCAACTTGCAATTCACTGCATACAGAATTTGCCAAAAATCCAGCTCAATAAACTGCAGCTATATCTAGAGCTTATCCTCAGTTCCATCAAAATAATGGCCTTTAGTGTAACCATAGTAGTGCACCAAAGCTAAATAGCTGAGCTGTGACATGTAGATTTTTGATCATTAATCACACTTGAAGGAAAATAAAGCCAATATGCAACGTTCCCACCAATTTCAAAAGTCTAAAGTGGGAAATGCACTGTCTCATTTAGCAGCTTAGCTTTGCTGCTCACACTGTGAAAGGAACGAATGAAAACAGCAGCCTTCCTAATAGCTGGTACCGTCCAGGGGGAGTGTAGGCTGTCTGGGAATGTATCCCTGCCTGGCACTCAGACAGAAAGGATGGGATATGTCAATTTGATACCCATCAGCAGGATAACCTAACTGTCACTTTAACATGACAAGGTCGGAGCCAGTCAGTGTGATGCAGGAAGAAAAATGGCCCATTAAAGCCTGAGAAGAACTGGAAGAGAAACATAAGGCTGATTATGAGATGTTCAAGTCCTATTTACTTTAGGAGAAGATGCAGATACTCAGAGCTCCTCTGCAGGGACGATCTTTTCTGAAAGAAAAATAAGATGATGGTGACTAGCGCGGCCACCACGGGTGCCTGCCACAGAGAGCCTGAAGGAAGTTTACATCACTTAACTCATTTAATTTAGCTAAACAAGTCTGATAAACTGAAGATATGTAGAGCCTTGCGTGGGCTCTAAACAGGAGGGGAATTTTCTGTGCTAGTGTGTTTGTTCCGTGGTGTGATTTGTGTTAACCCCAAGGAACAGTTTCTGCTATTGTGTATGCCACTCTTGCCACTTGTTCTCAAGACACGCTGCCACTCAAATATGGAGTAAGTACTTATTCTGCGTTGGTAAGTTAATTTGGAGAGGAATTCCCTGTAGTAACGTTCTGTGCAAGGAAAGAGAACAACAGAGGGACAGAAAAAGGCACTTTGTCTTCCTTTATTCGGAAGTAATATTAAGCAAATTATACTGTCTATAAAGAAAAGTTAACATGGCATTATTCTGTGGATTAACTTCAGACATCGGCACAATCAGTTTCTTATTTAAAAAGCATACAGTGTTGTTTTATCTGAATTGATAGGGGGTGCCAGGTGAGTTCCCTTTTAAGAGCTGTAGAAACAATCTCAGACAGAACTGGATAATATTATGCTTGGAATGATAATATTGTGTTTGGAAAAGCTCAATATTTTATTTAATCAGCCGGACAGAGAGTGGGTGGCAATTTTAATGCATTTTCTTGCGACAGGAATTCAGGGCGGAAATAAGTTTCTGGTTTTTTCTTCAGCTGCTGTCTTCCACAGGTAGGAATTTGTGTTTAGAGCGTTCAAGGGCATGTTATAATAGGGCTGGGTACAGCTCCAGCGCTTCTTTGGCGGGAATGCCATCCTGAGTGTCTATAGCTTCACTTTGCATCTGGTTCGTAAACCAGCTATGTTTCAGGAAAGGACAAACCAGAGAATTGCAACTGCAAGCTAAAAAAATATTAAACCTAAGGTAACCTTTAATCTTTGTAGCATCTGTATAAACAAAAAATATGAATCACTTCTCAGAATACATCTATGACAGCACATCATATGCTACGCCCTGCACCATGGGCTTGGAAGGAAGCACGCCGTTTTCACCTTCTCAAGTACACAAAACAACCCCTCACGGCTACAAGGCTGTTAGTTGGTTTGGTCCCATTTCCAAAATGTCCAAAAACAAAGGTAGCAAAACGAGTAAGGAGAGAACTTTTATCTGTGTAGATATTTGGCATTTGTCCCAAGTAAGCTTCTAGAAAGGATGGAACCTTAAGAGTAAATCCCTCACAAGCCTCTCAAAGGCTTTTTAAGTAATTCCTGGGAGAGAAGACTAAAGCCTCCTGGTTAGAAATGGAAGGATGCACTGAGCCTCTCAAGCTCTCAAGGACTTGAAGGAATGTGAAGATTTTAGCTCACTGTGATCCCTTACACTACGGAGGCCACGAGCACCTTTTCCACCGAGCTGCAGGCAGTGTATTCTGGCCAGATGAGGCTCTGCACTCTCTACACAAGGTGGGAGACATCCATCCCAGCAGCTCAAATCTGCTGCTTTCTTCTTCCAATACAGCATCAGAGAAAGACCAACCACATCTGAAAATCTCCCTCAACTGTTGCCAGATGTAGCTCTATACCCCTCTGTACCACACACTGTACTGGAGACAAATTCTGGCCCTGGATGAGCCATCTTGAGATGTGGATTATGAGTAAGATATAGAAGCTTTTGCTTAAGCTTCTGTCCCCACACTGAATCCCACAGGAAAAGCACTGAGGATCTTTTTCTTTCCCTTCGCTTTGTTTCAGATGCAGTACCAGGTATAGCTTGGCTCCTACCTTTGCCTTTTCCAGTGAATCGAAGCGAAGCAAGGAGGCCTGGAGCCTAGAAACGGCAACTGTCAGCACAAGGGCCACGGCGAATGAGCAGAGATTCAGCTCCCAACTGTACTGAATGCTCTGTGCTCCACTCTTACGGCAAATGGCAATCAGGTATCTTCACTGTCTGCGCTCCCCAACATACATTTTTCTTTTCTCCAAACTGAACAGTTCCACGATTAAGTCTTTTCCAGAGGGTCTTTCCACAGTATAACTCATTCTTCTGCTCTGCCCTTGAACCTGCTTCTGCTAAAGGGCACCACTCAGACGGTTTTCTGGGGCAATGGCATCCTCCCATCTGTTTATATAACCATACTCTTTTCAATCTGACGTGAAAGATGTGTTCTTTACACATTCTCACATTTTATCTGCTTTTCCAGACAGCTGTTGAATGCACAGCAGGGAGTTTTGAGCATCAGGGAGGGGGGGTGGTGGTGTTGCTTTAAAGGTACGTACGAAAACGAAGGGATACGTGAAGACTGAGGTGGACAGCAACACAACACAACACATCTTCAAAGTCTCACAAACCACCAAAACCACTGTACGTTCTGTTTTCTGCAGTGCTTTGATGCACCTCTGATTATCAAAAAGCTCCTTCTGAACATGAGGCTACAATTCTTTGTCTTCGCTGCATTCTTTTTACCAGCTTTTCCAGAGGAGCTGCCAGAGGTGCGAGGACAACCTACCCTGAACAGCAAGATCAGAGTGCCAGGGCGACAGAGAGTCAAGAGCGATGACTGATTACCGATAACACCACCAGTCACAACAGGCCGCACGGCAAGAGAAAGCCTACTACACACTGAGCCTCCAGAAAACACGCGGGGTTTTTACACGTCACCTCTCCTTTAAGCACCCCACTATCGCTTCCTGCATCAATCCTGGATTTGGGGCGACTGCAAGTGACACGGTCTGTCTCTGCCACTGTCCCAGGAGATCCTGCTGCACTCGGCAGAGGTCCGCAGCTCCCTGGCACACCATTGGGACCCCTCTGTCCGGTACAGGTGTATCTGTACTGCTGTGAACAAGGTCTGCTCGGTCTTTAAGGGTGTCAGAAGTGCCCACCCTCTCCACCAGGACCGCTTCTGGCCTCCAGGACAGAAATTGGCTTTTATTCCCCAAGAGAGAGAGGCAAGCCCTAATCTAGACAGGACGCTGATGAAAAGAGCCAATGAATAACTAGAGAAAGGAGCTTACACATACAGCGAGTACTTCACTTCTTGAGGTCGAAAAACTTGACCATTGTCTGTCTGCTCACGTTTTCTTGATTAGACATCTTGTCCGTAAAAAGACCTCAGAGCCAGCCACTTCAAAAAGACACCTGACAAAACGCTTCCCCCCACTTTGACTACAAGCTTCAAGCGATGGTCCTGGCTGTCAAGAGTGCTTGCTCAGAAAATTCTGAAATCTCTGCAGAAGACTTCCCTGAAGTAAGCCAAAATGGCTAAGAGGTTTTTTTAAAAATCTGTATGTTATCCTTAATAACTCCAGTTGTTCGCTATCAGAATTAAAAGGGATTCTACATTTGGAGCTTCTTTCAGGACAGTACCAGAAAAAAAAGGACTTTTTTTCATTAAAAGTTTTGAAAAGGACACACAGCCCTTATTGTTATTAAACACTCCAAGTAAAGTTCTGAAGAAAATCTTGGGAGATTCAGCTCTGAGTATTGATTGCAAGGAGTTTTTTAATCTTGTGCCAAAAGGAACATTGAGGTTAAAAGATGGCTCCATACACGATCTTGCCAAATAGCATTTCTGTTTACATCTTAAAAACTACCACCAATAGATCATAGACAAAGAAATGTCTATAATGTATCCAGATGCTGGAAACGAAATGTATTTAAGCCATTGAAGAGGGTCTAATGAAGTAAAGCATTTTTTTAACTGCCAGCCCAAAGTAAATAATCACTGATTTGAGTATAGTTAAGAGATCCTATCTTACTCACCAAATAATCTGAATGTGCCATCAAGGAAACTGTTGCTTTGTGGGAAAACATAACCGCAGTTCAACATTCTCATAAACTTGGTTCTTGTCTCCCTCAACACCCTGAACCTCTTGGGACTGAGAAAGTGTAAAGCAAGCCCTGCAAAAGCCACGGAACTCCCTAGTGCTTGTCAGTCTGTACTGCTGGGTCACCAGGGTCAATTGGTCCTGTTTTGACTCAAGGAAGGGAGAGATGAACTCATTAGCGAA
Organism: Leptosomus discolor; assembly: GCF_034619465.1. Lineage (NCBI taxonomy): Eukaryota > Metazoa > Chordata > Aves > Leptosomiformes > Leptosomidae > Leptosomus > Leptosomus discolor. The sequence continues at coordinate 10,303,860 of NC_141410.1, read as the reverse complement.
AGGCCGCGGTGATTTCCCCCCATTTGCTCAGGGCACCTGTTTGGACCAAGTTGGAAACGGACCAAAACCTGGCAAGTCGGACGGTCCCGGCTGCTCTTCCTCCCAGCAGACGAACAGCTGTAAAACGAATATTGCAGCTTTTACACAGAAAAACATGATCATCCTCAATGAGCCTCAGTTTTACTGCTCTGAAGATTTGGCATCGTACCGTAGATTGTGCTGACATTCAGGCAGTTCCACAAGGGACTTCGAGGCTTGGGATGAGTTTGTGGTGGCTTCAGTTTCTCAAAAGACACCTCCTCATCACATCCGTCCATTCCAGGCTTCCTAAGTCCCATCAATGCATTTAAGATGTGCATTTTCATAATGCAGAAGTAATTCGCGTTTGATTTTTTTTGTTGTTTAAAACAATGAAATAATGATTTCTGGTACTAGGATAAGCAATGGAATAAAGCAGAGAAGGAAGAAAAAACCCCACACTATATTATATAATTACCTATATAATTGACAGCCAAGGCTGTCAATTTGACTGTAAATTTATAATTCACAATTGTATCTCTTCCTTCCCTAACGCAGGCATTCAGCCTTTTGGTTAGAAGAACATTAAAACTACACCCAAAGCAATAATCTGGCTGACATTTACCTGGGCCAGGAGCTGAACTTGATCAATTAATCCCTCACCCTCAAAAGACTGACTTCTGGGCTCTCACTTTTGCCAGGAGTGTAACGACAGCAGCATTATCTGCCAGCCTATATGGTTTCTAAATTGTGGTTTGGTTCAAATAATAAAAAGTGAAAAGAGAACTTTACACAACATATCCAGGCTGTACTAGCTGGTGGAAGTACTTGGAGTTTAAGTCACTCTCCTGAAAGTAAAAGCTACTTAAGCAAGAGTCCTCAAACACAAACAAACAAAAAGGTAAAATATCTGCTTCAACTGATGCATAATAAGCGCACGAGCCAAACTAATACAGACAATTCAGTTTTTTGGAATAAGTTTTTTTGAAAAGTTTTTAAAGTCCAGGGTTTTCACATTCTTGAAACCCTTCCAGGATGTGTCAGGAACAGCTGTACGCAAGGCAAGCCCGGCAGTCCTGTGGGCTTTCCCAACAAGCTCAACAGATCTATCTACTCCATGACCTGATTCAGACAGTGCATTGGATGGTGTTCTGCAGGCGCTCTACACAGAAACAATGCTTCAGGTGAAAAGGAACATTCCTCCTTTACTGGAAAATAAGCACAAGAGAACATTTCCATCCCCCTTGTGCTCTCAGAGCCTTTTGTCTACACAACCAGAGCAACCTTTACACCATTTTTCACCTTTGAGGATGCACAATGAAGTGACCAGGTGAGCACAAACAATAAAATACAGGCAAAGGAGGAACAATCCAGCCTTCCTTTCGGTTTTCTTTTGTGCATGTGTGAAAAAAGATGACATTCTGCAGAGGGAGATCTGGCCCTGTGGAAGTGCTGTCCTCAGTCACTTAAAAAGATGACACAAAGCAGCATTTGCAACACTTATCTCACGAGCCATACCACTAGAATTCAAGTTATAGGCATTTGAGTTATATGCACTTCTTTCTCACAGATCTCGTGCAATCTGGTTCAGTTATGAATCTGACTGCTTTTTCTGCAGAATAGAAAATCCTTTTCCTTGCACCATGTAATTGTGCTCCACGGCAGAACTGGTATTCATCATTGCCCCGCTGTCCCCTAGCCTAAAAGATAAAACATCCCCAGGGCAATAAATGTCAAACTATGATTATTGATGCTTTCAATTAAATTGATTATCTATTTGAGGTGCATAGCATGGTGATTTATTGCTGTCTCTTTACGTTGCACTTGGCACAATGGCTTCCCTGAAAGGTGAGCATTTTGACTGTTTCAATAGATTTTCTATTAAATCTGATTTTTCAAAAGCGGCTCACAACCACCCCAGTGCTTGGCTAACTGAAATGGCACCTGATCGGCGCTGAAATACATTACCTGTTCTTCTGGAGCATGGAGGTTAGGAAGCAATATGTGAAAACAGAAAAGGAAAACTTTTGTTTCAGTGTTAATGGCAGGACAGAATACATCCTTGATTTACATCCCTTATTCAAAAACTTTTATTTACAGACTATATTAGACAAAAAAGTGTGCGTAATCTTGGGCTTTGTTGAGCTACCCACCTCAACAGAGAGATGAGATGACCTTCGACTCGTCACTGGCATTGTGTTTTTATTAGTTTCAGATAACAGGAGCTATAAAATTCAAAGACATTTGCTCACCAATGATAATCAGCAGCTGCTTCACAAACAACGCTTTTGTTAGCTGCGTCATGGTTAAGGTGACACAAGTTGACCTTTATCTGATAATTTACTTGAAGAAATGCCTTATGTGGCAGGACAACATAGTACCAGCTTCCACTGCTGTTCTTTCTCCAAAGCACAGTACAGTTTGTTTCAGTCTGTGTCAAAAAGCAAATTTGGCTCAAAACCACGTATAGCCTCAGCAAGCTATGCATGTTGAAATGCAGGAAATTGGCATGAGAAAATCGTAATTCTCTTAATGTGCTGTTCTTGCTAGCTATGAAGAAAAATATGTAAAGCTTATTTTCAGGCAGGTAGACTCAGAGAATCCCAGTAACAAACCCATGGTGAAAAAAATTCATTGACAAATTTGAAACAGGGACAATTTTTTCTCCATTATTCCCCACATCTGGTATTTCCAAGCAATGGCGAAGCACCATGTCAGATAACCTTGTGACTGAACTTCCTGGTGCGACACTATGCCTGACCAAGTTTCCCACCATTTACTATCAGGAGCACCCAGGACAAAAGACTGAAGCCCAACTGTGCTACCTGGTACATAAAATACAAAGATGAGTCTGCCTAGAAGACTTTGAGGAATAAGCAAACTCAATAGATAAACAGCAAGAACAGAAAAAGAGAAGGATTACCATCCCCATTTTACAGACAAGACTGAGACAAGAAATTAGGTGATGTGCCCAAACCACACAGTCTCTGGCATTTAGAAATTGAGTTTCAAGCTCCTTAGACCTAATCTTAACAATAAGGCTGTCATTCCTCCTCAGATGCAAACACCTTTGACCCCAGTAAGCTCAGAATTACACACACATCAATTCAGACTTTGAAGCCTGGCTTATCTCTCCGTGGTGTAACCGTCCCCTCCACTATAACAGAGCTATCTGAGTAAAAAACAAACAATCAAGGAAGAAAAAAGAAAAACAAAATCCCTACAGCTCAGGTGAGAATTAACTATTTTACATATGTTATGTTCTACCTCCATCCTGGCAAAGCCCAAAGTGCTTTATAGTTTCTGCATGTATTAGGAGACTATTAAACACTAACTGAAACGTGACCAACTTCAGAGAGGAACCACAGCAGGCATCTCCCAACCCACAGCAAACCTGCAGAAGAGGTAGGGCAAATATTAAAGTGGCATTTCCATTTGACAGGGTTGGCTGCACTTGAGAATCCAATAATCCAGGCTTAAATCTAGTCATCAAGCGAGGGTGAACACCAGTTACGAATTTCTGACACATCCCTCTTTGAAAAGTCAACTCTCTAATAGCTCGGGATCATCAGCACATCACTCTGGGACATCAGCTTGGGAGAACAAGTGACAGGATCCCTGCAACCCCCCGGGTTTTTATTAAATGTCTCCCTTCAGAGTATTAGGCCCAGCCCTGGCTGACCTGCAAGAGCAGGTAAGAAAAGTCCTCCGCACTCGTGTGGCTGCACCACCTGCACCGCTTGCCACAGATGAGGCCTCAGAAAAGTCGCTTGGAGATTCCTACTGCTGGAACACGCTTTCTGGCACTGGGCTTGTGGGTCCCCACAGCCACCAGCCATACATCAGGGGTAGCCCGTGCTGGTTTATTGAACTGTGAAGTTCACAGAGAAAAAAAACTCAGTATGAGAAAGACCACAAGCAGCAGGGAATTAGGACAAATTCTTTTTAAAATTACAGATCAAGGCCAATTTGCTTAGCTGTTTCTGAGCATCAAGGTTATTTCCACAAAAAGATAAATATATGTAATGTAAAGTTTATGTGGCCAGCCACTACCCCTGCTGCAGAGGTTAGAAAATGTGACATCTGGTTTCCAAAGGATCTCTGTGTGGCCACGCACAGCTGTAATTATAGCAGCAGTTTGTAGAGAACGTGAATGTATTTTTTTGGCTTCAAGGACGACAGTAACGGCCTGGGAGGGGAAAAAAAAAAAAAAAAAAAAAAAAGACGACTGAAAAAAAAAGCAGGAAACCCCATGTGATGGCAGGGACGGACTTCCCTCCTCAGCACACATCACAGGCTCCCAGATGCACGGAAACAAATTCCAAGTAGCCCTGGGACGCGGGAGGAACACGGTGTGCAGGCGGGTTCTGCCGCCCTGTCTGGCTCCCGGCGCGGGGCGTACGGCCGTGCCCGCGCACCCGGCGAGAAAGCTCACCCCTCCGGCGCTCGGCTCGTGCTTTGAGCACTCGCTTTTCACTGGCTGACAAAGAAACAAAAAATGACCAAGTGACTCAAGGGGACTCGGTGGGGTTTTATTTCGTTTGACTTGAGAAATAACCAAATTCCTTCACCCTGAAAAATTTCTGAACCATGAGTACCACTCCCTTCAGCACCGACTGCCCACAAACGCTTTCCTCACTGAAGCAGTGCACACACGAGGTCGTGGCAAGCACCACTATTCACCCCCTGCATTCTTTGGATAGCAGGAGAGTGATGGGGGGAAAAAAAAAAAAAAAAAAAAAAACGAACAAATTTCGGAGCATTTATTAGCATTTATTGCTGCTTCTCCTACAAGTTTCTTCTTAACATTATTTTTCAAACTGTATGGGGCACGGTTCTGCCCCAGGAAAGGCACAGAAAATCAAAACTGAAATGGAGGCAACTGCGGTTACTTACTCATTCAAGTACAGACTATGGCTCACAGATCTTTCCACCCAGCCCCAACAAAAACTTCCTAAATCCTCCCAGAAGTTTGATTCACTCTCTCCCTTCCTTTCCTTCCTGTACTAGATGCTAGAATGTGCCTCTTCAACGGAAACTCCTTCTTGGATTCACTGATGGGCTTGGTTTCATGCAAAAAGTGCTGGAGCTCCCTGCTCTGGCAGTAAGCGTTGTGAAAGGCCTGTCTCAAAAAAAGAAACACATATTTGGCCTTCCATTCCGTAACATTCAAACCTGGAACCCAAAATAAACTGCTTTTTCTCTCTCCCTTTCTTCAAATCAACTAAGAGTACTGTTCTCATATCAGATCATACATAACTGCCTGCTGAGATTCGCATGAATGAAGAAGCTGTAAACTGACTCTTAAGAACAGCATCTTCATTCCTGACAAAAAGAAACCATCACATTTGTACTTCAGAGTTATTTGACTAAAGGCAAGATCCTTTTTTTTTTTTTTTAATAGGGACACATTGAAAATGTTCCTGTCTTATCATGGCAGCTGTACAGAGCTATCAGTAATAACCGTGATGGCTGGACTGGACTATGCCACAGAGGAACTGAGCAGGCATCTGCTCTGTTTAACGCACAGGAAGCACGGGGCAGGTTTTAAGAAGTATGCAGAGGATGGAATGAAGCCTCTAATGTGTTTAGGTTTCTCCAGCGGAATCTAGTTTTATCAGAAAACAAAGGTCCTGATGGGATTATCAGTAGAAAGAAACCCAGAACCTGTCTAGTTGGGAAAGGGGCTGTGGGGATTGTTGTGTTAAGGTGCAAGAGCTTCCCTCCAGGCAAAACTAAAAGCTACTTCTGCAAGTTAAGACTCCTGCACCAAATTAAGGGGAATTCGGTGTCCACATGTGAGATTTTCAGCACAAATAAATCGGTGCTTGTCCCTGTTATACATCTGAGTGCTGCAACACACTGGCCATCATGAATCAAATAAACATCCAAAGCTTACAAGCACTTCACACCTTCAATATCACTGCTCCATCTTCAGCTAATTAGTCCTCACAATACACAGAATTAGAGCAAAAGGTGGGGTGGGAGCAGCAAGGGGAAAGTAGTAACCAAAAGTATAAGAAACTTTTTCGCAGGCAGATAATAAGATTGCCACTTAGAAAGTAATAATTATTTGTGAAGTTGATCCTTGTCTCATTTTTTTTTCCAATACATGATAAATAAAATCATTACAATAATTATTTGAATTCAAGTACCAGGCTGTGTAACATAAAAATGAGCCACATCAATCCGCTAGTCTCAGCTCTGCTCAATGCAGCCGTGTAACAGGAAAACACCAAGGTGAGGCCATAAAACCCAAAGCTGGTGCCTTCTGAATCTCTTGGAAAAGATTCAGTAACCATCCTTTGGTCAGCGCGGACGATCCAGATCACTAAAGAGTTTCACAACATCCAGACTTACATCCTGGTTAAGGTATTACAATACACTCCAAAGAGTGTTTGGATTCAAGGGCTCTCGATGAGACCATGAAATAACCACAACACGGGTATTTGAAACAGAGAACCACAACAGTGCTGAAAAACACAGAGATTTTTTTTTTTCTTCCTTCCATATCCCTGCAGACTCGCACTGGTCTCTCCCCACTCCGTTCTCTTTCTCACCCCTTTGTCATGTCGTTGGCATCCTCCAGCAGTTCTCAAGGATTACGCTCTTCACGTGGTAAGACATATCATACAAATCTGCTCCTCTGACACAAGCAATACACAGGGATACTACTACTATCGTTAAAAAACAACTGCTACTGCTGTTGGGTGACACTTTGTTTTGTTAAGGACGTGGAAGGGCTGTTCCCCAACAGCCTGAGCCTTTATCTCCAGCACAACATTAACCTTAGCCCATCTAGTATCTGTGCTGTAACAGGGGTTTACGCCTCGGCTCCCGAGGCGGTTACAGAGGGATCAGAGCGGCGTTTCACCTCACCACAGCTATCTGGGGGCTCTGTCTTCAGACGGAAGCAGAGGATGAGACCATACACTTCGCTGCTGCTGAACACAGCCCTCCTCCCTCTTCTCGCCCGTGCCCCCCTTCTGCTGTACCCTACCATCCCCTCACCTCCCCCACCAGCACCAACTAAAAAAGGGAAAGAATGAGAAAGTGAGTACTCTGTAGCTGGCACTGCAGACAATGTATGTCTTGTGTGAGTAATTTAGCACTATGGCCAGTCAATCTGGTTTCTGGGCCCAATGCCCTGACCCTCTTTAGAGCTGCTCTCTCTCTCCAGCACAGTGTGAAACATTTCCTTTCACAGCACTGACACTTTGCAGATTGAGACGTCAGGCCTGTCCAACTGCAGCAAATTAGCAATTTTTCTTTTACTAATTGGAAATAAAAATGTTTGCTAAGGGAATAATTTGTAGGAATGCAGCGTTAGGTTTCCGGCTTTTTATAAGGATGCTTTAAACTTTATACATGTGCACTTTTCTTCTGTTTTGATGCCTTCCACTGTAAATTTTAATAGGTTACTTGACTGTTAACTTTACAGTCTCGGCCTTCCAAAGGATTAAATGAAGTTTTTAATTTATCTTCCTCTCCAAGGCAGCAGGGTCTTCTTAAAGCAGTGCCTAGCACAGCCTGCCCACTTCTCCGTAAGCAAAGAAAAGGAACGCAGCTCCAAAGGGTTAAAAACACACATGGCTACGTGGCATCTGGATGAACCTCGGGCAGGCGATTTGTTTGCGAAGCCTTCAGTTCACAGCTCTCCCAAGTTCCCTAGGAGCATGGTGGAGAGAGATGGGGAGCAGATTCAGGAACGCTTTCCGGCGTTAACCTGCCACAAACGGGTAATTCCGTAATTCGGAACCCGCGTATTAGCACTCTGAACGAGCACAAAGCGTAGCAACCGGCTCACGCCTCTCTGTGGCTAAGGAAGAGGGGCAAGGAGGCTCTTCTCTTCCATTTTATCCCCGCTCATTTGCACTAATGCAGCTTTGCCCGCTTAATGAGGAAATATTAATACTTTGGGCAGGGTTTGGTGGTGACAGTGTCTGATTTTTAAACTCCTTTCACATGCTGAAGTGGACTGGGGACAGTTTGATCTATTCGATCCTAAAAATCACTGCGGTTAAGCAATGGCATGCAAATGGCAGTCAATAAAGACTTCTTCAAATAAAAAAAGTTCTTCAAGAAAGCTGAATCAGGAAAGGGCCTCCTATAATGTAGAAAAACCTGCTAAGAAACTGGAAACGAAAACAAAATGCTCTTTTGCTGAAATACAGTATTTTCATTTAACGTGTCTCTGTAATTCTTAAGGCACGTAATGTCTTCCTGCAAACCGCACTCAAGCAGTAGTACATTAGCTCTTATAACAATGCCAGCACATAAAGAGTTACTGTTCTTTCCCCCTACACTCCCCCCCCCCCCATAAAGCATTTGACAGCCATGCCTAATAATTCTTTCTGGTGTGGTTTTTCTTTTTCTTGATGTCTTTATGTGAATATGAAGCCAGAGTGAAAGGCTTTGGGTGACCCCCGTGAGAGAGAAAAAGTATGAACTACAGAGAAAAAGAGTGAGATATAGACTCCCTGCCGAGACATAGGCATCTTCTCTGGCAGCTCACAACTTGGCTTCAGAGGGCCTTTGTGAAGGAAAAAGGACTCTTCTTCACTCAGGCTGTGACAATAGGTGTTTTGTCAGAGAGGGACAGGATAAAAAGCAGGGGGTGGGAGGCGAGATCATCATCGGCAAGGGGCTAGCCTTTGGGGCCTGCAGATGTTGGAAGGAGGATGATTTATTGCTCCAGTGTCCTCAGTGGCATTTGGCTACCTTCCCAGACCCCAGTATTGGTGGCTGGGTGGGAGGAGGGAGCGCAGCACAACAAGGCATCTCCATACCTTCTATGGGCAAAGCGTGCTGGGGGCTGCCGGGGGGAGGGAGCCCCTGCGAGCGCTGCCGCGGAGAGGAGCCAGGGCAGCCCGGCACCGGCGGGACCGAGTCCTGCCCTGAAACCGCCACGGAGGGCATGGACTGGACGGGCATTATTGCTAAACCACGCTAACGCGAGGAATTGAAAAAAAAATATGTAATTCCTCAGCCTCGAAAGGCCTAGCAGGAGGAGGAGGTGGAACAGTTACCTATAAACAACAGGCGCTGACAGTCAAATAATAGGACGGTTTTGTGCTTGGAAGAACCAGACCCAGTTAAGCCATTTTCACCCAAACTTAAAACTGAGGAGCTCGGGGGTGGTTTTGTGGGTGTGAATGAAGAGACGATCCTTCCCCCAGCTCCTGTCACCAACTCGTACAACTCAGGCTGTTTCTGCATGGCTGTATCTTTGCCCACTCAGGAACAAAGGAGGGAGCAGAGCTGAGGTGCACGGCTTTCTGCTGCAGGACAAGTGGGCTCTGCATCTGGCTGACTGATCCCACTGAGAATTCGGTTTGGTGCGCGAGTGGGAGGGAGGGATCTGATGCCTGTTTCTTGCTCAGAAACTACAGAAAGGCTTGGACGTGGAGAAGGATTTATGCAAATCAGCTGAGAAAAGGAACCAGTATTTTGGCTGTCTCTCCATACCCCAAAAAAATCTTAGAAGCGTTTGAAGTCTGCCCACTGCTCCATATATCCAGTATATTGAAAAGTACCCCAGATCACTGAGCCAGGAAGTTCTGGACAGTTTCCAAGAAAAAGGAATCACAGCCTAGCAAGAAATACACACCAAGACAGTATATTGCCAGGAGTTTGATTTAGGACTTTTGCTCCAGCTCCTTTCCTCTTTTAATATACAGTTTTCCACCACACTTTCTATATAAATACTGGATCCTATGGCTGACAGCCTCTTTTAGTAGATTTATCCATTAGTGGACTTACTAAAAATGTTTTCTGTTGAAACAAGGGCACATGCTTCACCTCAGCAAAAGACAAATCCAGAGACAGCATTAAAACACAAGACCAGTAAGTCCTGGACAAGAAAGATGCAAAGAAAAACTTTTAGAAATTGCTAGGTAGGAAAACTAACAAATTAGAACACAAAATGCAAAAGTGGAAAGTGACTGGAAAAGGCACGAAAGAAAACCTACAAAATTCCCAAGATGAGGTCCACAATGCAAATGCTTAACAAAACCCCGCTACTGAAGAGCACTATGAGTTTCAATTGCCAAGACCCAACAGCACCTATTATGAGGGAAGTCTCAAAACGCTTTACGAAGTTCCAGACACAGTTTTCTGCATGTACTCGAACTGTTATATCCATTTACAGAAGGAAGGGAAGCATTCAGAGCATAAGTGACATGTCCAAGGTCACACACAGAGTCAGCTGCAGAGTCAACAGAAGAGTAACTAGATCTTTGCTTAAAATCCCTTGGCTTTGACTGCTAGACAATGGCTCCCCCTCCCACGTAATCAACCAGTTATGGAAAGGCATAAATGCATATTTGCAGGACTAAATATGTTCACTTGAGAATAAAAATGTTTGGATGATTATCTATAAATTATATGACATTATCCAGACCTCTCTGGTTTGGAAGTTGGATAGAAATTTGATGAATTACAAGCAAGACACAAATGTTATAAGAGAAGCTTTGCTTTGACTATTTCTCTTAGTGTCTGCAAAAAAGTAAGAATTGCAGAGCTATACCAAAAGAACAGAATCCCCACAGATCCAAGTTTTCCAAAACCTCCCAAATTATTATTGTTATTCCTGATATTAGGTTGTTTATCACTATTGGCATCTAATATTCTACTACTTGTCTTGCCACAAAGTGAGGTTTTCTAAAGGAAGGCGGTGACTACAAAGTCTGACCAAAAAAGTCTATCTAAAAGGCAGAAGAAGCATCGCCTGGACTTTCACAAACTGTCCGGTCTCAAGTGTCCCACATTTTCTGATGAAATTATTAATGCTACTCTATGAATAAGTCTTATATAGCTTGCACATCTTAGGAGCCGTAATTAAAATAATTGAGTTGCTTTTTGTAATTTCCATTTTTTGAGACTGTTTGCACGTGTTCCTATATACAGATTCTCCTTATTCGGGTGCAGCGAATCCGGTTCACCGCGTGGTGTCAAGCTCCCTGGCTCCTGAAGGACGTCATGGTACTGGAAGTAGAATATATGTCAAACCACGCTGCGAGGGAACACGCTGCTAAAAGCTGGCTTTGTCCATTTTTTTTATTTTTTTGTAATAGGCAGTGTTTGGACTACAGACATGGATAATACTGCATCTTTAATGCTTTGCAACAAATTGCCACATCAGCACTAAATACCTCCACTTAATTTTTCATTTGGATACGATGAAACATTTTTTCCCATGGAAGGAAAAGTCTGGTCTTTGTGATCGTGGCACTGCCAGCCCAAGTTACAGTAAAGGTTAATCACAAACAAGAGACAAGTAAAGTAGACAAAGAGCATCATACACTTCACTTTTCAATGGATGTTTTCATAAATGTATGAATAATTTAAATTATCATTGCCGAGTATTTATTCGAGTGTTTCAGGGGAAAAAAATGCCTCCTCTTTTTTTTTTTTTTTCCCCTCCTTGATTCTTTTCATTTCTGTCTCATCTCTTTTATGTGCTGCATCGGCTGTTTTCTTGCCATCTGAATCAGTTTTTTGGAACAATGGGATGTATGAGGGCTGAGGGGGCAGTTGAAGAATACAGCCCTTGTTGTACACTCTGTGACTTGACATTGATTAATGAGGGTGCGGACATGGGCAGAATTTGATAGAGAGAGAAGGGGAAATTGGAGGACCTGAGGGCACCAGAAGGAGGAGGGCAAGGAGATGACAGAGAGAAGACTAGAACGATGCCAGTGACTCCGCGCAGTATGTGGAAACAGCGAGCGGCGGAAGTCACACCACTCGGGGCCATCTACCGTGAAAGAGCCGAAATAGCTGGAGAGACTTCTCGTATCCCGAGAAAGACCCAGCAGTGACAGCCGGGCATTTCAGAGAGTATCACACCTCTCTCCGGGTTTATCCTGCACGTCAAGACCCGTTGTGTCAATACAACCCTCTCCTTCGTGTGACCATTTGCCCCCAAAAATATCAGCGGGAAAAGCTTTGTTGCTTCCTCTATTCTCTCACACATACCTCTGTCTCCACCCTGTTGGTTTACTTTCAAGCCCTAAATACACTGCGGTTTGCAACCTTTTCTGCAGGAGGCTAAAACACGTATGACCGTGCTTAAAAAGAACGTTCAGATCAAGGCTTTCTGGATGTTGGAGGCGGGTTCGGTTGGTACCACTTTGGGGAGAGAAGAGAGTTTTCCAAATCCTATTATTTCAGTAAGACATCTGCTATTTTCTCATGCAGACAAACCAGAAGTACTGATGCTGGTCAGAAAAGAGTAAGTTCGTACACTGAAAAGCCAGAGATGTTTTGGGTTGGTTGAAAGTTTGGGGGATGTATTAAAATTTTTCTAACTTTTTTTTTTTTTTAAGAAACCCACCTTTGCCCTGAAGAAATAAGGCCCTACAACGTGCTTAATTCGTTGGTGAAGTTGTAGGAAACAACATGTTTCTTGAGACTTGCTGGGTGGTTCAGGTTCAATGAATCCTGAGGCATATAGTTACCAGGTTTTCTTTAGTTGTATTAAATTGGAAAAAATTTAAGTGTGTAATAGAAAAATTCAGAAAGAACAATGAAAAATTACTGCAATCCCTCAAGGTCCCGTGCATTCTTTTTTGCATACAGAAATCTTCAGATTTCTTTTGATCAAGTAGCCAACAAAAGTACTTAATTATGGTTAAACAGAATTTGAAATTTGTTGCTTCGAACTTAGTATCATCCTTATCTGTTTTTTCACTGAGGTGCCAGCATACTCGGTCTTATCACATATGATCCACACTACTAACAAAACGCTGAAGTAACAAAAATCTCCCATCTAAGATGTATCGGATTTAATATTTCTGTAAGTCATGCATAACACTTCTAGAAAGAGGGAGATATGAAAAGACCGGTTTGACCACGTGGAAACATTCCCATTTAGTCTCAAAATACAAGAACGCAAAATAACTGTTGTCCTTAGGCGCGACAAGTGAGCGTACTAGTTGGAGAACAAATTTTACACCCCTATTTAGCACTTCAGACTCGGGGGGCGGTTCCCCACACGAGGCACGGTGTTGCCTAGAGGAATGGGCCAGGGCTGCACTTTGTGGAATTGCAGTTGTAGATGAACTGAAAACAATACCCTAAGTAAAATCAAGGAATTCCTTAGTGTTAAATAACTCAATACAAATTACACGGCGGCCAATAACAAATGCCAGGCATGCCATCTGGCCTAGGATTACGGATAGATGGCGAAGACACCTAAGCCCTGAGGTGGCATTCCAGCCAGACCACAGTCATTTCCCTGCACAAGAACTTGCTGCTGCTCAGAATCGCTGTCCCCGAAGAGGCTGGCCAAGGGTGAGGCCAGAAGAGTCAACAGACATGCCTCTTCCCCACCCTGCTCCAGGACTGACTGCGGGTCTTTCCTGCTCCCCGTTGGCCAGCGTGCTGAGCTGCGCACGCTGACCTGGGAACTGCACGCGGCGAGACCGTGGATGATCAGGGTAAACGAGAGCATCAACGCAGCACAAGACATAAGCAGACAGCCGCCACGCACCTCTTTCTAGTCCGTGGAAGACAGGTTAAGCGTTAGCTTATTCTGCTGCTTCAAGGTGCAACCGAACAGCGTTCATTCCAACTAGTAACGCTTACGCCTGTCTTGGTGGATCCCGCCCGCATCAAAGAAAGATGAAGCCTGCTGGCTCAGACAGATCTGAAACCGTCACCAAAGTGCTCAAAAGCCATCTGAAAGCTTTACGCTGATCTGCGTGATGCTCAGTTAGCTTCCCCAAATTGGCTTCCTCAAACAAGGGGATGCAGCGAGAACGCGGTGGCCACCAAGTGAAAACCTGCTGCTTTAGGGGTGAAACACAGCACGTTTTGTACAGCAACAAAGAGAGGATCTACAGTACCTCTTGGAATTAGGACCGTTAAAAACATCAACAGCAATATCTTACTAGTCAGAAATCTTTACAGAAACTGCTCTTGGTGAAACCTGGAGACAAATCTGCAGTTTCAGCAATTTCAGTCAGAGAGCATCCACCCAAACCAGCAACAGCCTAGTTCTCAGACTCAAATTCAAATTGTTTTGCCTTTCTCCACCGCCCCAGATAAATTCGATATCTGCCAGACTACTGACTGTTCATGTGCTAATCTGACTCAGGCTCTCATTCATGGCTGTTCTCTTTTGCATAAAACATTAAATGTTCATTTAAGGGGACAGTTGTCCCTACACCCTACACGAGAGCTCTCACTACCACCCTGCTGGCCGCACTAAGTGCGTCTCGTTTTCCCTTCGCGTGGGGGAGAGCGAAAGATCCTGGTTTTGCTGGCGTGCCTATAAGGAACACCGAAAAGTTTCACAGAGGAGTACAGAATCTCCTCCCCGTCCCTCATCGGCCGTGACCACCACCAGCCCGCCACCAGCTTCAACGCCTCGCCCAGCAAGCCACACGAAAACACTGCGGGTGGGTATCGGTTGCCTCCTGGCTGTTAAGACGCACGCAACCTGTTTGAGCCACAGGGATTTCGGCGTGCAGAGACAAAAAGAGCCTCCCGGCCCCGAACATCTGGCTGAGAGCAATGCCTTAGACTTTTTCACGGTGGCAGAGTCTTCCAGCATTTCCCTTTCTCTCTCTCCTCTCTGCATCCAAGACAAGCAGCCCAGTGATCACCTGCAATGGCAGCCACAGAGGGTGACCTGAGCCCTAGAGCTACTGCTGGAACAAATGAGAGAGCTTAACTAGAGCAAGACTGGCATAAAAAGGAAAGAGAAAAAAAGAGAGGAACAAAGATTCCGTCCAATTTGCTCTTTTCGGCATTGTAAAAACTGGCCTGTTTCCCAGTATATCACTCTGCCATTGAATAAGGTCAATTGCAGAGCAGTTCTTCAGTCATCCTGATGGGTTTTCATGAGAAAGTGAATGGAGTGCAAATTAGCCAAAGTCGTCACAAGCTTTTTTACTGTCACTCTAAGCCTGACAGTCCAAAGGAAAATGAGGATTAATAAATCTAACGAACTTTCTCTATTATCCAAGCCAGGTTAGGAAACTATTTATTGTCTCTCTTTTTCTGTGTTTCATCCATTTTGCCTACTGTGGTGAAGCATTTCAAGAAGAAAGAAACAACAGACGCACGCACACACACGCTTGCACGCACACACAGAGCTTAACCTCTCCAAATCTGCTAGACAGAGCCATAGACATACCAGAAAATAAAGGCACCGGCACCATGCAAGCAAATCAAGATTTTAAAATTATTCTACCTTGTGCATACCATATAGTTTTATATGAATCCTTACAGCTGCTGATTTCCATTAAGTAATATGTGTTCAATGCGCTAGACATAGATATTTTATGGGAGAAAGAATAATGATTGCTAGCAAGTCTTAAAAATTACCTTTTTTATGAGCAAAAACTTCATCTCAAGTTAAGGGGTAAATTTTTTTAAAATTTTTTTAACAATTATATCCACATGTGCAAAGTAGATCTTACTGTAGTTCCAAAAGTATTATCATTTTTAACAGAAGAAGGCTTTTCAGTAGCTATTGGTCTAGAATGCAAATCTTTATTAATTTATTAGAATAATTTGTGTTTGGGTAGCTTTTGGAAAACTGCCTTAACTAACAGAGAATTGCCTGAAACATTCTCAGAGACCAGGCGGTCACGCCAAGCCTATCACAGAAGTGATGCAAAAGACCTCTAGGAACCATTTAGCATTTTTCGTTTGGGAGGCTGAAGTATGTGTGTACGTATACACCTACACACATGTACGTATGTAAGTCCAGCATAATGCAAATCTGTCCAACTTCACAGCTGGACAAAACGTTATCCCATGTCATTTGTGATACACTGCGATCAGTACAGTAGTTTTCATTCAAGCATCCCAAAATCCTTAAAAACTTTGACGAATCAGGCCTCATGCTGTCGGAAAATAGATGTGTATGTTTCCAGAATGTATGTTTCAAGCACCAATTAAGACATTTCACATCTGCGGTAAAACAGGTGGGGAAAAGGAGACAAAGAGATCAGTCACTTGCTAATGTCCTTGGAAATAAATGCCTGGGAGGAGACCAGGAAAATTTCAGGTCAACTGGCTCCTACTGTAGTCTTAACAAAAAGCGATCGAAGTCCTGATTTCTGAGGATCAGAAATACACCAATGGTGGAAGCCAGGAAAATACACTGTAAACAAAAGTTTGGCACCAGGATCCTAATAAAAACACCCCTAGTATTACGAATAAGGACAAAGACGACAGGAGAACGTTGAACTAGTCACATACAAAACCAGCAACTCTATTTTAGACTAAAATGCTGAACATCAACACTAGCTATGGTCCCAAATGAGGCAATTTTTCATCTTCCTTCTCGTAACCATTACATTGTTATTTCAAATCTTGCTTCTTGCCTTTGTGTTGCTACTGATGATGAGCGTCCTCCTCTCCCACCCTTATCTGCTAAATTTTTGTTAATAAGAAGGAAAAAGGTCAAAGAAGAAAACGCAAGGTTTCATTCTGGAAGCTACTAAAAAAACCTTGCTTTAATTTCTTCCATATTTCTTTGAGATAATCAAAATTGTAGCAAAAAAAAAATCATTAAATACATAGTTGGACCTATTCATGGCTGCAGTGGGTAACAAACCAGTTTAAAGTCAAGTTAAAGAGTTTGTTTCAACACTTTGTTTTCACCTTTTATGTGGAGACACTTATCAGAATAAATTCCCCCTGAGGAAGCTCATGCTGCAATCTGACTAACCAAAGAAAAATTGGTTAGCATTCAAAGCAATCTGGGGTTTGTTGAGATTTCCCTTCTCCTACTTTTACAGTCACTTGTCATTCCATTTAATAAGAGAGAAAACTTTCCTGACCATCTAAATTATGCCGTTCAAGATATTAAGGAAAACACACATACTCCAAAGTAAAGGTAAAATTATGCTGCAATCATCAAATCAGCCTTCCCTTCTTTATCCCATCTGTATATTCTCCTTGTAAATGCTCAAGTATCGGTTAGAAAGCTACACGAGCAGCATAGTCCTACCTGCTTGCCGCTTAAATTGCTGGTATTTTAATCTCATCAAAGAATCTGAGTTTTTCTTCCTGCTGTTTTGACTTTGCTGTCTCTTAGTCTTGTCACATTCACTAGTTTTGAATAAGTGCAGAACTTGCATTTACAGAATTTGCAATCTGCAGGATTGTTTAAGTGATTTATCAAATACTTTGATTGAACACTTATTGCTGTTCCAGTTCTGAATCTCATTTAAACTGACTGGGCTTGACATAAGCCTTTAGAGCGAACACAGAAATGAGTCCGGGCTGTGTCAGGTACGGCATGAGGGGAAAAAAGTTCCACCTCCAGTTACAGCACTTGGGGAACTGCACACTGATAACGTCAGCCGTGTCACACGTTCCTTATGAAGCATTTTATGTCTGATAAAACCAGGATCCCAACAGTCATTACCGCTCCAGCACAATGTCTCCGCAGGTAGTTTCATAACACAGAGCACCGAACATCCCCCAGGTTTCTAAGCCAGAAACTCAGCGTTATCTGCCTGGGGAGCCAAAGGCTCCGTAGCCTTGGCACGCTCCCCACGGCCACAAAGACCACGTTACTGGAACAGGAGTTACAATCGCGTTGCACTCACAGACGACAGACAAATCAGAGTAACACCAATCTCTAAGGAGCTTTGAAATACCTGCAAAGTTGAAAAATGGTAATTTTTTGTCAGCAAATGGATGATCTCCTTCTGGGGGATACTAAGCAAACTGAAGGCAAACAAGCTTGAAGGTCTACATAGAAACCTCACGCCGCAACACCAGCAGCGACGCAGCAAAACTCTTCCCATCAAATTAGAAAGCAATGCACCACAGACAGGTATCACTGGAAAGTATCTTTTTTAACACAAAAAATAAAAAACATCTGTAACCACAAACTTCCTTTGCGTTTACCTCTACGATCCTGTGCCAAGCGCGCACCCAGCATCAGCTTTTTAGCGTGTTGTTCGTACTGACCCCTGCTCCAAAGATACTGTTCAATAGATGGACTAACTGAAGCCATCAGAGGGGACTCAAGTGCTCGTGTACCTGACTATTATACACTTTTGGTCCGCAGAGACATGGGTCAGCTCTGACAAGGAGAAGAAGGTTCTTCTAGCAGGCTGCTCTGAGAAACCCTCAGCTTTGAAATGTTTTTATACATTTCACATGAATTTGACAACATTTGTTAGTTCTAAGGATGCTGCAAATCCATTCCTTCCTTCAGGATTCCGCTGAAGAAAATGGATGCTGAAATGGGTATGTGAACGTCGCCAGGGCGCTGCCAGCCAACTGTTTGAGTTCAGCTGCTCCCATTCACTACAGACGTTTCTGGTTGTGGTGAAGCCACAAGTTAACCTCTATGGATTTATAACAGTAAATATAATGGAGGCTTTTAGACTTGGCATTTGCTAGTAACAAATAAATAAATGTTTATTGCCCTTGTTCTTTATTTTGCTTAAGTTCATGAGATTTTACAGAGCTTTACCAAATCACCTAATAGTTCCCCTGGAACATTCAATGCCTTAGGCTTCATTGAGGTATCATTTGAAATTAGCTATTAGTGTATCAAATTCGAGCGAGAGAGGGGCTTCCTATTGTTTCATAATTTAAGGAAGATCAAATACAGTCTCCAAGAACATTTGCCGTCTGCCACATCACTTTCAAAGGTATATCCATTGAGAAACAAGGCTTAGAAATCAACAGAATTACACAAATGCTATAATAAATCTCTTCAAAAATAACAAGTAGAGATGGGCCAAAGCCAGAGTGGATTTCAAGCACCCAGGAGATACAGAGTTTTCATCATTAATAACAAGCAAGCAAAGACAGAATAAATGAAGAGAATTTGTTTCAGTTCACAAGAGATTAAAATGACATGCTTTTGCAGCATAACGGTTGCGGGTCTTTCTTACTAAATCTGTTGTCTTTCAGGCTCATGGCATTTTCAATGCTTCCTCCAAACTCATGTGGGATAATGCACTTCCAAAAAGTAGGCTCTAGGTATGCACATTCTTAAAATCAACCACTCAACACGCATCCAAATAAAAGTGAGCTTTCCTACCCATTTTCCCCAAGAAAGGAAGCTCAGAGCCCTTTTATGCATTGTGAATGGCCCACCTAATTTAGACTGAATTATACCCTAACCTTCATTTCCCCTTTACTTCTTTGCTCCATTCAGCAGTTTCTGACTTCAGCTAATTCACTAACAATCCCAGCTGGTCCTTCCCAGCTCCCAGTTCTTTAGCACATTGTCCAAGGAAACTATGTGCTCCCATCTACACTGGTATTCCACTCTCCAATTAACCTACTGCTGAGAGGCTTTACCCCTTTCCACCATCCATTCCTCTGCACATACATTTTTTTAACCTTTTACTTCTTGAATTAAAGTTTGTAAGATCTCTTCCAGGTGAGAAGGTGTTAAATTTATTTGCTAAATGTGGTGCTGGTTACACAGGAAGACATAACACACGATCAGGTGATGGCTATGAAAAAATAATCTGGTTGATCTAGAATGCATTTCAAAGCCAAGTATTAAGGCGCAGATGTTTAAGATACAAGTAAACAAATAACAAAAGGATTTCAACACTTGCTGTATGACAGGCGTATGCTTGTTCTTATTACTGAAACCATGCAGAGTAACTAAGGTCAGCCAGAGGTATGGCTGGTATTTGATCTACGCAGCCCGGCAGTAGCACTGCTTCAGAGACGTAGATGGATTTTCTATCCTCATTCTTTAAAAACAATCAATCACTTTTCTATCATACAATTATAACTTCGATGACAATGACATGAATGCCTGTCCCCAAGCAACCACGCGTTCTTCACTGTGAAAGTTTCACCACGTCTGCAAGAGAAAAGTCTTAAACGTGTCCGTATTTCAGATCTATTTTACCAATCACTTCAGTATCACTGTTTTTCTAATCAGGGACACAGACAATCCTGGTTACTGGGTGCCTGATCACCGCTCATCTACTTGCACAAACAGAATAAAGCGGGCCAGAAACAGTTCTGCTGTCTTGGGATAAAAGCCAACACTTCAACATCTTGAAGTCCCCTATCCCACAACTCTGTAATCATATACAGAAATTTCCCACAGCAAAGGTTAATAAACCTCACTTGCTTCAGACGAGAGCCTTGTCTCTTCTCTGTTACGTGGAGTGCCTGCACATAGCCCGGGCTGATAAAAACGCATCCTCCTTTTCACTTAAACTGTCGTGGTTATTCCAAAAACTCTTTTCTAGCATAGATTAAGACCACCTTTTCAAAGCCCTAAACTTCAGTGTATGCTGCCTGAGAGCCATGGAACATTTCATTACTGACACAATGCCGAGTGTCTTCTCTCTAGGTAAATGGCACAGACCTCATTGTTGACAAGATCCTAGATAAAACAAAGACAGCGATGGCTATTAAACACCTACCTCCCCCAACTCCTCCTTTCTCGTTTGCTTAGAACCAAGTAAGCATAATAGCAGCACAGGGCTCAGAAAGTGGTTTTCAGAATCAGGCAGTGAGAAAGTCAATATGGAGCAGTGTGTCCATTTGTTTTGATTTATCTCACTAACTTCAATTGACAGTTAATTCATCAGAGTAGGAAAATGCCAGTCTAGTGAAAACACAACTCATGAAGGAGAGAGAACAGAGTGGAAAACGTAGAGTGTGGATAATACAGGTAATAAATTAAAGGATACACTATCAGTATTTTATCATTCACATTCTGAATTTGCTATAGTCCTACTCTTGCCAATTACAGTTTAGAGTAAGCAGTAAATTTACACGTGCATTTACTGATCTACATCACACACACACCAGCCCTTTACAAAATGAAGCAACTTTGAAAAACAGGAAGAGACAGGAAAAGACGTCACTTTGTCTCAAATTTCTAAATCTGAAATTTCCAGCAGATTACTACAAAATCTTGTAATAAATTGCAGGTAAGGTGAGAATTTACACTGTGAATGCTGGCTTGGACCTAAAATCCACAAAAATAGTAGAGTTGCAAGTGAGATTTGTAACAGAAATACTGGTGCACCCCCAACCCAAGTTGGGGCACTGGGGCACTGCCAGAGAGCTGGGAATGGGACGGAAGACTTGCATCTTCCTAAGGCTGTAAGAAACGCCCTGAGCAGACCAATGGTCTGCCCAGCCCAGAAGCCTTAGCGGGGCTGTGTGTCCCCCTCTTATTTGGGGGCACTATTTGCTGTGTTCCCTGTTTTAGCCCCTTGACCCCACAACTCCTCCCTTTATGGCATTGGTTATCACCCAGAAACATTTAATTCCTCCCTGGGTTTGGCTTTTTTTGTTCTTAATGCCCCTTTCTCCCACAGGACAGCTTCAAGGATGCATTTAGGGTTGGTCTTTCCTGACCTTATGACAGCATCAGTGATGACAATGGAAGCTGGAGACAGTATTTGGGGAGCACATGTGAGCCTGGCCACTTTCCACCGCATTCGCCTCGGGGCCCTCCAGCGCCCAGAGCCATTGTTTAAGACGGATTAGAGAGAATATCCCAGCCTACTCCTGATGATATCTCCCTTTGCAGACTGGATTCACACCCTCCCAGTCCTCTCTGAACCTTCTGATCTACCTGTCTCTGCAGGCAGCATGTTCTGGAATTCACTTTTCTCTACATAAAGCAGTACTTGCTTGTATTTAATTCAAACGCTCTTCCCACTAGTTTCATCAAATGCTCCTAGTACAAGTATTACGTTATTTCTTAGATAGAAATTCCAAATTCCCTTTATCCACTGCTTTCAGGATTTGGTAAACTTCAACAGTATCTACTCCAGTCTACACCCTCTCCTCTCCAAACTCAGCAATTTTCCTAGTTCTTCCTCCCAGAACAGTTGCTCAGTCCTCTTGGAAATGTCAGTTGCCCTCCCCTATTCTTTCTCCAGCTCTGCTCTGCCCCTCCTCACACCAGAGCTGCAAGACAGGGGCACACCAAGGTCTACAGAGCAGCGTAACGATGTCCTCTGTCTCCTGCTCAGCATCCTGCCTGGTAAGCCCAGCGGACTGCTGACTCGTTCTGCCTGCCACTGCACAGTGAGCCGATGATTTCGGAGATCAGCAGAGACTGCAAGCGCTCTTCCCCACGCTCTGTCTGCCAGTTTGAAGTTCAGCACTGCACAGACACAGCTTACATTGTTCTTCCCTGAATGCACTGAATTACGTGACCTCACATTTATCTAAATGGATAGGTTTTGCCCATTCGCTAAGTTTTGCCGGGTTATTGACATTTCGGCCAGCACCATCCTTGATGCTTAACTTCTGTTACGCTTAGAAGCCAAACCCAATTTCTGCTCCAAAGAACACAGACAACTCTACAAGAATCTGAACTTCCTGGCTTTTTTTTTTTTTTTTTTAATCCAGCTTGTATGCTTATTAAAACCTCAGCACAGCTGCGGTGGACTATAAGAAATTAAGCTTCTTTCTGTCCATTTCCCAGGAAACTGGTCAGGAGCCAAAAATAATCTGTCCTGTTTAAAGTATCTGCATTTTGCCTCAACAACTCTCCAGAAACGCAGCCTTTTTATCTCCCTTCCACGCTGCTGAAATTCATTTTGGAGATGATATAAGCACTTATGAATAGCAAAGGATACTTCTGAGAGTGGAAGTGTCTGTAAATCAGTACTTAGAACAATAATTTAGTTAGTGTGCAAGGGGGGAGAGGCGCACACTTTTTGTTTAAATGCAAGTAAACGTAGAACGAGGTGCAAACTTCATACCAGTGCAGTACTTCTGCATAATTAAGCTCTCTCAATGAGAGACTAAACACAAAACCACAGCAAAAAAAGGTTGCATCAACTCTAAACCCCCTATACTTCCATATCACTAGCTAAAAGACTGCAAAGGCACAAATATGGGTTAACAGCACAGAAGGTATCAAGAAATCACAGCCTGAACTTTCACCCAAATATCTAAATTAAATCAGAAGTCTTCCAAAGGTTTAGAGGAGTCTAGATGTTTCTGTTACAATCATAAGCCACCGCATTTTGAGGGCTTTTACTGCCCAGATCGGAAAATATCAATTATCGCAGTAGGGTTTGTTGGTATGCATGGTGACAGGAAGACGGGGAAGTCTTATACCCAAAATGCCAGGCTTGCCCAGCGAACAGGCCAAACTCCACATAACCTTAAAATAATTTCAAAACATTGGTCTCTTATCTGTATGCAGTCTCCTAACATCTTGTGGTTGACATTCGCCATCGCTTGACACTGCCACATGAATTTCACAAGCTGGTTCTTCAGTGTGTTTCTGCCCCAGTGCTCACTCGACTGCTTCCACACTCCCCCCCCACCTGTGATTCCATCCTTTGCCTCTTCCTTCTGTTTCACCAAAAGTTGAAATATTCAAAAGTGCTTAAATATACCAAAAGTTCAAACAACCCACCGAAGGGGCAAAATCTGCTCGCATTACGTTTTTATATGTAGACATTTCTGCTCCTTGGCTGGAGCCAGCAGTCCCGTTCCACATGCACATCAGCACTCCGGCGTGACCGGGCCAGAAGGAAGCGCCGCCAGGCAGGCTCCCAGCCCGCCTCTGTGCTTCGGCTGCACTCCTCGGCTGATGGAAGGAGAATCACAGGCAGTAACACAGCACTGGCTGTAACCACCACTACCAATATCAAAGGCTAAGTCACTGGAGCTGTATTTAATTCTTCCCTTGCAAAAGCTTTCAAGTCAACTCAATTAAAGTAATCCACCACAATGATTCAAGTTTTACAGACAAGGATTTCCCCCCCCCTCAACGGAGCAGCTTGTGATTTAACAGTAATGTTTCAAAGTTGTTAAACAACCCTTTCTTTCATTACATAAAAGATGAAGAAAGCCAAAAGGTGTAAGCACTAACAAGGTACCTGATGTCTTACAGTATTAGGGCTGGAATTATCCAATTCCACTAAAGCTAACAACAGCTGCCTGCGTTGTACAGACAGGACAGTCACCCAGACTATAGCTGACAACTCTCCCCTCCTTCAAGACACAAGTATCTCTTCCCCTCCTCACAGCAAGTCCTTTGGACTACGGCTGCTGTCAGCTAAAAGTGGATCTTTTCTTTCATATCAGGCTTTGACACCCGTCAAGTTCACTTAAAAAAAAATTTCAGCTCTTGCAGCATTAAAATCATGCTCCCAATAAAATTTCTGCTGGTCTGCTGCACAAAAATACTTTTCGTACATACACAGGTATGTACTAAAATTTGCTTTAAATCAATAAATTGGATTTAAATTTGCAAGAACCCCTCGTTAGCCGTTCTGAAAAGGCTGGATCCTGTCTCCCTGTGAGGCAGCCTCCTGCATAGGCTGCACCCCCTCCCCGCTCCTCCCGGGGACAGGCTGGGCTACCAACACGCAGCCCTCCGCAGAGCGGCCAGCAAAGCCAGGGGAACTCGGATACTGCTCAGACCTACCACTCTCTGACTTCAAGACAGGAGGTTTATCCAGCTCCCCACATCACTCTTCTTTTCCAAACATTTGGCTTTGGTGATTTCCCCCCCGCCCCTTCCCTTTCCCTTACTCCAAGTTTAAGGCAGTTCACCACTTACGGTCATTTACAGCTTACATCTCAGTAAATCCAGAAGGTGTCTGATGAAAAAGAGGGACTAGCCAAGCATCTTAATCCCCCTGTTCATTCATGCTCTCTGTAATGTTCTTTCAGGCCTCTGCTGAGAGACTAGGCTGAAATGAAGGCTGATAAATTAGTCTGGAGGGAAACAAGGCAGATTCTGCTTGTAAAAGGTCATTCCAACTTTGTTCTGGGTGAGGGTTTATCTTGACTGCAGCTGCGACAGACAATGGCCGGGGCCTAAACGGCAGAAATCCTAGCTCTGCTCATGAAATTACTGTGCTGATAAGGTAGAATGGACTTCAGTGAGATCTAAATGGGAAAAGGGAGGTGGGGGACAAGGGTGAAATGTAGGTATTTTTGAACATGATTGAACAGGGAAGACACAATAAGATGTACAATTAAAGCAATGACTTGCCCAGGCATTATCTGAAAGTGAAGAAACATTCTGCTCGCTAATCAGATCAAAAGGAAGAAAATACCCACTTCTGTGTGCTGAACAAACTGCCTCAGTACAAATGCAGGCACGAGTGGGCTGAATGCTGCACTTTCTGTACCAGAAAGGTTATGAAAGACGTTAAACACAAAGGTGATTCTTAAAGATCAGGGCTTCTGAACTACTGCGTCACTGACTGTGCATGGCACTGCTTCCAGGCCACGCTGGAGATCCACTTCACGAGCAACACGTTGCCAAGAGCCGCCTAAACAAGCCCCACCAAGGAGCGTGCACGAGCAGGACATCTGGGTGAGCACGCTCTCCAGGGAAAAGCACTTTCTTTTTTTTTTTTTTTAAGCACATTTTGTGCCTTTCTGGGGCAAAGAGAGTAAGTGATGGCAAGTTCTGACGAACTGCTCTCTAGTCTGTGCTTCCTGATGTGTACACAGATTGACCTGCCTTGTGAGAGAGATGCCTCTCCTTTGTTTACACACCCCACTTGAATGTGCATGTCCCTGATCAATGCAAACACATTAAATGGTCACAGCATACAGTTACCAGTCTGGAGCCCGATTACACTAAGCAGCTTCCACTTAGGCCTGTGCCTCAGACGAGCTTGTTATCTGTTTGCTTTCAGAGAGGACAGAGAGAACCGGGAAATGAAGAGAGACGCAGAAATCAGTCGAGGTGGGTGTTTGACAAGGACGCTTTGCAAAGCAGCTGGCCCTAGTCACAACTTGAGAAACAAAGCACACCACTAGCAACAGAATTTCCAAAGACGCCCCGATGCACCGAAATGCTCCTTCCACCCCGCCTGGCCAATTCGCCACCTTGTGTGACCACCAGACCTCCTCCTGCAGACGTGCTGCTTCCATTAACGTTTCTAAATGTGAGTCAAACTTCGCTTCACACCTTCCTTGGATAAACAGCCCATGTTCTTCAAAGTTGTAAACTTTCAGCACGAGGACCGTCTCATCTTGTAGAGGCCCCAGTACTTTGCTGGGATGAAATCCACAAGAAGAGGAAAGGATGAATAATTAAATGATATGTTAACAAGTGAAGAACAAAGACCCACCTATGTCCCACTACTTCAGAAAAAGCGACAGACTCAACTTCTCATTTGCAGCTCTATATACAACAACATAACTCCCTTGCGTTTCCAGAGCCAAACAACAAGCAATCGAAGTGCCAAAACGTGTGAAGTGCTAAATCCCACAAAGTAAGAGTTGCTACATTTAGCTGTTTCTCTAAATCCGCGGTGCTGCTCTGTATTTGCTACGGGAAGAGCAGGATGGTGCCAAATTATGCAGAGAATGTGACTTCCCCTTTCTCTAAAGTAATTAACACAACATTTTACTCTGGAAAATTCACCGTTGTTACTTCTTGTATCGTACAGAGCCAGGTAAAGAAATTTAATTTAAAACCTTCAGACTTCATGATTAACCAGGAACTCAAATGAGGTTCACTCAAAGGTTTGCTAATGTCACAAGCCTTTGGAGTCTAAACACAGCGCTAAGTATTTAAGCCTGGACCCAAAGTTGAGTAACGACATTCTCTAATGTCTCAGCACAAGGTTACTGGGACCCAGGGCCTAGGGATCAGCTACCCAGAAAAGAGCCCCCCCCCAATCCAGAAAACAACTGGGTGAACACCTGAAACATTCATCGGGTCAGGGTCCCTCAGACAGCAAGGGTCAGCACCAGCGAGGTGCGGGCAGCCCACCTGGAAGCAGGAAAGGTGCAGCAGCTCAGACCTCAGCAGGCAGTTCCCCAGTTCACTAGAGAGCCTGGGTACGCTCCTCTAGGGCTAGCTTATGCTGGAGTCCCCGATGCCACACCACCACACCTCCGGTACCGACCAGTAAGCAGCACAAGGACTGTCTTCTCAAACAGCCAACGCGGCCCTGGCTACCCTGTGGAAGCAGCCTAAGAACTGCAAAGCAAGTTATTCTGCATTGCTTCCACCTTCTGAAACTGCAAAGGTCCACGCAGTCATGCCTCCTTTAAAGTCCCCTGTATATTTATGGTTTAACTCCAACTTATTGATCATTTCCTTTACAAAAGCCCACTGTGTTCCAATGCTCCATCAGCCAGGCTTTTCTGGGAACAGACAAAGTAAAGGTTGGATTCCTACGTAGGTTAACATTCCAGAGGAAGAAGTAGTGCCCTGTATTTGCAAGGCTTTTGACAACAAAAAGAGCTATTTTTCAAACCCTGTGGTCACCACTGAGCTTTTCGTGGGATTTTCTTTTCCTCTTTTTTTCTTTTTCTTTTTTTTTTTTTTTTTTTTAAGCGTGGATGATAAAATACTGTTTCAGAAGCTGGTATTCATGGATGTCTCTTGAAGACGAAAAGAAAATATTTATTTCCTTTTTCTGCTTGTGAATCAGAATGTTCTATTTAAAGAAAGTGCCCTCTGCCGGATTGCTCATGAGTTATTACCCCTTATGGAAATGAAGGAGAAATATCAGGAGGTATTCTTAGTCATTCCCTTCCCCTGTCTCTTCTTTTTTTCCTTAATTCCTTATATACCCATGTTTTAGAGAAGTGCCTAAGATAGAGCAAGATATCTTAGCATTCTTGGGCCGAAAAAAGACTTACTCTTTTAACCCTGACATTGAAACATTTGGTGAAACATCAAAAAATGGTGCAAATATCAGTCATTTCACTTGGATGTCATAAGGTGCATTTTTCATCTTTATCCGGGGTTGAACTAATAAATTACCCCCCCGCCAATGGATTTAGTTGTAAAGAATGGGATTTTGCCTTTGATACAACGAGCAGTTCCCCCCACAGCCCTCCCCGCTTTTTCTTTGTTGCTTCTTTTTCTGAATCAGAAGTCAGCAGCATGTGCCTACTGGCATGTTTTTAATACCAGGCATAGGAAACAGTCTAACAATTGACAGGACCTGGAAGCTGACTCTTCCCCTTCCTCATGATGGTCTCCTAACACCAGAACAAAGGCCATATGCTGGGGAGAAAACTGAACTGCTGATGTTCTCACCACAGTTGTTCTCTGGAAAGGGGATAGTATCTAGTATGTATAAAGTTGAGCCACCTCACTGGCCCAAAACTGCGCAGTATCTAGAATATTTAGAGTTCAGCAAGTTCTTTTCCCCCCTTGAGATTAATTTTTTTCACTGAAGTGCCAGGTTGCAGTCTAAAGAAAAGTTTATCTGCAGTTTTATAACGCATGTATATATGCACCCTAACTATGGGTCCCTGCTAGCTACTACTGGTGGCTACAGGCATATCTGGGAAGTCCCACGGTCCTGTTTACCCTATGAACCCACAGATTCTTTCTTTTTCAGAGTTATTCTAGCCAAACAAATCTTTGAGAAATTGGGAAGTAACCTTGCATGGGAAATGTCTTCTGCGTAGGTAAGACGCTCTGTCTAGGGAATGGCCATGCACACCACTCTTCAGCTGTTTCCAAGACTGCTCATTCCCTGCAAGAGCATTAGATGTGGTTTTGAAAACAGCAATTCATAAGCTTTTGTTTCCCTGAGCAATAGGAGCTGTTATAGTAACATTATTCTCAAGCCAAAGGGAAAGGCAGAGGCCAGAGCAAATGAATGAATCAGAAGACACACGAAGAAAAACTGCAAGGAAATGTCATCACATCCTTTCAGTCTAAAAGTTGAAAGAATGTTAGTAAGAGATGAGTGCAAACAGGTTTGGGAGTTCTTTGCTTATTTAAAGGACTCATGCTTCTTTTAGAATCTTTTGTTAAGAAACAGGACAGACAAGAACATGCTGCTTTAACAAACTGTATCGGCTTTTAAAGTGAAATGAGGGAATTTGGGCTGGAGGTTCCTTTAACTGGGAAACTTGACAAAACCATCGCAGCTAGAATGCTTAGAGTCTCCTTCCTATTCTAATATTTTTAATACTTAACGAAATACAACATAATTCTCCTCTCGCCAATCAAGGCCAGTCACGTGAAGTAAATTTTCCTTGGCACTTACAAGTATTTCTAAAAAGCAAACAAACAGAACAAACAAAAAAGACCCCCACACCACAATTTAAATATTACATTTTGTGGGAACAGGGAGGTTGAACTGCTATGAATCACTGACACTATAAAGCGTGTTCAAAAAGCAGCAGAGTTTTCCACTGGCACAGTTGTCAAGCCAAGAATGCCTGCTGCATCCTTAGCTGCCGGCTCTTTTTTCCACCGTTATTTGTCTTTCGTGGGACAGCTTCTATCTTCACCCTAAAGTCTGAAATGAAAGCGCTTATTTTTCATATGTAAAGAAGAAGCCTGCCTCGTACACTTCAGTGTAAGAGAAGGCTGTTGTGTTTCAGTAAATAATCTCTCTTAAAATATAAATTAAAGGAACTAACAACTCTATTTTATTCATGGTATTTACCCTGTGAAGCAAACTGAGCTGAAAGCATACCCAGTTGCTTCCACAGTCCCTAGAATTCACTTGCTAAATTTTCCTCCAGGATGTGATTCCCATTCTTCTTCTCAATTAGCAAACTAAACAGCGCTATGATAAATATCATTATTTACTCAACAAAGTGATCAAAATCATTATGCGGTTTTTATTTCATTTTTTTTTTAGGTCCCAGAGGCAATAAAGTGAAAACACGCTGTGATTTATTTGGGGTACTCTGAATGGTATGTTCTGTGTCAGCAGGCAAGGAAGTAATAGGATCAGGAGAGCAGAGCAGAAATGCAATCACGTCACACTAAATAATCACAAGGCTTTTAGTTTGGGTGGTGTCTTTTAAGGAAAAAAAGGTAGATAAACATGATCAGCACAGTAGTGTCAGGGAATGAGGCACAGAGGGAAAGCACACGGCACACCATCCTATACAAGCACTTACTGAATCATCTCTGTGAGGGGGTGGGGGCCGGAAGACCGACATCTCATTTATTTTTATGAAATGAGCATGAATCACTCACTGCCATCCCATGTTAAAGAAGCCCTTGAATAATAGGAGTGGTTTAATTTAAAGAATGTTTTTTAAACCATATTCCGCAAAGCACATGTTGGCAGAAAAACATATAAAGAAACAAGATAGTAAAGACGTGCTGCAGATAAAGCAGGACCTGTATTCAGCCAGTCTTAACCCAAGCCCTCCTGCCTTGCTAAAAGGAAAAACATCTATAAAAAAAAAATTACATATCTTTTTTTTTTTCAAGATATGGCAAGTAAGACAGAGCATTCTGTATTCCCTACGATGGTTTAGGCCATTAGGGGAAATAATGAGTAAAGCTGAAAGTTTTGGCAAATAGCATTCTTCCTTTACCTCCTGGAGCTGGATGTTTTACATCAGAGCCCGGTTTGGATCAAACAGTTCAGCTGAGGAAAGAGCTGGCCCCTACCTCCAAACAGGAGCCTGTGTTTCTGGAGGACTTTGAAGCCATAGAGTTAATTGTTTTGTTTCAGTTTAATTTTCACAAATCTGGTCTTACTGAAGTTTGAAGAGAGAAAGCTTTTCCGCAGTGTTAATGCCTTGGATAGAGCAGAGAGATCCATTTTCAAATCAAAGCCCTTAATAGCACATTTTCCAGCCCCTCAAAGTGGATTTTTTTAATTACAGAAATCAGAAGCAACAGATCTTAATTGTGAAGTACAAACGGAACCGTTTTTGCATTTGTGTTCTATTTCAATATGCTGAATGAACATGCTTAAGTTTTAACTATAAAAAAATTCCACAGAGCAGCAACAAAAACTTGCCTCCCCACACACCTACACGTGAGGAGTCCACTTCAACATCCTCCAGCACCGTTTCATCCTCTATGCTATCTGCAGCAACTGGGGCTCGTTATGGATGGGCACGAGTCCAAAGACATGAAGAAACTTGCACACTGACCATGTTCAGAAGCCAGATACACATTTTTAAGCACAAAGATGCGTCCCACATAACAACACAAAGGACAGTTTCTAGCAAAACTGAGATGCGGCCAGTGAATGCCCACTTCAAAAGGTGGTGTAAAGCATCCTCAGATATGACCACTTCTAGTGGCACTCACTTCAGTCAAAGTCTGACAACAAATTTCCTGTGATGACGGGCAAGAATTTTTTGTGCAAGAGGCAGAAACGCTATTAAAATTAAGGAACTGATGACTACTAAAAACAAATTAAAAAAGACCAGGTTTTCAGGATTTGGGCGGGGGTTGTCCACAGAAGCTGCATTATCAAGAGTATAAACCACAGGAAATGAACTCAGAAATACGAATAGAGAAGAAGGCTGGGTGTGAAGAACAGGTATCTTTCCTGAAGTGAAAATACTAATATAACTGACAGAACAGGCGATTCAAGTATAACAGGAATGTCTCAATTAGCCAGCAATAAGGAGTTATGTGTAAGAACTCGTACGGTAGCTTTCAACTCTTCAAAGTCACTGCAAGTCAAAACTACAAGTTACAGAGAAGTATTGTCAGAACCTAATGTCAAACTGCATAAGGAACACTTCTCATGGTACCCAACAAAAACTAGACGTGTTGGATTCATCGCTATTGTAAGAAACAACATATAGAGGCAAAAGTCTAGTCAACAAGTTACGGGGTGTCAAAAAACTCCTCCTCTTTTCTTTTTTCCTCTTGCTGCCAATTGTCTGCCTACACAATTTTATTAACAGAGGATGGAAACATATCCCAAGTAGAGTTTCCTAGCAGAAGTGACATCATGTAAAGCTGCCTAGAACATCTCTTTAAGGCTTTTCCAACCTTACACTCAAAGGCAACAGCTCAGAAACCAGCACACAGGCAGACAGTATTTATTACATGAATTCCCGTTTGGCACATGAAGGGATCCGTGTATGCTGTTCCCAAGTGAAATGCCGAAGGCACTGAGTGACTAAAAACTGGTTTCTGAACTGCCTTTAAACATACTGGGAAATGGAAAACGTCAAGAGGTATCTGCGAGCGCAAGCAAGGTCAAAAAAGATAGTGTCAGGGTGGGTCTAAGACAGTGTTTGAGGACATCTGATGGAGGGCAAATAGTCCCTCCTTTCAGGTATGTAATGTACCTGCCGAAGCAGAGAACAAAAGACTGCCGCTGAAATGTGAGAAGTACCACAGGGAAAGAAAGTTTGTTCAATTACACTACAAAAATAAACAGTATCACAAAGTCAACGTAGACTGAAGTTTATAGATAAGGCTTATATCGGGCCTGGCATTCAGCGCAGAATGGATATAGGGAACATTCTTAAAAATATGAATGTAAATACAAACTTTTATCAGAAATATAAAACACAAGGACAAAGTTTTGCCAAGGTCATAGAAAAAAAGACCTGCATTACTCAAATCTGATGTGACTTCTAGCAGCCAAGGAGCATAGCACTTTGTTCCAAAAAAAAAAATCATTGTCTCTAAAAAAAACCCAAAAAACAAACCAACAAACACCACCTATGAATGCCTGATTCAGAAAAAGAGAATTCACCTTCCTGTAGGAGCCACCTCCACACTGCAGCCTACAAATAATCAATATTGTGTACTCCTAGAGGGAAATTGTGCTTCGTTTCAGAGAGACCTTAACATGATCAGTACATGAGGTAATCTCAAGCTCCTCGTACCTACCAGCCCCCCTGAAACAGCCAAGAACTCCCAGTATATTAACAGGGATTCTCCCCTCTCCCCGCGCCCCCCCCCAAAAAAAAAAAGTTCTGAAGCTAATACAGTAACACTCATCAAATGCAATGATATTCACAAGAAAAGAAGCTAACATTTCTGAGGAATGCCATTGGCGGGGGGGGGAAAGGGAATCAAAACTCTCAGCTGAATCTGCCTTCTTTCCCTGCATTAAGAGAGAGAGAAGAGGAAACTCTTGACTCAGTCATTCAACCAAACACTGATTTTAGCTCCTCAGACACTTCCTACTGCAGAACAGCAAAACATGACTGAGTTTTGTTTCTACAGCAAGTGTTTCTTGCCTTTTCCTGCACTTTGGACATATTAAAAAAGTAAACAAAAACATCTGGACATACTTCTTCGGGCTTCACAGACTTAACTGCTCACTGATTTTTCAGACTTCACAATCAAGAGTATAAAGGCAATTGGACACAATTTAAAATGCTAAGTTTGGCCTTTTTGACCTTGTTTTCCAAGAAAACAGGGCTTCTGTGACTGCATTGCTGGCTTGCAAAGGTAAATCTTACAGTTTTATATCCCTTAGTTGCTTCCCACCTCCGCACTCCGATAGCTTTTACACGACGGCTTCACACTGGTTAGTGCCGATGGAGAAAACAGGCCAAGTTACTGCTTCACCCAGGGGAAAAGGGAGGTAAAATTCAGCTTCCACACATTTTGAGGGACAGGGCTAGCCTATCAAACAGCATGCCATCCTCGCCAGCCAAAGCTCTCTGAGCCAGCTGCCCGAGTTGCAGCCTCCTCCTCAAGACAAGAGCCAGCAGATCCGATGGGCGCAGCAGGGGCAGCGTAGTGTTGGGGTGGACGTTAGGGCTACAGTAGAGAAGGAGTTCTATATTGTATGATGGACACCGGAGGCACTGGGACAGGACTGTGGGGACAGAGCGTATACCCTGGGCTGCATTTCACTGTTCACAGAATCTACTGTCATTTATGGTCATTCTTAGGGGTACAGATATTTTCAAATCAAGAATACAGGAGCAGAAGAGACTAAGATGATTTCTGGGACAATCCCAGAAAAGCAGGGAGAAAAAGACAGGAGGAGTCCTGGGACAGTGCTGGTTTTCCTATTGAAGATTGTTTTTTGTTTAGCTCTTCGGGAAAAATGACTTTCACATTTCTTTATCTTTGCTGCCGAACAAGAACTCAAGAACATCTAGGGTGTTAATGGGTACATGCTATTTTTCTATGACCAGTTAATAACGCCTGCACAGCTAACATGGACTGGAAGTCAAAGGTAACCCACCCAACTACAAAACATGATGCGACTAATCATATTTCTTCCATTGTGACAAGTTCTGAACACAATTTGAAAATGACAAGCACTTTGAGAAGTGACCCAACATCATTTAAAACCAACCTTCTAAAATGGTGCTCGAGCAGCATCTGCAGCCCGAGGAGCTGTCTTAAAAAGGATGTCTGCTGCTTTTTAAATACCGCATGTAATCGGGGATGCAAAATAACGGAGGGAAATACTGCATTAGCAAAGTCACTACGTCTGTCCCCAGGCCAGCCAGGCCTCAGTCTAGCTTTATGAACAGTTTGCACAGAAGACAAATGAATGTGATTATCACATTCCACACGCTTACCTCCCATCCAAAGTTTGTTTCCTTTAATGTGCTCCTTTGTACTGTCATATAGGGTCCAAATCTTTCCCCAACTTCAATCTTCTTTTTGGCCCAAATCCCTAGCCCTGCCCCTGGAATCGAAGATTCTCTGAGTTCAAAATCTGGTGGGATTGGAATGTCATCAGGAATGTAGACGGGAGCTTCATAAGGTGAGCCCTCCTTGGGAGTGAAGTCCTCACTGGTGGGAAAGGGTGATGGAGGTCCGACAGGAATGGGGGACATAATACTGTCCTCTGTTTCCTCCTCTGCACTTTCGCCAGCAAGGAGATCAGGGTCGGTCTCGTACATATTATTTACAATCTCGCTGTCACCTAAAAGGGGAAACAGCAGAACAAAACACACTGAAATACTCACGTGAACATTAGTTAATCTCTTCTTGGGACAAAGTTTCACAGAGCCTAGTTCGCATGCTTTAAGGACAGAAGTAGCGGCAGAAAAAAAAAGATAATCCTCCCCTACGGAACTCAGGTAGAACTGAGGTAAGAATAGTCACACTGGTTGCACAACATTCAGTGCTACTGAAGGATGAGATGGCAGCTAATTGCAGCCTGCCATGTTATACTGGATCAGGGTTACTGCAGCGGGCGTCTCTCTATAGCGGAAAGAGGGAAGAAAACACAGAAGAGGTGTTCGAGGTTCCCTGTAACCATTTGTTGTTTTAATTGACTCAGTATATTTATTGAGAAATTAAGGTAAAATCCAACTTAAGTTTGGGAAGAACTGTCTGCCTAGTATTTGGGTTTCTCGGGTGCAACGTGTCCCACACAACAGAACCAGTGGCTGATGTGACCTTCCAGCTACATCTCAGCAATGTACCGTTTCAGGCGTAACGAAAGCGGCACTAGTTTGTAATACTGCTTTAAGACTAACGTGTCCTACACGCTTAAACAGTGAGCATTTTCAGCTACCCTCTCAACCACAACACGAATATTGGTTCACTGACAGGACGGGGATTTGGTTTGCAAGAGTGCTACAACGGTCAAAGAGAAAACTAGGGAAAAGCTGTACACTTTCTTCTGTTCCACACAACATCTCATAAACTAGACAGAAATAGATTAACCCAAGTAGTATTACAACATTATTCTTCAAAAAAGAAACCCAAGCATTTAAAAACATGGGCCTGAAATGCTTATTTAATTTCATACTCTTCAGGACGTCAGAATTTCAGAGCTGAGCCACTATTTCTTTTCTTCCTTTTTTTAAGGTAATGATTTGTGTGGTCTTTCCACAAAAGCATCAGCGGACATGCAGCTGGCTTTCCTATGTCTCAACTTCTTCAGCTGTGTAAGGTAGTAGGGAAAAAAAATCCACCTCATAAGAAGATTTGAACGGGATGTCTATAGAAAAAAGGCAAAATTTTAAGAAGGAGGAGTTAACATTACTAGTCAGAATTGATAACTGCAGCCAGTTCAAAATACCATGTCAAATCTTTCATGCTCAACATCTTCAGTACAATTACAGCACCGCTCAGCTCACGCCTACAAAAGCCTGGGAATCGACTAGTCCAGCGGACAGGAAGGGAGAGCGTGTGTGTGCGTTTGGGGAAAACAAACACTCACAGCCCCCAAAGTAAATAACCTTAATCCTGTGAGGATTTTTAAGTTTCATCTTCCAGCAACAAATTATTACACTTCAGAGAATTACAAGTCAATTCCATTATTAAACCTGTAACAACAAGCATCCATTTTCTGATTTGATATTGGCTTGTACAAGCTAAAAATATTCTTCAAACATCCCTTCCTCTTCCATCATTTGCCAAAAAGCAAATAACCTGAGACATGTTTACAAGAATGCACTGAAACAAAACTAAGTAAGAAAAAAGTCTGTGAGCACAGGATTTGACTAAGAAGTCTTTAGAAAAATACTTCTAACCGGAAAATCATAGTCTGCTGAATCCAAAATGCTTCATTCGGACACGCATTTCAGTGATTTCACGGCAGAATTCTGCTTGATGGGTGCAGCTCTGCTAAGAAACTGCCACATTCCCTCCAAATTCATTTATGGATCAACCAGAGAGGCCAATCATCCAAGGCAGCCTTGCCATAAGGACTCTCGGGGCTTCCTCCAGCTATTCCTGCTGTACAGCCAGGATTCTACAAATCCCCCGGACCTGTAGCTCTCACAGAGACTCGGCCACATTTCCACAGCAGGAGCCTGGACAACACAGCTGGAGCTGCTCTCGGACTCTTCCCTCTCTGTCACAGGGCCAGTAAATGCAGGAGAAGGTGGCTGAGCCGAGGTCAGACCTCAGCACCCA
Source organism: Leptosomus discolor (assembly GCF_034619465.1). Taxonomy (NCBI): domain Eukaryota; kingdom Metazoa; phylum Chordata; class Aves; order Leptosomiformes; family Leptosomidae; genus Leptosomus; species Leptosomus discolor. Next base: position 10,267,385 of record NC_141410.1, on the reverse strand, counting down.
ACAAGACATTTCACTTTTCCGTTTTCAGAACCAAACACTCCAGTCACTTCAAAATTGTCCCCTTTCCTCCTTTGCTTTCCTGACCATACAAAACTCTGAAATTTAAGTCTTGTGATTACAAAATTAATATGATTGTTTTAATTTATTAATTTTTTTTACAAAATTCCCCAAAGACAGAAAACTGCTTTCTCACCAGCATTCCCTTGGACTTGCATACAGCGAAACTCCCACAGTCAAACCACATTCTGATGTACTTGTGCTTATTCTTATGAAACGCAGTTATTAGTGTGACACTAGCGCTGAAAGCTCCTACTCAGTCTGATTAGCCAGCCCTGCTTAGAAGAGAAGTCCTTCTTCAGAGACTTTACAGAGAGGCAGAAGGGGAAATGGTTCACAGAGTCTCGCAGGTGAGACACGCAGCCACAGACAGAATGCCCAGGCTGCCAGTCGAGCTGGAGAATGAACCCTGGGTCTCACCCACGGGTCACCCTCAGGAGGAAAGCCCAGCATTCTCCTCCGCACTCCAAAAGCAGAACAGAGAGGAGAGACCTCAGTCTGCAACGCTGCCATTACAGCTCCCGTCTGAGAAAGGACCTTCACCAGAACTTCTAAGCTCACAAACACCCATATCAACTACAAATAGATGAGATTATTTTTTTCCCCCAGTAAGCTGACAAACCCAGAGCAGGGTAATTTGTAGAAGCATCACCATGGCTGGGAATCCAAACACAGGCTACAGTCACTGCTAACCAGGCTTCAGTTGTAACCGAAGTGTTTCCAGTCAGTCTCTCCTAGAGTGCTGGAAAGTCAAGAACTTGAGTTCTTTTTAAGACTCAAAAAATATGCTACACAACAGTACATTATTTCCATTTATGAAACCTTGAAATTTTTTGGTTTTTCAAGGCCAAAAGAAGGAATTCAGAGGTGAAAAGGAAAAAAATGCAAGCTGTTGTCTAAACCAAAAGCAAAACCAAACCCCACATCACTGGTTTCTCTTATCCACTGCAGCATCTGCATGCTGACTATAAAACCTGGCTGACCGTGATTTCCTGAGCCAAGCTGGTCTGCTGCTGCACAGACAGCTCCGACACAGCGAGGCAGAGCCGTGGCATGAACCGACCGACAGATCTGCAGAGATGCATCGTTGATCGATTTTAAGGACAGAAAAGAGGATCTGCACGAATTCCACAGGACCTCCTGCATTACTTAAGACCACAGGACTCCTCTGAATTATTCCCATCTTCACGACCAAAAGGGGGTACAGAGCTTACCTTTTAGGCTGAAAAAAACCCTACTTTAAGATTTTCCAGCAATGGCCAACAAGCCTCAGTACACTGCCCCACTGATACACTGCACTACCCCACTTCTGCCCAGCAGTGACTGCCAGGGCTTGTACAACCCCCCCTCCCCAAAGCCCTCAGTTCGACAGCAAGTGCTAATGGGAGAATCATAAGCCCCTTTGTCGCCTCTCTCCCTGGCAAGCGGTCTGCCTCCTTTTTACCTTCCACATTCAACATCTCCCTTTTCAATTTTTGAGGATGTCACCTCTTAACCTCTTGAATGAGCTACACAGGATAGAATATCTTTCACCAAAATGTGTTTTCAGCCCTTTCAAGACTCCTGACTGAACCATCTGTGGTTTTTCAACAACTTTTTTGAACTATCTATATTAGAACTGCCTAGAGGATTCCAGGATCATCCAAGTGAGTACTAAATCCAGAGAGAAATTTTCCAAAGAAAATCCAGTGAAGACAACAGACTTAATCTTTGGGATGCATTTACCTCTGCAGATTGTTAGTGCTGAACAGGGCCTTTTACAGGTTTTACAATCTTTATCATACAAACTATAATACTTTAACATCATACGCTGTACTTAAGTGAACAGTTATCAGGCATCATGAACCATTTAAACACAGAGTTTTCAGAACTGGGCTTTCATATATTTCCTATATCTGAAACATGATATACATGTATATTTAGGTCCAACTTCCCAGTGCACAAAGACAATCAATGAACTTTAACGAAAAAAGAGCATTTTCACTCTAACGGTTTGGCATTAAGAAGAAAGTAAGTTTCAAACATCTCCCCTGAACGCTACTAGGAAACCGAACAGTTATGACTACGTATCTCAAAGTTTTTGCCACGCTAATTGAAGGGCTCGTTAGCATATTAGAATACTCTATTTGAACTCAATGTGACGAACAGATATTCAAATGCACAATACCCAAGCACCCCCATCAGAGAAGTGCTGATGATCTGGAAGCATCTTCCAGGAGGCCCCAGCACTTCATAACACGAACCCTTACGATGAAGAGTCAACAGAGATACAGTAGGTAAGGTAAAGGAAGATTTAGGGTAAATAAGCTGAGAACCAGGCCTTTGACTCTCCCAGACTAACAAACACACAGCACTCAAGGGCGATTCTCTGGATGCAGCCTGTCTCACCCTCGAGGGGCATACAGGCGTCCCTGCTGACCAGGTCCTATGACAACACCTATGATGATGCCAAACATCAGTACAAACATGAAATAAGCTTGAAAAGCAAGTTACACAACCAGTTTTGAACATTCTAAAGGAAAAAAAAAAAAAGTAAAAGAAAAAAAACCAAGCCCCGGGGAGCCTGAAATCCATAGGAGATAGGAAGCTTAAGAGTGAAAACGGTAGACTCAGAGGGTAATAATGTTTGGGGATTTTTCCAAGAGGAGTCAATTGCTAAGCTACAACATTCATATGTAATGAAAATGGAGCTTTTTTTCATCCAAAAAGGAAAAAAAAGGGGGGGAGGGAAACAGATGAAGGCGAAAAGAAAAACACATTTGTCATACAATACAAGTAGTTGAAGTATTTTGGGAACAGATTTGCCATCTCTCAATTAAACATGAGGCAGCATGACTGTGCTTTCATTGCACAGTAGTTTCCACTATGATAACAAGTCCAACAACCACCTCATTGTGGACCACGCAGAAATGAGAGGGACTCCCACAGTGCATATTAATGACTGACCTCTGATGTAATCGGGGGGGAAACAGCACCCAGCAAAAATTACAGTTTTCACTGCAGCATGGAAGACAGTTCTTGCTGCCAAACAGAAACCATCAGGGAAGAATAGCTGAAAAAGCAAGGCTCGACTTAAGGTATACATACTACATCTCTTCTATTCCTAAGAATACACCTTCTGTGTGAAAGACACATCTCCTCCTCTTTTTTTTTTTTTTTTTTTTAATGCCTAATAAAGATTTTCCTGAGTTCATGCCCAAGAAACCTGGTGGCAGACTTTAGTAAAGAAGAGGATTTTAATTCCTTTGCCAACATTTTTTTGCTCCAGCTTTTGAGAAATACAGAGAACTGCCTGCTACAGCTTACAAATGTTTCCTCTGCTAAAAAGTGCAACCCTCCTTACTCAAACATGTCGCCAGAAACAAGCTTTCATAAGTATGATATACTCCATAATCCTGAAAATACTTGTGGTTGCTGTAAATGTTTTCTCTCCCAGTATTAGCAAGTCAAATTATTTTCTACTCTATGATTAGCCTCTTTTGCACTTAAGAAACAGGAATTCCAACTGAGTTGAAAAGCAAAACTAGGTTTATTGGAGCACGACCTGTGAAAATTTTCAGGTGACACAAGTATAAAGACACCTCACTACTGAGCACTGTTAATTTAATTTCTTCTATGGGACAATCAGGCCAGTTCTGATTAGATTTTAATTTACGCTGAAGCTGAACCCACATCTGACTGATCTCGTATTTCAAGAGAAATCATGAAGCACAGGTAATCTTCTCCTTCTGCCTTTTCAGTCGCTAAAATCAGTTATCAGGGACTGGCAACAGGCACGGAATGACAACGAAACAGGACATTTTCAGGTGACGATGGTTCTGATACAAGAGATACCATGTGGCATCTGCGTGAGCAGAATCACCAAACAGGTTTGTCACCACGATCAAATATTGAGATCAATCGCTTTTACCAAGTATTTATTAACAGCCAGGGCTATCAGAGAAAACCGGAGCCGCTCCTGTACCTGCCGCTCCTTTCGTGCGCTGCCGAGCAGCGCCGTTGGGACAGCACCGGCCCCGGGCCCGGATCTGCCCAGCATCTGCGGAGGCAGCGGGCGTTTGCCGGGCACGGCTCCACGCGTTCCCTTCCCACCAGCCGCACCCGCCTCGTCCCGAAGGTCGCCGGGGCAGAACTCCAGGCAGCACGCCCGCGAGTCCCGCTCTAACGTGGTACCTCCCGCTGAGGAAGAGCTTCCAGAGGCACCAGGCGGGTGTCACTGAAACATACAGATGTGCCAGCAGATCTTCCCCACAGGTCATGTTTATTCCAGGGATTTTAGGCAAATTCAGCAGCTAGGGTTTAGTTTTGATTAGAGCTGAAGCATCTGCGAGAAGCCCATCTCTCGCACACTTCTCCAGTATTGATCAATCCACCCTAATTTCTGGCTGTCGCCTTGCTGATAGGCCTGTTATCATCGCACTGCAGAATCTTCTAGGTTGCCCTCACTGCATATTGTTTATCAACCTCAGTGCTCCTCTCAGCATTACTCTAGATGGAACAGAACTGATTTAAAAAAAAAAAAAAAAAAAAAGCAGAGACTATCTTGTCGTTTAGGAACACCCTTCTGTTCCGCTGAGTTTCACCACAAATCAGCTGGCTGCTGCTCGAGAGCTGTATGTGGGATGTGGACATTCACTGATGACAACCATGCTGTCCTACATCTGCCCCTCTTCTAATGGCAAGTATTTCAATGCTCTGGAATGTCTGGTTATGTGAAAAGCAGTACAGAAATACAACTTGACCTTATTGTTATTGTCATGAAACTAAAATTAGTCCTTCAAAGCTCACTAGCAATTTTACTCAATAAAAAGACCCATTGAAAGGTTGTTTCCACAGATAATCAGATATGGGCATAGGCTTAAAATCTGTGTGACACCAATGAGGTTCTTGCAACAATGAGAGTGATGCTTTAGTACTGGTGAGAGACCTCATGAATAATCTAGTTAGCAGCTGTAGTGAAAGAAAAAGAAAGTCTGATGTTAAAGGAAATGGTGGGAGAAGAAACAATGCGTTAGATTTCAGGTGGGGGTTTTGTGTTTGTATTTGATTTTTAATACATTGTTTATTGTAATTATCATTTAATATAAAATTCTGCTACGGAAATATCTACTTATCCAAAATGACTAAGCGTATGCCACACTTACAGACATGGCAAAGAGCATCTCCAACTCCTTCACCAGGGACGCTTGCAGAACACACCAAGAATTAATTAATAGGGGGCAACCAATGTCTGATCAGTAAGCTCAATCTGCCTTGAATTTCACTGACCTTGAAATAAATATAAAGTTAGGCTTGATCCTACGTTCCTCTATACTCAGAATTCCCATCGAGGGCAACAGAAATACCAAGAGCAAAGAGAACACAGGACCGAGCCCATAACACTTTTGTCATTCTCCACAGCACCAGGGGGCTGGCTGACACAGGGTGACTTTCCAAGCTCCTATCTGGCAGACAGCTCCAGAACGGGATGTTCACAGAAAACACCTCGTTGTCCCTTGTGCATAAAATACCCACAGGCTGAAGTCCACAATGCTGCCAGGTCAGAGGATGCTCTTGTCGAGCTTGTCTGTATTAACACCACCTTATGTGTGCAAACCAGGTAGTTTTATTTTCTGAACAACAAGAATTACAGGCACCCACTGAACCCATACTTTACCTCAGAATCTAACCTGTAATCTCAGGCCCAAGAAAAGAATCTGAGCAAAAGAATAGAAAATACAAATATGCATGCAGAATTGTGACTTCACACCTAAGACTGAAACAACACAGCGATAGATTGTCAGACTTCTTCCTTAGGGAATAACTGGTTGTTGAAAGGTTTTTTTACTTAATTATTCAAACTTTGCAAGTCATTCCTAGCTGTAAGTTTAGAAACGCATAGAGGTATCAGAGCCATAGTGTCGTCTAGCACTGCTTGTAATTGGGCTATTATAACAGAAAAGGTATCACCAGAAAAATACCCACTAGGCCAGAAATTCCCTGGGATGCATTTCCACTTCTCTGACTCTAGAGGAAGAGCACTGGGTGACCTCAAGCATCTTTTCCAACCCAGAGAGGGATATCGCCACCATCTTTACAACTCCACGGAACATATTATCAAGGTTCCTGCACTGCATGGATTTTCCTCTAGAATCACTCCCCAGGGAAGAAAACAAAGCAATCCAAAAAAATAGTATTCCAGATATAGTGCTATATTAGAAAGAAGGCATGGAATATTTCACATCTCCAGAAATCAAGGCGGCCTACATTTTTAACTCCGGGGTCACCGGGTTCTGTCTCTTATTTGCTGCACGTTCAGTATGTTTCATCAGCAAAAATAAAGTCATTTTTATAACTGATCTGTAGACCAGCAGAGCTGGAACGATCATCAACATTACAGCCTAATTCAGCCAAGAGTGCGAATACTCACATTAAGCAAGTATGTGCTTAACGACTGCCAACGACTGACAGGGTTCATTACCTCTGAATGTTGTGCTGCCCATCGATAATTTACTTCAGGTAAACTGCAAGTACCTGTCCCATGCCCTGCCTTACCCCACTGGGAACTCTGCAGGAGCCTCGCCACCCGCTCTCCCTCTGTCCTGAGCAGGCGGAAAGCTGACAGCCAGGCGCAGACCAGAACTTAGAAGACACATCTATAAATCACGAAGGACACTCGAAAGCACCAAACAGCACCCACCCAAACAGTGACTTCAGAACAGTGAATGATCTTAGTGATCAGATTGCCACCTGATGGCCACAGCTGAAATACAATAGAAAAATCAGAAACCTAGTCCCTACTTGGACTGAATCTGTCTGGCCTTGGTTACAAAGCCTGATTGCCACAAATTTCAAGCACTTTGCAGCACCAGGAACTGGCATCTCGTCTCCCACGGGCTCACGTTCCTGAGGATGCAGGTCTTCTGCAGCATGCTTTGCAAAGAGCAGCATCAAAACAGAAAAGCCAAGGTGTCCAACACAATCCTCAAATGAGACTCCATTATTCAGTGCATCCAGGAGTGGTTTCCCAGTCACGCTGCTGGTGAAGGTAACCAACTGCTGGCGAGACAGTTCACCTGCAAAGGCACATTTCCCTCAACACGCAGGGAGTCTTCAGACCAAAGAAGAGAATGGCTGCTTGTTAGAAACACTTCGAAGAGTCTGCATACAAAAGCCACAGACCTAAAATTCAGTGCAAGACTATCTCTGGAAGCTAGTGTAAAATATTTGGGTTTCCTTCTGCCAGAAACAATGCAAATTAGTGCCAAAACTGTGGCAACAAGAATTATTGCTCTTTCATCAAGGCTGGGACTGAAGCATTAAACGCTTCACAGCCACACAAAAATGGCTTTTCCTCCATCCACAGACAATATTCATTTAATTGTAATGGCTGTGAAGAAAGGACAATGAAAGAATAAGTTACTTGAGATTCTTGAACCTGTAACACAATTTCTTCCTTCCATTCACTGCAAGAACCCTTCTCCTCCATCCCAGCTGCGTATCTACAGCATTTGCTAGTGGATGCTGCTCAGAAAGCAACACATTCAGCAACCAAAACAGAAACTGCCCAAGAGCAGCCTCCTGCACGCACGTGGCGCCAGTGCTCTGCCCGGCTCTCGGACTGCGGAGCGATGCTCCGAAAGCTTTTCCGTACCACTCGAACTGACGCAGGAGGAAAAGTAAATTCTGATTGAAATGAACAGTTAGAAGTGTCTTTTTTTCTTTTTCATTCATTCATGAAAACCCTTCATCTTCACAAGTTTTACAGTTGGAAAAAGACTTGGGCAATAAATGTACAGGGAGGGAAGTGGTCACAGATGGGAAGTGGTTTTGCCATCATGCCACTGTGCCAAAGGAGTGCCGCGTGATCTGTTTTGACCTTTGAGAAATTATACTGCTAATACAATCCTCTATTTAATTTTTTAGTTTAACGGGCTCTTCTGCTATAACTTGCTGTGATTTTGCCTATTTTTTTCCTCCATAGACGCTGAACATATCTAGAAATATCCAGCTCAAAATAATATTTTTCTTCTCTTTGGTTATCTCTGGCTCCCCCCTGTCCCCCCTAAATCATAGGCCTTGAGTAACAGGTGACACTAATACATAAAGCACATTGGGTAGATTTCTCAGCGAAGTAAGTCCTTTTCTTCTTTAGAACATATCCGTGGGTTTTCATAGGCTTCCTGTCTTTATTATCTGAAAGTACCCAAAATGCTACAATTAAAAGGAACTAGGGACAATCAAAATGGTTGCAGGTGAAGATCTGGTATTCCCTATTCCCCGCTCAAGACAGAATGGTGGCACAGTTGCGATAGGCTAAGTCACGAGTTACTGGCTTTGTTCCAGCTGCCAAACCACCCAGTTAAATTCCCCTGAATAGGTGTTCATACAAAATTCAGATTCAGATTCTGCTAACCTCAAATCATTTGAATACACCGTCAGATCTGAGCCGATACCACAATAAACCCTTCTTACCCAGTCTAGCAGATACCTCTCTCTGCTTGTCAGCTGTATTTTCCCTTAAACCACTGTAGTTACCTGTTACTTCCACACTGCGAAGCACAGTATTTCAGGAATGCTCAAAAAGCAGGAAGATGCTGATTTTGTAAAAAGGATCCTGGAAGTCAGCGGTCAGGTAACACAGTTCTGACAGAGCCGGCTGTTCAAAAACCCGATTGCCAAGCTCACTAACTCTGTGACATCCCTTTGTGGCCATTAACACCTCTTCTGGCAAACCCGTGCAGATCATGCCATCCCAAACACTCGCATTTGCAGCACTACCTGTGGAAATTTTATTTATACTTGTCACTGAAATTAAGTCCAAAGGAGATACAAGTTCCTGTGTAAAATTCCAGAGAAGAGCAAGCTCCGTGCCCTTCTCTCACAACAGGAAACTTTCACAGTTACCACTGTCTTTGAGTGTCCTGGTCTATCATCCAAATTCCTCCGTCTTTGCAATTAGCGTTTAAGGACATAATGCATGAAACTTCCCTGAATCTCTGTCAAAAGTAGAACTGCTGTAGAATACATTAAAAACCAATTTAGTCCTGGAGAATGCTAAGAACTGCAGAGTAATTCAGAGATGGAGACAGTGAGGGATGAGGCAGGAGAAGGAGACAGGACAAACGACAAGGAAAAGGACTATGACAAAACCTAAACATTTGCAAACGTAACACCTTTTCTGTGTTTACTCTGTATACTCATTTTTCAAGTTTCACATTTATGGTCTGTTTTGTCTTGACTGTAACCACACCTCCCAAAGCAGATTCAAGTCCTTTCATTAAAAAGAAACAGAAAACACCTCACATCAGAAGTGAGCCAGAAGAACAGATAACGACTGAGTACAGAGCAGAAGAGTTAATCGGATGTGTTTTTCAGTAAAGGTTCTAAGAAAATAGTTGCTTCAGAACTTGGCTGTATGAAGAACAGGTATTAAGGATTTAAAGTGCCTATGGTTTTAAGCAAAAAATTGTTTTCTTTTATTAAGGGATTTCTGCTGGCAGAAATGAAGAATAAAGCTTGAAACAGTATTTCAATGTGTTCCTTAATACACATTTTCCTCTAGTAAAACCAGCAGGGAAAGTGTCCAAATTACTCTCCACTAAATGCCAGTATTATATTTCCAGTAAAAGTCTAGTTCAACCAGGCATCAAAAATACTTCCACATAAGAGCCTTTTAGAATCAAACTCTTCAGAGAATGTTGTTGTCCAGAACTACACTTCACCTGATCTCTGTGTTCAGCATTTTGCTTTGTATTTGAATGCAAGGTGGCGTTTCTACAAAAAGCGCGATGTTAAAAAATTAATTCAATGCATATTTGGATGCAGTAGATAAAGCAGGTTCTTTTAAGCAAAAAAACCCTCTGCTATCTTATATTAAAGCCACTGGAAAAAATATTAGCCTTTGGGATTTCTGTCTCTAAACTATTTACAACATAATAGCTCCAATGAAGCGTCACAAGAAATGTACAGTGTATTACACATACAGTCGTAGCAAACAGTTGTGAAGAATCTGTAGAAATAACAAAACAGAAAGAAAATCTGGAAAGGAAGAGATGAAAGCCTAAAGAAAATGCTCCACTTCGTAAAGAAAATCATAATTGCTTTTCAGTGGTTTGCTTATTTTTGCTACAAAATACCTCCCCTTTAAAAATCTATAAAACTATAGAAATGGTCCAATTCTACAGAAATTTCTTTGCTGGAAATGCAGTAAAGTGGAACTTTAAAAATGACTGCAAGATAAAATCTCCGCTAAGAGAAATGTTACCTACTTAGAAAAAATAAATAAATGCAGTTAGACTAGCTCTCCAAAAACTAACAAATGATGCTGGATATTTCTCTCAGTCCTGGATGTCAAACCATAGAACAAGAATAAAGCATTTGTAAGTCTCCAAAAGGAGACCTTGCAATTGGAATTCACATCTTTGCCAAGTGAAAGCTTTTCGGCTGTTGTCACCGTCTCATTGTCATTCAACTCACTGTGGGTTCCCCAGGGTCCAGAACAGGAGTCCTGGCATTATTAACATAGCAGATTAATAGCAGTGGGAAAAGACATTTTCACAAACATGCTAAATATTAATATTAATCGATAACAATTTATATTTCCTAACGTGAGCCAGACAAACATACCCGAGGCATGGAGGAGAGGAGGGAGGGCAGAGCAAGGAAAGGGACAGTGTCAACAGACTATACAGAATAAAAGGGAATCAGTGAATCAATGCAGGACAGAGGACTGAGCCGTGAGGTGGGTGTCAAAAGCAGAGCTCTATTTTCAGAGGCACAGAGGCACACATTTTAATGCCACAATATAAGTTGGATTTTCCATCCCTGGCCAAAAAAATTCTAGCGACGTTCACCAATTTTATATCGCATAGTAAACAGCAGAGCTCTGCAAAAACAGTGAAAAATTGCTTCGTGCTATTTTTACCATCCTGAGGAACGCTGTACTCTGCAACTGTATTTTCCTCAATACTTGTAACACTGTATGGATATTTTTTAAATTCAGAGATGCACAAATTTACCGAATTTCTAGATTTGTATTTCAAGCTATTTTCCACCACCCACCCCTTCTGTTTTAAAGCAAAAAAAACCATAAAACTTGTTGCATTTTTTCCAATGGATTAGCCCAGTCAAGTTTTTAAAATTCAGTCTTTGAAAGTCTTTATCGTTTCCTCACACACTTTTTAACTATGAAGAGCTGAAGCAGAATGCACGGTCCTATTGCTGAAGAGCTTCCCAAATTACCCAGCCCACAACGCCTGCGTTGGTTAAACCAAATCAAACCATTTCAGCTCAAGGCCTCTTAGCAGGACATAAATCCCACTCGGTCACTCAGCCCAGTCCTCCTAGAGTTGTGTACGACCGATGGGAGATGTTATTCACAAAATTCACGGACACATTTTCGCAGCAGCCTCAGACTTCAGGTTGACCCAAGAGCGTTTTTTCCAGACCTGAAAGTCAGGAGAAGATCCGTGCAGAAACTCCTCGTTGTACAGAAGAGGCTGCCCGAGTTCCGCCCCAAACAGGACGCACAAAGGGCTGTCAAACATTAAGCTGCAGCTTTTATCTCTGGAGGTTTTATACAACCGCAGTACCTGGCACGCTGAAAGAACACGCGCTGGCTCTGTGCGCAGATGACAGCAAACCCTACGACACCAGCATGGAGGGTGGATGAGGATACAGCACGGCACCACCGTCGGTGCCGAACTCCTCTGGGCTGGTTCTGCCTCGATGTACGCCGGGAGCCGCGGAGCCGGGCTGCCCCGCGCCGTGCGGGCAGGGCCTCCTCTTGGGTCAGGACCCGGGGCCGGTGCGGGACTCCCCGACACGCTGCCCGCTCGCCCCGGGGCCAGCACCAGCTCTGACCGCCTCTGGCTCCGGACACAACCATCTCAGCCAGCGAGTTCCTGGGTCTGGGGGGGCGCGGGCTTGCTTCACCTGTCACGGGAAAGCACCCGGGCTTTGGCGGCTGCTCCTCCGCTTCTGCTCACAACCCTCAACTTTGCTTCACTAGAAAGCGTGGTTTGGCCACAACCCCTTGTCACTGTCCCAAGCCCAGGGTTAAGAATAGACAGGGCTCTGTCGAGAGGGATCTCTGGTTCGCCTGTGAAAAGCTCCCTCCCAGAGAGGCGTTAACCACAGAGACAAGTTTCCCAGATTAGACCAGGAGCAGAGGACCGTGTCCAAAAATCCACTGGAAATGGCCTTCCCACTTTCCGTGGGTTCGCTTCCAAAGCACACAGAATGCCGGGGGGTTTTATGACCAGCCCCTGACTGGCTTTCAGGTTTATTTCAGTGCCCCCACACATCCTTAACTTGCCTCTAGAGCCCACCAAGCCTAATGGTGGCCTTGAAATTGCAATGAGTCACAAGTGATTGTGTTTTCTCTGTTTCCTGGGCATCGTCTGGGCATCTAGAGAGCCTTGGGAGCATACTGTCAGTCCTTTTTCACAACCATTAAAAGTAGGAGTTACCAACCAATTTTTCTTAACAGCAATTGCCCATAAATTGACAATGCAGCTTTATGGAGGGAAAAACATTGCAACAATCAAGCACTACGACAGCAACTGAACCTCAAATTTGTATCTGACCTTCACGGCTGAGACGCACCTCTAACTAAATCCATTCTGTCAACTTCCAACTCCCATTAACCTGTCAGTTTTCAAACATGCAAATAAGGAGAATTCAGCAAAGACTGACTTAGAGGTCTCCCAAATATTTCCCACCATTAGGTTGAGGAGTCAAGTTACTGACACTATGGGAACAAAATCGAACTCCTTTCCTGGGCCAAGCACCTTTCCTCTGGCTACCAGTGTTCTGATGGATTACAGAAATATTTAACTACTATGAAAAAATGGAATTTTAATAGAGCAAGTGATAACAGTAAGAAACAGAACTGGGTTTTTTTAAAAACCTCAGAGCTTGCTCTCAATTTCTCGTCAAAACGTTTCATATCCTAGTTTCAATAAATGTTTGCACCATGAGCACCTCTGCAGAGACTACCGTGTGGGGCATTTTTTTTCCTGATCACTCAAGTGCCCTTTAAAGACAGGCTTTCCTCTCTGTAAGATAAACAAAAGTACCTGACAAAGAACTCTGCATATGTTTAATCCTAGTGCTTTTTTCCACTGAAGTCTATTTACAAGTCACTTCTGACTGAGAAAGTGCTCCTAGACTTTTTCTGCAAAACGTAGGACAGGAATGACGGCAAGTTCAACAAACGATGGTGGGACGTAGCGCTGCACATAACCCTTCCCTAACACTCTGTGAACAAATACTGTTAAACAGGTAGGGTTCCTCAGCGTTTTGCAGATGGGTTACAGGACTTGCCCAAGGAACTGTGAATAAGCAACAGCAGATACTTTCGTAGGAATCTCATGATCTCCAGTGGAAATTCACCCGATGCCAGGGAATTCTGTGGTGGTCTTAGACCCATTCAATTCACAATCACTCCACAGGATTCTTATGGCTTCGCTTGACAGACACGCTAACATTATTTTTAAGCTGATTTCATTAGATTCTAAGTCAGAATAGGGGAAGATGCAGAAGCGTGAGGAAGATGGGGTGTTTGCAGGGCACATACCCACATCCAGACAGAGGTTCACTATCCTACTTCCCTCCGCTCTTTTCCAAAGCAATCCTGGGTGTTGCACCCACCACCTGGCCCTATTTAAAGCCACTACATTATTCTAAAAAGGATTATTTATACTAAAAACGCTCCTGGGACTACTGTATTTGTATTTCAGGGCTGCTGCATCCCCTATTTCCTCACTGCTTTAATATAGCCTGAGGCAGAGCGGGTGAAATGACTTGCGATGCCACTGTAATTTTTATCAAGGCTTGTTCCTGGTAAAAAGCCTCTTTGTTTCAAAGAAATGTGATTTGGCCTTTTTCCTCCTCTGCTCTATTCCTTGGTTAATATACCACTTCCACTTGCCCTGGGGCTAAGAAAGGTATTCCATGGAATTGGTCAAATCTCACTGTTTTTCTTCTAAATCACAACTGGCTTTTTTTCCTCGACCCTTGCTAAGCACTATCTAAGCTGACAGTCTGAACTTGAGATTTTATTTGTACCTTAACTCTTCAGCTCCTGGATTTTAACAGTCACATGGCCACGTTAAAGAGATGCATGTCAGGACTGGTCAGTCTGTGATGGCAAAGGAGACTGCAGTGATTAAGAGCAAGACAGGAAGGAGCAGCTCTGGCTAATGTTATTTACCATTGGAAGCAAATTCGGCCTTCTCTGAAAGAGGTATATTCAGCCCTGTATTCATTTACTATAAATTTGAAAATTAATATCTTCTGCCCAGCTGACAACTTTCAATCTCATCCATGTAGTTTAAAAAACACTTTTCATGGATAACTGCAGAAGAGTATATCAGAATATAATATAAATGGGAAAAACACCCAAGAATTTAGATGTGGCATTGTAGAAGCTCCAATTCCATGCTGAAAACAATTCTCTCAGAGATATGTATTGCAACAGCTCGATGTAAGTTAAAATAAATAAATAAATAAATAAATAACATTGTTCTCTTCAAATAAAAACTCCAGGCTAACAAAAATATACAAAAGAAAAAAAAAAAAAAAAAAGAAAGGGAAAAAAAAAGAAAAAGGAAAAAAGCAGTACAGATAGCTAATGGACTCAAACACACTGGACAAGCAGACTCTGGCTGCCAGAGGCCCATGATCCTAAGTAAAGAGAATAGGGCTCCCTCAAGTAAAAGGCATGATTAAAATCACAATTAAAACCAAAAAAAAAACCCCAAGACAACAGAGAAAAGAAACCTGAGTCTTGACAGCTTCACCATTCTTTTGCTAGACTGGTTCTCCTAAGGAGACCCACCAAAACGGCAGCTGCTTTAGGGAAGCTTAAACCTCTTCCCAAGTGACATGACACTTCCAGCCTCCTCTTCTGGAAATAAGCCATAAACCAAATCCTGCCACAAGCCCAGACGAGGGACCTTCCCGGACCTCTGCGAGCCCAACAGACGCCAGGCGCTGCAGCACGCCGGAGCGCTGAGCCAGAGCGGCACTGGCCGCCAGCGCCGCGAGCCTCTGCGCAGGCGAGGCAGCAGTTTGGGATCGGGATCCCAAGTTTAACATCCATGACTTGGATGTTCCTACACAGCTGAACCAGCGAAGTTGTGCTGGGCGGCCAGGGCTTCTGCCTCCTGCTGCAGGATCTACAGACCAGGGAACCGATACGGAAGCGCCTGCAGAACCACTGATCTTTCCAGCCTCCTCACAGCAAGCCCATAAAAAATGATACAGCTTTGAAATTTTACTTCATTGGAGGAAAGACATAAGTTCGGATTTCTTGATTCTATGATTTAAATTTTTTTTTAATAATAACATGCTCCAAATACTCAGTTCAACATTGCCAAATCACTCTGAGTTCAAGGTATTTCAGCACAACTTTATGGAACAACCAATATTTTAGCCTTGTCAAAAAAAAACCCTGTTTTGTTGGAAGTTAAATAATACTGATAAACTCCCACACAGCAGTTAAGATTTATTCAACAAATATTGTCCTGCCCTGTCAGAAAATTTTTTACAACTGAATACACATGGTTCTTGGTCTAATTTCCTAGCACCAGGTATCTCTGTACAAGCTCACAGATACATTATTTAAAAAATGAATGGATTTACAGGGTCCTAGACAAGACCAAAACAACATGTATTTTATTGAATATAGTATTGCTTTACGTAAGTAAGTATCAGTGGGCTTCTACATGAGTTACTAAGTTTAAATTTATAGTTTTCAAAGTCTTTTCAAAAGACAGGCTCTTCGTTTCTTATGTACCACAAAGAATTTGGTTTTAAACACAGTAACACTTAACCTAGATTTGCGATTGCTTAATCATGCTTTAATTTATACTGTCTCTCTCATTGACAAATAGGGTAGATTTCCCTACGAAATGTGTGCCAAAGCCAGCATTCAAATACCCAAACAAAATATACTTCGAAAGCAGAAGCTGCAGCAAGATGTCTGCTGTGCTCCTGCATTTATACAGTCCCCATGGTCTCTAATACAATGTATAAATTACAAACCAGGTCTTCCAATTTTTTTTAGCCATATCTAAACTGGTCATGTTTGGAATCAAATGCCTCATTTACCAGCACTCTGAAGCACCGCACACAGTCAAGAGCAAAAGGGAAGAACACTTCACCTCAAAGAAAAACATTGAACCTGGACAATACATCATTATCCAATGTACTGCTGCATTTTCACATAGGAAACAGGAGTTGAGATCCTAATGAGGTCTTTAACAGTCAAAACCAACCAAGACTTTGCTTAGGTTTAGTCTGAAAGAGAGCATCTCCATCCTGAACTACAAGACAATTAATAATCCCTGATGCAGGAAGTTTTCACTATTGTTCAGCGATTTAAACACATTTCTGAACTTTGCTGCCCACAAAACTGTATCCACATAAGGAGAATTAAAATCACAAAAATGGCATTCTGCTTTCTTGGCGTTCTTCTTTCGAGATCGTTTTCCTAGACGCAGCAAACATGTTTACATCGAAGTTAAATTCAGACAGGAAAAAGAGTTCATTAAGGGAAACACAACCCAGAAGTACACAAAGCCTTTACTTCTCCCAAGATAGTATCTACACCTTGTTGTGAAAAGCAATGCATTTTTAAGTAGTATAAATATTTCTCCTTGTGTTCACCAAGATAGCCTCTCTGTCAGAGCATCTTTGCAGAAAACAGAAGAAATGCAGCATGCAAACCAGCCTTCCCTACAGCACAGACACACACAGAGCTGCAGGATTGCTGCTGTGCCCCAGCCTGCAAAGTGGCCCTGATCACTTGACATTCACTCCAGCGTTAACACTGAGGTCTTTTGTTTGTTTGTTTGTTTGTTTTAAAGCTTCCCCATGTTTTCCTTCTCTAATCCCTCTGGTTTTCTGCTCCCTAGATAGCCAAATATATGATAATTTGGAAAATGTTAAAGATCTCTGATGGGTCAAGTGCATTTTTTTCATATGCTTGACTTTAGAATGGTGAAACGGCTTGAAGATTTCCCACATGTATTTGATAAAACAAGTAAGGCCTTATAGCAGGGTTATTTGACATTTGTTCTCTACTTAATACCAGGATTTTCAAATGGTCCTTCTCAGTCAGCTTGGCAAGAGTATAGAAACTGCAGCTAACACAAGCAAAAAGGACTTGATCCATCTCCCTTGGACCATTCCCGCAGGCGTGCACCTCCAGCGGTTCCCTAACCAACAGCACAAGGGCTCACGCAGGGCTCCCACCAGTCTCCGTGGAATCCGAGGTGCTGGTGGGCTGCTCCTTGCATTTTGGGAGAGAGGCAGACGCTGGAGAGATCAGGCCTATAAAGCAATTCCCTCGCTAACAGGACGCAACGTTTCTCATCAGCACAGGCAGAATCTAAAGTCCCCACGAAACCAAGCCAAACTCTCGTAGTCACCTACGAGCCGCAGCTCACCAGTGAACAGGTAACCAAGTACCGGCTCCTGCTGCGGTGTCAAACAACTCTGCTACACCTCAAGGCTGCTGCCTCCGCCACATCGTTTCTTCCTCTCTCGCCCCGTTCTCCAGCCTAGTCCCGACAGCCACCAGGGACAAGAACAACCTCTCCCAAGGACCACTCCGTGCCTAGGCCTCGGAGCAAGTGTCAACAGTTAGTTGAATACTCGTGTAATTGGGGGCTTGATTGGGTGAGGCACTGACAGAAAGAAGCAGCTGGCCGGCAGCGCTCGGCAAGCAGAGGTGGGTTTGCCACAGCTCTGTGCCCAAGAGCGGCCAGGGCACTCTGGATGCATCCTTGAAAGAATGGAGGGAGGGAGGGAGCCACCACTGCCTAATATTAAACATTCATCCCCACTACACCAGCTCAAACCTCTTGTTTCCTCACTCTTCTCCCTCCCAATGCAAACACAGACACAACCTTTCAAAAAGCCTCTGTGCATCTGAACAAACCTCTTTGGAACACAAACAAAATCCCCAACACCACTTGCCACATCCTATCACAACCGTAATAAAGATGTTTATAGTTTTAACCATCAAATAAAGTGCTTAATTCCACCGAGCTTGTCCCCTCCACTCAGTCACTCCACAGCTTCATTTAGCAGGCCAGTGGTAAAAAAAATTCATTAATTTTTATTAACAGGGAGAGCCATTTGTTCCCTGTGACAATATTTGACTTGTCGAAATGATTTTCACCTCTGCCATGAGGTGCGCGCTCCCCACATACATCACCCGATTACTCCAGGAGCGGCCAGAGTTGCAGTCATTAGCCAGTGAATTAACGACAATCCACAGCGCTATTAATCACGCTGACAAAAGCGTTAGCTTGCTGCTGACCCGAGCACGGCTCTGGGACACGAGCAGAGGAAAGGAGAGCACAGCCACAGGGCTAGGAAAGAAAGGATTTTTATTTTTTTTAAGCTGCTGAGGCAGGGAAAAAAAAGGGATGGAGAAAGAGAAATTAGATAGTAAGAGTGGAGCAGAAGCAAGCTACACACGAAACTGAGGAACGCACAAAGGCGCTAAGAGAAGGAGGAAAGAAGGAGAAACATCGAGTCACCTACTGTGTGCAACTCAAAGGTGCTTCCATTAAGCACCATGTATTAACTTATTTTTAATTGTCTAGCTGGTTCAGGGAGCCCGTTCCACTGGGGTATAGCACGCCTCCAAACGAGCTGTGGTGACGTGCAGCAGCCTAATTTCAAGTTTCTGTCTCAAGCTGCCCTCCCCTCCCCACCTTCCACAGCAATGGTCAATCCTCTCGCAGTCTGCAGCTCTGGGCATCCACAGAACGTAAAAGCAGCGGTGGTACCCAAGGCAGTGCTTCGGCCGAGAAGAACACCTATCACCGGCTCTGCCAGCGCTCCCCTAACTTCCGAGAGAGGGGGACACGTAGGAATGGTAACCTCTGCAATCAGCAGCACTTTTCAGGGGCCAGTTCTGGAAATTCTTGGAAACACAGTTGGTTTGATCAAAGCTTCAAAAGGCCTCCCAAAGGCCTCTCTTCTCTCCCCCTGAAGATTTCAAGTAATCACATTTCTTAGGGAATTGAATGAATCCTCCTATCCTACTTCCAAAATAACAGTCTCTGAAAACTGTTGGCTTCCAGATCATAGAGCACGAGCCACTCATGCCTGGAAACACTTTGAAAGAAACTGTCAGTGCAACACACGGTGCTTTCTGGCATATAGCCCCAATTCTTTCCCTTTAACGTAGCTTCTAATTTCACATTTCTGAACACTGTGCAAAATATTCAGAAAAGATACACACCGAACTCAACCACTACAATTCTTTGACAATTTAAATTTTTTTAAATGGCACAGTCTTTGTACTCTTTACGACAGTGCTGAAGTAATCAAAACCAAAACATGTATTTGACTGCAATTTTTAAATTGAAAAGCAGTGTCGGCAGAAACAGCCAAGAAGGGAAACCTGGAGAAATGCAGTTCCCGCACGAATGCATGAGGAAGGAGACTTACACATGCTCTGCGGTAGGGGAAGAACAGGGAAAAGAACGAATCTTTGCAACAGTTTGGAGTGTTCCTGCTGTATTGCACAAGCAGTGGCAAAGAAACGGCATTCTTTCAGTCTTGCCCTGTACCATCAGTTCGTAACTCCCACTAAAGCAGTTTCAACAGTAAGACCATTGAAAGTTATGAAGATAATAAAACCATGGTGAGAATTTCAAAAATCTCTTTTGAAAGTTTTTACTGGTTTTTTTTTTCCATTCTTGACCTAATAAGGGATTTAACGGAGAATTATCAGAAGTGGTCAGTGGATTCTTCCCCCCCAGTTATGAAAGCAAAATACTATAACTAGGATTGCTGTACCACAGACTGTGAGGACCACTGCTATAAAGCAGTTGTTGGGGTGTTCACAGTGTATTACCACCTCTAATAGACATTATGCCTCCACTGCAACCCACCGTCTGCTAATCAATTCTCTGCACTCTCAATTCTCTCAGTCACAGTTTATCTTTCCCTAAAACCCCTTTTTTAAAAGCAGTACAACTGCTACTAAACAGGTAGATGTTGTTTCACTCTTACCATGTAGAGTAATTTTAGAACCTGTTTCTTGTTACTCACTTTCACCGGTTTAATTCTCCTTTTGCAGGGAGGAATGTCGTAAGGAAAGCTGGGTTCGGAAATCCATGATTTCCTGTCGGTTAATTCATTTCAGCAAAACAGAAGGCAAGGTGATATTCCTGTTTAATGTTGCAACTCAGATACAGTAATAACCAGGGGCTATAAGGGATCCCATCTGCTCCCATTCTATCTGCGCTACTGGCAGCACCAAGTGCCCACCTTGTGCCAATTTATTCTCTTCCACCCTGAAGCCATTTTGTCCCATTTGCAACTTCTACGAATTTAAACATCAAAGCAGGAACAAGAACCGGCCTAGGTGCAAACCACTAACCCTGGTCCTACGGCAGACTGTTCACCCATTTGGATTAGCAAAGGTTCCTACGCCCTTACGCACAACGCAATCAACCACCTTTCATCTTTCAGGAACTCGGGTTTGATGCAAAAATAGCATTAACGCTGATAAGCAGCATTCTGCCCAACATCTGTGCTGCATGGAACACCCCTCTGGAGTTACCTGTTTCAGGGCTAGCTCAGCAGTGTCCTCCAATCCAGCCAGGTTTTAAAGATTAATCCAAAATCAGGGCTCGCCAGGGCAGCCTCCAGCATCCACCTCACTCAGGCAGGCGCCTTTCCTGCCTCCCTGTCCGATTCCCAGACTCACGTAAAGAGCACAACTGGATGCAGGACACGAAGGAAAGAGATGGGGAAAGAAACACTCGGCCTTACTACACCCTCTCCTACCCCATGAGTCTCTCCAGCTTCCTCAGCACTATTACATTTACCACCCCTACCCTCACTCGCAGGCAGGAGATTACTGGTCTGAGTAACGAAATACAGTCAACTGTCCCATTTAGCAACTGGCGGTTGCCTCTCCCTTCCACCACCTTTTCAGCCCATCGGCACCCAGCCTGCTTACACTCTCCACTACTGATTATGAAGATTTTCATTGAGACTTGATAGCTAAAGCCGGAACGATTTACTGTAAAACTTGATACAACTCTTTTAGTCCTGGAGAGATCTCTACACGTAGATCTACACGAGACAACATTTCTTCCTCCTGTATTACTCCTGCCAGAAATACTTTTGTTGGCCCATATACCACGGCAAAATGATTCACATTCCAGGCTGCCCAGTCACACCACCAAAACGCAAGGTCTTCTCTTCCCTACAACTTGCACTTTGCCAGGCCACAGCATGCAACAGCCAACTGCAGTTGAACAAGCAATTCTTCTGCCTTTGAAGCTATTATTAAGACAAATATTTAAGGTAAAAATATTTTTACATTTTGCTTCTGACTGGCCAGCAATAGTCTCACATTGTTTGAAATATTAACTGTTACCATCGGGAACCTAAAGTTTTCTCTTTAAGAGGAAAAATTCTTATGCTCTCAACCAGGTGTCTAAATTACTGTTATTTTTCAGTGTTTATTTTTTAGGAAAAAATGCAGATGCACTGAAAATATACCAATCAAAACTAGTATTTTATTTTAATTTAGAACTAAATACGGCTACTGTCTTCTAATATTGCCTATAACATCATCCCCTCAGAACAACAAAACCAAAAAACCTCTTCCCAGACGCTCAAGAAAGCTCTATACCCTGTAAAGAATACTTTTCAAAAATAAGTAAATAAATGTCAATTTTTGTACCTCCTCTTTCTTTTTAGTGTTTAAACTTAGGTTGCAAACTCCATCAAAGGCCACCTCTGCACCTGGTTTGGTGCTAAGCCTTTCCTTTTACTTTCCTGACAAGGCCATTCTCACCCTAATTCCCCTTTCAATAGGTCATTTTGCATCTTACCTGAAAATCTATTTTCTTACCTGACTTTGTGTTCAGTGCCTTTCTTCCTATGGTACCTACGGTTTAATTCTGCAGTCAATTTAGAATACTATATGCATGGAAGTTATTACAGAAAGTTCTCTTTTTGAAGTAACATTGTAAAAAATTGCTTTCTTTAAATCGGTGATAGGTTATTTATCTCTGTTTTGATTTGCAAGAGATTTTTCTTTGAGAAAACAGATGTCTGGCTTTGAAAGAGAGACAGACCATCTTCTGCTTGCCTGGGGCAAGGTGTAGATTCAGAGTCCCTAGCTTTACTGCTCTTGTTACATCCAGCAAGAAGACAGAAAGCAGAGATACTTGAAAAAACCCAAAACAAACAAACAAAACGAACTCCAAACAAACAAAAAAACCCAAAATAAACAGAAACCAAACCAAACAAACCAAAGTCACAAAGCCCTAAGCTCTTCTGGCTGACCACCTGCTAGGGACGATGCTGACCAGCAGCCAGGACAGCTCTGAGGCAGCGAGCAATGAAAGGAGCTTCCCTGTGCTGGGTTTTGTCAGCTCTCCGCCACCGCCCAGAGCTGGTCCGACCCAACCCAGCTCACGGCCGTCACTCCAACACCTCCGTGCTTCTTAGGTCTGTGCTCTGGACCCTACTGATCGAAAACAGTGAGGGGCAAAAATCAGGCTGTTCACGTACAGCAAATGATAAAGCTTGGGAAGCACGCTGCTGCTGCTGCCCCACAGAGCGAGTTCGGAAACTTTTCCAACCAATTCCTGGATCTGATTCTTGCTAGCCTGGATCATGAGGGGTTTTAGTTCATTTCAAAGCAAAAATTCATTTAAAGAGCTCAATACATATTAAACGACAGCAGATTTTTTCAAAGTTTTCAATTAACTGAAAAAAAAAAAATTTTAAAAAATTTAAATCAGCTCAATTCACAATGGAATCTGTTTCTTCAAATCTGGCACATCTTAGTCCTTTCATGCTTTCTCTTCTTTTTTAAAGCTAGGTCATTTCAGGTCAGAGCTAAATTTTTTAGCTTTTCTGAAATAAAACACTATAAAAATATTCAAGTCTCTGTTTGGACATTTTCATGATTTTCCATTTTTCTGATCGAAGCTGATTTCCAAATTCTACCTTCAATACCTTTTTCTTCTTCTATAAATCAGTGACCTGTTCAAAAAAAAACCCAATACTATTTAAATCTGGGCAGATACCCTACACAGAGATGGCAATTTATCACTCACATCATCTTTTCTGAATTTCTAAGATTCATCAAGGCATTTACGTAAACACAGGTAAACTGAGCAAATGAATCTGTACCCGATCACAGCCACGGCTGCCCACACCAGCACCCATGTCAGGTTTGCCCTGCTTTTGTAAACACAGATTCAGAGATCCAGAGATCACAAAAAGGAAAATCTGGCGCTTAATGTTTTTTTCGTACCACTTTCTGGCTGCTTTATATCTTCTTCTGAAAGGCATGGTGAATGAAAACATTAAATGTTTCACAGACTTTTTAACTTAGGGTCTTCATCCCCACATATTTTTCATATTACTCATATTCCCCTGCTTGAGTTAAACTCAAACAGGCCTGGAACAACTTCATTAACATAAAACCACATGATAATAGGAAACAGAGCCTTTTAATGGTTTATTTTCTTATTATCTTGTGATATATTTCATCTTCTCCCCCTTTTCAGAGTGCTACTACATTCTGTTTTCACTCTGCTTGCTGGTTCTAACCGAGCCCTGGCTTGGCAGCAGGGAGCAATCCCGCACAGAACAGCAGATTCCATTAAGCCTGGGCACTTTTAAGCTCCCAGGCTCCAAAACGCAGTGTCACTACCTCAGTACATTTATCAGGCCCAAACCTTTCACGCCCCAAAACACCTTCCACTGCTGCGCACCAGTCGCAGCGCTGCTGCCGGAGAACGAACCGCCGAGGTCAGTAAAAACACGGACTGGTCTTGGCTGAGAGAGACCCGAGTGGCAACAGCGCTCCCCGCTCCCTGCCGACAAGGAAACCCCCTCCCACGAACGGAGCCGAATCTTTCAGCTCCCCGCCTTTCAGTCACTGCCTCTGCAGCTCTCCGGTGGGGACGCTGGGAACCCCGCTGAAGGCCATGCGGGTTCGACCAAACCACCCAGCTGGGTACCAGGGCAAGCACCACGGCTCCAGGTGAAGGTATAAAACGGCCTGTGTTTGGTTTTACCTTGCTGCACAACCACACTGCACTACATCCTGGCATTGCCCAAATACCCCCGTACAACGTCACACATCAGCTGTGAAAAGAAGCGTCTTTACGCTCTAAGTTTTGTAAGAACTCATAGGCTTAGAAGGTCAAGGAAGATGACAAGGGAAGCTCTTTTGCAATAACACATTTTCTTTTGTCCCAAGACCACGATTTCAAAATTCTGGAGTTTAAACTTTGTTTATGAAGGTTAAAGGAACCTGAACTTCATGAGAAATTGTATGTGTGTCAGGATGGCTCTTGTAACTTACTTCAGTCATTTTTACTTTTAATAAGGAATTAAAAAATCTTTACAGGATTTCCACTTTAAAATATTTGCTTTCATTTTCATGCCTTTTTAAGCATGCCTTAAAAAGCTTTCACAACAGCTTAAATGCTAAAGAATTGCTATAACTTCCTTGTTATTTAGTACGCAATAACTTAAACCCTAATTAATAAAAAACCACAAGGTAAGTGTATTATGTCTGACTATAAAGTACATTAACTTAATATTCATTGACTATATTTAATCTGTTGCTTGAGAGGCTCAGTAGCAGCCTTAGACTCCTCTTTAAAAAGGAATGGCAATTTCTAGGATTCACATTCTATCATAGCTCAAAGTAGGTTCTCTGAATAAATGGGAGATGGAAATCCATGAGATATATTAGCACCAGTATATATTTTTCATTTCCCTCTGTCTCTGCTTCCAAAAGAATATTGGTGATGAATTTGCAAATGGTTCTGGATTATGACAGAGTTTTTTACCCTTCATTATTTATCCCCCCCACTGAACACCTCTATTAGAGATTACAGTGACAAATGCATGAATAAAAGGCAAAGACAATATTTTAGCACTGCGGTGTAAATCTCCTTTTACGCATTATTAATTTAAAGGACTCCATTATACCGTACAGCTCTGAGGGGAGGACAAGGTTACGTCAGAACTGTGATAGGCAGCTGGGGGTCAGCTGAAGACACAGCCCCACTGCCATCACCCTGCGATGCTCCATCTCCCAGGTGCCTTTCTGGGAAATCTCCTTTTCTTTCATATTCTTCTCCTCCTAATTTCTTTCTTCGCTTTTATTTAACACAGGCCAGAGGTGGATGACAGCCTGGACGAGCTCTGCTTCTCTCAGGCTGGACACAGCATGGGCAGAAAGACGACCAGCGTGCCTCGAAGCCGGATCATCCTCCAAGCCCCACAGAGGGGCACGGAAGGCACCACGTATCAAGGGCGAGACAAGAATAAATGCTCCTTTGCCAACTCAGCACGTTCAGCTGTTCGCTGGACCTGCAAAGCGTGCGTGGTGATGGGAGAGGGAGGAAGGAGAAACGAGCACTGTCTGAAGAAGGTTTCCTCTGTTGTGGACCCTTAATTCACTGAGACCTGGACTAGGGCCCAAACTCGCATCGCGTGGGCCACCCACAAGCTATTAGGGAGCAAAACTGGTGATCCTACCCTTATCTAGGCCCCCTTTCTCCAAAAGCCTTTGAAATAAATGAACAAAAATGATTCCTTCTCCCCTCTTTCCCCTCTTCTTTTCCCAAAGACGGGGCTTAAATCTTGAGCAACCTCCTATAACACAGAGCCAAGCAAGGCTTTGCACAGAATCAACCTCTCCACCCCTCCAACACAGTAAGAAGGGGAGGAAACGCTGCTCCTATCAAGAGGAAGGAAATAGGAAAACAGATGGAAAGTACTCAGAATTGGAACAAGTGCGTTTTAAACAATACAACAGGTCCCTTTCACTCCAAAATAACAGAACACTTCTGTGGAAATCTATATACAATCATGCCATCGACAACAAAGATAACGGGGAAATAATTCTGTGAACCTGAACTGAGAGTACTTTTTGTGAGAGATGCTAATCACCAGACACAATCTCCATATAGCTCCCATCATGCAAGCCCAAGTCTTTGATTTCACTTGAGGGTTTTGCTGGGTTTTTTTCAATCTTGCAACAAAAGACTTCGGACTAAAATACCCATAGCTTACGCCTACCAGTGGCTGAAAAAATACCCACCCGTTTGCAAGAATTTATCACCAGTTCATTTCTCGTGCCGCAATTGACCGAATCATCTGCAGTTCATCTACTCAACAAACCTAGTCTTGTTTTGTGCTTTTTCACTGCCAGTCTGCTAAGAGATTATATATTGCTTGGATTAAGCTCAATCCTCCAAACACTTCCCAGTGAAACCCAGGATCCCAAAGGTTTCACTGGGATTCCCTCTCCATGTGCTTGAAGAAAAGCATGACCCCTTCAACAGACATAAGGATGAGCAGTACTGGAACGAACACACAACTGGAACATCTCAAAACGAGAGCTTTCTGTTCCATTTTATGCATCACCGTGGGTTTAGGCACTTGAGACTCTGGGTTTGAAAATGGAGGGTTTAAACATACACCCATTTAAGCATCACAACAATATAGATTAAGCACCTACTCCTGCTCCCACTGACAAAAAAGTTAATCTCCCAGTTTTGAAGGGATTAGCAACAAACTCATAAACTGAAAGGTTCTCGCACTTCAGGCTCTTGTCCTTCAAAAGAGGAACACTTTATCACCAGATTTGTACTACATGCTGTCACCTGAGCGCTGTTTCTATTTCTCTACCTGTTTTTTCTTACAACATGCACGGTTCCACATCATAAATTCAGGCTTTCTAAAGACAGTAACAAAAGGGACTAAAGAAGGAACAACACGGTTGGTGAAAAGCAGACCCCAGAACAGTAGAAATTTTGTTCTGAAAGGTCAGATAAGGTTTGCGTGGTAATTTGTTAAATTCTTTGATTTTACGCACAGGATACACTGCATATACCCCATCTGAGTATAGACAGCTCTGCTTCTGCTCCTGATGACACAGCTTAGAGTCAAAAGCATCCAAACAAACACAAAGGAGGAGGAAGAAGATCAAATATTAAGCTTCTCAAAAGCCTGGTAAGGGTGACTTGATCTACTTGTTCACTCAGCAGTGTTGTAACTTCTCCCAATCATCAACTTTTAAAATAAATTTTGGGGAGAGTTAATTTGGAATTTCTTTACCTCATACATTAATGAAGTACCACAAATTCCATCCCTTCATACCTGAAGGGACATTGGGAAATAAACACTTATCAGACATACTGGTTTAAGCTTTCCAGACTGATTTTAGACATCCCAGCATTTGTTACCCCACTGGAACCATCCAAAAGGAAACGTCTGTGCAGAATGCAGGTACTTACCACTTTCTGAAAAATTTGGTTTCTTTAAGATGTTTAATATTGGAAACTTAGGCTCACTAGTTCTCTTTCAAAACGTAGACTATGGTTCATTGATTTCTTTCCTTCTGAACTGAGGTTCTCAGTCAAGGAGGTTGAAAATAAGATACTTAATAGTAATTTTAAACCCCTAATTTGTTTGCCCTCCCCCATGCTCCCTATACCTTCACAATAAATCCTTTGAAAAACTGGAAATGCTTTAGTGAAAAGACTGATGGGAAACGCTAAAAAATATCATGCAAGCAACATCAAGTTATCTCTGTTATTTTAGGCAAAACATATTTCCTGCTTTTTTCCCTTCAGACTTACTTAAAGTCTGCTGTAGAGCTCAGGCTTCAGAGTATTCTGTCAATCAACGGTTGGAGAGGTCACTCATACTGGGGTTTTACTGGTGCACAAACCTCCTTCTGTAGAAGCACCTTCACCTGTACAAAGCCCCGGTGTCGGCGCCGTAACCACAGCAAGCAGCTCCAGCACCAGCGCACGCTGGCCTGCGCAGGAGGAGTTTAACCCAGCTCAGCAGCTCACACAAAACCAGCTGCAAATTCCATCGCTGCCAAGGAGGCCGCAGCGCTGCACAGAGGGTCTGCCCAGCTTTGTGGCTCCAGCGCGTGCAAAAAGAGGAAGGGCCGCGGCAGTAACTTGGGCGGTTTTCTTACTTCTGGGACAGCAGATACCTTGTATGAAGCCTTTTCCTCTATAGGAAGTTCAGCTTTTAAGACATCAACATTTTTTAAACATTAACATTCTATAAAATACAACACCTGAAAGCCCACACACTCTCCACATCACAAATGTCTGAAAAACTGCCACGGGATCTACCGCAATATACTAAGATTTACGTAAAAATCACAGAAATGCTTCCACAACCCCTCACTGAAGTTGATGAAAAGGGTCATTATTGCACCTCAGTGATCCTGTCCTAATAAAAGAGAAATTAGTCTGTTTAATAACAGTGCATAATGAAGACTGTAGAATAAAGCAGTGGATAATTTGTCAGTGATTAGAGGGTCAATGGGTCAACTTATGAACAACTGAGTTGCTTTACCTGAGGGTAGCCACTTATGTAAGACGAGAAAGCCCCTCCTTTGTCTCAGTTATCTCACCACTGGTACATTATCAAAATAAAGCTGTAACTTATCAGTCACGAGGGAGACGCAGCCAGGTAACTACAGTGTCTATCAACACAACTTGGAATTCTCACCGTTTGTTTGAAATGCCTTTAAGAAACAAGGCTGGTTCTTCCAAATGCAAGTCATTTCCACCTCTTTTTTGAAAAGGCAAATCGCACTTTCATCACAAACTTACTAGGGGATCACTTCACTTCTGCAGAAATATTTTCTTATCATAGTCATCTCAAATAGGAAAGTCTGCAGAAATAACAAAGTTTTTGCTCGATTTGGTTTGCAATTCCTGCACCATTTCCTCCCGATCCCCTCCTGGGTAATTCAAGATCTACTAAACACAATGCCACGCTGGTCTCATCACTGAAAAATCCACTGCAAAAAATGTTTCTTGAGAAACCCATAAAGGTGAATTATTACCTGCCAACCTTCATATTCTAAATTCTGTATTCTTCCACAACGAGTTACTGGTATCACTTACAGCCAAAACAGCAGAGGAAGCCATGTTCCTCACACCGTGCTAGTTTTTGGTGTCACCAGCTGTAACCAGGCAGGAAAATCCAGAGCCATGAACTGCAGGCTCATGAGATTTTCCAGGTATCCTGCACACATTTGCATATACATTTCAGGGGCCAGGTTTTGTCCTCAAATGCCTGCCCCTAGCCCCAATTCAACCTACAGCTTGCGTGTGTAGTAATGTCATTTACACAGGCTACAACTAAGACCAAGACCATCTTGTGCTAGATGCCATAAAGGCAAAAACTACACAGGACCTGTGCTCAATAAACTTTAGACCTGAACAAACAGAAAAACACAGAATTTTTATCCCAGTGGTACCGATGAGAAACTAAACCCTAGAGGCACGAAGTGGTTTGGCCGCAGAGACAGAGCGAGGGCTAGGGAGCTATCTTTGCTTTTATAAATACTTTAAAGCCTTTGCCGCCCTCACCTTCCCTTTTCGCTGCTGGGGCTCACACTGGGCTTCGTGAATAGCTGAACCCCACTGCCAGGGATGCCTGGGGGGGCACTCAGGCCACCATTAACACCAGTCCTCATCCTGGTTCAGGCGGTGCTCTGCAACAGGAGAGGAGCGACCCTGCCAAGCGCTGAGCGCGTTTCCTGGCAGCAGCCCATCCCATCGGTGGGTTCACCAGCAGTGCCCCTTCTCTCAGCACCGAGCTTTAAACTTCCTTCAAGATGACAGGTATCATCTCAGCAAAGGGTATCACTAGCAATGCTGAAGTATGTGGCATAATGTGACCTGATATTCCTGTGTTCCTTCTGAAAATTTAATTCACAAGTAGACAACATCGCTGATCTTTGAAAAGGCTGAAAGTTCACTCTGGACCTATATAAATGCAAATATTTTTTATCATTTTAATGCAAAAATAATAATGTAAAATAATAAAAAAATTAATGTAGATTATTCCATTTATTTCTAACAAAGATTAAAGAAGGCTAAAAATATCAGCAACAATTTTCGGTGCCCATGTGCGCACTCACAGAATCAGGTAAAGCATCTCTGTTTCGTAAGATCAGGTTCCATTCAGAGTTAAGGGACAGAAAAGCTCAGTGAATTTGAATTGATAACAACATTGTGACTTGAGCTCCAAGGAATTCCCCCCCTCCCGCACCCCGCACCCACCTTTTCTTTTTTTTTGCTTAAAATAATTAAATTGGATGAGGCAAGATACCTGATCAGTTAACTTTTCCATTCCTCCATTTCCAATGAAATAAAATCTAGCAACAAGTTTTTGCAAAAGATTGTGTTCTGTGCCAGTGGGTCAGTGGCCAATTTAACCATAACAAATAATAGTCTAGTCTTTCAAAGTTTCGACTATTCTTTTTTAAGGGAAAAAAAGAATCTGAGCGCTAGAAGACAGTTTGGATTTCCTCTGCATTTGTACACTGCCAAGTCACTAGCACATTTTCCCTCTAGCTGGCTAACACATCTCCCTGGTGAACTGCAGCTTCAGACAATCCCGCTGCAGCAAAGTCACTGACATTAACTACAGGCGTACTTGCTCTGAAATTATGTCATTTCTTAACAGCACAAAATTCGGGTAACATTCAGATTCAGTGCAACTTTCTTGGCTTCACTGTTTGAATTCTGCAACTTAAATGGCTCTGGTTGTGGAGGAGTTAAAATATTTCAGTTCTGAGTTAAGGAACAGTAAAAGTTCTAGTCCAGAGACACTTTTTCCCTCCTTTCCGATGGTGATTGGCTTCCCCTGCACCTCTTTTGTTTTGAGAATTTTGCAGTGTGCAGACTTGTGTAATGCAGAGATTGCTTCCAATTTAATTTAGTTGTTTTGTCTTTTATCATAATGGAAACGAGCACAGGATCCTTCTCAGGCTTTCTGCCATACAAAAAGGATGCAGACTTCACTCTCGTGGTTCCTCAGAAGGATGGGGGAAGGAGGGTGGGGGGAAGGATTAAATAAGATGCTAACTGTGAGCACCACAGCAACTTCTGCATAGCCAGCAAGACCCAAAAATCTACTCTTGGACTCTATGAATTAACATTTGCCTAAGTATTACACACACTCTGCTAGATGTCATCCCCCAACAATCTAAAAAAAGCCCTTGCTACAGTTCATGGAGAGGAGCATGCCAACGAGCAACCCGACGAGTAGGTCCTCTGCTTTCGGATCTCAAACCCAGTGTGGATTCAAATGGGTGCAGACTATATTCATTATAAACTTAGCGCCTAACTATGCTAGCAGATCGTGTTTTCTCTGAATATCTTTGACTTTTTAAGTAGCTAATAAATGACTGGAGCAATCACACTCGGTTAGCTGGTTTCTCAAACGGTCACTTCAGCTTTCTGCTGCTGAGGCTCCTTCCTGCAAGGCAGTGGCAAAAGTGCTCTCAAAGACAAGGCCGTGGGAGCGGACCTTCAGAAAGGACCTGCACAAACTGGGGAGGGGGGGGGGGCTGGTTACTGCAGACACTAGTGAAAAATAGTGCCCCAACTAGACAACCAACCTTTTTAAACAAGAGAATAACAAATAATGGCTGTTGTCTTTTCACAGAATAAATATTTGAACTAATAATCATTCAAGAGAAATATGCGAAGCTTTCAGGATTTACAAACATTTTTCCAAATTCCTGGCATTCAGCCAAGCACTTAACAGAATATTATGCTACCAAGCACAAATCAAAGTACAGGTGCAAAAAGACAACCACTTCATTTTTCCATTTCAGGTACACTCCAATACTAACACTCCTAACAATTTTTCGCACAGCACGGTTTCCAGGACAGATGGAGGTCACAAATCCACGTGCAATGGCACGTTAGACAGTAGGGCACCTGATTTAGGTGGCAAAGGTGCTTCTGCCTGTGAGAAGAGACTTGGACTTCATCAAATTCACAGAAGACAACTAGTCATCCTTCTCTTTAGCCAGATGAAAAGCTCCAAGAAATAGCACACTGAAGGGATGAAAGGATGAAGCAAATACTGAGGAACAGAAGATGTATGACTGCTTGTGACTAGTAAGTCTGCTTCTACTCTTACACACACTAGGCAAATTCATGCTTTCTGGCACCAATTGCAAGGGGTTATGAACCCAACAAGAAGGTTTTATCCTTCTGGACAAAATGTGTGTCAGAAGCACATCACCTAACTCCATTTTTATGTGAATAAAAATCTCTTAGTCAGCATTACTGGAGTGATTTCCACCGCAGTGCTTTGTCTTGCCTTTAATTCTCGACATGTTACAGCAAACTAACAGACACTTCTCTTGGAAAAGATGAATAGGTACAGGAACATAAAGACACACAACATCCTTCCCAGGTCACAGAACTGAACTGTTAATAGCACCCGATAGTAGCAGCAACGTTCAGAGAAGACCAGGCAGACAACTTCATCACCCGGGCGTTCTGGGGTGTTCCCACAACAACAACACAACACTGGGACATCACACTCAATCTGCAACCACACATTCACTCCTCCGCTGCGCGTATCGGACGTAAAAGAAACCTGCAAACCTTACAGATGGAAACCTGTTTCAGATCCGAGGTCAGAAGCAGAAGAGGAAGCTCTGCCCTCCTACTTGACCCTTGGAGACGCATCCTAATCAGAAAAGCACACACACCCACACACAACCCCCCACCGAGGTCTAAGAAACAGCCAAAGATGTTCTAAGCACTGAGATACATTTGCAAAACTACAGACACACACGCTACTTGCTGCTGGGAATGCAATAGCCTCTTGGTTGGCATTTTGAAAAAAGCCATGTTTCACGAGAGAATATGTAAATTTTTTTAAGAGAATAACAAAGTACATCCTCATTTTAAAACCACTTTACATTGTCACAAAAACCCCATTTATTGACTAACCTGGCAACAGATTTTTGAGAGAGAACTATCAAGTAAATATGATGCAAATCTATTTTTGGCCAAGAATGACTGTTTAAAGAAAGGTCAAAATATTAATTCAAGATAAAGCAGTACTTTCAATCTCGTAACCCAGCATTTACCCGCAAGAATAAGAAAAGAAAGCCACAAGCATATTGAGTGCAGTAATTCTGCACACATAGCAACTGGCTTTAAGCTTTATTAATAGCCTCCATGAAACCTGAAGCATAGGCTCTGCTGAGCCCCAAATATTAGCAGCACACAGAAGCTGAAATGTGCCACTGTCATCCTTTATGCAGAAGTATCTGAAAGTTGAACTATACCGTACAGCATATTTTGACAGGGCCAACAGACGGGATTGGGGGTTTTTTGAGCTTGAAACTTCAGACTACACCTTTGAGAAGAACTGTTAGGTGTCACATCAGTATTGCCCCTGTGAAGGTGAAACAATGCACCATCTCCATTTTAATCGAGAAATACATGAATGAACCTTGAAAAGCAGCAAAGGAAATCATATGGTGCATATACAGAGTTCCTGTTAACACTGGCAAGGGGACAACTGCCTATGGACCTAAGCTTCCACTTATTCGCTGTTCTGGGAGACACAGAAATCGGGGGGACAGATCTTGAGACGTATTCATTAATGGAATCAGTTTCAGGAATCACAGCTTTAAAAAAAACTACATTATTGTCACACTGTTGGGCACTGGAGAGGCACACATGATGAGACAGCAACAGAACAGGGCTTTAAATACAATCGTTCACTATCTGCATAAACCCAGGCCAGCCACAGCTCTCCACGCATCAGTCTCCATGCCTGCATAATGGAAGTGCCTAAGTGATTCATCCTTTATGGATAAAACAGGTTATCAGTGCATTATAATCATTATTTTAACAATATGCCAAATACCGAAGTATTTGAGAATATATAACACAAAATCAGCACGTTCAGAAACTTTTCAAAAGCTATTTCCCAATTCCATGTGATCTGATAATCCCTGTTAAACAGAGCAGATTACATGAAATCATACCATACAATTATGTTGAATTTTAACACGCTACAAACATGGCATGAGATACTCATTTGTTGATGTATCAGATAAATTCAAATAGCTCCTCCTCCATCCTTCGGCTAACTTGTTAGCCAAAGTGTTCAGTGATTCGCTGGAAACACAAGCAGAGTGCCAAATTTCTGCTCACACTGTTAAACTCTTCTCTAAACATGATTCAGCATGACAAAACATGCACCCCTGGAAGTGCAAG
The DNA here is from genome assembly GCF_034619465.1 of Leptosomus discolor. Classification (NCBI taxonomy): domain Eukaryota; kingdom Metazoa; phylum Chordata; class Aves; order Leptosomiformes; family Leptosomidae; genus Leptosomus; species Leptosomus discolor. The sequence goes on along the minus strand of NC_141410.1, from coordinate 10,233,237 downwards.
AGTGCTTCTGCTACAGGGTTAAAGGGGTGGAGAGGCGAGAGGAAGAAACCCACACAACACAACACAAACAAAGCCAAACCCTTCGTAGGTATTCGTCCACCTGCTTGGACTGCACAGGACTGTAGCAAAGCAAACAAAATCTCCATGCTATCAGCAGATAGCACAGTTCATGGTTAACGTCAAGTAGCACAGAACACACCTCTTCAGAAACAGCACAGCTCAAACAACCTCAGAAAAAAAGAAAACCCACACACCCACAACCTTAGGAAGGGTGGATGTCCCTGGCTTCCAAAAATCAAACCAAATGTAAACGAGATCATTGTCGCAACACTTGTAAGTCAACATGACAATAGGGAAAACCTGAAATATTCCCTAATCCTCACAAAGCAGAATTTTTCAGGTGGCTCATTTTCACTACATTAAGCCGAGAAGCCTCAAACGATGTCTTTCTGGCCTGTAGATCTTCACTCCAACCAGACTACAAATCTCTGAGGTGGTTATTATCTCTGATAAATGTTTGCAGCGTATCTAGCACAACATTTATGGGTGAGTCTTTCAAAGGTGACTGAGCCACAAATAACAGCAGGCACAATAGCAACGGCACTGTATCAGAGAAGGAACAGGGCATGGTGTTGTTACTCCTACTGTGTTACGTCTTTCACACTTGAAACGGGAATTAAGTCACGAGAACACTATCTGAATTAAGATGAAATCCTCATTTTAAGGGTTTAAACCCTTTAACCCAAGTTAACTTTCCCTCACAGGCTCTGTTCTCCTCTCTCTCTAAAACACCTATTACCATTAGACAGAGGATACAGATTACCTGAACAACAGGCTGGATCTGTAACATCAATTCCCAAGCATCAACACCAATTTGCCAGGGGGATAAACTGAGGACATTATTACCACTCCTGTGGGCAGTCAAAACACAAGCACCTCTAAAACAGGCTATGACTTGAGTAAGTGCCTAAAAGTGGAACTCGGTGTCCAAAGCTAGACAACCATCATGACTTGGTAAAAACAAAAAAAGAAGACAAAACCCGTGAGTCCAGACCTCAGTGTCTTGCACCAACAACATTAACTTTACTAAACACATTTGTAGGAACAAGATCCCTGAATCTGTGAACTGAACATTGCAAATGAGAAAGCTCTGGGTAAAACGACGGAGCGAGACGAACAAACCTTCCAGAAGCAGTCCTCCTGCAGTTTAGCTGCTCATTTGCGCAGCTTCTGAAGATGGAAGGCAACACGCTGCTCTTCTGAAATTATTCCTCTGCTTCAGACCAGTATCTCCAGAAGTGCATTGGGCAGCAGTGATAAGCACAGCAAAGACAGTATTTACAAACACGACATTCATTAGAGCATGTTAAAAACAGTGATATACAGGTATTAACAATTTCTCCCTCGGCTATTAATACCGTGGGTTTGACCCTTTGCTGTGGAACATCCACACTGACAAATCTTTCCCCCCCACACACAAACCTTTTCTTCAAGCCATCTTTACTTCTAAATGGAAGACTATAAAATATCTTTATTAAAGTTTGTTCTTAGATTAGCAAGAGGGCAATAGCCCTGTGACTCAATCTAGTGCACACATTTCCCCCCTAATGATAAAGTCAGGGAAAGCAATGTGATGGCTCTTTCTACCTCCCTGATTTATAACTGTCTATGACTATAGGTCAAATGAATGAAAAGCACCTGGGGAGCATGCTGCAGGAACAAGTCCTCAGTGTGACAGCAACCCCAGAGTGCAGAGGAGATAGCTAGTCCGGCTCGGTCAGACAAATTAGATAATTAAATGGAAACAGGCTAGATATATTGCGCTTTCTTAATTGGGTTATCAAGAAACAATAGTGACTATGAATGACCTCACTGTCTGTGTAGTCTAACACTTCTCTCTGTAGGAACTAGGAGGGAGTTATTCGTCTAGGCTAGCGTTATTGTTGGCCTAGAAAATGAATGCTTTAGAACAACTTTTTTTTCTTTTTTCCCCTCTCACCAGAAGCCATTACAGATAAAAATCTAGGTCTGCTGATTTGGAGGAGGGAGTGTGCATGGGATGTAAAGAAAGGAAGGACTGCAGAACCTGCCATTAAAAATCAATAGCTCTCTCGCCAAAGGTAACTGATGTGCAGCAGATCGTTGGCGCTAAAGTCTGGGCTTGCTCACACCCACCAGTTTGTCATCACTTGAGCCGTTCAACTAAAACAGTTGTGTGCTCTGTGCGGTATGGGTGCTGGAGAGAAACAAAATGCTGCGGTGCTGCTAAGATGCTACAGAGAACACAATGGTCAGAACGCAAGAGACTGGGAATTAGTCACACACACACCCAGTCAGGCCAAAAAAAACCCCATAATTGGGATTTTATGGCTCAAATCTTCACCGCTTCCCAAAGTCACGAGTGTGCATCTTCTTCTTCCTCCCTTCTCAGCACTGGGAGAAGGGAGGACAGGAAAGAGGAGGAAAAATTATTGGCTCCCCAATCTATACAGCATCTGCACCCCTCTACCAAGAGTGGTGGATGTGAAATACATTAACAGATTCGAGGCCATGAGAACTAAAACGGCCTGTGCTGAGCACGGCTCCTGTGAATCCTGCTGGCAGATCGGTATATTCTGATACAGAAGACATCTAGAGACTCCTGATAGATGGCCAGTACCAGACAGTTTAATTTGCGTGTCCTGGCCCTCCTCACTCACTGTTTGCCCTCAAGTATGCATAACAATTTGGTTCCTGGTTGACTCGCACTGCTAAAAGACTATCAAAAGCGCTAACAACTAATTAAAGCTCTTCTGCTCCTTCCTCATAGGACCGTGCACACCACATTGGCTTGGTACTGGGCAACTAGTTCTTGTTCAGATTTGCATCACTAAGCCGAAGTGCTGGGCAGTTTAAGGACTCCTTAATGGCACATTCTCAGGTCCCCAGGCAGTCAATCTAACACAAGCATGCCCAGAGGCCTGGAACCATTAACATTTTACACCACCGATGGACCCCTCGGAGCTTGCAGAGCAGGAGCTCTGCTTCTTGTCCGTCTCACTGTCTGTGGCTGACCAGGGACTGGTAAGAACATCTGCCTCTTCTCCAAGGTAGGCAGGCACGGTCTGCGCTGTGATCCCCCGTTACCTCTCTAGCTCCCTGATTACAAAAAGACTCTTTACTTTCACCAACTACTGAATTTTAACAGGGAAGAACTATTAAGGAAAAACACTTCACATTTGCCTGCACTGCCAGGCAAGGTGGCCACTTACTTTTCTTCTACAGCGCTGGTCCGAAAACAGACCCAGGAAAACATTGCTCTAAAAATGAGTGTATGTTGCGACCGAGTCAACCAAATATTTAGGTATGTCACTTACTTCTTAAGCAAAAAGTGAATTACATTCACCTCTCACTATGCTGCTACAGAAAAGAGCCTAAAGCTATCTCAATTCAGTATTTTGAAATACTCTTTAATAATGTCAAGATCCTGATATTATCTATTGAGCTATCACTCCATCATGCTCAGATCCTGTTTAAAAAAAAAATCATATCCAGAACTCCCTTGGAGAAAACCATACTAAACAACTCACATGCCTACTGTGCATAACACAGAACGACCAAGTGTAGGGGTGGAAAACCAAACATATACTTTAAAAGAACATTTGAAAGAAAGAACAAGCATATGGCTCATGTTTAGAAACCTCTCTTAACAACCCTGAGGCTACAGGCTGCATTCAAGCCCAAGCTTAACTTGGTCTTAGTTGTCTATCTGCTGTATTTTGTTAAAATAGCCCCTTTACCCTTCACTGAGTTAATGAATATTATGATCTTACTTGTGCTCAGTTATTAACATCCTGAAATTGATTCTAATTCCACACACACTTCCATTTACTTCTGTTCCCTATTTACAATGCAGAAAGTCGCCGTACCCAACAAACTAACAGTAAAAATGCATTGTAGGATGTTTGCAACTTGTTAGTTTAAATTTTAAGCACTTCCTCAAAGACAACGCTATCTAAAGCCACTTTTACTCAGGGTTCCTATTAAGATACCACATTCTCTATCCTTATTTTTATTCAAAATGACAGGAAACAGAAACATCAAGTGTAGACCTTCTATTTAAGCCTCCATGAGATCTAATGAAAAACATAACCAGGGGCTGCATCCAAGAAGACGTTTAAGATTCTCTAACTATGAAACGACTACTGACATTCCTCAGCCAGTTACCCACTGTGAGACGCTGGCACGTTTGGGTAACTTGGGACCCAAACAGTAATTTCAAGAAAAAGAAAGGAAGACCCTTTCATTTCTTCCACACCTTTTGTTCAAAGATCTCAAGCACTTGGGCAAGGTCTACAACCTCACTCAAGCAGTGAAGTACTGACATTCTCATTTTTAGCAATAAGCCACCTGAGGCACAGAGAAAACAGGTCCCAGATAGCATGTCTTCACTCCTAGACAATGGGTACTTGGGGAAAAAAAAATGAACCTGAACAAAAATGCTGAATACTGGTTGACGAGGTTAAGGCAGTCACAAGCTTTTTTGTGAACGGTTCAGCCCTGGTATCCTCCTATGTCCTATCAAATATTAACAGGCTGGCTGAAAACTGAATGTTTTCAAAAGAAAAGACGATAAGACTTTCCACCTTGAGAAACACCAGAAATTTAGTCCATCAGATCCAAGTTTCCTCAAAGCCCCTCAGGATTCTGGCTGCCTAGTTAGATCCACCACAAGGAACAGGCAACAGGAGAACATCCTGATACCGTTTCTGTTGCTCCCACAGGCAGAGCAACCCTCCTGCCTTTTCACTTTTCAGGAAATTCTTAAATAAGAAATTGTTCTCATAATTTTTCATGTAAACAGATTTTCCTCTATCAGTGGATGGGACTTCCTCCTCCACTTCCCCCCAACACAAAAAAAAATCTGAAAAGAGCTATGTTAATTTAAACATCTCTATAGGATGAAGCTTAACAAGGCAACTCTACAAGCACGAATTTTAGCACGGCAAAGTCTCCTAATTTTATCTTGTTAAAATCAGACATCTAAATAAATCTTTAATTATTACAAATTTGGATCTCCTGTGACTGACCATTAGCACTGAATTCAAGCAGAGTAGTAATTTTAGCTAAAGTTGGGTCATTTTTCTCCTAAACTTTTTAAAATAAATTAATTACGTAATTCCCTCCTGCTGCTGCCAGAGAACCAAAATTTGCTCTTAAATTCACTCACTCAGCCCCCTCTAAAAGGAACAAAGCCATGAATGTTACCTCAAAAGCAGTATCAGTGATGGATAATTTGCCTTTATGTATTAGATCAATGTGTATAGGTTCAACATAAAAATACCCGTTACCATTTGGAAGATTTACATGAACCTTCTGCAGTCCTGCTTTATAGTCACGCAGGGGAGAGTTAATTATTTCTCCAGAATTTATCTTCTGAATGGATATTCACTCGGTATGTTATTCACACTACTTTGCAATGAACTCTGCACTTCCCTACTTTCTCCCAGGAAGTCGCAATCGAAGACAAAAGCCTGCAAATGATAGACAAGGGCAGAGGCCATGTCCAACTTTGATATCTTGTTGATAACGTATTGTACAATTAGATCAATTTGACAATTTCCATTATGGCTGATAAAATATTTATTGAGCCTTGGAGATGATGTCTGATCCCTGTGCCATTTGTTTTACTAATGGGGGAGATATTTACCAAATCAGTAAAAAGCATTCAAATTTCAGATCCTCATAGCCTCCCCAACATTAGATTTGCAAATTACTGGCTGAAGCCATAAATTACAGCACAGCACAGCCAGACTGATGCCAAGCTGACAAGGTAGGTAGATGGCTTGCGATGACATTGTTTCATAGAAGCATTAATCATAGCGGGAAAGAAAATACTCTCAAATTGGTCCATAAGTCTAAATATTAAGGAATGAGAAGCAGGTTGCCGGGAGATAGCTTTAGCTGCAGCTGGAAAATTAGGAAATGAAAAACCCTTTCTATTATTTAACAAATCATCTTAATAATGTTTTACGCTGTAGTGCCAGCAAGCAAACGAAATTCCTATTCTATCCCATTTGCTCTTTATCCTCATTGCTCTTTAATAGGAATATTAATAATCTGAGGACTGGTGCAGATGTAGCCCGAGCTGTATTTTTCTTCTGCCATAGGTTAACTAAAAAAGGATAAATACTGAAAGAAAATAAAATTTTAATTTCCATGTTTAAACTGTTTGCTTTGTCAGCAACACCAATGGGGGCTATAGCTCCTCTTCTACTATTACGTTCAAGGTCAAGTGCACATTTACTTCTGTGCAGGCCAAACTTATTAAAATCCCGCAAATCAGATAAACTGCAGAATCCAGCTTACCATGAAACACTGAGACAGAGGTCTGTAATCTTCGGAAAAAATATACATGTATCATTGTTGATTAAATACAAGCCCTGCTGATTAATTTAGAAAAAACCACCACCTTACAGGGATGATTATACAATGAACAGCTTAAAATGCTTCCCTGCTAATAGCATTGTCAAAACCCAGAACCTTACAGTGCATTGGCCAAGGGAGATTCATAGCATGCCATGACTAAAGTAAGTTGAAGGTGACATATTTGTCTAGCAGACATAATTAAAGGTATAATATTGGTGCTAGAGGTCAGAGTTGTAAAGTCCTAAGGCAAAAGCACTTCGAAAGAAAAAGCTCTGAAATAAGGGAATGAAGAATGATGTTGGTCAAGAGTCTGACACCTCTCTAACTAAAATTGCAAAGGTTTGTCTCAGCAGCCGTGATGCTCACATTTTCCTACCTTTCACCAGCAAAAAAAGGAGGTCACCCAGGGTTCAGAAGTCCCAACAGGAGCCCAACCACTAAAGCACCGTGCCTCGGCAGTGCCCATATAACACACCGATGGCTGGATTTCCAACAGAACTCAACACCCGCTGCATACCCAAATCGCCAGAAAACTTAAGCTATTACTCAGTGCCTAAATGGAATCTGGGCATCACAACACACCGCAACACCCAGCTTTTAGACACACTCCTGGTGTTAGGCATCTACTCTCCCTTCAGAAATGGATGGGAAAGCTAGACAAGGGTTCGTAAAGGACCACGATACCGAGCAGAGAAGCGCTTGCATAGTTAGTCGCTTACAGTTTGTCAAGTAAAATGCTAAATGATGGGATTGCCTTGAGCTTTCTCTGCCAAAAGCTTAAGCACAATCTCTGCCAGCTGGATTTGCGGGTCCCATCAAAATGAGTAGCAGAAAATGACCATAATGGTCGTCTGTTGTCTAACTCCTCCTCCCACTCCCAAGGGAAGACGTAATTTCCTTTTTCCACTGGGGAAAAATGTCTTAATCACTAGGGCCTGCACACTGTCAATCCTTCCTGCTGAAGCAGTCCCTCCTGCACAAAGCGAGACAACGAGAAAACGTCCCAATCAGCTAAACTACTGCCTAAGGGTTTAAAGATGCTCTTCCCATTAACAGACATTGGGAAAGTAAAATAATAACTGCATATTCTCAAAAAAAATTCTGAAATCCAAAGAACCTTTATTCAGTATTGTCAAAACAAACAAGGAAAGTGAGATGCCCCATGTCTTAGGTGAGTACCTAAAAGGGTTGCTGCGTAGAAGAGTTACACAAGCAGCACATCTCAAAACAGTAATGTTTATTACAAGGAACGATCTGAGGATCCACATCACCAGCTGCACACCTGAAGTACTGAACCGGATGATACCCAAATCAAGCGAGTGTAAAACAAGAACTGATAGGAACCTTTTCTCAGGATGCTCTGGGGTTCAGAAAAAAAGTTGAACTCTATTGCTTCTGACTTCTTAAAATCTTACACAGCTTTCCAAAGGCATCTTCATGCTCATGTGGTCCCTTACACAGTTTGCCAGACCACCACAGGTTCAAAACAGCTATAAATTCCTCTTCGTTCCACTCCCCGACACTCTCACTTAGTAATTCACAATGGTCACGGGAGAAGGTTACTACACCTTTAAGAGTGAAATCTCAAAGCAGCGCTGTGTTGTTTGAGATAGCAAAGTTATTGTCCTTTGCGCTGTCTGGCAAGCCCTTATGTCCCTTGGATTTATCTCACACACATGATGCAGCTTTGTGGAGGGGATCGGGAGAGACTTTGCATTCCTCTGGTAGGATGATATGAGTTTGTATCTAAATCTGTTCCATATGACCCACCTCACATGGTTAGTGTCTCGCCGATTCACTTGTAAAGGTCAAGAAGTATTTCAGCTGAGGCTTCAAAGTCAAAGGGTTTGTTAATAAAAAAAAAATCCTACTGATAGAATCAGGACTTCATAAAGATAATGTGAACATTCCTTATTCTTTTGTATAGGTGTATTTAAGGACCACAAGCGGCACAGGTGCAAGGGTGAGGCTTTATTTGTGGCACTGGGGGAGCACCGTTAAGGGTCTCACAACCTTTCCACCTTAGATGACTGAGCCTCAAAACAATCCGGGATAACTAAAATCCTTCCAAGTCCAACAAAATCTGGCAAGTCAAGAGAACAGGGTTTCTCACCAGATTTTTAACAAATAACCATACTGTTTGAACTAATTGAGACACTTTTGCTTTGCTTCCGGCCCATCAGGACCTCGAAGTGCAAAGTTGTGCAGAAAACTTACCCAAACCTGTCCAAAACCTACAAAATGTAAAGATTAAACAGGTTCAAAACCATATCCAAAAGCCTCCCAGATCACCCCTCTCAATAATGAGCTACTGGCAACCAGTGGAAGCGAATGGAGCCAATACTGATCCCAATTTTGTTAACCAGATTGCTCTCATCATGTTATAACCTTGACAGAGGTGCTCTGTTCAAATCAACACTTCAAAACAAACAAAAATTCACACTGAGTTTATCTCAGGCAAACTCATTCTCCTTTCTTTAGACAGCACAGCCTCACAGCCACCAAGTGTCTCAACTCTGCTCCCATATATATTTTTGGGAGATGGTGACAGACATCACATCCTAACCTAACAGAACCAGCACAGCAGAAAGCAGTCGATATTTTTGTAAGGACAGAATTTGAGGGATGGGTACAACGTACACCTGACATTTTCTATTGTATGCAATGATTTTTAGAATTTTAATCTCTCTAAATATTTGAAGTTTCACATAATGAAAGTCAAAGCAGAGCTTTGAAAGGAATGAAAAGAGAGAACGTTCACAGCAGCCAGGTCTGCTCTACTTTCCGATTCCTGAGCGGCTGGATTTATGCTCAGGGCATGGCCATGTGCCATATGACTCTCCCAGGCCATCAGCCGAGATAAAAATTTACAGTGCATCAATAACTCCAGGGAGGCTGCCAGTGTCCACAGTTACTTTGAAATATACGCCACGTAACGCACCCCTCTCCCATTAACTATCCAACACAGCCTGTCACAAGACCTTGCTCGCGTAGGCACCCAGCTCGCAAGCACTGGCATTCTCCCGGCAAAGCTGAATGGAGTACAAGGCAGTCTGAAAATCTGTATCAAAGTTTCATTTAATTGCTTGAAGAAAAGCATCACAGAACTCCATGACAACTCCTAAGCACTTTACAGACTCTCATTACATACCAAGCTCAACCAGACCACAGCCAGCCACATCTGGAATAGGTTGGAGGCAGCTAATCAAGATCACTAATAAACTACCAAAAAGGCAGATAAACCCATTTGGTTTTGCTGTACTCTTCCACGTGCTTTAGAAAAACTGAGGCTACTACACAACTAACACTAACTGCTTTGTCTGAAAGCGGTACTCCCAGCGTCGCACTACTTCGCCTGTCTCCCACGGAAAGCAGAGTTGGTCCCTCTGTGACTGGATCCACAATTCTAAGGCTTACAGCTACCTGGAAACCTGATGTTTTGACTTACACATTTTACAGAAAGAAATTTCCACCGCATTTACAGCTTGAGCACATCTTTACTGCTAATGCCACTCCACGTAGCATTGTCTGGGACAATTCTGCTCCAGAGTTACACGAAACACCCGCCAGCAATCTGTCCATTTAAAATTACCAAAAAATAAAATTAGAGACACAAGAGCAAAAAGAGACACAAACAAGCAAACAGAATGTCAGGTACCTAAGCCAAGAAACAGGAGTTCGTAGTGCAGTACAGACAGTGCTGTTGTACGCCCCTGGGACTAGCAGAGACCATGACAGAGCTCCTGGCTGGGAGACTGCGGAGCTGCACACTACAACATCAAGTTTCTGCAGGTCAAGAACTCTTTGCAATATATGTCAGGAACTGAAGAGAAGCACTATTCTTCTCTACAGTGTGTTACAAAGATGGTTGAGAAATAACCCCATTCATATTTTCACTATCTGTTTGCTCCAGAGATTTTAGCCTTTAGACGACATTTACACGTCCCAAAATCTTAGTTACAATACAGCTAGGCATGAAATCAATTTAAATCTGACTACCATTAGATAGGCCTGAAGATCATCAACAGAGAGAGAACAGTGAACAGCCCCACATAAAGGTAAAATGCTTAGAAGTCTTTCTCTAAGGTTCTGATCTTGGGGAGAAGAAAATCAAGCTTATTTTTAACCAACAGGTACAAGGAAGATTTAGGTAGCTGTTTTCCATCTCAATATTTCTGGTGAAGTTTTACAGCAAAATAGCTGTGCTGCAGTTGTATGCTTCACCTCTTTGAGGGACTGTAGATAGTATGGAAATACCTGTTTCTCATCAGGCAATATCACCCCTATAATCACCACTGATTCTCAGACAGTGATGCTGTTTAATGCCAACCATAAAAAAACACCAAGATCAATCGATGAAAAATGCCACACTTGAAAAAAATCCGTATTAGCATTGGCTGAGATGATTTGAGGCTCTAATGTCTTAACACGGACACGCAGGGTAAGAATTTGTGCAGGAACAGTATTAGAAAACCTGACTGTTGCTACCAGTTTGCATGGTAAAATCCATCCAACAGCTCTAAATCAGGTTTGACACATCCTGCTTCATTCTTGGTCCACAGGACTCAGCTTGCCCTTGGCCAATTTATGACCAAAATACCTCCATGCTCAATCTTACATCATAATTTTGAAAATGTCATTTTTAACGTTAGGATTTCTCATTTCTCAGAAACGGCGAGTTTACCACTAGCCATATGAGGTACATCTGCATATATACAACAGGCTACACTGGCCCTGATTAAGTTCTGCATTTATCTGAAAGTCCATTAGACTACGAACAGAGAGTCTTGCAATACCCTTATCAAAAGAAAGGCAGAAAATGAAAGGCAAGATAAAATGACAATACAATTTATCCTTCACGGCCAGTGCAATCACTAAACTATGGAAGCCGACTACTGCAGATCAAGTTGATGGGTCTGTAATATACAGTTATGTTTATCAAAAACTAGTTTAAAGTCACAAACTCATTTCAGATAGACCACCAGCCAAGGACAGGAGGAAAAGTTTTTGGCCAATGCCTTGTATGTGACCCACATGGACTAAAGAACTGCAACCACCATTTGAAATCCCCACAGCATTGCATATTCATGAGTAGCTTTTATCCCCGTAAATGAAACGTTAAAACATGTAACAACTGACCATCTGAGTGAGACCTGATCACATCCTAGGCAGCAGACAGCTAGTACCTCACGCAAAATCAGCACCTTAACTTCCTTCTGATATAGCCGCTTAAAACATTTACCATCTGCACGTGCCCATCATGAAGGTCTCAAAACTACCTAAAAGTAAGATTTAGGAACCGGTATTCGTTTTCAGAGGTCACATAAACATGCAGAAGCCTAAGTGCTATGTAAAGTCGGTGGCATCTGTTATCCATACCTTACACCAGGTCAGTATTAATATAACGAATCAAGGCTCATTTACATTAGCACGGGGAAGACCATTGCCCCAATTTTTCCTCTCATTTAGAGAAAGCTTTTACAAACTTGTCTCTCCAACAGACCTTGTGGGTGGCCAGTGTTTTCACTGCTGCACTAGCAACTTCGACTTTTAATCCCCCTGCTAATACCCCAGCCTGATTCGCTTTACTGGCGATAGATAAGTCATGTTTCTGGGTCCCGCACACAGTGACCGGACACCACCTCTCAGTGGCTTGCAAGCAAGCTCCATCGCTAAACAAAAGGCACTCTGTTTGGTCACCCTTCCTTCAGAGAGGCTTAAGAACATTTTTGTCATTTTTGAACAGCTAATATCTTGCAGAGGGGAAAAAAAAAAAAAAAAAAGTTGTCTAATCTCTTTAAATTTAATCTTTACTTTTCGAAAAATCTGAGCACAGATGCTTAGTGCTGGACTATGTTCCATTAGACTAATTAGGTCAAGATTACCTAAAACGGTATGACTCCACCAACTCAATTTAAATTCCCTCCCTCCTGTCCCTAAACTTGCACTGTTTGGAATTTTATTCCCTTTTTCCCTTTACTCCCCCAGGGAGCACAAAGTGTGTGGGCAACTATTATTTAAAAAAAACCCAACAAACATACAAAACCAAACCTGAATGAATACTGCAGTGAAATCTAAGGGATTCTTCTCTCGTTCTTCAGTATCAGTCCAAACTGGACCAAACTTTCCTAACACTTCCTGACTTCAGGACAACCGTGCTCAACAGCACTGGTAAATAAAAAAGTCTGCTTATATTCTTGTATTTTGCTTCACTTACAATATGGATCCAACTTAGCACTTTTGTTAGCCAACAGTTTCCTGTTAATGAAAAAAGACAGATGGTATTTTTATTTCTTTTCTCAGTTTTTCAGGCTTTCACAAAGTTTTAAATATTTTACACCCACTAAAGCAAATAATAACAAATTAAAATGAAAGTGTAAAATAGTTTGTGGATTTAAAAACAAACTTTTAAGAGATTTGCTTGCACTGCTTATCTTCCAGAACACCCACCACTATCTGGCGCACCAGTTCGCCCACCTGCCCCTCAGACCAACCTGTGGGGATGGGTTTCAGCATTTTTCCAACAAAGATTTCTCATATTCAGCCAGGACGACAGTGGGCTGTCTGGTTCACTGGTTCAAGATTAACACAAACACCTAAGAGAACAAAGCATACATTACTCACCCCCCCACCCCCCCCAAAAAAGGGGGTTCCCAACTCACCAAAAGCAAGTACCTTCTGAGAGGTACCTTTAGACAACCATGGGAACAGTCCCTCAAATTTCCTGTTACCCAAGCCTTGCAAGGAATTACTCAAAGCAACCAAACAAAATGAAGATATTTACTTTTATTTGGGATCCTTCAGAACATGAATCAACAAGCTTAATCATTATTGTTTTCCATGTGCTTATAGAATTCTTCACAGACTGGTAAGATTTTGCTTTGAATTCCTTCTAACTTGCTTTACTACTGAAGTCTTAAAGGAAAACGAAAAGAGTCCTGACCAAGGCTGCAACTCTCCTACGCAGCAGCAGAAGACCTACAAGTAGCAACTCAGCTCCCAAACCTCTTCACTTGAGCTGACCTACTGAAGCCAGAGAAAAATTTTGAAGTCAGTGGGATGTACAGCTGGCAAGGTTTTAAAATGTGTACAGTTCCTGGGAGAGAGCAGACCATTTGCTTAGCACAGACAACCTCATGAGAGACCAGAACAAGCCAGCGCTTTAGCTGCAGGAAAAGGAGTTGTGTGAAAAGAAAGTCCACTAAGCAAAAACACACAGAGCTCTTGCCCAAGCTGTAGAACTTTCCAGTGCGTGTTAACGAGTGCTCCTTGAACCTCAAGGTGTTTGAATTGGTCTGCACTTCATGAAAACATCAGCCCAGTCTAGTCCTTGTCTGTAGCAACCTCAGAATCGCTAAGTTGCATAAAGCAGGCTGGAAATCTCAGGACAATGCACTTCTGTGATTTGCTTGCACATTCAGGAGTTGGGTCCAGGCAAAAAAATCAATACTGCTGATATGAAAGAAGGAGAAAATGAAAAGGAAAGCAATGACCCACCTTTAATCTTTGCAAAACTGGTTCAAACTTTGTACATCTCCCATTAATCCACCCTCCAATAAAGTGTGTGGGGTTTTTTAATTTTAGACGAGGAAGAAAGCAATGTGGGTGAGGTGCAAGTCTCGAGGGTCCTTTATTCCAAAGTTCTTACAGTTTTTATCCCTGTTCAGAGGAAACCCAACCACTAGGCTACAGCTTCCTAAGCTAGGGAAGGGAAGGTAGGAGTCTGCTGTGCGCCTCCCCTCAGTATAGGCAACATTAAAGAAGCCATCAAATGTAGCTTGGTGGGAAAAGGAGTTTTGCTAAAGGTTATAAGTGAAAGTATTTGTAGTTCACTAGCGTTTGAGGCTGTGAGTATGTTTAACCGGCACTCTGTCAAATGTATTGCAACAGATGAAACCAGCTGAATGGTACAGAACCAGGATTTCACAGGGATATCTAAGCAGGGTTTCCCCTTGAGGAGAGTTTGTGTGTATGCACACACACATATTTTCTCTCCCTCATCATTGTTCTTCTGATCATCAAGCAGGTTTTAGTCAGATAGCACCTTCCTGTCTTCATTATACAGCATCCTTTAAGTCCTCAAAATGAGGATGGGGACAGCTTCCTCACTGAGCTAGATAGCATCAGAGCAATCTGGGCATCGTTAAGCAGTAAAACTGATGTTCACTGAGTCACTGTTTCTTCTCATCCCATCCCTTCCTCCAGGCAAGCAAAAAGCTGTCGTTTAGGTAGGGAAAGTGTTAGGGAAAAGGGGGTACTGACTCACACAGCAAACTCTCAGCAAATTTACGTTACCTCAGTTCACTTGATGCTCTTAACACTTCACATTAGCTTCAAAATCAATTAAATTCAGAGGAGTTAAAAAACATCACTTTACCGCTCTGCTGTTTTAAGGCTGTCTGAACAGTCTGCAGAGTGCTGCTGAGCCACATTGCATCAAGAGCCCCAAACCCGTTCTTAGTGCTGCTTTTCATGACTCTACCCAGTAGCTAACTATTTGAGCTAAAATCAGGCAGATTTCTCTAAGTCTCCAAAGAAATATACAGTGAACAGAGGCGTTGCACTGGTTAGGAAGGCCTGTCTGTGTGCCTCAAACACCCAAACTTTGCCATTGTTGTGTTCAGCTGTACTAGCAGCCTGACCACTGGTCCTGGAGAAGAGCATGTCCAGAACTCCAGATGAAACCACCATTCACAAAGGAGTGTGGTAGATGTCTCAGCTCCTGCAGTTTGATAGATATATCAGCTGTAGATACCTTGACAAGTCCTGGTTTTTGACTCAAAGAAAGGTTGTTTCTCCTGTATGCTCATGCTTCTTGGGTGGGCTTCCATATTTACCAACAGTCAGAAATCCACAGACCAGTTAGGAAAGAGAGAAATGACTAGCTAAATTACACCAGGGTGTTTTCCAACTCCAATGATTCAAAATAAAATACTCTTGTTATTATTAGTACACGTTTAAAACAGACAAGGCACTAGGGACTATACTGCAAGTGACCATCCCGCACTGTCATAGCTGAACTATATAAATCTTTTCTACAACGCTAGTGAAATGAAAAAGCTCTGCAGATAGGGCACACTTGCAGAGAAGCTGTCCTTTAGCCACCCCTTTTGTTATCAAATCATTCTTCAACAAGGCGCTGAAACTTTAGTGAAACATAGCCATCAAAACAAAGGATCAGAAGCACAGCAGATAATTCTAGCTTCAGTCATATCTCAGCTTCTGAAATTCTCCATACAGTAGTCTCAGTCTCTGAAATGGCGTCAAACTACAAACATAATCATAATCACTAAATACTATTATTTTGGAAAGAAGTGGCATCACTTACTGCTAAAAGTGGCACTAAGTAGAGTACAAGAAACTAAACAGAATGAAAAAGGCATTTGCTGTTGCACGGGACTAAGCAAAACGCCACCAACATTAACCGCTTAGCTTAAATCAACGAACTGGTATTACTTAAAAACATGGTAAAATTTATTCACACGACCAACCATCATCATTGACCACAGAATGGAATGGTAGAAAAAAATGTGCTTGTGCACACACATGACTGAAAGACTCAGCTGCAAATGAGATTGTTTACAAAGATGTGCCATCATCACCATCAAGACGCAACAGGCGGTTCTCAACAGAATACACTAAAATCAGTTCCTATAAAACAATGCTTTCCTATTGTTTTAAGCACCCTGGATTACACAATCTAAATGAATGTTAAGACTGGAGAGATTTCCCACCCACACAGATTCTTCCTTTCATTGCTTGGCTGGTTTTACCCACTTGCATTTTGCCTGGCTTGGATACAGAACAAATCTGGTGAGCTTCACATATAGCCTATGGTCAGCAGACTTTCTGGTTTCCTATAAATTAAGTGCTATCATGTTTTTGTTTCCACCTCTGAAGAAGCTTGGCTATACATTTTAAAGTATTTATTTTACCCATTTTTCATACTAACAGTTAATCTAGATTTGATTTTCCTAAAAGTCACTTCTATTTTTACTGAATCCGGGTTCAAATAGTTGAAAAACTGTCCCCTTTTCAAACTGCTGGTTTGAGGGTTGATCTGGTTTGGTTTTTTAAAAATGTACTATAATACAGATCAATTTTAATCAGATGTTAAAAGAGGAGGAAGGAATAGTTCAAGACTGTAAGAACGGTGACATAGTGACAGATCATGAAACAGTTAAGGTACTACCTCAGCTCACGTGAGCTCCCAGTGCTGCCACAGACTCCTCTCATGACTTTTGTTCACTCACCAGTAAGACGAACTGACCCAAGTGCTGCTGAACCTGATCAAGTGTTAACACCAACTGCTCTCCGTTACCTCTCCCCATCCAGCCCCATTAGCTGCTGCTTTTACTATCAAATTATCTGCATAAAAACCACCGATTAAGTTAAAAGGACTTGCTTCCTTGTCATGCTACAGACTCCGATGGCAAAGAGATAAGATGAACAGTTAAATTGTCAGGTTCAAGCCCCAGCCACATCTGGCAGGGAGCAAGGACAGCAGGTGAGGCCGGGCCAGAAGCCACAGCCAGACCAGTGGCAGCTGGGACAGTTCTGCTGACCGGCTGCCCTCCCAGTTGTGACGGATGAGCAGGGAGGGTGACAAGGTGACTGCCCCACGGCCATCAGCCCTGCCCCTGCGGCGCAGATGTCCGAGATGGGCAGCAGCTCCTGAACCGCTGCAGTTCACCCCGTAACACTTTACAGAAAATGAGAAGCTCATGGCTTACTTTCAAAGGTTCCTCGCGGAATTCTGCTTCCCCTCTGTCAAAGGGGGCCGGCAGCACGGCGCTACCTCAGAGAGGCAATGCAACACCGATTACATCACGTATGGGGAAGTTTATACTAAGATCAAAAGCATCTGCTCACTAAACAAGCAGTGCAAAAAGAAGTGGGATCAGGACAAAGGTGACTTACCCATCCTGCTGATATTTTCAAGTTTTCCTTGCTCCAGACACAAATTTTAAAATTTTGACCCTTTTTACATGCTATTAAAATGACTGAGACAACCAAGAATAACTCCATGATAAACAGTCATGGAAGAAAAAGGTGCGAGTCTCTGGATTGAGTCAGGTATCATAGACTGAGCGTCTGCTTCTCCGTCTCACAATCAATTTGATCTTAAAGACTAGAAACATCCTTTAGGAAAGGCTTTATCAAAGTTTCTAGCTACCTTCAGGCTAAAGGCTCTGAGAAAGCCGAAAGTTCCACAGAATTTTAGCAGAGGAGGCCTAAGGCAACTCATTTTTCATCCTACGAACACTTAAACACAAGCATAACTCTACACACTTATTTACCCAGTGAAGCGTATCAAATGTGGGCTTGTAATTTCCTTTTCTTAAAAATATGTTTTATCCAACTTAATTTGGAATTTATTTAAGACATAGGATCAGTTATTAATATGTTCTTTCAATTTTTGGAAGATATTAATATCTTCTTTGGCTGAACAGCACAATAGTCCATTTATCAGTGAGGAAAGTCTCCAGAGGAATAAGATTTTTATTTCAAATACACTTTTGCAGTTATTGGAAAAGATTCAGCATTTTTCTTGGAGAAATATGTCATTAAAGTAGAAAGATGAGGGAAATGCTTGTATGCAACATGGGCTTTTCTCTGATAGCAGACTGGTGCCCGTCTGGACAGATCCCTGAAGACATACGCAATCCCAACTAAACCATGAGCACAGAGCTCTGCCTACATACAGCTGATGTCTAGATCAAGACCTTGGAATGTCAGTTTTGAAATTTCCCTGGCAATTGCATCCCACAGCCTACTGATGTGAAAAAGCTATAGCACAGGCAGGCATTTCCCTCCTCTTTCTATTTTATGACTTGTACCTCTGGGGGGGGGGGGGGGATCCCCAACTTTAAAAAACCCCAAATGCTGCATTCAGCACAGGAAAGTGTGAACAGAGCGAATCTGAGATGTACTGTCAGTGAGCTAAGGGTTAGCTGATTAAGTTCAGCCTGATAATAGCCTATAATATTTTCAGTGAATTCTATGGCATGAAATATAATACATATTTGATCTCTCTCACACAAACTCACAGTGAAGTAATAAATATTTCCCTACAGAATAATTTTCCTGTAAGCAGAGATTTACTGTAACCCCAATTGCAATTTACTCATTTCAGAGCATTAAAAACTAATCAGACTCTCACTAGAACTTAGATCACTAGGAGAGGATTCCACAGTGAAATGACTCTCCCAAAGAGTATCCACAGTAAGAAAATTATTATAGATGTTTTCCATTCACTAAGGGGGGGGGGGGGGGGCGATTTTTGTTCTCTTTCTAGCCATCTAGAAGACCGGAAAAAAAATAAGTTTATTAAAAGGAAAACAATAAACAATGGTGGCCTTTTAGTGACTGGGTGGTTATGTTTAGAACTAACATTTCCAAAATAAAATTGTCAGGAACTAAACACAATCAAGCTTGGGTCAAACAAATTTTTTGCAAGTAAAACAATGAAAACTATACTGGGCACAGCAGAATTCCCCTGCCTTGTAAAGGTTAATTCTCCTTCCTCACTCTCACAATCCAGAAAAAAATTACGTATTCGCTGCACCTAGAAGTGTTAAATACTATCTTCCCAATAAGCCAAAACTATGTGTAGCATAGAGGAGAACAATACTCAGGAAAAACTGTGTAAAAAAAATAAAATTTGGGGAAGGTGGGCTTCTGGCAAGCACGAACACAACCGTTAATGGATTTTTTAATAACTCTGTGCCACGCGGTAATAGGGAACCACCTGCCAAAAGCACAGCAAGGTCAAGCAAGTGTCACATCCATGTTACAGCCACAGAAATTCTGTGATCATCTACTCTGACCTTCCACAGCAACCACCACTGAAATAGTCCCATATAGTAGCACAATAGGTTTCTAGCTTGCTTTTTTGTCTGGTCTGTTTTCTTTTTCTTTACTTCAACGTGTTTATTCTGTTGCACACACCACCTAAAATAAACACAAGCATTTTATGATGCCCACACTTCTCCCCTTCCCCAACAGCACTCTTTGCTCCCGCCCCAACTGCGATTCCACAATTATTTGATGAGGGAGAGTGTCATAACACACTTGGAGTGAATCAAACCCAAAGGCAGGCAGAACAAACAATACAGCGCGTGCGCACGTGTTTGTGTAAAAATCAATCACTCGGGGTTTCTCTGGCTTTCGGCTGCCCACAGCTCAGTGGAGACACTGAGAGCATGCGTGCGCCTGCACAGGGGGGTACCCAGCACCGTTTGGGCCTGCCATCCCCACCCGCCGCTTCTCTTGAGCTCAGCCCTGCGCAGGCTGCAGAGAAACCCGCTTTCACCAACCGGGTCCCTGGGCGGCCTGCTCGCCTGCCCCGGACGCAACCAGAGAGCGGGCACGGCTTCCCCTCTCAGCCTTGCCCCGTGACAGCCCCCTTCCCCTGCCCAAGGGGCCTCGCATGCCCCCGGGGAACCGGCCCAGCCCACTGGCAGCGTGGGCAGCCAGATGCAAGGGCGAAGGTAGGCCCTGGACCCCAAGGCCGAGTGCCCAGCATGCCCAGCATGCCCAGCCACGCACGTGGCCCTGCTACTGCCGGGGCATGTGGCCCAAGGTCGGCATCGGCCCCCAGCTGGGCCACGGCCCCCCAGGCCAGGCCTCGGCCCGCGGTGCCCGGCCCACAGCCGAGGCGCGGGGGCTTGCTGCCGCCCAGCCCCGCGGGCACAGCTCCCCTCTGCTTTCTTGGGGCAGGTCAGAATATTTAAACAGTTGTATATTCAAAGACCACAATGGAGGGAAGAGAATTACCTAAGGACAGGGTTAGCCTGTTTGATCAATGCATAATCAGATAACTGCTCCAGCTTTTTTACAAGTCTTTAAGCAAAGATCAGCCACTCAAATTCTAATTCCTTTTGCTAATTAAGCAGCCTGTTAATTGCTCTCGGGGTCTCTAATGCCATGTCATTATGCTTTTTAACAGCCTGCTTGACATCAATAGGGCTGCAAGCTCCACACAAACAAAGCGGGCATCTAGCACTTACTGAATTAGGCTAATGCCGGCATTGGAGCCGGGCACTGGCACGTCGCCTCCAGCGGGCGGCATTTCATTATCATTTCATCATCCCTCACGGAAAAAAAAAAAAAAAAAAAAAAAAAAAAAAAAAGAAAAGGCAAGTTACAAATGTTCAACACTTACCAGAGCGGGCAGCAAAAGTGCTGAACCTGTGGAGAAAGGCGCGCAGCGCTCCCCGCTCGGCCTGGCCTGCTCACCTGCACGGCCCGCCCGGCACGGCACGGCACGGCCCGGCCCGGCCCGGCCCCGGCCCGCTTCCCCCGCGGCGGCGTGGCGAGGCGAGGCGAGGCGGCCCGCGGGGTCAGCAGGGCCGGCCCACGGCGGGGGCCTGCCCGGGCTCGGCTCCGGCTCCAGCTCCGGGCAGGGCCCCATCCCCCGGCCGGGGGCTAAGCATAACATGTGGCTCCAGCTGAGGGACTCCAGTTTCCGCACTCCATTAGTCCGGGAGAAATTCCACCGGTGAACCGCTGAGTGAGGGGCCTTGTCTGCCTGTCACAGATTAGTCTCCAGGAGGGTAGTGGCAGGGATCGAGTGCTGCTTGCACCCCAGAGGGGTTTAACCATGACTTTTATTTCAACAGGCACGCACGCACGAAAAGATACGAAGCCGCACGATTTTTCAAGGCTCCCAGGGAGGAAAAGCTGCATCGAGCAGCATGAAAGGCACAGGGCCCCTTCCTAGCAGAAGCCAGGAGAGGAAACGGTGTGTGAGGAATTGTTGCTGGGGTGCCACGGCTGACCACGAGCCCCTGCGTCGAGGCTGGGGGGGGCACAGAGCCTGGGGGTCCCGGGGCGCCCCGGCACGCGGTGCTGGCGAGCGCCCAGGCCGCTGGCTGAGGCGCAAGGCACGCCATGGTGGGTGGCTCCTGCCCACTCGGGATGAAGGGCTCAGGGCAGAGGGAGGCCTGGCCGGCGGCGAGCGAGCGTTCACGGCGGTGGATCCAGCGCCCATTGGCAGCGCCCTACGCGTAGCGCACGCACGAGGGCTTTGGGGCGCACTGAGCTTTACAGCACTGAGAGACACCTCTGCAAAAACCTCACTCCCAGCCTCAGCCGTCAGGCACTGCAAGCCCTGACTGCAGGGGACTTCAGCTGTACGCCTCTACCTCAGCTCACATCTTCTCTGCTTTTATCATTATTTTCAAAGTAAACAGACTACTCCAGCTGAACGCATCCCTTCTCTGTGTTACCACCCTGTCTTTGCAACAGAAGGACAGAGCCGCACAGCTCTAAGCGCAGGTACCAGCTAGGGGGAATCACTGCAAAGCAGCTGCTCTATTTAGCCGTGAGAGCAAAGCATGATTGTTTGTTATGAGACATCGAGTTAAAACTCTGCTTTACAAGAACTTCCAGACCCTCAGAACTGCAGTTAGGAATCTCACTCTCAAAACACCTAAAAATGCACTGATCTTCCCTGTTACTGAATAGCCGTCATTCATCTCAACAAACAAGAAAGGAAATAAAGCTAGAAAATAGCCTTGATTTCTCAGCCTCTCAGGAATAATGTTTACAGACAGCACAGAGATCTTGGCATCCTAAACATGTTAGTATCTGAACGACCTATACTGCAGTTGAAGAATCACTGTTATAACGCATGGAAAATATTTTCAGTTATATTAAGAATACATAAATTGTATTATGTTGCTGGACAGGACAAGTTTGGATAAAGTAACAAACTGTGAACACATTGCAAGAGCAGACTGAGATCTCCACTGAAGCAGAGTCAAAACAAAGCAATTAAACCAAAGTGCAAGTTGTGTGGGATATGCCCAAAGTCAGCTGTTCTTATTTCAGTCTTTGTTTTGACATCATTTAAAGGAATTGCCAGTAACCTGAGTGAAGAATTCTGCGTACAAAGATGTATCGAAAAAATCCGGTAGCACAACAAGAATAAGTCATATCCTGAAAAGAATGGGTGTAAGTACAAACCGTCTCCTGCCAGCATTTGTTTCTTAAGAAAACTGAAGTCCTAATCTTGAAAATGCTTATGTACATTCCTAATTCTTCACCAGTTTGTAGCCCCATAGATATGATTTAAGGGGAACTCCTCATATGGACATAGCTAAGCACATCTTAAACCACAGGCGCAGCAACTCATTCTTAAAGTGCAAAGATTAAAGAATACAACATAAGGAATAAAAGCTTTTTTAAACAAATTGTTAAAGCATGTTTTTGTATTTTGCAGCAGAAATGAAAATTACCAAGGTGCTTTAGCAGTTTGCAAAATATTCATTTGTCAGGCGTCTTAAATCCTAAAATGGAATAGGTAGAAGGTTTTGCAAAATGCCAAGCATCAATTAATAGAACAAGAAATAATTATTAAAAGCTAAATTAGGGATGACTCCTCTTTTCTCATGAGGACCAGCTGTTTATATTCCACTATCAGGCCGTTTGCTGGCTCTTGATGCAGAAATTTGGTGTTTGGACAAAACAAATTCTAGGTCTGGGCTGATAACAGTCCCAGCGCTTCAGTTCCCATCACAAAGCGTCAGCAGCCCTGCTTCTCCCTTAGTGCTTTTAGCACAGATTCATGGTCTTTGAGTTGCATTTTAAAGCGATTGGTCTCCCAACCTAACTTGCATCTTAAATAATGCTTGACAGAGTCTGAGAGATGCATCTTCGGTGGAAACATTGAGCTTCATCCCTGGCTGCAAAGTCCAGAAACGAGGGAGGCGCGCCCAGCTCTGTGGAGGTAACTGCGCAGATGTGTCGGGAGGCCACGGGAGGTCCAAGAAGAAAAAGAAAGTCTTGGGTACACCTGGCAGGAACTTTTGTCTACGTTTTCTCAGTTTCTCATCCAAACCACAGCTCCACCTCAAAATAGCTAAAAATGTGATGGTTAGGGAACCTTGCCCGGTAGAGAATGGAAATTTTAACCTACATCCCTCTGATTGCAGGTAAATGCTGTACTGGCAGGCTGGAAAATAAGTTGCTTTCCCTAGTGCTCTCCCTCCGCCAGGGCACTGGTGTTTATTGCACCAGAGGCATTACATCTGCCTACGTGGGGCTGCTTTCAGGCAGATAACAGGCCGAGGGAGACCCAGGTTTAAATTCCAGTGCTCCAGATTAAGCAGACAGAAATCTGAACCTGCACCTTCATCCCAAGCAATCTCCCTGTTTACTAAGTATTTTGGAGACCAAATCTGTCTGGATTTTAGTGCAAATGCTGAAAGATCTCCATTTTGTCCCTGGGTAAATTTAAAACAACTCTTGTAAACTCAGTTATTTTTTTCAGTAACAAAGTTCTTGTTTGTTAGCACACGGTGGAGCCAGGCTTCTCTAACCCAGAAGTACTCACACACCCCTTCCCCACTTCTTTTTTATCTCCTCTCCTGCTCTTCACTGTAATCCATCTTTCACTCAGCCTCTTCCCCCTCTCTTTTCCTTCGTTCCTTACTCTGTCCGTTTTCAAACAGCAGTAGCAATATCCTTACTATTACTGACAGTTTCCATCTGGTTGCTATCTCCCTATGCTAGCTGTAGTCTGGGAAACTCTCCATGTTGTCCTCTTCCCCTCACCATTTCCTTTGCGGCTCTGGCAGGAATGGCTAGTGCTCTTCAAACAACTGGCGAAATAATGAGACAGGACGAGCATGGTCTGCCCAGATAGCTACACTGGTCTGTACCCACAGCCTTAAATATTTCTGTTCCAGTGTCACCAGCAGAACTCATTTCAGACTGCTTCCCTTTAAACTTTGCCGTGTTTTGTTTGCTCAAATCAATCTCTGCAGCTCAGACTGTAGCTCGTAGCTAATAACTAGGCACGTTTGGTAAGTTAAAAGACCCGTTTCAGCTTCATTTCGATTTCTTTTTCAAGTAAATTTTGGCACATCAGAACAAGAGACAAATATTTAGTATGTGACCTTCTGCATTGTGGTGTTGTTTAAGGAACAGCTATTGCTGCTATCACACAGAATTAACCCTTTAGCTTCTGACTTCATATTTAATTTATAAATGAGAAAAGCAATCAAAAGACATGCATCTGTGATCTCCCAAGTACGCTGCTGTCCTTAAGTGGAATTAATCTGAGGTGCCTGTGTCTGCCCATTTAGGTACAGATATTTATGTGCATATATATGACAGGTAAAAATGCATACACACACGGAATAATTTTATGCATCTCCTATGTCTGCTGCAGGATAGCAACACAATTAAGTCACCGTGACTGAGACAATTATCCGTACAGTAAGTAAAATGAGATGTCCACAGAATGCCGGCGAGTTTTTAAACATGTGGGAATAGACTACAGAAACTCTGTGGAGTCATGCAGCTAATGAGCAATAAATACACACTGGCACACCCTCATCAATTTTAAAGTCTTGGTATGAAAAGAATGTAATTAATTAAGATATGTTGATTTATAAGAGGTGACATAACAAGATGGATAGAGAAACCTTTTCCCTCCAATCTGTCATGGTTTCTTTCTAGAAGACGGCGCAACATGTGACGATGCCCTCCTTGGACAGTCATAAAGAAACCATCTTGAGTTTTGTTTTATTTTCCCCACTATCCTAAGGAATATAAACTTCCTTTGCAACCCTTATTTGCATTTGGCACAACTATATTTAAAGTGAAACAGTTCTAGACATAAAAGGAAAAAAAAAAAGAGCTGAAAAAAATTATATTTAGAAAAATCCTTTCCACTTTTTTACTGTATTATGTTTCTGCACATCGAAACATAAACCCCGTTTCACTTTCTCCCCCCTTCCCCTCAAGTCAGATGACTTTTTTGTAACTTGGCATACAGACAGTCTGGTATAAGACAGGACTGTAACATTTGTTGAGTCAAGATGTTTAATTTTTTTTCACTCACATAATGATCCTTTTTTCCCTCCAGCCACTTGAGTTTTGTTTATGTTGCTTGAGCCCTAAACTAATACATGAATTCTCTTCACTGCCAAGATGACGACTTCGGCACCAGGCTAGATGAGCCAAAGAGGACTACATTCACTTTTAAGGACAGAAGTATTTTAAAAGACTTTTTTCCAGTTGTGACAAATTAAAGGCATTAAAGGAAACAACTGGTGTTGCGAGAGCTACTGGACTTCAAGGAGGAACTGGGAGAGTTTTATTTTCTTTGCAAGCACTTGACTTTTGCTAGGGGGCACTTTGCTCCTGTGCCAACTCTGGCTTATATTTTATTATTCTTAGAACAAAAGGTTGCAGTAATTAGAATTGGGGAAGTTGTGCTCAAAGAAACTGAGTCATCAGATAAATTTGATACCATTAAGTGGTTATAAAAGGTGGGATTTTTAAAAAGAAGAAGAACTGCTTCAGTATATTGGTTTTATCCTGTCAAGGAAAGATGAATGAGAAGTACAGCTACTTTCACTCAGGCTGGACATGTAAACCTTGTACTTAATGACTGATGAGCAAAATTTTTTCTCTTCCAAGCGCAGATGGGCAAATCCCTCGTAATTACAAAACACAAGAAAATCTAATTTTACGAACAGAAAGCAGCGCGCTGTCCAAATGTTTCCCAAGCAAGAGCTTTAGGTGCTCGTTGAAGAAAAAAAGCCAAACAACATTTCTTATAATGTGATCCATATTCTACCACATGCACATTTAATATAAAAGTTATGTTTGATATATACCGCCTTAGCATTTTTCTATTTTAACTGAAAGCCTTTTGTTCTGTCAAGATTATAGTAGGATTTGCTTTCATTTTTCATGATGTTTCACTCAATACATCACTAACATTAGCAGGACTTAATAAGTGCCCACCTTCTCCTTCCCCCCGCCCTGCCTGAGGTCTTTTGATGCATATTGCTCAAGAATCCTCAGATGTTCAACACTGTTTGAGAAGTGGCCTCTCTGTACCCTGGTATCGGAGATAATGAAGAGGACGAGCCTGTAAAATACTGCGTGGTGGTAGCGACACAGTAAGCAAGATGTTTTGCAGCTTTAAATTCTGCCCTTGGTATGGTCTCTGTAATGGGCTTCCCTTCCTCCTTTTCTCTGTTGCAGATTCACATCTGTTTCTCTGCATTTTGAAACTGTGTTCATTTTTCACTGCTGCCCTTTGTCCCACACTTACTAGCTCTCGCCAAGGGCTTCATTTCACTTATTCAATAAGCGAGAGGCACTGCAGACTAGAGAGAGCTTTAGGACAAAGCTCAAACTTCTATTAGGCCTCAACAAAAATGTTTTTGTTCCCTATCAAGGAACTTTTTCCTATTGCTTGTTGTTGGCTTGTTTTGTTCTTAATGAACATTTGCAGTTTGTAATTGCCCAAACAGCTTGGAATTTCAAAACTTTAAAACAAATACAAAATAGCTGCAATAAAAATCTAGATTGTCTGTTAGCAGAAACACTTCGTAGTAGAAAATCCCGTTTGTCCTTCATCCTTTTATGTCCCCAATACTGTCTGTATCTGCAAATACAGGGCATTTTTGTACTTCTGCGATCCTGGTTTCTTTCTACATCTACACTTGTGTAAGCACTCTGTTAACATACATTTTCATGTCTGGCTGGCTCAGTACATGTTATATTGGAAACCAGGCGGGACTTCCTGGTAATGCCTTGCCAAGTCATCCCTGGCTACGCCTGGGTTATTCCCTCCAGCCTGTCCTGCAGTCACAGCACTAATTGCTGCGTTCTACTGCACAACGAAACGAAAGAGAAGAGAGCAGCCACGTAGGTTTTCCCAACACAAGATTTTTGACACGTTAACAAGTTTGTTATATCCTGTTGCTAATCTAAATACCAAAGAGCCCTTCTTCAAAGAAGAAATAGCAACGATGAAACTTCCAACACTTAACTATTGTGCTAACAGCTTAATGTCTGCATGTGAAATTATTTAACTCTCGTGGCCACGTTCATTATGCCGCAAGCACGTCAGCCAAATACAGGTTTTTTTCTTACTAAATCATCATCCCACTATGGTGCCAGTATTATAAACCCTCTTGTAAAACTATGAGGTTGAGGAAATATTTCCAAGTGTGTGTCGCTCAGCCTAAGATTATTGACAGTCTCTATGTGCAGCCCAGTTTTTCCGCTTGCTGTATTTCTACAAAAGCACTCAGCCTTCCTCCTGTTTGAAGCTCGTCTGATGCTACAGCCTGGAGCACCCCTATTACTTGCATGTGTCTCATCAGTAATTACATTCTATTTTACAGCTAGAAGCTTTAAAAGGCATAGGACATAAAAGTCAACAACACATGTACTTTTATAACTGCCACATCTAAGCAGAAAGTGAAGAATGACAGCGAGTTGTGCAGTTTGTTGGTTTAGTGCCTCTCCCCGGCTTTCAAGTAAATGTTCTTTGGGCCAGTAGAAAAAAACTTGTGACAAACCAGCGATGCTACACTCAGCCTTGGGTGGGCTCTACCTAAGCTTGCTCTGCCAGGGGAAGCAAGTTCAGCAATACGGGACAAGGGGTGTCTCACATCCCTCACCATTCCATTTCATCTGTGATTTTTTCTGTCATTAGTATGAAGCTTACATCCTAGCCGCCCTGCTAACCCTCGCCACGAAAGCTTGGTGTAATTAAGAGCAGACACCTGTGTTCCCCGTCAGCAGCAAGAGTCCTTGTGCTGCAAACACAAGTGAGGACCGAACAGTCGTCCGTAACACATCTACCGTGCTTTGGCTTAGGCGTTCAGCCTTATTTCTGTGCCCAGTACCTGCGCATCTGCCGCTCTTACCATGTTATTGCAACTGGTGTCGTTACACTGTTCGGTTTGGGTCCTGTCTACTGTCAAGGAGTTTTTGAGGGAGTTATCTTCATACCCCAGCCTCATTTGTAGCCTCCTGACTTTCTCAGCGCTTGTTTACTGCAGAAGTTTGAAGTGTGGATGGGCTTTTCGAGCGCAGCCCAACTGTATTTACACTTGTTCCAGTCTCTGGTAATTTAAGCCCATAAGTCAAAGTGAACAACTGGTGACATTAATGAGGCTTCAGAAGAGTGAAACTGATGGTAACTTGCATCCCATGGGAGGGGTGTCGATGATGGAAAAGGGAAACTTAATATTTGTGAAATTAAATAATACTGAATAAACAAGCGGTCTAAACCAGACTGTATCCATCTTTTTAATTATTTTGGGTTTGGAGAGTTGTTTTTTTTTAAACTAGAACCTGACTGTTAAAAGTATTTCTATTTTCCCCAACCTCCTATGGGACCCGGAAAGCATGATGTTAAAAGCCTAAACATTGCTCTTCGAGGTTTGGGAGGGGTTTGATTGCACAAAGCGTTTTTCTCTGGAGAGTTGAAGTAACGCCTTGGTCTTCAGATAACTACGTAGCACAAACTTGCCAAGATACTGTCACAAGGGAATTTAACATCTAGTCAGCAGCATCTGTTGGAGGGAAGCCCACAACTCAGAGTGCCCACAGGACTACCATAGGTCTGTACTTGAAAAGGACCACCCAGTTTCATGCAGGAGATGGGTAAACTGGGAGAGAGAAGAGAAAGGATTAAGCAGAATTTAAGAGGCAAAACCTGCAGCCTTGTTCAGGTATCTCTGTTTGGTCATTCCCAAACTAATTTCAAAGACCTTAAGGAGCCTTGTATCAGGTTCTTCAATACAGTGCAAAAGATTAGGATTTATATTGAAAGACAGGAAGAAAAAGAGCGTGGAGGGCGGGGGGGGGGGAGGTGGGGGGTGTAAAAAGAGGGAGGAACGGAGCAGCTAATTTTTGTTCACAAGAAAGCTTTTATCATTTGGCTGCCTTCCCCAACGGCACAACAGATCTTTACAGCTCTTGCACTTGTTGAATTTGGTCAAAGAATACTCGTACTTCTCTCTATGTTGCATTAAAAATAGTCAAAAGGAAGGAAAAAACCAACCCTAAAACATATCTTTGAAAGTAGGTGGCTTTCAGTTCTAGTTCTACTCCATCCAAGGTCGTAATGTTTACACTTAAAATTGTCAGAATCTTCCCACTTCTTCCTGTCCCCGCTTCCTACCCCCACTCCCCGTCTGAACAAATCAGCACATGAATATTTACAAAGACACGGAAGAAGGTAATTGTCCCCTGAGTTCTTTTCAATTGAAATATCATTTCAAGCTGGAATCATGTTAAAGATAATTAAAAAGGATTCCAAAGGGACAAACCCATCCCCAGCTCACCCGTATGGCAGCACAATGGGCTACCACTGTGCGAGCGAGCAGGCCCGATGGCACTTTATTTAACACGTCTGTCTTGCCTTGATGAGCAGCTCGTATTGTGAATCACAAGGAAGACGTACTACAGGACAAGCGGTGCTGACAGACACAGTCTGTGACTGTTCATAAAAGGGAAACAGCGAGAGCTCTCTGCAGAGCAGGGCACCGTCCCACTCTGTCGCAGCATGGAATCGATATGTTTCTAGATGAATTCACTGGGGAAATTTGGAGGGGGCGGGGGCATCGGAAGCATTATGCATTGGCAAAAACTGCAGCAGGAACCAGCATCACCGTGCTAGCAAACTTTGCCAGGAGCAAAGATAAAGCAGGCTATTAAATCATACTGGAAGTTTCTCCCTCTGCAAGATATTTATGCCGATGTGCAGAGCTTTCTTAAACCGTGTCCTCTATTAGCACTTGCTTTCATTCAAATTAGGGCCACAATAAAGACAAATGACTGTGGCAGATTCAATGCATTTTTCCTTGTCAAATACAACGCACATACTTTCCTTCATGTGCAGCTGGCTGTTAAGGTAACTAGCTGCAGTAGCCTGCTATGCCACAGATAACTCATGATGTGCGTCTGGCCTCCTTACAGAGTTCCTTTTTTAGACAAGATGCTCCTGAAAATGCAAAGTGTCCTTATTCCGTGCAACACACATCTGGGCACGCAGATCCCTCGTGGTGCACAGGTGAGGAATCCTTTGGCCACTAGCTTTGGTCACAGACACGTCCAAGCTTTCTGATTTTCTTAAAGAAAACAAAATTAGTAGATTCCTTTGAGATACTTCAGTGGGGAATTAGCTTTAATTTATTATATACATCAACTGCTTCCAATTAATGCCTCAGTGAAGCAATGCATTTATTATTAAAGCTAAGCAGAAAAGAGATGTAAGCATTTCTTGTGATTCTCAAAGCTTGCCCCCACCCCACCACCCATATGACGTGCAATTTCTCTGGCCCAAGCAACCGTGTTACAAGGGAAGACAAGCCAAAATAAATGCAAAACACTCCTTTTTCCTTTAGCTTCTTTGAGCACACGTTATGCATAAATTACAGAAAAAGAGAAAAGATAATAAGAGGGGGTTTCTGCTTGTTAGTTGGTTTAAATTGCTCGTGTTAGGAAAATTCAGACAAACAGAGGCAACGCTTGCAATATATGTAAAACGGCCTCGCTTTCTCTTTCTCAGCATATCATTTCTATTATTTTAGTACTGTCTGACAACCAGAAGCAGTGAGATCATGTCAGTAACCAAGCCAGCCAGACAATACTGAGACTAAACTTCTCTCTGCCTGCCCCCCTTCCCCAAATACACACCCCCAAATCTGATTTTAAGCCAGGTCAGCTCCCATGGAACAGAGATCCTTAACTGGCAGC
This sequence comes from Leptosomus discolor, assembly GCF_034619465.1. NCBI lineage: Eukaryota > Metazoa > Chordata > Aves > Leptosomiformes > Leptosomidae > Leptosomus > Leptosomus discolor. Next base: position 10,202,301 of record NC_141410.1, on the reverse strand, counting down.
TCTCTCTTCTCTAACTCCTTGCCTCCAGCAATAAAAGCAAGGTATATGAGCATTCCCTCTTCTCCAGGAGTCTTGGAAGGAGGGCAGAGGATGTCAGTCAAAAAAGTATTTAAGAAGCAAATTCCAGCTTCATAATGGCTCTTATGCCTTAGCCAGTCCCTTTCAGCTTCTTTATTGCCCTCAGAATGTGTTACTGGTATGAAAACAATAGGGGCCCCCCACCCTGGCAAGGTAAGCAGGCAGGGTTGGGAAGTGCTGGTGCAGCTGGGGCACAGAGACTGGTCTCTTGCAGGCTCTTCGTTTACTGAATGGCACAGGTAGGAACAAAATCTGGGCCTTCCAGTTCCCCAGTTTACCCTCATACATTGCACAGGAGGTAACTGGGGAGGGGCGCGCGCTGCGAGAGCTACTGTGGGGCTGCTACCGGGTGGGCTTGGAGGCGCAGTGGTCGTAGCAAGTGGAAGTGAAAGTTGGTATTTAGCCCATCCCGAAGAATTTAATCCAATCTTTCACATTTATGAACTCTTAATTTGCGTTGCATCGGTGTTTATGAGACAAGGAAAGTGGGGGGAATATGCACGGCCTTTCAGAGGCCAAAATGCCATTCATGTTTAAACTGTTTTCATTTGCAGAGTGTCCATATAGGTTATTGCAACTCCTGTGCGTTCTAGTACCTCTACACAAACTGAGAATACTTTATTTTAATTAAATACTACACTGTTAAAAATACTTACGCTGCTCATAGCTAAATTTCTCCATGATTTATTTCAATGTATTTTGCTCAGAATTTAATTTGCCTTTTTTATTAAATGGCCTTCATATAAACCCCACGTTTCCATAGCATAGTTATATATATGATTTCTAAAGTAGCAGCTTGTTAGACTCTAATAAAAAAATACTTGCTGCCTTCCAAAGAGTTCCTTCAGATGAGATAATGCCTATTTATCTAAAATATCAAATGGGTAGAGAGAAATATCAACAGAGAAACTGATAGGCACACAAGAGGCTTTCTTTCCTTCTCTTTCTGAAGAGACTTTAAAGCTGAATAAACACCTTGGAAAAGCACAAGCAATATACGGATCTCCTGGGTTCTGAACCTGACCTTTCAAAGTTAAAAATACACATTTTCAAGGCTGATCCTGCAAACCCTTGCTCACACGAAGAGTCCTACCGATTTCATTCCTGTGAGCCCTTCAGTGCGATCTGCAGGATGGGCTATACAAAGTCATGCTGAAGTTTGTTAATGCTTTCTGTTTTCTTGATCAAGCAAAAGCATTCCTGCAATGTCTCCTTAGCATTAATTTCATGCTCGTGATGATTAACGTATAAATCTAAAAGCATGTGTTGGGCCGTCCAAGGAATTTTTTTTCCAAATTCAATATGACATTAATCTTACTAGCTCAGGTAAACAACTAATAGCTATTAAAGTGAGTGCAATTTATCAGAAAATAGTTAACCCTTTCGAGCATGCCAGATGAAAGGGGGAAACTCTCGAAACGACAGGAATGTACATTTTTAATTATACATACTCAAACCTAGCAGATTAGGCGCGTTCTACAGGAGGATGGTGGGGCCTCATCTCGGTCTGTAGCGGGGAACAGCACCCACCCCCCCAGGCAGGGTGCGGCTCAGAGCCAGAGTGACATCCAGGGCTACCCAGCCCAGCCCAGGCAGGGTCCCCCCACCAGCCCCGAGCCCTGGGCAACCGCCTCCATTGCTCTTCCCAGAGCTGTTGGAGGCTTTTAGGACGTGAAAAAGAGGAGGGACAGGACTGAGTCCGAACACTCAAATGCGAGAGAGGCCCGTCAGGAAACCTTCAGCTTCCCAAGGCCTTCGGATTGAAGCTCCTTGCCGCTGGTGTGACAGATAAAATCGCCACGGTGAGGCTTGAGCCTCGCCCTGCCGCGGGGTGGCTGCCCGCCGCCCGGGCTCGCAGCCGACAGCCGAAAGGGCCCCCCACGCCCCGGGTCCGGCTGCACGCGCTTTATCGGGGCAGGGGAAGGGGCTGTCTCTGTCTCGCAGTCCCTGGAAAAGGAAGGAAAGGAAGGGTGCAGCCTGGGGTGGCAATCGCAGCAGGACTCTGGACTTGCTAGTCAGCGGGGAGGAGTCTCCAGAGCCTTACTGAAGAACCAAGTGAAAAAACCAAACTGGCCCCTAAAAAAACGTGTGTCAGCTGAGGGTGGCAGCGGGCAGAAAACCTAAAAAACTCAACAGAGTTATGGTGAAGGCTTTTGAGCACCGGCAGTTGACGCATCCAGGTGCAGGCTGCTCCTCAGAGCGGAGTCTGAGCTTTCCTGCCTGCTCCGGGAAGAGAGGTGGAAGCGCACACCCTGCTCGAAGGCAGCGGCTGGCTTCCATGTTCCTCACTTGGAGGCATTCTTCAGACTCTTCCCTTCCTTTTAGCTCAGCGACATCTTGGTGTTGCACATGAACGTGCACACATTCTTACTTCTCTTCTCCACTGCCAAAACAGAAAGCACTAAACTGCTTTTCCCCTCTTTCCCTGGGAACTCCCCACTTCGGTTGTGAGGATTGGTCCCTTTTAGACCACGTTCCCTGCTTCCCTCGCTCGTGGGAGATAAAGAGAAAATCAACACCATGCTTAACACAGGTTTGAAGTCCTCAGTGCCACCACCACCTGAAAAGAACGTGGCTATTGAAAACAAATTTTTAGCCTTACACCTCTGGTGGCCCCGCTTGCCTGCAGCTTGGCATCACACCCACTGTCTGGGGATCAAACAGACGTGACCTGCCCATCCTAAATGACTGCCAGCTATTTTTTTTTTTTGTCTCGTATACATGTAAATGCATGTTTGTATTGAAGAAGGGACGTATTTCTGCATCAGGTAGCTAAATAGCATAGAAAAATGGCATCCCACCAGTTTTTCTGAGTTCCCACATAGAGCGAACCCAATTTATACCAACCGGAGGTTTTGGGAGCAGAAGTGGACAAAAGCAGGAAAAAAATATGTTCTTTTTATGTGCACGGCCTCCCTTAAAGTCCAAAAAATAAACCTTTTTTTTTCTTTCCTCTCCTCAGAACCACTCAATTCCACATCCCTGCCCCAAGAAAAAAAAAAAAAAAAGAGAAGGTTTGAAAGAAAGCAGCAAAGAGAGCCCAAAGCCTGGCAGCCCCCAGCACAGTGCCAGCCCTTCGCAAAGACACAGACTTTGCCACATCTCAGTTTCCAGCATCGAAGGAAGGACTCCCAGAAGAAAAGGTTCCCCTCAGCCTGTAGAAATCATTCAGCACAGAATGCCCCTTTCAGGCTTACGTTTGAGTTTTACCGTGCACTGGAGACAGTGCTGTGAGAGCAGCGAACGCACACGCTATCAGCAAATATCTTTCTTCTGTCCATACAAACGCTATTCACAAGGTCTCGAGCTCTCTTGCCTGATAGAGTATTGATCCCCTGGAGTGCAAAGTCCAGCATGCCATTAGTCCAATCTGTTTTCAAGCTGACACAATCCCATCATTTGTCATCTTCCCCTGTCCTGCTGTGTTTGTTTAGGAGCAGGATATTTGCTTTATCTGTCACTTTCCAATCCTCGCTGTATTCTTTACCTGACATGGAGTTTATTGGGTCCACAGTTTTCTCAGAGTCATTAACAGGGGAGATTTTGACATGCTGATGAGATCACTGGAAAATGATGATGTCGATAGCTTGGAAGGCGTTGATGAATTAGACTCAAAATATGTTTTGAACGAGGATGGTTTTGTATTTGAAACTAGATTTCAGTGGAGAAATTTCTGAAGAACATTTAATTTTCTACAGCAAACGTATGAAAAAGACAGGCCAGCAGAAGACTGGCAGGTGATTGAATCAGTAAGAATACTTATTGTCGGCTCAGTAACTACCTTCAAAATTTCTTTACAGGCAGAATGGAAATACCTGCACTATCATCAGAAAGCAGAGCAGGCTGCTTGTGGAAAACGTTCAGATAGAGGAACCGCAGAAGCACATTGTGTGCTTGCTGCATTACAACCTTGCAGTTTTCTTTTTTACCTTTCGTATTTCGGAGATGTTTGCACCTCGTTCACAAACGTCTCTCCAAAATCTGATGGAAGTTCCACCTAATCATTTTCATCTACTTTATCGTTCACTACAAGCTGTGTGAGTGGTAGTTAGCTCGCAGAGAAACTTTTGTTATCATAACCATTGCTACTTCTACACTTAACGGGCATGAAAAGCACCGCAAGAACAGCATCTGTTTATCATCTGATAGCCAATGTTTATAGTCATTTTATGATTATCTTTTTAAAATGCAGATAATCCATATTGGAGCAGCAGAGTCTCTTGTGGCTCGAGTGCCCGATGACGCAAGTAGTGCCTACCTGATTCCCTGAGGCAGACGTTTCTTTCAAAAGAGCACTAAACTCTAATCTTTGGCTCATACTTGTAAATCGTGAATACATGTATAGAAATCTGCATCACCACACAGCGAACACACAAACGGGAAGAAAAGACTTAATTTTTCAGCTCTCGCTCCTACAAAATCAATGTTTTTGTCGAGTGGAATGTGCGCTTTTCACATTTGCATTTTCCACTGGATCTTCACAAGTTTTGTTATTGCAGGATCTTAAAATAAATACAAGCAAGACAACGCTCCCCAGGCTAAGAATGCAACAAGGCAGTCACACACTTAAGTAAGTGTTTAATTACAAAGAAAGCTGCAGGCGTCTAGGAGTTGAAACTGCAGTTACCGCACCTTCTAGCCAGCAGACCTAGTAAAGCCGGTACAGCTCTCGTAAAAGCCTCACAGTATCGGTTATCCTTTTCCTTTCCCAAGGTTCAGCAGAGTGCTTTCCACTGCCTTTTGTGGAACGGGATCGGGCCCTCCCCAGCCCACACCTGCAGCTGGGTAGGTTTAAGGTTATATTTAGTCAGCTGAAGCACAGTGTGTGTCACACCGACCTCTGCACCCACAGAAGAAGGTATCTGCATTGAAGACCAGCTTCAGCCGAGCTCTGGAAGCGTCTCATTTTCTGTAGAAACGTTCCCATCGCACCAAAGCTTCCCTCACGATGCGGCGGCTGGTCTGAGTGCACAATAACAGCACTTTGCAGCTGCAGGTTCTGCTTTTGTCCTTCACCACCGTGTAATAATTTACTCGGTATCAGAGTCTTTCTGAGAGGTGCACCGCTTGTAACCACTTGCTCTTCTTGCCTTTTCCCAGTTGTTTTTGGAGCGGCAGAAATGTACTTGGAGGCACAAAGGGATCAGAGACACACCGATTTTTCTATCTCCCAGATTCTCCAAACTCGATTTGCTCAAGTCCAGGTAATAATACAGCGCCCCTGGCTCTTCACCTCTCCTTTCTATGTGCCCTTACCTGTTCTTCATTGCCTTTTTTTTTTTAAAGTACATTACCCAGTTTTTGTATCAAAATATGTTCTATATGCTGGGGAAAGCAGTAAAAAGATACGGAGGAAGTAAATAAGAAGCCTGGGTAATTTAGGAGGTGGCATTTCAAGGGTTCTGGAAACCTCTAGCCGTTCAATATCCCTTAGAGATTTGGATTAGGTAGGTTATAGATCACAGGATACACTCTTCAATAAAATTTTAAACATTCTCATTAGCTAACAGAAGTCTCTACACGGCAAACAGCTGTACAGCTGTTGGGGATTGTCTGTGCTCACGCGGCGCTGTAAAGGCAGCGCAGGCAGTCCCGCCAGCCGAGGCCCGGGAGGGGAGGAGGGGAGGGCTCCCCGCCGCTCCGGTGACAGGGAATTCGCGCTGGGCTCTGGATCCCTGTCACTCAGGCTCGCAGATGTTAACCGAGTTTACTACCGCTTTCTGCTCATTGCTTGCAGGTTGCTGGAGTAATTGGTTGAACCAAAAAAAAAAAAAAAAAAAGCAAACTACTGCTAATAATACAATAAAAGCAAATTCTAGCCAGTACAATAAAAATAGGAGGCAGTTTATGCTTTCTGAGCGAACAGTATGTGAATTTATGGACAAACAGGCCTCTGCGTTCTCTCCCTTACACATATTGGGGATAAGGTTACATTTTATTTGTAGGGAATTTTATGGCAGTAAAGCCCATTCATTAGAGAAAGCAAAAGAGAAGAGAAAAAACAGATGATTGTTACCCAGAAATCCTCATCAGTTCTCCCCCAGTTGTTTATCGTTTAACTTTTTAAAGGAATTTTTAGACAAAGATGCTTTCTTTCTCCTCTGGAAAAGAAAAAGGAGTGGAGGGAAGACATACAGTTTCACCCGGGTGCTTTTCAAATCTCTTCAGGCAGCACCCTGAAAACAACTTTCCCTTGAATGAAGACCTTCCTGGTGCTCTCTTCAATATTCACTTAAAAAAAATTAAAACTTCACAAGTTCATAAGGACGGATCCCTGGGTAGGACTTTTATTAAGTCTTTTCTATTTACTTCCTACCTAGATAAGATCTTAATCACAGCCCCCAAATTATCCGCAATGACATTTATCAACTCTAGTCATCTTTTCTTTAGCATGCTCCGCCTGACCAGTCGGCTTTTCTTCCACCCCTTCCTTTCAATGGAAGTTAATTTCGAGTACATGATTTATCTTGCTGGGCTAACAGCACTGAGGCAGCCCACCTTTTCAAAGGGCTGGCCAGGGAGTGAATTATAGCAGAGTTGTCCAGTGATTGCGTTCCATAGGGAAGGAGAATAGGCAGCCAGTATGTTGCCCCGATGTGGCGCTGGGACCTTTTCAGCAACTGAAGAAAAAAAGATTGGGCCTCTGACCGTGGGGCTGACAGGCAAGCGTTATATCAGCAGACAAAGGCTCGAATACCTGAAAGGATCAGAACTCCATGTACTCCGAGATGTGATGTTGTTTACAACACCATACGCTGACCCTATCCTGAATTTACATGATATCAGTGCAGCGGTCTTTTAACCTTTCCTCATTCTTCTTCCTGCATCTTCACACAGCTATTAGCATACAGAGAATTAGCGACAACCACATTAAATCCACCAACACTTTGAAATCCTTTGCACGCATTCTGCAGCAAGCGTTGCTGAAATGTATAATTTCCCTGCATGCCCTGTATATATCCAGGGGCTCTGTTTGGTTTGGCAATGGGTTTCATTCAGTATCTATTAACATTCAACTTCTATTTGTAAAGGGCATGTACAACCCACTCAAGTACATATTTGGCACAAGCCACAGTCATTTAGTATTGGTCCAGGAGTACAGCTGGTGCCATCTGGGGCAGGATAATAAGAATCTTTCACAGGGATCTCAGAAGCTGTGTTTTCATGTTCCTTGTTCCTTCATTGCAGGATACAAACGGGGGTGGTTTATGAATATGCTCCAGTTTACAGTTAGCGGCTCATCCAGAACCACAAGCTCCAACTGTATTAGGAGGGGATAGCTCTGGTAGCTTTGGGGGTGCCCTTCAAACAAGCACCCCAACTCTGCGGGGGCCTGGCTAACGACAACTAAACAACCTAAAACTCTACCAGTTTGCAAGCAGCAAGGAAGATTTCCAGCACTTTCTAGTTTACCTCTAGAAAACTAGCTATCTCCTTGCTGATAATTCCAGTTTCCCTGCCAATAGGGCTGGGAAATTCACAAGTTATGGTTTGTCTGAGGGAAAGGGAGAGAATTTCTCTGACCTAATAGGAGATTCTGCAGGGTTTAGTGCAAGAGTTTCAGCTGGTTCTTAACACGTATCACTGCTCGAGTCAGCGTTGAAAGGAAATTTCTTAGATACAAAAATCACTTGACACTGTTGAAAAACCTGGGGCCAGATGACTTGAAGTCTTCTGCATCCACTTAGCTGTTTATTTTCCTGTTCAGTGAGTTCTTCTAGATGGTACGCTATGCAATTCTAACACTTCACATGGACTTGGAAGAAATAAAAGCCCTTCACGTTCCAGTCGGTACATCCACCCTGACCCTCCCCTTCACAAGGAGCCTCAGCAGCAGAGCAGAGGGCAGCCCGTGCCAGACCTGCCCGCGCTGGGGACCATCGGCTCGGGGCACCAACCCGCGATGCCGCTGGCAGCGGTTCTGTAGCACGACCCAGCCCAGCCCACGGGCGATGGGTGTGAACATCAGTGTCAAGTCTAAGGGACAGAGGAGTGACTGTAGCTGCAAGAAAGCCACTAAGCAACTGAGGAAACAGTTCTTAGCATCAAATTATTTGCCTCCAGAGGGTGGGAAACTGAAAAAATAATTATGTTTCTGGTCATTACCAGAACATGGATCCTTTCATGCCATCTCGCTGTACCACACAAAGCCAAGATGAAAACAGAGGTAATCTGTCTCTGATACGAGGCCATCCCGGTTACCTGGCCAAGCCAGGCACTTTGTTTGCTCCTCTCTTTTAAGCAGGTAGAATTTGTTTTCTCGATACGTGCTACACCTTTTGCTGCTTTCACGGCTCTATGGAAAGGTGCACGTTTCTCTTCGATTTTTTGGGTTGCAGGGGAGGGGGATACTGCTTTGAAGAGACCAATGACATTTTGAAAGGTCCGGTGCAAATCCTACATGAATGTGATTGCTCAGAATTACTTCCACACAAACCTGCTCAGCTTCCAAAAAGCGATCCCTGTCATCTGCCCTACTTGTTATCAGTGCAAAATACAAGCAGCCCCCGCCCAAACCTGTAAGAAAGCTTCTATTTCCCTGCATGGTTCTTAAAGTACTTGTCTCCGCTGACCACATTACTTGAGCTTTTGTTACGTTCCAGGGGAAAGCAGGGAATTCAGCAAGCTGCATTCCTCTGACAAGCCACCACAACTGTCAGACTGATGACTGACAGATAAGAGATTCTTTACAAAGTGGAAACCTTTGGTTATTTCTCATTCTGTTCGCAATGGTTAAAATCATATTCACCGTGCAACACAGAATGTGAGTAAAAATATTGTGCTTTATACAAAAAAAAAACCCCAAAAACCACCACCAAAAAACCAGGCTTTTCTCCCCTTTGTACAGCTGTTAAAGCTGACCCAACCACTCGTAGCAGAGTCACATGCAATAATAATTCTACATGTGAGCTGGCCTGAAAGCAACGTGTAATTTCCTTGAATCGTTTCCCTAGCCTAGCTCTCGCCTGGCAGCGAGAGGCAGCTTCCAAACACGAGCTGAAACACGAGCTCCGTGATTCGCTTTTGGTTGGACGCATCGTTCACATGGTATCGTTTCTATTCTGCAATTGGTGAAGATCCGGGAACTCGTACACAAATTCTTGGGGATTTTTTTTAATGTTCAAGTAGAAATTAAGTTCTGTTACAACAGGCACACGCTATTCCCAAACACTGCTCCACCTGCAGGGAAGACCAGCTAGTAGGAGAGTCATTAGCACTGGAAACCAAAGGGCTAAACACAGTCAGAATCCAAACAGATACTTGTGAAAAATTTCACTAGTATGTATTTCTCACCCAGCCAAGATAAAGATATATGTGGCATAACACATATAATTAAGTATTACACTGGAGAAAAATAAGTTGATAACCAAAGCAGGTATTCATCCCTTAATCGTTCTTTGTCTGACTGTCTGGCATCCTGGTTCGTGGACAGCCATTGCTTACGGGAACAGTAAAATCTCTGAGCACCTACAGGGTTGTTAAAAGAGGTCCAACTTCAGGAAACACCGCAAACCTAATCCTTTTAACGTCTGCCTGCAGAGTTGTACACGCCGCTTCTCCAACCTCATCTTTACAAAGGAGGGAATGAATTAGCAATTGAAAAAATCAACACACATGCACGTGGGGACAAACACCATTTCCAGGTCTTAGTGACGTAAAGTTTGCCAAGAATTTCTTAAGAGGAAGAGAGAAAACAATCTGCTTTGCTCCAAGACATGTGCATTTCTATTCTACTGATAAACGTGATTAGATGAAGATAAAGTTACTGTTGTTAATGACAGAAATACATATTTTTAAAAGTTAATGCTGTCTGTACCTATACTTGAGTATAAAATTGCCTCTCATTCAACTTAAGACCATCTTGCGACAGTCGAATGCATTACACGAACTGTGAACAGAGCTACTTTTTTAACTGAAATTTTGTACTCTGTGGCCTCTGTAAGTTCTCTGTGGTTCTCTGTAAGCATATACAAGAAGGAAACCGTATTCTGTCGAAAACAGCATGCTTAGCTTTGTTTCATTATTCATATGGTTAGATTTCAACAATGTAAGAATAAACTGCAGAGGTGAAGAGGGGAAAAAATAATTAGGAGTGCAACAAAACACAAGAGCACATTAAGGTGTTAAAAGGGTCGGAAGTGTGAAACCCAAAAATAAACATTCTGCTTAATATAGTAAGGTAATGTTTTGATGTATGCTAACCAAATCAATATTGGAAACCATGGAAAGAGAGCTTGCATTTCCAGCTGGTGTAAGGACATAAAAATGGAACAGATTGTATTTAGAGCAAACCTTACCATTGCAGTGTTCTGCAATACCACAAGCCTGCATTTAGTGGCATATAAACGGTGTTATGCTTTGTTTACATTAGGATTAACTTTGTGGATTGACACTGAAGAATTGCAAAAGGAGTTTTAAAACCCCTCACTTTTGTGATCTTTCCTTAACCAGATCAGCTACTGTAAGCTAACCGGACTCGCAGTAACGACAACTGGATTTTGAGCGCTTTTAAGCAGGAGCCTCCCAAATGCATTCCTACTTGCAAACTGCCTTTGCAAGGGCTGTTGAAATGCAACCAGTTGGGACTTTCCCCATCTCAGCTGTTAACATGGAAAAAAAAAAAAAAAAGAAAAAAAACACACCAAACCAAAAAAAACAAAAAACAAAAAAAATCCCCCAAAACCCCCGCCATACACCTTTCCAAAAGAAGCGATGAAAGTACTGTTCTCCTGATTCTCCGTATGTTGAAAGTGTATCACCGCAGTGGACCAGCAGGAAATTAAACGTTTTGTGAGAAAACAGTGACAGCAAACAAAGCAAACACAGCTGATGAAACACAAGGTGAGGTTCAGATTAGCTCCTTTCTGACCAGAGATACCAGCCTAAGAGCGATGGGAAAGAGGCACGATGGCGTATTTCAGTACCCTGCTTAAATCCCAAACCATAGGAAATGCCTTCATCCTCAAAGAAGAAACACCACAACTACAGAATGGAGGAGCTGGATGGAGTATGGCTGTCAGGAGCAAAAGATGGCAGCCAGGGCAAGACCCTGAACGGATTATCCCAGGCAAAAAAACCCACCCACCCACCCACCCAACAGGCTTTCGCAAACCACAGGACAGGCAGAGCACAGTGCCCAACGGGACAAGCATCCTCATGCTTTTACTGTGTCTCAGGAATGAGGGAAGCTCAGTTTCCTTCGGTACATGGCCTTTGTGCCGAGGCATAATTTATTCACTAGTCCAACTTTGATTTAGCTAACCTATGCTAAACTGACCTCAATAAAGCCAGGCCTGGCTTAATCTGAAATAGCAACATCCCTGAAATATTTTAACTCGGTTTAAATGGATCCTCAAAAAAAAAAACCCAAACCAAACAAACACTTTAATTAGACCAGATCAGTGCAAATCCCAGTGTGAAACAAACCCTTAGAAGACGGTTTCTCTACGTGTTAGTATTAGAAATGCGCTCAGTCAGATAATATCTTTCAGGCAGCAAGATGACCTCCAGAGATCCCTTCCAACCAGTGCTTCTATGATCCCACAAGCACAGCCTCACTCTGCACTTCGGATCTGGATGAAGCTTGCTTCAGTCCTGTTTGAGGTATCTGTGCTCTGATGAACCACACGGGGGCTGGGTTCCAGCCTCGGAGAAAGCTGGGCATTTCGCAGAGGTGAATGTCAGGGAACTTGCAAACACCAACACCTGCGTTTCAGTACGTATCCCACAGCTCCCCTGGATTCCCTAGCTGTGGAGGTGGAGAGAGCTTAGCTAAGACAGCAAGGGCCAGCGCCTGTTCTGGAGCAAGAGAACTGCTCGGTCACAAGAACGCCCAGCGAACCCGGGACGATCCCCGCTGACGCTCTCGTCGCTGACTGTTAAGACCCGCAGACGCCAACCTAAAGCCCAGGCAGCCCAGGCAGCGCGGTTCAGAGGAAGCTCAAACACGCTGCTGAGGGTACGCCGGTTTGCCAAAAGGCCAATCCACACACAAAGAGTGTCCTGTCATTGGGGAGGAGGCCCATCTTCATGGCAAATCTGACAAATGTCTTATTATTACTATTATTTTTTTTAAGTGGGCTTGTTCTCTCTGGGTCACTTTACTCAGGCCTGCCCAACCTTGGTAATAATGAGCTGAGGCTGGTTAAGCAGCTAATTAGCATGCCGTTTGTTAGACGAGTTAAGAATGTAATTATTGTGAGTAGGCAGAGCCTGCCGATGGAATGCATTTTGAAGGTTACCATAGGAATCTTTCCTTGGTCTATTCATTCTGAGTGTAATACTAATCACTATCATAAGGAAAGGATTGCTTGGATATAGACTGTAGGTTAACATCTGATTAGATTTCCAGTGAACAAAGCAATTCAGGCAGTTTGTTTGTTAACCCTTTTGGGTCCTGCCAAAGTATCCTGACCTGCGTGAAGAGCTCCGCGCTGTTGGGTCCCCCTCCCCTGCCCTGGGTTTGAAGTCACAGCATCCTGCGGCAGAGCTCAGGGCTCTAATTGCAGAGGGCAGGCTGAATGCTGTCCTCCAAACGTGCTGAAATTAGTGAGGTATTCACCAAAACTGGCGTGGCAAGACATCTATTACTGCTTTTTTTCACTTGTAGATTGGTCGGGTTCAAATTGTGCTGGATAATTCAAAGATCTGATTAAAACAGTAACGGGGGAAAAAACTAAAGAGCAGAACTACAGCATTGTTCCTTTATTTATTTAAAAGACATGGTTCCTCAAGCATTCAGCGTGGAATCCTGCAAACAAACATCCTGGGCACAAGTCCATCCTAGCGTTAGGACAACCCCGCCCTGTGGCACTTACGCGGGGGGTCGGTTTGCTCTTCAAGTGAGAAGCTAACGGCCAGCCCTCCTTACATCCCGCGTTACATCATCTTGGAAAACACAGGGCTGGCGTACCACACTGCAGGGAGCAGACGGAGCCAGTCCCCGCAGCCAGCCTGTGCAGACGCGAATGCCACCAAAGGACACTCTCATTTGACAGCTCTCTGGTGCCTGGGGCATAGGAACTGGGAGCTCTGCAGTCCAGGTCTCAGCCACCTCCGTGTTCCTTTGATCACATCAGCAGAAGAGTTCCAAGATACCTCTGCCTAGTAACAAGCGATAGAACAAGGGGAAATGGCCTTAACCTGCACCAGGGGAGGTTGAGGCTGGACATTAGGAAGAATTTCTTCACTGAAGGGGTTGTCAGGCATTGGAACAGCCTGCCCAGGGTGGTGGTGGAGTCACCATCCCTGGAGAGACGGGTAGATGTTGTACTTGGGGACATGGTTTAGAGGTGTTGGTAGAGCTAGGACAGAGGTTGGACTTGATGATCTCAAAGGTCTCTTCCAGCCGAAACTGTTCTATGATTCTATGCCCAAAGCCCAAGCTTATCTCTCGCCTTCAGAAGAGCTCCTCCCAGAGCAGATGCTTTGGTGGAGCACTGTGAAGCACCCGTAAGCAGTACCTGCTTGATATAATCCTTCTGCGGATGAAGGGCAGCTCCCTCTTTAAAGAGTGCAAATGTGCTACCTTTTGTCAGAAAGGAAATTCATGTCAATTTATCCTTTGTTCCCCTGCCCCCAAAAGTCACAGGCAGCGGAGATCACATTTACACCAGTACAGCTTTAAAGAACCGTGGATGTTCATTAAATCGCCTCTGCATATTTTGCTCTTTTTTCCCTCTCAAGGCTGCCTACCAGAATCTCCCAGTGGTGTTCCTTAGCTCTTATCCTAAAAATATTATAAAAAAAAATGAAGTAGTGAATACCACAATCTGAATGCATTCTGTGTCCAGCATCATGCTGTTAGCAGCTCACTCGCGAGGCCCAAGTCTCGGTGGGAATTTACAATTCATCGGCGACCAAACTATTTTAATGTTATCAACACATCTTTACCCTGGCGTATGAGTGTGTGACTTATGAAGAGAGAAGCAATTTGTTTCGTGAATTTCATCCTTTGTTATTGAAAGCTGCTGGATTTGGATGTATAAAGACCTGTGCCATTAAGCCACAGGGCAGAAGCATCCTATGGGCTAGCAAGTTTGTTTGCTTGTTATTATTATTTTTTAAATACAAATTACTTTAAAAGTAGCATTATGTAGGACTCTGAAGGTGCTTTACTTAAATCTTGTGCGTCTTCCAAAAGATTGTAGAATATGAAGAAAAAAATGCATGGAACAGTCCGTGATCTCCATTCAATAGGAAAATACCAGCTGATTTCTAACCAAATTAATGTGTATAATTCAGTGGTTTCACAATTGTCCAATCCAGTGTACCTCTAAATAACTGTATTTATTAGAAAATGTGGATTTATTAAAACAGGAATTTGTCTGGTGTCTTTTTTTTTTTGAGAAAATTCAAGAAGATAAAGGAGGATCAGTGTGAAAAGACAGTTTGACGTTTGCTATACAGCTCCTTTTTTGCTGCAAGATGCTGTCTGCTGAAAATGAGAGGACTGCTTTGTAAAGAAAAAGGTCTTAAAAGTAAGGGTGAGATTGAAATAAATATTTAAGGTTACTGAAACAAAATGTTTCCAAATAAAAAAATCCATTTTTCCAAATACGTAACAGTCTGCAGTTTTAAAGCAACGCTCAAAGCCAACCCAGGCTGCTTGGAGCCGCGGCAGCTCTCTCGGAGCAGGAGTCCCTGGGCGGTGGCAAGGTCCAGCCCTGACCATCGCCACCTCGCAGGTGCTGGGCTGCAGGGCGGCTGCGGCCGTTTTGCCCCAGCCCTCCCTCGCCCTCGGTCAACGTTGCGCGAGCGTGCGGTGGGTGCAGAACGACGCCACCACACGGATCACAGCCCCAGCAATCTAACTACGAGCCTTTTTGCATTAATGCAGGCTTCTTGAAATGACACAAGTTTTGTGAGAGATCAGCTCTAGGTTTTCCTTGAGCAAAACCTGAGAACGGAGACAATTTTAGACAGCAAATAAATTGGATTTCAGGAAATAGCAAAGGGCTAGATCAGCTCTTTCATATGAAGGTTGGAAAAGGTAGAAAAAGTTTTCTTTGTATTATTTCAAATACAAAAAGCTCCAAACATTATTTTGAGCTCAAGTTGGTATATAAAAACAAGAAGCCAGGAAACTAAGAGCAGTAATATTTCAATCCAGCTTCCACTAGATTAGCAGATTCAACAAGAAATAGAAAGAAAGTGTTCTTTGCAGACTATTGTTCTCAAGCCAGTTCTTTCACTCTATTTTTGGCTAATTAAATTAATCTGGTAAGCAGGTGTAAACCCACTTGTTTAAGCAATGGTTTGGGTTGCTAAAAGGAGAGATTGGAGGTATTTGCACAGTAAGAGATTTGTACACGGGAGCGTTAAACCCTATCAACAAGAGGAAACTCCACTCGGGATGCAGAAAATCCTGTTTAGCTCTTACCAAATGATACCAAGTAGGAAATGCAGTCTGCTTCTGATCCAATATAACAACATGAAGGTGAAGTATAATCATCTGTTTTCTTAAACTGAGAAGTCTGATCGCTATGCTGAGTATGCTTCACGCAGTTAATATCTTATGTGGTAAATAGAAACATAGGAATGTTGCTGTCCTTTGACATTTGCATTGTATAAGCAATCAGTGGTACGCTCCGTTTTGACTCAAGAACAGTTGCAATCCAACCTTTAATTGCAACGGAGACCTTTTTCCATATGCACTTTATTTTGCAGAAATATAAACTGATCAGGCTACCAATAAAGATCGCAGACAAGCACAACATCAAGCACCCTAATCATCACCAAAGGCAAAGTAATATTTAATAAAAACAAATAAATTCCAATCAGAGGGAAAAAAAAAAAAAAAAAAAAAAAAAGAATATCAACAAAGAGCCAGCATTCAGCCTCATCTACATAGAGCTGTAACGTATCACCCTCGTTTGCAAATAATAAAAATGGGTTTGGTGCGATTATTATAACTTGGCACTGAGGAATAGCAGCTAACATGGAAAAATGCTTGATTTCTGTTTAAAAGTTTGTTTGACCTTTCTCTGGGTTGTGAGCATACTGGAGAGGAATGACATTTCACCACCTGGAGCGCAAAGGAAGCTCCTCCAAACCTTCAGCCCTTGAGATCCCACATCAGCAAACCCCACGCAATGCCATCTTTCTAAACACGTCAAGCTCATTCTCTAACCCTTGGTGAGCCAACCAGGCAGGCATGTCCCTGCTCGCTGCGTTGCAGAGGTACTTCTCTGAACCACCGAAAGTAACGGGACAACATTCATTCCCATTGAGGCTTCTCCAGGCAGGACGGCAGAGCATGCCGGTGTTCCCTGAGGAATGCTGCAAGGGTAAGTGTAAGGGGAGGAGGAGGAGGAGGAGAGGAACACAGTGGTACAAGCTGTGGCTGTGTGTGTCCTGTGTCCTCACAGTGCTGGGCCCTTGCCAAAGACCAGAGGAAGCATTTAGAGAAGAGGCGGTGATGGTGTTGCCTGTGGGCTCCTTGAGACACTACATCTGCTCAAAATATTCCTCCTTTCTCCGGCTCCCACCAGAGCCCAGCCCTTCGGCTGCTAGGGGTAAGCCACCTCCAGCGGCTCAGCAAATGAGTTACAAAACCTGTGCAAAAATATTTGCCTCAAGTCCGCTGCAGCCATCCCTCCCAAGACAACCTGGGTGGCAGAGGGTCTCTGGCAGCGCACCTAGCGCCTGCCTCGGCATCACCAAAAGGCTGGTCCCGCCCTTAGGGACCCCGCAAGAGGATCACACTGTCATCCTGGGACTCCCTGGATGACACAAGGACATCCCTTTGCCCCAACCACCCTTGCACTGAAGGATGCTCATTCCTAATACTCCACTTGGGTATTTATTTCGGTGGCGAGGAAGCTGGGTAGTCAAGCAAAATGGCCATTTCATTTACCTCGTTCAGTAGTAACGACCTGCAACAACAATTAACATCCCTCCTCTTTTCCCCAGTCCAAAGCACTTTTGCTCTTCCCCCCTCCCACCCGCCCCTTCCAGATTTGCTCCTGTTTTTCGTCTATTTGTGAAGGTGCCCAAGACAGGAGCTCACTTAATACGTTCCCTTACGCTTGTGGCGCAACAGCCTATTCAGTACAGATAAGCCCCTTTAGAAATGAAGGGGAATTTAATTCAGTGCTTGAGTGACAGCAGGAAGATTTATCCCCTCAGTAGACAATACGGCTTTTGGGGCTTTAATCTTGCCCAGACAATGGGCTGTTTCTCGGCCCTCATCTTGTGCTTTTCCCACGATGTTCGGTGATTAACCGGGGCTCCATTGGATGGAAGCCACTATCTCTCATTTAAGAGTGTTTGCGCCTCTGTCAAGGACCAGGGAGGGAGGGAGGGAGGTGGGAAGAAGAGAAAGGAAGGGGAGGGGGGAAAAGTTTAACTCATCTAGGAGAAATGCTGCAAGGCTGTAGACTGGGCCCAGACAGATGCCAGCGCTATCTGCAGTAGGCAGGGCTGGTTGACAAAGCAGATGGATACTGGCATTGTCACCTCTGGGAGAGCGGTGGGCAGGGCCCTATTGATTTATTTCAACAAACAGAAGCTCCTCATTTATTTCATTATGGTCTTTATTTAGAAAAGCACTTGTCGCAGACTGAAATCCACTGGTCCTTAGATACGTGCTGCCTACACTGAAGGATAAGTGCTTGTCTAAAAAGGAAGGAATCGAAGTACACTCTGAAGGCTGCTCCTTAAATCAGCCACTCTGCTCACAGTCCGGAGTAAGAAGTTCTGCACTTTCCTAGCAAAGATACTCAGCACAGGACAACCACACACAGAGCTGGTGCATCAGAAACACCTGAAAAATATAGCAGGTACTCCAAACACCTTACAGCAGAGACATTTATCGCCACACCTGCGTTGCACAAAGCGTTAATGGATCATTTCACTTCAGTGATGAGGGCTATTAGATCATTAGAAAGTTCACCACCACTAAGTTTTCTCACCCCTAGTGAGGGGCAACCACTACTGTTGCTCTAATTAATAAATTAGTCTTTGTGGCAAAAAAATAGATGTCCTTCTTACTGAAGTAAAATATTCTGGACACCAATGCTTCAATTTTGGTAATGAGCAGAAATACAGATTTAGCCTCAAAACAAGATCACACTGTTCTGAGTGGGTGTTTATTACAGTAACTCTATGCCAATTCAGTCGTAATGGTCACTATTAAGGCATTGCAGTGTCAAAATCTTTTCTACATGGAAAAAGTTCCTGCCAAATGGATGTAATTTTTCATTTTGATGGAATTTTATTGTCAGCTTGCGTTTAAGAGTTCTGTTTATTATAAAAATTAGGTTGCTGTATGCACCTTCCATCACAGAGTTTCTTAACTCCCACAGAAGATGACAGTGGCCCGTTTGACACTGAGCAGGGAGACGGGACTGAAGCGTCTGAGGGGGTGCAAAGGAAGTAAACATCCAGCCTTTCATCTTTCTCAAAGGGCCCTGGGTCAGACCAACAGGACTTCTGCCGGCTCACGCAGCCGTGGCTGATAAACACTTGAGCAATCCTGATTTGGTGTCTGCTACCTGAACCGCCAAACAAAGCAGCAAGTGGAACGGAACCACCGCACACAGATGGCTTTTACGATTTTTAAAAAAAAAAAAAAAATCAACACGTTTACTTTTGAAAGAGGAATCGTTTCCCTCACTCTCAAGACCTGCCCACTGGGGATATCCTGCAACAATCAAGGAGAATAACTTCTGTAGGGACAGAGGGCTCTTCCGTAGGTTTCCTGCTGCCAACTAGCGAAGGGCAGATCACATCACTTACGCTTCGTACCTGCGGCATCAGCTCTGGCCACAACACAACAGTGTCAGATACTGCACTTACACACCCAGAACAGTCTGAGCTCCCAGGCGTCAGCTGGCGTTGATCCCTGCTGCCAGACTTGTCGACACGGAGCTTCTTTGCTATGGCCCGTGGATGGGCTCAAAGATGCTTTGTTTTAGCTATCACACATCTTTCATTCTCTGATCCTACAACTGCATATTTGGATGATTCAATCAGCTGAAAAAAAAAAATGTTGCAGTGTTCTCTTTTGTTGATGGGAATGTTTGGGAGCAGCTGAGCCAGAAAGCAGAAGCATATGTTTCTCCCTGCGCTGAGACTGGGGTGTGTAATCCAATAGACACAGCTGAGTCAAGGCCACCAACAGACTGACGTGCCCGCTGAGAAACAGGCACACATTTAGCGCACGGGGTGCCCGAAGGGTGGCACGATTTCCTCCCCTGAGAGAATACTCTCTCAGTCCCCTAAGAGAAAGGTGGCTCCCATTTCAATTAACCTGGACCTGAGAAGTGACCCAGTGTTTATTGTCTGACAAAGAGGAGAACAGAAGGGGGTGTGACTAGACAGGGATAGTTCACTGAAGCGCTCCCCATCGCTGAGGTCCCAGTGGTGGTCGCTTTTGGGGGGGCTGTTGCAAACAGCAAGGAGAAATATTCTGTACCATGTTCTCTGGAGTTGGAATAATTTTTGCCACAAAACCGTGGAAAGCAAAGGACATGCATGGGTTGCCACTCATGAAAGGGCAGGGGTGTCTGCATGTTCCCAAGGGGTGATCCTGTAGGCTCTGACAAACGGCCCGAGCAAGTGGAGATGCTCAGCCTCACCTGTGAGGCTCAACATTTCCTCAACTATCACAATTAATTTGCCTCCTTTTTTCCATCTTTTGAACCTCCAAATTTCTGAATTTCCACGTTTCGGTCATCAACAAAAAGCTAAAAAGTCCACAAGATTGTTCAGGCAGCAGATGAACAGTCCGAGAGGTCTGGGCAGCAATACCAATGACTGGAGCTTGCTCGTTAATTACACGTGACACCTTTCATTGCTGTTAAATGTACCATCATGGTAGACTTTGTTCTTACTACTTTGTTTTTATTTCTGCACTAAGAAAATTAACATGGAAAACAGTCAGAGCTTCTAAACCTCTACACATTAATATGGGGCTGTTAGAAGGTATAGTTTAAGATTTCCTTAACATCATATTTGGGACTTCTCAGTTCCTTCAACCGCAAGTTCAGGTCCCTGAGGAGTCACTTAAGTTCTTCAGCCTCTTTAATGAGATCAGCTGAGTGAATGGGGTTTTTTTGTGGTGGGTTTTTTTTTTTGTTTGAGTGGCCTTTAAATGTAAATGGGTTGAAAATAAAAGGGTTCATAGAATATTTTAGGTTTTGTTTTCATTTTTGGTTGGCGTTTGGGTTTTTTTTTTGGTTGGTTGGTTGGGTTTTTTTGTAAACTCAACCACAATCTGACTGTGTTGTGGGATGTGCTGGGGACTACCAACCCACCACTGCTCACCTGCCTGCCTTTCTGTGAACACATCTCTGGGAGCCTTCAGGACAGCAATCACGAGTTTGTGAAATAAAAGGCCTATAAAGCAAATGCCATCAAGGGGTGTTTAGACAAGAAATATAGTCCGCTATCTCGTACCAGGGACTCCCTGTCTGCCCTCTTTGCCCTCTTCCTTTTGTCTTTGACTCTCGTCAACTCATTTAAGACTCCTTTGAGGGCTCACTGTAGTTCCTGGGAAATTTTTAATGCCTTTATACAGAGCTGAAATGAGCCTTTAACGTGCTGAGCTGAGAAGCCCATCTATACGTCCCCTAACATGCTCTAAATGCAGAAGGGCTTTGGTTTGCTTTTGCTGCACCTCTGTCTTGAAAGATAAAAGCCCTGCCTTCCATGTACCTTTGTGTAAATTAGGCACGTAGGAGACCAGTGTCTCCCAGCAAACGACTGATGCTGCCTACAGTTGGGCAAACCACGGCCCTTTCTCTTCCCCCGCAAAGCATCAGGGCCCACCAGCAACTCTGGGCCCGCTGCAAATGGGTAACTGGGGCTACATGGGCATCCTGGAACACGGCCTCTGCCTTGCCTTGCCTTCCAAGCTACTTCAAACAGTGTTTTTCTGTTCTATTTTAAATGGTGAATGCAGGGAGGAGGGAGGAGAGGGAGGAAAGAACACGAGAGGAACAAAAATAAGATTAAAATAAAAGACCGTATGGGGAGCCCACAGAAAAACAAATGTCAAGGCCCAATTCCCATGTCGCCTCAACCACTGTGAACCCAGAGTCACTCCATTTAACTTAGAGAGATCAAACTGTGGCTTATAATTTTTACAGCACCTTTGTCTGGCCCAGCATTTAGAGGAAGTGGGGAAAGTAGAAGGAAAATTGTTCTGTACAGGCTTCCTGAAAACTATGAGGGACTTTTGTGGTAGCAGCAGTAGGGTAAAACAGATCTGCATTCAGAAGAAATACACCATAAAAATCAAATTCATTTTGGCACCCCCCCAACCACTGTGGTCCCCACACCCAGACCCATCGCTGTGCTTCTCCCACTGCAGTGAGGGGATGTGTCGGTGGTCCGAAGGCCATAGGAGCTCCTTCAACCCGCAGAGAGCCCCCTTTTTCTTTGAGATCTTTGCAGTGGGTCCTGACATCAAAAGCAGGGGCTTTTGCACACCCTTCACTTGAGGCTGCACTTTCCCTCCTCTCTCTCGCGTTTATAGTACAACCACCAAAGCCAGCAGCAAGGCCCCTGCCCAACGGAGCCACGACTGAGGAAACTCTCTGTGGCAAGAAAGGGGCCATGAGCCCAGCAGGCCATGCTGGGGCCTCCTTTTGGGTAAGTGGGCAGGAAAATCTCCCACAGGCAGCAGCGGCACTAGGAACGCGTGGCCGGTGCGCACGGAGACAGGCTGACGCCCTCCCAGACGTGAGGTGGGTCCTGGAGCCATCGCACCAGGCTCTTGCACAGGGCACGGGAGGCCCCTGCTTCAAGATGGGTAACCTCAGACCCAAAGGGCCAAATCTGCGGTGCAAGCCTGATGGGTTAGACATGGCAATTCCTTCGACCCCCAAACAGGAGTCAGGCATTCAACACCATGGCAGGCTGCAGAGAGGCTGCTGATCGTTACCACACCTTTTGATTGCCAGTTCAGCGTTACAGTAGCCATATCCTAGTGCTCCCTTAACTGCATCCGTTCCCCGGAGAGCCCAGGGGATGATGACCACTTGCCAGGGTTGAACTCCAGCTGAACGGTAACAAGTGGCGTTATCCAAGTACTGAGCCAAGCTGGCAGCATGGCACAGTCTAGCAAGGCACGTGTTTCTGGTTGCTGCCCCTGAACTGGGCAACTCAGAAGGTTTTCCCCTGGTATGTGTCAAAATATCCTGTGATAACAGCACATGCAAATACCAGCTCACTTCAGAGGAGCCCTCTGGCGCTAAGGCGCTCCTCTAAGGAAGAAAGCAACACTCATCTGCAGTAACCAGTGTCCCTTCATCCTCTTCACTTTAAAAAAAGTATTTCTAATGGCTGCTTTCAGCTCGTTCAGGCTAGCTGCTTTGTGAGAAGCTGCTGAGAGAGGAGATCAGGAACACATCAGAGCCACTTTTCCAGCAATTGCCCGCACTTCACGGAGGTCTCCTCTCTCCAGGCTCTGCACACCCTCTACAGTTCCTGAGATGAATCTGTGGGACTCATTCAACACTGTGTGACACCACATTTCTATTTGGTCTCCAGTTTATTATTAGCATGGTTACACAGAGCCGTTCCAGAGCTAACAAAGTCAAAAGCAAGACAGCTACCCAGGTGACCCAGGTGAGATGCAAGACCTGAAAGCAAAAAACCACCTTGCGCTGCTTTCAGGTATTTTTGGTTTGGATTTCTGATCAAGTGGAGCACTGCCCAAGCAACTTAACACATACTGTTCAACCAAGCTGACATTGCCTTAACTCATCTAAGGTCATTATTTGTGCTGCAGTAATCCCCAGAGGCTTCGAACTGACACTGGACATGGTACAACTTGTTAGTAAGAGCAAGTCCTTTCCCTGAAAAACTAAGAAATCCTTACGTTGCTTGTTAAGGGTGCAGAGCAAAGAAGAAATGACCAGGCAAAGGTTATCCTGCAGGGTAGTGGCAGAGCCAGAAATCTCGCCTTTCTGAATCCAAGTCCTGTATCCACGAAGCTATCCTAGCACAGAACAGACTAGTCCAAACCACACATGTCTGCCACCAGTGCAAACAAAAAGGCACTAAATAGAATTAAATACAATCTCAGCACCCACCCCTTGCGTTATAGGTTACATTTAATATTAAATTCATTTAGCAGTTTGTTTGCTGCCTTGGAGTTCAGCAGCACAAAGCACTTCCAGAAGTATGAAACCCTTTTGCCCTTCACCAGTCTTTGCCCAAAGCCACTAAGTGACACGATAGCTATTATACATAGAAGCTCACCTTGTTTTTCTAATAGGTTTTTGTTTCAAGCATCCTTAACTTCCCAAGCCCCAGGTCAGGCTAACATAGAAGTACAAGTATTCAGGAAGCTTCTTTGCTTTAAAAGTGCTGCATTTTGGCAGCAGCACTAATTCTTCATGAAATTACTCCTTTTCCTCAAATAATCCACTTAAATATGTATAGAAAAATCTTGTCTGTATAAGCTGCAGTCACTGCAATAACACAACTCCCAATCAAGGCAGTGTCAGGTGTTCTATTTATGGGGCCTTTCAGTTAAACATGCAGGTGTGTGCGGTTGCTGCTAAATATCTACAGAGTCTCTGTAAATAGAGAGGTTGTTTCCCATCGTCAGCTATTTGACAATTCATATTAGCCTGGTTAGCGTTCGATGTTATGAATCAGTTCCTACACAGGGGATTTTCCCCAGATAAATCGCTCAAAACGGAATCATGGCAACTCACCCCTGATTGTTATACGAATGCAATACTTTAGGGGCAGCATAATCCATTTGCTAAGGGAAATACACGACTTTTGTCCTGATCCAGCACATATGAGGTACAACTGACAGGCCGAGGGATCAAAGTCTCCCCTTTATCAACCCACACTTGGCAGAAATGTAAACTTCCCCATATATGGCTTCATAAATTTGTTTGAACTTACTGAAAAAACGGCTGAAGATGTCTCGAGGAGTGAAAACTCACTGGCCCTTTCAGCCTCCGATTCTGAACAAGAAAGGCAACCCAGGTGTATTATACTGTGGAAGTAAATTTTTTTCGTCCATCTACTGTTTTTAAATTTTCGGCGCAGAACCGTGTTGAGATTAGCGTATTGGGTATCTTTCGGTATCAATGGAGAGGAAAGAGTAAAAGAAAGTATCAAAAGATTTTTTTCTCATATAAACCTGATTGGTTTGATAGTCAACTGCTTGTTTATTTACAGAAATAACCAGTTGGTGCAAAGCCAAATCAAAAGATTATGCAGCATCTAATCAACCTCACTGGCTGTCCCAGTCACAGAAGGCAGGTGAGGGAAGAGCACGTAAGACAGGCAAGAATGAAGAGGAACCTTATCAGAAGTAATGATTAACAGGAAGACAGATAACCAGCAGTGCCGACCATTTCTAAGTGTAGGTTACTAAGAGCTAACCAGACTCTGGAGAGGGAAACTTGTGGCCTCACACAGTTCTGCAAGTTCTGCAGCTCTTTACAAGAGGTTTTCTAAAGGAAAACTGTTCAAAAAGTTTGATTTTTGAAGTTTCCTTGTAACATAACAAGAATCTTGGGTTCTGGTGAAAGAAAACGTGGCAGTTCTTTCATGATACAGTTTGCATATTCTTTTCTTCCCTATTTCTGCAGCCATCTTTGCCCTAGAGCAAAACGTGACCACCGTAGTACAGCAGAACTGCTGTAGGGTCTGGAAACTATTCAGTGGGCAACCATGACCACTTGGAAAAGGGTGACCGAAGTGAGACTCTGTGGCTCCCAGACTGGTGTTCCAGCTGGAAAGCACAATAGCCAAATTCAGAAGATCAGGCCCAAAAGCCAAAACGGGTTGTCACAGGTTGAAATTCTAATTGAGACTGAAGACAGAGTGAGGGATTGCCAACGGCTGTGAAACACCAAAGCCAACAACAACAAATTAGGTGTGCATTTAGGTTTCGTACCTGCAGTGAAGTGGTTTTTATTTGGCAAGAGAAATACCTGGAGCAGTAGGATGTTAAAGGCTATCAAGCAGATACTCTGAAAGACAAATAAGCCAGTACCAATCAGAACACTAGAAATTAAAGGAAACCTTAAGAAATCTTAACAATGTGGCTGGTAACACCACAGTGATGCGATACATTCGGGGAAAAGTTTAGGATTTTTTTTAAGCAGACTCACATGCAAAAACACCTACAGTTTTTTTTTTAATAAAGGGATTTTTAAAATAAAGTCGTCAGTAAAGCAAATAGAAACACATACCAAAAGTCTGCTAGCAGTCAGTCTGATCCAGTGCTCTTCACATTTTACTGCCCTAGAAATCTTGCAGGTATGGATCTCATGCAGCAGAGAAACCTAGACTGTTCCTCAGAAGTCAGATTGACAGCCCTTGGGTAAAGAAAATACCCAAGACTGTTTCCTAAGGGACTAAAGGAGTTGGATTTACCTGACCAGCTATAGCTTCAAAGAGGAGGAATTTGAGATGTGGTTTTTGTCTGCAAAAACAGGCAAGACAAGAGCTAGAGTCAGAAAGAGGAAGGAAAGAGGGGAAGAACTAAGAAGGAAGTACCAGATCTTTGACACCTTTGTGATGGAGTTAGATTTGCAAAGCAGAACATACCCCCTTCCCTTTCACTAGCCTGCCCTGTCTAATCTGGTTTTGAAAGAACTCTTTGAAATGAATCATCACGCTCTGCCACACGTGCTGCAGCAGTTTTGCCTTTGAGGGGTTCTGCCTGTTCACCTTTGCACTGTGCTCTGGTATACCTGCCCAGCGCTGCGCAGGGCTTAGCAGGAGCAGTCGTGGCCATAAACCCCAGTCAAGCCTGGGATGGAGGTGCTTAAAGTGCCGTCAAAAGGATGGACACAAATGGCAGCTGCCCTTCAGCGCAGCGTTTGCAGGATACACCGAGATGGCCCCTGGAGATCAATGATTTCAAAGCAGGCCAGAGTCCAGGTTTGAAATCCCCCTCTAATGGGTATGTAAATGCCTCGGGTTTTGCTTTCACTGCTACTAACAATTCACCAGCAAACTTATCTTATTCGTTGAGCCCAGTTTCTCTCTCATTTATACCCCCCAAACCCACAGAGGCTTGATTTTTATGAGGTGCTGAGCAACCACAGCTCCTGTTCACTTACCCTGCGGTTGGAGGTGGGAGGGCAGGGATGCTCAGCTCCGCACCTCCAAGAAGCAGACCCTGAAGAAGGACGCTGTGCGCGTCCCGAAGTAACACACAAACTGGGGGAGCAACGGGGGGCCTGCGGCTGGGACCCTCAGCTTCATACAACCTGAGAAGCAGGTAGTCTTCTGGACCTGTACATTTGAGTTGCCACCTGGCTCTTTACCAATGAAAGAGGGAAGGAACAAGCTTTGGAGAAAGGTTTCTCTTGGCATACAGCTCTCCCCTACTGCATATGAACAGACGAGTTGCCTGCTCTGAACTCTGAGTGGCAATATAACTTAATTCAAGGGCTAAAGACATTCTCCAGTGGTAGTGCTGGCAGTCGTACTCGGCAAACTGAGCCTGTCTTGCTCTGACAGCATGGTGCTGTCAAGACAGCGCAGAAGGTGTCTAATTCCTGTGTTTCCCTGTGTTTGAAACTACAGGAAGAAATATCTGCCTTTTTGTTGGGTGAGCAGTTGTCCACATTGTTTGTAACCTGCTGATCTGGGGAGTGCAATGAGCGGGCAAGTAGTGAAAGAGAGCGCTGGAGCTGCCACCTTCGCCCTCCAGCGTGCTGCACCGCAGAGCGAGAGTCCCTCAGCGTTCACGAGAGCCGGTGCTTGCTGAGCATCTCTTGCGCCTTTCAAGGTCCCAGAATATCTCCCAGGTGGAATTCAAGGGGAATGCTTTTATAGGCACCTCCGGAAAACAAAATCATCCCAAAGCAAGAACAATCTATTTTTGATGCTTGTATTGTAACTGCTGTTTGCAAGACCCAGCTATAATTGAGACAGTACCGTGCGTACGTGGCGAGTACTGTGTAATACAGTCGGTGTCAAGAGAGAAAGATGAAGAGACTTGCCCAAGGTCACACAGGAGGTTCACAGCAAGACCAAGAACAGATCCCAGATGTCCTGCATCCCAGCCCACCTTGTCAGACATGATAGCCTTCATTTTCTTCCTCAGTAACTCTTGTATATGATTAAGTTTCACAGGTCCATACCAGTGTCACTGACCAGTACAGATGCGCTCCTTGCCAGCTGACAGTCGGATATTCATAAGGCAGCTGATGGAAACAGACATTTCCATGTTCCAGATGACAAGGGGAAAAGGATTTGACAGCCAAGTCTAACAAGTCTCTTCGCTGCACTGTGCTGTCTTTATGGGCGGACTAACCACCACCTTCTCGCAGCGGGCAGGGCATATCTAACAATTTTTCCAACAGTGTCCTGAGCCTGTCGATAAAGAAATTAAATAAGCTGTTTACATTTTGACCTACCAGTGCATATGCAACTGCAGCTGAATAAAGGCTGGCAGGCTTACCTTCACTAGTATTAGACTGTTCTCTGTGTTGCTAATCATTCACTTTTCCTCACTCTTAACGTTGTTCAGAGGAACAACTGCACTTATCCTAGCAGTTAGAGGGAGAAGGTGTGATTTAGTGAACAGGGCACTGAGACTTTCGCCTTATCTGAGCCACAGACCAACGCGTGACCTCAGACAAGTAGGTTACTTCTCTCTTCACCACTGCTCCTTTTTTCACCTTTTTCTTCTTAGGCGAGGCTAATGCTGGGATCTTTGACCACCTGATTTGACAGATCGTGCACATCTAAGCTTTTTTTAAAGCAGGCCAAAGCCTGCTTTACAGCAGCGTTTATTTCACCATACAGCACCTTGCGTGTTGGGAGAGCGATTTCAGCTGAGACTGGCATGAGACTCAAAATGCAAATTGGTAATTCATATAGTGAGGAAATCCCGTTCAAATAATTATTTCCCTTCATTTCTGTCATCATTAAAAAAGTAACATGATAAACTGATTTAAGATGCCGATTACAGAACCAAACTAGAAGTGTTGAGTAACACCAGTAAGAAAAAAAATTCCTCTACGCCAAAATTTACATTAAAAAAAAATAAAAATAGGTGTTTACCCTGGCAACGCTACAACTTTTCTCTCTGAACTTTGTAAGACTTCATCCCGAAATGGATTGACTTCTACATTATCTGACATTTCCTCATTAGCTTCTTTCCTTTCTCTCTTTTCTTTGCAAAAAGGCCCTTGAGTCTAACAATGTCAGAAGTCTCTGAAATTTGACAGATCTTACATTTCCAGCTCATTTTCTAATGAGTTTGTACATCAGGACTGATTAGTGTAATAAAGAATTCATGAAGCAAATAAATGTAACATGAAGACACCTTGAAGAGAGGAAAGAAAGAGCAAGTCAAATATGTTGAGAAAAGGTCTGGCCTTTTTAACCTTCGTTTAATCGTTCTGGCAAAGACACTTCATCAAAGAGACTTGGCAGGTATTTGGACTTTGTGCACATAAATACCAGGCTTTGAACTTTTTCTCCCCTGCTTTACCCAGGAGAACCCATCATTAGCCTAATTTAGGCAACTTCTTATCAAACCAAGCTTTTGCTATCTGCTGACCTGCTAAACACGACTTCAGCGCTGCAAAGGGTGAAATGCATCCTTGGTGACCAGCTGGCACGGGCACCCTCCCTACTGCGAGGATTAGATTTCTCAGCCATTTCGGCGTACACACTCGCTCTGTAAATCGATGGGCAAACCTCCTGAAGGACAGCAACCATCTCACAATCTAAAATCATCAGTAAATTAGTGGTGTCTCCGTTAATGTCAATCTCAAGTAACCCTGTCAAGCAGAAGCACTGCAGGTTTTTTCCACAATAGGTGCTGCTTCCCCACGTTAAAAAAAAAAAAAAAAAAAAAAAAAAAAAAAAGGAAGAACAGCACGTTCAGCATGTTCATTTAAGACTCACATCTCTGGATTCACTTGCATTTTACTTTCACCTTATTCAGTATCATTTTTCTGTCGCCTTCTACTTAGCTTTCAAGAGAGCTTCACCCATCAAAGTTATCTGAGCTAAATAACTTTACACAAAGACAATTTCCTTCTGGATACAAACTTTTTCACAGGAGAATTGGCAAAGAACAACCACCCAGATGTTCAGGTCCTTTTTTTTTTTTTTTTTTTCCATAGCAGCAGGTTTAATCTCTTTGCTAAAGAAACTATAAATTTGAGGCATTTGCATGGAAAAACGTGCCAGAGGTTCTTTGACCAGCTTCAGTTTGGAATCTCTTCCACTCTGGACATGTCTCTTGGCATCAGAGGCCTCAGACTCAGCAGGAAGTTGCACATGCTGTTATAGCAGAAAGCACAATAACTAATACTAATGAAGTATAATTCTATTACTTATGTTCAGATGGGTAAATGAAAATTCATGAGAACATCAGTAATCAGATCTCTTTCACCTCTGGCCAACAGCGAATAAGGCGCTGTGAAATATGGCAAAGCAAACTTGCCACTTTCTTTCAGGAATCTCTCTGTGTTATTCGGTCAGTGGTAATCGCTGTGCTCCTCATGAAAGAGGGGCTTACTCTGTCTTTACCAAATGTAATGTTGTCAGGGCTCCTCAGGAAGCTGCAAGAAGATTCATTGATAGGAACTGTATGTAAAATAATCCAAAAGAGTCCTTGTCCTGGGCAGACTAGATCTGCATGGGAAGTTACTTTTTTGTTCTTTGGAAGAAAACAAAAACCCACAAGGAAAAAAAAAAGAGAAAAAAGAAAGAAACCAAAGAAACCTCAAACAGTTCAAAGAGTGTTTCATCAGCATCTCAGTCCCCAAGACTAAGGACCCCTTGGTCATCTTTGGGGACTGACTTCTCCTATGAATGGGTGTGCACAGAGCATCTGATCGGGAGTCACAGCAAAGTTACTGTTCCTGAGCCACGCTGAAGACCCGCTATCCTTTACAAAAATCTCTGGCTGTTGTCTGCCCCTGCACCGATCGCTGCTGTCGATGAAGGATTCTGTGCTCCGAAGCACAGGCTCTACAACAGAGCGAGACACCCGACCTAGACACAGCACTTGAACAGCCTGGAACCTGCCTCCGCCATGAGGATCACCTCTTTTCCTATTGAAGCTTTCAAGGCGAAAAGTTTCACTAAAAAAAACCCAAACAAACAAACCAACCGTCTAAATCTGACTGTTCTTGAAATGATAGTATTTAATCACTTTTGAAGCTCTTCCTGCTAATGTTTTAAACTGATGTCTACTTTTAAAATAAATCTCACAAAAAACTGCAGCACAGAAATGCTCCCCCTCCACTTCTTATTTTCTGTGCCCTTTTGACCCCATTTGTCCTAGACACTTTTTTTTCCCCCTTATTCTCCTTTTGCATCTGATCATGTTCTGCATCCTCTTTATTCTTATCTTCCATCACTTCAGCTCTTCTCTCTGCAAGTTCTGCAATGCTCTGGCCCAGACCCCACCCTCCCTTTGCCTTCCACTTTCAAAGACATTAATCTACCTCTTCACTGAATATTACACCGAATATTCACTGAATATTTCCTTCATTGTGCAGCCGCTCTAGCCTTAATGCTACTCTTGGCAAAATTTTCATGGACAATACAGCTTGTATTATTTCCAACAGGGAAAATACATACTACAGGTTCATACGTGTGGTCAGCATGTGAGGCACAGACTGACACTGCGGGGTGTGTTTGCCTCATGATGCACTTCAACCTTCTTTTTTTTTTTTCTTCCTTTCTCACACACTTCTAGAGAACTTGAGTAAGCAGCATCGCTGTAGTGGCAGGTAACAAACCAGACTGTTTTGCAGAAAGCTACAGGAAGAATCAATAGAAGCGAGAAGATGGCCAGAGACCTAAACTAGTAATGGGATACTGGGGAAAAAGTATCCAGACATTTTGGCATAACAAATCATTTATAATATATATGATAAAAACAATACACGATGTAATTAGTACGGACTTGGCGAACCTCCAGCATGCTGAACTAAATAAGTGATTCTGTATTTGTTTTATAGCATCAAGGACCATCAAGAACTATTTATATTGTCATCACAGCCCCCAAAGGATAACTCTTTCCTGGAGTAACTCTACATACCACAGTAGTGCAATATTTGCCCTTCATTTTTAAGTCAGGCCTTCCAAACCGTGGCTCGAATCCCACTCGTTTCCCTACTTTTGCACCTCTCTCTTTTCTAAAATCACAGAAATGCTGCAGAAACCTCTGGGTGAGATGTGAGTCTCCCGGTCCCCACACCCCATGGATCTGGGGCTCAGACACAGCAGAGCTGGACAGAGGCTTTCAGTAAGAACTCCTGTGGAAAAAGACACCTCCCGGTTTTTCTCTTTTTGACCAAATTGGCCAGCAAACAAGCTGAATCTTTTTCCATCTTTCCCCCTCCCCACATTTCCAGTAGCCAAATGGAAAAGGGAAACTCCGTAACGTTTATTAAAACAAAAGTTTCTGTATGTTTTCCTGAATAGCGTCCAACTACTCGCCCTCCCCAAAGACACAAAACCTCCTGTTCCAGACCTTAGTTTTGAAACCTTCGAAGCTGCTCAGTTTTCAGGGAAAAGCCCTTCACAGCTCACCCCAAGCACCCCCGTCTCCCTCGGGCTCCATCACCCACCCCAGCCCCGGCACTGCTGGTGCCCTGCTCTGGGCTCCAGCAGCTCCTCGGCGCTGTGTGAACTAACCAAGGTGAACTTCCAGGTAATTCCACCACCTCACCACTTCTGTTAATAGACTTCTTGATTCGGACTAACCACATTAAACAGTTTCACCGCAGCAGCAGAAGCGTTCATCATCACACAGGAGGGCGGCTGCGGAGGGACACCTTTTTCCCCCACAGAGGACCGAGTTTGCCCGCGTGAAGCTCTGGTCATCTCTGGTTCAGAGTCAGGCGAGAGGAGACAGCGATGGCTATGAAATTGTCTGAGAGCTGCTGGGGGCAAAGCCCGACACTGACAGAGAGAGGACCCACGTCACCCACAGGGTTCTCGCTTTGGCCTGGGTTGTGCTAACCAGTCCCCAATTAAAAACACCCTGCAAACTCCACCAAGAGGCAGGCTGACGGGCGACTGAGAAGTTTTGTGTTTAAATGCAGCTTTTGGAACAACCGTTTACGAAACGAAGTCGAGACTCTTGGTGAAGCGTGTGGCACCGAGGTGGGAGATGGAAATACGTGCAACTGTCGGCTTTCAGGCCTAGCTTTTTTAAATGTAACTCTCATTTTAGTAAGAGCCAAAGGACACTTTTACCCTTTAAAATATAAAATATTTATGAAAACTGCTAATCCAAAATTATAGCTTGAAGATAGAAGCTGGCAGTCCGAACTGACAGTGACACCAACCCCATAAAATGCGAGGTCAAAAGGGGCTGTGCTGCGGTTTTCCAGGCTGACCTCCTGTACAGCAAGACTTCCTCAAATTAATTCCTGTTTGGTACAGGCAGACCTTGTAGCAGGCATCAAACCTCAGCATTTAAATTGTCATCAATAAACTTCAAGTCACTGGCAAATTGTCTGAGCGTGGAAACACTATCCTGGGGAGTATTTAAGAACACACTCAACAAACATCTGGCAGAAACAGGTAAAGTTTACCTTGCCCTTGTCCAGGCGGATGTACAAGGTGATCTTTTGGATCACTCTTCTGATCCCATTTTTTTTGATTCCTACTTTTTTTTTTTTTTTTAAATAAAGGATGGTATTAAATTGGGTGTTGGCACACCTTTAGTCTATTGAATCAAATTTTGCCGTCAGGTGAGTGCTTTAAGATGGCATGCATGTCACCTTTTCACTTTCTCTTCATTAAACTAAAGAGATCAAGCTTCTGGAGTAACAGGCAGACTGTTTATCTCCAGGTTTATAGCTGCACATTTTCATTACAAATTATGCATAAAGTTTTATGTTACAAAGCAACAAAATGTGTTTCGCGTTGTTGTTCTTTTAAAAACCCATTTCACAATGAAATCCAGTGGAGAACAGCAAAACGAGATGTATTATAATCCTCTTTATTTAAATGTTTTAATGAAATTAAATTTTAAGATACTACAGTACAGTCTTACCCACTGCTCTCAGCTAAAAGAGGGAAGAAATGAACTGACTTTAAAATGAAACAGGTTTCTCTTCTGACTGACTGAAAGTTACAGGATGTTGGTAGTGAACCAATTAAAACACATCTTAAAACCATAAATACAAACCAAATGTACATTATCAGCATGTTCAGCCTTTTGTTTCTTGGTTCTATTTTGTATCTGCTTATTGCAATCATATGTGTTTTGAAGGAGGGGGAAAATCAAATCATTTTAGGAAATAATAAATAAAGAATTCAGCGGAGGAAACAAAGGAGGACTGCATTTATTCAAACATAAAATAAACCATGCCTTCAGAGAGCATGTTAAAAAAGAAGCCACAATATTTGTGGATCAGTGGAGCTCAGAAATAACTAGGAAATATCCAAAAATCGGTCTCAACTGAAGACAGGAATGTGGCATCTCTAGAATATTCTGCAGAAGGAGGAATCCGCTGCATATGCACTGTCTGTCTGGATCGTCAGTCAAGATGCCCAGACACAGTCAACAAGGCACCGTCCCCTTGCCTGCTGAACCGTTCAGCCTCGCATGTCGCTGGGAAAGAGCAGTGAAATCTAGAGCAAAGCGAAGGGGTGTGCACAAGCGAGAAGCTTCCTCCTCTTCTTCCACAACTAAATTGCCCTTTGGCGCCCTGTTCTGGGCTTCTCCACCTCCTCCGAGGTGCCACCGGCCCCTGTTGAGCTCGGTGCTCAACAGACTCTCTTCCCAAGACACTGGCTTCTTTAGGCACATCTTGCCAATCTCAGCTATTTCTTTTGTCAGCTGAAGTACCAGCAGCCTACCTTCTGACGCCTTTGCTGCCTCTATTTAAGCCAGCATTATTCCTCTAACGCATCAAGAAGAGCTGCGTGAAATTACTGGTCTGAATTTCACTGCTGAATATCGGCATTTTCACAAACACTTAGAGATCAGCACTGGAAGAAAATTGCCTTTCTGTAACGCAGCACAGTTTTCTACGGTTGCAACGAGCGGAATTAAGTATCTGTGCGTGTAAATATAAAAAATTACACCAGCTACAGGCATTCACTATTTTTCCCAGTAAAATACACATAAATTTTAGAAGTGAAAATATTTCACTTTTTACAAGTCTCAGAAAAATGGATTCTATTTTTTACATTTTTCCTACCCAGTTTTTGCTTTCCTAAGGCATGAAGTTGTTTTTTTTTTCTTACTGATCTGTCCCAATCCCATACCCTGAATGGATTCTTCTTAATGGAAAACTGTAGAAAGTTTGCACAATTTTTTCATTACTTGGGGCTGCAGGTAAGTAGCTGCATAGTCCTGTGCTTAGTGGAAGGAAGTATTGAAAATCTCCTTTGCTTTTCCTCGTTTCACGGTTTATAACGTGATACTTATAAATACTTTGGTAGCAGATTAAGCTCCAGAGAAATGAAAACATTTAAAAAAGAGCACAAAGCCTGCAAGTGTCCAAATGAGGGACCAGAAACTCTGCTTTAAGCTCCAGGAGGGGGTTTATGAGATGTAGTGCCATGTGCCATACAATACAAGATAAACATCTGTTGTTATTTCAGCAAACTTAAATCAGATGTTAAGCTTTTTCTTCAGGGGGATAGTGGCACAAAGAAAGATATTTTTTTTTTTCCCCCTCTCTCTCCTTACCAAGGTGGCCATATTCTATGCCAGGCAGACTAGGAGAAGATTCTGGAGGGGACTTTAAATACTATTAAAGCAATACAGTGGCGATAAAGCGACCTTTTGTAACCTTTATTGTACCCTAGGCCTTCAACCTTGGATTTCTGCCCAGAAAGACATTTGTTAACAAGGAGGCCAATCCTGCAAGTACCAGGGATGAGTTACATTCACAGACGGAAGAACAAATCCAGAACTGGATGATGCCAATGGAAAGATCTGTATAGTTTTTGGTGGGCTTTGGATTAAGCCTTCCAAGACTGCCAAGATGACCGCCCTGTGCCGGACAGCTGCTCTGCGGTACCCTGAGACGCGTGACGAGAAACACTCAGAACCCCGTGGTCGTCTTAAGACATCACGAGCTCGCTAGGTTGCTGTTCAAGGAAGGGTGCTTTGCTGTGCCCCACTTTCCATCGGTTCCGTGATGAGTCTTGTCCCGAGTTGCCAAAAGAAAGACGCCCAACTCCTAAAGGGGACAGTACCCCCCAGACACCCGTCTGTCCCCTGTGCAGAGCACTTGTTCTTGCACAGGGTTCAGAGTTCAGCGCCAGGAGGCTGCCCCAAGCACGCTGGGTGCGTTTCGGGCACGGGCTCCATCCCAGCGAGGGTGCCACCACCACGTGGAGCACTCCTGCCCCTTCGGAGGGGGCAGTTCCCCCTCCGCCCCAGCCACCTGCTTTGGCCAGTAGGCAACACGGGGCTGCAACGATGAAACACGTGCCCTGCCTTGGCTCCAAAAAGCGTAAGGGAGGTCGTGCACTTGCTTGCGCAGAGATAAAATCAGAACAAGCTAGTGCTGACTTGCCGTGGTAAGCCCATGCTGGTTTGCGATCAGTAACATGCTTTGATTAAACAACATCAAATAGCTCAGTTTTATATGCGATAGTCCACGTTTTAAATTGTAAAGGATCAGTCTTAATTGCTGAGTTTGACAGCTTGTCTACTTTTCTCATTACGCACTGTAAGCTGTAAGGTACAGCTAAGTTAATATTCCAAGCTGTTTCTGTTTTGAACATATTAAAAGGGACCTTATATCCAAAGCACCAGACAGCATATGGAGTTCAGCTCTCCAAGCCTTGGGGTAAAACTGCTAGGGGTTGTGCTGGACCACTGGAGATGTTGTAAAAAGGGAATTTTGCAAGGTACAGATCCAGGAGCTGTGCTTGCTTGTGTTTCTCTGCACAGTGGTTACCGGCAGCGCAAATGAACCATAGACCAAATGCAGGACTCCGGATAAAGTAACTAATCTGCTTTTGTGTCCAATTCCAGATGTATTTCTGTTCAGCTTTTAATTCGGAAATTTTGTGGCAGAAAGCGATTTAACAATGCACTTTTAATGACTCAATATATATATATCTTTTGTTTCATTTTTATTTACCTTAGCAGCATACTAAAACGTAACCAGCATGCTTCAGTTTTTTACATTATATTTTAATTAGTGTTTTTATATATGAAAGACAAAGACACTACTCAGTACAAACACACATCTACTGTGCTGCATTTCCCAAGGCATATAATTTAATACCCAGAACACTAAGTCTCTCTCCATCAAAATTAATATTCCCTTGCTGGGTACAGGCCTTGGTCCATCTGGTAGCTGGGTTTTAGGATCTGTGTGAGCAAAGAACAATGTTTGTTGTTCTTTTAGAAGCAGTTAACGTTTTATAAACTCATGAAACTTTGCAGAAGAATTAGTATCACTGTGAAAGTAACTCAGGGCAAGCAGATGTGCCCCACAATTAATTAATTCTAGGTGGGTTTTTTTGTTTTCTTTTCTTTTTAATAGCCATATATTCAATACGGACAATGCAAGAGAAAAAAACGGGACTTTTCCCAAAGTGAAAGCTCAGTACAGCCCTTCTCAGCATTGGGTGTTGCCTGTTCAACCCTGCCTGTGTATTTTCCTGTGTATTTCCACGGTGAAAGCCCTCGCCAACGTGGGCAGCAGACAATCCCAGCGGCAAAGTGAAGATGACCGTTCCACCACAGCACAAACCGCCGGCGCAGGGGGTACTCGGAACCGCTTGGGAGGGGGCAGCCAGCAAAGCTGCCAGAGGTATGGGGAAAAGCTCAACGCGAAAGCAACCAAGCTGAGAACTCCCGGGTCCACCTGAGCTAACCCATTGACTCTTCACCCACCTCTCTCCTCAGGACCCCAGCATGGTCTTCATCCTCCCTCAACTCTGACAGAATCATTCTGCACTACATTCGGGCTGGGAAAGCCAGCACAGGTTGGCCCTCAAAGAAAACCTGTACCTCGTAGTTCCTCCAGGCTGCAGGTTCAGGCTTTTAGTCTCCATCCATAATGGTTTGGCCATCCATAGTTTCAATTCTGCGCAGCATTTATGGGACATTCCTTTCCTCCTCCTCTGAAGCAAGTGCAAATACCATTTGGCAAAGAGGAACTACCCACAAGGAAAGCGTTCCTCAGAGCAGTTGCACTAGAAGTTGAACTAACCATAACATAACACATCTGAATAATACTGTGAAAAATATATAAAATATGTTATGGCATTAAAAGTTTAAACATCATAAATCTTCAGCGTGCTATTTACTAGGCTGAGAAGGTGATAGAAACAACATTCTGAAGTGGAATGAGAAAAGAAAAGAAAATGTAGCATGGAGGCCAGAGTGCAGCGAAATCCCCCGGGGCCTGGCTAAAAACGTGGCTTTAAAAGAAACGTTAGCCTAAGCTCTGCACGGCCGTGGCTGGTAGAATTTACCTCAGCATTGTAAACACACACCGTCACAGCAAACAAGTTAGTTAATACAGTGGAAAAGGATTTTAAGGGGAAAAAAAAAAAAAAAAAAAGAGATAGAATTTAGAAGAGGAGGAAAATCAGGTCAGAATTCGTGGCAAAGGGAAAGAATAGCGTACAAGTAAAATTAGGTTCTCAAACTGTGCCACTGCAGAGGCCCCGTTCCCTTTGCACTACTGCAGCACTCCATCGCAAACCAGTGGTTGTGAGGGGGAGATGATACAGAAAACGGAGATTAACATTGCCAGCTACAAGATCTGCTCCAAGATTTGCCAAATATCAATACAAACTCAGAGTTCAAGTTTAAATCCAAAAAACCATTTTGTCAATTTTCGAGTTGGAACCTTGCTGAAGTATCCGATTGGTTTGAGCTTCTTTCTACACACTCAATTACCGATTTATGGCTCTCAGGCTCTGCATTACATTTCAGCAAATAGAATATTTAAGTAGCTGCCTCTGAAAAATATTTAAACAAGCAACTGCAGATTTTGCAAACTGACAGTCCAACCGTGGAGAAGTTACCTGGGGCTCTGGCTGCAGAGAAACAGGGATTCTTTCTTTTGTTTTCTGGAGGGGGGGCGCTTTTTTTTCCCCCCTTTTTCTCTTGTTTTGTGGATGGTTGCATATGCAAGCTTTCAACAAGAAATCAGTAAGAACCTGACTTGTTTGCTCCTTGGAACTGGTAATTTATAGGAAGCCTTGTACAACTGTAAAATTATTTTCTTCACAGAACTCTTGCTCCTTTGACTCTCTCAGCAAACACTGTTTGCCAGTTGAGCAAATTATAATCTGTATAATGATGCTGTTACGGATCAGAGCTACACATACAAAACCTAGAGACAGCCCAGACCAGCTTCGCTACCCCGACATTTAGCTGATGTTCAGCTTGTACACATGGACGGAGCTTGCACTGGGACCGCGGAGTGTTCCTCGTGCAAACTAACTTTATTTCAGTTATAATTCAGAACAAATGCAATTGTCATCTGTAACTGTGAACTTTTCTAGCTTCAAGTCAGCTCATTAACATTACTTAGACATTGGTTTTATAGTTGAATTATACTATGTTTATACTGTGGAATTCCATTACTTAATTGCTTCACTACTGGAAATTTCAGTGGGGTTCTCATTTTTCGCATAAATCTTGAGAATAAACATGTTTCTGTATTTCTCTTAATTAAGTGCATATTTCATAAAAATAGCCAACACAGACAAATTAAGCAAGGCATCATTTGTTTAATCAAATGGGAAACTCATGCCGCATGTAAATGGGGAGACTTCAAAAGCTTTGGCTTTGCTTCCGGTGACCGCCACAGACTGGGGGTTCCCCCGAACCATCCAAACCTCTCCGGCCTGCAAAAAACCTGCTCTGGGAATCGCTCGCACCACCTTCTCCCAGTAAAGCCAGCCCCAAAGCATACAAAACTGTGAACCAGGCCCCTGCAAAATACCCTGGTTGGTCTAAAACGAAGGGGGCGCGTGCGGGTGGGTGGGGGTGCGACCCCAGAGTGCCCACGGGGAAGGGCAGCCGAGTGCTGCCGGTCCCGCCGCCTCGTCTGTGCCGAGGGGGGTTAACGTCAGCGCGCTGGGGCACTCCAGGCAATCCTGACGCGGAGCATGCCTGCAGCTCCTCACCCGGGAGGATCCCACTGCATCTCCTGTCTCCCAGGGAATCTGCCCCGGATTCAGTTTGGTTTCGAGGCAAAGTGTGGATGATCCATTTGGTTCACCCCAGTGGTGGGGGTTGGGCTTTTTTTGTTATGGGTTTTTTTTTTTCCTGGATGTAGCCCAGCAACTCTGGGTGACAAGGCTTTAATAAAAATCAGTCAGTAGCTCATGGGGACAATATTACAGCATTTTGCCTCTCCTAGTGTGGAAACAGCGAATGGAAGACACATTCTCGGAATGGAGGAGAGAAGCAAGAAATGAAAGCAAGAAATAACAAGAATAAATATCCGACTTTTAGGTCAATGGTGGGAATGTTTTTTCTTTTAAAAAACTTGCTTCCTCTTCTGTACAGAAGTTTTCACAACAGAATATCTTTGTTCTGAAGTTTAACAAGGAATAAAAATAATACCTTAAAATTAAGTAATGACTACTAAAATTAAAGTATTTAAAATTTTAACAGCTATTTCAGATGACAGGAGCTAAGGAAAAGAGCACTACACTAAAAAAAGAAAAGACGAATCTGTTCCCACCAAAGTAAGAAAGGTCTCATCTCATTTTAGCCGTGCATTCATTTCAATTCTAACGCCTCTTCTTACAGATCTTCACAATGTGAAGGTCAAGGTATAGGAATAGATATAGGTTTTTCTGCAATTACAAAATAACTCTCGGGTTCATTTCCCTTACAAAGAATCTTGCCTTTTAGGGCTGGTCTCTCTTGCCATTCCAGCTGTCCCCCTCCTACAAAGCCAGTCAGATCTGCTCTATCTATCACATGGTGCAGGTCAGCTCCACAGCAGCCCCAGAGCCCGTTTCTAGAATTCCAGTACTTGACTCACAAGAACTCCTTTTGCCAGAAACAGCTCCTACGGTAACTGCGCAGACAGAATTCCTTCACAGGTAACCTTTAAAGTAAAGGTGCTTTCCTCAAACGAGCAGCGAGCACTGAACTGGGGGGCCTTTACAGCTCGTTATCCTCTTAGAGGTGGTATCATCACCGACAGAGCTGCCCTGTCCTTGGAGGAATCATGCCTTGGGAGCCAGCACGGTGCGTTTAAGACTTAGAAATATGTTTACTGAACAATCCTATTTTGAGCAGCCTTTTACTGAAACATCAAAACCATTTAGAAATTATCACCTGTCTTGGCAGAGAAGCAGCAGCTGAACAATACAAGCATCTGGGTTGTGCGTTTGTGTCAGCCTTAGGAGTTGGCATCGAACGTCAGCCTCACTCATCGCTTTCTGAAACGCAGCCAGATTTTTACTTCCTAAATGAAACCTGCCTGCACAGTGACATTCCGCCTCCCCGGAGTCCTGGAGGAACCAGGTGATTTATGGAAACCGGTTACTCACACTGGAAGCCTGGGCTAAAATAATAATCAATAATTTAGCAATATTTTTAGTATGACATTATGGACTCTGATTTTTCTTCCACTGAGACACCTGTAGCACCATAAATAACCTCCCCCTTACACCAGAGAAAGATCTATCCACAGGACCGACTCCGAAATAAAC
This sequence comes from Leptosomus discolor, assembly GCF_034619465.1. Lineage (NCBI taxonomy): Eukaryota > Metazoa > Chordata > Aves > Leptosomiformes > Leptosomidae > Leptosomus > Leptosomus discolor. The sequence continues at coordinate 10,161,633 of NC_141410.1, read as the reverse complement.
TTCTGTTCAGTGCTGGGCTGTGCCGCCAGCACCTGGGAACCGCAGGTCGCTGCGTGCGTCTGCTGCGGGCGGGAGAACACCCGGAGCAAAGGCCGGAGCGAGGAAGATCCTGTCGCTGGACAGTCTCAGGCATCAGAGCGCAGAAAAAATCTGAGAGGGTATTTTCGCCCTTGCTTTAACAACAAGAACCTGCCGAAGCATGCGCGTGTCCAGAAACACCTTATGTCCCAACAGCTCCGCGATTCCCACCCAACACCAGCACCAGCGGTGCAGGTAACTGGCCTGAAGAGGTGGAAGCGCGGCTCGCTGACCACAGCTCACACCGGCAGGGTGAGCTCCCCAGCGATGGCTCTGGTTGGGAACTGCCCTCTCCAGACACCATGGCTTGACAGGATAAAAAAAAAACAACCAACATTTTAAATAAGGTGGCATCAGAAAGGACTCGATCCTACGGGTAGGTGCCTCAAACAGCCATTGTCCCCATCTTTTAATACTTCAGGTGCTACAAATCTTGTGGCGAAGGATGTAAGCGTTTCTATTTCACCACAGGAGAGAAAGATGAAGAGGAATAATAGTATTCTTGAAGTGCTTGTCTTAACAAGTACCAGTTCTGGGTTCCAAGGAAGAAAACTAAAAGAAAATTTGACCCACTGAAGTAATGGCTGTAGTCTGCAACAAATCCAAAGCCTAACGGTGCTCTCGTACAGATACACAAAATTCTGCTGATTTTTCCTTTTCTGAACGCAAACAGAGAAGTTCCTCCCATGGCCCAGCGCAGCACAAACTGTGGGGTCAGCACTTACTTTTACCACGTATTTCCATGTGCAAACTCGAGTATGACAACCAAACTTACTGCTATTTCTAAGGGATTAGAAATGAAGAAATCAGTTCTAGAGGGCAGAAAAAATGGTTTCACTTAGATCAAAGTGACCTGGCTCAAATCAAGTTTGATTTTCAGATGTATATTTACTTAGTTTTAAGACTGCAGCTGGCAGTGGGAACAAACAATCCTGAGTCTCCCAGGCCCAGTTTTGGAGGGTCTAAGGTCACGACAATTTCAGTTGCATTTAAAAATGGCCAATGCTTCCCAACACAACTTTACACTGTTTAAAACATAAACCAGCAATAGGTTTTGGAAGCCAGACAAGCAAGGGCAATGGGAAAGAATTGGCAAAAAAGGGCCTAGGTAATGCAGAGAAAAATGTGTACATAAAACAGGTATTTTGAGAGCGGTGCCTTTTTCTCCATTCCCTCCCTTATCTTTATTCTACCTGCTCCCTTGAGAGTGAGAAGTAGGCAGGTGGGAAAACAGAGGACCATAAGCTCAGGCTCCCTTACACAGATGTTTCACTCCAAGCATAACTTTACCCTTGTAAATAATGCCACTTGCTCCGAAATACACATTTGCTCAAGAGTTCAGGACGGGAACTAAGACTGCAGTCACCGAAACATTCTTCCTAGTTCATCCGACGTGGAGATTTCATTATAGGCATTGTCCCAGCAACTCCCATCCCACAGCAAAATGGAGATTCCTCATTTTAAACTCAAGTCCACTTGTCTACAACACCCCATATTTACCATCATTAAACTACCTGCAAGACACCAAATCTGAAGTGCCTCATTGTCTAATTTCTGATACTAAAATCTTTTCCTTTGGCTCTGGCACCTGACATTAAGAATGTTGCTCTTCATCAGCTGTAATCGTAAAATCTGATACCCGAATTAATCCAACAGCATAGTAGATTTTTGGCCTACATTATTGAAAATAACAACAGGTGATACAACGGACCAGCAGATGCGCCGATCAGTTTTTCCCTTTCTTGACAAAATAGAATGTAGACAAAATTAAATCCAAGGCAGTTCCCAGACATGTAAATCCACAGCAGGAGGGGACCGTGTTGCCTCTCGACTCTTCTACCCCTCCACTGAAGCCCCGACGGGAGGGCATGGCTCAGCGAGGTGGCACCGGCCGCTTACAGCGGGTCGCAGCTCAGCCCACCGTCTCTTTTCCCGAGCTCTCGGTACACAATCACCATTTCCAAATGGGAAACGAAACACCAGGGAGCACAGTAATTCAAGCCGGATGCCAATATGCCAACTCCAATATCATACTCCCATTAACAGAGAGGTTTGCACCTTGCTGTAATGACGTATTTCTCCTTCTAATGCGTGTTTTGTCTCACTGATTTTAAATAGACTTCAAGACATCAGAAGCTGATACATGAAAAACCCCAATGCTTTCAAATTTAGCTCACGTGCTCTTACTGATATCTACAATATGAAGCCTTTTCTTACATGCAAAAGCAAGGGGAATCACATTGCTCAAGCGTTTTTCTGCAGTTGGTAGGGTTTTTCATGGCAGGCTACCTTAAAGGTACAGGGAGGCAGCTTGGCTGGACAACAGTCACTCTTTTCCAAGAGCGCTGGAATATCTGGAGGAATCCCTAACCTACCTTTACCAAAAGAACATTGCTACATGGTGCACTTTAAAGGGAACATGACATACAATAAACCCCTTATTTCCAGCAGGCTAAGGTTGCTTCCCGCACATCTGTGCGGTGCGTGGTGCTGTGCAGCAGTGCAGGGGGGCGTTTGTTCCTGACTGGCACGTGACCGCAGAGAAACATCGATACTTCTTGTAAACCCCAAAATGTTTAACATGTTGGCACAGAGATGCCTTTAATCTCATTTCACGTGTAAAGCCCTCTCCCTTTGAAGAAAGCTCTTCCTCGCGCAGAAACCATCCGCAGCGCGTAAAGTAGCCCGTGGCTGCGGCTTTCAAAGCAAACCCAGAAGTATTATTCCATTTTCCACTGAATAAAAGTATTGAGGTTTCTTTGTCAGAGAGAAGCGAGGCTGGATTCCTTTATCCCCCTGCCCTCTCTGCTCACAAAGCCATACTCTGTTTGGTGGGCCAAGGAGGGGTGTCTCCCAAGAGATCCCAACAGGATTCAGTCCTCTGGTAATGGACTCCTAATACTTACTAGAACCATCAACCTCCTCCACATTTCTCTTTGAACGAGGGTAGTCTGTCAGGAGTGGAAAGCAATTTAAAACCACTGGTAAAGAGAGAGCTTAGGTAGAGGGGAAAGAATGATTTCTTATCAAAGCTGCCAATAGAGAAGACCCAGGTGGCACGGCAGAGGGGGATCCCGAACACCTACCTCCAGCCCAGAATCAGCAGATGAGATTCAGTAACAAACAGGGGCTTTTAGCAGCTCAACACCACCTTCAGAGGGTGGCGATTAACACCTCTGCTGGGGGGGAGGGGAGGAGGGGAGGCAAGAAAGAACCAAGCGTCCTGGGAGGTTTGCAATGCTGAAATTCCCTCCTGTGAAAGAGGAGATGCGCAGGGTCGCTGTGCGGTCTGCACCTGACCTGCAGAAGGGGTGTTGGCTTCAGGGGTCTGTCGAGGGAACTTCCCTGGAGTATTTGACATACGTGGGTGAGAAGAGCCGGTCAGTGGGAAGCCACGAGGACACGCAGCACCCGTAGCCCTTAGACGTGGCCATTAAAGGGGCTCTGTAAACCCTGCGGGCACTGATGTCTGGGCGCAGAGCCTGGGCACAGCAGACTTACTTTTTGAATGATCTTTCAATTTGGCCTTTTGTTGTTGGGCCGTAGCACAGAGGTGGGTCAGCTCACACCCTCCGAGACCTGTCCCCTCCTATTTCCTTTCTCATCTTAAATGAAACTGAATTCTCATTTCTCTATTTTTTTCCCCGTGAAGAATAAAAGCAGTTTGTGTAAGAAACAAGCAAAGTTTTGGAAATAAAACGTGCTCTCATGCAAAGAAAGGAAATGCTCTGCTTTCACCAAACAATTGCGATTTAAAGACAACTACAGGCAGAGATGTGTTGTAAAGCATTATCTTTGGACAGGAAACATCCCAGACTTTAGTACATACAATTTAGTGTTCTCCTAATACCTTTAAGTGCGTGGGGGGAAAACGTAATCTGTTTTGATAACTCTTGACATTAAACAGTGATAAATAATTAAGTATGTTTAACTGTTTCATTAACTAAAGATAGATCGATCGAGAGCGCTCCATAGATAGAATATAGATCAAAAAGATTGAGACTGGCTGTAAATTCCCCTGATGTTTTATGACACCATTTGTATTCTGTCACTCACTAGCTTTATGCATAGTCCAAGCTGTGAACTGAATACCCCATTCAGAAAGCCGCTCACTCCGCATGTTATTGCAATTTAATATTTTCACACACAGACACATCATTATCTTGGAACCTGACACTGCAAGGAGAATTCAGTAATTTTTCCAGAGTGCTTTTTTTTTGTTCCAACGTGAGCACTGAGGCACAAGATTGATCTAAACGCCCATTCTTCCAATATTTACTCTCTAGACAGATAGATCAGCAGGTAGATATCTGTCTGTGTTTTCAGGGATTCTTCTCATTTTAAAACATGTATGATGTAGTTTCTCTGAAAGAACTGAAAGGAAAGATTAAGAATCTGTCATTATCCACAAGAGGAACACCCCTTACACAGCTACAGCTTGCGACTGTGAACCAGATAAACATATATATATTGACAGGGACATCCTCAGAGCTGTCTCTTCAGTCTTCAGTTACTGAAATAAGAATATAGAATGGGATTATTCCACTTATTCTGGAGGGGCAGTAAACACACATTCCTCTAGGCTGCTTGAGAAGAATCAGGCATATAGCTCTTCAAACTACAGGTTAAAAAAAAACCACATTTGTTTATCAATATTTTTGAAGTCAGGTCACATCAGAAAAAGGACTTTAGAAGTAGAGACAAAGGCACGGCTGATTTCATGTATGGAAATAGGTGTATCTTATACCAGATCCTTGGCAGCTAATCATTAACGAGCATTACATACAAACTCAGATATAAGAAAAAAAAAAAATCTTTATATGCAAGTAGCATGGATAACCCAAAGAGTTCAGTGCCTTGAGGCCCTGCTCCAAAGTCCAGCAAAGTTCAACGAAAGACTACTGTGAACTTCAGCAGATTTCAGGTTCCGAGCAGTGAGGCTGCAACGCTGCTCTTTGCCAGTAAACCTTGGGCTATGGGGAAGGTTCCCTTAAGACAAGGATCAGCTCCACAAGGGTAAAGGCAAACTTCTGTATGGGATTCCTGCTTCCTGGTCCCGAGTTAGACATGAGCCCCAGCTTGCCCTCGGTGTGCTCATCAGGAGAGAAAGGAGGGTTCCAAACCAAAGCAACCCTCCACAAATCCATGGGTTCTTGTTTCCTTCTCTCCCCCCTACCTCATTTATTGAAGTACCAGCATCTCCAGCGAGCGATGGGGCAGTGGAGAGGGGGGAGGACCATTTCTCGGAGCTCTGTGTTCGGTCTCCAGGCGCGTGATTTGGGCTGAGCTACTGACCTACGGGAACCACAGCTTCCCCGGACAAGCCAAGCAGATGCTGCTTCCACGACTCTTGTGCTGAGAAGCTAAACTCACCGATATAATCCAAGTCACCCAGATAGCAGATATACAGAAGAGACACTTAATGGAATGAATTCTGTGGCAGGACATTTCTCTGGTTCACGCCTCAAGACTTATTTCACAAACTGCTGAACAACGATACTTAAAAAAAAAAACCAAAACCGAGTTACTGTCCATTGGGTAGAAATAGATTTATAGATAGGTGTTAAACACAAGCTCCTTTTCCTGATCTACTGGAACAGACAGTGCTATTACAAAAAATCAATATTTAGCTAGAGTATTGACTCCTGGATCATACAAGAAACTTTCTGGTTATGGCTAGAGGCTATACGTGTGACTGTCTGCACCAAGCCTCTGTGTGCTTTCAGGGCTCCGAGATCTACACATTTTCTGAAGAACTACACAAAAATGCCGTTTTATCTGAAATGGGAGTTAAAAAGTAATACCTACGTTTAAAAAGCAAATGAAATACATACTCGGAAACCTGTCGGCCTTTAACGCCTGTATCCTCCACCCGCTTGTCTGAAGAGCTACAGAGGATCCAGAAGGGAGTTTCGGAGGCGTGCTATGATACCAAGAGGGTTGGTATCTGTTTTCCTTCTCAGGTGCATGCTTTTTTTTTTTTTTAATAAATAATCATAAACCCCAGACAACAAACTATTTGCGGAAGCACTAGAATTTACCTAAAGGGCCTCAACAGCACAGGTATCGTGCTTGTCTGGAAAAGCACGCACCTCCGAAAGCCTGAGGCATCTCCTTCAGGACACAGCCATGAAGTGGACTTGGATTTCCCAACGGCTCAGCTGTGGCCGCTGGTGCGAAGCGGCTGCTAAAATCACTCCTTAATAGATGCTATAATGAACAGAAAATGAAGAACCAAGAACTTTATCTGGATAAATACTTGAAGAGTCTTCGAGCAGGAAGAATTTAAGAACTCCCAAAGTAACAAAGATCTGGTTTTTATTCATTATATATGGGATATATGAGCAGAACTGTTTCTGAGCAGAGGGCTTTTCAAAGTTCTCCATGAGGTATCACCTGCTTTTTAAATATGACTATTGTGCCATGTAGGGATTTAAATTTATTTTATTCCTATGTGATAATTCTAAAATAAAATATATGATCACTTGCAAGTTGTGCATGTTCTTTATTTCACATTTATGTAATAAAATATAAAACGAAACCAGTCCTTTCCTATAAACAGAAAAAAAAAAGGGTAAAGCAATTTTATACCACATGAACTTGAAGCACAGCCATTTAAAAATTAATTTACGTGATTGAGCCCAAAAGGTCCATTCACTGTGAAATAAAAAACACTAAACACTATCCTGAAAGGAAGGAAAATGCCAGACGACATGTAAACAAAAGCGCTTTTTTTTTTTTTAATAAGCATCTGAGAGGGAATAAAAAGTTTTTAACCAAATCTAAAACTTGGGGGGGGAAAAAAAAAAAAAAAAAAAAAGGGAAAAAAGTCTGATCCAGTAAATTCAGCAAAAATGTCCCAACGACCTCAGTGGGAGTTGGAACAAACACAAAGGTCGTTAACGAGACATTTATCCAGAAACCACAAAGGCAGGTATGCACATCCCTCCCATTTTACAGATGAAGTAGCTGAGGGTAAATTATTCACTCGAGCTGGTAATGTTAGTTCATCAGCTTAGCGAAAAATGTAATTCATGATTTTTCTGCAACTCGGACCAGTCTCTGAACAGGTCATGCTGTTTCGATACGCTCCAAGTTTGGTGGGCTTTTTTGGTTTCAACAGCAGCAGCACCGGACCCCACCCCCCGTTCCACTGCTGCACCGTTCCACAACTTTTCCACGTTCTGGGCAGACCTTCACATCCCACTTCCCACGTTTCCTCCCGGCCAACGGGTCATGTACTCAGAGCGCCGTAACGCCGGGCTGCGAGGAGAACCTCCACGGCTGAAGACAGCCCCTGTGCTGGAGGCTGGTCCTCGCTGCGGGGTCAGCCTGAGCCCGAACTCAGGTGAAGCTGCTCTGCGGGGAGGGCTGACGCGGCGATGGGGGAAGCCTCTCTCTTCCCTCCTCCCGCAGCTTCTCCCTACAGCCCGCCGAGCCCAGGAGCGGGGCAGGGGAGCCAAAACCCAGTCGTGGGCTCTTTCCCACCCTTGCTACGCGGTTCGCTGGCGCTACCTCTGCCTCCCTCCAGACTCAGCTTCCTCAGCCTGATGAGGGAAACTGCCTTTAGCTTCTTTAGTCCCCCTGAAGTGATTTTATATCCAGTAGGAAATAAAGCTGTTGGGTTTTTTTCCCTGTAACACCAATAAAACAATAACTCGATATCACTTCTACCAAAACACTGCTGCTATAAAGTTAAAGATATGGAAAAGAAAATTAACTACTGTTTATGACAGCAGTGGAAGGGGGAAAAAAAAAATTAAAAAAATAAAAGCTCAGTGCGTGCAAGGGAACAGATGGCTTATGTCCAATACGGCCCATCTCCTGTGTATTACTTCTCTGGAAAGGAAGTCCATGCCACTTCAGAAAATAGCAATCTGTCTGAAATATGCTGAGGTTACAGAATTGATCATTCCATAAGTTAAGAAAAAACAAACCAAGACACATTTCTCCATCAGATATTGATCCGCAGATGCTAAAAGTGAATCCCCTTGAACCAGCTATATACCAATATTTGTATATTTTATCCACATACGCACAAAATCTCTTGGGTCACGTTCTCAGCTGGTGAAAATTAGTTTCATTGATGTTGATGCTGATTTACATGAGTTGAGGATCTGGCCTCTCATTTTAAAAAAAAAAAAAATCCCGAATTTTGGAAGTTTAACCACGGTTTTCACAGAAGAGAATCGGGCACACGTGTTCTGCTCGACGTTATTCACCGATTATACACACGCCTTAAACCAGCTCTGGGCACCTACACATGAAAGACACACGTGTGGACAAAACCAGTGAAGAACAGGTTGTTGGCTAAATCACGGTGTCTGAAAAATCCCTCGTTCAGTGAAGTGCAGGAAACACAGTTGGGAGCTCGATAAAGCGCCGAGTTCTGCCCACCCGGTTCGGGGTGAAGCCCCGCTGGGCGGCTCTGCGTTGCTGGAGACGGGCTGGATTTGGCCCTTGGTACCACGGCACGGAGCCGCCACAGCAACCAGTTTTCAGGAACGTACCAGAAGAGGGATGCACGCACCCTCCCCTCGCTCCCTCCCACCCTCAGGAGCCCAAAGAAACGCTCGGAACCACTTTAAGAAGACGTTGCGCCCCGGGCGGCACGTCCAGGAGAGCCAGAGGAAGGGGGAGGTGGTATCTGAAACGATGCTGGATTTCACAGGGTTCCTGGTCTGCACTTCTAGGAGAAACAGTTCCTTGCACTTGCCTCACCAAAAGCTCGGCTTGCAAACTGGTACAAGCAAATTTGGTTGCAAAAATACCCGGGGAAGCGTGTTTTGTGTGCCAGCAGTCCATCTTCAAATTGAGGAGCTTCAGGCACACAGGCGTGGATTTTCTACAGGGGAAGCAACCTATGAATCATTCAATAAAACGTACATGCGATAATGTATAGCCAACCTTCTTCGGTGGTGATAAGATTTTTTTAACTGAAAACATCAGGGCATGTTGAAAAAATGATTACAAATTATTTTAACAGTGTATTTGCAGAGGGTTATAAAAACAGCTATAATATTTTTGTCTTGGATTCTAGAATTACCAGTGTGACAGCTAATGCAGTAATGATTTGTTTCAAATGCCAGTGTTTAAGCTGTATAAAGCTGATTTTATACATTTTTCCAGTAGGCCGCATTGTAGTTAATGAAATTAAACACACCAATCGCATTTGTCCCCAGGGGATGAGGAACTGAACACGCCACTGGTTTATTTTTTTATTAAAATAAATTGCAGCCAGCAAGATGGACTAATTGCATACAGAATTGAAAAAGAAACATTCCATTGATATAATTAGGCCAATTTTCATGGACAAAAATAGTTATAGTGGATATAAAATAAGCAGAGCATTCACTACAGCTTGACTTCTCCCCACCTTCTATGCTTTGTGCAGAACATTAACTATTAAACAAATATGTATCGCAAATGGGCTGACAGTGTTATCTAGTAATGATGGCTAAATTGATCCCAATAACTGACGCCGGGGCATTGTGTCTCATAGCTTTGGTGAGAGAGTTCGTCAGCCAAAAATAACAGACCAGCAAAAACCTACCCCATCAAAATATTACCTTAAAGCAAAACACCTGAAAGATGTAAAACTATCGAGACAAAAATAAATCACCACCCGGTTTATTTTGCTCTGACACTTCACCCCAAACGCCTGTGCAGTCACTCCTTCTCGCAGAGCTGTGGTCCAGCCTCCCCCAGTTTTGTCCACAGGATCACAAAAAGCGAATGGTTAAGAGGAGGTGAAGTCTTCCCACACCAGCCCAACGGAGACCAAGATTTACCGTGATGGAAGCATTATTCTGTGGCCTACTGGAAATAATTTGGCTGTCTCAGTCCATTTTCACCTGGAAAATGTTTCCCCGAGAGGGCCAGCGGCCTCGTTTGCAGCACAAAAGTGGGTTCAGTGGTTCGAAAAAAACAACGCACTAACTTTCTGTCATAAATGGGGGCACAGCTCATCTTCGGGGGGACATGGCGAAAGCTCGTCCACCCTCTGAGCAGCAGCTTTGATTTTTCCCACTGTCCTGCACACTAAGCGCTGCTGAACAGAGCAGCAGCGGGTTGGTACCTCTGCAGAGAAGCACTTTACTCCGTGACAATGGGGTTCAGATGCTAGCCCTACCAGCAATGCTAAGCACACATCGTGACCCTTCCCGCAGGGAAATTTCTTCCCAATTACAAAAAAAAAAAAAAAAAGCAAGATGCTTATTCAGGGAATGAGCATTCAGAAGAACGAAGAAGTACTCTTATTCCAGGGATGAAAGTCATATTTCATTTTTATTAGCAAAGAGGGTCACATCATTCACTGAATGAAAAGAAGGAAAAAAAAACTCTGCAGGACAGGGACACTCTGTTACAGATTTGGACGCTGCATAACGCGCAGCCTGCTGCAATAAAAATAAAAATAAACAGCCCGTGAGTAGGTAGCGGTGATGCATGAAAATCCATTAAGAAAATAAAAGAAATAATAAGGTCATAGATCTTTTCCACTACGACATCCCTGACCTGAAATTCCTCCAGAAAAAAAAAAAAAAAAGAGGTATATTTAAGAGGAGAAAACACAGCAGTGATTTTGGTGCGGAATGCTGTGGGGTACTGACATATCAACAGGCTGTTACCCAGAGAGTGGAAACAAACGTGTTTGCACCTATCCTTCAAAGGTCTTTATTCTTAACAGCAGATGGACATTGCCTGTGTATGTAGTTATTGATATGCTGGTTACTTACACCTACAGGATTAAAAATATGTTTCAGGAAACAGACGTGAAAAATCATTATTCAGCTAAGATTTTGATCCTTTCAGTTGGCATTCAGAATTCTGTGAGTTTATCATTTGAACAATCTATAACTGGGAAAAAATAAACATATCCAGTAATACTGGGAGAGCCGTCAAGTTGTGGAAACAAAGCACGAGCCTGCCCTGGCCCATGGAGAGCACATACAGCCTTATACGCTGTCGGCCTCGCGCTATAGAAAAGGCCTCGATTGTAAATGGAGATTTTTCTTCCACTAAACAATTTCACACAGCAGAAGTTTACTGGAGGGGGGGGAGCAGGGAAGAAAGAAGATAATAAACAGAGAATGCAAATTTTACAGTCAGAAGGGCAAAAAGGAGTCTGAAAACCTTGTGTTCTTTTCCTGATCCTGTCACCAGGAGCGGACGGGGATCCTCCGGCAAGTCACACACACACTGCCTCCACTTCCCCAGCTACACCGTGGCACTAACAATACATTCCCCAGCGTCAAGGTGGCTACTGAGCCTTACCTCGTTAATGTTTGCAAACTTCTTTAGGCCTTTGTCTTTGAAGCACTATATTAAATGGTACAGAGCTCTTATAAAATATATAAGCCATAATAATCATAGCCATAATAACAATAATAATACTTTTCACTCAATAGGGCCTTTTCTTCTGAGGATCTCAGGGTGCTTTACAAACATTGCTGAAGGCAGCCACGCCGCAGAAGGATATTTCCCTCTTAAACAGAAGATTCCCTTGTCATTCACGTCAGGTATTCCAGTCCCCAGTTGCGCCCGTCGGTGCAGCCAGCAGCGCAGCCGGTGCGGGCAGGTGTAACCCCTGAGCAGCAGCAGGCTGGAGCATTCCTTTAGCACCGGTCACGGAACGCTTACGTCCGACTGAGGAGCTGGGGTATTATTACAGCGAGCAGCAGCGATGAATTACACCGCTCCCGTGTTGTGAAACCCTAGCTCCTGCATTGCATTTTGCCTAGGAGTGAGCGGAGATTCTGGGTGGTTCAGGTGCTCTTGGCTTTCTCCCGTCTGGTGCTTCAGAATCCTGCCCATTTCAAAGTCTTATTTTACTGGTAACGTACGAGTGAATGTTGGAGGGTGTCTGTCTGTGCGGGGAACAGAGGAGCAATTCTTTGTTCTTTCTGACCTCAGTGTCTTCATCAGGTATTTTTAACAGCAACCTTCAGAAATGTGCTCGTTTTAATTCCCCCCCTCCCCCTCGCCAGCTCATTAAAGATCTAATTTGCTATTGCTGAACTTGAACTTACACTGTGGTTCCAACACAAAGCCTAAAAATAAGGCAGCTTTATTTGTTGTTGAACAAAGTTTTTAAAATACGAGGCAATTTCTGCACACAACATATAACCCACCGCTCTGTGATCACACGGTACCTGCGATTCCACCGTGTGTTGGCAGACCTTTGTCTATGTATTGTCGGTTCGACAGACAATTGCCTCTGCACAGACACGTTTTGTACCTGCACAGTGTTTTTTGTAGGACGTGGGAATTTAGTGAAATTGGAACAACGTTCTTTGACGCACTTTATAAACCTACATTTACACACGCACACGCCCTGCGGTGCGAGCACACGTGGAGAAGCATCACCGGCACTTCGCACCCGGACCGCACCGACACCCCCCAGCACTGGCTTTATCGCAGGCCAAAATTCAGCCCCCGATTTCTGCGTCTTCCTCAGCTTTAGCGCTTTGGCACCTTAAACCTGCTCGTCTGCGGGCGAGTTCAAACGCTCTCCCACCTCAAATCACCGGCTCGTTCCTCCCGTTCACCGAGTTTCTTCCCAGGACAAGGGAGAAGGACGCGCTCTGCAGCGGTTCCCTCCGCACTTTCTCAAGGGCGGGTGAATTGATAAATTATATTTGTAGAATTTGGAAATTTTTTTTTTAAAGACTAAACTGATCTTAAATCGTCGGTAATTTTTGTTGAAGCGCTAATTACACATCACCTTAATTAGCGGATCAACCCCCCCCCCCCCCCCTTCCCTGCCCGGCATCCCTAATTGCCTAATTGAACAGATCCGGGGCAGGGCGGGGGAGGCTACCGCGGCGGCGGGGGACCCAGCGCCAGCGGCCTCCGCACCTGCGCCGGCCCCGCGGAGCGCTCCCGGCCGCGGACCGGGCTCCGCGCATCCCCTGCGCAGCGCTGCGCGGCCCGCGTCCCCGGTCCCCGTTGCTGGCCGTCCGGGAGCCGGCTTGGCGAGCGCGGAGCGAGCCCGACCACCGGGGAAACGGCCCCGGGGGGGGGGGCGGGCAGGCAGGGAGCGGGGGGGGCGCCGGGAGCCCCACACCGCCGGGAGCCCCGCACCGGGGCGGCAGCGCGGCTTCTCCCTGCCCTTCCGCGGCTTCCCGGGATTCGCCGGCAAGCCAGCTCTTGTCGGACCTCGGGGGCATGGGAGCCCGTTTCCAGCTCGGGTCCCGGGGGTCTGGGTAGAGCCAGGGCGGAGGAGGCGGCAGGCTGGGAGATGGGAAAAACCCAAAACGCCCGAAACCGCCGTAAATTTTCGTCTTCGGTATGTTCCGATATTGGAACCGTCTGTTCAAGCGCGAATACAGTCGCACGCCGAGAAGCGGTACTTGGACTCCAGCTTCTGCGTTCGCTTCTCTCCCGCTCCCCTTTCCCTCCACCATCTCATCAGCCTTAATTAAAAAAAAAAAAAAAAAAAAAAAAAAAGACAGTAAAGGGGAAACCTGTCCTTGCCGAAGGCGAAGTCTTAAACCGAGGGACAGGTACCGGGGACGGCGCTCAGAGGGTTGGGGAGTGCAGAGCTGGGTTCTCAACCGTTTCCCTGTCAGTCCAGCCTGCCCGGGAGGATGCAACAACTCTGGCTAAAAACTCAGCCGTGAAACTTGGTCATACTCCTGACAGTGAAAAGCGAACGGGACTGTTTTTCTGCGCGAACGTTTGTTCAGATCCAGCAGATGCCCACCCGCACGGGGTTGGGAAGGACCCGGGTACTTGGCAAACGGGATTCGGGGATTTCGAAAGGAAACGAATTCGCTTTCAACGTGCGGCGCCCAGCTCGTCCCTTTGCCGCCTCTCCCGCTTCTCCTCCGCAGAAAAGAGCGCGGCAGGTAGGGCAGGAGCCTCTCCCCGGGCACCGCCGGTTTCTGTTCCCGCTGAAGGGCGAGGCCCGTTGGCCGCGGGAGCACGGCGTGGCCCTCTCCTGCCCGCCCGGCCCGGCAGCATCCCCCGGGGCTGCGGGCCGGCCAGGCTCCCCGGGAGCCCCCGGGCACCCGGCACCGTCCTGCGGGGGCAGCGCTCACCTGGGCTCCGGCACCCCCGGGCGCGGCCCTTCTTCCCCCCCCCCGCTGCGGCACCCACGGGGCTGCTGTGCCTCCTCGCCCCCGGAACGAGCCTCTCCGTTTGATTTACAACCACCCCTGAAGGCTCCCACTCCCGGGGGGGAGCAAGAAAGGGAGCGAAAAAGATTCCCATCTCCGGTTCAGCTCCGCCGCCTCCGATACCTGCCTTTCTCCCGGCGAGCCGGATGGAAATCGCCGAGCGTTTCCCCCGAACCCCCACCCCAGCGCGCACACACGCGGTCATCCCCTTTCCAAGGCAGGTAATAGAGTCGAATTCCCAGAGGAGCCCCACATCTGCTTAAAATATTGCCCAATGAAATGAAATTCTACAACATATTGTGTTTTTAATATACTGTGCGCTGCTGCCTTGCGCACCTCGCCGGCCGGCCGTGCGGGTGTCGCTTCACCCCCGCACACCGGCGGGCACTGACTCACTCAGGGATACGCCGGGGGAGGCTGGAACGGCAGCAGCGCGGGCGGAGAGGGGTGCTGGGGAAGGGGCGTGCGGGATTTCGGGCGGTAACTCCAGTTCCCGCTACCTCGCCGATGTAAATACAGCAAGATCCATACACTCGTGTCCGTGTTTAATCTGTTTTGCGAATAAATACTCCTGGGATATTGAAACCTTAGCTTTGGACTACTGTTTTGAACTGTGATCCCTAAAAAATCCTCAGCTGAAACCCCATAAACCGTTGGGCCTTGTATTGTATTAAACACCTGATTTTAATCAGAGCTCAGCCTTCCGAATAGACACTTCCAGTCGGTATTAGCAGCGCTCACCCAGCGACCGGGGCTTTCTGAACCGCAGCTCCTGCTGCTGAAGGGAAGCACTCGCTTCCAGGCACACAAGTCCCGACTCTTCTCCCTCGCACTTAAGATATCCAGGCACTGAAAACCTCTTAGCCCTTGAGCTGCAGAAGCTTGCTTACCGCTACCAGGCTAGGGGAGCTCACCGCGAGAGGCCGGGGCAGCGTGCGCGGCTCGTACCCGCGCTGAAACGCAGCCGGAGCCTGCACCGCACCCCCGGGCACTCATCTGCAAAATCCCGGAGCCTGCACCGCACCCCCGGGCACGCATCTGCAAAATCCCGGAGCCTGCACCACACCCCCGGGTGCCTTTTGCAGAAGCAAAAAGAAAAAGTAGGGAGGAAAAAAAAAAAAAAAAGGGGGGGAAAGAAAAGGATAAATATTCCACTCTATTCAACCTCGCTTTCACAGCCAGGAGCTCTGAAAATTACTCTTCTCCTTAATAACCTAAACCAATAAGTGATTACTTTTTTAAAAAGTTATTATTTGAACGAGCGCATTTAAAGTGTGTGTTTATTGGGAAAAAAAAAATACTCCCAAGATTAATGGAAAGACAACTTCCCAACCAGCGCGAACGTGGCTCACGCCAACTGTAAAACCCCCCGGAGCAGCATTTCTGCGGACAGAGCTGCAGTGGTCGGGGCGAGGAAGGTGCGCGGGTGTCGCACAGCCGCGGGGCCGTTTTGGGAGCCGGGGAACCTCCGCGGAGCGCGTTGGCAAACGCGGCCGCGCCGAGGTGAGCGGTTGGGCCTTGGGGCCGCCCGCGCCTTGCGCCGGCTGGAGAAGAAAAGCGCGGAGCGGCGGTGGGTGCTCGGCCACCGCGGGACCCGCCGCCACCGCCAGCAAACTCCGCGGCAAGGCGATTTTATTTATATTATTTTTTTTTTTTTAAATAAAACCAGCGGGACGGAGGAGCCGGGGCGCTCCGTCGGGCCGTGGCCTCGCCGAGGAGGGAGGGAGGGAGGGAAGGAGGAGGGAGGGGGGGAACTGCCGCTCGCACCGGACCTGCAGCGAGAACCGCCCGCTGACCTTGAAGAGTTGAAAAGGCTCCCGAACAACGAACTTGAATGACAAAATAAACCTTTGAGCCCACTGCCTCCGCTCCTCTGACCCTTCGCCAGCCCCGCTTTGAAACTGCGCCCGGGCTTGAACCCAAGCGGGGCTTTAGCAGAGCCGGGCCGGGGCTGGGGGCGCCGCTGCCGCCTCACCTGGGGGTCCTGGGGAGCTCCCCCCCCACAAAGCCATTGCCGTGCCAGGGGACCCCCGCACCACCTCGCCCCCCCCCCCCCCCCCCCGGCTCTCAACCCCGAGGTCCTCCCGGCGAGACTCCCCCGCGGTTTAACCGACCCAGGCGCCGCTGCTCTCCGCATCCTCCTCCGAGCCCTACAAGCAGAGTTTCTAGCAGGGCGCAGGCTACGCTGGAACTTCTGCAGCCTCCAGATATTTCGCACAGAGCCAGAGCGAAACAGAAACTAAATAATAATAATAATGATGATAATAATAGTAGAGAAGTGCGGAGAGGGTGCCCGGGCACCGGGATCCCCCGCTGCACCGAGCCTAACAGTTAATCGGCGAGGAAACAGACCGAGCGTTTCCAGCTGGACTCTGCGGGGGCAAGAAAGCCCCGCTCTTCCCTACAAAAGCCACGCTCTGCTCCTCTGGAAATCCAGTCTAAACACGACTCGAAAGAACGAAGGGAAAAGGGTCCCGTGGAAGACGGAGGAGAAAGCTGCGCGAGACTTACGAGCTGCAATTCCACCCCCAAGTAAATTTTTAAAAAATTAAAAATTAAAGACACTCCCCCCCACACTCCCCTCCCCCAGACCTTCTTAACCCCCAGCTGGGACACCCGAGCTGCCTTCAGGATCTTCCCTCTGGACCTGCGAATCCAAAGCCCCTCACTGAGAGCGGATCCATTTTTGCTACAAATTCTCTTCCTTCCCTCTCTCCTCGATAATTGTTCCCGAGACTAGAAGGGTTTCTTCCCCCCCCCCCTCGTCTGCCTCTGCCTGTCCCCCCCCCCCACCCCCCCTTTCCCAGCGCTAAGTCTCCCCGGCTCTCGCAGGCAGATGCCAAACGCAGACCTCTAGCGCCCACTATTTCAAAAGCCAGGAATATTATTTCACAAGACTTGGAACGACTCAATAAAAAAAAAAAAAAAAAAAAAAAGTTGCTATCCCCTTTCGTCAACTTCCAGCTAACTTTCGCTTTTCTCCCCCGGCCCCGCGCAGCTCGCCGTTCGCCCGCGGCGCCCCGCTATAGCGCGCCCGGGCGCGGAGCAGCAGCGGAGCGGCGCGGAGGAGCGCGGGACGGCCGTTCTCGGCGCACACGGGGCGGGCGGCGCGGTTGGCCGCCGCCGCGGGGAGGGAGAGGGGCTGCAGCCCCCGCGCAGCCCCCGGCCCGGCTCCGCACCCTCCCGCCCCGGCGGCCGGGGAGCTGGTACGCGGAAGAAGGGAGAGAAAGGACCTACTTTTGGGCAGTTTTCTCGCCCTCGCCTTGGATCTCATCGTGTCGGCTTGTGGATTCCTCTCCTCCTCCTTGAGCCCAGAAGCAGCTACACACTATCTTCATCTCCCAAGCATTGTCAGTTTGGACACCTTCGCACATGCGCACAGAGCATTCAATCTGACACCCTCACCAGGGCCAAAAAAACTTTCCAATGTATTCATCATCATCAGGGTGGCGGTGGTGTGGTGCTTTTTTTTTTTTTTTTTTTTTTTGTCCTATCCTCTTCTTCAGACCACTTATCTCTCCCCCCTCCTCTCTCCCAGCACCATCACAGCCTTCTCCTGATCTGCCCCTTTAAGAAAAATCAGCCCTCTCCGCTCCTAACCCTCCGCACACTGACCTTACACACTGGACAATATTTAAGGATCAAGGTGCCATCCTATCAAGAGGTGATTATCATTATATTATTATTATTATTACTACTACTAAATAGCAATGCTGTAGAGAGAGTTTGTTAATGGATGTCATCTCGTAATTGTACCATTTTAGACATGCTTTTATTTTTAACCTGAAAAATATTTATTTACAGTAACTCTTCAATCAGTGTCTGTCTTCATTTTCTTCCTTTTTTACCCTTTTTCCTTTCTTGCCCCCCCTGCGGCTCAGGGGCTCGCGTAACTTTTTAAATAACATAATTCGCGCTTTGTGTTCCGCCGTCGTTTCTCGCGTTCCTACCAGCGTCTCTCCGCTCAACACCCGCGCTCGAAAGCCTTTCCTCCTTCTCCCCCGGTTAGATTTGTCCGTGTTTCTCAACGTTTTGACCCAGAACGCAAACCCCACGCTCTCCCTCCCCTTTCCCGGGGGGCCGGCGGGGCGCGGACCGGCCGCCGCCGCCAACGCCGCTCCCGGGGCAGCTCCGCGCTTCCCGAGTCGCCAGCCGGGATGCGGAGCGGAGGGGCTGCGGGGCCCCGGGCCCTTCGCCCTCGCCTCCCCGCCGGGCAGCGGGTACCGTGCCGCTCTTTTCTGCGTTTCAGGTGGAAGGCAGCGCGCTTGGGAAGCGCTCCCGAGGGACGGGGGAAGCCAGGAGATGCGCAGACACCCGCGGAAAGGGGGGAGAGGAAGGGAAAAAACCCAACCCCAACCACCCCAAACCCCAGCCACCCCGCGGAGCGAAGCCGGCGAGCCCCGCAGGACCTGCCCGTCCCCCCGGGAGCGAAGGTAGAGAGAGCCCAGGCAGAGCCGCTTTGAAGAAAGGAGCGAAGTGTAAATAGCCCGATGATTGATGTGCTGTCTTTGACTGCGGAGAAAGCACTATTTTAATTCAAGTGGCCAGGTCAGATGGTCACGGAAGAAGGTTGAAAGGTAGGATTTAATGAGATTAATATGGAGAGAAAGAGAGAGAAAACGCGCGCCGTCATAAACATTCAATAAAATAATCGGGTAAGGGAGAGCGCTCCGATTTGCGCTTGAGGTGCTAACCCGTACCGGGGCTCAGCGAGCAGAAAAACCAGGAGCCCTCTCGCTGAAGGGCATTGCAAAAACAAAGCAAAACTTCTGTGGGTGCGTCAGGTCTCTGCTGGAGGCCATTCTGCCAGCTGCACTTTTGCCCTGCAGGTGGAACTGGGGAGGGGGGAATATTCTTGCTAATTACCGGTTTTCCCCTCCTCAATAAACTCCTTAATTGCAAATGGGAGCAGGGCCCTTTCAGATGCTACCTAGGAGCCAGCGTTAAAAGCAAGGGTGGTGGAGCAGGAGTCCAAATAAAATAAATACGTTTGAAGGGAACTTGTAGCCACGTGTCGCCTAAAATGTTGAAATGGTGCCTGTGAATTCCTTCCTCGAGGACGCGTTAGAGCACAGGTAGCCGTTTCACGGCATGGCGGGCACCCCGAGGTTGGAAAAACAAGCTCTTCTGAGCTTCACCGGTGAAACAGGAGCTCGAATGTTTCCAATTCATTGACATATTTCTTCCACCGACCTCGGACGCTAGCTGCCTCCCGCATCCCCCCGCTGAGCCGCTCACGGGACGGACAGATTTCTGTTTGAAAAAAATGTCGTCCCGGGTTATTTCTCCGCGTTATTCCAGCGGTTTGCTGGCAGAAGACTGGCTGCGCAGGGGACGGGCTCAGCACAGCCCTGAAAACCGCGGCTTAGCGAGGAGAGGATGCCCAGGGAGCTGCGTCCCCCTTCCCGAGCCGGGAAAACAAAGGGCACGGAGGGCCCGAGCGAGCGGCCGCCGGGCTGGGACGGCGGGCACGGCTGCCCGGAGCCGCGGCCGGGGCTCAACCGCAGCCCTCCCCCGGCACAACCCTGGCTTTTGTTTTCTTGCCAAAAATCTCCCGCACCCCCAGCCTTCAGATTCCCCCCTAGGAAATAGCGTCTACGGTAAATAAGCGTGCACCGGCGGACCCGCTCGCAGATATTTTGGGGGACGCAAAACTCTTTCGGGGGGTGTACAGGGAGGGGGGGGGGGGGGGGAAGATTCCCCCACGCTTGTGCTGATGCTTCTGCAAACGAAGCCGCAGAGAAGCGATCGAAAAGTCGCCGTGCGACCCGGCCAAGCCGAGGGTAGGGGTTGCCCTCAGCTTGCCTCGGCAATCCGTTGCCTTTTCTCGCGTTTCTCGCTCGCTCCGGCCGCGTTTTCCTCCCGGGCCGAGGGGAAAGGCTCACCGTGCTGGAGCGGAGCTCCCGCGGGCTCGGTGGCAGCGCCCCGGGCTTGCGCTCCCCTTTTGTCGGGCCGGGAGGCAGCGTTGGAAATGGGGGGGGGGGGAAGGGTGGGGAAAAAAAAAGAAAAAATGAACGAATTTCTAACTAGAGGTGCCGAGGCGTGCGGGAGAGGACGCGTTGCCATCCCCGACACGACCAGGGTCCCTTCAGCACCGGCCACGGGCAGGCGGTTGCGGTTCCTCAGCCGCCCGCCTCCCTTCGGGAACGGGCCGCGTTTCACAAGCTCGCTTTAAAGCCAAGAAAAAAAAAAAAAAAAAAAAAAAAAGAAAAAAAGAAAAATGCTCTAAAGGTGGCACGGTTGGTAGCGAGGGCAGGAGCCAGGGAGACTCCGAGGGCCAGCGTGTCCTCTCGCCCCCCGACGGACACGGTCTTCCCCCCCTGCGCCTGTAGGGATTTCTGCGGAGGGTGCCCCGCTGCACGGCAGGCGTGACTCCCCTGGGGGAAGGAGCGGGGCTCCCGAGCGATGGGACACAGCAAGTCCCCGGTGCTGCAGCTCGGGGCCAGGAAGAGCCCGCAGCCGCCCCCGGGGGTCCCGCCGGCAGAGCCCCCCGTCCATCCGGGTGAGCAGCCTGCGGCTGCCACCGACTTTTCCAGTTTGCACCTGTTTGAGTGCGTGTCCCTTCCACGGAGAAAGGCCACTTCACTAGCGTGGAGGGAGGGAGAGGGGCCAGGAAGCTTTCTCGGCTCTCCCGGGTCAACCCAGGACCTGGCAAGAGGGAGGCGGCGACCCCTGCCCAGCCCCGCACGCCCAGAGTTGGCCAGGATCTCACCCCAAGGCGAGCTTGAGGCACCCCCGAGGTGGGGAAAGACACCCCCGGAGGTGACCGCTTTTCCACCGAGCCTTAATAATTGTCTCCTACCAGGGAAAAGAGCCGCCTTTGCCCCTGCGTGCCAGAGGCGAGGGACCCGCCGGGCTCCCCACGCCGGGCAGATCCGGGGGGGGGGGGGACGACACGACTGGCCGGGTCTGGGGGTACAAGCGAACCGACACAGGTAGCGAAATCCGCCTGTTGGGAGTTTATATCATCCGCCCTTGCTCCTGTTTGCACCTTCCTCGCCCAGTTAATATACATTTCAACACGCAAGCTCCGCAGCGTGCCACATGCGTTTCAAGGGGGACTCAGAGCAGCTCTTTAAAGGGGGGGTGGGGTGGCGCTGGCGGGGCTGTAATTTACGGGTGGGTTGCCTGGCATTTTCGCTGCAAAGCCCCGTGTTCCCAGGTATTTTACGAAGCCGGCTTTGAAAATACGCTCCAGGTGAAACTTTTGCGTGCGAGCCTCCCCGATCGCTTTTTGCTCCAACCCCGATGTAACGCCGCTGCCTGCCCCCTTCCCCGGGGTGAGGGCTGGGCACCCGGGGCTGGCACCCGTTCGGCAACCGGAGGAGGGGAAAGGCGTTTTGCCAGTTGTTACGCACACGTATTTTTTAAGCAGTAAAGCAGATTAGAATGGTTGAGATAGTCCGGCTTGTCCGGGAGCTGCCGCACATACAGAGTAACCCCTTTCCCTTCCCGAGGATTTTTCGCATAAATTACTTATTGTTTTTGCGCAACGTCGTGGGGAGATTAGCCCAAGAATTAATATTTTAAACTACGCAAGATCCCCGTGGCATACGGCGGGGCCGCTCTCCGTTAGGGTCAGTGAGCCCCGGACAGATTAGGCGGTAAGAATGTCACACGCTTCCCCAGAGGTTTTTCCTCTCTAATCTGCCATTAATAAGCGGAGGAAGCGCACACGCAGCCGCCACGTTGTAATTAGGCTCTGCCCGACATCCACGCAATCCCGGAGCAGCTTTGCCTTTCATCCCCGCGGGTGCCAAGGAATTTCAACACCTTTGGGACGCGGTTTAAAGCCCCGGGTCCCTGCGTGATGCAGGCGCAAGGGGGCAGTTAAGGACAGCCGGGAAGCCCGGGGCCACCGCTCGGTGCTGGCGGGGTCAGCCCCGGCGGGAGCGGGGCCGGGGGAGCCGCCCGGGCTGCGCCCCCGCTGAGCAGCCCGCGCCCCTCCGCCGGGGAGAGAGCTGTTGGCTCTCAGGGCAGAGCTCTGCTGCCTCCATCCGCGGCCGGGGCAGGACGGCGGGAGAGGAGGGGGGGAAATAAAATTAAAAAAAAAAAAAAATTAAAAATTAAAAATATCAAAGACTGGCCGCAGGCTCCCCGCGGTTAGAAGCCAGAGGCAGCCCGCAGGGTCGGGCAGAGCCGGGCTAGCGAGCCCCCGAGCGAGAGAGCCGAGCCGAGCTTACCCCCGGCCTCGCAGGGGGAGCCGGCGTGGGCACCTCCCGAAGGAGCAGCTCGGGCACGGGGCTCAATCGCTCTTTACACGCAGGGAAATGGTGATTTAGGCTGGGTCCGGGCAGGGGTATCGCCGACCCGACAGACCCGAGTAGCTCCTTTCTTGAAGGACCCGATTTGCACACCCGTTGATTTAAAAATAATTTTTTTTTTTCACCCGAAAACCTTTGAGAAGCTCCAGAAATAACACCACTCAGAGATAGAAATGTCTGCATTTTGTACAGAAAAAAAAAAAAAAAGTCGCTCTTACTGGTCCTCCTAGCAATGAAATACATGGGGGGGGGGGGGGGGGTTGCTGATATCATTGCAAAACCTGTGCGCGCACGTTACTGCCTGCAGCTCACTTTCCTGACGCTCAAGCTGCGCTGAAATCGGGCTTTGCATCAAAATGCGTTTATCAGACTTTTTTTTCCCCCCTCTCCTTATTTCTAGAAGAAAACACTGGCTCCTCCGGCCATGAAGAACTACCGTGTAAATTGCCATTTCAGATTTTTCAAAAAACATGTTCAGCTATAAGAATTCCTTCGAATTCGTTACACTCCGCTACGCAAGGCTACGCCTTGCTGGTCCAGGGTAAGGTAAAAATGCACGTCCTAAAATAAAAAGTCGTAAAAAAAGAGCAACATTTACATTTGAATATCTAACTTGAACAGTATTATAATTACAATCGTAAAAGATCGGGCACTGTTGTCTTTAAAACGCCAGCCTATGAACAGACAGTTTTCGGAAGATGTAAACACAGCAGTTTTAATCACGACGGTCTCTTGGAATGAAGGGAAATTAAGGAGTTATAGCAATTTTTTTAGACGTTTGATCAAAATATTTTTGCCCGGAGAACGCTTGCCAAATGAAAGCAAAATGGAAATGATGGGCGCTGCAATTCGGCGAGCGGTTTTGCAATGGAAAGAGCCCAAGCCCCTAGTCTCGCAGGGGCAGCGGGTTCTCCTTCCCCCGGTGTTTTGGGAACGGTCCTCTCCCGCGGGAGGTGGCACTGGGACGCAGGTATTAGGCAAGTCATTTTCGAACAAACGTTTTTCGACCGAAATGCTCTATTCTGAAGGCACTAAAACGACCTACACCGCCTTGCTTCCCGAAATCCCCAGAACTTCCCCCTGCTCCAGGGTTAAGGCGAGCTGGAGCATCCAGCCGGGCGCGGGGATGCGGCGCTTTAACCCTTTCGCGATGCCACTGAGGCAGCCAAGAGCTGCCTTCGCCGGGGGGACCCCCCCCGGGGTCACAACCGGGGACCCGGGCACAGCGCCGGGGGGTCGCGACACTCGGGCAGAGCCGTTCTGCTTGCGGGGAGGGGGGGAACAGCGAACCAAAACCCGTCCCAGTGTCGTCGCCACCCCACCCAGGACCTGCCCAGCCCCTCCGCAACAACCACCGAGACAGCAGCCGGCCCTGGAGGCGTCCCCCCCCTCCCCAAAACACCCCCCGAGCCCCGGAGGAGCCAGCTCAGTCCTCTCACAGCCAGGGGGTGCCCCCTTGCTCCCCGGTCCTCCCACTGTCTGTGTGTGTACGGGGCGGGGTGTCAGTCCCCCAAGTGATGGGGAAGGGGGGGCGACGACGACACACGGGACAAGGCGGCCCCGCTCCCCCCCCCCCCCCCCGCCTTCACCCGGGGCCGCCGCGACGCGCAGCGCTGCGGAGCCCCCGCGGGTTACGCGCCCGCTTTGCTTGCGCTTCCCCCGCTACCGACGGCTGCCGCGGAGCTGGCTGTATAATTATTAGCTATTAATTGAGTTCAAGACCTTTTACGGCTATGGGAAATGAGGAGTCCGACCACTAATCCCAAGGAGGGTCTGCGCGCAGCCAAGAGCTATGAAAAAGCCATCCAGGGCTGGCTGGGCCCGGCCTGACACAATGCCCCTGGGGGCGGGGAAAGCATTAACGAAAAAAAAAATAAATTCATTAGGTGAAAATTATAGAAACTTTAAACCGAGGGCTTTATTTACGAGACCCCTTTGGGGGCTGCCACTCGCGAGCGGGGGGGGGGGGGGGGGGCGGGGGAGAAGGGGGCAGAGGTGCGGTGGCCGGCTCGGGCAGGGGGGACGGGGCTGTCCCCGGGCTGTCCCTTCCCCGCTCGCTCCGCCGAGTCGGTCCCCGGCGAAGGTGAGGGGCGGCGGGCAGGGCCTCAGCCGGTCACCGGGGCTGCGCGGCTCCCGGGGCGCCAGCGCCTTTCTCCGCGGATCCCCAGCGCCTTCCCCCGCGGATGCCCAGCGAGCAGTGCGGTTCTTCCTACCGCTTCAGTTTCCACACAGCCTTATCTTGTACACGCTTCCACCTTCCAATTAAACTTCCCCAAATTGCCAAAAGCCTTATTTGCATGCAAGGGACTCCGTTCAAAGATGCTAACTTATTGTCTCCTCGCAGAACTTAACATTTCTCTCTTCAGTCCCCACTTGAAAGAAGTTTTAGAACAGTATTCAAAGACTGTCCAAACGAACAAAACCTTCCCCTTTGCTAGGGAGAGAAATCCGGTGTATTCAATAAGAGGGCATATTCTCAGAAGTTTGCAGATTTGGTTTTAAAGGCTGTATTGTTCGTGCCTTTTTCCTGAAACTTTTTTTTTTTCAGTGAGCGGCTCACATGCCTGCAAAGGATTATTAAAATAAAACATCATAGAGCTTTTTTTTTTTCCCTCCCTCCTTTTTTCACTGTTTAGAATTATTTTTCTGGAAGAGCTTTCCAAGCATCCCCCCCCCCCCCCCTCCGCCCTCAAGTCATAATTAAGAACACTTTTTTTCTAGCAAACAGGAAAAGTAAAGAATCCAACCCTTTTCCAAGTGCTCCCTTTCCTTGAAGCAGAGTTCTGCGCTTCGGAAAGACTTGTGTTACAAATACACCTGAAAACATTCTTGGTGCTGAATAGTTGTTGTTCATCTACAGCAGAACAAATTAAAGCAGTGAGACTTTCGTGCCGGGCAAAGCTAGGAGCATCTCTGCAAACACGAAATAAACGCAGACCATAATTCCCGCCGGGCTCTCGGAAGCTGTTTAAAAGGCGACAGGATCTCTGCCTTCCAATCCGCCCCCCGACCCCCCATTTTTCTTTTTAAGATTAAAAGAAGATGACCCAACGAGCTGAGGATCCAGAGCTCCTTTTGGGAACGCGATAAACTGCAAAAAGCCAGTGGCAACTCATTTGTGATTAACTCCTTTTGGTAAAGGTGCATAATGGAAGCGAACAGGGACCCGACGGGACATGAACATATTTTATTCATTTAATACAAAGCAGCTTTAAAAGCGGAAAAAACCCCCTTTTTTTAAAAAAAAAAAAAAAAAGGCAGTTCAGAGCATAACTCAAGGGCCAGGGGGAGCGGAAAAACAACTTATGGGGTGTGATGTGATTTCGCCGTGATCCGCCGCTCAGCAGCGCGGGTGCGTAACGCACCGCCAGAGGACCGCGCACCGCGGCGGAGCGACCGCCCCGGGACCCCCCCCCCCGAGCATTCCGCCGGTCCCGGGAGGGCGGCTCAGGCATGGGGGGGGCAGCCCCGGGCACCCCTGCGCTGGGGCGATGGGGACGGGAACACCCCCCGGCCCCACCTGCCCGCTGCGGGCGGCGCCCCCCCGCCCCGCTCCCGCACCCCTCCGGCAGCCGACCCCCATCTCCAGCGCCCCGAGGTGCCCCCCAGGGCCGGGTCTGTCCCGCCAGCCCCAAAAGCGGGGCGAAGCCTCCCCGGAGCCTCTCTCAGCGCACACAGAGAGCTCCTCTCCTCGAGCTTGTGGGTCACCACCCAAGATGGGAAGGTCCCCAGCAGCACCCCGCAAGTGACAGGGGTTGCCTTCATCTATCCCAGCCCAAGGGAAAGCCATCAGCACCAAAGAGAATTTTTTTTAACCCCAGGGAACCAGGAGTTCATTTAAATTTATGAATTAAGGAAGGCTTGCTGCAGAAAGTAACTGTAAGAACATGTGTTAAAACGCAACAGAAAGAATTCCATCCATTTCCATGAGAGGTGGACAGTATCCAGGAAGAATGAGTCAACTTCATTCCTTGAGTGAAACTCACTGAACTGAATTACACCAGGCATGGGTTTGGATCCTCTCATCCACCCCCGTTTACATGTATTGCTGCCCGGCTCATTATCTCATCAACATTGTTATGGGTTAGAGCTGGATGGGAATTTCTTAAAAATGCTTTTCATCACTGGAAAGCAGTGATTTGACAAATATGTTTTCCCCCCAATATCACACCAGTTACAAGTAACTGCTCAGCCAGGGTTACACAAGACAACGTGATCCATTGCAGGAAAGAACAGCTTGGCGGTAAGGGCACAGGGAGGAAGCAATAGAAGGTCTTCTACACATCACAGCCTTCCTGGCTGATTGCCCAGCTGCTAATTCTTGTTTCTCCTTTAGCCACATATTTAGTGTTAAACTTTGCAAGGTTTTGGTTTAATTTCCATGGAGGAGATGAAAACTCAAAGCCACTGACGTGTTTCCTAACCAGCGCTGTTCTTGCACTGCAGAGGGATGCTATTCACTTCCGAGGGAAAAGCAGCATGTTTAAGTAATTAACAGAGAAATCTTTCTCCAATCACACCTGCGCCAGTAGTTTATTTTACAGGTGGAAGAATAAAGTACTTCTTACTTTAAGAGATTTGGGTTGAAATCTCAGAATAGAGTGACAGGAGCAACAGAGCAGCGAATACTAATGCACTGTTGAGGTTTTGGCCTTTGCATTCAGAAACCCAAAGCTCCACACAGACCCTCCCATACTTCTATTAACGCACAAAGAGGGTATCAAACATCTAGGGACAAGATCATGAGGCTTTTCAACCTTGCTGTTATCTTTTAACCCACAAATTGGTTATGTGAGAACCCGTGGCATTCCACAGGAGTTCAGCAGTTTTGTTGTTAGGACGGGGTGTAGCTAGCGATAAGCTAATCGATGAGTAATTAAAAAACAAGCTCCATTTAAAAAAAGTGCTTCGAAAATGAAATACAAATATACACAGAATACCCAATGGTTTCTATGAATATAAATGTCTGTCTACTTTACGGCTGCTATTTTCCAGCCAGTTTTCCAGCCAGTGAAGTCTCTGCACTTCTGTATCTACAATTGTACCATTTATAAGCCAGGAGCCCACCTTGCCCATATGCTTGTTCCTACAGTGACTCATGTTCCATTGGGTTTATTCCTGTGAAGACGTGTGTTAAAACAGAGGAAAGAGCAGAACCTTTGGGGAAGGAACACTACCCTTTGGAAAGCACCAGACATACTCACTGTTCCCTGTCAAAAAGACCGCTCTGATTTACATCCTGTGTAGGAGAAAGGCTTTTATACTTGGTATAGCATCAGAAGTAAAAATCTAATTTGATACCTGGGTCAAACAAAAGTCTTGCTGAATAATAGTGTTTACTCAATACCTAAAAAATAGTCTTCCTAGAGGAATACACTCAGGGAGGAAACACTCATAAATTATCCAGCTAAGGCATGGCAGATTAATTTTACTTTCATTCTATTGATCTATTGAAGCCCTTCTAATCAAACTTCCCTGAAAAAAAAAAGCTTACCACCATCACAACCACCTGCTGGTAGCATTTGCTGAATTCAAGAAGAAACTAAGGACCTACCACTTTATCTCCAAGTGGTAGCTCCCAAGTAGCAGACTGCAAGCAGAACTGTGTACCTAGTCTGACTGTGGTGGGTTCCCAGGTTCTGCAGGGGAATTTCTGCCCTACCTTCCTGGTTCAAACTCAGCGTGTGGCTGCTGCTCGAGAGCTCAGACGGCCACAGCTCACCCCTCCCCATGCCCGCTGCACAGTTCGGGATGTACAAGGGATGCGTGTTCAAGCCTCTCACTTTATAGACACGATCTGTGTGATTCCAGCTCTAGCACAGATCACTCAACAGCTACAGAATGTCTGTATTGGTAAAGTCCTGCAGGTACAGCTCCGCCCAAGTTCTAAAGACCTTCAGAAATCAACCATCTCCAGCACTGCCTGTGAGTATTGAAGTTAGTATTTAGTTACTCTCTTAATATTAAGTGGAAAAAAACAAAGACAAGGAACTTTCCAGGTAATAGGTGGTCTGACAATAGGTGGTCTGATCCTCACCACTCAAGGATCCAAAAGGGCACTGCTCTCAGGACTGGCTCCAACTCTACCTCATCATTTCTACACAGCAAAAGGCAAAACACAAATTGTGACTGTTCCCATTAAAGATCAGCAAGATACCTTCTAGCCAGAGCACGTGTTTCTGAAGAACTGACCAGACCAAACGGCTAGTAAGGCATCATCTCATGACTCCTGTCCGTCTCAGTTTTATCCTCTCCCCTGCTGTATCAGGCCCTTCACAGGACACAACCCCAAAACTCTGCTGCTGCCAGAGCGGCAAAGTTGCTCCTGAGGCCTCATGTGGGTAGGATGTTCCACAGGGCAAGCACTGCAAAACCAAACCAAAGACCTGGACACGGCACTTAAAGGTTCCCAAGGCAGAAAAGATCCTGATTGTTCTCATTTTCTCGTGGTATTAAGGCCCATTGCCTTGATCCATCTACTAAGGGAGTCCCATTTCCTACTTCCCCCTGGCAGTTTGGCAGATGAAGCCTTGGAGTGAAGGCAGAGCTCTCACAAAGATTGTGAAAAAAAATAATTTCTCCAAAAGTTCCCAAAAAAGGATGAAGTGGGGTTTTTTTAAAATATGAAAGCAGCGTAGCAAGGTGCAAACTTGAATCCACCCGATAGAAAAGGACACCTAACTTTTGCAGACCTTTCTCTTCGCATCTTGTTTCATTTGTTTACTGTACTGAAGTTGCCCACTCTACTGCTGGAAGAGGAGCTTCCAGACTCACTGATGAAAGAATATAGGAGCAAACCAGTGTTACGGTAGGGTACTTACGTCCTCTGCGCAGTAACAAAGCTCTGCAGGACACTCAAAAAGAGCTCCCACGTTTCAGAACAAATTGTCTTTGAAGCCGCCCTGGAAACAACAGCAAAGAGCCAACAGAGCTGGCAAAACACGGCACCAAAAC
Source organism: Leptosomus discolor (assembly GCF_034619465.1). Lineage (NCBI taxonomy): Eukaryota > Metazoa > Chordata > Aves > Leptosomiformes > Leptosomidae > Leptosomus > Leptosomus discolor. The sequence goes on along the minus strand of NC_141410.1, from coordinate 10,132,217 downwards.
CAATTCAGCAGCAACGCGACCATTCTGGCTCCAAGTGCTGGGGTCAGAGCACGCTGCCTGAGGTTACACAGGGTGTTCTCAAAAAGCAGAGTCCCTGCAGAGCTGCTCTGCACCACACTGCTGTACACTGCCCTTAGCTTGAGAAAACCTTGCGTGTTTCTCAGCAGTTAGCCACAGCCTCACAACAGTGCCAGTAGTACTGTTTCCTGATATATACCCGAAGACATTCTCATATTTTTACTTTGGATTCTTTTAGTACCCTGAAACAGATACATCATGAACTGCTTGACTACCATTCAGCCGCAGTTTTGTTCCTTCAGTATAAATGAGATGGGGAAATAGTTTCATTTCTCTGAAGTACAAACTTAAATAGAGCGAACTGAGTAGTTTCTTTAAAAATAATGGAGTGAGATCACCCATAGAGCGGTTTTAAATGGCTCAGATAAGAGCAGTACTCGCGCTTCGCAAGCGCATCCTGAGGAAGAGGAGAGGCTCGCTCAGATTCAGCCACTTGGGTGCATTACAAGGGGGACAGCACTCATTCACATGGGAAACATGTTTTCTAGAGAAGTATGACTAACAGCTTTTCAACTCCACTCTCAAGCACCCCAGAATGTGAATCAACTCAAGATCACAAAAGAACTTGACAATTTCAAGGGCATTTGAGTCTTAATAAATTTTTTTGTCACAAAATTCAGCTGAATGAACCATCTGGGCTGTGAAACACCTTATTCCTGAGCTTGTTGGCCACTGAACCTAGGCTAGCAGGGCACAGCAAGGTGTCAAGTGTGTGAAACAGCAAAACCCAGTGAAGTCACAACAGGAGAAAACCCGACCAGCGTCCCCTGACTTCTTTTCAAAATAGTTAAGCGTTGCTGCTCTTTGAGACCAATGCTCAGCTCTGGAAACAAAGCAGGTCAGCATTTCTGCACTGTAATCACCGCAGATTTATTTTATTTTTTTATTTTTTTTTTTTACAGCTGGACCTGTTTATCACAGGCTAACTTTCACCAGAAAAAAACCCACCACTTTAACCAAAGCCATTCAAAACTCTGCGTCTTACTGTAAACAAATAAGAGAAAACAAGGTTTATGTTCTCAGTGTTGCGGTTCACCTAGACACTGCTGCTTTTCCAAGCAAACCACAGGTTGGTATTTTTCCCCCTATTAAACACACCCCTCCCAATACTAAGATTATTTATTTTCTCATCATCCAGGTTGTTGGAAAGGCATATTTCTGACCATTTCACCACTCAGCCATTTTCTCACTGCTCATATAAACATATATTGCACAACAAAGTTCTGGATGCTTCTGTATTAACACCCCAAAACTTATCATACATACCGTACACACCTGGAAAGTACTCAGACAACTTCAGGAGTATAAACTGTCACAAACTCACAGAAACAAGAGATGATCTACTCAAGAATCACCAAAGCCCAGAATTAATCATCCAAGAACAGAATCACAACTCGCAGAACTGCCTATTCGATGGGTAAACCCAACATTTTTGTCACTCAAGTGTCTGCATTTTAGCAAAAAAAAAAGTCACAATAAAGGAATTTTATTCTGGAAGGATGAGAAAAAATGTTAAACATCTTTTTATGGGAGAAACAGAGATACAGAGCTAGCCTGAACACTGAAAATCTCTCATGCCCCGATCTATAAATAAAACTAGTTGGGCTTTTCTTTTGTACTAAATTTAAAGGAAAGTCTTTTCCGTGGAGAGTTTTCTTTATAATAAACTATGCCCCAGAAGGACTTTAATGATGGTGTTTCCAACAAGCAGCATGAATGAATTAAACAATAAATGCAGCAAGAAAGCAGCTGCATTTTCCTTTAATAGAAGCAGATGAACGTGTAGTTCAAGCATGGCTGTATTCTCAGAGAGAAAAGGACAACTCCTGATAGTTCTCACCCAGATTACAACAATTTCACTTCACCCTTTACTCCTGGACCTGGGCTCAGGTGCCATTTGCCCTCTAGCATCGCCAAAAGCTTCAAGGTTAACTCCAGTGACCACCAAGCAGAAATTCCCAATTCTGTTGCATACACAGTGCCAGATTACTCATCTCTTCTGCGCGTTGTCCACAGGCTACGCAGGGGAAGGGGGAGGAAAGATACGTGGCTCTCCTTGATAGAGTCAGGTCTATCATCACCATACAGCCATCAGAGCCTAACTGCTTGTCTTTATTCAACTTCTTCCCTTTGGAGACAACACCAAGGTCTTCTGCAATTACTCAGCCTGGAAATCACCAAGGTCTCTCTATTCTCCTCACAAAAAAAAAATCTCACAACACCCCACTGGGAGCCAGAAGTTTCCAAAGAGCCAATTCAGAGGGACACCAACATGGTCTCCAGCAATTCATCAGAACATACAAAACCCACTGCGGTTGAAACAAGCTCAGGAGATACGGTGGCACTGCAGGAGAGCCTGCCGTACTTCTCAAGAGCAGCACAGTTTGCTTGCTAGCCCAGCAAGAGCCACTCATTATTTTCATCTCATGTGTCAAACAGATGCCGTCACCTTAACTTCCAGACCAAAGCTGTTACTCCGAACTGCTGAATACACACCGTGTTCCACCCCAGAAGCAACAGCATTTCAATCAGAGCAGAGGACAGAGGCCCTTGCAGTAGTTCAGGTTTCCCACCTGGCTTTCCATCTCAGCTCTTAAGCTCCACTTGCTTCCACTTTTCCTTTAAATTGCTTTCACCCTTGAAGCTTCCTATCCTTTACATTTTCTAGAAAAGGAAATAAGTTTTCTCCTACTTACAAGGTCTGCATCTGCTGTTTTCTTCTTCCTCTGCAGCAAAGAGATTTCTCTTGACACGCAGGAATTAGGCAGCCATACTGATAACATCAGAACCCAGCAAACCTGTAAGAAACGGTGCACTATTAAGTCGAGGCAAACAGCTTATTTTCTTGTAGCAGAGTAGCTTCCCCCCATTGCAGCCTAAGCTCTGTGGTAGCAGGGCAGGGACTCCCAAACTCATGAGGCAGCAGAATTTTCTTTTTACACCATAAGAAAGCTACAAGTATCACAAAGGTTCCTGCTGGAACTGGAGGTTATCCAACCCTTGGCCGATGCGCATCACCCAGGAGCAATTTTTTCAGCGCAGGCTTTACTGACACGCACACAACACGGATGCACAAAGCAAGACCATAAACCAGCTTGTATTTTGCTGCTGCAGCTCCGAGACCCTTTCCTATAGTTGTGAGCCAGCCTTCCCTTCGTGACCTCAAAATAGCTGAAGAACACACAGACCTCAAAGAAGCTGCAGAGCCCCGCGGCTCACGAGCCAACTCCACACGCAGCAAGCCTCTCTCTGACAAAAAACAACCCCTTCTGGGAAGGGGCTCAGAGCTGCCTATATAGAATTAATTGCCTTGAGGAAGGTGCTCTAATTAAGGTGAGTGGCCTTAGCTGGACCCAATTCAGCTCATCAGGTCCTGGGCTGGGTCTCGCCAGGCTCTGTAGCACCGGCCCCAAGGGCAGCGACAACCGTGGTGGCTGTCACGGCCGAGGTGGCACCTTTGCCCGTGAAGTGGATTTCTCCGTGGGTGTGTCAGGGGTTGAGAAGCGTGAGACACAATTGCTGCTGCGTTCTCCAAGCACGCCGACTAACCAGGTAGATTCCTAGTGCGCGTTCTAGGAAAGGGAGAGTTATTACGTTAAAAAGTGCGATAAACCACACACGTTGAAACAACTCAGCTCATCAAGTCTAAGGCCAGACAATTAATGAATTTTAGGTGAGCTGTCAATAATCCCCAGGGACATGTGAAGCTCATTTTGTGTCATTCAAGTAACACTCCCCAACCTGCCCCCCCCCCCCTTCGTGTGCTTACTTGGAATGGAGCAAATTTTGCCTCACAGATGAGTTAACTGTTAGGCATCCCAAAGGGTCTGCACTTAATACGCATGACATTTCCAACGCTTAGATTCTTTTATTTGTAGTAACTGCATGTTTCGTAAGTATAAAGACAGAACTTCCTCGTACATACTCTGGAAACACATAAACCATAACTCAATGTCATCCAACCTGCTGATATTTCTATTTCCAGAAGACAGCAGGAACAGTGAAAAAAACCCACAACCAACCCAACCCAAGTGTTTCCCAGCAAATTCTGATGTATAGGATGTGACATAATGGTGCAAAAACTTTTGGCAAAAACAGGGATTTTAAATTGCTCTGCTCTCTTTTGCTGTGGTGGGAGTTTTAATGCAGTGCACTTTGCCCAGACCTGACACAAAAGAACAGACAATCACCTCGAGTGTGTTACAGGGAAGAACAAAACAATTTTCCCAACAAAAATACACGGAGTTCAGGACGCTGTTTGTAGGTTGCAGTAAACAGAAGCGTTTGAAGTGATGGATGCTTTCTGGCTACCAGGGAACCTGTCAAGGGCCCCCACACAGGAGGGAGGTGGCAGTGATGAGGTGGCAGGTACGTGCTGCAGGGAGGTGAAAGGGGGCAGAACTTTACTTCCCTTTTTTACAAAACAATTTGCCGGCTCCGGGTGCGTGCCCGGGCCCGGTCAGAGCGGAGCAGGTAACCGCATCCTGCGACCCAAGCACGGCGCTGCCCGTCTGTGGCTCCGCCAGGTGACCGGGTCCGGGTCCCAGCCCTCCCCTGCACAGCCGCTGCTTCTGAAGGGTTTGCTCCTTTGACCGCGACCCGCGGGCCACGTGGGGGCCAGGAAGGCGCCAGCGTGAAGACGATGCCCTCTTGCAGCTCCCCCTTAAATAAAGCAGTGTCTTTTGGGGGGCTGTTCCACCTGCCAGGTGCTCTTCAGGCCAGGGCAGAAGGCTTAGTCATTCCTCCTTAGAACAAATGACTTTCTCAGATGGCCACCGTGCCAGCAAGGGAACTTTATTTGCTTTATTCAGCACAAAGGGGAGATGCTCGTGTGACGGTTTGCGTTTGAAGCATCTCACGTGCGCCCCTTCATCTCCGCGCAGCCCCCAGCAAACGGGCCGCTGCAGAACTGTTTCAGAAGCCACTCGCCGTAGGTCCCAGTGCTTGGGGTTTACTCGCTTCCTCGGGAGTGTGGTTTTAACGCAGCGGCTGCTGCCTGTAACGGCAGAATTGCTCTGCAAAAGCCCGGTCTGTGAGTCTGAGCAGGGAGGACGTCCTGCGCACGCTGATGCTAACACTGTCTCCTTGTACCTTCTTTCTTTTTCTCTTCCCTCTCTCTTTTTCTAATGAAATCTTTCCATATTATTAATGGCTAGGGTGGATCTATAGAGTGTGTTCCTTCCAGGATTTTCTTGTTTGCTGTAGTCTTCAAATTTTCCAGTTCATTTCCTATTTTCCTGCTCTAAAACCCCTGCCAAAAAAAATCCCTGAAGCACGCTTTGGTTCTTGAACAGAAAAAACCCAACATTTGAGAATAGACATTTGATCCAGACTCTTGTAAATCAGTAGCAATTTTCCCCTCAAATATGAGTCATTTTCATCAGTGGCTGACAGTTCCTCGAGGTGAGTTTTTATCTAATTAGCTATGCAGGTGCATTTCAGTCACTAAAATAGGGAACACTGTGTCATATCATTTATGTGAAATTAGTTGTCTAAGAGCATTCAGCCAAAATACAAAGACTGGATTTACAATAGGCTATTTAATCAGGTTCCTTTAGGAATTAAATGATTAGGAATGAAATTAATGAAATGGATTTAGGCCTAGATATTCTGACACTAGCTCTCATAGCCAAAGAAGAAGCAGGTACCCAAGAAAAAGTTCCTCACTCATGGACTGGAATATTAGAAACAAAAGTGGCTATGTAATCCCCCGTGGAAAGAATTATTTCAGTTTCATGTAATCCCTCACCAGAAAAATTGGAAACATTACAAACTCCACTGATATTAGAGCTCAAGTGCATGATGGTGCCAACTGGAACAGGTTGGGAGTTGGGGAATTCCTTAGGACATTCGAGGAGAAAAAAATTCTGAAGTAATTTCATGGATTATTGTTGGTTTTAATCCCTTCTGTAGCTTCTGAAAGAAAATCCTCACACATTTAGTTGCTCATGACATGGACACTTCCCTGTAAACACAAACTGAAAATAAAAGCAGTTGGACATCAGTCAAACTGGTGGAACTACTATTAAGTGGCTTAGGCAGCCTGACATGTGAAACTGGTTATTTCAGCATATAACACTGGTAATTTGGGGCTGAGCTAATTCTATTTATGGGCGTGATCCACTGTTCTTTGCTTGAGGATAAAGTAGCAGGTGATTCTAAGGGATCTTTTACTCAGAACACCCCTCACCCTTCATTCACTCTGCAGGGACAGACTCCCCGGGGGGGTCAAGAGAGCTCCACGCAGGTTGAAAAGGCACAGCCCGTGCTGCGGCAGCTCGCAGCATCCCCTCCCCAGACACTGTGCAAGATTCAAGCCAAAACAGAGGAGAACGATGTACGCTAGTAGCTTGACTGGGATTTTTTTTTTTTTCCTTCAAACACACCTGGGCACATCCCCGTTTCTCCAGTCCTTGCACTCAGTATCTGTTCATTTCCTTCCACCTGGGAACAACAGCACGCGAGACGACCCACGGGTTTTCCACGGCCGCGTTTGGGGCGCTGCTGCCTCCGGTGCCAACGCTCCGTGAAACACGCTGGCTTGCCGCGGGGCAGCCTCACGGTGCCCGTTGCTCTGCAGCTACAGGCTGGCGTTTCGCGGTAGCCACCCCTGATTTCAGCTTGCCCTGGCGCGCTGCGCTGTGCGCCGTGGCTGTCCGCGCAGGAGGGGCAGGGCAGGCAGCTCAAACACCGCCCTGTCGGGTGTCCCAGGCTGCTTCACTGAGAGCTCTCCCTGCTTGGCAGCTACACGTCTAATTAACTGCGTGTAACGAGGATGTTGGGTGCTAAGCACTGGAGCTGGTGGCTTTGAGAAAGTAGAGTCCAAGTCTTCAGAAAGTTTCATTTATTTAAATATACTTTTTTTCACGGGTCTCTTTCTGCCTTTTCCGCCTCCATCTCTGATGGTGACACCACCTCTGAGCATTTGTTCAGGCAAAGTGGAGTACCTGAAAGTTAGCGTCTGTTCCACATGAGGTAAATCTGCCTGAAGCAGGACTCAGCACCGCCCTGCAATATCCCCACCTCAAACAGGGACTGCTTTGACTTAATCTGGTTTTGCTTTTAAATATCCAAGGTAATATTTTTATTTGTTCATCTCTTCCAGCCTTGGGATACAACTTTCCAATAGCAAAAATAATCTCTCTCTGCAAATGTGTGCTCTAAATTTCTTTAGTGTTTTCCACAGTATTGAAGATTCACACAACTGGAACTGAGGCTCAGGCAGACAAGGGCCTAGACCCAGTTTCACTGATTTGCAAAAAGAAGATAACTAAATTGGGAACCCAGTCCCAAAAGATTTTCTCTTCAGTTAATGGAGAGTGATAAAAGCCCTGCAGCTCATATGTAGCTGAAGTCTCTCTCTCCCTCTTTCTCCACTGTTTCTCTTCTTCACTGGAGTTTGATGTCATTTGCTTTAGTCGTAAAAGGTTAGGTGGGATGAATCCAGACCTTGGTGACTTGCCCTAGAAAGCCTGTGACAGATCTAGGAACAGAACATCTCAGAGGGAAACTGGAGATTATCCAGGTGCCCTGGGTATGCAGGGATCCATTCCTCCCCTATAAAAGAGTAACGATCTCACATCAGTTAAAAAAAAAAGAAGCAGTTTCCAAGTAAATTCACTGAATACAGTGGGTTTAAAACGGTGTAGCTGAAATCAGCGTCTGGACTATTGTCTTGGATACCTTGAAAGTCCATGATTTCTTCCTCTAGGGGCATGTGCTTCTAGGAAATATATATTACTTTGGCTGAAAGACAGTACTTCAGAGAATGTCATCCGACCACCAGCACCATTTAATAGTTCTGCCGTGTTGTTCTGAGAAATACTGTTTTCTGTAGGAATTCGGGAATGACCCATAGAAACAACTTTGGCAGCGCCTGTATTTCCCTTTGGATTTGTCAGGGTAGCAAAGGATCTGAAGAGCTGAATCTTTCCAAATCTTCTCAGCTCATCTGCATTACAAGGACTAAGTGGCTCACCAGTGGTTCCTCCGTTAGTCTGAGCCTCCGACACCAGCGGGGTTACATTTGATCCAAGATGTCTTGAGAACCACAGGGAGAGTAATGTTTTCTAACACCACCATCAAATTCCCCTCTCTATTCTCGGAGAGAGAGATTCATTGCAAAAACAAGCAGTAAATTCTCAAAGGCTGCAAGAGCGCAGCGCTGAGGGCCAGACAAATTAAGACAGATGCTCTGAACTTCGGGACAGCGGGGATGTGGTTTCGTGCGGCCGGCCGTGTGAAGGCTCTCAGAACATCCTCCCTTCTCAGACACAAGAATGAAGCAGATACAGCGTCGTGAGACACAATAAATCGAACCCAAGACGACTGTGGCGGGTGGGGTTGCAAACCTGCGGCCATTCTTGGGACCTGCAGACAGAGCCTACAGCTCGGCTGACTTTCCCAGCTAGGTTCGTGCTGCTTGGCCCATTCCCATTGCACAGTCCTGAAAAAAATAAAGGAGGAAACTGTGGGCAAGTGTTTGAGAGACAGGAAAAAGATTTGCCGGGATGTCTTGAGAAAGAGTGAGATTTCTGAGCATGTCGCTCTTTGTCTCTGCATGGCCACAGAGAATAAAGAAAAAAAAACCCTGAGGTGCTTTCTGGAGGGAAGCAGAGCTCTCCAGAATGCCCAGTGAGCAGCGACAAGCCAACCCAACAGTCGGCATCCTCAGGTGATCCTGTTGCTCCCCTCACCGAAGCCTGGCTGCTCAGGACAGCTTGCAGAAGCTCTCTCAGCCCACGTTACAAACGTTCAGTCTTTATGCAGCCACCAAGCGACGGCCTCTTCTTCCCAGCTCTGCGCCCTCCCTTCGTGCTGGACACTTCTCCCTGGCGCTCCCTGATTCTCCCAGTCCCCTTTTAACGCAGGCCAGTGCTGTGGCTCCAATTTGACACCTGTTAGAAGCACATCTGGAGCTTCCAGTGAGCAGGAACAATTTCTATCACTTTTTCCCACCAAGCAGAAAAATCTCAGACATGACTGACAGCTGTCACATCACAGCACAGGTTTCATTACTTCCATACTGTCAGTTGTGGTCATAATTTTTCCAACATCTCAGATTTTTCTGAAGTTTTTATTGGGGTTTTTTGTTTGTTTGGTTGTTTTTTTTTTTTTTTTTTGTTTTTGTTTTTGTTTTTTTTTCTGTTCTTCCCTTTCCTTGTGTATAAATATCAGACTGTGGACACGGAACAAAGCACCTTGGTGGGAACGGTCACTAAGGACATGGGTAATACACATGCTTATTGTCCCACATGCTTTTCTGTTTAAAGCATTTGGCCTGAGAACGTGGGAGGTAAAGAACTTATATTTTGAGGTCTTTATAAAACATAGCCTGCATCCCCTGATTTATGCTTGTTGGGACTTGCTCTATGTAAAACATTTAACTAGCTATACTTTAGATAAAAGAAACATCTGAAGCATTGGTTGTTTTGGAGTTTCTCATTCTTTTCTCCCATATATCTTAATAAAATTTAAGTGCCAGGCACAATATTTTAAGTTCAGAACCTCTTCTCTTGTTCCTGAGTTCTCTTTATTTTAGCAACATTTGTAATTTCACTGTAATATTCTCCTCTACTGCTGGGCTCTCAGGACCAACATAGCCCCTAGCTACACGGAGCAGCACAGCGCACATACCGAAGCAGGGGACTGGAGTTTAAGTTCCAGTTTTGCCACTAAGGACGTGAGACCAAGTGTGCCAAATGCAATTTGTGCAAAATAACCGCATGAAATGGCAGCTTCCACTGGCATCAGTGTCTGGAGGAGCACGGTGATACAACCCGGCGTGGGACCCTCGGGCCACCGGTGCTCTGGAATCGCCCTGTGCAGAGCAGAGCGCTGCAATGTGGTGAAGATCTAAAACCAGCTGAGTGGGTAGGGTGAAAAAAAAGAGCAGCCCATCTTTGCTTGGATCGGAGGTCTTGTGCTGCGCCCCTTTAGCAGCCCCACTGCCTGCCCACACGTTCCCGAGCAGGACAGAGCTACACTCGTGCAGCCCGCCTGTCCTGTCCCTCCGCCTCCATCGCTGTTCGGGATGCACACGCACATGTCGGGGTGGTTTGACCTTGCAGCTATGGCAACATCTAGGGGGGATGAAGAAAAATCTAAATTAAATTCCTGGCTCCGCTACATCCTTTGGTCAGGACCTGAGCCAGGCAGTTGTTTCCACCCGCCTCTGTTCCCCTTTGGTAAAACAGTGACCAGATAATTTCTTTTCTTCTGCCCTGTGGGCAAAGCTCCGCAGGTGGGTCTGCAGGGTGGGGGGCTGTGCAGCACGGAGGTGCCTCGGAACGGGCTCCCCCTGCTACTGAGAGCGGCTCAGCCCTGTTAACCGTCGGCTAATCCGCTCGTTCAGGAGATCGGGGTACCGAGGCGGCTCGAGCACCCTGCCAAAAGAGCTCCCCTGCTCGTTCAGAGCAGGCTGTGTGCCCCTGCCCAGCATGGCATTTCGGGGTACAGCCGTGCCATCGGGGACAGCGACAGCCTCGCCCCACGTACGGCTGGGCCCGGGTGTGGGACGCTTTGAACGGCCACAGCTTCTACCAGCTGTTACCGCAGTCACAGATACACTGCCCTTAGAGAAATCAGAATCAATTTAGGCACCTAATACTGGGATGTCTGAGAGTGAATTGGTTTTGAATTAATCGAGTAAAACACGGCAGTGAAAACCCGTGTAACATGTTGGTCTGGAAACTGCTGCAGCCCTGGGGATGGAAGGACAATGCATATTTTACGTCGTGAATTTTTTATTAAGGGCTGTTTTTTTATTTTTTATTATTGAATATGAATATTTTACACGTCCAAGTTCAGAACAATGCTTTTTTTGGCTGCCTCTGCACTTTTCATGGTTGTGTACCCTTGCATTGCATAACTGAGAGAGATCCATTTACACACAGGGGGAAAGGGGGCTAATGAATCTCAGCAAAGCTAACTTTACTGTGTGTGAAAAAAAAGCACTCTGAAGTTTTCCAAATAAAAAAATATATACATACATAAAATACTTGCATGGAATGGCTTAATAAAAGCAGTGCGTGTGTGCATGTGTGTACACGTGGGTGCACGTGTTCCCGCGGGTACGTGTGTAAGGACTGCAGAGCCTCTGTCACCCAGAGCTACACCCTACTCCATGTAGCGACACCTCCGCTGGGAAAAGCTCTGCAGCGTTCTTACCTCCTTCACATCAAACCCCTTTTATTCAGGCACTCACCTGGATGCTTCCGCGGTTGGACAACTGGAGGTGGCCCTGCCAGCGGCTCGGTACACGAGCTGGCGGAGCCGCGCGCCCCCCGCTGCAGGGCTGGTACTTACCTGCCTTTGGGAACACCGTTACCCTTCCTGACCGCTTCCAAGCGGCTGCAGAGCTTGTTCTCACACCCACCTCTGCAGGACAGCCCTGCAAAGCCTGCCTACCGCAGACCCTCAGCCTCACTGCTCCTCCTTGGGCATCCCTGGCCGCGCCGGTCTTTGAGACGGTCCAGACGGCCGAGCACCGCTGACCACTGCCGTGCTCTGACCAGAAGCCGTTGTTTCCACCGGCGGCGGGCTGCACACGCTGGTCTGCTGGCACCGCTTCATTCTGACCACGGGTGGTGAAGAAACACCAGGACAATTTGGATCTGACCCTGCTGGCCAAGGCTGGTGACCCACGTGGTAAGACTGTGAGCGTGGCATCCCTGAAGTTCTGCGAGGTCAGGTCTGCCCGTGCTGTGCCCTAAGCATCGCCTGGTCCGGGGAAACAAAGGGGCTCCTTGCCCTGCCTCCCTCCGTGCCCCTGCTGAAGAGGGGCGCTTGGCACTCTCTGTCCAGCGGCTTTCACAACGTGCTGCCCATCGCCAGCCTCCTTGAGCCCTGTGACCAGCAAGGCAGGGGCGAGGGCACCTTTTACAGCAGCTCAGCATGGACGAGGGCAGGGGACAGGAGATTTGAATAATAAAGATAACAATTATTTGTCTAGTGTATATTTGAACCCAGCCTTTTTATTGTGCAGATGATAACAGGGAGGAGAGGGGGAAAGCAAGAGGTCTTGTACAGCTCTTGAGAGCTCGCAACCGAAAATGGGCAGGGTGACAAGAACCACATTGTTTTGGGTCATCAGTGTGCATTGTCCCAGGCTGACATTACTGCATGTCAATAAAACCTTTCAATTCATAGGGAATGGGGAAAGTGTAAAAAGATGGATAGTTTGACATCTAGAAGAAAATAAAGAGCTGCTGCTGGATTGAAGCTTGAATGAGACTCGGGAAGGGAGGGCAAAAATAACCAGGATGCGCTGGGTTTACTGGGATAGAGTTAATTTTCTTCACAGTAGCTGGTATGGGGCTATGTTTTGGGTTTGGGCTGAAAACAGTGTTGATAACACAGGGATGTTTTTGTTACTGCTGAGCAGTGCTTACACAGAGCCAAGGCCTTCTCCGCTCCTCGTGCCACCCCACCAGGGCGCAGGCTGGGGGTGCCCAGGGCGTTGGGAGGGGACACAGCTGGGACAGCTGACCCCAGCTGACCAAAGGGGTATCCCATACCATATGATGTCATGCCCAACACGTAAAGAAGGGGGGAGAAGAAGGAAGAGGGGGATGTTCGGAGTGATGGCGTTTGACTTCCCGAGTAGCTGTGACGGGTGATGGAGCCCTGCTCCCTGGAGATGGCTGCACACCGGCCTGACGACGGGAGGTGGTGAACAAATGCCTTGTTTTGCTTTGCTTATTAAATTGTCTTTATCTCAATCCGAGAGTTTTCTCACTTTTACTCTTCCAATTCTCCCTCCCATCCCACCCCGGGGGGGTGAGTGAGTGGCTGCGTGGGGCTGAGGTTAAACCATGACACAGGAGCAGGTTGAGATTTTTATGTAATTCCAGTGCAAACTTCAGGAATGATTTTGTTTTTCTGATCTTGTAGTCCCAAAGTCCCAGATCTTTGCCCTGATATGTGCTCTTAAAGCAAGCGACAGCACTCACCCCAAATAGCTTGCAGGGCAAGTAAAGGATGGAAGAAAAGAAGGAGGTTTATAAGTGGAAACCGACACCTGATGTGCTCAAGATTAAACTTTTCATTCCACAACTAATCACCGGTAAGTCTAGGAATTAACTCAGGCCTTTTTAATCCCTGCAGCCAGTCCTGTATTCAGCAGACTAATGTTGCTTTCCTGAGGCTAGAAAGAGCCCAGGCATTTACAGCTGAAATCCTCTATGTGTCCACAGCACAGGTAGAGCATAGGTGGACGTACATCAGAAGAAGGATTCCTGCTGTTCATTTTCTGTGGCATGAGGGCCAAGGGAATAAGGTCCCAAATGATTAAGACCTCAGACCTCTTCAAAGCAGAAATGAAATATAAATGAAGCAAGGAATTTCCAGTGCCCTGTGCAGCGACGGAAACACAAGGTGACCAAGAGACGGAAGCGGCTGATAGAAAGTCTAGAGCCGTGGAACACGTGCCAACTTCTGCTATCTTGTTCTGTGCCCTTGAGCAAAGTCATATCTAAGAGGTAAACGGAAACAACCAGGCCAAACCAGTACTGTGCTTGTTACATACCTGTAATAATGGTTTGTTGAATGGTTTTTCAGCTGGGAGGAGCTGAATCAGGCCCCTTGATGTAAACCAAGTTTGGTATCGATGCATCCACCCTGGATTACATCAGGCAATATCTTGTTCTGCGAGGGTGAAGTCTCATTGAAAGCACACCCAGAGCTCTGCTAGGTGTCACTCTCCAAACACGTTTTGTGTCTGCAGCTGGGTTTGCAGAGTTCTCACGCGCTTTGCTTCTCTTCTCTCCTGACAACAGCCGTGGGTGGGACAGTTCACTCAGGCTCCCCCTGCTTTCCAGCACAATGTTTTTTGCATTTTTATTTGCATTAGATTATCGGAGCAGGAGTCTAAACACTTAAGTTACCGCAAATCCCTCCTCATATGGAAGTCAGTGAGCTGTAAAACATTTAAACTGTCTACAGTTGTGTCTCGTTTGTTTACACATTTCCAGTGGGCTGCTAAAAGGTAGCACACTGTAATGGAAGAAAGATCCAAGATTGCTGATTCTGATTTCATAACAGCTTTAAAAGAGCTCTGAATACCTGCATTAACTTGATGGAGTAATATATATCTCAACTTTCTGGATCCTTAGGGCCCAAGTGGAGCAGGAAAGCTACGTGCTTTTCTCCAGATTCTTTGCTTTGCGCTGTCATCACTCTGATCACAGGGGAAAATGAGGTTAGGTGGATCCTGCTGTTGTTACTGCCAGAGCCCTCCACAAATCGTCCTCCACTCCCCTGCCCACGTCTTCTGCAGTTGGGTCTTTCAGCCCGTTTTATTTTTCCACTTGCCCTGCAGAAGCAGCGCTCCAGGGCTCGGTGGACAACTGACCACCGAGTGAGATGTGCCTGTCTTGGGAGCACTTGTAAACGCCTTGCAGAAAAGGAAGAGTGTGGTGATTCTTCAAAGGGCGGCGGAGGAGGTGACAGGTGACTAATCAGTCCCAAGGCAGCAGAGGGCATCAATGAGTTTGGAGATTCACCTCCGGAGCTGAATGAAAATAGCCAGACACTGCACTGAGTAATTAACAGGACAGATTTCAGCTCTTTTCCTACTTTCACCTTAGTCTTGAACAAATTCAAGAAGTTCTCAGGGTTTTTTTCAAATAATTTTTGAACAATATATAAATCATAGTGCTAATTAGTTTCACGGATTATGACGTCATTTCGATTGCCTGACTGGATGCAGTGCGTATATTTGCAGGTGTGGATAAAGATGATCTCCGTAAACGCACAATTTTTGAGTTGTTTATTTGAATGCAAAATTCATTGCTGAAAATTCACACTTTTGTTATGAATTTCACAGTTCATTTTGGAAGTCCAGTCAGTTAGCCACGATATTTGTGCTAGTTAAGCTTATTTGCTGGGATTATTTGTAACAATTGAGCCTGGCAAGGCAGATTTGCTTAGTAATTTAAGCAAATGTTCGCAGGATTATTTTGTCACTTTCCCTCGCTCTCGGTGCTGAGGTAGAGGAACAACGCTTTATCCTGATATATCCAGCTTTTCCCGAAAGAGAATCTGTGTCAGCTAGGGACCAATGCCTCCACCTTCTCTTAGATGCCTGACATCAAAACATCTGTTCAGAAGTCACAGAATGGTGAGAGTCCTCTAAGAATAAACCCAAACTACATCCCCTTCAACTCGTGCTCCCTGATTAATTTTCTAATTTTAATTGACATTATATTATCTAAACGCAGTCTCACATAGTCCTTCTGCTAGAACATTAGTGAAATCCCACAGATGGACAAACAGAGGCAATGTTTCACGTGACGTGACATAGCAAATCACATGGCAAGGCCACTAACAGCACGGAGATATTCTGGGTCCAAGAGCTCTGCTTTAACAGGCGGGACAACTTATTTTCATTTCGTGAGCAAAAGCAAATTTAGAGGTTCAGGCCCCTCTGAGCTCCTCCAGGGCTGCTACAGGAGATCTCCAGGGCTATGGTGAAGGGTCAGCAACACCCCTGAGCCCTCTATTTCTCCATCAGAGGTCTCTTTCCACTCTTTGGAAGTTTACGGTGAATGGCGAGGAGCCAGCCCCCACGGGCATGGGATGGAGGTGGCTTGTTCTCAAGTGTTTAAAAGTCTGACAAACTGTTTGCAGTTCTAGCAGGGATCAACACATTTCTAGAATTAAAACCAACATCTTGGACAGCAAAAATGCTCTGAACAAGGAGTCTTTCTTCAACTCAATACACAAGGGACCTTTCTTTAGTATGCTATAAAATCACTTGCTATAAATCAATTATTTTTGTACTGATTTATTAACTGCTCTCCAGCTGTTCAGTTTGGCACCTAAAAAAAACTCCTGGATGGTCCCGCTGAAATTTTCAAAAGCATTTGCTCTGCAGTACTGTTGGTCCAACCTCGTTATAGTCTTCCCTGGTAACCCCCATATTCCTTAAGCTGGCAAGGGTGGAAGCACCAGTCCACACAGAGCACATCCAATCTTGTGGCAAAACGATCTTGACGTGAGTTGTGTTGGGAATCCCTGTCTGGAACTCCTTTGGAAGCCTCTCCTCGAAACCTTGGAAAAAGAGTTGATCTGCCCCATGACAGCACGTTCCTTAGGATGTGGGACTGGATATGCTCACAACACTCTGTGATGTTCTGGAGGACCATCCTCCCCTGTCCCTGGGATTTCTGCCTCTGTGGGCACAAAAAGCACTTCAGGAGCTCGGAATAGCTGGTCTGCTGCCTTCACAGTCCTTCCATCAGGGAGAATGTACTTGCACATATGTTTTTCGGGCTTTTCCGCATATTTTGTCAAAGACGAAACGCCCCTTTTGGACTTGGCAGTCCTTATGACTCACCCCAAACATGACAAGTTTGAATTTGGGGTATCCCACAACAGTAGAAACAACCAGAATGGGTGCCTGTTCCCTTGACAGACCAACCTTACGCTGTTCGGAGCTGATGTCAAAAAATCGCTGTGCACCCACCGTGCGGTGTCAGACACCCTGTGCAGGACGGGTGCTGTCCCTGGCAGTGGCTGCTGACGCAGAGCATCGTCGGAACCTTCTCCTTTCCCACCCCTGTCACAAACAGGCCCCACTCCACCGAGCTCTGCAGCTGCACCAGCAGCGCTGCTTCCCCCAGGGAGCCGGCAGTGTGGAGCATTTTGATTCAGGCCTAGTGCTTGGAAGTGAATCTGGGTGTTCTTACTTCCCAGATAAATTACAGCAGAGAATCAATGGATTTTTTCAGACCCTCAGGCACAGAGGAGGGTCGGTTACAGTAATTGCATTTGCATTGATTTATATTTGGATTCTGTTTGGGGTTTTGCTGGGTTTCTAAAGGAAACATATTTAATGAGGTCAAAAATATCGTGAGAGCTAGTTTTAGAATACAAAACCCAGACACCTCAAAGACCTTAGGGGGACGAATCTCCCAGCAGAGGAGGTATGCTACTCCCCACCTGACTCCAAGGCAGGCCGTGAGTCAGTTAAGGAGTGACTGCATCCCTGTGATATGTACGTGCACACCTGTAAACACTGCGAAAGGGAAGGGGAATGATAAACAATATGATCCTCGTTACCAACGGTTTTACTGTTTTATTTTCATACAGGTTTTGTCAGCCAATAAACGCACAAACAGCTGTAGCACCTTTTAGGTCAGTCAGCTCTCAGCAGGGTTTCTTTCTCTTGAGTTGTCGTAGCGAGCCATTCACTTGGTCTGGCATTCTCCTTAAAAGCTTTTCTGGTGAATGACAGCTGCCCCAAAATCCTTGTAATTGCTCACAGTGACCCACATTTGTTTGAAAGGCAGGTGAGGATGGAGGCCCCAATCCACACACAGTATTTTGTCTCGGGGGGGGGGTGCAATGATCCTTACAAACATGCCAGCAGGCACTTGGAGCTTCAACTCCTTCAGGATCTGCTCCTCCAGGCCAGGAAAGAGAGTGGACCCACCTGAGAATAGGATGCTGCCGTAAAGATTCCTGCACACATCGATGCCACACTTCATAATGCTGTTGAAGACAGTTTTCTGCACACCAGGAGCTTCAACTCCAATGCTTGCAGGTGTGAAAAGGGTCTTGGTGCCCCAAAGAGCCAGTTGCCTCTGTGGATGATATTGTTGTCAGGCAATTTGTATTCTTTCACGATTTCTTTGTCTTTGCTTTCATTTCTTGGATGGGGTCTAAAGCTGCGCAGCACAACTTCTTCCTGATATCTCTCACAATTTCCTTTTCAGCTGTGCTAACAAAAGTGTACCCACGCTCTAAAAGGAGCTTCATAAAATATTTGGTGATATCCTGGCCAGGAATATCCAGCCTGGAGACAACATGGGCTGAACAGTACCCTTCAGACATGGGGACAGTGCAGGCAGCGCCATCCCCGCTCTCCATGACTGTTCCAGTGACATAGGCCGATGCACAGGATGCCGGAGTTGCCTGGGCTGCAAAGTGCACAGGCGGCACCATGAAGCCTTCGAACATGATCTCTCTCATTTTTTTTCCTGGTTCAGCAGGGGATCGAGGGGAGTCGGCAGCATTGGCCTTTCACCGGCTTTGATCCTCAGCTCATACTCATAGACGTGTCTCCAGATCCTTTCCACATCATCCCAGCATGTAACTGTGACATAGTCAATTGGATAATTCAAAGACAGGACCCCTCTTTAGGACTGAGCTTCCCCTCTAACGTAACAACTCCCAGAATTGTAGCGTTGGCTTCCGAGCAACCAGCGATCGCTGTAAAACCAGACCCTGGGCCACTGTCCCCTGCTATACCCGCTGTGAGTAACCCAGACCCATTGCCAAAGGTTACAGCGGCGACACCCAAAACGCTGGGGTCAAACATTTGTCGCAGAGTTGGTAGCTCCCCGGCACTGTTTGCCTGTTCCCCCTTGACAGGCCGGTCACCATCACTAGGGGAGGCTTCTCAGGGATGTACAGCTTGTGATTTCCAATGTGTTTGCCCCCATAACGGCCAGTGACACAATAACACACTTCCCCAGCCCGTTACCTGATCCCAGACACTTCCCTGGATACGGCCAGTGTAGCTTTACCATGGCTCCAGCCAGAGGACCATCAATTCAGTGAGTCTGACCCACAGCTCATGGACCATTTAACGAGCCTGAGACCATTTTTTTTCTCAGAATAGAAAAGCACGTATTGCAAAATACATGTATGGCAGTAATCAAGTTTTTCACAGGTGCCTCTGGCTTAGCTAAGACTCTACAAGTAGTTCCAAGAGTTGGTGAAGATCAGGACAATTTTGCTGCCTCCTAAGTATTAAATGAATTACCAGTTTGCTTTTCTGAATAACGTCTGCACTGGAAGCAGATCTTTTTCAATGGAATCCTTTCTGATCTGTAATAGCAAACTCCTAAAAATGTTTAAAATAGAGCTATGTTTGGCACTCTTGAGTATTTTTCCTTGTCCTTGTGACTTAATTTAAAGACTATATTTTGGTAAAACCACAAAGGTGAAACAATAATTTCTGCCTCTTGCTGGTTTAAAAAACCCCAGTAGCTTTAAACAATGCTTATAATACCTTCTAGTGCAAAGAAATTCCTTCCCCTAATGAGTCTATATCCTAGGTTGCTGACAGGCTGACCTGCCTGCAAATAAACAGACATGCAGATGTCTTCCTTCCACGCTTCCCCTTTCCATTCAGCATTTTGCTGAGAAGAACAAGCTCTTTTTGGAAAGCTTGTTCAAAAGGATTAAAACTATCCTAGATCTTCACAACTGATCCCCATTTCACATCTAATTGTTGTTGGTTTTGTTTTTAAATTTTGCTTCAAGAGAAGATTTCCTAAAGAAGGAAATTTCTATGGCTTTGAATCCAATCAGATCTGACAATTCAAATCTGTTTACAGAGAAAATTTCCTTTAAAAAAAAAAAAGAAAAAAAAGAGTAAATCACTATATAACTTCAGTTTGAATCCTTGGCTGCCAGAGTTTAATTGCTTCTCCTTGTGGCTCTAAATCCAGGGCAGCTTCAAAGCAAGAGTGGCTTCTATTAAATTTAATTACTTTTTCCTGCAGCTTGCATGGCAAAGGTGCCAGCTACTAAACGAAGGTGGTTATGAATCAGAGGCAGATTCCAAACAAAGATATATATTAAAGAGAGATTTTAAGTGTAAGCAAATAACCTTCTTATACAGAGACGTTTATACCCCAGATAAACCATGAAAAAAAGCACCATCTAACAGGAGATCAGCTCTGTGTATGTTATTTCCATTCTGCTTAGATTCCAGACATGTTTGTGTTAAATGCCACTCTATCCGTTTCAGCGATTTCTCTAATCCTCTTAATATTTGTGTACATATATTTCAGTGTGTGGCACACTTGTTTCCATGCATGCTTCTATATTAGTGTCAACAGGTGTCCTAATCATTTAAGAGGTTGTTATATGCATCACACTAGAAGCCCAATTTAATCCCGCGTTGGTCTGCATGCAGCTTGCGTGAAGCACTCCATTTTGAACGTGAAGTTGAGTATTAAAACAAGGGAATATCGACTGTGATTATCAAACGGCAGTTGAACGTAGATGCAGGAACACTCATCTGTTCCCTCATATTGGTTCTGTCATAAATCACCTTAAAAAGGGTGCGTGTGAATTAACTTTGTTACTATAGGGTTTGGAATCAGTGAAATTACTGTTTGTGTTTAGCTCAAGTACTGTAAAACCAAGCTCATAGAAGAGACAATAGGAGACCTCAAAAATTTCCTGTGCTCACCTGGCAGAATAGCTTATGCTGATACAAGATCTCATTCAGGAATGGAAAGCGCTCATTCTCTGAGTGCTGGTCTGTCTGCGGCCTTTGGCGTGTGCCCGGGGCTGCCAGCTGTGGAGAGACACACGAGGAACTGCACCGAGACAAGCAAATCCATTCCACACGAGCTGCTATCTTCTCGACTAGATGGTGTCCACCGTTTGTCACCTCTTAACGGGATGGAATATGAACTCGAACCTGAGAGGCACGTTGGAAACGCAGTAATGAGATTCCCACAACACACCAAACGTAAATGAGCTCTGTCCCACAGACGTTGTGTTGTGAAAATTCACAGATAGTTAAACGTGTTTGTTTATAGGCCAGTCTCGCTTTCTGCCAGAGCTGAGCACACATTTTCACTTACCGGCTCACGCACCTCTTTTTTGCTTTATTGACCGTGTTGCCTGCACAGAGCGATCCCCCTGGCAAGCGAGGGCTTGTCCTTTCTCCATAGCCGGCTTCTGTCTGAACGCTTCTGGAGACAAGCACTCAGGGCAGATTCTGAGTGAATCAGGCCAGGCTGGAAAGCACCAAGAAAAGAGTGATGTGTTTACCTGAGGTAAAACCAGTGGGAAAAGGATCAGCCAACCCTTAGTCCGTATGCTCACGTAAACCCCAAGGGCCTGACTAACGTGCAGCAGGGATAAATGTCTTTCCACACCTACAAAGTGTTACCAAAAAGAGAGACAAGTAGGACCAGAGACTGAGGGAGAGACGTTTCTCTCCATGCCTTTCTACACCAGATCGTTTTGATATCTTCCCTGTTCTTGTCATCCTCAGCTGGCTCTTTCCTGGGTGTAAGTTCATTCCGAGCAGGTGATGTGATTATAGTGCATTGAACACAGATGAAACCCCAGAAACAATAACACTTCATCAGAGAATCCCTTAATGAAATCCACGGACTTATGATTTTTTCTGTTTCACAGAAAAAGGGACAATTGCAAGGAACTCGTTCATTCCCCAAACTCATTCCACTCTGAGGCTTTTTCCCAGTTTCCTACGGGCAATGGATTTTTCTGGCTAACACAATTATTGGGAAATCTCAGACATACGCTCCAAGGGAGACCTGCCTTATCCTCCATAAACTTGACAGGGACCTGATGAATTCACATTAGTTTATCCATAAAATAACTTAGCTTTCTTAGTCAAGATATATCCACCACCTTATTGCAGCACCTTTGTTTACAACTCCCCCTAAAATGCTGGTTTATCTTCTTGGCTTATAGTTTCCTCATTGCCTTCTCTGGATGGGGAGGACAGATGTTGGGCTGTTGGCCAAGAGAGAGCTCTGTGACAGTGGCACTGCCAACAGGATAACCAATGCAGCTTTCCAAATGGATTTTAAGCTGGAAATTCTGATTGCTGCAAAGCAATGCGTTAAACATATCAAAAAGGTGAAAATAAGAAAAAACAGGAGGCTGGCATGTGATGGACATGAGTGTCAAGGCAGAAGTATACCGCCTTTTTACGTACAGTAGTAATTTAGCAATTTCTGGGATACCCTAGGAACAAACCAAAGGATTTATTAAAGTGCTAAAGCTTAAGTGTTAGAAGTCTGTGCTTTTACAGCTGAAAGATCACAGTTATAGAACCATCTCCCTGGAGCATGCATGTGATTTGTGTAACAAATAGGAGTGCATTTATGGAGTGAATCCAAATGCATCAGAAACAAATATTACAGGAGAAAAAGTGAGGGAAAGAGGGTATTTCAACCCAGTGGAAGTTTGAACGAGGAGGGACAAGATTCTTCTCTTCAGAATATCACCACTGAAACTGTATGTGGGGAAGACAGAACAGAGGCTGCTCACCCTTCTCCGTGCCCTAAAGACCTGGAGCAGCGGTCCACAGCGCATGGAAGCATCAAGCGCATCAAATGCTGCGGCGATGATAGACACCCTTACCAACTCAGCCTGTCAGCACATGAGGACAACACTTACTCTGTGCCACAGGTCATTCTGGTACAGATACAAAACAAATTTATTATTTATATTGAGATAGAGCCTGGAAATCAGTCGGGCTTCCCCAGGGACTGTGGAAACAAACAGCAAAGGGCAGGCCCTGCTCAAAAGAATTCAGTCTGGGCAGCGAGACGTAACGGGGGGGTGAGACAAACAAGCAGGTCGGGGTGGAAGGCAGGGGAGACAGCGTGAAAGAAATCAGGGGCTGAGAGCATTTCTTAGCCAGTAAGAAGCAATAATCACCATCACAGATGCTTAGCTCTAACAACTTGACAAGATCCCCTTCTTCACATAGGAGCTGCGTTTGATTGCTCCCACACTTGTTTCCATCTAAAATCCTCGTTTTGCAATGTCTTCGTGACACTCCAAACATCCACAAAGCTCTTTGAAGTTGAATTTTAAAGTGTTTATTGACACCAGTTATGATATTTCAAAACACATGGGCTACAAATTGTTACCATGCACTCCTGGTGTTTACAGTAATCCCTATATTAAAACAAACTCAGCCTTTCCTGATGATTTTATATCTTCTTGCTGACTCACTTGCCTGTGTTTATTTAAACTCCTGTTGAGGTGTTTTTTTTTAATACGTAACACTTTTAAAACGTAAAAAACCCGCTATCTGCAGATTTCATACACTTTTGAAACATTTTGCATTCATTTTCATGGGCACCACATGGCCAAAATCCTCCTTTTCAATTTTCCTTGCAGATCCGTGAGCTGCAATCCAGGCTCCCCGTGCTCAAGCCCAGCAGTTAACCCCGCACATGCAGCTGGCCTCGGTGTTAGAAGCTCTGCCAAGACCCAGACCAGCAATGGGTGGCTCCAGAAGCTCAGCCCTGGTCCAGCCGCTTGGCCAGACTAGGTTTCCCTCCGATCTCCATGTTCTAGAGGTGGGCTCAGGTCGCAGCAAGGGAAGATTTCAGGAGTCCACACCATTGCCCATTAGACACAATCAGGGTAGCTCTTCCTTCCTTTGACCAGCACTGGACTGCTCGACTTGTGAGGTCTCTACCGTCCTATAAGGATGTCTTGGCTGCGTGGCTGTGGCACTGATGAACATGAAGCTGCCCAGTGGTTGAAGTTCAGGGCTGTGGCAGGGCTTTGTCACCCTCAGGGGGTCATGCTTAGTCAAGCAGGGACAAATGAGCTGCCTGCCCAGCTCCTGAAGGCAGCAGGCCCGCAGGCACTTGGAAGGGGATGCTGTCGAGCCACTCAGGACCACGCGTCTCGTCAACGTCTGTGGCTCGGGGCCGTGAAAGGTTCCAGTAAGCGACTCGGAGCCAGGAAGGTTGGGCCCTCCACAGTGTGGCATGAAACAAAAACGTTTGAAACTCTGTGTTTTAGTGTCTGCTGTTGCAAGTGAACAGTCTGATGAAAGTCCCCACAAAGCACGAGACAGGCCTGCGCTCCTCTACTGGCTCCAAGACCCTTTCAGCACCAAACCTCCTTGGCGGTGTCGTGGGCAGCTGCGCCGACCAGTGCCAGGGAGGAAGGAGCACGACCCACTCCCGTTAACATCCCCAGCCAGACTCTCTGGAAAGCAAAGCCAAAAAGACATGTTAATTTTGGCAATGAACAAAAACACTGGGGAAGGGAGTAAAATCAATGTTTGCTAAACAGAAAAAGAAGAGAATCTAAATTGGGGGAAAAATACATTTATTTTATAATTCCTAAAAGGTGTTGGAGAGAGGGAAATCGAAATTGTAAGCAAATTATAAAATATTAAAAAAAAGTTGCAATGCATTGTCCTTTTAAAGGAAACTTAAATTACTGCATTGCTAAATTGGAACAGCTCTGGGGACTTGCTCATGGTCTTCTACTCTTTAGACTCACAAAGTCTAACCAGTATCTCTAGGGGTGGCTGGGTTTAATAGCATCATCTAAAATGTAATAAACCCTGCAAGTGATGAACAACCGGGAAGTCGCAGAACCCACTGGGATTGAAATTTAATTCAGACAATTTGGAATTCAGCATCTGAGAACTACTCAGAGTTCACGTTTTATTTTCCATGTTGGAGAAAAGAAGTAAGATCTATACCATGGAAATGTTAGAAGTTACGCATAAATAAAAGTCTTGGTTGAAGATTCATATATTTAAAATAATAGTCTTGCTTATTTGAAAATGAGCAGAAGTCCAGGAAAAGGCTTGTATTTTTTATTGCCTGAGCGCTCTGAATCAGGTAAAACAATTTCACTAAGCTGAGCTCCAATCACTCACCCACAAATTAACCTTTCCTGGAGCAACGGCAGAACCGAGGCCTCCACTCTCTGAAATAACTCCATCGCCTACAGGTTGCCCTGAATGCTAATCGGGAGCAGGCAAGTTGGAGGGTTAAGACACAGAAGAGCAGCTGACAGAGCTGCGCAGTCTGTCTGTCGGTCTCCCAGCTCCTCTCTGACCACAGGCATGTCTCTCCAGCTCTGTGCTGCAGTGACCACCTATAAAAGAACCAACAAAACAACCGCAGCAATCTTGCCATCTCCTGCATCTCAACAGGTGGACAACTCCAGATGGCACCAGATGCCTTGCAGCACAAGACCAACACAAATACCAACATTTGACGTGAAAACAAAAGTAAAGCAACCCCTTTTATAATCCTGCGACAGCACTGCCCACTCCGACCGCTTCAGGACGAGGGCACGGTGCAAAGACACGGTCTCCAGCTGGCCCTCTGGCATCTGCTCACATGTGCAGCTCTGTGTCTGCTCAGGTAAGAGCCTTTCTAAAAGAAATCAGAGCTGCTGGGAGTTGTGAGAGTGTGCAAAGGAAAAAAGGGAAAGCAGGGCTCTCTTACCCTTGGAAAACTGTTAATTCAGCATTAAATACGTACTGAGCTGTTCTGGAATCTCATTGTTACTTTATATAGCCAAGTACCATTACCTCTAACTATATTCCAATGGCTGTTGGACTTGGGTTTACGAGCAAATTGTTAAAAGCTGTGTCTGAGGTATGAAAGCGACAAGTGGAAAGCATTCCCATGAAGTATGCAGGATCACTGGAACTGGGCCAGCGGTTTAGGTCAAAACTCAGTCACATGTCCTGCTAGCTGGTCCGGAACATCCTTCAAATCCAGCTAAGCAAACAGCTCGGAGAGCCCTGCGCCAAGTGCCAACTCCAGCTGGCATCCCGGTACATTTTATTCTACAGTTGTTGCAGTTTTGGAGGTTATGAAAAGTTTACTAATGAGAAACATTTCGGGACACTGTGCCAACAATTTAGGCTGAAGGAAGAGCTGTAATGACATGAGCATATATAACTTTGGTGGAAAGTCTGAAACAACGGTTCCACACCCTGAGAACTGCCTCTCTGTTTATAAATCCCAACAATTCCGAACATCAAGAGAAATCTGTCTGCTTGCTCTTGAGATGTTTACACTGTGCTTTCTAAATGTTTAAAATCATTGATGAAATTAAAGACAACTTTCAGGATATTGTGTTCCTTAGTTATTTCGTTCATTTTGGGTTGCAGGACCAGTTCTTCTTTTATAAACAGGAATTTGATATAGCAAAAAGGGTGTGAGAGCACTGGGCAGCCAGGGATTCTCAGCAAACAATTTTGGCAACCAAGAAAACCCTCTTTAAATGATCTTACCAAATTTCTGTTGGGAAATAATACGTTGTTTAGATTTCTAAGGAGGAAGCACTTGCAAGCTGTGTTGTTTTTTCACCAGCATAGACAGGCAATCTGGGGTTCCAGTGATTAGTTCAACTTCAAACGTCCCCTTTGATGCAGAAGCCCACCACCAAACCTTACTTGACAGAAGATCAAGCAGCAAATCCCAAGACAAGCTTCCTCTTCTCATTGCTCTGATGAGAGCAATTCCAGGTAGCACTGCCAGAAGTATAGACACTCAAGCAGTGTGCTGGATGCCCAGAGTTGTTGCTTGCTCAGCCTGCTTTTTAAGGGCTACGGACACTCAGGTGCTCTGATATGTGGGAGATGGATTTTTGGCAGCTGATGAAGTGGTACCTATAAAGGCAAAATACTGCAAATGTGTTTCTCCCTGAACCCAGGCTTGGGGAAAAAAAAAGAAGTCCCGTTTTAGAACTGGATATCAGCAACTCAAATGGAAATAAAACCAGACATGTAAGTTGCAGAGGAAGGGATGGGTGGGTGGATGAGGAAGCTGCCTGTCAGGATTCTGGTGTCAACTACAGATGCGGAGCCCATCTGAGTGTTGTTCAGTGTCAGAGAAAAAGAAAGGCAAGGACTCATTACACTGGATTCTCACAACAAAATGATTTAAAGAACTTTCTCGGCTGCTGTGTTTCTCTCTTGCATTTTCAAAGTCCTCCTTTGGCTGGTGCTCCAGTTGGCATTCAACAGACAGAAAAAGAAAATAAACCCAAGGTTCCCAGAGGATTTCTAGCAGAATGTTCAACATATTAGAAGTGAAACAAGAAATACTGAAAGTGCAAGCAAAACCTCTGTTCCCATCTTCACTCTAAGACAATATTTGGGTGCAGTAGGAGTGCAGAGCAGTGTTTGTCTATCTACCAGTGCTATTCATCACCATATTTTCCTTTTCTTTCCATAACTCCTGGCTTCGCTCATGTCTGGGTGTTTTCTAACCAGCCTTAAGGCAATAAATCAAAGCTGTCAGCATTGGAAGAAAATTAATGTGAGAAGTAGTTCCAAAGGCCACCAGCCTTTTCCCTGCTCGGTGTGCTGTCTCAATCCAGGATTCCTCAACAGTTTTCAATGTTCTGCTATTTTCACAAGGTTTTGAGGCTACAGATGCATTTTTGAAGGGTGGCTTTGAATTGTATCCTGTAAGATACCAAATTCCTGGAGTCTCTTTAGATTTCAAAGAGAAGCGAGGGTGTTCAGCAGAGGCCCAAATCTGACCCTAGGCCACCTCTGGCCAAGCCACTAACAAAACCCAGATCCAGAGTTGGAACACAACAGGGTCTGAATCTGGGTTGAACTTTTCACGAAGAAAAAGGCCAAATGATTAAAAAACAATCCTGTTCCTATGCCCCGTAGTGATGACGCTGATTGAATTATTCATTGCGAGTTATTTACCGAAAGAATGCGGCTGGCATTTATGCTGAATACATTACTTGCAAGTTTTGATTTCTTGTTTCATTACTCACTCTGTTCTGTACCACTCAGAAACTCCAACCTCTTCATTTCTGAAAGTCTCTTTTCCGAGTCTGAGAAAAAGAACACTTGGGAAACAACCTTCAGCGGGTGCTGATCTGATACAGCAAATACCTCCCTGGGAAAGGCCAGCCTGGCAGCTCAGGCATTTTCCTGGAGCTCGGGAAAGCAATGTTCTTGCCCTATTCAGCTGCAGATGAACTCCGTAACCCTGGGCCAATCGCTTAGCTCCCTATACCTCTGGCTGCACATTTATAAAATGGACATAGCCCTTCTCTCTGTAAGATACTGTAAGGCTGGGTATGTTAAAGATGATGAATTGCCTAGTTACTATGGAAAAGGGAAAAGCACCTAATGCAGATGGATTAGTTTAGAAACAGGTCCACCTGACTAAAAAATCATGAGCAATTGGGAACTTCGTTAGGTAAAATCCGTCATGTTGTAATCAGAAGGATTGCAGCAGCCACTCAAAACTTCCTTTAACAGAAAGTATCGGCTTATTAGATTTGTCTCTTGATAGACACTGAAGGTTTTCCCTTGTATATTTTCAAACTGTCACATTCAATGTATCTGTTTAGATTTGTTTTTCTCCAACAGCTTGAGATGTTTAGGTAGCAACTAAAGTTATTGTCCTGCCAAACAAAGATCATTAAAACCAGAGCAGCGATTGCAGAAATCAGCCCAGAAGTCTAAAGACTGGGGCATATTGAGAAAGAAGTTTAATTCCAAAACTAGAATCTCACAAGCCATTTAAAGAGAAAGTACCAAGCAAGTGCTGAATGCAGCTGTGGCAGTTTTTCCTCCACTAGGGCACTACTCTTTTAATTACATCCTAAAAAACCACTGCTGCTCTCTGTTTCTGGATCAGACTTCAACTACCAGCTGCTCAACCCGACGTCCAGAGGCATCTCAGTTAGATTTTTGTCCAAGTACAGCTTGAGCAAGGACTTCAAAACACAGCCCAGTATTTGCATGTTAATCCCTGTTGCAGAACTAATGGAGAGAATCCACTCTTCGTTTCTTTTGCCCGGGTCCTAATTAAACATGGAATTTGTTTTCTTAGTTCTCAAAACCTGACCAATTCACTTGTTTTTTAGAAAGGTATTTAAAATATGGAGGTCCCCCCCTCCTGCAACACACCCAATTATAATAATTGTGAGGTATTTCAAACTTTAGACCTTGAACTGCTCCTCATTGTCCTATCAAATTATCCAGGTCTTTGACATGAAAAGTCATTATTTGCAAAGACTCCTGGTAGCAGCACTTACTGAAGTGACGCTGTTTAGGTTTGGGAGTTTAAAAATGGGTTTGCCATTGCAAATGGCTCATCGAGTTACAGTTGTGTCTCGGTAGGGTAAAGCACTCAAGGCTTTCAATTGCAGCAGGCCCTGCTGACTCAGGGAATGAAAGCTATGGAGCTGCTGGCAAAGGAAATGCTAATAATTAGAGCGGTAATCGTGACTCTGGGGCAAGAAATAAATGCCTACAGGGTGACGAGAGATTGAATAAACAAAGCAAATAAGAGCCTCACGCTGCACCGTGCCACAGAGCAGTGATTACAGCTGGCAGCACAACCCCCCGGCCCTCCGCACCGGCACGGCGGGTGCCGGTAGGTAAGGCTCCCGAAAACCAGCGCGCCTGCCCCAGCAGGAGCAGCGAGTCGGGTGGGAGAGGCTCGGGCAGCACGCAGCTCCGCGCACATCGCTTGCTCTCCGCTTTGTGCAGAGGAGAGGCGCTCAGCCGAACACTGGGAAACCAGTGCCATGGGCCAGGGCTTGCGCTGGGCACCCCAAAGGGTCACGCTCTTCCCATGGCAGAAAGTCGAGGATGCTTCCCCAGCGTAATGGGCACAGCGGGTCCGTGCTGATGTTAAAATCAAGACCACTAAGAGCATTTGTAGTTTTTTGGCCAGAGATGGCCTCGTTTGCCCCGTAAATTATTTTAGAGGTGTTATTATTGAAACAGAAATATTGATTGTGAAATGATGACAGCAGCAGTAGAAAGCAATAATTATAACTTTAACCTTGCACTGCACGTTACAACCAAGATCCTCAAAATATTTTCCAAACAACTACCTTCCTCCTCTCAGTCCTCTTCTGAGAGGATTGTCAGCTGCTTCTAGTGGAAAGCAAGGAATACTACAAATACTTTACTGATAAAGATTTTCTGCCCAACTCACTAGTGTCCCCATGGCACTAGCAGATCACACACTGGAATAAAACGCCATGTGCAGCAGTGAACGAGGACAGTCCCATCCGATTTGGCATGGGGAAGACCTGTCTACCTGTTCCATTGCAGACTACGCTGAGATACCTGAAAACATCAGGTTTCTATGAAGTAGATCACGGAGAGAAATCCTGTGCAACCCATGGCAGGTGAAGCACTAAGCACCTTCAAGGAGGCACAGGCTCCCCGCAGACAAGGGCAGCCAGTGAACAGCCGGGATCTCCCCCTGAAGGGCTGGGCAGAGGACGTGCCGCTGAGTAAAGTCCAGCCCATGTATAACCCGGCCCCTTGCAACTGGCAAATAACTTAATCCATTGTCATTCAGGAGTCAGGTTCCACTTCCTTATTTACCGAATATAATAATATCCTGCAGTACCTGGCTTGCACAAGCGACTAAGTGAAGTAATTTGACAGCAAAAATAAACAAATGAAAGGAGTCTTCAAATACATCAAAGGGAGAGTGTGCTACCATGGGCTGTATCACTGGGTCCTAGCTCTGATGCAGAGATGAACATGTTACTGCCTCCAGGGCCATGGGTCAAAAAACGCTTTACTCCTGCTTGTTATGCTTGTGATATACTTGCTCTCTGTTATACTACGTTTGCAATACTTAAAATTCATATGAGTTTCCTCTTCCCAGTCTGGAGATTGTCCTTCCCAAGGAATAAATTTTACTCTTTATTCTAAGATTGCAGTCAGGAGGCTACTAGATCTGGCCCAGTAAACCCTTGTCAGGAAGGCACTTAATTTCAGGAGTAAAGACAACTAGGGAGGAGATCTAGTCCAGGATATTAGAAGTGGAAAGTAAAAAAAAGTGTTCTTACACCACTAGTAAAATATAGTGTTGCAAAGACTTCTTACAGAAAGGACTGGGAGTCCTTCATTAAATGCAGCTAAGGAAAACCTTGGTGGTTTTTTTCATTTGTGGGTGTTTTTTTTCTCTCTAACAAAACTAGCCTAATGATGGGAGTAATTAAATTATAACGCCTACACTATTGTTTGAATAAGGCAAACTCCCTCATACGCCATTAATGTACTACTGCCAACAGCAGCCAGGGAACAGCCTCAACAATAGAGAGGATTTTCCAGCTCACTGTGCGATTTGATCTCTATAAACCTCCCATAACATATACTGTACGGCAGTAAATCATTTATAACACTATTATCCACCCATCTGGGATCAGAGCGCAACCGCTAAGACAACGCAAGAAATCTGGGCTCCTTTCAGCACTCCGCGAAATGAACCTCATTGGTAAGATTTCATTAATTCGGCAATTCAACAACTAGATCACGCTCCCTACAGGAGGGACCGTACTTTCCATTGGCTACCTTCCTAGCATTTCCCATGGCTCTGGTATTTTTATTCTTCAGTATTGCTGATAGTTTCACTTGTATTTCAAAGTGGCTATTGCTTGAGTGTGGCTGGCTGGTTGCAGTCCTCTTCCTGGTGAAAGGAGGAAGTGGTTTTGGAGAAAAAAAAAGAGTAAGTTTTCCATGTTAGCATCAGACTTTGTTCCCAGCTTAGCTTTGGATTCCTTCTGAAGCCCTTCTGAATTTGCTAGCTCAGAATTGGAGTAGGAAAGAAAACGGAGTCAAAGCTCCCCCCAGCCTCAGATGTGCGTGTGGAAGAAGCTGTGGGCAGGTCAGTGCCAGCTCTGTCTGCTCCCCGTCCTGCCCGTCGGTAGAGCTTCACATGAGGTGGTGTGGAGCCAGAAGATATGCCTTTTCTATCCCAGGCTGTCACAGGCTATGGACAACCAGCAAAAAGGGGTTAAAATGCCTTCCTGTGGAGCTTTGCTTCACCTGCCATGGGCTCTCTCTCACAGCACTCCTCCGGCATGAACGTCAGCCCAGCTGAAAACCCAGGGGTGACACAAGATTGGGCGCCTCCCTCACAGGAAATCTGCACGTCTGTGTCCAAGCCTGTAAAACACCACAGCTGCCAGTTTCACCCGAGACGAAATTTCAGGCCGAAATCTCAAAGTGAAATTCAGGCCGTAGGACGTTGCCTACGGCTTGACCAGAGAAAACGTTTGCTCGACCTTCTGGGAATCATCTCTGCCAAATTCCACACAGATCAAATGCATGGGCTTCCAAATATTAAAAATTAGTTGAAACAAAAGTCTGCCACTTCACTTTTTACCTACAGCATGAACCAAAGCCTGCTGAACACCGGCTTTCCCCAGGCCCTTGAGCAGCGCACTTACAGACAGGAGAGCTGGCATGCCCGTCCTGGAAGAGCTGGGCTCTTCTGCAGGAGCGGTGTGTATTCTGGAAAGAGGAACAAATCAGAGGGAGTTGGGGAAAACTCGTGTCGCTGGCCATGGTATGAAGAACTCACGAGCGAAGTACAACACGATTTTCTGTGTGACTTCTCGGCATAGAAATCACCAAATGGGAAGGTAAGGCGGTGGCTGCGCGAGCATCAGCACGCTGCTTATAACCAAGTTCGTACTGATTGAACCTGCAATCTTTTATATGCACATCTACAACAATATCAGCATTAAATAAAAACAACAGAGCTCACCAAATCTATTCAAAGCATCGTTTATTTCAGAGCCTCTGAATAATTTTATGTAGGCTTAATCAATTCATATTCATAGGCATTAATTTATCTAAACTGGTTACCTAAACCCAAGCCAGTTCTTTGGCTACAAGCCTATAGTTTTTCACATGTTCTTCAAAATAAGAGGAGAAACTCACTGCCTTTGTGCTGAGCTGCTTTTAATCCGAAAGTAGTGCATCAAGAAAGAGACCGACTTTCAAACAGCTACCCACTGCCCCTGATTATTTGCAGCAATTGATGTTTTTGTACCAGTCCTTTTAGAGAAGATGCTTTTTTAATGTATCAAGCCACAAGGCAGAATTTTCTTTGGGTGAACATCAAAAGACAATGTTAGAAAAGCCCTCCCACAAAACCTACAGTCCTCTGCTCGTTGAGTAACAATAGCCGACACAAACGGTGCCGTCCATGTCTTTGGGGGAATAAAACCCACCGGCCTAAGTAGACAGAGAGAGAACTGTCCAGCCCACAGTGACTGCTGCTTAAATTGCAAATGCCTCTGCCTGCACGGGGCTCGGTGTCCCTGCGCGTTCGGCTGGCCGAGCACAATACCTTTCATTTCTTTACAAAGCTGGGGATGACTGACAGCCCCTCCTTCTCCTAAAGAGGCCAAATTCAATCCAGCTCCCTTTTGGGACACCCCTCCTGAAAGCTGTCCAAACCTCATCTCTCCAGTCCTGCTTCTGACCTGTCCGTGCTGCGGTAGGTAGCGAGCAAAGCCTTTTTTTCATCAAGTCAATCCCCAGCCCTCCTCAAATGTCGTATCTTTTCAACATACCTGACAGGGCAAAACACACCTTGGCTCTGTCTCTGCTGAGGCTGAGCACTCAGATGGCTTTGCTGGAAGCTCAACAATAGCTGAGCGAGGCTGCAGATTTGTTCTGTTTGGAAGACCTCAAACCACAGCTGAATGAATGGGTTTTCCTCTGTCTGTCACATCAGCACCTGGGGCTCATAATAGCCCGTATGTCATCGTTGTGATTACGGTGGATGAATAGAGCAGCCTCCTCGCAGGTCAGCGAGCGTGGCCCTCAGTCCCGCTGCCTGAAATCCCAGCTCTCCAGCCAAACACCAGCCCTGCCAGTGGTCTCCCCCCTTGGCGTGTGACGAGCTGGCTGAGTGCTGACTCCGCTGCTTGCAACGCACACGGAAGACTGGCCGTGCCAGAGTACGTGCCCTGGCCCAAGGGATGCTGCCTGTGAGGAAGAGGAGAGAGAGATACAGCATCTGTAGGATGTATCTGCAAGTCTTCGAATACATCATCTGCTTTGCTTGCTGTATTCCGAATAAGCTGCAACTGTGGGTATCTCGTGTTGTCACAGGTCTCCTTCCCAGGCTCATTCTCCCCATATCATACCCACATCCTCGGCTGTACCTCACTAAGGGATCAGAGAACAGGCACCCCTGTCTAATAAGCCTCTGCGACACATTCGCTTGCAAAGCTAAATGATACGATGTTCTCAAAAGGAAAACTAACACAAAACCACAGATTTTAAAATAGGGACCAGAGCCATCTTCTTTTCTTGCTTGCAACTTCTCTTTTCATTTTGGCTGAAACAGCATCTTGTCCCTGCACTTTCAAATATATATGTGTTTACACATAAATATACACATATAGATATGTTCCAATTCTAAGCGGCAGCTACTGAGGTAACTGAAAATATTTGCATGCACGAACAGACCAATAAACTTCTCATAAGTGCCAGGTGTACCATAATAAATTTCTCTCTGCTCTGAGTGGCTTTTGGTGATCCTGCTACTATCAAATAGCTCACACATTCCTGAAGACAAAGTCAATTCATTCTAGAAAAATCACAGAACTTTTTTATTCCTAGCATAAAAATCGTTGTATTTTCAACATCTCTGAGCTTCCCCAGGCCAGACACTGCCGTGACAAAAAGTTCATGCACTGGGAATGTATACTGCGCTGTGCTAAAGCGTGTACTGAAAGCAGGCAGA
The DNA here is from genome assembly GCF_034619465.1 of Leptosomus discolor. Classification (NCBI taxonomy): domain Eukaryota; kingdom Metazoa; phylum Chordata; class Aves; order Leptosomiformes; family Leptosomidae; genus Leptosomus; species Leptosomus discolor. The sequence goes on along the minus strand of NC_141410.1, from coordinate 10,098,078 downwards.
TCACAATCTCACACACACACATACTTAGCAGGATTGTGGATTTCTTTAGCCTAATCTAAACTGAATGGGTGTTTGTAATGTAAGCGAATATCTAAACAGATTATTAAATGTAACAGCAACAGCTTTTTACAAAAATTGCTGGGATTATTCAAATTCTGGAACAGAAGAAAGTAGAGAAGAGTGTTTCAGTAACACGATCTGCCAAAATAGGACGGAAACTCTTTAATAGCACCTTGCCAGAAACAATGCATGGCAGAGTCTGTTTTAAACAAGATGATTTTTCAGAATATTGTTACTGACTTTTTGTATAGTGTTAGTGAGGTTTGTGTACACTAATAAAAAATGAAAGCTGCTATTAAAAACAAATCAATGGACTGTACCTGGTTTTGATCACACAAGAGCTGGCCATTTGCATTGGTATTTGCAGCATCTGTTCCAATTAAGACTTGTTTTCTAGTTTAAAGATATTAGTCCAATCACTAGTGTTCTGCTGAACACATGAATAGAGCATTGTTCTGGCAGAATGTAGTTAAACAGACTCCACAGACTCTATTAAAGAGCTTTGCTACCCAATTAGAATGGGAAGGAGTCAGGCAGACATGACTGTACTGTGTACCCTCTGTTCCGCATGTATTTTTATGGATTCATAGTCAATGAAAACAGTTAACGTGTAACATGTGTGAAAAAACACACAGACTGCACGTCTTAGAGCAGGACAAATGGAGCATCAAGCGATTTATCAGGCGATAATACTCAGTAGAGATGACATGGCATCAAATGGCCTGTATTGCGTATGACACAGGAGCGGGGATTAATAAGCAGCACGTACCTGCCTCATTTAGTTGACTAGGGATAGACAAAGAGTATGGGAGTGAGAAAGATTTATAAGACATTCTGCTAAGAAACAACTGTTGAGAGTGTGATATGTATTGATGGGTAGCATGAAAACAAGGTTCACGCTTTCCGAGAACTGCCCTGCTTTTGGAGAGTGTTTCCAACACCTGAGATACTGCTAACATGTTGCTTTCTGGTTTTTATCAGGGAAAAAGGTTGACATATTTGGCCCATCCTGGCACCAGAAGACGACACATACAGATTTTCTAGGGTTGATTGTTCTTTGCTTTGGATCTCCACAAAAGTGCCTCATTCACTTCATCCAGCTCGCCTCTCCAAATGTGCCCGAGGTGTTGCACTTCTGACAGTTTCTGCCAAGTCAGCTGTCCCCGTGTTTTTTGCCTCGCTCTCCACTGTTGGGAAATTTAAGAAAAAAAAAAGCTTGCATAGAAACAACTCTGTGAAACACCTAAGAGAAACCATTCTACCTCACGCACAGGCTCTCCTTCCCGTGGTGGTCAGCCTTGTGCCTCTGTTTCTTCAGTGGATTTTTTTTTTTTTTTTTGCAGTTTCATATCATCTACGGTCAGTTAGAAACGGGTTACTGCAACAGCAGTGCTGTGGCAATTCCTTACAGCACCAAGGGCAGAAATCACACCAAGGCCTTTGCACAAGAGGACCCTCAGTCTCAAGGACCGTGCTTCGAACGACACAGCGCTCTGGTAACATCCCTCCTTCGCGTGCCGCCCGGCTGCAGCCCAAGCTGGCTGAGGGCAGTGCGCCAGGGACTCATTTCGGCTCAATCTCCAAGCTCACAAGCTGCTTTCCCTTCAACAAGAGTTTTCATCCACCTTGGCCTCTCTCCAACGCGCTTGCTCTCTGCCGGCCAGGGCTGGGGACCTGCTCGCTGACCTCTCTCCTTGCTGGAGGGACGACCAGGCAGGCCAAGGGCCCGGGGAGGAGGTTACCAGGAGAAGATCCTTGAGTTGACGGCATGAGCCAGGCTTCTTACTGAAGCCAGCGCCTGCAAACGCAGCGGGGGTTGGATGCCTGAGCTCGTGGGCAGCTTTAAGGCATATGCGGGGAAATGTACCTTGTGTCCCCTGCTGCAATTTTCTAAGGTATTACGTACCCTACTGTGGATCAGAGCTGCTGGTGCTCTGACTCCAGCTAATTAGCTTTTGTAGCTTTGATGGATGGATTGGTTCAGCAGTTAAACAGAGATAAATTAACTGTCTATCTAAACAGAGTTTAAGTGAGGAGGGAATTCCGATTAGAATGTTATTTCATGCCGTGCTGCTCTTCTTTCGCAGTAAGGACTGAAAACCACTCGCCTCCCTTACAGAGGAAGCCCATGGAGCCAGCTCCAGCTCAGAGCTCTCTAGGAATTCAGCAAGCCTGCAGGCCTTTAGAGCTCATGCTTGGGTCGGGCTGTGCACTACACACTTGGTACAAACCAATGATGCTGCAATGCTTTCTGCAGGTTGAAGAACTGGCCCACGGAATTTAATTTCCTAAGACTTGCAGGAGCATCTGAAGTGTATTTTATTCTGAAACCCATTAGAATGCCCAAAATCCAGCAAGAAGTTTGATTTTCTATTCACTCTAAAGGACTTTTATGTTAAAACACTTCTTCTGTTCTGTAGTAAGAAATACCTATAAATGTTTTTAAAAGGCATAATTACAGAATTGACACAAAAATCTTTTTAACAGCTGTGATGAGGGCTTAAGAGAGAGATAGGTTTTGTTAAAATTGCATGCATCACTGAAGTACCTTAAGGTGCAAGTAGTTTTTAAAAAAAAAAAAAAATACAGCCGTCACCTAAGTATGTTAAACAAACATGCATCAAGCTAGATGAATTTAGGTCATTTCAAGTAAATATTAACTTTTAAAGCTTTCCAACTGACAAAATTAAGGCAACAGAGAATGCCACTTTACTTGCATCCTCATACACTCAACGGTGCTGGAACGGAACCAATGGAGGAAAAGAAACAAAAACAATCAATTGCAACGTGAAAAACAGTGCTTAACATTTCTGTAGACATGGCCAATGAAAGCTGGCACAAGGATGAACTTCCCTGGATGCCTCACCTCTTCAGTAAGAGTAATGTGCTAGCACTGGAAAGGCTTGGCCAACTCCTAAACTTACCCTCAGCCAACTTTTTTGTCCCTTCACTCAGGTGCTAGAACATGTGGGCCTAATATTCAGGTCACCAAGCATAAAAACATGCCTTGTTTTACATTAAAAATACAAAAAAGACTGATGAAGAGAGTAATCAAACAGCCTCTAGGCAGAACAAAATAAAGGTTTTTCTTCCTAAAACACTCTGACTTTTTTGAGCCAACCTGTCTGAAAGGTCTTCTTTCTTGACCTTGCTCAGCTTTAGTTGCCCAGTTTCACCAGTTAGCTGTTCCTTGGTGGGGCAGGAGGAATAAGATCTTTTTGTGGTCAAAAATGATTCATACCCTATTACCCAGGCAAAGCATCTCACACAGGCTGCATTTAACCGTCTCTTTCTATTCACCTGTCTTTAATCCAGCACAAAAGCCACTTCTCCAAGGGCCAGAGTGTAACAACCCGTCTGGTTTAGTCTGTCAAGTACTAGGTGCCGAGGCCCAGTTCTACCAAATGCTCGTGGCATCTGCCCCCCAACTCCACAAGCCTTTTTACCACCTCTCAGTACAGGCTCTGACACTTGTTTCCCAGGCATCTGCTCTGTAAATCACACCCAGCTTTGTTCCATACCACCGGTGCTCTGAAGGGAGGACACTCAGAGGGACAAACATGCCCCCAAAAGAGATAAGCAGGTAGAAGTAAAACAAAGGGACATCTTTCTCGCATACAAAGCACATTTCTTTTTGTGGGTGGGTTTTTTTTTTAACTTCAAAAACCTTAATGAGGCTTAGTCACACCAAGGAGAGCCAAGGGTATGAGATTTTTCTTTTCTGTTGAAGAGGCTTTAGATGCATTAAAACTAATTACTCCTTGTTTTATGCTCCAGTAGGATGAGAAATTCCATTTCAGTTAGGATAGCAATTAATGACAACTCTTACTGTATGAAAAGAAGGAAGCAGGCAGCAGTCAGTGGCAGTTCCATTGCCCCAACCTCAGCATTGCCGCACCATGTCCCTGTGCATCCTTAGTTACCACCCCAGCTGAGGGGGGGGACATGCCCTCCCTGCCCACTGCGGCACCTACTCAGCGTCTCGTGAAGAGCCTAGGGCCCAACCAGCTTGTCAGAAGACAGGGGTGGATCACAGTGCCTCTGGATTATTTTGCAGATCACCTGATTAAATGAGCACAGTGCCTAAAACCGCAAATCTAACAGATTTTTAATAATAGACTCAATTCTTTCTCTACAGGAAGGAAACTACTGATGACAGCCTTCAGCGCAGAAACACAGAAGTCCATAAATATGCTGAAACAGGTAAAATTCAGGCAAGTAAATTTTAAATTCAGACGCAATTCATGTCCCCAGTGAACCCCTAGAGATTTTATATCCTGAACAAAACCCCCACCTTTGCGCACTTTCTGCACCTCACCTATGCAGCAAGGACAGTCACGACTTCTGATAAACAAAAGTGATAGCATCTTATCCCAAGGTCCTTGCAAAACAACCTGAAAGATTAATTGCAAATCAATACACTGATAAGGCAGGCGAGGGAGCGGGGCCCAGGGGGAGGCCGGAGCTGTGGGCGCAGTGCCCCGCGCCGGCTGGCGGGTAGCACAGCACTGGTCGGGCAGAGACGAGGGTCTGCTGCCCATCGCGTTACCCTCCTCAGCTCGCTTTTGGGGCGGTTTTCGGTGTGCCTGGAGCTTTGAAAATGTCATATAATTTCCTGTAACACACGCTATTTTCAATATTGCTTTAAAAAAAGAATTGCTTTCTTTTGTTGTTTGCTCTTGCAATAGAAACCAGCACGGTGTTAATCATCCCAGTAGCCTCCTCAGCGGCAGCACTTGGGCAAAGATTGCTACTAGTCAACTGGGACTGACGTGGAAACGCTAGATATCACTTGTGTTGCCTCCGTCTCTTGCTGTTGCACCACACACATGCGCACGTGAAAGGCAAGGCGCCCACAATCACGCCCTACATCTCCATGATCTTCCTCGTGAGCGCAGGCAGGTCTGCGCATCAGTTCCAGCGCTGCCAAACGGAATCACTCTCATTCGTGGGGAGATTTGGAAGAGAGATTTTCAGTTTGGAAAGTACTTCCAAGCTCCGAGTGCAAATTATTTTTATTAATAGGATATTTTAGCCCATCTGGGTAAACTGTGCAAACAGCAGCAATACTACCCAGGGCTTCTCATGTTTACACACTTCAAGCAGATCACTTTACTCTCTGTAAGCAAGCAGGTATGTCTTTATATCACACTTGACTTTTTTTTTGTCTTTCTGAAGCTGCTTAGCCTTTTGTTATTATTTCAACTGTTTATTTCTTTAACAGCTCATTATTTTCAGTAGGCTCCTGTGTCTCATTACACACAGTTCAGTTTTAAGAGGAAATTTGTACTTTATACAAGTTCAAAAACATGATCATAAGTGTTTCCTACTCTGCTGATAGTCATCTTTATAAAGACTATTCTGTGCTTTGTGTTAGAACCCTTTTGTACAAAAAGTTTTACTTGCCTGAAGTGAACAGAAGAAAGTTACAAATATCTTCAGAAAATATTCTTGATCTGTTCTAATTTAACCTATGTGAAAGACTTAATAAGACTAGCTTGGGGAAAAAAAAAATGCTTTCATCGCTTATATTACTAGCATTATTTCTACAGAAGAACTCTATCTCCACCACAAAATTTAATCACCTTCCCAGGTCCCAAGAGACTCAGACAAATGGTCATAGAGTAAAAAGCAGAGAAGGTTAATACAGCCAGTCAGCCTGCAGATAGAAAAGATCTGAAAATTTCAGCTGCACATGCGCACCACAGAAATCTTCCGACATTTGAAAATGATGCAAAAAAGCTTATGAAACCAGACATTTTTTGTGGCAGCTTCACTACTGCATCATCCACTCTGACCAGAAATTGAGCTGGAATGTACGTTGTTTGGGTTCCTTCTGCTTTTTCTTTGGCCTAAACTAGAGACAGGCACTGCAAAGGTGCTCTCAAGCGTCTCCTACCATATCCCGCGGTTTGACTCTAGGGCCATTTCATTCAGGAAGGAAAGTTTGGCAGGATCGGTTTTTCAGAATGTGTCGATCTCTTTCCCGCAGGTTCTTGCGCTTCCAGTGCACTTAAACCAGAGCTGCCCTGTGGTTGTGTGTGGCACAAGGAACGTGAATCTCCTCTGTGCTCAGCCACAGGCGGTGTGGTGGTGCAAAGCTCCCCAAATCTAATCCTCAATCAAGTCCATGAGAGGGCTATGTCCTGTGATCCATCTCTGCCTCAGTTTCTCTATGAAACCGTAGTGGAAGCTGTGATGATAACTGTACTCAAGGAACAGCCTTCTGACCACACACTTTGACGAAGGGAGGTGACTTCATCAATTCCGCAAGCGCAGGGGATGGAGCACACAGTGAATCTATGCTGACACACAGCGCCCCAGCCACAACACAGTTAACTTAAAAAAAAAAAAAGGCAGTAAAACCCCTGAGAAGATGGAACTCAAGCTGTGGGAGGGGATCCTCACTTCTGTCTGGCACTGAACCTTCCTTCCAGGCGCCAGAAGGTTGATGTCCCACCTGCATAGCCACGGGAGACACCTTTCTGACATGCCATCCCCAGAGCAGCACGGCTAGCAGGGTAGCTCCACTCCTAGCACATTCCACCGGCTGAGAACGAAGTCAAACAACCTTCTGGCCTGAAGGTGACAGTGCTGCCAGCAGAGCCAAGGCAACGCTGCAGCAAAACTCAGAATTTTTTTAAGACAGAGATCACTGACATGATACAGAAATCCCAGGGTGCAGTGGGTGAGGGTGGTACTGACCCACAGAGCAACGTGTAAGAGAATCCATCACCCTGCCTGTCTCTTGCGTGTAAAAGGTGGAAAGTTCACCCTTGTCTTCTGTAGCTGGCGACTTCACTACGCACAGGACTGTTCACAAGCTTCAGCCTAACAAGAATGTTAACCTCTTCAGCGCTGATGTCTGATCTGTTTGAAGGTAGGAATACACATAAAGACACCCACCTACGGTAAGGCAGAAGCATCTGACAAATTTGTGTATTGCCTCACGGGTGTTGTTTCTCAGAACAAGTTATTAAAAACCCCTACAACTCATGGGCCACTTTTTCTTTGGCTCGCTGTACCAAACCCCAAGGCTTTAAGGTTTACTTTGCTACTGGAGTAATTCAGATTAGCCTGTTGATATCGGGCCCCACATTCAGGATCTCCAAGTCCTCACACACCTTTTTCAATGAATGCTGAAGTTACCGAAGCATACAATAACCAACGCACTTTTATGAAGCTGAGATTTTGAGCGATGGAGAGGAGAAGATAATTCCGTGCAGCGCTCTCACTTGCAGCAATCACTGCTCAGTGGGAACTGGGTCTCTTTCTGTCAAGGCCCTTTGATCCAGTGAAGGGCTGGGGGATGGTCTCGGTTTTAGGGTACGTCTGAGTTTAACAGCCCCATCAAATCCAGCAGTTTTTAGAGGGGGGAGTGGAACGTGCTTCATAAAAATAATGGGTTCTATGATTTTAGCTACCAGAGAGCCTCGGCAGGCCACGGCAACACTCGGGCACCACCAGGGCTGGCTCACAGGCAGCGGAGGACAGAATTTTTGCAGCCTGTGACTGTCCCCCAGCAGGTAGCAGTGGGGCGTGGGGTCAATGGTGTCTCTCAAGACCAGCTACCTCTTGGTACCTCAGTACCAAGGTACCTCTTCTTTGTGCAGCTGCGCCACCAGAGCCAGGGCCAGCAGCACACAGCATCACTGGGGGTGCGTGCTTGGCTTTTACCCGTCTCTCTTCTTTCAGGCAGCGTTCCCACAGGTGTGGGGCGTTTGGTACACGCTGCTGAGGAAAACAACAGCTCAACCAATGCACTCTTGCAAAAGAAAGATGGTTAAAAAAAAAAACCAACAGCACTCAAAGCTGATTTTCAGCCCAAACAATTTAGAGAGAGAAGAGGGGGACTGGGGAGGGCAAGGGGGAGGAAAAATGCCAAGCTCTGGAACCACTGGATTACCCTTAATTCTAGGAGCCTGGCCAATACAGCATACGAATGATTGCACAGACAGTTCCAAAAATGACACAGACACTCTCTCCTTGGCTCACTTGAGGCAAACCCGCAGCAATGAGTTCTTTTTTTTTTTTTTATGCCCCGGAATTCCCATGAAAGCAGCAAAAGGAGCCAAAGCAAGAGGAGCTAAGATGGTCAAACATTGCAGTAGCGCCCTATATTTAAGCACTTCTACAAGCCCTTCAGTTAGCAAATGTGATTCCAGCCAAAGGCAGCCCATTGCCCAATACCTTCTTTCAAAATAGAAGCCTAGAAAAGGCTATGACCTGTCAGTCCCACTAACTTTTTTATTTTATTTTTTTTTTAATTTAACATACCTTTTCAGATATTCAACCTCTTACAAAGGAGGTAAGTCTCTCTCCGGTATTTTTTTGGAAGGAAAATGTGGCATGCACCTATTTTGTTTCATTCTGTGCCAGGACCTATAAAGTTACTGTGGGCTGCAACTCCTGCCAAGTTCTAAAGGTGACAGGGCAATGGGCACCCAAAGGACGCTTCTATCAATGCCCTTTTATTTCCCTCTCTTTCCCCTTCCACCGAACTTTTTTTTTCTAATAGAATTACTCTTATCTGCAAGTGATTTAAACTCTAAGGTTTACAGAAGATTTAAAGAGTGCGAACACAGTTGGAATGTTTTAAACTAACAGTACAAGTTGCATTTTAAGAAAATAATTAACTCCCAGGGGAGGTGCGGTTCTTGGAGTAATGACAGATTCAAGGCTGACTTTCCCTATATGGAGTTTCCAAATAATAAAATATCTTCGGTTCCCTACTGGTGTCAGATGAGAACCTGTTAGTGTGCTAGTTGCTAGTGGACTGTCATGGGTTTGGGGGTGGGGTTTTTTTGGTTTGTTTTTTTTTTTTTCATCTTCAGTGGGCCCATTAGCATTTTAAAGACACAGCACACAGTAGGTAACGTTGCATGCAAAGCTTTAGCACAAAACATTTTAAAAGCATGGAGTGTGTGTGCTCACAACCCTTCCCCATCCCTTCTTCTTGCTGAAAAAAAAGAAAACACTTCCCTCTTGTTTTGCAGTCCTGGGTTATTAATGGCTCTGTTCTTGCTAAGGACTTCCCACAGCCACAGACAAGCCGTAAAGGAGATGGGCATGCGGCACCCAGCTCAGTCTAACACGAAGTTTCTCTTGTGTCCAGCCCTAGTGGCAACACAGTGCAGCCGCCTGACGAGGTACAAGAGCAGATGCAAACCCCCCAGTGAAGGAGGCTGTTACAGCCAGGGCCTAGATGGGCAGCATTTGGTTGTCAGCATCGGAAGTTTGGGCAGAGGCAGAGAGTTGCTTGACCAGTCACTAGACATCTTTGGGTCCAAACGCCAAGGCTTTTGCCCTGGCATCCTACAAAATCCCCAAACCTTTGGCCCTTAAGGTGAAATACAAATATTGCTCTGTGAATACATAAAAGTAATCCTTTCCTGAAACCTAATAATGTGCTTTACTCCTTTGACCATGCAAACCCTCGCATTTTGATTGGATAAACAATCACTTGAGCTTTGGGGGTTTGATGGAGGGAATGGACCAGCTGGTTCATGGACACAGAACATACTGAAGGGCTATAACACACCCAGTAGGTAAGGGGAAAAGAGGAATAGTTTTGACATTTGTTGTATTTTCAATTAACAGCCTGTTGCAGGTGTCTTTCAGTCAGCTTGTCTCAAGAAGGGTCAGAAGACAAATCTGAATGATGATACAAAACACATTTAGCAAGACACTCCGAAAAAGGGGCAAAATCGAAAGGCAGGCAGCGCTGCTGTTCTTTGTCCTGTACGAGGTCCAGTATCGTGTATTAAAACTTTTTTTTTTAAAGATGATAGCTCATTCTTGGAGGAAAGCAGTATTCAAGCTGATTGCACTGTTTTTTGCTGACATAAGACAATAAAAATCACATGGATGTAATCTCAAATTCTCTTCCATCCAGGAGACAGGGCTGTCACCTCTTTCGCTGCTTGGGAATTATTCACATAACTTACAACAGCTCCTCAGGTCTGATCCTATGAAAATGCGGTCTGAATCCTCATACACATCACTGGAGAGGCCTTGGGGGTGATGAGCTACAGACCTTCACAGCCTGCGTAGGGGACGTGAAATACCTCTCTGACCAAGAAAGTGAAGACCTATCAGACTCAAACGATTACATATTGGGCCTCATCCTTGTCCTTGGAGCTCCCTTGGGGCCATCCTCTGTCCTTCCTTTCTCTCCCAATATATTGCCATGCACTTTCCAAGAGATGCTGCTGGTTCACAGCTCTCCAGGGACGAGATACACTTGTCCAACACAGGCCATCAGCACCAGCCGAACGCCTGTTCAGCAGCAAGATCCAGCAAAGAGTAACTCCTAGCCAAAGAAGCACTCGGCTGCTTTAGTAGGGTCTCAGCCAGCAAAGATCCTCTGTAGGACACTTCACTGCCACAGAGGGGAGACAATGAATTTAAATGTTAGGGGCAGTGGTAAAAAATAAGGCCATAACTGAGACTCCACTGCTAGCACAAACAGCTTTACCCGGGAATCAGGGTCACGCGCTTTCGCCTGGTTAAACTGGATCACCAGTTTCCTCTATGTCTTCAGTCGCTGCTTTAACATCCCGTCGAAGGCCAACCCTTTACACCCCTCCCCAATCACTTCCATTCCCTTTGCTGCAGCCATCTCCCAGGACCTTTCCATGCAACGTAAGGGCTCAGCAGCACTAATTAGACCCCTCCTAAGTGTGCCTGATTCATTAGAAATGCTATATAATAATTAACCCGTAATACCCTGGCCTGCTGCTTCGCTTGTCTTGGCAGTGCCCACTCTTCATGGCACCTCTGTGGCTTTTTTGGCCTCCTCCTTCTAATTCATGCCTAATTAACTCCACATAAGTCAGCATTTCAGAGTGGGCACCACAGATTTCATCACACATGCAAGAGGCGGTTCTGTATCAGACAGTAAGGAATGGATGAATAATGCATGACCTTAGTAAAAGCAGCCTACAACATAAAATAAAGTAAATAAATCCAGTCTTCCAGGGTGTGAAAAACTGAGTTTGAGCCATTGGAAGAACTAGCCCTGTGGCGAGGTTTCCACAGTCTTGCCCTCTTTCCAAGCACAAACATCACAAATATCTTTACTGCAACCAGGATGCTCACTCAAGCGTGGAAATGAAATTTTACATATATTTAGTTTAATGACTTCTTTTATTGCATACTCTCAAAAAAGCTGTGATCTGAGATGTTGGGTAAAACTTACAGTTGCTGCTTATTTTATCTATGACAGCTCTCCCATTCATTTTTGAAATATGGTCATACAGGCACAATACTTCAAGTGAAATATGGTGGCCTATCAGACTACTGAAAGACAGCACAGAGGCTTTGATGAAGATGAAAATGACTTTACAAAAACCAGAATGGTTGAAAGGTAACAAGAAGATTCACTACAACTTGTGCACAAATCCTAACACAATGCATGTAGCCCAAAGCTACATTTTAGGAATGCACTCTGGCACACACAGCAGTCCATGCCTTCTCTTTGCAAAGTGCCTGATGTGTATACACATACTTAACTTACTATATAATACACACACGAGATTCTCAACTGGAATATACTAAACCTTTTTCTATGATGTACACAAGTTATATCTCATGTCACGTATACTCATGTCACTTATTTCTCCCAACAAAAAAATAAATCAGATGGCCATATTCTCCAATTCAAACACACACGTCATAGTTTCATAACATTTTGTTGCTAAGTTCATAAAATACAACAGCCGAAGTACGATTAACTCAAGACTTAGGTTGAAAGAGACACTGGGACTGAGGACTATCAGCCCCACTCAAGTTATGCACAGCCAGCCTACCAAAGTTTGAGATTCCAGCAACACACAGACGCATGCCTGTTCTCTAGTACAGTCTTCAGCCTCTCAGGGATAGCGCTTTCCGCAAATTTAATTACTTGCAAAACCTTTGGTCATTAACACCCGACCTAAATTCTGTTGCAGGTCACAGGCTATTAAAAAAAGAAAGTGTCCATGCTCCCTAAACAATGATTTGTTTAACTGTAGCTTTGAGTAAATGGGAAGCCACAACAACATGGGAATCCTATTGCTAATGTACTCACCCTATTACTCTAGCAGATAGACACAGTTACGAGGTAATTATTTCTTCCCCAGTTTTTGTATGACAATTCATGATACTGTTAGCCATCCCTCAGGCCACCGAATTTCTGTATGGTTGTGTATATATGGGCCAAAACCTCTAGTCACCACGATGAAACACCTCCCTCTGGTTTGCTAAGGCCAGCGCACCGCTGAAGCCCCACCTAAAGACGCCGAGGATTGCTTTCAGAGAACGTTTCGTGTTGGTCTGATGCACAAGGTAGGACTTCAGCCACAGAACTAACTCCTGTTGAATAGCAAGCCATCGAAAAAAAGACAATGAGCCACGTGACCAGTAATTAATTATCAGCATTGCAGACCTCAGAAGGCGCCCGTGCTCCCCACAAGTCTGTCTGAAAGCTGATGCGTCAGCCTGTTACAAGACTCCCTGTCGGTGGAGCGGCTACAGGCGTGCAGCACAAACTCCACGGGTGGAGCTAGAGCCTTGTTACCTTCCTTTTAACTTGGTCTGGAATTCGGGACACAGTGCAGCTGCTGCTCCTGTGTTTTCTACAGCTTCTTTCCTTAGCCTGGCTCAGGGCAACCTAAGTCCCAGGTCTGGCTTTCCTGGAATGAAGCTGGCTGGAGAATGACACATGACTAAATCTGAACGCATGCTCTCACAAAGGGAGAGCCCTCTCGGGCTGCCTGCAGTAGGGATATTTTATTGCTTTCATAATATTTTCCGGGTTTTGAAACACAAACCACATGTTAATATTTTTTCAAAATTTTACACATTGCGCTTGCTGGGTAGTGCTCATTCGAGCAGCCCCAGCCCCAGCCCTTTCTCAAAAAACAGGGAAGGAGGAGAAAGAAACACACCAAGTCCTGCTCTCATTGCTCTCGGGCAGCCCTGTGGCTGAAGTCCAAAATCACAGGGCGTACTCCTCACCTACTTTGACTTTACAGGGCAATAAAAAGTTAATTTGGATTATCTTGTCATCAAGGAAATCATTAACATCCAAACAAAGGATAGAAGCTTGACAGCTTGCTGACTGTGGAAGAGGAGAGAGTAAACAGTTAGAAATGCTCTGAGTCAGGTTCCCCTGGGTTGTAAACCCCTCAAGATTAGTTCAGATCCACCACAGATTAGCTTGGCCATATGCAGAGTAGGTCGTGAACCTCCAGGAGCAAGGACCGCCTGCCCACGCCTTAGCTGTACAGTTTCTGGTGCAGCAGGGCCCTAACACTTGCCAACAGAAAGCAAGAGCTCTTCTCTTGTATTCAGAAGATGGGATTTAAAGTCAGTAAGTACTCATTTCTGGTGGGGCAGCAAGAATTGATCTATTCCATTCTCCACGTCCTGAAGAACTTGTATTACACACTTCTTATACACGGGTATTGTGACTGACCTGCAGGTGGGTCACTATAGTGTTCGACTCCAGCCCTTCTTTAGCTTCTTAATGTTAATAATAGGTTAGTTCACTTACTTCTGTTCTCAGCTTTCATCGGTCTCTGGGCCAGTTACTCCATTTCTTTTAAACCATAATGACTACATGTCCTTCAGGACCTCCAATCCACTGGTGCATCCCATTTCATCACAACACCTCCCTGCAAGTCATCGCATCACTTGTATTTGGAAGACTGAAGAAAAGGTTATTTTGGGTTTGCTTGTCTTGTATGCATATCCAGGCTGAAGAGTTAAGGTCTTACCCTGCTCTGCTTTGGTTACTAAGCTGTTAGTTGTTCTGTGAGGTAAAGGTTTTTAAATTTCTGATCAGAATAGCCTAGGTGAGAGAGCCTCATAATCTTCAGATTCATTGCTAGGCTCTTGCACATGCAGCGTTTGTTACTCTGGGGAAAGAGGCCACATTCTAGCTGGCAGTGAGGGGCAAGAGCGGCTTTGCCCCCCAGAGCAGACGTCTCTCCTGCTTTCCCCTATGAAGACATCCAAGCTGCTGGCAGGCAAACCACAGAATTTACAAAATTGTTGTGTTCGCTGGGTGCTGGGCTGGTGAATTCCCAGCTGCTGTGACCACACAGAGCTACGCTTGGCAGGCCACTTGCCCTATAAAAGTCTTTAAATGGGACGTTTTCACGTGAAAAGGTGAAATAACGATGAAGGTGGGTTATTTTCAGTTAATACAGTGTTTCTCTGAAACACTGTAAGCTCTAAGCTTCTGGCCGCCTAAGCAACTTGGGGAGGACTGAATGGGCCAGGGCTCAGTGTACATGAAGATGCCTGGCAGGTTGTTCATCACTGTCTCCCACGTATGGTGCTCTGTGTCTTTTTAAAATAACCTATAGCAGATATCTGAGAAGTTACGATCACATCCATGCTCTTATCCCACAAACTCAAGCTATTGATCACTCCAGAATAAAGCAGAGGCGAACGGTAAATGTGCAAAACACGCATCAGCACAGATGAAAGTCTTCTGTCGTGCTTTCCAGGGCTGCAGATAGGCTGGAACCTACATCTGCTGAGTCTGCTTATGTAACACAAAGCATCAGTTTAATCACAGTGAGGACAGTCACTGAAACACAATCACTCGTCTTTTGCAAAGAATTCATTTTTAGCTAAAAATTCGAAAGCTGATGAAAAATACGTATTTTACTGTTTACAAGTTTAAGCATTTTCGGGTTTTTTTAGCAGCAGATAGAGCCTGGAAATTATTAGGCAAATCCTCCGTTTCCTACTCCTCAGAGGAGAGACTTCTCTGAAACAGAATCTTCCTCTGCATCACTACCAGCTCCTTTCAGTGACTGAGGAGTTGAGGCAAGCCTCTAAACTTCAGAGTATTGCTCCTGAAGATAAGAGGAAGATTCCCAAATATTTAAAGCTATTCAGGTATTTAAAAATAAACGCAAGTATTTCAAAAGCAGCCAGGAGACTAGCTCTCCTTGGAACCCCTCGTATCATCCCTTCAGGAAATCTGTGTTTACTGGATGTTATGGGTGTTGTAAAAACAAAGAAATTATCCAGCGCCTTGGGGACGTTCACAGCCAATTGTGCTCATACTCACATTCAATTTGCTGCCAAGCAATTTGCAGATCAGTGGGATCTACCCATGGAAGAACTTCTGTTTGTAAATCGCGTCCTATAACTGAAGGCCAGTTCCCTCATGTGAAATCAATAGGAATTAGACACCCAAGTGCTTTTGAAAGTCCTGTTAAGTAGCTATTGCATCTGTAGGTTCCCTTTAAAATCTATCACTCTCCACTTGAATCTAATGGGTGTTGAATCAAGCCCTCGATGCCTTCCGACTTTTCCCTCACTTCTTCCATCTTGTGAGTAGCCACATGTATCAGGATCCGTGCTCTGCAGCCCTAAGAAAATAAAGATCCTTGCTGTAACAGTTGTGGCGCTTTCATGCGGAGGCACGGTGGGAAATGCTCCTGGAACTTCGCAAGTGCTGCGAGAAGGGCAGCAAGTCACCTAGCCCCTCCCTGCCACCTCCTTGCTGGTGCCAAATGCAGTCATAAAGAAGGCCACATTTTTGTTATAGAAAATGCTGATATTAAACATTTAACGATCATAAAAAATATTGGGGAGTTATGTCTGTTGCTACACATTTTAACAAGCACATTCTCCATGAAGGAGCTCTGTGTCCCGCAGGCAGGGTACAGTCCACACTGTGCTGTGTGTTGCTTTGATTAGGACTTATTTTAATGGAATAGCAGGTTAAAAATGCACATAAAACTCACATAAAGGGCGGGCATGTGTGTGTCAGGGCACAACTCTTCTGCAGCCACCTCCCTCACTCTTTCCCTTACAAGAAAAACAGAGTAGTCGGCACATTCGTTCCAACTCCTGTCATGTTGCAGCATCGCCGAAACACTTCAAAGGCATAGTTAGAACTCTGCAAGGTGAGAATTTTCCCCAGCAGCATCATTGGGGGCCAGAGAAAAGCACTGGGAATCACACGTACATGGCCAAGGAACCTCGCAGAGATCTAAAGGACTGCTCCTTAGCATTACAGTCCGGTACATGAGAGGTCGGCTGCTTGATTCTTAGTTGAAGCAACACACTGTGTAACGTCAAGAAAAGCAAACGGAGTTGAGCTGGTTCAAGCAGGACAACTCATCTTCACTTTACCCTGATTTTCCAGCAGGGTGCAATCACCCCAGCCCAGAGAAAGCAACCCAGAGTGCCTTTGCCCTCTGAGCTGGAGGGGTGCACGACAGCCTTGTTCAGAGGTTGCACAACCGTGGTAACATCACAACAGAACTTGCTTAAAAAGCCTCCAGAGGTCTGGCTAATGTGACTCTAAGAAATCCAAGCGGGAGCTGGCTTACCCCGCGGCTGCTCAGTTCACGTGCCACCAGCCCTTGCCCCTCAGGGTTGCCAGCTGAATCACCCAGCAAGGAGAAAAGCGAGGGAGAAAAGGTATTTACAGCAGTAAATATAATCATCCTCCCCCTCACGCACATACACTGAAATCAGTAGTGCCAAATCTGGGTCAGGACACGAGGCAGAACGTGTTGTGGCCATCAGCCCTCTCAGCAGCAGACCCACTACTAGTTTGCCTATTTAAATTGCTGTCTCCTGCAAGCTGTAGTCTGACTCTTAAACCAACAGATTTCCGTAAGGATGTTAAACATCTTGAGAACAATGGTGATTCTAAACCACATTATATCCAGAGGGAAGCGATATTCACTGGGTGAATGAAAATTGTAAAAACAAATAAATAAATGATCCCATCCCCAGGGGACAATTACAGTCAATTGCTCTCGTACTTGCATCCAATTTGCTGCCAAGAAATTCAGACGATCAGGATTTACACACGGAGGAATCCCTGTGAGGCAAGAATGTCCTAAGTGACGGCCAATTTTCTTGTACGCAATTATGATTTGTAACTGAAATTCTCTGACTACGGCTGTGCAGCAGATATCAGCCTGAGACCAAGAACTCACACAAACTTCTGATTACAAACATCCTATCGTCACAGCTATGCAACAACATTAGCTATTTTTTTGCTGTCATCGATTTAAGGTGCTATGCTAGTAAGTGCTTTTATCACAATAATATAGTGAAAAATGCGATTTCCTTGTCTTGTAAGGACAAAGGAGCTATTTGCATTTTGCTGGGAAGATGAATGTTCACACTTTTGGAGAACAAAAGCCTAAAAGGAACTTGGCACTCGCTCCTTCGGATACAGCTTTAAGTGACGGGGCAAAGACTAGAGCACGTTTAACATGTAACAGATGAAACAGATGCATATCCCACGTGGGACACAGGACTCAAAGCAGCCTGGTTAATTGATGTGTCACGTAACGTGACTTCCAAAAAACACATAAACAGAGCTCCAAGCCAAAGTCTATTTCAAGAGTTTCTTCTAGGAACTTAAAAATAAGTACATTTTGCAAGACACTGTCGGCTGGAAGCAAAAAGGCAAGAAGATGCGCAAAGAAGGGACCTGGCCTCCTGCTTAAAGCCAAGCCTAAGCGTAAATTCTGTGTTGCGCTGGGGGCTAACAGAAGAGAAGCTGCTAGAAGATGACAGCTGCTAGGCGAAAGTCGGTCGGGTCCTTCGCTACCGATTTCCAGCTTGCTTTGCCTTGGCCACGGAGCGGCTGGGGTGGGCACTTCAGCTGCTCTAGGAGGGCAACTCCCGACTGAAAAGACCTACCGGCACAAAGGAAAACGAAACACAAGAGCGTTTAACACACAAAACCCCACTCCGATAGGAAACAAATGAATGATGAAATAACGGAGGTCCCAACAGTCCGTGCTCTCAAACGTGGAGTTTGGGGCAATCCCTGGCTATTATTTTCACAATACTTTGCATTCATTACTTTATTTAAAAATGGTGTACTATGTCTGGAAAACAGGAAGTAAGCCATAAATCTCTAGTTTAAAAGCCATCTGAAGCCTGTGGACCAGATATGTTCTCAATCAGTAGTCAGGCAGTAAATAAACATTTATATACAGCAACTGCTCTCAACCAGCCTGACCTCCGGCTATTACAGGGCACATAAAGAGGAAATTTGTTTAGTCCCGTAAAAGCCCAGGCAATATATCAATAGATTATTAAAAATGGAAACAATGTAGGCTAATGGATTATATTGATTTTAATAAACATAAGTATATGGGATTCAAAGATAAGAGTCAGATACGACATCCTTCCAAGCTCACCTTTCGGGATATCTCCTAAAATTAGCAAAACTACATCTGTCAAGAACATCAGTGGCTGCTATTTTTTGCTCTGCAAATTGACATGTTTTTGGCTGAGGGACTTAAATTGGAGGGTTTGCATTTTTATTTCTGCTTGTGAACCATGAACGCAGTCAGAAAAATAAAACTTGTACATCCTTTAATGTCATTGCTGCGCAGAAAACATTGCAAGCGATTGCAGGCTATCCTCAGGCATGCTAGTTGAAAGCACACAGATGCTACTGGATTGTTTGGCTGTTTTGTTTGGGGGTTTTTTAGGAGGATTGCTCACAATTGCTGCGGCCACCACTGGTGACAGATACTGAAGCCTGAATCTCTTCTGCTTTGGAAGCCTGGCAGGATGCTCAGGCAGTCCCAGTGCAGTCCTGCAATGACTTCCAAGTCTGAAACCAGCTTGGTTCTGACCGATTCTTATGTCTTTATCTTTTAAACGCCTGGCATGTGCCCTGAATATGCAGATGGTTGTCAGAATCCTCTGATATTTGTCCACTGCTAGAGTATATATTCCCTCTGCCATTCTGCTGAGCAGCAGGCTTCCTTTGAAGAGATCCCTTCAATTTGCCCACCATGACTGCTCCCCTTTGATTTGACCCAGGAGTTCAGCAGTCAACATTGTTTTGAAGAACGACTTTTATTTTTAACTTTAGGAGGAGGGTTGTGAAAGAATTAAACTCTCCAGTCAGGCATTCTCAGGGACGAGGGAACAGAGAGGCTTACCAAAAAAAATAGCCTTGCAGATCAAATTGCATTAGTAACTGTGACATAACTGGTTCTGGGATGAAGGGAGCTATGAGGTCTATTAACATACTTCAAATGTCTGGGCAGGGAAACAGTGTGTTCTGTATGATAATTGGGTCAATGTGATTACAAGTTTAATCTACCTCAGCAATTATAACCAGACTTAACTAAAGCAACCCTTGGTGCTAAAGAATGGAACCAAGGACAAACCTAAGCTGTTTTTCCATTTGGAGGAAAGGTTTTCCACCAGCAGCAAGGCGTAAGTGCACACGCTCCAATTACTTCACAGTCCGGAAGACCCAAGTTCACACTTCTCAAAGATCATACAAAGCAAATCCAAATCTCTAGTTATGAACACCCTTAAAACTTGGAGTAACTCAGCTCTAACCTTTGTGGAAGGTTAGGACATCTTCCTAACTTATAGCAAGGACACGTGTCGTGTGTTTTATTGTACCGATCAGATGCTGCTGGAAAGCAAAAGAACACGAGGCTGTGGATGTCTACCCAGGCATTGAGTATTTATGAGATAGCCATCTGAACTGCCCAAGTTAGTTGACATCACAAAGAATGGTTATAAGAAATTATTTATCTTGCTGTCTACAATTAAAACCTGGAAAATAAAGGAAGAAGACAAAATGAGTTCCTTCCACTAAATTGCTAGAGATGATCAGAAAACCTGTCCGAAGGACAGGCACGAACTTCTGTCCACCTCTGTGCATTAGCTGCTTCCCATTTCTTTCCGTGCAAAAGCAGTTGAGCACAGGAGAGCATCCATCTACTTGAAAGTTCTGGGTTCCTCCCGCAAACAAAATTCAGTGTAATACTTGTTGGGTTTTTTTTTTCTGAATACAGACCAAAGGCTGAAGTCCTTATTTAGTGGCAATTGTTTTCTAAAGAACACAAGACCAAACTTACAGTAAACATCTACCGCTGTTCATTAGCTCCTAATGGTAGAAATAACACCCTTGCAAAATCCTGAATACATCACAAATTACAGTAATCTGCAATTATAAACTACAGTGTTAATGAGGTCTGATTGCCTGTTATTTGTGATGCCACCTATAAATGCCACTTATGTTTTACAGCATATTGAAGTTAACAGTCTGTTTTGAGAAGATCACTAATAGTCAAATGGACTTTTATGAACACCTTTTGTGATTTCTATTTGTTACCTAGAAACCAAACGCGGCCACAAAGCATTTATCGCCGCCGTAGAACCATGTCCATTTGATTCTTCCCGTCACTATGATTTCCCTTCAGTACCGATACCGATCTTTATGCAGAGGGCTGGTTTTCTTAATTAAGGAGAGTAGCATCTGAATTTTTATGCTTGACCTTTAAACAACAGTGTTTTGATAGGTCTCTAAGAGGACTAATTGTGTCATTCATATACTTAAAGGATAATGTGCCTTGCAGAGCAGTACAGAAGGCAATAAACAGCTTTTACAAGAGATTAAACGCCCAAGCACAGCTAAAGCATTTAGATAACTGCAAAAGCCATTTATTGATACTGCTCTGATGCCAAAAAACACTTGTCTTCTACAGTTCTACTCGTAAAAATGCAGCAAACCCCCCTCATAGCCATGGCTTTTCTTCCTTCTTAAAAGTTCTCTGTATTTTCGTCCCAGAGATATTTCTTCAGCAAAGCTAAGTAATTTTTGGGGTGGTTTGCTTAAGAAAGAAAGGAAAACAAAAGAAAAGCTCTAAGGATGACAGAGATATGTTGTTTTCAGAGAGTGGATTCTACTTCCATAACATGGGAAATCTTGGACTGATTGACCTGAATTGAACCTGGATTTGTGCTTCTTTCCTCAGGAGCAGTACTGATACAATCAATCCAAACAGACCTGGGATGTACATACCAACAAGTGAAAGCAATATTTGGGTGTTTGAACCACAAACTCTACAGGGTTTTTTGGAGAGATGTAGTGTTAAAAAAAAATAGTTGACCAAATATGAAGAGAACCTGCTATAGAAGGGAGGAAATGAGAGACTAGAGAAATTCAGTCCAATTCAACCTCTACATTTCACCATGCTTGGCTCTCAGGGGTTGATGGCAACTAAAATCTGATGGCTAAACGCAGCTCACTGCATCTAACAGCACAGGAGTCACAAGTAACAGTCTAAACCTTGTGAGAAGCAGTTTCACAGTTGTGAATCCCTCAAACTCTGTGCTTGCCCAGGCACCACTTAGCACGGCTGAGGGTACAGGGAAGGTCGGTGAAGTCAGGCAGCTGGCACGTCTGTAGTGTCACACCAGCATGGAGGTGGGTACCTAAGATAACCAGGGGCTAGTTCCTTCAGAGTGTCATGAGCTAAGTCTAAAACAGATGGAGAAACTGAATTTCCTCCCTCTACCAAAAGCTCTGAGCAAAAATTTCCTTTTTTTTTTTTTTTTTAAACACTTCCAAATTTCCAGTCAACAGACTTTAAAACTGACAATTAAAAAAATCTTTGGACAGCCACAAGAGCTCAGTATTAAACGTTACTGGTGTCATCTCTTCTGGAGTTATTTTCTAAATCAAAGGCAACCTTTCCTAGTTGGAAGAAGGAGAGCAAAGGCAGGGAAGGATGTCTGAAGTTAACAGCAGAGAAAGAAAAATAAACCATTTGTGCCAGTGTGTTATTGTCTTTGTCTCATGACAGATAATTCCCAGTAAACACTCCAACAGCAAGTCCAAACCAAGCACCACTTCTAGGTACAGTCAGCACTGAGATAATAGCCAGAGATGTCCAAAGCAGACTGTTTTGAGAAACCTGAGAAAAGTCAGGAACCAGGTCGCCTGCGTTTTAACCCCTTCGTTCCCCCTGCTCTCCGCTTTCCATTAGGCGGCCGCAGGCGCGACAGCCGCACACACACGTGTGCCACGCTCTCACAACACCTGATGCCCCTCCAGTTGCCAGTGAACACTCAGGGGAAAAAAAAACATCTTGTTGCTCATTCCTGCAGAAGAAAATATCTCCTCCAGCCCAGGGACAGCTGCCGCTTTGCGACCGCAAAGACACGCAGTTTACCATTTGCTGGTGGCCCAGGCAGGAGGTCACGTGGACAGTCTGAAAGACTAAGCGAGGGACAGGATTTAGGGCCCCAGGTCAGTAAATCACCTTGTCATGGCTGGAGGTGCAAAAGAAAAAGCGTCTCTTGCCACCGGCAGCCAGCCACGAGGCGGGAGCGCGTACGAGCCCGGAGCGCGTACGAGCTCGGCGAGGTGGTACCCCGTGGGCAGACCCGAGCTCCTTCTGCCTCTGCTTCTCGACGGGTGGTGGGTGCGAACGGATCCGAGCGCCGTACCCTCGGGTCAGCTTGTTCCTGAGCTGACACAGCCCACCTCTTGGCACGGCGGGGGGCCCAGGGCAGCGGCACACAGACCAGGGTTACACCTGCGACGTGCCGGATCGCAGATGTGCCCCGAGATACTGGGAACCTTTAACTCAACCCAGCTCTACAGCATATTCCGCACCTCAGGGAATCCTGTCTGCACCTGGTCGGACAGAGGAAGGGGCACGTTGGCCTCGTGATGCGATTTCTCTTTTCTTAATTCAGTATTTCCCAAGGGAGTGAGTCAGTCCTGCACCGACACGGCTTGTGTAAGGCTGCGGAAGGCACAGGGTTGTGAGTATTCACCGCTCTGCAGAGCCAAGAGCTCACGCTTTCTGCGCCCTCTTCCCCTGCAACATTTTAAGGCCCATCACTGGTTGCCTCCGCTCCTATACACGGCAGAGGAAATATTTGAGAGATGCTCAAATAAATAGATTCCTTAATTTTTCTTCCACAAAACATTTCTGCATTTACCTTTCAGACCTCTGGGAAATCTTTGCATCTTTAGTAGGTCCCTGCTAGTACGGCACATCCAGACGAAGAGAATTAATGCATCCCCTGCACAAGTTAAGTACATAAACTGCCACAAAATATTAGCACAGATATGAAGCTATCAGAATAAATGCCACTCTGTAAACAGACATCAGATATGGGTAACCAAGATAACAGTAAAATAAAAGGACACATTAAAGTTATATCCCTTTAAAAAATTAAACAAATCAGTTTTATAGTGACAGGCACTTCAGAAAGCTTATGTTTGCAAGGCTAAGGGCAAGCCAATAAGGCATAGCTAATTGGAGAACAAATTGACATTCATAAGCTGGCGTTTAACACGACGATGGTAAACAAGGTAATAGACAGTTAATGCAGTGGGCAAGGGTGGTGAGCAGGAGCAATCCAGGTTGAATAATGGAAAAGGACCAATTGAGCAAATTCGAAGTGCAAACACTCTGATTTCAGCCTGCTTAGCAGGGCTGGCTGACAAGCTCACGGCTACAGTAGGTGGTTGTCTTTAAAGAACGAGTGTGTCAACCAAAAAAAAAGAAAAGAAATCTACATAATGGCGAATGAATCCGGGTTACTAAGTGCACGTAGTGATAACGTTCAGGTGGGTAAATACTCATGGCTGCTCAGCACCGATAGACGTCTGAAATAGCAGCAAGCAATCAGCACGCGATTGGCCAGCGCGTTACTTAATGGTGCATTATCTTAATATAAAAATTACGAGGCGTCGAAAACCAAAGGACTCACTGGAGATAAGCTCTTCCTTCCACAGAGGTCTCTGCTCTTAAAAGGTGGGCTGCTCTCTATGGTATGGTGTAAATAAGTAAACCTGGGAGGATTTGAGACCTCTTTCTCATACAGTCACAGATGTTAACAGCGAAAGGCTCATTGGGATTGTATAGTTTAATGTTTTGCTACATGCATGTCCCGAACTCCCCTTGTGCTTCCTGCGTACATCATTCCTTCTGGATGAATCAATGCATAAGTCTCAACATCGCATCCACCCTGATGGAAAGATTTTTCATAGACCGTGGACTCACCACGGGCTTTAAGTTAATGCAACACCGCTATTGCACAGATTAAAATGGCACAATCTGATCATTACAAGTTCTTTAGGGCCTTTTCTCTAAAGCTGATGGGAGGATTTGAGAACCTCGAATGGAACAAGAAGAGAAATAATATTTTTTCACCTTTCACCCGACTGGCGGCCCAGCTTTAGGTCTAGGAGGGGCGAAGCAAGGAGGACAGGAGATACAAGATAAGGAGAGCCAAGGCTGGAGCTACAGAGATGAGTTTAATTCTCTCACTCCAGGCCTTCAAATATAGAGACTATGTTCATTCTGAGCAGTCACAAGTTGTTGGTAACCAGAAAGTTTTTGATTTCTCAGCAAGAATCATCTCATCAGAGATGATTCACATTTCATCAGAACTTGCTCAGAAAGTCAAGGTCTGATTTCAAAAGTAGTAGTGAAATTTTTTTGTTAAAATTTCAGTCAAGTTTGATGTTCAAGAACAGCTTTTGGAGTTTGCGCTTTCTTTCCCAGTGCTGTCATACAAGGGGCTCTTTACCTAGTTATGTGTAGCTGATTTTGTGCACCTTCCATTCTAATTGCACACCTATTAAACATCTTTCTTTCCAACAATATTCAGATACTAGCTAGGAATTTCCCCATCCCCCCCAGAGGCGCTAGGATGCGTCTGAGGTCTTCACACAGCCCAGCCCAGCAGGAAGAACCAAGAACAGACCCCCGCCCCACGCAGTATGTGCATGACTTTTATCATCCAGCATCTAATATCAGGTTACCCCTCAGCCAGACTTCCTTATCCTGTGCCCTTAAGTTAAGCAACCACCACCGCAACCGTTAATACTAGCAATCTACATGGCGTCTCAGGCATTTTGTCTAAAATTAATGAAGTCCAGCCATTACTAATTAACATCATGCTCTTCACTCCACTCCTCCGAAATCAATTACTGTTACCCCAGCGCTTAGAGGCTTCCATTTGCCTGTGAACAAGTCCGTTCGCCATGCTATAGTTCGGGTGGAAAAGACAGCTAATGCTTGCTTACAACTTTTTTCTGAGTTTACTGTGTGCTCGCAGGGAGAAGGCCACTTTAGAGGGGGCTGGTAATGATCCCCATATGCCACCTGACAAGGCCATGATCTCTGCTTCAATTCCCTGCGATCTATCAGCTCCTCTCAACACCCTTGGCCAAGAGACTCTTGGAGCACTCAAGGAGAGATTTCTTTTGTTAGAGTCCCTGGCTTTGCTTCATTCATTGATTCATTTAGAGCTGCCAGTTTAGGGCTGCACATGATTTTCTGCAGACAGTTATCTGCTGTTACCTTGTCCCACAGAGACATCTTTTGGAGCCTTTCTTAATTAACACATTTCCTCTCAACTCTGAGTTCTAGACCTAGAATTCAAGGCAACTGGAGCACAGATGACAAGCAACTCCGCTGCTAAATGTGAACCATTTTTAGTATCTATGTTTCAGATGTTAAGCCTGTTTTTGAATCCCATTACTCTGATTTCAATTACTTTACCATCTTTAGTAGCACTTCCCCGGTTTCCAACAGAATTGGGTTTTGTTTTTTGTTTTTTTTTTTTGTTTGTTTGTTTTGTTTTTTTGTTTTTTTTTAACCCCGACAAATTTCCATGTCGCCCTCCCTGCTACAGATTGGATAAAATTGCCCTCCCCAATGCCTTTGCTCTTCCAGAACTTGGATCCCATCCAATCCCAGTTTAGCCCTTGAAGACTCTTAAATATACCAACAAGACACTTTTTGTCATCAAAGAAATATTTTTGTGTTCAGACAGTCCTCAAAATAGATCTGGGAAGATTTTTAGATATGTCTATATTAGGGGTGACTAAACCAGAATGGATATAATAAGCAGCAGCTTTGTGCAACTGAACAGGCAGGCTTTTTTTTCCCCCCCCCGAAGCGATTCATAGCCGGATTTGGGATATGTGATGAGCAGTGTGGAAGCTGCATCACTAACAAAAAGAAAGGCTTTTGCAGTGCTGGAGACCGTTAGATGCGTTTCCCCTATGTATACACACGAAAGAGCATGTGAGGAAGGATTGCCGGTACGGCTCTAACAGACTCCACTGTATATTAACGATAACCTCCATTATTTTTGCTGGCATACAGTGTGCTTGTGCAGCTCATATTGACAGTTGTCTGAGTCTCTTAAAGCCTGCAAATTAACTAATGACGCACAACTAAATTACGGAAACACAGTTGTGAAGGATGCTTTCTCTAAAGCATTGGCTCATGTAATTGAAGACAACAGTTTCCTTTTTAACTGGTTGCTGCTACCTATAGTGGGAGGCAGCACGAATTGCATATCCTCTACTGCTAAGTGACAGCTAAGATTAAGCAGATGCTCACTAGGGCGTTATCCCTTATACAAACAAAAGATAATTTCCTTCATAAGCGACCTGACTCATGAGGAATTGTGTGGGCTGTGCCATCTATTCTGAATTTCTTCCCCACCAGAAAGGGCACCTCTGTACAACTCAGGAAGGACCTTGCTGAAGTTAATGAGATTGTACCTGTGTAGAGGTGACAAGGGGAACAAATAACATGGTTCTAGCATGGGAAAAGCTAAAGACCTGCATCTAGAACATCTTAGTGGAAATTTAGAGTCTCATGAAAGGATGGTAGTGACCACATGGCTTCTGCACACTGAACATGCAATTCTTTCTCCACCAAGAGTAGGCAAAGCGGCCTAGAATAAGGACATAACAAAGGATTTGGCAGGAAGTCACACCGAGCACAAACCTGCATCTCTGAAGACCACAGTCCTACTCTGTTCCCACACCACAGACTCCTTGAGCATCATTTGGCAAATTCCTCAGTCTGAGTTTGTCACATTCATTTAAGTGTCTGACTGCACACGTGCATACCGTAATTTGCAGCAGATTTCCCACCCATTTGCTGTCACCACTATGGTTCCTACCGAGTTAAATACTTCTGAGGAGTCAGCCCTTGGCCGTAGTTAGTAAAGTGGAGCTAACAGCACTCCCCCGTTCAACAGCTTGTGATAGGAGCGAGTGCCTGCAGTCAGGCCAGCCCTCTGCTCCAGCCTTGGCAAAGCAAGCCCAGGGTGCCCACCAAAGCTGGCTCAGCTGACTTCAGGTGGTTCCCCTACCTGTGGGCTTACCAGCCTGCGTGAAGATGCTGCACGCTTGAAATGAGAGCTGTTTCCACTAGAATCAGCTGCCACAACTGGACTGGAGGACTGGGGAAACAGCAGTTTATCATTGGAAATTACTGGCACCACTTTCTAAGAGGTCTCTCTCCCAAGACCTAAGCAGCAAATGGCTTTCCAGTAGTCATCCTCAGCCATGCAGGGAAAAAACACAGGCCATGGCAATGATGGAACCAACACAGCTATCAAACCTGCATCATTCCTTCATCACCACCTTGGACTGGAGGGGAAAAAAAAACCCAAACACAAAACCCCCAATCAATCTCACTTAGTGTGAGCAGGGAGCTTCCTCCCTCGGAGCCTGGTTCGCACAGAGGCCCCAGTCCAGAGCACACGGGTTATTTCCAGCACACGGTTAACCCCGCTGCTTTCCCTGCACGGTGATGTTCCCCCAGATGAAGTCCCAGGTCGTTGCACAGCACTGACCGAGAAGAGGCAACCCCGTTTTCCTCGCCGAGAGGCGGCAAGCTCTCTGCAGCCGCGTTGCTGGCACTGCCACCGCACCCACACGAACCAAACAGATGAAACCCCGGCTGAGGGTGCCGCCCTTCGCGCACTGAGCAGCATTTCGGTATGAAATCCAGCCTTGGATTGCCTGGCCACGCCGCCCGCCCCCATGCCAACAGACGGGAAGCCCCCAGCAGCATCGTCCGTGACAACAGGCCTTTTCCCCAAATAATTTCCAATTTAGAGAACCTCCAGACAGGCTTCTGTCTCCGTGCAGACGTGCTCCCCATGCTCTAGGCATTAACAAGTTTATAAAGACAGTCGCAGCCCAACAGACATCGCACTTAATGAGAGACTGCTGGCTTAGGGGGCAGGCAGCAGAAAGGCAACTGTTAGTAAAGAAGTCGGTGTACTGGGATGTAAAAGATCTTGAAGTTTATTTTACCCCGAGTTAAAGCAAGGGCTGCATAGGGGTAGTTCATTGTTCTGTTTTCATAAAGTCATTTAAGTAGCAAATGGCCCCTGAAACTGATACTATGATTTGAGTCATGTTGGAAGACATATTGAATTAATGATGCAGGTGTGGGTTGTTGTTCCAAAAAACTTTTTTATAGCAACAGTGGGAGAGGAGAAGGGGAGGGGGGGAGGGAAGTTAAATGAAAAGATTTGGTCTATGTTATGTTTTTCTAATATTTGAATTTTAGCTAAGATTACTCTTTCTCCTCTCTTTAATATATTGTTTTAAATAAAAAATGCTAATAAATCTTGAGAGAAATATGTCATAGTGGAGTTTAAAAACTGTAGTGCAATATATAACAGTTCATAAAATATTCTATTCAAATAGCCAAAATTGTAGTGCATTTGGACCAGAAGTAGTTAACTGCAGGAACAGCATTTTATTAGCTACTAAAATTAAGAAAGAGTACTGCTGTTTCACAGCCAGATAATTAAGTACCGTTTTCTCTTTTTTAATACTATAAAATTAAACTTCCTGTTTAAATGGCCTGGTGGGGACTGTAGGCAAAGGGTCGTCTGATGAGCCCTCCGGGCAAATCCAGAAACACAACATAGCACTTATTCACACAGGACTTTAACAGGGTGGAAAACACTGATTGAGGAAAAAAATGCTGCAGTAAGCGAAAAATTGCAGGTAATAAATCAGAGATCCATTTTTTCACATCATTTTGGCTAATCCATTAAATCTCAGCGCAAAGGAATCTATCAGAAACAGAAGCCGCTGCCTTCACTTCTCCGTCTCCAAATGTTATTAAAACTGTATAAGCAGTGAAAGAACTCAATTAAACGCAGTGCATTGATGAGATGTTCCAGTCACGCCTGGCCCACCAACTTCTCCTGGCTCCTCTTTTGTTAGTGACGGCTTTGCTAAGTCTGTTCCTTAGAAGGGCTTACACACCGGCGCTTCAGCAGGGTGAACTTTTTCTCCATGTTGTTTTACAATGCGCTTTTTTCCGCACCCAGTGTGTCTCTCTCGACGTCTACAACAAAATTAATTGTTAGCAGCAGAATAATGCCTGGGTGAACCCCCTATAGTAGGTGCACTTCTTTCGCCCCTCAATCTTACACTGCTATGAATCGGTCTGCTGTGAAAGCAAGTTCTTCCTGCTTTGACTGAGGAGCACAAACACTGCAAAAAGAGCCATCATGACTCTGCAAATATGAACCCAGATTCTGACAGTCTCTAATTAAGCAGTGAATTTACAACATGTAGCACACTTCAGTGAAAGATTTCTGTACAAAGCAGGTAAGAGTCTCACTGTCAACCACCCAGCCTCTGTTTCTGTGTATTACAGGGCTGGTTTCACATCTAACACGCAACCTGCAGATGCAGCAGCGCGCGTTGCTGCTGGGGTGCAACCAGGCAGCATCTCTCCTTCGTCCCTAGAGGACCGGCTCTCAGCAAGCAGGTATTCCGTCCCTCAGACCAGGAAGCCGCACTCCTGCCGTGCTCACGCGCGACAAAAGCCAACCTACCGTCAGATTTACTGTTCAAGTTGCAGCTTACTTTCTATTAAAAGCTGGAGAGGTTAAAATCACCCACGAAGGCTTACTAAGTAATAAAATATTGTCTTCAGTTTTAGCAAACACTACAAGTGCAACTGCTGTGGGTCTGCTCAAGTATTTTATGTTTTGTCCAAACCCACACGCTAATAAAATGCTTCCATATACCACAAAACTACCAAAAGAAATAATGTTATGGTTAAGGCACTTTATTAGGATTTGGGAGATCCAAGACCGTTCCTTCCTTTGCAGATGATGTCCTTTGGACCCTACGCAAACCACTAGGTGGGAATTCACCCCCACAACACATTAACATCCAGATAACGAGGTGCCTGGTCTAAACTGCTCACTAAACTGCTTGAATCAGTCCCCAGCCTATGGGAAGATAGATGGGACAATTCACCTCATCTTAAGAAAAAATATTCAAGATTTGGGGTTGATTGCCCCCAGTATGTGTCTACTGATGTGGGTATTAGTGCTATTCCCCCCGCTCTAGAGCGCACAGATCCTTGGAGCCAGGACTCCCCGCACCGACTGTGCTGCTGTCTAGGACCATCTTCCACAAGGAGCCTACAAGTATGAGCTTGTGGTGGTTTTGTATGGACCACACGTTCTCCCCAAGAGAAAGGCCTCTGCGCCACCTCATAGAAGGGGAAGATCAGGTCTATGCAAAAAAGAGAGTTCCAATTCAGAAAGAATTCTGGAATTTTAAAATTCATGTTTTTTTAGCTGAGAGCAAACCTCCAAAATACCAAACTGATCTAAGTAATTTAAAGCCTGGGTTGGTTAAAATGTTTTATTACATCAAAGCATTACTTCAGTTTCTAATTTCTAACAATATCTATTCTTTCTACAGATAAATTTTGGAAGAAATCACTGAAAATCCATAGTGACACTTGATAATAGTATGGACATGGTCTGCTCTGTTCCGCTACAGCTTTTTGCTTACATTTTTCTTCTGAAACAAAAATTCAGGAAAATTTGACTTAGGTTTATGAAGCATTTTGATGTAATGTGGTTTTGGCAACACTTCTGTCTAGCACCAGAGCATCACATTTTGTCTGAAAAAAAAAAATCTCAGAAGAATGTGGGATTTGCTTTGCTCAGCTTTCACCATTGATTGCGAGTTACCACCGGCTCCCTGGATGTTCAGCATTGCCGAACTCTTGAGAGCCTAAAGGAGTGGGTTGGTTGGGGTTTTTTCCCCAACAAGAATACAGACAGAAAAAAACCCCAGGAGATAGTTTTTGTCAATCTTTTGTTGTGTTTCCCAAAATCTGGGTAAAACTCGCCTGGCCAAGCATCACTTAATATGAGATCAAGCAGACAATTTTAATGTCATCTCACTTGCAAGAAAGTGAAAATGAGAAAAGCCACCCGGCATTCTGCCACTTCTGCCATGAACACAACCATTCACTCGGCAAAACAACGACGTTTCAGACACACTGGCTTTGTCCCATTGGCAAACGTCAGTTCCGACAGGAAGGAATCAATTTGCAGTTTCCCAAACAAACAAAGCGAAGACAAAGCAAAGAATCGTCCTTCCAGTGCTTCATCCTCCACACCAAAAACATCTGTGTTACATCAATGGTGAGGAGGTTTCTCCTGCCTGGCCCAGAGGGAGCTGGGTAGCTCTGTCCAGGCTTATGAGCAGGGAGTCTTTACCAGCATCCAAGCTTATTTTCCTGGTTTAACTTTAAGAGGATGGTTTTGGCCGTTCTCAAGCACCCCACTCCACCAACCCCAACTGTCTGGAGGATACAGTGGCTGTGAAACTTCACCGAAAGCTTGGCTTGCAAAATCCTTTGTGCATTACGGTAACGTAACACCACATTTCCATAGCGAAATACATTTCAGACCTTAAAAGAGAAAATAAAGTCTTTCATGTTGCTATTAAGTTTGAGTAAAGCCTGGTTATCAGGTTTCATCCCTCTGTTCTTCTGGGGCCGTTGCATCAGATTGCTCTCCAGATAAGCCACTGGAACTGCGGGATCTCCTTCATGCATCCTGCGCCCAGCGCGAAGGGCGCTCCCTGGGAGAGACTAAACACCCGAACCGCGTTGCAGCGAAGAAGTGCTTTGCATTAGAGCCATAATAAACTACTTCTAGAAGTAAAATCACACTATGTAATGTTTAGTCTCATTTAATCTAATATTGGTTGCTAATGGGCTCTGATCTTGCTTGTATATGTAAGGAATTCGTTCCAATTGGTCAAGTGTTGAGATCAGCTTTTGCATTTCATTTGGGGCTTGATACCCGAGTAGGTCACTACGAGCTACTTAAAAAAAAAATCAAACATCAGGAGCTGAAAATACAAGAGCTATAAACTAATACTCCAATATTTCTTCTATTCATTTCCTATTACCTTTAGAAATGATAGCAAGCATATAAAAAGATGGACAAGGGCACTCCGTATATTGGGTAAATATTTAGAAAAAGGCATGTTTAAGTTCTTCCAGCATTTTTTTTTTTTATTTATTTTTAGAAAGCGTCAGAACACAGCGCAAGTATTAACCCTATGTTAAGAAGGCCTGTAAGAGAAAGCAAGCAGCAGAATACTTTTCAGACTTTGTTTTGCTGAACTGCAGAGTTTTAGATGAGATTTAAAAAGACTGCATTAAGGAAAAATAAATGATTTGGGTTTCTTTCTTGGGCTGAAAAGGACAATCGCTTTTATCCCACGGACCA
Source organism: Leptosomus discolor (assembly GCF_034619465.1). Taxonomy (NCBI): domain Eukaryota; kingdom Metazoa; phylum Chordata; class Aves; order Leptosomiformes; family Leptosomidae; genus Leptosomus; species Leptosomus discolor. The sequence continues at coordinate 10,065,864 of NC_141410.1, read as the reverse complement.
TCCCACGATTACAGGTGCTAATGATATCAACGAACAGGAGTGTCTCAGATTTCACTCTACACTCAGTTATTTCCCCCCCCAATTTGATTCACACGGTTCTCAGCTGTATTTAGCTTTGTCAAACTGCAATTGCAATGCTACACACCACGCTGAAAACACAGGTTGTCCATATTCATCATGTTCATGTGTAGAACAGCTTTGTGATACAATGGGTCATGTGGCAATATGTATAGCACTGGAAATGCAGTATTATGAAATTAAGGTTGAAATTGCAACAATAGATCATAGACGAAAAATGTAATAGAAGGAGAATAAAGGGATAATGTTTTATATTAAACTAATCTTGAATTAGATGAGCTAGAATTGTGACCAGATTGATTTAAACAACAGATTAACAGCAGAAGACGACATCTTGAGACACTTTACATTTTCAGTATTGTGTCTTTTCCTCTCCTCCCCTTTTCCACACTGGTAACTATTGCTGTTTTCATAGAAGAATTCCCTGAAAGTTGTTTTCTCTCACTGTTACCATGTACAGCAGGTAGCACAGCAAAATGGCTTTAGAACCAAAACACACAGCTCTCAAGACTGCTTCCCCAGGCAGGAAGGTTGAGGTAAGACCTCGTTAGCTCTTGAAAGCGCAGACCAGCTTTACTGAAAGTTTCTTTTAAATACAGGAACAGCTCAGACAGACTTTCAGTGAACCCGAGATAAATTTCAAGCCCCCAAACCACACAGGCACGCACAGGCTGGGTGAGGTTCAGTGTGGAATTTTAGGGTTCATTAGCGAAAGACCTAAGAAATGGCAACTCATGAAGTCCCCGAGATCTGGCCTATCCTCCCCCACCACCAAACGCTGCTCCAGCCGCTACCTGCCTAGGTGAAACCCATTTTTCATCTCTTTAAAATTCACTTTTATTGCACAGACCCACTCCCTTCAGCCATGTTCTTTTCTGAATGCCAGGCAAACAGAACAGTAATCTCTGCATGAGACTCCCTAATTGGCAGCAGAGCACTGGCCCAGCCAACATCTGCAGCTGGTTTCAGTGATAATAAATCAGGGGTGGGGGGTTTCGGCATGGCAAGCTGCCAAGGAGCTTTCCTTTCCCCGTTTAGCCGAGAAAGGGGAAGACAACCGGGAGGACTGGGGCAGCTCCAGTGCGCAGAGGTGGTTAGAGAGAGAAAACAACAACTGGATGTCTCTACAACCAGCCACCAGCCTCCACTTAGGCTTGCAGCTTTCTAAGAGACAAGGTGGGCCGTGTCACACAGGCTGGGCAGCAAACGCCTTTCTTCCACCCGTGAGCAGTAACTTGCCCAGGAAGCCTCAGAACCATCCAACGTTAAAAGAAGGGCATGAAAGCAGGAGCAAGGGCTTCCCAGAAACGAAGGGATCCTACCCCAGTCCTAAGAGGATTTCAGAGCTGCCGAGTTCACGGTTGTCCTGTGATCACCTAGCACTCACTGAAAACACGTCTGCAGACACGTTTGCAATCGTTGGTCTGGACGCTCAGAATCAAATGCTGGATTTCTCCAGGTGCCTGTAGTACTGACAGCCTGATGCAGTCCTTTGCTCACAATCCAGGTGAAACAGAAATCATGGATGTGAGGTAATCCTAATTCTGAACAGGGAAATTTAGACTGGGAAAAAAAAAATAATCAAAGGCCACAACAGTTGTCTGAAACAACCAAGAAAATGAAATTTGTAACCGACAGAACAGAACTGTTAATTTAAATGCTGCAGTGTCTTTCCTGCTGACCCTCGCAGCACAGTTTTATACTAAGTTTTGGATCAAGTTGGTTTTTTTAAGTCAGATTGCTCAGGTATCGAGCAATCCAGAAGAGGCTGGCTGCAAAGGCCAAGGCAGAGCTCTACTTATTGCCCATTCATGTCCACACCCCAGCTGCTGCATTCTTGCAGGGAGAAAAAACACGCTTCAGAGAACACACTTTTAATTAAAACAGTTTGGTCCCAGAGATGCTGAATAACAAGCTACAACTCCCATTTATTACAAGAGTAAGCATCCAGGCTGGTACTCCTTTTCTCTTTGCAGCAAAAAGCCCTCCCCGCTGCCCGCTTCAGGAGGAAGGTCCTCCTTGCATGGATGAGCCAGCATAGCTGACACCCTGCAGCAAAGCCCTGCTCTGTCCTCCATGGTTTTTCACTCGCCCCTCGCTCTCAGGAGCCTTTCCCTTGGCTCTTAGTGCTGAGATGCCCTTGTGTCCTTGCTGTTCCCAGCGAGAGAGCTTGACTCTCCCCCAGCCCCCCAACAAGGGATGAGCAACTGGAAAAGCAGCACCGAGTGACCTGAGCCTTCCCTGAGAGGGGGTTGAGCTTGGAGGTATTTATCAGCTGATCTCGACTAAGTCCTTCTGAATCCCAACAGTTGCTTGTGTCCCACTGGAGGAGAAGAGAGGCGTAAGCTGCAAGTGCAAGACCTCAGTTCATAGCGCAGTGAAAACAACCCTCCCGTTTTAGAAGCCCTCTCCATTCAAAGAGCATAAATTGTAGACTCTGCCTTTGAAGGTGGCTGGTGCTATATGAACTAATTTCAGCAAATGATTGCTACTGAAAGTCTTCATACCAATATTTCCACCCCCAGAGCAAGCCAAACCCCTGACTCTCAGGGCTGCCTTTCCATCAGCACAAGAATGCCTTCTGCAGCCGCGGGTGTTCAAGGCATCTTTGCAACCTCCATCCACAGTTCTGCCCATCACATCTCATTTGGTCCCAGTCTTCCTCTTCAACTTGAGCACCTTGCCACCTCATACTGCTGCCTCCTGCTGTTACTTCCCTGCCAGCTACTGCTCCCCACCACGCTCTTGTACTGCTGCCCTAGGAGTTGTCTTCCATAGCAAACGTCCACCTCGTTTACAATGTCACAGTTATTGTTAGTCTGAATCCAGTGCAAGCAACAGTCTACACCTCTGTAGTGCAAAAATCGCTAAAGAATGCTGAAGAGCAATTCAGTTCTGGGAGAATTTAGTCCTTTAAAAACAGCAATAATAATTAGCACAATTAAGAACGCATCCACCACTGCAATGCCATCTTTGACAACTGTAAAGAGTCAGGTATTACGCTGCTTGGAAGTAATGATTCACATTTGCAAAAATAATAGCTGGCAGGAAGTATTTCTTGAGCTTATTTAAGCTTTAAAACCTATGGAAGGAGCTGTGCATGATATCCTGTTTGAAGGCATTTCTAATTTAAATTAATGACCTGAAGGATATCTCAAGGCAATAATGATCTTACCGTACTAAATCCTGCAATAGCTGAAATGAATTATAAATTCCTCTAACTGATTTAGTGGTTAACATTCTGAATCATAGCTAACCGATGCAATGCTTTTGGAGTTCCAGCATCAGATTAGACGAAACTATATAGGCTGTCCTCAACCTCCCTAGCTGGTTTGGAACAGTCAGCGAAAAAAATGTTCTCCTTCTGAGTCAGTGGAAAGCCCTGGAGGTGATAAGCCCAGGCTGCTGGGAAGGCAACCGCGTTTCATCTGGGCACCTCATTTCCAGCACTTAACAGATACGCTGGAGTGTCTGAGAAGCGGAGGAACTGACTCGCGGACACCAAGGAGGCAGGTGAGCTCCCCAACAGGGTGGGACCTGCTCCCCAACTGGAGATGTGTCACAGACTTTATAAAGAGCACGACTCCACCGAACAAGGAACTCTTGAAAATTTACATTGCACACACCGTTTGCTAACGGTGAGGCTCATTCTCGCTCTGGTGGTGATTTGCACGTTTGTAAGTCCATACGTCACATGTGTACAGAACACGGTAAAAAACAAGATGGATAAAACGTCCCTTTGAAAAGATGTAGAACTGAATTGCCCCTGAAAAGAAGTGCTTTCAGCAGCTGAGAAAAGTAGTCTGTTATTTTACCTGCAGGCCAAACTGCACGTGAAGCAATCGGTCAGGACTTGCATTTTGTACTTGTTTGATAGACGTTGTTATGAGCATACAGGTCTTCCTCACAGTATAATCCAAGGGATTTATGTATAGCTTGGAACAGCCAATTTCATACATCATCTGCATTTTCACAAATTTTGCCATTTCTTATTCTGTTCAAAATGCCTTAAACAAAGCATTTACTCCAAACACGGCTTTATTTTAAGCTCTGAAGTATTAGTGGTATTAGGTTTTGTGCTCTGTTATGAACTTAAACAGCATACCAAGCTGTAAAACGTGACTTACTAAAAGTATTAGCAAGTCCACAATCCTTTTCCAAGCGAAATCTCAACAGGTTTATTGTTGTGATACCTGACTGGGAGGAAGTCAGCGTTTTCCACTGTTTCCTCTTGAGCTGAGCAGATTTGTTTGAACCCCTAATTCGAAACACAGCTTTAACTTTCCCAGCCCACATGGCGAAAACAACCCCACTGGTGTGAGCGTAAGTGAATCAGTAGTACTTAATAATTAATTATTAACGAGAACTTTGGAGAAGTGGAACTACTGAGCTGCATATATCTCTGGCTACGGTCATCCTTATGAGACATGTCAACAGCGAGTAATGACCTCTCTGCACGCCTCCGCGCCCCAACGCCAGCACAAGCACCGAACGCGGCTGCTACAGCGGTCGCTGCTCTTTTCACTATCTTCTCTCCTTGTGCCCGGCAGCACACCTCAGCGTGGAGTCAAGTCCGTACTTAGAGACACCAGGATGCCCTGTCGCAGCCGCACAACATGAAAATCCTCCCATCTGATTTATTTCCCTTGCTCCTCTCTCTCCCAGGGTATACTTCATTATTTTAAGGCTCTTTTCTCAGGGACAAACTTTGCCTCCTATTATTTCTAGCTTGTACCCAGTGTTGAAAGCCTGAAAAAAAAATGATAAATTAAATGAGAAGGAAATGTTTAAGGGTTCCTATTCATAACAAAAATACTTAAGGCAGCTTAGGCCATGAATCTTCCACAAGCAAGTTGAGATATACATAAAGAACCTGATTCAGAAAAGAAGTGTGGAGGACTTTCATGGATGCCTGCTGTTCAGTGGATTTATGGGGGTAGAAGCTGGTATGTGGGTAGAGTCCAGGCAAGTAATTAGTTCCTTGCAGAACTCAAATATGGAGCTAGCTTTTTCCAATTGTTCAAAGGCTTTTCACCCAAACAGTGCGTTAGCACGAGCAGGTTCGGCTTTCACATTGTCCAGTGTCTGCTCGCTCTGGGCAGAACGCTGCACTCAACCAGTTGCCTCGTGCGTGTGCAGATTAATGAACGATCAAGTCGTTTTTTTTTTTTTGTCAGTGGAGACACGTGCATCTAATTAAAGGATTCAGAAATCTGTCAGAAAAGTCCCACAGTGTTTTTCCAAAGCCACCCAAAGTTTTTGTTTAGTTTAATTCGCCAGTTATGCCCAGTTAATAGGGATTAACTTGCAAACCTCATTTACCTTTTTCTATGTATGTCAGCTCTTGAGTTAACGTAGTGGGGAAACTGCTAGATCCATAAATCCCGTGGATTTAAACCTTGTGTTTACCCATGGAACAGGAACAGGCCTGGACTATGGCAGAGGTGCCCCTGTCATCGTGTCTCACTCTGACACAGAGGACCACCTTTTGGGCTGGGTCCCCATCATCGGTCCCTCCAACTCTGATGTTTTTCAAGGAACGCCAACTCCTGCCAACAAACCAAGGTTCTGGGCTTTTTTTTTTTTCATCCTGGAACCCACAAACTGACCCAGGACCACCCATTCTGCACAAACAAACAAAACCAAGCAGAAATTCTACAAGAACTGGTCAGATATGGATAGAAACATTTAAACTTTTACAGGCTGGTGAAGATCCAGCAGCTTCTTTCTGCAGTTACACGTCTGTGTGACACAGAGGTCCTGCTCACAGCCCTCCCCTTGGCACATTTCCCTACACAATAAGGGACTAACCACGCATTGCTGTGGATCATTCATTGGGAACTGCTGCAAAATAAGTCTGAAGTCACACTGCTGTTCATGAGACAGCAGAGTCTGCGAGCTGGGGTATGACAGCCTGGGTATGCTGGATAACCAGGCCTGGAAATAAACTAAGTACACGTTAATCAGCCTATGTCTGGGCTGCTGGTAGTGGGGAATAAAACAATCTTTAAGCCTGCATAAAATGGTGAAACATATTTGTCCTTAATTTGAACCACCTCGACATTCAGCTGCGCTGAGCACCAAGACCTCCATGTGCAATCTCTCCTAACATCCAAATTTGCCTGGACTTTCAATTATCCAGACAATAATGAAAACATGTTGGTGAGGCAAGCATCAGGTTACAATCACAAACTCTTACTTCAATAACAGCCATAAAACAGAGACCTAAAGCATGTTTTTTGCTTTTTTTCCAAACATTAGCAACTCATCTGATACTTAGTCCAAGGATCCAGTTTCCTGCAAGCTGATGACATGTGAGACCACAACCCTGAGGCTGATATTAAATTATACATATATACATATATAAATATACAGAAAGAAAACCTGTGAAATTACAGACACAGATGTGTTATTGGTGTCATAATTTTTTTCCATTAAACACCGTATTAGGTTTATCCCCTTTCTATACTTGAAAATCTTCACATATAAAAGATGAATAGCAACTTCTCAAGGGGATCCTTGTGGTTTAACCTTGTTACAGGAGGTCAAAAGCAACATACAAACTATATTGGTACAAAGATGACTGTAAAATGGAATTAGCCTTTTGCTCTCTGTTCAAATGGAAAGGAAGCAAACTTTCACATTTCTGAACCGCTCCCACTTCAGAACCCCGAAAGGGACTTGCGCACACTGGTCTCAGAGGAGCCTGAAGAGCACGTTTTGTAGAGAAAGAACGAACGACGCGACACCCAGCTCCCGGCTGGCATGATAGCACACTTTGGAAATGCTGAGCCATAATAATTTAGGCTCCAAGTAGCCCAGCTGCCCACACCTTCTCACTGCTGACCCCCAGCTTTAATGACTCGCTTCTCCTCTCACACACGTGTGACTGACCTGCTCGGCTAATATGGGTACAAGCTTCTCTGACAGCACTCGGGTCTTCTGTGCAGCAGGAAGATGAAACTCCTTTAAATTAAAAAGAAAAGGGAAAAAACCCATTACCATAATAAACAGAGGTGGGGAGAAGGGGTGTTGGTAAGAGAACTAAACTTTCTGTCCTTTCTTGACCACTCTACCAGCCCTGCATTCTCCCCACACACAGCCCAGGAAGGGGAACTTTTATTTGTACCCATTTCATTTTCTAGAACGAGCTCATGCTCTGAACCCGTGTTCCAGTACTGTCAGCGCTTACATGTGATTTAATCCCACAATTTTGTAAGAAGGACTTGAAGAACCCAGCAGAATAATTCCTCCAGCAGCCAGGTACTTTTTTTTCTCGTGGACCAGTCTAGAAAGGCATGTCCAAAGGTTCCTTCTCACTTTCCTACAGCCCACTTCCAACCTCGCACAACCACAACTTCTCCCGTCTTCCCAAGACCCCCTACGCAAAGGGCTGTGAGGACATCGCATAGGCAAGGAGTACAGCCCGAGCCACACAGCTCCAGCTCGTAAAAGTTCCTCCCCACACAAACCACCGGACACAGAAGCAAATCTCTCAAAACATCTCTCACTACAGGGGGAGGCAGTTAACAGGGTCAAGGAAGCAGTTTAGGGTTCCTAGAGGAGAGGCCTAGACATACCAGCAAAAGCTCCAGCAGCACAGAGCCTCCACGGCAAGAGGAGCACCAGCAGAGAGGAGAAGGCCCAGCACAGAGCGCCTTATGAGAGCTCGCTGGCACCCCGCTCAGCCCGCAGCTGGCTCCCCGGGGCTTTCACGGCCGGTAAACAACCTGCAGCTCACCTGGGCCTCCCTTGGTTAATTAGCAGGGATGGTTAATTCCTCATTTGCAAGAGGAAAATACAACGCCCAGCGCAGAACAATTGGGCTCGTGTTGAATTTACCAATTTCTTTCTCAGGTCTGTTAAAACGACGTCGATAACACCATAACGAGGAAGGAAGCACTGTTACCCAGTTTGGGATACCCTGAAAACCTCTTATCCAAGCGCCCTGCAGGGATTCGGTGCCATTAGGGCTGAGAGCCCGTGCCCCCAGGTTTTCATCAGGTTTTTCTGGTAGTTTGTTGGCTGCTGTGAGATTGCAAATAAGGACCATACCCTGTAGCAGGAACATCTCACAAGTAGCTGAGCAGAGAAAGCAATTCCCACCACAACGATTAATACCTCCAGATAATTATGGTAGAGACCCTATCAGGTGGCATCCAAAGAAAAATGTCAAAACATTATTTTCTCATAATGCCCTCGGTAGTGTATCCATTGGGATTTCATAAGGAAAAACTTCCTTCTCCTCCAGATGCTTAGCAGGCAAGACATCTGCAGCCCTTATGAATTTTACAGTCGTATGAACAGAAACACGAAGCGTAAGAACTTCCAAAGGAAGACACCAGCAGCAACACAATAAAGATCTTCATTATTTCTCCTTGACATTTTCATGACAGAATTCATGTAGAACATAAAAAAAAGCATGAGGTATATTTACTGGATGTTTTATAGTTCAATAAAACATAAATAAACAGCTTTTTAGATCAAAGCTACATATATAAGGAAGCACTGTGGCTTCTGAGACCAAACTAATATATCACATAATCTGAAGTTGAAAGAAGTACTCCTGGCACTCCAGCTTTATTCTGGAGCAATCCCACCTTAAAGGCATAGTGCCTGACTTACATCTGACTTCTTATTGGGTAAGTATTTTCACAAACAAGCACAACTGAGGGATTTTGGTTTTTAGAGCACCACCATTTGTCTCGTGGAGCCTTTTGCGATGAGATGTTTAGGTTCTATAAATAAACTAACAAAAAAAAAGGAGAGAACAGTAGCATTTCCAGGAGAGCTGAGGGCTGATTTTCTGTGCATCCAACAGCAGTGCCTGAGCACTGAGCTCCTCACAAGCGGTCAGTCCCAACCAAAAGGATCCAGCTTTCCCTGAAGCTAACGGAAAGGCTGCTATTGGTGTCAGTCAGCTTTGGATCAAGTCCTGGCCTTTCTGAGCAGCGTGAGTCACTCCACATGTAAAGAAAAGAAGAGTTCCCTCTACACTTCCACCCTCCTCATGGGTACGTGCCTTCCTTCTCACCCTTTTCTTTCTGTTGGATGCAAACCTGAACCTACAAACAGAATGACGACGGGACTCACAAGGTAATCTCACTGCTTTTGCTCACACTGGTCTTCTTACATACATGTGAGTATGTGTAGGGCTGTGATCGCATCAACAGATGAAAGTACATATGCAGACCCACGTCTGGCTTAGTCACCCACAAACCCAAAGCCTAACGTAGTTTGGTCGCCAGCCTGATAAACCTTTTCTATGTCGGTTCAAAAGAACAGCACCTGATGTCAGATGGGGACTTTTTATTAGGGCCGTACTCCGGTTCGCGCCAGAATAAACTCGGCGCATACCTGCACACATATTCCAGGACCTTGTGTAGTTTGCTTTTCCATTCCTGCCAGAAACCGTGTGGATTATGACTTTTGAGCATTATTGACGATCATGCCTCAGTCTGTTTCCTGGTCTGCACTTTATATTGTGTTCTGTGCATGGCTGTAGGCTTTTGCAGTCATTTTGGTCCCGTGCCTCCTAATATGTGGGAACTGAAAATATCACACAGAGTTCACCTGGGTATGCCTCTATTCATCTAATGCCAGGGTACTGCTGGCCACTCCTAAAAATAGTCATATGCCCACCAAGACTAGGGCACCCCTCCAAACAGAACCAGACCAAAGCAAAACCTTCCACATCAGCACCTTCACACAGGCACGTGCACACAGACACACACACACACACAAACAAAACAAGAGGGTCCCTGACCCCCGTGGCACTGACGCGCCCCTCCTGCAGCCGAGGCAAAGGAGATTGCAGGGCTATTGCAGGGCTGCGTGTCCCCAGGTGCCTGGGGAGCACAGGAGAGGCTTGGCCTCCGACTGCTGGCATGGCAGCTGAAAAGCCCTTTTGCTCACCCTTGCAGGAGAAAGGCGTTGCCAGAGCACGGCCAGCTGCCTCTTCCCCCAGAGCACGGGACACAGGGCTTTGCCGGAGGAAACCTGTCCTCCTGCCCTCCACCCTGGAAGCAGCATATTCCAGGGCAGCTGATAAACCAACAAATGTCTGGTCAACCTCGATATTTCAGCTTAAAGGCACCAAGGAAGCCTCACTGCTGACCACAGGGGTTCAGAGAGGTGACCCCCCCGTAGCCTGGCCAAGCTGGGTGGCAGGTCTCCGATGTGCTGGCAGGTAGAGACTCATCTGTATCACCCAGCTGAAAAGAGTCTCTCTTTGCTAAGGAGTCTCACCTGGGCTTGAAGTGCCATCCTGGTGCTAGCACGGCCCGTGGTGACACAGACCTGCTCCCGTGGTAGTTTCTCAGCAATTCAAACACATTTGTGGCTGAGCAGCAAACCTCGCTGAGGTCCAGGATCTGTTCCAACCTCAAGGATTCCCAGGTCACGCTCGCTCAAGTGTAGACATGGAAACGGCGTTTTCCTGACTGCCTTTGTGGTGACTGTGCCCAGCACCTGAAGGCCAGGCTGTGCTTTTTCTGCCTCACACATCATCACCCTCCGCCTGAATTAACTGGCAAGACTGGTGATGATGCGTGAGGCCAAACAGAATCCAGCCTGAGCTGCCAGGGATGCCTTGGCCCTGCCGTGCTGACAGGGCTGGAAAAAAACCAAACCGACAAGCGGATCTTAGAAAGTTGGATCCTGAATCACTCCAGCGAGTCTGTGCTGCAGGACTGCGGGCCCCAGCGATGCACAAGCCTGGTCGGCTGGGAGGCACAGAGGGATGAGCGGTGACCGCACCCCAAAAGTGCTGCCCGTGGGCGAGGGCTGCCCTTTGCCCGCGGGACGCCTCGGGGCGAGGGGACAGGAGGGCTCCTCACCGGCCTGGGCAGCCCCGCTCCTCAGCCCCTTTCAGCGTCGGGGCTATGTCGGGGATAGAGAGTGGGATGTGGGTGGAGTGGTCCGGCTTAGGCACCCGTTTGTTCCCAGTCCTGCTTTTCCCACTGGTCTGTGCTGGGACGGTCAGTGCCTCCCCGCAGCAGTCCTGCCCTGAGCCTGGCCGGGGGACACACGTGGGCTCTCAGAGGAGAGGCAGTGGATCAGGTAATGCAGGAGGAGGAGAAGACTTCCCCCCTCACCTCCTGCCTGCCTGAGCCAGACCGCCGTGCCGTAGCAGAAAAAGGGCCCGGCCCAACAGCACGGAGAAGGGACACCCTCCTGCATCCACATCCCACAGCGCTGCGGACAGACCAGGTTGTCCCTCTGCACGCCGGAGGAGTGGGTAATTTTATACCGAATGTGCTTGTCTAAAAATATCTCACTTCTGTGTTTTTTGACCATATGCCCAGGATCATGAAAATTTTTCCGTAGGAAAAAAAGCTGAAAAAAACCCCCTTAAACCCATAACATCTTGGAATGATTTGACCACTTTCTTCTTAGGACATTCTCTCCTTTTTATAACATGATGGGGTTTCTCCTGAATTTAAAACATCAATTTGGCCTAACATGAGGAGAGTGTTCATTCTTCCAAACCATAAAGATCAGAGACTATAAACTGTTGTTTCTTAAATGTTTCACGGCAAAAGGCACTCAGAGCATAACATTAACACAAAGTTTTTCTGTAAAACAATCTGGGGAGTGTAATCTCTGTAAGAGGTTTTTTATGCACCATGGCTAATTGTTCCTGACAGTATGATTTTACATTAGGCGTTTTTTGTGAATTCAACACCATTCAAACTTTATGGCAGGTAATATTCCTTACAACTCCTAAAATCTTGACCGTGTCTAAATTACTGTTGATGTTGTGTTGGGTTGGTTTTATTTTCTTTAACTACAAAACATGGGGAGCAAATTCTCTCTCCTGTCTTGCAGCTTGTACCACTAGAGATAACTTTCTGAAAGTGTTCCACTGCAGAGCTCCACACTGGGTCAGGAGGAGCTTTTTACACGTCTCATACACACCGAAGAGCAGAGTCCATTGCGGTGGGCCAGCGGCTGGTGCTCTGCCGGGTGCTGCTGGAGTCGTGCGGACACGAGGGGCTTGTGGTCACCTTTGCAGCAGAAGGGATGGAGGAGGATGGAGACGTTTCTGGCCTTTGAGGCTGAACCTGTGACTCCTTAAAATTCCAATTCTGAAACCGTTTTAATGGTTATGTTGGAGATGTCACAGTTGTGTGGAGCCTGACTCAGGGTTACTCCACGCTTGCAGTCACCTAAGCTGAGTGTGAATCAGAGGGTGGTTCTTCCAAGCAGTTACCAGTAGGCATTTGGCCCACAAGCAAATAGATGAGAACCTGAAAAAGCGGAGCGGAGGGCTGAGAACGCGTGCACAGCCCGATGAGTTTCTGCAGAGCTTTGCTCAAGCCCAGGCTGCACGAAGAGCTTGGCGTGGGTCAGTCTCTTGTCCCCAGACATAACTTCTGACTGCACGACCTGATACTCCGTGGGGGAATTTCCCTCCCTTAGTGACCACAGAGGAGGATTCACCTCCTGAGCTAGGTGCCATGAGCTGGACAGAGTGACACGTGCCCTCAGCCTTACCCTCCGGATTTCCTGAGCGTTGCTCTCGTGGCTGTTTAACAGCTGAAGCTACGTGCCAGGTTTCAGAGTCCAAACCCAATTAAAACAAAAGAATCACAAAAACAGTTTCACTTGGTTAAAAATCCCTTCTCTTGCCTTAAATCTGTGCCACAGCTACCAGGCAGACTGCTCTGAACAGTAAATCCAAGATTCACTGATCTACTTACAGTTTGCAGGCATTTCTAATCTGCATATTTGATTGGAAAAAATGCCAAACGGAAGTTAACCATCTGAAACACACATTGTGGAGCCCATGAGATAAAAAGATGCATAAATGTTCTGTGTGCCCAGCGTTCAATATGGGGACTTCAGCATTCCGAGATGCACCAAGTCACAAAAGCCCTGGGTTTTACTGGAGCAAATATTCATTTTGGAAAAAAAAGAGGAGCAATCCTGAATGTTGTTTTCTCTTGCGTACCCCACAGCAGGAGTGCAGTGGTAGACCTACACCATCCTTCACCATCCAAGTAAGGTTTAAAAACCTGACACATAAGGAGCAGTCACTTTCTGAGTATTTCTTACAAGAAATTCTCCAAACCCACAAAACGTGATCTGGAGAAGGCTGGTCCTTCACTGGTGAGATCCTCACACTGCATCACTCGAGGACACGGTTGGCTACTACAAGTTCTTTCTCCTGCTCTGAAAATGACAGGTTTTTCCTGACATCTCTCTAACCACCGCCGTACTATTCCCCACAGGCTTTACTCTCATCCACATCCTAGGGGTCAACTTATCCAGAAACTGGGAATGTGGCCCAACCTACTTTGCCAGGCCGAATTACTTGGGTATCAGCTCTGATTCATATGCACACGCATACACGTGAAAAAACTCCTTTCGTCCAACTGACTTTACCTTATAAAATATGGGTTATAAAAACTTTATGGAGCCTGTTCCTCCGAAGGGCTCATTCCAAAGTGCAGTACGCAAAACCCAACTCTTTTATAGCATGGCAGAAAAAGGGCTCAGTCTATGCGGAGCACCTCGTATGAATCAGAAACAGGATTGGGCTTCCAAACGGACCACCCAGCCTTGACCGGGTTGCTTCAAGGGCAGCAAATGAATTTGTGGCCGAAGTAGATTGACAAGTGAGAAAACACTGGTCCTTTCTACCACAAATTCCTCCTCACCCCACCTATGCCCAGTTCCACCATAAAGGTCACAAAGAGGGTGACTGCGTTACGTGTGGGCCTTACACAATAAGCACCATGGAGGCGTGTCATTTCCCGAAAATCATGTGCGACCTTAAGCAGCCTTTGCTAGAGACAAAGGTCTTCGCCTAAAGTGACTTCACTCGGCCCTGGTTCACTCACAGCTAAGGAGGAAGCTCCAGAGCGTTATTAGGAGTAAATGGACTGATCTCCTCCAAAAAGGGAGAATGAGGCTCCTGGCAATTCACCCACCTGAGCACAGAAAGAGCAATCATAAATGCCCAGAGTGTGATATTTATGAAAATGAGAAAGTAAATCAGGCTCGATACTGTGAACGTATAAAATATTTTATGTGGAGGCTCAGACCAAATTAAAAGAGTTTCCACTTTTTCTCTCCATCCCTCCCCAAAATGCTTTAACTCGGGTTCCATCTTCTGCTCTACTCTGTCTGTACCTTCTCTCCGTTCTGTCTGAAAGTCACTTTAAGCGCTTTCCGAGGATGACCTTCATCTGTTAGAGACATCATCCTGCACTCCCTGCTTTTGAGCTTTGGTACCAACTTTGCTTCAGCCGCTGAGCTACATTTCTTTTTTGAAGATATACAACAAATGGGACACAGCAGGTGTTTCTGCAGACGCTTCTAATACGCCACCTAAAACACCACCGATTGATTCTGAAATTCTTTTGTAATATATAGTATTATCTGTACACTGGATTAGAGACTCATCACTGGCTTATGCTTGGCGTTATTCTGCGATAACTAAGGCATTTATTTCTTGAGAGAACAAATGTGGGTCCCATTCTACAGGCCCACCAGCTCTAGTTAGTGAAGCTCTCCAGGCATAAGATTTAATCCCACTGCTTTGCCTTGGGACTTCAGCTAACGCCTGACTTCGCCAAGGAAGGCTGCATATAGGCACTAAGTATTTCAAACTGTGAGCTGTGAACGCCAGCCACTTGCTTCAAGATCACCTTTGCATGGCACCTACAAACATTAAGCAGCCTTATAGTAAATTCTTCAGGGTGATGGTACGGACAAGATACACAGAGTCACAAACGGTGCTGAATGCCTGTGCTGTCCTAGTGACTTTCGCTCAATGCTCGATTCTTTTCTGGCCCTGAAAGTCGGTTTGAACGCAGCGCTCCTACACCCACGCTCTCTCAGGAGCCCAGCGTGTCAGCAGCTGCCGGGCTGCGTGCGACACCCCTTCCCGCTGCATCTTCTGCCTCCTCAGACCGCCAGCGCCTGGAGCACAGCGCCTTCCTCCGCTGGGCTTCTAGAGCACCAGTCCCAACAGCAACACCCTCGGGGTTCTTTGGCACCGCTGTACGAATGAGACTAGTGATAATAAAGAACGCTCCTAGTAACAACATTGCAGAGACTGCCGTGCTGTATCCAGCTTTGCTGTCATCATTCCTGAACCAGATTCTTCATTCGGGTGATCTGGACTTGTTCACCCTCAGATTTATTTTACACTTGTTCAGCAAATCGGTTTCCTTGGTGCATAGTTGAATTATTTATTATACTTTTTTTCTAGGATGGAGAAGTTACTTAAAGGTTTCTTTCTCGTATAAAGCATTTTCATGTTTGAGTATTAATTTTTAAAATCTCCTGTAAAATCCACAGTACTTTACAGTTGTTTGCCTAGCCTGTTTCAAATTTCTCATTAAAGCTTGTCAGTGTGCATGCACGCACACGTATACAAACTTATACAAACAGAAGCTCACGTATTTAGACCTTATCTTTCCATTCCGATACTTGCTCCCCAGGCATAGTGTGTTCCAACACGTGTTTAGATCTAGCCTTGTTGAGAAACACAACTGGAAGCCTGCTAAGTTGAAGGTGGACGAGAAGCCGCTGCAATTTAAGCACTGAGCTCATGTTCAATAGAAGAAGAAGGCCATCACCAGTCCAGAGGTCTGTCCTCCATCATTATCAGATGAACGCTCTGCTGCCAGGTAAGCTCCTGGCCTGCAAAGGGTTTCCTAACTCGAGAGTTAGAGGAGCAAAGCTTATCCCACGCCTCCGGTACCGCTCAGCCAGGAGGAGGAACAGGCAGTCCTGATTACCGAAATTCACACTGTGCAGGTAACAGCAGCACAGAAGGAGGGAATTCCTTAAGCGACGTTTCCTTTCAGTCTCACTGAGCAGGTACATCACAGGTAACGATTTAAAAGCGCTTGCAGCCAGCCTGCCCAACCTACATTACCCCCTTGCACTAACAACCCCTCTGGGCGCCCCCAAAGACAAACCAGTGCCCTGCACGCAGGAACAGAAGAGCCAGCAGCGCCTCCTCCGACAAGCACTGTGCCAGCTCCCGGGAACCAGCGCGGCTCATCCATTTATCCCGCTGGGCCAGTTTCCCTGGCACCTCGTTTGTAAAGCGGCTACCATGACTTTCGGTGGTGCAATAATAAGTGCCGTAAAACGTAACATCGCCGTTGTGTGCGATGTTAAGCCAATAGCGGCTTCTTGATCAGGGATCAGACAGGCTCTACGGCAGCACGCGCGTGTCCTTTTCCTTCTATCTGCTCATTCTGCTTTGTGTGCCCACCTCTGCTGGGAAATGGAGTATTTTAAAAGTTTCAGCAGCTCCATGAGGTCACTGTAGCTGCAGAAAGCTGTAAAAACTGCCTGGGTTGATGGTTCAAGCAGCCACAGGTCTTTTTCATTACAGAACAGATATAACCCTATGAAATTATTATAATAATAACATCATTTATTTCAACAGGACTGAAGCAAAAAAGCTTTATGATGGTGTTTTATATGCAACATGTGCACTATAAATATTTCCATAAAAACATGCATTAAAATACAGAGTTGGCAAAAAGAAATCAAAAGTCAGGAGGAAAAAAAAAAAAAAAAAGAATCCAGTTAAACAAGCATTAAACCATAAGCCACGGAATAGTGAATAATGAGCCCCCGCCAGTCATGGCAACAGGCCTTTCTTTCTCCGGTTTCAGCGACTTCCAAAGCACAAAGGTAGGAGCCAAGGTCGCCACGGAGCGAGTCCCTGGTAAGCTCACACGCTGCCCTTCCCTCTGCTGCCGCCCTGCTGGTCGCCGCGGAAAGGCTCTTTTCTCCCCTCAGCTCTCGGGACAGGCACCCACCCCTCTGTCCCCAGGGAAGTCCCCGGCCACCAGTGAGGCGCCGGTGCTGCCCACACCCGCGGGAGGGAACAGGTCTTCACCAAAGAGAAGGACGTTCCCGCGCTGGCGCTCCGCACGGGAGCGGGGGGGTCAGGACGTCCGGGGAGAGATCGGCCCCAGGTCTGGGGCAGGGGCACGTGGCTGAAGCAGCAGCGGAACCCAAACCTCTTGAGATCCACCACAGAGCCAGAACGAGACCATCAAGGGCTGCCCCTCGCGTTCGCCGGGTAAAGGAGCCCAGATCCGTGACCGGGCTGCTGACCCCTGCGACGCGCGCTTGGCCATCGCGCTTCACGCCGCGCCTGTCACGATGCTGGAAGAAACAAACACTGCGCCTGCGTGGGCCGTACCAGGCCCAAACGCCCCGTCCCTACAGCGCGCTCTGGCTCTCTCTCCTCTTAAAAAACAGTCTAAGGGGTCACGGTTGTTGGTGCCTTATGGCTTCAAAGAAAATAAAGGTATGAAAATAAGCTGCTTATCGTTTGCTGGCTACGTATGACAAGGACCTCTCAGGTACCAAACCCCAGGTCTGAGCAATTCCACGGTAGCTGGAAGACTCAGCAGTTCGGCTGCCAAAACCCAGCAGGCATTGTTTACACCAGCGAACACCCTCACAACAAAATTCTGCTTCCCAGGCCAATTCTCTTGTAATACATCATCCCCGAGCTAACTTGTCAGATTGGTTTGTCTACAAATATGTTCACACTTGGAAATATCTCCCTTCTGTGAACAGCAATCCATTAAACATGCATCTCTCTGTTTTCCCCATCTTGCTCTCTGTACATAAAATAAGTTCCCTTCTTTTGTCCCCAGTAAATGCCTGTTCCACATTTTTGCATCTTTTAAATATTCACGCATATGAAAGAAGCTGTAAAAACATTGCATGGCTTATTTATTATTTAGTGCACACACTTTTTCCTGCAGAACATCAAAATAAAAAACATTTTAGTCAAATTTTTTTTCCATTTCCTTTGTATTTTATTTCCATTACTCTGCTCGTTAAAGTTTAAAAACTGCTTTGTTTCTTGACAGTTGGGATTCAGATGTCTTTCTGTCAGGGAATATAGTTGAACCTGCCAACATGATGGCAGAGGTGGGGGTGAGATGCTGCGGGAAGTTTTGGCTTGTCATATGAGGGTCCAGTGTGTGTCTGGCAAGCTCGAGTCCCGCCAGCATGGTTGCTGGAGGTGCTCAGGGGATTCAGGTAAGAGTACGAGCACATACCAACCCCAGACTTTAAACGAGCTCTGCGTTCGGGTACGAAGCCTACAGCTATTACGGGATAAACAGAAGGGCATTTTACTGCTGACGATAAAATCTCTGGAGTAAATACTGTCACACGTCCATCTTCCCACAAGCGTCACCCGAGTCATCGATTTTGAGGCCAGCTCACCAAGACGGCTCAGGACGACCTCTTAAACAGCGCAAAGCAAAGAACGTCGCGCAGTAATTTCTCCATCAAACCCTTAACAACTGTTGGGGTTGCGGCATCTCTTCTGGAATGAGACACCAGTCTTGATCCAAAGCCGGCGAGAGATGAAGAGCTGACCACGTCCCTCAGGAGGCGATTCCAATGGTAAATTATCTTCATCCTCGGGGAAGTGCACTCGAGTTTCTGTTATTTTCGCACTGCTGTAACACTCCACAGGTATCTCCTTTACTCCAGGATTCACTTGTACAGAAAAGCCCTGCACGGATGGAGCTGAACCCAGCACCAGAGAGCAGACAACTTTTTCAAGTGTCCACTCTAGCCACAACCTCATAACCTACCAATACTCTAAAGCAAGTCGGAACCGCAACATCGCCAGAGAAAGATGTTTTCCACGTGCGCCTACAGCAGACAAAGTAATTCAAGCTACCTTGTGTCACCGTCACCCCTGCGTTTCAACCTTGACCTGAGAAGACCACCCATGGGAGCGCGGCGCAGGCTCTGGCCCCGTGGCGCTGCCACAGCTCACCCCGTTGCTAACGCTGCCAGATGGTACGGTCGTTTCAGCAGCTTGGGCACCTTTCCATCAGGAACTGGATAGAAACCAAGAACTCTGTTCACATCGGTCTCTCCACAGACATAACTACCAACCTGGTCTGGATTCAAATGACTGGCCCGGTGTGAAAAGAGCTGGATCTCGTAACTGGTGCCGTAAAAAAGCGAATAGTTTTTTTTAAAGAAGTTCACGGCTCCTGGAATCCGAAGGTTGTGTGCACGTTCTGTGTGACAGGCTTTAGCACTCCAGTGATACACAGTGGAAGGCATTTCAGACAGAGACAGGCAATACAGTGAGTTTTCAGCATAGCTACACGCTCTTTTATAACACAGAAGTTAAACAGCACATTGTAAAGCACCTGGTACCTTATACGCACTAGGCAAATGCTACATTTTATGTATTGTAGGACATAATCTTGTCTTGCCAGGGAGCTCTACTGGGTAACTCAAAATACACTTTATGTCATTTTAGTCTGGGTTTTTTTCACCATTCCTCCCCAAAGAATTTGAATATCCTTTCTATGTCTGACTTTGAGGTGCACACACATATCTGCGCGCACACCGCGCACAACTGTAAATATTAAACCCCTGCCCACTCTCCCAAAAAGAAGCTAATTATTTTACCTCACCTTCCTGATATGAGGGAATACTATCGCGACAGGCAATTCTGTTGTACTGGTATGAAACGGATCTGAGCGAATGAACTCAAGCTCCCTAACCTTACAGGGGGCTAAATCAGGACTCAACTGACTTCACCGGCTTGAGCAACGCCGCTATTAAATCCATTAAGCTGAGCCTGAAATGAGGAGGAATTTTCCTTACGGCCACATCCTGTGTTCAAAGAACAACGGGCATTTTCTGGGAGATATTCCTCACTCTGGACTTTCCACTTTACCTTGAGCTATTGACTAGAGACATTTTCAGGACTCTTCTTCACACTAACACATTGTTCCCAAACCGTGGCAGAATGCTTTATGTTGTTAAATGTTAATGGTAATCATTACCTAGGGACGGTGTAATTACCTATTTAATGAATGCACAGGGTTATTTAGAAGGTGGGATGTCAGGAACTCTGGGCATTGTTGCCGCCGCTGCCAGTGATGTCCCATGTGTTCCTCAAAGAGCCAGACACCCCCCCCGTGCTCCTCCGCGCTCCCGTCCGGGTGGGAAGACGACCTTTCTCTCAACCTTGTAACTGAAGTATCACACTGAAGCTACAGCTCCAACTGCACTGAAGCACGTGTAAGAGACCATGGCCCGAATCCAGCAGCTCCCCGTCGGTCCCAGGCTGACGAGCTAAGAAGCAGGGGTACGAGCCCGCCACCCTGCTGCCTGCTACCCGACTGTAAACTCAGGGACTGTGAGGCAGGGGTTGTTTCTAGCTGCGGGTTTGCAGTGGTCAAGTCAGTCAGTGTCACAACAACAAAGTGCTTCCTAGTGCTCAGCGCAAAACCCCCTAAAATGCTGTTCTGTGTGTGCACGCGTGTGTGTAGGTGAGTGTGTTCTGAGCATTAACCGCTGCAAAGGGAAAGAAGGATAAGGTAATACTGGGAGACAGAAAGAACAGAGAAACACAAAGAACAGGATTCTGGAACATTTCAGTATCCTGTTGACTCATAAGATTGGAGCAGACAGGTACAGCCCAAAGACAGCATGATCTAAACGTGGGCCAAGCTCTAACACACAGCAGGAATGTCTAATTTTAGTCTGTCCAGTTTTGGCAATGTCACCTTTAATTGCATGGCTCATTTGAATTGTAAAACACCTTTAAAAGCTAACTAGTAAAAGGAAATAGGCCATATTTTCTAGACTAACAGTCATATTCAATTTTAACTGCAACGAAATTGCTTTTAAACAGTTAATGCACATTAGGACTTGAGTTACCAGAGAGAAAACACGGCCTGCAAACACAGATGCAGATGTTTCAGTCCTTTAATGGAGGCTGCATCCCTGAGCTCCCTTTGTGGCAGTCCGTCTGCGAACTTTGTTGTGTGACCCACAAGTTGCGGGTAGGGGCTTTTTCCCGGCGAACACGCTGCAGACTTCCACGTTGCGCGCGTTGTAGTGAACCGCACGTCAGATTTTCACACGCAGGACTTCACGATGCTCCAATCGATCCGAGAAGCGAGAGTGCCAGAGCGGTTCCACCTGCCCCAGCACCCGCAAGTCGGGCTGGGCCCCCAAGGCAGAGGCTGCAGGAGATGGCCACGTCGCCCTGAGCAGTGTCCTTCACGAGTCCAATTTTCAGAAAAGCACAGCCCTCAATAGGAACACAAATATGTTGCGCTGTCAAAAAACTGGATATTAAGTAAAATCCACTCGGTAACTAGATGGCTATGCCAGTTTGGGATTTGAAAACAAAACAAAACGGTTTTAGCAGAAGAGAAGGCTTTCTGAAAACCCGGGCTGAAGCTAACAAGCAGGTTTTCATCAGCCTCAGGGAGGGCAGGATTTTATCTCACGTTGAGCACGCGGTGCCATTTTCAAAACCCGTGATTTTGTGAACGCAGCCCGAGTAAGCACCTGGTGGAATCACCGACTACGCGTGGGAAGACGTTCACAGCAAACTGCTCGTGGTCAGCAGAGGACGGAAAAATATTGGGAAGCGCATTTAAATAATACTCACATTTGCAAAATAATTAGCCACCACCCTGGAAGCACAGATGTGAGGACTGGACTGCTTTGTTACGACTTCTAGTCCTGATTAGACAGAACCCAATTCAGAGCCAGTTTCTTCAAAGCACCCTCTGGTTCGGCGCTAGAAGGGCTACAATCGGAGCTCTGCAATTGCGGGAAAAGTGCTGTACAGCTTTTGCAAGAGCAAAATCCTGCTGAGCCAGTGATGGAGGTGAATATTTAAGGACTTTGCCACTAGCATAACCTGTGCTGCCACCTGAAACACACTTGACAAAGAGTGCTTTTCTGTTGCTGCTGATTGTGCTGCACACATAAACTATCAAACCGTCCTGGAGAAATGGCTCTCTGCCTCCCTCTAGAGAGATTTGGGCGGTATTCACAAGTGTAAACCTCGCTTTTCTGCTTTTGTTAACACGTAGTCAACGGGCTTTTAACCTGCTCTTTAGGTCTTCCCGAAAACTTCCAAGCCACAAGCACTATCGGGGCCGATAACCCAGCAGCTGAGCTCCTCCATCGGACGCGGTGCCGCGTACCTACGCAGGTCGCAAGAAGGGCCTCCCTCTTCTCACGGCGCTACGGACAACCCGTGTGCTTACAGGAGGCCTAGCACAGCCACCTCCCTGCTGCAGTCACGACACAAACAATACCCGTCTGTCGATATTAAGGATTTTAACTCTGCCCCTCCCCATTATCGGTTACCCCACTTTCTTATCTATAGTTTATTCTGCACTATAACCGTGTTTTTCTCAGGTTTGGTTATTCATTGCCTTACCGCCCGAAACACGCTGCTCCTTCACGACTCACCCACGTTACCTTGCTGTTCTGCGGGATGAGCAGAACCTCGGGTGAGCTGTCGCTCCCCACTGCTGGGGAAACACCCCTATGGCTTGAAAACCGGTGTAAGATGTCAGCGAAAGTCTTTTCCAAGCTGGACGGTGGAATAAAGAACCAAACTCCCCGCCAAGCCCTCCTGCAGCACTGAAAACGCTTGAAATGGGAGAGCCTGGGGCAGCACTGTCACACTGGGAAAGCGTGGGAGTGGGACGTCTCCCCTCCGAAACCCCCAAGACAAACAACCACCGGCAGCACAGCACAGGCTGGGCAAAGGCCTCGCCACAAACAAGCCGAGGAGGACGGCGAGGCAGTTGGAAAGGGGCTCCCCCCAACTTCCTAAATCTTCTCTTCTTGCTCCTATGGTGCAGTAAGCACGGCAAAGGGGCCGGCTGAGCCTGCAGGCCAAGGGCACCGCTCCGCCTGAAGCTGGCTCGTGAGCGGCTTCGGGTCAAAACTGAAATGCTCTAGGAAAAAAAAAAAAAAAATCTATGCCAATGATGGCCCATAAAAATCTGACCAATTTAAGAACGCTGTCAAGGTAAAGAAACCAAAAAAGTGAGTTTCCCAGGTCAGCATCCGGCCAAAATTCAAGCAGAAGCTCATGCAATTATTTCGTCTGTGGGTGCTGCGGGGGTGCATGCAGGAGAGCGAAACGGGCACAGGCTGCAAGGCAGGAAAGAGCACCCCAGTGTACAGGGTACGTGCAGAAGACCAGATCTCCAGGAGCACCCAGCAGGAACCGCTTTATACAGCTGGAATTCGTGGCTAACGTTTCAGTGGGGGCTCGTGTCCCTCCGATATCTCCAATCAAGGCAAGGCTTGTCCATGCATGTGAGACGCGGGTATTTCGGAAGGGTAAAGCAATCCTGCAGCTCCATCTGAAAAGGCGCGTTTATGGGCTTAGTTTCCTGCACAGGTACCATGGTAGGTATCTCGGGGCCCGTTTCTGACAGCATGTGGCACCGCTGGAATGGGCAGCGGGTTTAGCAAACTCAAAACGACCAGTGTGTCCTTCTGTCCGGGACAGAGACCCAGCAGTGCCCTGTAGATGTGGGTCCCATCTACCCTCATGTGCACCCAGCCAACCCCTCACTTGCAGGCAGCAGACAGCAATGCCTGAAGCTCACCAAAGAATCTGCAACCAGAAATGTCACCTCTAGTTCTCTTCGGTCCCGATTTCACAAGGTTTTTGAGGACACGTCTAAATTTAATCTTCAGAACTCCAAAATGATCCCAGCAGACCTATTTACACATTAAAGGTTATGCATATGGCTTACAAAAATCATGTACATCTTGGATGTGTTTCTTATTAGAACTAATTGTTCAAATAATTTTAACAACAACGCCTGGTCTGGGGCTTTCTTAAGAATTTTTCTTTTGTTTTGCTCCGAATATCCTCAATACTTGAAATCTGAAGGCTTCTCTCGAGACACACAAGTCACATTTTTTCCTCCCCATAATGTATCACTTCCCTTCTGAGGTGTCCAAAACTTGATGCAAGATCTTAGTTGAACTAAATTCTGTTCTTTCCCCTTAAGCCTAACGAGTCATTAAAAAAGGCAAGTGGGAAATAGCATGGCAATTAAAAACAGAATATGAAGGAAAAAATTAAAGTAATGCATCCTTGGACTGTAATTTAGAGAATTTATTAGTCATAAAACCTTGATGAGTTATTCTTATGACAAAACCTGTAATAATAAGAAAAAAATGATAAAAATAATGAACGCATTTGTACGACAGCAATTGTAACAAGTACAGGGAATGACAGAATCCTCCTTCGGAACGATTTAGCTTCGCAGTTACAATCGTGCGGCTATCTTTTAACGCCGTTGTTTTGGTAATATACTGTCAATTTTGTCTTGGAAACCTTTCCACTGAAACCACTTGCATTTTATCTTTCAAAAATAAACACGCCTCTTGCCTTCTGCGAAGCAAACTGCCAGGATTTGTGCAAAAAAGTTCCGTAAGAAAACCAGAGCGCGGCAAAACGAGTCTGCCAGCGGGTTTTGGGGCGATCCGTGCCTGTGGATGGGGTGTGCGGGGGTCCACGAACGCGACTGATGGATTTGGGTGGGACTGCAACATCACGCAGTTCCATAGGCGTGGGGACACACCAACAAAAGCAGGCAGAGGCTGCCGTGAGTCGCTAGGAAAATGGGTAACTGGGGTTCATCGCGCAAATGAAAACTCTCCCGTCCCACGGGCTGCAGGACCAGAGCGCTCAGTGCTGGGGACAGACCTCCAGCGCAGCCGCCCAGCCAGCCCTGCAGCACGCCACCCGCTGCCTTGGTCCCCCGGTGCCAGGGCGAGCTGCCGGCACCCCGCTGGAGCCGGGGCAGCTGCCGCCTTCGCACCGCAGCCCGACAAACGCCAAGCTGCCTTCCCCGGCGCCGGCGGCACCCACCCAGGCGTAGGGCTGGCGTGGCAGGGCTGCACGAGAGAGAAGGGACCCCGGCGGAGCCTGAGGGAGGAGTGGGGTTCACCCTTCGGGAGGACTTGCCGTCCCTTTTGCGGCATCTGGGGTTACTCCGCCTGAAATAGCGCAGGAAGGAGGACGAGACAGATTTGAATTAGATCCTGCAGGTTGAATTTCAGCATTAGAAACCGGATCCTCCTGAAATCCCACCTGCAAACAGGCTCTGAGCACAGACAGTTCTGGGGCTGAGATTTAATGGATCACTTCTACCTAAACTACCACCCCTCCTGCCCTTCCTCCCCACGACATTTCTTTCTGCATCTCCCCAGGAGACAGACTCGGTGTCTGATCCATGTTTCAGCAGTGAGCAGTCCACAAGCAAACGAAAAATAACAAGCAATAAAGAGAGGGACCTGCAGCAGCGTGTAGTCAATAATACATGCTGCCGCTTCGCCCAGCTAAGTGACAGTGTTTCTCCATGGCGTGTGTCAAGGCTCATTTAATTTCCCAGGCAGCCAGTGTCCTGACAGGCGGGTGAGTAACACCTATGTGGTACTTGATGTATTTAATGGGTGTCTATGAGCCGGTGGGAAGCTGGGGTCCTCCCAGAACCGTATGATCTCTGCCAGAAATAAACATCAGTTGGAATGGAAGGGCTCTGATAGGCACAATCTGTTAGCAGCAAATTGAACTGTCACCCTTGTATGTCATGTTCATTTGGCTGATTAAGGAGATATTAATCTACTGTCATTGTTACAGTATCTGTCATCCTGGGGAAAAAAAAAACCCAAGGATATGCAGGCAGCTTTTCTGGATATATATACACACAGAGAGGGGAAAGCAGAGGTGTGCAGAATACAAATGAAACCCTAATCTGCCACAACTGTCGAGCCAACTACAACTGATCACAAATGCACGCGCAGAGCAAACAATGGGCCCCGCTTTAGGCAACGCTGGAGCTGGGTTTTGGCTAGTTTTGACGACCCCTCAAAGGCAGGAGGGCGAACTCTGCGCAGTCATGCTTTGCCTCCTCAGAATGCAAACGTACTTAGCCATCTGTAGAATGGGTACGATAAGGAGAAACACCGTGTTTTGTTATTTCAGGAGGCAACATCAAATACCTTCATTGCTACCTTCGGTAAAGGAGTGCGGACACACCAATTATTTTTGCTGAGTGGCTTCAAGGTAAGAAGCTCTTGAAACAGCGAACAAGCCTTGCATTAAAGCCTTTTTTGTTCCTCAAATACCAGGACCTGTTTCTGAAACACGTGGCGCTGCATGCACACAAAACATGCCCAGAGGAAACCCACTGGTCACTCAGCAACGCTGCAAAAACCAACCTCAGCTCGTCTGCCCGGCTCTCTCTTCCTTCCTCCTACCTCTCCGTGCCTTTCTCGCCGGCTTGTCTGGATCACCCCCACTGAAGCAACCCCTGCATTCTGTTCTCAGCACCATCCTTTCCACCGTTTTATCTGAAGAGACCAACGCTGAGCTAGATCACTATTTTGGAAGTTAAAGTTAGACTTTGTGCAAAAGTTGAAGATGCCACGTCTGCTGCGGCAGGACAGTGCACTGAACGTGGTCTGAGGATTAAGCACGAAATGCCTCCAATTTAGGGTAATTAAGAATAGCGTTGACTTACAGCAGCACGTCGTTAATAGGAGCGCACGCTGAATGCCGATCTCCTTAGAGACAACTATGAAGGAACAAATTCATGTCTAGCGTACGTAGATATAACTCCCAGCGTCTTTCTCTTGAAAACTCTGGAAATAAATTTAAACTTCTGGGCAGTTTCAGACGGAGACAGTTCAGGATATCAATGTCAATGCCGGTTAGCAGAATCCTTTAATGACCGGCAGGCTGCCACAGCTTTTGTTTAAGAGCACAGCTGCCATTAAAACAGGATTTTATTGAATACGCACACACAAAGTCTTGTCCGCACAGGGTCCTTACTCATTCTGGTAGTGGGAACATTAATACAACCTGAAACGCTCAGGAATACATCACTAAAAATAAGCTGCTAGTTCCACATTTTCTTGGATGAGAAAACGTACGCTAAACCCACCCACCTCCCCTCACTCCCGCAACAGCCTTCATAGTTCATGTTTGAATCAATAACTATTTTAATACGGGGAGTTTAGAAAAGTTTGATTCAAATCCCTTTGACACAGTTCCATCAACATCCAGTTACAGAGCCATTCTGCATATGACTCATTAAATATTTAAAAGATTCCTATTATTGAATTAACTATTTATTGATTTATAATTTAAAAGATTTATGCTTGGCCATTAAAAAAAATTCCAAGCTGACTTTCACTTAAAGAGATGTCAGGTGCCATTTGCTGCTAGTGAATGTCTAATGTACCCTTTTCACCCCTGGAGTGAAGAAAGGACAATTACTCAAGGACCTCTGGTTCAATATTCATACTGTTTAGATGCCGAGGCCTGTGGTTGCTTTTTTTTTTTTTCCTGCGGCATTAGGTCATGCTCAGCAGCGTCTATCCATCCCACAAAATCTCAGCCTCCCTGGAAATGCACAGCTTGTAGTTTCTCTCCTGTTACGTTTATTGATTTGCATCCCGGATGAATTTTGCAAGCCTTACGAGACTTCCCGACTATATTCTTGTGGCAATGATGTCCTTGTTGAGGTCATAAATGTGAGAGGACAAACACACAGATACACACCCGTGCGCAGCTGATCCTTCTCTTCTAGCACGGCTCTCACAGGGCCTGATGCAAAAAAGCTTTTCAGACTGGGAGCCTTACCTGTGGGAAATAATGAGTCCTTCTAAAATTAAGAACGGTTTTAAGAGCTCTGCTGAATTGGGACCACAGAAGTTAAAACACACCGAACTCCCAACTTTAAATCCAACACTTACCAGGCTATCGCTTTGCTCTTTCTATAAGGGGCCGGAGTCAAAAACACTAATATATTGCCGTTACTTAGCACCTTTAATCTGAGGCTCACAAACTGCTTTACCAACATTAATTATTTAAATCTGGAGGAGCCCCTGAGGGGTGTCTATTATTATAATACTGCTTTTACAAATGAGTAAACTGATGCACAGGAAGGTTAAGTGACTTGCTGAAGGCCACACAAAGAGTCCACACCAGAGGCAGCGACAGTCTTTCAAAGAGAAGAAAAAGGGGATAGAGCAGAAAAAAACCGCACTGTCTGCCCTGACTGTACAAACTGAAGGTGTTTCCAAACAGGGACAGAAATACAACTTGGGCCTAAAGGAAAGAAACAAACACAAAACACGGTAACGGCTTTTTTTTCTGTACACAGCTAGGAAGGAACTGCTTCAGATAACGATCTCTCACTGTTTGTTTCACTTTTGACTTTGGGGACCTAAGTTTCAGTGATACACATTTTTCTACAACCGATTCTTGGCTTTCTATCAAAACCAGACGGAGTAATTAGCGCAGCTCTGTCAGACAAAACTACAGCAGAGCAACGCATTAAGCTGGAGAAATTGTTGCTCCAGTTTCTCCAACCCGCGATTCATAAATAAAGATCTCTCTGACCTGAAAAGGCTGCTTGCTCTAAGCAGTAACTATTTCAAGGCTGCCATACCGCTTTCCTAATGGTATTGCTGGGGGTTAGGGATTAACCCTAGAAAAATAATTTTTGAAATATCAGAAACAAAACTGTAATAAATGGAGTTAAAATGGATACAATAACGAAAAAAAAGAGGGTATTATGGAGCCAGAGAAAAGGAAGCTCACTCCAGTGTGATATGGGAGAATACTTAAAAACCCCCAATTTTATATATATATATATATGTATCTATCTATATATCTACATACACATTCATATGTTTGTCTTGTGTTTATTCCTCATAAATGGGCATTGGAAAGTAACACTTGGACTCTGGCAAAGGTACACAAGGTCAGCTCAAATTAGAAAGGAAAAATGCGAGGCTCAGACTAGCGAACAGCACGCTTATTCATTAGCGATGAAATCTAGAGACGTTATTTCAGTCGTTGTTGTTCAGATCAATGCTTTGGGATGCAAGCCCCCGTACTCTATCCCCGCTCTGCTGCAGAATACCTGCTGTCCACAGACAAGTCACTGGTGGAACAGACTCTGCCACTCAGATCTCCTCGGATCAGCCTGCAAGGTCCCCGTTGGACGCAGACAAACTCTGTGCAGAGCTACCCTTGTCTTCCTCTGCTGCAAAATGGGAAGCGCAGTTTGACCTTGACTGGTTTACAGACGTGCCCTCTCTGTACACGAAGGGAGCCGTGTATGCCCAATCTGCCACTGCACAGAATGGTTCAGACCGGCCACAGCTCTCGGATTTTTGCTTCCTTTTTCCTTTCACGGGTGACGGATCCAGAGCCACGCTGCCCGCTGTGGCATTTCTTTCCCAAGCGCTGGGTTACAGCTGTTCACGACACAGGCTCACCAGTCGTCTTCTGACCCACTCAGAAAATGAGAGGCAGTGATTTATCTCAAGCACCGACATGCCCACTTGGAAGAGGTTTGTTTTAGAGCCGCCGTTGCCTGTGAAGTGCTAGGAGGGGTGTGGGGGACAGGGCTTGGCAGGGCTGGGAAGCTGTGATCCGGCTCCCAGCCGGGGTTCCTCTTCTCCTGGTGCCCAGCGTGCTCTGAAAAAGCATGAGCAGACAGTTCTGGTACGAGCATAGGAGGGGCTGAGGATTCGCCCCTCCAGGGACAACACTGACAGACAGGCTCTTTATCGGCTACGTCACTTGTAATGGACTGGAAACTGAAAAGCCCACGACAAGGAGTCAAAACGAGGGTCCGCGTCTCTCCACAGAGCGGGAACTCTCAGGCAGCCAGAGATAAACCATCTGCCCCGCTAGGCCCAATGAGGAGCTGCACGCTCGCACCTTGGGGGCTGCCCAAGGCAGGAGAACGCTCAGTGAACAGATTCCCACTGGAATTTCCATAAGCCCTCGTCCATCCCGTCAGTTCCACTGGCTGTCACGGTACCTTGTGCTCCAGAGCCACGCATCGAGCAGTGGCCAACCGGCCAATGAACCCACCAACACTGAGCAAAAGTTTTTAAATGCGAATGACACACGTTCCAGAGCCAGACCAGCACTATGTGCAGCTTAGACATCCGTCCAAATTTCGGGTGCTTCTCAGAACTTCTCTGACAAATCTGATCTGATCAGGAGATAGGGTCCTTCCCGCTGCTTTTCAGATGAACCTGTTACAAACGTTCTCGAGCTGCAGGCATGTCATCAGTGATGCTCAGGCAATGTCCGTGCTGTCCATACCCCTCAGGGAGCGCCACTCCTAAAGGCAAGTGCTTCCTCCTGCTCGTAGGCTCTGCTTGACCCAGGATCCAGAAGTCACTGCCAAGGTAAAGGTAAGGTAAAGTTGTGAGTATGGAATCTGATCTTTGGCAACAGACATCACTGAAGAAAACTTGCATCTGAACGTTGAATGGCCCAAAAGACTTGTTCTGTTATTTATAGCCAAGCCAAAATGATTTGCCCAAACTTGCAAGTTTTTTAATATTAACCCTAGATAGCCATCACAGCAGCAAATACAACGTGTCGTGTTTCATCTTAAAATCAAATCCTGAATTTTACAGTAGAGTATACAATGCTTGCTTATACATATGCAATCACACAGAATAGTCAGGAACATATGCAGGGAGTAGTAGCTATATTGCTTTGATATTTAAGTACCTGCGAATTACAACATTGCTATGTAAATACATGCATGCACAGAGACAGGGAGACTGGAAAGGATACATACATGAATAGGCTAATTCAAAATGAGTGGAGGCAAAATGAATTATTCACTCAAGGTTTTTTATCTGCATTATTCACAGGATGCATTGGAACACAATTACCCACTTGGTCAGTAGACCTCTGCCCAAAGTTTACTATGTTGGACTCGCTGAAGAGACAAAAAAAGGTTATTTCACCAATTGAGGTTCAACCCAGCTCTGCATTTAACAGTAATCACTGCACACCAAGATTAATAGAACATCATTCAGTGACTGAGAAAGCAAGTTATGATGAAGAAGCTGTTGAAACAGGAAACAGTTGATTTCCCAGGAGTCCCGTAAATCCACCTCTGATGTCCTTTCAAATTCTCTGTTATTGCTGCAAAAATTTTAAACACCGGTAAGAGGGTGAAACGGCTGACATACTCATTTACCACGAGAAGAATTGTGTTCTGGGCCTGCCTTTGCAAACTGGTTCAATGTGCTTAGCAGATACATCAAAAAAAAAAAAAAAAAGAGAGAGACCTCCTCGGAGAGGCTTTGGAATGCGTGATGGCACCCCGGGATCAGCCGCAGTTCAGCACCTCTCTGCCTTTGTTTCGCCTCACCGTTACCACTTACCACCCTCTTGCTCTCCCACAGCATTCTCCCCCCTCAGCATCTTGTTTTGGGGTCTCCAAACTTTCACACGCCTGTACTGCTGTGGGCCGGGTGAAGGGCTTGCAGGGCACTTCGGTGCTGTACATTCCTTTAACGTTCTAGCGACAGCTCGCCATAAATCTTTGTGAGGCACGCGGCAATCCAGCCAAGAGAACTCTAATACCATAGGATTTATTTTATTTTATTCTGTTTATTTTAAGTCGACTAATTTTATACTAAATTAGGTCTGATGCTGTTCTGGGTATTTTGCCAGCTTTTAAATTGAGCCACCCAAGAAGAGAAGGCGAGGTACCATCTCACAGCGAGATGCCAGCTTCGTTTAGCCGCAAATCAGTTAAGGGCAGATCCAGAAATAGGAGATAATACTACGTAGAGGGTTTTTTTTTTGTTTGTTTAAAAATCTACCGATTCTCTGCACATTTCATGATTCATAATTAAGAGCCACTGCAGCTGTCATCAGCACGGTAGCCCATCAAAACACTCAAGAAAATATGATTTCCACAATTCAGACTCTACATTCCCTCAGCGTAGGGAATCTGGGTTCAATTTTCAGCTCCGTTACAGATGCACCACCTTTCTGTAGACAAGTCACTCTCTCTGTGACTCAGTTCACCACCCGCCAATGATGTGTGCACAGCTTCCTTTGTGGGCCACGTACCCTATTTAGGCTGCAAGGTAACACCACGGCAACTATTTTCCACAATAAGGATCTTTTGACATAAATGCCTCACCCTGACGTTAAAAATGACAGTGTTGAGAAACTGATAACCAGCATGTGATTCTTGAAGAGTCACAGAAAGTGGAGGTTACACCGTGTCCACACATGGACTTTGTTTGCTCTTGTGCTGAGAAACTAATTTTTCACTATCAAAAATTGCCTTTTCTTCATGTGTGCTGAAGCATTATTAATTTTAACAGCATTCTTTTGCTTTTCCACTAAACAAGAAAGAACAAAAAATAGATTTAAACCCACAGTCGTCTCAACATTTTTGTTTACATGCTTCCCTCCCTATACGTCAATTCTATCTCGATACTTTTGTGCATGAAAAAGAGTGCACCGCGCTGCTTTCCGTAACAGTATCAGCAAGTCAAAAGCACTACTCGTCAAGGAATAAACTCCCTTTCCAGGCATCAGACTAATAGTCTTCCTGAGAGGATGACAAACACCTACTGTATTCCTGTGCTTGGGAAAGAGATACTTTTAAAACCAGCTTTCACAGCCAGCGCTCTAGATTCACTCAGTCTGAGCGAACAAGAAAAATGCTTTTTGCCCTTTCCATTTTACCGCCGCTGGTGGAGATGCCACCGGTCGTCCGTACCCAGCGGTCCTGGAGCCAGCTGCTTCTGCCATCAAACACAGCCCGTCTCCACCCTCACTGCTGGCCTTTCAGAACGCAAAACACATTTTAACCAACAGGTCACATTTACCAAATCCTAGCCATGCATGACTTTACTATGTGAACAGCCGATTCTTATGTTTCTTCATCAAGGAGTTTTTCTTCCTGCTTTCTCAGCTGTACAGTGTCTCTGCATTTTTTTTTTGGCTTGAAGTCTCTGCCTAATTATCTGTAACCTTCTGTTCGAAGATCGCTGTCCTGGCCTGATAAAAACCAGTAACTTTGAAAACAAACTGGGTCTTAATTTTCCTTGACAGCCCTTCTTTAAACATGTGGGCAAAGCCCTGGCTTAATTAAATGCACATTCGTATTCCAAACAAATTAAGTACAATTAAGGACTCTGAGTTATGGGTATCTATCACTCGGCGATGTTTTTGTAAAAATTACCACATTTAGATCAAACACAGAGGACCCTTTGCTTAATTGCTTCATTAGGGCCCGATGCAATAGGCTTCATAAATACAGGGTCTGATGTCTCTTTGGGAATTGCCCAAAAGACGGCTCTTAAAGTAATTGCTTCCACATTTCTCCCCGTGCAATGTTCATGTGCTC
The DNA here is from genome assembly GCF_034619465.1 of Leptosomus discolor. Classification (NCBI taxonomy): domain Eukaryota; kingdom Metazoa; phylum Chordata; class Aves; order Leptosomiformes; family Leptosomidae; genus Leptosomus; species Leptosomus discolor. Next base: position 10,032,757 of record NC_141410.1, on the reverse strand, counting down.
ACTGATGAAAATGGGATGGCTCTCAGACAGGGAAGCGAACGTGGGTCCCGTCCTGTCTTCCAGCACCACGACTCTCGCGCAGCTCTCGGAGGCGGATAGGTTGGGCCCCTGGTTGTTACCTGCTCAGCTTCTAGGAGGAGTTTGACCATTCAGGCAGGACAGGGCTGTCTGCAGCACAGCGCCTTTCCCATCCATCACCTAGAGATCCCACAGGCTGAGGCAAACAGGATGCTCTGGGATTTATTTTTCCAGAAGTGGCTTTGAAACATCAATGACCTCGCAGAAAACATTAGATAGATACGTCTGCAGGTCTTTTACTAGTTTCAACCCTTCAGTTCCTACAACTGCAGTTATGATGACCCTTTGAAAAGAAAGTCAGTTTACGATGATTGCTTTAGCTGAACACAACCTACTTTTGATTAAATCACACCTTCCTTCAAACACACCTAGAGTGAGGAATCCAGTCCAGACTTAACCCTTGCTCAGATTAACGCCATTCCGTGCATATGTATAACGCGGACGCAGGAAGGGACCAGGGCACAGTTTGTTCTACAGTTTCTACAGAATGAGCAGTGAAAGAAGAGACGCCATTCTTTCCGTTTTTGCACTTCTTTTCTGGCTTTCCTGACAGACTCAAGAGTTCTGCGTTTTCACTGTGGAAGCCAAAATAACCAGCGTGCACCCAGAAGAAACAATGATGATTGCAGCAGAGCTAAGAGGTAGTGGGAGCTACCTTGACAGAACAATGAGAAACGGCGTGTCATTCTCAAATTAAACGTTTGCAGCATTTTTGTATTTTTTTGTTCAAATATTCCTGTTCTTTACCCAGAAAAAAGTGTAACTACAGCGTTTTCCTCTCCAATTCTTCCTCTTCCAGCTCCCTTTGTACCTAGCCCCCTTCCTTTTTTTTTCTTTTCCCTTTTTCATTTGCTCTTGAAAAAAGACAGGGCACAGAAAAATGGAAAGAAATAAAAGGGAAAAGGAAATCCACTTTCCCCAAAGAAAATGCTTCCAAGTTTTTATCTCATGTTAAAACATATATAGAAGACATCGTTTCTTTGATGAAATATTTTAGTTTCTAGAAAGTTTTTTCACTGAGATCATCACTAGTTGCACAGAACTGCTAGCAATTTAAATCCATGCAAGCGAAAACGGTTGTACAAGGGTTGAGCCGCTTCATTTATGGATAATATTATTTCAGCATGTTAACGTAATTTCATCATGGCCGCACTGACAAGATCAGCGGTGACAGAACCGGAGACAGATGCAGCAGGAAAAGTAGAAAACAGGCCACAAAAACCTCAGTAGTGCTGCTGTGGCGACATCCAAACACCAAGACAGGACAAGGTGCACCTCCCATATCGCCCTGCTGAAAGTGACTGAAAACCATACGGGACAGAGTCTTCCCTGGCCCATTCCCTCCAGCTGTCTCGATCAGCTGACGAACTTTTGGGCCGGAGGTACCCGGCTCCCACAAACAGGGTGGAGACACCCCTCCCCCTGACACTTCACCAGGCATCCAGGGGTTGGTGGCTCAGCTGTCTAAGGGCTCTGCGCCACCACCGTTGAGCCAACCGTAACGCAGTGTCTGACCATCAACCCTCTGAGCCACCTAAGCCTCCAGATTTGCAGATTTATCCCGCAGATAACAGCGGGATAAAGAACTTAGCAGTCACGAAGAACGCGCTATCAGCTCTTCTGTAAGACAGAAGTCAGCCTGGTTTCCACAAGCCATAAAAGTCCATCAACCTCCAGCGGCCAAGGAAACATAGCTGCTTATTTTCCGACTGCTTTATTCTCCAGACCAATTTTCCTCAATGCTAAAGCAAAAAAAATGAACGGCAGATTGTCCAGTTCATGACTGGATGGCTGGCAACAGAAATCCTATTTCCAAACTGACCCCTGCTTTCCAGCATGGCATTCATTAATTCCACAGTCTCACATTTCTAGGAAGATGTCAGTCATGTATGTGATTTTTCTATCAGCTATTAATGCCAGATCACAAGGTGAGAAAGCAGGGGTTTTAATCTCAAGACCCTCAGGAGATGGAGCTGCATACATTTGGTGTGAGCCATGTGTCTGGAAATGTCAAGGACAAATATTTTTAAAGTAAGGAGTGTTCATATCCATGTGTAATCTTAAGTACTACAGAAGTGATCCAAAACACAGCCCTTTTCTCCTTGTTATGATTTTTCGGCTAGCAAGCATACAGCTGCTACTTCCCAGGAATTAAGTTTCGATCATCTAACTAGGCACTACGCATTTAGGAATTTGCATATTTATGCTGAGCAACGTTTTAAGGCTGTCCTAAAGGCTTTGCCCATGGCAGAGTGTTTAGCTTTCTATTTGTAGAAAGGGAAAGTTCTACTCTAGGAACAGTAAAAGTTCCCTATCTGTCTCCAAAACTTGTTTTGCTCCTTCATTCCAAATATGAGATTACTTCCTCACCTCTGTATTTTTTTGTCATTCCACTTTAGGTTATTTTCCCATGGTCTGCAAAATCAGGCACTGAATTTATTACAAAGTCCTCAATTTTAGACCTAATTACTGACTCCGCCTTCCTATGAAATGCACAAAATCCCCCTTTCTTTCCATCCTTAGCTCAACTAAATGGTAACTTTGAGTCCCATTATAATCCAGGTGTCAGACAGCATATAAATATGCTACTACTGCTGGAACAGAAGCAGCTAAATTACTGAGAAATATACAGAAACCCTATTAAAATGCCATTTATGTACATATATTTCTAACATAACACACAAAGAACTAGCACTGTGCTTTACCTTTTCTCCCACAAGTTCCGCTGAAAAAAATCTAACACTGTGAAAGGCTCCCTCAAAACTGTGATGTCAGAAAAGCAGAAAAGATCAAGTTTCTCCAAATTTTTTGTAAATTACGGACTGACTGGTTACTGGTTCAAGCAATGCCACAGTCAAGGGTGGGAACAGAACCTTACCCTAGCAGATGAACTCTTGCTAGCAGGGCGTACTGACGCCTGCCACAGGACGGCTGCAATGGTGGACTGGAGCGTCACCACCCCTGCGAATCTTGGTGGGAAGACAAGTGAACTGGGACAAACAACAGTCACATCCAACAACAGAAACCCCTCTGCCTCACCAGCCCACAGCATCACCAACAGCTGAAGAAAGCATTTGCATGACACCTATTTCACATGCCACTGCCCACTGCTGCAACCAAGGAATGTTATTTAACTAACAAAGAGCGTTCCAAATAGTTACTCATTTGCCCTTCACATGCTGTCACCAATTTTCTTTCTATGGGCCTACTTATTTATAATCATCCAAGTTCAAGACTAAAGGGTGTAGAAATTGTCAGCCTTCCTATTGATGTGAACCAGGTGCATGCATTTGCGTGTTACCGTGTAAAAAGTGAGAAAGAAAGAGAAATCTCTGCAGAAACACCGACGGCGTGCACCCTCTTGAAAGCTTTTCCTAGATAGCTGCTCTATTGCTTGAAATATAGATCCCAGTCTGCTTTTAGCTGCTAACTGCCATATAACATATTATCCTACTTATTGCATACAGTTACAAACATCTTGTATCTGGAAGCAACAAGGGAGAAGGCTCCTTTATCAAGTCAATCTCAAATCCCATTATGTTCCTCTACAACAGTTTCCGTAAACATTCAGCAATTTTCAGTGTCTGAGTCGCGCAGCTGAAGAGGTGCATAAACAGGCTCCACTGAAATGTGAAGATGACTGATAATGTACTAACATTGAGACCCCTTGCTGTGATTATTACCCCCTGAGTGCTCCTTACAGAATGTGCCTCTTATCTCACACTGACAACGCTAATAGAATATGCATAGCCCTATTAGCATACAAGATAATAGCACCCTGGAGGGGACAGAGCCATAAAACTTTAAGTAGAAATCAAAACAGAAGGAGGAAGAAAAAGGGAACATTGTCACAAGCCAAAAAGAAAAAAAAAAAAAAAAAGGGAGCCTGAGGGCAAATTTTGCTGCAGAAAACACACATAGTCATAATTCTTGTGCTAGTCACCATGCAAATGGTAATAGTCTTTAGTCCCATGAATACTATCAGTGCCATGTTTGCTGTGAAACATTAATTGAGATAATGTGCCCCTTTTGGATGCAGCAGGGAGTCATATGTCAAATTGTACCACAACAAAATTATGGCAACATCTGCAAGAAATATACAACAGCGATTGGGGTACCTTGCATTGGCTAAGCCCAACTGGGTCTTCGCCTTTGCAGACTGAGCCTGGGGAAGAGCTAGAGCCCGCGAGGGGAGGCGAGCAGCTGGTACTTCAGAGGACACGTGTGTATACCTGTAGCTGACTACCTTTCAGCTGCTGCGCGGTTAAAAGCTTTGCAGGTTAGACGTGTTATCTCTTGACCCTACTTCAGTCGCTGGATTAAACCTCAAGCAGCTCTTTGAATGCCAAAGCCTTTCTTTAGTCACGTCTGCCCACTGCATTCACATTTGTTCCATGTAACCGTCCATTGTACCAGACCTTTCACTGCTCACCCATAGCTGGCAGCCAGCCACGCATTCATATGCTTTCCATCTTACAGCAATAGCCAAAGTAAATCTTTCAGTGCTTGGCACAAGAGTGTGAATTCAATAAAAAAGGCTTCAAACAAGTTTGAGATGGCTTGTCTCTAAACAAACGAAGAACAGTGAGCTTTTTTAATGCTCATTGTGGTTCAGTTCCTGCCTACAGCTAAATCCAGATAACCCCCAGCAGCACTGACAACCCTGTCTGGTAAAACAGTCACCTGTCAAGCGGGCATGAAAATATCCACACATCCAGGCTCAGAGGGCTTGGAGAGAAGTGACCTGCTTCTTACCAGGAGCTTCAACAGGGGCAATCAAAGGTCCTCGTTGTCTTCTTTGTGAGATCTGAAACTTTCCAATATTAGCGCTGAATGCACAGGACCCCAGGGTAATCGCTCCACAGAGCGCTGTAGGCTTTTTCCTTTACAGAAAGATGGTGTCAGGAGGTAACAAGCACGGGATCCCTGTGGTGCATTTTGAAGCATCATGCAAAGTTTTCTGGGATTCCTCCTAGCATTCACGGTGGTTTCTATAGAGCTAAACTCTTTGTAAAGTGGCTTTGTGTTGCAAAGTTTTGCAGCTTGTGTGAGTCTGCCCGACTTCATTTTGGTTTATGGTACTTTATGCTGACAATTTCAGCAATTAGAACACAGTTGGAAAAGACCCTGGTACAGAAAAACCAGCTCTTTTGGAAAAGGAAAAGGAAAAGGAGAGAGAAGATTAGAGGAATGATTCCTGAATGTTCTTCCGTATGTGTCCATGCGTTTATGCACACATACCTATGCTATCACAGGCAAAACAGCTCATCTCAAAACCACAGATTTTAGAGATTGCTGAAGTATTTTGTTTAATGTTGTTCTGTGGTTGATACAAACTCTGGAATAATTTCTCCTTTCTTCCTGGAAAGATAACAAAACACCAGTATATATAGCGTAGTAACTACTGTTACCTCACATGACTCAGATGTACAATTCTCACGGATTATCTCCATCCAAATTTTTCCAGACTGGGACTCTCTGACTAGTCTTATTACCAGGAATTACACAAGGAAACGCTACTTCCACAAAAAAGCATCCCAGCTAATGAAATGCCTAGGTATCTACACCAGAGGGAAGAGCACTTTGTGAACAGCTTCTAAATCTGGGTGCAAACGGGATCTCTGAGGCCTGTCTCCAGGACACTGAGTGGTGGCTCCTATCACTCAAGCGCAGCCGGGAAATCTCACTGAACGTTGGTCAATGCTTGGCACACGTGGGAGGAATATTTTGTACGTTGTCTGATTAGCAATTACCCAGTTTAAATTGCTTTCTGTATGCAAACCAAAAATTTTAAGATGCTAAAAATTTGGCAAGAAACTTTAGAAATGTTAAACTATGACAACCGGAGCAGAGAAAACTTTGTGCACTTCAGATGAAAGCGCGTTACCTCCATCGCAGCTTCTATCCAAGTTTTTGCTCCATTTCCTTTCATACCTTTCTTTAGCCAGGCCCGGCCCCTGTATTTGCATCTTGCTGTGCTCACTGACTGAATCACACCTCAGTTCAGCAGGGCGCCTACACACAGACTTCTTTCTAAAAGTTTAGCCTACAGATATCAAGGTTTTGCTTGTGGACGTTTCCTGGCTAGAACAGCAGACAGCTTCCTAGTAGAAAAATTGTTAGTTGTGTATTACTTACATATTCATCCAGAGAGGTATAGGTGCTCCAACACAGCAAGGTTCTGCCTGTGAGAGGGAGAAACGCAGAGCATGTGTGCACTTCAGAAAGACAAACAGGGAGAGACAGGACTATCAGCCAGCTCATTTCAGCAGCAGCCATTTAAAGCACAAGTAATTATTCCAGAATAAATAAGTATCTATTTTCCCTATACTAAGGCATAACTTTTATTTAGCAGACATTATCTCCAAGGATCCTTCGCAGCCCAGGACACAGTGAAGTAATACAGTGCAGTCTGGATGCTGTTATGTATTTATTAAGTTGTATCAGGGCCCATTTAGTAGCAGCTCTGCAGTTTATCACGTAAATATCGAATGCCAAATACAAAAGAGAAGAAAATAGCAACATAAAAAATTTATCTTTGCGGGGAGGAGAGGGAGAAAGGGAGAGAGAATGGTGCTGATAATGTGATTGTGCCTTCAGCAATAGTGGCTAATATCCTTTTGCAAGGGGCATGGTGTAAAAATATTCCAGAGCTGGGGGAGGAGAAGGGAAGAGAGGGGAGTCTAGCTGTTGTTTGTTTGTTTTAAAGTGTATTCTGGTTGCAGGCTAGGTCAGCGGGTGGCCAGACTGAGAAAATGAGTCCCCCGGGCTGTAATAATTGTAACTGTCAGGGAAAAAAAGTCAAGGTCTTAGATAGCAGTGGTCTGCTCTGACTTCTGACCATGGAGAAATATATATGAAAACTATGGCCTGGGGCACTATGGGAAGAAACCAAGAGGTTTTAACTCATGGTGGCTTGTGCTTATGAATTGGAAAACACATTTTGCACCTTGGTGGTTTGTATCTTTAGGATTATTTTCATTTGCAGTATAAATGAAGCTAGAGGTATTCCCCTTCCTTACGTCCAAATTTGTGACGCGATGAACACCTATTACTAGACCGGCTTTGCAGTTCTGAGTCCCAAACAGCACGGAGGCTCATAACTGATCTTTTAACAGTGGATATTCACAAGGAGAGTCTGAATTTGATTATCTCTTGCAGTGCACTCATTTACCTGAGTGGTCCATAGCTGCCTTCAATGGAGTAATCCAGAATTGCACACGGGTAACTTCACTGACTTCATCAGAAATATTCCTAGTGTAAAAGCAGCACAAGAGAGAGACAAGAGGTTGAAGAATTTAAACCACACAAGATTAAACCTTGCAAACAGGAGGGGAAAAAAGAAAGAAAAAAGAACAAAAAGAAAAGAACCTGTAAACCTGGTTTGTTTTGTTTTCTGGGGTTTTTTAAATTAATTTATTTTTTAAATTTTTTATTTACTATAGAGCTATGGACTAGCTAGCTAACTGGTCAGGCTTTTTGTGAGCCATCAATTTGCCCCTTTAGTTAAGGAAGTATGGGAGCTCTAATGCAAAGTTTGCCAACAAACCTGAGCCCAAAGGGTAACATTTTGGTTGCCTGCTCCCCACCTTGCTCTCAGATTCGCCTGCACCTTTGTTGCATTGGCCCTAACTTTATATCATCCATGGGGACCCAGCAGGAAAGACACAGTCGAAAGCAAACGCTGAACAAAAAGTCAATTGGCAGGTACATGCACAGAGCAGAGGGACATCTCTGAGAAGCATCTTTGCCTGCACATCTCAATGTTCCTGAATAAGTTTCTTACATACCATAAAGGAAAGACAACTGTCCAAAGTCGAGAAAATTATGCAGAATCAATCATATTCGCTACTTCAGCTGTGAGGCAGGTAAGAATGTAGCCCAGACACTTTCCTTCTTTTGGCAGGGGTCATCTGAGCCCAAGAACAGTTGGAAAGCCACGCTGTGACACAGTATTGCAAGGTTTGGAGATCTTGGACATCATTTCTCTTCGCACGAGGTGGAAACAAAACCACCTGAACAGTTGCAAAATTCAGTTGTGTCAGGTGATCTCCAGAACAGCGTGTCCCTTTGTCTTTGGCTGGAGAATACACTGATGCTGAAAAGCTTCCTCATCAAAATCCATGTCCCTCTGCAAAGTGCTCTGGCTTCAATTAATTTTTTTTCTCCCCCCACTGTAAAGTGCTTTATTCAAACATCTCAGCTTCTCTGATAGCCTTCTAATACGAATTAATTAGTAAACATAATTCCTTTAATACAAATTACTAAGAGGAATTGAAAATATTTATATGCCTAGTGACATCCAAATAAATGATATAAACATCAAACAGCAATTATTCCCAGTTTGAGGGAGACAACAGCTTGTAAGGTTTTGCTGGTGAAAGAGGATAATTATTACTGGAATGTGATTTACTTGTTGAAACTCACCATAACAGTGAGCTGGATAACTTTTATGGGCCCCATCTGTACTTCACTCACCTTCCTTACAGCCTGTCTGTGCCTTGGGAGGGAAGTACAGCGAGTGTAATGGAGAAAGAGAGCGCAGTAATGTCAGTAGTAAGGAACGAAGCCCAGCAGAGCAAACAGGCGTACGTATGAGGCAAGAACATAACAATGGCACTCATGAGTTTCAGCATTACACAAATAGCTCCCCTGCTTTGTCTCCTAGTAGCCCCAAATCTCGGTAATTCACATTTCATCGTTCATTGCATTTCACAGAGAGGCAGCAGAAATAAGAGAGGCGGCTTGTGAAAAGAGGGACACTAATTTAGGACGCTCTTTAAAGTGCCTTCTCCTCTGTAACAAGGCAGTGGTGAGAAGAGTGCGGCAGAAGCAGAGATTCAAATACCAAAAAAGAAACACCAGCTCCTCTGGCCTGACCAGAACGACAGAGCCCAGACACTTTCTGCCTCTTACCCTGCACTAAACCTACTAAGGTATGCTTGGAAAAAGTATCTTTTCCAAAAAAAAAGGCATCTAGCCTAGTCTCAATCTAAAGATTTCAGGCACAGAAAACCTACCACTCCCATCTGATATTTTTCCAAGCAGCTAAGGACTTCCAGTGATAAGAATAATTCACCTTATTTGAATTTGTCCTCTCACCAGTGATGTTTTTTCTGCTAACATGAGGACTTCTTCAGGACTTTGTCTTCTCTACCTGTGAAGATACTGATACAGGGTAACCATATTGCCCCTGGATCTTCATTTTAGCAATAAATATTTGTTCATAGGGGCCCATCTCAAGTCCTGGAATGAGGAACGGGGTCACTGACTGGGTAAGCAAAAGACACTAGTGCCACTGAAACACCTGCAACCCCTAAAGCTTCCTGCTTTGGAGGAAGCCGGAGGGGTAATCTCAGCTCTTAAGCGACTTTCATGATTTTTTCATCTGACTGATGAGCTCACCCTGAAGACAGGCGCAGGAATTCACGGGGCTCCCCTCTCCTGAGCTTTTCAGAAGCGCCAGCTGGCTGCACCGTTACAGCTGCAGGAAGGAGACAAAGGTCCAGCTGTACTACCTGTGCGTGGGCTCTCTTCACGCTTGGGCAAGGCACGGCACCACGCTGCAGCAGAGGGATTTACAGCAGCTCTACCTGTAGCTCGCTAATGCAGCTTGTGCCCGGACAAGCAAATGATTGTTCAAGCGATTTTCTATTTTAAGGTGAAGGTGGTACATGCGGAAGATCTCAATGTCACTACAAAGCAGGGAGGGAGGCTGTAAGGAGGAGGAAGGCAGAAACCTTCACAACTAATGTCAATTTTCTGCATCAAATATTTTGATAATTAAACAAAGCTGATCAAGAGAGGAAAACAGCATGTCTCCAGAGCTCCGGAAGCAGAGGCCCATTAAATAGAAGAGTCAGAAAGTGCCAGAGGCGGCAGCCTCAGATTAATGGCACTCCAGTAATAGATTTTCCCAGGCACAGTCACACAGGAGACAACTACTGGGTAGCCAGAGCAGCGATGAGGCCGTTAAAGCAACAGTAACATTAAATCACCTGGTACCACGGGGCGAGGGGACGGAGGGGAGCGCATCGGCTCCGGCGCTGCAGAGGGTGTAAAGCGCAGCTGCTTCCAGGCCAAGGGACGGGATCCCAGCGGGCGTTTCCAGCAGGGAAAGCAGGCGGCTCAGGTGTAGGACGTATAAAACCAGATAAACAGTAGTTCCAGGAGGACGGAGAGCTGAGCACAAACATCTCATCCTGAAATGGGGAAGGAGGCATTAAACATCACAGCGTCAGGGTTTGCCGAGACGGACCTTGCCTGTTTTGGTTCAGTCACTCTTTTCTGAATGAATTATCAAGGACTGGTTTTATCTCTAGTGTTTCTTCACTGACTTTCAGGGTGTTAAACCACCATTTTGAATTTGTTTAAATACGGCTAAACTTCAGGAAGGGAACAGGAGGGATGGCAGCAGGGTGGGGAAAGTAGCTCCGTTTTGTTATTACCAAGCCAGTCTTATCTCAGCAGCGTTTGAGCCGATCCTCCTTGAAACGTCCACCTTGTCTAAAGCATTTCTATCCATTTTTATAATATAATAACAACAGAAATGAAGGGCTTCTCCCGACCAGGCTGGCATGGATTAGAGTCCACCACAAGTACTTCGCTCCCAGCTGGGATGTATGGAAACCAGATGAAGCGGCTGAAAATCGGAAACAACTTTTAGACGTACTTGAATCCTGATACGATCACATCATAGGGATGGGTTAAATTTATGATCTTATCTAGGGTTTTTGTTTGTAATCAATCCCAGACCTGCTGGCTATCACTCACTATAAGCTTATGATTTCCTGGTGCTAACAAGGAAAAGTTGGGACATCAAACCATGAGGGAGCGAAGCCAAGCTATGATATTAACAGATAGGATCAGAACTGGAATGCCACAACAACCACCAAAAACCCTAAACCCACACTACAAAACAAAAGAAAAACGATAGCCTCCTGCAGCCTGTAAATTTCAGCCTTTGTCTCTTTTGGCCCATGCTTCATACATAAACTACGGTGTGTGCATAAACCCCAGTTTCCAGGCAGAAAGATTTGGGGATAAAAGCTAACAAAACAGGAATTGAAACACAATACCCTGAGATCAAAGTATAGCCTCAGCGTGGAATACAGTTGCTACCCTTAATCTTGCCTATGGAGTGGGACATGCAGCAAAATGCACCGATTTCCTAGTCTTCTCCCTCTGAAGTTATAAAAATGTCATCGTACATTATTTTGCTGAACTGCCTACCACATATTATGGAAAAGTCAGAATTTTTTGCAGGTGACTTGGACTTAGCAGATGGCTAAGAGAATCTAGCGAGCAGATCTGAGCCTGGTAGCTTGCTTTGCTTACTTGAATGCAATTAAACAGAACAGCAAGCCAGGGATGGAGCCCATGGCACTAGGGTATAGCCAATTCCAGGCAACATTAGGCAGTTTTCACAATCCAGCACCAGCATATGAACAGGGTAACAGCAGATGTATTTGTGCTTGATATTTCTTTACATCTTCTCCCATTCCAATTCAAACAGAGGCCCCTTTTGATACAACATCAGAGCCAGCCTCAGTCAGGGCAGAACGACTCTTCCCCGATTACCACTCTATTTTCCAGTTTGATCCCTACAAAGCACTGAGTCTCTGGCATATTTACCCACAGTAGATCAAACTTGCATCGCTTTGGGGTCTCCCTTATATCCAGCTGTGACAAAGACACACTGGAATTTGGACAATATTTCAGCCTAATTGTGTCATGAAAACTTGTTTGAATATGACCATTCAGACGGTAGGAATGGCAGGGCACCAGGAGTAAATACCCAAGTGCATGCGCATTATTTCAACTGTTTCCCTTTCTCAGGTTTCCAGATCCATTAAGAGATCTTTGTGCAACTTTTCCTGGGGAACCTGCCGTCAGTGACACTCTCTGGTACTCCATTTATCTGTGATGGGTTGAAGAGAAACAGACTGAAAGGCCAGATACCCCCCACAGGTAGAAGTTAAGGTACGTGCTCTACAGCAGTTGTCTTCTAAGATGTAGGTGCAGCAAATATCCCTAACAGGTGACTGTCAAGCTGCAAATAAACACCTCGGACAGTTTAGAAGGCATTAGGGACATCCCTGCTCAGCATTCTGAACAGCCCTTCACACAGTAAGGAGCTTCCAAATCCACACTGAACTGCTTTCTTCCCAACTTTGCATGGATTAGCTCCGAGACTAACAGTGTGACAAATCTGTTAATGTTTCAACAGGCAAGTCTTAATTTTGTACATACCCTTCAGTCATTTTCCATATGGAAACGGAAACTTTTTTTTTTTTTTCACAAACAGTCTGTTAATATTTTCAATATAGGCAGAAAAAAGATTGTTCAAAATGAAAAAGTTTCAATGGGAGGCTTTCAGATTGTTTCAAAAATTAGAATTCCTGATCAGTACCTATGGGTTTTGTAAAAAAAAAAAAAAAACAAAAAAACCCACAAACATTCTATCTACTGTATAAATAGAACAGATAGCCTTCCAGCAGAAGTAGTTTAGTGGCTTGCCTAGGATCACTCCAAGTTGGAATGTAACCTATGAATCCCAATCTAAAGGGGCTTTCTCTTAACTACTAGGGCATATTCAAATCAAAATTTGGTTCATGAGCTCACAGTCAACCATATACAAGCAGCAGCCTACAGTATAATTAGTCCCCCAAAGCAAACAGAACTATAACAGGGAAATAGTTAGGTCCAGGCTCTTTTATTGTGTATAAATCAGATCTATAAATCAGGAGTGACTCAGCTGGAGTTACTGGTGTTGCTCTCCTTTGGAATGAATGGATCAGAATCTGGTCCACACATTTCACACATTTCTGAGAATCAACATTTGTAACAGAATCAGTAGCCTGGAATGTCTCCTAATTGGCACCAAATGTGAAACAGCTCGTTACCTGGGCAGGGCAAATAACAGGAGAGAGATGTCAGAAACGGAATGTAAAGTACAAGTAGAACAATAAAGAGCAAACAAGTTCCACGCACAGATAGGAACTGAGGTGTAACAAGCATTAAATAATAGCTATAAAATTTTATGCATATACATGAATTACAGCATTATTTCTTCCAAACTGATGCTCACAGTGAAGGTGTGTGATGTTTTCCTCTCCCTGTGACATAAAAATTACTTCTAAAATTCGCATGTAACAGCATTTGTGTAAATATCTTGCAAATTTGTACTGGTGCATCTTGGTGACACCAAGGTTTACGTGCATGTAGAATCTTTTGAACCTGTTTGACTGCAAATGGTTTACAAACCAGCTGTAGAAATATTGTGTAACCCAAAAGCTTAGTAACTCATCAATACAGGTGTACACTTTGGGGCCGACATCCCTTGTGCCACCTAATAGAAGATACAGGTTGGGAGCTGTAAAGGAACTTGAGGAGAAAGAGACCCATAACAAACATGCTGAAATCACAGTCTCAGGCAATCAGGTTGCTTTGTTAATCTTCAAAAAAGAAAGTGCTTGAGGATCTTGATGTTTATTCAAGCAAACAAACTTAATAAATCCTGTTAAAGTGTTACTAAGAGTTTTGCTGCTCTACTTGAGATTTGTACCCTCAAGTCTGAATGCTGACTGAGGAAAGGAAGTACTATTAACTAATGCAGAAAATAAATCCTACTTTATTCACAACAAATGCAACTTCTTGACATTCCCAACAACAACAAAGTGTAAGTTTGAATGATGCCGTAACAACAAGACCAGCACAGAGACGTTCACTTTCTACGGGCAGAACGCTTAGGATCAGGCTCCTTATTTAAAGCAGTAATTAAATGGTAATAACTACCTGCCTACATCTTCCTTTCTGAATTAACCTAGTCCCTAGAGGCATTTTGAAAAGCACATCCTGAGATTAATTACACATGTCCAATAACTGGTTTTTGCCTGATGATCAAACCATGGCTCTTCCGCCAGTGGATGTCCTGGATTCCACCCTTTTCTTCAAGATATTTCCTTTTCTCACTCCTGCCTTTTCTCAAGAATGGAAGCCGAAACTCTGTCTGGAAAGCGAAGGCACCCTCGTCTCAGAAATCGATCACGAGGAAGCAGCAAAAACCGCAGCGCAGTCACGAGCCTGAAAAGCTTCCCCCCCCCCCCCCCCCAACCTTCAAGACTAATTCCTTGGGATGGGGGTGAAGTCGGTCACAGGCGCGGCAAAGAAAGATATGATTTGGGTTTTTGTTTGCTGCGAGTAGGCAACCCCAGCCGGCGTGCCATACAACAAGATCTACTTAAAACACAGACAAGGTCAAAAGCTGACCTTTCCAAACTGGTCAGCCATGTTGCCTCGCAATGAGCATTAGTACCACATCATTATGTTCTGATAAAACTCAGTTACTCTTCAGCAAAAACCCATAAATCACAAGGCTTCACCCAATCAGGGTTCTGTCACTGTAACTAAACAGCGACTCAGAAAACACTATATTTCTATTGGCTGTGACAGGGGGATATAAATCTGCCCCTGGCCAATCCACTGCGGGCAACAGGGCATGTCAGGAAGGGTGACAGCCAATCAAGGATTCAGCACAGGAGGGATCAGAATCGCCCCTTCTGTTTGATAAGGGGGAAACTCACAACACTTGTAGTAGTTGCTGAAGTGTCCCTAATTTTACAATATGGTGAAATGTTATTTCGGTTATCACTGCCGAGAAAGGTCAATTTGTGCTTTCAAAGGTTGTGTGTCACAGCGAGCACACACTGGGAAACAGATTTCCTCCTTGCCAGCCTCCCAGGTACTGAAATCCTGGGGATTTATCGGGTATTTTGTTGGGAAAACTTAAAACGGGCATTGTTCTTCCTGCAGCAGCCTCTGCATGTGGTCCCACTGGATGGTTTTAGGAGCAGCTGTGCACAGGACCCCCCCCTCGCCCCCCGCCACGCTTCATGTGGCATCGTCGTAGGGAGAAACCAGGGTGTGCGAGCTGGCAGGCTCCCGAGCCTGGCTGCAGCAGAGCCTTTCATCAGCTCTGTGTGGGGCACATCTGAGTCCTGCCCAGGGGTGGACACAGACGAGCCGTGGCTATGGCACGAGGCTGGCAGCAAGGCCGCCTGAGGTCAAGCTCCCACGAAGGAAAGAGGCACTACGGGCTGGATAAAGCTTTCCAAGCAGAAGGTGTCACCTGGATTATATTTTTCCTCAGTTCAGCAGCGTGTGAGAAACTCATTTCTTTAGATAATTCCTAGTCCGCTGTCAAAATCACTACATAACCTGAGCCTGGAAATCTCCTCTGCTGAAAGATAACTGCTTCGCCCCGGGCTCCACAGAGCAATCCCTCATAACGCACAAACGGGCGCTTTTGCTCTCGCCCAACACCTTTGCAATCGCCTCAGATTTATACCACGCCAGCGACTTGCTGTGCACACTGAAAATCACCACTGTGCCTCAAAGGGTCGTGCTCTTCTTTGCTCACCCATCAGTCATATTTGAACCTGCCAGAACATCAACTCTTCTCAGCATACTGGTTCTCACCGCCCCCCCAGTGAGCTCTGCCCAGATAGAAGGGCACTGCCTGGCCCCAGCTGTCCCCCAGCCTCTCCCATTCCCCATGCCCTTTAAGGAATTTGAACCGCCACACAATCATAGGCTTTCTCTCTCCCTTTCATGCCTTTTTTGAGACTCCGCTTCCACATCAGTGCAAGGGATCTGCCTTTCCCACCCTGTGCATGGGAGCAGCTATCTGCAGCTCCCGCCTCAACAATTTCATCTAGTCACATCCCTGTCTTCTCAGGAAGGGAACTACTGGAGCTCCAGCTGCTCAGCTTATCCCTCCTCCTCCCCAGCTCGTCATCGACAACTCAACATTGTACCTTCATCACAACTTACAGGAATTAGTTATGAAAGCCAGGCTTTGCGTTGCTAAGACAGTATTTGATCTCCTGAGCTTTTGTAACAGGCAAACTGAGGCATGAAGAGAGAAGAACGATCCTTTTCCTAATGTAATTAAAAAAATTTAAAAAAACAAAAAAAGCAGAGTGGACTCCTGAGATCTCAATTCACAATATCCAGTTTGTTCCTCTCGGGTAAAGGGCTGTCTCAGGGTTTCTCCTCTTCTGAAAGCCCTCATGGAGAGGCCAATGCCTGAGAGGGAGTCTCTGAGATGAATAAGCTGTGCCCGTTGAGAATCACTGCTTACAAAGGGAGGCAAACACTCTAGGCATTTTGCCTTTGGAGATGGGCAGCTCTGCTTCAAGGGGAAAAACTACTGTGTGAATTGGCCCTAAAATTTAATTTGCTCTTTAAAAAAATCCCTGCGTTGGCATTTTAAGCAGGACCTTAGTGATTTACAACGTGGGGTGACATTTCAAAAAAGATAATGTGGGTAATGAATTATTTGCTGATCCAAACGAACAATTGGACATACCTACTTTTCGTGGATTTAATCTTTGCCGAGGCGTTAGCTAGCAAGCATGAAATATCACTTTTCGGAGGCATTCTGTTGCATTTATGCAGTGTACAATTACATTAGGCAGCTTTATGACACATTGACTCGGTCGAGTGTGATGCAATGTAATACAACCAAAGTAATACGAGCTTTTAAATGCAACATGATGGCAAAAATCCATCTCAGATCTGATCTTTGCTTCATTTCAGATGCCAACTGTCATAATTCACCGAGTCTCAAATCCTTCTGGTTTTGCTCACGTGAGCAGCTCTACCAAAGCCAGTGGGGTGTACCCGTATCGGCGAGGAAGCGGCATTCAATCAAACAGGGGGGAAAGCACGTGAATGAATTCGTTGCCCTAGCTAGGACGCATCCTTTAAACTGGAACCCAAAGAGCTATAGATCAGCCACAACTCACACAGGGTTAAAGACTGGCACACTCAAAACTAGCACAAAAGGGTACAGTCTTTCTGAATTCTACTTTGCTAGCCAGGAGCTTGCTCCCCTCTGCTATCTTTTGCCTGCATAAAGGCGGCAGTTGTGGATGCACTGCCTTTTGGCATTCCCTGATCTACTGCTGCTCAAGAAGCTCATAAGAGAAGATTTTATCCAAATCTTGATAACAAGCCACACATGATCATTCCTTTCAGCGATTTCCTATAAGCAATGCCCTGTACTTGAATGGAAACGGTCAAAGCGCACGCAGATCCGGGGATAGGGTACGAGCTTGTTTCTTTATCCCGTCTCTCTGCGTTTGGTTTTCCTCTTGTGAGGTATTTCAGCTCCGCACTTCTGCCTGACCGGACCACGCTGTCCGGATCGGACAGCAGACAGAAATGTGTCCATTCCAATTTTGATTCTGATCCTGGGATATTTCTAACTCTCTCCATATCCTTGATAGATAATGGTTTAATAAGCGATCTGTTTTTTATTTAAAGGGTCGGTAGTAAAACCCAGATCACATTTCTCACTTGGTGGGTTAAAAAACCGCTTATGCTCATTTCTGCAATGTAAAACGACACTATATCAAATCAAACATTTCCAGATGTGGCCAGCTTGTGTATGTAAGTGCAAGAGGAGCAAGCATCTACAGACAAGGTTTCCCAGGTTTTTTTAACAGGATTGGAACCCCACCTACTGGCAAAGATTGTTATAGTAACGTCAAGACAAGAACCCTACAGCGTTCAGTCCTTGACTAGAAACTACATGCCTGCAGTGAGCTTCCTAAACGTGTAGTCTGATTTCCATATAGGCCGAGTACGACTGAAGTCAATACGGGCACCTCGGCGCTTGGCACTTACAAAAATCGTATCCTTCAGACCCCTAAAGGTCAGTTGCGCTGACAGACACGAGGAAAAGCACAAACAGCACTTAAGAGCAGACTTGTGTTTCCAACACATACGGTACTTCAGAAAATTTCTGCTTTAGTAAAGTAATTTTGGTCCTAATTTTTATAATCTAGGTCAAATCAGCCTTACACAGCCCTTGTTTAGTTCACGATCCCAGAAGTCTGAAGTATCATATTCTAGTAAGGCACAATGACGAAATAAGTGATACCCCTCTATGTTATGGCAGGTGATATTTTTACATCCCATCTAACTTCTAACTGTCTTCAGTTTTCATTCTAAATGTCCACACATGAATTAGGCAACTTCGAAAGGACGAGTCCTTACGTTTCACTTAGAATTCACTAAAAACCCCCCCATCACTTCCAGCGTGACAGATTTCCCATAAAAACAAAAATTAAGAAAGCCATCTTAGAGAGGTCTTGTTAAAATAGTCCAACTACCATCATAAAAAAAATGTGAATTTTAACATGTTCCAAAGCCAGGTAAGTTTTAAAAAAAATAAATTCACAGAAATCAATTACTAGTACTAGAAATCGATGTTTTAACATTCCCAAGTGAGACACTTTCCACTTCCAGCCCGAACAACAGAGACCATTCCAAAGACAGAAAGCCTACACCTCATATTGCTCCATCACTGCCATCTTACTAGCCTCAACCCAGAATGTCCCAGGTTTGATTTCACCACAGAACCAAGTGTTGCAACGTGTCTTCTCAGGAAATCACAAGCAAAGACTGAGGAGAGAGCAAGAAGAGGGTGCTACAGAAGAATTTTCAGCCCATTTCCAAAGGGACTCAACAGCTTCAGAAAACCCACACCAACCCTCTAGCAGCCGCTGTGCCTAATCAGACTATCCCACTTTTTTTTTTGAGCGCAGCACAGTAGAAAGCTTTTAACAGCTACAGGCATCCTTGGAGATGTGCACAGACCAATAAAATTTGTGACAACGGAGTGACAATCCCCTGAAGAAAGGTCCTGGGGACAGGAGCAACTGAAGGTGGGGGCATGCTGACACGAATCTATCTAGAAATGTAAGCTCATGGGGAGGAACTGTGCCAGTTCAATATGGGAATCTGCTGTCAGGGGGAAAACTCCCCTCTGCTTCTGAAAAATACCACCTCCTCTACCACTTGTAATCCTTGTATGGGCTTAAATCCTGAAACAAAGAGCTCCTGTACTGTTTGCCCTTAAATCCCCATTGCAAAACACAAGAAGGTACCCCGTTCTGAAGCGGGTCCAGCTCCCTGACAGTTCGTTCTTTTACCCCCTACGTAGCAGAGGATCCAGGTCAAAGTCTACCGCTGTAACGACACAGGAGCATAAAGTCCAGATGCCGCCTCACAAAGAGGAGAGATGGGCTATTTGTGGTATCTGGCATATGTACCGGGTATGTCCAGATATGAAGAAAAAAAAAAAAAAATCTCTATCCTGGGCCAAAGTACTGAGAAGAAAGAGAGGTTTCCAGGATGAGAGTCAAAGTCCTGGAAGGATTATCCTTGATGAACTAATGATAACAGAAGGATAAGTTAAAGCATCAAGCTAGCTGTTTCGATACGGCTGAGGTAGACACATACGCTTCCCGTCTATGAGAAAGGAAACAAGCCATGCTGGACGTATGGATTGTCAGCCCTCCCCTGGCCCCTGCCCCCTATCCCTGCCACCTTCTGGGAGTCCAAGCAGCTGCACTGAGCTTATACAGAGGGGTTTTTTTGAATAAAAAAGTTTGCATCAGCACTGGGTTTGCTTGTTCTGCTATCTTCTGTGATCAAAGAATTGAAACAGCTGCATGTCTCAGCTCACTGGCAATAAAACCTGCAGTTGATCGGCTTTGTCCTAACCCCACAGCTACAGGGAAAGTGCAACCACAGATTTAAAGAGAAAAAAAAAAGGCGAACACCCAAGCTGTGTTTAGCCACACTCCGCATCCTCCTAACCTGCAGTCTCTTAAGTGCCACTTACTCAATTAATCCAAGCTCTTCTACTTTAAAAGCAAAGCTGTAACATATTTAGACAGCTTAGAAACTCTACCCACCAAGCCATGCTCCCTATCTTATTCATCAGCTGCAGGAGTGACTGTGCATTAACTAAGAAAGCACACAATTTGATTAACACTTCCACTGCCACCTTTCTGCTGCTGTTCATTTCTGCTGAAATGCTGCTAAGGCTGAAATTTCTCAGCTTTTTTTAGTAGGGTGGATCTCATCTCAGTAGGGACTGTCTTTTGGACCAGCTCCTAGAACATCCTTGCAGCAGCTATAGTAACTATTTTTATAGGCAAGTTTTATTAGGAAAGTATTTTAAATGGCCTTTGAATGCAATTTAGCAGCTGGAAATAAGGCAGTATGCCAGCATCATGTGATCAGACAATCTGCAGAGCACCAACAAGTGCTACCAGAGATCATCAGTACTCTATAGACTGTGCATGAACCCATGACAGAATACGCCAGGGACATTCACAAGCCACAAGGTGCCCTTAAACTGCAAATGCCTGAAAGCCTGGGCTATGCTATTCCTGGATCCCTTACTAGAAAAAGCCCTCCTTTCAGAGACCTAAAGGACATGTTTAGAGCTAAAATAGGTATGGAAATGGTGGTTTTTATTACACAGCGGATGTCAGCTTATGACAAATACGTGTAAGGACATAACTAGCACAACTTGCATTTCTGTGGCGGGCAGTGAGTGTGTAAATGGAGTGTGAGTTAGGTGCTCAAGGTTGGTCCTGGACAAGTGGATCTAGGGTGTAAAATAGAGCAGCCCAAACACAGGCAGCCCAACGTACTCATTTTCTGCCACATATCCAAATGAAGCAGGAAAAGATCTGCTTGCATCTCCATTTTGATCAGGGCCAAGTTTGATTTTGGACAAAGGCTTTTTTTATCCTCCACCTCCATTCAAGTGTTCCTCTGAGCGTGCACAGGGCTCTGTTGTCAGAGCTAATGAGAACTCTCTTCCCAAGTGCTTTTCATGCTTCCTGTACAGCAAACATCTCCCCCAAGAACGAATACAGCGCTCTGCAGCAATGCTTAATGTAAGTACTGAAAGCCTGATGGACAGACGGGGAACCTGGCCTGGGAAGGCAGGAGGTGAGAGCTGAGAGTGCTCCCTGGCACAGCAGGCAGGCTTCAGCCCTGTGATCTGGAAGAAGTGACTCTCCACAGAAGATGGGCTCCATTATCTGAGGAGCTGAGGCAGGTGCCTCCACCACATGGTTAGAAAACCCTGGAAAGATAAAGTTACCCATAGAAAAGAGCTGTCAGAAGCTCCTCGCACCACAGTGCTTACTGCTTTTTCAAGGACGCATGTATCTCCTGTTCCCACCAGGGCACAGCACGCAACGTTCCGTTACACAGACAGGGACTTTGAGAAGTGCTGAGCACACACTAGGTCCTGCTGCTGCGGCCAGGCTCTTCTGTGTGGCTACGGCAAGCACCCAGACTGGCATCACTGTCATCAATCAGATGACTAAGAAAGTAAAAACAAAAGGTTAAAATAGCTGAGGGCCCAGTTCTAATCTGAAGCCACACCGGCACAGTCACATGTGGAGTTACTGTGGTTTAAACTCATGCAAATGAGAGTGGAAACTGGCCTCCAGTACAAGTGCATGCTGAGGAAAAAGACAGCTTTCCTTTTAGACATGACTCCAATTGTACAGTCTGAAATTCAATTAAGTTTTGCTTTCCTGACATCTCCTTCCAAATAAAGGCTCAGTCTTTGTGCTAGGCATTTTTAAAAATAAAATAAAACAAAATCATACGTTTGGCAGGACCTGGGCATTCCTGCTACTAAATTGTTCTGTATTTTATGCAAAATTTCAATGTATTAAAGAGAAGGGGAGTAGCCTTTGACCAGTGTCCAACTGTTTAGAACTGTTAAATGTGATTTTTTGCCCGTGTTTACATGTGGAATGGAACACAGCCATTCAACCACAAAATGTTCCCAAAGCAAACATCCAAAACCTGGTTGCTGGCAAGGTACGTTGACAGAATCGCCTGAAACCAGTCATTCACAGAATGCCAAAACAACAGATTACCATTGGTAAAAAGTACGCAAGGTTATTTTCTTACCTCCTGGGAAGAGGCCATTGCAAGTGACAGGAAACAGCGACGGGCAAAACAGAACATAGGCTCAGTTTTCTTTCACTTGGAGGGAGAAAGAAGATTGGTGTTATTTCAGATGTGCAGGAAAGCATGCCATTAACACAATAAAGCCAGCCCGTGCTGCCAATAGCATGTATGAATCACCTGAATTAGAGTACACGTATTCTGCTAAGTCAAGACTAGCTAAGCAATACAGAAATAAAGGCAAACGGAGACAAAGTAACTCAGCAGCTCCAGACATTTGTCAGAGGGGAAGGTGAGATCAGAAGGTGACCTGTGTTCCTTCAAACAGAGGCTATGTTTTTGTGACAGTCCACATTTTTCTAACCCTGGATTGTGGCGCTACAGCTCTACACTTACTCAGATAAATGAAAACACGTACTTGAAGTTGGCAAACAATAGAAAGAACATAACAACATGCTGATATCATCCTTCGGGATGTTGCGAGAAGGGAGAAACCTAGGAAACAGGGCAAGAAATTACATCCCTGCCAAAAATGTAAGTAATGGCTCAGGACACAGCTGGGAAGGATCCTTCCTATGGAGCATAAGTTTTAGGGTGACTTCTAGAAAGTCCACTCCATTTCGCACAGTGCCAAGAGACCTCCCCCTCTTGCATTTTCAAAACTTTTTCCTGAGGTGACCATTCCTTTTCCTTCTGTTCTTCGACAAACAGACATGTCCATCCACGTCTCTACCCCGTCCTGTGAAAGCCAAGCCAGTGTCCACAGACAGGATCTGTTTTCCAGCACTTGCCTGCAACGTCATTTATACTCGTCAAAACACCGTGTCCCAGAGGATCCAGGTTCCCTGGAACACCTCCCACGGCAGCCATGGGCTGGCTCTGGCAGGGGAACTTGGGCACAAGGGTGAAAAGCTGGGCTTTAGGCATTGCCCGCTCCCAGTTGGTATGGGAGAGGCAAGTTTAGCTCCTGGGGAAAGCCTCAGCAAGGGAACGCACTTGGAGGGGAAGCTAAACGAGGAGCTTTTTCCTACCTCTACTCGATGACAGCAGAACACGCCCTCGTTCAACGCAGAGTCCCTGCAAGGACAGGGTTCCTTCAGCCGCGCCAGCCAAGCACTAGACGTTTCCGAGGGCTGGGCAGCAGCCCCCCTGAGCTTTCCAAGGGGAAAGAGCCTGGGGCTCGGGTCCTCTCACCAACCCTTGGACTGGGTCTCAGGATTGTCATGGCCTTTTAACGAGCGCTTACGTTTAGATCCGCATGACCTACGTGCGACGGCAGCCCTGTTTCACAAAAGAAGGTCACCACCACTTTCTGCCACCGTCAGCTTCACAGCATACTCACGCCACGCACCTCTCAGCTTTCCAGCTAGCAGCAGATGCCACAGGTGTATCATACCTTCCCCACCCTGCCACGCTTAATCTCTTGCCCTGCTTCTTTCACATCTCTGAGAATCACGCCGTTGCTAAAAACAACGTCTCACCGTAATGTTTTCCTTTCTCCCGCATGTTAACACCTCCCCGCCAGCTGAGTGATCCCTGTACACACCAAATTCTTGTTATTATTCTGCCTGTGCATTGACACTTTGTTGTACGAGCCGTGTTGATCGATTGCAGGTGCCCCTCGCTATGAAACTGGCCAACAACCCACTCACAAATTTGCTCCACTTGTTAATATTAAAATCATATGGCCAATGCATTCCTAAATTGGTTCAGGCTTGAGGTACTGCTGCTTCACAGTAGGAAGGGTGTTGCAACAGGCTTTCTGCAGGCCCTGCTATTTATGGTAAACACTCTGCTTTGTTGAAATAACATAAAATTTTGAGATAAACCTATTCTAGCAAAGGAAATGTTAAAGTGCCACCATCTCTGCTTTACAGCATAAAAGAAAGTTCTACTGCAGCTGCCTTGCACGGTACACAGTTAAACGCACGGGGCTGTGGATGACCTGAGGACCACATGTTCTCTGCTTTGAGGAAAACGGTATGGAAAAGATTCAAAGTGCTCCTACTGTTTGATAACCTTTGCTTTGTGAGTACATCCTAGAGTTAGAATTCAAGGAAATTTCTTTTTTCATAGCTTTATCGGCTTACAAAGGTGTCCAGACAGCGTCAGGCAGGGTTCTGCCTCCGATGTTTGTGGCAACGTGAACTCTGCCGATGGGAGACCACAATGAGACTGCAAAGAGCAGCGGAAATTTTGCAAGGTAAAGACCAGCTTAGGTTCTCAAGATCGACTGCTGACCCAACCTGGAAGGGTGCGTGAGAACATCTGCTGGTGCTCCTTCATTTATTAAGCAGAAGAGAGAGGAAAACTCTTTAAACTCTCAGTCACAAATCTTTGGGCTGTTTTTTATATGGATTGGCCAAAGAAAGAGTGAAGCTGGTTCTCACCTTCCCGCACAATTTATTTCATTCTATGGCATTTGTTTGCAGGTCTTAACATGATCTCTTGGGAGTTCAGCCACCATCAAAAAATCAAAGCACCTTAAAAGCCTTCAGACATAACACATTATCCCAAATATTTATGATGTGCATGTACTCCTTTCATACTTTGTTGTCTGAAAAATATTTTAACAGGTGGATTGGCAATGATGCCTATCGGCGATTTGAACCCATAACTCTATCAGTATTCCAACAGATAAGCACCAAGCTGAGTTTCACTTGCCTGCAGCGACACAGAGGACTGGAGCTGTTACAGAAACGAACGCACTTGCCAGAGAACCAGGCAGGAAACACGGTTACTGTACGGTGCCAGAGCATTCGGCCAGACCCGAGGAATTTGCCTATTTTCTGCCAACTCCTCCCATGGAACAGAAAAACAAAGTAGCATGAAACATGTCCCTTAGTGCTGGCACAGTCCTAGCAAGAATGCCTTGCCAGCCAAGGCGATTTCCTTCCTTTGAAAAGGTGGCCACCCTACTTTTTATCATTAAAATACATAGCTTTATC
Source organism: Leptosomus discolor (assembly GCF_034619465.1). Taxonomy (NCBI): domain Eukaryota; kingdom Metazoa; phylum Chordata; class Aves; order Leptosomiformes; family Leptosomidae; genus Leptosomus; species Leptosomus discolor. Next base: position 10,007,930 of record NC_141410.1, on the reverse strand, counting down.
TCACAGACTGATTAGGAGATTCTTGGCTATTCCAGTTGTGCCCAGATGACGCAGTGACAGAGGCATTAAAGAGACCATGCAGACTGACAGCATTTTTTTCTGCCATTTGTAAAGCACTGCCGAGCAAAGCAGATTGGCGAACATAAATGATCCATCTTGCTCCGACATTAAGCTTTTGAGTTAAACTGCTCAGTGCAAGAAAATTTGAGGTTGGACTGCAAATAGATATGGTGGAAACACCGTTGTTCGAAGACACTAACAATTCAAATGAGCAAAAGTGGTCTAGGGCAACTAACCTATGGAATGGTGCTCAGCTGGCCGGGGGACACCATTTGTGGTCTGCCATGGCTACTGTAAATCCAGTTGGAGTAATTTTATGGTTGTGAACGCCAGTGGAAGACATCAGAAATCTATGACGCTTTCCTGGAAATCCTATTTGCATGTCAAAAAATAAGAAAAACTAGGAAGAGTCTGTGATTCTGCAACTAACAGTTACTTTAAAAAGACAAGTTTACATGCCACCATTGTATGTTTATTAAATAAAATTCCAAGGAATGCGTTTCAAAGAATGAGCGATATGGGATGCTCTAGGATATCCTGTTAATCCTTTGCAGAAAAAACTGTGGCTTCCCTCCACAGATACAGACCTCAAAGCTTTGACCGAGATTCCTTCCGTTTACTTTTAAGATATCCAAGTTACGAGCATATATATTTAAGTGTTCTGAATTTGCTTTTTGCAGGAACCAGAGTTAGGCATCTCATTCAGGACAAATTCAGACCCGATTCAGATAGTTATTTGAACTCTAGATGCCAAGCAGAAAAGCAAAGGGAGAATATGAGGAGGCACGCAGACACAGAATCATTATCAGAGCAAATCAGTTGAATGCTGAGAGCTGCTAACAACGTCGTAAAACAAACGTATGCATCTTCCAGGGGGATTTTCCCAGAATAATTGCATGCTCTTGCCTAGTATTGCTCGGGAAGGCCACCCCAGAAGTTGATGGTTTACGGTAGTTGAAGTGGGATTAGCCTTCATGAAAGACTCAGGAATACTTTTTCTCAGTGAAAGTTTACAATAATATTTTAAAGACTCTCAACCAACACCCATACTTAAGCTTTGAAAACAGATAATGCATTTTTAATGGGATTGCACATCTGACAAGGAATTTGACTAATTCCTCTGATAGCAGACAGCTTCCTCCCCATAATTCATCTCAAAAGGATCAAAAATCAAAACACTCCCTACCATCTTTGGAATGGCCCCCTCCACCCCCAGCCGCCTGGAAAGGATCAGATCAATTCCAGCAATTCAATGGCAAGAGAATAGAGCGACAGATACCTGACCTCCCCGCAGCGTGTTCTACCAAAATAAGGGCTTGAGTCAAGAAGGGAAACAGGCAAAGCCTTCAGGACAAGGGCCCATTGGGCTGCTGACACTGAGTCCATTGTTCCACAGATACATTTGGCAACCAGTGTTTTAGCTATCCGAGTGTTAAGCACAGCTACTAAAAACCTTCAAAGTTGTTTGAGTCAGATAATGTCTGTGCTCTGATGAACTAACAGTTATGAAGCGTTGGGAGGTAAAGTCAAAACCACGAGAGTTTTCATTAGCTTTTTCATTATTCGCCCTAATGAGGATTTCCTACTCGTAATCGTACGTTTCGCCAAACGCTAAAGCCCTTCTCCAAAGGAGGGGACAAGTCAGTGCTCCCCATAATCACATGGCTGTGCCTTTAACGCCACTCGCAGCATAATCCTTTGTAGATGATCCACAGCACAAAACCTAGCAAAGTCTGTCAAGGCACTTTTAGCATTTGTTCTGTTAAAAAACAAGAAAAAAAACCCTGCGGTATTAGGGTGCACTAATCTTTAGAAAGGTTAATTTATTCATAGAGATTTTGACAGAGATGTATGGCTAGGCTAGAGTCCCAGGCACTTCTTCCCAAGGGGAACTGCTAGTGCAGAGGCGGCTTTCCTGACATAAGAAGAGAGAGGCTTCAGAAACAGGCCCAAACCGCATTAACTTGGGGGCTCCCACACATTTAGAGCCCTTCTACTTTCTGCAACCAGCAACCGAAGCTTCCCCCTGTCCAACTTTAGCTGCCTGTTGGCAAAGCAGGGAGGAGCGCTACCAGCCTAGAGGCCATGGTCCCACGTGAACTGCAGACAGCAAAAGCACTGCTGCCTCTTACAAAAATAATAGGTAAGGAACCTCTTTCCTCTTTTACAGCAGGCATCTCCCGTGTAAGCAAACGGAGAGCATGCTGCAAAACCCTTTCAGAGCGGAGGATGTTGGCATGGGATGGACAGCACACGATGCTGTCTTGATGAAAGAGAGGTCTGTTCTTTCAGATACGTCTAGTCAGACCATGCTTCCGTTTGACTCTTTAGAATAGTGTTTTGGATTTCTAGACAACATCTTGGGTACCTGCTCTCAGACCAAAGTTCAGTGAAACCAAATTAAATTTATTTTTCTGGATATTTTGGAACCTCTTTTTCAAAATGCCAGAAGATAAACCCATGGATGCTCCAACAGGAGACATCATGCTAAAATAAACTGCATCCTTGAAATAAAACACATTAGAAAGGAAGGGGGGCATAATTTTAAGGTAACTAATCATGTCCTATTTTTTCCACTGGGAACAGAGTCTGCTCCATAACTGCATAAAGATCACTTACAGATTAATTTTTTTTTTTTTACCTTTTTAAACTTAGGCAGAGAGAATGTGGCAGAAACCAGCCGAATCTCATCTCTGCAGGAGCCTCTGGGACCTGTCAGGACACTGTAGGAAGCCAGCCAGGTAACCGATTTGGTTGCTTCTTTTTAATTTGCTTGGGGTCTGCGCAATTAAAACTAAAGTTTCCACTGGCTGTAGAAGGACAGAGCTAATTTGTGACTGCCCTCCAACTTCTGCAGCAATTCTTCAATGTCAGGAATACCTGCGCTGTTTCTTTCAAGCTCTTGAGCCATAAAGCAACTTAATCCTGATGGTAGTTAGGTGAACCATATGCCAGGCTGTACTGGTAAAAACACAGCCAGCAGGCTGTGTCCACAAAAACAATCCTTTCCCTCCATTCCTATTGCATCTGGAGCACTGCATCCAGTTTGGCGCTCACCAGTTTAGGAAGCATGTTGACAGACTGGAGCAAGGCCAGCCGCAAGCCACCTAATGATAGGGGCTGCAGCATATGACTTAGAGGGAGAATCTGAGAGAGGCGAGTGTGTTCAGCATAAAGAGAAAGCAAAGGGAAGACCTCACTGCTGATTACAACTACCTGATCAGAAAATACAGAGAAGATGGGGCCAGGCTCTTCTTGGAGGTGCATGGCAAAGGATGGGGGCAACAGACACAAGTTTGAAGATGGAAAGTTCCAAATATATATAAGGAGACCTTTCTTTACCATGAGGATAGACAAATTAATGGCCTCAAGCTGCGCCAGGGGAGATTTAGATTGGATATCGGGAAAAATGTCTTTACTGAAAGAGCGGTTAGACATTGGACCAGGCTGCTGAGGGAGGTGGCGGAGTCACCATCCCTGGAGGTGTTCAGAAGACATATGGATGTGGTGCTTAGGGACACGGTTTAGTGGTGGGCTTGGTAGCGTTAGGATAATGGTTGGACCTGACGATCTTAAAGGTCTTTTCCAACCAAAATGATTCTATGATCCCATGAAATACTAGAACTTGTTATACAGATTGGTTCTGGAGTCTGTCCTTGGAGGTGTTCAAGACTCAACTCAATATGGCCCTGAGCAACCTGATCTAACTAGACCTGCTTTGAACAGCAGGTTGGAATAGATGACCTCCAGAGATCCATTCCAACCAGTGACCTGTAACTCTGTGATAATACACCTGAATGAAGAGCTCATCTACTCTTACATCCCACCTCCCCGCTCTTACAGCCGCACACATGCAGACTAGTTTTTCCACCAGTATCTTAGTTCCACTCCTAACATCTCTCCCAGTGCTAAAATCCGACATGGCTCACCTGCAGCTAGCCTTGTTTGGTCTCCTTGTTTTCACCTGCATCTCTAGCTGCAAAGGACAAGGGACCAGCTTAGCTAGCAGGAGCCAAAAGCAATAAGCTCTGCTGACCATAGCTAGTTAACTGCTAGTTTAGATTATTAACCTCTTGCACTTAATGAGAGTCCTGAGGCTGCTTAAGCCACAAGACTAAATTTCTCCTAACCACAAACATGGAATCCTCATTAATATGAATCTGAGACACTTTCCCAGCAAGAAATAATTTGCAGAATGTAGAATCTGCCCAGAAGCAAACGATGCTGGATTTAGAAGTATGCTTGAAACTTCTGCAGTTCAGTTTAATTTGTCCCCAAGGAGAGGGAGGAAGGTCTGGATCAAGAAATAGATTTTTATTTTTAATTGCCAGGTGTCACCAGACCTTAACAAGAAAGTTTTCTGATGTTTTCCCCAACACCCCCAAATACTTGTAATTATTTTCTGGGGAATTTTACTTGAAAAATGATCTATTTCTAACTGAATTTAAGCCTGTGTTATGCAAACAGTAAACCAGCTTGTTTGAAAGTAATCTGTACCCAAGGGCTAGCAGAGGAATAAAAATAAATAAAGTATGAGAGTTCTTACAAAACCACAGACACCACCAGGTTTTCCAGAGGTCTGAAGGAAGAAAATCTCATTCTGCAGACTCCCTTTTATATTTTTGTGAGTTAAATTTGTTAAGATGCGTTACAACTGATACATGGATCAAGTTTCCCAACAACCAGCACCTGCTACCTCCGCAGCGGAATGTGGCAGCGTCTAGCAGCGGACAGCAAACTAGTCGTGGACAGGAAGCAAAGTTTATCGCGTTAATTTGAAGCCACGGCAGGTAAGGGTTTGGCGACGCATCACGACTCATTTTCAGCTCAATTGTTGATCTTGCCACCACCCAGCACAAAGCCAACGTTCCAGGATTTCCCTAATGGCCACAAGGGACCAAGGCCCCTATATTCACCCTGGACCCCAAAACCGACCCAGCTCCTAACGCAGCTCTGGGTATGCTCCCTCACCTCGGGCTCATCAACCCCATTCCCCTGGTACCGGAGTTTCGGCAGCGGTTCCCCAGCCAAACCCCCTGTGCCTGAGCCTGCAAAGCCGTGTGGGACCCCAGCAGGGACTGGCAGGCAGCACATCTCCTCCGCGAGGTGCTTTAGCCTCAGCAGGGCGTTGTAACGCGCCAGGGCTCTGCAGGAACAAACGAGCCTTTCTCCCAGGTGGGATTATGCTCTAACAGAAACAGAGGGTTGCTTTCCCGATTGTTCTGTTCATTGTCTGAAACCTCAAATCCCCTGCCTCTAACCTCAAAGCGCAGCAGTGCTAGGCGAAACCTGAAGGCTGCAGGAAGGTGGAGGCATTTCTCTGAAGTAACACTGGACCTTAACCTTGTACCGCCAAGATAACACCCGGTGGGAAACTGCGGTTCAGAAACTCACATCCTCCGATAGAAGCAACCCACCACAACCGCTTTAGAACCAACGTCCTGGAAAGCATCAGTGTGTAATGCATTCTCCCCTGGTGTCTGAGCTACTGTGCTGGCAAAAGCTTTTCGTAATGACAATCACACACCACCCCCACCACCCCCCACACACTGGTTTGCATTACAGAAAACATGGTACAACAGAAAGCCAATTTCTCTGCGCTGCAACCGGGTTTGGACTCATTCCAAGCAGTCACTATCTAACAATCTCCTTCCAGGAGTTCCCACTCACTTCTCCTGTATCAATCTACTTTTATGTTGGTATCTTGTTTTAATCTTTTCTTTCACGTGGATGGGAGTGCGATACCAAGCGCAGATGTCGCTCATTTATGTGTATAGCAAGCCTCAGTCATAATACATTTAAAGAGCTTTCTCAGGTATGTTTGTTTGGCTTCCAACATGTACACAGCGTTTTTCATTAGATTTATTTCTGGCAGGTTTGGTTGAAATTTGAAGGATCAGCAGGGCAATTTTTCCTCTAATTTAACACCCTTTTTTGCAGTTTTAGTAGCAGAGGGATATTTATCAGATATTCAACATTCACACACACACAAAATTGTATTTTTTCTGTAAGAAATGGCTTTTTGACAAAAAACAGGTATTTTAATTTTGATTTGCAAAAAAATTATTTCATTATTGCTTGGCTTGGGAATGTGTTGGAATTCCCCAAAATATCAGAACACAAAATTTTTGGCAGCTCTACCCACAGTGTCTGTTCTCTACTCAGGTACTGCAGAGATGGCCCTGAGAGGTCAGATCTGAGCCAAGGAAGGCACAGAGACAGCACGTGCTGCTACCATCCACACTGTATTACCTGCTCTGTGCAGAAAATGTTATTCTGCAGTCTGTCAGTAAGGAGCATTCCACCAGCATGAAGTTTACTTCAAATCACACATTGTGCAGCAGTGAATTTGAACAAGAACCCACAATACAATGGCAAGGAATAATGGACTATGCAGGTTTCATTCCTGATGGCCATCGCTAGCTCAAGTGACAAATAAATTCCACAGGCTTCCACCTCTTCCTGAAATACAAGAGCTTTCAGGGATCAGCAAGGATCAAGACGAGCCATCAAGTATTGCCAAGGCATCTCAGCAATGGGAGCTGCTCAGCTTTCCTCCCCTTCTGTAGATTACAAAGTACTGTCACCCTTACAGCCAGTTGTCTCGTTTAAACCGCTGTATTTTTAAATGTCCTGCTGCAATTTTCATTTTAGTCTAAGTTAGCCTCTTATAGTGGATCTATATCAAAACTTTCCCTTGTTTATCGGATGGCAAAAGCTACTTCATATCGTCATTTAAAATAAGTAGTTTTCACTACAAGACATAAAAGGCCCTTAAGAGCAGTTCAGAACCTATGAGTAGCTTAATACGCAAATAACCATAAGCATGGCACAAAACAATGGTCTTTCTGGCCATTCAGATATTAGAGGGCCCTAAACCTGATTTTTACAGTATTTTTTCATTCTTTTTAACACTCTCTTGCTGATGTATCTGATCAGTTACATCAGGAAAAGACTGTCTCCTGTTGCCTCACAAACGACTCACTTTCACAAGCATGAAACAACCATTTAGCTACTCTAGGTGGTCCTGCTCTGGGACGGGGTTGGACTAGACGATCTTTCAAGGTCCCTTCCAACCCCTGACGTTCTGTGATTTCTTCCACAGGTTTCTTCTACCGGTGCATAATACTGATTTTGAAGTTACCTGTTAAAGACCTCCATTTTCTGTAGAAGACAGGTTGATATTTTCATTACTTTTGAAAACATACATAAAACCTCCAAGGAAACATCAGAGAAAGACCAAAGATACAGCCTACTGCAATATGCTTAGCAATTTTACATCTCACCACCAGTCCACCACTTCCTGCCAGAGATTACAGGGCATGAACAGCCACTACTCACAGCATTTAACGAATTCCACTGAACATACCATGGCCTGACTCCCAGCCCACGTGGGCTCTGACACCTCCTTCTGGACTTTTTTTCTTCTCAGAATAGCACAGACAATGATGTTGAAGACTCATTTTGGCATGTGTGTCTGAATAACAATTCTGATACCTCTATGATTTTTGCCCTTTTTTTTTTTTTTTTTTGACATTTTACACAGGACAGATGTTGTCACTGAGGCTGTTCTTGTAAACAAGATATGGAGATGGTCTGGATTGGGTTACCTTGGTAAAAGAGTTTAAAATAAATAAAAGGATGGTTGGTCTCTCTCGGATGAATTAGCTTGATTGGAACTGTCAGATTAAAAAGGCCTAAATAAACAGAGTTGTGCATCTACCCTTAATGGAGTTAAGGGCCCAGGACAAGTAGTAAAGATACACAAAATGAAAGCCTAGATGACACATTTCATCCCGGCACAGACACGGCTGATATGTTTGTAAGCATCTCCTAAACCCCTGTCTAAAGAGGGTCTTGGATTTACAGAGACCATGGATAACACGACACCCACTAAAAGCTGTGCTGATTCTTCTTCCCTGATAGTAAATTATTTCATAGAAACACAAACCCATGAGTCAAGGACACCTGGAGATGAAAGAGACCATCACCGCTTCCTGTCATCTCAGAGCTCCTGGCGAAGGGTAAGACGGGACGTTGCTCCACAAACTGTGCTTTGGACTGGTTAAGTCCTTAAAAATCAAACCTACAACACTACTCTGTCTCCTTCCACAGGATTATCCACGTTCTAATCTATGCACAGTGCTCTGGCAGAGGCTCTCCCTTGCACTTCTGTGCCGTAACGAATGCTTCCCTGGCTGCTCTGAACCACAGGGCTGGTTTTGACCTTGTGTAGCAGACAAGTCCTGCCATGGAGGTGTATGAATGTCAGTGACGGATGAGCCTCTCCTGTATAAAACTTTCTCATAATATCACATAGTCGTTCCAGGATGAAAGATACATAAGCGTAGGTGTTTACAGCTATTCAGAAGGATGTGTAAAATTCAACAGAGCATTATCCTCCAAATCCTACTGGTGCATTTAAAAGACCGATAGCAACTGCGCTGCTGTGGTGCAATAGCAACACACTGATAATTAAAGACTGACTCTTTTTACGGCAGTACCCTTTTTTACATTTACCATCTTGAGCTGTTCAGACTGAAATTTTCAAAGTCTGTCTCAGAGTTTTTCCCCAAGAAGTAATCTAAAGTAGCCCATCTGTGCGTTGGTTGGTTTGTATACAAATAAAGTGTAAAAAAAAAAAAAAGGCATATCGTTTTGCCATGCTAAATATCATGTATAAATGGCATGGTCAAAAACATCTAGGAGGTTTAGACTTCAAGTTATTAGAAATTACTGGATACCCTGACTCTCTCACAGTTAACAGCTATGAATACAGCACAGAAACAGAGGTACCTACACAAAGAATTTGGCCCACAGCAAACATATATTATTGTAAAATTGTCTAGAAAATAGATGCTGTTCAGACCAGAAATTACCTTAAATGACTGTTGAGTTGACTGGGTTACAATATTTTAAGGATCATAAAAATAAATATAGTTGTCCAAACAGCGAGGTGCAGTGCATTGCCAAGTAAAACACCACTGCATGAAGGGGTGCTTACCCCGTGTAGCACTGGGCTGCCTGTAAACTACAAGAACCAGGATGAAGTGACTCTTTGTTCGGTCTGTGTGTTTAAAAATTGACGAGTGCTCCGTGGTATCAATCATGCCTGTCAGACAGCACAAGTGCAGATCTGTTACACTTAAAGGGTTGTCAAACGAGACATGATTTAATTTGTCATTTTTTTTTCTCTCTCTTAGTGCAGCATGCACGTGCTCTTCATTACTCTTCATCATCAGGAAAATGAATACATTTTTTGTATAATTTTTTTTCCTCCAAGAGGGTGGAGGGATGGTTGTTTACCAATGACCCAGCACTTGTGAAGAGATCATAAGCAGCTGTTCCCTACATGCCCTCACGATCCGAGAATTTAACTGAAGCCATGGGAGGAGTGGGATTGGAGAAGGGGCTATTTGGTCCCTTTTTTCAATAGACAAAGGCCCCAGTCCCACACAGACTGCAGGAACAGAGTCTTCGGAGCTTGTCCTGCATTCTATTTCTTCATTAAATTTTCCTCTTCAAACTTCTCTAAAAAATTTTAACATGGTATGTTATGGGGAGCGCAATTGTCAGGGAGTTTTGCCCACTTCAGGACCGCAAGATTTAATTAAAAAAACCTTTCCAGTTTCTATAATGGTGTGAGCATGGTTTATTTTATTCTTGGGAGAAGCTTTACCTGTTGTCACAATCCAGGAAGTAAAGCCGATATACAAAATACCAGAATGCCGTGTAAAAAGATTAACTCATTTGTTTCACAGTTCATGTGGGAGTTTTTTCATTTAAGAATGAGCAACAAAGGAGAAAAGAAACAATATATGGAGAAATATATTACAATAGGAGAAAGAAATATCACCTATTGATAAATACACTTTTTAAATGGGTGAGAAACCTGAAGCCACATCCCCAAAAGAGCTTTTAGATACCTGTGAGTGCAGTTACACTTTTTCCCTTCAAAACCAAGTCTAAACTAATAAAAATGTTCTTAACTCTGGGCAGAATTCCAAATACTTCTTGAACCAGGTAAATCCCTGCTGCTCTCAGAAGGAGCTGATGTCCCAGAATTGTCCAAGGATGCCACAGTTTGGCCTGAGACGTAATAATGCTTTGCACAGTATAAAGCTTTATTTCATCTCAAGTTGAGAACCTTCTAAAAAGCACTTAGCAGAACAAAGGCTGTGTAGTGCTTGACTTCAGACACTTCATAAAAATAGCTATTTCCCCCATTTATAGATGAGAAAACTAGAACATCTCTAGAATAAGCGAATGTCACAGGTCACTTGTCCAATCTGTAAAACGGACTAAAACTCTGGAACAACACTGCCAAGCAGAGCAAATAAATCCACTTCAGGTGAGACTGGAACACCCTGACCCCAGGTCACAAGGCATTGCCTAAGCTCGGGCCTGCAGGAACTCAGATAAGATCCAGCTGCATCTTTCAATTAATAATTTATTCATCGCAAGAGGTTGGATAGGAAAGTCTAAAGAACAGGTCTTTTTACTTTTAATGACACCTCTCTTTCTCCGCCATAAACAATCTGTCTGCCTTCTGCAAACACATTTCTCATGCAGCCAGGACTCGGCCAGCTCAAAAGTAGATGTCATGAGCAACTCCTTCCAAACACAACAATGACAGTCCTGACTCACATGAAGGAGAGTCCAAACTGAAGTCTTACTTTTTCTAGCATTTCCTATGGAAAGATTTTACAGGTCCCTAATGACGGTGAGCGTGAATTAAGTGCAGTGCTAAACTGGTCAATCTCTGCCATGTTCCATTATGGTGTATCAGCAAGATCATTTTCTGAAATGCTTCTAACATACGAACCCGGTGATACAGCACTGGAAATGATAAATAGCAACTGTCAACGTATTTTACCCAGTCGTGGCACTTAGGGCCATAAAGCAGAAGATGCAACACAATGTAATTCACGTCTGGGGCACAGAAATTACATAGTGAGGAGCAGAGTGAGTCATCTAAACTTCACAGAATGCCCATGCACCGATACCCACTTTGAGTACTTGGTAGTTTTAAAGGACAGTCTTGGTTCACTGCCAGCCTTAGTGGCAATGGGTACTGTTAGGATGGAAACACTTGCAAGGATTAGTGGCAAAATCTGAGCTTTCAAGGTGGAAAGGTGCCTTTTACAACCCAGAGGAAAGGTATTCAAGTGGAGGAGCCTGGGCAGAATATGATACATAATTTGGCTGAAGCAAAAAAGTGAGTGGAAGGAGGTGAAAGACAAGCAGAACTAAAGCATACGTACCACAGCAGAAGGCAACACCAAATACTGAGCTTCACTCTAGCTTTTGAAACCCAGAACTAAAAAAAAAACCCCGAAACTCAGCATCTTGAAGCATGTTCTCAATTTGTTTAAAAGAACAATTAAGACATGAAGAAACTGGAAACTGTAGGGAACACCTTATTATTTTATTTTTTTTTTTTACATAAGAACATTTTTCCCATAGAAAATAAACATTAAGATTCAAAGAAAGAAATTTGAAAAGTTGAAGAAGGATGCTTTCAAGACTTCCTTGAAGATCCCTGCTCATTTTTGTCCTAACAACGATTGAAACGTGAGGGAAAAACCATTCTTCAATATGAAACTGAATGAAAGGGTTTCTCTCCCAGTTCATTTAAAGGAAACAGCAAGGTTTGACAGATTTCCTATTCTGGCACAAGATGAACTATTGTTCCTTTAAAATGTATTTAAGCTGTTTACGTTTCTTGAATGTATCATAATGTGAATGTAAATCTTCTAAAGAGACAAACACCTAAATAATGAAACACAACTTACTTTTCTGATCCTCCTGACCCGCAGTGACCTGAAGTGACCGTTGTGCACTGTGCAAAAGGAATCCTTCCTGCAGGGCACACAATGAACCTGCAGATTTTCTTCCTCTCCAAATAACTTTCATGTCAGAGACACAGGTAGATACGGTCAAGGATTAGGCATGTTCTGCAAGTGTTACCCAGTTAGACTGTACTCGTGTTAGTGCATTAAGAGTCTCAGATTCCCAATACGTAAGAAGGCCAGAGACGGTATTTTGTTACCTGCACGACTTTGATATGTTCAAAGGACCAACATGTTCTCATACAAATATCCCACTTGGAAAGAGTCAGAATCCCGGACCTCGAAGGATGGGAATAGGGGCAAGAGATGAAGAGTTGCTCTATTGGACAGTATTGTTGCTTCTTTCCTTCATCCTATCCTGAGGCATAGCTATTTTCCTGCTACAGCCCCTGAAGCATCTCTCACAATGCTGTCTCGGATGGCTTTTCCGGACTGTATTTTAATACCAAAAAATGTAACCAGGATGTGAGGGGACCAGTTAGGATAATTGTATCTCTCACTATAAAAGAACATATGTAATGGTTGGACTTGATGATCTTAAAGGTCTTTTCCAGCCTCATGATTCTATGATACACATTAAGCTCACGCAAGTCAAATAATATCAACCCCAAGTATTTTCCTATGCCACAAGTCACAGAGCAGCCCCCAATGTCCAAAAACTAAGTAATCCTTCTAAAGGAATAGCACTAGAAGAGAGAGCAGGAAAACCCAAGCCCGCTGCAAATATCTGCAAACGCTACCAACAGCGGGGAATCCGTGTGATGACCAAAACCAAATACAAGGGCAAATCGCTCGGTTGTAGCCTTAAATTTAGCCTGAAGACCCTGTCCAAGCATCCCATCTGCAGGAGAGCACATAGGCGGCTCCACTCACCAACAACCTAATAGAGCATTTCAGAATTGATACTCCTAGAGCAGCCAGCAACAGCAGTGGTGAACCGGGAGGACAGTAGGCCTTAGGCACACGCTTCATGGATTTTCTGAACCGAGTCCCAAACCCTGCTTTGCCTACTAATGTGAATAGTGCTATTGAATTCGATTGGACTGCTTATGGGAATATGGACAGAGAACTTTGGCTCTACTTTGGTAAATGGAACTTCAGAAGCAGTCTGAGTGTACCATAACAAAGGCCCTAAAGCCAGCAAGCATCATGAAAGGAGCTTATTTCATTACTAAATCAATTTATAAGTATAAACATAGTTATCTGACTAAAATATGGATATTGCCTATTTGAAATACTGCAGCTCAAACTTACTAAATATCACCAATAGGCATCCCTTAAGGAAGCAGGCAGCATGCTGCCTTTGGATGCCCCAACTATAAATCAAGAGATTTCCTGAAGGCTGCCTGGAATAGTGGAAAGCAGCCAAAATTACATGAAGTGCTGTTTGTGTGCTATTAGTTGTGGGGTGGGAGGGGGAGGAGTGTGGGAAGGAAAAAGGGGAAGAAGGAAACCCACTTTCTTAATAGTTCCTACAATGTTTGGAAAACATTCATTCATAGCATCCATTTATCAGGCTTCCATGTAATAGCTCCAGGCCAAAAAAAAAAAAAAAAAAGAAATTTCAGAAAAAGCCTGAAGGGAGGTAGGTGGGGAGAGGAAATCGGGGATACCAGGCTTTAACAGGGGAAAAACTGGAATGTTGTCAATGTTTCCATTTAAAAGAAATATCGTAATTACAGAGTAATGTTTGTGTCTAGGTGCCATTCAGAGGTAGCAGATGATGTCAATTTGTTCTGCTCAGTGGTTTATATCTGAACAATAGTCCAGTCTTAGACAGAACTTTTAAGATTTTGCATTCAGTCAACTGCAGCCTCCCACACCCCAGACGCATTTGTCTTCACTTAAAAAAACCATCCATGACGTCATTTCGATAGCTGGGAACCCCTGGCAGGGATGAAGGCCAGGTCCTGGGGCAGCTGGGGCACAGCGGAGCACAGCACCCTCAGAGCCGCAGCTGGAGCATTCCGGGTTCTGTGCTAAGCAGCACCGCTCCAGGAAAGGGATGCCAGGACATAGTCATGACGCGTGTTTAAACAAGAGATACTGCCGAAAGCAAACAGTCACCACTGCCAACAGTGTCCCCGCAGTCCGAGTTCCAGCTTGTCCACTTGTTCTCGCCAGTGACTGAAACATCGCCCAGTCATCTAGTGGCCAGGGGAGATCCTACACGGGGGTGTTTCCATTTTCTAACATGAAAAATGAAAAGGTACGGAGCAATTAGCTCCCAGTATCTAATTTCATTGTGGATTTGAAAAATGCAGCAGGAACCAAGGAACTGGAATGAAACAACGTGGAGATGTGAAGCTGAAGACAGAGGATGGTAGCCAGGCGTTATCAGTGTCAGAGCTGTCATGAGTGACCTCCCCTGCCGAGTATTGATATTAGCTTAAATGCAAACATTTTGCATCGACTGTCATCTGCAAGAACGACAGATCTCGATGCAGCTAGAGCACAAATTCTTTTTCTCATATTTTAGTGGATTATGACATTCATGGTTGTCTTTTGATGTTTCTAGCTGAGAGAACACTTTCATAAAACAAAACAAAACAAAAAAAATCTCTTTGGGAATCCCTGTTGGTGCGATGTTTTTGATTAGTGCTAATGTTTTTCTGGCCGGCTGTGAAAATGCATTTAACTATAATTGACTAGGCATTGTAATTCCAAAGCTTTATGAAACAAAAATCCACAGAGTGACAATCTGATACAGAAATCTGGCAAAAGATGATGTATCTTGCCCCTCAGAGACAAGTTTAATGGAATAAAAATATTGATCTAATATAGAAAGATTGGATATACATTTTCCTATAGCTTTCAGTATTACCAAGGGGGTAGGGGAGAAAATTCTTAACATGGAAACCTATTCATATTTGGAATAGTTTCCTCTTAAAGGAAATGGTGTAATTGTAATTTCAGTGCTCACTGCACTGAAAATCAGACAAAGCACTGAGGACTATACCACAGAGAGGAACTCTACACTGGCTGATGGCACGAGCCCATCGTCCCCAATTCTGATTTCTACGATTCTATTATTTCCTTTTTCACCAAAACTGGAAGCAGAGAAGAGAGAGGCAGGAGGAGAAGAGCAACGGAATTTCCTCTCTAGGATCACAGTTACACTGGTGCTGTATTCAGCCAGTCGGAGATGGACTAAACTACCATTTGGCACTTCCTGAAGAGCTCCTTTTCATGGTAGCCACAAGGAAACCATGTGTTTTCTCTACTCAACCTCAGAACTGGAAAATGCAAGCCTGGTTGATTCTCATAGTGTAAATTTCAGAGAGTACTTTTAAATAATGTTTTAAATTGGGTCTTCTTGTGGGAAAAAAAAAAGTCTGTCAAGAGAGCAGGCTTTTTAATTTGAGAAACAAGGAGCTCAGCTGTACAGTAGTAACGACGACACCATCCATTTGGGTCTAATAGTTGATACTAAACTGAAAGGGGATCACCGAGATGGAACGTAGCACTGACTAGATGGCACCGGGTGACTGTCCACTGCTCTCCCTTCTGCTTCATTTAACCACAGGAAAAATTGTGGGTGACTACTTTAGGTTTTGAAAGAGAAAGAAAAAAAAAAAAAAACAGACTGAAAAAAAAGAACAACCCAAAAGAATACTGCGGATAAAGAAAAAAAATCGCAGCATCGAATCAATTAATGCAAGTTCTTCCTAACTTCCATGCAAGCTTTGCCTTCAATTAGCATGATCTCACTGAACCCTCTTGTGCAGGCCTGGAGCAAAAGCAATGGAAACTTTCTCCCTTCTTGTTTTAATCTTTCACCAAGTCCTGACTTTCGCCTCCAGCCCGTCTAATTGAAACTAATCTTCGCGGGCGAGGCCTGTCTCTTTCCCTTAATCCCTCTCTAAGGAAGCTCACATGGTCCCAATTACAGCCACACCGGCCCCTTTTATTCCCCTCCTCGTCTCCTTCTGCCAGTTTCATTTTTTGAAAGTTTGCATTATTAACTCCATGCTTGCGAGTTCCTGTCTGTCACGGGGGCCTAGAGATGTTATCACTGGTTGCCGATGTATAAGGTTACCATGAAAGCATTTTATGGATTACATTTTGCAAAAAGGCGATAGAGGGCATGATAGCTAGCACAGTGGCGAGCTTTATAGGAGTTTATATCTGCAATAAATGAGAGGCCAAGGAAGTGTTTATCTTGGACTTAAGTGTATACCTGCTTAGTTATCTGGAGGCAGAGACAATAACAGCTAAGAAAGGATCGCTAACGTTTACTACAAGGGTTTCACAGAGATGCTTATGAGATGGGCTGCTACCCTGGGAGGAAGGCAGGCCACAGAGACACAACCAAGGAGCCCAGCTGAAGAATGTGTTTAACATTACAGAGTTAATGAGGTTATATGAAGGCAAAGATAGCACTCACTGGTTCCCAAGCTGGCTCCTAATCCCAAGTCAAAGCCTAGCGCACTAATGCTGAAGCTCAAACAATTTATTAAAAATAGACAATTTTCTTTCTCTTCCTTTTTTTCCTTTCTTTTTTTTTTTTTTAATACTTCCTTCTTGTAACTTGCCGAGTCCCAGGCAATAGCTTCTGTGTTCCTCCAGTGCCATGATTTATGGCTTGCTTATACAGTTTCTGGTTCAAAGCTAGGTGCATAAATCAATCACGGTGGTTGCTGCCCTGAATACATTCATTTGAACTTCTCTGTTGTAGCCCTGAGAAAGGCTGCTCAGCACCACCACAGCAACCTCCCTCCCTTCCATCCCCAAAGTCCACTCTGGGTTTCTTTAAGCACTAGCACACGCATCCCAGAATAACCCTCCCAACCTCATTTTCCCTTTCAAGCAGGACAGCAGTCACGCAAGAGTCTCCTCCCTGGCACCGGCAGGGCAGATGGCATCAGTACTGAGCTAGCTGACGACAGGCGAAGGGAAGCTGAGGGGAAGGCGGGTGCGATCACGTTAAACAGCAGCTATGGTCTTGATAATCACCAGTAGTTCTACAGTTTAGGCTCTAAGCAACCAGACCCACCAGCTGCTGCCAGTAACCAGAAGCTGGGGATACTCATATCACAAAAACATCGCTCGGCTCTGGAACCACAAGCCTGCCCATTTCTCACCCGAGGTGGACGGCAGTTGAAATCTCGCCTTTCTGCAGCGGAAGAACACAGCACTGCAACCATCGAGGTTATTCAGTTGCCTAAATGAAGTAGTATTTCCCCAATACTGTTTCCTTTCCCTTTGGAGAGGAAGGAAAAGCGCGGGGAAGAATCACACATGGCAGATACGAATGACATCTCCTCAAGGGGAGGTTATAGCACAGCTTTAGGTACCCAGCTCAGATGTTTTAGGCCATACATCCCCCTGGGATTCTCCTACAGCTCACAGAAAAGAGAGGCTCCTTCTCCTTGTTCTCAGCCATCCAAGTCAGGTACCTAGATGATAAGGTACTTTATATGGTCCTGGAAAGGGTGAACGCTGCAAGAATTCCGGATTTTAGCTCTATAGATGAGAAATTTTTTTGCAAGAAAATGTCAAAACATGGAAAAACACTGATCCGACTAGATGTGCTAGGAACTAGAAGTCTAGAAATTCCTGAAGTAAACACTTGAAAAAAACCCTTACCACTTCTGTCAATCAAAATGTCTTTTCTATATTTCAAAGCATTTAATTTCTGAACATTTTTTTAAGTATCTTTACTGCAGTTCACTAAAGTTTGAAAGCAAACTGTCATTTAAACCAGAAAGACGACAATTGCATTTTTTAAAATGTCAAAATAACATATTTTGACAAACTCAAAGCATTTTTCCAAAACACAATCCAAGTCAAGAATTTGTCAGAAACCTTTCCCACAAGGAAAACTGGCATTTTTAGGAAGAAATAATAACTTGCACATCTGGATAATGAATTCTTGGCCAACAGCAACTCACGACCTGTGGTCTAGTTAGCAGCAGTTCCACCTGTAGAACTGTAGCAGACTCTGATCCTCAAGGAATCAGTCACAGAGGAGACGCTACAGCTATTTCAGTTACTCTTGCGTGAAGCCTACTCACACTTTGGCTTTAAGTGCTCCTAATCTTTCTCTATAATGGAAATACAATATGTGCTTTTCTCCAGTGTTTTTTTCAGTATGGAAATCTTCATGACTCATTTGTCATTATTTCAGTGTCTTTCATAAGACACTTTCAATAAACGTCCAAAAATCTCACCCTTGGTTAACAAAAATGTTTCTGCCTTCTACAGTCGAGAGGTCAAGCTTGAAAAGCTCATGAAATAACGAAATAATCAAGCTTGGTTTAAGTCTAGCTGCTAGAGGTGCTGAGGTAGTCCGGTGCAGCATTTTTAAAGTTTGTACTACTACTACAGATTTTAGGAAGAGAAAATACATCAACAAACACACATACGTATGCGTGCACGTGATCCTTGCTGTCTCTCTTCTTTCTCCTGGGAGACTACGTTGTCTCTGAATACATTTATGCCTATCTACTTTTTGGCCTGGAAAGCATAGTCAGCAAGAAACTTCACACTGCAACCTCTGGTTTGCTGCTGAATTTTTCACATGTGAGCTGAGAAGTGAAAACTCATAGCACAACATCATACATTTTATGGCACAGCAAGAGTAGGTCATTCTTTTCCTTTGCCTGTGATATTTATGAGGACTCAGAGAATGATTAACCGAGGGGGATGGTGGAAATGAATCCTTCTAAACAGTGAAGCTTTGGATTCTCCAACCAAACGAATGGCTTTTATTCCAGATTTATGATCTTCTCACAGCCTGGCTGTGATGAGTAATGACCTATCTTCACACTATTAAAGAATTTATTGTGACTATTTATCACCAAAGTAACATAACAAGATTTGAAGAGGTACAGAATAATGCTAGGAGAGCAGCCAACATTGTCTTAGCTGTTAACTTGCCCAAATACTAAAGCGGGGCTAGCAAAGGAGAGTGCTTCCGAGCACGTGCTCAGAGGGGAAAACAGCATGGGAGAGTGTGCGGCTGGGTAGGAGGAAGCCCAGAGTCCAAAGAGGTATGCATACAAGGGGAATATCTCCAAGGGAAGGAGGGAATATGACTGTGTGCACACACACACACATCTGTTTTCCCCTCTTCTTTCCAGGCTTAACGATGGGCAGGGAAATAGGCCTACAAGATGACAGCTAAGTATGTAGGCTCATGAGGCCACTTCCAACGGAGAATGAACCCCTCTAACGGCTGAGTGAGACCCTAGAGACGTTGCCCACAGCAGAAAGACCTTTTAGAAAACAGAAACAGTGATGCTGAGTGAACAGCGGGTACTCCAGCTCGGAGGGATGCTCTCTGCGGATCTCCTAGGACCCATACAGCATTCTTCATACTCTGAATTCTCCAGTTTTCAGTTGTAAAATGAGGAGAACCGCTGCCTTTGAGGCCTCTCAGGTTGGTAATGTAGCTTGAGCCCAGCACATAAGATAGAAATCCACAGCACTTCTGCCCCTTTGCTAGCTTTGAACTAAGCCCTAACACACTAGCTGACCTCGGTGCCAGCCACCAGAAAGTCTCGCAGGAGTTTCAAAATTCGCTCCATCACGTGAGCGCACTGCTGAAAATATCGCACCTGAAAGAAACACAGTCCAGCAGAGCAAGTCACCTACCTACAAGAGACTACAGCCCCTCCTGTTAGAGGAGTTTTCCTCTTCGCAGTGGGTTACATTCTGATGGCAGCTCTACCCGTGGAATCAGGAGCAATAATGGATTGCCTCCAGAGCCTCGGCATGTAAGTGAGATCAGGCCTTTCCACTTCTGAAGCAGGCTGTCAGTAAATGTCATATCGTATTTTGCTTCCGAAAGACAAATACGGTAACACACACTTTGTTAGCAGGCCAAAAGAATTGTAACTCTATTTCACTGAAAGCAATGTTGATTTGGATTTAGCCTAACACTGCTTGTAAAACTGAATTACATTGAACTTGTTCTAAACAGCTGTGACGTTAGGATCTGTGCACACACTTACGCACACTCTGCTGGCTACAGTAAAACTGCAATTGATGCTCAGGGGAAAGGCACCTCCCCTCAAAAGCATAGCAAGTCTCTATCCACTCTATCCAGGCCTCAGAAGACAGTGAAGTAAGTGAGAAGACAGAATTCACATGAGAGTCTGGCTTCTCGATAGCCGTAGATGATCCAGTACCAAGTCAATCGCAGAGACAGCGCAGAACTGACGTGAATCTCTTGAATCTCAGTCTCTGGCCAACAGACCCCAAACCCAAAACATAACATCGAGTTTCATAACACTTCCATTGCCCTGACACCAGAACTTAGCCCTAACAGCCCGCAGGCTTAGAGCGCCATAGGCAATAAGCCTGCCTGAGGGTGCAACGCCCAAAGACCGTGGGCACCACTGAAGCAAATACAGTAGCTGGAATGTAAAGGAGAAATCAGCAGGGTTGGACTAGACTCCAACATCTGACACCACTGGAGAGGCATCCACTTGCTGAAGGCCTAGACATTTAACCATGAAGTGTGACTGAGCAGGATCGCAAGAGGGAGACACAAGATGTAAGACAACGCTGAAGTGTTCGCATTGCGCCCTTCTGTGCTGCTATCACGGTGCACCAAGGACAATGTTACAGACAATTCTGGATTTACTTCCTGGTAGGGAACTTTCTCCTGACCCACCTCTTGTATGGATGCTCAGTTGCTTCTAACAAAAGACCTTGTGTATAATTAAGGACTAACAAAATAGACAGCCATGAAAGAGGAAAAGAAGTGTGCATGGCTATGTCTGTCCTCCAGAAAGTAAAGACCTCATAGAGCTCATCGCTTTCTGCTACAAATACCAGTGTCACTGTTTTATCCTGTTTTCTTGGATGCAATTATAGGGCAATGTGTGTATATACCTATCACAACAGTTCCAAAATCATAACACTACTTCATGCATTTTCTCTCCTAGGAAAAAAAAAAAAAAAGAAATTACAAATGCCTGAAAGATCTTATTGCTACTCCCTAAATGGGCTACAGGAAAGCCCCCAAATTCCAGGGAGATGAGCAGAGAAGCCCACAGGACAGAGCAGAGTCCTACCTACTGCTAATTCTACGGACTGATGTCACACCAGTGACAGAAGCCACCTGACCCGTTCTGCTCTACCTGGGTTTTCTAATGATCAGCAGAGACTGGACGACTGGCAGAAAAGGAACGGGAGGCTTCCTTGAGCAGAGGGGAAGGCTGGTCCCTTCCTCACTGGCAGAACATCTACGAGAAGCAGACCCTTTTTCCCAGTACTCCAGGTTATGATGTTTACTTCCTCTCTCCACAGAGCGCTCTGTCGCAGAGGCAAGGATGCTTCCTGCTTTAAGGGCTCAGTTCAAAGACTGTTGGTAGCTCATGAGATTCTGCTGGAGTTTAGGTCAGGTCTAACACCTCCAAGGCAGTGGTTCCTCTCTTTCCACAATGTATTTTTGTTCCATAATCCAAAGAGTTCCAGGAAACCTCACAAGGTCAAGCCCTGGTCTGAGCCAGATTCTACTTTTAGGCTAGGATCCCAAGGCCACCAGCTTTGGGCTTCCTTGGTCACGGTGTCTCAGCTGTTGACCTCTGATACCTTTTTCTTCAGGAAAATAGGCCCAGTTACCAGGCAGAGCCTAGTTGTAGCAGCTCGTTCTAGTTCAACCATGTAGGTGGATGAGAGGGCTCACTAATAAAACAATGATGGTTTCTGTGTTCCCAGAACACAATCTCAAACCCAATATACCAATGCCAGGCTCCAAGTTCCCAAACCCCATCTGTAGCAATCATTAAACAAACTCTTAACGGTGTCTTCTGTAGCTTTTAATAGACTAGAGTACTTATACTGTCAGCTTTTACTGGGCAAGATGTAATTTTCCAATAAACACTACCTCTTCCAAAAAAGCAGCACTTTCTGAACTTTTTCCAGAATCCAAAGGTTTTGGCTGCAGCTGCAGCAATGGGAATCAAATTATAAAAACAAAATCCCCCCTTTCACTCCACGCTTTCAAATGTTTTTCCAGGGCTGAAACGAGAGGCGCACTCACTATTTGTTTCTGCTTCTGTTGGCTTTTAAAAGCACAAGAGGGTAAAGGAGCTGGATGGCTGTAACTTTCACAGCTTGCTTATGTACACAGTGCCATAACCTTTGTGTCTTGCTGTGAGCAGCTGCACTGCAATTGTATTAGTCTGCCTGACTGTAAACTGTGTGGTAATATGTAAAACATATTGTGAGTGATGATGACTAATTGGAGAACATCTTGCGAGACACTCTAAACGTGTGTAAAATGTCATCCAGCTGTAAGCTGCATTCTGTCCCGATTGGCTATGTATTATACCGATCAGGGCTCCAGGGCTCCCCAGCAACTTCACAGACAAATGGCACAAGAAGCACTACCCCTTGTTTCAACCTCTCCCACCTTTAGTAACTGATAAGTGACCAATGAAACTTGGGTATTGAGTTCTGGTTTCCTGGTAGTCATTTAGAGCACCCTGGCTTGAGGAGCCTGTCCGTCAGTGGGGAACTTGGATAAATCAGCCACCCTTTCAAAAACAAAACAAAAAACAAAGAAACAAACAAACAAAAACAGCAAAACCAAAGCTCACCGAATAAACCAACACAACACACCCAAAAAATTCCTAAAGAAACCCCCATCACAGTCTAAGAATCTTCTCCCTGTTTCTAGTGCCATCAGAGGGACTGACCTCTACTAGCAAACTGTCCTGTTCCTGGCATTGGCATCCCTGCAAATGCCAGAGATACAGGGTATAGCACCCGGTTCAAAAAGCCAGCAGATCCTGCATGCAAAAGGGAGAGGTCACCTGTTGGAAGGAACGTGTTAGCTGCCCGTTACAGGACCCAAGACTTGCACTGGATGAAATATTAAAGTTTGCTCAATTGTCAGACCATCGGCCCGTTATGCTGGTCTACGCAAAACATTCTCTTCCAGCTCACGTAGCAGGGGAGGTATTCCCCACCGCAAAGCAATTCAGTATTTAGCTGTAACAGCCTTTCTCTGGGGGTGATTAAGCCAAATAAATTTTGCAGGGGATTTCAAACGAAATCTCTAAGATTTTTTTAAAATTACAGGTCTCATGCATAAAGGACCAAAGGGTATACAGCAGAGAAACGTATCTTCTAATGGAAATAGAAAGTGGATCAGCTCTTTTCCTAAACACCATTATGCAACGTACTTTGTAAGCAAAGATGATCTTACGCTTATGAGAAAGAGATTAACCAGACTGGCCTGGAACAACTATGCCCGTTTTAATAAGAAGTAACCTTTATAAAAGCATAGCTGTCCTCCTGTGCTAGTATTGCTTGCCATGGTACATGTGAACAGCAATTGCTGTGCAGCACTACATGACTGGAGTACGTAGGAGGTAATGTATAACAGAGTACCATCGTTAATTAGTGTGTTACAGCTTTTGTCTAGAGAAGCCCCTAAAGCTGAGATCATGCAGGATTCCTAGGAAATGGGAAGTCCCTGTTAAAACAGCGATTCGCGCGTGAAGGAGACTCCCCAGGACCGTGATGCACAGCAACGACTCCAGACAGTCACACTGCAGATGCCCCATGCCTTCACAGCATAACATGCATTTAAAAACCGTCGGCAACCGATCCCCAACAATGTCTCCCATTGTTCACTTTAGCTCACACTGGACCAAAACAATAGGTTGGTTGTAGTCCCGATAAGCTGGAACGTATCTGCTATCTGCTGTGCAGGCAACAGGGAGGTTAGCTGAGGGTAAAAATAATTCTGTCCTCCTTGGTGCTGAAAACTCTTTCATTCGTACTGATATTCCAGGCCCTAATTTGAACAGGGACCATCTCTTTCTGAGCACATCTGACTAGCAGTGCAGGATAGAATTTCAGCTGTATGGTCTAGCTTGCCCATTATGCATTTAAACACTGTCAAGACGATGCTAATAAACCTTGCCGTGACCACGGCTCCCTAGGGATCAGAACTAGCTCCTCTGAAAGCCACGGAGTTTTCGGAGATGACCAATAATTAGCAGTGGAGTTTGGTTTCCTGTGCCAGACCACGGGCACAGGCAGGACCCAAGGGAGCCTTTGCAAGAGCTTCATGGGTTGCTGGCTCGCCCCTCCGCACGCCCAGTGTGCCTCAGGTGGAGCGCACAGACACTGAACACAGCAGCCTGCCAGTGACCTGGTATTCACCTCCACCACTGGTGCTTTAACAGAGCGGTTTTGTTCCTCCCCGTAGTGGAGGGCGTCCAAACAGCAAATGTTCAGTGAGGGCAGGAAGAGCGTTTGAAGCAAATTCTTGCAGAAATAAATGTGAATTTACTTAACTTACCATGTCTCCTGCTTTTCCCCTCAGCCCCCCTTTTCCTTCCTACTGCTGTTCCTCAATAGCATCCCTCTACTTTCCAAGTCATCCTTCACACTCACCACAGTGTACCTCTCTCCCTTTTGCCACCCACTGCCTGTTTCTTTATTTTCTTTTTCTAATTTCTTTCCCCTCCCTCCATCTCAGCACAGACTTCTTTCCAGGTGAGAATATTTTACTCAGTGATTCTATTAAAAAAAAACATTGTAAAGAACTAACTCTTACTGCTTTTAGCTCCTCAGAACACACTCGTGTAAACCAGTCAAGCAAAAAGGCTGGGACACCCGCAGAATCAAACCTGCACGGAAATATTTGTTTCCTGTGTTCTTTCCTCTAAGTGGGTCGGAGGTTTTATGGCTTTGTCAGCCACAGAGATTTTTGTCATGAGTTTCAGCACTCTGCATTAAGCTGGAGCTTTTGCACGTCTGTGTTTACACACTAACTGAGCTTTCCTTTATAGCAAGTTTCTACCTCTCATGTTATGGATCACAGCCTGTACACTGGAAATACAAAGCTTCAAAATCCAAAGTTTCAAACAATAACTTTCAAAATAACCTTGTGTTTTTAAGCCAACCTCATCATTTTGGAGCTAAGTCCATTTTTTAAGGCTCCTTGGTGAGTAATTATACGAATGTTTGACGCTCCAATAGTACAGAATACCAAACACTAACAGCCAGATATCCACATTTCCTAGACACAGCGAGTGAAACTCCATGGGTCAGTTCCTGCTCCAAAGGCTTAGGAGAGAAAGGGGAAAAGTCAGTCAGCAAGCGGCCAGGTGAAGGAAGCGCTTTGGTCCCTGTGCTGACCGCAGCTGAGGGCAGGAGCTTTCTGCGCTAGGGCTGTACCATCTCCAAAGCACAAGATCTTGAATATCTACTCTCGGGAGAAGCTCAGGGAGGTGCAGCACACAAGAAGAAAGCTGGCAAAGTGTTCTTCTGTACTTGAGAGTCCTGCGCACAGCATCCAGTCACACACACAGGGAGACACAACCCAGGTGGCAGGCGGGCTAAGGCAACAGTTACCAACCATGCTGCTGGGTGGGCCAAGAAAACTGTTTCTCCCATTATCTCTTTTTTTTTTTTTTTTTTTTTTTTTGGAATGGACTAACCATCTTCACTCGCTCATCCTCCACCTTGCCATGATTTAAACACATACACCTAAGTAACAGCCCTTCCCTTCAGAATGGTTTCACCTTTTCCTTCACCTTGCCAGTCTAAATTTCCCTGTTAGAATAGGCTCAAAAGAAACCTTTTCTGTAACAGAAGTGATCCCAGCAGCCAAATGAAGAGGCTATGGTCCTTGCTTGCAACCTGCCAACACAATTCCCAGCACTGAAGTCTGCTCGGTGTGGCAGCCATTAACACCAGGTGCCTTTGCTACCCACGGAGTGCCTGGGAAGAGTTAAATGCTCTCCTGTTCAAGCTCACAGAGCTCTTTTGCAGGGCAGCTACGTTCAGAATAATATGCAGGTTGCTATTAAGTATGTTCTATTAATACTTGGTATTAAATTTTAATATAGTGATTATAGAGGAGACAAATTGTACTTCATCTTAGGAAGGTATTAAAGAGTTTGGGAAAAAGCTTTATTTTGAAAGCAGCATTTATCAAGTAGTTCATAGGACATTGTTTATTCTTCAGAGCACTTCAGCAGGATGTTCAGAATGGGGGAAAGCCTCCCCATGAATAAGGAGACTCAGCAACATCTTCTCTTCACTTTCGTTCATCTCAAAAATATGGACTGGAAGTATGTTTCCAAGCCTACGAAGGCACCTAATTCAAAGGGTCATCCATTCCTCGCAGTGTATTAACTACCAGTAAAGTACAGTGACTCTATTGACTAGGGATTCTCTTTAACCAAACGCATCAATTCAGATACTGATGAAAAAAAAACCCTGAAGAAAAAAAAAATCCCAGCCACCTTCTTTTGGCAAAGCCTTTGCAAACCCAGCACAAGCCAGGGTTCAAGTGGATCCCAGAGTCACAGCTCGCTTGCCTCCATGGGGATTTTTATGGTGCCCAGTTCTCCTCCAGACTACCTGGAAGGCTCCACATTTTCCAAAGGGAGGAAAATGGTTGTGCTGGGACAGCATTGGAACCATTGATCCCAGAGGCCCAGATTCTCCAGCAGCAGAAGGAAACAAAGAAGCTAGTGTTCTCTGGGAAGGAGATGGAAGAAAAATAATTTTGGCTGAACGAGCACTTTCCAGTGAAAACCCTTTTTGTCAGAAAATTCCCAACTAAGTCTACTGATGGGAAAAATATAAATATCTTGTCCCATCAGTCCGAATCATCCTGACTGCCCTGTTCTGACCCAAGACACAGCTGATCAAGGAGTATCACGGGGGAGTTCTTTCCCTTGAATGCCTCAAGGCATCAGCAGCACAACAGTTTGAAAGCAGCAGCTCTTTTCAAGTAAAGCTAGTTATAAAAACATTTCTTAGAAATATTTCAGCAGAAGCAGAAGATTCCAATTTTTTTTTTTTTTAAATTACTTCCTTAGTTTTGTGTTATGCAATGTGTAGAAATAAAGATGAAACGAATGAAACAGATTTTTAGTGTAACAGGATCAGAGAAGCACAGACATCTATAGACGGAGTCAAAATAGTTTTTGTTTCACAGAAAGTTTTCACTGACTTTTTCTTTACCCTATTTTCAAACAGAAAAGACTGAGCATTTGCTGAAGTGACAAGCCCAAGCCCTGCTCTGGCCTCCTTACATACACACGCACTTGTAAAAGGCAGAAAATAATGTTTAGCATTAATTGCCAATAGCTGCCTTGCTGCCTTAACTTCTTGTTTCCTTCAGGTGCACCTTGAAGACATATCAAACAAACACAGAGCCAGCGGAGAGCCTGAATAAGCTAGTGTCTCTGGGCTTTCATTAGCAGAAAAGCCACAGTTAATTTCCTAAAGAAAAAAGGAAATTGAAGGGTTGGTTTTAATCTTGTCCCGGACTGAGTGAATCCAAGAGTTGGAGCAAATGGTATCCCCGTAAATCTAACAGCAGCCACAGTGAAACATTATCCCGTGCCTTTTTTAGGAAGTACTTAGTGTAAGAAGTAGCAGAAATGGTTAGTGGAAACAGACCCTTGCCTCAGTGCTGCAGCCATTCCTTGATGCTGTGACCCTACCAGATGTGTCCTTTTCAGAGGCAGCACCAGGGCCAGATAAGGACCCTCGCCATGGAATTAATCAGTTCCCATTTTCTTAACCCCTCACGTGCCTGTGCAGGGGGACTGTGCAGTGCCTGAAGATTTCCGGGGCTGTTCAGGGCTGAGGAAGATGCGGTCAAACCTTACTTGCTCACTGCAGGCCTAGTAAGGGAACAAAAATCCAACCAACCCATGAGATGTTGACAAGTCTGCAAAGCAACCTTGGAGCCTGGGCCCAGAAAGGTGCACCCACGAGCTTAAGGCTGGTGCTTGGAACCAAAGGGATTCATGACAGCAGAAGGAAAGCCCACTGCCCTGGCCTGCACTTTTTGCCGGAGCAATATATTTGCAAAGCACCAGCTGGAGTTCAGAGTCCCAGGTCCCCGCTCGGACTGCAACTTCACACCCTCTCTCTGGCACTTGTCCTTAGACATACTTTATCTCCCACACGGCATCCAGAATAATTCCTGGAGCAGCTCTACATACACCCCTCCAAGCTGAATTTCGTATCTGGCCTCTCTCCAACTCACTTACAGTGATTTCTGGACTTTGGCAACGCAGTCCAGCATTGTCCTAGGCAGTGTTAGTGCTCCAGTGAGTTCTCCACGTGACCTGCTCACTTCCCACAGTTCCTGCTGATCCTGGTAATCCCAGTGCCTGAACTAGCCAGGAATCATTTGGCATACGGATGAGCACTGATACCCAACTGCTGTCATCCATGGACTGAGAGGGGAAGTCTAACCCTGCAGGAAGAGCCAAGCTTACACGCTTCACGTGGTGGATGACTAACTGGAAAACAAAGGGATGCCCTTGAAGTGAAACTGGGGAAGCTGAAATGAAAGGTTAGGAAGGGCCCTGAGAGAGAAGAAATGCACCTTTTGGGGAGTAAGAGGAAGCACTAGCATCTGAACTCACTAATAACTAGCAGGAAAACTACTGTGCTCTGTCTGCCCACCTGTGCCTGAGCAACATTATTTCAAGCTTCCTCATGTTGTGTTTTTTATTTAATTTTCCAGCGAACACACTCTTTTATCATCCAGAACCGTGAAAGTAAATTAAGAAGAAATGGTTTTCTTTCAATTAGACTCACAGTTGCTTTGAGTAACTGCCTATAATTCTATTTAATGAAAAAATAAAATCATTATTCCAGTTCTCCCTGTGCCCTGTGACAAGCACACAGACGGGCCCCATTAGCAAGCACTGTAGATTTACTTAATTAGAAAAATATTTTGTTTTCTCCAATTTTTAAAAAAGGAGAGAGAGAAAAAAAGAAGTAGAAAGAAACCTCCAGGCACAATATTAATCTAACCTGTTACCTGGTGCTTAATAACTTATAAACTAAAGGCATCTATCAATCTATAATTTAGTTTTCCCTTTGATCTGTTACAGCATTTGGTTCACAGTCCAGTCAGCAGGCTGGTGCTGTCTTACCCTTTCTGCTTCGCTTCTAAGCACGAGGTCCTACACCCCTGCCGAAACATTAACGATCTCTTTGGAGACAAGACCCCCAGGTTGGTGGGTGCAGTAGAGCAGAGCTTATGCCTTGAGCTAGAGGAAACAACAGATCAGCAGAACCGACTCGATCAACCGGAGCTAACTACCAAAGCCAGATCCCAGCTCGAGCCTAACGGTGTTGAATTCGAGGCCTGGCCCGCCTGCAGAAGCAACGGCCATCCAGCACACGCGGCTCCAGCCGCTCGTTTCAGACACCACTGCCGCAAGCAGGTTAGAGCCCGCGTTCAGACAGGTCCCACCGAAGGGCCCGTTCATCTCGGGGAAGTCAATGAGACTCACTACCAAATTCCTCTCCACTTCACCTCCGGCCCCGAGTATCCCACCCTCTGCCTCCTTCCTTTAGCTCCACGTGATGGTCCCCTACCCCGCCCTTGGCTAAGGGACGGGAGACTTTAAGGACTTGATCTGCAGTTGTAAGTGACTGCCTTGACAGTGAGTGAGTTCAGGATCCAGATTTAACCGTTTGAGAACAGATACCCTGCTCTCCAGGTCCTTTGTTGAGCTCAGCAGCATCTCCACGGCAGAAGACCAGAATGTCAAAGGGGCAATTAAACAGCATTGACCAGAAACGATAGCCCCACTGCACCAAGCACCGGGTACTCTTCATGCAGTAACAGTTCAAACGACACTCTCTGGCAAGGAGGAATAAACACCACATCTCTGCTAACAACAGATCTCCTTCTGCTTCTACTGGACTGCTGGTAACAGAAAGCTGGAAGTCCCATGGAGATCCTCCAGCACAGCTGCATGCTTGGCACTAGGTGTCAGAGTTTTCCTGGCATTTATGGGTTACTTGAAACAACGTGCTTTCATTTTATCTGCATCTTGCTTTTTTATGATGATTATTATTCTGCTGCAGCATGAATGCCTCCAAGAAGAGGAAGTTTCAATTAGGATGCCGAAACCCTAAGCTGTAGTTTTATGGCTTTAAATTAACATATAGAGATTCGCTCCAGGTACCGTAACAAAATCAACATCCAGCCATGCTATCTGATTACATGAGCTGATAAAGAATTTATGGAACATAGCACAGGAAGCTCTCGCTTTACTGGCTGCCATTCCGCAGGGCAGTGCCCCTTGCGAGGAAACGATGTGGGCCAGTGGCAGAGGAGATAAAACGCACGAGGCTGGATCCTCAGCTGGTGTAAATCAGCAGCGCTGCACTGACTGGGCCATCACTTGAGCAGCGCCGGGCTGTGGAGCTGGCTGGAGCACTCTAGACTTGCTGGCTGCTCTCGGCTCACGCCACAATTCATTCCCCTTTCGGCATGTACCGTCTTGTCTTTGGTAGAATGACACACTAACCGCTAAGGACTGTAGTTTCTCAGCTGCACCCTTCTTCCGCCATCATCTCAGTTGGTAAACTACCTGAAAAGACATCGTCTGCGTGTGCATTTGTAAATTATGCAACAATTTTCCCCACGGTATCTGAGGAAAAAGGACAAATTGCCAGCAGATCTCATCTGTCTATCAAGGGATTAGGTAAATCACACACACTTAATGCAAGCTTCCCCCCTTTTCAGGTGAGCCCTGAACTACATGGACTACCCCTAGCAGTCCGCAGCTAGTTCTGTCTCTCAATGCACTCAGCTCTGGGCTTTCGCAGACTGAAAGACCCAACAGGAGACCCATCAAAGTGAGACCTGGATTATCTTCTCAGTTCCACAACTACTTCACAAGGCGGACAGAGCCTTTGGGCTGTCGTTCGTTTGGGAACCGAGCACTGTGGCTTATTAAGGCACGGCCACAGTGGACTGTAATCAGCGACAGGATTACCACTCACTAAGCAGAGCTCGCTTTGGCTGGGTTCAAAGCTACACAAACTTTGAGAACCAAAAAGATGGTGACACCGAGGTTAGTGGCCAAACTGACTTGGACAGGGTTGGAATACAGCGTTCAGCACAGATAGCGATCCAGGGCTGCATTTCAATTTCTGGGAGGTAGGACAGTTGCAAACATAAAATCCAAAGCATTCTGGAGGGCATTCCTCAGAGATGTTCTGCATTATTATAAATTACACAGGCTCTTAAGAAAAATGTTTGGCAAAATTCCTAGTCCTAGTTTGAAAGGAAGTTGCTCCTGCAGTGCAAGATCTCACTCAGCTATCATCCAGAGCCAGAAACACAACTCTCCT
The DNA here is from genome assembly GCF_034619465.1 of Leptosomus discolor. Classification (NCBI taxonomy): domain Eukaryota; kingdom Metazoa; phylum Chordata; class Aves; order Leptosomiformes; family Leptosomidae; genus Leptosomus; species Leptosomus discolor. The sequence continues at coordinate 9,976,911 of NC_141410.1, read as the reverse complement.
TAGCTCCACAGAGTTCATTGAACTTCTTCGCACTCAAGTGTAACAACTCAAAGCCCGTTTGGGCTAGGAACTTTCAGATTTTCACCCATCCTCACAAGCTATCTTGAATTAATAAGGGCCAGTGATGTGCCAGCAGTCAAATTCAAAACTGAAATCTTTCTGTCCTGGGGGGGAAAAAAAAAAAAACAAAACAAAACATTTGAGCCCCCCACCATTAACTCTTTTGTTCTGTCTATAAGAGTCAGGATTTTTGCAAGCAGCCACTCGGGGCAAATTCTGCTCACTGATCTCGCAAAGGAGCAGGTTCCTGCTTTTGTTAGCCCCAGTTAATCACACAAAATAGAAATAAAAAAAAATTAAATAAAAGATTTCCAAAGATGACAATTTCTGTCCTTACAAACAGTGCACTGGTACCCTCTACTGGTAACGGTTTGTCATAGCAGAAGGATGGGCATTGTATTACCAATAATGAGAGTTGCATTAAGGTTGTAAAATTTTGTGCAAGTGTATGTCTATTTACACATCATAACAATGAGCATCTTTATCATGGAGAGAATCCCCAGATTCCTGTGGAATAAGGAAGCCAGCCTGAGTTCGGATCAGACCTGCAGTGAAATGAGTTTTGTCAGATTCCAAATCTCCCAATCAAGCGCCACGGATGTTCTGCAGCCACATCACAGAAAATTGTCTGGTTTCAGACCTTAGGTCTATGCTGCTATCCTGGAGCAGGATCAGCAATACCCAAACCATCCCTTCAGATGTTTATCTAACCCATTCCTAAAATCTCTGGTGACAGACATTCCACAACCTCCTCGGACAATGCGTTCTCATGTTATGACAAAATTCCTATTGCCTTTCATCAAATGATTGATTCTTGATCAAATGAGAAGTGCTCTTGGCAGACTAACGTGGAATAATTCCCAGACTGACATTTTATCCATTGTATAAGCAACATGGTGAGCCTCATCTGGATAGCTTACCCATCAAGGGTCTCAGTACAGGCACAGAAACCCAAACTCCACACAGATCAGCGCCCGTTTACACCGCACGCCCGCCACCAGACATACTGGGCAACACCAGCTACAAACCACAGTTTGCATTTCTCCTTCCTATTAACATTTTCTTTCCTTTAATCATTATGTCTTTTGTAGTATTAAGAATAAATTCCAGCTCCCCATTTAACTTCTGAATGTAATAAAAAAGTCCTACCAAAAAACCACCTTCAGAACGCATGTGAGCTAGCTATTATTTATTATAATACATATCAGGGAATGCAAGTATGATAACCTGCAAAAAAAAAATCTCAAATTTTCTGTTAAACCATTGGAAATTTTCTGCCAAAAAGGAGACAAAAGAAAAAAACAAAAAGAGAGAAAGAAAATTCTTTTTTCTTATAAACTTCAGAACTACTTAAGACAGTCACAGTTAACGCTATTCAGGAAGACAAGCTCAGCCCTCGACTGTGCTCCTAACCTCAAAGGCAGAAGCCCTACCTGGAGTGACAGCACCCTCAGCCAGCCCGAACGCCCCCTCTTACACACGCGGGGCTGAAGCAGCCCAGCAGCACCGTCCACCGAGCCCAGGGCGGTGGCACCCACGGAGCCCGGGCAGCCCGGGCAGAGGGGCACTGCCAACCGGGCACCCGGAGTAGGGCCAACGCAGCATCGCTTGAAACAAGGACCGACTGACACTGCAGGGACTGACTGACACTGCAGGGACTACAAGAGGAATCGAATCAGATCAAATCACAGCAGAGAGGGCCCAGAAACAACAGAATTAAACGAGGACCGTTATCAAAACTCGACTCGTGGTGTTTCGGTTGACCATGCTGGAATTTCACCTTTCCTAGCGTCGACTTCACCTAACTATTTGCTACCAGACGCAGACGGGAAGGGCAGTTGCTCTCAGAACGCTGACAGAGCCTTCTGCAGAAGCAACGTCCGCTTGTACAGTGAAGCCCGCACACCCGAGGCAGGAGTGTGTGCACACGCGCGTGCACGCGTCCGTGTTACCGCATCGCCCAAGTGCAAGCACAGTGCTGCAGCGGGGAACAGCACTGAAAAAACATGCTCATCTGACTTCATTAATCTAACTCTTGCCCATGTATCAAAGTGCAGCACGTTTTCTTGTAAAAATGATTAAGCTGCTAATTAAGCTGTTTATAACTTGTTTCCCTGGTTGCTAATGATAATTAACATGCAAATTAGCTGAGGGAAGAGAGGCACAGGGGTCCTCAGTTCATTACCAAGTTAATTACTGTTTGCATACTTAAACATAACAGTTATAAATGGTGGCATTTAATGTAATGGCCAAGATGATAATTATACCAACGACATTTTGAAAAGTCATTTCACTGTGTGCTATTTTTCTGGGTGATTAATGTTTCCATGGCTGGTTGATAAACTTAGTTCAAACCCATATGAGTTGGAAAGAGTGTAACCAAGTAAGTTATCCCTTAACAACATTTTCTTATCCGTGTTCGTTTGTAAAGTACGGAAGGAATGAGAGGAAATAAAAGCAGTAAGTTTCAATATTAACAGAGGAGGAATAAATAGGCTGGTTAACACTGTCTGTTTAATCTGAGTTGGCAGCATACCTACTGATGTTGTAACAGCTTCCTTTTTTTCTTTTTTTTTTAACCTCACAGTTTGTTATTCTTCATTTTACAGCAGTGCCAGGAGATCCCTTCTGAGATTCAGGCCTCATCATACTCATCATACCAGGCACTACCCTTGGCCTCAAAAGCTTATATCCTAAGTAAACATGGTAAATAACATAATCACAAAAAAGAAAGTTGATAATGACCATTTTGCACTGGGAAAAAATGGAAGCTGAGAGCATAGGGGTTTTTTTGTTTGGCCTGCCACTTGCTTGGCACATTGCAGACTTCGTTCCAGCGAACCTGTCCTGATGACTTCCTCGCTGGTCACAAAGGTGCTGAGCTAATTGAAAAATCAGCCTGGCTGGCTAACTATTAAGGCACAAGAGATGTACAGTCTATTATGTTGAAATGTTTGCATTTGATTCAGGGGCTAGTCTTGTTGTTATACATGGCACAACCTCTATTGCTTTCAGCAGTCTCCACCTAGGAAATCTTGCACTTGCAAAGCCAGGCTGGGAAATGCTAGTGAAATAACTCAGAGCAGGAAGTTTCAGCTAGAAATTTCTACCCTTGAGCCTTTGTATCAGAGGACGTGGCATCAGAGGGGAAGACAGGAGCTGACTCATGAATGTCAGGGAAACACAGACGATATTTCATGAAGGGGTAGACTTGGTTTGCACACTCTGGGGTGGACCACTGGGCATGATCTAACTGCTGTATGGGAATGTTTCCTTCCCAGGTCTCAGACTATGCAATGTTTGGCTTGTCCTAGTCAGTTAAGACAATTGTTTTTCAATTGAACACAAGCTTATTAAAGGTAATTACTGCTGAGGGTCAGACACATCATACCTATGGGGGCAGACAAGGAAAACAGAAAGCTTGCACAAGCCTGAACCCTTCAGAGGTATTTGAGAGCCACATGCAGTTTCAGCAAGTGGGCAAGGCCATTACTTTAAAGTTACTCTTACTCCATGGAAACACTTCATTCCCATCACGGACCTTTTGTTCAAAATCAAGCACACCTATCTGTCTGCAGAGCAAGCAGATCCACTTTACTACCTCATACAGAGAGCTGCTTCAGGACTCCCAGCACAAGGAGAACTGATTAAATTATGCAACTGCACCGCTGAATCCCACAGTTAAATCATAGACAATCACCGAGACAGCCAAGTACGCGTGTGTTGGCCTCTGGGTGTTTTCTGCTGTTACTGCTTTAATCTCAGAATATAAACAAAGGGATCATTTCTTTCTCTAATGGAGCAACAACATTTTTCTTGTAATCTTGCTCAAGTGCGTATTAATCCTGCTCTTTATCAAGGAGCCCTTCAATCCTTTGCATTATCATTCTCATTGGGGTGAACATAGATGAAAATAGTCCAGCGCATAAAGAGGTCATTTTGGCTTTCTGTGACCGTACACCTTTATGTACTCAGAGACTGCTAGGATGTTCAGTGTATTAGCACTTTCATATTTAGGTCTGGCAAAGCCAAGTGAAAAGTTAAGACAGGCACTCCTTCGAGGCCTTACTGAGAAGCTTGAGCAAAGGGGCAAATTTTGTAATCCAGAGTAATTGGGTTGGACTATAAAATAACAAGGCTAAAACTTCTTCTCTGAGCTATGCAGCCTTTCACCCACACGTTTCAGAGCTCTTTACAAACACCGACTTAATCACCTTACAGCTTTCCTAGGATGTGTTACATTCCTGTGATGATCTGGCGTGCAGAAAAGTTTTGACGAAACAGCAGTCTATCCTACTGTATAAAGAACAGCAATCAAAAGGCTGACTGAACTTTAACATCGTGAAGAGAAGTGTTTCGTGTATGCTTTCCTACCAGACAAAGTTAGGAAGTGGATCTGTCAATAACAAAGAGGTCTCCATTTGAAACCTGCTGTTCTAACCCAAAGGAACAGCAGCAGCTGCGACCGTGGGGACACAGTGCCAGGGGTGCAAGCTTCCTCCACAAGAGAAGAATGCCCTACCTCAGTCTGACAGCAGTTACCAGCAGTCTAACCCTCCTGGCAGGCTGCAGGCGTGGAACTATATCCGCCTGGGGATGAAATTTCATCGTGTGGCTTAGCACATCACCAGAGCTTCTTGACTTCAGTGGTGCAGGCATTCAGTCACCCAGCCTGTGTTATTTAGTACACGTCACCTTCGTTCCCTAGCCCGCACACTCACACCAGCCTAAATAAGAGCAGAATTTGGTGTCTGCACTCCAACCCAGGTACAGCACAGAGTGAAGAATGTTAGTCAAATAAATCAAAGACTTTTTTCTAAGTTATAATGTCCCACCCCATTACACTCCTTTCTATCAAGAAAGTTCATTCCCTTTTTTTTCTAAGCCAAATTTTCTGTATCAAGTGCACATATTACTCATTTCTCACCCTTAGTCCTAGCCCTGAGGGGAGGGACCCATTACACACACTGCATGCACCAAGAGCCTTTAAAAAGAAGCAAGCGCAAGATTTTTCAGCCATCTCTCTTTGAAAAGGGTTATGGCAGACGCGTCAGTGCACCTCCTGCTTTGCAAAGCCTTCCACTTGTTGTGCTGTGTTTACTCCCTCCCCACCCACCTCCCTTTAAAAATTTAACAGTAATCAGAGACATCATGAGGAGCTACTGCAGTATACTTAATATTTAATGTGTGCAGCATACTTAATACTTAACATTTAGTCAAACATCTCAACACTATGTTTTTATGATCCTAGAAACAGGGCTTGTCATGGCTGCCCCACAGGACAAACAGCAAACTGTTTGGTGTCTTGAGAAAAAACTTAGGAGCCTCTAAGTTACATTGCTGGTTCCACCACCTATAACAAGGCGCGTTCACACTGGGCTCTATTCATACACCTCAGGTATCATACCAGGCCACAGTCCTTTCCATCAGAAATAAAATACTGTCTTCTTCCATCAGCACTGAGCTCTTGTAGATGCTGTTCCTCTTCCTTTGAGGACCAAAGGTAGGAACCTGTATTAATCTAAGCTTAAGTTTGATGCACAACTTAAAATTGGCTGTATTCACACCACCTGCTATACAACCCTAAGTCAAATAATTTCTTCATGTGGCTGCCACCTTTCTGGCCAACCATACGGGTTGTAACAACCTCCCTTAAACCATCCGTGTATAGCACTGAGCACGCTGGATTCTTAACCAAAGTGGGACTCTTTATGCTAGAAATGATGAATGGAGGATACTGGCATCCTCCATGTTCTTTGTATCTACAAGGCAAAATGTGGCTGGAAGCAACTTCCACACCACTCAGTCATGCAGCAAAGTCAAATTATGGGTAATGATTTTTGCAGCCTGGACCACAATCCATTGAAGGCACCAGTCTCGTTTTTATTCCCACAAGCTGTGCTTCAACCTCAGCGGAGGGGCAAAGAGGCACACGCGTTTGATCAACCCAGCTCCTTTTAATGTGATTTCTATTTCAGAACGGTTTCTTTTTATGCCCTCAAGTCTTTCTTGGTAATATCACCTGTGGCCTAATGTGACAGCAATGCTAAATTATATCTTGATGGCTAATTAGGGTAATTAAAGTGAAAGTAATCAAATCAAAGTAATGGGCAAACCCTTAATAAAATGGCAAAAAGTCTCTATTCATCATAGAGGGTTTTTTCTCTTTTGAATGTCAAAGGACATGGATAAGGAAAAAGCCAGACTTCAGAAATGGCCCTGCCTTAAATGGGCATCGTTGGTCTAAACACTCCTAAAAGCATAATTCATTTACTGCTAAAAGCATTCCTATTATTAAAAAATAAGGTTAAAACCGCAGGCTGCCTCGCAGACAGAGCTTGCTGCTTTTGGCAACCAAGCCCCACCGAAGGTCAAGGGAACCGGTTCAGTTTTCCTCCGGTAACGGTTCCTTTCCCCCGGCCACCCCCTCCTCCCAGCGCCACGTCCCCTGCGGCCAGCGCGGCCCCTCGGGAGCGGGAAAGCGAAGCCGCAGCGAAGCCACATCAGCCCCATCCCGAACAACCGCCCCGCGAAGCCCTCCAGGCCGGCGGGGCCGAAGCTGGGGCTCCGCTGCTGGCCGGGAGCGGCCCCCCTCCCCTCCCCCGGGGCAGAAACGCGCGGCAGGAGCACCCCCAGCCCCAGGCCCGGCTTCCTCCCAGGCCGCCCCCGCGGCGGGGCCGCCGGGCAGGCGGTGGGGCTCCCTGCCGCGGCCGCCCGCTCCCCTGCCCGCCCGCCGGGGCCGTGTTTGCGGTCTCCAAGCAACAGGGCGCCCGGCCCTGCTTTCCGTCCCGGCCACGGCTGCCTCGCCTCGCCTCGCCTCACCTCGCCTCACCTCACCTCACCTCGGCTCGGCTCGGCTCGCGTCCCCTCAGGAGCTCGCCGGCGGGAGCAGGCCGCGCCGGGGCCCACCGCAGGGCCGTGGCGGCCCCAGGCCGGCTCGGCGGCGCCCGGCGGACGCCGGCTCTCAGGTATTTGTGCTCTCCGCCCTGCGGGGCCGCGCCCCGCCCGGGGATGCCCGGCGCTCCTGAGGGCCCCTCAGCGGGAGGGCCAGGCCCCAGGGGCGCGGGAACGAGGGGCGCGCTCTGGAGCTCGGGTCCTGGCGCTGAACCGCATCTTTGCCGCCGACTCCTGGGGTAGAAAGGTGCCCGTTTTCTTCTCCCTTTCCAGCCTCTCCCAGGCAAAGGAGAAAAGGCAAAAGCGGTGGGCAAAGTATCAAGGTGCTATTCTGTCTCCTCCTCGTCCAACGCCAGCACTGACATACTGTCTGAGGATGAAAAATTTATCAAACTGACATCTCAGCCCGGGAGGACAAAGGCCCGTAGGCCCCCCAGCCCCACATCCTGGACGGTCAATGGAGTAGGGAATGCTGACAAGGTTGTGCGGCTGCTTTTTGGACTTAGAACCTCTGTAGCGTTTCTTCTCGTGGCTTTGCTCCCCAGGAAGCCTGTCAGTGACAAAACCCTGGCTTTTTACAGCACCTAGGCTTGCTTATGTCAGTTGGAAAGCTGCCCCCAAACAAAACAAAAGCAGCGCTCCACAACCCCTCATGTTACTGATTCTCTCTTTTACAGGCACTCGCCACATGACCTGTGTGATGCTGCTTGGTGAAGATGCAAGTGCAGAAGATGTCGCCTCAGGAGCTTGCTGCACTGCTCTGCAGAGAAGGGGACCACCATCTTGCCCAGCGGGAGTTATCCATCGCCACTGCTTTCTACATGGCTGCCTTCAGCTGCAGTGCCCCCACAGCAGTACGGAAAGTGAACTCCTTAGACAAAAGGCTCTGGGAGAAAGTGATAGCCACTCTGGAGATGTGGTGCAAAGGCAAGAATCAGATTCCCAAGATCCAGAGCAAGAACTTGGCCGTTGGTTCCCTCAGTGTGGAAACAGCTGCCATCTTTCTCTCCACCCTAAGTCCCGATAGTGTGGTGTCCTCGATATATAAACTGGAGACCCTGCTCAGGCAAGGATGCTCGGAGGAGGTGGTGAGTAAATGCAATACCCTGCTCAAGGTTAACCCACAGTGTTCAGTGGAACTGCTGCTGCTGAGGGCGTTGGCATGGGTGCTGTCAGGGACACAGGTTAGGAAGGGAGTTGAGGACTATATCCACGCCTTTGTGATGCAGCGGGCTGAGGCAGTGGCCTACGTGTGTACTAGGCAAAGGGAACACCTGCCACGGGTCATCCAGGCCTTCTCTGATTATCTCTCAACAGATCAGAAAGAAAGCCCAGACTGCGGTTCCTTGGACCAGTGGCTGGGCGACTGCTATGACTTCCTCTCTGCAGTGGCACCGGGTGAGATCTGGGTTTGCAGGGTGCAGGCAGCTTACCTCTTTAAGAAAAGCAAATTTGAGGAGTGTGTGGCAGTTTGTAGCAAGGCCCTCAAGGGCTTCTCAGCTGGTAATAATCTCGGAGATGAGAAAGCTTTGGGGCTGCTCTTGGAACGGGCTGCTGCGTATTTCTTCTTGGGTGGACGGGTGCAGGAAATGATGCAGGATTTAGCAGAAGCCTTTGCAGCAAGCCCTGCCCAGGCAATGAAACACTTTGAAGAGCTTTTCTCACCACACGACACTGAGAGGATAGAAGAACAGGCCAGAACTGTCCTGGAGGTGAAGTTTGCAGCATACAGGGAGGCTGTGCGTACTCGGACTGAGCTCAGAGGCAATAATGGTGCTGAACTGCTCCCTTCTGTCATCCAGACGGTCCAGTTCCTCCTTCAGATCTCCCCAGGGTCCAAACGTGAGCTCAGCGTTCGGCTAGCAGACTGCCAGCTCCTGCAGGGACACATCAGAACTGCCCTGGATATCTGTGACCACCTCTTGGCAGCAGAGCAGAAAACTTACTACAATACTCTCTTAGCATTGCGAGGATTCTGCTCCCTCCACGATCGTGACCATCAGCAAGCCCTGCAGGACTTTCAGAAGGTCATTGAGCATGATTCCCCGCACCCTAACAGCTGTGTTAAAGCCTTGTGTGGGCGGGGACTGATCCGGATTTCTGGTGGCAGCCATTACTTGACAGCCCTGGATTATATCACAGCTTGCCAGTTAAGGCTGGAAGAAACCATCTTCACAATCAAGTCCTATGTGCCGTGGAACCAAAGAGGACTGCTGCTAAAAGTTCTCCAAGAAGAAGGACAGAAGATGCTGCAGAAGAAGAGGTACCCAGGGGGCAGATCAGCCTGTGGGCAGGAAAAGAATCGGGGCTGTGCAGATTCCTAACAGAAAGAGAGCGTCTTGAGTAATAGAGAAAGTACTTGGATATAGACCCTTTCAAAGTTCCTAATTAACACAACAGGTTGAAATAAAACTGCCTGGGTGTGGTTATTCCGGCAAAATATTGGTTTGCTGGTATGTCAGCAAGCGGTAGGATCTACGTAGACAAATGAGCTCAATCTTTCTATGGAGGTTGATCCCTGATACACCAATTGGCCTAAGCTAGGAGCGAGCAAAATGCTAGAGGGAATATGACAGACATTTCTCCCCTAAAGGAGCAGATACAGCCATAATAAAGCAGATTTGATGGTGCTAGCTGGCTCCTTTCAGTCTCAGCTCCGAATCGAAGGATTTGGTGGGCCACCATGACCCTAGAAAGCGTGCTCCCAGGACAGAGCTGGGGTGCTACTGTGCCCGTACTTGGGGCTGGCATTCCAATTTCTTTTTTCAACACTAACTGTATTGGTGTCATATTTAAGCTAAGAGATCTGAGACAGGAACACCAAACTATTCCAGCTAAATCCATTAAAACCTGAGTTTGAAGGTAGGACAAGGTGTAACAGAAGAACTCTGAGGTTTTAATACTTAAAATCATCTCTCTAAAGAGCAGAGAAGATTGCTCATCAAAGTGGTATCTTTATCACTTTGTTTATTTCTTCCATCGTGAAACAAGCTACTATTTAAACCTGAAAGTTTCAGTGTTTCATTTTCAAACTTTTGTCTGATACAGGAAAAGTCTTCCATTTTCTCCAAAACTGAATTTTTGTATTACTTTCTCAGGTTTTCCTCATGTGAAATACTAGTATTTCAGTCGAAAACTTGAAAATTTGAAGTGGGGAATAGCATGTGGAAGTTCAAGTGGCTGCTCTTTACAACTGATACCCACATTTATTGAGTCTCTTAATAATTTTAGTACTATCATGGCCTTTTTCTGCAGTTGCATGACGCGCATTTCACACCCGGTACCTGGGGCTGCACTCTGGTGGCATAACTGAAGGACAGAAAAATGTGCTCAACTCATTCGGTGTTGCCCTGGCAGATGAGGGCACAAACACAAGCCCCCTTAGACACAGGTCACCGCTTCTGGAACAAGAAGCTGCCTGTTAACACAGCTCTTCCAAGTCTGTGCGAATTTTAACACGCAGCTCTTCATTAGAAATGGCAATCCTTTTTTTTTTTGATAGTTCCTTTTTCTTTTTCCCATTGTGGTGTCAGCTGCAGCCAGAGGTATGAATCGTTATTTGTTAACCTTTCTTTAGAGCCACAACTGCTTAAGAACATGTTTTTATAAGGAGGGATTATGATCATGGAATTAAGCGGCAGAAGTGTCTGTGATGCTGGATATGGTAAAGTGTATCTACCTGCTTCTTACTTCCAGGTGAGACAAAGAGGCTTTGTTACTCTCATTAGCATTTTCTCCTGGAAGAGGTAGTCTTTCCCTTTTTCTTTACTTTTTCTTCCCCGCAGAGATGCCCCTGGGGTTCACCAGCTGGCTTCTCTCTTGGTGGAGCTGGATGCTTCTGATGAAACGTCACGGATCCTTTGTGCTGATGCCCTGTACCAGATGGGCCGTGTAGAAGAAGCTCACAAGCTCCTCTTGGTAGCACTCTCCAGCAACCCACAGAGGTCCCCCATCCTGGCTAGACTCGCGCTTCTGCAACTGAAGAAAGGTTTCATGTATGATGGCAACCAGGTAAGGAGCACCTGGCTAGCAGGGAGAATGAGACCGTGATCAGGGACGGTGGGGTGAAGAGGGTTAACAGCCCTTTGGGCTGATACAGAAGACGCGCGGTAGAGCTTCAGAGGGACCACTTTAGAGGCAGAGGCTTGCCAGAGGGTGTTCCCAGGGCTTGCCGTTTCCCAGCACAGCCCTCTGCTTGTCTCCTGCTCCTCGGTGTTGCTTGACAACTGTAAGGCTCCAGGTACAAGCTGCACTGTGAGGCCACCTCATCCCGTGGTGCAGAGCTGGAACCCACCCCATCACACAACCTGTGATGGGCTTTCCCGTGGGGCTGCACCTACCCCGACCTCTGCTTCAAGACACTTCTCAGGAATGTTGGTAAACTGGGCAGAGGTCTGAAAAAGACAGGAAAGGCTGAGAAAACTTGGTGGCTTCCATAAAAAATTAACCTCCCCGCTTGCTAGGTCATTTCTAAATTCAAACAACTTTGCAAACTGCTGTGGCTCGGGGCAGTGCAAGGTTGCACCTTCAGGGCTGTTCCCTTCTGAATAGCTGCATTTGGCCTGACTCGATACCGCTGTTCCCAGACTGCAGTGAAATCACAAAGTACGTTGTCATGCTCACTGGCTCGTATGCACTTCTGGTTTTAAACTGAACAGTTTGCTGTTCGAAGCTCCACAAATAGCAACAGTGGGGACTGTTGACACAGTGAAACTCAGAGCTCTTGTGAGGTTTAGGTAGTTCAACCTCCAGCACAGCTATTAAGATCTAGATACAGGCCTCGTAAGTAGGACCTTCCGTCTGTAGCACAAGCCGCACGAGGACTCGTAGCTGAGTACGGCCCTTTCATCACACGCTCTTTAATGGCACTTTTCATCAGAGACTTCAACTGGGCAGAACATGACTGAGCATCCTGCCCCTGGTGGCAATATTGGTGGGATTGGTAATTTTCCCCTAGGGAAAAGAAGGCTGAACTACTACCCAACTGGTTATCCTACTGAAGCAGCGGGGCGGAGGCAGGCCAAGAAACAACACCAGGAGCTCAAATACCAGTCTGCAGTTTTCTTTCTGTAGTGGCTGATGGCTTGTGCTTGAAACCACAAGAGAGATTCCAACACGTTTTTTCTCCTACCAGGGATTACAAAGCTGAATTACCAAGTTCTGCCATCAGAGGGAACTCTTGCATTTTTTAAAATCCCATTTAAATTCTGCTAGCCATAAAGAGAACGGTTTTATTGTCACCACTTCACTACTCCCTATGGAAAATAAAAGTTTTGTGTAATTTTCTGCCTTTGGGAAGGCTATTAATGAATGACATGACTTTAATGAAGTCCATATGTTGCCCTTGGAAACTGGATTCCTATCTGCAGCTTCTGCTACAAGTTCTAGCTGGAACAAAAATTTCTCCTCACAATGTTTTTGTCCCAAGTGCCTGTCAGCACCCAGACACTTGTATCTGTTAATAAAAATACAGAAAGTTGTAAGTTCAATGGATGTGTCTGGTGCATTGAGATAACTCTGTTCTCGTCCTGGCTTTTTTGGCTCAGATTTGAACACTGAGTACCTGCTAAGGATATTTGCTTTACTAGAGGAAACACCTTTTGATTCTTTTTTCTTAGGAAATGCAGTAAAAAGGTGCTTGGTGATTTATCACTCTAGTGGATAGAGGCAAAGATGCCACATGTCAGGCAAGATTCTTTTCCAGGAGGATAGTAGTTTGTGGATTTGAATCTATGCTTTTCCGAGATTCCCAACAGTAATACTATTGGCACAGCACTTCACTGATTTTCCGTTAATTCACTGATTTCAGTTTTACAGTCAAAAGGGGTCACTGGAATCCTTCTGTTCCACAGAAACTTCCTGTCTTTGGGACAATCTCCTGTGGTTCAGCTGTATTTACAGAAAGAGTTACCTGCTAGTCTGGAACAGACACTGCCCAAAGCAAGCAAGGCAGCATTATATATTTCCCCAGAATGATTTCCCCACTGCAGTGGTGGTGAGAAAAGATAAGAATTCATGTTTTCTCCAACATGCATTTACATTAGGGCCAACTGAGGAGTTAAGAGGTTCCTGGTCCTGGCTGGACCGTGGCTGGCTGAAGCCCCAGTGAAACGTGGGGAAGCACCGTGTAAGAGCATACTTGTCTCACCAGAGAGCAGTATTTCCAGCTTTAGCATGACTTCATTTATCTTTTCATGCCAATCATTCTCTTCTGCCTTTTTTTCTCACGTTGTTAAGCTGCTAAAGAAAGTGATCAGAATTGGAGATACCTCCTGCCTCCTGCCCATCATGGACATTTTCAGCGATGAAGACCGGAAGCTGATGCAAACTCACTGCCATTGCGGAGCGCTGACCATCCTGAAGAACAAACAGGAGGATGCTGACATCAAAGAGGCCATTGCCTACCTTTCCTTTGCCATCATTGCTTCAGGTAGGGTTATCAAGATCCTGGTGGGAGATTTACTTCTATGGGAAATCAGACCGGTGGGTGGGCAAGCACGTCCAACCAGTCTCATCTGTCATTTCCCCAGTGAGAAGACTGAAACAGTAGACTTACAAAGGGAGGTGAAGAGCAGGATAAAATTTGTTTAAAATAGCGACTCATCTGGACCGTGAAATAGCACAATTAAACACTGACTGCAGCTATGAGTGTCCCATGAGTAGCTTCTGAACTCCTTGAAATGGGTTGCAAGTGTTGAGTTCAGTTCTACAGGGCCAGCAGCCCCTTTTCTTCACCTGTCCAGAAAAAACAGCGTGTGATTTTGTTCTGGTGTAGTAGAATTAGCATTTCATTAGCACGTGAAATCCTCCTGGATTACAGCTGAGAATTATTTTAAATTGCATTGCTGAAATGATAAAAAGTTAAGCTTGGGCAAAAACCACCCTTACTGGGTCATATCAACACAAAGAACCCACAGTTCTTTCCTAACTTGGAAAAGATCCTTAACATCCTGAACTGGTGGCTTGAAATTTCTGATCTAATCATTTCCCTGGTTTTCCTGCTCCAGAAATGTAATGTGCAGAGTGTACAGGAAACACAGTGTCCGTCTTCTTTACACTTTACAGTCTTTTGTTGTGGTAGACCTGCTACCAGACATCAGACTGCAATTACCATTTGCTTGCTGTAGGTTGCTTCTGAGTAATTGGTCTGGGCAAATTGATCTGTGTCCATAAATTTTTTCATCAATCATGGATTTTCTCACAAGTACAGCTTTCTTCTTTCAGAAGAAAGAAGCCACCTTCATTCTATTTGTTTTGTGTAAATTTTCGAGGAGATGCTAGATGGTAAGTAATTTGGAAAAGCTTCTGAAACAGAGCCAGCTTCAGCCCGTTTTAGACAGGCAATGTAGAAGTAGAAGGCTCCTCTGTTTCAGCCTTAGATTGTTTCATCAGTTAGTACCCTGAAAACCTTCCTACCAACAAAATTTATTCGGTACCTCCTGTTTCCTCAGAATGAACATGCTGTAAAGACAGTCATTGCAGCAAACAACCTGCCATCTTGTTCCAACACACCAGTGAATGTGTAGTTCAGTGGAAAAGAGCGAATGCACCCACTGGCATGCATCATTTTCCTAGCTTTTCCTAAGGAGAGAGCACAGGCTAATATGGAAATGCTTCTGGCATGTTCCAAGTAAAACCATGTTTGTATGGAAATCTGCCTTTCACTCTGAGCAAATGTTATGACAGCAGCATTGAGAAGAGGAGAGACTGGTTTGTGAAAATGGAAAAAAACCCTGTTAATTGCTTTGAGATGGTTCCATTTCATAGCCCATGCATTCCAGCTTATCAACTCCCCACCTGCCAGAACAGATGCTTGTTAAGAAATAGATATTGTCTTTATAGGAGCCAATTGGTAGAGCTCCAGAGCGATAATAACCTTTGGTACAGAAGTCTTGGAGCATATCAGGAAGGAGAAAAAGCCTCATTACTGTAAAAGAATTGCTAGAAACCTCTCTGCTGGCTCATCTCCACAGGCAGCTGTGCAAGACGCTGCATTTGCTGACCTCCCTACCCAAAAATATTTACAGTGGCAGTGATGAATTGTCATCCAGTGTAGGGGTGCCACAGTTATGGATTGCAACCCTGGGCATATTAAGATCCTTATCGAAATTGCCTTGAAAGGAAGAGGCATGTGGATGGCAGAAAGATACATGCTCTGCAACCAGTGAATGAATGGACCATGATTTTAATTGTCAACTATATATGTTCATTTGGGGTAGCACTTATGTGAAAGCAAAGAAAAGAGACTCTTCATATCACAAATCCCAGTGCATATGAAGTGTGGCAGTAAATCAGTCAGTCCGGTCTGGGTTACTGTTTTATCCGAAACAACATGTACCTTCTGGCTCCACTTTATGAAAACAGCCAAGTGGCCATGTGCCTCCATCCTCACATATCTTCCTCCTAGAGCTTTCTTCTCTCATTTGTGCTGCCTCTGTTCCATCACACTAAAATCTCCAAGGATTTCTTCTAATGAATTAGATCCTAATCCAGCTCAGGTCCCGAGATGGTGGTCACGTCATCGGTAGGTTGTCTCCATTTGTTGCGCATCAGTGATGTCTTTGGAGAAGGGTGTGGTGGAGGGATAGACGTGGAGATGTGACAACATGCCCTTTTACAATGGCCTCATCTTCCTTTTGCTGCTTTCCAGAGCAGCATCACAATGCTGCCTTTTAGAGGTCCTTGTGAAAATGCATGGAAGACCTTAGGGCAGAATAACAAAGGGCAAAGCTTTCCAGACCTCCTCTAAAATGAACAGAAGTAGTTTCATGACAACTGGCAAGAATGGAATTTCTCTGTACTGTCAGCTGGCTGAGTCTAGGTATCCCAGAGAGGGTAGAAAAAAAAAAATTGCCTGTGTGGGAAGGTTGAGTGCTTAATAATTGCAGGCCACTCCTTTTGCTTCCTTTGGCCGTTCCTGAGGAGACCCACTCTTGCTGAGACCTTGGGGCAATAGGAAAAGCAGTCATGGATATTTGAGGAGAGACAGTGTTGATCGACATGTGTATTTGTTTTTATTAGAAGCCAGGAATCTTTTGAGCTAGTTGAGCAATGTGATTTTATGATTTTCGTTCTGTTACCTTTTCCACTCATTCAGTTTTTTATTACAATGTTCTTTTGGCATGTTTAACCAGACTGAAGGCTCTTTGGAGCGGGGCCTGTGGTTTTGGTGTGCCTGGCACAGTGTGGTTCCTGTTCCTGTCTGGAACGTTAGAGTTGAGTCGCAGTAGGACAGTTACAGTCATCAATCAAGTTGCAGCCCTACAACTACTCTCAGCAAAGTGCCTTTTCTTTCTGTAAATGGCTGTTAGAATTTTTCTTTTCTTTATTAAATATAAATATATGTACATCTTTTTCGCTATTTCCAGAATTGGTTCCTCTGTTTATAACATGAAGAACCTTCCCTTTTTTGAAAAATTCATCTTAGTAGCAAAATATATGCCCTGAAAAAGTTTTTTTTGCACATACTGCAGCCCAGCCTTTTTTATTGGTCCAGGCTTGCCTGTTCCTTGGTGGCCTACAGAGCAAGTATGAAGACACACTGGTTTCTGCTGTCAGCCATCCCTAAGTGAGAAAGATGGCGAGCTTTATGTCACCGAGAGAAAGACCGGGTTCAGATCCGCAATGGTGGGTAGGCCTGGTGTGGGAAAGTTTTTGAGCTGACATTGGTATTTGGCTAGCGTAACACCCCAACTGCTTTGTCTCCATTCGTGTTCCTGTGGCTTGTGTCAAACATACTGAAATTATGCAACTGCCCTGATAGATGTGCTTCCCCAAGTTCGATGACAACATACAAAGAAATAAGAGTGCTTTTTCTGATGTTAGGTAGGAATTTTGAAGCAAAGATAAACACTGAACTCCAGTCCTGAGCAGCAACACCGAACCACAACTCATTTCCCTGCAGAATGACACTGACATGTACGCCACGAGACCTAGAACACCAGAATAGCCTTGGCTTTGTAACATGCACCAGAAAACACTTTCAAGACTTCACCAGTGAAAACTCATTCTCTGGCGGAATTCTGCTAGCCTCAGCGGGACACTTAACTGGTTCAGTGCTGATTGTGAAAACCAACCTGACAGATTCTTTTTTCCTTTTAGCTAGCACGTGATGGGAATTCCACTGACAACGAAAATAAAGGAAACCACCACTTAAGTACTCTCATTGTACTTCATCAGCTCTCTTCAAACAAAGTGAAATTTTTCTGTAGCTTCACATGGATATCCTTGGATATCCTCTCCAGCACCCTCCTCATTCTTCTTCCAGTCACGTCTGTGGATTGCAGCTCCTTACCATAGCACATTTACCTCCATCCAGCACAAACCTCTTATTCCACCCTTGCCGCAGCTCTGAATAAAGTGCTACTTAGTTTTCATTCCTGCAGTCACCATAACACAACCTGTAGGTCTACCGCACCCCTTAGCCACTTGGAAGCCCTTCGGTGGGGCTTAGTGGTCTGCACACACTGGGGTTTACTGCACCCTGGTTTAGAGCAGTGGACATGAGAGCTTTCAGGTAAGCACGGCCACGTTTCTCTCCTCCAGGTGGTTATGCTGAAGATTGCCTTCTCATCAGGGCTCAGTGTTACGGGCGCCTTGGTCAGAAGAAAACTGCTATTTTTGATTTTAATGCCATCCTAAAGGAGGACCCCAGGAACGTGCGAGCTCTGAGTGGACGGGGATTCATTTACCTTGCTCTGAAGCAGCAGAAGGTATTACCACTATATTGATTTGCTGGTGATTTTTCTGACGGCATTAAGCGATACTAGCATAAGGTACCACAGGCTTTGTCACGGACTCGCTGAAATCAAGAGTTTCTCGCAGAATTTGGGCAGTGAAAGGCTCTTGTTTTGGCTGGGTGTGTAAGTAGTCCACTTGCCATTACTGACATGCTTTCCCAAGTCTAGGGAGAGGAGGACTAAATGTTAATCATAGATCTTATTGACTGTCACTACCATGCATTGATTTGCAATGCTGCAAACTCTCCCCCGTAGTTGATCTCACGTTTTCATGATGTCACGTGTTAGATGAAACGAAGCAACAAGAGGAAAAAGAAGAAACCGTTTCAAGGCTTAGTGAGTCCCTCTCCATCATCTGTGAAAAGCTCATGTGTGCAATTAGTGTTACATTGGACTTTGGGGATTGCAGTATGTTATTGCCTGGAAATCACATCAGGTGTTTGCATGGTTTATGTGCTTCTAACGTGGTCCATAGCCTTACACTTTATCTGCGTACCACACCAGTTCTACAGTGAATCCACACACCCATCTCCAGTTGGGTGTGTGAATTTGTGCTGGTTTATGCTGGCTGAGCCAAATCCTGCTTGCACTTACTCATTCACAGCATCTCTTCCTTGTTGCTGTAAGAATTTTTTTAAATGACAATCTGAGGGGTTCAAACCACTCCGCAAATAGTCATTCAAACCTGTCTTTATGCTCCTGTATCAGCTTTGCTAATGGAAAAGATGCAGCACGAGGACAGGGAAGAGCAAAGAGCTTCCAAAGGGGTGCAGATGACCTGTGGGATAGCAGAGAACTGAAAGCACTCGAAAGAACAAGTTACCAATATGTAGTTACTGCTACCATTTCAATTTTTGGTCTTGTTTTTACACAGGAGGCAGTGCAAGATTTGATCTCGGCGCTGACGGTGGAGGCAGGAGCAGTGATCCCAGCAATCCTGTCTTTAAAGCAGGAAACCCAGGGGTTGATCGCCCACTGGCTCCTTCAGCATGGCAGGACTGCATTAACTGAGCTCGTTGCTACTAAAGGCCTTTCAAAAGAAGAAACCCTTGGGGATCTTCTCATGATCGCAAAAGCACTAATTAAAATTTGCAAGGATGCTCAATGTCACATCTTCTACGTGGATGTTTTGATTGCAAATGGTAAGTTCCCTTTTGACATAGCTGATCAGACCAAGTGAATGAGCAGTAAATCAAAAGTGAATGTTTAATGGCGAGTGTATTGTTGTATGGTACTTTTCCAGAGAAGTTTGCAAATGTTTTGGGAAAGGGTATGAAGTATTTAATACCCTTAGATGTGGACTGTGGATAGGCTACCTAAATCCTGCTTTAGTAAGCTTTCCTGATGTCTCTTTCTCCTCATGGCATGGGTTATATAGCTTGTATTGGTGTTAACCAACAGGAAGGTATGAAGAGGCCCTTGATCACCTTCGGGAAGCATTTGGCCACTCTCTTGCTGATGACTTTGCCAGTGCAAGACTAGCTGTGCTGCAGCTGAAGAAGAGGAACGTAGCAGTGGCAGCTCACTCATTCAGCATCCTAGCCAAGAGAGATGAAAGGGAGTTGAGGTTTCTCCTGAACTTCGTAGACGCCAAGCAACAGCAGCATCTCTCTCAGGTACAATCCTTTTTTTGGTTCCACATCGGTGGATTCAGTGGGGAAAGAAACGGGAAGCAGAATAAGGCTGCAGTGACTTTTCCTGCCTTGTCTTGAACAAAAGTGTGTGGCAAGACCATTAAGCAGATGAACAAGGAACAAATTGGCTTCTTCCTCCAGCCTCCACTTCAGCCAGGTTAGGGATCTGAATCCAAACTTCTTTCATTGCAGTGATCTTGCTTCAGTCTCTAATAATTCATCGTTACCACTTCTTACCACTTGCAGGAATTTCTTGTTGGTCTCCCTAGCATAAGACCTGTTTAATCCCAGCTCTAAAATGCAGGGGATGTGAGGGGCAGCAGCTAGAGATTTAACCTGAACATTGCTAGTGTTGTACTCTGGGAGTTACATGGTGCTCATAGCTTGCTTCTGGGGAAGGGGAATTCACGTTTTCTTCATTTTCTTGATGAAATGAAACTGAAGGTTCTGATTCCATCGCATTAAATGCTTCAATCCTTTTTGCTCTTTTGTGTAACATTTAAAAATTTAAATACATTCACGTTTTTATGAAACAACTAGCCTTTGAGGTTGGTATTGGTTTTCTTAGCTAAAACTGTTTGACACAAAACTGGCACATTGCTCTAGTCCACCCAAGTGTGTATTTTTCAGTAATTTTTTTCAAGTTTCTGCCCCAAAGTACATCCAGCTCTGAGAAAGCATCTCCAATAATAAGACAGGCAAGGTCAGATTGATGGTGAGGAGTTTTAACGTTCACTCAAGCATCTGCAATTCTGATTACCCAGAAGCTCCATGTTCTGAGAATTAGTTTGCTTCCTTTTATTCAATTTGTAGATTGTGTGTGCCCTGGTGAGAAGCTATATTGTTATGCTTTCTCCCGGGTTATAAAACAAACAACATGCTGATATACTTAATGCATCCTGAGAGGAGTACTTTGTATGTATTTTAGCAAAACAGCAGGAGGATATAAGTAAACAAGTATTAATTTACCGGTCCCTAGGTATACCCCATTACAGAGAAAAGAGCCCCTCTCTTCTGAATAATGTAAAAAGTTCAGTCTTATGGGAAAGAGTTTGAAGATTTCAGAGCCAATTTGCAATCTTTCACTATATAAAGTTGGTAAAGATACAATCAAGAATGTGCCTATGGAGGCCGTAAGGAGGTGTCTATAAATGAAGATACATTTTACAGCCAGATTTCCCTTGCTGCCTCATCGCTTGCTTTGTATGGAAGCCTCACAGCTAAGCTCATCCGTGCTGCTTTCCGAGAAAACACGGGAGGGATTTTCTTACGCTGTCAATAACAAAAAAAGAGGGCAAAAAACCCAACCCTATTTTTTGTAAAGCTTAAACTGCTCTAATGTGCTAGGAACTTGCTGGTACCACAGGTTAGTGAAACCTTAAAAATGGGAGAGGCACCTTATTTCTGTCTTTTTTTTGGTAGCTGTGGAACAAGGTCTGGAATAAAAGCCCTTACTGGTGGCTCATTTATCGTGAAAGATTTCTCTGCCACTTGAGAGAACAGGGACTGATTTCAAGACTGGAACTCGATACAAGTGTTAGAAGTAAAATAGTTTTGTTTTTTTTTTTTAATCATTAATCTTGTGCTTTTGTTCAACTGAGTAAACATTTGGACTCAAGCATCTGGGAGTCTTTCTATCTTCGCTTCCATGGTTTACTGAGTGTGATTACTTTTATTACTGATTAGCCCAGAATCACAAGATTATTATTTTTTTAATATGTATTTTTGTGACAAGGGGATAAATATGTACTTTGCTGGAGCGGGGAAGGAATTGGTTAATTCACCTGCCCGGTGTCTCAAAGGATTTTCCAGTAGCACTTCCTTTTGCCTGCAAGGTTATTCCAGTTTGTACGTGAAAGGAAGATCTCAGTAAAACCTAAAAAGCTTACAGACAGAACGAGTGCCAGAAACCCAAACGATGGCCTTCCTTTGCCATGGCTCCTAACTGCACTCTAGGGGAGGGTGTTCTTTCTGTTACCTCCATTTCACAAATAAGGAGACTGAAGCAAAGAAGAGTTATTGGTTTATGCTCAGCCCTTAGTCTCAGCGCTCCACGCACAAAAGTATTACTGCCACATTGTTTGAGAGTGTTTGGAGATTAGAGGCGTTATAGAAATGTGTCATCATTATCCTGGAGTCTGGTCTGAAAAGCTAAAAATAATTCTACATAAGCTGAATAGGAAAGGGTGGAGGAAGGAGAGCTCCTTGATGTACTGATTTTTTTTTCATGAAAAACAAAGCAATGAAGTTCTTCCATTATTTATAGTCTAAGGGGTCCCATGCTAAGAAGTTTGTAAACAACTGGGAAAGCCACATGGGAATAGGAATCTGAAAGATTTATTAAGCTGCAAAAGGTCAGAGGAAGGGAGTTTGCTTGCCGCTAGCGCAGCTTCAACCCTTCAGTTTCCTATGTCAAAGGTTAAATACATGACTGATTGCTAGCTCCTTGCCCAGATCCTCAGAGCTGCGCTTTCTGTTGGCTGATGACATGCCATAGGATAGCCAGAGCTGACTCCTACATAATCTATATGGCCTTTGTCAGAATTAGGCCCTCAGCCCAAGGTAGAAGTTGCCTTTCCACATGTGTCTTCATGGCACGTGGATGCCAAATAGGGTCTGCAGGTAAAGCAGCAAAGACTTGCTCCAAACTGTTCTGAAAACATCCAACCCTCTTCCAAAGCTCAATGCTTATCAGTCCATCTTCCTGTATCTTCTTTCTGTAAGTCTTCCTTTCATAGTTATCTTTGTTCAGAAGATGATGTGCAAGTAAGCTGCTAATTAATCCGTCCGTGTTATAGACCGAAAATGGGTCCCAGATCAGTTCCTTTAAGTCAGGCAGAGCCAAAACAGAATCCAGTTGCCGTTCACTCCGTTGGTTACACTGGTTTCACTCCATCAGTGAAGATGAGAGAGAATCATTTATTCTCAGATGCGCCTTTTTCCTCCAAGTACAGCAGGAAATCCAGAATCTTGTGGCTTGCTTTCTTTGGGGACTGTCAGTGAAATGTGAAGAAGTCCAAGCGGTGGCTCAGTTGACAACCAGCAATATTGCACATGGTGCAGAAAACCACAATGCTCCTGGTTCGCACACTAGCAGGTTTAGCATTAGATTAGTCATTCAGCAGAACAACAGAAATTATATTTTCCTTCTGCCGTTGAGACAACAAATGCACTTTAAAGGCTGAAAATTACAATGTAACTATACAAACACAAGGTATTTTGAGGAACTGCACTGTGCTCTTTAGAACAATGTGATATAGATATTTAGAATTTCCAAGGGGGGAAAAAAAAAAAATCTTCTCTTGTCAGGATGCTTCTCGTGCAGATGCAATTCCACTTGTTAAAATCCTGCCACTGAGAAAACACTTGCATCGACTAGTTGCCTTAAAAGCACTCGAAAGGATGAATTAAATTTGCTACTTTTTAAATGTATGCACAAACAGACATCCGAGATGGGTTTGAAGAGGCTGGCTTACAATTTATAGCCAGAACTATTAAAGCCAGTGATTGACCCTGTTTGGGGAGAGGTCCTATCTCTATTTCTGCGTGTGGAAGCTGGGAGACTCTGTAATACATATGACTACGTAAAGAATTTTACATTCCTTTATAGCAAAATAAGTGGGGTAGAATTCTTCCTGAACTGTTCAGAATGGCTAAATTATTTGATGCCACTGGTCTCGGATGAGGTGCTCACACTTGACCTGCAATATTGATCCATTTCATCTAGAACCTGTTTTCCTTAGTTCTGTTAAACAGCCATCAATTCTAATCTAAGTCAACCAAAATTAAGAGACAAGGCACACAAAGAGACTGGAAGACCTGAGCTGGCTGTCAAGTGTGGCTACTGAGAGAGTGGCTGGGCTAACTGAATTTTGGGGAGCCACAAGCATCCAAAGGCAATGTGTGATATCCCATGGACTGAGACTGGTCAAAACGTTTATCCGGTGCTTGAAGCCTCAGCTTGTTTGGCTCATCCTTCTGTAAGACCGAAGCTGCTGGTGGCAGCCTTGTTTATAACTTAAATATTCACTCTGCTGCAGCATGTTAAAAGCTTTGTTTATTACCAATAAAGAGAAATAATGAGAAATCCATTTGAGGCAAATAGTTCTAATGGAGTTTTCTTTATTGACCTTTATGAACCTAAAAATTATGTGGCTCTTTCTGCCTTCTCTATTTTCTTGTTGTTGTTTTTCCCTTCAGATGAGGGCAGATAGTTCGCTTGTACCTGAGGTTAATGAATAGCAAAGCCAGCAGTTGGCCATTTTTTCCTATAGCTTGGGTAAACAGTAGTGACCAACCTTCATTATTAGCACATGCAAATATTGGTGGGGCAGTACATGGGGCTAACTATCTGTTGACCAGAAGATGCAATTTCCATAGAGTCACCTGTTAGAGCAGACCATGGCAGAAATTTGGGTTTGTGAGGAGAACACCGTCTACTTTTAGAGTTTGGTCCATTCAGTTTTCAGTTCACATATCATTCCTGAGGAACATAAA
The DNA here is from genome assembly GCF_034619465.1 of Leptosomus discolor. NCBI lineage: Eukaryota > Metazoa > Chordata > Aves > Leptosomiformes > Leptosomidae > Leptosomus > Leptosomus discolor. The sequence goes on along the minus strand of NC_141410.1, from coordinate 9,953,087 downwards.
CAACTTCAAAAGAAACATTCTGAGAAACTTTTAGCAAAGCGTGCAGAAACAAAGAAGAGCGGTTCAGAAACTCCTGAGGTAACAGCAAGTGCCCATTGATCAGAGATTTTTATATCGTCATGCAAAAAAATACGCCAATTATGTGTTCTTCACCTAGATGCAATTTCAACATTTGAAAAAGTGTCCAAACTTTCTTTGTGTCTGTTTCTACCTGTGGCCAATCCAGACCAGATATTTTACTCTTTTTTTTTTTTTTTTTTTTTTTCTTCTCCACTTTCAATAACTAACATTAAGCAACTTTCTGTCCGCAGGTAGCAGCCCAGGAAGGAAAGGTGCTGGTTAAAGAACACCGCCATGAGAAGGCTCTTGGTTATTACACCCTAGCTGTCTTGGCAAGCCAAGATAATCCAAGGTATTTGCGACAGAGGGCTGTTTGCCTTATGCACCTCAAAAAATACGACACAGCTTTAAAAGACATGGACAAAGTGATCCAGAAGCACGGCTGTAACAGTCTTAAAACACGCGTTGAGGACCACTGCTCCAAAGGACACCTGCTATTGTCAGTGGCCGAGGAGGAAGCAGCAGTTAAGCAGTATATTGAGGCGCTGCAGTTAGACGAATCTATGGCATTGTCCAGCATCATGAATGGCCCTGGCAGTGAAATTTTAACCAAAACATTTCATAAGATTGCGCAATGTCATTTTGAAATGCAGCGTTATGAAGAGGCCTGGAAAATCACAGACTATGGTCTTAAAATTGATAAAAGTACTGAACTTAAAAAGCTGAAAACAAGACTTAAGCGAGAGACATCAAGCTGTAGCATACATTAATTTATCTGTTTGGGGATTTTTCCAGTGTCTGATTGCTTTCTAGTTTGTTTGTGAGGCTGCAAGAATAAGGGAAAGATGAGAAGCTCATGATACATATGCAATGGACATGGCACTGAACATGGTACAGCAAGATTAGAAATAGAAAGTCTCAGGTACTGAAACAAAACTGACCAAGATAGCTATGAGAAAAAGGCAAACTGCAGTATTCAGTATTCTGAACATAAACTCCCACTTGTGAAGAAAGTGTTTTGTCTGGCTGAACGGAACTAATTCTGACACCTGGGTTCCAATCTAGTGAAGGAAAACAATGAAACAGTTTATGAATAATAACCACGTATTTCCTTGCTATTCATTTGGTTAGCTTTAACACATACTATTCAATGAAGTAGCCTTATTTTTACGGGTCAGTCAATGGTTCGGTGTTTGTGAAGGGTCACAGGTGTTGCAGCACTCATGACCCACTCCTGAATGGAAGGAACTGCCCGTGTCATAACCGAGTAGATTTGCAATGATCAGCACCAATACAGGGGAGTGGAGCGGCACAAATGCTAAGTAAACTGTTTTTCTGTCCCGGGGAACATAGATAATACGAAGGTGGAGACTCAACAGAGACGAAACATCCAACCTAGTGACTAACACCCTGTTATCTGGGACACACAGGCAGCTCAGCTATACTCCAGACTTCACCTCGGACTTGCAGATCCCTGTGTCTCAGTTTGCCAGTGCAGACAATCTGTCAGTAGGGGCGTCTGCGAGAGCCTGCTAAACATCACCTTTCACACTTAGGGGCATCCGTGCACAAAAGACAGCGCTGCAGCATGAACTAATCAAGAAGTGATCAGTGTACAAGTAGGAGGTCGGGGTTGGAGGCAGTGGCCAAGATGGTGATGTGATTGCTCGGCAGCAATTCAGCACTCACTCTCCGCGATGCTTGCTGGGCAGCGTGGGAATCAACATCTCACATGCCCAGAAAGGTTGTGCTTGCTGTCACATGTGTAACTTCACCACCCGTAAGGACTGCTAGGCTTTGGGGGCAGCACAGAGACAGTGCCAGTACACCCAGTTCCTGCGTGGGGTTTGGTGTTTCATCTGTGCAACGGGAGTCTACAGCTTCCTTTGGAAGCAGAACGCCTGGGCTGTGCAAAAAGGAAGCAGTGAGGTGGGGCCCAAAACAACAGAGTCTTGTATTTGTTTTGACTGCTCCAAGTGAATTCTCCCACTGCTTTTCCGAGTGTCATAATACAAACATGGAGAAAAATAGAAACTACTGTTGAAAACAAAGATTAAAGCAATGCTGAGAACTGCTCTCCTGCTTTGATTAGGATGAAAGGGAAAGGGAACATTTTCTTTTTTGTTACATTGTTTTCTGAAAAGCAGCATTCCAGAGTGAAACTTCATTCAGCAGCCGCACAGTCAACCCCACAGGCAGTGATACCAGCTGTACCCTTGCACCTTTTTTTCTTCTCCGCATGCTCCTTTTTTCCTTCCCTAAGAGCACAGGTAAGCTTTCAAATTCAAGAAGAGTTACTCTGATTTTAATCTTTGTGACACGGATTAGTACTTTTTGATCCTAACTGGCATCAAGATGCTACAGGATAGTTTCTTCACAAGCATGAAATTATGTCTTTAAACAACTGTTGGCTACATTTGCAAAGTGAAAGAAACAACTTTACTCAGTTTTCTTCAAATAGCAATCAACTATTGATAGGAATTTCTCTGATATTTTTGAGCAACAGTTGTTTAGGGTTTTGGAATTTAATTCCCCCCTCTCACCCCCACCCCTTGATTTTTGTTTTGGGTTTTTGATTGACTGGAATAATAAATCCCTTTACACCTTCACATTGCTATTCTGTTAGCATTGCCTTTCTAAGTTGCAGGTTTGGTTCAGTGTTAGCTGACAGTTTCTCTCTTCAGCAGTTTGATCCTTCTGTGGCTTTTAGAATAGAATAGTTCCGGTTGGAAGAGACCTGCAATGATCATCTGGTCCAACCACCTGACCACTTCAGGGCTGACCAAAAGTTAAAGCATATTATTAGGGGCATTGTCCAATTGTCTCAAACACTGGCAAGCTTGGGGCATCAGACACCTCTAGGAAGCCTCTTCCAGTGTAGGACTGCCCTCTCGGTAAAGAAACTTCCCTAATACCTAGTCTGATGTACTCACATCGTATAGACAAGTGAGGCAATGCTTAGTCTCCTTTGCCACAGTTAAATTGCTGAATTGTTATGTCAGCATGGAAGTGTAGACACACAAGGAACAGGCACACAGGTGCTCAGCTGCACTCAAGAGAAATAACTTCATTACAGAGAGACCACCAGTCTGGTTCTTCTCCCACTTAGCCATGCTGACAGATAGGAGTAATCTCAGTACAAATCTGCATGAAGAAAGAATCGGGGTTTAAATCAAAATAAGAAGAAAACAGCCCACATAGCCTACTGGATCAGTAGCCTCTGCTGAGAGCAGCAGTACCAACTTTCTGGATTTTACAATGTCATGTCTAGTGAACTGAGATTTTCTTAAAGCCCCAAGTCTTTCCATTCTGTAAAAACAGGATGAGTATCTTTTCTCAGACCACGTAAGAGTCACGGAAAGTACTTGGGAAGACAATCTAGTTGTCCTGTCTGCTAGGTAATATCCCATCCATTGGCCTGGGTGCCTTTTAGGAAGTTTGAGGGGGTTTGGCGCGTTTTGTTTTGTTAAGTAACGCATTCTTCTTTGCTGCTCTGAATAGAGTGCATTTATTGCCCCTGAAGAAATTTTCCTTTAAAAAAAAAGATTCCCTGCAAGATTGCTGTAGACTTATGCTGAGGAAAACTGTTCTCAGTTGCTTATAGCTGCTATTTCTTTAGGCACCAGAAAGGCACATAACTTCTTATCTATTCCTCATGGTCTAGATTAACGGCTGCTTCTCTCAGCAGATCCTAACCGTTCTCATCAGCATTTTTATTTATTTCTTTTATCTTCTCCGCCCTCTTTCTGTGCCCACTAAACTGCTATGATCAAAGTCCTTACTTTTGCCTGTGCCTAAGCTTCTGATTTGTTCTTTATTTCTCCATTATGTGCATGCTCTTCCAACTAATTTCTTGGACTATCAAATAGATCTTTCTGATTAGTCACAGTGAGAGGGGTTTGACGAGCAGCGTCACTGCATTATGCATGTCCAGCACAATTTCACACTCACCACAACCCATTCTGCCACTCATTTTCTGGAGGCCTGGGGAGCAAACGGGATTAAATGCGACCCTTCTGTTGCGGCTGCTGCCCAGCCCATGCACCTCACGGCCAAAAGCACCCCAATACCTGCGCATTCACATGCCTCCACCGCTCTGTTACACCGTGCTTTGCCAGAAGATGGCATCTTCCAACCCAAAGAATAAAAATGCTGCGGTTTGCAGGGAAGGAGTCCTTCCCGAGTACCTAGCATTTTTAGTAGATGCTCACCATCACTGGCTTTGGTTATAGCTCAGGCTAATTGTGGTCTTCTGCTCAGTGCTAGTGAGGCCATGGAGACCATTTAAGATGCCCTAACAGGATCACTGCGCTGGAGTCCGGCTCTGGCCAGCGCTGCTGTGTTACACGAGCTATCGCAGCAGTCAGCAGAGAGGGCATTGTTCTCACTAGGGACTTGGCCTTGGCTGCTTTCCTTTCAGCCCAGTCTCCCCCGCCAGCAATAGTTATGCACCAGAAATCCATCAGTATTTCTCCACAAACATCTCCCTCCCCTCCAGGCTGATAAATCTCGTTCTTATCTGTTGCCATACCCATAGCAAGGTCTGGGACCACTCAGCTTAATCACCCACTTCCTTACGTACATGCTGTTTTCTAACAGGATCTTGTTTCCCCTTCTTCTGGATTGACCAATCTGGATAGAAAAACTGCAGTGGTCATTGCTGTATGTTTTTTTAGTGTTAAGCTGCAGTTCATCATGATTGTGGAGCTGTTCCCAGCTGCTTTGAGAGGCATCCCTCATTCTGTGCGTGCAGCTGACAGTTGAAGTTACTTAGAAAAGGAACTCTATTCTAACACTTGCTCCTTGAAAGTCTCTTGTGCAACACGCTTTAGGACACATTCTGGCATGCTGCTGTAAATGTTAGCTAACTGAAGAATTCAAGTATATTGATATGAATCAATACTACTGTAATCAAGAAGAGAATATGGCCTGATAACGTATGGAAATAGTGGAATTGGAGATCCGTTTATTTGTCATCCAGCTTGAAGCTACATTCATCCCAAGGAAAGATCAAATACCTGTAGTTTATTCAACTCTGAGCTGTATACAGACACTACCAAATATTTCTTTGCTCCCTGTGAAGAATGTTAATGTCCTTTAAAGTATTCTGCAATCTTATAACGCACCAGGCAGGCTGTAATTATTGCACAAAAGACTACCTGGTTGCACATTGTCACCAGGTCATGAATAATAAAAGAAAACTTTGAAATCACAATTGAGAATGTTTCTACACAAATGGCTGCCTCCCAGCCTCGGCTCTATGAAGTATTCAACACTCCTTACAAAAGTATAGAAAGAAAATCAGATGTGAGGATGTTTGCATCACAAATACAGTTACACAGGTAAAGTTTCCTGACCTTGCTCTCTGCAGTCCAGCAGGCAAAGAAGAGTTTAGAAATGATGGGAAATTTTTTGGAATTGAATATTCAACTGGAAGCTTTTTCTCACAGTTCAGACAGAGCTAAACTTGGAACTGTTGTGATCTCAAAAGGCTTTATTTCCTTTAAAATCATATCGCTCACATTTATTTTTCCTATTTCAGTTACTTACGTGCTACCAGGTACTAAGAGAATCTAAACACATCAGCCAACTTCAGCAACTGATCAAATGAATTTTTGAAGCTGACATATTGCCTGGGAAGTCATCTTCCTGACCTTCAGTCTAACTCATTGTGCTTCCCAGATTTAGATCATGGTGGAAATTTGGCTCTGGCTTACAGCCATGCAAACCCAGTAACTTTAATGAGTTTCCGTGTGCATAAGTGAGGACATTCCACTTGACTTGCAGAGGCAGATGTTTCACTTTAATGACAGCTAATCTAAAAGCTATTTATTTTACTATCATTTCCCTGTGGAAGATTAACTGTGTTATTGTACTGCTTTGGCATCAAGCAGTTTCCAATTTGCCAGGGCTCTGAGGAGTCGCTGTCACCATTGATGTAACGTGTTACATGAAATTATCACTGGCTTTATAGTCTCCCTTTGGAGTCTTGGCTATTTCTTGCATATTTCAGCTAAACTGGCCTATGTTGGAATCTGTTGGTTCAGTCCGCCATTGCTCAATGGCACCATAAGGAAAATGACCCATTGCTTAGATGGCACAGCACTCCGAAACTGAGGGATTTGGAAGGCTCTTTCTCCTACTACTCCTGCTGGGGGTTCCAGGAGTGACTTTTCCATACTCATTTGTTCTGTAGGATGCCAAAGAATACTACAGACCTGCACCTGCCTCGTAGATGTGTACAACTCTGGCACCCCAAGCACAGGACCAGTGGTCTATTTGGTCACAAAAGTGCTTGGAGAGTAGAAGACCAATACAGGATGACGTTGTTTGTAGCACTCAGCAGCTGAGAACATACGAGGGCAGGTAGGGGACAAATTGCCATCCCAAATGGCAAGGTTAGAGAACACAAGCCAGTCCCACAGATACGTCAGCAGAAGAGGGGAAAACAACGACAATCGTAGCGATGTTATTTTCAGTTTCTCACCAATGGCCTGGCGATAGGTGTGCAAGTGAAAAAACAGCTTCTGTTCTCGTCAGCCGCCATTGCCCCACCTTGGCCTTCCCTTTTGCCATAGCCCGGTGCCACTGGCCCTCTGGGTTCCACACCTCAATACGGATGTAAAACCTACACATCTAAAAGCTCTGCAACTGTTTAATTTTCAATTAATTTCTCTTTGTGAGTTTATTTTGGGCACGTGATACATGGCCAAAACCTCCTTGAGACCTTGGCAAGTCTACTCTGTGTTCCTGAGAACCACCGAGTAGTTGTTCTGCACGCGATGCAAGACCGAGTTTAACCTGCCAGGTTAGCTGTGGCTTTAGGTGTCTTACCATCCAACCCGGTCATTTTTGTATTTGTATGTTCCCTACACGATTCCAAAAAGTCAAGGGTTGCAGAGAGTAGGCTGGCGTCGGGATTTCCCCACAGACTGTAAAGAAAATTAAGAACAGTATCTGATAATAAGTTTGCATGTCTCATTCCTGAACAGCGTCACAGTAAATGAGAAAATTTAGCTGTAAAGCCGGAGGGGGAGTGTAGGAGGCAGCAGGAAACACAGGAGGATGTTAATGATTCCATTCCATTCCTGTTTTGCATTTTGTTATGCCCCTCAGTTGTACTTTCATCTCCAGGTCAGTGCTGCACATGCCTGATGCAACCTAGCAAGTATGCTTCATGGGTGTCACGCAGCAGGATGTATAGGGATCTGAATTCACAAGGGGGCCACATTTTTAGATCCAGATCAGTAGTGGATGAAATGAAAAACTGACAGTGATTAGCATTTCCCCACTTAAAGTGACCATCTCATGGAACATCTTGATTGCTTAGAAACCTCAGATGTCATATTATAAGACATTCAAGCACTGGTAATATACTCAATATGTTCTCTGAAAGTCACATTAAAATCTTACAGCATTAGGAACACCTCTGAGTGCTGGTAACAGTGTAGGGTTTGTTCTTTTAGTTGGAGTTTTAACAACAGAAACATTTATACCTTGCCGTTTCCTTGTATTTTGCAGCCTTGCCAACAGCTTTTTTGCAACGCTGTTTGTTTTCTTCTCATGCATCGCTCGTCCATTCTCGGGCAATAAATGTTCTTACTGGAGAAAACAGGTAATTAGCCATCTACATAAATTGCCCTGTGTCTACATCATTAATGTGTTTGGATGTTTTAATTGATTGCATTCTCAACTGTTTTGGATGGCTGAAATGCCAGCTAATGCAATCCAGTTAAGCCTCCTAATAAACCTGACCGATGAACTGCAATATAGTCACACATCAAGTAGAGATGGAGAGGGAAGTACCACAGAACTGACAGCTGAGAATAGACCGTGTCATTTTGAAAGACCCAAATCACTTCTCAAGAGGGAAACCTCTAATTGACTATAACTGGTGGTGGATTTGGTATCCGAGACCTGATTCGACACCGCTTTTAAGCACACGCTTAAGCCGGTTCCTATCCACGAAACATTTTTCATAGAATCATAGAACAGGGAAAGACATGAAGCATGTCATGTAAAATGAAAACTTTCCTAAAAATGAACGTCTCTAACAGGACAGACTTTTCTGAATGCTAACAAGCTAGGAAATCATCTTGTCCACTTCAGGCCAGCATTGCTTGTGCCTGCTGCACAGTCTGTTTTCCAGTCTAGGTATAAAATCGACTGGTTTCAAATATGGTGGAAGGGGTTAATCCTCCGTGGTAAGTCTCTGAGCAGAGCATTTAATTCATTGGGCTTTCTAAGCCACCTGTGTGTGAGAGTGAGGGACGGAGAGAGGGCGATGTAGGCGCAGTACTTTGAAGAGCATTATTGGGGAGAGCCTGTTGAAGAGACCAGTGCTGGTAGTAAGAATAAGCATTTGTTTCTCTCTGCCAGAAAATGTAAGCATCCCACATACTTCCCAGAAACTACGCAAGCCACCTGACCTCTGCAACTGAAAAACATTCTCCACAAGACAGAGGTAAGACAACTTCCCATTTTTGCCTGCTTCTCTGTGCAAAGTGCATGCGTTTAGAAACCCATTGCAGAAATGACTGCATACCTTTTGTGCCCAATACCGCTGATGTCAGGTGGTTTTTTCTTCTGATGATGTTCAAAAGATCCCTATCTCTAAAGGGAGGCTGAGTGAAGAGGTTTGAAACAACATCTAAACTTCAAGGTTTTGTCGATTCTAATCTGTTTCGGATGTGCATCTACAAGGAGTTATTTACACCTCACACGCCTGGTAGCCAACCAGCTCTAAGAAGATATTCCAGTGTAGATTTATTTTTTTCTTTTTAATGCTAGCTGACAGATGACAGGGTTACACTGGCTCTCAAAGACAAACCCATTATTTTTGAGCTTATGAGTTCTCTTCTGTAGTCGGCATCCCTGCTACAATAAATCCCAGGGTAGCTGTCAAACTGGCATAATGCAGACGCAGCTTCCAAGGAAGGACTGGAAAGGACCCTGCGCTTCATCGTGCAATAATGTCTCTGAAAGCTCTGCACAGTTCTTGCAGAAAGGGCGTTACTTCAGTATTTGTTGATCAAACAGTTTTGAGTCTGGCTTTAGAAATGAGAAGTGACTAGCTGGAAAACTTCTCTTACTGTTTCGGTTCCCGATACTATAATGTATGCACATATACAAACACCACACATAGACGGGGTTTCTCTGACTCACACCTGCACTCTAACCACAATAGTTTGGTGTGGTTTGGGATGCCTTATGCCTGAGGAAGCACCTCGTTAGTAAGTGGTCATGTGTGGGGTCTCAAAGTTCACAGTAAAAACATCCTAAAAGGAGGCAGTCATCCAGACGGGCTACTCGAGCCCCATCTCTGCAAGATCCAAGAATAAAAATCTATGATTTGAGGCTTTTTAAAAACTGCAACCCTGCCATTGCAAGCTCTTACAAATCCAAATTCTCGTGACAGAAGAACCTGCTTTACTTACAAAGCAAGCAAAAAGGGAAAAATCCTTTCAAAGTAGCCCAGTACAAACAGCAAATGCCTCACTGCTTCATGTGTTTTGCGTCTGAATTGCTTTGGGGAAAGAGCATGTTTTCCAATAACTGAAAACCCCTACTGTTTCTCAATTTCTGGAAGAAATCTCCAGATCAGTGATCACATTATTGTAAATAGAGATGACGCTTTTTAAGCTGATTTGTAAAAGAAGATTCTAATGAATCGTGAACTAGACCAACAGCTGAAAGACACTAGCACATGAAAATTTCTGCAGGCGGTGGCTGCTGTTGTAACTTTGACAAGTCACAACACTTCTCCTGTGCATCAGTTTCTGCATCAGGGTATAAAGGAACTGAACTTCTTTTACCAATTTCTGGTTGAAATATACTTCAGAAAGAAAAAAAAAATCATGAATAATTGAGTAGAATGTCAGCTTTAGGAAAAAAAGAACGAAAAAAATCCCAGTTCCACTTTGCATCATCAGATCTCCTTTGCCATGAAGGCTACAAGGTGATACTGAGACTGTGTCAGCAACCAAAATAGGTCTTTCCCCTTAGAAGCAATGAACAGAACGAGGACCTTACTGCACTAGTGGAGAGCTGTCAAAATGATGGATTACTCTATTTCAGTGACCACACAAAGTTGCTCAAGACAATCAAAATTAATGATTCTGCAAATATGTCCTTTACAGTTGCTGGTGCTCCTCCTCATACAGAAGAGAAGCACTTTTTTTTTGGTTTTTTGACTTTTCTTACAGCACAGCAACTTAAATACTTGTTACCAGATTTCCCATCATGAAGACAAACATCTAATAAAACCAAGATACATCATTCTTAAAACCGAACTGTCTAGTATTGCCATCTCTGTGTCTGTCAATGTGTATTTCATAGCTCGTGTCTCCCCTCACAAACTTCAGCACAAGCCAGAAAGATATCACGTCATGAGATCCTTTCACATCAATAAAAGCCCTTTACAAAATATTCAGGTCTTCCCACCCTCAGCATGTCTGCACTAAGGGCCTAATTCTGTTCTCACATCCATAATTACAGCTACCATGACTGCCTTTAATATTAGCTCAGCTTGCCCCTCCTTAGGGGGGAAATTTGCCCATATATGCATCAAGTAGAAGAAAAAACCATTTCCTTCTGAGTTAAAAGGTACAACAGTACTCTTCTAGGAATGTCGACATCAAATTTTCCCAGTGTATTTCATCAGCAAATGTGCTCAGTGGTTTATTTCAGCAATACTTTAAGAACAATGACCAACTTCAGCTTCCTTAGGCCCAGCACATGGGATTTTATTATCTGTTCTCTGTATATCCTCTATAATTTAATTGTCTGAAAGCGCACACTGATGGGATGCTCATGAGTTGCACAATTGCTCCTAAGCCTACGGGCTGTTCTGACTGTATTCAGAGCCTGTATTGGCTCTGCCTCACTGTCAGGCACATCCTATCGGCTTCCAATTGCCTTGGAAAGGACAGTGTATATATACCAGAGACACTTAAACTGTATGCTGTGCTTGGCAGTCAGTCCAAATTTGAATCTTCAGAGGATAAACACAACTTTTCCCAAGAGAAAGTGGTATTAATAGTCAGGTACTGCCTTTACCTCTCTGCAACAACCGCAAACTTCACGCTGACTGCTTTGGGTTACGCACTGTTATTGCACACCCAGATGCTGACTTAGTGTAGACAAATAGGTAAAAAAATTTAAAATAGGACCTGAAGGAACATGATGAACTTACTAGTTCATTTTCTCCCTTTTCTGACATGCTATAACCCAAAAGAGGCTTAGCACTAGCTAAACCATTTGTCACTGATACCTGCCTGAGAACTGGAAGGATGTTTGACTGACAATGGAAGTATTTTCATTACAAACACCAAGCAGTTTATTTCAGAGCTAAACTGCAAGAGCAAAAGAAATACAATATTTTTGTCACTACTGACTTTCCAGCCTAATGTTCAGATTGGCCTAACATAACCCTCAGAAAACGCAAGCCAATGCCACTGCTACACCCAAAGTTCCTTGTACTTCCTATTGGAAAGAGTTCACCTTTTCCTCAGCTCTACAAGGAAGCAAAGCCATGAGAGATACCAGAAGAGATTCTTGATATAGTTCCCACTTCCTTCCAAAATTTAAGGAAAGAAAAAAAAAAAAGGAAGGGGGAAAAAAAAAGGAAGGAAAAAAATGTTTTCTTTATGATTAGGTCAATGCTTTTTGATGGACTCTATGAATTTTCTGGGGATGTAAGAGAGATCTACATTCTTGGTGCTCACATATAACCTCAAGTCACTTTGGGTCATGTTCAAATCATTTACTACAGGTGTCATTTAGGACTTTGCAAGTCCTCTATCTCTTGATTACATGGGGAGCTGGGGTCTGCACCCTGAGTAGCGGTCAGTCTGAATCACTCAGAGCAATCTTAGCTTCAGAGACCCGTTAGTCACAGTGGCTACAATAGGCATGGGTAGGAAGCAGTAGGAATAAAGCTCTTGCATTCTTGGCATCTTGATTCTCCACATGTGAAATGGTCAAAATTATGCCCTTCAGTATCTTACAGCCGTTTTATAAGAATAATTACATCAAATCCTGAGAGGTGCTTGTCTACTGCAAAATCATCGACCTTAACCAGGTAGACCTTCCTCAGAGCCAGCTACATTGTAAGGTAACAACAAAACTGCTCAGCAATAATGAAGATTCACATACACAGGAAACTAATCTGTAGAACTTCCCACAAAGAGAAATAAGAGATCACTTAACTCATCATCAAATGTGTAGCTTTGTCCTTAGAAGCAACCTTCCCTTCTGTAGCTAGTTTTCACATATGGACACCCAGGATCTGCAAGTGCATGCATTTCTTTCAGATCTTTGTGTTACACTCCTCTTCAGATGGTAGGATGAGAATAGCTGCCTTCACACTTGCCAGAAGCCTAAGATAACATGACTCAGAAAAAAAAAAAAAAGGCAAATTCTTGTAGGGGTTTTGAGGCAGAATACTGACTAGGAGAGGAGACTCAGACCCCTGGCAGAAGCAGCTGGCATTCACTGTTTCCTACTCCATTCACGGAAACAGGTCTGTGTTCACATTCTTGGAACACTGCGTGAACATTCCCAGTAAACAGGACTGCCACGAAGGAATCCCTGCTCTGCTCCCAGCGCTTCCTCCTGACTACACACAAAGCTTGGAGTGCTGGTAAAGCACTCCGGTCGAGAGAGGTACCAACCTTAAGATTTATACGGTGTGAACTTTGGCAGTGAGTTACACTAGCTCCATAAAGCAGCCTGCAGGGGGAAAAAAAAAAAACAAAACAACCTGCTTCTCCCTCATTCCAAAGTCAGCTCTGGAAAAGAATGAAATAAAACCCGAGGGAAATCACATGCCTATCCTGCCCTTGCTGTACTGTCTTTCCCAGTTGTTACTAGATTCTGGGTAAAAGAATTCTGTGCGTAGCCTGCAGTGATCTATAAATTGTGTTTTCAAACAAGAAGCTCTTCCCATATATTGCACTCAAAAGCTGCCAGCACTCCGGAGCCGGAGGGTTTCGATAGGTTTGCACCTCTCTGCCTCCACGCTCCCCGGCTGTGAGCTCGGCAGCCAAATAACCTGGTGGCAGATTTCAGGAAAGCTGGAGGAAACTTCGGAGAAGCTGCAGCCGAGCGGAGCTTGTGCTGCTCGCAGGCTCGGAGCGCCCAGCCCCGTCGGCTCTGCGAGGCAACTCCTCCTCCCGCTGCGGCTCGGGAGCGTTTCTCTGGAGCTGGGAACGGCACACGGCTGAGCTCGGAAGTTTGAGCATGGCTCTGAGAAGCTGGAGGTCACAAACCCCCGCAGCCCTGGGAGCCGACACGTGTCGTAGGAGCCTCCTGCTTTCCAAACCCTTCATCTGTGCTGAGGACGGAGCAGGCTCAGCTCAGAGGCACTCGCACCTGGAAGGATCTCCTTGTGGATTCTGCTGCTGCTAACAGGGTTCTGCAGACCTGCTGGTATCCACGGAGGAAAGAGAGGAAAATTCTTCGAAACAGCAAGATACTTTTCGAAGTGGGGAGTGGAAGGAGGCAGTTTTTTCCCCTCCTTCGCTGTTTGGGAGAAAGGAGCTGCCCAACCTGGTCATGAGACTTTTCCATACTTCCCAAAGCAGGCTCGTGAAGTTACGACACTGCATCTCTGAGAGCCTCGGGTAGTGCAGCCCAGAACAGCCCCCCCAGCAGCACGCCCTGAGTGCAGACAATCTGGTAGGCACAGGAGATGGAGAATGAGGTTGGCAAATCTGTGGACAATCAAATGGACAAATACATGTAATCATTTGGAAGTTTTCTTTACCTATTATTGCTTTTATTCTGCTTCCTTTTTCACCCTGAATTGTCATGTATTTATCCCTCTATTGACTTAGCTGTGCTGTTAATTCTTTCTTACCCTCCTCTTCTCAATGTAGAGTTACAATAATGGGGAAATCGGAAAGCCAAATGGATATTGTGGAAAAATCAACAAAATCTGGGAAGAAATCCTGGAGCTTTGTGGCAATCGGTCTGGCTGTCTTGCTGCTCCTCATGACTTGTGCAGTGGTCACCCTGGTGATCCTGTATGCCAGCAGCAGAGGTAAGGAACCTGTCAATAATTCTCCTCTTCCCTTTGCAAACAACCTACAAGTCTTTTTGCAGAGCTAAATGAAAACAAAAATACAGGGAGACAGTGAGGTCACCTCTGTGAGGGACTTGGCTATCTCTGCTGTGTTCCAAGCTTATGCAGAGAGACGATTGTGTTGGATTTTACTTCATTTTTAAAATTATGTGATGTAAGGGTCTATGGTTTTAATCAATTCTATGCTCTTTATTGAATTCAGCATTGTTTTGGCAAAGGTAAAAGATTGTTGCACTGTTTCAGAGGGGAAGGTGTGTGTCTGTGTGTAAGGCTTGACATTTCCTTATTTTATAGAAGCCTGAGGCAAGATTCATTATTGCCTGGAGTTATAAAGCAAGAGCTGTTTAGCAGATCTAAAGGGGAGATTGCTTATTACAATGTGAAAGCTTTTTTTAAAAACGGTCAGTGTGCTGCTGAGGAAAGGGAGACTTTTTAAATATTACATCAGGCAATTTGGTCTCTAGGTGAGATTTGGTTCAGTGACTTTCATGCAAAGATCTTGCCAGGAACGTGACAACGAGGCATATTACTTTGAGGTGCTTTGCCTAAATATATTAACTGCAGAGCACGCTTACTCTCAAAACTAAGTTTCTCCATTAGCACACCAAATGCAAAGTCCTATTTAAAAATTCTGTGAAGCCATCAACAGGATTGGTGGCAGCACCTGCCTCACGTTTGTCATTTCCATTAATGTGTCTTGGAGTCAGAGCTTTGCTAGAACACTAGAGAATAAAACTAAACTAAAAAGTACGAATAGCAAAACTGAAGCGAGGCATTGCTTTCTCCTTACATTGTCTCTGCAGCCCCTGCCTGCAGTGAACTGCTTCCTTCAGCACTTGTAAGTAAAACACTGCACAATTCTGAGTAATAATTAATGAGAAAAGCCTTTTTGTTGTTTACTCCTTTTGCTACCAGCAATTGAACGTTACCAGCATCTGTTCCAGTGTTAGATGTACTCTCCCAGTATTTGGCATTCATAACACTCATCAGAAAGTTGCTTATATTTATTCTATTAGCTCAGGAGACGGAAGGAAAGAAATTCCCCAGAGCTAGGTCCTAGGGTAGAAGTTTCTGTATCAAAATATTGAGCTATGCAGAACTGTGTTGCTTGCATGCATAAAGGATTCGAGAAGTCTGCTCTGCATCTTGCTCCTTGGGTTCAGGCAAATCAGAATTCAGGTATTAGTAATATTTGCCCAAATGTTGGGAGTCTCATCCAAATCCATGGGCGGAGTCTGTGCATGTAAAGCAAGTGCCAGCTATTGCATTTCTTTGATGGAAAGCCTCTCTGTGAGTAAGCAGTTCTGAAATATAAATGTTTTACAGGCTCATATCAGCACTTAAATTTCCATTGGAAATGTTTCCCGGATTCAGACATTCCTGAGCAAACTGTGAGTGCAAGGTGATTGCAGAGCTGATACGCTGCTGGTCCTGCACAGCAGCTCCTCCCGGCTGTTCTCGCAGGCCTTAAAGGGGGGTTTCAGCACGGGCCAGTTTCTGCCTCCCTGTTTACACTGGAGCGTACGCAGTGGAACTACTGCCCCAGGAGACACCAAGATGTGGTCGCACCCCAGAGCGGCCACAAGCTTTAGGTAATTCACAGGTCGGAATTGAGCAGCAGGAACTTTAGTCTGCACCATCTTTTAGGTGAATGCCTACGTGCACTGTTTGGGCCTAAAACTGGGAAAGCAAGAGCTCTTCAGTGCACGTTCCTGCAGAACAGGAACAGCTTCTGTCTTGGAAAGTTTTGTCCAAATACTCTGCTTGGGTCTGTGTTGCTGTTACATCTAGGCCCATACCCAACGCTCAGTCAAAAGGCTGAAGTCTCTCTTAGACTTACCGAGTGAAAAGTGCATATTACTCAAAGCTGTATGAATATAAATCCTACACAGCAACAGAAAAAAAAGTAGCTGAGCAGCATTCTTGTGATAGAACTAAGAATCCTTGAGATTCTGTTCCTTCTAGTTTCACTCAAATGTTAATTTGGAAGTGTTATGGGATGCTGGGTTGTTTACTCAGAGGAGATTCAGGTTCACCACTTCATCTTTGTACATCTTTTATCAGAATAGCGCTGCCCAGAGAGGCTTCTAAAGACAGTTCTATTTAGTTAATGAAAAATTAAAAGGGTTACCTGTCCTGCTGTACATTCTCTTTTTTTATATATATATATATATATATATGATTGTACATACAGGCTTTGTGATTCAGGGAGTATGTTTTTGTTCTGCTTGTATATAGCTTGCAGAAGAGCTTTGTGGTGCATGAAACAGGCCTCTGGTTATAGCAATAATGCCTGTAATACATGTTAATAGTGACTGATTTTTATCTATATACCCAGACAACAAAACCACTGGAGCTCTCACAGCAATGCAGTTATATAGTTCTGGAAGCAGTTTGGGGATTTTTGACATCCAAAGAAGTTTTCATACTCATAAAACATTGTCTAAATAAGCTAAAGCAAAATACAGTAAGTAATAGGAGAGTAATATTTGGGTGATTATAGAAAGGGAAGCAGACAGAACTGAAGTCAGTTGGTTTTGAGTCAGGATACACCATGCTCTCAATCTTTCCATCACACCCACGCAGAGATCTTTGCAGCCTTTTCACAGCTCTTTCTCAGCTACGTTCTACAAATATTTACTAAACTCCAAACCTCAACACTTGATGGAAAGGTTACAGTCTGAAGAACATTTCAGCACTACTTACAGCTGGCACATTGAGTCACAGTCAGCGACTTCTCCAGAAAACTTAGTTACAGACAACTTCCATTCCCACCTGATTGCTGATCCTGACCGCTCAAAGTTTATGAGTTTAATTGATGAGTTTATGAGTTTAATTGATATTGTTTATGAGTTTAATTGTTTATGAGTTTAATTGATATTTTATTCAATTTTTTGGCTTCCAAGTTTGTAGGGTTTCTCAGAAGTAAGATTAACAGTTTTATATTGTGTGTGTGAGCGTGTCTGCAGCCCCACAGGTTGTCACTCTTGGCACCTATTCTAGAGGCTGTTAGCTAGAGGGCTTGCTTCTGCAGCCCTGTGCTATCCTGTTAGGCAGGCTACAAACAAACAAAGAGAAACACAACACTCGGACTAAGCACCACCTTGTCCTGGGAGTAGATTTCAAAGTGCCATGTTATGCTCCTGCGTTTCCTATGCTGTGAATGGGATTCATGGGCACTTGAATCATAGACTCACCAGAACCTGCTGACTAGGGGCAAGATCTAACCAGGTCGCTGGCTGGAAAGCTTGTGCCTGAGATCTGGCTTGTCCCCCAGACTGATGCCTTGTCCTTCTTTGACTTTGTGAACGTTGGTTAGTGAGGCATCTGTTCAAAGGAGACGAAGAATTTAAAGAAGCGACAGCTAACGCAAAAGCCGTGATGAAATGACATTTGGGTGGCAAGACTCAGCTGTGGTCAGAGGGAGCTGCATGAGTGTAAAGCGTGAATGCAGAGTGACAGGCCACACGGGGCTCCAAAAGTGGGCAAATACTCAGTTTACTGATTCTCACATGAAATTCTGTCTCAGCCATGCTTATAGATAGACTATAGGTAAGAAATCATAAGAAAGGTGGAATAAAACCAAACACTTGTGTTTACTCCATTTGAAGACACTGACATCTGGTATGGACAGCCCTCTCAGAGGAAGAAAAGCTAAATTGGGCAATTCCATTATTTGTTGCAAACAATTTGCTGTTAGAACAGCAACAAAGGCAGCCTGCAGTGCTGACAGCACTTCTGCGGATGAGAGCTGCGTGCGAAGCAGCTAAGGTGCTGAAAGGTAAAGCTCACGCTTGACTGCCTGGTGACAACCGTGGGTCTAATCGTTTCAGCGCGTGCCATCCCCAGCCATCTGCGGTCCTCAGAACGCACAGTGGGAAAACACAAAACACAACCTGTGTGCTTCGGGGACTGTACAGAATGATTTGCCTTGCTTTTGTCGTCCAAAAAGGGAACTTCAGTAAGGCTGTGAAAAGCAACTTTTATTTTAAGAAGAACTGTCTACGCAGCAGGGGGAACATGGGATTTAGAGCTGTACAACTGTGACAGTCTCCCCTGCTGCAGATCACTATCTTCATGCCTTACATTACTGTCAAACATGAGCCCATGTCCCACTTGATTTTATGTTCAGAAATTTCCCATCACATCCATCTAGAGCCTGCTACACATTTGGTTTGTTTCAACTTTTAGGCTTTGTAGAACATCAACCGAGTTGTCCCTCCCACATCTGTACTTGCAGGAGTCTCTAGGTCGTTGTAGCTCAACCCATCAGCAACACTTAACCAGGGACAAAAACTAAATATGTAGAGAAATAGCTGTATTTATACTGAAAACGTGGGCAGTTGTTAGTAGCAAAGTAGTTTGAGACAATGAAGTGCATAGAGTACTCTACCTGAGACTTCAGAAGGTGCATTTCACTTTTGTTTCTAGTTATTTGAAGCTCAAGAAGTGCAGTAGACAGAGCCTCAGTCAAGTGAGCAAAGACACAACAAATATATTGTTAAGTAAAACAGGGCAGTGTCAGTCCTATCTCGTACAGAGGCAGGTTGGCTTGGTTCTTTGTCAGGAATGGTACTGAGGCATAAAATAGATAATTGATAGAAAAAACAAAGGAGCCACTTTTAGAAGTAAACTGAGAGCCCCTCACCAGCCATTTCTAATTATCTGGTTTTGTGGCAGAGTTTCAGAGCCCTGAGTGTGCAACCAAGGTTCCCAAACAGATTTGGCTTCCCTGCTTATACAGCTCAATTACATTTTCACAATCACAAGGGCTTTTTGAATGTGGGGAGTGAGAATCTCATTGAAAGCAATTCCAGAAACTGAGGTTAGACATTGTCAGGTGATATTAAATTGAGAAGCTTTGATTAAAAAAAAAACAAAAACAAACAACTTCATCTGAGTCCTGCCTGGTCCCTGAGAAGGGACAAGAGAAATACAGCATACTTGTATAGTTAGGTCTTTCCCACCTTGCCCATTGCTATTCTGCTTTATGGAAAATTTCCATATGCCTTTGAAGTACTGGTTTCTTTTCCCGTGAAGGTTTTTCTTGGAAATAGCCTGGGCTTTTAGGGTTTGTTGGCGTGGGTTTTGTTGGTTGGTTTGTCGTTTTGGGTTTTTTTTTAATTATTGGAGCATTTAGGAAACTCCAAAAATTGGGCTTAGCTCCATCCAGTACAAAAAAAACCCCCTGAAACCTAAACCCCTCTATGTGAAACTTCACATTGTTACAAGTATTTTGCTCATCCCACGTTCAGATTGCTAGACACTAAGCTATCATAAGGCACGGAGTCACGCTAATGCAGATGTGCTGCCACACAGCACGACGGCGCTCCGCTGAGCCCTGGATGTTGCATTCCCAGTCACAGTGGGGACTTTTTATGTTGCCTCCACTGATGAACTTCAAAGCCCTCTTTTCTTCCCTACTGTTTTATTTCTATCTGAATTACTGTAATCTTGTTTGCTGTCATGTAAAACACTTATTTCATTGGAAAGACTTTTTTTAGTAACTCTTCTTTGCAAACATCCTAGTGTAAGGATCAAAAAAAAAGAAGTTTAAAACCATGGCTGATCCTTTTGGAAAGCAAGGGTATCAGGTTTGGTTTCCAGTGTGGAACCATGCAGTTGTCTGTTTAACATAAGTAGATCCTAAGCTAGTCCAGTTTCACAAATTGGAAACTAAAACATCAAAATTAGGCCACTCATCAGGCTGGGTGCTTAGATACCTCCCATTCCCATTCTGTGGTGAACAGCACACAAGAGTGTGACATGACCAGCCTCACAGACACATTCACTTTAGTACTCGGCATAAAAAACTACGTGTTCATGTAAAAAGGCATCACTGTAAGTCTGCAGCAGAACTTACAGCTGTGAATTCACATCAAGACCCTCCGCAGTCACTGCCATCAACCTCCTGGCAGTACATTTAGCGCAGAGCAGCAAGCAGTAAGAGCTAGGGACCGTTGCAGTTCCAGTTTCTGCTCACCACTGGTGCATAAGCTTTTTGTGGATCTTCTTCACTGGAAGAATTGCACAAACCAAGACTAAGTGGTCAAAAATAGAAAATTAATAGCCAAGAGTAACACTTTCCAGCTTCTGCTGGAGTGAGCAGACAGACCCATTTCCCCATGCAGAGGCACACATCATTCTTCCATTTCTGAAGCCACAGGAAAATGCTTCTGCTAAGGTTTCATTGCCTGTGCTCGCTCAAATTCCTTGTCACATCACTCCTTCTCCATGGGCTGAAACCAGCAAGTCATGAAGGTCCCCAGAGTTCCTAAGTTTGATTGCTTTCAGGCTACTGAGGAGAGAACAGGACTGAGCCGAGGTCTTAATGGAACAAAATTCATGTTTTACTAGAGAGGAGAGCTCATGCCACAACTGAAACAGCTGATACTAGCACACCCAGTAGCTCTCAGCACAGTTTGTACTGGACTTGGAGTACTGTGGTACAGGACTTCACTGACTTTTCCAGGCTCAGCTGAAAGGCAGAATGCAGAATGGAACGTAGTCTCCTTCCCACGCAATGCACACACACTTAGAGAAGTAAAAGTAATCTCTTTTTCTAGATTTGATCTTTGCAGCTCAAAACAGTGTGAAAGCAGTAATCCAGCTATGGGCTTTTTGCCCCCTGTTTAAACCTCTCAGTCATGGTGACTTTGAAGATCGCAAGAGAGCTCAGATGCTCAAAGCATCATAGTAGGTTGTCTGGAAAGGAATCTCATACTTTAGTGTGTGTCAGGAAGACTGCGGTGGCAGTTAGCAGGTAAAAAAACCCTGGTCTTACTCATTAAAACTTGCTGCCAAGAATGTTATAATACTTTGTCCAATAAATTTTCCTAATAAGTCTGCAGTTAAGAGATTTCTTCACAGTTGTCATTTCATATCTTTCACTGATGCTGATATTCACTCCCTTGCTCTAAAGCTAAACAGAGGTGCCGCTGAGGGTGGTTCTGCTGGCGAGGGACATTGGTCCAATTTCTTTCCAAACCAACTAATTCTGTCTGCTTTCTTCTTCCTCTCCCCGCAGGCACTCACTATGGCACCAATTCAGGCAACATATGTACCACGCCTGGATGTGTTACAGCAGGTAATGAGTGTTACTACGAATGATTATTGCAGAGGTCATGTTTTACATGTTCTTAGTAGTGGAATAAAAAAATAGTTCAGGCTTTAAGACTGAAGAAAAGGACTGACATTTCCCCTCGGGCTGGATACACATTGCTAATACTGTCAAAGGCAGCAAGTACAGCTGTCCTCAGATACAGGTCTGTGTGTAAACACCGGGCGAGAAACCCTATCCTTACTCCTCCGTTGTATACTTTGTCATCCGGAGCGTCATCCGTGAGGAAGCAGTACAGGAAAGTTACCACTGTGGGCAACAGTTCTCTGGCTCTGGCCCGAGCCACGAGGATGTGGCTTGACCAATGCAAGTCTGTGTCTATGAATTATAATCAGGATCCCCTTTAGACCAAATTTTCCCTCAGAAGGGAATGCATCCTACACAGGGCGTTGTTCACCTGTGGAGGCCGTACACCTCCAGAGAGGTAAGACTCCAGCACGGGTGTTCCCAGTTGCCCCCTGGAAACACCAGCTTCACAGGCAGGTACCCAAGCTCAGGCCCCGGGTAGGGCCCTGGGCAGCGTGCTCATGCCTGGGAGGACTGTTGTGCCTTGCAGAGGCTCCCTCTGCAGAGCAGTAGGGGTGCAGTGCAGATGTCTGCTGTCAGGTGCTTCTGGGCATTTCGGCAGAAAACAGGATCCTTTGAGTCATACCCGCTGTAAGCAGTATGAGCAACGTGCCTTCTTGCCAAGCAAGGCTGCCCTCTTGACAGTCTTTGGTAGTCCCAGAGATCACTGGGCAGTCTGTGGAATTCAACTCTCCCATTTTGATACCTAGCTGCTAGAATAATTCAGAATATGGACCCAACAGCTGACCCTTGCAAGGATTTCTACCAGTATGCCTGTGGGGGCTGGCTGAACCGGCATGTTATCCCAGAAACTAGCTCCAGATACAGCATTTTTGACATCCTGAGAGATGAGCTGGAGATCATCCTGAAAGGTAGGAATCAGGCTACTCTGTCCTTGGTTATGCACTTGTGTTTAGTTTCAGATATTATTTACTGCACATTACAAAGAGAAATAAACTTCCAGGGAAGTGTTGATTGTGACTTTTTTTTTTCTGCAGTCCTTTAATCTTTCCATCTCTTACTACACCCATTTGGGGGTAACATCCTGTTCCCACTAAAAATCAGCCATGGGTGATTTGGTACTGACTTCAAAAGGAGCAGGACAAGCTGTATGCATGTCCTTCTTCCTGACACTTTTTCCATTAATAGCCCCTTTAAAGAGCACTCCAGTTTCACAGTAATTGAAGTCTACAATAAGAAGTATTTATCATAGCCCTGAATTCTCAGTGATTTCTATGAAAAGATCAAAGCTTTCCAGGACAAAACTCTCACTGCAACGGTTCCTTCCCCAGGTGTGCTGGAGACTTCAGATCAAGGGGACAGAGAAGCATTTCAGAAAGCTAAAATACTTTACAAGTCATGCATGAATGAGAGTGAGTCTCTTCTTGTTCCAGTGATTCTCTTGTTCAATACCAGATGTACTGAAGTACCAATGCACTTTCAAGCAAAAGTCCAGTCAGTGTCTATCTAGTCTGCATGGCCTTGCCTGGAAGGCTGATCTTCAGACGAATGAAGATGCCTTCATACATCATTAAAGCTTAACATACACCTTCTGGGATGCAGAAAGGATTGATGTTGGTTGCCTGCCTCTGGTACCAACGCAGAGCCCTCCCTTCTGAATGCAAAAGCATGTCCCATTTCATCCTTTCCGAGCAGATTCAGTCAAGATCAGCACTGAAGTCTGCAGAAGTATTTTTATTGCTTTTCTGAAGACTAATGTAGGGAGACTGATGACTTCAGGATCTCTCTTATTACCTGCTCTGGCAAATTCAGTTTCAGATTCAAACTATTCGGCCCATTACACAGAATCATAGAATAGTTTGAGTTGAAGGGACCTCTAAAGGCCACCTAGTCCAACCCCCCTGCAGTGGGCAGGGACATCTTTAGCCACATCAGGTCGCTCAGAGCCCCGTCCAACCTGACCCTGAATGTTTCCAGGGACGGAGCTTCTACCACCTCTCTGGGCAGCCTGTGCCAGTGTTTCACCACCCTTGTTGTAAAAAATGTCTTCCTATCTAGCTTAAATCTGCCCTATTTTCGTTTCAAACCATTACTCCTCATCCTATCGCAGCAGGCCCTGCTAAAAAGATTGCACCCATTACCTATTTGTCTTCATTTTTTTTTCCTATGAAAACAATATAGTATTTGTTTCTCCTCTCAGGTCTTATAGAGCAACGAGATTCATTGCCTCTGCTAGAGGCCTTAACGATGGTTGGAGATTGGCCAGTCGCTTCTGCAGACTGGAATAAGACCAAAGGTAACGCCGTGCCTGAAAGTTCGGTTGTGTTAAGGCAGAATTATTGACTGCACGAAGGAGACTGCTGTCATTGACTTAGATCCTCTGTTTTAACTTTTTCTTCATAAACAAACGTCAGAGTATCATACATATTTAACACACAGTGAACTGTATAAATAAGGTAGTATAAATTTAATACCCGTATTTTAAGATCTCATTCATGAACAGTGAGTGTACGTTAAGACAGTTAGGAAACGTAAGGAACCAACACAAATAATGAAAACAAAAGCAGTATAACCGGTACAGCTGTGTTCTAATGCTTGCATATTAATTAGGGTTTGGAGCATAACTGCTTAACTGGGCAAGGTCATGGTGATTTATACTATGCATAGGCAATTGCATACACGTATGTATATATATATATAAAAATCATTTACTAATTACTTTATATCACTGAGACAGATAAGGCCAGTAAGAACAGTCTAAATTTCTAGCCACTATAGGAACGTCCTGTACAAGTATTCTCACACGCTGTCCAGTCTGGTTCTAAACAATTTCAGCAATAAGCTTGCAAACTATACAACTTAATCGGTCCTGAGACGTCATTTATCAATATGTATGTTTTCCCTTTTATCTCCCAGAGCCAGATTGGAGCATGGAAGAAAAACTTTCCATAATGAACTCCAGATTTAACAAACGTGTCCTCATCGACATGTTTGTATGGAACGATGACCAGGATTCCAGCAGACACATCATTTATGTAAGAAAAACATTGCAGGGAATTATTTATACACCAGAATCATCATGGATAGTTATTTACACTGCATACAGCTTAGCTTTCCGTAAGTCAGCAGGTATGCACAACACTGGCAAAGTGCATGCAACAGTTCTGTACCCCAAGTGGCAGATCTGTCTCAAAGTCGTATTGGGAAACATTTTATGGCAGCATAACTTTTGTTTCAGTTAAAGAAATAAAAACCAATGGACCTTTGCCAATTTACAGTATTTAAGGGTTGTAGATTCTTGTGACTTGCAAAATGATGGTGAGGTTTAATATGTAGCAGGAAGATGTATTTTTAAACATGTAAATAATAATTCAGAGTTTGCTCATGTGTGCTTATGCATGAAGTCTAGCCCTCAAGTTAGAGCATAAGTTGCTTAAATTTATTCTTAGATCTCAATGGTTACTGAAAGATTTTGCTCAATACCCCACACTAAGTATCCATCCTGTCCTCATCTAGTGATCCAGAGACAAAAAGTTGTACCTTCCATCTCACCCCACTTCCTAGAAAGCTAAAGGTCTTTGAGTGTTCAGTAAGAGTGTGCTAGTGTCGTTCCAACACTGACGGGGTGGAACGTGCAGCATTTTGCGTTGCCTTTCAAGGATACCCTTGGACAACACCAGGTCCTGTTCATCACTAACTAGAGAAATGTATGGTTTCCTTCAGATTGACCAGCCAAGTTTAGGAATGCCATCCAGGGATTACTACTTTAATGGGGGCAACTATCAGAGAGTAAGTATTCCTCAAGGTTTATTTACTATTTGCTACCAAACTAACTTTGTTACTTATCCCTGTGTTTCGGAAAACTCAAATACATGAATCTTCATGTTATGTAACAATCAGAATTAGACCATGACATTCAAGGCTACATTTGTTTTCCTAATTATGCCAAATTTTTGTAAAACTTTACAAAAGGACTGAACAACTGTATAAATATCAAGCCTCCCCAGAAGTGGCCAGTTCATACAGATAAAAAGGTTATGGGAAAATCATTTGATTTATAGCTTGATACAGTCTAATTGTGAAGGATTGGTTCACGTTTCCAGTGCAGTTTATTGTGGATTTATTTCTGTCTTCTAAAGCCACTGGTTCTGGCTACTGTTTTACAAGGTACTGCAAAGGTGGATTATAGATATGGGAGAAGAATTGTCATACTGGATCGTATTTGAATGCACAATACCCCAAAATACATTGTTGAACACCAGAATATTCAGAATTTTTCACATGTTTATTCAGGTTAAAATAAAAAGTGTTTTGCATGGAGCAGCAAAAGCTATATTAATGGAAGATACTCTGCTATTAAGAGTCTGCTGCCACTTACTCCCCCCTTTCCCAAAAATTACATCAAGATTATTTTCTATCTGCTTCTCTGTGCCAATGCTCAGAGCAAGTGTGAGGGTTTCTGTAAATACACAGAAGGCTGCTGCAAACACGGCCAGATAATTTATCCGTTTCCAAGATGAAACTACTGCTTTAGTACATTTTATTTTCCTCAATTATGTCACACTAACAAAGAGGATTTGCAGCCTAACATCAAACTAATTTTCCTAACACGAATGGAAGGGAATACAGAGAGACAACAATCAGCATTTTAGACTCTTTTGTCTAGTGGTTGTAAAGGCAGATGAAAACATCAGTGAGACCAGTTTTCTTCTCACTTCAATGTCTTTGACTATATTCTCATGTATAATGTAGTCTAAAATACAGTTCTGTGAAGTTTTTATGAGATGGTTTTGTATCATGAGACAGATTAACAGAAGCTGGCTGGTCATAAAGGTGTGGAAACCATCTCCACGTAGTTGTGCTGGGAGCTGCAGATAGCTGCTACAACTAGGATTCTGTTCTGCAAGTTTCACTTCTACAGTGGCAGTTGCAGTAGAAAGAGAGGGCTGTTTATGCACCATTGCATGAAAGTCAGACTTAGATTGACTTGTAGGAGGTAGAAAATCAGGTACAGTGCATAGATAATCCTAAATTAGCAAAAGAAAACAGTACTGCTTAATAGAGCTTTAATTTGAAGCTATAAAGAAGAAGGACTAAGGCTGTGTTTTTAATCTTAATGAAAAAGGAGGCGACACAACCCCTATTTATTTGCTATTTAACAGCTCACTTCCCACAGACAATGAACCAAACTCTGATGACCCAAACTCCCCCTGTGCTTAGTCCAGCATCTTTTGGCAAGACTCCTACTGAGGCCTGTGGGAGTCTGGCCTGATTAAGGCCTCAGCATTCAGCCTAAAAAAAACACAAATCATCATCATCATCATGTAAGTGCCCAGACTCAATTTCACAACAGTTACTGTATTTATCTGGTTTCCGAGGTCTAGGGAGGAAGAAAAGTATGCAAGAGTAGGTGGTATTAAGCTTTCCTGTATCAGAGATCCATACTGCCTCAGCAGCCACAGAGCTTTTCAAGGTCCATTCTGAGGCATAAACCACAGCCATACCCTCCTATTAGAAAGAAAGCAAAGGTATCACCAGGAACTATCTGAGACAGCTTTTCTCTCAGGCAGTGAAAATGGAGTTTAGAAGATTTATGGTATTACTTTCAGAGAACTTAAACCTTCCATGTTTACCCTGGTCTCCTGGCTCGTAGGGATCACTGTTCCCATAGTGTGACTCGAAGCACAGAGCTTTCTCTTTGCTCAAGCAGTAATTTAACTCAGAACGCCAGAGTTGGGTTGCACAGGGAAACAGAAAGCGTTGCTTTCACTATGTATTTTGAGACTGGCAACTCCTGTAAGGTATTCCAGGATGAACTGAGGTCCCAGGTATTGCAGCAGTATCTTATAGTAGGGGAGGAAAAAAAACAAAGGATGAGAAAGTGGAGTGGGGAGGGTTGCATTGGAGACAAGGGCAGAGGCTGTGGCCCCAGGCCCAACTTTTTCACAGCACACTGTAAAGCTAAAATAATGAAAAGAATGATTTGCTGCATGAGAAGTGATAGACAATGCTACACACGTCCTGTTCCTTGCATGCAGGTGAGAGAAGCTTACCTGCAGTTCATGATCACCATTGCCAAAATGATCCGGGAAGACAAGAACATGTCTAAAGATGATTCCTTTGTCCAAGAGGAAATGGTAAAGGTTATGGAGCTTGAAACAGAGATTGCAAATGTGAGTACAGAAATGGAGAACTTCTCAGGACGTTGGGGGCAAGGAGTGAGGGAGAGAGCCTCTTTCTGTCCTGTGCAGCAGTTTAACACATCAGAAAACTCATGGCTTAGAAGAAAGTAGGGGGAAGGCGACTTCTGCCGTGACTAGCCCCGAGATCAAGCCTCTGTGCATATAGTTATGTTTACTGTGTGCACTGCTACTGTTTCTGCTCTAGTCCTAGCCATATTTATTTTTGGAAGCCTCCTAAAACAGGATAATTATCTTCTGCTAAACATACACTGTAACACCACCAGGGCTAGCTCCTTTGCATCCTGTGAAGTCTACAGCACCCTAACAATCTCCAAGAGCTTAGTCTTCCTTTCTAAAGAGGACAGAGGGAACTGCTCGGCTCAACGTGTTACTGAAACATTATTGAACTGGGGGGGGGGGACACACACGACACACCCATGTTCCTGTACTGAAATTTAGAAAGCAGCACTGGACACCATCAAATGAGCTTTCTTTTCTAAAATAAACTGATTTGTTTGCATATTATGTGAGTGTGTATGTGCACATGCATGCATGCCATTTCAGCCATTGGCACTTGTCAGTTGATTCTAGTAATAACCTTGTGAATGTCTTCAGGCAACTACCCCAGCAGAAGAAAGGCATGATGTAACCTTGTTGTACAACAAAATGACCTTAAAAGAGCTACAGGAAAAGTTTGCATTGAATGTAAGTGTTTAATGAGCAGTCAAATACTTTCAGTCTCCTCTTATGACTGTGCCAATTGGAATTGGCTTTGTGAATTTATCAGTGATGCAACAAAGAGGTATAAAATCATTCCCATTCTTAATTTTGTCTTCAGAGTCTCTTAAAAAGACTTTTGCTACTGAACAACACAACTGCATTCAATCCCATAGACTGTAGAAAGTCCAGACAGTTACTAAGGCACTTTAACACCTGGCATTGCTATGCGTCTTTTTGTCTGCCCAGGAATTTAACTGGACCTTCTTCATCCAAGGCATTATGTCTTCAGTAAGTGTTCAGGTTGACCCAGAAGAAGAGGTTGTGGTATATGGCGTGCCCTATCTGCAAGAGCTGAAAGCAATTATCTCCAAATACTCAGCAAGGTGAGGAAACTGGAGAATATCCAAGACAAGAGTCCCAGAAGTGTTGTGCAAATGCAAATTACTGGGCCTGTTTGCTAGTCCTGCTAGAGCTTCTCTGAGAAAAGTGACACCACTTCATTGTAAAGTACAAGTAATGTCTTCTAAGGTCCTAGGATCCCAAAGTACTGTGGTACTAAGTGTCTCACCTGCTTAGAAAAGGCTAAAGGAGAAGAAAAAGATACATTACAAGCTTAGCTCTTGTTATCTCTAAGAAGAAAAAATTAGTCCCTGAACAGACATGGCAGTACAGTCCTCAGTCTGAATGCCTCTACAACTAGCCAGCCTGTTAAGTAAGATGAGTCACCTGTAGTTGCTAGGAACCTGATGACTGGCAGCAGTCGTTTGCTTTCTTATCTCCACTAAGATCCCCCTCCGACTGTCTGCTCTAGTGTTGCTTTTTACAGGGGATTAAACTCAGCTTTGCTTTCCCACACAGCACCATCCAGAACTACCTCATTTGGCGACTGGTGATTGACCGAGTCAGCAGCTTGAGTCGGCGTTTCAAGGATGCTCGGGCCAGCTACAGGAAGGTATCTCCTCTCTTCCTAAAGGGGCTGCAGAGCACAGCACTTGGAGGAGTGTCCCACAGTCACCAAATCAAGTCCTTGTCAACACAATGACATTATGTTGTGTAATCCCCAAACTAATCTAAGAACAGCAATCACAACAATGGAAGCCTTTGTCTTAGGTTAACCTGCTCTTCAGGTAATGATTTAGAAAAGAGATGTGCAGGCAGAATGAATCCTGTGGTGGTTTGTCTTGCAGGCGCTTTATGGGACAACGCTGGAAGAAGCCCGCTGGAGGGAGTGCGTGAGTTATGTCAACAACAACATGGAGAACGCAGTAGGGGCAATGTATGTCAGGGAGACATTTGCCGGTGAGAGCAAGAGGATGGTATGTAGTTTACCCTTCATACTACTGTACATCCACAGTGTTGGCAGTGCCCGTTCCTGTCTGATCTCCCAACCAGCTTTTTCTGTTAAAGATATCAATCGACCAAGGGTCAGAAGGGCATAAGTCATTTGTGATGCTCTTTTAAATGCTGAGTACCATGTCTTAGAACATAGAGTTTGGGGACATCATCTTTCAGTAGGAGGCTCTTCACCCCTCCTTAGCTGTGCCTGGGAAAAACAGTGGTCAAATTATTCATTTCTTACTGCCTGTCTTTTAGGTCCGAGATCTAATAG
Source organism: Leptosomus discolor (assembly GCF_034619465.1). Taxonomy (NCBI): domain Eukaryota; kingdom Metazoa; phylum Chordata; class Aves; order Leptosomiformes; family Leptosomidae; genus Leptosomus; species Leptosomus discolor. The sequence goes on along the minus strand of NC_141410.1, from coordinate 9,923,283 downwards.
ATAAGATTCGTGAAGTGTTCATCGAGACTTTAGATGAGTTACAGTGGATGGACGAGGCATCTAAAGAGAAAGCTCGTGAAAAGGTGAGAGAACAAGGAACTTCAGTTCCATCAGGAACATGAAATCAGTTGAAATGTGGCATTGCTATTCCCAGTTCCTCTGCAAATGAGGAAAAAACTTGGTTGCTCACTATCCTGTTATCAGTTGTCCTGTTACATTATCCCTTTCTTTTTAATCCTTTGTTAGCTCACATACCTTTTTTTATTTCCTTTAATGAGTTTTGTGAACCGTGTTTTAAATGAGGAGAGAAGATGGCATCAAATGCATCAACTAGAATGACAACTGAATAGAATGCAATCCCCCAAAGAAACACTTTTCAAACATTTCATTGTTCCAACAGCAAGGAGAGAAAAGCACCACTAAATGAGGGTTAAGCCCAATCCCTGTCAGATAGTGCTGTAGGGTCTGCAAGTCTACCATAGTGGCTGGGCAGCAGGAGTGAGAGGAAGACTGTATGTTCCATATTTAAAAAAAAAAGAAATCTCGCTGGGCAGTAAGGGGCATTTCAACGAGGTCTTTAAATACTTGTATCCAGTTTCTCACAAACAGGTGGACAATAGCAATAACGAATTTGAACTATCATATGTATAAAAACTTTAAAAAAAACCACCACCACACCAACAAAAGCCACAATTAAGAGGAATCACCACACTTTTCTTCTAGGCAATGGCAATTAAAGAACAAATTGGCTACCCAGATTATATTTTGGAAGACCAGAATGAAAAACTAGATCAGGAATACGCCAATGTAAGTACACTGTGCATACCTCAATAAATACCTCGATATAAAAGCCTACACTTATTTTCTTGCAGCTTGGAATACTTATACCTGTGCACCTCATTTCCAAGTGACAGGACAGCATGCAAAATTGATTGTGTTGAACACTTCAATAAATAAATGTATGCAAAGAGCTAACTACTAAGTGATACCTTGCAATCAAAACGTTTTTTTAGAAGATACATTCAGTGGTACAAGGAATTCCTCCTTCCACACAGCTTGCTAATATACTTGGATATCTGTCTCTTTAGTTAAACTTCAGCGAACACAATTACTTTGAAAACATTCTGGAAAACCTGAGAGCTGGGGCCCAAAAGAGCTTGAAAAAACTTCGGGAGAGAGTTGACCAAGATATGTAAGTATCCAGACTGCACGGTACAGACACTCTGAATTATGGTTGTCTTAAGTCATACGCTGTGGAGAGCAGAGAATGCTTATGTCTGCCATCTTACAAGCTATTTCCTGGAATTAAACCAGTAGTTCATTGCCTCTTGTGGTAGGAATTCATCCAGTTCTCTTGGAGTCTAATCCATCATCAAGCTGCTTCACGTGCAGGTACTGCACTGAAGCTACTTAACATGAAAGCAGTGACAGATCTTTCTGACAACTTGGCAAGGAGGAAATGAAAGAAACATTATCATGGAACTTCCAAAAACTGATATTCAGGGAACAAAAAGCTTAAATATTCTGCCTAGAATTCTGTGGAAATATGCCCGATCTCGGGGAAGTTGAGCACCAGATCTAATTTATGGCCATTTCCAGCCGATTACTTCGCACTGCTCCTAGTGAAGTATAAGTGTGTTTTTCAGGAACCTCCTGTCATAGGTGCAGGTTTGGCTGCCTCGCGATCCCTTCTTTGACTCCATGAAGGCATCCCGAGTAAGTCTCGGGTCTCAGCCTGCAGTGCCCCAGCTGTTACCTCACGGTTCTCCACTCAGACTAGCACTAGCTGACGATTTGCCTAAACCAACCAAATAGAAGTGGCACGCTCACAAATTGTTGCCAACAGCTCCAAGGTGAGCAGTTGGCATCAGTAACCAGTAAGAAGCGTTTCTACAGGATGACCCCTCTAGTCCTTCAAGTGCGGTTGAGGTCCTGCCAAGTCCATGACATGGCTACCTCCCAGAAGCCCGGGCTTGCATGTTCAGCAACAAACACCTTGGAATATGACCTGATTTCCAGAGCTATGAGCTAGCCAATCTGAACTTCTAATAGTCCAGTAACTTCCTGAGCTGGACACCTCCAGCACAGCTACCTGGCATCTGTCCTGACAGCATCAGTGACAGATACGCTGTAACGGAAGGCAGCAGTGAGGAAGTTAATGCCAACTTGATGTGATGTTCACTAGTAGGTTTCCAGCCTCTGTGATGCTGGAAGAGAATGTCTCAAGACAAAGGAAAGTAGATTCCAGTAAGAATTGCAAACACCTCCTCACAAAACATAAACCAGAGTTATTAGTAAGCCAGCAAACAAAAACTCTCCAAAGGGAAGCATTAGTAAATTTATTGTTGCAAAGCCTATTCATTTTTTCTATCCCTCTTCCTGGGAGGTGGTTTTAACTCAAACTGTGAGCACACAACACAGACACTCGGAAACCTCCAGTGAATTACTGATGAGTAATTCACCAAGGGAGTTTTCTGATCAGTCAGCTAAGTAACAGAGCATTTTTCCCCCCAGTTCCTCAAGAAGTGAGGAAGCAATCGTGGTGCTCTTCAGAGCAAAAATTCTTGCTCAGCATCAGTGTTCTTAATCCACAAACTGCAGATCACTGCTGCATTTTACAGTCTGTCTACAGGGGCAGATGGCCGCCCTTTAGCCAAAATTCCCAATACCTCTGCTCACTCTAGGTGTGGTTTAAAAGCACAATTGTGGGAACTTTTTCATGGATTCATAAGTTAGGCCTCCTTTGCCTGGTAGTTTGATGATATATGAAATACCAGTAATTTGCACTTTTTCCATGTAATTAACTACATCGTTCTAGTGATGTCTCTCCAGCAGCTTGAAGGGTTTCCCCAAGGAGACAAAACCATTTATCACTCCAGATCAGTGTTTAATTAAACTGAAGGAGAGTATATAGCTAATATTGCTGATATTATTAGCCAATTATTGCAATTAAGAAAATTAGCCATTGTTCATAATCATAGCCTACTTTGAGGGGGGGGGGAGGTGTGTTAGTTGTTACAAGCTACCTGGGCAGATACATGTCAGGCGAGCAGAGGAGAAGCTTCTGGACCAAGAATGTGTTTTCACCACAGAGTGGCCTTCAGAGCAAAAATGTTTTGAAAAATTCTCAAGTTTGCCTTTGAATTCAGGAACAGACTCCTGCCCCCTCTTTATGCACGTGTTACACGCAGGTTAGTGGCAGCAACCGGCACGGCTCGCTTCCGCCACTTACTGCTGTCCCCAGGCTGTGAGGAGCGGTCCTCTCTATTCTGTTAGTCCAGAATAACCAACTTTTCAAAGACAGACACAGACACGGGCTGTATTTCTTCAGCAGGAGATTGGATTCCATTCCACAGCAGCTCACAAGTTATGTCAAAACAACAGCAGATACAGCCCCTAGGGCATCACGAGATACTGTAGGGACAAGAGGGCAGAAGAGCATGTTGGGTGATGCTGCTGAATACTTGTGTGAGTTCATGGCTTCGGACTGTTACTGCATGGCTCATTAGAGCAGGCTGGCTAGAGGCTTATGTCAGAGGTAGAAGAGAAAGGGAGGAGAAAGAATACAAAGAATAAAAGTTATCAAGGTATTGGAGAAAGTTTCCAGAAGTAGCCTACTTAAGAGTTACTTCTCAACGTTAACACCCATTACCTATGAAACATCAGACTCCAAATGCAGACATTTAAAACTGAACAGTCACAGTCATAAGTAATTTTTCAACTGGCAAGTTTGGTCTTAAACTTCCAATTTGAGTAACTGCCTTCTGCTGCTCAAAACATCCTCTAAGTGTTAATTGTCTTTTGAGTGTAAACTGTTTCTTCTCAAGCTCAGATAGGATTAAGATGAGCTGGCAAACAGTCACCACATTCCACCCCAATGGGGCTGTTCAACATTCAAGAGCAAAAGCATTTCTCACTTTAACTTGGCCTTGTTTTGGATGAAAGGTGCCCATAAATGAGACACCCGTTATTTCCTGGTATTAGTATTTCTTTACAGCTGTCTTCAGTGGCACCCTGCTTCCTTTCCTCAATCCCTTCCCTATATGCAGCCTGCATCTTTTAACGATAATAATTCAATACAAAGAATGTCTTTAAACATATCACGACTAACTGTGTGTGCAACACTTATTTTTAGATGGATAATTGGAGCGGCAGTGGTCAATGCATTCTACTCCCCCAATCGGAACCAGATAGGTAGGTTCACAACAGTCTCAAACACCTGCATGGAACTAATGGAATCATTTTTTGCACCACAAGGGTGCAGGGCTGCTATCCAGAGGCCAACGTGCCTGTGCCCTTATGGAAGTTCTGGGCAAGGTAGACAGGCTGTTCTTTTCAAGCAGTTGCTTCGTTGACGAATATTCAGCTTCCCCCCCTGCCCCCCCACTTGGCAGCCATCGTTTATATACTGCAGTTGGAACAGCCTTATGTTTGAAAGCCTGAGACAGTAACTGCTACTACGTGAGTGCCAGCTTCAGAGACCAGAGCCTGCTCACAGCGTGCTCTGGGCTGTTTGTACTCGTGCTTCCACCTTCCTGATAAACATATGGGCACCTCTTCAGTTTGCTCTCTGTACAGATGGTGTATATATAAATATATCTATATATACACACCTCATTATATACATATATGCACACACCCCCCTGCACCTCTCATCAGTATGAGGCATAGCAAAGTAAAGAAACCTGCCTTTGCTTACAGAACATCAGAGCTGGGAGTTTTTGCAGAGTTTCTAGGCTGGTCTTGTTCTTAGCAGAGAAGATCTTCAGACTTAAGACATGTAGTGAACCCGTCTGGCTCCCCACATTCCCTGATCTGAGCTGGTGCAGGTTAAGCCTGCAGATGCTGTAGAGTCTTTGCTGAATTCTGAGCACCCCAAACAGGAGAGGAACCAAATAATTTCCACCAAGTAATGCTTGGTGAAATCCCCAGACTGCCAGGATCCAAGTAGTGCTAAATACCGTAAGAGGAAAAAAAAAAAATCCATGCCTTTTTTAGGCCAGACAGCAACTGTATCCTGCTGACAGGGCAAAGGCCAGAAACTTCTAGAAAACAACCACAACCAATCCACAGTCACAACGGAAAACTTAGATAACTGCTAAGAAAACCATCCAAAGAGCTCATAGTTAAGCCTTCTAGTCTCCTCAAAAAGAACTGGTTTCCATTTGTGTAGCTTCCACCTACCTCCATAGCACAGGCGAAGCAGCGACCAGTCCCTCAGCCCCCACAGGGCACTCCCTCAGCTTACCAGCACCCACCACCGTGGAGCTGCACCTGTAGTTGAGCTCAGGCTCCCTATTTATCCACAGTGGTTTTATGCTGATCCTGGTCAGCTGTGAGGCAGCTTTCCAGGCAGGGAGCTTGGGTCTTAAAGAAGACTGTACAGCTTTGCTCTGACCAGTAACATGGAAGTGGTTTAAGCAACTTGAAGATGAAGGTGCAAGCCAAAAGTCCAAGCACAGCTACCCACAATAGCGTAGATGTCACTTAAATCCCGTTTCTTCCCTTCTCTAGTTTGAGGAAAATCATTTTACACGCTACTTTCAGTTTCCTGCTTCTGTCTTACTGCAGTCCGTCTTACATATTTCTCCTCAAAATTGTGTGGATAAAACCTTCTATATAGTCAAAAAGGTTTTTGAAACCTTTGAAATGAAATATTGCTATATAATTTCAATAGCTCACTTCTTAGAAAGTATCTCGTTAGAATTGATTGCTTGCAGTCTGAATTCCTCTAGAAGCGTATATGCTTTTCATCGTACGCAGATGGAATGGAGACTAAATCCTATTGATTCTACATAAGGTTTTTGCCAGTAGACTGAAGGATAGACTAGTTCCTACTCCCCCCTCCAAGTGCACTTGGTGGGCTGGAGGAATTACTACTGCGCATGTTTAACACACCGAGTATTGCTGGTAATCAGCGTATGGTTGCTAACCTTTCTTTCACAAAAATAAAGCAATAAAATATCCATTAGTTCCCCTATAAAAGGGCTCTAAACACAAACTGTACCTATCTCCAAAAGACACTTACTAAACATCTTGTTCTTGACTTGCTGCAGCATACATTATGGACCAAATTAGGCTGAAGTTGAAGTGTAAAGGACGCTTGGTTCTCAAACAAGGAGCTGTTGTAGTTGCAGATGTGCCAAGTTAAACCTTTCCTAACTTGTCATTTTCCCTTTATCAAGAGAGAAACAATTTCACATGAGGAGGCATGATGCTGTTTCTGATCATTTTATATTTCATGTTCCCTCCTGATCCTTAAACCAAGCAAACAGCCTGTCTGCAAAGGCTGCAAAAATGAAGCTACCTTACAGTATCTCCCTCTCTCTTCCCCTCTTCGCAGTTTTTCCTGCTGGGATTCTACAGCCCCCCTTCTTCAGCAAACACCAACCACAAGCCCTGAACTTTGGAGGGATCGGGATGGTTATTGGGCATGAAATTACTCATGGGTTTGATGACAACGGTGAGAAGATAACCGAGAAAATACTGTTCTGTCGGTCGGGCTCATTACACTGGAAGGGGTGGCAGCTCCCCGCTGCTGTGACCGAAGCACCGCGCGCACACAGCCACATACCCGCTGGGTCGCTGTCTGGGAGCCGTACAAGCGCACGATTACAGCCTCAGCAATCAGCTCTGTAGGGAAGAAAAACCATGCTCTAGCCAGAGAGCTGAGAACACCAACGCCACAAGGGCAGTTCCAGCTTTCTCCCGCTGTGGCAGAGTAATTAACACCCCGGGAACCTCAGTTCTGCCACACGGACACGCAGAACAAGCACCTTAGAAGCTCCAGAGGTGGCGGGAAGTTTTGTTACATGTTGTCTGCTTAATCCAGTTTGAAATAAAACTAGGCCTCAGTGCTCCAGCTGAAGTCAGGGCTGCTGACTGAACGGGGAATCAGGGAATAACAGAGAGTAGAGATGAAAGGGCCGCAATTGATCTTGTCCGTTCCCTCGTGCCAAGGCAGGATCGACTGTGCCAAAGACACTTCTGCTAAATCTCTGTAGCACAAACCACCTAAATCAAAGGAGGAAAGAGGGGAGGACGTGCAGCTCTAACAGTAAAAAGAAACAGGTACTGCACTGGAAGAATGTGCTCTAACTCAAAACTTTCCTTTTTTCTTGGATTTTCTTACAGGTAGGAATTTTGATAAAGACGGAAATCTGTTTGACTGGTGGAGCAATTTCTCAGCGATGCACTTCAAGGAGCAGTCTCGTTGCATGGTTTATCAGTATGGGAACTACACGTGGGAGCTCGCTGGAGGACAAAATGTGAGTAAAACCAACCATTTCCACACCGCTGGTTTTTAATGCGGGAAAATAATGAATGTAAATGGAGAATCTCGACAGACGATAAGCATAAACCCCCACATACTACAGGCTAATTGGTCTGGAAAGAAGATGCAAGGGTTGTTTCTTGTAAACTGGGGACACCAGTGCAGCCTAGAAAATAGCCAGCAATACGTGTGTGCAGCTGGGTTAATGGCGAGCTGGGCCCGCGCGCGCTTCTGCTGCCAGAGCCAGCAATGAGGTGTTTTTCGCAAGGCAGGGGGGCAGGGGGAGAGTCTGGTGTTTGCTACTGTATTTTGCCAGTCCCGCTAGCGAATGTTCTGCCTGGCAGCCCATATTCTGTTCATGGCATAATTGGATATATTCTCTCTATTCTATTATACAGCTTTTAGCCTGTTAATTTTTTATTCTCATTCTCTCCTTTCTTTGCCCTAGCACAAAGTCACTGCTTCCTCTCCAGCCATGACTGTCTGTCTGTGATGTATGACTGTGCTTCAGCTTGTGGTTCTTAGGGTTGCTAATGTTACTGACTAGAGAGTAAATGAATGATTATTCTTTTAAGGTCAGTGGAATAAGCACATTAGGAGAAAATATTGCAGATAATGGAGGAGTCCGACAGGCCTATAAGGTAACTTTCAAATATGCTGTGAGTTAACTTTACCCCTGGGATTCAGCAAGGGGATTACCTGTTCTGTCATTAAAAAATTGACAATTAACGGGTTATTACCATATTAAAACCCGTAAAGCCTCAGTTACCTATCTAGACGCTTATGTCCCAATAGATCCAATCACAGGGTAGGACTGCACCCAGGAGAAGACCGCCCGGCTCCCCTAGCTGTACTTGGGCGTGCTGCAGGGCTCGATGCTGCCTACTTCTGTCTCGGGTAAACAGGGGCAACGTTCATAAATGGGTGCTGTATTAGCTGGGAAAAAGGTAAAACACCATTTTGTAAAGCCCCTAATTCTGAAAATGGCAGCTACAGCTTGAAACAGCTCGTCACGTGGCAACAGAGCGCTGATTTCGTGGCAGCACAGGTTGGTGACGCTGTGGAGCCGGGCAACTGCTTTTCCCAAGTTTATTTCCCTCACGCTTTTCATCTTTGATCTCAGAAGTGACACGTCAGGTAGGACATGGAAAGAATAGATGGAAATACCGTCTCTTTCCCGAGAGGGCTGCAGGTCATATCTACCGAAATAGCTGTCTCTCAAAGCCCAGCTCCCTTGGTTGCTTTCTTTATGTGTTTTATAAGCTTTGGGAAAATAGCACCAAGAAGTCCCTCCTACCCTGCTGCTCTTTGCCACGCAGAATAAAAATGCAAGGACTGGTGGTCTCAGAACTGCCTGCGTCTTCCCAAGGTAAAAGGTAGCTTCAACCGGTCAGTGATGCTCAAAACAAGGGAAACGCAGCTGGCGCTGCAGAGCGCTGCCTCCGTGCTGCGGTAGAACAACGCGCTCGTGCAGTGGGGCTTTACCCGTTACAGACACTACTGCAGGTCACCTTTTTTCTCCTGCTCTACCAGGGGAAGCCACCTTCCAGACTCAGGGGAGTCCAGTATCTTTAATCCTCCAGGTTTACAAACCACTGTTAGGAGTAGGAACACCGTAGTTATCAGCACAAAGGCTCTTTCCACGTGGAGCTCCGGAGTGAGCATGGAATGTTCTTTTCTATGAATAATCCTAACAGATGTCATGGTAAAACTTTCTGTCTCTGGTGTTTAGAATACAGTTAAGGGTGTTTATAGAAGAACATCCTGAATTTTGAGAAATCTAAACTGACAATTCTGACTCTGAGGGATACCATTAAAATGAATTACTTCATTAAATGAAGATGTACTTGTTTCTAAAAGCCGTTACAAATGTGGAAGAGTAGCGTGGTATGACCTAAACTGCCTGCATCCAGAATCCTCTGATGTTCTGGGGTGCCTCAGCTCTACCTTTTATGTTTTGTGTGCTTTGGGACTCTCTCAGCAACTAAGAGGATAAGGTAATAGACCGTTCAAAATTAACCAGCATGAGGACACATTAACTTGTCTCCATTATGTCAATATTCCTAAAAAAAAAGAAAATTGGCCAATTAATGCGTAACAATAACAGGTAATGGATTTAACATTGAGCAAGGTTATTATCTGCTATTTTATGAGCAGTTACCTGAAGAGAGAAAAATCCTCACCATAGAGCTGTGGAGAAGACTTAACACTTTATTTCCAGATACAAATTCCTATAGAAAAAGTCAGTGAAAGCTGATGATTTGACTCCAAACTGCAGTCACGGGCTTTCAGTCTCTGCAGCATTACTGATTTAATGTGTTAAACGGGATCCCAGCAGTTACACTTTGTCATGCTTCCCCGCTGAGGCGCAACCGAACGGTCCGTCGGGGCATGGCGTACCTTTGGCTAAAGCCGTGTGTGCCCCCTTGCTGAAGACATTCAGGATGGATCTCCAGGTGACTCCGTAAAGAACACGCAGAGCTTCTTGGAGTGAAGGCCAACAGTAACTACCACTCTAAAACTCCACTTCCATGTGAGAGTTTGGTATTTTTTCCTGTTTTATAAGAGTTTTCAGTTAAGAGATGACTGTACCTAAGCAGCTGAACGCAAATCATTTTGTGTTTCATTTTTTTATGCTAGAAAAGTCAACAGAGCACTTGTGATGACAGCTTCTTCACAAAAGGAGCTGTACTGTTGGTGTTAGAAAGATTAAAAACTGCAAAAGTACACAAGGAAAGACATGTTGGGTTCATAGACATGGTGACTAAAATCTCTCACCCCAAAATACCCATCGTGCCTGAACAGGCCATTCTGCTGCTTCTCTGAATAGCATCTGTGGTCATTCCTAGGCCTACTTAAAATGGCTGGAACGGGAAGGGAAGGAGCCAAAGTTGCCTGGACTGAATCTGTCCCACAAACAGCTTTTCTTCCTCAACTTTGCCCAGGTAAGAACACTTGGATGCAGCCACTACGTGCTGCATGAAAGGGTAAATTAGGCTATCTTAAAGGTTGGAGAGAAAGTCAGTCCCAAACTCCACTTGGACAGCGATTCACCATTGACCGTGCCCACCCAAAGGGCCTCAAGACAGATGGGGTTAAAAGAGGGTTTAGTGATTAGAGGAAAGAGTTTTCAGTAACTTTTCTGAGGGCACTGCTGAAACCCGCAGGAGTGAGGATACAGAGAAACAGGGTGTCTACCAACGAAAAGGCGTCGGGCAACAACTTGGGGGGGGAGACAACTTTCAAGAGCTTGTCATTCCACGTGAATATTGTTCCACCAACATTTATGAGAAAACTCCTTCTGCCTTTGATACAGACAGGGTTTCATCCATTTTTTAACATGTGCTGGAGAAAACTGAATGCCTGGGAACTACCAAGCCCTGAATTAGGAATACAGACTGAGATGGCAGATGTTGCTCCAGCTTCCACCTATTTTCCTCTATACCACTTTAATTCCATGCAGAAACAGTAAGTTTGCCGAGCTGAGTTTCACCCTTCAGCCTGGATGAGAAACTCCTGTATGTTTACACTCTTGGAGTAACGAGTACTTAACAGTAGGTCAAATATTTGACAGCAGGCCAACGCGCTCGTGTCGTGCCTCAGAGTCTCGGACTTCAGCTCGTCTGTTTGTGGAAACGCGTGGGTGAAATCAAGAGCTAATATATCTATCCCGAAGCATCAGGTCTGGATCCAGGAACTTGATAAAACAAAAACTAGTTAGTAAATAATCGCATCTATTCTGCCTCCTCTATGAAAGGCGCTCCGGCTATATCGTAACTAATTGGGATGGCTCTTAGGAAAAGCTTTGAAAAGCAGTGAGAAGGTCCCCAAACTGAATGCCCTTTGATACTGACCCACGCATTATTGCCGCTCCTTCTCTAGGTTTGGTGTGGTTCCTACAGACCAGAATATGCTAGCCAGTCCATAAAGACCGATGTTCACAGCCCTCTGAAATACAGGTGGGTTTTTCTAACTGATCTACTCGTGGGTGACTGACTTGGTCCAAGCCATTGCACCAATACAGCGCGGAAGGAGAGGGTGGCTCGCTGCTAGCAGCTATATTCTAGCAGAGAAGACAGATCTAGACTAACTTTCAGAATTTCCCCCATAGCTTGTAGGACACTGCTGGAGAGTCCAGCCCTTTACTTGGCCTGGGGAGTTTGCCACCTATAGAGGATGGACCAGAACCCAGACCCGCTCTCCTTGTTCTGGCATTTCATAAGTCATATTCGCTGTATTTTTCTTGCACAAAGTATTCTGAGACTGTAATTACGAGACTCTAAATCACTGTTTGGACATGGCTTTGTTTTCCAGAGCAACAACCTCCACGCGCTGTACCCACCTAAGTAAGTTCCTTCTCTTTGTTTAGGGTGATGGGATCTTTGCAGAACTTTGAAGCATTCTCAGAGGCGTTCCGCTGTAAAAAAGGCACAGCCATGCACCCCGCAGAGAAATGCAGAGTGTGGTAACCAAGAAGAACGCTGGCGAGACGGACACGCGCTCGGGTGACGCAGCGAACGGTTCTTGCCCACGACGTGCCTGACGTTCTCCCGTTCCGTCACAGCCAAGGCTAACGGTGCAGCTGAGAATCGGGGAAACGGCGGCACTCGGGCCCGTGCGGCTCCCCTGGAAGGCACCTGGGTGACTGACGGGCTGTGCTGAAAGGCACCGTACGCGCCAGAACAGAAGCGACTGTTTCGAATGACGTCCTGACTGTTACTGAGACACCGCGTCAGGGTTACAAAGACTGGTTCTTGAATTAAAAACCACCAACAACCAATCACTATATATCGATTTTTCAGAAAGGAACAATGGTTTTTAGTACGTCTTACAACGACACCTTCTGGGACTCGGCAAACCTGCTTGAGATGTCCCACTGAACTGTTGGCCAACGGTCTGATTCCGTTCCCGGTGCCTCTCTTCCCAGAGGCAGGTTGTGGCTAGTGTAAACTCCCGTGCTGGCTGTACAGTTGCGCTTCCATCGCTGCTTTGCTGTAAGAGGTTGCTGTTTGTCTCGATGCGTTACAACACGAGCTGGTGGGGATGCCCTTGGGCTGCTCGCTTGGTGCCAGGCTCCGGCTGCACTTGAGTTCCTCTGCTCCAAAGACCGACTGTAACATGGCCTTGACGTGAGGTGTTACTAGACAGAAAGATCACACTTTTAGAAGTACAAATTCTGATGCTACGGTTAAAATTACAGGGTCTCTCCCTTCAGAGATATATTTAAAATGATGCTTGTTCTTGTAGGAAGTGTATAAAATACCTTTTGCCAAATAGCAAACGTGTACCCGTGGAAACAACTAAGCTGTTTTTAATCCTGTGCCTTTTCATTTTGCCTTAGGCTATTTTTCAGTATTTACACTTGAAACATGTAACAAGTATTAATTTTTAATAATAAAAAAATAATAATCACGGTAGCCAATTCAGCGAGCATTTTACGACGGAGAGTTCTGGGCGGCTTTCCTCAGTAAGCATTCTAATACAACGATAGGATTTTAAACTGACAACACCACCTAGTGAATTTTAAATACTCTTCCAGCAAATGCTTTTCTTTCTCGCACAGAAATCACTGGAAAACCACACAGCAACTACTAGTGCTTAGCTGGCAAAGCGCCAAATCACACTATTCATCTGCTTCACGGATTTCGTGAGCGCACCACTGGCACACGGTTTGATTGAACAACAGGGAAGGAAATTAAAGTCACTCCACAGAAGCAGCTTTGCCGTACGAGGTGACCCACTGCATTACTGTGGCCATTTGACCATCGGGGCTGGCTAAGCCACCGAATGAAACCCTCCTGATTTTGGCATGAATTCTACCGGCTCAGGTGAAATCGGTCCAGAGATCAATTGCTGCTTTTACTGTAGCTGAGACTAATTCGTTGCATTACGTTGTATTTCTATCTTAAAAGTAATCGTGGAAGATCACTCTGTCAGAGAATCAGTGCTACCTCAGGGACTAACCACTCTTCTGGGCCCTTCAAAGCCTGAGAGTTAAGCACAGAAGGGAGAACAAGGAGTTAGAGGGTTTAGTTGCAAGTTTATTTATTTAATCTCCCTTTGAAAGACTAAGGACAGACTGTTCAGCACCCGCCGGTAGCGTTGCCTACTGCAGACAAGTATTGCACAAAGCACAGAATTTGGCTTTCAACGCAGTTAATAGAAAAAAAGTGTTTCACATCTAATTCTTTTCTACGCTGCACCTCAGATGAGGATATACACAGACCTCTTCAAGGGAACGCGACCTGACTTACTGCCTTTGGGTTTGTTTCAGCTGTGTCCATTACCTGAGGAGAACTGTGCTTGACCACATTAATTCTAACAAAGACCCTGATTCGAGGCACATTCAGTGGGAAGAGAGGGTGGGTTTTTTTCAGATGGGAATTGTTGGACTCACACATAGAAGCGCCTGAACACCTTAAGGTTGGCCCACGCTAAAAAAATAAACAGCAACAAAGAAATGGTGAATAAGGGACTGCACCAACAAACTCTGAGAGCCCTTTCGGGGGGGAAAAAAAAAAAGTTACAATATTCTACACTGGGATTAAGCTCCCCTTTAAGTGACTCAAAGCTCTTAAAGGAGGCACAGAACCTGGCACGTATATGTCCTGCTCGCACCTCCATACACTCCAAAGTGCTTCAGGTGTTAAAAGCTTTGGTTCTCCTCAGACTCCTCGTAAGATGTTTATTTCCTGCTGACAGTCAGATAAGGTTCCTGGTGCTTCCCCTCAGAGCTGAGTTAGTTTGGAATGCAACCCCCCCCAAATTCACGGTAGTATTACTGCCCTTGATGCTTTGTTTCGGTAAGTTTCTCACTAAAACCTTTTGAAGTCAGGTTTAATAACGCTACAAAAACACGACAGAAGCAATTTGATGTAATACCATAGTAAATCACCCGTGAGACTTAAAGATTAGTAAAGAGGATACTGGTTAAAGGTACTTAGGAGAGAAGGCAAGGCTCTGTGAACCACAGATGGACAGTAACCGATTCAGACGTTAACCAAGGTTCAGCTCAAGCTGGGACTAACCCTGAGCTGTTGGCTCCATCCAGGACCAGAACCACGTCGTTACATTACAGATGCAGCAGCAGATCGGTGAGATTCTGATGTCCTAAAAGGCTTCGTGCCCGTGATATTATTTTCTGCCCACCATCACTAGGGAGGTAAGAGGCCCCTGCGTCAGTGAGCTGGTGAGGGTTGTGAAGCCCAGTCCTGCACCACAGCGGTGCTTTAAGACGTTTGCAGCTGGCTGTTGAAGACAAGCCTGTTGGTGTTCCGTTCCGGGCTTTACTCACTTTAAAGGAGTTTTTGCTCTTGAATGAACCAAAGGCTCATGTCCTGTGCCTTGTTAAACCGACTGTCACACAGAGTAGGTTTGTGTTTGCTCCGGGATCGGATTCTACACGTCGGGCCAGGGACTTCATTTTTTCTAAATTGCTCTTTACCTGCATAAAAACTGACGTGGTCTACAACCCTCCTTCGTATGAAATGCTGTCCAAGCTTTGTCCTGGCCATTGAGTGAGGTTCATCTTTCTCATCACACCTAAAACCGATGTTCACAGAAAGATCGTTTGACTGCTGTTCCCTGTTGGAAGGATTTTAATTTAACATTAAATGATGGTTACAAGACAGTCAAGTGGTCTCATCAATCAGCTTGTGTTATTTAATTATTTGTGTATGGTGACAGGCAAAATAAACTGTATTTAACTGCATTCTGTCCATCTTCACTGACTCGGGTTTTCCGCGCCAGACCGCCTGCACACAGCACAGCCCCACGTCGTAGTCAGGCCATAAAAACGGGCTGATCATTTCATGTGGCACTTCCAGTAAGCTGAGGCGGCCCAAGTGCCCTTCTTTCCTCTGGCCCCCCACGCCTTTAAATACCAGGTGGTTACAGCGCGATGGACTCTCCCAGAAAAGCGTCCTGGCCTGGGCTGCCTTTACGAGTTGCCCCCTCACACCCCAGTAACAGACACCTGGTTTCTCGGGTGGTTCTGAGAAAAAGGGAGTTGTCCCAGGGCTCTCAGGGGAGCCCTGCTACGCTGCGAACGCACAATTCCTTTTGCCAGCTTCTGCGCAGAGACTCGCCCTAACGGTTGGGTCTGGGTCAGCCTCACGATCGCAGATTTCATAACGAGTCCTGGTAGTTTGCAGGGAAATGTTGTTATTCTGGGGTTATTAAGAAGGGAGTGACACTTTAAACACTGCTCAATAGTTTACCTTGTCTATTAAGTCACCAGTAGCAGTACCTCAGGACGAACTGCAACTGGAATTCTTCTTTAGGGACAGAAGCATTAGGTAATGCACATCTTTTAGCAGCAGAATATAAAAAAAAAAACAACCCGCAGCGAACTTGAAGAGGAACTTATTAATGTAAAACCCAAGAGACAACATATGAGAAAAGAAATAGCACACACTATTGGTTTCCAATGTGAACAATACGACAAATTCAAGGATAGACTCTGGCACAGCATCTTTCACACATAACACTTGCTCACATTCGCAGTGGTCCAGCTCTCGTACAAGACTATTCATGCCAAAAGGCAAGCTTACCCCAAACAGGGAGCAACCGAACAAAGCCAGTCCTTGCCACCTTCATGTTTGCTTAGATATTTCATGCTCCTCTCTTTTGTTATCCGATGTCGACCTCTTCCTTGCACTGCAAGAAACACAGAAGTAGTTGCGGTTGGGGCGCATAGCCCAGGATGTTCCCAACGTGCTGAAAAGGTCCCTTGCTCACGAGACGGAGTTGGGCACAAGAACAAAAGCATGAGATTGTGGAAGAAGAGTCAACCAAAGTGGTGACCAGTAATACAGGGCTTTTCACTGCTTTAACTGGACTATAACAGCTACAAGCGTACTGCAAGTCTCACAGTGACGTTAACTGGGCATTAGTACTCTACCGGTAACAAAAACAGTGCAAGGGCCAGTTGGTTTTGCATATAAACCTTCTCCAAAAGTACGAGTTACTGTTCTTTGTCACCTTATTCATAAGACAGTTTCGGCCTCGAGAACTGTGTTCTGCTGTATTTGTCCGCTCCAGCCTTAGCAGAGGGACGATGCAATCGCCTGGTGCTGGAGCGCTCGGCGGTCACCGCCTACCGTGGGGGACCTCGGAAAGTGACAACTCGATCTATGCCAAGCAAGGGAAAGAGCGCACAGCCGTGCAGAGGTCAGGTGGAGGAGGTTCACACGGCTGACAATTTAATTACTCTGCAAAATCATTAAGCTCTGGAGAGATGCCATTATCCGTTCTGGCACATGCAACTGCTAAAGGGATAATTAAAATGTGCCTGGGAGGTTTTATTCCGAGTTATTATTACAGCCCATGGAAGTTACTTCACTTTTTCGTGTAAGTTTATCACGCCTCCCACCTGCAGAAGACTCTTCCCAGCTGTCGCTTCGTGGCTGTGGCAGCACAGCCCAAGTGCATAAGCTACAACCTCCCTTTACAGTCCCACACGTGTCCTTCTGCCTCACCCCACCGCAGTCACGCCTCCGCTCTCCACTCCCGGCTCCCTCCACCCCACGGGCTACCAGGGACCTCGATGAAACACCAACAGAGGTGAGGGATGGGCTCAAAACAAGCAGGGAACTGCACTCCCTACCGACCACTACGTCGCTTTATTTTCGAAGGAACGGACTCACCGGGGGAGGCCTGTACACGACCATCTTTTTCTCCGCCTGCACAAGTAAATAACGTGTTCAGCGTTAAATAAGAACGAAACTGTTTGTCCCCAAAACAAGGAGCTTTCACAGGGCTCATGCACTCCAGGAAGGACCAAGATGCGCATTCGCAATCAGCAGAGCCTTCAGACACGAAGCGTTCTCCGCACACATGCTGCTGCCCTGCCCAAGCCAACGCCGTCTGTCAGCAGAACTGACACACCGAGTTCTACCTTTGCCATGGGCAGTTGCTTCCAGGCCAAGTCATGTATAACCCGTGTCCGTAGGTCTCAGCCAGAGGCTCTGGTGAACACCCCTCACCCCCCCCCACCACAAAGCTCCTTAAGAACAGCGGACAAATACATGCAACCGGACAGAAATTAGCAGATCCTGCAGATCCTACTTTAGCCTAGTAGAAAACTCCGTTCCCAGAGGTGTTTTGCTGCAGATCTGATTCCATTTTAGACCCGTAGGCAATTAAGCATCAGGGAAGCTTTATTACATACTTAGGAAAAGAAGAAAGATCCAGATGTTTTCCAGGAGAGGAACATGAAGTCTTTCCTTCTCCCATGCTGCCACCTGGTGACTAATCAGGTTCCAACTTCTGAACAGACCAAAAGACACATCTAAACTAGCAAGACTCCATCAAACACTCGCTGCAGACATTAAACACATCGCTGCTGCGGCAGGCACCCAGGAAAACATCTTTTTTTTTTTTCTTTTTGAGGTGGTAGATTGCTGATCCTCGTCTGACGCTGCATCCCGTCTCTCTACCCGACTGTGCGAAGCTCCCAGTGATCTACGGCGCCTCCTCCCAGCTGCAGCTGAAGTCACAGGAACCAAGAGTTTTGGCCTGGCATTACCTTTTAAAGGGTCTTTCCAAAGCTCAGCAGGACAAACTTGGTTTCTCAAGTCAATGGGAAATGCAAGCTGAAATGTTCTTTGTGGCGTTGGCCCCACACATTACCTCTTCCTAGGAGTCTTGCCCTGTCTCAGGAGTGAAGAAACACCCAAGTTTCTGTGTTGTTTTAGGCAGGCGTCTTTAGCTTCTGACCATCTAATAACCACGGGGCTGGAGGGCAGAGATTTCTTTACCAAAAAACCATCTTTGGAGCAATTGCTGCCTAAACACTACAACAAGTAGGGAAGGTGCAACACGGTACGAAGTGGGGGAGCACAGTGGTGAAATACAAACGTCAAGCTTCCTCTTTCCATAACGACCGAGCTTGGGGGTTTCCAGAGGTGGTGGCTGGGGACTGAGGTAGTTACTCTTCTCCACTGCACAGTGATCAGAGGCGGCCTCTTGACATGGAAAGATTTTACCATCGGGCAGCTGCCTCGTTGCCTACACAGCACCACCTCTTCTCCACTGCTCCAGGTCCCACCGGACAGGGTGGATCACGCCTCTCTGACAAAGGACAACTGCTGCTCACGGGACAGGGAGGTCTGAGCTTGCCTCGCCCTGGAATGGGTTTGACAAGTCGAGATTCGTTAGTATTACCGTATTTGCAACACGATTCTCGCTGTTAGAAACCTCTCGGGCCGCGGCCAGCATTCAGTGCTAATACAACACCAACTTTTTAGGCAAGAAACCAGCAGCGCTGCCTGCCGCTGTGATCTAACAGCAGCTGGGAAAACCGCGGGGTTGTCTACTTAAAGTGCAGTTGGCGGCGGGGTGGGAAGTACGTATTTAGCTCAGCAGCACTCCTGTAATCAGGTCATTCCTGACTGGTCTCCCTAACTGCAGACCAAGTTGCTGGGTTGTGGTTTTTTTAGCATGTCCCCGTTACCATTTCAGAATACAAAAACCCCGAGCCTGGTGCAGATTCATACCGGCTTCCATCAGACTCCAACAACCACAGACGGGTTGAGCCTGGTTCTTCACAAGCAAAAGGACTTTTTTGGGTGTTAAGGTAAAGCAGGGCTGCTCTGGACAGCTGAAGGGCAGTCGCTGTTGTCTGCAACTGATTTGATACTGGTTCGCAGGATGCAAGAAATAATAGGTCCTGAGAGAAGGCTTTTAGGACTGTGAGGAGGGCAAAGACCTTCTCCCCTTCCTTCACACCACTATCCCTTCCTTCACACGTGCGCACGCCCCAGCATCCTGAGCCCAGTGTGTACAGCCGGTGTTCAAAGGTATCCCAGAGCTGCGTGACCTCGGTCACTTCTCAGAAGGCTGAACACCACCAGTCCGATTCCTTAGTTTTGTTGTCGTTGGCAGCAGACGTAGGGAGCCTGGAAGTTCAGACAGCAGCAGTCTCCTCACGTTTGCAGGGGGTTTTAACCACTTAGCGTTTGCTTTTTTGGGCTGAAATATAACGGCTGTGCTCTCTAAGGGCAAATATCTGTACTGGGAAAACCCAAAAATCAATAGACTCAACGCAGCCTGCTTGGGAATGACGAGAGATACGTTTCCTGTGGTGATCAAACATGTTGTGAGCAGTGGAACCTAGAAGGGCAGGTTTCCTGTAGCTTCATGTCTCACGCTCAAAATATTTTGTGCCCGATACGGTACCAGCTCTGATCAAAGCTTGTCTTGTGGCAGAAAGACTTGTAACGTTTCCTCTCGCCTCTGAATTCTTCAGTATAAGGCGATAACGGTGAGTACCTGTTGCTGTCTTTCCCTTAAGGAACCAGCAAATTTGAATCTCCCTTTCTACCTAGTTGCCCATTTCCCCCAAACTCACGTCAATAGAATATTCCAGAGACCTCTAACTGTCTCTTAGTTTTGGTTGAAATTGCCAGTCAGTCTCAGGGGTCTTTTTGCTCCCGTTCTGACAGCAGCCCCCGCAGAGCATTGGGCATTTCCACGTCCCCAAGCAGGCCACGTGAGACTGAGGCACAGCAGATATCTCTATTAGACACACCAGGGACAAGCGAGGTCCGTGGCATCCTGGAGCGACCGATCCGTTCCAAATTGGTTATGGTTTTCCTGCTCTTGTGTTTTTTTCAGTGAGCATCCAAATCTCCAACTCTTGCCAGATGTTACTGCAGTTCTTTACTTGCTCCTTGCCCCAGGACGACAGCACAGTAGGGTATTCCAAGCTGACTTAATTCATGCTGACGTCTTAATTCCTGCTGGCCAGCACACACGCTGCTTCCTCATACAATTGGCCAAAATATTGAGCAATTTTTTATTTGAACCAAGCCATGCAGTTCACATGCTGCTCTAGTCAGTAGATCCTGTGACAGGAGTATTCGATTCCTAAGATAAGGCGACAGCAGCCCTGTTAACTGGAGATTCCAGGGTCAGGGTTGGGAAGATCCAAGCACGTGCCCTGGCCCAGGAGCTTCCACGCAGCGAGGGCACTGCGAGGTGTGGAAGGCAGAGCCGCAGCCAAGGTGAGAAGCTGAGCCTTCGCTGTTGGGAGAGAAGGAAGAGGGGAGAAAAGTAACCCCAGATCTTGGGCAGGGGATAAGAGGGGATTAGTTGAAGACTAAGTAAGAGGAAGTCGGTTCATGGACAGCTGTTAGTGCATCTGCTGTGGGTCTTGCTTGGTCACTGCGCTGACAGGGGCCAGAGCCACCGTTCTGAACCTCCTGGCTGGTTCCAGTCCAAAGCTGCGGTTCCAAATGAGGAATCCCAAATCCGCCTCAGTTCAATGTCCATCTAACCCTGGATTCTGCAGTAGAACCGTGGTTGCTTTGGGACAGCACCTACAGAACACGGCCAGGGTGCTCGCTACCCGAAGAGCCTTGTAAGCTTTCTGTGACTCGGGTGTCTCCCAGGCTGCGGGCTGGCGGCTCATACTTAATGCGGGGCTGGAGAATGGAACTCGGTTCTGCCCCTGTCCCACTGCTGCTCAGGTTTGCAATCGGATGTCCAATGCCGGGGGCTGAAGACTTCCTTGACGACCGTAACTGCTTCAAGGAAGAACAACCACCTTCTGCATCAGGGTTCTGAGGGAAGCGGGGCGCAGGCAGCTGAGCCGTATTTTGAGAGCGCAGACCAGCCCATGAAGACTGGACGTTCCTCGTTCAAAACAGGATCCACCGGCCGCAAAGGTGCTGTGGATAACGCTGAACTTGCGCTGACATGGACAACGTCTAATTCTGCCCCTTTGAAAAAGAACCAAAACCAACACAGCGCCGTGAGCGTGTTCCCGACAGCACACCGGTCTGGGAAGTCCTCACATTTTTAAAGCTTCATTCCCTATTTGTGTCGGTGCTTTTTTTTTCCCCCAGTGCTTTTTTTTTTTTTTCTCTGCTGCAATGGCAGGACAGACCTGTATAAGCCACCTAGAAAACTTGGCCAGAATTAAAACTAATATTCCCTGGTACACACAGTGAAATGAAATTACTCCAATTTCAGTGATACTGAAGGCCTTGGACAGAGAAAACTCTCTGTTCCTTCTAAGTTTGATTATTTCTAAAGCTCTGGCTTTAGGAAGCATCAATAAAAGAACACGTCAGTGTGTGTCAGTAATACATCAACCATGTCCCTTTGAGAGGGCTCCAGCATGAAAATGTTGAACACCACCTTGTGTGGGCAACACCTCTAAGTGTAAATGGAAGCACCAGACCTACAGAGTGTCAAGTTTTACAGCACCAAGGAATTGCTTAAATTATCCTTTACGGATACAGTTCAAATACTAGTGAGACAAGTGACAGAAAGCAGCTTTCGCACCAGATTACACAACTAAATTTTAAAAGAATTTGACTCCAGTACTGCTGGAAAAAATATAAACTCTCCACATCAATTTTATGCTTCATCAGGTTACCCTGTTCACCTGTCCATGTACAATCACAGTATCGTACACAGAAACTAGGGAGGTGGGAAAGACTTTATAAAGCCTCCAGCACTGACTGACATCTGATACTGACCATTAAAACAAAGCAAACAAAATCACATAAAGCAAGCACTTGAAAAACCCTAAAATTCTGCTTGACCTGACGACTTTATTCATCGAAGGAAGAAGTGTTTTTACAGTAACTGTGACCCCTGGTGGCTAAAAATAGTTTTTTAAAAGCTAAAATATAATTTATAAACTTTGCAAGGGGGCTTTAGCTTAATAAAATTCTACTCAAGCTGCAATATTAAAAAAATTGTATCTATTTAAAGAAAGTTTTGCAGTTCATTTAAGACACGCAACCAAGAGGAGGATCCTGGCTATTCCTGCTGCCCAGTATCCTGAAGTTTCTGCAGGCATCATGCTCGCAGTAACAGCTAAAAGGGTTTGTTTTTTTTTTTTTTTTTGAACGTTAGGAGCATACAATTTAGCAATTCCGTGATTACTAGGAGGAAAGGCGGCTCTCCAGGAATCCTTTTCTACTCTACAACTCTTTACTGCTGAGAGGAGGGACCAGCTCCCCCCGCCTCAACCCAAGGTCCTGGCTTCCAGGAGGGCCCACACCAGCACGAAGTATTCCCAACACAGCCACCCGAGGAAGCAAGCCAATGGCAAAAGAAGCTGCGGGCGGGCAAGGGAGCCCAAGCTACAGAGATTTCCTTCTTCCCAACAGATTTCCTTTGTGATCTCAGGCCGAGCAAGCACAGGAAATATGGGAAGTATATACCTGTGCCTGCTCCCTCCGCACGGACACCCCAAGCAGGTTTAACCCAACCACCACAGCACAAAGCCGAGCCCCAACCAGCTGCCCCAAACCTTCTTTCCAGCCGTCCCCGGGCAGCGGGGAGCGGGGCCGCGGGTGGTGCTGAGGCCTGGGCCGCTGGAGCTTCGCTGCCGGCCCACAAGCTGCGATGAGGGACGCTGAGGGGTCCTGGTCCAGGGGGGTGCAACAGCCGCAAAAGGCCTTACCCAGGTTTGGGGGTCCCTGCCCGGGCAGTGCTCGCCCTTCAGTGTCTGCAGGACCTCCGGGGCGCTACCACCACCGCCGCAAGGAGGGCTGCAGTGCGGCCCCTTCCCCAGGCGTTGGGGGACGGTTTATTTGCCCGTCGGAGCCCTCAGAGAAGAAATCATGGGAAGGCCTTAGAGGACACACAGTGACCGAGTCTGTTCCCTCTCTGTTTGAGATGGAAAAAACCCACAGGAAAGGAGGGCTCTGATTCCAGCTGCTGCCTGCAGAGTGACCCGAAGGGCAAGTTCAGGCTTTACCCCCAGGTGAGACGGTTTTGTGTGGGCAGGAGGGGCAGCACCTGAGGAGACGCTCGATGCGATTCAGCTGAGGGAACCCTTGCCGTTAAGGCTGTGAGGTACTCACGTGATGGGAGGCAGGAAAATAGAGGAGAAGACGAGCTCCTTTTGCTTCACGAAAACTCCCGCTGCTTTACAAGACTAACGTCTTGGTCTTTTTCAGGGGCGCAAGCGGCTGCGTATCGCTCAGAGGGAGAGAACCCGGACAGCAGTTGCACACAAATGCATTTTATTGCTCTCTACAAACACAGAGACGCATACACAGTATGCACGTAAGCCATAGGGCTGTCCCAGTAGTGGGAGAACACTATCCACCATGAATTAAACCACTCAATACAGACAAAAATCATTATTATAATGAAAATGCTAGAAAAAGCATAGCTTACACCCAAAATGTATAACATTGACGAATCAAGCCTTTTACCCACTACCTTTTCTTTAACATAAAGCAGTAACATACTCTTTTTCTAAATCGAAAAAAGCAGCAAAATAGTAGAAATATTCCACATAGTTTCCTAGCTTCTGTTCATCCACCACACTTTATACACTAGGGCTACGAAGGGGTCATCGGGGGGAAATCCAAACCCAAACAAAACCCATTTTTGATGCTGTACAAGTTCTAAGCAAACAGAGGGAAATGGATTTCGACCAAGTGTGCATGAACCAAAGGGCAGTAAATTTATCCTCCGGGGTGACTGAGCAAACAAGGGTCGCTAGTCAAGCCAGAGCAGAGCTGATGGCGCTTACAAGCAACATGGGAGAAACCTCTCCTACAGCAATTCTCGTCCGTCACAACCGTAACACTCACAAAAATACCCTCCTCCGTCTGGAAGACGTTCGCCCCCCGAGCGGGCAGCGTGCTGTGTCCTGTGGTCAGCAGTGCCTACACAGCCTCAGCACCGCCCAGCAGAACGCCTGAACTTTTGCCAAAGGATCCCACAACAGACAAAAGCATGCCGTTCTTTTCACACATAAATAAAACACACGGGGAAATAAAATCCCCTACAGAAGAGAGGATCAGAGCTGGACTATCAGATGCAGTCAGATCCTTCCTCTGGACTGTGAAGGGCAAAGGTCCATGAAGTAAGGACTCCCCCGACTACCAGGGCCTCCAGAGAGTACTGGCGTCTTTCGGAGGTGCTTGCTTCAGGGCGCTGGGGTGCCCAGGGGAAAAGGCGACCTCTGTAGCGGCTGACTGGCTCTTCTGGAAGTGGCTTAAAAGTTTGGTCTGCGTTTCAGTTCGGACTTTATGAAGAGAGAGGAAATGGAAAGCTTCTTGCAGACACCTCGAATAGCCCTCTCTGAAGTCAAACTGAGAGCTTTTATGGAAGGATCCTGCAGCTAGAGAAGGGAAGACAAGAGGGAGGGGGGAGAAAGAATAGTTCAGAGCACTTGTTCGCGGCTAGAGAGACACAAAACTGTCACAGGTTTGCAGTAAGCGAGAGAGTGAAGCAAAATTCAATACTCACTCTTCATCTGCAGCTGGCTCTGCTGTTTCAGGTAGCTGACGGTCATCTCCAGGATGTCGGCTTTCTCCAGCTTGGAGTTGGGCTGGTGTCTCTGAAACTCCTTCTCCAGGAGCAGTTTCAGCTGCTCGATGCTGCTGTTGATCCGGTCGCGGCGCATTTTCTCCACCACCGGCTTCCTCAGCTGTAAAAAGCAAAGGAAAAGAGACTGGTTATGATTAGAAGGATCTTCTCCCGGCCGCGTCACGGGACTGTTGGTGGCCCATCGCTGTCCCTAAACAATGTGGACCAGGTTCTCAGCCGGTGTGACCTGCTATGAGAACAGCTGAGAGCGTGGCTCGAAGCTGCCTTGCTGTGCCTGGACTTACTTTGTTTTTCTCCTTTGGCGTCAGCAGGTTGTCGGGCTCCATGAAAACAGTGCTGGGAGCCATCAGTCCCGAGCAAGGAAGGAAGGTCTCGGAGTGGAAGTCCAGGAGAAACGTGTTGCTGGAAGCTGCCTCTGCCCGGTATTTATACCGCACGGCCTCGCGGAGAGTCTGTGGGTCTCCGGCTCGGTGGCGTTTCCCACACTCTGCAGCCAATCAGGGCGACAGGCAGCACAATAGGAGAAGCATCTATTCTTGCATGCTCCATTGCCGGTGAATAGCCCGGGGATAATGACCTTCTCCCAGATGAGCAGGTGGGGAGTGTGTGGTACGTGAAAGGACCAGAGTTACGTGTCAGGAGCTGGGAAAGAGCCGCCCTTCAATGGGCAAAGGCTGCTGACTAATGCCGCGGATCAATAACGTTCCAGCCGCAGCCTTGGGTTCGCAGGGGTGGAGGAAGGAGGAGGTCAGCGGCCGATGGCGGGAAACCAGCCCCGGCAGGCGGGCTGCGGCGCGGGGCTGCGGCCTCCCCGGGGACGCGCGGAGGCACACGCTCCAGCACGCACAAACCGCACACACGAGCAGGTTCTGGCTGTCCGAGATAAAGAGCGGAATTTCTTTAAATCCAGTCACCGTGTTTGCTCAGGAAGCCCGAGGCGGTTGTTCGCCCTCAGGTGACTGCGACACCAGCTTCGCCCCTGCGCAACAGAAAACGGCTTTTCCAGTTTGCCTTACTGCCAATAGGTACATCTCGTTGTAAGTACACACAGTTACCCAACACGTTTTCTGTTTCGATCTCTGTTCTCTCCCCTTGGTATCTTACACACCTCTTTAGAACACTCCCAGCCATGTCACAAGCACTTTATGTTTCTGTTTTCAAACACCTGCAAGACAAATCCACGAGGAGAAGGATCTCGGAGTGTTTGGGGATCAGTTCAGTCTCACATGCTGCTTTCTCACTTCCTCCCCAAAACGCGTTTTACCCTAATTATTTTCATTTAATCTATGCACAAACGAATGTTGACTGCAGAAGACATTTACGTCGCCCATAAACTTATTAGAAAATGAATTCCTGATTCCTCATTATTCTGCACTGGGCCAAGCTCTGTGTCGAGATGCAGAGTCTTTGCTCAACAGGTGCCTGCAGCTGCAGGAGTTCACAGTCTCGTTCGTACCCTATAAACACACAGCCAGAGATTCACACTGGGAAACCTGAACCAGACCAGCCTGCGTTGATCCAGCCTTCTTCCGAGGTCCCTTCCAACCCCTAACACCCTGTGATCCTGGGATTCTGCCCAGGCAAGTGCTGCTCTCCTCCACGAGCTCTGCCCTCACCTGAACAGCTGAAGAGGGGAGCGGCAGCAGAGCATTTTCTGCGCCGTCTGGGCTGCGTGGAGCAAGGCCAGCAGCGATGCTGCCCCGTTACATCCTACAGGGAGGGCGGAGCGGGCAGGCAGCAGCATGAACCACACATCAAGAACCACGTGTTGTGGTCCCAGTTTACTCCAAATGTGCTGTGTGACCTGATCAGTTCAACACGCTTCTCCCTGAGCATCAGCATCTCCCTCTGTAAGATTCAATACAGGAATAATAATAATCGGATAAATGACTGTCGAGTAATTTATGTCGGGGGATCTCTTACTGTAGTAAGTAAATTCTGTTTGTGTTTGCACTAGAATGCGTGTACGTGTGCTTACGTGTGTATCGATATCTGCGTGTGGTAACGCATGTCTTTAATGTGGATACACATATACACACCACATTCCCCTCTCACTCTCCAACTCATTATTCCTAAGACCAGGTAAGGCTTAAATGACCTCTTCCAGGATCTGCTTTTCCATCCCTATTGTACTGCTCCTGAATAGGCTCCCTTCTTTTCGTACAGAGCAGCAGCTGTTGAGCTCCGAGTCTTTTATGTCAAGTTGTGGGAAAGCTTTTGTGACACCATTTCACATGTTCTCCTCAAAGCTCGTGGATTATCTTTGAGCCCACGTAATGCCACCTCTGAAACCTATCTTTCGCTCTGTGCAGCCCTCTTGGGGAGATTCTCTGAAACAGAAGCTCCCGAGTAGTAACTCATTTCTTGAGCTCGTTAATCAAGCACATGAAGAAGAAAAGTGCCAGCCCCGTGATCAGCAGGGTCCGCTAGCAGTTTTGCTAGAGACAGCTTCTGTTTTCCAGATTAACTCCACAGTAAGCAGCTATAAGATCAGCAATAATTTCCCCTTCCAGTACAAGTCACATAAACTTTAGTTCCCAAAAGCTGTTTGAAGCATCACGTGCCTTCCCTGCAATTACCCACGGTACCCAACAAGAAAGGGAGCCCACTTCGCAGGAATCTGTGCGCTGCTGCATTCCTGCATCGCAGGACTTTTCTCTGGGGGGGAGGACGAATGAACTTTCCATGATAACACGGTAGTAGAGCCAGTGTACACTTGAGTGACCTGGTCTGCCTTTGGCTTCCTTCTCTCACATCCGCGGGCTCCGGCTCTTTGGGGGATTTGCCCAGCGGTTCTCAAGCTGTGAGGGAGGTAGGAGCCCGGAGCGGCCGCTGCTGCCTGCGCTGGGGCAGCTGCCTGCAGCCCCTCGGCCGATCCCCAAACGGCTGAATGCATTGCCACCCGCATGCCTGCCACTGCTGATTCCACCGGGGATCCCTACAGCAGCATTGTGCACATTAACCTCTTACTTCTCCACTCAGGACCGAGGGGATTATGGATTTAGCCCCACGGGAACAGCCATGCTAGCCTGAACCACCGCACGCTGCTTGGCCTCGGTGGAAATTTTGCTTAATTCACTATGACAACATTTAGCTCCAGTTAAAAGGGAATGAAAACCTCCATCTCCTTTCTTGCTCCAAGAAAGTAACTTCCACACACCCTCTAGAAGGAATGAACTGTATGGGATAAAATCGCCTGCTTGACTTTTTTCCAGGATCCCACGCATCAAGTCCTGTTCCTTGTCTGTTTGCTGTGTGCGCCTGAGACGTGATGGACCTTGTTCCCTCCTGCTGTTTAGTAAGTACGTGGTCAGGCACTGTCGCTGTCACCCAAGCCTTCAGAGAAATGGAAAGGAGTGGGAGGCAGCTGTGCCGACACTGCCTGACTGCGCTGCGGGGGTGGCTGTGTGCCTGGCACAATCAAGGGGGCAGCGCTCAGAATTTCTGCTCCATTACGATCCCAACTGACCCAAAGCCTGCTGCTGAGCAGGCTGAATGCTAAATAATCTTCTGTGGCCTCGAGAAATCCACTCAACCACAGAGGTTGGAGGCCCCACATATTTAGAACGTGTGTGATAACAAAAATGACAATATTCAATGTATTATTGTGAGGTGAATGTAGCAAAATCTCCCCCAGATGGTAAATCCACCGAGGTGCCTACTTCCTCAGTCTGTGTCACACATGAATTTTAAAACATCTGAAATAAAGACACATATTTAAAATAGCTTTTTATTTTCTCTGTGGTTTCACAGTCTGTGAGTGGAAAATTTAGCCAGTTAGTGACCATCTTGGAAGAGTCACTCAAATCAGATGCTCAGTTACCCAAAATAGATGCTCTGCTTCTGCTTTGGTTGGAAATCCTGAAGAAAAGTGGTAACAAAAAGTCCTCCCTATTATAAAGTTAGCAGCATCAGAGGACTTTCTACTAAGGATAACGAATTCTGCATTACACACCTTCTACTACGGTTCCAGACATACACAGCATTTCATAGAAAACCTACTACGACCCCAAGACACGGGATCTGGATAACACGTCTGGAATACGGCGTTAGCAACTGCCTTCCCCAGAATCTCTGCCAGATGTGAGCTCTTTAGGAAGACTTAAGGGTGCTGCTGCTTTCCCAGGTCTTGAGAGATGCTCGTTGCTCCCATTGCTTCTCTCCCGATACGTGCTGCCCAGATGGCCTTTTGGGAGCAGGGTTTCCCACTGAACACAATGGGGAGGCAAGCACCGTTGCTAATGTGGTTTGTAGTCGGGCACACTTCCTTTGTGGCAGGAATGAATATGGTTAAGAAATGGTGTGGGAAACTCAGAAGTACACAAACTTCCACAGCCTTATGTTAGTAAGTCATTGAGAGAGCCAAAACTGTTGGGAGCAGGGACAGAGCCGTGCTTCTGAACAGAGAACGGGAGAGATGGCAAAAGGTAGAAGACTCAATTAGCACCGAGTCCTACAGACCATCCTGAGGGGAAAATGAAAATGGGCCTTACTTGGATCCTCGCTGAAGTCACCAGAAGCTCTGGGCTCCACGAAAAGCGAAGCGAACTGCTAGATTTGGCCTGAAGCTGTTGTACCTCCAGAGCTATTTCCTGCTCTCCAGTAAACTGGTGTAAATACAAATTACCTCCACACCTACAGGGGAATTTATCAAAATCCTAATCAGCACAATTTGAGCCAGAATTTTCATCTGCCAAATACCAATACCAGAACCTGGTCTATCGTTTCCCATTTCTTTCATCCAAGCCACACGGAATAGTTCAGCAGTATTAATGAAGATAAAAGCTTCCCCATAATATTGCTGGTATAAAATCTGACCTGATTTTCTTAAAAGCCAAGCCCAGCGCCTATAGCTCTATATGGGTCACACAAAAGTATCACAATATCCTCATGGTCCACAGGAGTCATTTTTTCCCCTCAGCACTGTGCAGCAGAGAGGGGCAAAAATCCCGTTGCAAAACCACAGCGAGGGCTGCTGGACCGGGAGCTGCACCGGTTGCGTTTCAGAGCTCGGTATTCGCAAGTTTGCTGAAGGAAAGCACACGGCTGACACGAGGAGCCAGGGAACCGGTTCCTCTGTGGGCGATGGGCTGCAATGGTTGCCCCACCAGGCCAGCCTTTGATAGAAAGAACAGCAAGAGAGAGGTACGGAGCAGCTCGGGATACGGGCGCTCCGACGGTCAAGTGACACCTGGTAGAAGGGTCTCTTGGTGACTGTCAGTGACTCCATGGAGGGTCCTGGCGAAAAACCACGTCACTCTTCTGGGCAAAGCCGTACGGAGGCGATGCCTCACCTACAGCAGGGGAGCTCCAAGCTGGCAGGAGGAAATCGGTCGGTGTTTAAACCCTGTGTTTAAACTGCAGCAAACAGCGGTTCGGAATAACACGCCAGGGCAATGAAGGGTTGGGGGAGCTTCTGTACCTGTTTGCAACAGTTTACGTAAGCTTGACGAATACCGAGGGTCTGTGTTTCTGGGACGTATTAAACCAAGCTGGGCTGGGAATTAAAGACGCAAACAGAATATGTGACTCAGAAGTCTTAGTGTGGGCTGCAACCACCTCCGCCACGTTCAGTGGGACGATTTTCTTTGGTCTCATTGGTGGGTGAACAAGATTCTGCCCCTGCAGCTCCTCTCCCTGACATTTCCTCCTTACTCGGCTGCTTGGCAGGCCCTTGTTTGAGTCTGATGCAATTTCTGGTTGTCTGCAGAGCTTCCTTCACTTTCTTCCTTTTTCTCGGGGTTTATTTTCCCTCCATGCAGTTTTTATAATCTGATTTTTCGTTCTGTCACTCTTTTCCCCTCTGTCTGTCACAGGCAGATGTGGTTTGAGGACAGGAGTGTCTTACAGACCCGCAGACTGTGTGAGTTTGGAGTTCCTTCCAGTTTCCCACACTGCTCTCCTATTCACTGCATTCAGGCAGAGGATAAAGGAAGTGTGCCATGCTACAAGCTGAATTAGAAATGGTGTTTGACTTCCCTTTGTACTCCACAGAAACCTTGCTCTGGGTAGACCATCTGCATAGCACTCGCTGTGGAGAAAACCATTGATCAAGGCCTGTCAGCCCAGCTGGGGGAACTTGGGAAAGTAATTCCTTGTGCCACTTCAGTTCTTTAGGGCTTAACATCTGGCTGGAGGGGGAGGCGACAGTTGATGGTTTAACAGTCTTGCTTCCTTTCAAGTTTGGGATGCTGTTTTGATCCCCGATAAGCCTTTCTAAAATCCTGATTTTAATAGCATGGAAAGCACCCAGAAGACTAGGAATAATGCACTGGCTTTGCATTTTCAAAGTGCCTTACAAATACCAGCTAATGAATTCTCAGCAACCTCCTCCGTGAGATAAGGGTGTATTATCAGCAATGTTTTACAAAGGACGAAAAATGAGGCAGACAGGAGAAAACGAAAATTTCGGTGTTTCAAACAGCCTCCTGGTTGCAGTGCTGCTATTGCCAAGCGGCTGTTTGAGACATCTGGTTTACAAAGATGCTCAGCACCCACTTTTGTTTTAATCAGCTTTGGCATCTCTGAAAAGGAGCCAACTCCCTAGCTTGTGGGAGAATTTGGATTACTGGCCGGGACCACACTCACAGTCGTGCACCACCTAGACAAACAAATGCAAAAGTTCTCCTTTGTACTCAAGTTCAGCAGTGGTTTTTGAAAATGTTATTTAGTACAATTTGTTTAAGCCCATGAAATGCCTGGAAAGGAAGATGCACTCAAATCCTTGATCAGGAAATACTTCTTGATCTATTCAACAGAAAATAACTTGATCTCTCTAGAAAGTAAACTAAGTTCTAATTTGTTTATTCCCGCTCCTGGAGACCTACCAAAACCTCAGTCTTAAGTTACAGCTGGCCTGAGTCCTCCTGCAGATCTGCCTGTCAGCACCATCTAATTTTGATCAGCTGCCTCCCAGCGGTTACGGTTGTTCCGGGCTTGGAGCTCTTTGGAGGAGAGGATGCAGTGTGCCCTGAATTACATGAACTCTACGAGTTTATAAGGGAATTTCAGGCCCTGGACCCTTGGCCTGGATAAAACCAGTGACTTAGAAACGAGAAAGGAGCCATAATGCTTCAGTTAACCAGTCCAGTGCTACCTGCGTCTACAGCGCTGTGTGCTGATCATCGGCCGTATGCAAAACGCGTCTGCGCGCTCTCCTGCTGGCAGCTCCTGGGGACTTTGTGCCAGGTTCCCAGTACCTAGTGCTGCAGATGACTGTAGGGCACAGTTTGTACTACCAGCTACACTGGAGATGTTCTGGGCGTCCTGGTCCTACTCTTAACCCTCTCTAGACTGCTTTCTTAAGACCGGCTCTGTTTATCACGCTAGCTTCCCCTGATCCTGACATCTGACAACACGTCTTGCCCTGTGGCATGGTGATGAGGGCACCCAGCTCTGCCTTGTATGCCTTGCGAGGACCACGGGCTGCCAGTTCCTGCATGTGCCCCTGTGCCAGTCCTTTGCCTGGCTCAGAACGAGGTTATCCAGCTTCTGAAAAACTGTTCCTGCCTGCAAGGCAGGTGCCTGCTTTTGTCAGACCCGATCTTGTCACTCTACTGCCAGCTGAACACGGCAAAGATGTTCCTCAGTCCTCCAAAATCCACCTGCCTGGCAGGGTGGGACCTGACACTGAGCCTCAAGACACTTTCGCCAGACACACGTCCATCGTGCTCCGCAGCATGGTGACTGACAGCTGCCAAGCACGAGAAAGCGGATTCCGGTAGGAGCCTACCTCCCAAAACTCAGGCTGAGCTCAAGGGAAGGGGAGGAATTCACTGGGGCATAAGGGAGACTCAGCTTCAGGTTACAAACTTGTTCCCAAGGTAGGGAACAATCAACCGAGGCTCAGGGGACGCCAGGGATGTCTGTGACTGTTATCGTCCCTCTCCACCACCGCCCTAGCTGGAGTCGAGTGATTAAATATCTGACACACGCAGACAGCGTTAACTGCTGCTCGTACAAGGGGAGAGGTGTCTGCCCCCCTGTCTGGCACGAACACACCATTCCCATCTTGTCAGTGACAGCAAGTGGTTGTCGGGGCCAGACCTCAGGAACCGCAGTCCCAACACTCAACCTGCTCCACTGAAATACTCTCTCTGCAGGACGCCTTCCCCTTGCCAAAACGCTTGGCAGCACTATTGGGTAAGTCTTGTGATATTATCGTGAGACTTATAATACTTATGGCCTGCAGTAAGACTTCATGTCCAAGCCTCACAATTCTATAGAGAGAAAATTAATGCTATCGATCCAAACAAAGTCCAAATGCTCAGTAATCAAAAAGTAAGTAAAAAAACCCAAAACAACAACCCATCCAAACACTTCCATTTTAACTAGAGAGATCAAAATATTTTTTGTTAAATCCCTATGACTTTCAGCCCATTTCTTGGTTTCCTGAAGGCCTAATTTTGATATTTGAAAGGCTGGCAGTAACGCCAGATCCTCAGAGGTGCTGAGCCCATTGTAAGACCTGAATACCCTAAAAAAACCCACCCAAAACAATGAAGGAAGGGGATGAACTCAGGAGCCAGTGTGTTCGCTCCCTCCGCTCCGTTGTTAGTGATGGGCTGTACTCCCTCGGCCAGAGCTGAGCAGGTGACCGACCGATGGGGTCTGCCTATTTCAGAGCGTTTTTGGGGAGCGTGTGCTCCCGCTGAGGTCAGTGGCAGCCGGGGCACTTCACAGCAAACCTCAAAACTGCCAGGCAGCGCGTGGGAGAGAACTGGTGGGTCTCAGCCCCGTTGCTGAGGTGGGGAACAGTTACGTTACTGAGATCACAACCGACTGCGCGCTGACGGGTGTAACTACAGAGCAAGGTGAGTTCCCCGCTAAAAGCCAAAGGATGGGATATATCCTGGGGTTGCTTTACACGGGGTTTTGAAGGAGGAGGGTGGTAAACACATAACATGGTGGCTCCCGCAAAGCCTGCTCCCAGGGCAATGTGTTCCTTTGAGACATAATTGATTCCTGCCATCAGGCACCAGCCTGCTCTCCCCCAGGGTCAGCGCTTTCCCACATCCAACCCCATTATCCCACAGACCATGCCTTTTGTACAACACACTCCAGCTATTCATGTGCAAAGCAGCTGTAATCCCCAGACCTTTCAGAGTCAATATACCAGGAAATAATAAATCCCTCTTGTGCACTCTTGAATATGCCGAGAGGTGACTTGTGGGAATTTCAGCTGGGCAGAAAAATAATAAATTCTTATTTTTTAATTATTTGTAATGCTTACTGTAGGAAGACTATGTCATTGGTGCATGACTATTTCAGGGTCACTCATACAAGCAGCTATGGAAATTGCTGTTGCCTCTAAGAACCCTGAAAATACAGATCAAGTTGTCTCATATGCTTCTTAACGATCAAAGTCCACTTTCCTTCACTTACACACCTGGGAATGGCAGCATATTAAGCATTCTGGATCTAAAAAAAAACTAATTAAAAAAGGTTAAACTGGTGAAGAATGTACTTTACAGTAATAAAAGATGCCCTTTTGCCAGGGTTCTAACGTCTGAAGGAGGCAAGATAACGCCATGCTAATGACATTTAACAGAATATTTTATACAATAGGTCTAATAACAACATAACCTTTTCCCCTGAAAGAGGCAGATTTCACTACACTTCCACTGAGCAGAATCATACATGGCTTGTGAGAGTGGAAGAAGCCAATCCTGAACAGCAAGTTTTCCAGGATAGTTTCTTTATACATTGCCTCCCATGCCAAACAGTTTCTTAAACTCTTTACTCTGTAGAACGTACTAGCACTGAAACACCCTTAGCAGAACATAGTAGGCAGGGTTAGGAGCACCTGGGGGGCTGGGAGAAGGGATCTTCCTCTGTGACACCAAAGCAAGCAGTGGCTCGTAAGCTAAAAACTGTCAGAGGAGCATTATGGTTCACCTCAAATAAGCAGTACCCTGTCTTATCCAAGCAACCTCCACAGAGCAGGGCCTAGGAGTATGAGGATGATGAAGGGGTGTGGTAATACTGCAGGGACTGGTGGTGCTAAAAGCCAGGAATCTTAAATGTTAGGACACATCCACTCAGCAATAGTAAGGCATGAGTGTGGCACAACACACAGACCCAGTAGCTTCATTAAGGATTCACAGACAGTAATTTCCACGCAGATGTGTCAGCACAGGTCTACTTGGGACCCTGGTAGGTGTTTTCATTGCTACTGTCTTCCTCAGTGATGCTGCCACTGGCACATTACCTCCGAAAGCGAGAACAGAGCTAGCTTGGTCCTAAAAAGCCTTCCATTCCTCCTGTGTAAATAAGCCTTTCCAGCAACGCTAACCATGGGCTGGCCTGGGGAGGAGGCAAAAGCTGAGCAGAGATCAGACCGTGCACAGGACAGACCCTGCAAGGCCTTGCTCTCCAGGCAGCTGTGATGACAAAGGGGTGTCCCAAAGACACATCATCTCTGCCAGGCTCACAACAGGCGGGGAGAAAACAAACTCCTCTGCAAGACTGCGAGAAGAGGCCACCCTGAGCGCTTCCACTGCAGAGGAGCACTGTCCCCAGAGCTGCTCCTTCTCCACTTCGTTCTCACAGGCGCTCAGTGTATCCCCAAGTGGTGCCAGAAAAGCACGAGGGCCACTTCAGCCCTGTCCCTACCTCCCACCACAGACACGGGCTCAGCTCCTGATGCCAAGAGGGCCCTGTGAAAGAGTTTAGCAGCACCACTCCCATTTCCCAGCAGAGCAAACCGAGGCATGGCGAAGCAAACCAGAAGCTCCCGGGACAGCCAGTGCTGCAGCTGAGCTCGGTATTCCCGCTGGCCACCCCTGTGTGCGGACCAGTGTCTCTGCCCCCTCGCCCTACGTTGCCCCTTTCTCCTGGTAAACACGGATCTCGGAGAAACCCCTGCCTGCATGGCGAAACATGTGCTTTTCAGCCTTACTCAGTGAAAAAAACCATGTGAGTTCATCGTGCCTTGACAGAAGTGCGGGCTCCACAAAGGAGTTATTAGCACCAGGCTGTGTGGGTTTGAATTTCTCCGCGTTTCCCATACTTTTCCCCTATTGATAACATTTCTTGTTGGGACAATAGACGTGTGCCTTGCAACTACTCACGACATTAGTGACGGTGCTTGAGCCTGAATGATTTAAAGGGAAAGAATCCAACTCCCAAAAGACCATCTGGCTATCAGTTATAATACAGCAATAAAGGTCATGGCTGCTCCTCAGGAGTTGGGAAAAAGATGGTTTTTGACACTGAAGAGGCTCTTCAACCAGCCTCGTACATGCCTACCTGTCAGCTCCTAGCTTCAAGGCCTGCCACCATCGCTCCCTTGCTAGGAAAGGGGTAACACAGGACACCAGCTTCTGAAGGACTGCCAGCCAAAGAACGCAGGAACAAGGGCAACACCTTATTACAGCCGGCAAAAGCTAGGGCATGGTCTCTGAGCTGCATCTTATTTTGTATCATAATCCTTTGACTGCTTCAAAGTGTTCATGAGATGTCTTGTCTCCTGGCTTTCCCACAATGCAGGGAATAAAGGGCTCCAAGGACAACATCTGCCCTTCACAAAGAGCTAAGCCCATTCAGGCCCATACAATGAAAACCACGAAGCTGGCTACTTCAGTGACACCTCCCTCCTTCCTGTCAACTGCCCATTAAACTCAGGCTTCCCTTCAGGATTTCCAAGTAAGAAATTGTCTTTGGCTTTCTTACCTCACTGCACACATAACCTCTGCTGTTTTCATCTCCAGATTCTCAGCCACGCTCCCGTGCACGAGCGGTGCAGTGGGAGAAAACGAGCACACCTCTGCCTCGGGCACCACAGGGCAGACCCTCAGATGGCAGGATGCAGCACAGCTTTGCTCAGGTAGGGTCTGGGTTATTTTCAGTGCTGCCTCAAGGACTGTATCAAGGCAGAGATTACTCTCATAAGATAAAATCCGAACTGACCTAAAGCATCCACACAACTTCATTCTTTTTCTTGCCTTTACCACAAAAGAAATAATGTTTGCTTAATTTCTGTTGCAATTTTCACACAAATACAAGCAAGCAGCGCTATCCCCATTTTCTGGATAAGAAAATGGAGTGGGAATGACACGCTACAGGTTACACAGGGAGGCAATTACATGGACTCTGAGATCTCATGTTTGGCAAACTGTGGCAGTTCCAGTCTGCAGTGGGACAGTGTGATGCTCCTTGCTCAGATGAGAACAGAGTGCGACAGAAATCTCAGGCAAGGAGCAGAACCAACCTCCTTGCTGAGGTCCGAAGACAGGTCACAACCTGCCTCTGACTTCCCAAGGCCTAGGGCTTCTGGGATGAACCTGATGCTACTCTTTAGCCCATCTTCACCATCATTCTTGTAGATATCTGTATGAAAGAGAGAGTAGAAAAGGGAAAAGGAAGAGCTACAGGGGCGACTAGCCATGGGCCCAGTTCTGCTAGGAGGTGTGTGGCTGTCCTTAATGAAGGCAACAGGGACACCGGTGCAAGGGGCTCACAGATCTCAGCGCGTGAAGAGAGAAACAGAGGTTACCATTTCCATTTGCTTCCCATTCCCTGTTTATTCACCCCGTCCATCCAACATCCCAGCAGCCTGACTGCAGATTCTCCGCCGCATTCAGAAATGTCACGCAAACAAACCTGTTGTTTCACACTGGTAGCGCTTTGGCTCACCCATCACAAGTGCAATGACTGTACGGACAAGAGCAACTACACCCACACTCTGGCAAACGGCCCCAGGGAGGCTGTAAAGTGCCCTCTCTAGAAAGAGCAGAGAGATGTCCTTGGTGCTGCTGGTTTTGACCCTAACAGTGCTCCCCTCCTTCTCCTTTTCCCGCCTTCCCCCAAAAGCGTGCCTCCTCCACGCCACCAATGTGCCTGGCACATGCAGGGACTCAGGAACGCGATTGATCCCAGACAACCAGCTGGAGGGTCAGTGTTTTCCCAGATCCCCGGGCAGCCCTGAAGAGCCACGCTGCACACTCCACCAGTCAGCGTGGGCAGAAGGTTATTCTCTCCAGGGCATTTGCAATCAATGTACCATGCACTAATAGATGCTTCCTCTATTGTTCAGCCTGGTGCCTGGATTGGCTGAGTGGCTGTGGGAAACACCAGCAATCCCGAGACTCACATCTCTGCCGAAGCTCCCTGGTGTATAAATAGAGGCGGTCGGTGAGTGCCAAAGCGCAGCCTCACGCTCAGCACACAGCCCGACGTGGGGGTCTGTGCCCAGGACTGACAGCACTAAGAATGGCTCCCAGCAACACTCTCATGATCCACATGGAGGAGAAACTGCTGCCGAAGGAAAAGAATAAAGTAAGTAGAGCCCTTGAGAGGATTGGAAAGGCTGGCCTGTGCTCTATGCAATGGGCTGCCTCTATCCAACATATGGTAAAGGGTGAGATGAGGATGGAGGAAGTCGTCTGGGGAGAGGCAAATAGGTTAAAGAGAGATAAAGGAGACTATAAGGATTTTTAAAAATGAAATTGAGCGGGGAACAGGTAGGCAGCATCGCAAAGCTCTCCTACCAAAAGAAAGCATCTTTGAATATGTGTATATCAGGGCATCAGAAGGGGAAATCAGGTCAGGTCTCCAAAAATCCTTAACGATCTGCTCCGTCTCTCTTACAGCTGAGGAAGCCGGTGGTGGAGAAAATGCGCCGCGACCGGATCAACAGCAGCATCGAGCAGCTGAAACTGCTCCTGGAGAAGGAGTTTCAGAGACACCAGCCCAACTCCAAGCTGGAGAAAGCCGACATCCTGGAAGTGGCTGTCAGCTACCTGAAGCAGCAGAGCCAGCTGCAGGACCCAAGTGAGTGCAGAGCCCGTACCGCCCACCACGTAAAAGCCTGCTCCCACAGGCCTCTGCCTTCCCGCGTAGCCCTGGCCCCTGCAGCGCGCAGGGGCTATAACACGCCAGCTCTAGTCACCCGAGCAAGGCTCCTGGGCTCAGGCTCTTGAAAGAAACTTAACGCATGAATCACCACCCTCCCACGTTTCGGTCACGATCTTAACCCACTGCATTTCCTTCTTTCTTTCTCTTCCAGCCTTCATTCACAAGACTCTAGAGCAGGACTTTAACAGCGGGTACCTGCGGTGCCTCAAGGAAGCTATGCATTTTCTGTCCTACTATGAACCCAAGAAGGAGACTCAGGTGCAGCTGATCAAGCACTTCTGCAAAGCTCAGATGGGTGCAGATGTCGTGTACTCTCCTGCTCTGCGAAGCTCACCTCTGTCACCCTGCCTGTTTGCCAGAAAGCAACCTGCCCAGAAGACGGTGGCTGCTGCTCCTACCATCTGGAGACCCTGGTAGACCTGCTGAACTTTGCTTTATTCCTATGTTCTGCTACAAAAACTAGAGGGACCTGTGATCTAATAGTTCCTCTTTAAAGTAGGAAACATTGCTTTCCAAAGGTGGGAGGGGGGGGGCGGTTATTATTTTTCTGTCACAAGAAATGAGGGTCGCTGAGTAGTTTCCCTTCATAGTGAAGGACTGTGTGTGTATCTTGCAGCAAATTTGCTGCTTTTATTGGTGGCTCCTAGCCAAAGAGAGGGCCAAGTTCTGCAGTGACTGAGAGCGCCAAATGCCCTTCCGTTTCCATCACACTTTTGCTTGGCAAGGCTGTTGAGTCTGTGGCTGTCAGTGGAAATCTTTCTAACTCCCTGGGTCACTGGTTCAAGTGCTCCATTGTCTCCAGATAATGTACTGACCTTCCTAAAGAAGGAGCACTTTGAAGAATGTATTTTGTATCATAAAGAGAGTATTGAGCCTTTACCTTTTGAGTGAAAGATGTTATTAAGAAATGCCGATTCTTCTGAAGTTCCTATGCTATTTTTAGTGTACCTTCTTACAGAAAGTTACGATGATAACAGGTAGCTCTGGGGAAAATTCTCTTCATGTCAGTATGTGCTACTCTCAGTTGAGGGATAATTGATGCCTTTTGTAAAGGAAATACCTGTGATATATCTTAAGGAAAAGAGGGAGGAAGGGAGGCAGTAAGTACTTCATAATCATGCACTGAACATGCTAAAGAGCTTAAAAAGCTTTTATGAAGAGGTGATGTATTCATCCTGTGTGATGTTCAACTTTGGTGTCTTCACTGTACAATACAATAAAAACGGTTTTAGTCATTAATCCTCTGGTCTGAAATGATTAAAATGGCTAATACTCCTGGACTAAGTGTTGCACAGAGACTCCTGCAGCAGGGGAGCTATCAGGAGATGTCATTTTGCTGAGCCCTTCATTGCAATACACAGTTTGTCTGTGTAATTCACTTGGCATAGCAGGATTTCAGACCCTGCAAAAAAGCCACCTCTGGAAAAGTTATCAAAAATCAAAATGGAGGTGAAAACGAAGTGAGATTCTGAGAGGTGTACACCCAGGTACTTAACAGCAATGCATTCAGACGTCAACAAATCACTAATTTCACAGCCAGTTCATTTCCCCCCATTCCCCGTTCGTTTGCCCACCAACCCGAGTTCAGGCGGATGCTTGCTGTCAGTTTAGGAGGCTGCAACGTGCAAAGCTCCTAACACCTTCCAAAAAGTTTGGCCCCTGACTCTCCTTGGGGATCTTACCCTCCCCTTTTGAACCCACACTCAGGTGTACTAGCTTTTGTTGTCTTTTAATTTTAGCACCTTCTGTTGCCTCAACACGAATTCTGTTAGACAATAACAGAATCGCTTTCTTTACTGAAGTGAAATATGCCCCTGTATGGCTAAAAGTATACATAATCTGAGAGCAAACAGAGACTGAAAAAGCATTTCCCCTCCTAAATTATTTCCCCATGCTCTTCTTCAAATATTTTATTCTCTCTTTCTCCAACACCCACCTAAGGGTCCAAAACGTGACACGAACAGGGCTTGTGCCTCCGAGCTGAGAAACTGCCACACTCCACCAGGCTTTCAAGGTTTTTTTTCCCTCTCCAGCCTGTTGCAGGGACGGTGTCCCTGCCAAGTATCTTTTAAATGATCCTCCCTTGATTTTTTTCGGCCCACCTCAATTCAGAAAACAAATCTAGCGTATCCTCTCACACGGACATTTACCACAGCCTGCCTACCTGGCCTGCACCAGCTGAGTGACCCAACCCACGCAGCCGGGCTTCCCGTGCGCTGCAGAGCGAGGCACTGCAGCATCTGTGCGCAGCCTCAGCTCGAGCCCTGCCAGACTCTTCTGCAGTTCCCTACGTACTGGCCACATGATTCCTGAGGATTAAGTCAGCTGCACTCTGGTGATGTGAGGAAGATTAGCTCCTGTTGTAAGGCACGGGCTTGTCCTTCTCCCGCACAGCTACACAGAGGGAATGGATGGGGTGAACAAGTAAAGTGGGATTCGGAAGATACTTGGGGAAGCAGGGAGAAAAGCACGAGAAGGGAATCCTGACGCCACCCTCGAGCACCTTAAATACCAAGTCTCTCCAAAACACAGCACTTTCCCCAAGAACATTCACTCACTTTTCCTTGGAAGAGTTCCCATTCATTGCTCACCAGGGACTATTCACTTTTTATTTTCCCTTCTCTTCAAAGTAAAATAAATCTGCACAAATAATCAGTTCACAAAACTATTATTTAACCACAGTAACACATTGATGTGGATATATGAGAAGGAACCCTCTCATTCTTCCAGAGATATAATAACAGCATGAAAGAGCACTGGTCAACAATTTCAATTCTCCTCAAATTCCCTGCGAGAGATGGCCTTGAAAAGCTTCATTTCTAGCACATGCTTTTTGTCTTTAAACAAAAGGCAACCTAGAATATCTGCTCTTGTCAAATGGCTGCTTAGTTAAGCACTAAGCAAACTCAGATCTGCTAAGCTGACAAGACCAAACTGCATTCAAACCCTGCTAGCTGTACCTGGCCAGTCCTCGTTCGGTTTGGGATGAAACCCTGTTATACATACGGGAAGAACCAAAAAGCCAGCCAGCCAGCCGGGTCAAGAACATATTGCTCTACCTTATTACGGTTTCAGGGATCATCTGGTTATTGTTTTACCCTGAATGCACAAGCTGGTCGAGTGCTTTTCATCTGCCTGCCGATGCGACACAAGGTGGGGTTTTGGTACAGTTCTGCAATTTGTCAGGGACTGATACCAACGCCGCAGATAGATTTGTTCTTCCTAATGAACTATGAAATAATTCAGAAGAGATATTTTTAGATTTTGTGGTTGCTTAGCAATCTTGAAAAAGTCACTTCACCTTGCTGTGCTCAACTTGTCTTTGTCAATTAGTGCAAGCTTCTGAATGCCAGCAAAATCCAAGCTGTTCATCCATGCCTGCGCATTTTTTAAATCAAGCCTAATTAAGGCAGTTTGCGGATAGGAAATTTGGGGGAGTTCAGACTCACGTCAAAATGCAGCGTGCCCCAAAGCACGCCGCAACCTGACTACGCACCACGGGGACGGGGAACAGAGTCACACACGGCACAGCGAAGTCTGCTGCTCTGATGTGGCCAGCTACCTTCTGCAGCTAGCGCGTTATCAGCCAAGTAAACCACGTTGCGGATGTCACAGTTGGCAGCATCGCTGCAGTTTGATTAAAACTGACAGCATAAACAGCAAAGAGGAAAGGGAGCCAAAGAAGAGCGGCACAAACTGAAGACTGTTGGATTTGAACCCAGGCCCTCTGGTTCTAGGCTAACACAGGAGCAGGCCGTAGAAATGGCGACTGTGCAAAACCCGTGTGAGATCACAGTCAGGCTTCCAAGCCCAGAAGCTGCAGGGGGGCAGTCGGTCACGCTTAGTGTACCTGGGATTCAGAGCTACTGTTTGCAGGGTGGTGGAAGGGAGAGAAACAGGGAGCACCTCCTTTCTGGGCAGGGGCAAGAAACCAAACCCTGCCAGAAAGCCTCCATTTGCTCCAGGGGTCAGATCCACGGCGGGTGCAAGTGCACCACTTCTGGTTTTTGCCAGCCAAAGATTTGCCCCTCTGGGCTTTAGTTTGCCAATTACCTGAGACCTAAAAGCCAGACCTCCGGTTTCACCAGCCTTAGCACAAAGGTTATGTTTACAATTTATTAATTATTATCACTTATAATAATAATTGAACGCAAAGCTTGTTATCGCTCCTCTCTCCCCTGGGGTGACTCTCCCCTGCTCCAACACATTCCCACCCTTAGGGAAGATGTTGTTTATTATGCTGATCCCACAGCCCAGGAATACTCTCTGACAAAGCCCCTATTAACCTCAGAGTGTGGGCCTGAGTTTCTCAGAGTTTCCCACACTTTCTTCCCTATTTATGACATTCAAAGGGACCACAAAGGAAGCGTGCCTCACAACAGCCCACATTAGTGATGCTTTTTGGCTCTGCATTGTGATGACCAGCAATTCCTGTCCCGATAGACCATCTGGAGAGCTATTTTCCCAAGGAGCACATTGATCGATCAGTATTATGCGAGAGCCCTTTTAAAACTTGGGAACGTTATGCTCTTTGACACTAAATAGGTGTCTCGAGAGGGGTTGTCAGAAAGATTTTAAACCATTTAGGGAAGGCACAGAAAAATAAAAATCGTAATTATTTCTTTAAAAACACCATCAATAGCATTTGTGAGACAGGCTGACATGAATGTAGGAAATGGTCTAAAATAAAAAGTGCTCCAAAAGCGATACAGAAAGGAAAGCTTTAAGCCATCAAGCACAGCCACAGGTCTACAGGAGCGCTGCTTTTTAAATCTGCATAACACAGTGAAATTCTGGTTTTCTGTACTCTTTTTCTGACAGTCCTCCTTCCTCCAAACCTGTTCCTACATTGCAACACACTGGGTTCCCCTCCAGGGAAAGCCAAGTATCAGATGGGCTAAGAAAGCTGCCAACTGGTATTACAAGCAGCAGCGGCTTTTGTGAAAACAGTGTGTGTAGCAAGTCTGCACCTGGGCTGAAATCGCCACCTACAAACCAGAAGCAGAAAGCTCCACGGCCCAGCCCCAACTTCCCAGGCTAGCAGCCCTCCGGCTGCTTTGATTTACGGACTACAATGAACACAAGCCCGGCGATGATAGTCTTGGGGTTGGCCCATTACCTTTCCTGGACCCTCTGGGGTTGTTCCTCAGCTCAAAGCAACCTGCGGTGCACAGACTGCACACCATAGCTCGGGGTCAAATGGTGAGCCTCTACAGTTGGAGACAATTACCGTGGTGGCTCTTGCCGTAGGAAAAGCTGGGACTGCTGCCTGGCGCGCACAGGCTGTAAGCAGAGCCCCTGACAATTGTTTGCAGATCTCTGTTTCCCCTTACGCTCTTCAGTATCTACAGCAAGTGAGAGTGGAGACTCCTCCCTGTTGCCACATGTGATTTTGAGGACTGCATCTTCATGATG
Organism: Leptosomus discolor; assembly: GCF_034619465.1. NCBI lineage: Eukaryota > Metazoa > Chordata > Aves > Leptosomiformes > Leptosomidae > Leptosomus > Leptosomus discolor. Next base: position 9,879,428 of record NC_141410.1, on the reverse strand, counting down.
CAACTGACGACCGGCGTGATTTACAGAGAAACAAGGCCACTAAGAAAGCAAGCCTCTTTGTCCACAGCATAGCTGTCATCTCTCGAGCGGGTCCAGATTTCACACCACCCTCCGAAGGAGGGAATTATTGCGCCTCATTGTTTAGTCAACGCCACATGTTTGGCAATTTTGGGGATTCGTTTCATTTAATCCTTCATTCCAAATACAGGGAAACCCCTGCTTCTGAGCCTCAGACAATCCATGTCTCATTCTGGCTCTGCAGTGACAGTCAGAACGGCCCAAACTCCTCCCACGGCTATGAAGGACAGTGACAAGGATTTGGATCACAAAGGTGTTTCAGTGGGACAGACTATTGCACTAACGGCTGAATTTTAAAAAAAAAGCCCAAACTGAGCAAACTAGTTACAGACTTAACAGCGAGCAACTAGACTGCAACAGCACAGGATTTTTTTTTTTTTTTTCCTTACTGGAATCCTTGCAGAAAGTGCACCCTGCGTCAGTTCCATAACAAATACATTCTAGGAACAGCCTTAGTCTAGACAATTTATTATTCTGAAGCATCAGTTGGGAAATATCGTCGCCAGTGAGTTTTCAGGTCTTAATAATCAAACCAAAGGGGGTGGTGGGAGGGAATACATCTTTCTCTTTTATCCATCAACAGTACACAGAGGGTAGGCGAAGCAGGCAAGGGGGGGAACTGAAGATTTGCTATCTTTTCAACCGGCAGGGAGAGGGGGAGAGAAGCCGGGAGCCTGTGAGCCCAGAGGGCCGTTTTGTGCGCTCGCTGCAAGGCGGCGTGCCTGGTTCACCATTCACATCAGATGGTGCGAGTCCGCAGCTCCGAGGATTTCCCACATCGCCCCATTCACAGCGTTAAACTGTCGACAAAAGAAGTGTGCCTCTGCGGGTCCTGAGAAGAAAGCTAACGCCTGCTGCACCATCTGCCCAGCACTTAAAGGAAGGGATAATGCTTTAATCAGTGGGAGTTGGTTTAGCCCTTTGGAGTCCAGGGGCATTGTGCTGGGGAGAGGATGGCATTATTTAAAACCACTCATTTCATATTTCCAGAACTGAAAACTGGGTCAAAGCTTCCTTCCCATGTCACCGTGCCCGCTGCTGCTGCTGCCGCAAACATATTCCTTCCCATACGGTGCGTGGCAGGACCTGCTGTCCGTTCCCTCTCATGTGACCCCTGAGAGAGGGGCACAAAGCCCCGTGCTTGACTTCAGGCTCCAACAACGGCACAAGTACGTGCAGCCAGGGACTGCCCTGGCTGCAATAACACTGCTGATTACAGGCTGACAAAATAATTCAGGAAACCGGTTTTGAATAGGACTCGCACTCCCTGTTCAATTACAGGTTTCTGACAACCATCAACAATTAAAATTGTTACACCCCAAGCGATCCATCTAAACGTAAAATGTCTTTGGGCTGGGAAGGGAGGAGGGGAGAATGGCCCACCTATGAAAATCACTGCCACGAGAAGCCAGGAGGTTCAAAGGGGCTTTGCAAGCCTCGGGTTAACAGCAAGTTACAGGACCGTCCTTTGCAGGATCACATCCCTTTACGCAACAGCCCCGTGTGTGCTGGAACACGTCGCTATCTCTGCACCCGCAGGCACAGGTTTTGGCCCCGGCTTATCGAGAGGCACGCCGAGGGCAGGTGACGTGGGCTGGCGGCAGCCGACAGTGAAATGAAAGGTCTCCCTTCTGGTTTTGAAAGGCAGACACAGGTAATGGGTAGGGCTTTCACGACTGTTGTTGTAGTAAGAAACAGGTAATAAAAACCTACCAGCCCCAGCCTGCTAGCCTGTTAGCGACAATCGAGGTTTACTCCCTGTTCTAGCCTCCGACCATGGAACAGGCATCAAGGAAATACATTCAGGTGCTTTACGTGGAGACTCAGGGCCAAGGGAACGGTGAGGCATTCACGAAGTGGCATGAAATTAAATACGACATGTTTGGGAAGGGCATCATAATCATTACATGTCACGGGCTGCCGTAGGAAAGCCCAGATTACCCAAACAAAAGCAAGGAAGAGCTCTGAATATAACTTACAGAGGGACTTTAAGCATTTAAACAACAGAGAGGAAAATATTTCAAGCTAACTGCTTAGCACAAATTGTTTTAAGGGTTCTTCCCTCAATTTTAGTCTCTAGTTGCCCAAAAATTATCTGGTACTGTATTCATCTAAGCATGGTTTAATGTCAATGAAAGGGTTTAGTCCCTCTAATTCTGCATCTTTTCCTTTTCAACCTCGCTTCTGGTCATGGGCACAGAGCATTATCTCTTCCTGGGATCAGTCTTCTGTGCTTAATTTCACCACAGCCTGGGAAAAAGCCGCACATAGAGATGTTGACGTTCCCAACATCAGGCAGAAGTTTGATTATAATGACGGCAAACGCTTTCCCACGTTCCTACCCCAGCGCCGTAATGCCAAGCCCTATTGTGTCACACACTCCCCAGTCCACCTGCTCCTTTGGGAGCAGGGTATTATCCCCAGGCAATTCACAGTCAATTTGCCATGCTGTAATAGATGCTTTCTCTATTGTCCCAGGGCACGCGGGGATTGGCTATCGACTGTGGGAAACTCCAAGTCGCTCAGGACCCATACATTTGTATGCAGCCACAGCGTATAAATAGAGGAACGCCCGGCTCCCTTCTCCACCCGCTAACCAGCAAGCTCCGAGCTGAAACCAGCACTTGGGATAATGGCACCCAGTGCTCTCTCCCTGGAAATCCTAACACCCAAAGAGAAGAACAGAGTAAGTATCCGCTGCGACCGCGAGGGCACAGAGCGGAGAAGGGCCGAACCCCTTTAGCAGCGTGACGTGGCGATGGGAAGGGGAAGGTTTCGCTGCTAACTGTCCTCTTCCCGTTCTCTGTTACAGCTCAGGAAACCCATCGTAGAGAAACTGCGTCGCGACCGGATTAACAGCAGCATCGAGCAGCTGAAACTGCTCCTGGAGAAGGAGTTTCAGAGACACCAGCCCAACTCCAAGCTGGAGAAAGCCGACATCCTGGAGATGACCGTCAGCTACCTGAAATACAGCCGAGGTGAGTACATGCCCCGGTCGCGCTTGCTGCCCTTACCTTTAGGCAAAACTCCAGCCCGAGTCTCCCTGTGTAACACTTCTCTCCTGCCCTTTCAGCTTTTGCAGCATCTGCCAAAAGCCTGCAGCAGGACTATTGTGAAGGGTACGCCTGGTGCCTCAAGGAAGCTCTGCAATTCCTATCTCTCCACTCAGCCAACACAGAAACCCGGATGAAGCTGATCTGCCATTTCCAGAGGTCACAAGCCGTGCCTAAGGACTCTGGTTCTTCTTCTTCTGCACCCGCTTCCACCCACCAGCCCCCTGCAAAACAGGCAGCGCTGAAACCTTCCTGCAGCCTCTGGAGGCCTTGGTAGGCCAAGAGTACGCTTATGTGTTTCCTGGACATTTGCTCATATTCCAGAGGAGATCGTGGCTTGCTAGACAAGTCCCCCGACTCCTCTCATGCGTAGGGAAGAACGTTTTCCTTTTGCAGAGCACTACTGTGCTTGGATGCCTGCTTCCCTTCTTCCAGAAGGACTGAAACGATCCCACCACGTGGAGAGAAAGTTATTCTAAAAGAATGTGAGATGTAATCCTCCTGCTAGGATGACTGAGAGGAGTTGTTCAGAGAGGAACACCGACTGTTCTTAACCTTAGTGAGGTTGTACGTGTACATCTGTTGAGAAAGCGGTAACTTCTGAGATGTTCAGGCGAGCGGTTTCAAAACTGGCCGTTCGGGAGGAGCCCTCTCCTCTGACCTGCCCCGCTTGAGGCTCCTGAGCGTCCCAAGCTACCTGCACCTCTACTGCCTGGCTGCGGCGGTAGCCGTGGGGGCCCAAGGTGCCTCAAGCGGAGCAGCTAGTCCAGCTGGGCACATTTGAACACCCAGCTCTCCTATGGGTGCCATAATGGGTTCTATAATATTTGTAGACTGTACTGAGCATGCTCTGGAAATGGCTAAGCCATACCTCAAACTACGTAGAGGAAATTCCTCAGGATGTCTTGCTCACAAAATCAGAGTTCTGTTTGTGAGGCGCAGGATGTGTATGCCTTTTATAAAGGCAAAAGCTGATTTTATATCCTTATAGGAAAGAAAGTTACGGCTGTGTTGTCGATTTTAGAAGAAGTATTTATCAAAGTCTTTCATGAAAGGCAGGTGTACAAATTGTATTTACTCGTCGGTACCCTACCACCAGGGGAGAATGCGAATTCATTATTGTCCTTGGAGGATGCTGTGACATGTTATGTGTGAGCTGCGCCAGTTGTATAACTGTCTTGAACTTCAGAAGCTGCAGAAACTTTTAACAGTACAAAAATAAATAAAAATCTAGTTAATAAATCCAGCAAGTCATTCTTTCTTGAGTAGTCTGCATAGCTGATTTCCCTGTGGTCCCTGGGGTTAAAGGACAACAGACAAAGATCTCAGTAAAAGCAAAGACACTCAGAATTGGTATTTAATTGCCTCGTGCAGCTTTGCGTCCATTGGGAGCGCCTGCAATGCTGCTTTCCACAGCAGAGAACACATAGCTCCGAAATACCAAACCCGAGCTCTCTCAATGCCAGACAAAAATAGAGGCACGCCTAACCCGCAAATTCTTTGGAAATTTAGAGCCAAGAGACTTGTCAAGAAAGGTCACATCAAGGGCGAGCTGCGGAAAACGTACGCCCGACTCCCAAACACAGAAAATACTTCCGATTCATAGATGAAGTTTGCCAAGGCTCTTCACCTTGATGTTTCACGTCCTTGTGGCAGCACCTGAGTCACAAAACAGCCTGAAACGCAGGGAATTTAAATCTTTTTTTTTTTTTTTTTTTTTTTTTGTCTGAAGAGGAGGCACGTTTGGCTGCTCAATAGGTGTGTGTGAGTTGGCACCGGCGACGCCAAAGGCAGCGCTGCCCTCGCGGCCTGCACGGCCCAGGCCCTCAGGGCACCGCAGCTCTCAGGGGATCGCAGGCCCTCAGGGGATCGCAGGCCCTCAGGCTCCCCGGCGGGGCGGGCGATCCCCACGCCCGACACCACCGAACCGGTTCCCGGTGGCTCGGTCACCTCCCGAGTCACTCTGGCATCGTCCTTCCCCCCCCAGCTCCGCCTCTCACGTCCCGCTCGGCGCGGCCCGGGCCGCGGGTGACACCCCCCGTCACCGATCGCCACTCGCGTTCGCGCCGCTTCGGGCCCCGCGCGCGAGCGGGACTGGCGGCGGCCGCTGCTCGCGCCCGCCAGCGCGCGGCCTCATTCGCATAATTTATGCGCCGGACTCGTTAAGTATGTAGATGTATGCGCATACATTTGCATGCCGATGAGGCCAGGCGAGGAGTGGGTCGCGTTCAAAATGGCGGAGCGGGGCGGGCGAGGTAGCGGCGGTCACGGCAGTTTGGACAAGAGCATCACGCTCCCGCCCGACGAAATCTTTCGCAACCTGGAGAACGCCAAGCGCTTCGCCATAGACATCGGTAACCGGGCGGGAGCCGCGGGGTGGGGGGGGGGGGGTGGCGGCGGGGAGGGAGGCGATGGTGGAGGAACGGGCGGCGGCTCTCGCCCGCTGAGGGGACTCGCCGGGGGCGGGCGGGCTGCGGCGCGGGGCACGCCGGGAAATGTAGTCCCCTGAGGCGCCCGGGCCGGCGCGGGTTGCCGGATCCGCACTACAGCTACCGGCAGGCGCGGCGGTTGGGGGGGCGGCGCGGGGCCCGACGGGAACGTGAGTCCCGCCGCCCGGCGGCGGCCAGGCGGAGCGGCGGCGGGGCACTACGCGCCCCAGCATGCCGTGCGCGGCCGGTAACTGGCCGTGGGGGGGAACCGGGTTAGGGACAGCCCGGGGCTGCCCTTGGCGGCGGAGCGGGGAGAGGCGGCAGCGGGCCCGGCCTGTCCGAGGGGGAACGGAGCCCGTTCCCCCCCCGCCCCCCACCCCAGCGGCGGGGCCTGAGGGTGGCGGCCGCGCCTCCCCTCGGCGCCGGCTGCCCTAGGCCCGATTGGGGAGCGGCGCTTCGGGTCCCCCCGAGCGACCCCCGTACCTGGCCGTGCGCTCCTGCGTGCTCCCGAAGCAGACCCTGAGGACGAAGGAGGGCTGGGGAGAGCTGCCGTCCCGCCCGCCCTGGCAAAGCAGGGCGGGGGCGGAGAGGAGGGGGTTTGGCACCGGCTGGCGGCCTGTGGCAGTAGGGGGCTGCGCTGGTTTCCTCAGCCACCCCCAGAAACACCCCCACGTCCTGTGCACGAGCCCGAGAACAACATTGCTGGTTGTGCAACAGCCCGCGCGGAGGGACAGATGGAACAACGTGCACCGCAGTGACACCTGAGCCCCACGGCAGGGAGCGGTGCTGGGGCGGGGGGCCGAGCTGGGACACAGCCGAGCTAAGCTGGTTAACAATAGCTTCACCTGTCCGGGGATTAGCCTCCATCCTCGGGAGAGCTGCAAAACCAAAAATGCCAGTTCACACATTTTCATTTTGCTTCTGTTTTGCATTACTAGGTCAGCGGGACTATTTAGTAAGAAAGCCAGGGGGAAAAAAAAAAAAAAAAAGTGTTCTTCAGCCACAGTACCGTGTGGTACCAGTACCAGCCTCCATTAGTCCTCTGGTTTGCGCTGCTCTGGGTGGTATCGACTTATTGCGTAGTGGGAAGCGTGTATGCACCCTAATATACACTCTTGTCATGTCACAAGTCTACTTAACTCCCTCGGAAGCTACGTGTTTCATGCCTGTTAAAATAACAGCCGGAATTGGTCCTTTCTGTGGGTCAGAGCGGAATTAGAGTTGTGGGATTAGTTATAAAGCCGTGTCTCAGCTGGTGTTCTGAATGGATTTAAGTCTTTGAAGACTGGGAGAGGAAGGGGAGAACTTACAAAGCAGAGCTTTACATAGCATTTATCTGGTGATAAATTAATTGCTGATGCACCTGTATGGTTATCAGTGCTGTACACGCAGTATGACATTCCAACACAAGCTTTGCAATTCCTCTAATTAGGGGTTTGGAAGGAAGCTTTTCCTCCTAGCACAGAGCTACCAAGTTTAGTTGTTTTTTTTTTAAAAAAAAAAAAGCTAAGAAAAACCTCACCTTTAAGCAATGAGCTAGCAGAACAGAGTTTGGATTTTGTTTACCAGAAACTTTAAAGCAATGGCTAGCACACTGAAATAAGATCTGAGGTCAGGAAAGCTTTGTTGCTTTTGTTACTGTCAGTGTCTGTCAGTGATCACTCCTAAGTTGACCTCACTTAAATTTTGCTGGAGAAAGCTGCCTGTTTTTCTCCTAGAGGTTGCAGAACTTCTCCTGTTTATTTGAGCACTATGGAAGAGATGAGAGTAACTGTTGTGAAGGCAAAGCTATGAGCACTAGCTGATTATTTGTCACTTGGCCATGCTGCATTTCTTGATTACACTTGTTTATAAGGCAGCAGAGTGTACAGCCGTTGAATTTAGCCATTATGTTATGATCTAACATTGATTTCTGTTTACTGTTGGGACTCTAATTTTAACCCAGTAGGTGCTCGTAATTACTCCCTGTCTTGTACGCAGCACATTCCATGAGATGCACGGTAAACTGCCTGAAACGGGTAATATGCCAAATCTTTGGCGAGAGGCAAGTAATGCCTGCAGACTTGAATTCAGCTGCATGTTCAGCCTGTAGCACGGAGAGAGATGGGCCACCTGACCGCCTTGTGCTCCTGCTGCGGGAGCACGGATGCAAAGTTAGAACTGGCTTTCTGGACGGATAAGGGTGGTTATGGTCTGCAGCCCAGGGTACGTTTTACGCTGAGTTAAAATTAAGGGGTTTTCTCCAGCAGCCAAAGCAGCTTAGAGGTTTATGAAGCAAACCAATACCTTAATCGGATCCTGATACTGATGAGTGGTTGAAGAGGCATTTTTCTTTTTGAAGGGGGAAAAAAAAAATTAAAAGCTTAACAAAAATAAGCAGGCTTTGACAGCCTCCTGCTTTCAAGCTCAGACATCTACTTGATTAAGGTACCAGAGGGATCAGAAGCACCAGCAGGTACTGTTTTGTCCTAAGGAAAAATCAGTGAAGTTGTTCAGTCTAACTTCACAAATCCACTTTTGCAGGTCACGTGCCAAGACAGCTCAGATAGGGCAAGTGGTTTAGGTCCTTTTCAAGATGAGAGCTGGATGTTTTATTGATGTAAGCAGGCTCAAGGCCTGAAGAGAAGAGGGTGATGAGGCTGGTCTGCTCAGGTTTGCCTGTTGGCAACGCTGCTAACTGGTAGGCTTGGGGAACACCAGTCCAAGTGTTCTTTACCCCGAAGCCAGGAACAATCGCGCAGACTAGTTATTCAGCACACAGTGTCATCTTCTAACCAGCTATGAATGTGTAGCTTGTCCTTGAAAGCAGGTTAGGAATATTTACTTCAGTGTTCCTGGTGAAACACTTTCTGATTTGAGCAATGTGTGCCACATGAATATTGTGGCAAACCTGCTTATCAAGTGCTCTTATAAGCAGCAGATTTGGGGGGTTCTGTGAAGAGTTTTCAAACAAGGTAAATAACAGCCATACAGGTGCTAGTGTAGCCAATTGAGAACTTCCACTTATTTCTGCTCATCTTCAGTCGGATCAGTTGGGCATAAGCTCAACTTGTGGAGCTTTTTCCATGAGTAGTGCATTTGGAGTTAACTGTGCCAAGTCACTTTCTAGACAAGGGCTCTTTGGCTCACTGCATTATGCACTTAGCTTAATTATATCTGGCTTTAGCTGAGGAGATCAAAAAACCCAAGAACTCTTAGGTAAAGCATGCATAAGCATAAGTTATGTTGTTTCCTCTAAGGTGAGGCATTAATCATAACTTGCCATCTTTTTATTAACAGGTGGTTCATTAACCAAGTTGGCTTATTATTCAACCGTGCAGCACAAAGTGGCAAGAGTGAGATCTTTTGATCACTCTGGCAAGGTGAGGATTGTGTCGTTAATCACTCGCATGCGATTGACTCGTAAGAGTGAAGTACTGGGCTGGCTTTTCGAGTAGAACACAAATTTCATCTGAAACCCAGCTAGTAACTTGTTCTACATGAAACTTTGTCTAGAACTTCCTTACTGTTTAAGTGTGACCTTCGGTAACGTCTGTTACTCTGAAGTAAGTTGTCACAGCCAAAATGTTTGTTTTAAACACACATTGTAGTATGTACTGACACTTAAGCCATCCCCGAGTGTTTGTACTGCAGCTCAGATGAGCGCGTGGCTCCTCTTAATGACCCTTTGCTATATTTGCATGCCGTTAGCATGGGCTTGGTAATGATTTTTGCTTTGCGAGCTTAGTATAGCTCTAGATCTGAATTCACATGGTGCTACGTCATCTGTGTTCTCTTCACCGAGAGGCTGATTGCAGGGCTGGAGTCGTGCAGCCCCTGCGCAGGCACACTCAGTTACATTCCTCACCTTCTTGGAAGTGCTTCTATTGCCAGTTACTGTTTGAGATGGTTATTTCAGATAAGCATGGTGCTTCTGTAAAAAACCCACGTAAACCTAACTTTCCTCATTCAGAGATATTTCATGCATGTCTAATGCATGGGGGAATTGGTTATATTCTCAGTTTAAGGAGAATTAAGGTCTGTTGAGACTGTATTCTTCTTTGAAAGTAGCTTGGGTTGTTCTGGTTTTAATAGCATTAACACAGTTTCAAGGCAAAGGAAGCATGGGTATTGTTCGGTACTTTAGCATATAACCTTGTTTCTTGAGGAGGGATTTTGAGTGGTCTGTAAGAAATTCTTTTCTCTTTTAAAGGACATAGAAAATGAACCTTTGTATGAAATATCAGTCCAGGAGGAGATTACAGCGCGACTTCACTTCATTAAGTTTGAAAACACTTATATTGAAACCTGCCTAGATTTCATCAAAGACCATCTTGTCAACACAGAGACAAAAGTCATCAAGGCTACAGGTGGTGGTGCCTATAAATTCAAAGATCTTATCGAGAAGAAATTGGGGTTGAAGTAAGTGAACTCTTTAAACTTAGTTATAGGAGTGTATTTCTTCTTTGGTGATATTTTAGTAGGCTAGCTTCCCACTTTGCCCGTCTGCCCTCCAAAGTCACCTGCACTGCAGAGTGAAGCGGTGGAACGAGTGCGTGCACCTTGGTCAGACCGGGCGGAACTGACCTGTCAGTGAGCACGAGCTGCAGAGAGACAGTTGTGTCGTTAACTGACGCGGTAGAGGTGCAGGAATGGAGCCAACAGACAGGAACACGGGGTTCAGGAAAGAGCCAGTAAAAAGAGGGAAGCAGGGTGCTAGCACAGCTTTTTTCTACAGAGGATCCAACTTGCCCCTGCTCCATTTTTAAGTTAGTCTCCACCGTGACGGTGATAATGTTTTTCACCTCTTAACTCAGCATTTCAGTGTTGTGTCCCAGCTCTCAGTAGCGTGCTTTGGACATACTAGAGCAGAGACCCAAATACACAAAGTCCACAGTGGTATATACAGTGAAGTAATACTTGAAATAGAGGTAAGCAGTTAGTAAATTCATTACTAATCAGAATTGTAATGGGGCATCTCTGGTCAGTTACTGCAGTGAGGTATGGTTGAGTGTGTCAGCCTTTCTACTTAAAATTTAAGGATGAAATCCACCAGGCAACTTTATTACTACAAGCCAGAATATTGCTGGCAAACACTTCTTTTCCTCCTGGATGTGCCTATCTCTGTAGTTGCCTAGGCTCTCAAGTTAGAGTTCCAGAAGGTTCTAACATTTTTCTGTGCATGCTCAGAAGTAATTAGTACGATGTAACTTACTGTATAACTCCTGCCTAAACCTCATGCAGAAGGATAGGCTTACAGGAGACTGAAGGGCACTCTTAGGAATTTACAGCCTCACAAATTTAATATTCAAACATCTTTATCAGACACCACATGCTAAAAAGCTGCCGTAAGTATAGATAAAAATATCATTCATTTACACCAATGGGAAACCTTACCTGATGTTACCGGGAGACCTTCAAGGCACCTCTCATGCTGTAATTCTATGTAGTACATTCTTCAGTGCCTCAGGTACTATGTTCATCTGCTTTTATACTACTTCTTCAAATTACTTTCTTCTCCTGATAGGTAGGATGCTGTTCACTTTTTTTCAAACCAGCCTACACCCGTACCTGATTGGCTGTTACTAACTATCCCTTAATCAAGACAAGGAGGCAGTTCCCCTCGTTTCTCATGGGGTGCACCTGGTTTGTTTCTTAGGCTTTTATTTGGTCGTGACTGACTTAATTGGTCCACAGGCCCCAAAACCAGCGCCTTCAGGCAAACATAAAGCATTCTGTATGAATTGAGATGTATATTTGTGCTCTGTTGGTGTGTTTGCCACAGGGGGTGTGGTATTGCCTGAAAGGAATTTAGCGTATTTCATTTAAGAACTTCACCATAAATCAGTAACGGTGCACAAGATGCAGAAGTTTACAGAAGCCAGTGTTAGCTGACTTAACGACATCATTCATCTTATCTCCATTGTGTATCGTGTTCCCCGACTCCATACTCAGGATATGTACTGTGGTGAATCCTGTCATTCTTGTGAGATGTCCTTTTTTTTCCTGTGTTTGGTAATTCCAGTAGCAGGCTCCTCACAGTCGCTTTAAGCTGTCACAAGTGCTGAAATGTTGGGGGGGCCTATTCCTTTATTGAGAAGAAGAGGAAGAGCAATAGAAAATTACTCTGTGTTAGGAAATTGTTTTGCTAGGTTAATTTCCAGACAAGTTTCCTGACCTCCTTTATTGCAGGGGTGCAGGCACACTTGTGCTAGCAGCGGGGCACTGAAGAGGCCGGGTAAACAAGCAAACGGGGGAGCAGGATCATTTTTAATGACAGCGTGATCAGTGTAGTATTAAAGTTACTGTGTCGCTCCAGACTAACGCCAAACTGTGTGTTCTGACGTGGAAGATGAACATCAGAACACACGTAGGTGTAGGTTTCATGTTTTAAGAGACCTGGACTTTTGCCACCTGGTGTGGGTTACTGTCTCCTGTTTGTGAAGCCTTTAAAAATTCTGTTCTAAACGCATTCTCGCTTATCAACAAGACTGTGACATTTACATAAAGGGCTTTTTTTCCTCCCCCTTCCCCTCAGAGTAGATAAAGAAGATGTAATGACCTGCCTAATTAAAGGGTGCAACTTTGTGCTAAGGAACATACCCCACGAAGTGTTTGCCTACCAGAAGGATTCAGATACAGAATTCCGATTTCAGACGAATCACCCAAATATTTTCCCTTATCTACTCGTGAATATTGGCTCTGGGGTTTCTATAGTGAAGGTGAGTGGTTGCTAAAATGTTTTATTATAGAATTTGATAAAGGTGGTCTGAAACATCTTACTGTTTTAGATTTGGAGTGGTTTCTTCTTGGGTAACACAAAGTTTAGAAAGAAAGTAACACTTTTTTTTTTTTATTTATTTCCATTTCTTACAGCATTATAATTTTCCATTCACTGCAATAGTTTCTTTTTAATCACATCTAATTTGGTATTTAGAGAAGTTACGTTAACTGATGAGGGCAAAGGCTGTCAGATCAGAGCGATTTTTAATGTTTGTTTGTTTTGGTACACTGTTGAGGGGACCAACTTCATGTCTATATTTAGGATTATTGGCTAAGAATTGAGTACAAAGATTTCAGAAGCTGCTTGTGGTGTAACTGTGTGGAACATGCTCCTCTGGAGAACTTCCTACCATTTACACAATTAAAATAGTTCTGCCTACACTAATTCCACTGCTCAAAGAGCCCCCTACGCTCTCCTGCCTGACGGTGTGTTTATAGTTACCGTAGGACCTTCTAGACAAATCTGCCTTGTTTTGTTGACAGGTAGAAACAGAAGACAAATTTGAATGGATTGGAGGGAGCTCGATTGGAGGTGGAACCTTCTGGGGTCTTGGAGCACTGCTCACAAAAACGAAGGTATCGTAGTGCCAGTTTTAGGGGCGTGGGATTAAAGGAGATGCTAAGAGGCAGCTTGAAATGTCCAATTGCCAAACTCTTTGAATAGGGAGAAATAATTATTTTAAGTAATGTTTGCATGAGAAACCAGGAGTCCAACATCAGCGTACTAGAAGATTTAAAAGATTTTTTTGTCTGTCTCTTGCGAGGTTTTTCACCTTTTATTCAAAGAATTGCTGCCTTGTGCAGGAACAGAACAGGCAGTTCTGCAATGCTCAGGACAGTTGTAATACTCTCCATTAGGTGCTTGTGGTCCTAGACTGTTAGATAACGAGGCCGAGTCCTTGACTTGTGTTCGTATTTTCGACGCTTCTGATGCATAAAAGGAAGCTTTAAAGGCAAAAAGATGCTAGTAGAATATAGGGACAAAAAAGGTAAGGTGCTTGTTGGTGGCAAAATAGTAATCCTACTTGGGGCTGAAGGGCTTTGTGCACAAGGACAAACAATGACTGATGCAGAGAATAGCCTCTCAAATTGGCCTGTTAATTTTCTGTACTCTTTTTCAACACGAAATGCCTGCCTAGTTCCTGCAATATTCTCTGCAGAAGCGAAGCAGAGAGCGCCCAATTACTGCAAAACGTCTGGGAGCAGAGGGGAGGAATTCTGACTCTTTGTTACACGTTATGGTTTCGTCACGTAGATCACAGCTTGGTGATCTGCCAGAATAAGGCCTGATTTATACTGCTCTGCCGAAGTCAGCTCTTAAATCATGCTGGTTTTCCCCCGTCTCAGAGATCCGTGTGGCTTAAATAGGTGTCCCTAAATGTCAGCGGTGTAGAAAAAGCTAGAGTTACATCTGCACCGAATAAGAAAATGTCAGAGGGAAGGCCCGTGCTTGCAATATTTTCTTTGATGCTTTTAGAAAGGAAATCTTAGAACATGACAACGTCTGTTCTTAATTCTCTTTGATTTCGTAGGAGAAGAAATTAGGGTTAACAGGCTTATAATTGAGTGTTGGGATAATGCAGGCTGCATGCAAGTTTAATTTCAGGGACCTTAATGCATTTCTGCAACACTAAAGGCAGACTTAGTCTTTGGGTTTAAACATGGGGGGTTTTTATGCTTCAAGAAGACATAGTTCTGTTTGCTCTTAGCTACTGTGTTTCTGACTTCGTTCCAAGATACGAGATGCATGAGGCTTCTGCCTATTTTATACGTGCTGATCCATGTCTAGTTTTTAGGGGAAATTCAACCAATTATTTGCAGGTACCTGAAGAGGACAGTTTTGCTTTTCGTCATTAGAGGAGCTCCACTTGCAATCAGTCTGTCTGATAAGATGTGGACTCTGGATAAGTCCTTGTAATTAGAAATAAGGTCCCTTTTGTTGGCAGAGTTGATTCTCAGAGAAGCCAAACCCCCTGTTTTTGCTTAGAAAAGATGCTGCAGCACTCTGGGTTTATGGGCAGGGTTCTCTGGCTGTCCAGGAAAGCTGGAGTAACTCTGCTTCTCGTCCTCAGAAATTTGATGAATTGCTGCAACTGGCTTCAAAGGGACAGCACACAAATGTAGACATGCTGGTGAAGGATGTGTATGGAGGCGCCTACCAGACCCTGGGGCTAAGTGGAAATCTGATAGCTAGCAGCTTCGGGAAATCTACTACAGCAGATAAAGGTATTGGCACATAAAAGATGTACCCAAGACTTGCTGTACAGTTCATACTTCCTACTGCCTGACAGCATGGATTTGCCGCCTGTGGTAGCTTCCAGTCAACTTTTAAATGGATGGAAAACTGGTTGCCAGCTTCATCAGCATAAACATACCTTGCCTTACCCGTTCCCTGCGCGCTGCATGCTGGGCTGAGCGGGGCCTTGGAGCACTGCTGCAGTTGCTCCGGTTGTCTGGAGCTGTTGTTTGAAACTGAGGAGAAGAAATGCAGCTCTGGCCCTTGGGAATCTGATGTTTATAATGATCTAACAAGCAGAGCTGGAAAATAACCTGCAGTCCTTTCTTACCTCCGTGTCTTTTGCCTGCACAATATTTTATTGATTAAAAACCTTATGTAGCCCTGCCTTACAAGCAGGCACTCAGACTGTCAGTTTGGGGTGGCACGAGCCTGGGCAAACGACAGACATAGCCGTCTGGTTAGCCCGGCGTCAGTCCATTCCACTGGGAAATTCATGTGGCTTTCTCGGTCCAGCGAAGGACCTACGGCAGTGACTGACGGCAATTTGCAGTTTTGTTTGCAGTATTGTAATAAAATGCTTGCAGTGCTTCTCGGGTCAAGATGGATGGATGAACCGTCATCCATGGCTGCTAGAGAGAAGAAATGGAGTTCTTGCCATTTGCTGCTGGCCTTTCAAGCAGGTTTCTTTCAAGCAATATTTCACATTGGCTTAGTGGTTTTTTTCATTATACCTTCAGTCAAATACACACTCCTTGTGGTTTGAAGTACTTTTTTATACTTTATGGCGGGGAGGGCATACCTTTCTTCTCCACACATAAAGAGACTGGTCAAACTCCGTATGTTTTTCTTCTCCAGCTGTAGGCTGTCTGCTAGGAGAGTACAGTCCATCTGAGCATTCTCCATCTGTGTTTAATTTGGTTTACTATTTCTTTCCTTTAAGAATTTTCCAAAGAAGATATGGCAAAAAGTTTACTACATATGATCAGCAATGACATTGGCCAACTCGCCTGCCTCTATGCCAAACTCCATAACTTAGATAAAATATATTTTGGAGGATTCTTTATTCGGGGTCACCCTGTTACTATGCGCACAATAACCTACAGTATCAACTTCTTCTCCAAGGTAATGAAAACAGAGATTTTCCTAATAGCAAAGTCACATGTTTAGTTATCTTTCTAGGTTGTTGGGAGACTTTAATAAATGAATTTGCACGTGAAGTAAGCTTAGAGGGCTGCTGTTTAGGTAGGTGAGGCAGGGCTATAAAGGTCTGTTGTGGGAGGGGTAAAATCAATGTGAAATGCCTGGGAGTTCTGTCTGGCCCCCCTCTCTCTCTCCCTCCCTCCCTCTCTCTCTGTCTTTATTAATTTTTGATTGACAGTCTGTCTTGTAGCTGCCAAGTAATGAGTTTTCACTGTTTGCTTAGATAGCTACCATTGTTATTCAATTCCTCTTGCTGACTCGCATCTATTTCTTCTCACCCCCTAGGCTGTGCAGTGTGGGATTGCTCTGCTGGGATAGGTGGCAGTTAACGTCAGTGTGGGGAGGGTGGTGGTTGTTTGTCATTAAAAAACCCAAACCAAACAACAAACCAAGCTGCAGTTCTTTGCAGGTTTTGAAGCTGTGGAAAATACTGAAGATTTTTCACTAGGAAATGGTCAAGGCCAAAAGCTCACTTAATGGTTGTTACAGGTAGAATTAGTTCCTGCACTTTTGCAGTTTTATAGAATAGATGATGCAGTTTTTCTTCTCATCTCAGTGCTTCAGGCCAGAGACTCCTGGATGCTGCTTTTTTTTTTTTTTTAATTTCCCCCCTTTGTTTCAACATTTCAGTCCCTTTCTGTAAAACCGTGGTGGGTTTCAAGAAAACTATTGCAAAACTGCAGCTCTAGGTTCTGGTAAGAACGGCTTGGTCAGTGATTCAGATCCAAATCTCGCCGTGAACTGTAGCTGATCTTTAACCCAAGCTGTGCTGGCTGTTCTGACAGCCGCTGCTGCAGCCACAGCCGCTTCCCCTGTAGAGAAGGCAGCGTCTCACCCCGCCCTGCCTGGGAAGCCAAGGGACCCTGCTGCTCGGTGGTGTTCTCCTCCCTGGCGTTTGTGCGTTATATGAACAGTTAAACTAATGGATTTCGGGGGGGGGGGAGCGCTTGCCTGTGTCTGTGTGGTGTTGAACAGCAGTGTACTGAAATACAGGTGTAACGAGCAGTGTCTCGGGTGCGTTGGGCGCACGGTGGCACTTACGTTGCTGACCTGGGAATCAGGTGACCTTGTATTTGCAGCCTGTTCAAGCAAGAGGAGTTGAATATTCATGGAATGATGCAGGGGTCTTTTCTGGTGGAGGCACTGGTTCCCTCTGCTGCTGTGGTTGTGCGGGCTAAGAGCACACACCACTTCTGCATGTGGTTTGGTTTTTTTTCCCCTAGCTGTTTAATAATTGTGGGATGATGTATGTAAGCAGCTCCTCCTGAAGGTGTGTTTCAGAAGCGACATTAAAGTTACTGAATGTGTGAGAATGTAGCACAAATGAATATTACCATCTTCTAGTTGTTTCTATTAAATTTAAGTGTAAAACTAGTGACAAAGAAGTACATATTAGCCACCAGGGACCATCCAATTGCAATGTTTCATATTGTGGCAGGGAGAGGTTCAGGCATTGTTCCTGAGACATGAAGGCTACCTGGGAGCCATTGGGGCATTTTTAAAAGGAGCTGAACAAGACAGTAAGTACAGCACTGCTACGTTCTGTATATGCTGTGTTCTGAAATGTCAGTGTAATGTCCAAGTTTCTCTTGAGGCTGCATGTAAGTTGTTGCCTAAATGAATACATTTGGCACTAACACACACAGATGCTGGGCTTTGGTTTTGTATATTCTGGCAGGGACATCTTAATCTCTCGCTGTTTTTCCTGCTCACCTTTGAAAAACCAGCAGGATTCGGCTCTTCTCTTTTCTGCAAAGAGCAGGCGTCACTCTAAATCGAAGCGGGGAAACGTGGTTTCTGAGAACTGTCCCCTCTTTAAGAGGCCAGCTTCTGAGTCCACTTAACGGAACACAGAAGACCAGCATCTCAAACCTGTGTTCATTTCAGAGTGAAAAGCCTCACAGACCCTGATGAAGGACGAGACACTCTGTCCAGCGTTCTTTGGGTATAGGGTGCTTTGGTTGAATTCTGCCAGTTTTATTTTCTGTTTCACCTGCTGATGTACTAGCAAGCCAGTCAGCCTGTTAGTTACAATGGCACATAGATAGTGAGGTTGTTAATGGTACTTAGTTGTAGTAAATATCAAAAATACCACAGAAAATGGATGTGGAACTCTTTTCATGCTCATTTTATAGATATGGGCGAGGAGCCAGCTACTGAGGAATTAAAGATGTTGCTTCTGCAGCATGTCCTGTACCACTGAACTTGATTAAACTACTTCTCAAATAAATAAATAAAAAAAAGTCCTAGAAGTAACTTTAGTTTGTGCTTTGAGAGTTTTGTAATTATATTTTGTTAATAACAGATCTAGAAATTGTCTCCGTGATCAGTGACAGTGCTTTGAAGGCATGCTGGTTATAGGAATGTTAATTCCTATAATATAATGTAATTCCTATAATAGGAAAGTTAATTCCCCCTGATGACAAGGAAAGAGGGTTAGAAAAAAGAATGATTTTAGAACTGTAATTGTTTTGTGTCTCATTCAGGGTGAAGCTTTTTAGAGCTAGGTAGTTCACGGAGCGGTTGAAACGTTTCTTTTGGGGGTTAGAGGGGAAAATTACGTTTGCTTATAAAGACAAGGGAAGATGGCTTTGGTAGGGAAGCAGCCTCTCCGAAGGGATGCGAACTCTAGACTCGCTCACGGGAGTTTTTTCAGTTTTATTTTCAGATTATGTGTGTCTCTGTCTTTCTCTTTTCTAGATCCAAATCAGTATAGCTGGGGAGAGAATTATGCTGGGAGTTCTGGTCTTATGAGCACATCACCTGACGTTTACCCTATGCAGAGAACGAGGAGTGGTACAGTATGTGGTTGTCTTTTCTAGAAATAAGTCCCTTCTGTTAGTGATGGTGACTTGGAAAGAGGTGATCATTGTCAAGCGAGTTACTTCTTGCCCCTGGGGCTCCTGCTTACCAAAAGAAGCGACTAATACGGTCTCTTGTGTCATGCGTGATGTTGTCCTGTGTCTTGTGTGGTGGTTTGATGTAACGGCTCATAAAACCAGCTCGTGGCTGCTGCTTTGTCTTGTTCTCCTTCGCCAAAGCAGGGGAGGGGGAACGTTCATCTCTTGCCCTTTCTCTGAAGTAGCTGGGCTTTGCTACAGCTGGAAGATTGTGCTTCAGAATTTTGAATCTGATGTTCCACTGTCTTTAAGCAGCATTTATTTACTTCCTATGAGAAGAGAAATATGTAATAGGCCAGAAGAGCACGTCAGGGTTTTTCGTGTAGAGTTTTTTTGAAATTTCCTCCTCCATTGATTTATCTCCTCCCAGTTTTCAGGAATTAGTTTCCCACACTTGCTATAGGGTGCAGGGGGGAGCTGTTGGCTTTGGTTAGTGGTTTTCTGCTGCTTCCTCGGCTTTTTTTAGGCCTGAAGGCGAGTTGCAGAGCTCTTACAGAGCTGTTTCCCAGACCGAGCCTTCATATGAGCTGCAGATGATGGGTTTTGTGGGCTGTGCCTACATGTAAAAAATGTATCTGTTTTTAAGCTCTGCCATAATTGAAAGTATTGTAGTTAAATCGTGGATTACAAGTATGACCAAGAAAATAGTAACATAATCCTTCTTAATCATAAAATATACGACATTTTAAGAAGTGTTTATGCAGATGTAATCATCTCTTGTTGTTTGTCAGCCCTGTAATCCGTGAAAAGGTTATTTTTTTCTCGTGCTGGCAGTGGTACAGGAGTCTCAAACCAGCTGTAACGTACTGCCCACAGCAGCTCCATTTTGAATTCTGGTACTGCTTGGCACTCACTTCATTCACTAAAGTGAAATCTCTTTGCCACAGTCCTAGTTCAGAAATGTCCACTTTTCAGTAGTGAAATCCATACAGAAGACTTACCGTTCTGTACCAACTACTTTAGTTCCTGTGCACAAAGTCTTGTTACACCGTGGGCTTTAACCTTCACTTAGTCTGAACCGTGCAGGTTTGCACATGCCATGTGAGTAGATACTTGTATAAAGTAAAAAGATAAACGTGCCCAGGGTTAAGACACAAGAAATGAGGTGCAGTTTCTGTACAGAGCCGTCTGACTACGCGTACTTCACGTTAATTTAAACTCTATCCTTACAAATTTGATGCCAAGCATTGTTTTCACGCGGCGTAAGGAAAAGTTTTGGAGACTTGATCGGGACTGTAAAAGGAGGTTGCGAAGCAGCGCAGCAGCGTTCCTTCACAAATAAGCCTGCGCTCGGCAATTTGTGCTCCTGTCTTTGAACCCGACAGCCCAGCAGGTTTGGCAGTGCTGGGCGGGAGGGGAAGGGAAGGAATGAAATAGAAGGCCTGTAGTAAGTTTTCAACAGGGGACTTGATAGTCTCTATCCCCAGGGTGGGCACGGATGGATAATCCATGCAGGGGAGTGGGTTATTTACAATGACATACACTCCAGTACAGTTGTCTGCCAATGTGTCAGTCCTAACTGTGGGTGGACTCCTGTCGCCCTTGTACTCGTTTAATTTGTTAGGAATCGGTTTCTGAGCCAGTTCTGATGAGTCTCTCTCATTTCACACCCAGTTCGACATGCTCGAAATGGATAGGTTGGAGAGACCGCTTGTTAACCTACCGCTGCTGAAAGACCCATCAACCTATATTCCAGACACCGTGGACCTCACAGATGATGCCATGGCCAGAAAATACTGGCTCACCTGCTTTGAGGAGGCGCTGGATGGGGTAAATGTCACAAACCAGTCCGATGTACGAATGACGCGAACATTTAGCAAATAAATCTGCTGTGGACCAAGGTGTTTACCCTGCAAAATACACCTGTTGTGTGTAAGCACGGTTCCTCCCTCCCTGGTTAACAGAGGCATCTGATTTTGTCCCAATCTCCTAAGGAAGGGCAGAAGTATTCATTTCCTGTGGTGCTTTTTTTTTTTTTTTTTTTTTAAGGTGTTTTCTAAAGCATCTTCTCTCTTCAGTGGCCCTGACCACCCCTTTATAGAGAGCTGGCGAGCAGGATGGTTGTACCATCGAAGGACGAAAGGGCAAAAGCCAAAGACACGTCGTTGTTGTTGCTCAGGGAGCAGTCCTGCTGACTTAGAGCCCCTTTTGCGTTCAAAGAGCATGGTTTAATCGGACAGGAGTTGTTTTTCCTGCACTGTGAAACCAATTCAGTCAGTGCATGCTAGTGCCCAAGAGCTGTGTGTGCTTTGTAAGCACATCCGAATCAGAAACCTGACGAGTGTGTGTCAGGAGGAAAAGGGCTGGGAAAAACACAAGGGCAACAGGCTGACTTGACCTCACTGCAGTAAAGAAGAGAAGAACACAAGGGGTTGATGTGGGCTGTTAAATTTCTGCCTGTTTTGCCGTGTGCGTGCATTTGTTGGTTTTTTTTTTCCTCCTATAAGTAGTTAGAACTTGCGTTTCATTTCTAAAGTAGAGTCTTGAAAATAAACTTGAAATATTTTGGGAAGAAAGGAGGTATTTAAAATTATTCTTTGGTGGTTGGGGTAAAGGAAAGCTGGAAGATCCTGTGTGGGAGGGACTAGATGGTATGCAGGCACTGAACAGTATAGCAGATGGAGGGGTTACTTTTCAGACTGAACTTCGGATCAGTTACACGAGGAAGATTTCATTTGGTCACTTCAGTCTTGCCTCGTTTCTCTACAGGTGGCAAAGCGTGCTGCAGCCAGTCAGCCAGACTCTGTCGATGCACTGGAGAGAGCTGAGAAGTTCCGGCAGAAATACTGGAATAAGCTCCAGACACTCAGGCAGCAGCCTTTGTAAGTGTCTTTGGTTTCCCTTTTTCATCACTTGCTGCTTCTGTTGACCAGAGCAAATTACAAGCTGACTAAAAACGAACCAAAAGCTAAATAGGAGCTAATGAGGTTACGAAGCAGAGCCGAGTAAGCTGAGGGCTATAGCAAGTTGACGTGCCGAACGTCAGGTCCTCTGCACAGGACTTTTGGATCTCGTAGATTGGAATTTGGCAGAAAAATCGTATCTCGGCAGAAAATGTCTTATTAAATATTGTCACATGGTTGTTAAAAAACGGTAGCCTGTTCATTCAAGTATCTAGCTTTGCTCTGAACATTTTCCCCTCTGTGTTTAAATAACCTGTAGAGTAGATTTACCACTTGGAGACAGTGTTTAGCGCATGTGGCACGTAAAGACTTTGAGCCTAAACGCTTGTGTGATGTGCTGTGACTTGTGGAGGAAACAGAGGAGAAAGTAACTTTTTTCTGTTTGAAGTAGTTGATCTCTTTTTTCCCCCCCTTCTCCCTTTTCAAAGTGCATATGGTACCTTAACAGTTAGAAGTCTTTTGGATACAAGGGAACACTGTTTAAACGAGTTCAATTTTCCGGATCCCTATTCAAAGGTAAGTTGTTCTTGCTTTGCAGGGCGGACAACATGTAAGTTCAAGACTTTTTTCCATACTCTGTATAAGTCATGGCTTTAGGGGAGAGGTTATAACTACCTGGCTGCCTGCAGCAGTTTTAGCCAGGTGGTGGTTGTCACTGAGGAGGAGCGGCAGTGGGTGACGGGGTGTAAAGCCTCTGGCCCCCAACGTGCTCGTGGCGAGGGCAGCGTTAACCACAACTATCGCCAGCGCCCGTTGTCTCGTACTTCTGGCGGGGTCAGCCCTGTTCCTGACGAGCGAGTGCCTGGTGTCCGTCACCAGATCCCGTTGGAACTTGCTCCTGCGGCGCAGAGGGGTTTCCTCCGGCTCGCGGCGGAGGAGGCCGCACGGAGAAGCCTGCGCTGCTGAGCGTGGGGAACCTCACCAGTGACCTGGGCCCTTCAGGTCTGAGGACAGTCAGGTTGTTCCCCTTTATACTCGGGCTACTACTGCACTCTGGCAGACTTCAGGAATTTTTCCTCTTTTTTTCTCTCCTCGTTCTCATAACTCTTCCCATGGTGTGGAAACGCTCTCAGATTTAAAGCTATCCGTAGCTGTGTAAGTACTTGCCAGTAAACACGTAACTTGCAGGCAGTTGTACGAGATGCCCGGCCTCGTTATCTCGTAGCGCAGTTAACGATCTCACAGCTCCGTGCAGAAGTCACCAGTGCTGTGAACTCACGTTTCTGTGTTCCTTTAACTCCCTTCAAGTGTGTTTTCTTTTCTCTCCCCAACCCCCCCCAAAGGAAAGCACAGGAAGGGGGGGGGGGGTGTTCATAAACAGATGGTTGTCCTGCCCCACCTCATCGTGTCCAAAAAAGGCCTGAAAAAAAACCCCTAAACCTTCACATATTCCCTTACTTCCTGAGGCAATCTGTCCTTAAACCAAACTGTGCTCCTTTCCTACATGTTGTCTCTGGATTCATTTACTGCTGTGCTGTAAAGTAAATTGATCACTAATTTTTGATTAGTAAATTTTGAGATACTCAGCAGAGTTGGGTTGGAGCGTGACCTCTAGCCCCTAAAAGTATTTGTGGCCTCGTGCAGCCATTTACTCTTTGTATTTTATTCTGCAACACAATACGGTGCGGGGAGAGGACATGGGAGGTTGGTGTTTCTCAAAAACAACTTTCCGTAGGTCTGAGCCTCCCCACCTGTCTGGGTGGACGTACAAACCCCAGCAGTGCCCGTGGCTGGTTAGACACTTTTTTCTGACTGTTGATGTATTTCTGCAAAAGACACGGAAGGTTCTCCCTAGCTGTGCTGTCAGGCCTTACAGTCACTCTAAGAAAGAGGTAAAAAATACATGAGGCGGCTTTGACTTGCGTCTGCTTTTTGGTAATTCAGACAAGATACTGCCGAGAAAAGGTCTTGATGTAAAGGTGGTACCTGGTATCACTGCTGAATTTTTTAAGAGAAGCAGCTGTGTAACACTGGTCTCACTGGAGATGGAAGCAGAGAAAAAAAATCCAAGAGCTTGTAAGCATCTGGGATGCTGGAACTCTTGATGCGAAACTCAAAAGAACCTTCTCCAGTTTTCGTAAAGCTGCTGGTGGCCAACCTTCTCCTGGGGATTACCTGGCCCCGACGGATCATTTTACTGCTGCAAGTTACAATTAGTGTCCACTCCCCAGTCTGCTCAAGATCTGTTGCACCTCTGACTAAGAAAAGTAATTCTTGGGCTGCAGATCGTACCCTAGCACTAATGAAGCTTTCTGTTAGAATCCCAGGAAACTTTTTTGTTGTTGATACTAAGCATGCTGATAACGGTCACTTGTTGGTCCATTAGAGGCCATGAACGTAGAGGAGAATGCTTGAACGTGGTCTTGGGACTGAGACAACCAGTGAGGGGTAAGAAATTTTTGTCTATAAATCCAATGTTTCGTGTCTTTCTTACAGGTAAAGCAGAAAGAAAATGGCATAGCCTTAAAATGTTTTCAAAGCGTAATCGAATCTTTGGATTCATTAGGCTGGGAGGAGAGGCAGTTTGCTCTGGTGAAAGGACTTCTTGCGGGGAATGTCTTTGACTGGGGAGCAAAAGCAGTCTCAGAGTAGGTGTTAAACGTTTTAAAAGCACCCTTATAAGTTACAGAATTCCCAATTGTTCTTTTTTTTTTTTAAAACCAACCCTGGAACGCCCCGCTCTAACTGTAGTTCGTGTTTCCCCCTGAGCGAGTGTTGGTGGTTCGTTCACCAGCATCGCGGTGGTGCGGGAAGGTACAGCTCCGCCCTTCAGCCTGGCAGAGCTGTCGCTGTGAGTGTTTGGATGAAGTGACAGAGCGTTTCATCTCCCAGCCTGGCCGCTTGGCTTGCAGCATTGTTGTTAGCGCTGCTGGGGGGGTGTGCTGCGCTGCGCTGCCTTCCTGCGGCCTCCGGTGGTCCAGCTGTCGCAGTCCGTGTCCTGTATCTGGTTATTTTAATTCCTTTTTTCCCCCCACACAGGTACAACTTTTAAAAAAAACTTTTGTAGCCCCATCTCCAGATTAGACTCTGTAAAGCACTGTGTTGCCACGCAGATATTTTACCTCGTGACTACATTTTGTGGTGGTCTGCAGACCAAACGGTCTCCTTTTTGCCTGTAGTCTAGTGCCTGCAAACATTTGCGCGCGGCTGAAGCTCTTCTCTGAGCATAAGAGCTCTAATTTAACGTACACCTGAGCCTTTTGTTTTTAACGTAAGCACCAAGTGTCTGTTTCTCGGTCATTGGACCCGCCCCCACTCCCCGTTGTACCCAGTGCAGTAAAATTGTGACCACCTGCTAAAGGAATGTTTGAGTTACAGTGGTGTGAGATGGGAGTTTCTTAACTCTGTGCCCTTTGTTTCTCTTCTGATACAGCGTTCTGGAATCTGAGCCCCAGTTTGGATTTGAAGAAGCCAAGTCAAAACTACAAGGTATAGGGAGTTCCGTGGTGGTGGTTGGAACTGGATAGTGTGTTAATCTGAGAGGGGAGGAGAGCGTGAGCGTGTTTCTTGCGGCGGTTCTGCTGCCCAGCTGATGGGAAATCACGAGCAGGGGTCGCTAGGGTTATCTGAAGTGCAGGCTGCAGAGCTGTGGTGGAACGTTGTCTGTTTGTGCTCCAAAGGAACTGAAACCTGAAAACCCCTCTCCTTGGACACAAGTCTTAGCCGCCCAGATATCGAGAATGTCTTGCCCGTGCTGTTCTTCATATCTGTGCTAACGCTGTCGAGGGGGTGGTGTCCTGGGTACGGCACCGTCCAGCCCAGGGTGGCTCGTTACGGGAGCCAGCTTGCATGGCTGCCTGGCTTTAGTCTGAAAATTCCAGCTCAAGACTGCTCTAATTGAGCTGTCGCCACAATTAAGAGCTCAGGAACCCTTTGAATCTGCACCTTTAACATTCAGAACCTGAGCTCGAATGCTTTAATGCTTAAGCACCTGTAAAGACACCTCCTGCTTCTCATAGAGTACGAAATTGCTGCTTGCCTGAAAGAAATGCTAACGTGGTTTTGTCTGTAACAGAACGTCCCTGGTTAGAAGATTCCTACAGTCAGTGGCTAGAGCGGCTGAAGGTACGACCCCGCGATTGTTACCAACCAGTGAGCTATTAAATACATTAATCATAAACCCACCTTATTAACCTTGGTTATTTAACAGAACTCAGTTCAAACAACTCAAAATAAGTTCTGGTAACAGCAGTACCAGTGCTTCAGCAGCCTTACCACAAAGAAAGGAATAAAAGGAATTAGGCTGACACGTCATCACTTACCAGGCTTCCTCGCTGAATTCCTCCAGAAACTGCAGCATTTAGAACCCCGATGCTTTCAGAGCATCATGGTGATGTTGGGTGTCCCTGCCTTATAAGGGCATTTACCTCCACACAACTAGACCCTAATTTTGAAAACTTGGGTCTAAGTGTAACGTTTGGATTGTTCCTCCGAGTGGCCAACTTCAAGTGGTGTTAATTTAGGAGCTTGCTGAAAGCAATTAAGTTATCAAGTAGCAAAGCGCTTGTTGCCCCCTGTGATCTCTATTACTATTTAATTAAGGCTAATTGAAAAGCTTTTCTTTCTTTGTGTAAGCCTCTATGTTGGAAACGATGCCCAAAAGGTTTGGTAGGAGCAGCCTGTTGCAAGTCATTACGTGTTACCCCTTCAGACAGGAGAATCACCTGATCGTGTGTAACTGATAATTAAGGACCCTCAGGCACCGTCCTGACAACTCTTTACGAGGAGTTAAGCATTGTTCACTGTCAAAATTCTGCTGGTATGAACTGGAGTGAACTAAGTTTCCTAACATCAGATTTAGAACGAGTTAAAAGGTTAATGGAGAGTAGGAAATATCTTTTCATTTTAGGCTGTCACTGCCCCCAGCAGTCCATCCTGCCCTTTCCTGGCAGAAGGGAATCCTGTTCGCCCTACCGCATGCTAGCTTAAAACAGCCACCGAGGTAGGTCACCCTGCTCGCCAACGCGTTCCCGGAGGCAGCTGCCCACGCTGCTGCCTCTGCTCCAGGGCTCCGCGTTCTCCAGCTGCCAAAGCCCTGACAAAAGGCGGCCACGGTCGCGCCGCCAGCCGCAGGAGCCCAGGCCCAGCTGCTCAGGCGTCTCTGACTGATGCAGGTTGCACTAGTGGAGTTTGAAAGACCTCTCCCGAACAAAGCAAAGTAACTAAAAAGGCTGTTTTAAATACCGGGGCAAAGACAGCGCTAGGGAGGTGGATTTCTCCTAAGAGCGAGGGTAGGTGATGCTGCTGCTAGATAACCAAAACTGCCAGTCTAAGGGTATAAAATGTGGGGTCTTAGGGGAAGTGGTTCTAAATAACACAAACTCTTCACTGACAGGAATGGTGATCTCAGTCCTGAATGCATTGGTTTTCTCTTACAGGAGGGTCCTCCTCATAAATGTGCCTTAATTTTCGCAGATAACAGTGGAATAGACATAATTTTAGGAGTCTTCCCTTTTGTCAGAGAGCTCCTTTCTAGAGGGACAGAGGTAAGTGGTTTTCATTTTTGAATTCACCACATAATGGAGCTTTGGTAGTCGGTGAAAGGTTTGTTAACGGCCTGCCAGCAGTACACCAGTCTGGCTCCTGACACCTGAACTGGGAATAATCCACCGCCCCGGAACGCCACAGCCGTAACTTTAAGCATTCTGCAAAAGGCAGCAGAGCAAAGCAAAGCGAGGCTCTGTCAGCCCTAAGGCTGCTGAGGGAGGGGCTGCTTTGTCAAAAGTCCTGAAGTAGCTGGTTCACTGAGGGAGAAGGAGGCCTCAGCCTTCCTCTTCGCTTCTCCTCTTCGGTAAAACAAGGCAGGGGTGGTTTTAACCAGACAGGCAGCTCTGATGCCGTATGTGGCCTGGGTTAATTGGTGAACTCTTCTGACCTCTTTACCTCAGGTTATACTGGCTTGTAACTCTGGCCCTGCCCTAAATGATGTCACCTACAGTGAATCCCTGATCGTCACCGAGCGGATCGCGGCAATGGATCCCGTTATTCAGTAAGCACGTAACGGCCTTCGGTGTGTGTCCTATGAGACGTAGGAGGAAAAAGCGAGGGCTGTGGAACGTACTTTGTTCGTGTTTAACTGCGTGTGTTCGTGTCTGAAATCTGCAACCTGGAAGTGAGCTAAGGCACCCTCACCAAGGTGAAAAATTTAGAAATCGGATCTTTCTCGAACATCCGTAATTGTATTTCCTGGCTGCGTCTTCCCTGATAAGCACTCAAGCTACTAAAATGTAAACGTTCTATGTTAAAAAGAATAGAGGAAAATACAAGTATTTCACACGTGCCGTATCCCCAGTAGAGGATATGGAGGTGACTAAATCAGCCCTTTGCTCCAGGAAACACCGTCTTTCCCGGTGAAGTCCCAGCAGGAAAGGCAGCCTTGGCCAGGAAGCCTTTGCTGTTGGGTGTCACCCGCCTTCCTGCCAGGTTTGCCTGACCCTGTTCATGGGGCTGCTCAGCGGTTCTGTCTTTCTTTTCACTCAAGGTCTGCACTGAGGGAAGAGAAGCTGCTGCTGGTTCAGACAGGTTCGAGTTCTCCGTGTCTAGATCTCAGGTACGTTGGCAAAGTACCCACCCGTTAGGGGTCTCCCTCAGCTGCAGGGGGTTCCAAGGCTCAGCCCTGGGGCGTCTCAGCCACCTTTCCTGACAGGAATCGCTTCCACACAACCATTAAGCGCTGCTCAGTCTGGATTTACAGACTTGTAAGCTCAATCGAGCCTTACTAGTTGTGGGACTTCGCCCGTGTCGTGTTTGTGTTCCGCAGGGACACAGGGCGAGTTCCAGGAGCAGCGTGGTCGTGGATGATGTCAAACCCTGCACGTGACCAAGAAATGCTCTTGCCTATAAGAAGCATTTCATGTCATTAACCTATTTAATTAGTTTCTCCGCTGGAGACAGAACTTACCTGTGTTTTCCGGGAAATCCCCCTTCTGCAGGCATTTAGCGAAGCTTTGAAAACTACATTTCAATCTCGTTTCCTTCCCTTTGAAGTGTTCCTGTTTATCAGCCTCGGTAATTCCACCTCAAGTCCAAATCCCACCCCATTTTGTGTAAATGGTAAAGCCCTTAGACCCGCCTGTCTTTCCGTTGTAGCCTGTGTAAGGGTGACTGTTTCTAAGCCAGCCCTCTCCTTTCAGCCGTCTGGATAAAGGTCTGGCCGTGCTGGTCAGAGAGCGGAAGACAGACTTGGTTATCATCGAAGGCATGGGCCGTGCCATCCACACCAATTACTACGCGGCTTTGAAGTGCGAGAGCCTCAAGCTTGCCGTTATCAAAAACTCCTGGCTTGCCGATCGCCTCGGAGGGAAGATTTTCAGTGTCATTTTTAAGTATGAAGTGCCGTGTAAATGATGTGGATCGGGCCAGCGGGGAGAAGAGGAGCAGCGGAATGGACTTGCACTAGTTTTACTTTAACTGTAAAGAATGTATTTTTATTACAACAGGGAAAAGAGTTCACAGGAAATTCCGTATTTATATTGTGCTTTTGTGACTTAAAAAGCAACAATATGATTCACTCTATAGTATACACACTCAAATATATATATGTATATCACTCATTGTTTATTTTGGTAAGTGTTTATTTTAATGCTGCAGTATTTGTGATGAAAAGACTTTATTTTTTTGTTCTGTGAGACATTCATATAGAAATATATTTAAATGTCAATGAAACCTTTTTTTATACATCTCTGCCTACTCTGCCAGCAATGCCGTGGCACATACCAAATAGTTCTTAAAGTGCTAAGTGAACCTGACATCGCATTTTCCATGTCAGCTCTTAAACTTACCTAAAATGTTTCGTGCTCTTTGCAGTTAATTTGATTGAAGGACTGACCCACCTCTAACCTAACAAACATTGCTTAAGCTGGGTTTAAGGTAGCGCTGTCGGGATCTGAGGGCGCGCAGCAGCTCTAGCCGACCGACAGCGGGAAGAACTCCTCACTCCGGTTGCTCTCTGCTGTTTGCTCTTGTGAACGGGTGGGTGAGAGGGGGATTCTGCAGCTGTACGGAATTCCTTGGCAGTGGTTGGAAGCAGAGTCTCACGAGGTTACCCTCTAAGGGGAGGTGCAGTGCTTTACTGAGGAACACCCGGCTATTTTCCTGCCGCAGGCCTGTTAGTTTCTGCTGCTTTCAGTGAGTTAGTGCTGGGACGGGTAGGAATTAGTCTCTTTGTTCATGCAGTGCAGGTCAAGCCATTTCCAAGTAACTGAATTTGCTTTTCCCCCCCCACCCTCCATCAGTTGGGCGGTGCATAAATGGAGTAATTCAGCCATGAATTTGCAAACCAACATGTGCAGGCGTCAGTCAGCCCAGCTCCGAAATGAAAACCAGCTTAATTAGAAAACTATTTAATATGCAGCTGAGAGAACTGTTCACCCATGAATGTCAAAGATTCTTCTTTGAGAGCAAGAGAATAACATGAAATACCCATTACTCACTGCCTCGCCCTTGCCCAGTGAACTCAAACTTGGTTTTAATTGCCTGATTGCGGAACTTCAGACTCCAGTACTGGTGGCTTTCCGCTACCAGTCTCCTCCCTAAGCGCTTCTTGACCATGTTCACGAGGACAAAAACCTCCTCTGTAGCTCAACAGTGAAGCTTCTCCGAGGGTGGGAAGCTGACAAAGGACAAGTCCATGGCTTGCAGTGCTTAAGCCCAGTAGTTCCTTAATCGCATGGTCTCTGTCGGGCTTCAGGCCCCTGCAGGGGATGCAGTGAAGTCCTGCATTTGGGGGGTTTATGCAACAGAACTGTCGTTTCTCATCCAGAAATGACCTTCGTGGTGATGGGCATCTTCTGCTCAAAAGAGGGGAAGAGTGCAGCCTGTTCATAACTGGAATGCCCAAGAAGCAGTTCTTGATTAGAACAGTCGGATGAGAGCTTTTAATTTATTTTCAGGATTGTACCTCGTACTGTAATTCGGCAGCAGAGGCTTCGTAGGAACCTGTCCCCAGTCACTTGCTCCTACAGGCGCTCGTGTACCTACACAGTGAACGTCTGAACCAAGTACGGCTCCACCCTCTGGGCCATCCTAACTTTGTTTTACCAAGCTGTTAACCTCCCTTGGTTTTTTAACAGTTTCACTCTGTCCCTTATCCATTTAAATCCCTCCAAGCCACTTCGTTTTCTTCTGTATCCCGCTCCACCACCAATCCAGAAGTGCTCTCTGTGCATTTGTCATTAGAAAACTAACTCTAGACTTGCTGAAAAACATGTCTACATTGATGTAGTTCCTATGAAATATATATGGTATAGACCTAATACACGCCCATTCCTTAAGCAAAAAATTCTTAAGCATTAGCCCTCCCTGAAGTCTCCTGGCTTTGTCTTGTATTTTCTTTTATACGTAGACGAGTGCACATTTCTTCTGTGAAAACAGAGCAACAAGATTTCTGAAAAACAAAAGGGGAAGAAGCAAAGGGGTGAGTTGTTCTGGTCATGGAATCCACCTTTTATGTGCACACAACCCATCTGCTGGAATGGATGGAGAGCGAGAACGCCAAGGTGCACACTCAGATACTAGAGCAGTTTCATTTACATGTGTTTTCCTGCTTGTCAAATGACTTAAGAACAGCCATACTTGAGAATAAACTTGTTATTGATGATTTACTGTCCTCTGTGCAGACTCAGCATGTTGGAAAGCGCTTTGGCTGCCTGGGAATTACAGTAAATGTTTCTAGCGGATCCTTTTGGGGGCGGGGGGGGCGGTATTTTGTTAGCGTTACCCTGTTCAGGCTACAAGACTGTCACACAGCGCAAGCTATGAAATGTCAGCGCTTAAAGAGTAAAGACATGGCACGTCTTCCCCCCCTCCCCCCATGCCACGCTGCATTGCTTTCCCTAGAAGAGGCTGGAAGCCCGGCGCTGCGGCGCGCGGGTGCCCAGCTTGTCCGTGCTGAACGGACGGGATACACGGAGGTGGGACGGGAGGTCATGCCCATCACCCACCTTGACGTGCCCAGCGGCGTGCCTGCTCTTGTTGGAGAGCTCCACCACGGCTGCGACCACTCCCAGTGCGAGGCCAATGGCGAGGGTCAGAAAGAGCCCCCCCAGCGCCTGGGGCCGCAGAGGACTCCACCCGTCTCTGCTTTGCTGAAGGCAGCTCGTCTCCCACCACTTGTTGCGCAAGTAGTCAAGGTCCCCCGATTCGCGCAGTTTGAGGACAGCGATGGAGAGCTTCTTAGTCCACGGGGATGCTGGCAGCAGCAGAACGAAAGAGAGAGAAGAGTATGGGAGAGATCACAGCCACCGTGACCGTTTTAAGCAATCCGCTGTGCTACGCTACCGAGCGGGGTCAGCTGGGTCCTGCGTCCCAACCTTCCGACGGTCATTCTGCAAACAGAACGCAGCAGCCTGAGCCAAGTGCTCTTCTTAGGCAGCAGCCGTGCCTGTCCTGTCCACAGAGGTACGGTAGTACTTGCAGAACAGTGACAGAGCGAAGGTACTTTGAGAAATACCAGCAGAGAACAAACTACCCCGCGAACTACGGTAGGAGCTCTGCGTTACTGGGGCCGAGGCAAAAGCAGAAAAACCCACAGGAGCCAGTGACACCCTCAAGAGCTGGAATTGTTTTACATATTACAGTTCAAAGTAAGAGCCAGCGAGCACTAGTGACAATTCATCTACAGAATTTTGCCTAGCCGGTTACCGTTGGTCCATACTGGGTTATTAGTGTTATTGCACGTTTCGGGGCTGGGCTCTGGGCTTTCTGCTCTGCCCACCTGCTGCGGGACAGGAGTGGTGCACAGTGACTAACCCTGGGTAGTGGCAATGCCGAATCCTCTGGCTCCGATAACTTCAGGGGCCCGGATCAAGTTGCAGTGCCTGGCAGCCGCGAGGTCCTGGGAGATGGATTCACCGATGAAGGCGTAGTTTGATTCCATCACGCGCTGAACTGCTTCCTGGTAGGTTTTGACTAAAACGTGGTCTCGTCTCTTGTCCATATATTCATAGATCATCTGGTGGATGGGGTTCTTGGAGTTCTGCAGCCCAAAAATCCAAGTGTCAAACCAAAGTGTAAAACAATCATCCGGCTGTGTAAAACAATCACGTGTGGTGGTTGCAAAACAATTTGGAGGATAAGAGTGCTTGAACCATTGCCCTTTGAGTCCTCTCCCCTGAAAACGAGCATGTAGCTAGCAGAGATTTCCTCTCTCAGGCACAGTGTGACAGGGATATAAGGACTAAATTCCACCCCCTTGCCCCCCCTCCCCAAACAATCTTTGCAGTCATCCAGCTAACGGAGCCCAGAAATTAGCTACGTCGGTCCTCGTGTTCAAGGTACACAAGGATAACCCCTAAGGACTAGCACTGCTTTCTTAAAAGAGAATACACGATAAAAACATAATCCTCTGCGTGCTTTTCCTTCTGACAAAAGGTGGAAGGCGAGATGAGCCAAACAACAGATACCACTCGCATTATTTGAAGTATTCCAGGAAAACCGATGGAATCTACAGCGATGAGGGCGAGTGAGGAGCTACAGGCATGAGCTAGACAACAGCTTAGCAGTTCTACAGCACGTGTGTATGTGCACAATGACATTCTCTGCACCTTGAAGAAGTAGAAGGTAGAGGAGCCGTCCAGCGTCCCAAACTCGAGCTTTCTTTGCTTCACGAGGTCTTCGAAAGTCTGGATTGGGAGCTGCTCGCTGCCCGCGCTCAGCAGAGCGGTGAAGTTGGCGATGTAGGCGGCCAGCAAGGCGATGGTGAACAGCCACCAGACCGCAGCGATGACCCGCACGGAGAGCGCTTTGGGCCGAGGGGTGACACCTGCACAACCGGAGGAGCCGATCAAACACACGGGAGGTGACGTGCGGTGAGAGCGCCCCCAGGAGCTTTAGGTCTGGGGGTCTGAGTTAAAGACTTCCCTTTCAGTAAGGGCCGAACTGCAAAACTGGCCCTGCAGCTGCTTAACGCGCGAGCCTGCAAAGCGCCGCTGCGGCTGCTCTGAGCTGCATCGGTACCGCACGCCATGCAGAGCTGAAGCACCGTCAGCGGCCAAAAGCAGCAACACACAACTCCCCGCTGCAGAGCACCAGGGCGAGGGCTGGCCTGACGTGCCCTAGAGCAGTTGTTGCAGCAGAAAATACACGTTCCTCAGCTGAAGGCAGCCACCTGTACAATTCCAACAAGTCTGTGATCAAAACCCCCCAGACGGGGGGTTTTAGTGCTGCCAAGCGTCCCTCTCGGAACACCTTTCCCCCCCAGCAGGAGAGCCCACCAGCGCTACAGAGCGCCGGACATACAAGCAGCTCCCAGAGCTGCGTTGCTGCAGTCCTCCCAGCTCACCTTGCAGGGCAAGTGCTCCTGCTCCAAACCAGAGGCTGTTTAAGAAGGTGAAGTGGTTCTCCTCATTCTTTGGCTCATTCCATTCACAGGGGCTCAGTCTGTGGGAAAATGACAGGATAAAACCAGACATTCAGGGGGAAAAAAACCCCAGAAATAATCCTGCAGTGTGACTGCAGCAGTGCAGATAGCCTGGAAATGCCCTTTCCTTCCATGGTAGCTCCGCCTCCACCTGAGTTCCAGTTTAACCAGTGCAGAGGAAAGTACTCCTGCTCAATGCCTCAAGTAGTTTGCAACAGCAATGGCTCAGGGGGCCCTGTCCCAGGCTTGCCAGATGCTTTCTTCCTGAGCCATTGCATCGTCTAGTCTCCCTGGCGCACCTGAGCGGCAGTATTGGCTCTGCTCCCTGGTATCGGACTGAAGGCTGCTCCTTGGAGCAAACCCTCACCTGTAAAGATCCTGCATAAAACTAGAAAAGCAGCAACAGAGCTTCTGTTCGAGACTGCGGCCGCAGAGAGCGTTAGTGCGGCCTAACTGAGAAAGGGGCAGAGAGCTGAATCTCCTGGGAAGGGGGTGGAGTGGTGGCAGAGAGACTCTCTTCCGCAAGCCAGGGCAGGATACAGTGCATAAACATACTCCAGAAGAGAGAGCTGCGCTAGGAACATGGTCATAGTTCAAAACAGACTGACAAAAGTGAGAAAGACGAGCTGAAGCACACCCCCCCCAGGTAATCTGCATCAAGAGATTCGGGGCTCCTTGTGGGGAGACCCTACTCTTTAACACCCTCTGAACCTGACGTGACTTAAGCTTTATTAGCCCTGGTTCTGGACCTGTACAGAAGGTTCCTCCAAGCAAAATGCTCCCTGGTACTTTCTTTAAAACTGAGATCTCTCCATAGCTGAGAAAGCGGTTGACTGGAACAAAACCTGTGAAACAAATTCATTTATACCTGGCAACAAGAAAGAGGCAGAAGCATGTCAGCACATAAGCAAATAAAAGGCCAGTCCAGGTCTCCTTACTGAAAGGAGCCAGGAAGTGGAAGAAAGACAAGTCCTGAGAGACGGTGTCTTTTCGAAGCAAGATGCCAATCCCAGTCTGCAGGAACGGTGTGGTGAAGGAGACCACCTCTTCCCTTGCTGAGGTGACGGTCAGTGGAGCCACTGCAATGTCTGCTTCCTGTAAGATGGAGACAAAAACCATCAACCATCCAACCCAGATTTCTGCCGCTCCAACAGAACGCTCCCAGGCTGAGCGGGCAGGTGTCTCCATGGCAAATCGCTTCCCTGTGCCAACAGTCAGCCACTGCCTTAGACTGTGAGCTCCAAGAAATGGGACAGTTTCCAGCTTGCACTGTTCACCGCGGGGTGCTGCCTGGTGCCTGGGGCTTCTGGTTTCCTACTGCAGCCTCACACGCACAAGCTGAGGCTGCACCATGAGCCCCGGCGGCTCCATTCACCAGAAACAGAAGGCGAGTTCCTTTGTTTCTGGCTGCGGCACCTACGCGAGAGCTGAACGTGGCGCTGAGTTCAGGGGAGCAAAGGAGGTTTAATTCAGATGTTACCAACAGACAACAGAGCACTAGCCATGGGGAATGGCACGTGATGGGGTAAGAGGTGCTTTCAAGCATCTCCTTGAAGGCTCTAAGGGATTACCACTCTGAAAGGGACAAGTTTCACCTAGTGGTTAAGCTGAAGGTAAGTTTTCCTTAACGCCATTATCTCTGTTCCGTGAGGGCGCTCGGATGTCTGTACAGCCTCTCAGACTACAAAGAAACACCGGGAAGCCGCCGAGACAAGACAAGCACTGCACCAGGAGCGCCCGGTTCTAACAATGATTTCCTGCTATGGCCACTGTCTCCTTGTTCCTTAGTTTCCACATTCGTAGGCCAAAACCAACTACAAGCCTCACTATTCGTTAATTCTGCACAACAGGCAGGATGACTCCAAGTTGCTCCGGCCCGGAGCAAACTCTAATGAAGGCCAAGAGCTGCTCACACTGTTCTTTCCTTCTAGAGTTGCGATTTGTCAAAAACACAAATTGAAAATTACCTGTCTCAAAATTTCACCAACCATCCCCGTCCAGTTCCCGCTGGCAGAGACGGCGCCGTACTGCCCATCGCCCACCACCTTCACCCTGTAGCTGAAGTGAAGCATTGCAGCCAGCGCTTTCAGCAAGTCCATGCAGTATCCCTCCAGCTCTGCACTTCTCACCATGACGTAAGGATCTTCCTGCATATGGAGGGAAAAAATTCACAATCACACACTCCCACGGTCCGCAGTGCAACCGGGTTGTGAATTGAAGCATCTTTTCGGCAAACCCTCCCCAAAGACGCCCACCCACATTATCGGGGGGGACAGCATTTCCAAACCTGAATGGCATTTGCTGCAGTCACGTGCCTCCACTACTCTTAGACCACAGCTGCGTTCTGCGAGCCACGCGCACCACAGAAGCCAGCGCTAATCTCTTCTCGGCCTAAAAGCCCAAACACGTTTCGTTTGGCCCATCAAAGCATCAGACGAGGGTCACGTGCTGGTGCGGGACTTGACATCAAAATCACAAAATTTACTGCTGCGGCTTCTGAAGAGCCCCGCTTGTCTGGTGCACATGGACGTGCATTTTCTTTTTTTTTCATGGCCTGTTTTTAATCCCTGCACACGTGTGATCTTCACCTATTCCCACTGTGGGGCAGAAACAACGTACAGGTAAGGTGCCAACCCTTAGATGCAGCTAAACAGAGGGAGGAGGCCTGGCTTCACAGAGCAGTCATTTATAGAGGTGTACGCCCAGTCCATTTCGTGGGCTCCTGGAATCCTCCCATTGCAAGCTGTAGGCAGCTCG
Source organism: Leptosomus discolor (assembly GCF_034619465.1). Lineage (NCBI taxonomy): Eukaryota > Metazoa > Chordata > Aves > Leptosomiformes > Leptosomidae > Leptosomus > Leptosomus discolor. The sequence continues at coordinate 9,842,749 of NC_141410.1, read as the reverse complement.
CACCTCCACACCACTGAGCCAGCGCTCCAAAACCGCTGTCTGGGACATCAGCATCAAAGACAGCCCAAAAAACCACCTGCAAATACACCGGTGGATAAAAAAGCAAAGCGTAATTCCAGCCATCTCCCCGCCACTGTCAGCGCTGGGTCACTGCCTTACCAGGATTGTTGTGACAGTCAGAGTTGGCAGACTCTCTTCTGGTCCCCTTGAGTCAGTGCCCTGCAAATCAAAAAATGAAGAAGTAGTAACTGGATTTCCAAGACCCAGACATGGCCCTGCTCAGCTGGGGCTTACGTTACAGCTCGGGGTGGGCGTGCATGTCTTAGACCAGCTATAAATCTGCCCCTGTAGGCTGCAGCAATCTCACTACCCTTGTTCCCTAACGGTGATTAGCAAATCACAAGCGTTTCACTTTATTGCGGGCTGTCAGCACACTTCATCCGAATAAAAATCACTTTAAATGTTGCCACGACACTTCAGGTACGCAGTGCGTGTAGTCTTCCAAGGAGATCGCTCCATGCTGCAGACAAAACGGTCAGCAGGTAATTAAGGTCTCGTTAGAGAGGAGAGGCACAGAACAGTAGGAAACCTGGGCGGAGGAGGAGAGGAAACATGGATTCACTTCTGCACAGAACACTGAAGCCAAGAGTGCACCTTCCATCCTTACAGAGGCACACAACTCGAGAGGAGTTCTGACCAGCACTGCTTCGGAGCAAGTCAAGCTTTGCCAGTAAAGCAGTCTCATTCTGTAAGATTTGTTGTCTTGAATGTATCCCTTGATCCTAAAATTACACAGTGATGTTTCTAGAGTGAGAGAACGTGTGCGTGCGTGTGTGCAATGGAAGGATTTGAGGGATGAGCTTTGTCTTTGAAGCTGTGATCAGAAGTTAGCTAATGCAGAGTGTTCTGGAAGAAATGTTACTGCCAGATAAGCAACAATTTGTTCTCAGACAAAAGCAAAAAAAAGTCACATTTCTTTTCAGGACTGTTTAAAATATTTATGCGTACTGAACAAGAGGGTGAATAAAACAAAAGACCAAAAAACCCCGGCCTATCCCTCTCACTTGGCTTCACCCACTAGTTATTGAAGGATTCAAAGTGGTTCTTAAAAAAAAAATCTCAACAACATACTGCAACTTTTGTAAATATACCAGAAAAGTGTTGTATTGGGCCAAAGTTGCAGGGTGTCGGTAGCAGGAGAGTGGGTGGGGGCAGCAGAGGGTGACTTCTGCAGGAGGTCACCAACTGCCCAGTGCTGGATGCGGCCATTCCAAGCTGGCTTCGAAATGAACAAAACTGGCCCATGATGCACCAAAACCGACAAGTTTACGGTGCCTCTGCAAAACCGCCTTTAAAAAAGGGTGGTAACTGCAGGGTGAGAGACAACGCGAGAGCAGGAGAGACACTGAAGAGAACGTCGGGTCAGGAGAGTGGCCCAAGCGGTGGCAAAGGAGAAATAAGAAAGCTGCCGGAGCAGGAGGGGCAGGGGAGTGGGAGGAAGGCCAAAGCAGAGGAGCTGCCCCAGGCAAGAGCAGAAGTGCAAGAGCTGCCCCAAGGAGGGACAGAGAGAGACGCAGGAGGAGGCACAACTGCGAGGGGGCTGCAGTGCAGCCTTCTTAAGAACGGATAAAGGGATCCCGGCATGTTCATGTGTGACTGAATTTTCTTCCATGTTAAGAAGTTTATAAAGATCATAAGTGATGCAATAATTCTGAGGTTTAAATTCTTTCTATAAGCCATGAAGACAGGGCTACAGGCAGATTCTTCCCTGAGGCACGACTGAATTTTGAATTCTGGACAAAAGATTGAGTAAAAAAAAAAAAAAGCATAGACACACAGACTTAAATGTGGCCATGGAAAGTACACCCAAAATAACAACTCCTCACATTAAAAGCATTGCACACTACGACCACAAATTTCTGAATTTAGAACGCAAGACCTCTTGCACAGATGCCTTTGCTGGTAGCTCTGCACCAATGAACTTCAACATACCTTACGCACAGCATCATTCCTTGTAGATCCTGAAAAAATACAACAACAACAGAATCAACTTCTTGCAGGGCATATATTTACAGCTCCTTACAAGGGAAGTTCCAGCCCTCGTGTCACACGGCACTGCAATGCGCAGAGCGGTCACCCTTGGCTCACACGCTCCTCGTGCCGCCGACTCGCAGCAGCTTTGTCAAGTTCGTTCCCTCATTCACAGCACAGAGTTGGTGTGAGACAAACAGGAGGAGGAAGAGACGTCGCCAGATTCAGGCTGCAGCAGGTCCTGACTGTAACTTCATGACTACGGCTGTCCCTCGCACACTGAGGAACGGATTCGGCAGAATCGATTCCCTTACGTCCGTACCGCCCTCCCCGACAAGCCAGCTCTCCTGCTGCTTCACACAACTAAGATTTCCCCCTAACTCCAGCAAAACCTCGTCTCCGCCCCTAAGGAAAAGCCCCAGGAAGAACCGAAAGTTCATCACCATTAAGTTCCAAGGTTTTCCTGTTTTTCCCTTCCCCCACTAACGACAGGTTCCTCCTGTCGAAGCAGCCGAAGGGGTTGCAACCGCCGGGGCAAAAACCTTTCTCCACCGTGTCCCGCTCCCTTCCCCCCTCACATTATCAGCGCCCTGGCTTTTCATTCCTGTGAAAATTAAAACCTCCAAAAGGGCCGTGACCAAACCCAGGGAGCAACAGCGAGAGCGCTAAAGAAAGCGGGACCAGGAAGCCTGTCTTGGGTGGCCTGTTCTCTGTATCCCACCAAGGAACGGAGAGCGAGGGAAGCCCATGAATCTGACAGAGTTTAATGTGATGGGAGCCAGTGTGACCCTGCGGACAGCGTTGGAACGAACACCGAATGTCAGATCGTCGAATCCGCCATTGACCCTTTCTGTATCGCTTCGCCTTCCTGTGCCTCAGTTTCCCATTCGTAAAACCAAGGTGAAGATCCTCCCCTCTTTGGTAAAAACACCGAGATCCACCCGTAAAAGCACGATTATTGAGGTTAGTCATGCTTCTGGCTTCTGCTATCCGCTCTGCTGTGTGACTTCTAACAAGTCCTATTAAATTACTTGGTTCACAGCTTTCCCTTTTCGTAATACTCGGGAGAATATCTCAATCCCACCTCAGCTGCAAGAAAGCTAAACTACAATAGCTGAGATGCAGAATTAAAACCGTAATTGTGTCAATATATGCCTCATTAATCGTCCAGGATGGTTTTTTTCTAGGAAGCGCACAGCATTGCTCCTTGGAGTCAATGAATTCCCAGTGCAAAAGCCAAAAATCCCTCAAGATGAAACAAAAAAAATTAGGGTGTTCTCACTCTTTCAAGCAAAGGCTGAGAGTTTTTCATTAAATATGACAACACATTCATTCACGATGTATTATTCATTCTCTCGTTTTGCATTTTCTGGCCTTATGCTGAACTCTACATTATTGTAAAACAAAACCTGTTTTTTCCCTCTCCGCTACAGTTCTCCACGGGAGCTGGAAATCTTCACAAAGGAGTTCTCTTGTCTCCCTTTAGAAACTCATTAAAGCCAGTAAAAGCTTTTTGAGGCTCCTTTTTGAAGACCTGCTAGGGTTTCTTGGAAGAAAACAGTCTGTTCTGAGGGCTTCAGCTCCCCACAGAGGCACTGGATGCAGCTGTTCAAAGCCCCATTGTAAGAGCTGCTGAAAGGGCCATAACTAGCCAAGTTGCAGCACTAACTCAAAGTTCTCGCAGTGACACTTCTCAGAAGCCAAGTCCTCATTGTGAGAACCCTTTGTGAGAGTCTACCAAAACATAAGACAAAGAAACGAGGCTCATCCCTCCACTCTTGTTCCCCGCAGGCCCGTGGCTGCAGGAAATGTTCGCAAAGATCAGCCTTGTCCTCGCCCCTCTGCTCTGAGCATGCCCAGCCTTCTAACGGGACACGGCTTCCTCCTTGACTTCTTGTCAAAAAGCTTGTAGCACTGTTAAGAACTGGCCACCTCACCCCAGTTTTCTACCCCATCCTCTCTCTCCGGGCCAGCACCCTTGCCTTTGCATCCTTTGGTGGCCTGTGACCAGGAGAGATGGCTGAAGGGAAAGCAGAGGTGATGGGTGAGGTGGGTTACAGTTCTGGAGTACACAGGCCCACCCAGGATGAGAGAATTCTCAGGATGAGAGGGTTTGACCATGGTCCCAGAAGCAAATGGCTGTAGCCCGAGGTGAACTGCTGCTGCCATGGACATGCAGTTACCAGCGCTGGGTAGATGGGAGTGTGGGATGGACAGGAGAGACAGCAGAGGAAGGGCAGTTGCTCTCCCAACCTTCTAAACAGAGAACTCATTTTTATCTCCCCGTAATTTTGCAAGGTCTAGCTCCTCCTTAGTCTAGATTCCAGGCACAGAGTCCCAAAAGCCACAGAAAGATCAAAAGTTCAGTGGCAAAATCAGGCTCCCCAGCTCCTCATGCTGTGAGCCAAGCGCGATCCAGCCGGCTGATCACTGTGCAGAAGCCCCTGCAATGCTCCGTCTACTGCCCCTTAGGAACTTCAGGGGGAACGTAGGGTTACTTTTTGTCTACAAAAAGTCTGGGGACTCGCATACCTGACAACCTCAATGCACTAAATCCCCCCTCCTCTTCCCAAAAGATGTCCTGAGCCGAGGGGCTAAACAATTAACATGGAAAACATTACAGCAAAAAAAAAGTTAATCGGCATATCTTGCTGCAATTCAAGGGGGCACAGACTCAAAAGAGTGCAGCTGCAACCACAATAATGGTGTGCAAAGACACCTAACTGCCTTTTTTTCTAGGCTTTTTCATCTTCCCTGATCTCTGTCATCTGATTTACAACTATAGCAGCAAAGACACTTCATAACAGCACCGTAACATGATAAAGTCACAATCACAGGCTGCAACAACAAGGTAGGCCCTGGTGAAAGGGCCTACCAAACTGAAAATAAAAATTCTTAAGAGTAAGACAAAATCCTGTAAAGCAGCAGCAATTAAAGACTGAAAGAATGAACACTCTGTAAAGAAGAACAAAAGCAGATTTGGATGCAGCCTTTTTGGATCATTTTTCTCACCTGTCTGGCTTGATTCTCTCAGGAGCAGCGTGGTTGTAATCACACACAACATGAAGCGAAGACCTTTGTCCATTGGAGCAGAAATATCTACTGTCTAAAGGAAACTTCCTGCTAGAGATGAAAGGCAAGTAGTTAAAGCTGGTTGTACAGTTCCTCATCACTGGGTTAAAAATCAGCGAGTCCTGGATTTTCTGCACCTCATTCTGAAGAGTCCCGGTTCAAACCAAGGTCTCCAGGTGAAAACACAGTCACTCCTGAGACCAGCCACAACAAATACTAAAGAAAAGATTCTAGGGAACACTTTGCTGCAGCCAAAAGGGTGGGACAAACCTATAAAGTGGCTTTATCCACTGGTGGTTGTGCTGGTGCTGTTGCAGCCAGCTCTCTGCAGGCAGAGGCGTGCCATCGTCGGTGTGCGGGACCCGGGGGGCACAGAGCCACGGGCTCGCAGGGAAAGGGAGGGCAGCCACTGAGGTGGACTGCTCCCGAGTACCTGGCCCTGACGCTCTCTGAAAGGGGAAGGTGCTGTTACAGAAATCTGAGCAGCCAGTCGAGGCACTAATAAAGCCACCCTCCTCCAGGAGGTTCTCATCTGGGGGGCCTGAAAGCAAAACCTGAATTTCCCTTTCTATTTCGGTTGCAAAAAGCAAAGGTGTTTGTTTCATTTGCACCAAAATGTTCTGAAACGAAGCTGTTTCACCCTGCATCAAGAGACAGGAGAGATTGCTCCCGAAGCCCCCTTTTGCCTCCACCTCTTACTCTTAACGGAGCAAGGGAAAAGGGGGAGGGGGGTGAAACCCAACGTACTTTATCAACTTTTTTTCATTTGAAACTCTGCAGCAACATCTCTGCATGGCTTGAAATAATTGTACATTTGTCATTGTAAAACAGCAACAGAACTATGAAAAACAATCAGTGCCAGGTCATATTGAGTCTCAAGCTGCTGCAGTATTTCTGATTGGTTTTGTCATCATAGTGTCAAACAAGGTTCAGGAAACCATTAGCCCCAGAAACTATTAAAAACTGTATTAAAAATGCCCAAGAAAACTTACCATTTAGGAGACTACGGAGGCAAAAAAATCCTTCACATGGTACGTACTTGCTTCTGACTGAAGCTTAGAAAACACTGGCTTCAGTTAATCTTACCTCATCCACTTTCATGACATTTCCCCCAAACCTGCACTCCCATGAAAACTCCTGACATGACAGCTCGGTAATTTCCCTCACTCATTTTTTCTACATTTTTCACCTAATGAGGGGTGAATAAAATTTACACATAAGATTCTTTCTGGGTAAAATTTAAATGCTGTCATCTTTGTTGTAAAAAATACCTCAAAATGGGAATATTTTGTGCAAAGGAGAGGACTGGCATTTGAGCTATGCATCAGCCTCTATTTTCTAAAAAGGAATTGGGGAACAGAGACAAAGCGGGAGCCACTGTTGGCTGTTGCCAGAGCAGCACGTGAACTGAACAGCTGAATCACCTACCAGGGCACATCAAGGAAAGGCAGCAGTAGTCTTCGGGTTGAGCCAGCAAGTTTCCTGGTACATTTAACCTGTAAATTATTCTTCCTCACAATTTGGTACATACTACAAAATGATCTTTATTTCAAGTGGCCTTCAAAAAAAGCTAATCAGAGCTGGTAACGTATTGCTTGCACCACCTTGAAAAGAAAAAGTTATTACCACACTGGCTGCTCTCTTTCTAAAACAACAAATAGAGGGTAAATATGTGCAAAAAAGAATTTTTGCAAAGGCTAACACACTTCCCTAGATCTGATTTAGTGCTAGAGTCATTAAGAACAAACAGAATCAGTTACAGAGAGAGTAAGGGGAGGGCAGAGGGGTTTAGTGCCTCCCAGCGTGCAGAGCTCCTTAGGTACTGCTTAAACGAACCCCTGCAACAGCCATTCACCACCCACCTGAGGAGGCACTACAACGGTTTCTCATGCTGGCTTTACAGCAAAACAAACTAAGGATTTAAAAAATCTACTTTGCTAGAACCTGCTCTCACTCCTCAGAAGGCTTTCGGTCTTCCAAAACACAAACACAAAAGGCAACATTACTCCCCAACGAGTCTTCTGCGTGCCGTGCCGACGGCAGGCACCAGCAGAGCAACCAGCAGCTGGAAGGAGACAGCCTGGGGCACACAGGCTGTGACCCTCAGCCTCAGCGAGAGCAGCAGCGACGGGAGGCAGGATCTCACTTACAGCAATTCCTTCAGCCTCTCCTCCTTCCCTTTCTCTGGCAGGGGACCAGCAGAAGCCACTCGACGAACAGGCACAATGAAACTGCTGGAGCACTGAACGCTCACGGGCATCCCACGCTGTTATAAAGATGAAAGGGAGGGAGGAGCCAGGCCAAGGGGTTTCTGCAGAACGTGCCAGCTCGTACCACAGGCTCTAGGGGCACCTTGGGGTTTGGGAAGGGAGGAGGAGGCTACACCCAGCAAAAAGGCAACAGTTGGCAGCAGTTTAGTCCAGCAGCTGAATGCTACACTGAGACTCAGAGAATACTATTACTGACCTGCTGTGTGGTCCTGTAAAGTCCTCGCCCTTTAAATAGTGTCCTGTCAAGCTGCGTGCATCTCTCCTGTCTGTTGGTGGTGTAAGCTGCTCAAGGCTTTCTCCACTGTGTGGCTGTCTTGGAAGACCAGCTGAGGGACTCGTGTATAACACCAAAAAACCCCCAAACTGTTACATACACCGAGTCTTTCCTCACAACACCTAGACGGCTGAAGGAAGGCCTGAGCTCCAAGGTAAACCACTAATTCCTCTCTGGATTGTACGGTCCTGTTTAATGCACAGGCACAGAAGTGAAATTCCTATCCCCTTCATCCTTACTAGCTTCACTTCAAAATGAGCTGAAGTACAACGCTGCCAAGTGGCTGATTCTGCTGGGCCAGGTCATTTATACACACCCCCATCCAGGCACTGTAATAACGATGAAGCGCCTTCACAGGAATTCAGCAGAGTAAACCACTACAGCTCGTCCTGCAGGGGAGCTGGAACGTGTCCACACTTAAGAGACAAAAATTTACTCCCTACTTGACTTCAAGCACTGTTTGAGGCGGAAAACTCTCCAGCAGTTTGCACATCCTGGCCTTCTTCCCTAAGCTTTTCCTATACACGCCACCGAGTACGTCCGTTACTAAACACCAACACAGCTTGCCCTCTGCCGAGTCGGGAAATGCTTACATTTCAATTAAAAATGCTTAGAAGCCTGCAATTGGTGAAGCTTGCCCTGGCAGCGTTCGAGGGCTTGACTCACAGCTCACTGCAATTAAGGGGGGTCCTTTAGATCACTTTTAACGCACTTCAGACCCCAGATGGTGTGAATCATTCTTGCAATATAAATTAAGGCAAGATGCTAAGATATATTATAGATGATACTTACATATATTCTGCTCTATAAGAAGAATCTGGAAAGATCTATTCCACTTGGATTTCTCTCGGAGGCTTTGCCCTGTTTACAGGTTCATTTCCAGGTGCTATCTTTGGTAGTTTGAATGTGGTTTGTTCTTCACATTCTCACCTGACAGCTATGGCCTGGAGATTCTGGCAAAGGGCTGCCTGGAGGGGGAAGTTAGCAAAAATCAGATAAGCTGAGGTTTCCAGCTGCTTTTCATGAATATTTTCTAGGCTTTAAGAAGATATCCATTATGGTATGTGATTTTTCACAGCTGGCAGCTAATGAGGACTGATAAGCTCAACTACAAGCAGCTGAAAGCATCTCAGCACAGACAAAAACCAGTTTTTTAAAGACGATGCTCATCTCATTCCAAATCAAATGTTTGTTGCCAGTGTTCTTAAACACTAAGTTGGAGGAATAAAGACCATAAATCCCAAGTCCAGCCGTGTATAATACACGGCTTGTACTTTGGAAGCTTTAGGCTTCTAATCTTACAGTTTAATGAACTGAAACACACGTAGAGCAAGAGCCCGAGGCCTCACAGGAAGAGCTCTGGACAAGGGAATACACGTGCTGTCTGCGTGCGAGCCAGCAGGAACAGATCCGAAACGGGCTTTTCTCTAGGCAGCGCCATCGATTCGACGGATGAGGCACGGCCGAGGAAGCGTCTCCCACGTTAGCACAGCTCCCTGCCCCGCTGCCTCCCTCTCTCCAGCCGCATGCAGCGGTCTCGCTGTCAGACTGTCAGGCCTGGCTCAGGGGCTTTTCAGGCAGGCACTGACCTCCGTGAAGAGCAATGATTTCAGCTGCTTTTCCAAACTCCTTCACACCTGCAGCCGGGCTTTTGTTCCATCGCGCGACACCCCGCGCGGAGCACACGCAGTCACCGCGCCGTTAGCAGGCGCCTCCGGCCTAGACGTGGGTGGTTCCTGTGTCTGTTGCACCACACGGTTCCAGGGGGAATACGCAGCTACTGCGCGGCAAGCAGTGTCTGCTGCAAAGCGAGGGTCGCTGCCTGAGCAGAGGGCAGGCGCTGACGGCTCTGGTTTCGTGCTCAACCTGTGTCTACGTTGTATCTGCCCACACTTCCACATGGAGGAGGGAGAATCTGCTTTTTCATCTTGATTACCATATGAATGGTAGAGAAGATCATCGAGACAGAGCAGCGAGGCATTCATAAAATGAAAATGAGTGCTGCCTGGAACCTCAGCTCCTGACCCCCTCCACTGTTACCGAGTCCTTACTGCTTTCCTTACCGTTTTAGACAGCACCCCCCCTGCTGAGAAACCTGAAGAAGCAATTTTCCTCTTCCCTGGTGAAGACTGGATGAATGAAGAGCAAAACTGCTCAGTAAGCTTCTGCTACTCAACACTGCAGATACCATGAAATAAAATCTATTCACAGGAATAAACAGACACATCATTAATGGTCTTACGTAGTGTAACAAAGCAAGCTGTAAAGGCAGTTACTATTCATTGGGAAGCAGGAGGGCATAACTCACATGTACACTAGTAAGTTAAAACCAGGCACAGTTTTTTAAGAATTTGAACAAAGAAATGTTCTGAAGAGCTACGCGATACTGCCTTCTGTGAGGTGCACTGCTTTAACAAGTATTGCTTAATCAATTAAAGATAAAAATAACTGTGAAATTTGGTCTCTTCAAAGACACAAAGATGCCTTTTAAACATTAACTTCCTAAAGCTGTCAAGTCGCATGTACTTTGTGGTGTTAAAGATAAAAAAAAGCAGCCACTCCCTGCAGCTTTTGAGCCCCAAACGGAAGTATTACGGAGTGACTTTTCGTCCAGAGAATGTTAATGAAATTTGCTTTGTGTCAAGACACAATGTGCAACTAATCTTGGCAGATTCTGCTGCCGATTTACCTTTTTTCCTTCAGAGACCGCAGTGACGCTGCAGGGTTACTGCTGTGCACGTTCCAGATCTTTGTTGCACAAACCTCAAGGGCCTCTCCTCCAAATTATGAAGACACACAATGCAGATCTGAGCCAGGATGGAAAACTGAGGGAACAGTATCAGACAAAATATACCAAAGACCATTTGAAAAGATTTAATCAGAGAATTTAACCCCTCCCAGCCCCTACCTCCACGTCACGATGACACGATTAGCCACAGCTAGCCTTACATTTTGGTGTCTCAGAGTTTAAATGCTTGTAGACAAAAGATACTAAAATTAGAAACCAAGAACTCCTTTCTAGCCCCGCGATCCACAAGGAAGCTGATGACCCTTCCACAGGAGAGTGTGAACCAAGCAACACGTACTTTCACTGTGCACTTTGCTGGGACGGGAAGAGATTTTTGAATGAGGCGGGTGAAGAGCAGATTGTCGCTGCAGTATTTTCAGCCAGGCTTCAAACAACCTCAGTGATGAGACAGAGCTGTCTTACTTGGAGAGCTGTAACAGAACAGATTAGGGCTCTATAGATCCTTGGACTGTGTCTGGCTGGCTACTAACTCCAGGAGCTCCCCTAGAATTTTCACCTACACAGCCACCGCTGGCTGCCGAGGCATCGCTGTGAAACCACCCATGCGCTGTGCACCACACAGCAACAGAATGCCAGTCTCTTATCAATCCTTGCACGTGTGTTGGTGGCCCTGAGAAAATTTGAGCTGGATCTGAAATGGCTACCAGTCTGAAAAAGAGTAAAATGTTACCCACCGAGGAATTTTTAAAACAAGGCAGATCGAATTAGGCATGTTTGTATACCACAAACTTCTAGACAGCATGGAGAAGTGTATGGTACAGCTAAAGAGTCAACAGCTGGAAGGTTAAATATGTTTATTTTAGTAGTGTGAGGTGGTTTTACAAACAAATTTTTAGATTTTGCAATATACATAAAAGAATCATTACAAACAAAAGCAAAATATCCTCTCAATAATAGGGACTCTATGCAGCCTGAAATAAAATTAAACCTCTCTTTCTCTTTAAAATGTATCTCAGTAAACATTCTTCTCCATCACTGATAAAATGTACAACTATAATAAATGACATAATTGGGGGTGGGAGGGGAACAACACAAACGATACCCCTAAAAATAAAAAGTAAAAAAAAAGTGGGGGAGGAAAAACTATTATTTTGTTTAGGTTGGTATTTAATTCTAAATATGTCCATCTAAAAAAATTAAATATCTCTTTTTTTTAAAACATATTATTGAAAATTTTGCATGGCAGTGCAATACAGAAATAGTAAAATTCATCCAAAAAGTGCTATGTACAGCAGCATTGTTAAAATACCATAAAGAAGGGACGGTGCAGTTTTCAAGAGAAGACTAGCATGCTTTTTAGCCATTTCTGAATTAAAGTCAGAAGATATTTCCTGTCCATTTTTAGTAATTCCCTTCTCTTCCCTGTCTCATTCCCAGAGATGATGCTTTGAGACAAGGAACAGTCACAGTTCGGTTTAAGTGTGTGCATGTGTACATACATGTGCAGACATACATTTTCATACACACAGATGTGTGTGTATATGTATTTATATATATAAACAAGCTTGGTTTAAAAAAGCATTGCTTTGGAACATAGTGAGAACTCTTCTTCGAAGAGTGAGACTATGGATTTTCACTGAAATAAACAAGTCCATGATGGAAGAGGGACTTTATCTACTACATCACTAATTCATGAAACAATCACATCGCAATTTTGAGTATTTCCCAGAGAAGACACCCTCAGAGGCCTCAAACTCTTCCAAAAAATAAAACAGAACAGGGAGCATGACTTTAAATCCAGCCTCTTTTCATGGATCCAGTTTGTAAGAGTAAAATTTACATTAGCTGTTGTTAACATCACACAGATGTTTGCCTGTTATAAGAAGCAATTACTGAAATTAGTAAAGAACATGAGATTTGCACAGTGCAAATGGCAAATGCAAGAAGTGGTCACACACAAAGGAGGCCAGATTTGAGGCTGGGAAAACCGTAATTAAAAAAAACAACTAAAGAAAAGGAGGTCAGATCATTAGGACTGTAAAAATGTAAGTCTCTTGGTTTCACTTGATTGTTCTGCTTCCACAAACTGCTGATGAATTGAACACTCGTCTATTCTCTTGGAGTCATGACAGTAAGAACCCTTCAAGGGAAGGCCAGGAAGCACTAAGCCATACGAGGATATTTTGTGCCTCTCAAGTCACTATGTTTTGTTTTGACAGGAATGTAAACATTGTCCTATTCAGTGCTCCCAGAATTACAGTTTCAGCATAAAGAAGACTTCTGTGTCAGTGTTATAATCAGTTTGGTTCTTAGGCTGGGATGTAAACACGGCAGGAGAAGCTACATCCATACAAACGGCTTTTGCAACGCTGCAGGCTCCCTCTGGATTTCCTCTCTCCTCAATGGGACTCCCACCGAGCTGGCCCAGGCTTTGCAGCCGCTGTCTCTCCTGAGCTTGCTTAGCCCTGTTGGCAATGTACCGCACCCTACTCTGACTGCGCGAGGAAGACCTGCGAAGGAGTCCCAAACTCTCCCCTTCCTCTTCAGATTCAGCTGGATCAAGGCTGATAGGGGAAGTGATATCATTTTCCTGCTGAAAGGCTGTCAGCTTCTTTAGCTGCTCAGTCAGTTCATCCTGGGATTTGACCGAGGATCTCAGGCCTGAAGAGCGGCGCTGCTCCCGCATCGATCGAGTGACAAAACTCCTGCTGATGCTACGGTATTTGCTTTCAAAAGTGCACACGATATCATCGGAGGTAAGGTCGCCAAGACTCTTGGATTTTGCCTGGTTATTCCCAACCATATCGTGTGGTTTGGGTTTGTTAGAAGACTGTCTGAGACTTTCTATGTACAGCCTGCTCCAGGTGTGCCTTCTAGGAATGGATGAGAACGCATCTTGAGGGCTCCTGGCAAGAGGACGGGGACACAACTCATCTGCTGGCAGCTGGCCAGACCTCAGGTTGGGATTGGATTTGCTCTTGCTCACCATTGGCATCTCATTACCAGAGGTCGTAGCGGATCGCGGGCGCATACCCTTTCTTATGGCAAGGGGCTCAAAATTTTCATGACGAATGCCAAGATCTGGGAGGCTTTTGCGAGCTAGATTGGGCAGAGAGAGGTCGATCACAGTGTCATTGGAGGACATGCTGGAAGAGGAAGACATGCTGTCACGATGATTGCTGCAATCTAGCTTGCTCCAGATCCGGTCATTAACAGTGGCATCAAAGTACACTTCTGCCGCTGGAGACAGGCTACTTGGAATTTTTATTAAGGCTGAGGAGTCCGACATCTTCAGTCCTTCAGTCTTTGACCTTCTTACTAACATGTAAGAGCTCGTCTGTGAAACAGAAACAGGCAGAGCCTGTGCAGCCTGGGCTTTCTGGAAAGCATCCGGAGGCAGAGTTGTCTGTGTGCTGTTAATCCCATTGCTTTGCTGCAGCAGAACAGCTGCTGCACCAAGGTTTTGCCCTTTGGATTCAATGGTGCTTTTCATGTCTCTCAAGACCCGATCTGGCTGGTCATTTTGCTTCTGGCAGTTTTCAACAGGATGGCCAGCAGCCTTACCTGCTGCCACTAACTGCCAGGCTCTTTGGGGACGCGCTGCCAATCCAAACTGATCTTGAGCTTTACTGCATGCCTGTGTCCAACCATTTTCTTCTTTAAGACATCCTGCCATGCTTGTCCTCTTATCTTCTTGGACTACCAAACTCGTGTCAGCCACTCTTGTGACTACCTGCACTTGGTCTTCTGCAGCCAGATTGGGTCTTTGTTCTCCAGTGAGCAGAGATTCTTGAGGCTGGTTGGATGCGTTGCTCACTTCTGATCGAGATGCGGTGGAATGGTCAGACACAGACCCTTCTTCAGAATCACTGTAAGGAGCAATGGGTAGAGGGAAGAAAAGGCTGGCATGATGGTTTTCACTGGCAGTAACAGGCTCTTCAGTGATCGTTTCTAGGCTGCATAAAGAAGTGACTGACCTCTGTATTGAGAAATGGCAGACATCTACTTGGGAGACATGAAAAGACAGGAAAAAGAAAGAAACAAGAAGAACAGAGATACATGGTTAATTAGCTATTACAAATTGCAGTTTAGCTGAACATTTATTCTTTATGTGTTATCATTTTATTTTTAAGGTAGTAGCTGCATATATTAACCATGATTTTTAAAATAACTTAGGGTTTCCACTGCCTGGCTAAAGGCAGTGAAAATTCCTGCTCATTCAGTTTTAGCTGCCCAAAAGCCCTGTTGCTTTCAAAAACCCTCAGTCCATGAACAGTAGAACCATATTACTTTCCTGATTATCTTACTCAAACAACTGTGCCCATCAATTTCTTTGTGTCCTCTGCGTCCTCTCTCATAAACTAATTTTTCTTCCTCCACCACCCAGCACCACTTGAATCGCTCTTTTCCTTCCTCCCAGCACTCAAAGACGTCAGCATATCAGATCTGATCAGACCACGTGTAACACTCAGAACACCACTGCCCAACCAACAGACATGATCCCGGTGTTCAATTACTCAGAAGAGAAGCAGCATAGGACTGCCGGAGCAGATGACAAATAAAAACATCTGTATGCATACAATGGAATGTAGTTGATGTGCCTTTTGAAAAACAAAAACTTTAAAAAGACTAACTTTGTTTTCCTGAAAAAGTTGGTAATTTCTTTTTCAAAAACTACACAGACGCATGGTTCACGAACGCCAGGCTGAAGAGTCACTACAGTCACCAACTGCCTGAAGAAAACGCTGTCTGCCTGCAGCGTTATAACTCATACCCTGAGAGTCAAAGCAATCATGCCAACAAGACAATTTCCCACATCTCCAAGCCACAGCGCAAACATGCATTTGAGAACTAACGAAACACCGCTGAGCCAGACAACCGCCTTAAGCATACAGGAGCAGATAATTATAAGCCAGGAAACAAACAAAACCCAGGACTACAGGCAACGAGGTGCTTGAATCAGTGACACTCAGTAGACAGTTACCTTTGACTTGCTTGTCCTTTCAGTTCTTAACTAGGGAGAGAGAGTGTGCATGTAGAATAATAGGACAGAACAGAGGAAAAATCCAGTTAATGTAGGGAAGGCAGGTGCAGATAACAGGATAAATTAGTGCTGAGGGGGGGGGAAGGGAAACAGACAGAAATATTCACACATTTTTGTAGGATTCTAAGAATTTCCGACCAACCAGAGCACTCAGTGGAATCCATCAATAGACGGATATTAAGTCCATTACTTTCTCATAGAAGGCTAAAAAGCAAATTTTGCTGCTGTTGAAGAAATGCACTCCACTGGACTGGGGAATGGAAGCTAGCCTCCTCTTCTCCAAACCCCTCTCCTAATGCTATGGGAATAAAAGTCACCTGCATTACCAAAAAACGCCAAGGAAATATTGGGCCTGTCCTGCCAGCACCAGTATTCCCAATCCAGTGTAGCGACAAGAAGCTTAACAATGGAGACGGCTCTTCACCGGCCTGTAGTACATCAGTGGGGAGCGCTAGAAGGGAAGGCGGCACATGTGCCCATGAGCAAAAGCCACCGTTCACAACCCAGCAGACTTCCCAGGATCCGGAGGAGCATCGGGAGGAGCCCAGAGCTAATCAGACTAACGAGCTGAGGTCTCCTCCTCCCCACCCAGGCTAGGCCATCAGCACAGATTAAGGCACACTCAAGGCAATATACTGGAAACCGTAATGCTGTTGCCATAAAGGGGACAACTAGAGACTATAGTTTCCTATCTCATCTTTGTGGCACTTCCCATCACCAGAATGTTAATTATGAAATGCAGCCATATTAGGCTAACGTTACTGGTTTCCTTGGTTTCTTGGCCCCAGGCAGCAACATAGCAGGCGGAGGGGGAAGCATGCTGTTTGTGCAACCACAGTGGTTGTCACTGGATCATCAGCATCCAGTCCAAGCGACTATTTCACCATTTTAAAGGTTTGCTGATTCCATGCTTGAGAAGTCAGATGGATTTAATCAAATTTCAAGCATATCACAATATTTATTTAGTGACTTGGGGGGCTGGCGGGGGAGCTGGCATCGATAATGGGAAAGGGTTTCATATGTCACACTACTCAGAGCTTATGAAAAGCCTAATGCCAATAATTTAGGCATAGAAAAAGTTCTGCTGCTTTGGATTAATTACAAGTCACGGGAACCAGCAAACTTCTCCCCTCCCCTTCCCATTGTCCTGGTATTTTCCTAAAAGCTCAAAGCAGACACTGGAAAAAATATGTAAAAAAAGAATAAAAAAAGAGAAATAAAGAAAAATTTGTAGACAACCAGATTAAATTGATCAAACAAATAGAATATTTTAAATTTCTGTACGAGGCTTTCAAAGAAGCCCACTATAGGTGGGCAGTCAGAATCTATTACTAAAAAAGGGATTACATTTTAAGAAGCAAAGTCGCTTAATTGTTCCTGAAAATGTAACCACCAATGTCCAAATTCCTTGGACAATTAAGGGGGAGAGATTTGAAGAGAAGCTCTTGTAGTCGCAGACAAAAGCTGTACTACTTTACTTCCTCTTCACAATTCACGGAGGAAAGCTTGTCAAAATCTCTTCCTTTCCCTCCCCTCTCCCTGTCAAATCAGGAGGAAAAAAAAGCCAGTTTCCTTATTAAAGCATACACCTCGATCGCCTCCATTCCTATTTCCATCTTTACAAACATACGGCTCGTGAGCAAAGATCCAGCCACATGATCCCAGCGACCACATGCGTCTTTCTGGCTTGAAACGGGTATAAAACGCTGTAGGTTAAGCAGCCTTCCTTTAGATGGACACATGGCACTTTGCAATTGGGAAGTGCTGACACTCCAGCCAGCTTGGCTGATGCCAAGTAACATCAGGTCACACCCCTTGCTTCTTTAGGTTGTGTAACTGTACCCTCAGGTCACAGTCAAATCATATACATGACATTAAGCACATCTATAAACGTTTGCATACTGGGGATTTATACATTTAGGACCAGAACAGTCTGCTATGTGTGTAAAACGTGATCTCCTGAACAACCCAGACTAGAGAATTCCATCCAGTAAGCCCTGAACTGATGGCAGTGATTTTGCAAGTTCTTTGAGGAAGGAACTGGTTTTATTGTCAGCAGAGTGCACATTATAGATCATTTCTGATGTGGTTATCCCTCAGTGAAACACAAATATTGATAATGGAAATATTGTTTGTTAATATGGGGTTCCCATATTCAATCTCTACTTAATGCTCTGGTTTGGATCTTAAAATTTGCTTAGTATCGTACCACGTTCAGTAAAAAAGAAAAACAAACAAGAAACAAAAAACCCTGAACAAACAATTCAAACATTCACGGACTATTGACAGGTTTACTACTGCAGATGGTTAGCTGGGCATGGAAAGGACTAATCTAAACCAGACACGTCTAGGAAAAAAAAAAAAAAAAAAATTATGCAGACTTTTTCTCTGTCCTTGCAAAAAATAAAGAAAAAGCTCTTGATAGCAAAACAACACACAGGAGCTTCTAAGAAAAGATGCTACGCAGAAGCTGAGACAATGATGTGATCTAAGGTGGAGAAGGGTGAAGAAAATCTGGTCTTACCAGTAAAGAATATAGGGGATTTACTTCGAATTTCCTCCAATTTTTGAACGAACAAGGCGTTCATTTCCCTCTGTAGGGTGCCCACTTGCCTTCGAGAAGTTTCAGACCAGCGCTTGGGGAATTCTGGGCTTCCAAGGCTTTCTAGACTGCTGGAGTTGGAGGATATAGAGCCATTGCTGGCTGCAACCAAGTTGACAGTGCTTCCATACTTGCCACCTGATTGGCACTGCCATCGCTGCCGGGAATGAGCCTTTATTCCGTGACACTTAGATTCAACATTTTTCTTCCCTGGGCTCACAAAAGACTGGGTGGTCCTTGTCAGGTCATCGGCAGTTCCAGGGCTGCTGCAAGACTGCAAATCTGATTGCCGCCTGGGCTGACCTCTAACAACCCAGGTCTTTAGCTCTAACCTCTCTTCTCCAGTGATACTGCTATACTGATCACGGTGAAGTATATCTTTAGCAATAGGCCTGGTGGGATGGTCACTCCACTTGCATTCTAGATCTGGGCTTTCTTTGGAACCAATCATGCATTTCATGCAATTGGTGGCCACTCCAATCCTACCAGAGCCGTTGATGGCACAGCGTGCAAAGACGCTTTGCTTCTCGCTCTGGTGCTCCTGAAGCCGGACCCTGTTCGACCTCTGCAGGGGTTCACTGAAAGCAGCACCCCCTTGAGCACAACTCTGGCTTTTGGCTTTACGAGAACTATGGGCCTTACCTTTCAACCCCTTGCCATGTACCTCCCCACTGGCACCATCTCGGGGAGCTGGTGACAGAGAAGGACTTTCTGGCTCTTGCTCAAAGCGAGGCTGCGAGGCAGCTTCCACTTCGTGGTCTTCACCAGCCCCTTCAGAGCTGTTGTCTTTTGTATCAAAAGCAATTTCAGGAAAGCCCTTCTTGTTCTTCTTCTGGCTTTTGGTGGGGGCACTGGCTGTCCGTCTCAAGATGTGGCTGCTAAAGGAGTGTTTGCGATGGAGATGACCAGCAGCATGACTGTCCAGAGAGGCCTGCTTTGGATTTCTGAGAAACAGGCCTTTTAGACCTAGAGCTTGTTTGGTCTGGAAAATGAAAAAGAAAAAGAAAAAAAAGAAAAGTCCTTAATAGAAAATGCAAGTGTCTTCCTTCAGGCACAAGAACTCATGCACAAACGATCGGTTCACATATGCACGCACACACAGAATCTCCCGCCGTATTCCCATCATCAGCATGAGAACTGAACAACAACTAGGACTGAGATTAAAAATGAAAAAAATCTGTAACAGCAGCTCTGCAAATTTTCATGTCTTTTTTTGCTCAACTATGTTTTTAGACTAAATTTCCCAACCAGGCTTATCTCTGCAGTTGGCAGAATTTTCTGACTAGCATATAGCTACTTACAATATAAACATAAAAATAAGAGATTGAAAAGTAAAAAAAAAAAAAAAAGGAAATCCTTCAGTCTACCAGGATCTAATTCTGGAAGGTGAAGAGTTTCTCAGTGTGTGTTAAAAGCCACAAACCTTGAGGTGTTCACAATGCCACACATTTCAGACTCTTTCGGACTGCAGTCAGACTGCTTCCTCTTTAGCAATACCAGTTTCTGGGGTTTTGTTGTTTGTATCTCTTTTATTTTTTGTTGTTTCTGAAACCAAAGCTCTGTGAGGTATGGGTCAGTTTTCCAACACAACGTGCAGATTAAAAACAATTCTGTCACAACAGTTTAATGACATGGATCTACTGCAAAAGCTGGAGGAGGCATAGGGAATCCACTACAGGAATCCAAGGATAAGAGGAGACTTGCAGATTTGTTGCAAACTTAAGTCTTTAAAGAATGTATGCTACTTGGAAATGAACACAGCTCTACTCCTGATCGTTTACGGGATCATTACACAAAACATAAAACAAGCCCCAGCCCCTCGTTACGTTCAGATGCAGGTCTCCCAGACTCCCAAAATCACCAACCAGAACAGCAGTACTTCTCCACAGTTCTGGCGCTGAACCACCTCTGAAAGGACCACCACTGGCTAGAGAAGGAGAGTACCAAGACCAGCTTTCTAACCTCGCACCCCAAGCATGTGTATTTGAAATACATGGTATAAATGCTTCCTCTGAGTGGCCACAGAGAAATGGGTACAACCTCTTCTGCACTGTGCACTCATCTTCTAGCAAACTGTGCTCTACCAGGAAACCCTGAACAAGGCTTCTGCATCACACCATCCTAAAATGCTGCAAGCTTAGGCTACATAAAAGCGTTATTACTAGCTTCAGGGCCTTGCCCAAGTGAAGTCCAGCTGGAAAATGCAGCAGGTAAAAAAAAAAAATGTAAGCGTGTTTTTCAATAAAATAAATCACCCGCAATTGTGTCAGCTTAAAGACATCAGGACTGGGCCAGTTAGAATTGCTGGTGATTTCAATTAAATTGGAAACACAGAGCTGAAATATCCGCTTTGTGCAGAACATTATACTCAGTCAGAACTGGACATCAGATGCTGTTAGACCTAATTTTTCCTGACTCAAACTGGAGATAGTGACTAGCAGTCATACTTTAGGCAAGAAATTTGTGGCACGGAACAGAGGTCTCAGCTCTGAAGCAAAACTGAATGCTCTGAGTAAATGAGAAGATGAAACTGAGGAGAAAAAAACAAAACAAAACACAAAACAAGCTATAGAAATGGTGTTAATTTTAAAGAGTTTCTTTAAAATAATTATATTTGTCATGCAGCTTCAGGTAGTTACAGAATTCATCTGCTAGTGACCTCCTAAGCTAAAGAATATTCTTGACTTAAAACAGCTAATAACAAATTGGATGTTCAAAGGAGATTTACATTCTTTAGGAACCGTTGGGAAATAAACAGTTGATGTAAGAATATATTTTTTCAGTATAAACGAGATCTACACTTCAATTGAGCTGAGCACTGTCATGAATAGCACTTCAACTATATGCACAACAAATGATCACCAAATATTTCGCCTTCTACCTGTGTGATTACATTCTGATAATTTCCTACCATACAACACTTATCCAAAGACACTCATGTACGTTTTCATCACTGAAGAAACACACTATAAACAAGCGCAGTTAGTCAGGGTGATAATACAGTACTTCATATGCTTCAGCACTTACTTAAGCATTAAACATACATATTCACCATCATAAATCTCCCACCATCATACAATTTATTTCCATTTCAGTGAAACAGAGAATTTCAGCATTCCTGTAAACATTCCAGGTGTACTTGCCAACTTTTAAAGCAATAGGCTGATGCCTGATAAAGCGCATGTTGGGTTTGCTCTGTGCGTAGAGCCTCGTACATATAAATCAGTTAAAGCAGAGCAAGAGGCATTTCCCTTCTAATCTACTTCTCCTCTTTGCTCCCTTTATTTCCCAGTTGGATCAGACTCTCTTCAGTGGCTGTAGCATAAAGAATGAATAAAAATAGAGCATAAGCCTATGACTGAAATGCACAGTAAGAAACCCATGATAAAACCTGATCAGCCTCCACGCTTGTTGGCACTTGCTGTCAGTCCAATTTTTACCCGGTGGTGTCGTGTGAGGTCACATTTCTGCCGTGCCAAACAATGGCACAGAAATGTCTCATTTTAATTACAACGGTCTATCTTTCACCCCCAAATATTCGCGTGCGTGCTCACACATTCCAAATTTTGCTCTGTAGGACTTAACGGATAGATATTGGCTGCACTGTACAGTGAGCCTGGGTTAAAAGCTGCTTTTGCTCATAAGTGTCCTGCACAATCTGGCACATGGGATCAAGGTTTGTCTGACACAAAGCCCAGTGAAAATAACATTTGGAACGTTATATCTATAATTGACTGAAGTTCAGTTAAACACATCCAGTGTGAGGAGGAGATGACTAAAGAGAGATCTAAAATGGCCTTTAAACATATCTACAGGACAAAGAAGGTGGGGGTTGATTTTTCCCATACAAGGCAAAGAAAATGTAATTTAAATATTAATAAACCTTCCGTGAGAGCCACACTATTGAACAGTCTGCTTGGATCACTGTGGATTCACTTTCATTAGAGAGCTTCAAAATGAGATTATGCATTGGTTAAGAAGTAAAGGGGAAAAAAGCTTTCTGCTCCAATGGAGACAAGCTGGCAAGTACATTAATTTATTGCTATAAAAATCAGACAACAAATATTTGCAAAACCCAGAAAAAATTGTCATACGTACACACACACAAATAATATCCAACAAAAATAAAAGCAAAGCACTGATGGAATGAGTGACACGCAGTGCAGGGCCCCAGGTATCATTCTAGCTCATTTGGCACATCTTTGTGAAGCTGGCCACTATTGCTTGAATCAATGGTGTGATTCAAGAGCCCAAAACCAAATTTGGTTAACTTAGGGGAGAAAAAAAAAAGTTTAAATAAAGGAAAGAAAAAAAAGAGAGCCATTTTGACGGAGATCCAGAACATGTGCTTTCAGCTTCCAGTCCAGCTTTTATAGGGCTATTTCATTCTTTAAATCAGACTTAAAAAACAGCACAAGAGGCTTTCCCACCATTTAGCGAACAAGTCACAGTTAACGTTCTTTCCACGTGAAAGAAGTGGTTTGAATTAGAGTAGACCAGAGAAAAGCCAGTAGAGGTAGAGGCTCAAAGAAGAGAGAAAGGGGGGACAGAAGGACTTTTATCCTGGATCTGCTTCATACATGGAGGGCTCTCTGGCTGATCAGTGACCCAACAGAAGTCAAATGTCGCAATTCATGGTACATGAGTTGAAGAGCTTCAAAATGCTACTAAGGGAACATTGATGCTCATGAAGCAACTAGTTAGAGGCATGCAGGTGTGTGGTGGTGGTCACTACACCTCCCTGAGACAGGAGGGGGTACCTTCAAGGCGTCTAAAAATGCTCTGCTTCTAAAAGTAGACTTTTTTGACATAGAGAAGCCCACTGAAATCACAAACAGACAGAGTAAAGGCAAAATAACAGTGAGGGAGGATCTCAGAGAAATGCACATCTAGCAAACCACAAGAAATTCTGCAGTACATTAACAGACTACAGAAGGGACAGAGACAAAGAAAAGCAGCTCCAAGAGACAGTGTGATCTAAAAGAGATTTCAGTTAAACACAAGTTAAGGTGAAAAAAACCCAACTAAGACTCTGCTTTAGTAACATCAAGCTATTGAGCAGGTGGAACATCTACATTTAGAAAAAAGCCCCAAAAGGTTAATGCTTACATCAGAGTATCTGGATTAATAAAGGATGGGTAAAACCAGGCTGATAACTGGTGATTTTTCTGCCCATAATTAAGAGAGGGGAAACAGAGAAATAATTCTAGTTGTAACAGAACTATGTTAACTAAAACATCAAAGCAGAACATGATTGAGAGAGACCAAACCAGAAAGGGCTGTGTAATAGTTGTTCCATATTTTCAGTAGTTTTTATTAAAAATTATAAATTGAACACCCACACCTCCCACATACAAGCTTTCCTTCCAAATCCTTGTATTTTAATCACATCAGTGCACAGCACCAGCATCTTAACACCAGCCCACCCAAAGAGATTGAAATGATAATGAGCAGCAATAAGGGATGTCTAATAGACTGAGAACAGGAAAAGGGAATAAAGCAATCAAAAAACCAAATCGGTGCAGTAGATTGGGAGCCAGTGGGTAAGGACAGGGAAGAGGCACTGTGATACACAAGGGCCTTTCAGTTGTTTAAACACTTACCAGGAAAATCTAACGTCCTCAAAACAGCTGCCAAAGTTTAAATGGGCATGTTGCCCTACTGCAAATTATAACTATCACCAGCCAGTTACTCATGAAGAAGCCAATAAGAGCAAATAAGTACGAAAGGCTAGGCAAAGTAAGGATTAAGAAGGAGATAAAGCCTTGCAATATTGCCAAAGAAGATTTGAGGTGAAAACTTTTAAAACATTCACAAAGACTACGAACATTGTCCCTTCCATGAAACACTGCTATCAAGAGCAGTGACATGGAAGCTGGTGAAGTTGCAAATGAAGTTGCTGATGAAGCAGCAAACAGATGCCTGCTTTCATTAAAGGACATAGGTGAGGGGCACAGTCACTAATCAGATCAATTCAATCCCACTGGCCTCAGGCCCAAGGCTGAGTTATCTGACTTTCTTGTTACAATCACGGGGAGTTTGATAGAACTGTTTAAGATCTGAACACAGGAACTCCAAAGCAGCTCATGACAAAATTTAAAGCTGTTGGAATCAGTGCCAATGCATGCGTCCAGCAAGTGTCTGGAAGGTTACCGAGACAATGGCATCCCTACTCACAGTCAAAACAGGCATGACTTACGTCCTGTACAGTTCCCTTGAACTCAAAAATATAGTCAGGAAAGATCTTGGCATTGAAATGTTCAGCCTGCCATCACTTTTCGCTGAAGCCTGGATTTAAATGACCTTTTCACCATGACCTGCGTGCTAGCCTTTTATCTGCGACAGGCCCCATAGTCCAAAATTAAACACTGCTCACCTCCTCTGTCCTGCTCAGACCAACACCAACCACCTCTCTCTCACCCGAATCTTCTAAAGTCTGCTGCTTGATAAAGCTAAATTCAAACAGATCCATAATGCCATCACAGGGAGTTTCAGACAAGACTCCTAGCCCTGTCAGAATGAAGCTATACCTGTCTAAACATTTTGCATCAGAGATCAAATAAAAAAGCAGGAACGGAACTAAAATGTCTGAAGTGACATTCTTTCCAGAAACAGCCCTTCTTCCTAAAAATACAAAATGAAGCTTTCCTCGGATTTATCTCTGTTTCATCCCACAAAGGCTTAGATTAAAATCCAGCAGTTTAAAAAGCCGTTTTCCTTTTTAAGAGTTGTTTTAATCCCTCTCACCTGCAGAGTACTGCAAGAACGGGCACTCCAGCTCCAGCCTATTCAATGCCGCCTCCTCCTGCCACGGTGCTGACACTACACCTTGCTACCACAGCTCAGCCTCTGGCTGCCAGGGGATATGAACCGCTTTTGAGATTCTCAAGGCACTGTAAGCTACTTGAATTTCATTGCAATTAATACCACAGAGGGAAGTAAATCCAGTGCACTGCGAGGAAAGAAGCTATCTCATCTTCAGCTGGCCTGGGAAAAGTTTGAATTTAGGGCTTTACTTTCAGCTTGGAGTTATTCATGGGAATTTAGACAGAACAGCCAGATAGTGCTATTTTTCCTGCATGTGAAGCTAATACACTCTTAATAACAGATAAGAAGTGAAAATAAGTACAACAACTATTACCAGGATCATCTTTCCTCCGCATTTTAAGTGTTGTTATGGAAAAACCCCAAAGCAAATAAGCCTTAAGAATTTAATTAAATTTAAAATGCAAAAGCACCAGGCAGACAGAGCCTTTCTAGAACAAGCTTTGCAGACAGCAAGCACTCACGGTTCAGGTGTGTAACCTTTTGTTCAGCAGGGCGGCCTTACTGTATGGGCCCATTCTTATTTATATAAACGTGTGCACGCTGCAATGCAATAACCTGCCCCGACAGCTCCCTCAAAAAGGCACTGCAAGAATCTCTTTTTATAACTTCCCCTATGATCTGCCTTTATCTCCGTGTTCATTCAGAAAGATCTCAGGCTACCACGACAATCACAGAGGTGAAACTTAACTCTATCTGGTCAAACACGTTGGCTTGGACCTTCACCCGCTGGGCCTCCCTAGAGCGATACAAAACCCCGCCCGCGAGCTGCCTGACGTCGCCCGGCGGCACTCACCTTACCACAGATGTCATTAATAGCCACGTGAACAAAGATGGAAGCCTCTTCTATACCTTCCAGGTACACGTGTCGGTAACCTGAAACAGAGTTCACAAAGGTGACAAGGAGCTGAAACAGATGACAGGAAAGAGCATCTAGAGGCTTCCCTTTTGTAAACAGCAAAGGATATTAACCATTTGTTTCCCAGCTCCTCCCCGCAATAAGCATCCAGGCTTGTGCAGCACCTAGCCACATTCAGTTATCCAAGAGTCACACCGCTTACAAACTTAACTGCCATTTCTTTCTGTCCCTTTTATTTTATAAAAAAAGCCATGTCCTGTTTTTTCCAGTGTCCATTATTGCTGCTGTCAATCCATGACTTATACTTGACAACGTTCTCCCTGGTCCATCACTAATACTACAACCTTTTCAACCAAGTTCATTTTATTGAGACTCGATGTTTGTCTTCAATCTTAAACACAAACTTTTTTCTTTACTTGACAGAAAAGAAAAACATACACAGAAGAAGCTTTAGTGTGAAAGGAGACTGAATTGAACACAGAAGTAAAGAAACTAACAGAAAATGGCATTTAAAAACCTGGATCCCATCATTAGAATAACTATGTTCTAGATTAAACTATTACTGATAGTAATAAGACCAATCAAAACTCTAGCGTCTTTCAAAAACTGGTGTGAAAAAATGGAGGAAAAACCAGTATGAGATAACAGGAGTAAAGATTCTGTATGGTAGTCTTCCAAGCCCACAACATTTATCCACCCTGCTTAACAATCTTACCCTTTTTTGAAAATCTAGTCCCATAGTGTTAATTAATTTAGTCTTCATCATCATACAAGTCAGTAGTGGACCAAGGTAGAGAACTCAGGGTCAAACTCCCAGTCTCTTGTTCTAACTAGAAATTTCTGCAGCAGACACATGCACACATACTAATCCAGCATTTGCAGCTTCAGTTATCACAGAAAGAAGTCCTAGCCAACGGATTTGGGACTTCACCATTTCTGTCTTACCTGGCATCATACTGCTGAAAGCTATTGTTCTCTGTCCAATAAAATCACGCCCAATTGGATCGTGATCCCACACAAGGAACCGAATCAGTGCAATCTCTGGCATGTGTACTGTGAACACCAGTGTTTCCTCCCACATCGGGTTAAAACCTCGGAATGAAGGAATCAGCTTTTAGATATTTCATTCACAAGATGCAAGAAGAAAGAAGACTGCCTACATAAGAATGACTAAATTGCAACAACATTCTTGTTTTCCTAATAGTCTGGTCATTGCTCTTGGAAAATCCAGTACTCCCACTCACTTCATCAGGAGATACAACAGCACAAGAATTTGCAAGAAACAGGGTTGGATCTCACTTAAATTTGGCCCTGTTTTCAGCAGGTGTTTGGACAACCTGCCTTCTTTTTGACCACAGCAAGCTCAAAATATTCTTCTCTCATACACAGGTAGAAGTCAGTCAAACGATTTGTTTTATGCCAAGGCCTTCACAACATTACACCAGCGCAGTTGAACAATTCAAGACTCAGGTCTGATTAACATCAAGAACGCTTAAATCAATTTTTCAGTGCTTTGCCATAATAGGCACCAAATTTCATCTGCTTGTATCTTTATGAACAAAACTTGCCTGAAAGAGGATGTTTCAGCCATAAAAACCCCCTAAACCCCACATAATCTTACCATTATCATCAACTACTCTAGTTTGGTCTTTGAAGCAGTCAACAGGTAAGCCTATAACTTCTACTTCAACAAATGGATCTATGATCTGCAAAACAGAAAGTAACAAATATTGAAAAGAAAGAGTGACAAAGATGAAATTCTAGCACACGGCTTTTACAATGCAGGCATTGCACGTTATTGTGTTGTTAATTACTGGTCCTGAGCCTTTCTGTAACAGATTATTATGCTGATGAGAGATCTCTGGCTAAATCATCTAAATGCATAATTAAGAATAATCATGTTGTATGCATTTGTGATCATTTCTCTGTTCTATTCTATTTCTCGGTTCTAAAATGAACTTTTAACACTGGTCTGCATATGAAAGTTTTCTGATTTAGTGGATATTTGAGTAAAAGCTTTAAATATATTCAAAACAGACATTGTGATAAGTATGTCCTAAAGCAGCAACATTAAAAAAATCCCAAGGAGAATCATCTGTTAAAAGTCGCAGCGTCGCCATGGTACA
Organism: Leptosomus discolor; assembly: GCF_034619465.1. Taxonomy (NCBI): domain Eukaryota; kingdom Metazoa; phylum Chordata; class Aves; order Leptosomiformes; family Leptosomidae; genus Leptosomus; species Leptosomus discolor. Next base: position 9,814,897 of record NC_141410.1, on the reverse strand, counting down.
ATGGACAAGGCAAAGGTCAGAACAAACGGGAGGTGGAGTTCTACCTCTGTCCGACTGGCAAACATCTCTTATTACTGCCTTCCATTTCCGGCAGAAAGTCTGCTTCGAATGCAAACTTGAAAAACTAAAGCATGTCTTGTCGAAGGCTGCTGTAATTACCTAAGACTAGGAAGCCTTTGACTCTGTTGGGACCTCTTTTAATTAAATGTGAACCTTCACTGAATTACAAGTTCCCTGACGGCAACAATGGGAAGGACATTCTGGGGTTTATAGAGGAGGACCAGCCTGGCACAGAGTCTTTACATTCTACCAGGTAGTCACAGAGATATTCCTGTCATTGGCCTGAACCTCTACGGTTTTTAATTAGCGTATAAGTATCTCTTGTGGTCTCTGAAAGGATGACAAGTTTGGACAGATTTGAGCCTCAGGGTGACACCTCTATCCCTACTCACAAGGAGTGGGAAAAGGCAGGCAGCTTTAAAAGATTAATCACAGCTCATACAAAACCCGATGTTGGACCCATTCAATTACCTGTCATTTAAAAGAGCAACCTGATACTCAAATCCACCATCCAGCTCCCAGTAAGTAGCACTGATGACAAGAGTACCTGTAATCCACAAGCTTGTTACTGCCTTCAAACACCAAGAATGTAAACAGCCAGTGTGATCTCGACAAGAATGAAGAACCTTTTTGATGCTTAAAACACAAACGTTCCTCGTGCCCATGTCCCTACAGAATGAATACCTTACCACTAAAGAAAAATCACGTGTCTTATACCTGCTTTTTGTTACGCAAAGGAAATGTATAAAATGAAACATGGAATTTTAAACACCACTTAACTTACTGTAGCTTTCAACCTGGCTTTTATTTCTGAGGGGAGGCTTATGCAGTGTAGACACCCGACTTCGGTCAGACACTGACAGCAATCAAATCAGGGAGCACAGGAAACTGGGCAGGATGAGCCAGCCTACAAGTGCTTGGCTGGAAGCTAAACTAACCCTTGCTCGGGGTTAAACTAACTGCAAGCTATTTTCATCTGGACAGCCCGGGTGCAGATTAAGATTCTTAAGATTATTTAGGCATTTTATCTTTACAATGTTGATTTCTCTACATATTGTTGCCTCCTGACATGGCGAGAAAGTTCGTATGTTTTGCAGACACTTCTAGAGGAATCACGTAAAACATGACTGTTCGCAGTTGTAGGGAACTGGATTCATGGGCTCAGGTAGTTCTCTTCCAAGATTATGTTCTACATGAGCTAATTCCCCTACTGTTCAGGATAAAATAGCATTCCAACAGATTATTCTTTATCTTCTGAAATGAGTGCAATCTGAATTAGGACAAATTCCATGCTGTTGGGTACATGATATTAATAAAAATAGAAATAAAGACATGGAAATGGAAATAAATTAATTAAAACATAGATAGGTTCACTAAATCCTCAGTATGACTCTACTGCGTTTGTTTTTAGGGAAGTTTACCTGGTTCGATGTAGTCACCTAAGGAGTTCTGTGGAGAAAGAGTATTCAGAAGCAGATTGCAACATTCATATAAAATTCAAGCATGTAAGAACTCGTTTGAGAGGTGTGATTCTAATTGCAAAAGGCTAAAAGGAAATTTTAATTCCGACAAAATTTCATCCTAGCATTCATTAAAAACTAGTATTTAATAAAGTCATGGTGGGTGACATTGCGACCCCAAGAAACAGCACAAGAAATGCAGAAGAAAGCCTCTTTAACAAGTCACCAAGAGGTTGCAAATCTGGCTCCTTTTAGTCTGATATTGCATTAAGTGACGCTCCAGGGGTTTTATACACACACAAAAAAGACACAACAGAAGCCAAAATGAAGGACAGAAAGAAAACATGTAACACTGCGCTAAACGGAGGACCAGGAGCAGATTCATGCAAGCAGAGGGGAGGACTCCCAAGTAACCCTGCTTGCCTTGCCTGACAAGCTCAGCAGTTTTCTACTTTTTTTTTTTTTTTTTTTAAGAGACAGACTGATTTGGCTCCATTTGCACGGGTGTTTTGGAGGAAGGAGGATGTTCAGAGTACCGTGGTGAGCAGAAACTCATCATGATGAGCTCGTTGGCCCTTTTTTACTTCTCCTGAGGCACATATTGACAATCAAAGGAAGAACATCAAATCATTGCTGTGATGCTTAGATGTGAAGAAAACTACCTGAAGATCTAGGATGCTAATGACCTAACTTATTCACGTTCTACGTCTCCCGACAGATAACTGCAGGAAGTTAAATCCTCATCCTTAGCCCAGCCAATATGGAAATAAACCTTCTCCAACACACAAGAACAATCACCGACTGTCCCATACCTCTCCTCTGTCTCCCAACATGGAATCACGTGGTTTTGGGAGTTGTTGACCACTGATAATTCTCAGAACAAGCTGTTTCTTCAATTGACCAGGCAGTGGGTCTTCAGAATTTGGATTAAAGACACCTGCAAGAATAAGTAGTCACATAATGTGAAAGTAGTGCAATTTTGGGAATGTCTTTAGGTATAGACACCTTCTGGCTCATTTGCTTCTAGCATCAGAAATGTATTTTTTAACAAACTGTAATAAGGACCCACACCCTCTCTTCTTATGCAGTAAGTGCCTCATTTATTGTGCTTGTTTTTCTTACCTTGACACATGCAGTCTGGTTTGAGGACATAGCCACAATTCCCATTGGCACTAAATTTGGCCCGGTTCAGTTGCAGCATCCTCCCCTCTGACTGGTAGTTTAGTGCAACTATTGAAAAAAAAAAAAGTTTATGACTTACTGAGTCTGTTAACGACATTCTTTGTAGAACCCAGTTAAAGGAAGGACGCCTAAATACATTTTCACATTTGACTTCCTGGATGCAAAAAGACTAATTTTTCATGAAAAAGAATCTCTTATACAACATACATCACAGCTTCAGGGAGAGAAGCTCTCCAAAAGAGTCTGAAGTTCTCTTGCATTTGAGAAGTTAATTTACTTCCATTATCAGACAATTACATGCATGTAAGACACAGGTTTGAGGTAATTTATCTAGATAACGAGACAGACAGTAACAAGGACAACTCAATTGTCAGTAAAAGTTGGATGCACAGTGAACTCAGAGTGTTTTAAGGAGTGACTCTAGAGCGCCTATTAAAACACCCCTCGCAAAATAAAATAAAAATAAACAAGTTTTCTTTCTGCTCACCGAGTTGGCAGCCAGCATTCCAGAATGGCTGGGGATTGTAGTTGCTAGAGTCCACGCGGTAAGAAGATGGGTAGATGCGGGACAACTGATGTTGGTTGAAACGCAGATACTGTGCTGGCTTTTGCTGCAGTATCTGGTGGGCTTTTGTTTCACTGAAAGAAGAAACCTGCCAGCTGGAAGAGACTACAAAGAGGAGAGGAGGAGATTGGAGGTCTCATTTATTTATTTATTATCTAGATAAAGCACTCAAAACTACACAGCACTAGTTCCTCGTAACTATCAAGCATCATTTGAATACATCCCACTCAGAGGGAACTCTGCTTTTCTTATATTACAGCAAAATCATTGTGCTTATTGGAGGAGCTATAGTTGGGAAAATGAAGCTGAATATAATGAATGACCTGAATCTTCATTAAGAAGTTTAAAAAAAATTCACTAGGCTTTTTTGAATTTTCTCAAGGAAAGTATGTTATCTGGCAAGCACTTCTCTCTTTCTGACACTTTTAACTAAAACTTGATTTCTGTCAAAATAAGATGCAGAAAACTTAGACAGTGAACTGAAGTATTCCAGAAATTTAATGCTGGTATTTCATCAGCTTTGACTTAAAAATCTAAACTTTCATCTTGAAATGCTCTTCAGACCATTCTGCCCAAGAGCACGACTAAGTCCTCTGTTATTTCCCAGGATGTCAGTGTTGTGTAGCAGCTTTTATACAAGCTAGCAAAGACCACATGTGTACTACTTAACTACCTGTAGCAATTTTTTCTCCTTTACAGAAGCTGTTACACAACTCTAGACTCACTTTGTGAATTCCGAATAGCAAGTGGTCAGCTACTTCAAAATAGTGTAGCTTTATTGTACGCAGCTCTTCTGTTAAAATCTTTTCAGGGTGGAGGAGAAAAAATGAAAACCAGCTTTTAATAAGAACATAAACTGTTCAATGTCTTTGTATAGCAATTAGTTCAGCAGACTTTTAGTTCAACCTACTTTCAGCTTCAACATCATGGATGCCAACAGACTTTGTGTATTTCACCAGGTCAGAGAGGGCCCTGGACAGCTTCATTGTTTTCTTCTGTCGGTTTATCCTAGAAAGAGAAAACAAATTAATTTCCCATTAATAAAGGGGTAAATCTTATCTTTCATATCTAAAAACTTTTTAAATCCCAAAGAAATAGTAAGAAAGTAATGCTCTGGTCCTCCTCATTGCTTCAGGTTATCACTAACAGAATATCCACTAACCTCCCAAAGAAGCTCCAAAGTATCCTAGAGAACTGCTTGATCTGATTTCTTACTTTTGAAGCCTGAGGCTTAAGCAACCATTCTGCAAGAGATCTTTGATATCAGGATTTTTGAAGAGGCAATTTCAAAAGAAAAATCAAAATCATCACCTGAATGTTGATGCAACTTCATTTGGCAAATTATAAAACAAAACAAAACAATCAGCTGGGGACCTGAAACACTGCAAATCCCCCTTAATGGATTCACTGGGTCACCAGTCAAATGGCCTATTTTTCAGCTGGACGAGATGGTAAGAGCTCAAAACACATACAAGGTCCACTGCACTTTGCTAATTAGTCTGAACAGCAACAAGAGATCATTCTGATGATCTTGTGACAGACATCGATCCATCCTTAGACCAGATTCCTGTCATGTGCCTGCCGCCTTCAACAAACTGGCTTCTAGACCTGAAGCATATCTATTTAGTGGGTACATTTGTGTAGGTGTCTTTTTTAGAAACAAAATTGATAAATCACTTGTGAACAAACCTGCTGCAATGCACAGAGCTCCTGGCTAAATTTCCTTGAGAATCCGAATCATCTTCACCCTCTTCCAGACTTGTTGCCTTTTTCAATTTGCTTCCTTTTTTCTGTGCCACAAGGAAACAAAGCCATAATATCATAACCATCTGATCAACGTTTGGGCAGCTGGAAACAACTCTGCTTTGTCATGCCAATGAATATTACAGAGAGTGGGAAACGACAGCTTTTGCAACAGTATTGCAGAACCGTATGCGTGCACATGGGGAAGACTCAGCCCAAGGTTAGAGCCTTTTTATAAAGGGATCACAAACCCTCAGATAAAAGGTGCAAACGAGATAAAAGGTGCAAATGAATTTTTATGGGCTTTTTTCAGATTAGATCTTGGATGCTTTTAGACCTTGTAAATTGAAAGTGCCAGGCACATCTCTAACCAGTTACCCAGCCCATCTATTCAGTGAACAGACTGACAGCAAGCCTCTGCCAGACAATGCAATTACGATATTCCTCTCCAGCACGGTGTGCAAAGAAAAAAACCTATCCAAGAGGACAATATTTAGTGTAGACCTGACCTACTGAGTGGCTCACCTTGCGTTTAGAAAAACTGCCCATCAATGACCGGCTGTGCCTTTTGTTGGTACTGAAGTCTTCCCCAGATTCCACATCATCCTCAAGTTTATTCTAAAGCAACCAAACAGAAAGCAAAATGTAGCAGACCAAACAGAGCGCTACAGACAGGGCATTCAAACATCACCAGAAACAGTTTGGGAAGCAACCCTCCCTAAAGGGTCAACAGACCTGGACCAAACCAATGCAGACTTTTTTTTTTAACCCCAAGCTGAGTAGACTACCTGGTATCCTGGCAAGAATTGTCATCATTTTTGTCCATAGGAACCTTCAGAGCAGACAGAAATCACACAAATACCTAACCTCAATTTTATTCTCATCCAGGCAAAGTCTGGATGCCTCCGTACCACATATATTCCGACACCAGACTGGTTAGTAGCTTAATATTTGAAAAGCACAGTTTAACAGGACTTCTTTCTGCCCATTACACAGTTTTACTACGATACTCCATGGTAAGAAAGAAACAAAATTCTCGTGATCCCTAAAAATGTATATACTTTATTGGTGCAACTGGTTTTTAATATGACCTTACAGTTTCATTGTTTCCTAGACTAATAAAACACAGACTGTTCTGGTTAACACCTGCGCAAAAGGGTTCTTGAAGTCTTGGCCTTGTAGTGGATCTTACAAGAATAACTGTCTGATGCATCATGTAAATCACTAAGCTTAAAAGTACATACAAAACTCATGCCATAGAAAGTTTTGGGAAGCTGATTTTTAGCTCTCATTTAGTTTTAATCCCTAGTTAGTACACCTGCTTATTGTTGGCAGATCTCCAGCGTTTTTCACTTGCACACAGCAATCTTCCCAGGCTTTTGGTGGCTTGTTACAAATTCTAAAATGACAACGCTTCAAGTTCATGAAGTGTCTGTGGGTTGAGTACATTTCTATAAATCAGCATTACTATAAAATTAAAATACAAATATAAATGCACAGAACATAGAGAACTGAGGAAAAAAAAGCTCAACTTTCATATGCACTTTTTATAACAGAAAATAAAATTCTTTCTGTTGAAAAGTCATTTCATGTGTACATTTCATGCTCCAATTGCTGTGTGAGCAAGAAAAAAAAGCATTTGGTATCTGACAGAGATGTTCACCTTGCATCACCATTAACTGGATGAATTCAGCTATGAATCTGAAGTCAATAATATATGATTTATTCAGTAAGCTAATAAACCACCACAAATGGAAACGCTAAACACCTCTTTGTCTGAAGTCACTGAAGAAAGTCATTGGACTTTGGAGAAAAAGGTGGCTAGCATTTCAGTTTATATTTTGAAGGACTGCCATATTTCATTACTCATCTGCAACAACAGACTATCCCTCTGCATCAGATGTGAAGAATAAAAGCTGATAAAATTAAAACCTCATTATTAGCAAATTAAAAAGAAGCTCCTACTAAATGGACATAAATGCAAAAGGTATTCTTCCTTACAATATAGCTTTTTTTATATAAGCAACATGAGGTATCAATAAGATGTCATGAGAAAATATTACAGAAAATATTCCAGAGGAAGGGAACGTGCTTTCTCACATTGAAATAGCCAAACAAGTGGTGGTCAGGGCAGTCATCCAAAAATGGAAAACACAGCTTCAAAATTCCAGTTCTGCCTAAGCCTGACTGGGGGCATGAACCCAGATCTGCCGCAACCCAGGTGGATGTTTTGGCTATCTGGTTATTCTTAAGTTGTATTTTCCTAGTCAAGCTAGAGAGAAGACAGGGACCTAACGGCAGACTCCTCAAAATTCATTGTGTGACTCACACTGTCTTGTTTTAAGGGAAGTGCTGAGCATTCTTTAGTTTCATTAGTTCTGTGACAGCTGCAGACACCTCAGGTGCATTGAGCTATCTTTACTGGGGAGTCTCAAAACAGATTTAAAAGCCCAACTTTAGACATCCACCTTCGAAAGAACAAGCATTATTGCTATGAAATAAAAGTACTATATAGCTACAGAGACAAACAAAACAACAATCAGGTATAGGGGTAAGTGAAGTACGATAAAACATGTTCACCTTCTTACTGTCTGATTTTAGAACAGCCTTTCCTGATGATGGTAGAGTGGTCACTGTAAAATTGTTTGGATCTTCACGGTCACGGATTTTCGATTCTTTTATCAGTGAGTCAAGTTTTTTCTTTGCTATAGTCTCCACTCTTTTCCTGTTAGTAGATGCCTATGAACAAAACAGAGTCATTAAACTCTGTTGTGATGAAAAAAGTGTTAGTAATTCCAGCCAGGATTAATGCAAACTGAAATGCTATATGCAAGACAAAAAGAAAAAAAAAAGAAAAAGAGGCTCTTCATTTGTGTAATGGGAAGCAGGTACCTGCAGCTCGGGACCAGACTCACCGTAAGGTATGGAAGTATGAGGCCCTGAAGTAGATGTTAGATCTAAAGTGTAAACAGATTGTCTGAAGTGATGAGAGAGTAAACCTAATTAAAGCAGTTTTAATTAACCCAGGACTGACCATTAGCAGAGCTATTCAGACGTAAGGTCTGTTACAAGCCAAGGATATGCTCACACAGAAATAGTTGTGACTGAGACGACTCACCATACTGAACTGGATTAATGGATGCCGTGTTTTGCAGCACGTATTTAGTAAAAATTCTGATCTGCCCCATTGTGCTGTTTGATGAGCCATTCTTACAGCAATTTAAAAGTAATGGATACGTGTGGAAACTCTGAGTATATTGTATTTCTCTCACATTGGGGTTGAGGGACAGCATTCACATGCTACAGCTGCAGAGTCACCCTTAACATAATAGATGCAAGATTCTACTGGATGGAATGGGAGAAGCTTTAGAGTCTTGATTTCAGCAGTTGAAGGGCAAAATAGAAAAGAACTCCTGTTCCCTCATCCTGTGCCCACCATAGCCCATGTGAAGAAGTGAGAGAAACAATAATAGAAATCCAGAGTTTTCTTTTTCATCCATGAGGGATAAACTCACAATCCCAGGTCATTTAAGAGGTGACAGATTGTGTTTTCTCAGTAGGCCTTGAGAATTCCCAGATAAATTTGTCATGATTTTTTGAGCTTTTCAAAATTTGGCTTGGAAAGCAAACCAGATGTAGCAAATCTCAAATTTAAAGCATTAGTAAACCTCACAGCAAAGTGAATTGTTGGTAATTAAGACAATGAGGTCAGCAAAGCAATCCCTACTGAGCCTTTAGTGAGAATAATGCAGCCAGCCATAACATGTTACTACCTACTTTTATTATGAAAGATGACACTTTTCTTACTGGCATTAATTTCTCCATCCATTTAATGGAAGAAAAATAAACATTATTTGACATGTCTTTATAAATAGCATATGTGTGGGCTAAGTTGAAAAGAATCATGTCAAAAGTAATTTCCAGCAATGAGACACCTGCTAACATTTCTGCTTGTTCAGGCATCTGGATTAGAATCCTCTTGAAACAAACCATCTCTAAGTCTGGGAATTATCTTGCAAAATCAGGATCTTAAGTACCACAGCACCCCTGATTTCAGCAGCGTTGTCAAATCACCTGACTTGTTTCCTTTGGGTGTTGGAAACAGCCTGCCATGCCTGGGGTAAAGACAAAAGAACTAGAAAACACAGGAAAACACGCTGAGTGAACTTGGCTGATCACAGTGAAGTTTCCAAGGCAAGAAATGTCCAATTCTCATTTTATTCAGTTTGCGTAGTTCTAGTTTCACTGTACAGTCCCTAAGTGGGTTGTAAAAGCTTTTGGTTGGCTTTCAACTCATTTTCTCCCTGTTCAAGAGGGCTGTGCCTCGATACCAGCCTGATCTCACAGAGGTGGAAAGCCTGCTGAACTGCATCACCGCTGGCTGTACAATGCCTTCCACTTTGAAAAGCTGCATCATGTTAACAGGAGTGCTGAAAAACATGAAGTACTAAAACATCACAGATCTCAGCTTTAAAATATTGAAAAGTGATATGCTAAAACATAGTAATTTAAAAAACCAAACAGATCATTTTTCCCCTTTGGTAGATTATTCATAAAAAGTTTTAGATGAAAAGGATCAAACCCACAAGGCAAAATGAGGAAACAGCCTGAGGGAGAAGAGGGCTGAAAATGCAATCTCTCTCCAAGGCAATCTAGTTTATGCGGTTAAATGGTTTTGCTGTGTATTTTATATTGTCTCTGTAAGATGCAATGTCACTTGCCAGAAGATTAAAGTGACAAAAAAATTAACTTTTTAAAAGGATGAAGAAATAAGGGATTGAAGCAAGCAGAGATTAAAATAGCGTTCCTTTTTAACACCTCCTTCCAGTAAAAATCAACTAACCCAGCATTCAGCAAACCAAAGGGATGCTCTGTAACAATGACCACAATTTGATATAAGTAGAATTTTTTTTTCTTTTTTGCATTTGAGGGGAAGATCACTATGATGCAATCAAGAATTATGAGATATCACTATTTAAAATATTAAAGGACACAAAATTACAAACTTGAAACGTAACCACTAGACCTGGTGCTGCCTAGTATGCACTTTTGTTAAAGCCGTCCCCATGAAGGTTTACAGCCTAAAAGACTTGTGATGAATCCCAAAGATTAGATCATATCCACATTCCAGAAAACTCATACAGTTTCTTCACACTGGGATGGGAAAATTTAACATGCATTTATACTCAAATGGTCACTTAACTTACATCTCCATTCATCAGCTTACAGTCATCATCAATCTCATCAGCACTGTCCTCATCAGAAACTTCACCTTCCTCTGCATCGTCACTGATGTTGGCTGGAAGTTTCTTCCCCTAGAAGATAAAATGATGACACAGACAGGTTAGCATGGCAGCTCTTGCTATCACACTTGGAAAAAAAAAAAAAAATACTCAGACCATGCAACCAGGTTCTTCTCGATTGAGAAGACATTTGTTCAGAACCTTAAGTACCAGGTTCTCAAAGACTGCTTTTTGTGAAATGGTTTAAGTTAGGGTATAAGTGGTAAGCGGGCAGAAATCACAATCATCACAAAGAAAAAGAGGGATGGAACGAAGGAAGCAGGGTTTTACCTTAACCAGTATCTTTCCTTTAAGACTCGCTGGTGAAGGGAGCCTGGTAGAATCATCGTTGTTCACAGAAGACAGATCCAGTTTGTCTCCCAGAATTTCTGTAAGATACTGAGCCATCTTCTTCTGCTGAATGACACTGCAATGGTTCTCAATCGACAAGATAACAGGGTACCTGGCAGAGACATAAGCAAGTATCATCAACTGCAAATGCAGCTTTTATAGCATTAAGAGGATGAGGGTTATCACTCTCTTGAGCCATTCCTGAAACAGGCCTCACCACCAACGAAATCCACAGGGGTCAGGTAAATCAGCGTGGGCACAGGACCAACACCCCACCACTCACCCCAAACTGAATGGTCGATTTTTTGACAGCCACAGGATAATTAAACTTCTGCAATCTGATTTGATGTATTTTTCTTCTCCAGAGCACACTTTTAGCCTTCCCACACTACCCAGCCCTGACCTCCACTTCCTATGGAAGAGATCCTAGCAAGCCATTCACAAGGAAAACCTGCACAGCCAGTGCCTCCAACTCCCCTATCGGTGCTTCAGCTCTTCTGTACTCTCACAGGTAAAAGCATATAAAGGTTCCAAGAACTGAAAAGATCCCCAAAGGGGCTTTGACTTTACCTTCCCACTTCCAACCACAAAGAGATAAAAACCTGTTGTTTGGGTTTACCAGGTTAGGTTTATTAGGTTAGTATTTATTAGGCTGGCTCTTCCATGGAAACTTTTCTAGCTAGCAACAGAGCAGTGTCATACAAGCAAGCCTGCAGATAAAGACTCTCTTACAAAGACAGTAAGTGTTATTTCTAGATTTAGTTTTATTGTTGTCCTTTAATGTTGATTCTCCAGGCTGAGACCAAGAAATAACAATGCTTGGTTGTTTGAAAGGCATCAAGATAAGATTTGTGAAACATTAATTCCAGTGTAGTTAGTGCCATGTAAAAGCACACTGAAGATGGATTTCTGTTTAGAGATGATACAGTTTTAGGATGAGCACAAAAGCCAGTATTAAGTGAAGTTTTGCAGGGCTGAATTATGAGGGATTAACTAATTAAAAACTAATTACGAATAAAAATGTCTATCCTGACATCTGGCCCTCATTAGCTCCTCATCAGGAAAAAACAAGGCTTTCAGCCAGACAATGCCTGCAGGACTAAACTTTCCCAATTGATGACTATAGTTAAACTCCTAGCTTTGCCTGAAGCTAGTTCCTTAGCTGAATTTGCAGCCTACCAACAGCTATGCCTCCAGCCTATCCTGGGAAAGAAAACATCTGCAAGTCTAAAATAAGCTCCATTCAGTACCAAACTCTGACTGAGCATCAATACCTACCAAGAAAAAAACACACCACGAATAATAAGTTGTAACGCGGTCCCAGTTAACCTTTCCGTAAAGCTTTTAAGAGCTGCAACAATTCCGGAAGCATTGCCGTATGTCCTGCTGGCCAGCTTTCCTTTGATTTCACATGTCTTTAAGCAAACTCCAAAAATTTCAGGCTCACAATAAGTTTATCTGGGCTGAAATTTCAGTGCAAGTTTAGCTCTATTAATGAAGGCAGATGGACTGCTTCGGAGAAATTTTTACGGAGATAAATTGGTTTATCTTTAAAAAAAAAAAGACAGATTGACACACACATTTTGACTCTCAGGAGGAGAACAGTACTGCCAAGGTACATGAAACTTCCCATTGTCTAATTCTCTGAGCTTCTGAGCAATGTACAGGTAGGGAGAACAACCTTTTTCTCTTGAACAGTCTGCTTTCTCCACAATTGGACTACTATCTCAGTATTCCTTTGCTGCCTGACTTACTTCCTATCCCTGGAGCAACCAAGTGCAACCTTGGCATCACTGGAGTACACATCCAGAGCGGTATGCGGTTAAATCGGCAGCCATTCACTAAAAACTTTCACTGTCAAAACACATTGATCCTCTGGTCTTCTACAAATTGGGTAAAGACAGACCCACAGTTATGTACAGAATGCCCCGACTCAGTCAGTTTTGCCTTGTTATTTCTTTCTGAAGGCTTTCTCCCCACAGAAAACTCCTTGAAATTCTGTCTGGCACATGCAGGAACAGGTTAGATTTTCACTAACTGCCTTTACAAGGATGCCAGGGGACACTCCAGTTCATAGCCCTGAGACTCAAAAGTTGGCAGACTGCATACATACTCGTTCTTGATAAAGGCATATTTGTTGATTGTTTCAATCACATCTTTGAAGAGAATTTTGGAAGTCAAAGTGTATCCATGGTGGACAATTGGTTCACCGTCTGGCCCGTCCCAGCAGTCAACTGTAGAACAGAAACAGTGACATCCATCAGACAAGTAACACTTGGGGCCACCACCTGTGGAAGACTGTGAGACCCTGCCATTCCCTTCAGCCACCCAGCCAGACATGCACCCAACAAAGCATGGTATAGGCTCACTCCCACCCTTCATCTGTATCTCCCTCCTCACTGTGCTGAACGTCCTTCCTCTGAGAGGAAACTTCCTGGCCTTGACACTCTACTGGGCACAGATGACTGTTCCCACTGTTTGGGAAAGCCCCAGTCAAAAAAGCTCTCCTTGTAACGAGTGCTGAGGAGTGCTATGACAGGAAGAGAGATGACAAAGCATAGCAAACCATAATAATGGCCTTCTGAAAAATTGTGAACACACTTTGATGGTCAGGACATTAAAGACGATTATGAAACAGGTACTGCCTTAGAAAGGCGCTACAAACATCAGAAGGGATTTCACATAAAGGCGTCTTTTCACTCGGTACCAATGACACTATTCTTAAAATGTCTGCCTTATTTCCACGCTCAAGAAAATTAGTTGATTATATGGCAACATTATTTTGTTCTTTATGAGGGGAAGACACCATTTTACTAGGCTTTTCCTTTACCCGATTACCATGTGTTCTGCAGAAGTCATGTGTCTTCCTTTACAGAGGAGAAACAAAACTAAGGAGCCTACTGATGGTTCCTTCTTGACCTTTACCTTCTACGCAACGACAGCCAGACTGTAGCACCCACGCATACATGTCCACTCTAGACTGGGACATCAGCTGATCTCCCATGAGGTAGGTATTATGTGAAGAGGTAATGAAATAGTGACTCAATGGATAACTCATGTCCTGATGCACTTGGTAGTGTTCTGGGTTGAATATGTCCCCTGACGGACTCCGCATGTAATTGGTGAAACCTGTAAACAAACAATACTATAAATGACACCATTTTATCCTTCTTTGTTGCTGTAGCCTTCCTAAAACCAGGCTAAAAATGCACCCCTACATTCACCAGCACGTTCACAAACGTGCAAGTAAGATAAATATATAAACAGCACCACTACATCCCAACTGTCACAGTGACCGACTGCGATTACTGATTTCCAGAAATTTCTAGTTGCTTTGTACACTTCCCCGCTCCACCTTTCCTGAAAAAATATGTCTATTTAATCCAAACCTGACAGTTTAGGCTTTTAACTGTTGTCAGAAGATTCTGCTGGGACATTAAATTCCACAGCATATAAAAGACTCCAGAGCTCTGTGGTCATAACCTGGCATTGCTCCACAGTGAAATGAGTCGAAAGATAGAAGGTATTGTACTGCCCAGAGACAGTTTCTAGTGGCCCAACACATTTTGAAGCAAGGGAGACACTCTCCTCTATTTCTCCTGAAAATACCAGAAGAATGTCAACATACATTGGCTTGTACAAGCAACAGTCTCTAATTTTGATACAGGCATGTGGATGGGAGAGATCTGCAGTATTGTATTACTGTCACTTTGTGAGACTGAAGTTCACTCCAGACTTCACTCCGAAAAATCGATTATCTGTAGTACTTTTAGTGATGCTACCAGAAGAGTTCATTTTCTGAAGTAGTGGGATGCTTGCAAATCACGTAGACATCATCACAGACAGATCTTTGTATGAAATTGCTGCTTTCAGATGACCAGTATACATCTGTGCACGTATACACAGGCACTTTCATAAGACGGACTAGCATTACAAACTGTAACTTCCATTTCAAACGTCCCCAAACAGAACTTACATTTTGCCACTCTTCTCTATGACAACGTTGCCACAGAAATGGACAAGACTGATTTTCAAAACATCCTAGAACTTTTGCACAGAATCTAACTCCTGAGGAATGTACTCTGTCTGGGGAGTCAATAAGATCTGGCAGAAGATTTACTATTTAGGGGAAAAGGATTTAGAATCAGTCCTCAAAATAACAGCTACCATCATGATGGCACAGCATTATTGTATTCAGAGTGAAGGCTTTAGCAGCAGAGGTCATGAAAGCATGCTTCTAGGCAAATTGCATCTATCAGCCCACTTCACATATTTACTCTGGATCAGATCACTCTTCTGGCTAAAACTTAAAGGATTTCAAAAAATACCTGCAGGAATGATGCAACAAAATTCTACTGTACTTTACAAAAGCACAAACAAAGACACAATCAGCACCAGCTGACCTTCAATGACTGCTGCTTCATCATGACATGCACCTTGAAAAATCTTCCCAAGAGTACCAATTTCCCTTTGGGTTCCTCAGCAAATAACAGATACTTTAAAAAAACCCTCTGAAAAGTAGGTGTGTATGTGTGTATATATATATATATATATATATATATACACACACACACATACACACACACACTCTACAGAACATGACAAAATTCTATGGCTACATATTATGCAAATAAACGCAATATTCTCATAAGCATGTCAACAGTTGCCTCTCTCTTACAAAAGCTACACGAGCCAGCTTACCATCAATCCCCAGAGCTCCTTCCTTCTTGTTCTCCAGGCACGGTTCAAACTTGCTGATGATTTCCAGGCAATGTTCTTTAGTCACATTCATCATCTGTAAAAGTAGAAAAAAAATGAAGCGTTAACTAATTATCACAGCTTCTCTTAGCCCTTTTCTCTGTGTACAGTTTAACAACTAACCAGCTTATCCATAGTGGTACTAAGGATTTCCAGCTACCCAGCGAGATTCTCACTCCCGTCAATCACTGTCAGGTCAGATGAGAACTACAGTGCTTTGTGAAAAGTTTCTGTCCTATTGGCAGCTGCCTGATCACAGCCAATACGGACAGAGTTCTGCTTTGTAGGTCAAATCTGGTTAGTGTTGTTAGGCACACAGAGCATCCAAACAGAACAAGCTTTGTCCAAACCAATGGGATTTCTTCTCTTGTAGGATTAAAGGATTAGTTTGCATTATCAAAGGGGTTTTACTTTAAAATAAACCAAGAAAATTGCTCATCGTTATGCAGCAGAGAGAAAAATCAGTTACTAGCAGGGTAACAGAGAATCAGGACATAATGGTCTCAAAGCTCCTTGAGGAAATCTGCTAACTTCAAGGTTGCTTTGCATTCTCAACTGAAAAAGGAGAGTACAAACAGCAATAATACATGTTTGTAAATGTTGTCATTTATAAAGGGCCATTTATGATAAGCTGTAGCTTTATTTACCTTGCAATGTTTTCATAATTCAATTTTAAAACTACTATTTAATACTCCTGCTATTTACTGTTGATTTATCCTCTAATTATTACCCCTGCCATTATTTAATATTCCTGTCCTGAGTGGTCCAGCAAATCCTTTCCATTAGATGCTGTACATGGCACATGAAAACACAGCCCTTGTCACCAGAGGGGACTGCCAATAAAGTGACCAAGTTGATGACTGTTTGGGAACACAGTATCTTTGCTTAGGGGGAAATGAAAGCACCAGCATATCTGCTACCAGATCAATGCCTTTTCTGGGGGTAATTTAAAACCTAATAAAGAAAAGTAAAACCAGAGGATGAAAAAACCCCTAACCTTTTATTTGCCCATACATTCTAGGTTTGCTGGGTCCAAAAGACAAAGCTCTGGAACAACAGAAGGTTTTCCTGGTACAGTTTCAAAGGCACAGAATGAACACTTGCTTCCCCTGTCCGTACTGTATGAGAAAGGGCAGCACTAGGCAAGGGAGGAGCCCCACAGGCATGAGTGGTGCACATCAGTGATTAGCTGAGCTGATTCGTGTCCGGTGGCGAGTGTTCATTTTCCTCTCACCATCTGGAGGATCAATTGACCAATGAAATGGAAACATACCCCGTTTATTTAAAAGGGTAACTGCCAGAGAGGTGGCTTTTTTATTCATTCATTTCTTAGACGTTTGAAACTGATGGAGATTTATGACTTACAGGTACGCGGCTTCAAAAGAGATCACGAGAGGAAAAAGGCAAAGATGAGCCAATGCATTTGTTCCTGCACTGACTCCATCTTGCTGTCCAATTATTTTTCCTCACTTCAGAATCTTCCCCAAGTCTCTAGATAAAAGATCATAGGGACCTGAGGAAGTCATCCAGCCCAAAATCCTGCTCAAAGCAGGGTCAACTACAAGGTCACAGCAGTTAGCTTAGGGCATTACCTAGTCTGGTTCTTAAAACCTCCAAGGATGGAGGCTGCACCTCTCCAGGCAACCTGCTCCAATGGATGAATGTCCCCACGGTACGGATATCAGATGCCTTGCCATTTTCTGATCTGCCAAATTACCACGTACCAGAAAGACACAAACTTGTTCTGACCAAGGGGTTCATTTGGGTTAGGAGTAAAAATGTCAGGCCTCCAGGCAGCTTGGTTACAGACTCCTAATGCCAGAAAGGTTCAAGTCAGTGATGGAGGAAGCAGATCTGTGGGCATGGACGTGGCACATCACACACACAGAGATAAGTAACTTAAGACAAATTAACGTGTCCCAAAAAAAACCTTCCCAGGCATTAATAATCCTCTCAACAGCTCTTCAAAAACAATCTTCCACTTTACAAACTGAGATAGTGTGACGAAGTAATTCAGTGTCTCATCATGGACTGTGCACTAAGTCAAAAGCAGAGCCAGAAACACCATCTTTGCACCAAGGTACTGAATGCTGGGAAAAGACAGATCCTGATGGAATTGTCCTAACACATGAAAAAGAAAGAAACTGTAGAGACTATATTTAGGGGCACAACAAAAGAGCCTACAGGAAAAAGAGGTAGTGAGAGCAAGAAGATTCATAAACAGTCATGCCAGCCTACAAGATGAAAACCAAGAGGCATCTAACTGTATTTTTCACACGCACGACAAAGTTCCCACCCCTTTTAAAAGGCAATGCATCCCCAACAGCAAACAGGAAGGCCTGCAGACTGGAAATCTTCTCCTGGCATGGGCCCACCTTCTGTTCAATCTCCAGAAAGCGTCTCAGGTCATCTGTATCTAGGTAGTCCTTGTGGTTGCTGTAGGTGAGCATTAGCAGGTACAAATCGCGTCGTGTTGACATCATCTTATAGAAGGCGCAGAACTCGTCGAAGCCCAGCGTGCCCTGGTTATCATCCGTATCAGCCTCCTGCATTACACAGCAATAAGACAATGAGAGACCCAATTGCTCAGCAATAGCCCCAACAAACTTTAAATAAACAAACTCCTGCATGAGAACAAAGCAACACCGAAATTAAACGCAGGTTGATACTGCCTGACGTGGCTACTCACTGTATGGCCTGCTGGAACAGATTCATTTGTCAGGCTGATGCTTGTCATATGAATGCTTTGCACAGATTTCCCCTTCGAACCTCTTACACATATGCATTAGTGCATGAGCCAAGAAACAACTTTTAAGGTCTTTATTGTTCCCTGCTTGAAGGATTTCTTCTATCTATGGCAATGAAGCAAGACAGTGTACCCTGCCACATCGAACAGAACATGTCTGGCAGAATTACCCACTCATAGTTTCTTGAGAAGATCATTAAAACCCAACTCATCTTGAAATTAATTTTACATCCAGGATTTGGGAGGATATCTGTTACATCCACAGCCATAAGCTAACAAAATCTGCAAGAATACCAATTTTGCAGTAAAGAAGTCATCAGTAAATGACACTATATTCTCTGGTATATCTATCCCCCACAACACGTATGTTTCTTGGTTCTTTACCTTTTGGGGTCAGGTGCCCCAGCCTGTGATCCAAACCACCCTCAGCTGTACCAGCAATACTACTTACTGTTTGCACACAATGAAGACAGAATTTCTTCAAAGAAATCTTGTGAGAGTCTGCTCACAATGGGATCCACCCAATGATATAACTATTTGGAGGAGAGATTATGGAATTACTCTGTTTCCTAAAAGCCTGTTCCTAGAAGCATGACAAAATGAATGAGAAATTCTGCCAGGGGAAAGTATGAAAAAGGAAAGCTGCAATGTTTCCCAAACAGGATAGACGACACCTGCACATTTTATGAAAAAAAGCTTATCTAACACTCCCTACTTCGTTCTCAATAGAGTTGCCAGCATATTGCTTCGCTCACCTTCACTGCAGACATGTTTAAGCACGTTTCAGGCCACAAAATTAAAAAATAAATCTGTCAGGCAAGCTTTTACCAAATCTTCATTTTTCCAATGAATTTCTTTCATGTACTGCCATACATGTGCCCTTGTATCAGTTAAAGAAAATGCCTCACAACCGTGGAGAGCAGCGCTGAGCAGCCCTCATGCGCACTTCTGTCCTGGCAAGCTGACATCAATGCACAGTTACTTGCCCAAGAACCTTCATTTGGCACTGCCAAACCCCTGCAATTTAGTCGAATGCACCCACAGAGATTTTTAAAAACCTACCAAACAGCCTCCTCTTTCCTTGCTCCCAACGGACACCCTGCACTTGCTCCCTACTCTTTACTCTTGACAGGCCTCCCCGTTTTGTCTCCTTTCACACTTCAGTAGTTTCAGAGTCTGCATCGGCTACAACACTGAGGCTGACTGTACTACGGAGGAAGTGACTGGAAGAACGAGGAATCATGGAGTCAGAGATGAAGCTTCTTTAGGAATGAGCCCCAGGTGAAGATATGAATGCATTTGTGAGCAAGTAGCAGCTAATAAAAATGGGGTTTCCTATTGCAACTATGGCAGGATATTTCTAAACAACTCGCTCTGCTTTTAACTAGAAAAATTCATATTCAAGGTAACATTCTTCAAGACCTACATCTAATCTACCCTATTACATCTTAAAATACTTGGTGTAGCTATTTCATTAACTGAGAGATTTGATCTTTAATTTCAAGGCTGCTTAATATTCTGGTTTAAGCTATCAAATAGCAATTATATTTTCAGTTAAGAAACCAGCTCAGTTTCAGTTATGCATTGCATGTGGAAAAAGCAAACCTCTTCTTTGCTAACAGCATGTCTAAAGCACCCGATATGTGCAGTAATTGCCATCGATTACTAACAGTAAAAGCAGAACACGGCGCACAATAAGCACAGATTTTTTCCCAGGGAAGTTTTACCCAGTCTCTTCTATTTGGCTTGCATCAAAACCTAATGGTTCACCCTGGAAAGAGAGCCACTTAACCATTTTGTGTAGGGAAACAACCAGGACCTAACACGGCAGGACATACTCTTGCAGGGACAGGACTACAACCATTCATCCCAACGGCCAGTACTTTTGGAATTTAAAGAACTTTGAGCTGGCAGAAGACAACTGTCTTGCACAAACTGCTGTTTAATGCAATAGCCTCACATAAAACTGTTTAGGGTCATAACCTTACAGGTCTTAATCCATCAACGGAATAATTTATCACCTGCAGAAGTGAAAGAAACTGGCCTTTTTTCTTCCCAAAACAAAAGCAAAGGAAAGGGTATCTGCATGTTCCTGGTGACATTTCACTCCATTCAAAAATGTCTTTTTCTATTTGGAAACGTTTATGGTGTTATAACGCAATAGTGTGCAACACGATGGGCAGAATCTACTTTCAAAATTCATTCTAGTTCACATAAATTTTATGCAACAGAAACAGCCAATGGCAATCAAAACGAAGGCTGGCATAGTAAGGGCAGCGCGAAAGAAGTGAGCACCCAGTTTCCTGGGGCACCTGTGTGCTATAAACCTTTTTTCTCTTTTATTCAGTAACATACAGAAAAAATACTCAAGTATTTTAACTCTACTTCTAAACTTCTGTTTAAATTTCCCCCCCAGCCGCAAACTCTTTTTTTGGCAGGATTTTCTGCTCTTAAAGAACCACCCACGCAAACGATGGGTAAAATGTTAGCCCGATGCATACACTAGGATAACCTGTATCAGCTGATTACTGGAAACTTCCCAGTAGCCTTTCCTTCCCTCCCCACAACGTTGCGTTGCCGTGGTTTGCAGAGTTATTCCGTTTTCCATGCTCCATTTGAGCCTATTTTACCATTGCATCAGCTGTCAGCAGGATGAAAGAGACAGCAGAAAGAGTTGTAAGTTAAAAATATTTTCAACCCAGAGGCATTAGAATACTTACATACAGCCAGTGAAGGTACCTGGTGTAATGCCTTTTTCTACGAATCACAATTTATCTATGACGTGTTTCTGGAGCGCTTTTCAATTTACCAAATGGACTGTGTAGTATCTCTCAGCAGAGTGGAAACAAACCAGCTGCTGAAGTATTTACAATCTCTCTCCTACTAGGTTTCATGTTAAATCTCCAGCAGCTCAACCCTTGTTCTTTTAGGAAAAAAAAAATACATTTTCGTTTCTTACCTTAAACATTTGCTTGACTTTTTGTCGGGGTAGGTTCACGTTCAGTTTGTGCATTAGCTGGAGCACTTCATTGATACTCAGACTGCCATCACCATTTTTATCTGCCTCATCAAATGTCTGCTTCAACCACATTGGGCAGGAGTTAAGGAACAGCATGGAATATTAAGGGATATTACTGAACATGATGTATATAGGATTTTTTCATGTTAGGAAAGACTGTATATGAGACTGGGGATGAAAGAAAGTTCAAGGTAATACATGACATAACTCTACTCAAGTTACTTCAGTAGCAGTTTCTGGACTCACTATGCTCAACAGGCAACACGTTATTTACCCAGACTACAGTACAGAAGAACTAACTTCTGAGCGAACTGCAGTGTTGAATCACACTTTGTCCCGTGTGTAACCAAAAGAGACGGACAGCTTCACACAGGGAGTTAACAGATGAAAGACTTTACCTGCATGCTTTTCAGTCCACTCCAGTCATTCATCCCCAAACCTTGCCAGAACAATCCTCTTCAAGGACTCCTCTGTCTCTGGAAACAGGGAATACAACGGGAGCTGCTTTGAAGCTTTGAGCCTAGTGCCTACTTTTAGCAAAACAAACACTTAAAGGAATCCCATGCAACTGATAGCTGTCCACCACTGGAAATACACTCAGGTGGTATAAGAAGGATATTGGTCTCTCGTCCTCTGGCGTTTGGAGAGGCTGTCTTCATCGCTGATCCCTGCCATCAGATATTTTAGCCCTGTGATCCAGGTGCGTGCTTCCTCTCCACTGGAAGATACCAGGTCAAGAGATTCCATATGGTCTCCATAGTAGATGCTGAAGCAGCAGTTGGGATCGAAACTGCCATCGGCATAGCGCTGAAAGATCTCCGATTGCTTTCCCTCGCAAACCTCCTGGATAGAGTCGATAGAAACTAGAATGACAAAAGCATGGAGCTCATCAACGACTGCGTGCATGCCCTAGGCCAGACAGGATGTGTTTATCCTACAGAGAAATCCTGTGGAGAAAGGGCCCAAACCTCACACGGCAAGGACCCCAATTCACACAGGTTTTGCCTGCAACTCATTTACAACATACAACCTGCATAGCTAACAACAGCAATTTAATCTTCATAAAGTATTAATCATAAAACAATTTACTGCCCTTTAAATTCCAGTACAACATTCTTCTTGATCACCCGTGAATGAGCCAAATCCTTCATGCTCGTTTGTTTATAAGAGGGCAAGACCCTAGGAGCAATCAGAAGAAAGGTTCTGTGGTTGACACTCACTTTTGGCTTTCTCATTCTTTCGAGAGGGTCTCCAGCGAATACACGACTTGTGTTCATCCAGGTAGTAGAAGCGGACCAACCCTTTGGAACCGCCACGGAGTTTGATCATTTGGGTACCAGTTTGCATGGAACTCATACATCTTTCCACTGAAAAGAGAAATAAAGTGATATCAGTAAGTCAGACTCTGCTCCCTTTAAAAATCGCTTTTACAGGAAGAAAACACATCAAGCAGCTGGCAAATTAACAGTTCGAGTCAAAGGGAAAGATTTCCTGTATTGTCTAAAAGAAGAGGTCAGGTTATACGATCAGAAAGTCAGAAAGATTCTTGGCAACCTTGAACTTGAAATCTTTTGCCTCTCAGACAAAACAGCCAAGAGAAGCAGGGTAGAGTAAAAAATAAACTGAAAAAATCATTGATGTTCCTGTGCTTTAGAACTCATATTCAGACAAATTCAACTAATTTACTCAGGAAAAGCCAGTTCAACCTTGTTAATTAATTATTTATGGTTCAGTAGCATTGTTGTCTTTTAGGAGTTTCTGGGTTCGATGTAAATGTGTGAAGGAGTGGGAGTATTTTAGCATGTGAGGATGAAAAGAAGTTAGAACGATTGAGTCACTGAGTATTTTTATACATGGGCCAGCTTTGTCAAAAGATTCACGTCCAGAGCTCAGTACGGCTCCAGGTTACGTCGTACGGCTGCGGCCCCAGCCAGTCCCTTTATGAAGTCCGAAGGCCAGCACCACCCAGCTCTGCCGAGTCCTGCCCTCTTAACAGACCCACACGACGCATCCTGACCGTATGCCTCAAAACCACCGCTCTGCTCAAGACTATAAGGAGAGGAAAACAGATTTCAGAGACTTATTTCTCCTCAGGGCCTCCAGAAGATGCAACATGTTTGTGAACCTAGAGAAACCCCTCCAGCACATGTGCACTGTGAGGGGAAATTGTTCCCTTAAAATATGACTAAACCAGAAGAGCTTTCCCACGTGCAACAGAGGGCTCCCACACTTGTCATACATTCAGCGCTGCAAATCCATTGAAGAGACGATAATTGCTCTTTTAAAAGTCTAAAAGTCTAATCGGAAATGGTTTTGCAGCTATAACTGGCTCATCAATAGGTAAACCAAAGAACCGACTGGCTCCAACTATTCCTGCCAGGAATATTGGTTTCCGTTTTGACAGGTAGCATCAAAATTTTTTAAAAATCCATATATAAATATCATAATATAAAAGCATTCAACATATGTAGTACATATAGAATAAATCCAGTACAGTGTGGTGGGAATTCTGTTCAGCTGAAAAGTCTTGGAACTAGAAGATATTTTGAAAGTTCTGCCTATGAGCGGTATGACTTATTTGTGTGAGTTTGAGGAATCTCCATGGCAGTTCATCATACCACTCTCATAATAAAGGCTCCCAGAATGTCACTTCTGACCCTGAAGACATTCCCTCAACTAATGGTCTTATCACAAAAGCTTTAACATTAACTGTTGGCTACAGCAACCTGGTTTTGCTCCTCATACAGGCACCCACACTAACGGAATATGTGAGTAGTAATTCCTACTTGACACATCGCCTTATGAATCAAATGAATTCCTATCAAAACCAACTTTTGTTACATAGAGAATTTAGCATCCTGTGGTTCATAACAGAGGTAAACAATTATTTATTTATTTATTTTTAGTCTTTAAATTTTACTTATGCATCTATTTTATATTTATTCTTTACTATTACATATTTAAAGTACAGTCTTTTCCTTGCAACATGAACTCATTGAGGGAGATACTGGCTTTCTCTTGGATAAAAACTGGACTGTTCTTACTGGGTGGATTTTACTTCACACACACAGAAAATGCCCAAACCAAGCAAAGAAAATAAACACACACACAAAACCCCAGAACCAAAAGAACCCACAAAAACCAGACATTGTCATGCAAGGAGTGGCATGATCAAGAGTTAACCTACGGTATTTTCTGTCCACAGTGTTCACAGATCAGGCACAGCAGACTGATTTGCATCATTATGCCAGGATCCAATTAAAAAGCAGACCTCATCCAACTTCATTAATCTTCATTTGTTTTGTTCTGCATTCCTGCAGCCCTGCGATCAGGTCCTTCTCACCTTTTAAACCACCCATCTTCTTACTAGTGCAAGAACTTTCTCCCCCTTATTTGCTCTCACTGACTCAAGCCTCAGTAAGTTTCAGGACTCTCTGCTGTTCTTTTTACTGGCAAAAAAATTCTCAAAGTATCTTTGAAAAAGAAAAGTTCTGTATAGTTCTGCCAGCAAAGGTTGGGACAGCATACAAGAGAGAACGCAAGACTTAATCCATCCTTAAAGCCCACAACCCCTAATAAATGAGATGTTAATGGGAGAAGAGATGCTATTAATCCGGTGGAAATTAGGGTGCTTAATTTGAGGTCAGTCTGTCAGGTCTCCATCTCTTGGCTGAGACTCCATCAGCCACCCGGACGCAGGGAAATGCAGAAGCAGAGTACAATGGCATTTCTGGACCTCTGTAAAAATTCCCGTTAGTTTCTAAGCTATCTATACCTCCAACTTTCTTGGTAAAAAAAAAAAAATCGATTGGTGAAGCTGACAGAGAAGGAGGACACAAAAGTGCCCAGCTGGGGTTAAACACAAGGCAACAGGTGGTTCTGGGCAAGGCCGCTGCAGATTTCCTCACTGCACGCGAGTGCCTCAAGACGACTGCTATTCAAATGCATTTACTACCACAGGAAACATCTCATTTCTCTAGCCATTTCCAACTAGGTTTGCTGGTTTTATTATTTACTTAAAAGAAAGGCTGTTATGAAGCAAAAAGGGAACCTTCCCAGATAGCTAGTGAAGCTTAAGAACTTTGCCTTTGTATATCAGTACTCAGAAAACAACCCCCAAAGAGTACAGTGACAGGTGCTATGGAAGAAAACAACAGAGATACTTCTAAATGCTCAAAGACTGAAAACTACAAATACTGAACAAATCTGAGAGTTAACAGGTGTACAAATTCTGGCAGATAGCAAACCTATCTTACTATGGGTGTGGAGAGAGACAGAGTCTATCTATGCAATAGAAAATTTCAAAAGGTCTGCTCATCTCAAAATGTATAACTTCGCATTTGCTTTTCCAGAAGACTGAAGAAATCAGTAATGAAATTATAACTGAGAGATTCTTGAAGACCAAAAGAATTGTACTAGCAACCATGCAAACCCAGGACTAGGGCTGTGTCTCAAGTTCTTCCTTCTTTTCCAATCCCCCACACTACTGCTAGACAAAGCTGTCACTAAGATTTAAACATGAAAGCTTTCAAGATGATACCATCTTGTTCAATTAAGTGGCAGGTATTCAGCCGGCATCTTACCAATATGTCCGATTTTCCATCTTGGAGAAGCTACGATGCTGCCACCAACCCAGAAAAACTCTTCAGCCAGACGGGCCACTGAGAACTTATTTCGAAGCAAGGGAGTTTTTGAGGCATCCATGTCTGAGACAAAGGGCAGCTTCAGAATTGAATACAAGCACTGGCGGCCTTAGTAGATATCAAGATTCTGTAGTACACATTTCCAACGTAATAGCATAAAAATATTACCGGTGATCCCAAAATCCAGTGGTATTTTTCAGGTTGTTACAGAGCAGTTTCACTGTAAATTTAGCCTCCTCCCCTGTCCAGATTTAGAATATTAAAATCCCAACAAAATCTTTTTAATTCTGTGTGACGTACCTATGTGTCTACTTTTGAGGACTGGGTGGGTTTCGACTCAACATTTTAAAGAAGACACATGACGGGCACAGACAGGGCCAGGAGGCAAGATGGCATGCAGATGAATCCATTTCTGGACAGAAAGGCCTCCCGATGATAGTCTTTTCCCGTTGCCACTTCACCAGCTGCTAAGTGTCCACTCAGACATTACACCAATTTACAGCTGTTGGCTTCTCCATGCCGCTTCCTCCTTCTGACGGCAATTCCTACATAGAGGTACCCCTTTTATATATTTGATTACTAACAGATTTCAAGTCCCACTCTTCCTGAAGGCTCTAGTTGCTCTTCAAAACCAACCAACAATATCCACTGCAGTAAGTGCAAAGTTAAGAGTACAATCCATTCCCCTCTCTACGCTCCTGAGCTACCCTTGCCTTTCACTGCGGATCTGTCCAGGTGCTTAAGCTCTTCAGTCTCTTTCCAAGTCTGAAAAAAAAAATAAATCACATTTTCTTCTTGCACAGCTCTTCAAAGTATTGTACCAATCTTCATCTTTCCTCAGCAGGTTCTCCTCAGTATTTTAATGGACATGCCTGATAAAAGAACGAACATTTCTCTCTAGGCAGTAAAAACTAGATATGATGCAAACACAGCAACACATGTTCGCTTCAAATCCTAAATCCATCATACGCACTAATCCTAAAGCTGGGGTTCTGCCCTATCCAGTCAAAGGATTTAGGTGACACGTTACAGCTGTAGGAAAAAAAAAAAGGTTTTAAAAAAGTGCTTTCTTCTTCTTCTTCTTTCTTTGCCTATGTTAGCAGCATCTTGTCATCTCACAACCCATTTAGGAACATCTTTGCAGGCTGACACAACCCCACAGAAGACGCTTGCTTAGGAGCCAAGCCAGGCAGCTACCCAGTACAGAACAGCAGCTGTACACAGAGACCAGGAACAGTGAGGGTGCTTGAAGACTGACAGAGATAAAAGCAGGTAAGGATTAATTTTTTAAAAAGCACTCACTACCTCATTCCATTTGAAATGCATGCCTTAAACTCCAAATACAGAAATCTGTCATTTATGTTATCACAACCTCCTAATCTACATTAAGTTTTAAGTACAATATACAATTGCTCTTGCCATCTGTGATCTGTACAAGGAGCCTAATGTGCTTCCAGCTTGATGAGCTAAACACAAATTGCCCATTTAAAAACACATTCATTAAGCGCTTCCTACTCCTCCTTTCACAGTTTGAAGAAGTGTTAGAGTAGTTAATTCCAGAGATGATTCACTCTCAATTAGAAGCTGTTTATTTCACCAGCTATGCCCAGAGTTCCTGTATTAGGCTGGACTCGGAGTTTAACCACATATCAGTTCTGAAGAATAACCAAACTGGGTCTGCACTAAGGGGGAGCGGTGGCAATAATGCTACGTACACTCTTGTCCCATCCTGCTATTTATTCAAACCCTTCAGCAACAGCCTTCCATTCTCCTAAGGCATCTTTCAAGAGGAGTTTAGTGAGATGACCGCAAACCACTGTCCTCAGAGGAGGAGCAACTTCTGCAAAACGCCAAGAAGCGTATATCCATATAATAGAACACTGCTACACAGCAGGCAAGAACCCATGAAGCATTGTTCTAAAGATCCTGATCCTTCTTTCAGATGAAGCAAGATCTGGCATGGGCCAGAATGAGACCTGAGAAATGTGAGTTTAATTACCTGCTCTACCACATGCTTCTCTGAATTTCTTAAATAAAGCAGTAAACATCTTTGTAATCTCCATGCTATAGAGATAACACCTTAAAAGGGGAGAATGACATTGTTGTACCTCACAAGGGAGGAGATACAACTACACTTCAAGGCTCTCAATTATCAGGAGACAGAGTTAAGGCAAACTTTTGCAATCAACCAGAGGTACTGCAGTTGTTTAGCTCCTTTTTCTTCCCTTACAGCACTGCTCAGAAGGATTCCTTGCAGTCTTCCAAGTTGTACATGCAATGAAATCTCAGCAGCTGGCACTCTGTGTGTTAGGAAACAAGAGGTACTCCTTTTAAAATTCAAAAATCAATTCTGCATGGACATCCTAGAGTCTGCATTAACCATTTATGTGTTATCAACCTGGGGACAAGGGGAAGGGAGAAAGAGAGTGAAAGGTAACCCAAGATATTAGTTTCACAGTCAGAATTAGAGTTCTGCACAAGCAGGATGCTGAATGTGGATTTGTTTTTATTTCAGTACAGAGAAATGCCAGTGATTTATAGCACCAGAAAAGAAGAACTGCTTCAATGTTCAAGTTAAAGTTAGATTTGTAAGCCAAAGCCCACCCAGAGAAGGCTAATTTAAATCCTTTTAGTTGGCACTATCGATCCATTCTTCAGGCCTCCTAACATGACAATCACAAACAAAGAAAATCTTTCAAAAAGCCCCTCTACTGATTATGCTGGATACTGGGTAACAGTGTGGGAAAGCAACAGCAAATAACAAAGGGTTAAATGTGACATAATCCCTCTCCCAACTCTTAAGCACACTGAGCTGAGTACTTAGGATATAAGCCTATTGAAACAGGTTTCTATTCTTGCCTCACTTGACATCCTCAGAAAAATCTTGCTCACCTGACACAACATGCAGATTAAAGACTTCTTTCCATGGCACTTTAGAAAATTATTATTCTTTGAGTATAACAAAGCCTTTTCATGCCACAAAAAGATTTGAAAACAATATTTGAGACTGTAGGCTGGCCTGTGGCTTAGCTAAAAGTGGAACTCAGAACACTTGACTAACAATGCTAGAATGTCAAAAGTCTTGCAAAAGAAAAAATTCGCTTCAAGAAAGGCAGAAAAGCCAGACTCATCATACAGAAAAAGAGCAATCTTGTAGAAGACACAGGAGCACAACATACATATGGTTTGGAAGATGGAGAAAAGTGAGCAAATTGGTAATCCTCCTGAGACCTGTGGGTTTAATCACTAATGCCATCCATCAGGACGGGTGGTTCCTCTCCAGCATGCATGTTTTAGTGTTGAGGGAAGGAGAAAAGTGTTACACGTTATTTAATACATAAGGAAACAGCTGTAGCCCTCAAAGTAGAAAAGACAAAACTAAATATTTCAATGTGGGAAATCTCACTAGGCCAGACTCTGATCTCTCTTTTGTCTTCTGTACATCAGGATTCAAGCAGAAGACTAAACAAAGAAGCAACACAAGAGGTAAATTAGGCTCACAGTGTAGCAAGAAGCTTGAGCGTATCAAGTAACAGCATGCAGACACAATTTCTATACTTCAGCTCGCTACCAGTTGAAGATGTCACACAAAATATTTCAGGTGTACTTAATAAATGGATTTTCAAAGGTATTGGACAGTAAATATTACAGACCTGATGCTGTAACTGACCTGCAAATCCACAAGGATTAGACTTCACAGCCATGCACTCCACTTACCCTTGCATGAACACACTACAGACCCAGTTTACCAGATTAACAAACTAACCTCATCACAAGAGGCTGATTCTAAAACACTTAGAAACACATGGGCAGCAATCAGTGATAATGTATTAAAACTTTAATACAGGTATCACTATTTCCCACTTCCCACCCAGAGAAATCTTGCTCCTAATATCTGTAGAATAAAAAGAAAATTATTGCCAACCCACAACGCCAGTCATAAAATGAGAAAAAAGTTTTTAATGTCATCTGGCACACCACCATTTATCTGCTCGCTCTCTCTCTCACTTTTATCCTCCCCATTGCACTTCCAGCTGTAAACACCAGTCAAAAAGCCCTGGAAAACTGCAGAAATTACAGTAACAGCTACACATCAGATACCCCAGCCTAAGATCTTCATACGAGTTAGCAGGGCTGCTACTGTCTTCCGAAGCACTAAATGCCAAGATGTTTCTAAGGGAAATAACAAAAGCAAAGAAATCTCGTTGAAATGCACATCCCTAAATACAGTTTAAAAACACATCTCAATTACGGTAAAGGTTCAAAACCCAACATCCATAACCACAAACAGCAGGAGCACAGAAAGCTTGAGCCGACGAAGTTGTGATGCTCATTCACTACTAAATGTGTGATTTATGTTTCTTCCCTTGCCGCCAGAAATGCTGCTTCCTAAAGGTCTAAAGCAGCATGATCTAGACAGCAGGACCAGTCAACCTAGTTTCAGCTTCTCCTCTCCTGGAGACATTTGCCTTCGGGTTTCCATGGCGCTCTCTGTCCTTTCACTGCTCCGTGTCTGTAGGTGACAGCTGCCCAGTTTCTGGTGTGAGCTCCTCCCAAGAGAAGGGATATGGGGAGCACGTGCTGATGGAGCCTAGGCAACATCTGTCATATTTTCTGGCTTTGTCTGACAACTGAAAACTTCTGCATTAGTTATATTAAGAATTCACTAAAACAATCGCTTTCAGATGCTTTTGGTCGCTTCCAAGAAAGGCAAAAATTCAGATCTGTGGAGAGTTATAATCAAATCTCCTGCACTCACTCAGTCGCCCACGCACAGGCTCAGAAAGGCCAAAGCAGTGGCTGGGCCACAACATTATCCCAACTGTACATAAGCTGCCTTTTCCTTAATTCTAACAGAACTCCACTGTACTGACCTTTGACATGGACACAGAGCTATAGTCTACTCCAGGCTGCCAGACCATCTGGACAGCAACTCTAAGCACAGTAATCCACACTCAAGATTAAAGCCCCACATCTCGCCTGGGGCAAGTTTGGAAGCCAGGTTATTTACTAGCTTCTGGTTCTCATCCACCATGCTCCAAAGCTTCATATTTTTGCGCTGGCTCAGAATATACTCAAGTTGACAGTGAAATACATCTGTCTTCAGTTTGCATCAATTTACAAGGCCACTAATTCCACTGGGAGCGACAGCAATGGCTGTCACACGGCACAGCCTGGTGCCTCCTTTCCCTACTGGAATCCACAATGAGTAAGCCCTGAGAGATGCTTAAGCGAAGCAACCACAAACAGGAATATTTCCAGGGCTTTCCAAAACTGCTTAGAAAGTCACATTACTAAAATGAACTGATCCTGAAATCCCTTAAATTACTTTATTCACAGGAAGGCATGTTCGTGGAATTGGGACCCATTAGCAACAGCACTAACATCATGACAACAGTGGGTCTGCCTCCTTCCAGGATGTTTAGTTCTCTTGAGCTCATCTGAAAAAAATGATGCGATTATTTTAATTAAGTGAGAACAGGTTTTGTGTTTTGAGCCTTTGAGTAGGTTTTGCCTTAAGGAAGACTTTTTTTTTTAATAAACATATTAAGATTTGTGTGTCATGTTTTATCACTGAAACTGTAGGAATATTATTAGCCCTTTTCCACTTAAAACATGCAGAATCTTTGAGGTATTTCTGTAGTTTTTTCATTCAATGATTAAAATACAACAATAATAGCCTACCAATGAACTCTACCAAAGATTCGGATGCTGGTTTTCGCAAAGGAAATTCGATTTCCAAGATATCTCTAATAAAACAGCTTTAAAAGCTATTTGAACTTTTTTCTTGCAAAGCTGCAATAATGAAATTTTGTTGGCTGTAGAAAAGTGTCAGCATAAAATAAAGATTTTAAGAGTACAAGTGTTGTTCTAAGGTCACCTTGTTTCCAACCTCTGACTCGTATAAGAAAACGTCTCTACACCCTTAATTGAAGTAAGATCTTAAACTCTTTACATTTAAAGATCTTTCAGCACTTTACCATCTGTTCAGTGACATGGGTCATAAACACTGAAAGGGAGATTAAGGCAGGTTGGGAGGGAAGAAATCCATCAATGTGATTGAACGCCTTCTATGAAAACTTCCCTAAGAATTCAAGATTCCAAGGCAGAATTAGTACAGGAAAACAAGACAGATTGAAAGACATTCAGAAAAGACATCTGCTACTGAAATGCATCAGCACAAATTCATTTTAAGTCACAAACTTTGTTTCCATGTTTCAGGTGAATTTTAATATATTCTACCTGTAAAAGACTCAGAACTCTCCTAGACCTTCCTTTTGTGCCATGAACATTTTAAATTATGTGACAGACTCCTTATTTCTTCAAATATACACCAGTTTCATGAAACATGTCAAAAATGAAGCTGCATTGTATCTAAGAATAAGCCAATCTCTGTCGTCATTCAATGCTCTCAGCTTCTGTGTCATCTGAGACAGCCTTATGAGGAGGGTATACTGAAAATTGAGAGAAAACAGTGGGATTAAGCCACCAAGCTAAAACCCACAATGGAGATGAAGGTCATCATGAGCTCTCAGAAATACAGGCAGATTACATGGCAGCACAGAGCTGCAGAGGCACAAAGAAACTAAGTGAAAATCAAAATGTGAAAGTTCACAAATTCAGTATGCTGAAAATTGGGCTACCATGCATCCTCTTTTCCCATCAGAAATTTTTGTTCCAGTCCAAAGAAGGAACCTTGGCTGTTTTCCTGATGTATTCAGACACTGTGGGAAGAGCAGTGATTCTGAACAGGCTAGCCAATTTGTAGGTTTAATGCATTTCTTCCTGTGGCGGCGGCATCTTTGATATTGAGTGATTTCGATATTATTTATAATAATGGAATAAAAGATAAGTCGTCCAGTAGAAATCAGATACAATGAAACGCTGCTCGTTCATCACCCTTTTATAGTAGAAGGATTTTACTTTTTTTAAGGTGATTGAAACTCTACAGTCTCATTCAGTGTCCCATTAGTTAGACTGAGGAAGGAGACTGCAAAAAATAATGCCTCCAAAAATATCTGCTCTATTTCTTAGCACAAACTAATGTTCTCAGCTTTATTTCTCAGTTGAATTTATCAAGCAAGTATCTTTTCAGATTTTGTTCCACAGCAACTCTAGAAATTTTAAGCAGATAACTAAATTACATTTTTATTTCTGATCGGCTGAAAACCCAAGGACCTTCAGAATAGATAATTCAATTGTTAAATTCTGCACAGCGTTTCATGAATGGATGATTAAATTTTCCAGTTCATTAACATTTACCTATATGTGGGAGAAACAAGTGCACAATGGGAATGAACACTGCAAAACAAACTAATTTTAAAGGAATATTTTTATTCTCTTCTCAATGACCAAAATTATCTCATGGGATTGCTGTTGAATCCATACATTGATGTTCCAGGATTTTGTTCATTTCACAAGAACTGATTAGGAGAAAAATAGCATAAAATATTCTATGAATAACTATCTTTTTCTAGCTGTGGCTCCCTTTTTTTTTTTTTTTAACTCAACTAACTAGAAGCCTTCATCATATGAAAGGAAATCACAAATACCTAGCTTCTAGCTTCTAAGAGGAAGAGCATAACATTTCTTTAAAGGTACACTTAGCTGAGTATACCCTCCTCATAGCTGCTGTGAATCGTCTAATTTTAGGACTGTAAATCAATATCTCAGGTGAGAAACTGTATTGTCCTTGGTATAAACAAAAAAGGCAGTTTTTATCATCAGCGAGATGTAAGAGAGCAAGAGAAGTCCTTGTTACGGTGCAACGATGAAAGATGAGGTGATAAGACAGAGTGGCAAGTCACTGCAATATTGAAGTCTTGAGAGCCAGGATGTCAGTATCTCTCATTATGAATGTTTTAGCAGTACATCTAGAGGCATTCTTATACTACGTGAGTACTGGCTTTAGTTGCATCACCACCGTTTTATACCTAAGTAAGAGGAGACTCACATTCCTTTTAACGCTAGAGATGGCAGCAAGAAGGTGGCCACTCTTTAAAAAGAAACTTCATTCAACTGCCTGGCCTCTAGCTTCAGCTCATGGATCTCTACTCAGTTCAGAAGCTCTACTCTTTTAAGTTACCCCATTCGTTTTCAAGGTGCTTCCACCAGCTGGCCTAGAACGACACCATCTGGCAGAAACACTGAGTTGGTGAACATCCTTCAATCTCGGTCTCAGCATTTTCTACCTGCAAACAGGAATGAACCTGAGTAACTGCTACATGGATGATTCTCCAGGGAGATCCTCAAGTGAGGGCCCCTCTCTCTCAACCTGTTTTCAGCAGCTGGAAGGTGAACCTAGTAGTAAGAAGTCAAAAGGACTTTGGGTGACAAAAATTCCTGTTCCATCATACCTTCCTTGAGGACCTTGTCTGTTTAAAGTACAAATGAATCCACAACGGTACATCAGCTTTCAGAGAACAATAATTAGATGAGATATACTCAGGCTGTCCCATTATGACAGTTTCAAAACCAAAATATTTTGGGTTTTGGTCCTGAAACACTTCTGTTAGAAAATGCAATCAATAAAAGCATGTTAAATGAAAAGGTTTCAATCAAACTGTACCATTTCAACCAACTCAATCCAAAACCTGGAGATTTACAGCCTATGAAGATTTAAGAAAGTCACCTTCTTTTCTTGGAACAAGGAAATAGTTTCTCACCATCCTCTCTACTCAGCATCTTGTTAAAAGTAAAGCTTGCATGCTTCCAAATCTCTAGACTCTCTACCAGCAATATGGCACAGGTAAACAAAGCCTTACACCAAGTTTTAAAATATGCTTCAAATTTTTTGCTATTTAAATAAATATTGACAATGCCTAAATGCATCTCATCATCTCTGCTTTATCTTTAACAAATCTCAATGGAAAATACTGGTTAATGTTTTGCTATTCTTCTGACGCAGACCAAGACTCTCTTATTATTTACCTGAATTATTTGCATAGCTCTCACAATCATTAAATCTGTCACAGACTAGAAGTATTCTTGGATTTGATATTATTTTTATTAATAAAGAATATAATTACCAAAATGGTCATAAAATACAGAACAAAAGATGGCCATTTCTATTTACAATAGAAGATTTTTCCACATGATATTCTATGGACATCCTGGGTTTTTTTAAACTACAATTCTGCTCAATAATGAGGCTCTTCCAAGTCAATTTGCTTTAATTTTCACATTCACATCCTTCTTCAGTTACTGGATCAGTACTTGCTGCAGTGATTAGTGACTACACAGGTACAGCCACCCCTGCCTGCATTACCTTTTCTCACTTTCTGAATGAATAGCACAGCTTTAGCTCCTTTTTGGTATGCTAATAATACAGATACAGAGGTGTCCAAACCAGAGTTACTGGATACCAGGTTCAGTTCCAACGCCTAAACATCAAGTTAGATCCAAGCAATTTTCCACTTTGGTAAAGTTTTAATCTAGATGTGATTTTTTTCAGCCCATGTTACAAAAGAAAAGTGAATTTTAATGAGCTGGTCCTTCAAAAGATATGACAAGATATTAACAAACATGTGACTAAGTTTTCTATTAGTTGAAAATACAGGGAGTCAGGGCTACTGCTCTGCCTTCCCAAAGACGTGACGGTGTTAGAACAGTATGCAGTGCACACAGAGCAGCTCTTCTGAACACACAGAAGTCCTACCTCTTTATTTGTTGCATAACTGTTGTAAAACCACACACCTAACAGGCATACAACACAAAAATGCATAGAGACAAGCAACTAGGCGTTTGATCAGTTCAAATGTATCACAGGTAAGGGGTTTTCTCTCTGGGCTTTCGCCAAATAAATCAACAAGAATATAAAGCTTTAAAAAAATAAAAACTGGGCTCTTGAGAATTGGTCTGGAATGAATAGGATTTCTTCAGAAGCCATCAGTACAGCAGGTACGACCTCCGAGTTCAAACTGCAGAAAACTGCAGCATAGTTTTAGCAGCTTGAGGCAGTTCACAGAGAGGACTGAATTCATCCCTGCTCTAACTCCACCAGGGACAAGTTCTACCCAAACTGATTCTGTGCACTCTTCTTGTTTGATGGGTATAAAGCAGCTGTATCTCACTAGAAGATTAGAAATCACATATTTTGAAAAACTAAAACAATACGGCTGACTCACAATAGCACTGGCATCTCTTTTCTCTCTTCTAATGTGGGTAGCAGAAGGTCTACAGTTAAAAATAGAAAGCCTTTCTTTATGGTGACAGCTAGCTACCTAAGCGAGCAGAAAAGGGTCATGAATATAGCTGGTGCACTCCTCCTTTGCACTCTTCGTGCAGGAAGAGGCAGCCATTAGAGACACATGTATTATTTAAGGTTTGGTGGTAACAGAAGGCAAAGGTATGGTACGGCAAAGGCTGCCTTAAGAAACTGCTACATACTTGTTTTTAGCATTTAAGTGTGACTAACAGAAAACAAGTGTCCAAGAAAGCTCTGTAAACTATAGTTTTCTTTATAGTGAAACTAATTTCCATCAAAAAGGTGGTTAAAATAACATTTCCCCTTACCTTTATCTGGGCTGAGGCATTTAATGGTGCTTGCATCATCCATATTCCAGTGAGAGAATTAAGTGAACAAAACACCAGAGGAAGCAGCAAAGACCATATGTACATCACTGATCTTTCGAAAGACTCTTTCAAATAACGAGAAAAACAACATTGCACGTTGGTCTTCAATGTAACGTCAGAAGGTTCCTAAGGATGCTTGCTGCTTCTGGTCTGAGCAAGCTCATTTTTTATTCCCTGTACAGTAGTACATCAGGAGCTGCTGACAGGTAGAAACCAGCACAGGAGCTCAATGAATGTTACCAGCCTTTCACTGCAACTCAAGTGTTCGGCCACCTGGGATAATCTTTAATTAACTCTTTGTCTCCCCACTCTCAGATAGGCTATTTGGATGTCTTTTGCCTCACTCCTTCGAAAAAGAACTGAAGGTAAAACTTGTGGATGTTGTGAAATAAGTACAAAAGATAACTCACTTAATTCCTCTGGGATGTATATCACTCAGTAGGCAAAAAACATCAATGGGGTGCTACTGCATTTAAGAAGGAAAAAAATTTGGTTTTTATTTTAAAGCCACCCCTGTGTCTGTATAGCATCCTACGTATTGTTAAGGTGTCCTCCCATACTTGCTTAAGTTGAGAGGGCAAGTCTATGGTTACTGACAAAAATCTTTGGATTTCTGTCTGATTTCTTTTCTTGGCAAAGACCATGTATTTCCCTCCTTTTTAACTTGCAAGGAAATATTAATGCAGAATTAATGGAAAATGGCTAGCAAACAATGCACACTATCTTATGCTCTGCACCAATACACAACGCACAAGAAGGCAGATGCAGACCTTTGAGGTCTGCCCAAATTCTAGAAAAGCATTTCAGTATCTTTATATGACGATGCTGCCTAAAAGTTCCAACCAGGAATAGCTTCTGCCTGTCCTACACGCCACTGAAATACACAGGATAAGACAATT
The DNA here is from genome assembly GCF_034619465.1 of Leptosomus discolor. Classification (NCBI taxonomy): domain Eukaryota; kingdom Metazoa; phylum Chordata; class Aves; order Leptosomiformes; family Leptosomidae; genus Leptosomus; species Leptosomus discolor. The sequence goes on along the minus strand of NC_141410.1, from coordinate 9,777,614 downwards.
TGTGCCTTTGAGAACTTGAAATCTAAACAAGCAGGACTGATAAATGAGTGGAAAATAGTACTCTCTCTCCTTTAGAAAAGGAAAACTGATGCATGTTGACAGGGTAACAAGGATAACAGTATCCTACTCAAAACACATGGCATATGTACCACAGAACCCTGCAGGCACCCACCCCACACAGATTTAGCAGCATTGTTGTTCTTGATCCTCTCCCCACCCCAACACCCCAACCGCAGTAAGTGAAGTCAATCCATTTGCGCTGTTGCGTTGTAACGCCCCATTTCAACCTCAACCTACTGAAGTGTGGATGTGAGGTGCTGTGTAATGCCTACAATTACCTTTCTCCCACCTCGTTCAGCCTTTCCAAACGAGAAGTGCCGAGTCTCATTCATGGTTTCCAGTCGTCACAGCTAGATTGTCCTGCTGTTTCCACTCTGTATCATTTTTCCATGTTAGGGATCAGTCAACACTCCAGACAGATCCAAGACCTTTGCAAGATCTAACACAAAACCCCTACAATTATCATTGAGGCATGAATCCCATTGTCCTTTCCATCTAAGGAATGATTTCAGAATTTGCCTCCAGTCTGTTTTCAGCAAATTATCTTATTTGCTTACTCGCTTTCAACACTAGCTACGTCCCCTGAGATATCATCTCCTCAGCAACCCCGTTCAGGAGCACTTGAGGAGCACCTATTCCAAAAGCCCCCTGGGGCATCATGTCTTTACACCACATCGCATTTGGGTTATTCCTATTGCGTCCACTGCATTTTTCATATATGCCTGTCAGGGCAAACACTGAGGGCCCTTGCTGCTGTACGGCACTGTGCAAGCTCAACCCGATATAACATACCTAACAGTGGCAATGGCAAAAGACACAAGGGTACTGCGTGCATGATGATTTTTTTACATATAAAGAAACCATAAGCTGCATAATAGGTTGAGGTCTGGCAGTCGTCACCCTCCGAGCTTGTGAAAAGGACTATAATTTCATAGATAGTCTGCTTGACTAGTGACTCACCACTTAAGGATAATCAGGGTCAATTCTTTACACAGAAAGCAACGTAGATTTCATGTGGTAGTAAATTAATTGCTATTAAAAGACTCCAGTCCCCACTAAAAGCAAGTCAAGAACTAATTTAGAGTATTTTAAAGGCAAAATATATGCAGCAGCTATATCTATTCTGAATGCACACAGCAAATCCTCATAGAATCCAGTATTCCTCTAGTGTTTTCCATCCAATTTATACAAGCGTATGTAATTTAAATAAATTCACCTAACAGGTAAAACAAATTTATGAAGGACATAGCATCATCCTGTGCCCACAAGGGAAACTGGCTTTCAGTAATGGAAGCCTTACTATTTAAAACAAAATGCTGAGAAAATAAGCATTCTGGGAGGTAACATTTCACCTTTCAAAGCTACCAGATTTTGATGCGATGATTATTTTTCAAGTCCGCAAGAAAGGTGGCTCCAAAACTAATTATGAAAATTAATCAAAATCCATTGATACGAGCACAAACATGAAATTTTGATCTGATTTGGTGGTTTGTGGAAAAATAATCCATGTACATGTGTCAAATTATCTTGCCATTTTTTCTTAATTATTGATTTATCTTTTTCTCTTTCTTCCTCAGTATTGAATCCTACCTGTGTGAAACTATTCCTATGTTGCCCTGGAACGTCAGAAAGAGAAGAAATTAGAACAGAGACAATAACAACGAAAGGGATGTCTTACCCTTACATCCAGACTACTGTTATCAAGGAAGTCTGTTTACAAAACGGCTTTCCAGGTTGCATTTTTGTCTACCCTGAAATAAATCTTGGACTCACTGTAACAACAAGCCCTTTCTCTTAGCGGTGACAACTACATCATGCAAGGCATTTAATAGCACGTTCCAGGTTTACTCTTTCTGTGCCACTGTTGTTATTCCCTGCAGGCAAGTACAGGTCATCAACAGATCACTGTCCTGCATCCTAAGGGAGAAGCAGGGCCAGTGCTGAGGCCCAGAAAATGTCTCTGAGACACCACCTCCAGGGAATCAGGACAGGAGGCTTCCCCACTACAGGCTAGGCTCAATACATGCCCTAGACATAAATCTCCCATTCAACACCATCTATTCTTCACAACTTCATCAAGAGACAGAGCGAATTACAAGATAACAGCTAAGGCTGATCAACTAATTCACTGATTTGCCACTCAAATTGATCAAAGCTTGTTGCTTTTCCAGGGTTTACTTTTTCTTTAAAAATGGAATGTTAACTACTGACATCTGAGTAATAAATTCAGAATCAGTATTTAGTTACTGTATCATAACAATTTCATAAAAGAAAATGTTTTATTTCTCTGGGATTTTTTTGTTATGCTGTTAAAACAGGGTCACAGAATAAGAGTCAGAGAAACAGTTGAGCACATTCACAATTCACACAAATCTTTTGAAGGAAACACAGTGTGCTATCAGAGAGACCAAAGCATTTTACAAGTAAAAGATGCTCCCACTACAAGTAACATTTAGCCGAAAACACAGGACATTTCTAAACAAGAAGCCAATCCACTGACTCTTGAAATCAATGACACATTTTTACCCGGCTTGCACGGATTCCGAATCACACCCAGGAGCGCATACGTGCCAGGGAAAGGTCATGGGCACGCTGGTTTGGAAAGCACAATGCTGGCATGGCACAAACCTACGCCACTGCCAGTTCCACATCACACAAAGCATAGCATGCCCCAATTCCTTCATGCTCAGCTATCTAGTTCAACTAGCCAGAGCAGGAGAGTGACTTGCGGTGTGGCGCTATCACATCACAAAGATTTAAGTGCTAAGAAGGGACTAAAAAAGGACAAGAATTCTCTCAATTCCTGCTTTCCCAACCGTGCAGAGAAAGCACAATGTAGTGCTGCTGACCAGCAGCATTCAGCTAACACTTCGAGTTAAAACAGCTAAGCCACCATGCAACAAAGATGTGATCGTGCTTCTGTTCAGCTAAGGCTGCAAAGCACAGCACTGTACCTGACGTGCTGCTCCTCTCTCACCTGTAAAACACTGCAACCTTTACCAGGGTCCTTAAAGCCCATTTGGATGCAGCGTCAGCACGTGGTTGGGGCTCACTGGCAGCTCCAGATCCCCAGGCCAGAGAGACCACAAGCCTATCGCAGATCTCTGCTACACAGCCACAGCACTTCAGCTCTGGCCACCATCCTGGCTAGCCAACGAGGAAAGGACCAAGCACTTCTGGAGCAACGGCATGAACTACTTAAGCTTCAACTAATAACCAAGGCTTTGCCTTGTGACGGTGCTACACACTGTAAGGTTACAGGATAATTTGGCTATATATTCACCTGCACGTTCATCCCGCATCCCTAGGCTCCAGAGGTACTGCTGTCACATATTATCACATTCTAAGATTTATTTCCTGACAGAAATAACAGATCCTATTGCCCAGCCCAGGGAAGGAGTGTTACCAATTCTGGGGACGAAATAAGGCAACTGGGAAATGCAGCACAACGTTACACTGCAGTTCAGACAAACTGGGAAATGTAACATCCACAATGCCAAGGACATCCCAAATAGGAATACTTAGCTGTTATAGAAAGCCATCAAACTCCATGCCAGATAGTTCCATATCCCACAATTCATGGCATCACTTCAAGACCTTCTATAAATCAACTTCAACACATGTGGGTGTCTGTTCTTAAATTTTTGTTCCCATAGTTACCAGTGTACTTTACCACAGGAAAAAACGGCAGGTGGCTAGACACAGAACAAAATCACCATTCTTTTAACATATGAAGAGTTGGAAAGTTTCAAATTAAGGGGTTTTTTTTTGCCAAATGTTTTCAGACCGTTACCGAGACTAACGCAATCAGAGCAGCAAACTACAAGATCCTTCCATACGTTTATTACTCTGTAAACAGTAAATTCAACAACATCCAGTAAAACGGGACATTTCCAGCCTTGCATCTCATGATGCCATAGGGTTGCATAATCCAGTGCAGAAATATAGTTTCCTTTTTTTGTAATTTAAAATACTCCCCAGGTCCCCTTGACACCGTCACATGTGCTTTCTGCAGAGAAAAGGTAAAGCAGCCCAGCACTCTGCGTACAAGATAGATTTCTCGCAATAAAATTATTTTTGTGGGATAAAAGCAGTAAAAACAAACACCAACAATCTGTTCAACCAAAACACCAATTTACCTGAATGTTCCTATCAAAACTATCACAGCTTGCAAGGTAATATGTTTTCCATTTTCAACTAAGATAGAGGGTAAAATGCCCTGACATTTTTCTGGCACTGAGCACGCTGCAAGTAACACCACGATGCTTTGCATTAACATGTTTTGTGACTTTTTGTAAACTAAAAGAAGATGTTGTGGTACTGTGTGCTCTCCATTACCTTTGCTTTCTTTTAAGGTAGGTGACCAAAGCTAAGGTCATTCACGCGTCCAGTGCCTCCTGGCTCGCTGACCGCCGTGTCCGTGAGAGCAGGGCAGGAGTCAGAACGGAACAGTTGTGGTTTTGTGTCTGCTACAGAAACCCTCTGCAGCCCCAACTAGTTCATTTCTCCAGGGCTCACCAGCGCACTTATAACACAGAGATAACGGTTGCGCCTTTGGCCTTTGAGATCCTTCTCTCCTACTCCAAATACACATAACAGGGATTTTAAGCCTCTGTTCACTACAGCAACTCAGTTACTGACAGGCCACTGTCAGGATTCTTCCTTTTTGTCCCTTGATAGATTACGTTAATTGCATGTTTAACATGCACCGAAACTTCAGAAAACAGATTTATTTTTGTAACTCCAAATGTTGAATTAATTAACTTCTTGAAGCAGTAGGAAAGACGAAGGGAAACTTCCATGAACGTTAGATTTAACTTGAAAATGAATTTTAATTTGATTATGTTCAGTCCCTCCTATACCTTTTGTGCAGATGAGAAATAAAAAAAATGTGTTCAAGTTCCAGGCTACTCTCATTATCCAATGAATAACAGACAACATTCCCAGAAGCACTCCAGCCTCAACTGTGCCTTTCGTAGTTTGGGAAGCTGGAGTTATGCTGTCTTGCATATTTTTACCAGGTGTTCTGCCTTAGCACCATCTCTATAGTACTCTGCTACTCCCAGATCTAATGTGGCACGTAAAAGTTTCATCAAACATCACTGGAAACTTCCAAGTGTTAGGAACATACCACAATTCTGACTTTACAAATGGAATAATAGAGGCCTGCAAAGACTACACATCTTGCCCAAAGATCCCACAAGCCAACAGGATTTTCTGAGAACGGGCTCTGCTACAAGTTCTAAACAACTCATGAAGAACTGAGTGAGCAGGAAGTTGAATATGGATCTCCTCAGTCCCAGTGCATCACAGTAAATAAAACCAACCTTCTCTTTTGCAGTTACAGCTTCCAATTTACAGTGGCTTAAGTGAACTATGCCTACTCAGCTGCTGCTGGGCTCACAGGGCCAACTCTGTTCTGAATTCCACCAGCCTAGGCACAAGGCAGATTGACTGACTTTGACCCGTACCATTGGCTTTTCAGGTGAAGCAACGATACTTTATACCACCTTAACGGCTACGGTGGCTTTATGTCAACATTTGGTATTTTGCAAGCTACTCATCATTCCTTTTCACCAATCTAAGGTGCAAGCATCCACCTCGAGATGTCTGGAGTTTACTCTGGAGCTCCAATATATTTGTTACTGACAGGGTTCTAACATTCTAGACTCATCATGAGAGGGGCTTTTAAAAAAAAATAGTCATCAGCTCCTTGTTCTGCTGATCTCGGAACACAGTCTTCCCCTCTGTCAATTAAGACTGAATAAAAAGCAATTCTTGACAACTCCTGCTGCAAGCGTATTTTCTCCGTTCCACTAGCTGATGTCAAAACAAATCTTTCTAAACCCCATGTTGTTTACTGCAGGCCACAAAGCAGCTTTTAAATTTAACTTTAGGTCACTAGTAAAATCCTGGATTATCGACCAGTTTCACCACCAAAATGATAGTGTTACAGTAAGCATTCAGTCTCCAGCAGCTTCTCAGAACCCCCACTGCTGGGCTGGCAATGGCAACCGGATAAGGAATACGAACACGCAAAGCAAATAAAAGACAGCATCAGCAGGAAGAGATCAGGTGCTGAGACAGGGAAGGAAGAAATATTATAACTGTGAGGAGCTAGCAGCGTAGGAATCCTTTGAGTAAAGGAAGGTGTCAAAACAGAGAAAAAACCATCCCCTAGCTTAGCACCATACTAATCGACATTATATTGTAACCATCCATAACATTGTAGTTTAGGCAGGAATGAGGTTCACTGACACAACGTTCTGTGGGTTAGCAAATAGCTGTTGTTTCCAGGCAAGAAAATGAATTACTAACCGAATGCACAATCTTTCCATAATTGGTACTGACAGCAAAGCTCGCTCCTTTCAACAGTAGCTATGGTGGGCTTACCACTCTTCAAAATGTATTGTATTGCTGTATTTCAAAGTCCAACAAGTAAAATTTCTGTTGAATACTAGAAGGCAAGAGACCACTATGAAAGTTCTTTTAACTGAGCTGGTTTATCCTGATTTTTTCACCGCAGCATGTCTGAATAAACAACATGCACAACCTTTGCTATTTCAGTCTTAGCTCCTTTTCTAATTCAGAGACTGGAAGAACTTAAATACTTTGTTGACATGTTTTCTTCAAAGACCCATTAATCATCTTGGCCACTCAAGGTTTGCAGTGAACCTACATTCTTCCAAGAAAAATCTGTATTAAGCAAGGTTGGAAGATGCTTGTGTCTAGCCAAGAAGGGGGAAAGCCAACAAAGAAAGAAGGGAAAGACAGTTTCAAGTAGATCTTGGGGTCTCCGCCTGAAGAACTAAAGCTGAACAACCTACCACACTGAACTAGTACTGACGAGTTCTCAACCGCTTCGATGACAAGAGTACCACAGTGCTACAACTCCAGCAACACACAGACCATAAGCCTTTATGCTGCATTTCTGTTTCCTCTGGTGTTTCATAAACAAGTTTCCAACATGTTTTCAAACTTCTGACTAAGAACCTGGAAATCAGAGGAAGCCTATTATCTGGGCCACCTTGCTAAGCAAAAATACTTTGGTAAGGAGTTTACACTGTCTTCAGGAGATAAAATCTACAGCTGCTCCAGTGACAGCTGCAGACAGACAGACAGACACAAGGCTTCGGCTGTTTGCTGCTGGAATGCATGCTACTTGTTTTAAGAGCATTAAAAGCAAAATACAAAAATCCCTTGTCTTACTGCTCCTCTTTCTTCCTTCAGGTTTCATAACTGCAAAGTCGCATGCTGTGTTATATCTTGATGTACAATCGCTCCCACTGTAACACCACTAAACATCTAACAAACTACAACCAGCCCATATTCAACAGTAAAAAACCACCTTTGAGAGCGCCTATGTGGCTATGCAGATGCCTTGCCTCCAGCCATAGCTGCTGCCAAAATGCAGTAAGTCTGTACAGAGTTCTGGGGCAGACATCTCTCTGCCTTCAGGAACCAGACAGCTACGGGAAGGCAGATCTTAAAGGTATGCTCGGAAGGAGTTGTGTTTGAAGTATGACCCTGCACTGCAGTATTCCCAATGTCTATATTTTATGGGGAAAAAAGGGAAGCGAAATATTTTTATTCATCCACAAAGGAAGTCCCTACCAGAAGGTACATGGTCAAGCTGAAGTGTACAGGCAGGAACACTCCCACTGTTAACACTTGTGAAGAATCACCAGTGCCCTCCTGCCATCAAGCAGCAGTTTATCAGAATGTATCTACCAGTGAAATTTTGATGCCTCTGCTATTTAAGATTAGAAGCTACTAAGCCTTTCTAAAGGTCACTCTCAGAATCTGGAGTCTTATCATCCCTCCTTGAAGAGCCTTTTTGCCAGTGGGAGGAACGAGGGGAAGGACGTTTCTCAGTGACAAGATGTATATGCCAATCATTCAGCTTCAACTGCAGCCCTACGAGAGATGGGCAGTCCAGTCCTCATTCTGTCACAGCCTTCCTGAGGAACATCATAAGTCACTTAATTACTCTCTGCCAGATTTTAAAAGATGTTTATGTCAGTAGACATAAGTATCTAATTTTCAGAACCAAACAGGCATCTACCTCCTATTTCCTTGAAGAGAACTCAGTCATCTAGAACTTTTGGATTTCATTAGTTGCCTACATGTACCTGGGAATGCAAATAATTTAAATATCTGTCCAGAGATTTTTAAGCTTCTGCCTGAGGCAAGTTGCAAAGCATTCGGTTATCAAGTGAATAAAGTCCACTTGCATACTTTTCCAAAAGCTGCAGTAACTGAATTTCAAACTCTCATTAACCAAAACCAAGTCAAACTTTACTGTAACAGCTGTATTAGCACCTCGGATGGTAACACTGATGCTCACTAAACTGGAATCGTTTGAGTATTTCCCCCTTGGCTTATAGCCTGCTCTTTAAATCCAAATAGCCAGGAGCAGCATAAGAAGTAGATAAAAAAACAGTTGTTCTTTCAGAAGAAACCTCATCTGCTTCCACAGTCATACCTTTGAAGCACAATCTTAAAGGCAAAGACCAGAGCACATGGCCTTCCTCACCAGTTGTGAGGGACGTACCCTTGACCTTTGCTAGCCCAGGACAGGACTGTGTTCAGTGCCACGTACAAACTGCAACCTGAGAAACAGTTCAGGGGAACATAGGCACATGTGAAAGGGCTGATTTTTCCACCCATTCTACTCTGCCGTGAAAGGGTGTGTGTTTGAGTACATTTAGCGCTGAACAGGGCATCAGGCTTCATTCTTCACTCGCCTGAGGATCATTCCTCTTCTCGGTGACTCTGCTATTCCCACCTCCCAATACCTTCCCTGTCTTTTCTACTTAGTTCTGTAAACTCCTCAAGCGAGGGGCTAAATGTCAGCTCCTACAGTGTGGGCCTGGTTATTACAGATGCATCCAAGCAACAGAGACACAGCTCACAGATATTAACACTAAATTACTTCAGAGCCCTTTGTTTCTCCACACAATCTTTTTTGTCCTGTTAAAAATAGAAATGCATTAAAATTCTTGCTTGAATGCAGCCAACACAATTCCTTTATTCCATTTTCCTTCTATTGGTGGGGGAAGCGAGCATGCTCACAGCTCCCTTCTCTGTGCTTGTTCGTGTTACAGCTTTTGACATACTTTCACCCTCCAGCCTATTGTCTGCAAATCTCTGTTTCCTCTAAGAAGTGAGCGCCAGCACTAGTAGAGCGCTGTGGAAGAGGCACAAATCCACCACAATCAGAAGAGAATCACAGCTGCCAGAACTTCATCAATTGTCCTTATAATCAAGTAATAACCGATAAATTGCATCTTTGTTGTGTGCTGGGGACAAGAGACAAGATACTCAGACAGGAATGGAGCAAAGAAACAAGTTAATCTTTCCATTTTTCAGAAGAGAGCAGACAGAACATGCGTTACACACATATATGACAAAATGTGTGTAATAAGGGGCATCTGGAAGTGAAACCTGTCCTGATCTAATTCTCTCCCCAACATCAGTACATTCAGTCACAGCCACGATCTGGACTTCTGAAGAGAGACACAGTTTTCAAACAGTTGAGCCATGAAGGGCTGACAAACACATAGTGAGGTGGTCTCATTTACTAATTAGTAATAGAAGACAACATCTGTTTGCATACGTACAAAGCTGCTGTGTTGCACTCTGCTCCCTTGTTCCAAATAAATTCAAAAAGATAAATGCATTGCTCTGTATAAGCACTAAGTCGACGAAGCATTCATGCTTTGTTAAACTTCCCAGACACTTGAGGGTGTTTGAAGTTATGATGCATGTTAAATTTAAGCAGATTTATGATCCATGTGTTCTGAAAGAAATGAACACTTCACTGCCTCACATTTCCTACTTAAAATAGAGCAAATTTTCTAAACAGAAAGCACACGTGTATCCTGTGTAGGTCTAACAGAAAACCTTTAGTCATACAGATACGCTGAAATAACAACGAATGCCTAATTTTAAGTGTTCCCTACAGCTTTTTTATTTATGCGCACACAACTTCGAGTGCCCACAGGAGCAGTTACAATAAAACAGACTTCCAAAGCGTTGGGCATTTGTCAGCCAAAGGGAACTTTGGGTACTTTGCACTGGAAGTCCTTAAAGAAAAAATTTCATCACGATCACCTACCTGCTACCAAAATGAGAACAAAACAATTTGCACTATAAGGCCTCATATTTAGATAGTTGCAACTCTAACATTTCATTGCGGTTCAGTGTTTTTCAGACTCTTCATTTTCACACACGAGATTGAAGCAGAGGATAAAAATGCAGCTACACGTGGAAATCTGTATAGAGTGTGGAAATTACAGTTCACTAACTGCACTCACTTGGACTCTAGGTACTTAAGATGAAGTAACACACTTTTTTGCACCGTAAAAAGGCATTTAAAAACAGAAGTTATTCGAGTGTACTTTGCATTTTGTAATATATAACGAAATCCCTAAGCAGAGACCACAGGGCGAAAGGGTGCAATCTCCAATGTCCGATTTTTGGTGTACAGATGAAGACCCAAAATGAGCTATGCAAGTCCTACTTGAAAATTCAGAGCTTGTTTCTTTACTTACAAGCACTCTTCTTATGCAATGCTTTAATTTAGACTATCCTGAGTACTGGTGCAGAATTAATCAGGTCAGTGAAAGGAAACTGCTAGCCTCAATTACTACACCTTTAAATGCTTTTTTACTGCCAGTTCAACTGTTACTCTTTGATTTAGAATTGGTTTCAAACTCAAGACCCACAGGACAGGGGGCAAGCTCTTCCCCAAAAATGCCACTGACAAGAGGCCAACACCCTCAGCTCTTGAGGTTATTCCCCCTTTTCCTACAGCTTGTTTACTGGATTGTTAAACATTCTGGCAGCAAATGGAAGGGGGTGGGGAAGGAGACGAGCTGCCACATTTCTAAAATTAGCATCTTCTGTCTCTGAGAAGCCTGTGGAGATTTAAAAAATTAGGTTTCTCTGCAAGATGCAGAGAGATGTGAAATTTTAACTGTGTTACACAGCTGAAGCCTAAGCTCTGTTTCATACCAGAAAGCCAGTTCACCTTCCCTTTTTTTCCCCCCTGCTCCCAGCTGTCAGTCAGAGGCAATTACCACAAAATACCAAGTCTATTTTATTATATAAAAGTAATTGCATTCATTTGCCCTGTCAGCCATAAGCAGCTCCATGACATCTTCCATATGAGCTTCCCTGTAAAGTCACAGGCTCATTCCCTTTCACAGGTCACTCTTGCTGTGCTGTCAGCAAGGCACTGTAAGGACTGCAATTCCCCGGTCACTGTGGTTTTCTCCCCCCAGATGTATTTTTTTGGTCCTCAGGTACCAGGTAATGCCCTGCTCAGAGAATGTGTCGTGTCCTTCAGTCTCCAAAAGGCAAGCATTCACAACAGAAGCTGCTGCAGGTAACTGCTGTATCCATACAAGTAGCATTTGCTCTGTACGAAAATATCAGAAGCAGAAATAGCCCTGTGTTGCAAATTCTTCACTCAAAATGCTGGTCTTTCACAGATGGGCTTTAAGTTAGAAATGGAAGAGACTCAGGAATGAAACTCAAATACTTTTCCAAGAACCAGTAAGTGTGCCAAAGTCTTTCTTTGGTTTACCTCCTGAAAGGAACCACGACTCAGCCATGAAACAAATGCAGGCTAGCACAGACAGATTTAAAACATATGGCACTGGAAATTTTTGTCCAAAATTCCCTCCTTTTTTTTTTTTTGCAATTATATTTATTCCACTCCTGTTACAAGTCTCAGTTCATATCTTGTAACAACTACGTTTGCTTAGATCTCGCACCACTTCTTTCACATACCAGCAACAGCAGTGGACAGTGTTGCAGCAGAGAATTGTGAAAAGAACTGGGAAGGTTTTCTTTCATGATTTCTACAAAGGAAAGCACAAAAATAACACATGTATTTTGGATCAAAATGGGATTTTTTTCATCAAAATAGGTACTGAGATAGTAATTTATACTACATACTACTAAGTATTATACCGTATATGTTATATAAAATAATATATACTATATATTACTCAACAATATATACTATATACTAATATATATAACCTTAAATGAGACGAGATGTTTCAAAACAAGCAAAAAAACTGCAGTTTTGTTCCAAAACTGAAGAAACACGTTTATTTTAACATTCTGAGACATACTTTTGTCTTTTTGATCTGACATGAAAAACACTCAAGTTACTCTAGCCATCTCTAGCTGAGATGTTCACTACAAAATTCTTGTGGAGCTGCTTTGAGACTTGAAGTTAACAAAAGATGGTCTTCTCAAGTACCTTCTGACTGGAAAAAGAAAAATCTACATAAACTTGAACCAAAATCCAACGGAGCTAGTAAGAGGGTTCAAGAGACCCGAGTGTAGGCTTGTCACAGCCAAGCATGAGGGCTGTCCTACAAATATCCCAGTGATGCTGTAATCCACAGCTTAACACAAGATCTTGCTACAAGTTAAGTCTCTACATATCACTGCTAAATTAAAACTACTGTCACCCCTTTTAGCTATTTCCTACTAACTAAAGGAAAGCACAGAGCTCCATTTATTTATGAAGCAGACTGCGCACTGAAAAGTTCGCCTGCATGCAGCAGCTTCACTGTCCTTGGTGATCCCCTGTACCTAACCTGATGTTTGTTCCGACTTCTCAGGCACAGCCCTTAGGAATTCCTAGGATCAGCCCTCGTGACTAAAAGCTGAGCTGACTTAAGGGTGACCAAAGGCCCGATCTATAAAACCCCTACTCTTCAAGAGAAACCCCTGTCCCCAACCAGCCAGTGAATTCAGTCTGTCCTCACTGTCCACGGGCCAGGCTTTGTTCATTCTTGGTGATAAATTATGAATGCCTCCCCTCAAGCGCCTGTTACTCAAATCACCAGCTAAATAATGTATGAATAAATGAAGAGACTCCTCTGAGGTGAGAGAGCTGTAGGGGACTAAACTTTGAATCACGTGCTACAGCAGCACGCATCAAAGCTTCACTATCAGGTTTGACCCCAGCTGGGTTTTATTTTTTAGAAGGGTTAGAACTAACCTCTTAGGAACATGAATGGCTAAACAGCAGGGCATGGCATGAAAGCTTGCCCAGAAGTGCAGGGAAAGAATGAAGAAATTTGCTAGAAGCACATGGGTATCAAAGGTCTTCACTATCTTTATCAGTCTGAACTGGGACAGAAGGTCACAAGTGAATTGTTAATTTTCACCAGAAATCCATTGGCAGTTAATTCCCACTGCCAGAGTCAGTGTTCTGGTTCAGGAGAACTGATGCAAATTGAAAACACAAATCCTGAAGACAAAAAAAAAAGTGAAGAAGGGCTGGTCAAAAAGTTTCTAAGAAGCTTAGAATGACAGAAAATTAGAATAAAGACCAGTGACAGTCCTTGGCAACATTCACCTAATCAAACCACAGCCACACCGCTACACCTAGCAAGATCATAAACTTTGTTGTTCTTAGTAGTTCATTATGAGGCAAATTTATAAACACGTGTGCAAATAATTCATTGTTTCTGTTATACAGAGATCTTACTGATGCTTCAGGCAAAAAGAATCTGCATTAAAATACAAAACCTGTGTTTCAGAACAATACATTTGGAAAGGGAAAAAGGGAATTACCATACTGCATTAGGCTGTATCCCCACATAAGACACCCAAGGTACATTCTTGGAACATCCAATTAAAGCTTGTTAAAACAAAGTTTGAATGAATCTGAAATGAACCAAATTTGCCTAACTGATCAAAGGATCAAGGAAGCATCCTAGTGCCACGAAGAGAAGGGGAATTAGTTTCATCCTTGGATGCCTTATCTAATTACACTCTGTCCCCAAGGAGTCAAAGTATCCAGTATTATCTGGAAGTGCTTGTTTGAGACCACCTCTGCTGCATTACTGAAGACGCCTGATGATTAGCTGGCATGCTGAATTCCCTGCCAACATTAAAACCAGTGCAGCACAATTCCTAATCACTAAAGGATGCAGGTGGCCCCAGAGAAGGAAGAGTGCAGTTAAATGGTAGCTTGCTTCCTCTCAGAAGACTTCATTGACAAAAGTTCTATGACAGCCATTGCTACAAAAATCCACATTTGACTATTCCGTCTGAGAGCTGTTATTTCCACTTTTTGACCAGATTTTCTCCTTAAAACATGATGCAACAGAATAATGATTTAAGGATACTTCCACATTTTCCACGTACATGTTGATTCTGCTATACATTTTCAGCGCTCCCATGCCTCTAGCTTATTAGAAATCTTTATATCATAACTTCATGCCTCCCTCAATATTAGTGCTCTAGTTCTGTCCTTGTAAAATACCTTCCTCTAAGAATCTTTAGAAAAGTTAGCTTACCCAGCCTTACAGTCCACAGCAAATGAACAATTCATACTGAAGGAATAAGTTTCTCTCCAAAACAGACATGGGAATGCCTTGAAGGGAAAGTGCCTACCACCTGTAAGCATTTTTTTCAGACAAAAGCAAAACCAAAAAGAACCATGTTACATTGCACCTTTAGGGGGAGGATTCATTAGCAGACAAAGCAGCTGACAAACCATGAATCTCTAGTGTCAGTTCCAGAAGGAAGCAGGATAACCATGAAAGTTGAGGAACCAAAGCTGGAAACAGTATTCGATAGGGCCTCGGCAGTGATGCTCAGGAGGGAATAATCACCTCCCTCCACCACCCGATGTCCCACAAAAGCTCCACGAGTGCAGGAGACCCTCACTGCCGTGTGGATGTGCTGCTGACCCATCCGTAACTTCATGCCAGGGAAGGAAAAGTTTCCCCCCCAAATTCAGCAGGCTTTGAATTAGCCCCGAAAAGTGCAACCACAAGGGCAGGAAGAGAAACAGAGAACAGCACGTCTACAGACTGTTCAGACTTCACAGAAACTGGCAATATACTTTGAATTATTTCTCTGTGTAGAAGGGCACAAGATTTCAGTGCACAATCCACTGCATGAACTATAAATCTTAGATGCAAAAAGCTAGTGTATTCCAGGTAACTGCCAGAGCCTCCTTACTTTTTTAGTGCACCTTCTCCACTGACAGCATAAGCATCCCCTTCTCAGGTGCTGAGGACAGTTTTATATTTATTTCTCCATTATGAAACTGTTGCTTCTTTGTCTCTTGTCCCTAAATTGTCTAGTTATGCTGCATGTTCACAATAAAAAAGTAGCATGGGCCTTTTCAAACTCCCTCTCACTTCCAACTTCTATTATTGCCTCAAACTTTGTTGTGATCAAAGTGGGAAAACAGCATGGCTTGGATGTTCCTTGAAGGCAGCTAGCAACTTTTACTGAGAAGCAAACAGCAAACTGCACGCAGCACATCAGTCAAGTCACCTGAATTCACGGTAGGAAAGAAAATCAGGTTCTAAACCAGACAGTAAAGAACACAGCACCGACTCTCTGGTGATAGTCACTGGCAAAGTCACTCTGATACCAAAACTGTATTTACGGGACATCACGGCCATGATACACAATGCAGAGAAGACAGACTTTATCCCTATCCTACCTGCCTGTAAGAAGCTTGACTCTAACATCTGGTACTTGGACTATTAAAAAACGCTCTTCCAGTGGAGGATTAACCATAAGCACCTCAATAGCACTGTGGCAAAGGCATGCTAGAAGAGTGGGGAAGGTTGTATAAAGCCCATAGAGAGAAGAAAAATGCAAGGATAGAACTGTTCTGGTGGAAGAAAATCCCTGAAGTCACTGTTTTCTTTGAGCACAGAAAAACCAAGAAGGCAGCACTACACCCTGCAAGACAGTGAAGTGGTGTTCAACAGAGCTTAGAATAAACTCTGATCTTCCCACTTAACATTTTCTGAGGACCTGGCTTGCACAGCACCCGAATGCCTGCAGGTGCTTTTGACAGTTAGATGCATTCCACATGTTAGCTGTAATTGAATTGTCAGTCATTTACTTGGCTAATTATCTACTCAAAATGGCTCATCACACAGGATACCTGAAGTGTTACAACCATCATTGAAGATGTGATAGTTTTACCCTCAAACAGAACAAAGATACAAGTAACATCACCCTCTATACAAAGACGCTTTGGCACAAAACACGCAGTTGACATACGCATATACAGAACCACAAAACTGACACAACACTGGAGGAATAAATCTGAAATCTAAACATGTTAATGGCTTAAATGAGCTACGTACCACAGCCAAAGAGAAGTGTGACTGCACAATCAAAACTGACCAGCACAACCTACAAGAGCAGAACTACTGTATAATCACTGAGAGAACGCAGCTACACCAGAACCGTGTGGCAGCACAAATGATGTATAGGGTTTAGCACCCTGCACTGTGGTGTCGTCCCTCTTATTTAAAAGCCAGCCTTTGTTTCCTCCATCAGTAAAGTTTGCAAGGCACACTTCAATGTAATGTCTATAGCTAATGAAACCGCTCTGAAGTAGATACATTTGTCAGAGAATTATGAATTGCTCTATCTTTAGCATCACCATTTCCCTGAAGCAGTACGTGTTTCATTTACAGTAAGTGAAATGGGTTTTCATTTGCTTCACAGTCTTTTTATTTAACTAGATACTACGTCCATAATTAATAAAACATGCCTGCATGGAGACAAGAGAGCTTTTGGAATGAGTGTGCTGATAAGGTCTAAAAAATATTATCTAAACCAACAGGGTGAAGCCGTAAATAAATAATTCCGAACAAATGAGAAAAAAGAAAGAGTAATGTGACATTATCAAAGTACTACTAAAAAACACCTGTGCCCACAAGCACACGTGCAATTTATCCTCTAGCTAAGATTCTAGTGTATACGGTAAAAAGAATAAATCCACCTACTGTGCTTCTGCGGTGGGCTTCCTAAATCCATTGTCTTGTAGAAATAAGGATATTTTTTTCAATTGCCTATGTTAGAAAGTAACGATACTCAGCATTTTCCCTCCGTCTTGCTCCCTCTTCTGCAAGTCCCCCTTTCTGTTCGTGTGAGAAGGCAGTTTAAATTTCATCCCATTTATTAGCTCAGGCACTGAGGAATCACTGTCAGTTTTCTAATGGTACAAGCTCCTTTACTGTACACAACACCCGAGGAAGCGGGGGAGAGAAAAGAGGTAGGATTTTATCTAAACTACTTTTTGCTGGAACAATTAACTCTTCATTGACCAACATCCCCTTCTGATATCTCTGGTGTCAGTTGCCTCTGAAATGTCTGCTCCTCTATGGCAACAGGGAATTCTCTATGACAGCTGTTTAATGCTCATGCTCCTTCTTCTAAGATTTCCTCTGCTGCTTTTCCTCTTCCGCTGCTTAACAAGCAACTACAGTCAGACACTGCCACAGCCATGATGTCTTACAGCCATATGAGGTGTCCCTTTCCAACTATGCCAGAGTGACTAAAGTTCACAAATCCTATGAACTTTCTGTGATCCCCAGTCTCTAATGGCTTCTAAAACTTCTAGAGATCTCCAAAAGAGATTTATTCTCCACCAGCTAATGCTCGCTGCTTCTTCAGGTAGAGTATTTAAAACCTGTAACCCTGGACATCCAAAATAACAGAGGAAAATTTTTTGCAAAGAAAACAAATTCACTACCTCTAGAAAAATCAAGTGTGGCTGCACCTGTATACACCACCTTCACCCCCAAACAACTAAGTTTTCAAGGCAGCAGAACAGAATCATGTTTGTTCGTTGCTGTGAATTTACAGTCACATAAGAAAGGATGATCTTGCTCCACGTTTCTTAACCACCTGTTCCACTAAAGAAACCCAGTTTAGTGTCACCACCCCATAGCCAGTTCAGTATAATCAACCAGGACTGCGAAGGTTTTCACAAGTTTAGTGTTTTCCCAGGAGTACTATATGCTCTGTAGAGATCTGCATCTCTTGAGAGCGCTTTAACTTTTTAGTCCTTGCCCACAGTAAAACTTCTGTGATGCAAATTTTTACCTATAGCTGCATGAGAAAAACGTGTTAGAAGAACTAGATTTTCCTAACTAACCATTTTCCTCTGGAGGACATCATGCTGGATTAGGCACAAACCAACCTTCTGTCTTCCCTCCTTCAAACAGTACTTCAACGTCCATCTATTCCTTATTTCTGCTTGTAAATGATAAGAACAAAAATCATGGATCTGAATACCAGTGCTTCTAACAAATGACCATTTTTACTTTCATTAAGCTCCATTTCTGGACTTTTAAGCTGGATCTTGACAGCAACCCAGCTCCCTACATCTGCCACTATTATAAAGATTTGTCTTGTGTGGAGCACTTTCTTGGAACGATTTTCCTCTGACTTCCACTAAGGCTCTGCATATGTAAGCACAAAATTCATGCACTGTGACAAACCTGAAGTTTTTTCTTCCTTAGATCCAGTCACACATCCTGACAGCCTGCTAGGAACCAACACAGCCCCTTCAGGTTCAGCATGAGACACACCAGAGTTAAGGGGATTAGGATGGTCTCCAAATCGATGCAAAAATCTTGTCGTCTTCTTTACCAAGACAATTGTCTGGAACTCTGGCATTTCAGGGAGGGGAAAAAATTATTACTTCAGGGAAATATCAGCATTTCTGGCAAGTGGTACAATATTGGATTAAAGTGTGTCGTCCACTGACTATAGTTCTATGTCCTATGGCTACTACTGTCCACTACCTGCAAAGGCTCTTGCCACACTGGTGCATGGCGCTGCTCTCTCATCCAAGAGAGCGCTATTCAGGCACTCTTCCAGGAACTACAGAAGACGGAAAAAAGAAAAAAAAAGGAACACACATTTGCTAGAACTTCTGTCACCATTAGAGGTAACATTAGTTTCTCTCAGCAACAGCATCTATGCCAGCTCAGAAGCTTTCTCGGAAAGATCTCTTTAACCATTTAAGGTATTTTTGGCTTAATACTACTGAATCTTCACCATTCAAAGAAGCAATATGGTTCCCCATCACTGCAAGCATGATCCTGAAGAGTCATTCTGATCACCAGCTAAAGAGTCTGTCTCGCACTGAGAACAAAAAAATAACAAAAAATTAAATATTGCCAAATCCATTCACAGCTCTTCTATTTTGTGCAGGGCATTTTTAGCATAAAAAGGGCTATAATAGAACAGCTTCTCTTCACATTGGCTACACAGGTTTAACTCATGGTTTGTATCTCTGAGATCATGAGTTCAAAAGTAGAGTATTCTCATTTTTTTTAACTATATAGCCAGTGATGCAGCTGAAGAATCCTGGATTTCCTTAGAAGACAGCAGCAGCCATGCATAAAGCAGTTCCTCATAGTTTATTAACTGTAGAAAACCACTACGATTTGCTTCAGAAGACAACTGAAGTTACTTGTTCTCTCAAGAAACAAAGCATTCATCTCTGATGAAGTATTTAACCTCAGATCGAACTGACAGATAAGATTCTGACATGAACAAAGATAAAAAGAAAACTGCTTGCAGATGAAGGACATTTAAATGTGTTGGGAGGTAAGCAGTATCTAAAGCCAGGCAGGTTTCGCAGCATCACAGAGTCAGGGATGGCTTGGATTTTAAATAACCATTTGCCAAACTCCAAATGCCAATCAAAGCCAGACAACAGCCCATGCCTAAGAGTCACTTGGCTATATCTGCACTCAGTGACTCTCAGGGGGATTAAGTTTACCAAAACTATCAGCAGATACAAATAATTTACTTGTGAGAAAAATGTATGAGGGAGAGACTCAGCTTTCCTTTACAGTGCTTACAAGAACAGCATCCTTCGGAGTCGATTTGATTGACAGACTTATTCACAGCTAATGGCTGTATCTTAAGAACTTCCCACAGATAATGCCAATGTAGTTGAACTTTGTAAAGAATACTGGATTTCCACCCCCCCTCCCATCTTTGACAAACACACAGGCTAAGCACCCCTCCAAATGAATGACAGGAACATATTTTTCCCCTCGCAGCATTATAAAAACTTCATTTTTGATTATTCCAGCGCTGGTTCAGTCAATGAACCAGTGCTGGAAACTGGTTTACTACCTCTAAATGTGCTGCACTTATTCTAACCATCTGAGGGAGCATTATTTTTACTCATTTCACTAGTTTCTAAGAATCAAACTATAAAGAAATGTAACTTCCCAGCGACCAGATACTCACCCCTATCACAAACTTTTATTCTGCCTCACAACTAGCAGCAGTTTTGAGGGACCACCGTAGTATTGGCCCTGGGTAATCACCGTCAAGCGATGCCAGGTACAAAAGCTCTAGGAATAACAGTACTCTGGCAGCACCGGCTCCGAGGCAGCATGAAACTTTCCAATCCTGTGTTCTAGAAGGACGAAATGAATGTCTGGAGGCCGCGTAGATCTGAGCACACATGCGGTGCGGTCTTTGTGGTCTCTCTCTTTCACGAGAAGCCTGCATAGCACTGTCATAAACGGCAGAAGAGCCATCTTTACGCATCATGGTTTTGCCATTGTACGGTTCACAAGAACTGTTTAATAACCATGGAAGAGATATACATGTAAAAATATAACTTCTTGACCCCAAAGTCTCCTCTCTCTCCTTTTTGGTCAGGTTTGTGCTCACGATGCCAGCTTCGCATTTGTGCGTTCATCCGGTAGATGGCAACAGCGACACAGACGGATCACCGGAGCGGCAACATTCGCATCCTAGACCCTGGGATGTGGGTGTGCAAACAGCATTATTTATTCTGCTTGAAGTGTCCCATTTCCCATCACATACTTCTAAATCTTCACAGGCAGCAACAGATACACAAGAGAAAGAGCATGAAAGCTCGAGGGGGGAGATTTTGGAGGAGGTGGAAGCAGAAACAGAAGGTAACATTCAGGTGATCTAGTTTCTAATCCACATTCAACCATAAAAGCTCTTATCACCAGCACACAAAAAATGTAATATACCTCAGGCTTTACCTCAACAAAATAATTCCACTTCTTCCACAAGTGATGCAAAAAAAGATCAATTAACATCACAGTGGTAGCTTGGATCAGACAATACTATGATACTGATATTACTTGGTTGTCGCAGTCTAAGCCTAAAGTAAAGAGGGACTCTGTCAGTCTCCTCTCCAAGACTGGTTATTTCTGTAAGGGCAATATAACTTCCTCACAGATTCTCCAAGGAGCTTTACATTGTCTTGGAGTAATACAATATAACCTCAAAAAAGGCAGTCTGAGTTGAATTTCTGCTCATTAGAAAGATTTAACCCATCAAACCTGCGATTTGTTACTTTCCTTTTCAAACGTTGAAGTCAAGGTCTGATGATTTTTCATTACAGAAAGGAAATCCTGAGATGCAGATCCCTACTATAAAGCTAACACATCACTGTATCCACACGTGTAGTACACCGCTTTTCTTTCCCCCAGTACAGAAAAGACACTGATTCTGCCACAGAGTTCAGTCTGTACCTTTTACCTTGTTTTCACTAGGTAACTTCTACAGAAGCAGCAGAGCTAGCACATAAATTGGCTATCCAAGTAACTCTCCCCTTTTTATGAGTCGCATGACTTCAATAGCACAGAGCGAAGACAGGCGAGGTCAAACTGCAATATTCCTGCTGACAACGGAGAACGACCAACAAATCAGACCTTTGTCTTAAGCACCTTTATGGTTTCCATTGCTATTTCTGACAGTTTCACAACCTTCCATGCATTTATCCTAACAGAACCCCACTAAGACAAAGGAAGGGAGTTACTAGTACTTCACAATTCTAAAAGAAAATCGCTTTGTGAAATGGAGACCACAAACTGGTGACCTCTGCTCCATCACAGGTGTCAATCTCAATATTTCGGCTCCTCACTTCCAGTACATTTCAGTCCGAACGTTTGTGCCTAAATAGGAGTTAGGAGACTAAACACCTTCAGGCATCTTGGCACAGAGCCGCCAAGAAGTACATTACAATACACTTTACTAAAAAACAGTCAGACAAAAACCCCAACCAAACAAAACCAAGAAAGAAGTTAATCTAGAAAGCTTGATGGTTTTTCATTGCCTGTTGAAACTATCTGGGATAAATGGCAAGGCCTAAAAACCTCATTTGGTCTAAACTAATATCCTTAAGAAAACAAATACACATTCCTCAAAGACAGGAAGAAGGAATATATGAATCACACCAGCTTAAAGACAACATACCAACGTTCAGCACAGTCAAAATGAAATGCGAGAGCCTCATATGCTGCCTGGTCCTGGTTTACTACTGAGCTACGCCTTGTATCATCGTTTATCCTACAGAAGGATCGGAAACAGATACAAACCAGGAGTACTGTAAGGCCAGTCTGTAAACAGGTAAAGGAAGATAACAGCTGAGAGACAATCCAGGCTGTGGAGTGTTTGCATTAGGCTAAACACAAGCTAGCAGGTTTAGAGATTTATGTTGCTTCTGTACCATGACAGCACAGATCAAGATCATTAAACTGGACTGAGACATGCCAGATTTATTCTATTGCAATCTTGAAATGCTCAGTCAGATGAGTTACCTGATGCTTCAGGAACATTGGCAGCCTCAAGAAAGATTTTCATTCAGTGCGGTACATCAGAGTATTTTTGAACCCTATTGGACCCTTTTGCATTTTAAATGTTTCAGATACAGCAAGATTAATTTTTGCACAAATTACGTGAAATATAAATTAGCTGCTTTACTCATCTTTGAATATCTCAAAACAACAACAACAAAATAACTTCTTTAAAGTGAAGATGGCTGAAATAATCTGCAAGAGAGACTCTAACAAGCCATCACAAGAATGATTGTTCCAGTTTCTGTTAAGCTCCCTTTTGCAGCTGGAAGCAAATACTTTGAGGCCCCCTGACCTGGGCTCAAGTGGTTCAACCAGGACTCAAGACTGAGCCCTTTTCTGGTGGAGAGGTGGGAGGGAAGCAGGGACTGCATACTGAGCCAAATGTCCTCCCGGTACCCCCTGTCAGATACGATTCTCAAATCTCTGCCCTACATCAGATGTATGTAAGGAACGGGCACATATAGAGCGTAACGAACGTAGGGGTAACAGCAAGAACACCGTTGCCCTCTAGTGTTACATTACAGGCAGATATTACTTTCTGTATTGCAAAATGACCTGAGGACCAGAAGTTGCTCTTGTCATCAAGTAACTCAAGATACTTTCTCCTTTACAACGCACACTATGTTACAGAAATGGCATGA
Source organism: Leptosomus discolor (assembly GCF_034619465.1). Classification (NCBI taxonomy): domain Eukaryota; kingdom Metazoa; phylum Chordata; class Aves; order Leptosomiformes; family Leptosomidae; genus Leptosomus; species Leptosomus discolor. The sequence goes on along the minus strand of NC_141410.1, from coordinate 9,754,459 downwards.
TTTCTTACAATTGTGTCATCGCTTCATGGAAGATAAAACAGCTCAAAGGCTGAATTCTTTCAAACAATTTTTCTTTTAAGACTTCAGCAGTATTAAAGAATGCTACCTGAGCACGAACAGAAACCAGCCCTTTTCACAAACTGAAAATTGATTCAGTTTCATCGTTCCATCAGTCCTTAGATCTGCCTCACCACCTGAGATGAAAATACATCAGTTTGTGATCTCTCAGGTAAAACACTCACCTAAATGTGTGGCTGCTTCTTTGCACATATATGCCTGCAAATAGAACAAATTTTGCTTTAAAAAAGTCTGGCTAGAGATTGCCAGTCACATTCTGAATCTGCATTAGGAAGCAGTAAAAGCCTAAACTCAGAGAAATCATAGGCTGAAATGGACTCAAGCAGTAACGTAGAAATACACCTCAGTCTGCTTGACTCTACTGTTCCAACTCTCAGGTACCGGGGTTCAGGGAGAACACCAAACCTCGGAGCTGCAGATGCGCATATCAATTGCACCACAGGTCTTTACCACTTATGAATGTCTCAATGTTCACACTTCTGCAAAGTTAATACTGTTAATTTGTTACTCACCTCAGTAGGAATCCATCCAGTACAATACACACAGAAACAACTTCGAGCCCTCTATTTACGCTCTTTTAAAAAAAAAAAAATTATGTATTCTAGGACAAATTCTGCCCCTCAGATACACAGCTTGATCAACCTTTCTCAAAGCCCTACTTTAGGTCTTTCTCCAATATTTTAAAATGTTAACCTGACAAAAGTAATGGCACGTTTCCCCTCCCATTCTCAGCACATCAGTACCTCGTAGATTTAGACTAGGCACCCCTAAACCGAAAGAACTAGTAGGTAGAATACACAATGAGAATGTGAAAAGAACATCTGCCTTGTACAACAGATGCTTCACTTATTAAACAGCTCTTCATCATACAAGACATAGCATTTTTTGTTTTAATACAAAGACATCTAAATCTGATTTTAAAAAAATCTATATGTCTAGATGGGGCAGCTTGGGCTTTTTTTATTGTTGTTGTTGTAGGTTTTTTGGCAGGAAAGAGAATAAAAAACATACCAAACTTATTTTCACCTAACTCAATATTTCTGCCTACACAGAACTTCGAGGGTTCAGACTCTTTTGGGGTCTACAGATTGTATTTTGCAGCCAGTTCCCAAGCAGCTGATATCAGTACCCAGAAGTGCCACTGTCTACAAGATCCTATGATAGTTACCTCATTCCTGAATTGTTTTGGTTGAACATTTCTATTATTTGTATTTCAGCATGGGTAATAAAGACCCAAACATGACTGGGAAGTGTCTGTTCTGCAGGAATAAGAGACAACAGAAGGACAAAGTGAAGTTACAAGAACAGCCAAACAAGAAGTCAGTAACAGAATCAGAACCAGAATCTGGGTCTGCTGAGCAGTCCTGTATCATATGCTTAGATTCACGTCTTTATTACAACAGCCCATGGACTCACAAACACTTTAAATTAGTATAAGCTGACACTGCCAACAAAGGAAACAATAGGGTTCCGCAAGCCTCACTTGTTCATTTCTGCCTCTGCAGCAAAAAAGAGGACAAACAGCCGCCTGCAATGTGCATTACACTACAGCCTTGCTCTCCATTCAAGACGGAAAAAAGGTGTTGAAAACATAATTGAGACTACGCAAAAACTTTAGGATTTAGTCTCAGAATTTTGTACTCACCACTGTCTATGTAATACCAAATCAAGGAGAATGACATGTTTAAGTTTAAATACTTGGGATAAACACTGTCTTTTCAGATTTGATTCAAACTGCATCAACAGAAAACAAACCCAAACCAATACAGTCACTCACCAATACAGAAGAGCCACAATATCAGTTCACTTTTTTTTTTAACTGATGGGCAGTTTCACAGAAATCTAGTTTTGATTCAAACTACTTTCAGACAGCTGATGCCAATTCACATGTCACTTATGTGTTCGTTCTTCAGCTAAACTTGTATCATACAATGGTTTGGGTTGGAAGGGACGTTTAACGATCATCTAGTCCAACCCCTGCCATGTAGGCAGGCAGCATGTTAGAGCCAGATGCTGAAGGCCATCTTAAGTGCTTCTCCAGGCTAATCTGATGTACTACATATCTAAGCAAACAGGATTTTGCATGTCTGTGCACAACACACTCTCATCAGATCACAAGGGAAAAGTGAGTCTAGACATGCCAGAACATATTTGAAAAATAGAGGATTACCGAATTTGCCATATAACTCCTTGATTTTGGACTTTCCCAATGCCACTCTAATAATGTTGAATCACATTATACAGCAAAATTATGTAAAAGTTAATTGCATTCCACTCAGATTTCCTTTTTACATAGCAATCTTATTCCTCATCCATATACAGCCTACACAGAAAAGCAGAGGTTTTATACCAAAAAAGTAACATGTTTTGAAAACAGTTTGTCTCAACTGATAAATCAGAAAACTGCCGAAGAATGCCAAGAGTTTCAAGCCATCTAAGATCGATAAGTTTGGTACAGAAGTGGATTGTAGGTAGCTGTGACACTATGGGACCAAATGATCCAACGAGGAGCACTTGGTTAACTGCCCGGAGAGCAGGGACGAGTGGCAGCATCGGGACTGCTGCTGGTTAACACCTCTGTCGGCGACGGGGACAGCGGCACCGAGTGCACCCTGGGCAAGTTCGCCAGCGACACCAAGCTGTGCGGTGCAGCCGACAGGCTGGAGGGAAGGGAGGCCATCCAGAGGGACCTGCACAGGCTGGAGAGCGGGGCCTGTGAGAACCTCATGGAGCTCAACACGGCCAAGGGCAAGGTCCTGCATGTGGGTCGGGGCAACCCCAAGCCCAGATACAGGCTGGGCGGTGAGTGGACCGAGAGCAGCCCTGCCAAGAAGGACATGGGGGTGCTGGTGGATGAAAAACTGAGTATGAGCCAGCAACGTGCGCTCGCAGCCCAGAAAGCCCATCGCATCCTGGGCTGCATCGAGAGCAGCGTGGCCAGCGGGACGAGGGAGGGGATTGTCCCCCTCTGCTCTGCTCTGGTGAGACCCCCCCCCTGCAGGGCTGCATCCAGCTCTGGGGAACCCAGCATAAGAAAGACTTTCCTTTCCTTTCCTAAATGTTCTGGAAGATATGAATGTCCCAAATGAGAAAACTGAAGTGTTGCACTAGCCAGCAGAGGCCTGCTGAAGCTGAAGTGTCATACTGGAAAGCACAGGCTATCAAGACAACAGCTCAACAGTATTGTCATCGCTTCTGTGCAGATTGCTTAGCATTCATTACAACACAAAGGCAAAATAAGAGCTGTCACTGCACTACACAGCATTTAAACGGAGTCATATAAAGAGTTAATTAGGGAGTTAAGAACCAACTCAAGTGGGTGTTCTGAACAAGTCTGCAAAGGGATTCCTGAGCTGCACAGCAGCTTTTGTTTAGGTTCAGACCCACTTGCACTGGAATGCTGGAAGTGCTGCACCAGCACAATGAAGACTTTCTCTCCCTCCAGCTATTTCTGCCATTTCTTTGCACTTTGTCCTACCTACGCACCCTGATAGAGCCTTACGTATAGAAGTGTATAATGGACAATTCTTGTTCAGGAGGCAACAAATTACAGCTCATCCTACAAACAAAAAGTAGTTCCCTAAAAGTCAGTTTATATGATACAGCAGTAAGTGAAACGTACCACCTTACTTCTGTGGGGCCAGAAAACACATAAACGATGCGATACACCTATCTCAGCTCTAAATTTCTGCACTTCTCTTTTTCAAACCCCTTGCAAACCAATTTATGAGGAAAAGCTAGATAAGAAAATTATCATTGTTGGTGTGATCTGCAGGTGAGAGGCAGGAAACAACTTTTGTAAATATTTCTCTTTGTCTATTGACACACTATAACAGTAATATTGGGGCAACCTCCCCCAGAGCGTATGAGCAAGCGTATCTTCACATGCTGAGGAACCACCAGATAAGAATCAAACAGCTTGCAGAGTTAAGGACAGGAGAGCTCAAGAATTGTGCAAAGGCAAGAAAGGACGGCGCAATGCTAAAGATCCCACTACAGGCCTTCAGTATCCAGGAGACTGCTCAGCTAAGAATAACACCTCTTAGGAAAGGTCCCAGTTCAGCAAAGTACTTCAGCACACACTTCGTTCCAGTGCAGTGATCACGACACTCAACGCAAGCTTCATTTCACCAGCTGCTCAGGCATTTGTCTAAGCTGCCACAATGCAACCAGGACACTAATGGAGGCTCAACACTTTTGAAAGAATCAAAAAAATCCTACAACACTGCTGAACGTGTCTGCATTTAACAAAACGGTAGTTACTGTTTGCAGGAACTTAAAAATTTGTCCATTTCCTTTAGATTACCTTTCAATTAAGAATATGCTTTATGGTTATTTTTAAAAACTAAAGAAGCAGTCATTGGAATAATTTCTTTGTGAACAGATGCTCCACTTGCCTGCATAAATTCAAGAATAAATATAAAATATTCAAGTACTTACTGCGTACAGTGAACCCAAGAAGCACATTTAGACGATGATCAAACACGATGGCTACCTCTACTAGGAGAAAGCTAGTATCACTAAATACGTGATAATGAAGATAAGAACTAGTGTAATGACAGTTAATTATGGATTATAATTTCACTGACAAGCTATTTTTAATACAAGTACAATACAAATACATTCAGCCCCATTAATACTAGTAAAAAAATACACATATCAGCCCAAATTGTAAACCAGCAGAAAGCTAAACTGATCTCACAATTGCTGGAAATTTGATGAAAATGATGGAATTAGCTCCTGTGAGAGCCCAGCCAAAACCTTTAGCGCTGCCTACTTCATGACTGTAGGCAGTAAATGAGACTTTATTTCAAGCAAATGAGTTGTGTGTTGAATACATGAAGTTCTGACTAAAATCTTGGGCTAAATCTATTTTTTTTTTTAATTTCTAAATGCAACAAACCAGCTCCTCCTCCTCCAGATCTCTCCTGTGCACAAATTCATCTGCCACAGACATCAGTTACACAATGCCCTTCCTCCTACCCAATCTCCAGTCAACACCTGACATGTAAAATCACATCTGCAATCTCCAGAGCTGCCTAAGAGAAGAGCTCATTTTCCTCTGCACAAGCTGTCAACGTTCAAAAAAGAGCAACAGCTAACAATAGCTATTCACTGAGCTCCGTATCTCTCAGCTCAGTTCAAACCACCTCATGGCACAGAGCCACAACCTGAGGCACTATAAATCCCGCTGCCATCAACTTCAAGGAAGATTTTCCAGAAGCACTTGAAAGAATCAAGGAAAAAAGTTGCAATAGGTTTTGACAGTCTCATCCTATGATATGAATCTACATTTTTTAAATACATGGCCCAAAATGTTTTGCTTTGAGAAAGAGGCTGGGCTTTCCTCGCCACTCTCTTGTGGCCTTCATACATAGCTGCATTCTACTGCAATGATTCCCCCATTCTCCCAGCGTTTAGCGTTCCCTCTGGAATATATCTGGGAAAGATTAAAGATAAAATATTTAGGAGCACTTGGTACTGCTGAATAAGGGAGCCTGGTTAAATGCCAAAACATAGTTGATAGGCAACTGCACTAGAATCTCTCATGGAAAGGATAACGCTACGTTAGAGGGCCACCGCTGTTTGTTTCTTATTAGTACGAAATGCTTGGACAAGAAAAATAATTTTTGTCTCACAGAAAGATTCAGCACACCTCACTGCCTTCTTAAGAGGAATTCAGCAGACACAAACTTCTGCTCTGGCAAAGCTGCATAGACCAAATTCTGTCATTCCTGTAAATTCTCCTTTCTCCTACAATCCTCCTCCCTCTCAAACCCACTGTTCTTAAGAACACGATTTCAATCTAAAGACTTTCCTACTTTAGGATCAATGGCCCGCACGAGGTGCTTCAGAGACCTATGGAAATACAACTTGCAATGCCAGAGATGAAAATACGTGTCTTTCCTCCTGCCATGAGAGACTCCGTTGAAGGCCAGAAGGGATCACGGGCATTTTATGGGAAATGCACATACCCTGCTTAAGCCACGAGTCAAGCAACGATTCGGAGCCAGTTTGTTACCGACACAAACTTGCACCGTTTGAAGGTCTGGTAAATAAGAGTACTCTTATGTTGCCCTTCCAATCTACCTGTGAGTTTCGCCATGTCCCCAGTTTTTTGCTGTACCATTATTATTTGCAGCCACAGAAGACAACACATCCAGATTCTAATCAGCACACGGGGTGAAGGTACTATTTGTGTTTTTCCTTAACTTGGGAAACTGACTCCTACTCCCATCCATTTAAGCATATCTCAAAAACACTCCAATCATTTCTTCAAGTATAAATGTCACCAGTTACATGAAGATACTATGCTTTCTCGCATGTCTTGGGAAACACTGGTAACATCAGAGTCTTAAGTTATCATGCTCCAAAAGGGTTCGTAACAATTCATACTGTACTCACTGAACACTGAAAAGACAAGTAGTTTCTTCACACAAAATAGTTTATAACACATATACATAAATTTCACCCTCCATTAAAATCACCAAGGAACTAACTGTTTTTCATGGAGAAAAGAGTTTAGGAGCCAGGGGGTTTGTCGAGGTGTCAGTTTAAAACAGCCAAAAAAAGGCTTTAATATCTTCCCACATGTTAAAGGTTCCGCTGCTAGTAGGTGAACACAGCATTGTGCTGACAAACAATTAAAAGCCATTCAAACTTTCCTAAGTCTGCAACTGTAAAGTTCATTATGCAAAACCTCCAGTCTAAGAATACGTGATGAGAAAATTTTAGCAATTCTACCCATGATGGTCCCTTCCCATGACTCCAACATCACAGCTGTGTGTACAAGCAAGAAAGACCAGAAGAAAGATTGATCCAGAGATATCCTTATTGTATGAGTCAATGTGCCATATTTGATTTAAACTTGCTACAGTTTTTGCCTTCCAATACCATCTCATTTAATTCCCAGCCTACATCAGTCTCATATGTGCCGCTAACTACTGGAACGGGTCATACACAGGCCAGTGTGGTGACACTTTCTTTGCTGTTTTGGGTTTTGTTTTTTTGGTAGGTTTTGTGGGGGGTTTGTTGTTGTAGTTTTGGGGTTTTTTTAAACACACTTCACCCAATGTGTTCACTAGCCATCATATCAACTACACAGAAAAAAGGGACTGAGGAATATGCAGGCACAAGTCCCTCAAATAAGTTTAAGGGAAAAAAAGTCCCATATGAAATTTCAATACAATAAAAGTAAATTGGGAGAAAAAGAAAGTCTTTTCAATACCAAACTATTCGATGAAAGGGCAGTAACCTTTCACTTACCTATTGTGATGATGTTTGCAGAGAGGAAATGGAAACAGTTTCCATCATGGAGCACGAATTCTTCTCTTTGTGTCAAATCCCCTGCTACAGATTTTGGAGAAGTCAGAGCCATCTCAAGCTTTCCGAGCAGCCTAGCAACAGTGCTTCCTCCGAGTCAAACAAAGTATTTCAGAACAGGTATCTGCAGACAGATTTAGTCAAATAATAAAAGTATCTGAGAAAAATTCAGAATTTCAGGATGCTGCTGGCTTGCTTCAGAAGTCACAGTGAGCGCCTTCTCTGGAATCCCACATTCAGGAGACTGTCCTGCTTTAATCCTGCTGACACATATTCCATGCATTGAGGAACTTAATTTATAGTATCAGTGCGGAGGAAGAACTACCGCTACGCTCAGTCTTGACAGAATGGATGTGATGGTCCCTCCCAGGAGAAAAGTAGTTACAAGTATTCAGTGTATCCTCCCAGGGTCTCTTGCACGTTGCAAACCTGGAGAAGACAATTTTTTGTTTGAAATAGTGGAAGTTGCTTGAACTGTTTTATTATACAATATTTATTACAGGAACACAGCTAGATGACATACAACGGACTGATGTCAGCAGTTGATTATACCCAGAGAGCTCCTCACACAACAGAAGGTACCGACTCTTCTTTCCCTCACCCCAGTATTTTCTATAATCATAGAAAAATATGCTTTTGCCAGAAACAGCTTCTCCAGAAGCCAAACTACTCATGCCGGGTTTAATGTTTTTTATATACACACACACATACAGTTAACTGAATCATTCTTACGTAAGCGAACGCATCAGCTGTATTCCCAAAGGACAGCTTCGAGAACGAACTGCTGTGATGTTGGCTTGTTCATTCCATTCTGTCTCTTACCCTTGAAAGCTCTTTTCTCCTCCTACATGCTGTCAACTGTCTCCATACTGTATCTCTTCATCGTTGTCTGCCATTCTCCTTCCCTTTTCTTACCTATCGCCTGCCCACTGGCTACAGAAGACTCACCTTTCCAAACCTTTCAGACGGGTACCTTCCTCCGAGAAAGAAGGTCAAAGGCTCACTCCAAAACAACAATCACACAAGACAGAAACCTGGGATCCTTGTGCTGGTAACTGAATCTATGGGAGTCTCCTTCGGTTTGTAATTACAAGTTGAGCTCTCAAACATTGCCCTAACATGTTTTGTTGTGAAAGCACAGATCCAGTTTGACATTATTTTAAAGGAGAGAGGGCAATGAGGCATCACTATTAATTTACAGTAAGTAGAAATAGAGGGGGGGGTGAGACACTTGTAGCAAAAAATGACTAAGAGATGCCCCTGTTACAGTATCTGCCAGTTCGAAGTTGCACTTCTCCTTACCTTCGGTCCTTCATTCAGCTTCTTTGGGAAGTCATTTCCTCACCACGGCTATCTTTTCACCAAGCCCTACCTTCTCCATTCTCTATCTTGTCAAAATCTCCTCTGTTGAGAGGGAGCATGTCAGTCAGTGAAGTAATACCCATACACTGAGCCAAATGTATAGCAACTTCATATGAGACAGCATTGCTTAGCAATATTAATTATGTAGAAATTCAATATCATTAAAATTACTTGTTTCCACATTTAAACAGGAACTATCTCAAAGCATATCCTGTGGCTCTGAAATAATTTGGGGCATATCAGAGGGTGAAATTCATTTAGTGAAGAGTATGTTTATCACAAAGCACAGCTAGAGTCACCAAAACCAAAATTATAAATTTAGGATTGAAAGGGGAGTGAAGTTAATAGGTTGTCAAAGATACTCCCTGTCCCCTCCAAACATGCCATCATCTGTGTCCATAATTGTATCTCTTCATCATTGCCTGGCATATACATAAGTAGTTAAAAGAATATAGAGCAAACATTCTGCTATAGACTGAGCAAAAACAATTCGTGTATTTCCATGTATCATTTTGTGCATCCCAAAATAGCTGGTTTTTCCTTTAAGTTAATCCTTGAGTCAATACCAAAAATACATTCACATACACACACAGAGCTGACTTGCCAAGGCTCATTCTAAGCTTTTCTATCCTGTATATACTTTTCACTAGACCTGTCAAAACTCTCTTTTGAGCGTACGAAGTCTCTAACTTTTTCTAGATACTACTATGGTTTTACTGTCTGTTTTGAAAATCAAGGACGAAAGAAACCCCGCAACCACCTTTCACCTGTATCAAATCCAATCCCTGCACACATCTTACACCACAGACAACAGAAAATGTCATCACCTAGTCATGATGCTTTGCCCTCTCCCCTCTTCTCCCACCCAACTCTCAAACACACACCTTCTGGAGCACTCCAGAATCCAAAGCAGATACTGAAGAGTTCGCCAAAGGAAAAAAGAGCAAGCCTTTGTGTCTGCCTTTCAGTGTGAAAGGCGTGGGGGAAAGTAGCTTCTGAAATTCAAGTTTGCCAGTTTCAGCTGTGAGTGAACACATATATACATTTGAAAACAGAAGAAAATCTTAAGCAACTTTTGTTTCTAGTCAGCACGTGTTCTTCAACTAGGCATGTACCATGCATAGCCTGTTCCCTTTACTTTTTCAAAGGAATTCGAGTTCTCCCTTTCTGCTTGTATCTACCCACTACCTATAAAATCCCACAGCTTCAACGTAAGTCTCTTGGGCATAAGATATGCTTGTTATCTCTATACACAGCACCTAGCACGGGTCTCCCTGAAAGGGTTTGTGCAACTGAAACAATAGTAACATGTTAAAAAACCAGAAAGAACTTCAGCAAAGGAATTACCCTTGGTTTTACACACAGAGCAACAGCATTGTAGCAAGGTGAAACCAAAGAAAAAACCTACACTGCCAGAGAAGAGCCATCGTACACACTCCTCAAACATTTCTGTATGTCAGTGACTGGCAGGTATCTGCAAATACAGCTGCTGAAACTCAGTATCCGACCGTGCAGACAGCTTACCAAGAATCAGACTCCTCACCCGAAGGGAAAGCCTGGTCTGCACTGAGGGTTGATCCTGCCTTGGACAGAAGGTTGTACCGAACAACCCACCTTCTGAGGTCCCCTCAGATTTGAATCATGCTAGGAATGAAATGAGTTTATTCCTTGAAGCAGAAATTGTATGATACTCATCAGGAGAATTAATGACCGTATAACCTACCAGGTCCTTACATGGATTAAAACACATGAGAAATATTTTTTTGTTAATGGCTTTTGTAGAATTATTGAAGATCCCAAAGCTAACAAAGAGCTGTCATACTCCTTTAACAGCATCACCTTATCCAGTAGCGAGGTCTTTAAAGCACACAAATGCTGTAACAGTAAAGCTGTTCTTCTCAGCTGAAGCGAGGAACGTTTGCTTAAGACTAAACCTTTCTGTTATTACATTTGGTGTTGCTGCTATTCCCATACATTGTTTATACTTCACATTTATGTAAACTTTTGCTGAAGACAGAAAATGTGATGAGAGCGAGCATAGCTGAGGAAAAGTCTTATGATCCTGCCTGGACCATTCTCCCCTGTAGCCTCTCTCTGTACCTTCCAAAACCCGAACTAGGTCACAGACCTTCTTTGTCTAACTTTCCCATCCTACTCAACAAGCACTTTCAAAATTTTCTGAGCATGACAAAACATAGAATGTCAAGAAAGGCAGACTGAATGCAAGGAAGAAGTGAAGTAGCTATAGACAGACAGATAAACGCACATTTGTTCAGTATATCTGCTTTCATTGCACCTGCCCCTGATTTACAGTGAATCAGGAAACACTCGGGAATGGCTTTTTAGAACTTTAGGAGAGAAGGAGAACTAGACATTAGAAAGCATCTCAGGAGGTAAATCAACTGTGTCCACTGAAAAAGCCAAAACTGCTCTCCACAGCATTTCTGGAGCTGCCCCATGGCACGCTCTGAACAAGCACTCCTACATCTGACAGGCACTGCCTCCCAGCAGGTGAGTTACCTGTCTGCTTGGGCCATCTGGGCAGCTTCTCCTCCTAACCACAATTTTACAGCCACCAGCCACAAAGCGCCATTTCTGGACATGCACATTGAGTGTTTCACCCTGAGATTAATCCAGGAAGCCACAGCTCACAGGACCGATGAGACTGTTTAACATTGAGACAAGATCTATCCACTTCCTCTTCAGAAAGCTGAACTGGTTGGTAGGTATTTTGCCAGACTCTCTCACCTCTTTGCTTTAGGGGTTTTTTGAGAGGTCATTTCCTTTGCAGGAAGTTCAATCACTGTGACTCATTACACACCAAAGAACATATACACAAGAGTGAGGAAGACTTAATGGGCACAGATGTTCATGCTGGTACATACTGGCACCATTTCAGTGAAAGCAGAGGAGCCGCACTTTATATTGTATGAGGATGGGTCTCGCTGAATATTTTATTGTCTTGAGTCACATCAAATTCACATTCTTTACTCTTTTTTTTTTTTTTCTGATCTGAAAGTGAAGCTATTGTGACTCAGCTAATCTCTAAACGTCTTCTGTATCATGCAAAAGATATTCTTTCTTCACTCAGTCCCACCTCTTAGAGCTTCTGTACAGGTCCTCAGACTTCCCTCTCTTTGACCTGCTTCTCTCTAGCATACCTGTATTATTTAAGGAAAAAAAAAAAAAAATAGCCCAGCCCTGCTCCCCAAAACAGCAAGCTGAATGTCCCCATAAATTCTAGGCAGCCAACAGAAAAGCACACTGTTCATCCTTAAAAATACAGCAGAATTCAAATTGGTATCTCAGAACAAGGTTCAGGGGCCAGACTTCCTAGTAAAGTAAATGGAAGAAGGCTCAGTTGGCTTTCCTGGAAAATTTCTTGTGAAGACTGTATGATGAGTAACATCAGTTATACTCTTTGAAAAATGTTTCACCTCTGTTGTACTAGGAAACACTCTGGCTTCTGAGAACAGCACTGCTCACTGACAAAAGTCACAAAATGGCCAAAAGGGAGAAAGTGTGTCCGTTCAGACCCCATGAACAAGATTTACACTGAGTGCTCAGGTTGAGAGCCCTACCTAAGTATTGCTGTGCGAGGTTCCATATTCCCACAGAAAACAGGACTTAAAACCCTAGAGGCAGGATAGATGTCACTTACAGACAAAAAGGCTGTGTACACCATTAACAGTCCTTTAGCCATTTTTATATTACTGTCGTATTTAAAGTTTAACCACAAAAGACTTGGTTTTGTGTTCAGGGAAGTATCGTGTGGCACCCACCAGAACTCAGACAAGCTCCCACATCCTTCCAGAACAGACACTGATACTGTGGATGAAACATTAAAAAAAAAAAAACTAAGTCATCATTTAAACTGCAATAGTTTGATCAGGAAGCAGATCAATAAGATAAAAGATCAAATAGGAGAAAAAAAATACTTCAAAGTATTTGAATCTGAGACCTGGAATTTGCTTTTAAACTCTGCTGTGGTTCACGATGACATGCTGCTCATTTTAAGGAATGCAACTCCATTCACCGGGCAATTCCATTTGAGATAACTTGCACGCCCAGGCATGTTACCTGACATCCAAAGCAGCTGCAAAATGAAAGGAGTCTGTTTCAGTACGATGGAACAAGGGGGTAAGCCCACACCTTAGGGTGTGATACATTTTTTTTCCCAAGGGACAGAGCACACACAGAAGAAACTGGCATGTGATAGACTTCCCTGGCAAACAGTTCAGTTAAAAATGTAAGAGGGAAGCACAAAAAAGGCAATAAAGAGGACATCAGAATATCTGGCAGCCTGATGCATTCACCTTACACCCAGAACCCAGTCATCCCACTTAAAAGGGACACTTAACATTTGTCAGCTTCTCCTCACCCACCCCTTCCAGCTTGAACCAGAGCCGCACATGCAGGAGAGCCCTGCATTTTTGCCGAATGATGTAACTGAATATTCCTCATGCAAGTAAGGAGAGTTGCTATTAAATCCAAATAATTTACTTCCGGCTTATATTGATTTGTCATATGACTTTAGCATTTACTTTACAGAACAGAACTTGACATTTGCAACAGCTTCTAGAGACAGGGGATAGATTTGTTTGTGATCCCCTTCCCTATTTATCTCAAGTTGCCAAAAACCCTCTCCGTTTCATAATCATTCCTTCTTGCTAGCCAGCTCCCAGACCTGTCTGAAACAACAATGGAAACAGCACACAGCAGCCTCTTGCTTCTTAAGAGCATTTGCACTTCTTACTAGCAAGAAAGAACTGGAAATTTTTATTTGAAGAGCAAAGGGAACTAATTAAGCAAGGCTCTCAATCTCACCCAATAGCTTGGCTCAGAAGTGCTTTGAAACTACAAGTTTCATACTATAGACCATGAAAACCAAAAAGCCTTCGAGAAGGAACGGGGAGAGGAAGGTCTCCTTGGTAGGAGGCAGCCAGGAAGCAGCAGCTGCTGGAAAAGCTCAGCGTTACGGCACAGGGGAACTTGTGAGTCCTGTTACAGAGGAGATGCAGGTTATGGGCTCCAATGCCCTTCGTGCTCAAGAGATCTATAACACAAATACTGTTAGCGCTCTCGATCACTCTCCACAAGACCAACTTATTTATTTTTTTTTTTTCAACCTTGTCTAAAGAAACAGGAATTTCTTTTAAGAATAAAGCCTATGAATTTTAATCAAGCTGCTTTTGTTCTGTACAGCAGCTTATTGCTGTACTGCTCAATCTCTTAGATATTAAGGAATAACTTATGCTAGGGGAGTTAGAAAGGAGGTGGCAACCCATGTTCTCCTTTTGCAAGTCAGTGGTAAATGCTCAGCCTTCTCCTGAGGATGCCTAGGAGGACCAGATACAAAAGCCTAAGCAGTGGAAGAAGGACAGTAAGAGAGAATAGGAAATAAAATTAATATATCTTGTCAGCTAAATGATGAGGTAAAATGGCAACAATTTAACTATTGCTAGTGAAATGAGGATATTACCCTAATGAAAAGCAAAGGTTTTTTCCCCAGCCTTATTCCAGACATCTTTTAGCACATAGCTATTGTAGTTTTCCACCACTTGTATCGTTACTAAGACAAAAAGTTCTACAGCAGAAATTTATATATATAACCTCAAATTGGAACAATATAAAAAGCCAATTAGGCTAAAAGAAAACCTTTCAGAGGCACAGAATAATCCAGAGCACAGGTTTAACAACACTGATGGCTACGTTTTCCAACATAAACAGCCAAAACTCCCAGCAAGGGAAGGTACAGATGTACTACAGCGCCTTTGGTCCGTATCCCAATTTTATGTCTCTAACCCACTCTGGGTAACTGCGAAGGGATAAAACTTCGGCTGTGTTTGGCACAACTGAAAGCCAACAAGCAGGCTGCATATCGCCAGAGAATGTCAAGCACACATACACACATACTAAAAAACTGGAGCTAATTATATGTAGCTTTGAGAGAAGGGCACCCAAGCCCATTCAACGAAAACTGCAGAGACAGGACAACCTAGTACTGAAGTTCCGCGAATGGAAGTCAAGACTATGATCTTTACCTGCAGCACAGCTCCCTTTTTATAACATTGTCAAATACTCCACAAATCTACACGACTGCCAAACATCTGACTTTCTTGAAAGCTTTACACAAAGTAGAAGCCAGTCACAACAGACTTCAAAACTAGAGATCACAGAAAGACACAGAAAAAATGGAATGGCCTTCAGTGATAGGGAGAAAGGTGACGAGCAGAGAACACGGAACACCAAGTCCAAGCACAAAAGAGAATTACAGACTTTGAAGGATCCCTTACAACTTGGATTGCTTCAAAAATTTCACACCATGGATTTAAATAAGCGTACATGACCAACTTACTCTGCAATTTAAAGCAGTGTACAAGCTCCTTTGAACATCTCAGATCTAACCTATTTGCATTGGCCTTAGGGTCACACGCTGCTTTTTGCTAAGATTAATAACTGATCTATGATACGATAAACACTTGAGTTGGGGAGAACCGAATTCTCTTGGTTTGCAATTCACACTTCATTTTCAATACATACTCCTAGAAGTGAGCTGATAAAAACATTCTGTGTGCGCTCGCCGATTGCCATTGCCTATAAAGATCATCTTTCAGATATTTTTGAAATCTTAGTAAGTCGCCATCCTGGACCTAAGGCTGGGCAAAGGTTTTCATCAGGATTTGCAGCTGGCAATATTTTAATTTACCACAGTAAGGAACCAGAACAGAATCAAAAGCATGGTCTCTTTCCAAGCGGGTCTTTCTTCACACCACCCTACTGTAAGACAAACTGAGCTGGTGAAAGCGACTGCTACATGTGTATACTGCAAACAAGAAAAACACGCTTACACTTGGCATCTTAAAGAGAAGGCTGTTTTGTTTTTTGGTTTTTGGTTGTGGGTTTTTTTTTGCCAAACATCAAAACTAATTTCTTAAAGTAATGAATCTCCTTCCCCATTAGCAGGAAGGGATCTGGGAACCACTCAACCCATTCTCATTTTGTCAACTACAGGGCAGCGACGCACACAAACACCAATGGACTTGCCACAAGGCAGCAAGTCTTTAGGGCCTAACCCAATAAATGTCAAAGTACAGCTCTGCTTTGTTCACCACCTTATTGTGGACTTTAGTACTTTGTTAGTCAATAAATAACATTACTTCAATAACCTTGTCTCATTCAGAACCTGTTTAAACTCACAGGAGGGGAAGAAAGAAGTGTGATAGGCCACTTTACACTGTGGGAGACAAAAAAATCCTATTGAGTTGTTTAATGAAGGATGATCCAAAATCAAAATCAGAGACTGAAATCTCACCATCCAAGGCGTATAGCACCAAATCCACTAAGTGGTTTCTAAGTGTAACCAAAAAATCACACCTACCCACCGCAACCCCACACACCAGAGGCCAGCTCTCAGTGGGCATTACAACAATTGGTAAACCTTATCTTTACCAAACACTCACTCCAGAGCCAATGGAGTTTACGCGAGTCTGTCTGGCAGCTTCAGCCATCTGACAACCTATCTTCAGCTCCACTCACAGCCACCTACCTCCGTACAATCCAGTGTGGTCACATCCTTGACACACCAAATCAAGTAGAATATAATTCTCCTAGTTCTTGCAGCAATCCTACTCAACAGTACCGTGCATAACACACTGCAAAGTTCTCTGGTTTTCACTTTCTCCTCTGCAGGCTATCCAGCTGCTTCCAGGCACCGCAGTTGCATGCTGCCGTTGTTTCCTCAGGCTCCATTCCTTGCTTTTTTTTTTTTTTTAAAAAAATACATAGAACACGAATTACATGTTTTCAGTTAAAGGCAGAGAAAACTTCCAGAAAATATGTTCCAGCATCTAAGGGCACTAGGAAATCTGGAATTACAAGCTGGGGAGGGCACATTGAAGGGGAAAAGAGGCAGGGAGGAGCTTCTTTTAAGTTATTTTATAGTAACTAGTCCTGCAAGGAGAGCTATGTAGAGACGTCCTCTTAACATCAGATTGAACATAAAAAGTGGTATTGCAAGTTTCCGCTTAACAGCCTTTGGCAAACAACACCTGGAGGGGATGGGAACTACATAGCTTTTGCAGCACTTTCAGTCTCTCCCAGGAATGTTAACATGTAAAGCTCCTTCACCTTCCCACCTGATTTCCCTCTTAATTTCTGAGGCAATCCAGAGCTCCCTGACAACTATTAAGATGTCAGAAAATCTTCTCCAGGAGCCATTTCTTAATGAAATGGAAACAATCAAAAAAATGCAGAGCCAGATCAGAACCAGGTATACAAAAATCAATCTCTCAAGTTGCATGCTGTATTTCTGACTCAAACGGATCTGAAAACCTCGCTCAACTAATACTTTCAGGTCCATTGATAGGGGCAAACAGCACTTCCAAAATTATTTCAGTGCTTATTTTAACATTTAACTCATGCTTGCTTGCAATCCAACCTCAGATGGATCAAACAGTAAGCTTTCTAACAAACGAGATCCAAAGGGCTGCAGACTGGCTTTAAGCACCTAGACACTTAGCAACAGAATTCTCACATAGCTCTTATCAAAAGAGCCTGACGCAAGACCCAAAGAGTAGTGTTTTGTTCTGGCCATTCTGCACCTGAGGAAGTTGCTCATGACTCGTAGCCTGAAACACCATCTCTCCATCCAGAACCCTATCCCCTTCATTTTCTCATCTCTTCAGCCAACACTTCAGGATTTTGGTTCAACTCCTATTTAAAAATCAAAGAATTTTTCAAGTGTGGACACCAGCTACCACTGTTCCTTTGTTAACCATTATGCCTCCTGCAGAACAACAGAAACCAAGATTCTCAAAATCCTGAAGCATTAGACCTGCTTGTTTTGACGTCTACACTCAAAACTTCTATCATGATGCACAGGCTCACACGCAGGCTGCCAGACAGCACTGTACAGAAAAACAACAGGGAAGTCAGAACTTTGCCTAAGCATGTGCAAAGATTTGTCGCAGCCTGCAGTTTTCCAGGTACCGCTCCAATGACGACTGTGTACTTACGTGTGCTGAAGGCAAGTGCTCCACCCCCACAAAATGGAGGCAGATTAAACAATGAATAAAAGGTCTGGAAATTCCCTACAGAGCTACAGCCTGCGTTCTAAGCAGCAATGCAGAAGTCTAGAACTTCATAATGACTGGCAGGAAACAGTGGGCTAAGATGTTCTACGAAGTGGTCACTAATTATACTTAGCTCAGGGGCCAGGGAGGGAGAATAGCTGGCCCTTTGGAACAGGACTTGACTCATGTTATACAGGCCTTTTCCTCACTGTCACCCGATCCTGAATGCGTGGTCTACACTTTCTCCTCATTTCACATATGCCATCAAGAATTATTCTCAACAAGGGATACACAGGAAGGTTTGCTATCATTTAGCAAGGCCAGCGGCATCAACGGGAGCAGATAAGGCCAAGGCAGTGAAGCATGCAGAAGAAAATTCAACACCAGAGAATATATTTCAATAGTAAGATCAGATTAATTTAAGTCTATCATGGGAAGCAGAGGGTCATTTTATAGATAACTAATGCATAATGAGATACCTTGATGCAAGAAAAAAACGTATTGCAGTAAATTCAGGTGATCTGTAGTAACCAAGACACTGTCTTTACTGAAAAAATCTCTTCAGCCTCATCCTATTTCCCACTCAATTGTATTTATACAGTCATTTTCTCGGCTCTGGACAAATTAACAGGACTAAAAAAGAACAAATACCAGTGATATTTGTAAATAAGTTGGCCCCTTTGAATTATATTTAGGAACTGGGTGCTCTGTACATTTTATTTTAAAACCAAAGTAAGGTTGTGCTGTTCTGAAACTGTGACTACAGAACTTCAGAAGAACCATGCACTCTGTATTTTTTTATTCCCCACCAAGAGTAAAGATTCTTTTACAAAAAAATTTCAGTTTTTCACTTCTACAGTTTTTTTACAATATGTGAATGTTATCAACAAGCTCTGGCAGTGGGAAGGACTTCCTGCAGCAACAGTCACTTGGATGCTCTGACAATGCAGGCTAAGCGTGGAGTAGCTTTTAATTCAGCATACATTACAGAAAAGATGAATGCCACATAAGAAGAAAACAAAAGCCCTTTCAGATAATGTAAGAGGAGCTTGGCCATAAATGAGAAAGTTATCCTAATTCTTGCACAGCCAGAACAAAAACCAACCAAAAGCAAGGAATGACTGAAAATTCTGCAGTGGTCTCTAGGGCATACATTTAATAGGTTTCACACAAATTTACAGGCAAGACATTCCCTTGAAAAGTGTTATTTACTTACCACTGACAAGGCATGAGTTAACAAACAATCCATGCATCTGTGGCCCTAGAAGACTTGTGGTTCTATGACAATCTCCATGAGTTGCAAGGATAACAGAAAATACTAACTTTCCAAGACTAACATAGGGATTCGACAAACTAACAAAAAATACTCAGATTAAATTTCTCCCGGCTTTAGACAGGAAGCTGAACCCTAGGCAGGTGATCAGAATGATAGATTCTTTGGGCTGAGAAGGATCAGAATATGACGCGTTATAGGAGCTGACCTTCCCAACACAGTCATTCCATGTAAGAATCAGCAACCCCTTAGTGTTCCAGGATTCATTTATAGAGCCTTGTATTATACAAGCACGTACAACAGAATAGATCTGGTAAAACATCTTGCTTATTAAATCAAAAAAGCCCACTGTTAACTGGTCTGCCATGCCAAAGGTATCTATATCCAGCTGTGGTCTCTAGTCTATACACAACCAACGCAGGGTGCCCAAAAGCAGGCAATATAAAACAGCCCAACTTCTGAAGAGCTCAGAGACAAGTTTGCATTTATTCATCTGTTCTTCACAGATGAGGTCATTAGAACGCAGTAACTGTGACACGACACAACCTCACCGCATTTAGATAACCAGTACATGTCATCAGTAGTCGCTGACCTTCCCTCACAACCTCTGTCCTTCATTTGGACTAAACAGTTCCTTCATACCTAATCTTACCAGGCCAAAAAGAATTCTCCCCAGCTCAAGTTTTTTCCCCCTCAGTAAGAGCAAAAAAAGTTCTCTTAATAGACAAAACTTTGACCAGTTTCTTTTGAACAATAAACAAACAACTTAACTTCTGAAGACGGCATAAATTCCCTATCTCAAACTTACTGCAGCTAGCAGTGACTCTTACTCTTTTTTTTTTTTTTTTAACAGTCGAACCCACCTCTACCATGAAACAAAACATGATTCTAGAAATTATCACCCTTAGGATTTGGGGTATGTTCAAGACCTAAATCTAAACTCTGGAGCCGGAGGCATTTGAAGCATACACAGCACTAGCAATCTGGCCATCCTTATTATTTGCCATATCTCTGCGATCGTAACCCACATTTCTATGCCAAGAACAAAGTGAAAATTCCTTCGCTACAGCCCAAAACAATGAGGAAAAAAAAAAAAAAGGCCAAACAATGCATACCTTTTGGAAGGGTCATGTGTGTCTTCCCTTCCAAGTTAAGACCTACCAACTGTTCAGTCACAGAATCAGATGGGTTATATTACTTTACTGGTATTTATTTAAATATATAAAGTTTATTTTACATTCGATTTCTCTTATTCAAGGCAGTTTTAGTTTTGGCTTAATATACCTGTGAAAGCTAGGTATGCTAAGAATGAACGTACTAGTCTCTTGTGTTGAAGAAAGCAGTTGTCCAGTTAGAAAAGTCTAAACTTAAATCACAAATGCAGTTTGCTTCATCCCTACAAGCTCAGAGAATCTAAAAGTTTAGAACTAACAGAATACCAAGATTCCTGAACATTTTCATGGACAAGAGAAAGCATGACCAAAATAAACCAAGCATTAGACATCATGCTCTTTCCATTGCCTCTCCTCCTTAAAAAGGACAAAAGCAAAAGCAGTAGCAAACTGTTGCAATCATAAAGCTGTGTGTATGTATATATACCTATACCTATCTGTTCCTGCAGCAGCGTATTATAAAATCTGTTGCTAACTTCTAAGAGTGAGCAAAAGTGGTCGAAGTGCACCAAAATGATTCCTGAAAGAGAAAGCAGCAAATTAAAACAAAACAAAGCCAACCCAAAACCCCCACACACCTCTGTCTGGTCTCTCTGGACAGTGCAGACAAGCTGTCCTAGCGTCCCTGCACGGTGCATCGGAACCTTCCCAAGCGTGCCCAAAAAAAAGGGGGGAGGGAACTGCAAGGTCTGAGTGAAGGCTCCGCCCCTGTATTTTACATGTTAAGGGCTCTCAGCTCACTGATCACAGAGCAGCTCTTGCAGTCCTTATTCAAACAGTTCAGCTCCAGGGTAACAAGTTCAAAGTGGGAGGAGGCAAAAGGAATCAGAGGGTGGTAACCATCCTCCACAGACATTTCATGCCTTTCACATCAGCAGAACCTGTTCTTCAGGTTGGAAACTGAAACATCTGCCTGTTGCCGGGTTTGAAAGCTGCGCTCCAAACCTCTTCCATCCTAACAGGTCTGCAGAGTGAAAACCAACTTAATAACGTGCAGACAAGCAACATGTGGGAAGAAAAGTTAATCATTACTGTGCAGAGTTTGTTTTACATTTTGGACTTCCTTATGCTAACGTCAGCGAAGCGGCTCCCCTATCAGGCCTGTTATAAGGAAAAGTAGAGAAGCATGCCACGGAAATAAAGCCTGCACGGAAATCTGTCTTGCAAAAGCTTAAGTAAAACACAAATATTAAGAGATAATGGCAGTTTTCTGCAGTTGCCCGTATCAACCAGAAAACAAAGTAGAAGAAACAGATTTTTCTTGCAGATCACTGTGTAACAACTAACATCAGTCTGGTCTTGCTGTATGGGATGGAGGGAACATTTAACCACGTTAACCCCAGCGTGTTTTACCATGTCGCTTCTGGTACCAGCTGAACCATCACGTTGGTAAAGGATCAGAGTGGTCCGATGACCTGTACAACAATTCTCATGATACACTGTGTTCAAGAGGCTTCCATCGGGCTAGGAGGCAGCACTTGAGAGGCACCACAGCCGCAGGTCCTTGAGGTACGGCTGCTGCGGTACTTCTCAACTAACAGTCCTACCTAATGCTTCTAATTTTATCCTTTAATTTGCCCGTTTTGCTTTTTTCCCTGAATATTCACACTTCTTAACTGTTACCTGTTTACAAAGAGCAAAATCATAGACTACAAAACATTCCCCTAATAAAGAACTAAAAAAAAGAAAGTCTGTCCACTATAGAACTATTCACAAGAACAACTTCTTATCAGTAGTGAGGGTTTGTCCTACAATAACAGCTAACAGTCAAAAAGCGTATATAAGTAGCTGTAACATAGATACAAATGGTTTCCTTTCTCCTGGGAGAAGCCAGGAGCTTGTCAGGTTTAAAAATAAGTATATTTAGGTACTTCAGTTTTCTTACAAACAACATATTGACATACACACTCAAAAACTCCAGAGCACTTAAACACATAACCCAATACTGCATGGGCAAAGACGTGTTCCAGGAGACTGAACACTGACATAAGAGTGTTTCCAAGTCATTAGTTTCTAGATGTTGTATCACCTCTTTGGTTCTCGATTTATCCCATCTTCTATGAAGGCATACTGACATTGATTTATTATGTATTTTAGCAACGAAAAAGGAAATATAGAAATATTATTCCTGTTACACACACATGCCAGTGCAACTTCTCACGTGAAACACAGCAGCTGCCTAAACAACTCACACCACTGGAAATGAAGAAATGCAGAATGTGCTTCAGAACTACAGGATCGGTTGCAACACTGCAAGGTGGAAAGAGTTCTGTCCCGCTCTTACTGGCAACTCTGAGTGCAAGCAACTAAAACAGAGGTCAATTGTCCTCAACGTACAGACATGAAAGTTGTCTACCCAAAATGGAGAGGTTATTTGGCGTGATGTCATCTCCTCAGTTCAAAACAAAAATGATATTTTGAATTATTTTCTAGATTTGGACAACTCTCCTCCTTTGAGAGGAGAACGCATGTTTATTGTCACGCTCGACAGAACCTCCACCCTTCAAAATATCACAAACCAACTTAACTTTCAGAATATAACAAAATCCATTTAATTTTTCAAGAACGGACACATACAGAGAAGTTAAACACATGTTTTAACATTCGTGGGAACAGAGTCTTGGCAGCCTGGCACCCTCAGTGATAAGGAACAGTTAACGTTTGAATTCAAAAACATCGGTAAATAATTAATGAGTTGACCCCATAAAACATTGATGCCAAGAACAGACACGCACACAAAACAGAAGCAGTTACCGTGCAGCACCGAAAACTGCTTACACTTTGGATTTTCAGCTGTATTAAGGTCAGTTTGGGTTTTCTACCACCCATAATCAGTTACACAAACTTCTACCGGACCATAAGAGTTTATCACCTCATTCTTCGCGCACCTTTTGGACACACTTGGACTGTGGTGTTAAAAATATCTAACTCTACTAAAAAGAAAGTGTATTATTTACCACACAATCCCCCCAAAATAACAAATTTTCCAGGAATGAAAATCTGACCTTCAGGAGCCTAAACTTATCTTCAGCTTTAGAAATGGTGTCCAATCTAATAATGAAGTGCTCATTAGCCAGCATCTCAGCTTTGCAAAAAGTCCCTTGAGCTCTTCTTTGGTTTCTTGACCTGGAAAACAAGAAAAACATATTTACCCACTTCAATAAAATGGCAACAAACATTTACCCTACACACTTAGTAAAACCTGTATCTTACACAGAGCACAAATGAGAAATTATACCTGGCACTCACATCAGCTTCTCTAGCAGTTGTTCACAACTAAGCAGGTAAGTCACCAGCTCTAACAAAATATCACTATTTGCTCCTAACTCCCTCTAGATTTTTTTATGTTCCAGTTTTCCCAGGTGCAACTGATTTAAGAGATATTAACCTACTGATTGCTGAAGGAAATCACAGGATTGGGCAAAGGAAATACTACCTATCGCAGTCAGTAGAAAGATTAAACTACGGTCAGGGAGCACTTGTTGCACTGCCTGTGCAGTGCTGAAATAGAAAACAATGCTTTTGTGGTGATGAGAAAGTTACCAAGTCCTCTAACTTTAACCACAGTCTTCCCATGTTTGGAATTAACAATTAAGCTGTCAGACACATGAGATAGCACGGAAATCATAGCTGTTACTTTAAACAGAAATCAAAATGTATGTGAGCACAAGGTGAACAGGAATGCTGAACAAAATGTTCCAAAGACTTGTCAATTTGGTTTAGTTTTGTATTTTTAAAAAACGCTACAGTTTAGGGTAGGAGCTTCAAGTTTCTTAACTTGGGACATATCGGATCCCCATGATACGTCAAGATTTACGTGGGAAGTGCACACTAGATGTGAAAGGTTCACATTCCGTATCTCATTTCTCATGGGCCATTTTCTTATGCGGGTGCTCCCCCTACCGTTTTACTAAATAAAATCTTCTTTAATTGCATTAATTTTATAGCTACAGATCGAACAATCTGCAACTTCTTTTATGTTATACACCCTTCCATACACTAGCAAACAAAAACTTAAGTTTCACCTGGAGCAAGGAGGGAGGGGATAGGAATGCATCGCTTAACTGTAAGATTCATCACAGCTTTACTTATAATTTACAACTTTTGGTACAGCTTAATTAGAACTTTAATGTTCCAAGCTGTGTCGCTAATAACAGACTACTGAAAACTAAACACTACAAATATTCAGTTTTCTTGTGTTTACGTCTGTCAGTAGGTAGCCGTTCTTTCTGCTCCTCAGCACTGAGAAGAAAAAAAAACAAGTACAAGCTCCAACTCTTTCATGTTACTTTCGAGCAACTTACTGCACTACTAGTCTGTAAATTCTTCTGGAAAACATCTATATTAATCCAATGAAAGTAGCTTTGTCAAATAAATCAAATACACTGCAGAAACGTTTAACTTCCCCCTCACGTAAGCATGTTGCAAAACTTCATTTACAACTACATGACATTAAAAATCTGCCATGAGAAAAACCCCGTGTTTTGACAAAACTGTATCTGACTTCAAGATGGAAACATTTCCAGAACGCTGCTACCTTTGTTACAATGGACACTGTTTGTAGGAAGCATACAAAAAAAATTTGGTTGTTTTTTAAGCTCCAGTCAGTCACACCTGCAGCAGCCTGACGGCAGGCCATGGGGTCCTGGCTGTCTCCATCAAGAGGCCAACGAGCCTCATGACAAGAGCCCCTGGAGACGAGCCCCACGCTCAGGGCCCTCGACAGACTGGCAACTAGCCACAACATCAAGAGCCATTTCTCAGAAACGCTGTTGATCAAGGTCTTAACGCTTTTGTTCACCCATCTTCCTCTCTCCAAATCCCACCTTTCACCGCTGAATCAACCACAAAAGAAAGCCACCCGGCCGACACGCTGCGGCAGACGGACGTCCAGCAGCGCTGTGCTCCGAAGGGCTGGATCCCTCCGACCCGCACCGAGCTGCCCCTTCCAGCCGGGGCGGGGGGAGGGCGGCCACCCCGCACACCTCAGCACCCCCAGGCTGTGCCGGCGCCGTGGGCGAGGGAGAGCAGTGCCCGCCATGCGGGGGGCTACCGGGGAGCCCGGCTCCCGCCTTCACCTGGCCCACACAGTTTACCTCAGCCAGACACGGCCGGGTTTCTGCGCCGCCACCGCCCCGTCTCGCCCCTCAGGGCGGAGGCGACGAGCCCGGGCCAGCCTGCCCTGCCGCCGCGGGAAGGGGGGCGCTGCGGAAGGCAGCCGAGGTGCGGAGCCGCTGCTGGCCGACGGCAGGGCCGAGCCCAGGCGCTGGCCGGGCGGCTGGGCACCCAGCCCCCGCGGCCCCTGAGGGCAGAGCCGCGAGACGCGCCCCGCCCTGGAGCGGCCGAGGGCGGGAAACCGCGCAACAGGCGGCGCCGCGCTGAGGGGGCGGAGGGAGACGGCTCCCGCCCGCCCCGTGGAACGTGCGTAATGACGCAACATCCCTGCGCCCGCCGCTCCACCGCCCCTCCTGAGGGCCGCACCGCCCCCGCGCAGAGCGGCGTCTCCCTCCGCCCGCCCGCCCGCCAGCCATGGCGCTGGCGCCCGCGGGGCCGGCGGAGCTGGTGCGCTGCGGGCAGAAGGACGAGCTGTACCGCAGCGGGCTGCGGAGCGGGGCCGGCGCCGCGCTGCACCGGCTGGCGGGTAACGCCTCACGGGGGCGGGGCGGGGCGGGAGGGGGCCGTTCTCTCGACCCCGAGCCCCGCCGAGGGGGCTGGTCGTTGCGGTGGGCGGGCGGGACCGCGGTGAGACCGTCGGCGCTCGAAATCCGCCGGTAGCAGCGGAGCCCCCCCCAGCTCCGTGTTGCCTCACGGCTCGCTCGGGTCGGGGGGGGGGGGGGGGGGTTGGGCCGAGGGGGTGCTCATCCAGCCTTGGAGGGTCTGGGAGAAATTCCGGGAGAAGGGCCTGGATCAGCCGGGATTCCGTGTAAGCGCGGTGCAACCCGTCCCGCAGGTGCCAAGAAGTGGCTGGAGTGGAGGAAGGAGGTGGAACTGCTGTCTGATGTAGCCTACTTCGTCCTCACCACCTTGTCAGGTAACTGCAGCATTCCTGCTGGCTGGGGGAGCCCTGAGCTGGCTGGGGGGCGACCACCAACTGGAACGGGACTGCTCGACAGCCCTTTTCTTTAAGGGGGGGGGGGGGGGGGGGGGTCTGCTTGCTTGTTTTGTTTTTCTATAAATGCTTTTTACTAAATACGAAGCCACTACATTGTTAGGAGTTTGAGTTCAAATGCAGCAATTTCCCAACCCAGATAGACATTCTTCTAAAAGCAGTTCTTTTTAAAAAAGGGATGGTTGTGACACTGAAGAAGTATCCCTGCTTTAAGCCTAGAACCATGGCAGACAGTGCTGCTGCAGATGCCGATGTAAACATAACGCCCACCTCATTCAACACCAAAGAAAAAAAAAATGCAACTATGTCTGAAGCTCCAAAGCCCGATGTGTTCTGACCTGAGCAGCCTGTCACCACTGCTCAACCGTACGGAGAAGGATACTGCAATTGGCACCTTACCCGGCATGTTTTCTCTTGCACACGTCTAGGTTATCAGACTCTGGGTGAAGAGTACGTTAACATTGTTCAAGTTGACTCAACCAAGAAGAGAGTACCTTCTTTTCTCCGACGGGCCATCTTCATTTCTCTTCATACTGTAGTACCCTACTGCTTAGAGAAGGGATTACTGCACCTGGAACACGAGTTGCAGACAGAAGCTGATGAGTCCAGAACCTCGCAGAGCAACCCCGCACCTGGCTCTTCCAGCAGGGCCTTAATACGAAGCTGGATACAGAAACAAGTAGGGGCGCTGACGGAACAGCAGAAGAAAAGTGTCTTACAAGTCGTGTATGTGCTTAAACAAAGCATACCTCTGCTTCATCGGCTACATCTGGCAGCATTCTACATAAGTGGCACTTTTTATCACCTGTCTAAAAGAATCACAGGAATCACGTATGTAAGTGGATGTATTTCTTGGTGTCCACTGCAATATTTTGGCCTCTTTTGGGGTGCCACATGTGTAAAAGGGATGTAGGATCTGGCTGTAGCTGACTATAACATGGGCAGAGCAGACTGGGGGAGAGGGAAACTTCTAATACTATGTAGAGGGGTTGTAAGTCCCTGCTCTTGACAGGTTATGGCTAATAAATGTGAATGCGCTGTCAAAAGTTAATACCCTACGTAACTTCAGCATGTTGTCTAGTCCAGTCTGTCTGCTACAAATACACAAGAAGTGAGAAGTGGCTTAATAAATCCATGGGAAGTACTTAAACGTAGTTTCCAACAAAACCCAGTACACATCTAGATAGCGTTTTTCTATATGAAGAGCTTCACTTCACATGGTCTTTTCATTCTTTCCAAAAAACATGAGCCACCAGCCCAGAAATGTGTACAGACACAAGGCTCCCCAACAGTTCCCAATGTCAGTGTGGAAAAGCCGTGTCTGACTTTGCCGAGAGCTGCTTAACACCACCAAACCCATTACAGCAGTTTGGATGGACAGACAGACAACTCAAGACAACCGATCCTTGCACAAACAGCAGTTAAGTGTAGCCTGACTGAAGGAGATCCACCCAGGACACACTAGACCTCCTGAGAGACAGCAGGTTGAGAAGTCCTAGAAACGTGTACATTGTTTTGACGGAAATGAGAATCCCAAATCAAGAGTTTATTGGGGGGTGGGGGTGGGGGGGCATAGTTTCATAAAACCGCAGTAATGAAACATCTCTGTTTTTGTGAATTATGTAGCTGCGTTTTGGAGGACTGCAAGAAGATGAGAGTATTCGATCAAGTTACAAGTATCTTGGAATAATTTCACTCTCCCATCTCCTTCTAACAATTGGCATTCAGATGTACAGCTTCAAACAGAAGCAGAGAGCGAGGCAGGAGTGGAAACTACACCGCAACCTCGCTCATCAGAAGTATGACCATTTTTACTTGCTAGGAAAGAGGTGGAAGCAATGGTGGGAAATGTAATAGCTTTTCTGAACAGGGAGAACACTGGAGCGACACTTTGACTTAAGTTAGAACCTGATGTAATGTAATGTTTGATGCATTCCTCACTGTTCTAAGCATGTTAGATTTCATGCTTTGCTTTCCTGTTTTTGAGATCTTTACAAAAAGGGTTAATACTTGAAGACGAGGTTTACTTTAGGATTGTGTTATCAAATGTGTCTTACAAGCAGGCTAAATAAAATTAAGTAATATGTAACTATGTTAACTAGAAATACCACCAAGGAAAAGACTACTGGGCGCCATTCCTGCTGCACGTTGTGTTTGGAAGAACGGAGACATACAACGGCCACCCCTTGTGGCCACCTGTTCTGCTGGGAATGCATCATGGAGTGGTGTAACACCAGAGTAAGTACAGGATAAGCGGAGGCTGGAAGGGGTAAACGTGATGAAAATTCTACTTGAAAATACCTGTCAGCCTGGGTGCTGCAATAACACCCTTTCTCTCACTAAGGCACCCAAAACCCCCCCACAAGAGTTTACCAGGACCGATATATTCACTAGAATAGAACGACTGTGCATTACATAGATGAGGTCAATAAGGTGAGCTGTTTTCTGTCCCAACTACTGAAATGCATTCAGACTACGTAAGTCAGACATGGAGATAACTGCGTCACCTACAGACCCAGGCTGTAATTCTGACTGCAAAGAAACAACAAAAGTGATAATGTTTTGAAGCCTTCTTCACCGGATTGCCAGTAAAAAGGAATAAGTAAGTTACAAACAAACTGAGCTAGCTTTTTTGCATAGATAAACTTGGATTTTGCTCTGGATTAATGAAACACAACAGAATTTTCATCCATTAAGGATTTTCTAGACATCGTGGAGTAAGACTTCACTAAAGAGTCAAAAACTGCTTGCCAGAAAAAAGGCATCAAGTGTTACTTACCAATAAAATGTAAAATAGAAGAGGCTACGCCTGTGCTACAACTCAGATGTATTACTGCAGCTGTTCTAGAAATGAGTGGCATGATCTACTTAAATTTTCCTACACCAATACTAGTATGGCTGTGGTAAAACAGAATAAAGCAAATACAGCTTCTTGGAGAAGCTCCCTAAGATCTAAAATCAATCTTGACACTAAAATCAGTATAGCCAAGAGCCTGTATTTAAATGCACCAAGGTTATACCTATCCAGACTGATAAGCGTTTCCTTATACTGCCTCTAACTAGTATTTTCTGATTCCATGTGTTAGCAAAATTAACTGAAGCAGCAGTATTGCCATCTAGGTTAAAAAACAAACACACCCCAAAAGAACTGTTAAGAATTCATCCAGTTTTCAAGCACCCATATCACCTCAAGTCACTCTTTAAATTAAAGCTGAGCGCTTTACAGGGTTAAAACCCATTAAAAAAATGGGGGTTTTAATTATGGATGCTGAATAATTTCTAGAAGTAGCTGAACAGTTATATTTGGATTTTTTTTAACTTTCAACTACAGCAATTCAGTACCTCTATCTAATTTCTTTTCTTTTTGTAGACAGAATGTCCACTGTGCAGAGAGAAGTTTCATCCTCAGAAACTGATCTACCTACGTCATTACCAACTGTAAAGGAAAAAATCTATGCTGTGTCATGAGATCCGTGTCATGACAAGGACCTCAGCTCTCGCACCCTTTATAAAGCTGACATACAGCTTGAGTTAGTCCAAGAAAGAGACATTATAAAACTAGTAACTGCCTGTGCAAGGTGGCATGTCATTCCTGTTCTACAGAATAAATAGATTTCTGCCTCTACCCTTTGTTTCTTCTAATGTGGTTCTTGACCGTATTAAAAATATGTCTGATCAATTAACATTCAGCTTCCAAACGCAAAGCTCTTTTATCATTATTAGGTATCAAGACTTTTCATCAAGTATTCTAGACATTCAGACTGCAGCAACGTAACAGGTGTAGTTTCAAAAAAGCCCTGGTATGTATCCTAATAGAAACTAAGCTCAACCATAAAACATTAAGTTTTATAACACAGCCTAAGTTTTGTCTGTGTGGTGTTTTCTACAGTCTAGCACAGACCGGGAAGAAGCTGACTTCAGCCACGAGACCCCCCTCTGCTCCTTATGGCCGTAAGGGCTACTCGGCTAAGCCAGTATTTTAGACTATAAAGGAGGAGGGATCCAGCAGCACCACCTCAGCAAGGTTTATTCCCCTAAGCATTCGTAAGGTTTATTCCCCTAAGCATTCGTAGGGTTTATTCCCCTAAGCATTCGTAGCAGCAGGGAAAAAGGGGATTGTTGGTTGTTAATAAACCTTGTCAATCTTCACATGATAGAAAACGTACAAGATTAATTTATTTGTATTCTTTAAATACAGATGGGGAGAAAATGCCAGACGATCCACTCTGTGGATCCTGAGTTACAGTTTCAATAAATCTTTCACCAATGGCACTGAACATGGCCTTGTGGTGGCAGGGGGAACTTAGAACTTCTTTTACGGTGGTTATTTGTACTGCAGAGATCCTGGTTAGCTAGTTAACTATTAAATCTCCAAGTGTTATAATAAAAACTCCATTAAAATTAGTTTGACTTTTCATCATATCTATAAGTGGAATAAAAAAATAGTTGCTGGTAACTATGCTGGCAACACATCATCATTACCGTACAAAAGTGATTTTCAGAGCTGCAATACCACCCCTTTCTTGCACCAGCAGACTTTCAGACATCTCTCACCTATTTAAAACTCATGGCAACAGTGGAAAAAAACCAGTCCATATCATGAATGAAAACATGATTACCTAAGGAAATCACTGCCTGATCTCCGTACTAAGGAAACAGCAAGGAAAACCATCTAGTTACACGTAACAAATAGGAAGCAATCGATGACTGGGAGGTATCTGTGAAGCTGTCAAGCCAAGTTTTTCATGCATTCTGTAAGGGTCATTTATTTTTAGCACTTTTAAGCGATAAAAATAGAGCAAAGTTTAACAAAATGCCATCAAACTTGTCTGGCTGTTGCGTGTTGAGAGTCATCTAGGGAACTGTATCCTTGTCCCACCACCACCTACAACCCCTATTTGAAACCTGTGAATCCCACTGAATGCAGAGCGTCTATGCCTACCCAAGAATGAGAAGGCATTAATCTCAAACTGCCACTAAAGTTCAAAATTGAGTAGAGGTAAAAATGTCTAATTTACAATGGATGTCATTAACACTCTGCTGTTTAGCAGGAGCCATCCCAGTTGCTAATTTTAGTATTAATAAATATAACAAACATTGTATTTTTCTCCCTAATATACCAATATTACTCAGAAACTCCAACAAACCTGAAGTCAGCTTTTCCAAGTCGTGGCTTTCAGATTTTTTTAGGCAACAAATTGCAAGCATCCATGACTGGTACTTTTATAAGGCCCTGGCTGGATACTGTGTTTCCGTAATTTTAAATTTTGACGTTACTAGTTTCTACGCTCCTAAAAAACCAAACATGTGCAAACAAACAAAAACCAGCAGGTCAATGTGAACTGCAACTACCTGTCACTTGCCCAGGATTACTGAAGGCTGAATTCCAGAGCTCCATAACGGCCTCACTTGTCAAGATCAGATGAAAGGGTTCCTACATACATTTTCCAATTAGGTGTCTGTTGAAGTCGCCACTATTCTCCATTCGGAATCTTCAATGAGCTAACCTTTTCCTACTTCCTGCAAGTGCACGCACCCTGAAGAGTTAAAAAAGGCATCGCATGAAGGTAAACTGAGGGTAACCATTATGGGAAAGGAGCCGTAAGTACTGTTACATCAATATGTGTATATAAAGATAGCGAACAAGTAAAGGGGGACACTGTCATTTAATAAATTTGGAATTAAAAAGTCACTTAATAAAACTGCAGTTGTATCACATGAAAAAGTTTACATGCAGGTTGTTTATCTCTGATTTTTTTATTTTTTTTTCCCCATAGAAAATGAAAACCTGTGTTAAAACCCACACCGTTTGTCTGCTATGGCCAGTTTGGGTGTGTTCTGAAGGGGCTGCATGAAGTCAGCTTAAATTAATCAAGAAATCCTTAAGTATCAAAGAAACTCCAACTAATAACAATTAAAATATATATTTTTATAATTCCAGGTCCTCAAAGGAAATTGTGATAGACTTTGAACAAAGTTTTGAGTCATCATGAGAGAGCCCAATTTTAGCATCTGCTAGGAGATGTAATGGTGAAACTGGCATTAAAACCCAAGACAAATGAGTTACTTCAGAAGCCACATGAGGAATTTTACTCTACTGCAAAACCCATAATTTAGTGATTTCTTATTCCTGTCTATATTTGGTTATAACTCAGTAATACCATGCATTCAGGAAACTGGCTTAAGTTCTGCATCTATTTAGGTTTACTGAATTTTTCTATGAAAACAGCACATGGCCATGAAGCAGAAAACAGCATCACGTGTGCCACCTTACATTTTTCCTCCACGTACGCGCGCAGCACTTCAGGGTGATACCGAGCATGAAAACCAGGTAAAAATATCCAACTCTAAGCCATTAATCTCTCCAGTGCAATGGATCTTGAAAGAAATACATTATCCCAAATCCATGGGATTATCCAAAGTTTCTCCAACTTCTTACAAAAGATAATAAACTCAATGCAATTTGGTTAGAATGCCAGTTTCTTCAAGAAACTGATATTTCAGATAAAAATAGCAAGATCCTCTTAAAATGAAAATTCAACTGCTTTGTCATCACTCTGTTAATCATTTTTTTATGAAGAAAAAAGGCATTGTTACAATGGCTCAAAATCGTTCCTTTAGAAGTAGAATTGGTCAACAGGTTGATTGCATCTTCTAGCTAGCAAAGGTCTTTCCCACATCTTCTTTCCCTTTGTATTTCCTCTTGCCATGTGTGAAGGGTATATATCTGTACTTTATCATGTGCTGTAAAGAGAAAAGATCCATTTCTGAGGCAAGAAACTTACATAATACTCACAAAAATGTTTTGTAATACACATTGTACATGACAAAGTCTCTAGAAAGACAGTTCTTCAGTATTGTAAGGGTAAAAAGAAATAGCTGATCGTACACCAGTTTACGTCTGCACAGGGGTATGAGCCCAACCTTGTAAATCTCAAATGTGGGCATACCCAACAACTAACACAGTACAGCGAAGACCACTGATTAGGGGATCACAGGAAACTGGAGAGAGCATGGGGGTATTGATTCCTTACTACCCTTTAATTTACAACTGTGAATAACAGCACCTATCCAAAATTCTGAAGGTCTCTGAAAAAAATTGGTTCTCTTTTTAAAATGCTAACAAACCACTAGTAATTTTTAAAAAGTGGTCTGAATGACTTGCCCATGGTCATCTTCCCCTTTCCTCTATCTACTTCTCACACCAACTTGTCAGAAATTCTCTTTTCACCCATCAGAGATCCTACAAGACCCCTTCATGAAAAACAGCCATAGGTAACTGAAGAAAGGAAGTGGATGAGAAATTATAAGACTCATCCTGCATAAAAACCAGATATTGAATTCCAAGATTTAAACCTTTTGAAAGCAAGGATAGAATTTTGTAAGGTAGTGCATGAAGACCTCTTTTACCAAGTATTTTTGTTTCCCATTGTCAGTATTCGCCCGAAGTTGCAAATACGGAACACCTGACTAACGTTCAAGTGTTAGTTGTTCAAGTTCCTCTAATAAAAGAGGTGCGTCCAATACACCTGAACACCTCTGAAGTGCTCTAACGGGATGGACAGTTGGGAACAATTCTATAAATTCTGACATCACAAACGCTACCATCCATTCTTGGCAAGTTACCTTGATTTGCCTCTTCATAGTGATACAAAATAGCATAATGAAGTACATCACAAGGATTGGCCAAAAAACAGGAACGTTGAAAGCCTCGAAGAACGTACATGCCATAGCAACCAGGATTCCTTTAGTGGCAGAGTGCCTTAAAAATAACAGTAACAATTAATCCTTCAACTCCAGCTACCACTAATTTGATGAAGATATTTATGTTTTTCAAAAACAGCGCATGGGCAGACAGTCCACTCACCAGAATTTAAACTCTGGGAGCCTTCTAATGAAAGGCCGAAATTCTTCATTTTGCCTTGTAGGTAAGGAAGGACCATCATCTGAAAAAAACAGAAAACACACACCCCAAACCACAAACCCCCTCACGCTAATTTTCCACACTGTTCAGACTCCAGATTTTTTTTACTTTTTATCTTTAAAAACAAACAAACAAAACAATTTTCACTTTTACACGTAGATTCCAGTTACAGTGGCTGTTTTAATGGAACTTAACATTGATTTCCCAAAAGAAAACAGATAACAGAAATGAGTGCAAGGTCATTTCAGTTACTATAGGAAGAACTTAAGCCATGTAAACCTTCTTTCAAAATACAGAAAACCGATACAATATGGAATACATTCAAGTCCTGAAAAAAAAAAGACAAATTGTATGGTATTTCCTGATGTCAAGTTGCACAGATTTTTTTTTTATGTCTAAAAATACAGTGTCATGCTAAAATTGCACATCTTTACACTACTGAATCAGGCAAAGAGAGATGGAAGTTTGACTAAGTTCAAAATTATGACAAAATGAACTACTCGTCATACCTGAATCTTCCATTAAAGAGGGGTCTACCTTTGGCGACAAGAAAGCTATGAAGAGATTTAAATGGTAGATTCCCAAGGCATATGTCACAATGTACCAACCCTGCAGCAGGGAGGAAAAGAGAAATAAGATTAAAGCCTTGCTGAAAACCGTTTTCAGATACTGATTTTGCAACAAGATTAAACAATGGTTTTTCGCTTCCTTGAGAAGTGCTTTTCTACATCCTCACATTAACAGAAGTTTTCTGGACTTGTTAAAAAAAACACTAAAAATTCTCACTGCATAAAATAAGCATTCTGACTCTATGAAAAGATGAAATCACCTTTATGAATCTATTTATTTTATTTGTATACTGACAGGTAACATGTAACATTTTTCATTTAAATAGCTACATACTGACTAAACTTACTGCAACACATATAAACGAGATCCAAAGAAAAAATCTGTCAGCCTTTTTAAGCTATATGTTTTCAAAGGTATACTACTGTAAACCTAATATATTAATCAAAACAAGCCTTAGAACACGAGAGAAGTGCAAACCCCTCATGTATTGACAGCTTTTCTCAGGCATCCAGGCTCTATGTTCAAGATGCAGACAGCATAAAAGCAGCATGGAAGTAGTAAAGAGCATAAACCCCTCACTTTTTAAATCATCTTTACAGGCTTCAGTCTCATAAATGTTCCTATTGCTACCACATGCACAGCTTCCACATGCAATCTGTAATCTTCAGGTTTTGGGAACAATTCCTCAGTTTGTAACTGAACTGCAGATCACCATGAACTAGAGACATCTGATTCGTGGAGAAGTGGTCTGCCACTGGCCTGCAGTGATAAAAGTGCTGAAAGCAGTTCTTTATGGCTTGCATGAACGAAGGTAACTGCTGGCTCCTGAACACGTTGCACAGCTTTAATATACAAGTAAAATCGGTCTTCAGAGGTTTATTATGTAATTTCATCAGAACTAATGGAGTATTTCCACTTTCTGTTCCCATCAGATGAATATCCTCAGGTATTCACACATTCTCCATTCTGAAGCAGCACATTTAACACCAACAGGACGTGTCACTTGTTCAGACTATCCAATTTACCTTCTACTGTGTGCTAAACGATACCTTACGTAATTCCAAAGCAATACCATACTTCAAAAACACTCTTAACACAAAAACCAGAGTAGTAATGATATCTAAAACTGCTTTGGCCGTAAATGCAGTTTTCTTACCTGCAGTAAATAAACTCTAATCATGTAGATAAAACTCAGACCCAGAGTTACAATCCATCGCACTGCAGTATATGGAGTAGATTTGTCTAACCAGGATTGGTAGATCTAGGAAGAAATACAAAGTGTACATCTGTAAAATACACGATGCACAACAAATAAAGTTTGTAACAGGGTAGCACTGGAAATTTTAAGCATTTGTGAAGAGTATTTTGGGAAGGAGAGTCATGTGAAACATTTGTATTCTTTATTACAAATAAGTGGAATTAAACATACTTACAAGCACTTGAAAAGTTCTATATTTTTACAAAGGAAAAAAAAATTCCTCATGCTTGAGGTGTTGGAAAGCAATTTAAATTTTCAATATTTTATGCAAGTTTACTTCCTTAAGATGAATCTAACATGAAATCTGAAGACACTCCTCATTTCTGACAGCGACATATATTTTGACCGTGCAATGTCACATAGATGCACATTACATATTCCATTAAGCTATGTATTATACTATGTGTTATCTATTTTGAAAAGGCTTCAAAAGAAATCTTTTGAATAGAAGTTAGTATTTCAACAACTCATCCAAAAAGTTTAAGAAGCTGCATTGAACATGCTTCTAATGGGAGTCAGAAAAACCCTACAGAAAACCAACCTGTCCGAGTCTTGAGAAAAATCTATAGACCACAGAAGGCTTTCCATGCACAGACTCACCAATACTGTCCCCTTCTGACATGGTTGCTGCGGAAACAAAACACGATACGTAGGTAACATGTAAAACAAAAATCTCAGCTCAGTGAAGCTTCACAGAACATTATCTGGCCCAGCATTTACATCCAGTAACTTTTTTGGATTGCCTTGTTTGAAATAAATTATTTTTAATGAAGTGTTCTCAAAGAGAGGACGTTTATTCCAAAAGATATTAACTGCCAAAAGAAATTATCCAGAAAGCAAAGAAGAGGGTATTTTACAAAGGCAAGACAGGATCCAGTCCATTTTAGGGAGGGAAAGAAAAAGTCCACACAAAAATGCCAGAATGAGCCTTGTTAGATATCTTCACCTTGATAAGGCAGGAGCTGAGTTCTAACATCTAAGCATTGAGATATGAAGTGTAGCACCTCAGTTTCTAAAGACAAAGAACAAAACCAAAATAAGTATTTTTTTAAAAGGTGCTTAGAATTTTTAAATGCTGAGTAACTAGACAGTGAAGAAGAGTGAGTTCAGGGCTCTGTACACCAGTGGTTACAGACAAAAACCTCCACCACAAGTACCTAAACCAAAACACTGCCCACTGCTAGAATTATTCAATGCGTTTGTCTGTCTCTTGAACATCAAGAGTTCATCAGTCACAGGGAAGGTTTATGCATGGGCAAAACTGTATAGTAAAAGGGCCAGGATTCTGAAACCAGGTAAAAAAAAAAATAATGAAGGGAATTTTAGTACATGCTTCTCCTACCAGTTTAAGATCTTTATGTTCCTTTTCAGTTAAGCTCAACTAAGTTTTAAGTTCACTCCAAGACAGAAAACAAACAAAATAAAATGGATCCTAAACTGAAACATTTCTGCCACATCACCAAAAGCAATCCCTGACATTACTTCCTGGAGTCCTCATCTGTGGGTGGGACTACATAACCCTGGGATAGTGGGACTAATCTCAGCCCTATATGAATATCTCAAGAGCCTCAGATGATAATAAAGATACATGAAACATTGCTAAATCAGAAAAATGTAAGCTATCTTAGATGCTGCAACACAGTGACTGCTGCAAAAGACAACTAGAGACCAAGGACACCCTGGGGAGGCACAGAATCTTAAAGCTGTATGTTGTTTCTGTACACATCTGAAAACTACATCCTATGGAGTAATTAGCAAGTAGAAAAAAGGAGTCCTGTTACACTTCAAAAGGGGATTCATTACGAGGCTTCAGAAGCTGCAGTCAACTTTCATTCAAGCTATAGCTAAGAAGAAAAGAATCAAACAGAAAAACTCATACAATATAGATACAGACTTTTTCATCACAGGCAAAAGGCAAGAACTATTATTCTCTCCATTCACTGCACTGCAGAAGGAAGAAGTTACTCAGCATTATTAGCTGAGCATAATTTTGTGCTTTATTTTGGGGTTTTTTTGAAACGTCCTGAAGCGTAAAGCCATAGATAGCAAAAAGATAGTCCATTGATCCAAGAGCAATTCTCTGAAGATCACAAACATAAAAACTCTCATATTCTCAAAATTAATTTTACAGACACAGCCACAGCCAACATGGGCCAGAAGTAGACCTAACATCACAGTCTTGTACACGTTAACCTATGAGATCAAGTGAAGAACCATATATGTGAAGCTACTGCTGGCTTTACGATCGAGTAGGCATTTTGCTCGGTGTAGAACTACTACACCACGTGTGACTGTGTATGACTGTTTATAACATGTACAGTTCTTCCACAGCAGACCAAGAAACACAACCAGCTGACACTGTTCTACCGGAAAAAAAAACTTCTCCCTGGCTCAGTTTAAGCAGCATAGACTGAAGTATATCACACAACATAGTTTAGAATTTAAGTTAATGTTTCTTATCACATTAAAACTTTACTGAAAGAACATCTATAATTAGATGATTATCAAGAGCAGCCGTCTTTTGCATTGATTTGAAGGTAGTTTAGAGTTAACAACACAAGTCAGATCTCATCAGTTTAAGAAATAACTAAATCTAAACAGCAGCAAACCCTCTTTCACAACGTAACATGAGACTTTACTGTTCAGCATAATAAGTTATCATAACACTTCAGCCGTTTCTGTAAAGCCAACAACCAGAAAGACACACAAAAGTGAACATAACAACTGACTCGTTTGCTACTAGCAAAATAGAGTGCTACTAAAACTAAACCATATTAAAATGTTTTTCTCTACTTAAAAATACCAACCAGGAGTAATTCAACAATTATGCTTTTTACCACAGTTGTTGTATCACTACAAATACCACTGCATCACTGAGTTGTTAAAAATGACAAGCCCTGGGGCAGCGAAGCCACCTAACTTACGCCTCACAGCATCACCTACAGCGAAGTACGGAATTTTCATGCAACTCTGATCATGATATAGATGACTCCTCAATTTAAAACACAAATGAAGCACATCACTAGCAAAACCACGTTACTGCTCATACAAGTCTCCCTATAGAGGAAACAACTTTGAAGAGCAACACACTAAAGCGATTTATTAGTAACAGGATGAAGGGGCAACCACAGGAAAATAACCCATTGGTTGTGCAAAGTGGGTTTTTTATCCTAAAAGAGACATTGTTTGATGTCATGCACTACAAGAGCAGCCCGATCTGGGGGAAACTCAGGACCGCCTGGACGGCAGCAGCTGCCCGGCACCTACAGTCCCCGGAGCGGTGGGCTCGGTACCCGAGCACTGACCGAGACCAAACGCTGTGGGACAAAAGACACTCGGGAAAAAAACCAAAGCGCACGAAGGTGGGGCTGTTCTGGCACAGGGCGCAGGACGAGAGGCCTTCGAGGCCGGAGTGGGGCCCGCGGAGACGAGGAGGGCCCGGGAGCAGCACTAGGACAGGCGGCGGCTCGGCCAGGGGCAAAACGAGCCCTCCGGCGGGCCCCGGGAGGCCGGCCCGAGCGGCAGCCCCGCGGTCCCCGCAGCCTGGGGCCCGCAGAGGCGCCTAGGCCGCGGATGCGGCAGCGGTCGCCGAGCCCCAAGAAGCCCCCGCGCTCCCAGAGGAGCCCCTCGCTCAGGGCAACCTCCCGCCCGGGGACCGTCACCGCCTCCGCCCGCCGAGCTGCCTCCGGGCCCGGCAGCCCCGAGGCTCCCTCCCTTCCCGCCCTCGGCTCCGGGCGGGCCCCCCCGGCGCCGACGCGGGGCACCGGCTACTCACAGACGGCCAAGCCGGGTTCTTCCTTCCGCTCCCCCTCCCCCCACCTCCACAAAACACAATATGGCGTCACTGGCGGGGAGAAACCCATTTACGCTTCCGGGGCAGGTGGGGCGGGATAAAGGCTCGCTGCTGCCCTGCCATTGGCCCCGGGGGGACGGAAGTGGGCCCTGCCGTGGCGCCGAGGTGGGTGTGAGGACGGGTAGGGGAAGCGGGGCGGGCGGAAGGGCGGTTGCCGCCGCGCTACCGGCGGACGAGGCGTGTCCTCAGGCGCGCGCTGCGGACGGGGCGCGGCCAGCGGGCACCGAGCACGGGGCGGCCCCGCGCGGCCGACACCGGTGCGGGCTGCGGGTCCCCTCCGCCACCCTCGGCGGGGCAGAGGGGGGGGGGGGGGGCGGCACGCGCCAGGTCCCGCCCTTCGCTCCCGTGCAGCCAATGACCGTGAGGAGGCTGTTGCCGCGAGCCGGCGCATGCGCGGGGCGGATGGCGGGAAGGTGAGGGTGAGGGTGAGGGTGAGGGCTCTGGCCCCGGCCCCGGCCCCTTCCCTCCGCACCTCGCCCCGCTGGGCCTGAGGCAGCGACCCTTCCCCAGGCAGACCCCGCCGCACGGTGCCGCCTCAGCCTGGCCCCTCACCTGGAGGGACGAGGACGCGTCTCGTACGACCGCCGAGTCCAGCCTGTCGTTAAGACGAAGAGGCGCGGAGCCCGCGCTCCTCTGTTTAGGCTAAGGGGAATTACAAGCGCTTTTCCTCTTGTGGGTTTGCTTTATTTTCTGTGCTAGCGTTCCTGTGCTATGCGAGGGTAGCGTAGTCGCCAGCGCTTTGGCAGCTGGCTGTGCCTGTGAGGCTGACACTTATAATGACCTTTAGGTGCTTTAAGAGCCTGAGTTCCCAGTGCAAAGTAAAGTGACTACAAATAGTAAGAAAAGAATATATTTATCTTCACATAAATGCGGTTTATACCGAAATTTTGAAATAGGTATCCCTGAGTAGAAGTAGTGCTTTTACTTTGTATTACTTGTTACTCAGTATTGGGTCCAGTCTCTCTGTGCTGGTGAAATGATCTCAGTTGTCTTAACGAGACAGGCAGGTGGGGGTGTTGAGGCCTCAGGTGGGGTCAGAGGAGTTGGGGCCTGTTGGTGTAACAGGGCCCTGCCCTGAGGAGCATAAATGAACTGAGCTTGCAACAGTCCTTTTAGTTTCTTTTTTCTTTCTTTTTTTTTTTTTTTTTTTAAATAGG
Organism: Leptosomus discolor; assembly: GCF_034619465.1. Taxonomy (NCBI): domain Eukaryota; kingdom Metazoa; phylum Chordata; class Aves; order Leptosomiformes; family Leptosomidae; genus Leptosomus; species Leptosomus discolor. The sequence goes on along the minus strand of NC_141410.1, from coordinate 9,713,306 downwards.
GTCACTTGTAGTCTTTAAACCTTTTACATAAACAGAACAAGAAGGCAAACGGACTCCCCCCTTTTTACACAGTACAGTAAATGACTGTTATCTGTACAGCGTAGCTGTGGAGCTTACAGACTGCTGTGAAAGTCAGGTCCTTGACCTCATGAGTTTTAGTAACTGTGGTGCCGTTCTGGTCTATTAGAGCAAATAGGGGAAAACTTGATTTAATGGGTCTAGGGTTTCTGCCTTGTATATACTGTGTAAATCCCTTCAGCTGGGGTCAATAGATAGTGAGTCTTAAGAAAAGTCTAAAGCATGTGAAGGTGCTAACAATACATAGTTAGAAATTTAATCATGAAAAGGAGAAAAACATGAGAGAGTTTCAACTTTCGACTTAAGTTGAAAACAGAGGTGGACATTTGTCTGTTAACAGAAGTTAGAAGGGTCATTTTATTTTCTAGGTCAGGATAAGCTGTTCTTCAAAGATGGAAGTTACTATGCGGGCAAGTTTGTTAACGGAGGAATTATGGGGAATGAATTACAACACTGGGCACCAACAGGTGAGCCTGTAACTATTGCATAGCTTTTTTCTTTTTTTTTTTTTTAGGAAAATAAATCCCTGTGCCCTTAAATTCTGACATATAAATACATATCATCACAGAATGTTATCGTCGTAAGCAGCCAAACTGATTTAGCCCAAGTTGTCACACTTCCATATTACTTGTTGAAGAGTTGTGGGTTTGGGGTTTTCTTGGCCTGTCAATTTAGGCTGGGTTAACTTTCAGTCACCTCAGAAAGTTAAAGTAATGTGTTAGTGGTAGAAACCAGAAACATGTATCATCAACTTTTGATAACAGTTTCAGTCCTTCAAAGATGCATAGGTGTGCAGACTTGTGCTCATATGAAGTGCTCCGCAAGATCAGGCCAAAGATATTAAAGGATTTAAGAATTTCCATAAACTATCCATTATGGAGGGACATCTCGTGTGTGATTTACCAAGGGAATGTTTCAATGATTCACTTTCTCCTAGCATCCTGAGCAGAAAGAAGTTACTTGATTAAAGATCTGTCCCAGGAAGCTGCTCCAGAAAATAATTTCTCCTGTTTCTGTTCCTGTGCAGGTAAGTCGGGGACTTCTCTGCCTGCCTAATCCCTTTAGTCAGCAGTCTGTAAGGGTGACTCCATGGAATAGAGTGTATTATATCAATAAATTGGGTAAACACTTGACAGAAAAAGTTACCTGTTATTCTAAGGTCACGTATACATCACAAAATTCACAGGTCAGTACTTCTAGTGCCAAGCAGCCGATTTTTCAGGCTTTGACACAGAGGATTCGAATGAGTACATGCCATCAAAAAATTGTTAAGGTGACTATAAAATTCAAGTACTTCTTTTATACATTCCTTAACCATAAAAGAACATACTATGAATGTCTTTTTAACACATCACTGTCAGTTTGAGAGACCAGAAGGATTCTGATTCATTAGTTTTAAAATAAAGACTGAATGAGCATGTTTATAGTCTTCATTAGACAGCATTAATAATAAATAAGTATTTGTTAGTGATAAACTTGTAGGCTTTTAGAATGTCTTCTATTCATCCTGTCTAAGCAAAATATCACTTATTGGTGAACTTTAAATATATACATAAAAATTAAACTATGTTTGACAGGTAAGTTAGACTCTGAGTAAACTTTGTTTAAAACTTACTCTGTCAAGACTGAATAGACCTGTTCATGCTGCACAAGTCAGATTCAGTTTCAGTTTGACTTTTCTCGGATTTGTAGTCTGCTTGGGAGTTTTCTTGTGATTATTGTTTTGAGTTTTCCGTATTTGTTAAACAGGAGTAAACACAGGGATTTGGGGGTGGAAGGACATTTACGTGTATATATGTGTAAGCACATGTGAGTACTCTTACTCACTGACACCTACTTCAGGGTAGAAAGATCGGGGAATATATTTTCAGTGTGAACTAAACAACTGGCATTTTTCCCGTGGATGTGAAATCGCAACCAAAATTCTACGGAATACTGTTTGTGTAGTTAAAATAGAGCATAAAGCACTTGTATATCTTGCGGTTTGGTCTGCTGTTGGTACATACATAAGCGGATAACTTCACTTTTCAGTTAAGGGTTTGGTTTTTTGGTTTGGTTTGGTTTTTGCACCTGTCAACATCCCAGATTGCTTGTAAGTATACATTAGAAGTTTGTAGTTAAATCTGTTATCTAAACTTCATGACTGAATATTGAATACAGTTTAAAAACCTTTATGTATTATTCCATGAATACATGAAAGCTGGGAATTGAAATCAGTAGGACGAGATAATAAATACTTGTTAGATAAAGGAACAGATGACATAAAAGTATGTACTAGTGCTGTTGTGCATTTGTTTCATTATCACCTAAACGCTGTTAAACAAAAACGCTCACTTCTTGACCGTTGAAGACAGGACCTTTTATGCATATTCGCGTGCACATGAGGGCACACTCAGTTTTGTACCACCGGGTGTCTCTCTAGCATCTGTTTTGAGACTGAGTTAGTAAACTCTTCAGTCTTACCCTTGTTCAGTAACTGCTCTGTCTCTGTAGGGCTGTGAGGACTTAGTACTATATTTAAGTTTACACTGGATATGTGCTCAAAAGTGACAAGATACATTGGCCAAAAAAACCCAAACCCAAAATCTGACAGTACTGACAACGGTGTCTTGTCCATTGATTTAGTATTTATATTCTGCAGAAAACAAACTTAAGAGAACTGCTTAATGCAAGTGTTCACTCAGCATATACTGCTTTCAAGTTATATCATTTAACATGAAACAATGAAAGCATATAAATACTTTTTTCCAGGCAAAATAATAGGTTAAAATTCTTTTTTAGCGAGTTGCCATAGGATTATGAAAGAGCCAACCAGCCTTCTGGAAAGAGTTGAAGACATACCTGTGACCTACACCTTACAGGTGAAAGATTTAGCTATGTGTTTCTGCAATTTTAATCTCTTTCAGCATGCTGCTTGTAGAGCCATTCCCCTGAGTGGTGTACAAATAGTTCTGTACTTCTGTGTGTAACTGTAGGGATTTTGAAAAAAATCTGATTTTTTTTTTCCTGTACTGAAATAGTACCTTGGATGTACTGAAGTAATCTCCTAGAACAAAAAGAAAATGGGCAAATATTTTGAGCTCTAGGATATTCTTCTAGTGTTACTTCTGTGTGTAGAATAGATTGAGTGACAGCATGAATGTTGAATTTGTCCAATTTTCCTCTTCAGTTTTAACTGTAATGATGTCAGGGCTAGATTTTTAGATCAATCTTTTGCAAGTGATAAATTTTGAGTAAGTGGATGCTGTTCAGTTAATAGCATATTGTAGTCTGGGAACCTTCAGAGACTCAGGTCGATTAAATGTCCAGTAAACAAGCAATAATTATAATTATATCAACAGAGTAGTCCAATAATAACAAACAACTCTTGATTTATCTACTGCTTAACCATAAAACTGATTTCACATTGGGTAAAAACATTTTCAAGAGGTGCCAGATAGAAACTATAACTGAACACTAGGGAACGTGTAACAAAATAAAGCCCCTGAAAGCTGCTGATTTTAAATAAATAAATAAACCCCCCAGTGACCTGTGATGCCCTGTCTGGTTTTTGTGCGTTTATATGCGCCCACATTTGAGCATGAAAGAAAACAATGCCATGTGAATGAAGTTTGCAGGGGTTAATGAAGTAAAACACTCATTTTCTTTATGAAAGTGTTTCCTTTCTGTGATTTCTCATTTCTGGCTGCTGCCTTCCTCCCAGTAAGCAGATGCTGTGTTCCATTCTGTCCCTGGTGCTGCTACTTTGTGTGTTTTGGCCGTGTTTAGTTTGTCTGCTCTCCCAGAGGAAGGCCTGCTGTTTGACACACCTGTTAGCCCCACTAAACAGGTGGCCAGCCTTATGGGGCTCTTCACCTGCAGGCTTTTGTTCCCCTGCTCCCCCCGCCCCGGCTCCATTTGAGTTACCTGTTTGGAAGAGTCATCGTTTCAGTTCTGATGCAAATTATTTCAATTACTGGAATTTCAATTGCTCAGAATTATACTGCATACTAGTGGATAACATGAAATTTGAAGATGCAATAAATCTTCCCAAATCTTGATTATGATTATAATTACAATATAACAATATATGATATAAAAATATAAATAAAGCTGTTCCTGCTATAAAGGCCGCAAATGAGTCTCCCCACTAGTAAATGTTGAGCTTTATTATTTTAATTGCTTGTGGATAGGACCTGGCTACCACATCACTCCTGGCTCTAGTATTTTAGCAAGTTACTGTGTCCCAGTAGTGGCTGTGTTCAGAAGTGTGCTGAACATGTTCCTGAATGCATAATCTGTTGGGACTAACTGACATTGAAAAGGCTGTTAATTCCTGAATAAAAATTGGCAAAATTTATATCCATCGAAGTTAGTATTTGAAAATCTTGCTTAGTAAGAGACTACTCCCAGTAAAGCTACATGTGAATTTCTGTAGTTAATTTACTACTGTTTAGTTTTTTTTCTTAGAACTAGTTGTTTCAAAGTTGTCAACCATGATGAATAAATTTCTAACATCTCAGGGTTTTGAATGCAAAATGAGTCAGTCATGCTACCCTGTTTAAATGGGCTGTTGCAGAAATGAGTTAATATGATAATATGACCTTGTGAAATTATTGCTGTTCGTGTACTAAATGTTCTTATTTATTACCCATAACATTTAATTGTGGCTTAAATAAATTCCATATAAACACATTTACTTTTAGTGTTTAGAAACAATCCGCAGTTACCAGAATAAATTCGTTGTTACTGATTCTTAGGATAGGAGGATTATGTGGTTGATATCAGGCTGATGATAAACAACTTTGCCTTCATCAGTTACTGTTCTTCGTGAACCTCTTTATTTCTGTTTTGGTCTCTATAGGCAGATTGCAATGTCTTTGTGTCTCCTGCACTGTATGTCTCTGAATCACAGAAAATACAGCACCTTACTAAAACTCAAGGGTTTTGATTTGTTTAAAGCAGAATTTCCTGTTCTACTTTAAAAACAAATCCAAACACAAGCAAAAAACCCCACCGTGTAATATAGCCCATCACTGGAAGCTTGTAGCTTTTTCCTTTTCTCTGTTTCCTGCTCCCCTTTGTGCACTAACTGGTAGCTCTTTTTCTGGAGGCCCCTATGTCACTCTGGTTGTTCACGCCTTTGTTTCTCTGCATAAATGTGTGATGTATAGATAGTGCTTATGTGGACGTCAGCATTTCCAAACCTTGCATGTGTTGCATTGCTAAGCAACTTTTAGCAACACTTATCTCTCGTCCTTATGCCATCTGGAACAGAGGATTAGACAAGGAAATGTGCCAGAGAGAGACAAAGGCAAATCTAAGAAAGAGGTGGCTTAATTACTTAAGAGAATGAGTGACACTAATAGTAGGCAATCATCAGAATTGATTGAAAGCAAGCACGATGCCTTTACAGGTAGGGTGAAGGAACCACTGGGAAAGGCTGTGTGTTTATACCCCTTGTCCTTTTTTCCTTCTCTAGAGGAAGCAGTACAAGCTGAATCCTATTGCGTGTGTACAGACAGTGATGCAAGATGAAGGCCCCTAGGATTTCAGTACATAATTGGGATAAAATTCCAGTTACAGTGAGTGTTTTCTAGACCTTCCTCCCGTTGTTACATACATTCAGGAGTATAACTAGCTGAATGCTGTTTTAAAGGTCTCTTCCACTGGGCAGAGAAGATTGTGAAAATGCCAGTGGAGCTTGAAGCTTGTGTAATTAGAGTTACCAATAGTACTGCTGTCGTTGGGATAACCACTGAAGACAGCACCATGTGCTTTGAGGTGGTGGAGGAACTTTGGCTGCTAAGTCCACCTGGAGTTTCAACTGGGTTCATGCACGTTTTAGAATTACAGTAGCACTTTATCTGATACCTCTGCTGTTATCACACAGAAAGCCAGGTATCCAACTTAATAGAAGAATGATCACTTTAGATTTTAAATATTATTATTCTCTAGTTCTTTATGTACTCTAACATTGGAAGAGTGCTGTCTGATAGCTAAATGGGATTTAGTACCATGTAAAACAAGTGACGTTTGTTACTGAGTTATTTTACTTCCCATACCTGGACTTTTGACTGTACTTTGACCATTGTCTGAATATTTCCTTATCAATTTTGACTGTAAACTCTTCCAGTAATATGGGAGCAAATCAGACTAATTTTCAGTGCCAGCTCTGTGCTTCAAGGTGTTTTTTTACAAGTATCTTGGGATAAAAGTGTATACTACAATACACAATACTATGCTTTCTTCTCACATCTGAAACTGAAGCCAGTATTCCTGATTGTGACCTTCCCTGTCCTGTCAGCAAATACCTGTGAAATGTCTGGCAAATTTTCCTACCCTCCCCTAGTGCAGGACCACAGAGAGGCATTGGTTGACTCTGCTATCAGTTAATGTTAGTAAAAATTGTGGCTATGAACTAACCATCTCAAGATTATACTATGTTGAGTAGGAAAAGGGTACACTAGAAAAATTACACGTGCATCATGATGTAATACTAAATTGCACGCTTGCGTGTGCAAGCTTAATGTCGCTAGAAACTTTAATTGGCTCATACCGAAGCTTCTGTGGTATTTGGCTTTGCAGCCTTAGGAATCTTTAAACTTTTAAGTAAAGGGTATATCTTGGGTGAAATGCAGACCAGATTTAAATAACCGAAGCTTTTTGGACTTGGGTTTGGTACACTATTTCACTTTTCACATTCTTTAAAAAGCAAAATAATGTGTGATTCTGTATGTGACAAAGCAGTTATTCATTCTTGCCATGTAATTTAATGCGATGTAATATATGAACTGAAGGACCTCACATAATAGTATCCCACAGTAACAAACCTTGGGCAAGAAATGTTTGATTCTCCCCTTTTTCCCCTTTAGAGGAGTGCCATATAATCCTTGGTTGTTGTGTGGTCTCCTATTCAACTTTTCACACAAATGTTGGAAGGGTATTTATAAAAAGCCTTGAGGACCACCCACTTTGCTATTGAAAATTGGCTGAAATAATCCCTTCTTTATAATTTAGCTGTGGTGTTGTCGAAATTTAAACTCTGTGTGTATTTCTGTTTAAAGGGGCAGTGCAGAAATGACGTACTCTATGAACAGGGTGCTGTAGTTAATTGTGCTGGTGACATCTGTGATGGACTGTGGCTCAATGGCTGCCCCGCTGGTACGTACGTTCATTATGCTCTCCAGTTATTAACAAGTCTTTGACATAATGCTTTGGTTGTCCCTCTTTTGATTAATATGATCGGCCGATAGTGTTTAGCATCCTTGGAGTACGCAGTTCCCCCAGAGTGCATAGTTCTCCAGAGCAGGGGGGATAGCTACTTGACCGAGACCTTTCCCGAAGGGAGGGAGCTGTTCATTCAAATTTAATGCAGGGCTACAGTGAGGTATTGAATGTTCTTGTAATGGATTTTTATTCTTGTGATGAGGGAGAGGTTTTTGGGGTTTAATAACGTGGATTTTTGATTTTAAAGTGAAAGTATTTTGGAATTAAAAAGTTGGAAAGATGGCAAAAGAGCCAAACTCTGCGTGATCGTGCATGGCATGGGTGTGCATAAGAGTAATCACAGTTAGTTTGAATTTTGTCATTGGAAATAGTAAAGAATTGCTCAACAGGTTACAATTTGTTGAGCACAGAGCAGAAATGAATCCCATCGTGGTGCAAAGATATGGACTCAGTGGCTTAATAGAAAGCTTTTCTGATCCTATTGACTTCTGCATGAGGTGACTGTTTTTACACAGCGTAGAGTGGTTCCACCTTGAGTGCAGCTGGTCCAGGGCTGCTCATAAGTGAATTTTGGTGTTGCCTCACTCAGATACGCATGTATCACCTCAAAGGAAGTGATCCAAAAAACCTTTAAATGCAGCATATACACATGTACACTTGATGTCAAGCAGCAAAACATATGGAATGGAACTCAGAACAGATCTGTGCAGCAGCCCATCTTCAGAATATTTGTGTGTCAGAATGTACTGTAGGATGTTAACACTCTAAAAATGAAATACTTAATCAAAAATCAGAAGAATACAATTCACCTGATTGATTTATTCCTCTTTAATGTTAGATGTACTTGTATGCTAGGTCATATTTTCTGAACCCAGAATGAAAATGTTTCTTTTTAGAAAGGACTAAGTTTTTGTAGGTTTCATAAGTCTCACAGTAAAGTGCTGCTTTAATCCAGTCAAAGTTGATAGTAATCAAAATTCATAGCTATGTTCAAACCCTGTAAAGTGTTGTGATGGTCTGTTTCGTGATTAGTTAGCAGATGTTAACTTTAACAGGCCTTTTTCTTTGGCACTGTAAGCTGAACAATAAGGAATTGAATAGGTCTTGAAGAAATCACTACACAATCATGGAAGTATTCTCTTCAGATTACTACAAGGATATATTTGAAGAGAGAAAATTTGTTCCACTCCTGTTCATTGGGTACTTAGAAGCCTTAATTTTCCCTTTTCTCTGCAGTGCAATCATTTACATTCTGTATTAAGAAAGCATGATATTCCTGTTTATCACTAAAACTTAATTGTTTTTTAAGATCTTTTTAAAATGCATTTTTGTGGAAGTCAAGGTTATTCACAGGACTTCAGTTTAAAGTGAATGTCTAGATAAGTATTTCAGGCAGAATGTTAGCTTGGCTTTTGTGAAGAAACTGCCTTCATTACAAGGAGTGAATGTGTATCTTGTTTCCGTCCTTCTGGGAAGACAGGTTTGCTTTAATGTCATGAGTGTCCAAGCCAAGTACAGATGATCTTGTTTGCTCTGTCTTTGTGAGACATTCACCTTCACAAAGGTTGGAGACTCTGGATGTCTTGGACAGCGTTTTAACTGTACAGTGTTGCTAGCTTTCTGTTGGAACTTTGCACCAAATTTATCCACCAAAGCTTCGGGTGATTTTTAGCCACATTAAGCGAACTGTTTAGTTGCTAAGCTGCATTTGTATTACTTCACCTTGCACGTACAATTGCTTTCAGTTTTACACTAGTTCTGTCAGGAAAGAATCAAGATCATAATTATTTCCTTCACTTTCTCCTGTTCCCTGAAACACAATAATGAGAGAATATATTTTACAGGTGCTTAATGCAAGAACCTGCCGTTCTGAGTCCATTCTTTAAGCAACAGAAAGGTAAAATTATGAGCAAAAAAATTTACTCTTCATGGATCTTTCCCTCTGAATAGTATTTTAACTTAAGTGACTTTTAATGCTCTATTAGGTTTGCGTGGTAAGGTTTTGGTAATGGAGGGGGCTGCATGGGTGGCCTCTGTCAGAAGAAGCCAGGGGCTGCCCTGTGCTGGACACAACTGGTTCCAGTGGGCTCCACAATGGACCCACTGCTGGCCAGAGCTGTGCCTGTCAGCAAAGCTGGTGGCACCTCTGTGAAGACATGTTTTAGAGAGGGTAAACCACTGCACAGCAGTGAGGAGTGAGGGGGGGGAAGTGTGAGAAACAGGCCTGTGGAGAAGGAGGAGCGGGGAGGAGGTTCACCATGTGTCAAAGCAGATATTTCTCCTGCAGCCTGTGGAAGTTTTGGGAGAAACTGTGGTGGAGCAGGCGTTTCTGTGCAGCCCATGAAGAGGACCACAGCAGAACAGATGTTCACACAGCAGCCCATGGAGGACCCCATGACAGAGCAGGTGAGTATCTCCTGAAGGAACTGCAACCCATGGAAAGCCCACACAGAAGCAGATTCTCCTGACAGAAACTGTGGCTTGTGGAGGACTTGTGCTGGAGCAGGGGAAAAACGTGAGGAGGAAGGAGCAGTAGAGAGGAGCTGTTACGGACTGACTGCAGCCCCCTATTCCTCATTCCCCTGCACCACTCGGGGGCCAGGTAGAGGAGTTGGGAATGAAGGAGTGAGGTTGAGGCTGGGGAAAAAGGGCATGAGATTGTGGGGAAGATCCTGTTTTAAATTATATTTGTTACCCACTATCCAAGCTTATCTTCATTTGCAATAAAGCATTTTCCCTGAGACTCTTTTGCCCACAAAGGTAATCGGTAAATCATCTCTCTGTCTGTATCTTGACCCAGGAGCCTTTTCATCTCACTTTCTTCCCAATGTCCCGTTGAGGAGAAGGAACGAGAGCTCAGTTGGGTGGGTATCCAGCAGCCAGCCAAGGTCAACCCACTGCAAATGCTGTGAAAGATATAACCAATAAAACTACAATGGATCATTCCATTTGATTGATTCTGATCTAGTTTGAGATTTTCTTTCACCTAGGTCATAATTTTTAACATTCTTCTTAATTTCTCACTTAGTCATCATTATCATCAGCCATTTACTTTCCTCTATTTAATGCTGCTGGCCAGAATAGAGACTTCTATTGCCTTTTTGAGTCAGAAGTACAGTAAGAGTGTTTAATACTCTGACTTAAATACTTAATCTGAACTTGTAAGGTTGTGACTGAGTAACAGTGAGAGATAGTTAATATATAATTGTGACATACTAACTATTTATTTGTTCTTCTTTTGATGATCAGCTGTGAATACTCATGGTCTGGAGATCTGGGCTGCTGTCAGAAACCACCAAAGCCCATCAAGTTCTGCTACCAACTTGTTTGAGTTAATTGAAGAAACCAAGAGGAAAACAGTTAACTCCTGTGTACGTGGTGTGGGGAAGAGCTGATTTCGTTATATATTTCACTTGATTAGTATATGTATGCAGTAATCTAAAACTGAATAGTTAGTTTGCTGGCTTTGTTAAATAGTAGCGAGTAACTTTTTTTAGATGCTGAGGTGTTTTTGTGATTGTCAAATAGACGTTTATAAAGTAATACTCAGCCTTTGAAGAGTGCAAGTCGTTTACTGCCCTCCCCCGGTGGCTTCTGACTATTCAAGGAAGGATTCTCTGATCAGGGAAATACAGCAAGCTCTGTCTTCAAAAAACAGGACCATAAAATACTGGTTTGCGATCCTAAATTAATAATTTGGTTTTGAAGTATTGATAAATCCACTAAGGTCCCTGGAAACTGCTGAATGTGTTAGTACTTCTAAGAAGCAAAGAACCTTTAAATCTCAGGGAACTTTCTTTCAAAAATCTGACCCAGCATTTGGTTTCTCTATATATTTTTATAGCAACAATTTTATTTTTTTCCCTGTCAAGAATAATAGCTGATGTCAAAATTGTAAATACTCAATGGTAATTATTTGAAGTTCAGTACCAGATGAAACAATCTACAGTGAAATATTTCTTTGATGCCGTGAAACTTGATACTGTTTATTAGGGAAGTCACTGCTCTAAGTTTGTGCAGCATTTCAACAGGACTTGGAAGACACAAGGAGTAACCTAAATGAATTATATCCACCCATTTGTCAACTATATCTCCAGTTTGACAAAATCTAATAGACCTAAGTTGTTGGAGAGGAAGTTCTCAATATTATGCTTAATATGTGTTTTCTGCTGGGTACCCAGCTGTAAATTTCATATACTGGGTACCTAATGGCTGTCATGGTGAATTTATTCTTATATTTGGACTTAATTAAGATTTAAAAACACATCAGCACAAACAAAAATGTCAAAACTATTTTCTTTCACTGGGTTTGAGTGTATAAGCTGTCTTTTGACATATGCTGCATCTGGAAACTGGGAACTGAAATCTACTGTTTCTGTCATTAGCAATTCTGGATTTGCACTGGCTGATTTACCAGTCCCTAAGGGAGATAGAGCCAGAATCTGGATCCGACACCCTGTATGTAGCAGGAGATGCTTCGAGCAGCCAGCATGGTAAGTAAAGATAATGGATTAGTTGACTGCTCAGCTTTTTGGTTCACTGAAAATTTAAAAAGTGTCTTTGCATAGCAGTAAAATAACTTGAGAGTGTAAGAAACTGCCTTTGTAATACAAACAGGCAGTTCTTAAGTGATTTTGTTTTTTGCACAGAGTGCTGAATTTCTCAGAACAAATAAACAAAATAATTTTATGACACTGATTCAGTTTTATAAGAGAAATCTATCCCTCCGAGGGTTTCTTTTCAGTTATTTTAATAAGGCGAAACATACTGGTGTGCAGTAAGATCAAAAGAGTTCAAGTAATAGTTTCTACAGTCTTAATTTATTTACCAAGAATGAAATGGGGCCTAAAATTTGAATCTGGAATTCAGATTTTATACCCTTCACTAAGGTTAAGAAATACTGCCAGTACTTCACGTACTTCTAGTACCAACTTTGACTGGTGTATGAAAAATGGTCCCATAAATGCAGCTGTTACAGTATCTTAAATTGTAGGAGTGCTAGTTTCAGGAAAAATCAGAAATATTCAGCCATATAGGCTTTTATGTCCATGCAAAAGCCATTTTACTTTGATATATAAAAAACATTCATCAGATGGTGCAGAGAGAAAGTTTTAATTTTTTCCTGACTTATTCTTCTTCTGTTTCCTGTCGTGTCTGATGTGTGGTGGTTTTTTTTTTTTTGGTGAATGAACAGCCAGCAAGCTTTAACCTGTGAGTTACTTGTACTTTGCTGGAGCAGCAAGTGCTAGTACTGCTAGTCCAAGCAGTGACAAGTGGAGAGTCAAGAATCCACTTTTCCTTCAAAAACACCCATGACCTTATTTGGTTTATTATATTAAGATTCTAAGGGTGATGAATCTGTGTTCCGTTGGTTTGTATTGTGAGATTTGAAACATGGAATTGACAAAGTCTTACTCTGTATCCGTAATGCTAAAAGACATAACGCTTCCTCTTGAACCCCTAATTGCAACAAAGAGGTTTAAGAAAAAAAAAAACACAACCAGCAAACAAACAAACAAACCAAAACCACCACAAAGTACTCCTGGCCTTGTAATGAAATCACAATAGTTGGTGACTTGATTTGATGTTTCAAATTTGATGCTTCTGAGGAGGCTTTTTGTTGTCCACTTGGTAGCCGGCACTGCAAAGGTAACTTTCTGAGCTGCGTGTTACAAATTCATGAAAAACAAGCAGTTGCTTTTGCAATCCGTGTGCCAATCCTGTCTGTGACTCATGCAATTTAATCAATTAGAAACAAAATATCTTATGACTCTCTGGATGGGGTACCATATGTTGCAACAGAAAAAGAGCACTTTTAGAGGAGGCATTTCAGTGTTTTGGAAAGCTGACATTGCAGAGAAAACGTAGAAAATGTGTTTTGCTTTCAGTATTAGGACTTCAAAACAAAAAAGCAGTAATTCTTTTACATAGTTCTCTGAGGTAAAGATGGTTTTGGTATTCAAGGCATCCTGTTATTACAGGCAGTCAACTATAGTGTTGTGGTCTTGCAGCATTGCTGCTTGGGTATGTGCGTTTGTTTGCACGTGCACGGGTGCTTGTGCTAGTTGATCCATTTTGCTGTGCCCTTTAGGAGGACGGAATGATATCTGTACAAATGATTGCTTTGTTTTTCATAATTCTGAAACATTCTTCTCTCCTGTAAAAAGATGGAACAACGAAGTGGCTGTGCAACAGCCACACATGGTCATGCTAGCCATCCCTCTGTCTCCCACTGTCCCACCCTTATTATTTTGATTCACATGCATGATGTGCAAAAGATTACTAGTTCCTGCAGTTCTATTTTGTCCTTTCTCAGTTGTTTTTTAACTCACAAAAATAAAAGAAAAACACTTACCTAACACCTGAAGTATTAAGGATATCCCAAAATTACCAGTATTAAATAAATAATGTGCTTTTGGTTGGCTTATTCCAAGGGCATTTCATTGCCAGATCTTGGGGTCACACGTAAAAATGTGCTTCCTTTTGTGGGACACTAAAGCAGAAAGGGTGGCGGTAGAGTTCTGGCACAGCATTTCCAGATGTCGTCCTTCCACAAAAATCCTAATCCGGATCAGATAGATGCCTCATTCCTGTTGCACTTTTGTGAGGATGTTAGTGGTAGTATTACTCTGTAGTCTCTGCTAAGACAATGCAGATTAATTTCCATGTGTTTTTAAACTTGAAAGCTTTCGTATACTTATGTATTGTAGTAATCAGTCTTCTGTGAAAGGGAGGGTTATAAACTCGGGTGCTTTTGATCACATGTGAGATCAGAGGAAGCAAATATGGACCTTTGGGACATGGTGTTTTTCATTTTTAGACTCTTCTTATTCACAGGTCAAGTTTGCCCAAAGCAACATGCTTATTTGTGATGGTCCCTTGATGTGACTGTTGTTACTTCAGCATGACTTCTACTTCATCATCTTCTTCAGAGATTCTAGTCTATTCTTAAATATGTCTCAAACACAAATGTTTTCTGCACTTGGGGTTCGGTGATCAGGACATGTCAGCTGCAGCAGAGTATGAGGACCCTGCTACCCTGTTGTCCGACTTGTGTTTAAGAGTACAGTGGTTTTATGGTGCTGGGATTTTGAAGAATTAGGTTTTTGGTTTTGAATTTTTTAAACTGAGTTTTTAAGTGTTCTGTTAGGATCATGTCCAGAGTGATTCCTTCGTAAGATAGCGTTGTCTTTCTGAGTGTTCATGGCAGACAAATAGTGGGACTTCTCACAGTTAACTAGTCATCACTGATTTCAGTGAACAGACTGTGTGTTTCGTCAGGGACATTGGAATAATGGGTGCTGGAAGGCAAGTTAGATGAAGTGAGGCAGAGGGGGTAGAAAGAGTGGGGAAAGATGCCTAGGAGACCAGAAGAAGGAAGGAAGGAAGAAAGAAAAGGAAACAAGAGAAGAATGAGAAACACTTGAAGAGCTATTGGAAGATTCTTTTCTCCAGCCATTGCTCTACTGGTTTCTCTTCTTGATTCTTCTCATCTATGCTTTTGGAGAGAAATGTTGGCTAGCTCTCACAATACCTTGGGAATGACTTCTGCTGATGGGTAAATGATGAGATCCTTGAGGCTTTCATGAGTCGCTGCTTATAGTATGGATATAATGCAATGACGGAGAATCACCCGGTTTTTATCTGGTATTGATGAACTGTCAGTGAAAGAGTTCCAAGGTGTTTTGTTGTTTAGTAATAGCATCTATGAAGCTGTTGTTTAAATATGGATATTTCTCCATATTTCAAGTAGGTAGGTAGTAAGTAGGTAGTAAGATCCATTCCCATGAAAGATATATTAGATGTAATTTGACTGGAAAGCCTGTTCAGTCGCTATTTAGTAACGTATATATTATGCTTGCAAATTAATTTGTAGCAGTTTCATGGTGTTGCAAGTAAGTAAGCTTGGTATCAGTGAAGCTCTTGTGTGGGTTTTTTTCCTTGCTACTAGTGATGTGTTTTTACAACATTTTTTTTGTTTTGGTGTTAATTATTTTCCAAGGTTCTTTAGAAAAGATAATGATGACTGCTTAAAGTGGGATTATATACACTACTGAATGGACTTAGAGTCACAATGTTATCTTGTTATTTCAGTTTGATACACTAATGGAGGCAGTGCGTGCGTGTTGAAGATTATTCTCCGACATACTCTTGATGTTACTACAAGACATCACGGTGTAATAAAGAAGGAAATTTCTAGGCACTGATAACAGTGAAATAATGTCACTGGTTGTCCAGATTGTTGTGGTCCCTCTGTTTTACATGTGCTTCATATCGTCACATTTCTGCTGCATCAGCTGAAATATTTTTCATATTTCTGGATGGAAGAACGTTACTGTGCTACATGTCTTAAATTCAGGGGAATTTACAAGACTGAGTAACAAGCTTTCAGTTGAAAGCAGGGCTAGGGATGTATGGAGCTTTCGCATGAAGCAGACTCAAACGTATCACTGGTTCGTTGTTTAGCAGATTGGAGCTGTAAAAAGTTGAAGTTTTGGCTCCTACTCTTTTTAGGACACAAGTGCGTAGCCTTAAGTATTCTGCCATCTAATTCAAGCTTAATGCTGTTTGTTACTCTTTCTTCCTTCACCCGCTAACTCCACTGAGTTCCACTAAGTATATCTGAGATACTTTTTTGAGGGTTCTTTATGGATGGGTTCCCTTCTTATTTTACTATTGTGAGTATTCAACTGGTAACGTTGGATTTGAATGAGGAACAAAATACACTTAGATGAAGGAGTAACTGATCATTTTAGTTGGTCCTTTAAGCAGAAAGATCGGAGTTCAGACAGACCTACATTAAAATTACTGGCTAAGCAGGATTCCAGACAAAGACGACTGGATTTCCAAGACTGGAGCTCATTGTAGGCAGTTTTTTTAATAAAAAAGAGCTGCTCTTCACATCATAATGTCGTAGCTCCGAGCTAGCAGAAAGCTGACTGTATGCATAAACTTAATCACATAGTAAATGCTTTAATGGATTAAATTGGTGCATGTAACTAAATAGTCTGAAGGGGGAAAAATGATTTTGTGCCAGTCCTTGTTTAAAATGTTTTGTTTGTAATAGTGCTAAAATTTTCTTTGTAGTCTTGATAGTTCAGGAGAATACATATTAATTTGTAACAGAAATAACTTGAGCATAAATGTCCATTAATTGGCAATTTGGCTAATCGAAGTTTTAGATTCATCAATAGTGAGAAAGTTTATGTGATGAGACAGATTATCACTCACAGGAATTTATGCATTGAAACTTAGCAAAAAAAAAAAGGGGGCGGGGAGGGTATATATGATGGTTTATCTTTGGAGCATGCAGGAGGGTCAAGCCAAACCTCCATCTTTTCATATGTAGTTGGGCATGTTATAATGTAAGGAATTGGAGCAATTTCATACCTGCTAAAGCAGGATGCCTGGGGAAAACATCCTGTTTTCTCCCCACTATTGTTTCATCCATGAAGCTGTTTTTAGACTTTTTGACAAAAGCGAATGTGTAACTTAATTCAGGAACAGCATCAGATGACAGAGGCTGTCATATGTTAGTTAAAAAAAAAAAAGAAAATAGTTACCATAACAACTGACTCACCACTTGTATTTCCAAGAGAGAGAATATCTTAAAAGAAAATGCAATAGCTCAGTCACGTGCATGTTAGTAGTGTTGTCAATGAAAAAGCATGAAACGTTTTTCATGGGTGGCAAGAATGATTTTTTTTTTCTTAGTCAAGTAAGGTTTTGTTATCAGAAATAAGATTATGCTGCTTAGGTGATAATGTCCATTACTGGAAGCAGCAGCAATTAAGTATGTTTAAAAACAAAGAAAAAACTCCCAACCCTGAATACTTGATTTCTAATGATATTAGGGAGTACTCTGTCTGGACAGCTGACTAGATAGAATCTGTATTAAGTAACGGAATAACAACACTGTCAGGTATCAGGTGCCTTTTTGGTTTTATTTTTACTTTTTTTTTTTTTTAACCTCGAAGACTCAGAACAATCTATTCATATTTTTGGTTTATTGTGGAGGACCTATTTGGCTCGTGTTTGATGTCAATGGAATTTTACCTTTGACATCTGTGTTTGCACGATCAAGCCTTAACATGATTTATTTTATATTTTGTCAGCTTCTCTGAGCTAACTTCAAAGCCCTCTTCCCCATCCATGTTTCTTACTTCTCCACTGAAGCCCTGAGTGCTAAAACTCTTGACATCATCGATAGAGGTAGCCTGAGGATCATCAAAGACTTCTTTGAAGACTTGTTAGTAATTTCCACTACAGACAAATATTCTGCTGAAAAAAAAGATTTTGACTCTACTCTCTCTTTCCTGCAGGCAATGATAAATAAAGAATTTCTGTGAAATCAGATTATTTTAAATCTGGCATTTCATATGTTCTCCTGGGTGGGGGCAAAGGGAAACTGCAGCTATAATTAGGTTTCTCCTCTATTTTGTTATTTAGTTTTGCTCTTATGTGGCCTGTGTTTCAGCTAGCAGTTTCTGCTTCTTTTTGCCGATAGATATTTATTGTAATATTGATCATTTTATCTGGAATTTTATGTGAACTCATCATTGTAGTAAATACCATAGTTCAAAAGTAAAGCAGCCTGACTTTTTCAAATATCCCATGGAAAAAGAAATACTAGGTTTTGGACTCATGTAAATTGGAGTCATCTAAGGAGAAATAATTTTTCATTAGCAACAATATTTAAGTTTATTATCTAAACTGTCTACGGTAACTTTATTTTCTTAACAGTTTCTCATCTAGTTCTCTTAAAGGACCGCAGAGACGCTTATTTGGGCACTGTGGCGAGACCCTGTCAGAGCCCCCAGGCAGGCGTGTTCACTGCTTCCTGGTGAGGCCTCAGCCACGAGGCGGTTGCCTGAACGAACCAACTGGTCTGGGCGTACGTAGATTCTGTGGGTTTAAACGTGCGAGTGTCAGGGCAGGAGACCCACTGTCATGGCATGGCCAGAGCACACTGTCTCACGGTTCTCTGTAGCATCTCGAGAGATCTCGGTTGTGGGCGCTGGAACAATGTCGTTATGTCACGTTTCACTGTTGGTCTCATGAGATTTTGAACTAACGGAATTGCAGCATCTGCCTTGTCCATGGCAGTTTCCTCTAGTGTTGCTTAAAATGACATTGTTTAGGTTTGTAAGTCCACAGGTTGACCAGTCTTACTATTTTAAATCTATTACTCAAATAATAATGAAACAATCATTTTAGTGGACCTAAAAGATGTTGAAGTTTCCACAGCTGCCTCTGTAGCAGCTGGAATAGAATATTACTAATGTTCATCCCAGATCTTTGTTCTGTTGCCACTGTTTTATGTGAACATTTTAAAAAAAAATTGGCCTCAGGAGCACTGTTATAGGAACCTACAGAAATTACCGTGTTTAGTTTGAGTCTGTTTGCTGTATGTGCACAGTAATCTTTACAGATTTGACAAAACTGTGTGCAGATTTTTTTAAAAATCATATTAGAAGGGAAAAGTTAGAGCAGGGCCCTGCATGTTTGACAAGAACAGGTATGGGGGTACACTGGCCTTGCTGGGCAGAGCTGTGCATGATCGGAGACTAGAACCAAGTTTCATGAGCCCCATACAGGTGTCTCCAGTATCATCCTTCTATGTATTGAGGATGTCTTGTAGCTTTTATTTGCTCTCTTTTCTCACTTCTCGTGGACCTCTCCCTCTGCAGGAAGAACATGTCATTTCCAGATGTTAAAACAATTACTGTGTATGTTCCTAGAAGTAGGAATAGATATAAAATAAAAACTATCACCGCTATCCGCAATTATTTTTTGGCTTTGAGGAGGAAGACCAGTGAGTGAACCCACTTTATTGACAAATGGCCTAACAAATGATCAAAGGGAAAAAAAGAATACTAAAGCTGGGAACTTCAGTTGACCAATACCTTGGGAAAAAAAATCAGTTCAAAAAAGTAAAGCCAGGGTCATCTAAACTGTATTTTTTTTAAAGCCATGTGAGACTTTAGAATAATAATTTTGTCAGAGTTCAATAATGTCAAGATTTCAGTAGTTCATGGGAATGTAGGTTTATCAAATCTGATCTCAAAGGTTGTCCTCTGGCAGATAGGTGTGTTTCTGTTGCTGTTTCAGTGCAACAGGGTGAGCTTTTTCACTGAACATTGGATACATAGGCACAAAATTGTGTCATAAGATAGATTTATGTTGTTGTGGGTTTTAGTTTCTTCTTGCTGGACCAGCTTTTTGATTTTTGCCAGACTGTCCTGTAGCATTTCTTGACATTAAACAGTTTTCTATGCAAGGACTGTACTCTTTGAGGAATGAGTTCCATTGCAGTCACTCAGATGTACTGACTCCTCAGTCTCAGTTCAGCATAGCCTTCCATAAACCTCTGAGATGGTTTGAAGAGGATGAGATTTAAGCTCACCTTCCAGACAAATGTTAGTACCCCTGTAACCTTACAGAACTCTATCTAAAAAGAAGACATTATGAAAAGCATCTCACAGTACTGTGTTGAAACAGTAGCGAAGTCAATTTGTTAGATTCCTCTCTGTAATCTCTGATACACATCTGTAATCGCATTTCACAACAACGAGGCAACAGAGTGATGATTAACATGTTTGCTGATTCTGCAATTAGAAACCTTGGGCTAGTCCTAAACATGCTGATTCCATTAGACTTGCAGGAGTGCTGGAGATGTTGCACTAATTGTGATAAAAGGGGTCCCAGCATGTGTCAAGCACATCCACGTTAACTCAATTAATGAGGCATCAATTTGGAGTTAGAATCTACAAGTCTCTTATCTGCTTTGCTTTACTGCAACTTGTATAGCCTATGATATATTTCCCAGGTAATTATGTTATTCTGAGACTTGTTAATTATTTTTTGAAAAAGATAAATTATTGGGTGGTAAAAGGAGTTGAGCTTTCATGTCAAAGTTTTCTTACTTTGAATTTACCTAGATCCAAAGTTTCTGCTTTGTATGACCATTTGTCTTGTCAACAAAAACCACGAAGGACAACATAGATAAAACTTTAGACTTACCAAGTTGGTATTTTTACTGAAGATGCTTCTTGCTGGTGTCTATTATACCTGTGTGTTCTCATCAAATTCAGCATTTTGATTTAGTGCTTTTAATGAGCAGAATTGCTTTGTTTTCATCTATTCTGCTTGTATCTTAAGTCTAAATAAAACAAAGCTGTGGTCCCAACCATTATGGAAAACAGATTTTTTTTTTTTTCCTTTATTTCCCCTGCTAGCTACAGAGAAGTAGAAGCCACTTCTGAAAAGATAGTGTTGTGATGTAGCGATGACCTTTTGAGAAAACTTTGCCGTTAGTGTTCAGTCAGGTCTAGAAACTTCTAGCTTACTTTATTTTGACCACTAAAATATTTTCCTCTCTAAATCATGTAATAAAATAATTTGGGATTTTGAACCTGACCATAGGAAAGCCCTGGGCCCTGGTAAGAGTGGTGTTCATTTTGGTGCTAAGCTTAAGAAAATTGGAACTAAACTAAAATAGAATGCTTTCCCTTCTTTGAGTCTTTGGTTTGTTTTGTTTAAACTTTCAAATTGGCTGCTCGGCATTTTCCTTAAAAGCGAAGCTCACACTTCTGGAAGATTGCCAGATAGTCTAAACCCTATTTTGGTTAAATTACAGTACCCAGATTTCGGTAACAAAGCACATTGATTTTATATTCAAAAAGATTTTTATATTTAGTCTGTTAACCTTTTGTAATTCCCACCCACAGCTTTAAACTGCAGAACATTTTTATGCTAATTGTTGTCAGTAGGGTATCTGCTGTGGCCTCTTGGTGATTTAAATCCATTGAATTGTAATGCAGGTGCTGATGGCTGCAGAACTGTTATTGTCTGACTGGCTGCAGCATAGAGGGCTCAAACAATTCCTTTCCAATTGGATTTGAGAACACTTTGGAAAAAATACCATATTTGAAGATAACCTCACATCATATTTACATTAAAGAAAAAATTGGAAGAATTTTTCCTCTCATTTCTAAGACAGTTTTACATACTTGCCGTTTTAAACCAGTCTTCACTGTGGCAGATCCTAAGGTTCAACAGCTATTGTGTAGTTTTTAAAATGTCTGTTAGTCCCTTTGGTTTTGGATGTTTATAGGAATTTTTGTCTAGTGGTTTCTGAGAATATGATTGGTTGGTGTAGCATCATAATCCAGTGAGTGTGACACGGGAGTGGGAGGAAGAAAGGAAGGTTTGTGTTCTGAGCCCAGATCAGAGCGATATTGGGCAGATTACTTCCCTCTAGTCTTGTTTTTCTCAGTATCAAGTAATGACATTGATTTTCCTTTAAACATCTCAAAACATTGCTTCTAATCTGAACTTCATTATAGCCAACAAAAATCTGTCCTATAATCTTAATGGGCGTCTGTGTATGTGTTTTCTATCCATAAGAAAACTTAATACCCTTTATTTTATTAGGATCTTCATTATATTCTTCATAAGATCTACGTAGTGCAGAGTTAATGATTATGCAACAGCACTTTGTTTGGAATACACAATATGCTAAAGTGCTGCCTGGGAAAATATTTTAAATACAGAGTAGTCATTACTTTTATTAAATGATTATAATTTTAGTGGGTTTGATGAACCCTCCCTCTGAGTGAAGTCTTTGTTTCCACAGAATGCTTTAATATGGATGAGAGTCATTCTCATGAGAAAAATGTTTGGTTAATTGAAGTTACTATACAGAGAAAGTAGATAAATTCAGGGTCAAAAATAGCTTTTTGTAGTCTTCACTGTAAGGTGATGTTGGGTTTTGGGTGTAGGTTGGGGTTTTTTCAATTAAAAACAGTTGAATTCAGTATTGTATTCCAAAGACCAAATTAAAAAGATGTTTTAGCAGTTTAAAGACAGTGACCACTGGTAGTGAAAAGTTGTTGCTGGAAGCTGGGGACCTCCAGGTTCCTGGCTGGGAGCGTGGCTTTCTCAGCAGGTTTGGGGGTCGGGGACGGGCAGGCTGCTTTACTCGCTTGCTGTAGAAGCTGTGGTGTGGAGGTGTAGTGACGCAGGGGTTGAGGTGTCTGGCTGTGGGAACAGAGTGAGTGACTCCCGTCGGTCTGTGTTAAGGCGCGGGACACGAGATTCACCGCTCTTCCCTCGTGCCCCTCTGTCGCTGTTTGTCTGGACCGAGTTACTGAAGTGCGAGGGATCTGGACACTGCTTTTTCTTTCAGCTTCACCCTGAAATAGTTAACTTTGCTTATTTTGAAGCAAAATTAATTAATACTGTAAATACAAAAAAAAAAATTCTGTGGAGGCTAAATCACCTCGGGTGTAATATTTCACAACTCTTAATGAATATTCAGATTTAATTGGCTAAAAACTTCAGTGGTGAATAGCTGATTGGAGTAGCGCTGCTACTCTGCCTGGGAGTTACTGCCTCTACTGGCAGACTGACCATTTCTTTTCAGGTCCTGTTGAACATATATAATAAATCTGTTCTTAAATGATTCAGCTAAACTTGTCCAAAGGTCTTTTGACCCAGAGATGTTTTTGTACTTCTGGTGGACAGGTTTATTGTCTTTACTGTCTGACTCATGTAACTAAGGGAGCATGAACCTGCTGAGATAAAGTGGTGCAGCTTTTACTCGTATAAATGTACATTCTGATTCACATGGTACTTTAAATCCCTTCTAACGCGTGTTGTCTGTGTATGAGAACTTAAATGCAGCCATTAAGAAGATAATTTTGGGGAGTAAACCCTGACTGTAGCTACCTTGGAATTCTTGTTGACTCAGCCTCCCTGGTTCAGGATTTTGGGGATTCTGTATGATTCTGTGCTACAATTATACTGGTGCTAGTAACAGTTCTTTTTTCTTACTACTTGAAGTGTGGTAATGCATGAGTATGCTGAATAAGGTCTTTACCCCGTGGCAAGACAACTCAGGCTCAGCAGCATAAACTAAGGATAATACAGAACCCTTAGCTCTTAAATGCTCTGGGTTTTGTCAAATTAACCTAAAACCTTGCTTTAATGTACCATTGGTGGTTTTTTTTTTTAATTGAAGTTAGCTTTGCAAGATACTAATGGATCAGAATTTTCTCAATTAATAGTTGATTTCTGTCTCAATGCCTTCATGGTTTCATGTTTTTCAACCAGCAGTGAAAGCAAACTAATTGTTAAATATTTTGTCTGTGTTTTACATTAGGGAAGTTAGAGTTTTGCTATTGGAAACATGCAATGGGTTTTCCTTATGGAAACTGGCAGTCTAGCTGTGTGTGGCTTATTTTTATTACAGGTAATTTGAACCCTGTTTTCTAACATTGGTTGTATTTTTAAAGCAGCACTGAGAGAAATTCACCTAGTAATTGTTTTACAGTGTGTGCGTGTGCATGCATTAAAAAATGGGGGGTTGATATAATAGAAGGAAATAGATTCAAATTTTGGTTTTGTTTGCATGAACGTTTTGCATATACTATGTTTATACATGCACTCACACTTTTAGAGTTTGGCCTCTGTAGCAACACTAATGTGATCATAAATTAATATGTGTTTGTTCATATACTAATATTCTGCTGAGTGCATTCCTGTAGATATATTGTACTTGATCTCTTTGAGGTCAGTATAGTAGTGAGATAGTCCTCAGTAACTTGAGGTAATATTAGTTTCTTTAACAAAAGTTAAATATATTTTGCTTTCTGCTGAATAGATCATCTTTCCTCTTTTTTTTTTTTTTTTTTTTTTTTTCTCCCTTAATGAACAAAGCTCTTTGGTGAATTGACTCTAACATTAAAGACTAATGCAGTGTGTCTGGTCACCTTTAAATGAAATGTCTATTACTCCTAGGACCAATAACTCTGTATTTTTAAAAAACGTTCAGTGAAATGAGGATGATATTACAGCATCAAGTTAGCTTCAGATAGTAACTCTTTGCATGGTGTTAACAAACATTACATCTGCAACTGTCGGGTTAGTGCCTTGTCATCTGTACTGGGGGTTGTTCACTACCAATATTTTTCCCTTCCTTTCCCTGCCTGCGCCCCTACTCCCAACTTCTGGCTTGATGTCCTACACAAGTGATTAGTGTGCTGTAATTGAATTGGTTGTAAAAAGATAATTAGTTGATATTTCACTCCCAGAGAGGTCAGGCTGCCCTATCTTGAATGGTTGTTATGAAAGTAGTCATCCTGCTGGCGTTTATCCCTTGAAGGTGGCATGTGATCTTTGTCTTACTGATTGTAATAATTGTTGTGATTAAAATTAACATGAGGGGGGTATTTAAGGAGTGATTCTCTGATTTGGATGCTATAGCTTCACTTTGAAAGCATGTGGGACTGGAATTTATAAACCTTATTAGGTAGTTGTCTGGGTAGTATGTTTTTAGTGCCTGGCACAATACTGTGTCATTTGCTCTCTAAACTTTCTTTGTGCCATATTAACAGTGATGTGGGACAACAGAAATAGGACTATAGATGTGTAAGGCTTCTGAGATCACTAATGTGAAATGCTGTCAGGCACCTTGAAACCATCGCTCTTAAACATCTTTCTTTGAACAACTCTTACTTTGAGATTATTTTGGCTAAAGATTGGCATGAAGAATTTTTTAATGACTGGATTGTCTAAATGTAGGACTTCCACTGATGTTTAAGAGG
Organism: Leptosomus discolor; assembly: GCF_034619465.1. Lineage (NCBI taxonomy): Eukaryota > Metazoa > Chordata > Aves > Leptosomiformes > Leptosomidae > Leptosomus > Leptosomus discolor. The sequence continues at coordinate 9,688,410 of NC_141410.1, read as the reverse complement.
CTCTTAATAAACAAGGGAGCAAAATTCTACAAATGACCCTCTTAGAAAAGGTGGGATGGCTTTATAAATAAAGGTGGGAGTTGGGTTCACTGTCTGCTGTGAAAGGCATATTTAATTATTTCCTTCAAGCGCGTACAACTGTATTAGAGAAGGATTAGGTGATGCAGTAAGTCTTCTGTAGGCCTCACAACTGTGGCACTCTCTTTAAAGACTATTCACAACTGTAGACTCAATGCCCATTGAATTCTGCGATTCCTAGTAAACCAGGTATGTGCTGCTGCTTCCCTGAGCCTCAGCGTGGGGCGACTTGCTCAAGGTCATGCAGTGGATCAGGCTGTGAACTCAAGAGTTCTCTGTTTCTCGTGCTTCCTCAGATGACACGACTAGCAGCTGTGGTCTTTGCTGGTTACTCTCAATATCTTGACGTTCACTGTGTGAATAAACACGTGAGGGCAAACCTCTTGAAGGCTTGTGTCAAACGGGAAGATGGTTGAACTAGAAACGTTCGTCTCTTCTTTGTTCCCTAAAGGGTCACTGATGTTCCTGCATGTTAAAGAAGTGCTGAATGGGGTCCCTTCTGGTTTTGAACTTTATTTCCCAGCCCTGGTGGCGGCTATACTAGCCTTTTGACTATAGTGTGCTGCTAAAAGTGTCTTCTCAGTGTTAAAGATTTCCTTCAAAACTGTGTGGCAGAAGAGCTATCGATTAATAATCATAATACTTATATTAAAAGGTTAAATTTAGTGACATGGGAACCTTTCTGAAACTGTTAGTGCATTAAGAGTCTGGAGTTATTCTGTAAGCAGCGTGGTTCTCATTCATTGACCAGAGAATAAATACTGCTACTACAGCAAAAGCTAATGGAGAGAAAGATGTTATTTAATGTCCTTGCAGAGGCAAAGACCGAACTTTTATCTTGCCATATAATGATGAAGTTACGGCACTGTGGAGATAACTGCACTATTTGCAACTAGAAATTCCTTATTTTAAGGTATTCTAGCTAGGATAAAGTATTACAGTTAGGATATTATCTTTCGTTCACACTTCGCCCCACAGAATTTGAGACAAACACTGCTAGTTTTAGGTTTTGTCCTGAATTATTCAACAACAGCTTTCCAATACAAAATATTCCTGCCAGGGTGGGAAATTACCTACCAAAGCATTCCCCTGTCTTCTGGTTTGTATTACGAAATGCTTCTTCAAGTTTCCGCTCATTACGAACATGACCAAAACAGCCTTGTTGCAGGTTTTGCAGGGAGCAGAAGTTATTTAATTGTGCAATTTGACCTGCAGGGTGAGTTGGTATAAAATTATCACAAGTAGTCACAGTATTATGTAGTTCTTCACTATGTTGGTTGTGACAAAAACCATACAAGATGGCAGCAGTTCTGTTACACCTGAATGAAAAGAGGGGAAAAAACCCCAAATCCCTGTTTTGTGTAATGTTGTCAATGTGATTTCTCAGGCTTTGCAGTACTTCTTACCATGGGATCCTGAAGAATATTTCAGAAAAGGAAGAAAAATTAAAGCTATTAAACTTCTATCTATGCCAGCCTTAATGTAAAATACTGTATTTGCATGGACACAACACACTAAAATGAAGAAAACAATGGTGTAGGCATTTAAAAATTCTAGGAAATAGTCCAGAAAATAAGTTGATCTCTAACTGCAGGCTTGAAACTGTATTGGGAAAAGCCTAGATACTATTGTTTGAACTGAGGAAATGAGATGTGCCCAGTCCAGGAGTTCAGGTATAGATTACTATTTACTTCAGTAAGATTTTAGTTCTAAAAAGGAAGAGCAGAGAAGAGTTCCAGATCAAACAATTTGATGCAACTTCTGGTTTCAAATTCTTTTGACTGTTGAGTTGTACGTTCTGGCTTTTATCTTTTTTTATGGTTTGGCTCAAGTTACCGTAGGCCATGATAATAGTTCAATGACCAGGATTCGATTTTGTTTACAGAAATAATAGGATATCGTGAGAGAATCTTAATATATGTTAATGAAAATCCACCATATTCAAGTGCTGATGATTTTGCATTTGTTTTTAACTTATGAATGCAAAGGAAAACACTAGCACATCATAAATTACACCATTTTTGGCACTTATCCTTAAGCACTACAGAAATACTTCTTTTTTCTTTTTCTTTCTTTTTTTTTATTTCTTCTCTAGAAAGGAGGCAAAAAGCCAAGTGGCAGGATATCTGCTGAGAAAGCTGAGAAGATGACAGTCTCACAGGAGAAAATGGAAGACAGCAGGTATGTGCGAATCAGTGTTCCTGCTGCTCAGCTGGAGAACGCTGTCTGCCGAAAGCAGTTTTTGTCTCTCTGCAATACCCCACTCCTAATTGGTGTTACTCTCTTGGACAAAGGGCCCTGTCTTTCTCTTAGCTGGCCCCTGTAATATAATACTGCCTTTCACATTTTGTGCTAATGCATCTTTTACTGCCTTATAAACTGGGCTGGTGCTTGCAAGAGCAATGTTTCTCAGTCCTTCAGTTTGGAGTGTGTTTGGTGTTGGGTTTTTGGGGTGTTTGGTTGGGGATTTTTAAGCACTTCTCTTGTTTTGAGCTATTTTCCCCTCTTTCAAATGCAGTAGGTGTGGGAGGTTTCACTACATTACCTGGTTTCTCAGCTCAGTTTTGCATTCTGCTCTGATTTCTGTGTTGCAGTGATTACACTGAGTAATTACATCTAACCTGGCTAGTTTAAAACTGGTGTGTTTAAATGAACCTCCATAACTGCATTACATATGGTGTAGATAGCTAAGAAGAAAATAATTATGTCAAGAAGAAAAACTTCTGCTTACGAGGTTAGTCAAGTTTTGAAATGGTGACTCGAACAACTGTGGCAACATAAAAATTACAGGTGTGTTTAAGCACGGAAAATCCCTGCTGTGGAACAAAAGAAAAACAAAACAAGCAACAAAACCCACTAGTTTGAGTTTGCTGAAAGTCTAGAAGGGAATTAGGTGAAGGAAGCAGTATATTATAACCCTTTCTGGTGTAAATGTATCAGAAGTAAACTCCAGCCGTAGATTTTCAGTGCACAACTGGCACGCTTTCTGTGCTCGTACTGTTGGAAAACAACACTAGCATTGCATTTTTTTTGCTTGATGGGAAAGGATTATTTTGCACTGTTTTGTGATTACAGGCTCAGGAAGGTATAGGTGTCTTACTTGGCATATACTCTATAGTTTCACATTATGTTCCCTATTGAGATTCATAGACTCAATATTTAATTAAAATGGAAATATCAAAATTCTCTTTGCACGTGTGTCTTCAATTGTGGATGGACAAATGGCAAATTCCTTCATGCAGGAACCGGTAGATTTATCATTATCATAAAAAGGAGTTAGGCTGTAATCCAAAACCCCACCTGAAGTTGCATCCATGTAGGTTAAAACCAGAAAAGTTATTTCTGACTTCCATCAGCGTGATTCGATACAAATTGCAGATTGCCGAGATACTGTTCTACTTTACCTGTCGGAGTTCAAGTTAGCTGTTGAACTGAACTAAACTAAAGCTGAAAGAAACATCTTTCAGGTAGTGTCCTGTTTCAGTCCCCTGATAGTACTGACTGTGTACACCGTAGAAAGGTGTGCGTTTGGCTTTTGGGGTTTTTTTGGTGTTTTGGGTTTTTTTTGTTTTTTGGTTTTTTTTGTTTTTTAATTGGGACAATCTCTGTAAACTAATGGTTTTTAATGCTACAAATAGAAGCTACAAATCCATTTCTAACTGTGCAACTCAGAAACTTAACTGCAATCTGTAAAATCTTGACTGGAGTAAGCTTCCTTGCCCATTGTCAAGGTCTAGGTGAACTTCTAAATCCTCTTACCCTGTTGTAGAGAAGGATGAGGCATCTACAGAAGCCCAGCTTGGGAAAAGTGTTAGATCTCCTTTATAATACTGGAGCACTTAAAATGTAAAATTCCAGTTCTGACTGATGGTCCATTTAGCTGTAACCCACTTTAGATATTAGTCACAAACTTTCAAATCCTATTCCTTTAATTCCAATTGGAAAAAGAGAAGATGCTCTGCTTGTAATTTTTCTAATGCAAAGGTATGGCAGGCAGGCAACTGAAGTCATAGTAGGAGGCTTTTTAAAAAGACAAAGTGTTGTCCCAAAAAGCAGGGTCTGCAAGTAGACCTCCTAGTCCTACTTTCTATGTTCGGTATTCTCATACAGATATCTTTGCTAGGTGACTGACTGCAAGAATAAACTGTCATTTCAAGTACACTGAATAAACCTTCCTTTATATAAGTACCATATGAGAACATAGTAAATAAAAACTCTGATTTCTCATAACTGTTTAATCGATAGGCGACTCTGAAAGCAATACTGAACCTTTTCCGTGATCCAGCCGCAGATGTGCTTGCGTTAAGGCTGTGGTATGAGATGACAGTAAATGAAATTGCAGCTACAGCAGCAAGTATTAGGGGGAAATGAAAATTCCTGACTCAGAGGAGCAGGGCAATGACAGAAAGACTCCTCATTATAGATCTTTTCATATGGAGAAGAATGACTGGTAAATGAGGTTTCTGTGACACAAAGAGGATGGAAATACAGTTGGACATTCATGCAGAAATTGTGCTCACTGTACAAAACAAATAGAAGAATAGGGGATATCTAATTTGCATTTCTTAACTGACAAAATGGGTATGGAGATATCCTCTGAGACAGATGACAGTTGCCACAGTTAAGAGAAAGGTATTGTTTAACTTTCCCATTATTTGGCTTGTGATGAAAGTGGCTTTTACTGTAGCCTGCTTATTGGTAACTTTTCTGGTGTTTGCTTTAATTTATTTACTGTGCAATAGGTTACAGGCTTTTTAAAATACTGACTTGAGCAAATCTGCCATGATGACTAATTCTCCACCTTTTTTCCACTAGTTCAACTAATAGCAAAGCATAAAATAATTATAATGGGACTTGCTGACATGAGCAGGCGTAGTGATTCCAATGTCTAATCAGGCTGGTCCCACTGATTTGCAGTAGCTTCTCTGTAGCAGACAAGGTATTTTTTTGTCTGTAACCAATATGAGAAGTCACGTTTATGTCAAAACAGACAGGACAATGTGCACTGGCTAATGACAGAAATCAGAGGTAGCTGACTATTTAAAACACTTTCAAAAATGTTTTGTTTACCACATGCAGCAACAGTCTCCCTCATTTTTGCAGTGTGACCAGGGAATTTAGTGTAGACTGTTGGGTTTTCTGTTTTGTTGTGTTTTTCCTTAAATGGCTTCACTTGGCTGCACTCCAGCCCCTTAGTCTGAACTTATTTTGCTTTATCCTGTTAAGAGGCCTGGAGAGTTGCAGATTCCCAGATTTCTGGATCTAGACTAGCTGGAGGTGCCTTCACATAGGGCACCATCTCTCTTCTCCGGTCCGTCTTTGGGCATAAGGTATCTTAATATTTTTTTTTTAAATACTTGAAGAAATAAAGAGGGAGAAGGCTGTCTTTCAGTCCAGCTTAGGTGGACTTTTATGCTATGATGTGAAGGGTATGTACTTGTGAGCTGAGAAGGGCATCTACCTTTTCAGGTACTTGAGAGGTACTTGAAATGCTTGGCTTTGTCTTAAATATTTTATACAATCGAAGGTCAGGAATAACCTGTACAATCAATGTATGTAGAAAAAAGACAATGCTGAAGTTTCAGACAGGTCATGTAATGTACTTGCAGCTGTCTTGCCCATCGATCTTCCCCACTGTCTAGTAATTCCTTCAGACCTACAGTAAGTCATACGTTGAGTCATTAATTAGCTTCACCTAAAGTCAGTCTCTGCCTGCAGCGGCAGCCACTCCATTATCATCTGGTGTATTTTGAACAATAGAAATGATTGAAACAGGAACTCCTACATTTCTGTGAAGATTCAGAATGGCACACCACCCTGTAATTTAGGTAGTTGTGCAAGTTTTCATTTGCATTAACAGAATAGTGCAGATTGTGTTGAATTATTCCATAAAAATATCATCAGGTTTTGAAGGATTTACTGTGCCATATGTAAGTTGTTTGTTTTGGAGTGTTCTGGTTGGCTGGTGATGGATTTTGTCGTTGTTTTAAATGTGTGTTTTCAAATGAAGATGACACTAAGATTTGTTAATTCTCCAGAAGCCCAGAGAGTGGCACATTTGAGTCTCAATGCTGGTTTTAAGCCTTGAGAGCCACCTTAAAACTCTGAATTACATTTATAGAATTGCTGAATAGAATTTTAAATCTTATCAGTCAATTCAGTTTCATTTAATAGCAAAATGAAATTCTTCCGTATGTGACACTGACAGTTATTGCAAGCAGAGATTTGTTGTCACATATTTTTGTTTCCTTCGGTTATGTGGTAAGTAGGGTCAAGTTTGTGTTATAATTAATTCAAACTAATTGAAATTTGTATTTCCTTGAAAACTTGAAGCTGGCTGATGCAGCTTTAAATATATTTTTCTGTGACTTGCATGACTTTGAATGTTGAGACAGGATAGTGCCCAATCATGCCGAAAGTGTGATTGGATGTTACATAGTCATGACTTAAGATTCTTTTCATCTTTTTTTTGGTCCCTTTAGCTTCTCCACCCACGCTCTGAGCACTATTTTTAATCAATTGGGTACTCTTTAAAGCCACACGTTGTGTGTTCACAGGAAGGTGTACATTTTCTGTGTCACTGCAGGGTCTTTTCTCTCAGGATTGTTGGTCAGTGTGCTGCTGTCCAGGAAAAAGGCAACAGTAACTGAAGAAACTTATTCAGTACTAAAAGCTGGTTCAGTTATTGTAGAAGAACCGTAACTTACTTGGCACCTGATTCTGCAAGTGTAACTCACATCAGTGCTGCACGCTTGAATTGAGGATACTGAAAGAAAGAAATGTTTACGGAACCGGACACTTGCTGATAATAGTGACAGGAATATACCGGCTCCTCTTTTTTCCCCGTTAAGAGATATTTTAGTTTTATAAAAAACTGTTTTGTACACGAGATAGTGTATTGTCTTCTGGGATATGCAAAATTGTTGCAGCTGGTGATATGGTAGACTCACTGTGGCTTCAAATAAGATTTTCTAGAAATTTCAGGACAGCAGTCAGCAAACAAAATCTTTTCTGTGTTACAATTTATACTTTGGACTTTAACATTTTAGATCCAACATTTCATCTCTACATTTATTCTATTACTCGTTTTAATACATTGTTTTAAATAGATTAGTGTCAGCTGTTGAGGAAGAAGCAGCTTGTTATTTTTCCATAGCAAAGGTCACTACGCATCAGGGTGGTCAGGTGGCTGGCAAATAAAACTTCAAGTAAGTTTTATCCTGCCATCTTGCTTTACTTGAAAAGGACTCTTTTAATTGCCTGGTCGTTTTATTCATGCAGGGAAAAGTCCTTGCGTATTACAGAATTCCACTGTGTGCCAGAGGTCCCTGTCAATTCATGAAGGATATTGAATAGCTGAGGAGGATGCGTTTGATTTAATGTATGAGGTACGGGACTTTACCCAACAATGTATGAAATTTGTATATGAATCTTTGACTGGGTTGGCTGGTGCGAAGATGGAAGAGGAAATGTCAACTTCCTTTATTATTTATTCTGAGCAATATTAATTACCTGTTTTGTGATTGGAAAAAAGCAGCCACACGCAGAACCTAGCCAGGCACCAAGCCCTAATCCAATCAGTCTGATGTATGCAGAAAGTTTACAGAATGACCTTGTGCATAATTACTCATTTGATGGCTGTTAGTAAATGGCACAAATGGAATCTGACATACATTATAACACATTAATGATTGCCTTCCTCCCTCCATCCTCTTCTGTACAGAAAAATGATTTTAATTAAGACTTCCGTGATTAGTCATTTAATCAGTCATTAGGCCAATACAGATGGAGTCAATTAATTTTTTTACACTTGAATAGAGACTTGATGCTACTGCAAACCGTACGATCTATTTTTTTTCTAACATTGTATCATGGGCAATTGCCTTGATGTCTGTCTAGTAAGCGTACGTTACTCTTCCAAAAACTGGGTGGCATTTACAGCACATCAGTGTTATGGCAACTGTAGGTATGTTTTATTACATGCTATCCAAATTTTAATGAGTCAGTTCGGTTTTGAATTCAGACTGATGGTTGTTCTTGCGATGGAGTGAACTTTACTTTTTTAAAGAGTAGTGGGGCAGAGTTGCCTTTTAAAGCAAATGTGTTCAACATCTCCTAATGTATTTTGCTATTACATTGGGTTTCGGTGCTAAATTTCATGCAAGACTTTCAAATGTTTTATGAACTTAAGGGCCTGTTTCATTTGGTGTGGGCAGTCTGTCTATCTACTCGGCAGATTCAAAACCTGAGGTGTACATAGCTATGAAATGACTTGCTAAGAATCGTGAGAGGAGTTGAGTGATCGCCATCCATGTTAGATCAACAATATTTGAAATGACTCATTGGCCGTAGATCAACGTCATTGGTCATTTACAGGGCAAGAAGAGAACTGACATCTTTTCGGTTTTTAGTCTTTTAGAACTATTTTGAGTAGGTTTTCAGTAGTGCGGGACACGAAAATAATTTTAGTAGGTTTTGCTTATATTCAGGGGCGTAGAACAGAAATGTGTGTTTTCTGTGCTTATGTTTAGGCAGCATTACACCTCCATCTGCCAACTCCATCATGTTCCATCCATCCATATTTTCACTTACCAAGAAAGCAAGCTGTGTTCAAAAGCTAACTGTTTTCTCCTTGGCTTCCGCTGTCACCTCTATGTCTCCATGTTCCATTGTGTTTTATGGTGCTCACACTTATTTAAAGCCTAGAGCTCGGTGAGTGGGATAGTCTGGCTACTGTGGGTCTCCTGATCATCAGGTTGCAAAGAAGGAAGATGCAGAATGTCTCCCCCATAAGAACTGAATGAATTGCAAACAAGATAGACGTGTGCTCCACCAAATAATGAGCTGCTATGCCAGGTATATGAGGTGAACAGCTGCAAATGGGAAGGTGTTTGTGCAGTAAGCACAAGGGAGGTCTGGTACATTTGGTTGGCATTTTAAATGGGACTGAATAATTACTGGTGAGCAGTTAATTAGAAAGGTCCTAGTGTAAGACTGACCTGTGGCATGAGAGAAGACTGCAAAAAGGATGACCTATGAGTCCCTGCCTGGAAAAGCTGCTGGCTAAAAAAGGACAATCAAATGCTGAGGCAGCAGGATCTCCTGATAGAGAGTAGGAAAGCAATTCAGCTGGACTGCCAGCAAACGGGCTCTGTAGAATGGTAGCTGGAAATACGTAGAAGTGGAGATCCTGCTGCCTAAAGCAGTACATGAGTTAGTTTGTTAATTTGCTGCCACCCAAACCTCTGGAGTCCATTTCCAATGTCAATTAAAAACGAGGCAACTGAAATCTCTGGGAGTAAATGGGGTTAAGTGTCTGTGCTAACACCAAGTTTTCGTGGCTGATGGTGTTTCTGTCCCGTTTGGCCGTGGTGTCCTGCGCTGGGAGAGGAGGGAGCTGTCCAGCCTCAGCGAGGGCCTCCCCGATAGCTCCCATCCTCACCGTAGTTTGTTTTGATGTTGGCTTGGTGGGCTATTGCAGAGGTAAAAGGGAGAGAAATAGATTGATTTGTGTCTTTCTTAAGAAAGCTTTTAAAGATTGAAAAATGAGCCCTGTCTTGTCTAGCCCAGGAATAATAAATAAAAGCAGGTGTGAGGTGTTGGAATTGAAAACAGCTGGATATGACGGATGTGATCTGACTTCTCCAGAGCTTCAGTCTTTAATCCCTCTGGCTCAGTGTGAATATTTCCCTCCTGATGCAATGCAGAAATAATAAATAGAACACAGCATATGGAAGGGTTCCTAGACTGAGAAAGGAGGAGGGAACAAACCACAGTTAACTCTCTTTATGCTCACTTTTCCTTGTATGTGTATACCTCAGCAATATTTTTTAATGCGTTCTACTAATCCTCATTGTCCGTTTCTTGGTGTTTGCAGCAAGGCTTGTCATGCTAATATGAAAAAATTAGAAGCCTTTGGAAAGTTGTGTTGCAACTGGAATCTACCTTAATTCAGAGCCATATTTTTGAAGATGTATAATGATCCCTTCCCTGTTTTTGATGTAGTTTTTGCACATAAACGCTTCTTCCCAATTAAAGTAAACGCTGAACCATCACTATAAATTGCAATGAAAATACCTCTCTGTACCATTAAAAATTATCTGATGATCAATTAATGTAGAGAGTCATCTAGCCTTATTCGGTAGCTTGAATCTTGTGAAATCCTGACCCTTGTGGTCTACCAGAGGATGGGTTTGTCCACTGGAAAAACTGTCATCTACTTCAGAGAGTTCCACACAAGGAATGGATAGGAAGGGCAACTCAGTTGATTAGAGCTAATGTGGTAATTGAGATGACATCAAATGATTCATTACACTTGTCTGAGACAGCAGGATCCAAAAATAGGCATAGTGCAATTCTATCCTACTCAATAATGTTTTGTTGTTTAACCTGGGTTTAAAATGCTATGTGTGTTGGAATGAATACTTTGGCGTGGATGTGAAGTAGTACGTGAAAGAAACAAATGCCCGCTTGAGTAAATGATATGTGGGCTCTTTCTTTCATGTTTATTCTATTCCAAGAGTAATGATAAGATTCATCAGGGTCACACTTGGAAGCTGTCTTGCAAAGTACATCATTTAGAAAAATGTTTTGGCACCCTGCTGTTTTGTCATATATTCCAAGCAGGTTGTGCCAAAAGAAAATTGTAGAAACTGCTGTCGTAGAGTATGAAATCATTGGATTTATAATAGGGAGCCAGTGGCGAGAATTCATTATACATTCACACCTGCAGATAAAGAGCATCTAAAATTGAAAGTTTTATTCCACTCATCTTTGATCCTGATATTATTAGATGATATTAACATCATCCTACACTAGATTCTGGAATTGGAGCAGATACGAATTCCATCCATTAATTTTTTCGTGTAAGTTGTTTTTCCTGTACAGCAACTGTATTCTGTGTTGAGAGCAGTAGTTCGGGATACTGAGAGTCTTGGTTTCTGTTGTTGTGTTTGTATTAAATAGTTTGTCTTTATGGCTAGGTATATACCTCTCCTAGTTAACTCGTTGAAAATCCTACAGAAAGTCTGTGGAACCATTTTTGTTTGCTGCTTTACTCTGTTTGTAGAGAGGGACTTGAAGCAGTAGTGACCCTGTCCCCTGAACTTCAGCCTTTTGGCAGAGTCCGCCAAGGAGTAAAGCACTCCCCTTTGAGACCTTGCCTAAGCGACAGTGAGCTGGAGTGCCTTCGTACAGGCGGAATGTACCTGTTTTCCTTCCCGTCTCAAGTGCCGATTTGTACGGCTTCGTATTTAATCAAAGACTTTTAAATCAAACTAGATGGCAGATTCTACAGCCCCTCCCATCATGCATTTGATCTGTGGCTGCTGAAGTTCTAACAAAGAAAAGAGAAAATGATACTCTGTTTCTAATTAAAGAAGTAATTTTCCTTTGCAAATAGACTTTTTCTCTCAGCTACAGTGTTAAGGATCAATGGGTTGTCACATGTACGTCTTTTTAATAAATGCCAGCTGAGATGACATTAAAGTGATAGACTGATCACTGTAATCAATGCAATTCAAAATTGCTTTATGTCGTAAATGAACTTCGTTCCTTTCTGTGATTCTCCTACAGTTAACATTGTCTGAGCAGTGAAGTGCAAGGTTACATCTTAGTTTAAAGTAAAAAGCGATGATGATATGGAATTAAAAATTTATACATAGGTGCAGGTTTTGCAATTTAACTCCAGGTTTTTATGCAGTTCAAAGGACCTCACTGTATATCCTTATTGAAAAAAAAAAAGGGCAAAAAATAAATTTAAAGTAGAGGAAAACAATGTGAAGCTTCCCTTTTCTTCCCCTCTGCACTACCCCCCTCCCACAAAAAGGGTGAGTGGCTAAGGCTCACTAAGATTTTTTTATTCGCTTAGCTGCCTTACATTAAGGTGTGAATGTTGTCACTCCAAAACGCAGAAATTACTCAACCCAAAGGCAATCGGAAATGGTATTTAAGCGTGAGCAGGTAGTTCATCTGAAAAACAACAACGGGGTATGTGTGGTGCAGCGCCTGTACAGGTAAAGCCGAACAGAGGCTTATCCACGTTATCGCAAATGACACGGACAGGTCCTGGTCTCCCGTGAGCACATCTCCCCTGGCCTCTGCCGAGGCGAGGCGGCTGTGGGAGCCAGCCCTCCTGATGATGCAGTCGGTGATGCTGCAGGAGGGCACACGGCACACCAGAGGACAGCCTGATCTTGAACGAAAGGAAGCTTTCCGTACCGCTATTCTCACAGTCTAATCAGTGTCTTTAAAATCTGTTTATGCGGATAACTTCAGAACTCTTTTCTTCTTCTGGATTTATTTTTTCAAAACCCTAGGGGTTCTGTAAAAACTCTCAGGATCCTTGTAAACCTTTTTATTTCTCTTAAAGTTGGCAGACTGACAGGCTTTAGTTATGCTTAGTGCTAAATTATTTATCTTCCTTTTCCCTCCTAGCCCTGACTTCTGAATCTTTAACTTGACTCTTGGGACATGTATATTTTTTTTTTTTTCCTTTAAAGTGAAGCCATTTTTGTCTTTTGTCTTTAGTGTTTTACCATGAAAAAATGTACATGTAAAATTTGAAAGTCTGTTTAAGATGAAGTATCTGATTTTTTTGTAATTCCAACTATAACAAGGTAACTAGGCATATAAACCATTCTGTTTTGTATATGATACTTGCTCATCACCTGCATTCAATAGTGGATCTCAAATTGATATTTTTTGTTTAAATACCATTCCTGTACTATCTCGTATCGTGTGTTATACAACAGTCTCAAGCTTTGTCCTCTAGGATCAAAATCTTTTAATTGCAAATAGTTTTTCGATGAGGATGTTGAAATCCTGGCAAAATAAAAAGTTCAGCACATAATCTGCTTTAAATCCAGCTTCCTGCAAAGTAAAACGTAGTGTCTATCATGATGGCATGTGAGCACACAAGTACATACCTTCCTAGTAATCATGTGTTGTGTGCTTTGTTATGTATGTCCTAATAATTTTCAAGTAGGAAAGAAGTGAATAAATGGTAGAAGAAGAGAGAACCTTTTTAATTTTCATTGCTCATCAGTAAAAGTGTTTATTTTTACAAAATACAAGGATAACAACTATTTAAATACTAGCTTTTTTCAATATGTTTTCAGTTTTCTTATGTACAAGGAGCTTCATACACGAACAAATCAACATGTATACTCTGAAATGTGAATAGTATGAACGCTATTTTAATATAAGTGGCTTTGTAGTCTACAGTGTAACTTGGTTGTGACTGACTCGGGTAGTACTTGTTAGACACTGCCTTATTTATAATTTTTGAAGTATATTTTTTTTCTCACAAATATGTTTAGACCTTTTGAAATTGTTACATTGATAACATCTGGCTTATTTTGACAAAGGTGCAACATGGCTTCAGGTTACTGAATGCTCTGGAAAATCCAGCGTAAAAGATCTGAAGCTTGTTATATCGTTTTGAAAGTGGCCGAATATTTCACATTAAAGTGAAACATTTTACAGGAGAAAGAGCCCTAAACTGTCTTACGAGCTAATAACAAGCGCTCATCAACATGTAAGTAAGCATTGTTATTGGTAGTAACAATATGTTTATTCTAACCTTTAGATCTCGTTTGACATCCGAAGAATACAAGCTACAAAAGGATCAGCACCTCATAAAGAATTCTAAGTTGTTACAAGGTAAAGATCTCTTTTTTCCCCTGTCTGTGTTATCATATTCATCAACTGAAAAGCTGTAGAAGCTGGTTTATAGTATAATTTCAGGACTGAACATATTGATCATGAAGATCATGCCAATTTTTGAATTACTTTTAGGATTAGTAAGGAAAGCCAGTCAAATTTTCCTAGAACTTTTTCTTTCAAAACATTTATCTTCAGTGTCTTGATTAAGTGTCTAATATGTCATGTATCTGACAATTTTGGGTGCTACTTCTAATTAGGATTCTGTTGTTTCGAATATTCTCTAAAGCCATTATATTTGTCTTGTACGTTATTATAAACAAGATTGTGGGAGCCTTCAGTCTCCTGTGCTTCTGACACCGAAAAGCAGTCACATATGGAAGAAAGCTTTCATTGAAGTTTACTTTGAAAATAAACAGGTGGCAATAGCGTGAGAAAGTGCGAATAAATGCTTGTTCTTAAGGCTACAGAGGAACAGGAGGAGCAGTGCAAAGTGCTATCCACTGGGTCCAGATCATCAGTTCATGTCAAATAATGTCACTGAATTACGCTGGTGAGGTTGTACCTACTTGTGTAAGTCCCAGAATTGGCAGTTACTGTCCAAGGGGAAGTATTGATATCTCCTGACTGGAGGGAAAAGATTAAAAAAACCCCAGCTTCTGTGTCCTTAAAATGGATGATGTGTAGTTAAGTCTTGTGCTGCAGCAAGTGTTATTAGTCTTTTTGAAAACTTAGCTATTTGCTGTTCCTTTAGAAACGTGACTGACAAAACCAAAGGCCATCATTATTGTAGGAGTCATGCATCCTGGATATTACTGTTACTGTGAGCTTGAAGCATCCCATGTACACAGCATAAGAGTAATGGAATGGAAGATCAGCCTTATTTGCTGCTGTCAAAACACATGTTCTTTCCATAAACTTTTTTGGAACATATTTCCAAGGGGCATGATAAATTTGTCTGTCACTTGGTGTCTATAAGCCCTGATCCTAACTTTCCCTTCTAGCTTAAAGCTATGAATCAGCATACATGTGAACTTGAAATACGCAGCGAGGGTTCAAAATGCATCTCGTTCATCTTGAATATTCTAGTTCTGTCTTTCTTCATTCCAAGTTGTTGACAAGGTAGCTTTATCTTGTTTTGGTAGGCCGTTCAAATTGCCATGCATGATACTTGTTATAATCCTCCTGTTTCGTTTTTACTCACATTCGTATTAAACAGTAACTTTCTATTCTGTTTTTGAAGTTGGTGACCTCTGAAGGATTTGGAACTCTGAAAGCTTCATTGGTGGAAAAATATCTGATATCATATTCTGGGAAGCCTGTGGCTCATTAACTTATGTCTATTAATGGCTGCAAAATTCATAAACCTTTACATAATGATTTTCTTTAACTGTAGTACTATTAATTTTTATGATAATTTTACTGTTATTTATGATCGTCAAAAGAGTCTGTTGGAAAAAGAGATAATCGCACAGGGCTTCCAGTTTGTAAATCCTCTATGCCTTACAGTAATTGTTGCAGGCTCTATTAAAGATTAAGGAGGTTACAAGCTTTGTCTTTAAAAGGTGAAAGTAATTCTTTGAAGGGAAAGTTATTAATAGTGATTGGAATTGATTACTCAGAGCTATAGTAATTCATTCATTAATTCCATTCAGTTTTACTTCTTTAAGTGTTTAAAATGTTTCTGTCTCATCTGAGGGATCCTCATTTCTGTTTGTCTGTCTACTTGCCAGCTATAGGAGCTTCTACACTCTTAAAAAACCCCACAAATAAACACACACACAAGCAAACAAAAAAGCCAACAACCCTATAATTAGAAACAGTTTAGATTAAAAAGTTAAATTACTATGTTATCTTCTAAAAAAAACATACTGGAGAAAAAACAACCTGCACTTCTGTTTACCTCTCCAGTATCCACAGAATATGTGGTAATTCAAGATCTACACTGTACCTGGCGTGCAGAGATTTTAAAAGTCTATCGTCTGGGTGATGCAGTACACCAGAAACAGAGCAGCTAGTAGGGATTTTCCGGAACGTGCATGTAAGTGCCCTGTATTGATCCAGTTTACGTGCACAGAGTAAAGCGAAGAAACACGTGATCCAGGCAGGAGATGTTGAGTTTTAGGAGATGTTAGATCGTTTTACTTGGCATCCTACAGACTGGTAGGTTCCTGTAAGAGGTGCCTTGTTCATAACTCAGAATTAGCACCAAAAGCTGCAGCCTGAAGTCTCATTAAAGACTTGGATGTGAGGACACTTCAGGGTCAGACTTTCATTGGTCTATCAGTCGGGGTTTTATTTTTCTAGTGTCAATGCAATGTATGTAGTATCTTAAAAATATTTCCTATTTCTTTCCAAGATGTTGCAGTATTTCCTGGTTTTCAATCTCATTCTGGGGGAGAAAGCAGTATTCCTTTAAAATTATTTCCGTTGTGTAATACCTATTTTGATTTTCAGACTTTCCAGCTATGGCTCTTCACACTACACAACCACCATGCATTTCTAGGATTTGAATTTAGCCTTCCATCTGCTAAGGCAGAACAATGATTGTCGTCTTGTCTAGTTGTTAGTGTTTTGAAGGCTGTCATTATTTGCTAGAAGATTTTGAACTCCTACATCTGGTATGCATGGACACTGCAGATTCTAGGGCCATTTTCGTAAGAGTCCTCAGTTGAACTTTCTCTATTCACTACTTTTCTTATTATTACAAATCTTGTAGTGGATTGGTGGTCTCTTTTAGTCTTGCACAGTCATGGCAGCTTTTCATGGGAGGGGGGTGTGTGTGTATATAGATACTGATCCAGTTTTTCATATACGAATAGTCCCGTAGGAGCTATTAACGCTGTTCGTATGCATAAAGGAGAGTACATTTATACATGCTTATGGGACTTGGCCTGTTGTTTGTTTTATTTCCTGAGAGGTAGAAAGCATCCTACAGATACACCAGCTATTATTAAAATCCTATATTATCATAAATCACTATTTAAATTACCACTGAGGTGTCTTGGCTATATTAACTGTATAACACCTTGGGAAATTATTGTATATGCTAATAAATGATAGTCCTAATTGGTAGCACAAATTGTCATCCTGTCTACTCAATGATTACAGTTGTCTTCTATTTGTGATTTAGCAGATATAGCAGCGTTTGGCGTTGGAATTGCGTATTGGTTTTTGTACTTTGTTTTAGTACTTGTTATAATTGTGAATTTTTTTCCTGTCACTTCTCCCTGTTTGTGTAGTGAAACTGTTTTGTCTGGGGGAGGTTTTGCTTTATTCTTTCCCCATTTGAAATGTTTAATTCCCAACTTTCCCTTATCTTTTTCAGGCCACTATGTGCTTTTGGTCCATGAAGTGACCATGTCCCCATTCTTGGGCCAGACTCTCCCACCTGCCTTCAAACTCTTGAATTTTTCCAGAGAAAACCAAAACCAAGAACACAGATTCTTTCAAAGTCACCAGCAAGTAAGAAGGATCAAACCCCACAGCCAGGGCTCTTATCCAAGGCCCACTGAAGTCAATGGAGTTTTTCCCATTGAATGCAGTGGAAGCTGGATTCAGCCTTTGCATCCCAGCCATCCTTGTAAGGTTTCTCATGCACGAATGGGGCTTCACTTTTGAAAATCACAGTCTTCTAGTAGCCAAGAAAACAATTGACTTAGAGATCCATGCTGTGGTCATCTTCTTACTAATCACATTTTTGAAGAAAAAAAGAGAGACTCTCTGTAGAGATTTGAGATAGATTAAAAGTTTTTATGTTTTTCAATATAAGTTTGGAGGTCTGTTTTGAAGAATTTTGATCAAATAATATAGTAAATCTTTGTGACAATTGTAATCACATCTCTAATAACACGTAGAGATTGTTTCATGCAATTCTCGTTCACGAAGTACCTCTATTGCATAAGGACAGCCAAGTAACTCTCCTCAAACTGATAAAGAATCTACTAGCTTCAGACCAGCAGTTCTCAAAATAATTATTTATCCACTTTAAATCTTACTGATTTTTGTGCTAATTTATCTAATGATTGCAAAGAACAGAGAGCATTTTCATTAGGAAAATTATGGTGATGGTTCTTACCTGCTCATATACGTTAATGTCCGTGTATACACTGCATGAAGAAATTTTCACTGGAAGAAAAAGCTAGGAATCATCTAAAAGCCCTCTAACTGAAGTCCAGTGCCTTCTATAACTAGGCCTTAGCTTAGATGTCTGTTGTTGAAGCCAATAGAAAAATCCAAATAAAAGCAGATAAAGCACCTTAAATCTAACTTGAAATTCTCCCTCAAGAGCCTCTTAGGGTAGAAGTCAGCTTTGGAAATGCAGGTGTGGCATTGCAAGGCGTGCCCGTGGTGTCCCGTAACTTGTAATACCCTGACTTTTGACCTTCAGCATACGTCTGATTCATCGTCATCTTCTTGGCCCCTTCTTTGGAGATGAATGTTATTTCCTTCACATTTTCTTACGATGCAATCATTTTGTTTGAATAGCATTAGCAGTCACAAATAACTGCAGTACATCATCCTTGAATACGAAGTTGGGGCTGGGCAGGTTATACAAATGATCTGTGATCTTTCAGAAATGAACCACCTTCCTGTTCTGTAGGATTACGGAATACGCAGCTGAAGCCAAAGCCTCCTTTCATGTGCACAGCACAGTGGGGGCAAAGTAACAGACCACAACTAGAGAGAGAATCATTCATTCTAGTCTTGTAAGCACTCGTGGGCTGCGGTGATCCAGAAATTGTAGGTCACATTAGCTGCATTTTTATACCTTTAAAAGAAAGCTTACTACGTTGTCTAGTGTATTTGATATAAATTCTCCAGACAATGATTGCTGTGTGAACTTACTGCTGGTTTACAGTTTATTAAAATATGCTGGGCCAAACCCTGATGTCAATGAAATCTGTTAAATAGATAATGTAAAACATCTGCTCTCTAAGTAATCTGTTTCTTCTGTCAGTACTTATATTTGTGTAGACATAGGTGAAATCTTAACTAGGCAGTCCTCAAGGAGCTAGCGTATTTTTAGAGACGACTTCAATGACTTTTCATCCCATTGCTTTTGTTTTATGTTCAGGCTGTCTACTTAGTTCCCCACTTGGAATTCTGGATTTCTATATGTGATTAAGCTGCTTAAAATGGGATATTTGTTCTTAATTTGAGTCTCTAAAAGCTACAGAGTTGCAAATGGTGTTTGACTGTTCTACTGTTTCTAACTTTTACTGGTTTCACCAACGTGAATTGTACTCAATGTGAAGAGTGCTCTTCAATGTACTTGAATATAACTCCGTTCCTATTCTATCCCACAAACACTCCTCACAAATGACTTTTCAAAGATTTTGAAGAGAATTGGTAATTTCAGTGTGCACGCTTTGAACAGATACTTACTGTGATAAAATCTTTTTTTGAAAATTATCTGTATGATCTGTATTGATCAAGTATTGAAGTAGGCATAAGGAATTATGGCTTCAAAATGCGCATGCTTCCTCGATGGATTAAACTGTTAGAGTTTTACTGAAGTTAATGGCACTGTATGAAATCTTTCATATTTGGAACGAGGATTTGGCTCTTATTCACATGTAGTAAGTTACTGGTATATGATATTCAGTGGAATTACAGCAATCTACATCTGCTGAGCATCTGACCTGCCTATCTGAAATTCATGCGACATCCATGTCCTTTAACTCAGAAATGCTTTTTTGACTTCAGATGAAAAAACTGAGGCAGGGAAAGGTTAATTTTTTGATGGACAAAAATATAAAAATGGTAAAACTGAAACAGATACCTGTAAGGGTGCTTTTGGTTTGGGTTTTTTACCATTTTCCAATTCTATTCCTAGAACTTTTAATTTCTTTTTCTTCTGTCTTCATCTTTTTTGTTTGTTTTTCTTCAATGGAGTTGAAATTGTCTGTTCTTAGCACAAAGGTTGTTCTGTTAAGCAAACAGGAAGGCATGGAATTATGGGACAGTACTGGAAGTTGCCCAAGTTAATCCATACCAGATACTGGATATTTTTTCAATTCCAGCAAAGCTAGTACCAGTTCATTAATAGAAATGCTCTGTGGGAGATGCAATAAACTATGTTTAACCTAAAAGTAAATCAGTAACTAGCTGTATGAGTGTTCTTTATGGCATTGCAATTTGGTTGGTCTGTCTGCTATTTTAAAAAGCTATTTAGAGAAATCAGTCACATCTAGAACAGTATTGCTTTGTACTCTATAATTTTTAGTGGTAATTGTATAGATTTGCAACAGGAGAAGAAAGAGGGATTCTAGCAGGAAATTGTGCTCGAGATGACCTTGAATTTGAAGTCTTTCTGCATTTTATAAGTATTTTCCCCATCACTAATGGGGCTCAGGGGTGGAGAAGAAAAGTGAAGGCAATAAGATGGAAGCAGTTCTTTTTGTCCGATTGTGTACATGTGTAGTAATGAAGGTGAACCCAGAAAGTTACGTTTAATGTTTTCCTGGCTTCTTCCAGATGTTAATTTTCACTCTTTCAAACCAAACTGCTTGGAGGAATGTCCGTATATTATTACACATATATACAGTTTACTCCCTAGCTATCAAGGTGACCAATTCTAATACATTTGGAATTCTAGTTGCGTGGGTCCCATCCGATTCTTCAGTCTTTGAAAAGGCCAGCAAGTAACATTGTTCAGGTTTTTTACAAGATTTTGACTGAAGGTTTTCTTAGTAGTTTAGTGAAATACAGTTATTTTTCTTCCATAATAGCAATGTATTCTGTAGCCCTAATTGTGGGTCCCAGCAGGGACCTAAGGAACAGATGACAGCGTTTGGCTTGCATGATGAATCGTGGCTAGGAGCATGAAAATACCTAAATAAGAGACCTCATTTGATCAGCAATCACCTCGTTTCACAAGTAGTCTGTTAGCCTATAAATGGATTTACAGTGGCCCAGTGTGGGGGCTGCTTGGGGGCTGATTTCGTCTGCAGCCTTCAGTCAATGGCTGGAAACCTCACGTGTGAGTTAGTTGGGAAAGCACAAGGAGTTTAAGGGTGCGCAGATACCTGTCTGTCCTGGCCGTGTGGGTGAGACACAGTGGCAACTTCAGATGCACTTCAAGCCGTCAGGTCGGAGGAGATACAATCAAGTAATCCATCTGTCATGGAAGAAGGGAAGATGAATAATGTATTCTGAAAATCTTGATCAAGATAGGAGAGAAGTGGCCGTTAATTCAGGAAATAAAGCCAATGAAAATCCAAGTCCATACGGAAATGGTTTACAAGAGAATAGGCTATTTTTTTTTCTCTGGCAAAATTTTTCATTTGATGATTTCCACAGTATTTCAATAAGACTTTTGCCTCTCTTCTCTCCTTGGCAACTGTAGGCTACTGAGAATGTGATGCCATTGAGCAGTTTATCTGCTACTTGGACGCTTCTTTAAGGATAAAGTCTTAATTTAAATGTCTCTTGAGAAATCTTCCCTTGATAATGCATCAGAGGTCTTCTGCACGTTGTTACACACAGTATCAGAAGCAATCCTCTCTTTTGACCAAGAAAAACTTAGGACCAGAAGAACCCCAGCTCCTTTCATTGCAATCCCAGAGCCAGAGGGAAAAGCATACGAGCTAAGAAATGCCAGCATCTTCTCTGTGATGCTGGTTTTTTTCTCTGTATGTCCATGCATCTTCCCTGTAGTCTTTGGACCTGACACTGTCATTTCAGAATAAAAAATTGTTTTATCAATGAGCTTCATTATGGTAGTAAAATCTGTAAAGGAGAGCTTAACTCCCTCAATTTTCTTTAGTCCTGCAGAATTTATTGGATACTGAGAGTCCTATAGTAGTATCTAGAAGACAGATTTCCATATATGACAAGATGGTGGTTGATTTGAGAATCTTACATTCCAGTAGGATGATGAGTTAAAGAATTATACAGTCCACAATTTCTGCAGTAACTGACGGCATCTATGTACCCAGCCACAATGTGCATATAAACCAGAAAGGTGATAGGAAGCATAGCCATATTAATTGAATAATAATTGAAACTGAGATTGTTCATCCTTAAATTTCTTGTGGGCTGTAAAAAAACCAGTGTTAGTGTGCTACTGTTCTACAATAGCCTGAACTATGCTAATCAATTTAAATATATAGGGAAGTTTTAGCATGCCATTTGAATTGCAGCCAGCCACCACAGAGGTAAGAAGCAAGGGAGAACAAAGGTACAAGTGGAGCAGGACAAACCTCTCATATTTATTAGGCTTCCCAGTACAGATAACCTTGTTATTTCATATTTGAAAATTATATGTCAGATTGGAATATTTGGCTTGCCAAATGGAAACCACCATCCTTTCTTTTCTGGTCCTTTCCTGCTTCTACGAAGAATGCAGAGACAAATGTGTAACAGAGGAAAGCAATAAATAATGTTCCATAATGATCGATGATGAGGAATATGTGCTTGGAAGCTGGGAAACAAACTGTTCCGGAAGCATGATTTGACACTGGTTAGTGCTTTTCTATAAGGCAATGCTTTTTGTCTCGGTGGGAGCACACGGGTGCTGTGGTTGCCATGGTAAGGTACTTGTTTTGTTACAAATGCTATAAATAGTCACGTCATTGGCCAAAAGCGTAAGTGAAGATCCTGCTCTGGTCGTGTTTATTGGGAGTTTTGATAATGGTCACAAAGGCTTATGATTTACACGGTAAATGGAACGGGCATAACGACAACCATCTTTCCTTCTGTGACGGAAGTATCTGCCACAACTGTAGTGATTCTCTCATAAATCATAATTACTTCTGAAGTTCTAATTTTAAGTGACTGAGGTTTTGGTATTGTCTTTCCAACATTGTCTCGCAGACTGTAGCCCTGACCTAAGGAGAACAGACTGCTGGGTAGACGTACACAGAACAGAATGGAAATTTGACCTTACCTTGATCTGCCTCAGATGTGCTGCTCTTGAGTAATTCTCTGTATTTGAGAAGCAAAAGCAGTAGAAAAGGGTAAAATATCTCCTGTGTTACGATGGAAAAGCTTAAGTCTTCAGTTTTTCTGAGCAGTTTGAGATCTTTGGGTGAAGGAAGCAAAACACCACGATGGCACTTCTTGACATTCTGCGTTTGGACTGTCCTTGTCATTGTGTACAAGTCAGTATGCCTATAAGGGTTAAACCAGGATTTTTTCAGACTTGGATGCGAGTTGAACTGCACTTTAAAAGGAACTGTTGTCAGAGTAATTCCAAATCCACTCGTGTTAAGAAATAGCTCATAACGCTGCATTTTGAGTGCTCTGAGCAATGGCAGAATTGCAGAGTGAGCTTTTCACAGCACTGCTACATTGCCTTATGCTGTAGCCACACTCCTTTGATCATTATAAGGACTTGTATCAGTTTTCCTGTGTAATTCAGTCAATTTTTAAAAATTTGGCATCATCTCAACCTAGTGGGAGGAATTTTTCAGGACCGAAAAAGTATGATGATTAATTAATTTATTTTTTTTTTTTTTAAAAAATACCTACTCCCATCCCAGCCCCCTCTTCCCCAGTTAGGGCTTTTACTATCTAGATTTTCCTATGTCATTTGGAAACATGGCAGACCTGGATTTTCTGTCTGTTATGTCAGTGCTACAACATCTGTAGGAAATCCTATAAATGTTTGTTATGGAAACATTTGCCTAATCATCCCTGTAAAATTTTTGAAAAGCTGAGAAAACAGCCTGCCACTTAATGCATGACATGGCAACGCAGGCAGCCACACCAGCAGAGGTATCCTGTTCTCAGTAATTGAATTTGTTACAAAACACATGCTTACTAGAAAACACACATGGTAAGATTATGTCCTCTTTGAGTCCTAGTGAACTTGATGTAAAATTAACCCTTTGTGATGATTTGTGGAGCGCTTTGGAAAACCTGGGGGAAAACAATCCTACATACACAATCTTTTCTCAATTACTCCACCTTTAATTCCAAAGTAACTCCATTGTCTGTTGGGCTGTCGTTCAGTATCAGAGAGCACAGTCCAGAGCTGTAAGAAATCTTTTTCCATTGCTGTGAAGTTGCATATGAAACAATTCCCTGTGATGCAGCGTAATAATTACTAAAAAGTAAAAGCCCTCCTCACAATCTGTCGGATACTGGTGCTCAAAGTAGAGCTTCAGTGATAAGCTAAGGCTGAAGAGATCTTTGCAATCCTATAGGAGCAGTAGCTGCATAGGGTCTTGGCTGCCTTACTATTACGAAGTAGAATATGTGTACAAAGTTAAGGAACATGGAGCTGTGTGTGATTCTTGGGGACCTTGCTGAAGGAAAAGGGCGAGATAATTAACACGTGCATCAGAAGAACCTTGCTGAGGCCAGAGCAATGCAGATTTTAAAAGGTTCTGAAGTGTTCAGCAGCACTTGCTCTCTAGCCTGGTCAAATTTTCTAGTGGTGTTTCTCATTCTGATATGCCTCGCTGAAAATTTGCCTGTTGCGAGAGCAGTTTTTGTACGTCAGTACAACAGCGGAGAGTTTACTGACTGAGAAAAAAAGATGGATGGACAGATGAGTTCTTTGTGGAAATAAGCACGTAGATCTGACGCTGATAGCGGCTTTACAACCCTATGCCATGGCAATAGTGTACCTAAGATAATGATCCCCAAGCAGCAGTCTGTCTCATTTTCCTTTTTGGTGCTGTGTGTATCCATGAGGTAAGTGACTTTTTCTTATTCGTCAAAGTATTTGGTATTGTTTCCCACGCTATGTTCAGATTATTGCTTTACTAACTTCCTTGGCTTCCTCTCAATTTATTTCAAAATAAACCAACATCAAGTGAAACTTTTGATGTTTATAGCAGCACAGAAAATGAGTCAACATCTTCCAGCTATATGGACTTAGCCTGAAAAAGCTGAAAGCACAGGAAACAATTGCAATATGAATACACACATCTGTTCACAGAAACGGTCTTAATTGTTCATGGGTTTGTAACTGCGGGAGTGCTCAGCACTGTCACGTGAGGCATGCTCTCGGGTGATGCTGGAGTGACGGCTCTGGACACTGTCGGGTGAGATTTCAAGAGCAGAAGCAGAATAAAAGGATCATTTCCACCATGGAAAGTTCACTTTGCTTTTGCTGGTGAGGTTGCTAGCCAGACTGTACCAGTGCCAGTGCGGTGCAAGCACCTCTTAATTAGCAACTGGGTGGAGTCTTCCAAATGGCTGTAAACAATCTGCTGGGTATCCAGCAGAAGGCAATCAATGTCATTTGTTACTGAGTCTCCTTGGCTAGCTAGCGGCAATTCCCGCCATACAGTTCTTCTAGTCCTTTGGCTGGTAGGGTCAAGTCAACTTTCTGTCTCCTTTAGTTCTGTGGCTGTCACTAGCAGTCTGCTTTCTGCAGGTGGAAGGCATGCGTAGGAATTGCAGTTTTAGGAGCTTCATCATCTGGAACCATCACCCTTCTGCCACAGTTATTACTCTGGCCTGTGTCCCCATTTTCCTGTCATACAGGGAGTGTATCCTGTAGAGCAGGCTATAGCTGAAGGCTTTCTAGTTTAGAATGAGATTTATGTGCCTCTTTAATATTAAAGCTAAGGAATGAAGAGAAGGGTTGGGAAACAGTACAACTGTGATACGAGTATTTTGAGAAGTGCAATGAAAGCTTTATCCATAACACTTCAAATATTGCCATTGTTAATATATTCTGAGGGAGAGCTGAATGCAGATAGAAAAAGTTTGTTGGGTGTGCAGCAGTTAAAGAGCTATGTCTGTCTGGTTTTCATTCTTTGTAGACAGGACGAGCAGTTGCTAAAGCAGTTGCTTTAAAAAATGAGTTAAGTCAGCCTATCTGGAATATATTTTTCAAAAGTTTGGAGTGTTTCCATTAGTATGTAAGTACCAAGAAATATATTATAAAAGCCAGTTGGCCTCACAAACTTTGAATCTAATACCAGTTAATTGTATCAAGTTGCAGTTGTTTTAATGTTTTCTATGTAAGGGGTCATAGTTCCAGCAAACATGTTTCTGGAGTTGTTGGCAGCTAAAGGAGAAAGGCTGCTTTATTGCTCTTTCATAACTGTTCTGATTTCCATGGTCAAGAAAGCACCATTAGAGTTTTTATTATTTTTAATTTTAAAAATGCTTTAGAAAATATATTACACAAGGACACCTGCAGGAGCAGAGAAGTTCTGAAATTTTGGAAACGGATTCTGCTTTGGAAAGAGACAGTTTCTTTTATTTGATAGAGAAAACACAATTTCAAAACCTTTATTTGTGGCTTTGTAGAAGTGCTAAACTTTACTTAAGCCATCTTTCTGCTTAATATCTTGGGGTCACACCTTCACTGTGCTTCTAAACCAAGACCAATCTTTGCTTTCATTGCATCTTCATTCCCGTTTGTGGCTTTTAAGAAGTATGTTAACCCAGATTTGATACACACCCTCAATTCCTAATACACGTGATGTTTTCCCCTTTAATCTTTGATCTCTTGCATGGGTAGAGTCAATAACTTTTAAGAGACACTGCAGATGTACTGTCAACTCCTCTGGTCCCATATCAAGATGGAATTATGTAATTGCAGAAATTGGAGACGGAAAAAAAACGATTAGGTCATCTTGTCCAGCTCTTCTGCCAGTTCCTAATGACTCCCTGCAGTATGTTCTCCAATGACTTGTTTAGCTTCGTTCTGGACAGCAAAGCCTTTCCTACGATTCTCAGTATCTTTCACTTGTCTGTTTTCAGTCTGATAGGGCCACGTTGTGTCCATATTAGTCCTGTAATGCAAATATTAATAACAAGAGCGATTGGCATTTTTTCTGAATAAATGATTTGAGTTTCAGGACCAAGCCTCTATCTCTTATGAGGAAAGGCTGAGACCTGGGTCTGTTTAGCCTGGAGAAGAGAAGGCTGAGTGGGGATCCTATCAATGCTTATGGAAGGGCGGGTGTCAAGAGGATGGGGCCAGGCTCTTTTCAGTGGTGCCCAGGGACAGGACAAGAGGCAGCAAACTGGAGCACAGGGAGTTCTGACTGGACACAAGGAAAAACTTCTTTCCACTGAGGGTGACAGAGCACTGGAACAGGCTGCCCAGAGAGGCTGTGGAGTCTCCTTCTCTGGAGACATTCAGAACCCGCCTGGATGCAGTCCTGTGTGACCTGCTCCGGGTGAACCTGCTTTAGCAGGGGGGTTGGACTAGATGATCTCCAGAGGTCCCTTCCAACCCCCACCATTCTGTGATCTTCTGGTTTTGGTAACTGGCTGAGGAATTAAATGGCAGCTAAGAATTTGTGCCGTAAATTTCCCATTTTGTATCTTCTCCAGATAGTTCACAATTTGTGCATGTTTACTGGCAATTTGCTCAGTTGTTTCTAGGAATAGTTCTTGGTCTGTGGTTCCTTCACAAGCAGCTTCCAGTGACCCAGAACTGAAATTACAACTGGTTTGGTTAAGTACCGAGCATGTGACATTTTGTATGCCCTGATAGGTTAAAATTAACCCAGTTTGTGACAAACATGGCAGCAGGGAAAGAATGTGTCTGGCAACTCGTGCAGGAGGCAAACCTCATTTTTTAATCCTGGCCACACTGTTGAGTCGTAAGTCATTTCATCTCTCGGTGCCTCAGCTTGGGATATGTAAGGACTGTCAGAGGATGACGTGACGGTGAAGTTACCTTTCTCAGTGGCCTTTGTGAAGGTATAGGAGACTTTGAAATTCCTGATAGATGGTGCTAACAAAGAACAGTGATAATCGCCACGGTCCGTAAGGATTATTAAATAACTTAAACTCAATTGGATTTTAAAATTTCCTCTCCACATTCCACTCTGCCGCTTAAGTGCCATAGGGAAGATTTGATAATGGATTGCATGAGTCCTGCTGCTCCCTGGACTGACAAATAATAGTTGCCCATTATGCAAATGCTCCCTTTTATTGAACTGCCTCTCTTTGCCTTCTCATTAGGCAACACATTTGCATTATTGTATTGTGTTGACCATGTAGAGGGTAGAGAGCAGAGTATAGAATTGCACAGCCCCTCCCATCCACTGGAAAGGAAAGCAAGAGTGTGAGAGGAGGTCAGCAAAAGGACTGCAGCGCAAACAGCTAGACATCGTTGTTAAGTCGGACTTTGCAATACTTGACAGCTCTCCATACAAATATATAGGGCACTGTGCTAAAACAAGAGCTGATAAAATTTTGTAGAGCTTGGTTCCAGTGTAGCAATTGCATATTAGTAACAAGCAGGCTGTGTGAGAAGACTCAGATGTAGCAGATTTCTGTAAGACATGGAGAAGTTGGGTTTTGTGACTTGGAGAAAACAGGCCTATGAATTCCCTTGTTTCAGTCTGCAGCCATATGTTAATTTTCACATATTCTGTGAGTAGGGCAGAAATCCCTTCTTCATAGGGTATGCTAATTTCCTTCCTGGGGATCTTTGTGCAGTACTTCTGTGAATGTAGGGCTCATCTGTCAGAATTTTTCAGATGGAAAAAAAAATGTAGCTTATGCTTTTGAGAGGCAATGGACACAAAACGAAATACTTTTTTCTTAAACTTCCTATGTTTTTATTGTCATTGAACAGTGGAAGTTTGCCCAGGGAGCTTGCTTATGAAGTCTGCCCTTGGAGATACTGCAAAGATGACTGGACAAGGCCCTGAGCAACCTCCCCTGTTTGATGCTGCTTTGAACAGGGGTGCTGGACTAGAACTCCTGATGTCCTTTCCAACCACAATGTTCCTGTGATTTTGTGATTATCAGAAAAGCCCCAAACTTGGAAAAATAGGGGGGTTTCTCTTGGAAATGGACATAATTATGTAGATTTAAGACAGCTAATTTCAACTTTTGGATCATCTATATCTGTCTTTCTGAAAAAAACTCTGGCTAACTCCTAGATTAAAATTTGGGGTTTCAAATAGAATGGCACCCCCACTACCTTGTTTTGACTCTTCAGTCTGATCGTGAAACGTAGTCATTGCCGCTCCTGATCTTGATTTCATAAGTTTCCTTTAAATTTCTAGACAAAAGAAACAGGCGCTGCCCACGCGGGGCTGCGGTGGCCCTCAGCTACCCATGTATCAGCCACTCTTTTCTCAAGACGACCCTCAGGACTGCTGGGTAACTGCTCTTCTCTGGGAGCCTGCTCTCCTCTCTGTGGTCCAACCAGTCATGGGAGACCGTAATCGGCATTGCCTTTCTTTCCATGAAACCACCTATACACCGTGAGACAGTGAGGGAGGAAGAAAGTCTGGGAAATCTAAACCCATGCTGCTGCTCAGCAGCGACTGCGTTTTCATAAAGCTTAGGCACCCATTGTAGGATACTTCAGCATCTTGCAAAATGCAAGGCAATACATAAAGCAAATATTTATTTCATTAAAATCCTTTATGTTCTCATTAAGCAGTCATTTTGAAGTAATAAGTTATCAGATTTTGAAGGTTTTGAGGGGCATTTATATAATGATGTCATACAGTCATGGTCTCTTGGAAAGAGGAGAATTTCACTGTTTAAAAAAAAAAAAAAGTGCTCCTACATGGCATTGTGAAATGGTAAGTAGGTGAGATCTTGCCCAGGAGCTTAGCTTCTGGTTGGGCTTAATGTCGGTGCAATAGTCTGCCACAGGAACCAGGTTTTTCCCACAATGAACATTTTTCCTGTAGGAAGAAAATAAGGCAAGTCTCAATCTTATGAGGACTTTTGTGGCCAGAATGCTTTAATTTTTTTCCCCCTTCCATTCTTTTCCCTAAATACCTATTTTAAGTAGCATTATTTGGATAGTTAGTAAAGTACAAATGTGATGAACTCTAAATGAGCACTGGTAGTTCACCCCCAGAGAAGGGAACAGCTGGTTTCCTTTGGCCGTTTTCCAAAACCCACAAAGTTAAATGGCATTAACTAACTTTACTAAGAACCAAGACATTTGTCTTCACTAGGACTGCAGTGTCTTCTCTTGAAGAACTTACTATTTTAACCCTATCTATGTCTTTTGAGATACCTCCGGATCTCAGTCAGGGACACGACCCTAGTAAGGATGTAAAGAAGAGATTGCATGGGAATTGTGGAGAAAAATAGGTGGTTCTGAATCTTTCTAGTATAACTTTAACTCTGGTTTATTTATATATTTACCTAATAATGCAAATCAGGATATAAAGAATTGATGGGGTTAGACTGGAAATGGTCTAGTTACTGCCTGGGGGTGGGGGGAAGGAGAACAGACTAATGTGAGTGTGTGTGAGAGCTATCTTGCATTTGGCTGCATCCCAGCCCAGAGAGGGTGCTGTGTTTCCTGCCCAGGGTGGGGTCACCTCACATGCTTTCTCTCTCTTCCACTTTCTCTTTGTCTTGAAAAACTGCTTTTGGTTAACATCTGGAACTTTTTTTCTAATCAACATCATTTCCATAGCTAGAGCAGAGCATTTTTGCGATTGGGGAATTCCTACGGTTTGAGATCAGCCAGAAAAAAGTCAGAGAGGTTTTGGCTTCACTTCCCTTCTCTCTCTTTTCTAACATGTGAAGAAGTGTGTCTGAAATTTGTGTAATGCCTAGTCTTGCTCCACTGAAAAACTTAAAATTCCTGAAAAGGAATACAGCAAGTTCAAGGTTTTACTAGGAACCTTTGTTTATCTTTGGGACTCTAAAAACTATTACACGACATGGTCTGGGGGACACAGTCATATAGTTCAGTGTCTCTAGTAATTCAGATCTGAAAACACGAAGCGTGTTGCGAACTCCACTTAGGAGTCGCAGCTCCTCTAGGAAAGCGTGCGAGAGGTGTGCAGGGATCCTCCACCGCTGAAGGGGAAGGCAAACGCTTTGTAACTTCAAACGCAAATGTTTAAAACAGAGTGAAGAGTCTGCGGGCTTTGGAATTTCCATGGGAATGTAGGAAATGGAATATGTTTGTTACATTTGGAATTGAATACTGAGCTGGAAACCCAAACTTTTCACGCTGTCACTTCTTTAATAACATCAAGTGGCAATGAGATTTTTGTTCTTTGGTGCACCCAGAAGGAAGCCTTTCCTAACCTAAGCTCCTGTGAGTATGACATGCCACAGCAAGAAAGAGTGGCCTCTCTTTAATAATGCCATGTCTCGTTCAGTCGAAACACACTTTCGATGCCTTCTCTGCTAGATAGGAGGCAGCGTTCCGCTAGTCGTGGTTACTCAGTTGTTATTTTCAGAGTGCAACGTTACTGATTCTTGACAACAGTCTTTTTCATGCTACCTTTTGGTACAGTCCTCAAGTGTATGTTCTTTCCACACTGAGAATTCTTCCTGGAAAAATATATTCCTGGAAGGAGGGAATAGTCTGAGATACGTAATTGTATATCACTGATAAAAAAAGGATAGCCTTATTGGAAATGTCTCGGGTAGAGAGGAGACCTCAGCAACTGCTCATCTCCCCGAAAACTGTAATTTAAAAGATGTTTCTCTTTGCTTACCCAAATTTCCCCGTTTCTTTAGCTAGCAATTTTCTTTGTAGCTGTGCTGTTTCAGGTTCTGTAGCTATGAGACACTGGGAGGCTTACACTGTTACTTGGATTACTCTGGGAGCAGAAGATGGTAGTCTCTGCAGTTGCTTAATAAAAATAAATTAAAATAGATATATAGTGATACTGCATCCCACAGTACCTTTTCTTCAGCTCTGAGACAGCAATTATGTAGAAGTATTGAGATACAGATCAATTTTGTATGGGACCTGTTTTCTTATGTGAGCTTTTAGTCATTACGTGGTTTTTAACTAATCCTATTGCTAATGCCTTGAAAAATCTATTGCTCTTGTTTTCTCCTTCACCCACGTGCACATACACTTTTAAAATGTGCTGTTCACAATTTTTAGCACCTACAAAAAGCAAGGTTTGTACAGTCACCTTGGAAAGGGAGTGAAATACCTGTAGGGAACTGCCGCACGTAGCGTTCCACTCCAAACAAAATAATGCTCAACCTTGAAGCTGCGCTTGTTATCACCAGCGTGCGAATGAGACAGCAAGCTATTTGAGTCTGTGTACAGGAACGTTACGTAGCTTCTGTAGGCACGAAAGCAGCACAGGAGATGCAACATGGTATGTCCGGGGCCGCAGAGGGAGGCAGCAGCAGAGGTGGTGCTGGAGTTCAGAGATTATTTCAAACGTTAGGAACTTCGGCATAGATTTGCCAAATCATACAAGGAGGTTGGGAGTATCAGTCAGGGATTCCATTTTGGTGACTTTTATATGAACTGTCTCATGCCTTTGTGCTGTCTGTGAATAACACTAGCCGTAGCACCCGCGGGAGTACGAGTACACTTGTTACTGTTTGAGTGACCCCGTTCTGTTTGACAGTCTTGATACTGTTCGTACTTTGACGCTCTCTCTAAATCTTACAAGTAACTTAATAAATACCTGCACACTTCCAAAAGGAATTCAAGTTCCTCTTGCTTCAATGATCTATTTCCTAAGAGTGAAATGATGTTAACATTTCTTTCCAAGTGCTTTTTAGACTTTGTTCCTCCTTGGCTTGTCTTCGTTGCGAAAAGCTGTTTTTGGTTTCTTGGCCTGATTTTTCACTCACATAGTTAATCTTCCTCTGGTTTCTGATAAGCTGCCAAATGTTTAAAATCTGCTTTGGTATTCCCTTGTAAAAGAGGTTGGATTTACCAGAGTTCATCACTGTAAGCTATTTCTCAATTTTCAGTGTTTATTTTGCTATAAGATCTTTCTAACAAATGAACGAACAAACAAACCCCCCCCCATTTTACTGGTTACTCATTGTCAGGAGCATGAACTGTCATTGCGCTTCTGATGAATTCCATCCCTTCCTCTAGCGCAAATGTTGCTCTCCTCATTTGTAATGATTTCGTCCAGACTCAGTGGGACTCCTGTCTCTGAGCTGTTGCAGCTATTGGCTGTTTTTGTAGCTCTTCAGATGCTGTTAGACAAGCTACATGCTTTATGTAGATCATTCTGGAAACACTTCAAATGAGCTTCCTTTGTGTCTCAGTCAGCAAACTCTGCTCCTAACTTCAGACTAATGTTCAGAATGCCTTCCCTGAAAGGGGTGGCTTCTCCTTCTCTCACTGTGCTGTCGCAGTACTCGTACACTGCAGACAGACATAGTTTACCCACCGTACATTAATTAGTGCTGCTTTGCCTTTGGCTGTAGTAAATGTGGCTCTGAAACTCAGATTTAGAGATCTGTACCTGCAGGACCCATTTATCATCATCCGGTCTGACTTTCTGCAAAGCACAGGCTGGAGATTTATACCAAGGTACAGAATCAATTAGGAAGATATTTGATGAATAGGAATCTGGGCAAGAGGGGTAGATCCTTTCATCAGGTTTCATTAAAAAGCTGGTCATTTGTCACTTGTCATTTTGCAGTAGTACAGATTTATAGGTGGAAAATACTGATGTTGGGATGATAGATTTTTTTCAGCATTCTTTGTGAATGATGAGGCTTTCCTGAAGCATATTCATCAGTGCGGTAGGTGAATATAGAGTATGGGGAGAGTATTGATGGCTGTGATACTTTCTGTGTGTTTCTAACATAGGCTACAAGATTTGACAACCGAGTCAGGAACTGATTGTTCTTACCCTGTACCCAAATATTCCTGTGATCATGCCATTTCGTTTTACAGTTCCTTGTGAAAAGCTTTCTTACGGTGTTCAGATGCATGGTCTTGCACTTACAGAAAAAAGATCTTATTGCTGTTGGTTAATTGTTTTTTTTTTTTTTTGCATCATATATGGGTTTGCACAAATGGGAAATTGCTCAGCCCCTGTGTCTGCCAGCATGTCCTGCCTCCTGTGGTGGTGACCATCTCCAAACCACCGGCACACACGCGTGTGTAATTTGCCTGGACAGCAGCTTGGCAATGCAATGATACGTTCCTTCTGTATACCTACAAAATCTTTTATGGCTGGCATCATGAAGTTACAATCGTACTTGCAAAACACCTTTTTCACAACGGTGTGCTTCACTAGTTCCTACTGAGCAGCTGTTTATTCTGAAGGCAAATTCATTAGAATAATTACATCATTTGGGGAATATTCAGAGTTTTGTGAATCCTCCAGGGAACTTTTTTTTTAAGTGGCAAGCATTTGCAAACATTTTTAGTGTATTATTTTTAACTTCAGTTGAACTAAATTATTTAATTTGTGAAAGAATATTTTTAAGAAACCCAGATCTAATTATAATAGAAGCCTGTGCTTATGCTGTCAGTAAGGTGTCTGGTTGGAATGCCACTGCTGGTTGTCTCCTAGGAAAGCCCTATACTTTGGGAGCAAGCATATAGCAGGGAGCTTCCCAGAATGTCTTTAGCCACTGCAAATGGCAATTTGAAACTTTATATTTCTTTCCAAATCTTCTTTCCAGAGGCTTTCTAAATCTTGTAGCCCACTAATTTACAGGAAGTAAATCTGTGGGCAGTTATGATGGGTAGTAATTCAATAATTTAGGTTATTGATCCTAAGATTCTATGCAGTAGTATTTTCTGTTTGAAAATATTGCATGATTCTACATATTTGCTCTCATATTTTCATAATACCATATATTTGACTTTTACCATCACAACAGGTCGGTGCTGTTGTGCTAATGCACATGTAAATTGAAACTCTAGGCACAGAAATGGAGAACAGGCTCCGAGATGAAGGTCTGTGAACTGTTTGGCATACGGTTATGAGCTGGATGAGAGCAGGCTAGAAATGCTGTTTCATTAGGAACTACTCAGTCCTGCTCATACACAGTTACCCATGTGAATAAAGGCTACTTAAAGAAGCTTAGCTTTGTGATAGCACAGGTTGGCCTGAACGGACAAGCTAGAAAAGCGAGCAGTTCCCCTCCGCTGGGTAAGGAGCACGTCTGTAGTAACACTGCCCTGTTGGTTACTCAGAGGTCTTTGCCTACTTACAGTCTGTGGCAATAGGCTGCCTGCCTTTGCCAGAGCAGTTATGATTCATGAGTCTAATTAGTTTTCATTTTCTCTCTTCTTGGAATTATTTTCTGTAAGATGATTTAAGGAAATGCACAGTCGACCAGTCAAGTGCATAATTCATTTTTTGTCTGGAGAATACCGAAGTTGGAATAAACCAAATTATATTATATGTCCTTCGTGGCTCCAGAGGCATTGCTGCCTTCTCTAACAGCAAAGATCCGACACGCAAGTTACCATGAGATGGGCTATATGTACGTTTGTGGACAGATATGAGGGGTAAAGTAAAGTAATTCAGTAATTTAGGTTATTGATCCTAAGAACTGAAAAGCAAAATACCTGTACCAGAACTGGTGTAACTGGTTTCGTTACAGCCTTGGACCCTGAGTGAGATCAGGATCCATTCTCTTAGACACTGGAAAATTGCATAATAAGAAACAGGGTTTTTTGCATTTCTCAATGAACGTAACACGAAAGACAAACTAGATACTGTACATCATGAAATGAATTTTCAATTAAGTAATATTCCCTTAGAACAATTAGTAAGTATTTGCAGAAAAATTAGGAGTAATGCACCATTCGAGTCACCCAGCAGGTATCCTGGCTCCTTCAGCATACATTGGAAGACTTTTTCTTGCTCTTTTAGCATGAAGGAATTACCTTTCTTAAAGGTTATGGATGTAAATTTTTTGTTTGTGTGTGGCTGTATAAACAATGCACAGTATGTCTGACGCTTGCCATTATTTATTTGCACACAACACAATCCCAGCTTCTTTAAGTATTTTCAAAGCACTTAGAAAACTGAGGAAGTATCTGCTCTGTTCTCAGCCTTGTCCTTGTGCTGTACGTATTGAGATGCAGAGAAAGTGGGAAGCTTACCTGCTCGGTGCCTCCCTGATACCTTTAACCTTCCATTCTCAGGAAGACAGCCGGCCTGTCTCGTGTTTGAAATAGCCCCGCGTTATCCCCACACGTAACTGTGATGATACATCCCCTGGTTTTCATTAGCAACCTGTGTACTTACCAACTGTTGTTTCTAATGTTCTGAAATGGCCTAGATTGTGTATTATTTAGGCCTGCAAATATTCGGGTCAATGCTGGTCTTCACCGCAAAAGAAAAGCAAGCGGTTTCGTTTGGGGGTTCAGATTTCACGCACGCTCAAAAGCCTGGGGTTTAAGGTTTGTGTTTGAAGAAGCTTTTTTTGTCTTTCATGGCACCTGTTCCTTTACTCTTTCTTTCAAGTATTCGCTTTATTGGAAAGTTAAAGTTTTTGAAGCACCTTTTTGAACTGTCTGGGACCCAGTCATCAGCAAGCAGTCGAGCTTCTGGTTTAAAATGGTTTTTGCTTCTGGGCTGAGGGAATAAAAGGACAATTAGTGGTGTTTTCAGAATTCGTGTTGCCAAAGCCAGCTGCTCGTCAGTTTTTAACATCCTTTGTTTGGTTCTGAAATGTATAGGCATCCAGTGTCTAAGATCCTTTTTACCTCTTAGTTTGTCAAGTAGTGTTTTGAAAAGGCTTAGAGCAAAAGGAAGTTGTGTGTAGGTAGAAAAAAAATTGCCCTGTGCTTATAGCAATGTTTTAGGAGCAGCCACCTAGCATTCCTTCTGTGTTTTGCTTTTCAGTGTTCTTTGAGTCTTTCACACATTAACAGGGGGATAAAAACATTTTTAATAGGCATATGTAAATGTAAAATAACAAACTCCAGTTTCATCACCTGGTGCTAAATTAGAATATTGATTTCATTCAAATTTGAATACTGATAAAATGTCAAATCAGTACTGGCCGTTTTAATGTTGAAAATATTTAGTTGATATTCTGTTTGACTTTTGCACATATGGAAGTCATGTGGCCCTAGAAGCTAAAAATTAGTATCTTATGAGAGAGTATAATCTGTGCTTGCAGCATAAGACAAAAACAAAGACAGAAAATAACACTGAAGATGACAGACATTCAGGAAAATGAGAGAAACGTCAGGATCTCAGCATTTTCACTGTTGATTGAACCTGTGAGGCTTTTGAGGTTCATATAGCCGTAACCATACTGCATACTTACAAAAACAGTTTCTGCCACTAACAGATGTTTTTCACCAAGCACTTGATCCATGAGACGTGTCCGTTTTGCTATCTAACAAGGAATAAGTGCTTATGAAGGGAGTCTGCGAGATCCACCAAGTACAGAGAAGTTTTAACTGAAGCATAGGGTGTTGTGTTGATTCTTTTACATAAATGTCAAATTCAATCCATGACCTTTTTTATTGTTAATAATCTAAATTGCTAATGGGGAAAATAGAACCCATGCAACAGTTTCCTCCTTTATTTATGATTTAAGAACAGTTTTATCAAATAGCTATGCCTCAAAATAAAAAACATCTGGTTGGCAGAAGTGCCCTGTCAGCAGACAGCAGCAATTACACTGAGGCCAAACATCATCTTAATTAGTTACAAGGCAGGACAACTGACAAAGACGAGAGCTGTTCAAAGCTAAATAAATCTGTGGCTAAATTCATCCCCCTCCCTTTTTTTTAAAAAAAAAAATAAATAAATCTCAGACTAGAAGAGGTTTCACCAGAAGTGAAATCAAGGCTAAACTTTGACTAACAGAGCAGACTCCAACGGGAAATATTGATCTGTATTAACATTTTTGCTTTTAATTTATCTTGCCACAACATATGCAGTGAGCCCAAGGTATTTGAATGAACTTTGGTGAAGGGCACTGGTGGGACGACAAACCAGAAAGCAAAAGGCTACTTACTTAGCCTGACAATCTTTCCATTTTCATCTTCCTGTACTGTCAATACCTAGTACTTGTGGAAGAACTTTCAAGCTTGTTTGGCTCTTTCTCCAACTTACTACTATCTGCCCCAGCTCTCTGTACATGTAGCCGAACTGCTCTTGCCCCAGAACACTGTTCTAGCTGAGATGGCTTTTTTCTTTGTAAAGTCCCTGTCAGGACTCACCAAGTGGCTTCCACAAAGTCACTCGGGATCTCTGTGAAAAACATGTTTTCTGAACCACAAGCCAGCACACAAGCCAATGGACGCTCCCCTCGCTTTGTGGGTGGTATCATCTTATTCTCTTGTTGTACATACAATATCCTATCTCTGTCAAGGATTAAAAGACCCAGAGGGGCTTGACATGTTCGTACCCATTGCCAAATTTCATTTTCAACAAAACCAGTGGGATTATTGTGATAAATTGCACACACAACGAACAGTCGTTTGCCAGGCACTGTGTCCATTGAGTTGCTGATGCAGAGTCACAGATTTTTATGGTTAGTATTGACTCCCTCTTTGGTTTTGCTTCATCCAGCAAGGGAGTCTTGAAAGCTGGGGGAGTTTCTCCTCCTCTGGGACTTGTAACACGTTCTGTATTTTCTATTAGTAATCAGGACCTACGTCAGCCAGATAGTGAGTATAGTGTT
The DNA here is from genome assembly GCF_034619465.1 of Leptosomus discolor. Classification (NCBI taxonomy): domain Eukaryota; kingdom Metazoa; phylum Chordata; class Aves; order Leptosomiformes; family Leptosomidae; genus Leptosomus; species Leptosomus discolor. The sequence continues at coordinate 9,650,415 of NC_141410.1, read as the reverse complement.
TTGTTCATGTTGCTAAGGCCCATGTTCTTATTATAATTCAGATATCTAATTCATAGGGATTTTAAGTCATACTAAGATACAAAAAGCATTAAAATTTTGGATCTGCATCCTCTTTATAACAAATACAGATGAAACCAACCTGTTGTTAGATGCTTGTTATGAAGATAATAAAAGGAATCGTTTAATGTTTGAGAAGATCAAATTAGCATCTAGTTTTTAGAATAAAAATCAACATTTTATCTCGTATTTTGTGTCGTCTTACATAATAATTGTACAGCACCAAATAATACAAGCTTTGATTTTTTTGGTTAGGCAGCGTTGCAACCATCGAGACAGTAATCTAGAACCTGAATTCCATGTGTATCCTGGAGTGCAGCATCCTCCTTCCAATCCGGAAGACAAAAGCAATGCTGTTTATCTCATCTTTGTGTGTGTATCCCCTTTTTTATGTTTTTGGATGATGCAGGGAGGGCAGGAACATAGCTTTTATTTTACATTTCAAAACATACAGGAAGAAATGAATGGGGTGTAGGTATTGAGAGCGCTGTTGTCAAAATGAACTGGAGTTTGTAATGGAACTGCATTCTGTGTCTGATGTTGCTGATGATTTCCTGCCCTTACCTGTGCTCTTACCAGACACTTAACCCATAACCACCAGAAATAGTCCTGATTTTCCCTTAATTCTGGAGAAAATGAGATGTTGTGTTGTTTCTAATTTTTCAAATATGGTTATTGGAAGGTTTTATAGGATATGCGAGTATTACCAGTGCTCCATGTGAAGCTAAAATCATCCTTCTACTGTCTGTTTGTGCCTATGTATGCAGTAATCCCTTTAGCTGTGATTGCTAATGTTTTGTTAGACCAAAACCGGACAGACATGAGAAAGGACTGAAAAGGGACATGCAACGCTATTTTCCATTTGATCTTTATCAACGTGTCTTGAGAAATGAAATTTTAAATTATATTTAATACTTCTTGCAGGAAATATTCATCACTTAGAAGCCACTTTAATATTCAACTTGGTGAGTCCCTGTTGTCTTCATTTGTCCATGCGTTCAGTTGCACAGAGCTATTAAATGGCTTCACCGAACATGCTAGTGGGACAGACCTGCAAATGGCCGGAGTCGGGATCGTCGGAGGCTCTGTAATTGTCTCCAGCCTCTGTAATGCAAAAATTCATCAGAAGTGATATGTAGAAACCAGATCTGCTTTCTAATTCTGCTGATTCCAGCATATAGGGAATGTAATACAGTGACAGTTGAAAGTGTGTAGTCAGGAGTTTGTTATGATAACGTTGCGTGCTGAAGGAAGCCTCGTTCTCTAATAACAATGTAAAGCTTCACTCCCTGTAATACATACGTGTGTCTGCTTGTGTTCCAAGTGTCGCTGGGTGGGGCCGTAAGGAAAACCCAGAGCAGCTGTGGTGGTGAAACAGGGTGAATAAAAGTTTGAGTTATTGTTAACATATGTACCACTGTAATAAACCCCCAATTTGATCACTTACGTGATCACAGCATATTGCTGAATAAACCCCCTCTGGATACGTTTGTATTCCAAAGCGTGTCATAAGGAAAGATTAACAGTTTTGGAAAGGGGTCTTTTCCTTGGGATGAAGATCTCATTTCCTTGCCTGGTACTCTTGGAAGCCTTTCAGAAAGCTGAAAGCAAAATAAAAAAATCATGAGGTGGTGTGTTAAAACCTGACCAATGTCTTCTTTGACTAGCATAGCAGTCAAGCCCAAAGGAGCAAACCAAGGCATAAGGTCATGGTCTTGGGAAGGCCAGTTTTTCTCTGTGAATTAGGCTAAAAAATTTGAGGAGTTACTGCACTTTGGGAAGTTGCCGTTTAAAAAAAAAAAAAAAAAAAAAAAAGAAAAGAAGAAAAGCTTAGGTCTTCTAAGACAATTTTTTTCTTCTGCTATAAGGAAATGGTATGAAACAATTTTCTTGAAATGAAGAGATTTGTTTCTGTTTTATGGGTTTTAAAGAGTTTCAGTTTCACATCTGTCTTCTGCCCTTTTATTGCAGTCCCTAGAGAAATGTTTAGGTCTTTCTGCTTTCACCTCTCAGTAATACCCCATTGCCCAAATCCTACCCCAACACTCATGCCTTACAAGTCATGAAGACGACTCTGCATCTACTGACAATAGCCTGAATAATTTCGGGAGATGAATAAATGAGAACAACTTACGTCAGTGGGTCTGCAGGGTTTTTTACACCAACTGAAAATCGTGTTTAATCAGTTTGTCAGAAGGATGTTTGAGACGCCAGTGTGGCCTCTCTGTTGAACTGTCTTGCTCTCCAATTCTTCCTCACTTACAAATAAAGTGATCACCTTCTTGTCTACCTCATTCTCACTGATGCTGAAGAAGAACAAAGGTGAGTTAGTGTTGTGGACTGGTTTTATAGAATGAACTGTTGCCAGAGGAATAAAGTGCAAGTTAATTACTGTCTTACAGTCAAGCTGGTTTTCAAGGGCTCCTATAATGCTCCTGTCAACCACAGCATAACCATGAACAATGCAGGAGAGACGTTTTCTTGTGAGTGGCCTTACTCCAGCATGCTACATTTCAGATGCATGTCATGGTATTAAAAAGAAAAAGTGTGATGCTTAATTGCCATTAGAACAGAGGTATTGCATTAACCCTGGTCCAGAACACAGTGAAGCTCAGCAGATTTTAGTGCAGCCCTTTGAATGCTAAAGGCTGAAGAATGCACTAAACGGACTAGCAGGGAGGATCTGGGCAGGCATGCTTGAACACTAGCACTATTTGTGTACTGAGCTCGTCCCATTTTCCAGTAATGATGCAGCTGCACTTTTGCTAGCAGCAGCATAGTCGGGCTAGCTACCTAGTAATTAATAGATATATGAATTTTAAGACCAGAAAAGACTGTTGTCATCATCTGATATGATCTGTTGTGCAATTTCTCTCTATTCATTCCTGCCTCCGATACGGTAGCGATGCTGGAAGTGGAATGTGATACTGCATTAAGAGGTCATCTTCTGCCTTTTCTTATTGTTTCCAAATACATAAGCATACACTTGAATACAATGAAAAATATTTTCTTCTGCATAAACCTTACAGAGCAATTCATACTTTTTTATTATATTTGATAAGTTCTGTTCATTATTCTCCTTGTTTTATTTCTGTTCTAAATTCTCTGCACTTTCTAATTTATAGTTGTTGCTATCATTTTCTCTTACTTAATCTATGCTTTCTGTATAATTAGCTGTATGATTACTTTTGCATCCCTAGTGTTTTATAAATGGTTTTATCTGTTTTTAACTGACTTAACATTCTTTACCGTTAGTGAGGTTACATTTTTTCCCGATAAGTAAATGCATTTACATAGTTTGCAAATATTATTTGCATTTTTCTTTTATTTCCTCTAAGCTTTTTTGTCTTAATTGTTTTTGTCATAGTGAAATTGTCAACTTTAAAGCAGCAACTATGTGTATTATTGATTCACCCTTTATTTTCTCAAAACAGATACAGTCAAATAATATTCCAACACCACTAATTTTTTATTATTATTAAACAAATTTCTTTTCACTTCTCAACAATTCCATTATGGTACATGCAATAGTTTTTGAGGGAGAAAATGATTGGTATCATTTTAAACAGGTATGATTTTTTGTTTGTGTTTCTGGCAGCATAAAACCTTCGGCAGACAGTACAAAGATTGAAATCACCCACTGTAATACATTTTTCCTACCCATTTCAAACAAATGTTTAAGAAGTGGACATTTATTTCTCTGGTGTGAGGAACTGTGAGTTCTCTAGGATGGGGAAATATGATATATGGGGTAACAATTCAAATCCACGGTGATGAAAACGCAATGCTGGCATGATGGAAATCAGTGATAGGATCCTGTGTAACAGCTCCTCCCTTGGGCCATAAATGGGATTGAGCTCTTGAGCTTCAGAGCTGAAAACCTAAATCCTTACCTCATGAATTAACGAACTCGTGCCTCCACTATCAGTAGTGAAGTCTTACCCCCATCAGCAAAGGAACAGTAAGGTAACTACAGGATCCACGTTGTACTAGAGCAGGGAGCATTTACACAAACAAGATACTTTTTCGGCAGTTCAAAACATAAGAGCAAATCAAAACTAAAATATGAAATTAGGAAACGAAAGAGGGGAAAGACAAAGGAACACACAAGGTGTATTATTTGTCATACGAGTAACTACTCGGAGCAGGCATGGTGGCATAAGCAGACTTACTCTTAATTAAGTCCGAAGTGGACAACAGAGGAAACGAGAGGAAAGTAGAGAAGCAGGAGCTGGCAATTGCTGTGGTAAAAGACAGGAAGACAATGTGAAAATGTGAGTTCAGAACTGGCATTATGCTGGGTGAGCCTTGAAATATGACCTACTAGCTATGGGCAGGATAATATTCTAAACAGAGAAAGCTTATCAGTGGCTTCTGACTTTTGTCCAGTATCCTTGCAAATACCGTATAAGGAAAGAGTCGGCCACATCCCATGTTCGAGGTGTGTGTTGTTTGTTCATCACCTCACTGCCAAACACAGGCTACTTAGAAAGGTGCCATCAGCATTCAGCTGAATAATTTCTGTTCTTTTCGTTCATCACGGCTGAGAATGATCTCAGTCAGGAACTGTTTGTATATGGCTGTAGGCACAGTATGTCTTTTGTTTTCGGTATGTCACAGCTGAATGCTGTACTTGTGGATACTTGGTTCACTTCCATAGCTTACTGTATGTTCTTATAAAAGGGGAACATGTATGGTCGCTCTCCTGCAAAGTGCTACTGGGATCTCTCTGGAGACTTTACGTCTACTTATTGTCACTATTTTGCTTAGTCTAAAATAAGGTACTTTGAGTTGAAAAAGGAGTGGTTTGGGTTTTGCTATGAAGGGAAGCAAATGGTCCAGTCATACGAGAGGAAATAGTCCCACGGTTTCTTTGGGTGACTGTGATATTTGCTTGTGATACAGCAGGAACTCTCGTGCTCGTGGCTGTAAATCTCCTTCCCCTTGTGCATGCACTGACATTGCACCTGCAGGCTGCGAGGCACCTTCCTGCGAGCTCCAGGGACTGACCTCGGTGCTGCTCCCGCCAGGCAGGCCCTGAAGGACCTCAGTAAAATCCCAGCTCTGTTCTGCTTTGCAGCCCACGCTGCCATGAAGACTTTACTTCTGTAGGCGTGACAGGCAAATAAGCACCCTGTTAAAGAAGGGGACTGAGGCATTTCAGGCTAAAGAGACAGCTACTAGATAAAGTCATGTTGTTGCCTGGAATGGAAAACTGTTTTCTCTTTGTCCCTTTGAAATGGGGCTTATCTGGTGGAGACAGGTGAATGTGATGAATAAAAAGACAATGTAAGCAGGAAATAGGAGAAAAAGAGAGTAGCAAGACAGAGTGCAAGAATAAGGATGAGGTGAAGAAATAGCAGCAGGGAAGGGTAACACGTGGCTAATCTATAGGCTGGTCAAGCATGCATTGTGTGCTGCTACATGAGCACTGAACTGTCCCTGTGCTTGGGAACAGCTCAGTGTATTTAAAAGAGAAAAAGGGATCCTAGGCTGGCCAATCCCTGGTAAAACAGTGTGTGTATTGTTTTTGTACCATTCTGAAGAGCAGTCTGTATATTCTCTTGAAATAAAAAAGAAACAGCCTTTTTATTGACTGTAGTTCCCTGTGAACAGCAGCTCTTCCCCTACACTTGATTTTCTCAGAATAGTTTATGCTACAGGCTGCAGTGAAGTATAAACACTCAATGTGCTTGTAAATAAGTGAGTTTAGGTATTGGAAGACATCTAGCCACATCACCACAAAGCTCCACATGGGTTAACTTTCCTGGCTTCTCATTTCTTGTACTCTGAACTCAACAGTGCTGTTTTGCAGCATTGACACACCCTCGGGAATGAAATACATCCATTTTCTGGGTGCAGAGTATTTCCTAATCAGCAGCAGTAATGTCCTGAAACTAGAATAAATAGAAAGTTAAAATAGTGTTGGACCTCATCAGTTCTTAGATGAGAAATCGGCTTTCAAGGGAAACTGCAGACATTATTGATAATAGCACTATTTTAGCAGGTGATACTCTTCCATCCAAGGTTATGAAGTAGTCAATACCCTAATGAATCTGGGGGGAGCTTGTGGCAGGCTGGTGTGTGGCATAACTGAGTGCTGTTAAAAGCTCCTGCCTTCTGCCCCAGAGGCGACTAAGTGTCAGTAATGGGAGAAATGAGACCTCAAGTTTATAAAGCATGGCGTCTTCTTTTAGGATCAAAACCCGTGAAAGTCAATGCTTTTTCTTCGTCTGTTTTTTTATATTCTCTCTATTTCCATGTATACTCGGCCCCCGCCTGTATCTAAGTTGTTAGTGAGCTATTTCTCTCTCTGTCTGTATCTTTCCACACGGTGCTGAACATTTCGAATCCCCTTTGCGACACTGGCCTTTCTGGAGGGGCTGCGGATGTTTTACGAGGGTTCTTCGAATCTGAACCTTGTGAGACAAGGAAGAGACAGCAAGCAGAAGCTTTCATGTGTCTCACAGCTGCCTTCCTATCAGAGTCAAGATCTGATTTCATTCCTGAAAGATCCTATTGTTTTCCGTAAGGACTGTGAAATAGTTACTTGTTGAGTGACAGTGAATGGAAGGGCAGCTGGGCAAGCAGGGATGGTTCTCCCTGAACAACTCACAGCTGTGCACTAGGGTGGCAGATGTGAGGATCTGACACCCCCTTTCCCCCCCAGCACAGAGTATGGGAAGCTGCTGTTGTCGGCCTAGATGAGACTCTGCATGGCAAATACCTTTCCAGATCTGAATAACCTCCACTTTCTGAAAGAGATAGTCAAGTACTCTTTTATACAAGTTATTCCCAAAAGAAACACGTCAGATTTTTGATCCAGGTTATTGACTAAAAAGAAACATTTTATATCTCATGGACAGAATAGTGCAAACAGTTGTGGCTGAGAACGTGTGCACAGATCAGAGAGTTTTGATAAGTGAACGGCTGGTAGCACACGTAACTTCTACTTATTTTTCTTGTCCCTAGGAACCACACTTCGCATCTTCAGCCTGTTTTTATGAGAGTAACTTCTGCACTCAACTGTAAGATTTCTAGCATTTAGTAGTTTGTCCATAGTTGTCCAAGTGATAGTTCTTTGTCCTTTCCAATGGCAGACTATTCTACTAGCTGCAAATACATTATTCCCAGTAGTCATATTGCTTTGTTTCGTTTCATTGCTCCTGAATTTAGCCTATTACGTTTTCACTGAGCAATGCCACTCCTTTTTTTTTTTTTTCAAGATCTTACACACGTACTGAGTTTTATGTCTTACTGTTTGTTTTCCCATCTCTCACGTTATTTATTGGTTGGCTGAATAGTGAGACAAAAGTTAAAGTTTGGGGCTTTCTGAGATTTGGACTAATTAGTGAGAGGGTAAATAGATTAATCCACAAAGTAAAAGAGCTTCAAATATCACTCAAAACTCGTGCAACAAGTAAGGAATAAATTTTAAGGGAGCAGTTCAAAGTTCCAAGGTCTCACAATCAAAATTTAGAGACAGACAAGACAGGAATAGAAGAGAGGCCAAAATTTATTTCACATCTGTTTTGGAAATGAGCAAAGTGGCAGACAGCTGAGAGCTTCCTTAAATTGCACTTCATCTTTTTCTGGAGTTGGAGTTTGTGGGAAAACAAGTTAGAAATCAAGCAGCTGCTAACGTTACCGAAGGGCCTTTTGTCGTCATCATCATCATGTTATGCCCTATTGAGGGGTCTTGTGTTAGAAAAAGTGAGGAGTGACAATTGCATTGCACATCGTAGAGCAGCCTTCCTGTGGTCCCCAAGCAAGTGGAGGTATCTCACGCAATGTGTGGCTTGAGAATGTAACACTGTCATCTACGGGAGTGACACAAGTCAGTGACCACGCAGCTTCTTTAGCCATAAATAGGGGTACAGTTCCAGACTGTGACTGACCACAAACTCTATACTTGAAAGAATCTTAATGATTGTAACTCAAGCGTGGAGGCCAACCATTGTGGAGTCAGAGGTAGAGGAGCTTACGTGGTACTGCATTCTGTTGTGGATGGAGCTTTCTCTGTTCTTTAGAATTCAGGTGTACGCGCACGCACTGTAGTCAGTACAGTATGTAATGGCAATACTCTTCTTCTGTAGCTTTTCTGAGTTCAAGTATCTCAAAGTAGTAAACACTATGTTGCACAAATCTCTTTCCCACCACAGTAAATCCTATCCCCATTTCACAGATGGGGGCGTTTTCTTGAACAAAGATAAAATGGGTTTTGTGTTCTACAGCACTTGGGCAGCAGACACAGGAGAAGAATACAGATTCTCTGTGCTTTACTACTGCACTGTATGCTCTGTACTGCTATGCAATAGAACCTCCTATGATTTCTGAGGCAAAGCTATTTTTTAGTAAACTTTCTCAGCTTAAACTGGTAAAAAAGAAAAATAAGGCTGGTGCAAAAGAATAGCTGATTACAACAATAAGTTAAGCTGTGGGGCTCATAGTGGGAAGATCATCGAGTCTTTCTTTCCTGTAATGGCATATTCTTATACTTCAGCAATAGGATATTTGAGAAATGGTCTAAAGCAAAAAACTCCAGCTGCTCTCTCCTAGACAGAGGAATGCTCCAGAAATACAGCCAGTGGGTGGCCCAGATCTGTCACTTGTGATACTGATGTTTTCAAGCAAGCAGGCTATGGCTAGCACCTACTGTGGTGACTCATATATTGCTAGGTATATAAAGACACCACAAATGGCAAGAAGCAGTCTCTAGACCTTGGGGGTTCAGGGAGAACTGGTAGGAGCAGCACAAGCTGTCATTTGGCTGGGAGTGGGAACAATTGCATTTTCTGAAAGCTGATCTTAGTTTTATAGGGAGGGAGTTCCTGTTGGGAATGAATGCCATTTGCATGCTACTTTACCCTGGCCATTAACAGCCCATGGTTATTTGAAGTCTATAAATAAAATAGGACAAAAGCCGCTACCTGCATGGAGTCTGTAAGTGCTTTTAGGAAGGAGAATAATTTGTCCTCTAGGCAGACAGACCTAACATCGGTATTCATCACCCCATCCCTATTCCCAAAGCCCTCGAGTCAAACAGTCCTCAGATTCCCTGCTGTAGTCCCAAGAGAGTTCTTGAAATCCGAGGGTTTAGATTTAGAGAGACTGAGATTACATCAGGGCCAGACCTAGCTGTTCGTTTGAACCCGATTCTGAACTGCTTCCAGCAGTTGGTTATCTCCCTTCCTGAGCCTGCAGTAAGGGGCGTCAACTCCCATGGCCCAAGTAGCTGATGAGTTCAATGCAGAACTTGAAGATCAGATGTAGCATAGGTGTCTATCAAAAAGCACAAACCCTTTAACAGACACAGTTCTAGATGTACACACACATGCACAGACTTCAAAATACTTGTCTCTACATAAAATACAGGCAGCCGTAATGCTAATTTTGCCCAAATACAAACAAGTAACTGTCCGTAAATGAACGTACCCCAAGACACACGGCACTGCATAAACACATACCTGATCCCAGGCTCACAGTCCACATCCTCATTTGCTTTCTGCAAAGCCACCTCCAGCACACAAATAACCAGATCTCAAGCTGACACTCAAACATGTGTGTTCATGTCAACAAAAATATCTCCACAAATAAACTCTATGGGCACATTCATATATTGCAGTAAAAATGCTTTTCGGCATATTTGACATACAGAATCTTACTGCTTGCAGGAACAAAAAACCACACAAGCAGCACATACACGCACACACATACACAAAAGACAGGAATCACTCAGCAGCTATAGTGTTTATGCTGGCAGGAGAATGTCAGTCACTGAGCAGCCTGCCTCCAAACAGATGTTTGATTGTTTCTGGGTTGCGGTTTAATTGTTGGATAGTGTTCCAGCACTCAGAGGGGATCGAAAATACTCCAGGTCTGCAGCTGCAGCAAATGCCAGCCTTAAAACAAGGCGGATTCTGAAATCATTGCTCGGGGGGAAACTGCTTGCACAGGAAACCTTAGCCAAGCTCTGCATTAATACTACTTTGAAGTCAGAAAATTAATCTCTGCCATTTAAAAAAGTTATGTTTTTGCAGGGCCTTTTGTAAGTTTATCTAAGACAAGCCAATTCCTTCTGGGCAACTGTGACAGTTTATTGACTTGCCCAGGCTTAGAGACTTTATTGGGTCTCTCTTCGTTTTCCAGAAAATCTTTCCTGGATTCTGTCCTGCACTTCAAGGCTCCTGGTGGAAGTGAGACGCAACTTATTAGTCAGTCTCTTAGTTGCTAGTCATCTTTTATTTCATTAAAAGACTTGCTCAAAATAATTGACCTTTATCAAGAAGAATGAGTATTGCAAGACTGCATCTCTGCTTCTCCAGCCGTGTAAAGTGGCAGGTTGCATCATCTGCGTGTGCCACCGGAAACAGATGCTGAGACTTCAAGATTGGTGGTAGATGACGGAGTGTATGGGACACATGCTGCACATTTAGCTTAGGTTTGTGGGAAGAAATAAACAGAAGGGAGCGTGTAGCTGTTCTTTTGAGGGCTAGAAATGACAGACATTGAGAAACTCCATGATGGGTAAGGAGATATTGAGAGGATCCCCCGAAGAAGACTTTACCGAGGATAATCAAAATAAAAACCCAAAGTGTGCCTTTGACCAAGCATTCTGGATTCATTTAAAAGGGTAGTTGCATCGCTGACTCTCTTGACTCATAATATTCCTTGGGAACAGTTTCTCTGAAGTAGACAGGACATGTTGGACCTGTTGTTGGGAGGACTCTGGCATCCTCGAGAAGATCCCGATTGCCTGCCGCAAGAAAAGCGGATGGGATCTGTATCCAGTAAGTGCTAAGTCTTGCAAGTAGCTTGGGATTCAGAATGTTGTATAAGGTCTGTTATCTACAGTGCGAATGTAGAGCAGGTAACTGTGGGTTCCTTTGGGATGAGAGACACTAAATACCTGCAAGTTCTTGTGACTGTTGTGAATATGAATGAATCCTTTATATGGCCTTTTAATAATATAAACGTTGTAGAATTAAGTATTTTTTCATATTCTTTTGAAATTAAGAGGGATATTTCCTGCAGGACTGCAGAGGAAAAGTATAACCCCAAGCCCAGAAACCATCTTTCCTAGTTTCATCTGGCATTTAGCAGTACATACAGAGGACAGATAGTAAATTATTCCTTTGGTTCTCTAAACCAATCCTAGAATATGCATAGAAAAAAATATCCTTAAAAGACAGCCAAGAAAAGAGCAAAGAGTTTCTGTGTAGGGTCTGTCTCATTCCCAAAAATCCACATGGATTCTGTTAGTGTCCGATGCAGTGCTACCTTGACAACTCCAAACTCAAAAGCTGTAGATTTAATAGGTGTCAGGAGCAAGGACTGGAGCAACAAACTAATTTAATGGCCCATCAGAGCAAAATATGACATCATGGAAGTTGCTTGGTCAGCCCTAGGTTAGGTAAGCCTCAGCACAGCTGTCTCAACTAGATTCTCCATTGCAGACTTCCTCAGCTCTGAATTTTGGGCCCTAAATGGTTCTTTTCACTGACATTTTTCCATTTCCATTCCCCTCCTTCCCTTGGAAAAAAAGAACGACTATAATTCCAATATTTGTTCCAGTTTCTGTAAACTACCACTCCTGCTGAACTGACCTGTCCAGATGGTGTTCCTTTCAGCTCACACATACTAGTCAGGAAAGTAAGAATCTGAAGCTTAAACCCATTAAAAATCTATATTGTACAATCTGGGGGACAGATGAAAGCAGTAGTGGGCCTGCCTCAGTGCCATGTTATTTTCCCGCTGGATTTCTACTGTAGCTTGTTTTCTCTTCCTGTAGGCTGACATTAGATGATAGGTTTTTAATCTTTGCTGAGGCTAAACCAACTTTCTTGTCATATGTATGTACACTGTAAAACACAGTGATATATTCACTTCCAGACTCCATTAGAATATAAAATAAATATTTTTTTAAATCTCTTTCCACTTCATCCAACATTCTTTCCAGGTTTTGTGACTCTCCCAAATGTTATTCTTGACCTCTGCTTTGAGTCCTTGTTCTCTTTCTTTTCCCACAGCTTTTCAACTAGGCTACTAAGTGTCTCCTTATTACCATCCATTTGCTACCTAACATCAGTTTCACGATTTGCAGCAGAATGCTGGAGGCTTATTGATTGTTTCTTTCTCCTCAAACTGTTTTCCATGTTGTGTTAATTCTTTTCTGCCTTTCTGAAACCCTTCTGGAAGTACTCTACCATACTATTTAAAACAGTCTTCTAAACCTTACTCCTCTAACAGTCACAATCTATGTAAATCTTCTAGTTTTACAAAACCAACTATATTAATCCATGAAAAATATTTCACTGATTTAGTTTGTATGTGATGAGCTACCCTGGAATCTCTCCAGTTTAGACAGCAGGCTTCTTGGAGCACAGACTACATTTTCTTCACTGCATTGTGTTGAACAGAACCCCTAATACAGTAATAACTTGAAGAAAAATGAAGTTTTGATTCAGGTATTGTTGGATGGCTTTTGATCCAAGCCGAGCTCTACTCCCATTATGTAAATACTGCCAACTTGATCAACGCTGCAGGTTGCTCCAGTCTAAAAACAAAGGAATCTTCCAGTTTGTACTAAATGAAAAGTCACTCAAGCAAAAAACTCTCATACACCCCAGTTTTCTGTGGTGAAATTCAAAGTACACATATCTGTACTGATAACAGTGTGTTACGCTTACTTCAGACCATGACTAAGTTTTTTAATAAGAGCAATTATCTATGTAGGTAGATGCATCTGCCAAAGAAAGATCTAAAGTAACAAAGGTGCAAAACCAAACACACTAAAGCAGTCGAGTTATCCTAGCAGTCTTACTGGAGAGCTTATGTAATGCAGAGGTGGAAAGTCAGAGGAAAGACAATTGGTAACCAGGTAGAGTTATCTGCATGCGACGACAGATAGTTGTGAGCTTCACCAAAAATCAAAGAGCTTTTCTGAATCAAAAAGCTTTCCTATTCTGCAGGAAAGCCCCAAACTACAATCCAGGAAGCCAGTTTCTCAATTATTTTTAAATTTACCCTTAACAGTTTGATGGTGCCAAAACCCAGCAACAGATAAAACTCAAAATGGAAAATTCCTGGCATAAGAAGAATAATTTATTATCTACTTGGTACATTTTCTGAGAGGAGATTTCAAAACAAAAATAGGCAGTGAAGGAAAGGCTAATCCTATTGCATTATCTCTCCTTGTGGGAAGAACGATTCACTAATCGAGGACTCCAGCAGAACAGGAGTCAGGTGGGTCTCAGCCCTGTTAGCAGCACATTTTGTAATCACCTGGAAAAATACACTTCCTCTGTGGCTTTTCAGTCAGGCAATATCCAAATACTGTGTAATAAAAGCCAAATATCTAGATAGATAGCTGGGTAGATGAAGGGTGGATGGTCCTGTCCTGGTTTGGCTGGGACGGAATCCCAGCCCAGCCATGCTGGGCAGGCCGTTAGCAGCTTCCAGTCAGCCAGGGCAGCTGACCTGAGCGAGCTACAGATGTAGCCCATCCCGTAATGTCATGGTCCTTATAAAGGGGGGAGGTTTGCTCCTGCTGGGGTTTCTCCTGCTCCTCTGCTGGTTTCTCTCTGCTCCTGAGGACTGCTCTCCTGTGGATTGTGGCCACTGCACATTCATTTCGCTGAGTATGACTTTGTCTACCTTGGTGATGTTAGTGCTGTTTTGTTAAATCTGTTTTTACTTCAACCCGTGGGTCTCCTCTCCTCTTCCCGCTCCCCCTTTCTGGCTGGTGGAGGCTCATCGGGTGATAGAGCAGCTGTTATAGTTTAGCCTCAGATATGGGCTAAATGTAGGCAGGTCCACTAAGGTTGAGCTTCCCTTCTTCTGCTGTTCTTTCAGACAGGACTACGTGGAAGGAACCTGCCAATGCTCAGCCCAGTCTGTGTTCAGAAGCTTCCTAAGGTTTTCAGTCTGTCACTTGCAGCAAACTTTTAAAGCCTGTCGAATTAGGAAAAAAGATGAAGGAGTTAGTACAGTTTACTTGACTCTGTTCTGTTCTACCTCTTGAACTGAGCTAAAGCTGCTAAACTGTGATCAGAACGGTGTTGGCTATTGTTTATTTAAATAAGTTCAATTGGGCCTGAATTCTTGAAAAAACCCACGTTTTTTTCCTAGTTGAGACAAAACCTAAGGGCTTTAAAAACACAGCACAAAAGGACCAAGTTAAGACAGGACCAAGGTGAGGCAGGACAGCTATGATTCAGACATAACTACTGTGCTTCCAACTGCCTTCCTTAGAGCGTGCCTTAAGAACTGTAATGAAAAAAAGTCAAACAACATACGTGAGAATTCTGCTCTTTGCCTTTTCGCATGGCTGATTGTTTTGTTAAGCCAATCTTTGCAAAGAAAGGAAAAATAGGAACCGCATTCTTTCCTGCACAAACTCTTTGCAGGTAGCTTTCCAGGAGCATATATGGTTTTTAAACAATTACTTCTAATCCTAGACTTGCTTTTTGCTCTGAGAAGCCATTTCAAATACAATTCCCTGCCTAACCGGGATGTTTCTCCCCCCCCCACTTTCTCCCTCCCTCCCCTCCGCTACCTAGTTCAGCCGTGCAGCACTGTTCTTTCAAAGTTTTCTTGAGGGAGTATCCTGCAGCATCTTGCCAAGCGATGCTCTGCTGTGGTAACATGATGGAGCATTAATGTGATCTGCCGCTCATGCCAAAGTCTCATCCAGAAGGGAGGTGGTGTGCATGTGCTGGCTGCAAGAGAGTTCAGGGAGGGGAAGAGCTGAATAATTTATGCCTTTTGCTTTACAGCCCTATCCGAGGCCCTTTTAATTCTTTCCTGTTTGTTTTTCTCCCTCCTGTGGCAGCATTTAGTCATCTCCTCACAGTGTGTCTTTGGGAAGGGAAATGGAGTGTTTTCCAGGAAGCCATATCATTCTTCCCAAAGTGGGTTATACAAATTACAGTTTAAGCAGATCAAACCCATAGGTCTGGGATACTGAGAATGTTGCTTACAACAAATGTTGCTATAAGGGAAGGGCTGAAGTCAGAATTGATCTCTCGGATGTTTTTCAGAAAATACAGTGTCAGCACATGTAGTTCTTTACTCCTTTGAGACACTTTTCCTTCATTTATTTTGAAATGGACTTGAGACAAAGGAGTAATGCACAGAGATTTGGAGAACTGGATGTGAAATGTAAAGCAAGGAGCAGGCATGAAGTAAACTTGGAACAGAGTAGCAATTAATCCAAGCATTCATCCTGGTTTCTAAAGAAAATCACAACCACCCAGGAATGGGTGCTGTGTGCAGTTTTTACTGGTAGTAACTTTGCCAACAATATGAGGTCATATTCCTACTGTAATGTAGGGTCTGCTCCTCCTTCTACTGATAGAAAGATTCCCCTTGATATTTTAGTGTCCATGAGCTGAGGACTTCATCTGAACCTAATAAAAAAAACAGGTACAGATTGTGCTGGGATTCAGTTTCCAATCGCTTTTCTCCAACTCTTCGTATGCCTTCCATGCCAGAACACCCAGTGCACCTAGCACCCGTGATGGTTCAGACTTGCTTTAAAGCCACATAAGTAAATCACAGTCCTTAGGGGAGACTAGTAAAACATTTTTTTAAAAAAATAAACAAGAAATGTTCTCACTGATCTAAGAGATAATTAACTGTGTTTGCATTGATACAAACATTCTGTCAGATTTAAATGAATATAAATGGTTGTTCAAAAATAAAGGAAAGGATTCTTTTTTTAAAGAGCATAGTCTGCTCTAATGGGATCTAATAACTCTTAATAGTCCTCCATAAAAGTAATAGTGTACTTAAATCTCCACTTGGCAATAATCCGGAGCAGAAAAAAGTGTATTTTAAAAATGGGAACAGCTCAAGGCTGCATGTTCCCAGCCAGCAACGACAAGCTGAAACAATACAAGGAATCCAGATAATGAAGCACACATGTCTCTCCAGTACTGTGCGAGTCAAAGGCTTCCTCATTTACGCAATCAAAAGGGGAGAAACGGTCCCCCTTTAATCCCAGCACCTGAGGTGAAGGGGTGAGGACTGCAAAACTAAATAAGCCCTCGTATCAGCGTTGACTAAGATTTACCAAAGTGAACTCACTTCGTGCTTTGATTTCCTTTCTCTTTTTCCTTCCCCTCTCTTTCTTCCTGGGATATACGTTTTCAGACCTAGGGACTCTGGGAAAGCAGATAAAGCCAGCCCTAGAGGTTTATATAAATGAAATGAGGCACATGGCAAGATGCCTGGCATGAAACATAGGGCCCAATTCATAAAATAGTTCAAAAGCGTATATATAAAGTTTAAAATGGGGGGGGGCTCTTGGCTGTAGATTGTAGCAGAGTTTCTCAATAGAGCCCAGGCTGCTGTGCCGCTGAAAGAAGCCCTTGAGGCTTCTATTTACAAGGCAAATGTCGCATTTTACGCAGCTGGAAACTGAGGCCGGAGCGACAGTGTACTATATTAAGCATTCAGCGCAATGTGCCTCCAAAACAGAAGGGACCTGTGTCAGTGGGTCCTTCAGTACTTTGAAGGAACAACCCCAAGGTCCTTTGTGTTGATAGTGCCAATATAGGGCTCAGACCTCTTGGCTTCTAGCGTCCAGCTATAGCTGTTGGAGTGTGACATGTTGCACCGGTATGAATGTTTGATCTTTGCCTCCTGTTGCAAATGTCCGTATGACTGCATTTTCGTTTGCTACCTGTCT
This sequence comes from Leptosomus discolor, assembly GCF_034619465.1. Lineage (NCBI taxonomy): Eukaryota > Metazoa > Chordata > Aves > Leptosomiformes > Leptosomidae > Leptosomus > Leptosomus discolor. The sequence continues at coordinate 9,633,665 of NC_141410.1, read as the reverse complement.
GCCACTCCACACAATACCTTTTTTTTTTTTAACCCTGGGTAGAGAAGGGAGGTGTAAAAGCAAAAAAATCTAAGGGGGAAAAAAAAAGAAATTATTTCTTTTCAGGATGTACTTGAATGAAGACCAGCACATTTTTCATTTTCAGTTTTAAAGTCATCTTTCATTTGCAATCAACTGAAAATGCTCCTGAATCTACTAGTCTAAAACAAGAGTGGCAACCTGTGGTTGTATATTTAGGAAAAATAATTCCATTTGAATGCAGAGTGATGATTTTTTTTTTTTTCATAATGGGAGTAAGAAATCCCCCAAGACTGACTAATAGCAGATCCCATTAACTGCAAAGGCCAAAGAGGGAATTGACAAGTGAATGATTTGGCTATGAAATGAGGTGAACTAATTTGCAGAGGAATGAGTATTTCTGAGCATCTGGTGGCTGGCCTGCCTATGATAGCATGGATAAACTGCACGCAAAAATGAGTATTTGGCTTGCTTGAAAGTAGACAGCAATGGCCCCAGAACTCTCTAGTGATTTGGAGCTTACAGAAATACTCTGCATTACCAAAGATTTTCTTTTCTTTTCTTTTTTAACTAAGCTGTTCTTTCCTACCAAATGTGTTCATAGCTCTGTTCAAAGTAGCAGTGAACAAAGACTATTTAGGCACACAGTCACAGATGTTTCCCCCATTTGTGTGATCTACGCGAAGCAGATATTATTCCATGCCGTGTTATCTCAGAGATTAACGATGGACAAGTTTCAAAAGGTTTGAAATTTGCAAATAATTGATTTGGAGGAACTCCCGCAACAGTGAAGCTTCTCTGGATCTTATCAAAACTCTCTGTACACAGTGGATCTGTCCTAACAGCCAAAGATGACTGAAACAGCAAAAGGAGCCCTCAGCCTGCTGCCAGAGCAGAAGGGATGCAAGTTAGACAAGCATATAAAGAAAAGGAAATCACTTCTATGGAGGGAAACTGTTTCAGAAAATTATGTTCTCTAGGAACAAGTGTTCATTTTCCAGAACCAATTTGGTTCTGATTTAGTGAATAAAAAAAATGCAATTTGATCTTTTTAAACATTGTCATTTTATTAGCTGAAGTAGACTTGGTTGACTACTGGATTTTTCAGGTGGGTGACCTTACCAAAAAGTCAGGAAAAATCTCTCTTTTCTGTTGAGAAGATACAAGAAAATTGAGTGGAAATTTTGATACTTTTTTGTTAAAAATCCTTCTTTGGAAAACTAGCATTGTTTTTTTAACTAGTCATTTTAAAGTGAGTGTACAATATACCTGCCGAAGACCCTTTCCTACTGTTGGGGAATAAAACACATTTGAAAGTAGTAAAACCACATGGAAAGTGAAGTTTACATAGTGAGAAGTATGTAAAGAAGTGAATTGTGCATGATTCTTGCATATTTTTTAATCAGTGAGTGCTTTGTATCCTTGACAGGGAAGATGCTCTTTCAGTTTGTTTCTGTGCCAGGCTCTAGCCTCACAAACAGAGAAAACTAGTCAATTCGGCAAGACTCCCTCTCTTCTTGCGTGTTGACGGATCTTGCTCTTGAAACCTGTTGGAAGGGACCGTCTCTCCAAAAGTGGGAGGTAATTTCCCTCTTTTCTGTGAAAACATCTGAAGGCCCTTCCCGCTGCTGGTCCCTTTACCCACAGCTACAGGAGGTCCTTGCAGCGTTCTGTGGGATGGGTCAGGGAGCGCACACCTCGGTTTCTGTGTAGCTGCACAACAGCCGAGTTGATGACATTCAACACACAGAGTTGTTTTGTGACGACTCAAGGACAAGTTTGGGATGATGCTGGTGAGTGGCTCAGCTTCTGTGGCCACTACGCAGGACCTGGGGTTTATAAGAATGAAGCCACAACAACATTGAGATTGTTACTTGTGAACAGGCTGATGGGAACGTTTCTTTCCAACTCTTTGCAACTCGCCACACCCTGACCTATTGTTTAGAGTGCACGCTAAATTCCACTGTGAAGACAAGGGCGATTTCTCAAATAACACCTGGATATTCACCCTTTGTGCTCATGGGGATTATTCCCTGAAGAACTTCAAAGTCGATGTCTGGATTTGAGCAGGGGGATAAAATTATGACAGCAGAAGCTCTTCCAGGGGTGTCCTTTAGAGATGTCCCTTGAATTAACAAGGATGAGGACACAGAGCCTGCTAATTAGTTATACTGAAATGTTCTTCCTACATATTTTTGTTTTTGGAAAAGCAATGGAGTGGAATTATGAAATGTGTAGTCTTGTTTGCTAGAATCAGCTGCCTTCTTTCTGAGAGCATTTTATGAGAAGGGTTGAAGAACATGAGAAATAACAGGCTTTACTCCGGGAGTGTTAATTGCCATTTCTCATTTGTTGCTATTCTTCTGCTAAATCAGCTTGCATACATAAAATCCACAATTTTAAAAGTTGTTGCCATTAACTTCTTGTTTTGTGGAGATAGCTAAATGGCAAAAGATAGAATTCTGAGGTAGCTGTTGTGAGAGAAGCAAGGTCTTTAAGAGGAGCTATCTTTTGTAGACCAAGTATTACCCTCAGTAGAAGCAGCCAAGAGATTTGGTAGAAGAGGGTGGAGAACTGATTTGGTATTTGTATAAAATGGAAAAAAGGAGAGCCAGAGCAACTTCTTAAAGTGGTGTAAAGCTGGAATAAACCTTTTGAGGCCAAGGAAGGTACAGCAAAATGGAGCTGGGAATGAAGGCCATAGGATGTTTTATCTCAGCCAATCAGTTTCATTCATTGTTACATACCTTTATCTCTTCTTTCCATTAAAACAGACTGTTTTCTTTGTCCTCCATGATTATAGAGGGCATATTGCTTGCCCAAATCTTTTTTTTTTCCTTTTTACCTTTACCCTCCATTGCTTTCCTGCTGTGTAACCCGGACAGTACTGGGTTGTGCTGCTGAAGAGTGGTGGTGGTGGTGGTGGAGTGCTCTAAGGTGGTTTTCCCCCTTCTCATTCTCAGTTGCATTGTAAACTGCTCTCTGGAACCATGACAGAGAGAACTGTCGATTGCACAACTGCTTCCTCCTTTCACCAGTGAAACTGTGACGCTCAGTCTTATCTCAACCAAATGTCGCCTGCAACATCAGCAGCTACCAGCCCCCGTGCAAATCCTCTCTCTTCCCCTACAGCGAAGAATCAGATTCTCCAGTTCATTGACCCGGCTTCATCTGTCTCTTTGCAGGCAACCAGTTGGATTGAAAAGTGGATCTTTCACTGTCAGTAAACTTGATTACCAATGGACCAACAGGAAGAATGTGTTGCATAATTGAAAATGTATTTCCAAAGACTAAATTAATTAGGAAAATGAGTTTGTTTTTTTTCAGCTGCTGTCATGAAGGAAAGCACTGTGTAGGAGGACAGGCAATGTCTTTGAAAACTGTTCAGCCTATTTACAGCCCCTGTCAAAGTCAGATTAATGATTTTATATCAAAATGATACACAATTAATAATTCTTCATTATCCTTGTAGTTTGGTTAGAAATAATAACCATATCGAGCTCTGTGTTTGCGTATCCTGGGGCCTTCGAAGGGAATAGTTGTGTCTCAGTGCCATGAGAGCTTTAGTAAAGCTTCATGGGTTTAATCGAATGTTATGTTATAATTTTACAGTGCATTTAAAGTACTAAGTTTCACAAAAATTCAGACCTCTAATCCCACTAATCCAAAAATTGAGAACTTTTTTTATGCTATATCTTGTGTAGTCCTATTTTTTTGGTCAAAGTAAATGCAGAATGCCACTTCTAATAAGAATTCACATTTTTGTTACTAACTTCCTATACCCCTTTTGTGCACTTGGAAACGATGAAACGCGGTATATGGCAAAATACTGTGGAACCACGTACTTGTGCCAACCCAACAAGGCAGATCTGCTGATTTCGCACAGCTTCAGTCTATAGCCAAAGCCCACGGAGAGAGATGGACAGTGGTGTGCCGTGCTATGGCAGGCAGCCTCTCCCACATGAATGAAAGACCAGTGGTACATGCACAGTGATGCTCTGTCTCCTCTGAGGAAGTTTCTGAGTGTGTTTCAGAATCACCAGCCTGAGAACCCCACCACGCCATTTTTACATGCGTTGCAGTGGAAATAACAACTGCCTAAACCCCCTTGGTATCTCCAATAGTGGCTTGATTAGTGGTCCTGGACTCCCATGGAGCCTGCTCAGATACTTGGGACAGAGCCACTCCTCTTGATGGCTCGCTCCTCCTGCTCTTGGCAGCAGCACTGCTCAGGAAATTCTAACAAACTGGAGACATAACATAGACGTTGCAAGGAGAGCTGTTTACATTCCTGTATAGAAAGCTGCAGCAAAAACTGTCAGGACCACTGAATAAGATGCTACCTCGCTCCGACATCTAGATTTCTGCTTGTCCACGCAGACATGGGCTGCTGTTGTGATGCCTAGGTGCTCGCAGTTCAAGCATCCTAAGTGATCGCTTTTCCCTGTTCAAGTCTGGATATGTTCCAGACTTCTCAAGTTTTAGGGGGCTCAAGTCAGACTTTGGAGTTTAGGTTGGTATCTTCTAGAAGATACCGTCCTAAACCAGGAAGAAAGTTCCTGAGACAAAAGGTGATTGACGCTATGTCTGACTGTCGTTATGTGATTTTACACGTGGAACTCTTTATTTATAGAAGAAAATAGATGTAATCAGTTGTATGCATCTCGGATGTCTGATGGGCCTGCATCTCAGAAAAGGGTGTGGTTTGTTATTTTATATCGAAGATGCTGTTTTAAATGGGAAGAAGCAAATGCTACAGAGAATTGAGAGATTTCGACTTGGCAAATATAACTGGTTGTTCAGTTTCAGAATTTTGTAGGGCCTATGATTGCTTCAGAATCGTACATGAAATAGCTTTAGGAGGTGTTGTGTTTCCGAGACACAAATTTCCAGGCTACGAAGTACAGTATAGAGAACTTTCAAAGAACTCTCACCCCACAAGTGTTTTACTTACGCATCTTGAGTACCCTGCAGAAGGTCTGGTGGCCATGGTTATGCGTGTTGCTTAGGAAAAAAGTAGGGAGTTTTATATTCTCAGCATGGTTAGATGTCCCTGGTCTCAGTGCAAAGTGCCTGGTGGTCTACTCTTAACAGTCCCTAGATGACATGGTCCCCAACTGCAGATAGAAGGGCACAGACTTCACTGGTAGTGATTAAAGGCTACACCGTACCTCTTTGCTGAGAGGGAAACCCTTCATTTGCCCGTTCACAGGCCAGGACTGTTCTAAAAACCCTTCCCAGAGCTGTGAACAGCAGAAGTGGTGTGACATGCACGTGATGACATCCTCCTCTTTCAGCTCCCGAGACTTTACACAGGTCATCATGTGGGAGAGATGTGTACATTCGTGCGGTCAGGCTGTGGGTGTGCCATGTCATGGCTGCATCAACAGGTTGCATCCACCAAGGGCTCTGGGTGCGCTCCCCACTCGTCAGCATGGTGTGACGTCGTTGGGTCATTACACCACAGCCTCTGTCCTGCTCCGTAAGCTCTCCTGCCAGTGCAGCTGCCCGTCAGGTTTCAGACAGCAACTTGTAGAAGTCAGTAGTTATAGCACTAATACCACTCAGCTGAAAGAAAAGGGGATCTCTGAAGATCCATTTAATGTCAGACAAAATCAAACAGATTTTTTAATTAATTTTTGTTAATCCAGCTCGAATTCAGATGTTGTTAGCAATACATCACCTCTTAATCTTGATGCGCTTGAGTTTTGTACTTTTCCTTCCCACATCTCCTTATTTCCTTTAAATTTCACAAGTTGAATCTAGATCTGAAGGCTTCCCATCCTCCATTGTCTCGAAAAGAGACAGAAGGGGTTTAATACATAAAATCATATTAGAAATTTTTTATAACTAAGATAAAACAATTTGTGTGCTCATGGAAGTTCCCCTAAGCAGTCTCTGTGGGAGTTTTACCATAGGCATTAGTTGAAAAGGCTTAAAATCAAACTCTGAAGACTTGAACCTTAATTTTATATTAAAATTAATTTAATTTTATATTTTTATTCAAATTATTGCAGTACCTGGAATTTTAAGCCAAAGAACAATTACTCTGAGGTTTTTTTGTGAATTACAGGCATGGGTTAGATTTGTATAATGCCTGTCACAAGGAAGGCAGTCCATCAAGGACTGCTTCTATGGTGCTTACAATATAAAGCATCGCTTTCAACTGCTTTGTAATGTCTTTGTTTGCACTGTTAGCTTCAATTTATCCAAGATATGGTGGAAACAGTACAGAGGTTAAGCTGAAATTGGGAGGAAATTCTGTCCTGGTTGCTGATGGCGGGACATCACAGATAATCAGAGTGAAAATTTTAAAGCACTGAAAATTAGTAGCGTATAACTTATAGACTGCACCAAGTCTGTAACCTTGTTGTACTTACATAAAGTAATTTCTTTTTGATTGCCTATTGAATAAGTCTGATTATTCTTTAAGAGTCACTTTGGAATGGAGCCTGAAGGTACAATATAAAATAATTGAATTGAGTGTAAAGTTCCAGCTGGTAACCTTGTCAGTAATTTGAACAAAGATCTTGTATCTGTAATTTAGAGAGCTGTAGATGTGAATGTGAAGTGGATTCTACTAATACTTACAAAATGTACCCCCTCCTTTTTCCCCCCACCAGTGTAACTTCTGTTCTTACCAACAAGATCATTTTAATTGAATTAACGTGCCAGTTGACAGCAGCACACTGGAATTAGAACTGTATGGCTGGCTCAGATTTATTTCATGCTATATCACAGTATTAACTTGAGGAATAATTTCCAGGAGACTGATTACCACATTATACTGAACTGCACCGTAACTACAATAAGTAGAGTGACAGGATTCTTCTTTATCTTTTCCAAGCTACTTGTTACAATTTTTGAGCCCCTTAGTGAAACTTGAAAAGAAGAGGAAACCTAGAGCTGTAGCCAAATGTTCTTTAAGAAGTGACAAAAAATGCTGTCGCTGAGGTCCTGGAGTACAAAATCCAGACCCTCAGAAGTTCTGAAAGGGCACTTGGGCGTGTTCATAACCTGATAGCTGCTGTCCCTGGGCCGGATTCTGTGCTGCTCTGTACCGAAGCTGCAGCCACGAGGAATACAGGGCAGTGGATTGACTGTAAGACAGTTCAAGTTTGTTTTGCTTGTACACTTAATTCAGGGGCTGTTCAGCAGTTGGTGACGCTGCCCTTCAACTTGTCCTCATGATACCCTCTCGCTTACAGTGTATTAAAGCTGGACAAATTGGCCTCCAAGGATATAGGCAGGAGTTCAACAGCTCTTCTATTTATTAGGACAGCCTGTTTATTTCAAAGTGAAACTAAAGATGAAGTCACCTGGATGCTCACTGTTATCCAGTATTTTGTCACAATTTTACTTTGTGCATAAATGAATGAGAATTTTCTCTTGCACATCCAAGCAGCTCCCGTCTCAAATTCTAAATTATTAATAACTGCAGTAGTTAGCTCACGGAGAAAACAAACTAGTGAGGAATTGAAACTTAATGCTGTTTGGGATATGAAAATAATGCACAATTTGTGTTGCTTAAAGTCTGTATTCAGCTAGAAAAAAGTTTACCAATCTTTTTTCAAAATTTAGGGTGTACTTTTTTTTTATTGCAGAGGCAGCTTCCTTGGACAAATCCAAACATGGAAATCAACTTTTTGCAAGCATCGGGATAAATGGTATGTTACTATGGCATTTTGGATGCCTTCTTATTTACTAAGCTTTTTAGCCCTGTGTTGCTAAGATGCAAGGCTGATGCACAAAACAACAGGCCATCCTAGTCTTCAGATAATAAGGTCAAAGTACAAAGTCAGTAGGATGTAGGATGTATTTTCCCGCAAATGGAATGTGTTCTAATTAGGAAGATTTGATTTTTAAATAGTATTTGAAGTAATTGCCTTCTGATCAAAATAGGAGACTAGTTTTTAATGAAATGTCATTCACTACTTTGGTTTAATAACTGGTAAATTTGCCAACTTTGAACACGGTAAAAACATACACGTGTGTGTGGGTTTTGTACACTCCTGGGCCACCTGCCATGAGCCATAGCTAGTGACACCAACACCTTGACTTACCGTCTCTGAACAGCTCTGTCTCATTTCATGAAATGCTTTAAAGAAATGGTGCCAACCATTCCGTGATGCCGTTATACCTCCCTCCTCTTTTGGTAGCTCCCTTCTTATGTCCCAGCTGGTATTCCTTGGAGCTTTGCCTTTGGTAAACTGCCATATATTCTTTGCAAATATGCCACAGCTATTCACTTTTCCTTCTACAAATGACTCGCATTAGCTTCTATTGTTGTTGCATGTCAGTGAGAATATAGTTCCTTCAACTCTCTAGCTATTATTTTTCTGTAGCTATTTTCCATTAAGATGCATTTCCTCCCAAATGTTATGAATTTTTTTGTGTGTGTTTACTTAAAGTTTGTAAAGCTTTTCCCGTAGATAAATATCTCCCACAGGACTGACCATAATGTGAGAGGTGGTTGTTGTTCTTTTCCATCTGCAATGCATTTTCCCCCCTTAAATTTATGTACATGCCTGCCCCCTCTTTACGCATACATATGGGAAGTTACTGTTATGGGGGGTGGGGGGGAAGTGTCTAGTGATAGATACGTATGTGTTTGCAGAGAGAAGGGATAGTTTGGGGAATATCTGTGGATAGTGGATTGTGGAAAAAGACTTGTCTGTGTATATCAGCAATGGGAGTGGATGAAAGAATGTGCAGTACCCATGGATTCTGACCTATACTGGTCTGATTTTTATCCCAGTTAACCTCTATATCCTGTATACAATCATACAGGTTTTGGTTAATTTATTTTGTGCATTGCAACAATGCTTTTTTTATGTGACTGTGGCATTTCAGCTATCAGTGGAGATGTATTTTTAAATCTCCAGTAAGTCAGAGGAGTCTTTTCATCAGTATGAGAGGACAAGGGTTCTCACAGGGTCTTGTCCAGTTTGGCATAGCATCTGTACATTGGGATTGTGGCATGAATTGTTTAACCTCTTTAAGTGTGCAAAACTGGAAAACTTACAAAACAAAATTGCCTTAGAGTCTGAAGTTTTCTATTTCTCCAAGTCAATAGATGTTTCCATAAACTTGTATTTCTCAGAGGATTTAAACTTTCCTCTGTTAGCAAACAGACATGAGAAGGTGTATCCCAGCCATTTCACAGTGCGAGAAACGGGGTAGCCTGGATCTGGGTCTGCAGAAAGACAAAGGGTCTCTCTTGCCTAGCTAGCTGCCCTTGCTTTGTGACTGATGGTGGCTTTGAGTGTTAACAACTTGAAGAGGTCGGGCAGTAAAAAATGAAGACTGGAGTTGATAGCTCAACAGCTGGGATACAACTTAGTGGAAGCTCTGTTCAAACTCTCTCCGTGTAGCACTATGGAGAATTAGGGATCGTTAAAGAACAAAGAAATAGTTAAAAGTATTTTTTAAATGTAAGTATTTTTTCCCAACTATGACTTTTTTCTTCAATACTTTTCATAAATTACATTTTAATGATGCAGAATTTTGTGGCTTTCTTTTTGTCAATAAACACAGAAAAATAAAAATAGCATTTTTTTTTTAATTTGCCTTTTTTTTCTGTTGTGCCCTAGAATTCCTTGAAGGAATTTACGTGAGTATGGATTGCAGCGTTTGTCCTGCAACACTTACACTGTACTTTTAAAATTGTATTCAAAGTTCTGTAAGTTTAGAATTTAGACCAAAACCAGAGTGGGAGATGGTAGGTAACAAATAGTACCGTGACATAGATACATAGCTTCTGCACTAGAATCGGGTAATAACCTGACCCTCCCTCCTGCATAGCAAAGTCCAAGAAGTCTTAGCATTAATCTTTTCTGTAGTATAAACAGACACACCAGGAATTTTTTCTCTAAGATTTGATTAAGAGAAACCCGGCCAGTTCTACTAAAGATAACAATTCCTTCTGAGGCAGTTGAGGCAGTTGGAGAGGCGAGTTCCACACAGTGAAGGGCTCTCAGGATTTCTTTCAAGCTGCAGGAAACAGGATAACTACAGTAAAGCTCAAGATTGTTTTCTGCCCTGTGTGCTGTCTGAGGTGTGCCAGAAGAGCTCTGATCCTCTGCTGATAACAGTAACATGGAAAACAAACCTCACACGAGAGTCTGTTCAGAGGTAGTGAATCAAGTGAGTTTTCAGAGACAACTTACCTTAAGACTAACAGTGGAGCACCCTTTCCCCGCGTACGAGTAAGCAAGGATATAACGTATGTGCTGTAACTTGGGCATCGTTTGTGATTTAAAATCACGTGCCTTTCACAAGGCTTATGAAAAGATTTGCATTTTGGAGGAAAGATAATTTTGTGGGGTGTTTTGCTCGAATCTAGGAGCTCTTAGTTTCACCTCCATTTCTGGCACATACTCCCCCTAGTTCTCTATCAGCCTGCAGTAGCAATACAGCTCGTCTTTTGTATCTCATTCAAAGTGAGAGGGAAGATATGATGGAAACAAGAGAGTTGCTCTTGAAAGACTTTCACACACTGAGGTAGCAAAAAGTGTGAGATCAATATATCAAGTGAGATTTCTGCCATTCAGAGCCCCAAATTTTTTCACATTGCTTCACAGCAAATCACTGCTTATTGAACACTAGCCCTCAGAAAAAGGTGTTGTAGCCAAAACTGGCCTTTGTAGCACAGCCCTGAATCAAGAGCACGTGCAGCACACATGCAGCATATAAATTCTGCTGCAGTTTTGGCTGCATTGATTACTGGTGCTTGTGCTATGAGTCACCTAACTTTATGTTGTCGCAGCAGTATGTATATTTTTAGGATGTGGAGAAAATAATAAGAGCAAATATTTTATACAAATAGCATGATTTCATATTCCTGTCTTGAATATTCGATCGTTGCATTGGTCAGGTAAGAGACAGCTGAACAGTAAGGATAAAGGAGACCTACTGGTAATGTCGCAAAAAAGATACGTTCTCTACTTGGATTAAGCAGGCACAAATTGGAAGGGAGGGAGATGGAATGATTTTTCACATAACCATAATTGTGTGCTAATTATATCATGGAATGAAAGCAATTGCCCAATTATAAGACAATGTATCACTCCATCACAGGCAGTGCTTTGAAGGTTTATGTACTTTAAATTACTGTGACATTCCCAAGGCTCCTCTGTTTACACATTTGTCTCAACATCTTCTAGCAACAGCAGTACTATGACTAAAGCCATTAATTAATATATTCCCTGTGTCTTTGCAGAAGTTACAGGGTCCTGTTCACAATGAATTTATGCTGTTTTGTCAAGTAGCTTCATTTTCCTATTACACTGCTAATGACCCCTCTGGGTTTGATAACTGAGGGTAGATGAGGTAGGTTTTCTCCACTGCTCTCCTTCCAAATTGTCAGTGTGCCCTCTGTATTACTGAATTTCTGTTCCTCGCTGAATTTTGATATGATTGTGTTCCTCCCCCCATGGCAGTAGATTCTCCAGTCATGACATTATTACTTTCTCGATACCCAGAATGAGTGAGAGGAAAATCTTGACCAGTAAATCTGCTTTTTGTTTTGTTTGTTTTTTACTATCAGTGGGAGAATACATTGTACGTTGGCCAATATTACCATTTTATTTTCAGTTAGTTATCAACAGATGTTCATCATTGCAGGCAGGTAAAATTGTATTATACACAAGTCCATCACAGCATTAATCAAGCTAGACTGAATAACAACCCCAGTGAGCATTCAGTGACAGAGACTTCAGCGTGGTCTGTAAAAACCTGACAAGACCGCCAAGTGTGTGGTCAGATAGCTGTACTGTACAGAAACTTACACGTTTGCATCTTCCCAACTATCGTGGCTTATCCTTGCAAGATTAAACCTGATGTAAAAGTCCCTGTACAGCTACATCGGAGTGAAGGCTTTATTTGCCATCAACCATTTGTTCATTAAATAGACGATGAAAAGATGCCCCCAGAGCACTGGGATTTAGATTCCTTTTTATCCTTATTATGAAAAAAGCCCATCATTTTCCACCACTTGAAATACATCCCACTGGTTGAGTCCCAAAAGCACAGAAAGTCAGTGAGGGCATAGCAGCACTGCTCCCTCATGCACTTTCATGCTAATAACTAACCATATGACGAGTTAAACCTCACTCTACCAGGCATTGCAGCATCCCTAATAGATCATCTAATACCTATGACTTTGGAAGAGGATGGATCCTTCCAGGGAGCGGCGACCCCCACAGCACCCATATCTGTAGCAGCAGAGTGTGAAGAGAGAGGATCTCAGGCAAACGGAAATGAGGTTTTTCTGCACACTATTGGTCAAAACCAAATTGTCAAACCCCACGTATAAATCAATAGGCTGTCAACATAGTTCTCAGCGTGCTGGGAACCAGTTAATAAACAGGCTGCTGCATTCTATACCAGCTTCAGTTCACAGATAGATTTAAGGTGCAGCCCCAAGTACAACACGCTGCAATATGCCTTGCTGTCAAAGTAAAAACTAGGGAGTGTTGACTTATTCAGCAGTTTCACACAAGGACAGGCTTGACAGGTGGCACCAGAATGTGAGGTCTGTTTCAGCTTCTTTCATTAGTTTTTTGCAAAATTTAGTGGCTTTTGAAAGGAACCATATTGACAACACTAGAGCCTGCACTCTTCTATTTATCAGTAAAATATAAATGGGAAGGGATAGTGCAAGCTTACCTGTTTGCTGCTTTTCCTGACTGAAAAGCACTCACTTTTCTCTGCGATGTTTCATGGGGGTGAGAATGCAGTTGTCTCATCCATGAGGATATGTGCCCAGAGCCACATAGGGTACAATGACCTTTTCTGGCCTGTTTTTAGTGAGGTGTAATGGGGTAGGTGTCTCTCGCTGCCTGCCCTGCTAGGGAGCCAGGCAGGGCCAGTGTATTTTTTTCATAAAGGAACCCTTCTACACAGAGAAGTGGGCTGAGGCTGAAAAAAGTTATTTCACAACCAGCAGAAAGCACTGCTTATCATTTTTGGTAGCTGAATGCCAGCAACCTTGGCCCCTCTTTAAAGGGACAGAGAAGCAAACTGAGGCCTGATGATCACTTCGCTCCTGAAACAACTGCCCAAATGCTTCAAAAACGTGACAGTTGGAGACTTCTGATTTGGTTAGGGACATCGAGATGCTCATCGCAGTTAAATAGTACGACAGACTACAAAACTGGGTTAGAACGTGAACAGAAGTGAGTCTTCACTGGCTTCAGAGATCACAGGAGGAGGTGACTTCTCAGACTACTACAGCCATTGTGTGACAGGGCGCACAGAAGTCAACTGCATCAGTTGAAAAGCTCCTGTGGACTTAGAGGGGTTTAGAATCAAGCCTTAATATGGGTTACCAGAAAATGGAGACGCAGCTTCAAAAGGGCTGGTTGATAGGACCAACACTTGTTCAAATTTCTGGTATTGTCTTCAAATTATTTTCTCTGGTTAGAGGCTCATTAGGCATTTCTGAACTGTTTCTTCTTATTAAAATACAAAAGGAGACTCGGGTGATAATATCTAGCATCTTCATTGGAGCTGCTTGTCAATGCTATGGCATCACTTCGTTCCACTTTTTTTTTTTCTTGTTTTATTTTTAAAGGTATTTGCCTGGGTTTATAGTTATTTATTTTGGATGCTTATCAAAACCTGTTGGTATCTTGCCATTTTTGCCATTCTTTGAGAAACGAGTTTTATGGAGCTTCCTACAATATTAAATTAGTGGCTGTCTCGATCGCAAAAGTCACCATTCAAAGCACTGGTAATTGGCACCTGAACATACATTCCCAGCAGAGGCCAAGGACCAGATAGTTTCAGAGATGTAATGACCATCTGCCTCTTCTTGGTGGTTCCTCACGGTTGACTGAGCATGTCAGGAAAGCTTGTCTGCTTTACCTTTTTTGGGGACAAGTCAAGGATTTCTCTACTACCCATCTGGTACCTAATCCTGGCATTATATTCTTTATTTTTTAAGATAATTTGTCTTCCTCCCCCGTGGCAAAGCATTTTAATCCCCTGTCACTCTTTCGTTTTTTTGGTTGTTTTTGGTTTGGTTTGGTTTTTTAAATGGCATCTTAAACAGTGGAGACAAACGCATGACTTGCTGTCCCCCGTTTTGCTTCCACAGGTGATGCTAGTGGATAGCCTGGCTCCCTGATGCAGTACAGCCTAGGTGTTTGGCATCTCTAAGAACCCAAGAACTTGGTATCTTCCTTTCCTGCACTGTTCCGATATTAGTGCTTTGGCACATAAAAAATGCCAACAGATGCCATCAAGTGTAAAGAGACAGGTGGTGTCAATGCGTCAGAGGAGGGACTTCCTCCAGAAAGATGGCACTTGCTGAGTTATGTAGGCTGCCCGTGCAAATCCTTACCCATGTGACACCGATCTCCTCGTGAGACAGTCCTGATGTCCTTGGGAGCCGGCATGGTGCCATTCACAGCCCAGGAGCAGACACGTATTGTAGGTAGTTTATGAAAACCAGGTTTTTACGTGGTAGATTTGTAAGTGATGTTTCACGTGGCATCTGGGTATCGCACAGCAGTCAGTGTGACACAGTGGACTGGGCTAAAGTCTGCGAGCGGGGTAACAGTGTGGGCTTTGTCACTGCTGTATGCCTCTGGTAAAGCTGCTGCATCTTCAGGTTTCTGTCTGGAAAGGGTGTTGTGGTCAGATTTCATAAAGCCTTTGGGTTTTGGGTTATGCAGCTATAGGGACGCCGTTAAGTCAGAGAGATCAAATACGAACACTAAAGACTTTATGCATACAAGTTTACTGTGCTCCACAATCTTTTTCACTCTTGCCTTCATGCCAGAGGTTTTCTGCATTTCCCCTTACCTCTTGCATATTTTGCTTCGTATTTGCAGTCATAAAATGACTAGATGAGCTATGAGCCCAGGCGGTTTTTTTAGCAGCAAATTCCTTCAACAGATAATAGGCTTAATTCTCTAATATGGGCAGACAGCTTAACGAAATACCTAATCCCCAGACAATGAAAAAAATATTTTGTCTGGTTTTTTGTTTTGTGGCACTACTGACATTTTATATAACTCACTATCGTATCGTTCTCGAGTGTTAGTTGAGGGTTCCAGAATCCAGGGTGGAAGGTACGATTCTTCGTCTTTTCTTTCCCCTATGGGCCAAGTGGCCCAAATGTCATCCTTTTACCAAAGCACTGCAAATGTAGTTGTCCACACTGCCATTCTATACTTATAAGATATTACTATACGGCTAAATTCTGTCATCTAGAGACCTCTTTCAGGACCAGGACTGTATTACTGCAAACACAGAAACGTCATCCTTGCTTCTGGAGAGCTCAGTCTAAAATGTGTGACCTACTGAAACTGACTGGGAGAAGGCTAAAATCAAATCACTTTTCTTTTACACAAATATTTGCCTTTCTAAAAATACTTCAAGGTGCCACTAAGCTCACTGGTCCATCAAGTCATGATTAATCTTCTGACAGGATATATCAAGGGTGCCAGTTCTACAGCCTGCAAGTCAGATACGCTCTGCCAAATCAGTCTTTGCATGTCCACTATGCCTGCTAATTGAAATGAATATTTTGTAGGGTAGAGGGTTCATGACTTTGATTCCAGATATATGAGCTTACAGTCATAAGTCAGCGAAGGGCTGTGGTTTACTTCCTTATGTACTTCCGTAGGAGAGCTGTCCTGCCAGACACTTAGATACCAGTGGGACGGTATCTGAACAGAATGAATTATTTACACCCCACCAGAACTGAGTGCTCAAATATGGGTCTGCACAGTCTGTGTGGAAGCCAGTCTGCTCACAGTCTTTCACTAACCCCACTTTGTCTTTTCTGAGTGCGAGGAGCAAACTCTGTGCTCTTTTTACATTCTTTCTTTACAACAACTGATTGCTTAAAGCTAAAGGGGGGCTTGCAGGAAATATAATTAAAGGCAGAACTTGCCTGCTGTAGCTTTTCAGGGAGATAAAGGGCACTCCTCCTCTCCAGAAGGTCTCTATTCCTTTCCCAGTGATGCTGTAATCTGTTGCTAAGGCAGTGGCTGTGCTGTAACACAGTGTTCTCTCTCTCATTGTGTTTATGAGCAGGTGGAGCAGAAATTGCTTGGTTTCTACACAAATAGCTATAGAACAAATGTACCAAAGGAAATGGGGGGTGGGTGGAGAAGATCCGCAACACGATTAACATGAAAATAAGAGATGCGAGAACATGCCACTTTTGAATAGTAAATATGTAAGTTAATCGTTGAGCACCTTCTCAGTGGGAGGCAGTCCAATTCATAGAGGAACAGACTAAACATCAGGAAATCATAATTTTATTCTTAGCTCTTCCACCAGCCTGATGAATGGTTTTAGCCAAGGTATTTTCTGATTCTGTGCTTCAGGTTTTCCGTCCTTATAGAGCGTTGCCGATTCTTTGTAAAGACCTATGAAAGCTGGTGTAGAAAAATACTGGTTGACATCTGGAGTTTCCTGGCACAAGAAGTAGGAATTTGGTGAAGTACTAGGGAGGGCTATTGCCAAAGATCAGTTCAGAGGGACACTAGTAAAAGGAAAAAAGCATGCGCCAAAGACAAATGATTCAGTGGGGAGGCTGTTTGTATTCCTGCTTTGTATAATTTTACAAGGCCAAAGAAGTGGAGCCCAAACCCTCTCAAGTCCATTTACATCACTGTAGTGTATCTGCAGACATCGTTACCTTGACATTAATGTAGAACCATTCACAGTGCTGGCGTTGGCACAGCACGTTTTGCCATGTATCAGACACATTGCACTGCAGAGGAAAACAAAGGCAGATGAAGTGAGAAGTGGGAGTCATGAATCATTTAAAAAGAAACAGCGCTCACAGGGCCCACTGTAAAAGGAATGACAGCGTCACCGTTCGGAGTGCTGCCAGCCCGTGAGAGCGCAGCCACCACAGCTCAGGGCAGGGGGAGAGGGAAGGCGCGTGCTTTCCGAAGTCGAGACGGGCACGCTCCTTTTCGCCAACCATCCTCGCAACTCAGCATTAGCACTTCTGTGCCGCATTCCGTGAATTTCTGCCGCGCCCTTCGCAGGTGCTGGGTTTGTCCAGGTACACTTGCACACGCAGACTTGCAGCGCTCTGCTGCCATGTTCCCTGTGCTGGAGCCTCCCACACAGCGCTCCCAGGAGGTGGAGAGAATCCTGTTTCGTTCATGTTTTGTATCTGCTTTGCATGTTCTCTGGAGGCCTGATTCCTTCTTCACTCTCATGAGTTTTACACCGGCGTGACTTTGGCGATTTACACGGGTGCAAGTGCCATTGCAAAAGGGTTATAAACTGTTTAAGCCGTGGTGACAGGTAACAGCTATAGGCACAGCTCTGAAATTCCTCATGGGGCCCCAGGAGCACTGGCAGCCCCTGAGCAGCCTCCTCCGGGGCCTCCACCTGCACCGCTCCACCCATGAGCCCAGAGGCCCCACTTGAGCACAGGGCCGGGCACCCTGTCTGCACTCGAGCTGCAGCGTACGGGTACCCGCTTTTAGCTGTGTGGCACCTATGCCTGGCCTCGGGCCCTCGTGTATCTTCATACCGACTCCTTGGCTCGACCTCAGCCCTCCTCGCCACCGTGAACCTGCCGTCCTCGGGCCCGCCATGCTTCCTTGCTCCTGCACGGTGGGACTGGCCCTCGCTGGGGAGGCCCCTTGCCGGCTCGTTACTGTGCTTGGCTTACAAACCTGCAGGCAGCACCGGGCTCTCATTGCTCCCTGGCATTCCTATTTACTGGTGATGCAGGGTTAGCAATTTTCTCTATACTCTGCTTAGAAGAATTGCTATTGTCCTGCATGGCTTTGGAGTTGAACAAATAAGAAGCTTTTCTCCTCGAAACGTAGCGGTGCAAGTCACAGGCACTCTAATGGCTTTAGGTGCATGTGTAGTCGTGCTCTGGGCTGGATGGAATAGTGAGTCCTGATAAAAATGGGTCACTAAGATCAGTGGTTCTGTGACTCCCTCCTTTTGAAAGCTTAGGGTATTAAAAGATAATTCTTTCATCTGTCCTTAGTGAAAGAATTTGAAGTTCTCGATAGTCTGGGTTTCTGAACTTTGGCTTTTGTCCTGGAGTTCCTGTTTGTAGTATGGCAGCCTATACAGGTATCCTTTGGCTTTCTTCTCACATAAATGCCTTCTCCTGGATACTCAAACTTTGCAGGTGATTGCAAAGCATTTTTTCTCTTTATTAGCAGGGGGTTAATTCCAATTGCTAATTTTTAATAGTTGCTGCTTTTCTGTTGTAGCCTATCTGGTATTTTCTGAGGTCCTGGACAAATTGTGAATTTCATTAAATTCCCACCATGTAGAAATAATCATTCAGTACCACGTGGGTCCACATAGGACTCTCTTACCAGAAGTGGTGAATGTGCAATTGAAAATATGAATCAAGCACTGGTTTAGTTAGGAACAGCCTGGGCCATCGGAGAAAGCAAGTTCAGTGGTTTTGTGGAGGGTTTAGAGACCGCGAGCATAAAGCGAGTATTCTTGCATCATAGTAGACTGTAGAGCTTTAGTCATTTAATAATTGTAATAAGCCAAAAGGTAAATTGGCAAAAGATCATTCAAAATAACCTGACATGTCATCACAGAGGACCCTTATCTTACAGACTAAAGTTTAGAAGAACTCTTAGCCTCAAATCTTTCATTCTCAGTAAATATAACATGCGCATATCTTCCTTTTGTTTTTAATCCCACTTTAAAACAATTTACTATATTTTGCCAGCAATGACTGTAAGTTTCAGAAAAAAACATGCTGAGTTTTGCAGAGTTTATATAGTTTTAAAAAAATTACTCTCTGAATTCATAGGTTAAGTGTGTTGAGTTTTATTTGAAGTGAATGAAAAAAAGCAGGTTTGATTACTAAAATGATCCAGTTTCCTTGACATACTGTAGAAGCAAATAGGAAAAAAAATCAAGTCACTTCATGCAAAAAAAAAAAAAAAACCCAACCCAAAAAAACCCAACTGCCAAGACAACATTTTTAACACTTACACCAGACAAACTGTTGGATTTCAAATTGGCAAACAGTCTGTTATGACAGTCCTTTGATGGAGCAATTCATAGAGAGAAAACTATCAGGAAAACTCCGCTCTAAGCAAGTGGGGCTTCTAATCCAGAAGATGATGCCACTCAAATCTAGATCAAAAAAGAGTCACAGAAATAAAAGACTTGATTCCCCAATGAAGTTTGTGTGGGTAGAGCTAATTGCAGGGTAGGATCCTAAAGGTAGCTGGGCTGATGCAAAACAGAACTGAACCGCACCGCGTGTGCCGGCAGTTACACGTTTTTATTGGCTCCTGGCTGATGTGTTTTAGCACTAGGCAGCCCCAGTTCTCCTAACGATGGTGGGAATACAGTCGTTGGAAGGAACCTTTGTTTTCAGCCAAAATGACCCATCCTGCCTTCTAAACCCAGAGGACTTCTGCGGGTAGCCTTGAGTAGCTGCTTAGCTTGAAGTAGCCCGAAGTAATAAGCATCACACAGAAGTGCTGAAGGCTTCTGCTGCTTCTTGGTGCTACTTCCATATTCCCTCACTTGAGAGAGTCTGTGGCTTCGTTCCTGAATCTGTGTGCAATGGATGCTGCAGTGCAAGAGTTAGGGGAAGAATCCTGTCACCCATTTCTCTCAAGCTTTCCCCCTGCTGAAAATACCTTCAGGTATTTCAGGATTTGGGCTTTTTTTAAGTTCAGTATTGCGAATCTTATACTAATAAAGGCATAAGCCTGTACTTCAAAATCATGAGTGGCATAATTATAACTTTAAAAATAGCACACTATTTCATAAAGGCTGAGGTACTCAGATGACATTCAAGCAGCTGCATCTTCAAGAGAAATAGCACATATTATGGTATTGCTAATAAAATTGTAAGTACTGGCAACACAGTGCTTCATGTAATCACAGTCTTCAGAATTTGTATTCACTGCTTGCATTGCTTTGAACTGACACATGGCACTGCACACGAGCACATCTAACACACGGTCTAGTTTGTGACCTGGTGGCCACCTGGTGATTATGACACTAGGCTCCAGTTTAGATCCGGCTTTTCTTTTTGTCACCGACTTTTGGCGTTACCTTGAAGAAAATGAGCATTCAACCTCCACGGCAGAACTTGTGTAAACAGGGAGGTACGTCCTGATCCTTCACTTCCATCAGGGTTAGGGACAGTGTGCCATATCTCCCACTACACTGCCTGCTACGGCCATGAAGGATCTTGCCCAAATTGCCCAAAATTAAACACATTCGGGAACTGTACTGCACAGCCCCAGCTTTAAAATAGGACTAACAGCACTGCCTTATATCACAGAAATATTCAGAAAATTAAGGACTTTGAAGCACTTTGAGATCTAATCAGAAGTGCTACAAAGTGTTGTTAATTATGGTTAATTTGTTCTTTGACTGGCTGTACATAATTTTTAGCACAAGGTTCTCTGATACAATGATAATGAGGACTAAACAGGTCTCTTAATATGATTTTCTGTGATTGTCAATATGAAATTCACTTGCTGTGTATTTCCAGCAAAGCGTGCATAAAATTAACTATCACAGCAAAGAATATTCAACTAGATGTATTGGAACAAAAGCTTTAACTGCTGCTTATAATCGTGGTATTTTCTTAATGAGTGACAGGTGCTCTTGTTTATGTGCCGTTCTCACAAACTCCTTTTTCATTCAAGTAGGTTGATTCACAAAAACGTGCGCTGTTTGTGTGATCAAACAAGTGGTTTAAGAAAAAAGAACTTCCCGAATTCCTGTTGGGCTCTACTTTTCTCTTTAAACTTTTCTTGTTGCTGAACAGCAGCAAGACTGCTTAAACTTTAAATCACTTAAATGGATGTGTTACACCTACAGCTGAATGAATAATTCAGTTCCTAGTCACTGTCTGAATTTGATAGGAAGAAAAGGGGAGGGTCCCTAAGGGTCTGAATGTGTGAGCAGAGGGGGAAGGGGAAGGCTAATTAATTACACATTTACAGTGGGGAATACTTTAAAAAAATCCACTTAAGTACTGTTTTTTTGTTACATATTGCTGATCACAGCTGAGAGCATAATACCAAGGCAACCATACTCTTGAAAACTTAACTCTTTGAGGGCTGCTAACAACAGATTGAAATGAAGAAAAAAACGATGAATCCCAAACACCAGGCTTATGTTTCATTAGATAAATGCTTCGACTAAAGAATGATTCATCACCTGCTGATGTCAGATTCATTACTGATGCAATTGCAATGTGAATTTCTCTTCTTCTCCATGTTATTTTCAGAGATTTTGTTTCTGAAAGCAGTGCTGAGCTGGCTGCATCTCCTGGAGCGTTAAGGCAACATGGTAGTATTACCATTGACACCAGGGATGCAAATTATTTTTCTCTTGGCACAAGGAAGATTTTTGCTGCCAAGAGAACTATCTCTAGATTAAGCTTTTTTTAAATACTGTAAACTATTTTGGTGGCAGCAAATTACTGTTACTTGGTGGTACGTGATCTCTGACTATTTTTAATGCCCCTGTGACAGAACTGCAACATGCTCTCCAGTGTACATGTATGGTCATTTTCTGAAGGAATCGAGGCCCCTTTTTATAGCCAGACCATTTCCATTCTCTGCACAACAGACAAGAACTGCAATTGGAATTGATTTTACCAAATAGCTCTGGAATTATCTCTTTCTGACAAAAAACTACCAATTCAGAAGCGATTTTTAATGACTGCTTTTGTTTCATACTCCCATGTGGGTTTATTATTCTTTGCCATTTTCTTCTCTAAAAATTGAACAGACTTTGATCCTCCATTGCTCTGCATCCCTAGTAAAGGAATATGCTTTCTAAAATCCTGCCTTATCTCACTCCAGAGTTGGTCATGGCACAGTATGTGTTCGGGAAGATGGTGATTATTGAATGTTTGTGCATTTTGAGGCATTCCTACACCCAGCAGGCAAAAGCAGTTGGAAATGTACTGCCATAGCTCTGCTTCCTTTACACAGCCAGTTGCCGTGAGTACCTCCACAGACCGTTCAGTGCAGAGCAGCCTCCTGACAAGGGTGTAGGCTGCTAGACCAGATCCATGTTACTTCAGTGTGGAATCATTTCCTTTCATAGTAAATGACAGAAGAAGATTGAAGTTTTGAAATACTAGAACTTACCACCACTGCCATCTGCTATCTGCAGATATGGAGACGTGGTAGTTCTCGTACCGTTTCCCATTCTGTCTCCCCGGGTGGGGTCAGCAGTTTGTAAAATGTTTCAGTCCTTTGAGTGAAAAGTTCAAATGTTTTGGTTGGGATCCTCCAGTTCAACTGCATGATATTTATTGTAGGCATCAGGGAGAAGGAAAAGTCTAGGCTTTTAAGCCTTGTAGGAAAAAAATCTGCCTAAAGCACATCAGTTGACAAACTTTTCTGTCCCTCTGAGACTTCTTTGTCATCTTTGTGGCGTATCACATTCCTGTTGTCCTCCTCTTGTTGGAAAACCATTCCCATCCGTGCTCCTGCTTTACTGTCCCACTTTGTCAAAGGCAAAGCACAAGCAGTGTACAGCACCCTGACACCCCTCTTCAGGCAGTAGGGCTCCTATGTAACCAAGTTACACTGGAAGGAAGCCCTGCCTATTAAATGTAATAAAGTTTAATAAATAATATTTGAAAAGGAAAACCACATCTTCCCAGCAAAGGATCCCTTGGAAATTAGAACTCTTCTGGAAGAAGTAATGCTATGAGACCTTTTCAATTTAGCCTGAGTTCTAGCATCAGGAAAAACAAAAGCGCTATCAGCACATCCCCTAAACTTGCTTAACAGGTGGAGTGGAACAGAACATTATGCTCCAGCATTAGTTGCTTCTGGAAAGAAATGGCACCGTGCTCGCAGATAGCTGTTTTCTAAAAGGATCAGCTCTGTTCACCCTTTTCCCCAGTACCTTCCAGAGCTGACACTCTGAATGACAACCCTCTGTATCCAGCAACTCGGGAAAATTGTGGTTTAAAAACAGGAACACTATTTCCACAGTTTTAGCGATCCCTCTTTTTGAAACATTTCAGGACTTTTTGACCTGTTAATCTTTATATCAAACCTGAATATTGGAGTTTAATGGCCAGCTCTTGGAAAGTGATATGTTTTTTTTAGGCAGTGCATTCCTTTGCAGTCTTTCTCCAGGGTACAAAGATGTCTCAACTTAGCATGGCCCTTCACTTAACTGTCCATCCTTTTTCATCCTCAGTTATCAGTCGCATAGTAATACTAGTGAAACTAGAAAAATCCTGATTTGGTGGCACACAACAGATATAACACCTGTTTCCATCTTCTGCCTTTGAATTTTATGGAACACTGAAGAAATTATTCCACCCTCTGACTTGGTTTCCCCATCTGTAAAGTGGAGTCAATAGTGTTTGTTTAATACCATTGCCTTATTTTTAACTATCTGATGTGACAGGATACTACTCTGCTGCAGTACAAAGTAGTCAAACTTGAGGGTAATTATCAACTGGAGAACCACATCTATGAACTGACTGACAGGGTAGGGGTCTTTTTTGTTTCTCGCGTGCAATCTTTGCTCATTTAAACAGGCACTCAAAAAGGAGGAGAAAGTAGTTTTATGCTTCAGGCACAAGGCTGAGATTGAGGAAGTCTGGACTCTTCCTGATACTGTCACAGACTATGATCTTGGGCAATCCTTGTGGATAATCATCCTTCTGGCTGCTTTAATTTAAGTGAGAACAGTATTTTTTAGTTAGTGTCAGCTGAGGGTTTAGGAGATGTTGTAATATAAAAGTTTATAAGAATGTTCAGAGTAATTTAGTTCTGGGTTAAAATACAGCTGGCAGGAGAGACGGGCAATTACCTGCTCTCTAATACAGACAGGGGATGTATTCTTCCTCTCAGCTATTATTGTCCATACCTATCATTTCAGAGCTAGTGGACATGATCCGGCCTCGCTGTGGTGCAGCTCCCACAATGAGGTCACCTGCAGCTTGGAAGTACAGCTGTTTCCCTCGCCTTCATTTTTAATTCATAGGCTTGTTGTGGGTGTTGGTTTTTTTTATCTGCTGTTTATTCTGCAAGCCCCTTTTGGGCACATTGATGCCTCCAGCAAGCTTTGTGTGCCAGGGAATTATGGGTCCAGAGATTCTGCAAATCTGCATCCCAGCCAAAGCTTTTGAAAGCTGCTTCTTTTGAATGCCATGCATTTGGCTCACACCCCTCCTTTCCTCTCTGTCTGTCTCCCTCTCGCTCTCTTCCTCCCTTTCCCCTCCCTTCCCTCCTCTTTCTCTCCCTCTCTCCCCCTCTTACTCCTCTTTTTTCCCCTTCTCCACTCCCCCTCTCTCTCCTGCCGCCTCCCCCCCTTCTCTCTTCCTCCCCTTTCCTTTTCTTTTTCCCTCTTTATCACCCAGTGATCCCCTCCGTAAGGACAGGAAACTGTCTGCACCTCATGGCGAACAACTTGGCTGGGAGGAGTGAAAGGGTGCTTTTCTCTTCAGAAAAGATGAGCTAGAAGCCTTTCTAGATAATGACTGAGACTATTCATTGCAGTCTGAATGTGGGCTAACGTCTCTGAGATTGCAGGTGCTCTGTAAATTCCCACCTGAGCACCCCCAAGATGTCAGACAGCTTGAGAAGGTGACCCGACATTCAGCTCCTCCATCACAACCCTATGATGTCTATCTCATTGCTCCATCAAAAGGGATAACGTCCTTTCCCTTCTATTTCATTTGTCCTGACTCTCTATTTTATTTTTAAATATTAAAGTGCTCTGGGTTTCCCTAGTAAATCAGTGTGTGTGTGTGTGTGAAGTGCTGGTTACTTGTAGCTGGAGGCTGTTTTCCCCCTCTGATGGACTGCAAGCATTTTTTCTAAAACCGTCTCTTCTTTCCATCACTCCTCCTGTCCCCTCCTCCCCCGCCCAAGCCTCAGCAAGCTCAGCTGCACATAATGACATCCAATCTGTTCAGGAAAAGAAAAAAACAGGAGGGGGAGAATATTTCCCTTTGATTTATACAGAAGCTGAGTTGGCAGAGAACTCAGCTCAGGGGTGGGTGGAAGGGGAACCAAAAAGCAAATTTGTGATGCATGGGCATACTCTCCCCTGGGGTGGTGCCAGTCAGCACAGCAGCCAAAGCCGACAGAGAAGCTTTGCAGGTTTCATGTGTGCGCCCAAGGCATCCTCCTTCCCATCGTATTACTATCACCATGCAAACACACACCCACAGTCTGGGGTTAATTTAATTTTAAAATGACATTAGAGATAACACAGGCCGGCTCATTAGCACTAGACAAAACACATAGATCCCTGTGTAAAGACAGACGCAGGAAGAGGGAGAGGTCAGCAACCAAGTGCTTTTCTCGTTCCAGCAGTCAGTCTCTGAGCCAGGGTCAATTCTTAAATGAGAAGGACACGGCTAGGTTCAGAGTGAGAGGATAATGAAAAAAAAGGAAAGAGGATCTTGTGCTGCAGCTCAGGCACTGGAGTGGGATCTGGCAAAAATCACGCCAGGTCAATGAAATCATATTGATGGACATCGTATCATAGAGGATGCTCCCTAGCATTTTATACCCACATTTTTCATTCATATAAGACAATGTGCAAAAAGAAATCAAAAGAGGCCCCAGTTTTATATTTGATTGCTTTGGGAGCGATTATGAGAGGGAAGGACAGCAAGCGGTAGATGCAGGATATGTGGGCTGGTTCCATCAAGTCCTAATCAAGTGTGCAGAATTGCCTGTCTCCATTTTGAGCTACCACACAGTTCTTCTGAAACACTTCAGCTCTGGTCTGTTATATCCTTATTTCTCCATCTAAAATCTGCCTTAAACTCACACATATGGAACTTTATTAATGCACACAGATTTTGAACGGCAACAGTCCAGCACTCCCACACTTGCATATAGGTGCTGCTCTGTTTGCATCACAGATCTAACCATCTGCTTTTCCAGTATCTGCGCCCCTTCCTGGCCTTCCCATTGACCTAAGTCTTGTTGTCCAGGTATTTTCAGCCTTCATCCCGGGTTGGACTATTTCCTGCTGTTCTAGACCTTAGACCTGTTTTGATCGACACCTGTGAGTTATGTTGAGGTGTGGTGATTTCTGTTCTAGGCAGTATTATTATATGTCAGTTAACTCCCAGGAACAAACCACAGAATTCATGGGTGCCTCCAAAATGGAATTACTTTAGTCCACTGGATAAACTGATACCTGTGCACCATTTCATTACAATACTGGATGTATCCCACAGACGGAACAGAAAAAAACGACTGCAGCAATAATTTGCCATGCAAAACTCTCCAGTGAAACCGATACTGGCTTGTGGCTTAGTTCAGTTGTGCAACAAGGCAGGATGTGTGGTACAGAGAACAAAAAGCGCTGCAGACCCCAGCTATGGATGAGAATGGGTGTCTACTTTATGGGGCAAGCTCCAAGTCGCCATTGATTCTGATTGATGGAATGCATTCCAGATAAAATGGTAATTCAGCCCAGTCTAAGGGCCATGGGGAGCGATAAACGCTGGCAAGTGGACTTGATGTCGACAGCAGAATCCAGATTGCCATAGAAATTAACAGTGTGTGTCTGTTGTTATTAGAGACTTAACCAGATGACCTGACAATAATTAATGGGGAGCTAAATTGAGAAGGCCTGTCTCCCTTTGGAGGACAGTCCCTGAAACCTAGCTGTTCTCACCGATGACCCATATCCTGCGTGCTCTACACAGGAGAGAGGGTTTGCACTCTGTTCGTTTAATACCCAAACTGACGTGAGAGCTCGGTGGGATGAGACTTCATGTCTGCCCAGGGATGGTCTCTAGGGAAAGAGTGGGAATGCAGAGGTTCCAGGAAATGATACGCATCGCAAGGTCATTGGTGACCAACCGTAAAGAGGTAATGCCAGAGCAGCCCTGTTGGCTGGGCTTTTCCTTGGCTCAGACCCACCTGCCAACACAAAGCCAAGCAAAAGCCAGAGCTGTCAGCTTGCAACAGGCTCATCTGTCCATAATCACTGCTGAGTTTCCAGGTTAAAAGACTTTGTGCTGAACTGGTCGGCCGTAGCTGCTCTGGCACAGGAACACTGTTCTCCTTGCATGCATAATCCTGATGTTTGTGTTCTCGGTGCCTCTGCTCCAAAGGACTCAGAAGATTCCACTGCATTTCAATAATTCAATTCATAATCTCTAGAAAGATAAGTGAGCATTCTTATTCCCTAGGTAGGTCACCAAGGCATCCAAAGGTGACATAAAGGACACAGAATATGGAATAGAAACCTGACTTCATGTCTTCTGGTGATGTTCAGAAACACCTGTTCAATTCATTGTCATTTTAGTGGCATTTGTAGAGCTCTGGGTCAGGCCCCAAGAACTTGGTGACTCTGCAGGTAAACACAGCCAGGCAGATGTTGTGTATTTAGTTCTGGGCAGTTCTGGGCATTAAATTCTGTTTTACTGCAAGGCAGAGCAGGGCATCACACATGACAGACAGATATGAATACACAAACTGATACAGAATAATTGAGTCAACCGTTTTATAGGTTTCATTTCATTGTTAACAACGTAAGAGTATAAACTAAGGAGACCCAAAAAAGTCAAAACTGCTGTGCTGCTAAGTGCTAAACACACAGTGAAAGAGAGTCCCAGCCTCATCAAATTTGCAGTCGAACTAAATGTACAGTATAAAATAGAGGGCAGGAAAAGACACAGATGTTCAGAGCTCTGCCCCCAAGGAAATGGAACCAGGCTTCCCTGGGTCTCTAGCCAGGACCACATGGCTTCTCAGCTTCCCTTTAAAATCCTCCTTTTTGTTTGTCTCTCTCCTCTAGCACAGTCTTGTTGGATCAGGGTGGCTGGGGAGCGGACACGACTATAAGCCTGGCTTGCTTTTGAGAGAAGAGTAGCCTGCAAGCTTAGTACCTAGTCACAGTTGTTCGATTTCTGCATACCTCTGTTCCCATTTATGCCGCGGTGGGCTGACACCTGTCCTGGGGACACTTTATTTGTCATCTGCAGTGTCCTGTGGGGACTCAAGCCAATCATAGCCAGATGGCCTGTGGCCAGAATTTCTGGAAAACTGAATCACTAAGACAATCCCCTTCTATTTGACTCCTCACAACGGGTATCTAGTCTCAGCACCCATCTGCATGATAATTAAAACCCTAGTCCTAAACTCTCCCCTCTACTCTCTCACAGCTCTTCCCCTGAATAAGATCTCAGTCTTCAGCTATTCCCTTCAGTTGCAGGGTAAGAACAAATTAGTTTCCAGTTTTCGACATATGTTTGTGTGCCTGTGTGTGTGCATCTATAAATAAACAGACCAATATTCTGGTAACTGAATTGCTGCCCTCCCCTTCCCTGCCTCAGGAGCATCTTGTTCCCATCTCCCTCCAGCAGAATAGTGAGCCAGAATGAAATGCCTGATTCCTAGTAAGTACTGTCAGCACAGCAGCTGGGGAGAAGAATATCTGAGGGAAATGCACAAGTGCACTGGCATTTATTTATTTCCTGGGGATATTTATATAGCACAGACCTCAGAGCACAAGTGCACTTGATGCTTCTGTCAACCACGGAGGGGAAATGAGACAGTAACACAGGCTGTACTGTGCATTTTTTGCTCACAGAGCCCCCACTAACTGCCATGGACGGACCCCAAGGCTCTGAAGGCTACTGTGATTGAATCGTCACGTCTGACTACTGCTTGTGGGAGGGAAACAACCATGCAAGGTTGTCACTGTAGAACGAGATTAACTGCCATCACTGATTTGATTATTGTGCTAGTTCTCAGGTCCATAACTCATGAGGACCACCTAGCTCATTAAGCCCTAATTCTATAATTGAGGAAAGATTAATAAGCAGCTTACCACAAACTACTGCCCTTCCTCCTCTCTCCCTACAGCGTGCACAGACCTTTGACAGTGACAAGCGTGGGGGAAACAGTGTGGTGCTCTGCTCAGACAAGGCGACCGGCAGCCTTGGCTCTGTTCAAAACTGCCCCTGGTCCCTTTCCTGGCCTTTAGTAAGCCACTTAGGGCTCCAGCCTACCCCGATGCGCTTTATATGAGGTAATTAGCACTGGAAAATCTCTAAGGTTTAGAGAAGTCTACCAAGAGGCCCTTGATTCCTTGTGCCTTTAACAGACTGTGTGTTATCAAAATCCAATTCTGATAGATGCTCAGAATCCCATAATCACTCTCTGAATGCCTCTCTGTAATTGGATTTATCGCAGAGAGCTACTTACACTTTCTAGGGCCTTGCATTTTTTGACCCGCTTGTTTATATCTGGGCTTAATTTTCTTATGCTTGTACAGTGTTCCATCTGTTGGATTTAAACCAGAACCATGCAGTTAGTATCACTTAATATTCCGATGATCTAGTAAATAGGATCTTTATCTGAACTGGCTTTTCTTTTATTCTGCAAAGTAAGTTTACAGCTGATGAAGTTTTGTGTGGAAGCATCAGCCCAGTTTTACCAGTCTGCTGCCATGCTATAGCTCCTCCATGGATAGCTAGCTTGTCTGATGAGGATTTAGCGTGCTGGGATCACTCAGGTATCTGCACCATCCTCCTGTTCCCCGTTGCCCGTGCTAATCCAGGATTACATAGTAAAAGTTGAATGTTTTTTAACTGGTTACATACAAATGGCAGGGACCCTGTTTGGTTGTTCAAACTGCTCGGTTTCTACAGCGTTTCCTCCTTAAGGAAACACACAGCTCCTGGAAGATGAGATTGTGTTTCCACCATCCAATGCAAACACCAAAGCAGTGAAGCTTCTTTTGTTTACAGTAATGAAAAAAAAGGTTTCACTACTAGCTAATAGGCAGAGGTGCATGCTAGGACACCTAGCTTTTTGTGGGGCCTTGGGGAACTCATAGCACTTTGGTGCCTCAGTTTCTCTCTCTGCAGAATGCACAATAACCTCTCAGGAAACATTATTATTATTATTTGCAGTGTGCTTTTCTCCTGTAGGAAAATTCCCTGCGAAAAGTTAGTGTCACCATTTGTCAAAGGGATAGTTCGTTCTTTACTAAGGCAGATTCGCCTTCAGTTCTCTGGGAGGTTTGCCTGAGCAAACAGTGAGGAAAGCCTCAGTCGGGTTTTAATTGTCCGTGACTTGCAGTCTCGGGATTTTCCCAGCTCATTCCTCCCTAAACACTAAACATCCCCATGCTCCCATTTCCTGTAAACTTTTCAGAGTTTCTTTCCACTTAAACTTTCCATGTTCTAACCAGCAAAGGTCCAACGTTCAGAACTGGGTACACGACAGCGGATCCCACTGTTTAACTGCAGCTCCCTTTCCTGGGCAGACGCCTGGCCCTGTGCTCCTGGGGCCAAGGACAACTGCTGCTGTGCCACATTTCTACAGGAAAGGAGCACCTCTGTCTGTCAGCTTGTCTCATTCTCGTTTCACACAGAAACCAAGCCTAATCCTGCAGAGGCCTCCCGACGGCTGCCCTCTGAGACACTGGCTGCGGTTCTTTCCTGCGTGCACGCACTTGGGGCTGCGCACTCAGCATCCGTCTGCTGAGGGGGAAGAGGAAGAGGAAGGGCTGGGTTAGTGGTCATGCAAGAGGCTGGTTTGCATCCCAACATGCCGCCTTCATCAAAGTGACGTGCTCAGTAATGAAGAGCCCCTTTCCACAGCTGGCAACACCAGACAGAGGAGATCTTTGTTCCTGTTCGGAGCAAGGGCTACAGGAGAAATTAAGAAACATGGAGAGGAGAGCAATTTGGCAATGTTCCACCAGTACACACTGTTTTATTAATAGGAGCTGCACATGTTTCTGAGCCATGGAGCCAGCCAGACCCTGCAGCAGCAGCAGCAAGCCGGGACTGTCTGCTCACTGCTGCCATGCAGTAGCTCACCACCAGTGTGCCAGGCAAGTTGGTGCCTTTCTATGATGCCCTTTCACTTCTAATGGAAGTGAGAAAGGAATGACGGCCACGAAGTTGTTCCAAGCAGGATTTTATTTACCATGAACCGGTCTTTTAGGGTAGCTATTTCCCAAAGCTGTACTGACTTCAGTGGAGTTCTAGGCAGATGATTTGTCCCCGAGTTCATTGGCACAGTTAGTTGGATCAGCCATTATTTCTACCAGTGAAATACCTGTGATCTCTATTCTCTTCGAAGCTCCAGAACCAAAAATATTAACCAATTGCAGAAAAACTTCTGATATGTGAAATTAGACTTCTCAGACTTTTTACAGCAAGCACATTCTCTTTGGTGGCATTAGAGCACAGAATGCTGGACGACTCTTCTGCTGCCTTCTGCCATTTCTTCAGTACATCCTCTCAAGCAAGTAATGCTCCCAGCCCATGTCAGGGGCTTTCATGATCCCTACCACTATAGTGCCTGACTGTCTCACAATCTAATCTATTTCCCTACTCCTTATCCTTGTTAAATAGGAGAGAATTGTTCTTTCAGCATTTTAGATAGGAATCTGACACCCTGGAAAGCTAAATCAGTTGGCAGAGCTCCTATGGAAGATCTGTGTTGACAAAGGAGAGTGAATAGAGCTCTCCCAGCTGCTGTGTTAGTGCTGTAATCATGGCACCGGCCTTCACTGTGCATTGCTAAGCAGCTCTCGCTAGAGCAGCAGAGATCCAAATTTTAAAAATATGTTATGCATTTTGAATGCATCAGTTTGTCCATACAACATTCTGCATAGGTGATAATTTACAGCAAGTACGGCATCTATGCCTGTTGTTTATTTATGTTTCAGTTATGTCATCGTCTTTTTCACAAATAAGTTTCATTTATACCAGAGGTTTTTTCCCAATAGGCTTTATTCTTCTACCTTTAAGTAGGTATTCAGATAGCCAGTCAATTGTTAAAATGAAGCAAGCTCATCTTCCTTCGTTCAGTCTTTTTTCCTATTTGATTTTTAGAAAAAGTTATGATAGGTAAGACACCAGTATCCCTATCTAATTTAGGTTAATTCTGTGCAATTTATGCATGCAGGCAAGTTCAAAGGAGAAAAAGCCATCAGCAGCCCACTTTATCTGGTACAGTTTTTATCCTATTGATTAGCAGAAAAAGCAGGGGCATCCCAATGTTGTTAAATTGCTCAGCATTCCTTCTTCTGCTTGGGAGCTGCTCTTGTGGAAGCAGCACTCCATATCCTACTTGTTTTTTCTTCACAGTTGATGTGCACCAAATTGTTTCTGTAATTGACATAATCTGTATTCTGTTCTCATTAGATTATTCCCGCCTACAAATATTCTTCATAGGTCTTCATCCATGAAATGACCCACTATAACACAAGCTGTCCCAGTGCGCCCACTGGAACTGGTGCTTACGTGAGTAAGGCTTACAGCACTCGATCCCGAGCTATTTAGACTTTAGTCACTCAGTTACTGTCTAGTCCTACAGGGAGGCGGGATGACTGTATACAACTGAGCAAGCTAGGAACATTTGACTCACCATCACAGATTCTTCTGCCCATGTCTGCCTATTTGATTTAAAAATATATACATGCCAAGGGGCTTGATATGTCTCTTGTGCCCCATTTAGCATCTGCTGAGCATCCCAGAGCAGCCTGCAGTGTAACACAAGTCACTGGAGGATAGATTTGATAGAGGGAAAAAACAAAGCAATTGATACCCTCAGGCTCCAGAAATCTCCAAACTGATTCTTGCTGACTACAGGCAACAGAGCAATTTACGGCAACATGGTTGAAAGTTCCTTTTATTTCAAAGCTGCTAAACCCTCCCTGGCACTTAAAGTCACTTTTCATAAGGCAAACCCAGTGAGCTTGCTGGGTTCCCAAGATCTCAGCCCCAGGAAGCTTTTAACAGGAGTCAAAAGAGACATTAAGCACTGGGGAGGAATCAGGGAGACATAAAACAGAAATCAGGGTTTAACACGGGGCCGTGAGGAGCTCAGTAAAGAAAAGGAAATTTTGTCATGTGTTGCTTCCTTT
Organism: Leptosomus discolor; assembly: GCF_034619465.1. Taxonomy (NCBI): domain Eukaryota; kingdom Metazoa; phylum Chordata; class Aves; order Leptosomiformes; family Leptosomidae; genus Leptosomus; species Leptosomus discolor. Next base: position 9,600,797 of record NC_141410.1, on the reverse strand, counting down.
CTGTGGCATTTCCCTTTCGGTCAGACCTTCAGTACAGCTTTTTCTGTGGAACTGGCCCACTTTGTCCAATGAATGAAGTGCACTCTGCAGATGGAAGCTGGGGTGTTTGGAAGCGGGTGTTTGGAAAGTGGTAGCCAGATTATTTTATTTTAAGGCTCTATTGCAGCAAAAGGCAAGAAAACAGACAGGGGGAGAGTAGTGAGTGGTTCACTGGCACTGATTGTCTACCACAGCAGGTTCAGCGCTTAAATTTGAGTGACTTCTCTCTCCAGATGGTTGGTGGGAGCTGACTACCCAGATCTTTGCATAGCATGCTCCATAATGAAAACGTATGGCATCACTTGCTATCTTTTAAAAGCTTTTTTCTGCAGCCCAAGTATAGCTCACTGTATTATGGATCCCTTCTCTGCCTGATGCAGAAAAAATGGGTATCTGTCATACGCCTAAGCAGAGACTCTGAGCTAGGAGTTCCTTTATTTCAAGACAGACTAGCTCATGCTTTTACAACTGCATAATCCTACAGTGTGGTCTTCCTGTCCTTTTGATGCTGCCACTGCTGCTCTCTTCACTTCCACTTTAACTGAGGCTTGTTTCTCTTCTAAGTTATGTCATAAAATTATTCTGGAAAATGCAGAGGATTTACAGTGGTTAAGCTCCCTGTTTTCTTAACATCCAACTATACAGATTCTCAAAAACCAATAAACAATGTAGAAAGATTTACTAATTAGAAGAACCCCCAAGAAAAGCATGTCACAGAGAAATTGATAGAATGCCCTTAATTTTACATACTACCTTGTCAGTTTGCGTGCTTTTCTCTGACCTAAATGTTCAATACAAGGGGTGATTCATATACAGACACTAATTCTATGAGAACTGAGAAATTAAAGTAATCTAAAGAATGCACCTTTGTATCCTCTCACAAAGCAACAGTTATTTTATGGAAGGTAAACAGACTTATAGAGGCATCGTCTTCAGCAATGCTGGATGGACAACGTTGCTAGTGATTACAGGGTGCATACCAGTGTCTGGCATTTCTACAAGTGCAGTATGTTACTTGCCCAACAGTACCTAGTGATTTGGCTTGAATGAGGAACAGAATTATATTCTTCTGAGTTCTGGTGTCCAAACCAAACTACTTCCCTGAATATTGTGAAACAGAGAAAAAAAAAATGAAATAGGTTTTGCTCCAGTGTAAACTGCAAGCTGTAATTCATTGTAACTCAGGTTCAGATAAAATTATCATGTACACATCTTCATGTGTATCAGTTCTCCGTGACGTCTTGACTAGTATCTTGTCTGAAGCACCCAGATCACTAAGCCCTGCCCACGTTCAATATAAAACTATTTCCGTGTTCTATAACTTCATTTTCTGGATATGAAAAAAACACGAATCTGCCCTCTTTAATACGTCCCCGGGGTCTTTGGAGTAGTCCAGTGACCTTGTTTCGTTGGGTTTATTTTTCTCAACGGTGTGAGGATTTTGCATCTAAATCATCAGACAAGCCTGGGTCAGACTGGATTCTCCTGACTCCTTTCCAGGCAGAAGAAAGTCTAAGTTCCCAGACAGCCATTCTCATGCTCCGGTTAACCTCAGCTTGTGTGTTACACAGACTATGTGTGACGCACTGGATTCCCTTTGTTTCCCCCACTTCTTATTTTCCAGCTGAGACGTGGTGTGAACTGGGAAATGCAATCAATGAGAAGAATATACAGGAAATAGAAGCCATAAACAAAAATGACTGGTTGAGTCTCAGTGAGGTCTGGAGTACAGTTGTTGAAACAAACCACTGGTGACCCAGAAAGATCTGAAGCTAAACAGAATGCTTTCAAGATGGAAATGTGGGACAAAGATGGCATAGATGAGTTGGTAATGGTCTCATCTTTTCTTTTGTAGGCTCTATTCCAGATGTAGCTTTAAAATAATAGCAGCATGTTGGACCCACAAAAGAGCAAGGCTGAGTTAGGAAACCTTCATCTATTGTGAGACTCACATTGTGAGTTTGCCTTTCTAAACCTGGACAACTATCTTTTGAAAGATCTCAACAGTCAGAGCTGGAGGCACATTACCAGAATAGTTCAGCTTCCATTTCAGGTCTTGTAAGTACGTACCTTTACAATCTGTTTGTGGGACATGCACAAGGAAGAAAATACCTGATGCTAATGTCTGAGATGTGCTACACAGGAAAGACTGTTCTTCCCAGCCTTAAAAACCTATCAGCCTGTGTAAGTGTCCAGATACTCAGCAACCGGAAGCTTCAGGCTTTATCCATTAGCACAAGGTGAAGAGGGAAATTGTCTTATTCTCAAGAAACAGGGTATAATTACGTGGTGTTCTCAGTGGGAGGTGGGTTTGAACTTTGGAAAAACTGGACGCTTCTCACAGGTGTTAAAGGAAGCATAGAGGTCTGGAGTCTGACTTACGGTGTAGATGCTAAGCCAGCTTGAAAATTTTGGCATCAGTTATCTCAGGTTTTAGACAAGGGCTAACGAGATTTTCTTCTCTTTTTTTTTGAGGCCAAATGCCAAAGTTCACTACTAGTTAAATTAAAAGTTTGTTGTTTAAACAATAAAGGCAACCACTAAAACACCCTTCATTGTCTCATGCTGGCCTAACCGTACAGAAAAAGGTATCAAGCAGGTGTCTGTAGGCTGCGCGCAGTTTGAAGCGGCCGTACGTCACGGTGACGGTCTGTGTTCTAGGGACTGTGCGACAGGGCTCCTAGGATCTGTTCACAGTTCTGCCTTTCATTTTGCTGTTCGATCCTCGGCAGGTTACACCACTGTTCTGCCTCCGTCCTCCCAGCCGTGACATGCGAAATGCACGTTTGTAGCTGTGAGGATATCTGGGATCTGTGAGGCCTAAAATTAAATCATCAAAGGGCTCTGATGATTATGATAGTGTTCCAGAGTAGGATACTATATATAGGGACAGTGCCAAGTTTCAGTTATTTTCTTGAAGTAACAGAGAGCGTTATGGTAAAAATAATCTAGTTATGATAAACTGAGGTGGACTGAAAACTGGCTGAATGGCTGAGCCCGGAGGATTCTGGTCAGTGGCACGAAGTCCAGTTGGAGCCAAATCAGTAATGGTGTACCCGAGGGGTTGATACTGGGGCCAAGAGCGTTCAGCTCAACCTGGATGATGGGGCAGACTGCACCCTCAGTAACTTTGCAGCTGATAACTAGGAGCGACTGGCACACCAGATGGTTGTGCCGCCATTCAGAGGGATCTCATCAGGCTGCAGAATTAGGCAAAGAAGAACCTCATGAAGCTCAACAAAAGGAAATGCAAAGTCTTGCACCCAGGGAGGAGTAACCTCAGGCACCAGTACATGCTGTGGGCCGACTGGCTGGAAAGCAGCTTTGCAGTGAAGAATGTTGGGGTCCCAGTGGAAAACAAGCTGACCACGAGCCAGCAATACAGCCTCATAGGAAGGAAGGCCAACATCATCCTGGGCTACGTTAGGAGGGGCATTCCCAGCAGGTCAGGGAAGGTGATCCTTCCCCTCTACTCAGCACTGGCAAGGTCACATCTGGAGTACTGCGTTCAGGTCCGGGCTCCCCAGTACAAGGAACGGCATCCTTGTGTTCAGTCTAGACACAAGAAAAAGCGTTTTACTGTGAGGGCGGTCAAACACTGGAACAGGTTGCCCAGGCAGGCTGTGGAGTCTCCATCCTGGGATATATTCAAAATCCAACTGGACATGGTGCTGAGCAAACTACTCTAGCTGACCCTGCTTGAGCAGGGTGGTTGAACTAGATGATCTCAGCCTCATTGATTCTGTGATAAACTACGTCTTTGTGTCGTTATGAGGACTCGTACGTGACTCAAAAATCTTTCTGTTATAAGAATTTGAGAGTCTTAACATTAATTTAAATGGGAGTGAGATCGGGTTCCAAGATGTCAGAATGGCAGAAAGCTCTTTATCTCATAAAGCTCCTGGGCACCTTTCACTGGAATTAACTTCGGGCTTTTTTCCCTTCAGATATTCTCCAGCCTTTGCAAAGGAAACTGCAGTAACAAATCAGATTCTGCAGTAACACATTTTAAGTCCTGAAGCAAAATTCAGCAGTTTTAGAGGGACAGCATAAAAGGGAATGGGGCGGGGGAAGTGGGGTGGGAAGTATTTATAATCCCTTTAATATTTTAAAATTTAATTATTTCCAAATTGGGTTAGCGAGACTGACAAGAATACTGCATCTAAAGCATGGAGCCCAGAGGCAGCATTGGAAAATGAGAGGAGAAATTAATAATAAAAAAACCCCTATTGCTTCAAGGCAGCAGACTGGAACACTGACATTCCATTACTCCGTCTGTCTGCTGAATTCATTTAGCATCTGTGGCCTAAATAGGCTAGTTTTAAAGAGGCATGCTCCAGTTTTTATGTTGGAAGGGGGCGGGGGTTGTCAGAGGATTTTTCTTCATTGAAATCCGTCTCAAGAAGGCACATCAGACTGCAGTTAATAGGGTAGCGTCATGCTAACCTCTTAGCTGTGGTAGTTAAAATAGTATCTTGGAGCGTTTTGTACTGCCTTACAGATCGGGGTGTGCACCTAGCATTTGGGCCACTGCAGTTAGATTTCTGAGGACAAAGCTAGAGCAGTAACGCGTGTGTGACTGAAGCACTAGGTCTCAATCTGCAAAGGCACGGCATCAGCCATCACCAAAGTACAGCCATGTCCAACATCTCTGTGCTCAAGGTATTAAAAAAAGTGCCGATTGTCAAATCGCTCCCCTTACCTCCTCTCTGAAACACACAGTATTGCCCAGCAGCACAGCATTCCTTGACACAAACTGTTCTCTTTCAGGAATGCCACCCCAGGCACTGTTGCAGCGACTGCTGCAACACACAGTTTCTTCCTCAGGATGCCCCTTTTCAGCTGCTAACTCCATCCACCGCTGCACGGCTTTGGTAAGATCTGAGATCAAAAGCCAGAGGCAGGCTGTCTGCAGCATCACAGAGAACTGATATGTGTGTACTGGAGGCTAGATAGATGGCTTGACAGCAGCCTGGAAGGGAAAGAGGAGAATGATTCTCCACTTTATTTCCTAGACACCTACAAGTGTTTCACTTCTGGATATTTTCTGAAACATCTGGATACCAGGAGGATAAAAGGTACCAGTGTAACCTCCCAGTAAGATCAATTGTTTAAAGCTTTCTGTGTATTTCCAGTCTTCTTTGGCTTCCTTCCCAAGGTTATAGAAACAGGTCTGTGAATTTTCTTGGAGTAGAATATAATGTATTCTGTGTCGTTCTATTTTTTCTGTTTCCATTTTATGCAAATAATCTTTGATTCCCTTTCCCCTAATTTATCATCTTCAAGGTCTTTGTGTAAATTATGCAGAAAGGAAAACCATGGATTTTATGGGAAGTCATATATGAGCTGTTAAAATTGGCCTTTTCTCCTCCTCCTCATTGTTCTTTGCTCTCAGTGTGGATTTTGTCAAAAGTTTTTGTCGAATTTAGTGAACTTACCCAACAGACAGAAAGCACGATAAAAATTTGTACTGATGCAGTCTACCATGAAACATGGCCGTGCTTTTTGATGTCAAGCATATAGGGTCTTATCCAGCAAGATTCTCAGAGCTACAAAGTCCAAGTCTTCAACTCTCGTCGGCCAAGCGAATCCCCAGGGGCTCTTGGACCTTTTTAACTGTCAGCTGGTAGAGAATGACTTCGTCCAGTCTTGAAGGAATGAGGAAAGGCCAAACCCTCTGATTTCTTTAGGTAGTGTGCTGGGAGTAAGACCTCATGAACTGCCCATAGTTGCTATCTAGTTTGCTGTCAAGGAGATACTGCTGATTTCTGAGAAAATTTCATTTGGCTAATATTTTGGATCTGAAGAGAGTCTTGGCTATTATCATCCAGCCATAATCAACACTGACACAGGCATCCTCCAGGAAAACAACTCCTGCCCTAAAAATGTATTCACAGCTTCATTCCTTTCACTGGCATTTTTTTTTTCCCTCGCTGAATACCATCCTTGTCTCCTCCTTTGGTCATCTTCTCCTTGATTCTGCAGACACTGAAGTCAGAGCTAAATTGGTTTAAGAATGTAAAGATTGCATTAATGCTTCTTGATATATCATCCGCTTACAACCTCCACCTTGGCTGCTACTAAAACCATGTACTCTGGGTTTTTTCTTCGTCCTGGACTAGTTATTTATGCTTCCAGGAGAGCTATCTTCTTCTTTTTGCATCTCAACAGATTTGAAAATAAATACTTGGCTTGCATCTTCCCGAGCACGTGTGCTGCAGGGAAGTCTAAGAGGAGCCAGCCTCTGGAGGCTTGCTTTTAAAAAATTGTATTATTCCTCCTTTCTCCCATTAGGCAGCAGTCCAGCCAAATTTACCTTTGCTTTTACTTAAACATATTTCTTTTCTATTCTTTTTATACAGCAGCAGTCTGGCCTTAGGCAAATCTCCTGGGAGACTTGGTTAAAATGCACCTGTGCTACACAAGCAAACATCTATTACAAAGTTGATGTTGCTCTCTCTTGGCTAAAACAGTAATATTTCACTTCGGCTCATGCTCCTCCTCACAGTTAAGGGATTCATCTCCATCACAAAGGAAATGTCCTGTAGTGTTGAAAGAGGACTTAATTTCAGTTACCATTATTTCATAGAATGAGAACTGTACAGTTATAAATCACCAGAGAATTTTCTGCAGTTTTCATTGAATTCTTTCTGCTTTGGGCTCACAACTGTTTCTTCCAACTCACAGCCTTTTCTACTTAGCTTCCTTCTCTCTTTAACCTCTCACCTCTGCCTTTCCTTTTTTTTCTCCATGTAGATAAATAATTCCCAATTAGACCCACACCCAAAATTATCCAAGGTTGCTTGCTATCTTCTTATTGCCTTTGATTATGTATCTTAATGGGAGTGTCTGCCTTGTCTATGTTGATAACAAACAGTTCTGTAATCGTATCAAAACTAGCACAAGAAGACCTATTCCTGGTAAGCACATCCATATTACACATATTAGAGATGTGATTATTAATGGCAATAATAAATCACTGCTTGTGGTGATTTCACTGACTTGTATTTAACTTGTATTTGACAAGTTCCATCCCTTTAAGAACTTCCCTTTAGGGAGCAGCTTAGTTCATTTTTCTGAAAAGCAGCACCGCCCTCCCCCAGGTTGTTTCTTGACTGAAGTAATTGCTGTGACTCCTCAGGTCCCAGACAACCAACAGATAATTAGTTCCAATTAAGTTCTCTCACAGGTGCTTATGAAACTACCATTTGGATGCAGCAGTTTCTCCTGAAAGGTGAGCTGGATAGTGGGGAAGGGAAGAGCAAAGATCAGAGCAAGAAGAGAAACAGCAAAAGATCACTCCTGGTGTGGTGCTGCTTTTTGTTTACGCAGGGGTACGTACGAGGTATCTTTTTTTTTTCACTTCTAGAGGTGTGACTGCTTGGTGTGGGTCCTTATTGAGTTTCTCTTCCAGTTTAAAAAAAAAAAAAAAAAAAAGGGTAAGCAAGAAGTAACCTCAGAGTAACCACCGTGTGTGAGTTGTGCTGAAGAAAAGCCCAGTGAATACACAGCACTTCGGGTTTACCATGAAGTAAGCCAGGCAGGATCAGTCCTCATAGGTTATTGACCTCACCTGGTTCACCGGGTAGTATGTCTGAAGTGACGTGTTTTCCTTGCAGAGAGTTTGTGTGCGGTGGGTAAGTTGAGCCTGAGTTGCCTAAACTCTGAAGTAAAGCATGGGGTCTGACCTTTCCTTGTGTTGGCTTTGCCCTGGTGTAACTCTGGGGCGTTTGTCAAAGCTGCTTCTCATCTGATGAAGAGTAGGATCATGTCTTTAACTAGCTTTAGCCTCCTGCTTTATGTGGGAGGCAGGAGGGAGTTACAGAACCTATATTTAAGGAGAATAAGTATCTATAAACCTGACATGTGACTAAAAGCACAAAAAAAGCTGCAGGTTTTAACCCCTTTCCCAATTGTTATTTCTGTCTGTCTGCCCTTAGCGGTGGTGTTTGTTATGCTGCCTTTCTAATTATGTACTGGGACTTTTTTGGTTTGTTTTCTTTTAATAAAATGCAGCGTTTCAGATTTGCGAGTTGTGATGGATGCTGCTCTGTGCTTGCATCCAGTCGTTGTAGGGCCTGTTGCACTGAAGTTCAGTTTGTGGTGGTAATCTGAGCCACAACAGTGCTTTTTATTGTAGACTGCAGAAAGTAAGTGCATGGAAAACACTAGTAATGTTAATCCCATCCCAAAATAGTGCCAGCATTGCTTCAGTGGCAGTAACCACTGAGCAGACCTGCTTAGCCTGGGTTACACAGGCAACAGGACCAGTTGCCCTTGCAGGTGCTCTCCAGACGTGTTCTCTGTGAACCTGGAAGGCCCCTCGGAGCGCTCTGTAGCTGCTCTAGCCACAGCACTGTGGCTGGGCTATGCAAGCGTGCTGTATGCTGTGTCAGGTAAGCAGACACCCTCTGGAAAGAACAGAAAGATGCATGGCTCTAGATTTCATGGAATCAAGAATTATTCTGTCTTTTTGTCACCCATAAGCTCCATCAAACCTTCCATGGTAGCAGACACAAAAAGAAAAGTTGAATAAGTTTCCTGCGTTTTAAGTCAGAGCAGGCTCTGACAGCACTCTGTCTCCCGTTGCAATTGAAACCACAAACCCTACCGATACTCAACGAGTAACTGATGAAACCTCAGATGGCTATGATCATCAAAGCATTAAAACACGTGTTTAAATATATTCTTACTGGGCAAATGCATAGGACTGAATTAACTGAAAGGTATTGGACTCTTAGAAAAGCTGCTCTATCTGGCAGGGGTTTTGAAACCACCCGGGATATCTTGCTGGCCACTGATTTTGGTGGCAGGTAGGTACCTGCGCACTCTTGAAAACCTATTATCTACAGGTTTAGATACACTTGTAAAAGCTATGCAGTTAATCCTGTGCCACTTGCCATGTACTTGACCTCATTGCAGAAGTGGAGGATGGGTGCAACCCAATCACAATATTCTGGTTTGCTTGAAAATTGGAATATTAAGATAGCACTTATTTTAATCCAACTGTTTATCTGTAATTTATTCTGCATCTATATTACATGCCTTCAAGGGCAGTAGCAAGTTAGCCCATGTAGTCGGTTTAGCTCAATTTATGCATCTTTCCTACACACATTCGAAGAAATGGGTCTGTGATCCATATGGAAATAACTTCATGATCCAGGGATCACGTACGCTGCATTTGCAGCATAACATGCAGTGAAACCTGCAACATAACAGACTGCTTCAGTGGGAGAGGAATGAAACACCACCTATTCCAGCTGTTTGCAATATACGATCTCTGAGAAGTGTTTATTTTTTCTGAGAAGCATCATTGGACATATCCTTTATCTAGCTGTAATACCCAGCTGTTCTGCAACTATGTTTTCTTGCTTACAAGATCTTTAGTTTATTGAGGAGATAAGAAAATGACACAACCTGTCTTGTGATCGCTGGTTTGTTCTTTCCTCTGCCTCAAACAGGCTGCATTCCTTAAAAGACAGCCTGTGTTACGTGGCTGAGATCAAGCAGGCACAGCAGATAGGCTGTTAGTAAGGATTGAAGCTCAACATGAATCAGCTGAGTGGAGGGTAAGTTCGTTAGACCATGCAAGTGAAAAAGGTGCCTAGTTTTAGATGGCGGGTTTTGAGGTAGCAAATTGTTACTAGAAATTTTATTCCATTCTGTCACTCCTGTTTCTGTGCACTGCTGCCTTCTCAGATGGTGTAACATCCAGTTACGAGAAGGAAGACATATGGAGAATGCAGACAGGCAATCGAACTCTTGGGTGAAAATGATACACCGCTTTTGCCTGTGATTTGTATAATTAATTTGATAGTACAGGCTTTACTTGTATGGTTATTTCTACCGCCTTCTGATACTTTATTCCCTTGGTTAAAGCCACATTGAGAAAATAACTGTTGGAATTTATTGACTTTCTTAAAATTGCAGTGTACTTGAAATGGTTCCTCCATCTTTGTGTTTAGCAAGACAAACAATAGCAAACCCTGCCCAGGCAAGGGCAGGCATATTTTGACTAGTGTGCAATACTTGCTTCCATCTTACGTTTTCTCTATGCTACATCCTGCAAAAAAGAAATTATGTTTTAATAACTGGAAGAATATTTACTGGTTTCCATCTTCTATTTATAAATCTAGAAACTTGATTCCTGGGAGTCTTAAGTATGTGGGCTTCAGCGGCAAAGGAAAAAAGTGTATCACAATCTATTATTAGCATGAAAGGAAAACATTATTTTTCCTTTTTTTTTTCTATTTCTTTTTTTTTTTAACCCAGGAATATCACTTTCTAGTGATATCACTCAGCCACTTTTCATCCTGACTGTGTGTAGATCTTTGGGCCTTAAATGTTATCGCTTTTCTCAGATTGCAAAATCCCTAACTTTATTCACAAAATGGCACTGGCCTGAGTACAAAGTGCCACACTTTATGTGGGAGGAAGAAGACGGGGAAAAATGTTGTGGCAGGTGGCTTAAAATAAATAAGAATAAAACAAGCTCTGTTCAAAACTGCTTGGAGCTCTGAAATGTTCGAAGCAGTCTCTGCAAACCTGGGTTGCTTTGGAGAGTGCTTCTGGGAAGGTTAGTTGCAATTGTCATGTGGTTTGGCAATTTTTTTTGCACAGATATTATTATGAACAACGCAGTGTGTGTGCATTTGCATCCTAGGAGATACATAAACTAACCTCTACATACCACACCAAGACCCTAATTATAAATCCAGATACAGGGTACACATCACGGACCTGTCTGTTAAATATAATGCACCTGAGACCAGGAATTGGCCTTAAAGCTATAGTTTTACTTAAGTTTTTCTCTGCCTGGATTATAATTTTAGTAATGTGAATAAGAAGCTGTGCAGATGCTAACCAGATGCTAATATCAAACTGTAGTTCAACATGTTTCCATGTAATAACTACAGTGTTACTATGGTGATAACAGATTCACTAGAGGTTTGATTTAATAAAGCAGGATTGCATGTTAGTATCTGTACAGTTGCCATAGTTTTAGCCAAACAATTGTGCTTCTTCGGACTGAATTGATGGTGTTGCCACTGAGCTTAGTTTCCCTTGTAAATCTGGTTTTTTCAGGAACAAATTTGCTATGTAAGCAGGTTCTAGTATATTGCTTTAATTGACCTCTCTTCTCTCCAACGGCAAAAAGAATAGTTTTGAATATGAGCGCATAAGCCATTTTGCTTAGAGGTTGTGGGGGTGTTTTTTTCCCCCCAAATGCTGCATTTGACTTCAGCTGTAAAGATATTTGAGCTAACTGTCCAAGACTTCCCAAGAAAGCCTAAGAAGTTAGAATAAGCAACAAATCTAAATCAGCTTTCACACGTGATCACCTGTATTTGCAAGTGGCAGAAAAGGATGTTCAGTTTTCTTGCTGCCCCTCCAAGAAACCAAGTGATCGGGACTTGCATGTTATTAAACTAATCAGCTGCAGTCTGATAGATACTGAAGGCCAAACTCTGCTGTAAGTCCTGCAGCTCCCAGCTCAGTAGATTTGTGGTGTTGGTCTGAACACACACCAGAACTGTGTATACTTTCGTTCTCGCCCTTTGGTTCTGCTCTTCCTTGCCTTGCCAACCGTTTACAGATCTGCAGGGCAGCTACCGGCACCCTGAGGAGAGAAAGCAATTGAGTTTCCGCTCAGAGGGCTCCATACAAGGCACAGGAAAGTTTGGTCCAAATGACTCCATGTCTTCCCTGACCCCAGACCACGTACTATTCCTTTCCCAACTCGTGGAAAGCTTTGTGGCTTTTTGCAGTGCAGGATCTTCTCAACCCTCTGGAGCTCCACTTACATCGACGAGGTTGCATGAAATGGAGGGCAGTGCGTGGGTCAGAACTGGAAACTCATCTGTTTTCTAGGAGACCAAGAGGAGCTTTTGGCTCCTTTTATGTCTTAATAATAGAAGTAATAATAACAATAATTAATAACTATAATGATAGTGATAACCTTCCAGCTGAACATGTGCAATTTGTATTGCCTCAGCATTATTCCCAGGCAGAGCTTCATTGATATTCAGAGTGTTGCCGTGTCTGTCACTGCTCTATGCACTTTGGGTCTGGAATCCTTGGGGAGCCTCGCAGCTGTCAAATTGACTTCCATCATTTCTTTCTGAGCTGAGAGACAAATTATCCAGCCAGCCATCAGACTAGACTTTGCAATCGAACTTGCAATCTCCAAGTGATAAAACGCTGCCTCCCAGTTCAGACAAATAGTTTGGCCTCTGAGGAGGGGGAGGCTGGCTGGGAGTATTGATGCAGTTGGGTTTTCGGTGTCGTTTATTCTTTAGAAGCTGCTATTTGGCTGCTTTTTTTTTTTTAAGAGGTATTCATGGTCTAATGATTTGGCAAGCGCCTGAGTGAGTCACTGACATATGTCGGCTCGGAGCCCCACTGGGAGAGACTGCTACTCCGGCACTGCTGGCATGGCCGCGGCCCCAGCGTGCAAACTGTGAGGACGTGCACGTCCAACAGCTTGGCCGTGGCCATGGGAAGGCAAAATTTACCCCATCGAGGGTACGGGACAGTGGTGAGAATCGGAAAGGCTTTCCCAGTTCTTCCCTTGCTGCAGCTGCAAAAGAGGTTTTGGGGAAGCTTCTTGTAGCCCTTCAGCAAGATGTTTGGGAAGCGCCGGCGTCCCCCTCCCCACGCCTCAAAGAGAGTTATGACTCGAGAGCTTTATTCGGGATACCAGTTCTGTACTGGGAACACTGGCTTTTGGAGGCCCAGCTAGTTTTCCCGCACCCATTTATTTTTGAAAGGGGGACGTGCCTACGATGGAGGTTCGGGGGCACTGCGGGGCGGTGGGGAAAAAAAACCACGAGGGGAAAAAAACCACGGCCGCTGTAAAAACCACCGGGGGATCGCCGCTCCAAGCCCGCGGAGCCCGGCCCAAGCGGGGAGAACCGCTCGCCCGCTCCGCTCCGTCCCGGCGGCGGCTCCGCTCTGGGCGGCTTGGCGGGAGGCGGCAGCAGCTGCTGCTCTCGCCCCGGCCCCGCAGGCCTCGCCGCCGCCGCAGGAGGCGCTGAGCCTCTCTCGCAGGGCCGTCACCCCGCGGCGCTTCCCTCCGCCCGTCTGCGGCCGAGGCGGCGGCGCCGCCCGCGCCCCGGGTGCCGGCGCTGCCGCCGCTCCTCGCCGCCCTCAGCGCCGGGGGAAGGCGGGCGGGGCGGGCCGGGCGCCGCCCGCCAGGGGGCGCCGCCGAGGCTCTTAAAGGGGCCGCCCCTCCGCGCTGCGGCCCGTGAGGGACGAGCCCCAGCGCGGGCCCCTGGGCAGGGGTAGCACCGGCGGTGGTGGTGGCCGCGGCTCGGCTCCGCTCCTCCTCCCTCGCCCTGCCCTTGGCAGGGTCCCAGCCGCAGCGCGGGGTCCGCCGCTCCCCTCTGTAGCTGCGGCAGGGACGGGGGTCGTCAATGGCGGGAGCGCCCGTCGCCTCAGGCGGCGCGAGGGCCGGCGGCCGCCGCCATCTCGCCGCGGGCTTAGGCCGGGCCGAGGGCAGCCCGGGGAGCAGCTTCCACACGTGTCGGTGCTCGTCGAAGGCCGCGGCTGGGCCCAGGGCCCGTTGTCCCTATTTTTGCCGTGAGGCCCTGTCCTTGCAGGGCTGGGCCCGCCCGCCCTGAGGAGGTGCTGGAGGAGCGACGTTTCCAGCGACGTTTCCAGCGCTGCGCTTGGCGCTGATGCCAGGAGCAGCGTCTCTTTCTTGCCTGCTGAGCAAGGGTTGTTGCTGCCGAGGGGTGTGAAGGCGGAGGAAAGACGGCAGCTGTGTTTGGGAACTGATGGCGTGCGTGGAAAGAAAGTAGCCGAGCACTTAAAAAGGCCTTTCCCGAAGAGGGAATCTCGGTTGCACTTGGCCTTCAGTTGGGAGAGGCCTGCCGCGGCACAGAGGGCTTCCTTCTCTGGAAAACCTGCCATGTGCAGTGCTGGGTTGAGAGGGGAGCACCACTGACGTGACAGTGGCTCACGCTCTCCCCACAAACAGGCCGTGTGCTGAGCAGTCTAGCTCAGGGCAGTGCTGTGAACCATTCTTCTTCCTCGGGGCAGTTTGTGGAAGTTTTTCGTCGTAAGAGGAGGAAGAGAATCAAAGAGGTGAGGTTGGCTGGAAGTTTACTTTTAGAATCTACCTTTGGGTTGTTTTAGAGGCAGCCGTGGGTTTTTATATCAAGGGCAAGAGATGGCTCAGCAGTTCTTCAGCTACTTGTGTTTTCCCCTGAAACAGAGGTTGCCTGTGTACTTGAAGATCAGACGTATTCCCTAAAGCATGACATACCTCTCAGTTTATCATCTCAGCTAACTATGTGGATGTTCAGCCTTTTAAGCAAGCTACCCAGCATCAGTCCCCTGTGCCCCTATCTCCTCATCCTCCTAGGTCTTCCCTGCATGTTTGGGTTCCATAAAAACATCTCTCAATCCCTAGGAGCTCGTTGCTGGGAGAGGAAGAAGACATCTGGGTATCTTAAGGTAGCAGTCCTCCTGGGGACAACGTTAGATGCCATTGAGCAAGCAGCCTTTATCAGTGGATTGTGCTTTTCTCTAGATTGTGTCTGAGGTCAAGATTTGACCTGGAATAAAAAGGTCTATGAGAAGACAGCACTTCACAGAGCTGACTTGTTTTCTTGGTGATACCCTAATGACTTACTTTCTCCTATCCCTGTTCTCTGGGGATCTAGGTTAAAGACAAAACAACACAGTTTTTCCGAACAGCATTTTTTCTTTACCTTGAGTCTAAGTAGCTGCTTTTAAGGGCTGGTTTGTGTTCTGTTTAAGAATTCTTAACATGAGTTAAAGTAAAAAAAAAAAAAAAAAGTGTTTAATTAGTTTTATACTTCTGTGTGATAAAGCAGCAAAGTGTCAGCTCTTCTGTTTCCTGATGGCCACATGACCACAGCACGTCCGCTGGCTGCATGCAGGCTCCCAGATGGAGGTCAGTTTGACCTGTGAAGCCATAAGAGGTGGGGATCTGCCTTGTAGTGATCCAGCTCTTTTTTTTTTTTTTTTTTTTTTTTTTTGTATGATCCCATTCCTGTTGTAATCAGCTGTGTTTGGGTGAAGCTGCAAGCAGGATCTGCAGGCAGGCAGTTTCGTCATGAGGATTTTCATCTGCTCTTGAAATACAGCCTGCTCCTTCAAAATAGCTCAAGTTTTGTGAAACTCAGAGATGCACTTTCAAGTCCATGTTTTGTGATGGTTTTATTGTTTCTTTACTCATATTGTAGTTGGGATCGATTGCTGTTCTATCTTTTGTTTTCTAATCATCATATGGCTATCTCTTGAAGATGCACAGGGGTGGTGATAAGATACTTTACATGGAAATCTGACATAAATATGCTGGAAGTTAAATAACAATCTGCAGTATTTCTTCAGAATGTTCTGCAGTCGGTTAGCGTTGGTATCAGGTCTAAAATGCATTCATTTTCAGATTTTTCACTTTCTTCTTTCCACCACTTCAGCTTTTAATTATGGCTGTCAAATAGAGTACAAGCCAGACACGGCATTTAGCAAGCTAATTCTACCATTCTTCTTTTTTTCCATTTCCTTTCCTATAGGCATCCACAAATGCCTGTACCAGTGGGTACCTCTGACATTTCCAAATTGCAATTTGACAGTGTCAGAAGGGTTCATGAATTATTAAAATGTCTCAGCATCACAGAGGTTGGAAAATTACATGTAATTTGACAAAACAAGCACACACAGAAAAAGAAAACCCCACCCAGGCATTCCCAAATCAAGAGAGCACCTTTAAAACTTTCCTTTGAATTTGCTTAAAAGGCTTGAATAGTAGGAGAGATGCATGAGTCATTCTCTTCTGTCTCTCTCTAGAACAGGAAAGCTAGCAGAGGGTGGAGGCATGTCAGCACATAGTGTGGTACACTTCAAAATATCAGCTGAAATGACTAGGCTGGAGAAGTGGGAGGACTGATATTAGTCACACGCTATTACACAGTTCAGAAGATGAAGGCAGAAGGAACTACCGGACAGGCATATGCCACTTGGCCCAACCTTTTCAGGCATGTACCTTGACTTCAGATCTCTTCATCGCCTCTGTTTGCCTTGCCTGTGAGTGAGATTCGTTATCTTGGCCCCACAGAGAACAGCTGACTGTTCTGAAGCTGAGATGTTAGAGAAATGGTTGAGTTTACTACATAGACAGTATCAGCAACTCGCATCCACAGTCATTTTGCTCAAGCCTTTTGTTCCTTGTCCCACTGGACAGGCACAGGAGCTGTTGCAATCTTCCAGCTCCGTGAGCATTAGTAGGGAGGATGAGATCCATGTAGGAGGTGCCAAGATCATGGAGAGATCTTTGATATGATTTCCTGCCCTGCTGCAAGCAATTCCGTGTTAGCTGTCTGCACAGCGAAGTGATTTTCCATTTCTCAGGCCCTGCACCTTCACCGTTCTTGGCATTATGCAGTGGGCATACCTTGCTGATAAATAGGCTGCATTTGTTCTGGTGACCACAAGATATAGGCCAAGAGCTTGGATGCAAGCGCTACATCAGGCTTTGTGACTGCAGTAGCGACAGGAATGAATTTGGTTCCAGAAAAGGGGCAGTGTATCCTTTGGATGTGTGAATCTCCCAGTTATAATGGACAAAAGCTTTTTGAACACTGGAATCTTTCTGACATGTTGACTATTTACTGTTCCTCAGTGTCTGCAGCTGAAGGATGTTGAAGCGCTTTACAAACCTCCGTTCACCTCTGTGTGCTCATCTTGCTCTTCCAATGCATCTACTTAGATCTACTCTATATGCAGCAATGAGGATGACCTGTCAAATTTTGCAAGAAACAGCTGATATCACAGCCACAAATTGAGCTCAAATTTTCCAGTTTGCGTAAACTGCTTGTCCGCGTTGCCTTTCGATACACTGCGAAAAGTCTTGAAGCCAAATAAATAACAGAGATGCAGATCACGTGGCATCGGGTCTCGTCTTGTCCTGGGTTGAGCATGGATGCTTCCAAATTTAACTACAAGGCTCTGCGTGTCCCGTGTTTCCCAAGCCACCCGGTTTTGATGGTTTTGAAGTCTAGGCCCTGTGCCTGGTGCAAGGCAGTTAGCGGTGCTGAGTAGGTCTGGGGATGGTCTTTCTTAAGCTGAGTCGTCAGCTGCCTTTGGTAGTAAAGCAGAGAGATGGTCTCTGTTTTGGCCAGGTCTTAGTGTAGTAATGTCACTCTGATTACTGGTTTTATCCAAAGATGGGAAGAGGTTTGTATTTAGATGAACTCCTCAATAAACACAATAGTTCGCTGGTCAGACCCTCTGCTTGGGCCTGTAGAGGTTTGCAGGATACAGCCCTTCTATGTAGCTGAATTTTTAACAGAAGGTGTTTCATTAAATGGCCCAGATCTTGTCTCTGTTCTCTGCTGCTTTATCGCTCTGCAGTACATCTGATAATCTTATATATCACGTTTAACCAAGCCAAAAATAAAACCTGCAACAGACCTTCCTAGTTGTCTGTGACTGTCTTGCGAAGTACTTCCATCAGCCCTGTGAACCACGGTGGATTTGTTCTTACTCAGACTTCAGCCTGTTTGCCATGTGCAAATAATTCCTTAGGACGGCTCCTCAAGAAATATTTTAGAAGTCAGATATAACACCTTTTTCTTTAAAAGGGGAAAAAAAGTCATGATCACTTTGTCTAATTTTCTGACAAATTCTGAAATTAATTCCTGAAACTGTACCATTCCTCTGCCCTAATTGGATAGCTGGAAAGTGTCTTAACAGCTGTCAAGAATTCTCAAGTGAGCAAAATACAGTGCTAAAGCTTATGAAAGTTTTTACAAGTGAGCTATACTGGCTGATGTTATTAAATCATTTAATTCGTTAGAACATCCAGAGTAGTTTACCCTCCCCACTGGTTAATGTGTTCTGTAGGCTGGCCACAGCTTTTTTTATGGCATATATTGAAATCTCCTTCCCAGAACCATTATTTTAAGGATAAGGGCAATAGCAGGCAAAGAAAAAAGACCCTCTTGCCTTTTGTGGTGGAACTTGGCTTACTGAGTGCATTTGTTTGCTGTTCTGATTTATTTTCTTTTGATCAAACCCTCGTGTTTAAAGGAATGTTCTTTGCAGTTTTGAAGTCTGCCTATTATAACATCGATTCTGCAACCTGCAGTGAAAGGAGCAGGCAGATGCGTACTCAGCTGATACTTAACAAATCTGCCTCTCTTGGCACGCAGAATCCACACCTGGAGCATATCAGCGGTGTCCCTGGACCCTGTGCAGGGGGTAAAAATCCAGGTTGCAAAGTTACAGATTCTGTCACTTTGTCAGAATTTTCTTACATGTGCAAAATACTGAACGCGGTTTTCTTCCACGAACCTTTAGTGTTTGGAATGGCAGCTTTCTAGCTCAGTTTGAAATACATTTTCCTCTCCTCTGCACGAAAAATATCCCCAGCCTCTCCATTACGCATGCTGTTTTTAAAGGCAAAACCAAAAATATTGGATGCTAAGAGAAGTGCACCCAGCAGCATAAGAAAAATGTGCTAACCAGTCAGCCAGCATACACCCATTTCGTGCGCAGAACCAAGAGCAGTGCTTTAGCAGTGAGATCATGCAGGCTGCGGGAGGAAACAGAGAGAACTGCCATGGGGATTGTTGTGGTATGTGGGCTCCGTATTTCATGTTCTGGAGATCTGCACCGTCAGAACAGAGCAGCAGACAGGTTGTGTTTAGTTTATCGCAGAGTAGAGAGAGCAGTTCCTTTCCTGGGGCCATGCTGGTTGTTCTTTGAGGGTGCAGCTTCATTTGTCAGTCAAGCTGGTCTAAGTTGACTTTGCCTCCAGATTCTGTCACCTTGCCCCTTCCCTTTTGCAGGCGGTCATGATTGTGCAGGTGGTCACTGAGATGAGGAAGCTGAAATCTAAGCTTTTCTTTGTTTTTTTCCCTTGCCGTATCAGCTCTGGGATCTGGCTGACTGCTATGTTAAGGCTCATTTGGTTCAAGAAGGGGAGCAGGAGCAGGAGATGACAGGTCCACAGCTTTTGACAGCAGAACAGGTTACTGGTTTAGTAGCTTGTGAAACAATCCCTTCACTGCCAGCTCCTGATTCGTATTGGAAGAATCTGTTAATGCTTAAAGTTCTGTCGGCTTTCCAAGTAGTAAGTTCTCACAGAAAACAAGTCATCGGAGTTGCAGGAAGAGTCGGAAAGCACCGGTTTCTTGGTTTGTGGCACATGAGCTCTCCTTTTCTGATGATGTGAAACTTTCTGATTTTGTCAAAATACCATTTTCCTATAGACCAAAAGAAATCGAAATACCGTTTCGGACTAGGTCTTGGCCCGTGTGTTTTTGGTAATTCAGCAATTGTGTAGGTACCTAGATTGGAAGTTGAGCTCGTTTGGAAAATTTGTCTTAATTTTTGGTAGTGAACCATGAAAATGTACCTCCTTCATTGTGGAGGGGTTACTAGTCAGAAAGAAGAGAATTGTCACAAAAATTGCTGCTTCAGGTTTGAAATTCCTGGCTCTTAACCTCCTCCAAAAATTCCAGAAACTTTTCAGACAGCCATTCACCAGTTATTTAATTGTATAAATACACCCCTGGTTTAATTTCTGATTTCAGTTGTTCTCATTAAGGAGTTACGTTTGACTTACAGGAGTGTGAAATTAGAAACTGACCCTGAACGCGTTTATCCTTGTGTGGGTTGTGGCTGATTGTATGTGCTTTGTGAGTCTTTCAGGTAAACAAGGTGTTAAAAGTGAGCAGGGTTGTGTGTTTAGCAAGTTTCTAACACAAACTTGTGCGGGCAGTGCTGGAGAGGGCTGTGCTAACAACACAGAGATGCTACTGCAGTCAGTGAGCAGGTACTTCTCTGGAAATGATTCCTAGCGTCTTATTTCATTATCAGACGTAAAATAGGTCACTTTGTGGCTTTGAATTCTATAGTGAATCTGTTCGGGTGACCTCACAGCAGCATCCTACAATCTGGCATGGTGGGTTGGAGCAGCAACAATTTCTTCACAGCATGAACCTGCCACTGCCCTTCCTGGTTTTTCTTTGAAGTAGGTCAAATCTATGAACTGCGAAGACTCTGCAGACCCCTCATTTATTTTACTATTCTAGCTGCCAGAACGTGGAGTAGAGAGATCACCTACTTCATTCTGTCTGAGCACTGGCAGCTTCGGTGCAGAAAACGCAGATGGCGCGTGCTAGGCCTAAATCAGGAGGGCTCTCGGTAGCGTCGTACTTCAGCTTGAAGAGGATAATCTGCAAAGGGAACCTCTTAAAAGAGTGGTTTCCATTTGGTTGTTTACAAATGATTCTTTTCATCCCTGTTCTCTAACTTTTCTTTGGTTTTCTGGGAATGTTACTGTTGTATTGTCTGTTTGAATAGATTCTCCAAGTTGTGTAACCACGTTTGAAGTTTTACTTGGGGCTGTCTCAGTCTGCACAGCTTCAGGAGAAACCCCTGTGTGCAGGAGAGTCTCAAGCATATCGTTTGGGGAAATACAAGAACTTCCAGCAATAATTACTCAAATCCACTCCAAATAACAGGCAGAATTTGAACTCGGACTGATGTTAGCGGTGACACTTGTACCTGTCAGGCTCAATCCTAAACCCTGACCCCAACACCTATTTGTACTTCGTGCATGTATTTCTCACAGAGTGATCATCTTGTTGTAGAGCTGTTCTCTGTTGTTCTGACGTGTATGGGTTCACACACAACCCGAGGCTTTAGGAGTATTAGGTACCATTATTTGGAATTGTTGTCCATGTGTCCAAAAGAACACTAGCAGAAATAAAGAAGTAATAGATTTTTTTTTTCTTTTCCATTTCCTTTGTGTTTCACGGTTTGGCTAAGACCTTTCTATTTTTCCCTTTGAGTTGCTACCATACAGCTTGTTTTGGGTAGACCTCTTTGGAGCTCTTCTTTGATGTCCAGACTATTTAAGCCAAAATTCTGTTCATTTTTTCCTGGTGGCACCTACTTCTGAGCAAGTACATTAAGTAAAACTTGTGCTTGTCAAAGACTGTGCCTTCAGTTTTTTGCCTTAGCAGAATGAGTCTTTTCTGTAGCCCACCTAGACTGTCTCAGTGCAGCCACAGAGATAGACAGCATGGGTGCTGAGCTGTAAAGAACAAACTATCACCTTAGCAGCACCAATTTAAGCCTCATCATGCTTCTGTGCCCTTATATGGGCACCTGGTTTGCAATAGTGCTGTTCACCAACGTCTGCCATGTTAATCAGGTTTGAGAAATTATTATTTTATACTTTAGCTGTCAGAATCGTCCAAGTAATGTGCTGTCAGTCTGACATATGAACTGAAAGTTCTTCATGCTGAAAGATAGTTGGGATGGGAAGGTGGGGAACATTCTGCTGCCCTCATGTTGGTGATCATTCTGTCCCACTGCCAAACTTTTCAAAATCCTCATTTACCTTTTTTTAATCTCTCTCTTTTTTTTTTTTTTTTTTTTTTTTACTGTTTCTGATTAAGATCCAGTTTAATACAAGCATTATTTCACCACTTCAAGCGGGTGACCCAAGGAAATCTGCAAGCAGTCTACAAAGTTACTTTTAGAGCAAAATCCAGATGATATTTAACAGAAAATCTATGTGTAATTAGGTTCCTGGGCCTTACTGTCTGTCACTGAATTCTGTCGGTGTTTGTTTTTTTTTTTTAATTTTCTTCTCAAATAAGGATTTTATTCTCACATCTTTGAGTTGGATTTACAAGCTGGTAAAAACAAGTACAAAATGTTACTACTGTTTTGTTTTGTTTTGTTTTTTTTTATTCATAGCAAGGGAAAGCAAAGTTTCCTGTTAGAACAGGTACTCTCAAGTTTCACTAGTGAGTATTGGATGAGAAGCCTAAAGCGAACGTGTATAACTTTGTCACTGATGTGGATGGGAATATGTCCCAAGATACTTGGCAGCTGGTCTCCTCCTTGATTAATGATATTGCACAATTAAGTATTACATAAAGGTTTGTCATTAAATGCGTTTCTAAGGAGAGTATATTAATTTTCCCCATTTTGCTGACGGAGGAAGTTAAGGCCTGGAGAAAGGAAGTGATTATTCACAGGGGCTGGAAAGGAAATTCAGTCCAGAATTCTGTATAACAGACCGTGCAGACAATGTGACATGCCCTAAAGTAACCATTGCATTTCGGATACGCCTGAGTTGCTGTGCGTTCCGAAGAAATAAAATACCTGTTGCTCTTGGTTTTAACTGACTATCCCTCTTTCTTTTTTCCACCTAATATCTTGGAGCCAGGATGTGAAAACACAGATGACTTGTGCCCAGCAGAACTTTTGGTGAGTCAGTTAAATTTCAGACTTGAACAGAAGGAGTGTGATCGGTGATGCTGCTGTAAGGCTTTAGTTACTAGTCAGCGGGTTGCAGTAGAGCAGGAAGCATTCAGCTGTTCCGTCCGACGTTACTACTAACGTGCTTGTGACAACAGGTGAACTTGTGGCTTTTGACAGGCCAGCAGGGGAGGCTTAGCCACAAGGCCAGCAGGGGAGGCTTAGCCCATGCAAGGAAGGTGCAGGGAGGAAACAGTGCTGGGAAAATGGTGTCGGTGGAATCAGGAATACAGAAACCCCTTTATTTGCTCTGTGACTTCAGGTCTCAGCCCAGCTCTTTGAAACTGCGACTGTCAGGACTCTGGAGAAGAGTAATAATATGTTGCCACAACAGCATTATTTGTCTCTGTTGATGTTCTTGTGCAAAACACAAATCTTAAAACAGCTTGGCTGAGAGCAGCTCAATGATTCCAATCTCCTCTGAAAGCTCTTGCCTCTGTGGGGCCCTGACGCAGCGTGGAGACGCTGAACCAGATGCTGACAGGTCTCTTGTTGTGCGCAGTTTGTGTCTCTTTTTGTTTATCTGCCATGAGTAAACTTGATGGTCCTGGTCTTGTCCTTGTCGGACTAATCCTATCTGTGATCGGTGATCTCTGAGGTCAAGGGGAGTTGCCTGTGCCTGATGGCCTTCAAAGCTTAGTCCACTGAGTTCAGGGAGGTCTTTGCCGTTAACTGGTCTGGAATCAGGAGCTACAGCCTGGTTCTGCTTACCGCTGGAGTTCGGCCTGAGTAGGGGATCCCCATATTCATTCGTTCTTTCAGCCCGTGGGTGCTAAAGCGGGCAGCATCAGCCGCAGAGCATCACAAAGACAACTCCCCATTGTCTGCAAATCAAGCTGGCCGTGGTTAAAGTCAGAAAACGGGGTGGTTGGAGGAGGTGGGGGAGAGCTTGCGGGGTCTCGCAGCTGTTTTCACGTCCTCTCTCAAATAGAATTTCTTCAATTAGCAGCAAAGATTTTATGCTGGAAAACTTGGAAGAAAGCAGGCTGCACAAATGCTCTTTTTTCCAGGAGTTGCCATAAGTTGCATTACTGCATGTTATTTTATTCTTCTTTTTCCTCTTTCTATGGAACTGCAAAAGTGACAGCGCTTTAAATGGAAAGATTTGCAGCAAGCCATCAGTCATTGTGCATGGAGGATATATCTCCTGGTTTAGTCTTGCTTGTGCTTCCATAAATCAGCATAGCTAAAATATTTGTGGTTGTCTGTAGGAGATTTATGCAGGTGGGAGATTAGAGTCAGTCTGTCATTTTTGTGGGGGAAGTGAGAGATGGAACGGGCTGGGGAATGCTGGCTTGCAGGAAGGAAGGATTTATAATAATGTCGATGGATATTTAGGGGTTCCATAGAGACAATTAGCAAAAAACCTGTGTATGTCTCTGTGTGTACATGTGTACACCTCTCTGGTTTGGAAACAGGCTGTTGTTTCCCTGCATCGTTTTTTAGTCAGTCAGAGACATTACATGGAAGCATTCCTTTTCTCGATCTGCTTTCAGACTTAGTTTTCTTTTTTCTTTTTTATTTCCTTAGGTCCGGAGTGTTCTCTATATGGGTTATGCCTTACTTTTGCAGGCATTGCAAATTGGCTGTGTGAGTCGTTGTGTCAGGTTAAAAAGCTCTTACAGACTGCCTCTCCTCACACAGTCGCTGAATGTAGGCTTAGGTACCTTTGCTAGTAATTGTGACTTCGTAAGTTCATCTGAGCAGGGGATGAAGAGGAGGGAGGGACATGAGGAATGTGTATTCTGGTATTGGCAGCAAAATCCAGGTCACATTTTCAGTTGCTGTAACGTTGTATGTCTCCACTGACCCTAGTGTTTCACTAGTCCGTGGCACCTGTGAATGTGGCTCCTGACTTCGGTGGTGATACACCCAGTTACACCGGTTGATATCCCAACGCTTTATTTCTGTGTGATGGAAGTGGCCCGCCAGGAGCGCTGAGGATGGCGGAGCTCAGCGTGTCCTCGAGGCCTCTGCCAGTTCATCTTCCCTTTGCTCCCAGGCAGAGGCCGGGACTAAGCTGTGTGAAGGTCATCACTGTAGCTTCTCTTTCGCCTCATTACTGATGAGATCAGCCTTGCTCGTAAGTGCTTGCTAGTTTAGGCAAGGTTTGGCAGGTGATGGGAGAGGCTGCAGAGCCCCAAAACCTTGTAAATACGTTTTGGAAAGCTTAGGAAAAAAAAAAAAAAAAGCAAAGCTGCATAAAATATAACTTGAAAGTTCTCTAGCTGCCTTTCTCCTTTTCTGGAATAGTGGGTTTCTGATTTTCCAACTACCTCTCTTTTGTACCCTCTGATTCTTTTCCCCCCCCCAGTTTTACTCCAGACTGAGCTGTAGTAGGACACACGCGGTCGGCGGCAGCAGCAGCCTGCCTTCAGAGCAAGCCTAGGGAGTCCTGCGGAATTCCAGCAGACAAGTCTGCATGGTCCTGTCCCAAATGCTTTTCTTTAAGGATTTGAGGAAGGAGGAACTACAGGATTCCCAAAAGCAACGCCCAGGCCGGTGGTACCTGGACCTGACTAGGTGAAAAATTACCCCCTGGTTCCTTGTGCCAAAATGAGATTCTCCAGTGCTTTACTAACAGAGGAGAGGTGCTTTGCCAGGACTGTGGGGGGATCATGACAGCACCTATGAACAGCTTTGTTGCAGTAGCATTGCTGCGCTGTGTCACTCTCATGTATTCTGTTGAACTTGAGTAAAAATAGTTTCCGGGGATGTGTGTAATATGAAGGGACAGAGATACTAGTCTTAAATCAGATATTTTTTTTTTTCTGTTTTCCATCTTTGCCAAGTCCCTATAAATCTTTGCAGTTGTAGAGACAGCCTGAAAAACTGCTAACATTTTCAACTACAGAGCATAACACTGAATAAGGATAGTTGAAAAATTTCTGTCAAAACTGTGTTTAATGGAAAATAGAGTTTTGATAAAATAGCATTTTCACCGAAAATAGCTGCTTTCCATGGAGAATGTTAGTTTTTCACTGCAATATTTTGACAGGAATTTTAAAATCTTGGGCTGAAATATGTACAGCTGTTCAAGTCCGTCTAGTGCCACTCATATTTCTTCACCTCTTCAAATTTGAGGTATTTTGCCAACTCTTTGGTTTTTAACATTGTGATACTTGGGAGTTTTGTCAAGCCCACCTCTAGATTCATGTCATAGGACTATTAGCTTCATGTTTAAAAAAGCTGAGTTTCTATGGCTTTTGAAGTTGGAGGAAAAAAGCCTCTTGAAAATGCGGTCGAAGTACATCAGGAATTAGAAATCAAAGGAAGCAAATAAAAATTTTTTTTTCTTGTTTCAAATTACTCTCAAGATTTTTAAGCCATTTGAAAACATTTCTATATAGAAAGTGTTTCACATTCCAGTTAATTATTTTGAATACATTTCTCTGATAGTGCTTTTTTGCATAAGTTTTAAATGTGTGATTTGTTAGCCAAATTATGTAAGGAATGTTAAAAAAACCCCAACAAAACGCACAAGAAAAACACAAAACCAAGCCCACTAAAACCACCTTAATTTTCTCTGAGAAGTGAGTGATAATGATGCCTCCCTTACCGGGCTGTGGTGAAATTTATTGGAAGTGGGTAAAATGTTGTGTGATGTTAGTGTGTCTGTGTTAGTTGTGCTTGTAGCACAGATAGGCACCGCCAAACCGCTCCGTTCTGTGCAGGGGTGGCAGAGCAGGAGGTGGCACACGGACCCGTTGCGAGAGGCGCAACACACAGGACACTTGCTCCGTTTGGTGGGCTGTGAGGAAGCCGGTGAGACCAGCTCCTTACCGCTGTTTCTTTCCATGCTGGATAAATTAAATCAACGTGAGAACAGATATACAGCATCAGGCAAAAGATTTACCTTGCCTAATATTCTGCCTCAGAGTTGCTCCTGTCATAAGCCCAGGGAAGAGCAGGAGAACGGTAGTGATACCTACCCAGCATGGACTCACAATCTCCATGTTTCAAGTTCTTGAGCCAAAAGTGCTGCTTTTTTTATGTAGGATTTGTTGATGTTTCTTCTGTTTGTTGAATTGCTTTTTGAATTTTAGCATCCGCAACGTGCTGTGGCCAGGAGCTGCAGTTTGCTTCACTGCTCTCTGCATAGAAATTGTTCTGTGTCTGTGCCTGTCCTTTGCTCCGTTTTCTGTACGCTTTCCAGTTCTAATATTTTCTTTTTTTAAAACAGGGGGGAAGAGGTTAGTATTGGGTCCGAATGTGGGCGTACTCATAAATTTACCTAGCAATGTAAAAATGCCGGTTTGTTTTCCTTTTCTAGTGATTCCTCACATTCTGTTTGCCTTTCTGAACGCCACTGAGTGTTCCCCTGTTTTCATAGAGCTTTCTGTTACACCCGAAGATGTAGCTGTGTGGCAGCTAGAATTGGTTTCTCTCTCTGTGTGAAAATGACACCTCTGTTGTACTGATCAAAAGGGAGTAAGGGTGAAGGAGATGAAAAGGAGGCAAAGGGAAGCCTCAGAAACTCGTGGGCAGGAAGCATTGTTTTGTTTGTGCTTTCACTAGCAGAGACTCTTCTTAACGTTTCCCGTTATAGCTGGTGTTGGTAGGTGCTTTGAGATCCCTTTTTTGATTCCAAAGTTAAGGTGTTCTGCCAGTGGTGTTTGAGTTCAGTCTGCCAGCTGTCTGTCTAAAGTACTGTGGTCATTGTTTATTCCAAGGCAATAGTAGAGTGTGGGTGTAGAATAAAGGTCTATGAGCATATGGCTTTTTGGCACGGTGCTACTTCCAAACTGGACCTGGAATCCCTTTTAGGAAGTGTTGTTAACTGTAATACTGATTTCTGCAATAATAAAGCCTTTATTTTTTGGTTTCACATGGGTTCTCTGATCAGAAGGTAGTGTCCGAGTAGCAAAACTTTATTCTAGTAAGCATCTGGAAATCTTAGACTGTGTCCATACTAGTAAAATCAAGGATGCCTGGGAATGTTCCCAGGAATGTTCCTCAAATGTGGAACATGATACTGTACTACTGAAGTGCTGGAATGTTTCTTGGCAGGATTTTGGCCCATGCCAGCTAGTATTTCTCTAAACTGTTCCCAGGTATGGTTTGGAGTTGGAGACCATTCCCAGTAAGTAGTTTATTTGCAGTCACCCTGTTGCAGAGACTGAAGAGAGATTTCTAATGTAGGTGTCAGCCATTCTCTGTCAGCTGCCCTTAATGTTTGGGAACATTCCTACACATGTTTAATTTACCAGTGTAAGTATCTGTTACACAAAGTTAAAATCTGGCTAACCCCCCGTTTTGCTTTTCATGTCAACTTTACTTTTTAAAGAATGTGATGGAACCGCTGAACATATTTCAGGAGGTTGTTTACATGGTGTTTATTTTAAATTATGCTCCAGTGGGTATCGTGGTAGCTGATTCTATGTTCAGTAATTTCCTTTGATCAGGCAGAAATACTTATGATGATTTAAAATGCTGTTCACAGGGATGAACTTTATGCAGCAGTGTGTGTGAATATGTAATAAACTTTTGAACAGTGTTAATTATTTTGTGATGTGCTGGCTATAAAGAAAGATCAAAGATGTACTTTTCTAGAGCAAAGTTCATGTGTAATAGGAAGTTCCACCCACAAAATACTACAGTTTCGAGAGCCAGTCTACAAAAGAAGTGTCCTAGGTTCACCCTTTTGTTTATTAGAAGGGTCCAGGAAGCGCAGGGTAGCGGCTAATGTAAAATTCAGGCACTTGTACGTTGTGAAACTGAGCATGTGAAATAGGTGTGGGCTCAATCTATAGATGCAGTCCTCTTTTTTTGTATGTAGTCATCAGAAACTAACAGTTACTGTGGCTCTTCAGTTTTGCAATTGTTTAAATTTATTACCTTGATTATAAATAGCCTATTTATAGATAAGGTATATAGATATATGATACATAAGATGACGATGATCAAGATTTTTACTTACGCGTTCTGAATAACTTCAAATTTGTTTGATTTGTCAAAATGAATTCAAAATGAGTGCTTCTGTCTTTGGGTTCTGGGGTGTGAATTTGGGGGTGGATTCCGTGTTAGTTTCTGGTAGAATCTTAACCCAGGAACAAAGAAGTGGTAAATGGGCCGGAGTGATACCGGTGCACGAGGACATCTGGTGCCTTTAGAGTAAATGAGGTACCAGTAATAGGGCAAAGCTGGGAAGCAGAATGTGTGACTGAGACATGAGAGAAAGAAACGCTCCAGTGATGGGAGCTGCCCGCTTGCGCGAGGTTTTCCTACCCGAGTGCAAGCACCTTCCCAGCTCCTTTAAAACAAGACATCAAGCAGGTGCCAGTTTACTGGTTTCCATGGTGACTGTTACTCTGATGTGAAAACGCGTGACCTCGGTGACCACTTGAGGACTAATGTAAGTGAAATTGGTGAAGAGTTAGGTCCGACCCTGTTGCAGTGAGACTTGCACACCCTGTTCTTATCTGGCAGAAAGGAAGAAACCTCAGCCCCTGCAGTGGCTCATATGACATTTCACATAAAGTTCCCCGGCCACTCACTCAGCTCTGATCAGAGACAGGATGGTTGTCCCCAAGCTTAGCTCACAGTACTTTCCTACTGAGTCACTGTCGAAGTGACAGACATCAGCGGTTTGAAGATGTGGAACCCGTGAGCATTAATGCGAGTCCTTCCAGTGGCTTCCGTGGGCTCTGAATCCAGCTCACAGAGCTGTAGCAGCCCAAGCTTCCATACCAAAGTCACAGCTTGTAAAAGAAAGTTTCCCAGACTTACTTGAAACCAAGTTTTTGCGTTGTTTGAGATGAAACGCTTATCAAGGTTTACAAGTCTTCCTGGTAAATTTTACCCATGTGTTGGGGGAATTCCCTGCAGGGGGTGGTGGAAAATGTTGAGGAAAGAGCTGTAATGTAATTGTGAGAGCATGAGAAACCATAGAGGGTTTTTCAAATGAATTTTCAGGTTCGTTCACAGCTTGGCTGAAGAGCAGCTGTGGGAAACAAACCTCCTGAGAACTGAAACCACTGAGTCTAGCTCGGAGTTGCAATTCTTCTGTAAAGCAGGGAATTTAAAATTTTCTGTGCTGGGGAAATGAAACTGGCCGGTGCTGTATTTCACTAGGTGAGAAAGGAGGCCCTTCTGCATGGTTTGGCCTTCATTACAGAGAAGTTTTCAAGATATAGGAAGAGGAAAGCGTTGTTTTAAATTTCATTTGGCCCTGATGTGTTTGAGAAGGGAAATATTTTTGTTTAAAACTTCAGAACTAATCAGTGGCTTAATTTACAGAGTCATTGAGCATTATTTTTGAAAGCATTGGGTCCCTGTCGCTGCCACCGAGTCAGCTGGAGAGAGACATGGGTGTTCATCATACGATGAATGGACAAAGATGTCTTAATTGTTGTTGCACTCCAAACTGAAGGGCTCATATTCAGTGCTGGGATCCTGCTTGGAATGGGTATTCTGTCACAGAAAGTACAGGAAGACTTTTCATATCTGTCAGTAAAACTCGGGGATACTGGGGTAGAAAAGAGCCTGAAATACGATCTGGAAAACCAAATTAAGTTGGCCAAAGAATGTCTATAAAGCGTTTTCATGATGTTACAGATATTTATTTAATCCACTTTAACAAATGAGAGGAGGACTAGCCCTTCCTGTGTCTTTGCCCTGTTGCACTAAGTTACACAGTGGTGTGAAACTGGAGACGTGTGTTATAAAATCCAAGTAATGTGTTTCTGCGCAGCATTCCATGGGAAGGGGCGTTGTAGAGCTGAGCCTGCAGCTCCTGAACTGCATTTTGGCTTCCCCCATCGTGTGCAGACCAGTTCCGAAAGAAGTCCAAGATAACTCTGAATTCTTTCCCTCTTTTAAAGCTCCTGGGGTCACCAAAGCTATCTTTGCGTGGAGCAATGAGTTCAAGGAAGATAGATGCCCATATAGTGCGTAATGACATATTTGCTGTTTGTTCTTGAGCACAGTGGCTTCTGACATTAGCCGCCTTCACTAATTCATGCTCCAGCCTTGGACACGTGACAGTGTGTTCTTTCCCTGCATCACAGCTGAATTGCATCCCAGTAAAAGGTCCATATGAGAAGCGTTCAGAGACATGGTGCTTTGAATCTTTGTTAGAATAAATCTGACTCCAGGCAGCCACACAGCCACGTAGTGTCCCTCTTCTCAGGTGGTCTAGGGTGTTTTTTCTAATGGACCTTTTGCCAGACTAGCTTGTATTTTTGCCATGTATGCAGACTCCCTGAGCACATGTGAACAGTTTCCTGAAATACGTTAGTGGCACTATCAAATTAAGGATCGCAATATGCTTTGTAGCTGTTTTCTCTGCGTGGGGGACAATATGAAATATGGAGCATGCTTCCTTTATGATTCTTCGCTTTATAATCTAAATTTGCAGATTCATTTTTTCCAACAACTCACCAAGAATTAATGTGGAACAGACAATTTTTTGGAAAAGTATATTGTGAATTTGATCACACTTTAAAATCGGTGCCATTGGGATCCAGATTTTCAAAGACTCCCAAGCGCTTTACTGTCCAATGATTTAAATTGGAATGAGACACCTCTACCTCTTTTGAAGGTCTGCAACTTTATCTTTTAATTGCCACTATAATAAAGAGGTGGGGGTTTTTTTAAGCCTGCCTGTTGTGCTGATAACCTCGTCTTCTAGTGTCCACCCTACAAGACCTCCCCAGCTTTTATCTCTCAAGCACCAAGTTCTTTGAATGAGTTTTCATTTGTTCTCCGCTAGATAAGCAGTATCCTTGTAATATCCACTTGCTACACTGACTTCGTTGACGCATATAGCCTGTGTGGTTAAGTCTTTATCAGATTAGCACTTATCAGGCTGCACAAATGCAGCCTGGACACTCTTCTTCTGTCTCCAGGGTTACATTAAAGACTAGTCTGCCCTGTAGGTTAACACAGTCTCTATTCAGGAAAGTGTTTAAGCACGTGCTTAAGCAAGTGGATAGTCCCATTTAGTGGTAATACAGTTACTCTTTTGCTTTGTTAAGAGTATGCTTAAACATTTCCTTAAATTAGAGCTTGAGGTTGGCTGATTTATCATATAAGTGTTAATCTGTGCAGGAGCAGAGAGGGTGTAATTGTCAAGATGGAAATAGGTTCTGATGTTGCATAGTTAAATGTGAGAAGTATGCGCCTCGTGCAGGTGGAGGTGTTGGAAGAGAAAGTATTGATTTTCCCGGTAGTACACAAGTAATTTTGAAGCTTGAAAAATATTGGTTGTGCTGAAGAAAGTACTGTTGCGCAGGTGCATTGTATTGCAAGCTCTAAGTCAGTCAGATTTAATGCAAGAAGGTCGCTGATGTAATGGTTAATTGAAATAGGGCGTAAGTGCACATGATTTGGATTCGTGCTGAGGAAAAGAAAAAATCCACAGAAAAACCCAGACAGTGGGCAGGTTGTTGCCAGGGCAAAGTAATGTTGCTTTGGCAGTAAAGAGACATTTTTATTTCATAAGGCTCTTGGTCATAGAAACCCAGAGATGACACCAATGCTCGTTGCTAACACAGCCTGTGCTGAAAGCATAAATTTAGTGGAAGGAATAGTAGGTCACCTCTTCTCTTGCCCTCCAACCTGAACTGCTCAATATTTCTGTAATCACTGATGTAACTGGGACTGACAGCTAACCAACAACTGTGGAATTCTTACGAAGTGTGTTCTTACAGAGGTGACAGACATTCAGCCCCATGAGGGGAAAATTTCACTGCAGGATTTTTCCAATTTGTAATTGAGTTTGCTTTGGGGAAGGCAAGGGGAAGAGAAAAAAGCCCTGGAACATTGACAATGGTTGTAGGTCATGACCTGTGACAGTGAGTCAAAAACCTGCCTTGGTGATTTCTGCCAGATGGCTTAGGGCTTTGGTTCCCCAGAATTTCTGCTGCGTGCAGGAGATAAAACCAGGTCTTTGGTGAAAAGGGAGGAGAATTATATTTTTTTCCCCCAGAAAAATTTCCCTGGATAGGTTACCTTGCTTCATGGCTGGTTGGTCTCCAACAGATAAATAGCATGTACCTGGTTTTGTACCCTCACTTTAGAAGGTATCGCTCACAGCGTAGAGAAGCATTTGAGGCATCTGAAAATACCAGTACATTCAGCTGTTTGGGTTCACTTAGAACATTCCACTGCCAAAGAGATAAAGCTGTTCCTTTGTGCCCTTCCAAAGTGGACGGGAAGGACTCCCAGATGCTCAAGAGCAGCATCAATCATAACAGGACGCCTAAAATTCAGGGGACTTGAATATCCCTGCCTTTCCTCCATGAATTTCCATGCAGTCGTTTGTATCTGTACAAATGAGTGGTTAGCAGATGATTGCTTTCACCACCCAAACTGTGGATAATGAAAAATCAGGCCCGAGAAATTTGATATGTTCTTGAAGAAGCAACGTTTTGGTTCTTTCCATAAGGAGCCTGAGTTAACTTCCCAGTATTGGTTGTAGTTTTGTGGATCCAACCTGTGGTAGGAGTGAGCGTGTCGCAGCTTCTTGTGGGGAGTCTTGGGTGTTTCTAACCTCAGGTGTGTGGTTAATCTTTGAACTGCAGAGATCCTTGGACCGATCTCCGGTGTGGCAGCCAAGATAACAGCCATTATACGTAGTAATGAATTGTACTGAGTTTCAATTCATGTACCTTTTGTAAATGATTAATAGCTGCTTTAGTAAATAATGGTTAACCCTAGTGTGTCTGGTGCCCTGACCTGTAAAATGTTTATAACATCTGTGAATAGTTTATTGCCTCCATGTAAACTGCTTAGAGATGGAGACTTAGTATGCTGTGTGACTAAGCGCAGGACCAGAGGAGGGGAGGACAGGGTGTTTGGTCTCTGTGGTTAAGATCCACTGGATTCTCATGACTTGGTAGGGATGTGAGACCCTACGTAGCTCTGTGAGCGGAGGCAGAAAATCGTTTCCCTCGGCACTCGCGCTGTTTAGTGTACATGAGCTGGAGTTTGTCAGACCCTTTGGTCTCTTAATGCATATGGGACTTATCTGGAGAATACAGATGAGAAGGAATTATGATGACTGGCAGCTGAGGGGAAAATGGGGAAATGCTGCATGTTGCAGTGCTAGAAGGCACTGGGTGGTTCTCAGAGGTGGTGTGTTGCATTCCATTGCTGACTTGTGTGGTGTCGGGAGAGTCAGGTCCTTCCTTTCTCAGTTCCTTTCTTCTCCAGCCGCTTTGTTTGATGCGTCTACCTACGTTACAAATCGTTTGGGGCTGGGTCTGAATCTCGTACTCAATTTCGTCCTCCAAACTCTACCCAAATGTAAATAATCAACAAAACACGGGTAATAAAAATCACAAATATCTTTCAGTATAATGGTGATAAACATGTTTTCCTTTATTTTCTCTTTCATCTTTCATTTAATGATGCTTTTGTGTCTGGCTTGAATCACCCACGTTTCCTCCATTTGGATTGGCTTCTGGTGTGAAGTTTAGCAGCTGTACCTTTTTTTTATGTGTTCTCTCTCACTGCTGCAGTATGTGAAATTGCAGCTTTCTGAATGACTGACAGTTTCTTACGTGACTACGTTAGCCAGAAAACACTGTAATATCAAATAGACGGAAATCTGTACTGTTATTATCTGGGATTAAAGAGCCTGTGCCCACCCACTGCCCCATAGAATGGTTTGGGTTGGAAGGGACCTTTAAAGATCATCTAGTCCAAACCCTGAATATATTTTTCCTCGTGTTTTCTGCCCTAATCCAACAGCCAGCACGTGGATTTAAGAGTGAGCGGAGCGAAGGCTCTTTTTCTGATGAGCATCCCATTAAAAAGCTGTGGAAACTTCTGCTATCGCAGGTTGTTACAGTTGTGATGGTGGTAGATGAAGCAGATGGGCTCCAGCTTCCAGTTCCAAAGGTGAAGTCTGATCAAAGTGATCATGTGTTTTGAGAAAGTGAAGGCAGTTTAAAGTAACGAGTAAAATTCTGTGGTCTTTACTCAGTTTTGATGCATAGATGAAACTCCAGTTTTACCTTTAATCTCACACGATTCTTAAAAGAATTACTCCTATTGATAACTTGCACGAGGAAGAACCGTGCTACATACCTGCATGCTACAGGTGCTGTTTTGCAGGCTTCCCAAATTGGTTTTCTCTTTATCCATTACTGTATATAATACAGAATATTGTGTCTGCTCATGTCCTAGCAAAACGGGGTCCGAGTTCAGCCTGAAGTAAGAGGGCAACCTCTCTGGGAAACCTGAAAGTTGGGACCTGAGTCGTTGGAGAGTGTGTACAAATTCGGGCTTCTCAAGAACCCTCTGCAGTTCTTGGGTACAAAGCATTGTCAGGTTTAGTTTGGTTTGTTCTTCTGTGTGTCGCCCCCGTCCCAGGCCGCCTTCTCTTCCAGTCAGTAACTTCTGGGAGCTCACATGGCTGTTTTGTGCTGCATCGTATGCCCAGTAGAATCGGTGAGAAGCAGGGACGCCAGAATGATTTGGTATCTGTTTTTACTGGTTGGTTTAAATTTGATAAATACCTGGGTGGTTGTGCTCTGGGTCTTTGGAGAATGGAGGCTAGGAAGCAGGGAAGGGTTATGAGCAATTCTGTGCCTTTTTTTTTTTTTTTTTTTTTGAGTGCCATTTATTTAGCACCTCCGCAAGATTTAGCGTGGTAACACTTTAAATCTTAGCACACTACTTGGAGAGGTAGAATGTCATAAAGGTGTCTGGTAAACAGATGTTCCAGTCTTTATAAGCTGCTGGGACAGTGTGCATCGTTCTGAATGACTGTGGAAGCAGCTGCAGCTTTGGAAGTTTTAGTTTCCTGAGTAAATACTTTGGACGTGTATTTCACTCTGGCAGTTGTGGCTGTGGTGATCTAAAGACACAAGTAAAGCACAGTTTGCAGTAATAGACAATATCTTTTATTAAACCAACTGATAACATTAGAAATATAGATTCCATTTCAGGCAGTTAAGCCCTTCTTTGGATTCATTAATACTTCTTCAACTGTTGCACCTAGCTAATGAATGTGTTAATGCAGAGGGAATCTTCTGTATTGTAGGCTTCTGGCAGTTGAGTACGTTTTGTGGCATTCTCTTGCTATTCTAGCTCCTTTAAAAGCCACTATGATAAACAAGAGTAGAAGTCGTCTTGGGAGGGTTTCATAAAAGTCTTGATGGTACAAAAGCCAGAAACTTACAGTAAAATCAGTTTTGAACACATTGTCAAAACTTTGAAATTAGGTTAGTGAAAATGAAGGTGCATAGATCTCAGTCTGATTTTTCTTTTTGGAAGGAAACTGTTAGGACCTAGCAGTAATAGATCAGGATTGTTTGCTGTCAGGATTCTGGTTTTTTACTGGTAGTGGCGTGACATGCTTAAATAACGGTGATGGACATCTCACTGCTGCAGGATCACCAGTAGATACCCAGAAGTAAGAGCTGCAAGCCTTAACAACAGAGTAATTCATCAAGATTTTGAGAGGAAGATGTTTTGTTTGGGGTAGTCACTTTCTGAGTGAATAGAAAAAGAAAAGTTGAGACACTTTAGGGAGCTGGTTTTCAGAAAATCCAAGTGGCTGAAGGTCTTATGTTGGCTAGCCAAAATTAGCACCTGTCTGTAAAGAATTCTTTTTTTATTAAAACTTGAAGCGGGCATTCTGCTTAAAATCATGCTAGAAGATTGCAAAATCAAGAACAGAACTCAAGACTCTTGCCTGAGCTCCCAAAACTGTTATAAGGTTTAAAGGAAAAGTATGCAGGGAGGAAAGAAATGCTTTGCTGTGTGGTGTGAGTCTTAGGACATGTTCCATGCTGCAACACATAGGCTCAGCGGGGTGAGCTAAGTGGGGATTTCCACCACGAGTAAAACTCCTGCTTCTTGGAGGTGTAATTCAGACTTTTTAGTTATCTGATCTCTGGGTTGGTTCATTCTTTTTCCACGTAGCTGGCTGTATCTATCATATTTGACGGAGAAATTGCTATGACAAAATGCTAAAAGCTCTTGCTCTGGGCTATTTTTAATCTGCTGTAGGTGAAAGATCAGAACACATTTTTGGAAGATTTATGTGTCGTGCCCTTGTGCTGTGCTGGATGGGATAAATGGGAGTTGACAAACTACAGGACACGAGATTTAAACTGTTGACCTCTGACATTAAGAGTCATCACAACTGTACGTTATCACATTTATGTTCAGGAGTTAAAGGCTTTGCTCTGAGGGAATCTCATAAATGCTTAGCAGAGGTACAGAAGCACAGTTCTTATTCAGTCTTTAAGCTTTATTATTGGTGATCAGTAGTCAAATCTCCTCTCAGGCCATTGTGGATTTTAGTGCAGAATATTTGTAAGCAATCTTTTAAGTCTTCAGGTTGTCTGTGCAGAATAACACATCTCTGATTCTTGAAAAGGGCGTAGCTGTTTAATGACAGTTCAGCTTGAGCAGACTCATCATTTTTTGCTGATCCTTTAATAGTCCAGTCTTTCAAACTCCTTCCCAACTGTAGGATCCCTGTTAACTGTGTCCATTTCTGAAACAAAAGTCCTGATAAACCAAAAAGACTTTGGGATGTATGAAACACTGCTTTCAAATCAAGTATGTACTTCAGTGTTCTGCTGAACTAAGCCCCAAATTTCTGCAGTGCATCATAATGCCAGGGAATAATAGGGGGAGGATGGATGCCTGCAGCTGCTCCGCTGCCTGTATGACAGATGTCATCTGAAACACTGTCAAGCCTTTTTAGAAAACACCAAGGAGAGGAACGAAGAAGAGCGGGTGAAGCTGATGGGGTGGAAGGCGAGTTGAAAAGCTGTGGCCAAAGGGAAGGACTGAGCTTGCTGCACGCTGAGGCGCTGCCCTTGGCGGTCACCAGGCTGGAACCTGTCCCACGTAGAAGATCACAGTGTGTCATTGTCTTTTGTTGCTGTCCTGAGATTTTTCAGGCATGTGTAGGTGACTCTCTGACCCTCCAAGTTCAGCTGTAGGCTCCCTGTCGTACTGGGTACTGTTCATGATGTTCGTCATGCAATGCTTCCTAAGTGATACATCATTACGAGGGGCACATAACCAATTAGTATATGGATTTGTTCTGCATGTGCAAATCTTTTCTTGGTCTAAGGAAGTGTCATACAGAGACTTGGCTGCAGAAAAAAAGAAAACAGTTTAATCTTAAATTGTAATTGTCATCCTCTGGCTAATGATAAGCAATATTATGGCCTGCATATCAGCTCTAATTAAGCAGTAAGACACAACAAGGTGTGTGTTACAGAGAGATAACACAGTGCTTAAGAGCCAATGACCTGCAAAGCACATTATCTCCCAGCTGCACAAGCCCTGCGGAGTCAGTTTGTACATGTGTGGTAGCAAATCCACTGTCCCCTCTTCCCCTGCCTTCATTCTGCTTTTCAAGGTGCAAAAACTGTAAAAGATTTTCACATTACTTGTTGTGGCATATGATTTTTTTAAAAAAGCTCCCTTTTTACGTCAGTCAACTTCTGCACATAGAATGTTTCATACTGGCTTCTTATAAGTTATCGTTCAGTGGTGCCTCTGAAGAAACTCCTGGGCCAAGTGCAAGTATCTTTGTGCCGAGCTTTAATGGCACGTTCGTGGTGTAGATACTGTGAATGTTCAATTTTTGAACAATCAGATACGCATTTTGAGGCTTATTCCTTTTATTACCCCTAATGAAGCTTTGCAGGGCAAAAAACTTTGTTGCTGTTGATCAGATTTTCAGTTTAAGTGTCGTGGACGTGGATCTACTGCCTCTTGGTACTGGGCAGCTACGTGTGATTGTACAAAACTAATATAAAATACAGTAGATCAAATTGCTTAGTTTTGTTCCTGTGTAACAGTCTGTCTCACACTTACTTATTCATGTTTTTTGTCCTCCCAGCCATACAAACTGAACTCCAGATACCCAGTAAGAATGTCACTGTGGTCTTTGTAAACAAACCGTTTAGGCTAGGCAGAGCGAGAAAAGCAGCGGTAAGCTGAGGCAAGAAAAGTGTCTTATCTGCTGTCTTCTAGCCAATAATTGCCTGAGCAGAATTTGTATTGTCTGACTTCCCAATATTTTGGTAATGTTACCCATTGAAATGGATGGGTACTTAGGTAGCCAAATGCAGGTGTGGGACAATCCCCTTGTAGCCCGCGTTGTACTATTCGTTGTCAGAAGCAGAGATAGGCTCTTAGGGTCTAAACAGCACTTAGCCCATCTGGACCCTGATTTCGGTTGGATGTCCTAGATATTACTGTATTAAAAATATAAATAAATAAAGTTAGGCTTAATATAAGAACAGAGAGACAAGGCAGAGGCAACAGAGACAGCTGTCTTCCTCAGAGCCCTTCTACTGGGTGAGACTGTTTCTGATTACAGCTGTAGCACTGTAAATGCCTGCTAGATGTCTGGTGATAATCCATTCAAAGCAATTACAAGGCATCCGTCACCAGCAGGGTCTGAGCCACAGGCTTCTTATCTGGGAAAATTGATGGAAGAGGAGGGGGGGAGCGAGGGGAAAAAAATCAATGCCTTTCACCAATGTTATCTGCCAAATTGAATTAAGCAGCATGGGATCCCTGCTTTACACACTGTGAGAGCCAGAGCCTGGAGAATCTGTAGTAAGCTCGGTGCACGGGCGAGGCAGGTGGGGGAGCTACGCTGGACGGCTGCTCGCTCGCAATTCCGTGCGACGCGTGTGCGCCAAGGGAGTTGGGAACAACGGACAGGGACTTTAACCGAATCGCTGCAGTCCCGGTTGTGAATCTTGGGCCTGCTTGTGGTCCTAGGGTATCCTTCCATGTTCTTTTCCTTTTATTTCTGGTGTAGCCAGAAGTATCTCGTTGCTCACCACATCCCAATTTTTACATGCAGAGGATTGGAGAGGATGCCACTATGATGACATGAGCAAGGACACAGTAATTGCATAGTTCAGGGGTGGTACTAGTACAACTCTGGTGCTTAAAAGTGGTGCCTGTGTTGAATCTTTTGGCGATGCATAGCGTGTAATCCCGTACCGAGATCTAGTAAAAGCCAGTGGGTCAGGGGTTCAGGGCAGGGGCAATGCCACAGAGGCTTGGGGTGGGGTTTTTTCATACGCGCGGCAATGTCACGTGTTGCTGTGGGTTTTGGTGTTCTGCTGTCATTAGTGTATCTGCTTCTCACTTCACTTGCCCGGTGGGTTGGAAAGGTAAGTAACCAAGCTTGACTTCTGTCTATCTAACCGGTTCCT
Organism: Leptosomus discolor; assembly: GCF_034619465.1. NCBI lineage: Eukaryota > Metazoa > Chordata > Aves > Leptosomiformes > Leptosomidae > Leptosomus > Leptosomus discolor. The sequence continues at coordinate 9,561,285 of NC_141410.1, read as the reverse complement.
TCCTTGGCAAAGCAATGCTGAAATCCGGGAGCTGGGTTTGGGAGCACGTACCAGCATTGCCACCTGTAAAACGACACTTTCCCTTACTGGGCCCGCAATCGACATTGCGAAGGCCACCAGTACGTCTGTGGAAGTGTTCGGTAGGTGCTTCCTGCTTGGTATGTGATTCATGCAGACGACAGCAGGGAGATTGGCACTTGGGCTGCTAGGGAGAAGAATCCGTTTGTACCGGTCGAATGGGCTGCGTGGCCACAGCTTCGATAGCGCATCGTGTAGTGCCTGTTTTTATACCTTGGCCACATAAAAGTAGGGCTTTAATGATGGTTTTTGACACGTAGCCAATAAAGGAGGTTCTGCAGCTCAAGAGCACCTGGCGTTGCAGGTCTTGGAGGCGAGTCCTGCTGACAGCACAAGTAGCCACTGTTGTTTCGTCAACTGGAAACATCATGTAGGTAAACTGGGTTTATAAATTTGTGTGTAAGCCTTCTTCCCAAGATAATGATGATCACTCAAGCTTATAGTCTTTATGGTGTTTACAGAAATAAGCAGATTTTGGAACAAATCTGACCTCCCTTTGAAGCAGGAAAATGTCATTTTCCTTTGACCCGTGTAGGATTCCTCTCGTCCTGCAGGGCTTTTCTCTTACGGTTCGTACGTATGGGTGATACAAGAGCAGCTGCTGGGGATAGGTGGTAGAAAAGCCAGAGCACTAGGATAGCCGGGCTGGAATAGGCTCTGGGGAAGTACTTAAAAGCATGAAATTCTCAAGGTTCCGGATTAAGGAGCTGACTCAGCAGAAAACAAACACAAAAGTAAATTCAAAAAGATGAGCCAGAAAGCCCGCGGATGCTGCGCAGAACAATTCAGCTAAATCAGTTCGACACAGGGATCTGTGGAAGAAACTCCTTTCCCTCCCAAATAAAAGTGTGTGGGAATTTGCATTGCAGTCAGGTATACTTAAAGTGCACATAAGCCATCTAATAAAAATTCCACTGGAGTGTACGTCACACAGCTGTGTTTTATTATATTTGTGCTCTCTTCCTACTGACAGCGCCTTTATAACTGGATTACTCACATATCATCATTAACTCTGACACTCCTGGGTTTTTACTGCTTCCCTGGTTCCTATCATCTTCTGCAAGTTTTATCCCTTCCTTGCAGATGTGCCAAGAGGTGTTTCTTTAATACCTTTTCAGCAAATGAACGTGGGAGCACGTTAAAAGCATGGCTTGGATACCATGGGCTGTAACAAGGGCTCGTAATTTCTACCAAAAGGCCCCATCAAACCTCTACTCTGCTACGTACGTGTTAAGTTTTCCCTTTGCTCCATCTGTCAGGTATAAACAAGGGGTGCCGCTTACAGCAAAATGGAAATGACTGAGGCGCAGCACAGAGCTGTTGTTTAATTCTACTTTTGGTACCTTCTAGCCAGTTGTTTTGCTCCGTACAAGCACTTTAATTTACTGCAGATATACCATGTTCAGAATGAGCAGCTCTAAGAGTGTGTGTGGGGGGTGGGTTTGGGTTTGGGGATTTGGGTTTTTTCCTGGTGGCTGGATAACATAAGCGATTGAGTAGGACACGAGGACTTTTTACTTCAGGCCTCAGGAAATTTGGGGTTTATTTCTGATCTCCAGCAGCTAGCTTGAGCTTGGGTCAGTTTGGCTCACTTTGCTATTGATTTTTTTCCCCCCCTTATTCTTTGTTGTTCCTGTTTGAATGAATGTCCTTTGGGGTGGGGACTGTAGCTTGCTGAGCCTTTGTGGAGAATGGCGCACAAAGGGGGCTGGGGCCTCTATTAAGCAGACTTTTAACTATTTCTGCTTTGTGAATTTAAGTTGATCTCGAGGAGTACTTGAGCAAACCAAGTTCTGTGAGTCAGGTTTCTGTGTACATCGCCAGCTTTAGCTGTACGCAGAGCGTCAACTGATCTCCAAGTATTTTTATGTGCTCGGGAAGGATGGATCCCTGGGTTTTTGGTGGTAGACTGGGCTACAGCTTACTGAGCCGTGCTCGTTCTTGAGCCACTTGGATTCCCTGCAGGAGCTCGCCTGAGGTGCTCAGCATGCTCAGAGCTTCCCGCCTGAGAATGCCCAGCGTGCTGCAGGAGCCCGCGAGCAAGCCCAGCGAGCTCCCGTGGGTCGGGACGTGAAAACAGGCTCCAACCAAAGACTGACCAGGCCTGTGCGTAGCTGTAGGACTTCTTGCAGTACGGAAACTGTATTTTAATTGTAGCAACAACTTGACAGCCAGTGTATGCAGAAACACTTCCTCCAGTGCTGTTCCCTTTGCGTAGCTCGCACTGGGAATGTAGAAGGAGAAAATACTGTGTTGATTCTCCCTGAATCTGTGCGGTGACAATGTGAATGCACTTTGGGTCTGGAGGTACTCAGAAGTGCTTGAGTAGGTTCATGTCTGATTCTGAGCATTTTGGTTCTCATATTGAGTAAATTAAAGTTATTCTGGCAGAATAACTGGAATTTTCAAAGCCTGGTTACCCCTTAATCACCAGCACAAGACAGCTTGACTGGTCTTTCTTACCAATATGTGTGGTTGCACTCGGAGGTCCTTGGTGACAGAGTCTACAATAACGTTTCAGCCTCTGCTGGTAAGACCTATCAATCCAAATCTGCTTTTATATTTTGTTTCTGTAACAGGAATAGCGTGAAAAGTCAGTGACTTTGAGAAGTAACAGCAGGAGAGGTGGCTCATCCCTTCAACGCAAAGTTCTGCTCTAGACATAGCCAGGATTCCTCGAGTGGCCGCAAGTGCCGTGTCATTTGTTACAACATGTGAGGCAATCAGAATTTCTGTGGAACTAGAGCCTCAGCACAAGACTAAACAATTCTTCGTTAACTCTTGTTTCATCGTCGAACGAGCAATGCCAAAGGATTTGCTCCGTTCTCCCTTGGGTGGCTCGCCCTGTGCTGCGGAGCGGCCGTGGCGCCGGGCCGCCGGGCGGCGGATCTGAGGCAGCGGTGGCCTTCGTGAGCTCCAGCTGCGGCGGCAGAGGCGTGTTGCCAAAAGAAAGACTATAAGAATCCAGAAAAGGTGAGGAAAATGGAGTAAAAGAAAAGCTTTTAATGAGTGACTGTGAGTGTTTTGGACATCTCAATTTCTTGCTGCCCAGGAAGACGCTCTCTGACAGGCACGTGAGTTAATGCCGGTGGAAAACACGGCTCTTCTCAGAACGTCCCCAGCTGCCTGTTTAGACTCACGAACCGCTTCTGAACACCGAATTTACAATGTCAAATTAAACTGGTGTCCTTGATACACAGCTGGAGCTGGCAAATTAGAAGCTCGGGGGGTGTGTGTGTGTGATTTTTTTTGTTTTCTATATAAGCCAGTTGGGGGCGGGGGGGGGGGGGGGGGAATAGATCATCATTTTGTGGGTCTTTTCAAGTTTTGCCAAAATTTACTCAGAGCTCCGTGGGGATCTGTGGCAGCCATCCCGAGTATGCATCTCCCATCTGAAAGTCGAGTTCAGGACAGTGAAGGCGGCAAATGAAATACACTTTTTTTTTTTTTCTTTTTTCTATTTGTGTTTGTAATCTAGGTCAGTTAAACAGGGGCTCCTAGAATACGGAGTAGCTGGATGACTTTGGGATAGCTGAAAAGGGACGGTCCAAGAATGGGGAAGGTGTCCAATAGGACTGGATAAGTGGATTCAGGCATCAGATTTCCGTACACGAGGCCAAGCCTTATTTCCAAGTTAGCCTCAGCTAACTTCAGACAGAAACTAAACCAAACAAGGTTTACTCCTAAATTCTTCCAAAAACTCCAGGAGTGCTACGTCCTCCTTGCCCGAGTTGGCAACTGGCACTAACCCAGGGCTGGTACAGCTGCAGTTCTGTCTGTAATGGCAAAAATACAGCCTGTTCTCACGGGGGAATCCTCGCTCTCCTGCCAGGAAGGGCTGCTTTTGTACAAAACCTTGGCCTACAACGGCACTGGGTTAGCACTGGGTGTCGAGTGAGCTTGAAGCCATTTTTGCGGTCTGGAAAAATGAGCATCTTGTCTTTGTCTCCTTGCATAATGATTTTGAAGTGTTCTTTATCAGTGTAGGGGTAGCAGGATCTGTATCTATGTGAACTTCAGTTAATTTACTGATTTGCAGTAGAATGGTAAATTACTTTTTCCCCTGTGTTCCTAATTGGAGGAGTTCTACTATTTGAAGTTAAGAAAACAAGCTGGTGAGTTCTTTAAAGAGCGAGGAGTGTGACTCCTGCCCCTTGTGATACGAGAACATCTTCCTTTCTTTCAAGCCATTTTGCTCCACAATGGGGTATTTCCAAAGATACTAAAAATTTCAAAGAAAATGTCAATGGGATGTGCTGACAGAAACACAGCTGGTCTTCCTGAAAGTAGCTGGCAATCTGTCTCTTCAGACCTGTTTTTTTTGTGTATAAAATCTGTGGAACAAAGTTGCTTGAAGTGTATCGCTTCAGTATATTAGAAAACTTAAAAAGATTTGTCAGCTGTGTACTTTAACTACAGAAGATAATTGTCAGTAGAGGAAAGTTATTTGAACTTTTAGTTTTAATTTTAGAAACCAAAGTCACAGTAACAGATGTACAAGTGGAATGTGCGTATGAATTGTATGTGGGGGCACAGGATCTTTTTACAAGTGAAGGGTATGGACCTGTGTTGAGACTTAAAACCTTACTGATTCAAACTGGTACCAAATCGGGTGAAAACACCACTTTGCTGCTAGTCATTTGGGGGCAGGAATTCCGAAGGCAGTTGCATCCCATTCGTTGAGGTTTTTGGCACGCCGAACGCACACGTGTAAGCTGAAAAAGCCGTGCAGCTTCCTTGCACGTGCGTGGATACATCGGTCAGTGGTTGCAGGTTCCAGCCTCAACCTCTGGAGCTGAATCCGCATTGCTTCTGCGTTTCCAGAAACGTTACTGGGTCAATTCACCTTCGGTCCTTCAGCCAGAGCTCTGTGTGCGCTCAGATGGGCCGTGTTAGGAGACGGGACCTACCGTGTGTCTGAAGTTAACTGCTAACACGTTGTCAGGATCTTATTGCTGACTTTGGTTTTTTCCAAGTTTTTGTCATCAAGCTATTCTAGGAACCCTCTGCTCCACAACCAAACCAGTCCCCACGACACCGCCTGGGCTGTTGTGGCTTGTACGTGTCTCTTTATCTCCAGCAAACGCACCTTTTTTTTTTTTTTTTTTTTTTTTTAATTTATTTTATTTTCTCCCCGTTGGGAGCAGGAGAACCAAGTGATCCGTTTGATTCCCAACAGTGTCTGTTGGAGTCGCAGACAGGTAGGAAGCGTGTTTGGTAACGACCTCTGCTTCCAGGGGCAGTTCTGCGCTACCTGCTGGCAGCAGGAATTAGAGCAATAAGCAATACAGGTTCCAGCAAAACAGGGAGCAAGAGGGGCATCGCGCTGGCCTCTCCACGGAACGCAGCCCCTACCCACGTTCGTCCCCGAGCTCCTCGTTAAACGGGCGGCTTTGGCCTCCAGGCCCGGAGCTCCAGCATCGCTCGGGAGCGAAGTTCCCGTGGTCTCATTCACCCAGGAGAGAGCCAGGACGGTTGGCTGGATCGCTTCTGCATCTCGCCTCCTTCTGAAAAACCAGCTCACAGCTTTCTGGGTCTGCGCTCCTTTGGTCACCAGGGCAGCGGGGGCAGAGGAAGAGCCACCGGGGCCCGGCTGTTCTGGGGTGTGCTGGAGGAACAAGAGCCTGGCACCGGCGGGACCGGCCCGGGGGGTTTAACAGATTTCACCATCCACAGGGAAAGGTTCAGCAGCTCAGCCCGGCTCTGCCCACTGCTAATATCCCTGGGGCAGGAACAGGAACTAAACCAACCCCTCTGAAAGCAAGGCTGCAGCGAGTCACAGATGGGGTACGAAATAGAGATAATTTTTTATTTTATTTTAAGCTGTTCGATCATTCTCTGGCTTTTCCACTGTTTTACAAGGGCATGTTAAGAAATGTACCGGAGCTGTGGAAATTCTGCGGCCATTTCTCAGAAAACCATGAGAATTACTTTAACATATGTTTCCATCTTCTGCTGTTGGCATTTTCCCCCTTATGTATTTCTTTTTCTTTGCCCTGGTACAGACTATTATACGCTTACTCTTCTCGTTATTCTGTAACAAATTTCACTTCAGTGTTAAGAGTCTCCCCACGAAGGGGTATGGGGTGTTTCCAAAGGGATGCCCTTCTCCTTCCGATACTGTCGCGTGCAGACCCGAAAAGGACCGTCCGTTGAAATGGTGCCTTGGAGAGGTTTATTGCTGGGCTGGCCGGGAACTGCCTGAGCCCGCAGGCTGCTGCTGTGCCCAGCACCTCCTCCCCTCCGGTGCTGCTCTGCCAGGAAAGAGAAAACGTGGCAGGAGCTCCAGCTTCCTTCCAACGGCTAAGAAGGTAAAGCTACCTCCACCTCTAGGCAAAGGGATTTTTGTCATGATTCGCGGGGGGTGGGTGGGGTGTGTGGGGGTGTGTCTTGTTTGTGAGGGGACAATTATGTGCGTAAGTTACATCAATCACCTCAAACCGGGAAATGGGCTTGCAAGCGGGAGGGGGTTGGACACTCCATAAAGCGAGACTTGATATACCAGCAGTAACTACACCTGTAGTAGTATTTGCATATAATAATAAATTTTTCTGTCATCAGCCCTCTGAGGTGGCACATGTCACTGGGGACATCAGACCACCGCCAGCCCCGCAGCGTGTGCCAGTGGCCCGCGCACGCTCTGCAGTCGCGAGGCCGCAGCCGCCGCGTCCCTGCCCGAAGGCTGTTCTGGCGGGGGTGCGACAGCGGCCCCGGGTCCCTGCCCCCCTCCGGGTCACCGGCCCTTGCCCAGGGGTGTCTTTTGAGTCCAGCTCCTGGAAGCCAGCGCAGCTGGCAGCGCCTCTGCTCCCCAGCACCGCAGTGGTGCGGGGTTCTTGCTGCCAGCCCTGGGGTGCTGCGGCTGCACCCACACGTGCAGCCTGGGAGCGGGGGCAGTGAGGCGGGTGCTGGGGCGCAGCCCAGCGCTGGCAGGGTGTGGGGTTTAACCCAAGCGGCCTTTGCTTCTCAGCCAGAGGGACCCGCGCGTTCAGGCACCCGAGCGGCCGGCCTGTCCTGACCAGTAAGGCCGCAGCCGCCAGCGCAGAATACTCAAAAAACCATACTGGAGCTGTTTGGGTTTTTTCTGGACAAACAATTTTATTTTAGGTAATGCGTCTATACACTGTACATTCAGTCACTGTGGTATATAAGCATAGCTATTTTCATACATAATCTCATAAAGTCCTTTATTTTACAATATTATCTGCTTCAAGGGGAGGGGATGTGGAAAAGGGGGTGGAAAAGGACTATCAAGGTACACAGCGAAATAGATAAATATGCCAAGCTTTTTTCTTATTTTTTTTAAATCAGGCATTTATAAACAAGAAAGCATACATTACTTACATAAAAATAGTTCTAGAATAGTAGAGTAAGTCATAATATTGTCATTAGCAGCAGCATAGGAGAGACCAGGATAACAAAAATGTGCTGAAATGCTATTGGCTATTATAAATGTAAAGATTTATTTTTCTTCAATTGAAAAAATGTCATTTCTGTGAGTTCTTTTGATTTAAAAAAAAAAACCAAACCAAACAAAAAAACCCCAAAAACAACAAGCAAACCAACAAAAAACTTCTCTCTAAAACACATGGACTGATGAGAGGGCAGGATGGAAAGAAAATCAACCTTTTGGTAATAAAACACTTTACAGTGAAAATAAGGACAAATAAAATGCAAACGATGGAGAAAGGTTAACCCACATTTAAAACTTGCAAAAAGATTTTGTTTTGTTTTTCCTAACAGACAGCAAAGGTTCTTCTCAGTTAAAAACACAACTCATAAAACAAGACAACTACCAGGTAAGAAAGAGTTTTGAAAAAGTAAACACCATATACACTTATAATACAACAGTGTAAAATGAAAAAAAGTATTTACATGTTGAATTTACTTTTAACTTTTTTGTTTTTTTTACATTGGCTAGTTCTGTTTGAAAAGCAGAATATTATGTATATACTAGTTAGCTGCTCCGTAGATATGAATGTTATTGCTGTTGGTTTTTTTCCCCTTCGTTACGTCTTCTTTCAGTAATAGAAACAATGAGTAATTAAACTGAATATACAAGCAGTAAGTAATATATCTTTACGTACAGGGAGAGTCAACAGCCTGTGTGAAACACCTCTTCTCCCTTGGCGCTTCTTAAAGGAAACTAAAGAGCGGATGAAACGAGAAGATGTGACACCTCCTGCGCTCGCGGGCCGGAGCGCAGAGGGACTGCGGCAGGGACTCCACGGAGAGTCCAGAGACAAGCGGTTCCACCTGACCGGGCTGACAGTTGTGCTGCAGGGTCGCAGACCAGAAATTACACACAGAACTCCCTCACCTCGGCACCTCGCGGGTGGCTTCCTCTGAAGATTCCCACCGTTCTGACAGCCCTGTTCTAGAGCGGGTGTCGCTGTGGCCGGCCCTGACAGTTTTAAATTACGTGCACAGGATTCTGGATTGGGAATTAGTTCTGTATTCTGCAGAAATAACGATTTTACTGTTAAAACATGTGGAGGAAAGACAAAACGTATGTAGAAAAGACAACGTCGTTCCAGCCAGCCTCCTGTCCTGCAAACCTCTCCCACTGACTGACTGCTGGTGTGGAACGTTTGTTCCCAGTCCTCTTGCACCTTATTTAGTTGTACTGATTTTAAACCTGAATTCCTAGAAAAGTGTTTTTACTGGGAAGTTTTCACTCCCCCAGATCAAACCCTACTGACTCTTAACCTCCGGCACCGCGGTGTTCCCTTGTCGTCCCTTACGCTTTGCCGAAGTACCGGGACGCCGGGCAGGGGCCGGGGCTCTGTAACCTTACTGGGGGGCTGCTTCCCTGCAAGGCTCGGCCCAGCGCAGGTGATGCTGGTTGCCTGACAAGGCTTATTTACTACTGACAAGACTATCTGCTGTTCTATTTTTTTTCCCTTTGAAAAAAAAAAAAATGCAGACTTCATTAATTTTGGAGGGTAAAAGCATCGTCCGCCCAGAAGAAACCCTGCCAGCGACCGGCCTGCTGTCCTCGGCAAGAAAATCCGTGTCGCGGCCTGCGGGTAAGCGGGCGCTTTTCCTGGGAGAGAACAGGACACCCTCAACATGGGCCGTGTCCCGTTGAGTCACGAGGGGAGGGCCACAGCCGGGGATGGGGGAAGACCCCGACCAAAGAGGATGGCAACGGTACGGCTTCAGGGAAGCGGGCGGTGGGGGTGGGGATGCAGCTGTTCTCTGTGTAATTTCTGAACGTGGCAGCGGAGCGAAGCGTAGGAGACTTCTGAAATGCACAATCATCAACTACAGCTAAAGTTATTTAGTTTCCCTTGAAGAAATAAGTGAATAATACAGCTCTGGAAATCATAAGGCTGAGAACATTTTTATGCATACTGCATAACAAAACAAACCCTTTACATAAGACAGTAATAATGCCCATTAATGAATATACGTATGGCAGAGATTTTAATTCCATGCATATGATTTAATAATCGCAGAAAAAAACATACAAAGAAGCAAAAAAACAAAACAAAACCACATTAAAAAAACCTGCTTAAGCATCATCCAAATTCCTTTTGCATTGCACTTTAAAGAGGAGATCTGCATCCAGACTCAGCCTCCAGCATCCCAAACACACCAGGGCAGACCCTGCATGAACAGACAGCCTCATGTGAGCGACTCGGTGTCACTGTTCTTGCTCCTGACACTTTTACATTGTCCCAGTAATTCTACTCCTTTCATCTTTCTTCTGTTTGTACCTAAAACATACATAGGAACTTCTCTGTTAATGCTCACAGTTATTACAATGGTTATTATAATGGTTTCAAGCAAACAGCTCTTGTTTAAAAAGAAAAAAAAATATCTCTCTAATGTGCTGTAAGTAAATACTCTAATTTTAGGATTGGAAGCCGCTTTCTGTCTACTGGGAAATAATTTTTAAGCTTACATAGTTTGCGTTAATGTCCAAAAGCAAATAAAGATTATTGGAAATATATTTCTTCATTTAGAATAACTTCTGTGTATGACAATACATCGGGTTTTCTTTCTCTCTTTTTTTTTTTTTTCCTTTTTATTCTTTAAGGTAAAAAAAGCATCAGCCTTGCCTGTGTAAGATGCCGAGAGGAAAAGTGAGCTGGAAGGCACATCTGCAGCCCCAGATCAAATTTTCACTTGAATGTGCTGAGGTGAGTGTTTGTGGGTGAAGTTTTGTTCAGGAAAGCACCAGCTTTATTCGTCAAGCACGTCCGGGAGCATCTCTGCTGCCTCCCGCCTCGGGGAGGTGCAGAGCCGCGCACACCCGGCTGAGCCCCCCCCCGCCGTGCACGGGCCTGGTGAGATCCCCCCGTACCTGCCGGATCCTCATTGCGCATAAAGGTACGTGACGGTGGGAAACTGGGGTGGTGGTTTTCAGGTCTGGGAGGCAGGGCGGGATCTAGCATGCTCAACGTGTAAACTTCAGAAATATGGAATAAAACGCAGAGTAAGGGTCTGAAAAAGTGCAGTATTAAAAGAAAAATAAAAAAAATCCCCACCCCCCCACCAGCAGTGAGACACGGCGATGGCATGCTGCACTGGTATTCCGGGGCTGCGGCTTGGATCCCAAAATTAAAGTAATTTCTCCGTTTAAAACCAAAAAAAGGATGTAGGCTTATTCACAGCAGCAAAAACGTCCTTTTTCTGTTCTGCAGTATCGGGTGACGCGACGTTGCGCTCTCCTTGGGCACAGAACTCCTGACTGACAGTCCGTAAGAAAAGCAGGTAAATACTGAACTTGGGGTAAGAGATGGTGCAACAAAGGTGAGTTTTCCAGAAAACTGAAAGCTGAAGTGAAGGTTTCAGAATGACTTCAAAACGCGTACGTCTGCTGCGTTCTCTTTCTCAACCGGCTTAACAGATCATCCACCTCCTCCTTCCTTTTCCTAAAGCTGAAGGGCTCTTGGGTGAAGCGAGTCTCCCGGCCGCCTCACTTAGCGAAGGCGGCTTTAGAGCAGAGGGCAGGACTTGCAAACACCGACGGCTGTAAGGCTGGGGCTGGAATTCTAGCGCAAACATCTCCTCCTCCCATCCCCCTCCCCACTCCTGCATCTTCCTTTCTTCTTGTGTTCAGGACAGGGAATGAAGGTGATTCTTTCTAAGGAGAAAATCAACTTTGAAAAGCACTCTGAACTTCTCGTACAACCACGTGACGGGGTTAAACTGTGATGGCTTCCTAGATGGCTGGAAAACTGCTAATGGAGTGGCATCATCACCAGAGGGCTTCTACGGTAGGAATCCCAAAGCCTATAACAAGTCATTAAAAATTGTGCATCGAAGGTTGGTTTTTTTTTTTTTGTTTTGCTTTTACAGGTTCATTATAAAAATCTCATTAATTTTTTTAATACCAAGTCTGTGTAATGAATTATTTTAAATAGCTTATAAGAAAAGTTTGTTTTTAAATTCCAAAACGTTCCAACAGGCAGAAGGGCAACATAAAAACACTGCCACGCTCGCCTTTTACTCTGATTTTAGTTGGACGATGCTGCTTGCTTGGAGTTTGCCAGTAGAAAATTTGCTGTGGACTTAAAAGTATTTCGTTTATAAACACTTTGTGTTTTATAGGCACAGTAAGATGTTGTGCTATAGGGATTGGAAAAAAAAAGAGGCGTAATTCAGTGCTTCTGTTATAAAGAGTAACGTTTGCCTTCCAACTAATAAGAATCCATATTCCTAGGTCTGTGTGCCAAGGCCCAACGACTCACACATGCACTTACACACGTACCCCACACACCCTCCCTTACTGTGCACATCTGTCACTCGGTATGTGTCGGATGACGTGGTGGTGGTTTAGTTCTCCATGTTGCTCGCTGTGTTTTCGCTGCCGGGCTGACTGCTTGGTTTAGGCCACAGTTGTTCCTGAAGTTCCTTGACTACTTTCTCCAAGTGTTCTCGAGCCTCCCTTTCATGCATCAGGTCAGCTCGGAGCTGCTCCCTGTCGGCCTCTGCGTGCTGAAGCTTAACCTGTAGGTCCTCAATCTGGAGGAAAGCACATTAAAACACATAATAAACCTTTTCAGTAGTTCAGTTCCATTGTGACTGCGTAGACTTTGACACGGACTAGTGCCTTCGTTGCACAAAGTGAGTAATAACGCCATGTACTTCCAGACGCGAGACTATCGAAGCTGAGGTGAGGAAGGAATTCCCCTTTCCCTACTTGTTTCCGTACCCTGCTGTACGATTAGGCAAATGCTCTGCATTAACTGTTTAGCTTTTTGATTCTGGTGCCTTAAGTTCCAGAAAGGAGGGGGAAAAGGGAATAGTTAAGGGTGGAACAGGACTCGGGGCAGCGCACCCGAGTGAGGTCGTCAGGCAGGCAGCAACGCGGCAAAGTCCGCAGCACAGGTCCTTCCAGAGCTTTTACAACGGCCACGAACGCGAGTGACCAGAAACAGCCTCAGTTGCCTGCGGGAAAGCCCCGTGTCTCAGCTACAGACCAACGTCCCACAAAAGCAACTGCAGTGTCCTCTCCTGCAGGAGCCGTGAAATCCTTCACACGCCATGGAGGGAGCTGTGAGGAGGCGAGACGGGCACGGAGGACGGGGCAGATGGCACGGGGGCTGGGGGTGTGAGAAAGTCGGGACACAGGGAGGCCCCGCAACGAGCAGAAACTCTCCAAGCAACAGCGAAAATTAGCACCGTTTCAACTCACAAGTAAGAAGCTGGACTTTGGGGGGAGGAGTGGGACTGAACAGGTCCTCACTTTGCACAGAAACGCGCTCAGAGAAGCAGCTGTTCCAAACAGCCTCAGCAGCGAGCGCTTGCTGAGAGCTAAGAGGCTTTTTCCACCACACTTTTACAGCAAGACACGCGGATGGCCTCGGCCTCCCCGAAGGCCTCAGCAGTCAATCCTCACTTTGTTACTTACTGCTAACAAAGGCGGAGAAAAGCCCCAGTACTCCAAGGTGTGAATGTTAGAAATACATCATCATTTTAGGCCACTACCGGGTAAGATGAGCAGTTGTCAAAGACTGCCAGTCAGCAAAGGACAGGACCACTCACGTTTTGGGCTAAGATGAAGGCTAACCCACCACCCGGTCCATATTTGGATGTCAGTAGCAAGGTAAGAAAAAAGGCAGCATAAATCACACCGATAGGTTATAGGTATTAAGCATCTAATACTTTAAGCTCACACAAAGACATTTACACCCTGAATTTGTTGTCTTATTTCCTCTCGTGCTTGCCTAATGCTATTTCCCTCAGACTAAGCCTGTCTCGAGCATTGTGGTTTCCTCAAAAATCATAAGCAGTGATGAATACAACGTGACAAACTTCCTGTGTGCATTCCAAATTAAAGGATGTGTAAAGCTTTATTTTAAAATTTCTTACAGGACTTAAGAACTGAAGTCATGCTGAAGTCCTGTGAAATCCAGACTCTGCACTTACTGAAGGTATTTTTCAATTAAGGGCCGTGCAGACGTCTCTGAGGTGGCCGCTACATAAAGTGGCTGTTCTGGGCCCAGGGACAGTCGTTGCCAGGCGGCACCTGGCCCGAGCACAGCCCGAACACGGCGTCGCTGCAGCTGGGCTCCGTGCTGCCCCGGAGCTCTAGGAGCCACAGCCTAAACACAGCGGGACGCTGCAGCCGAGGTGCCGTTAGCGGCTTTAGGGAAGCCAAATCTGCAAAATGTTCAGCTACTCAAATTCTTTCAGAGGTGGTTTTAGCCCTTTGTATTAGGCATCCCCATTTAGGCCCTCCCGAGGAGGGAACGTATGAGGAGCCTGAAAATCCCCATTGTCAAACCCTCCGCTTCCAGGGCTGGCGCGAGGCGAGGGCGGAGCCGCGGGGCTGGTGCCCGTGGCCTTGACGTGTACCTGCGCTTGCTGCTGCCGGGCTTTTTTCTGCTCGAGTGGAAGTCAGCTGCCGGTAACGCCCAGCGCAGCGGCTCTCGATCTGGTTATGTTTAGTCTGGACACCTCTTATCAGCGAGACATCCTGTGATGCGAGGGAGGAAGCCACATCATTTCCTGCCGCTGCTCCCCGGGTTAGACACGGCTCACAGTGGCACACGGGGACCACTCCCCTTCCCGTTATTGAGCCACGTTAGAAGAATTTCTGATCCCTGTTGCTCCCCTCCCCGCCTTTCAAGTGCCCCCAGCGAACACCTGCAGCCCTGCTCTGGGCGCTCAACAGCCCGTGTGGCAGGGAAGTTGCTCCAGGAAACGCGGGCTGGCAGAGCTCCCTTTAACCGTAACGCAGGGAGGTCACATCACGCCAGGTAAGCCTGCAGGTGTGTGACACCGACGTGGCGTTGGCACAGAAGTGATAAATCTCTGCCGTGGGCATTTGAATTTGGGCAAGCGTGCCCCGTTTTTTCAGAGACCCCCAACACTTGCTGACCTTTGCCTCCTCTCTGCGCATTTCTCAGCCCGGCTTTTAGCTTGGGAACCAGTGACGGGGACGGTGGTTTTGCAGAGGGATGTTTAGGTGGGAGCAGGTCGGAGAAGCCCACGGGGAGGCAGCTGTGGCAGCGGGGGGGGAGTTAGCCTTCAGGAAGGGCTGTCTGAGACCCTCTCTAGGTGCAGGGTGAGGGGTTAACAACGGGTGTGGGACCGTGCCCTTTTATAGGAAATGCATTACTGGGCAACTGGGATTGTTGTACTGGAGGAAGGGGAAGGCAGGGCATGCAACGATTCCTCTTCAGGGCTGCTCTCACGGGAATCCAGGAGGCTGCCATTCTGCTCTCAGCTCTGCCTGTTACGCTGGGACATCTCAGGGGGCCTGGGCCAGTGCATGGCCTTGCAACCCACAGGCCCCGCACCACCAAGACACAACAAGGCGACTTGGGGACGTGCAGCCCGAGCTCTTGGTTCGCTTGGCTTTGGATGGGTAAATAAACCTCAAAATCTTTTATTACAGGATAATCTGACGCAGAAAGGGCGGGGAGGGATTTTTAGGTTGAAAGCTTCAAGCATGCACGTTGCTTGTAACAACATGCTCCTGCATTCCTAGAACTTTCACTGAGATCAAACTGGAATTCTGTTCTTAGACCTGACAGTTTGCTCTTGTGCTTTACAGCCACAAACATCGCTCCTTCCCTTAGTTTGCTTATTGATGGGCCTTGGTTTCATCTCTTGTAGGTCTAGGCTGATCTTCAAGGAAAAACACTATCAAAGTGGCTCTGCCTAATACTTACAGCACCGACTGGATCCCTGGGCACTGGCAGCACCAACAGAGCGTCAGTGGAACTGGAAATGCCCGGCGTTTGTCTGACGCCTCTGTAAACAGCGATTTTCAGCTGACAAGTGTGCGGAGGGGGAGGCAGAAGGGTGGGGCTGACAGAGGTGGTGGGGTGCAGGGAGATTGGTAACGCTTGTGTTAGCACTAAGGTTGTCAACTGACGTGACGGGGCAGAGACATTATACGGGTCGGAGTTGGGCTTGTATCAAAGGAGACGACCCAAGGCCGCAGAGGACAGACAGACCCTGAACTCGCCCCGAGAAGTGCCGCAGCAGTAAGCTCGCTCGCTATTCCGTGCTCGGGTCTTACCTGGGCTGAGTACTTGGCCCGGAGCCTGCCTGCTTCACAGCCCTTGTCACACACCCGGATCTGCCTGGCTTGCTCCAGTTCCCTCTTCAGGCGTATCCGAGACTCGTTGGCTTCCTTCATTTTCTTCTCATTCTCAGCTCTCAGACGTTCAATCTCTTTCCTCAAGTTGCGCTTCGCCTCTGTTGCTTCTCTCAGCTTCTCCTTCTTAGCCACTCGTAGGAACTCCAGCTCCTAGAACACAAAAGCAGTTAACTCGTGAGAACTGAAAGGCAGAGACTGAACCAGCTCAAGGGAGGAGAACTGCAGAGGAAGTGATCCCAACTCTGTTCCCACCTTCTGTTGGTTATGACCAAGAAGGCTCCTGTCTAAACCTCATTCTGAACTTTGCACGAGCTCTTCTCCTTTAAATCAACACGAGATCCTACACGCAAGATACCAGGAATTCTTGGATAATAAAACGCTATACGCTACAGCCACATTTTGCTTTGTCAAGCGAAATAGCTGTGACCATCTGTGACTGAATAAAGATGAACTGCAGTTGGAGAGAGCTACTAGCAATGTGCTCCACACCAGCTCGAAGTTTCAAACCAACCAACTGCAATGCCCGCACTTCAGCTGAAGACACTGGCGATACGCAGCGTTAAACTGCAGTTTGTGAGTGCCCTTTGTGTACAGCAGAGCTGAACAAGAAAGGTTGCTGCTTGCTGAAGAAATCAGCAAGCAGTTCCCTTTGATCAAGGCCCCCCAAAATCCACTTAAGTATGAGAAAAACCAAATTATGTCTCTTTGAACTCCAGGCAATTCTGTTTTGCTGTAGGCGACCGGTGGTAGCCCGAAGTCTCCGGGCACCCA
The DNA here is from genome assembly GCF_034619465.1 of Leptosomus discolor. Classification (NCBI taxonomy): domain Eukaryota; kingdom Metazoa; phylum Chordata; class Aves; order Leptosomiformes; family Leptosomidae; genus Leptosomus; species Leptosomus discolor. The sequence continues at coordinate 9,544,871 of NC_141410.1, read as the reverse complement.
GCCAGCGGACTGCTCTGTCACAGCATCTGGAAAACTCCAGGCTAAAGCCTTAAGCTAAATCGAAACCACACTTTGCTCTGGAAACTGCCACTCTCACTGTCCAGGTTCTCAATAGGAGCTGCTACCCTGAAATCTCAACTCCAGGAGAGCCATTAACTGAAGCGACAACGATAAGGAACCTGAAGGCACAAAGGAAGAAACTCCCAAGCTGTTAAAAAGCTGTTGTTAAAAGACACACGTTCAGCAGCAGCACAGAAATGTGGCTCTCTGAAGGTCTGCCTCCTAAATGGTTAAATTAGAAACTAAAGTTCGATATTCCCCCCCCCCCCCCCAAGCAGCACTTCCTCTCTGTCAGAGGCAAACCCTCACAGCAACGTGTTTCTGTTAAGTAACGCTGCAGTCGGGTCATGGGAAATTCGCTCTTTTGACAATCTCACTTCCCAGCCAGGCCATTGTTAGCTCGGCCTGCCCTCTGGAAGCTGCACACGTGTGCGCTCTGGACGCGGAACTGGAGACCCACAGCTGCCCACATGGAAACGAGGGCCAGATACCATATTCCCTCTCACTCGGACATGTTGCTTGATTTAATGCCTCAACACTCAACTCTGCTCCATCAACTTCATCTAATTCCTACTTTACTTCAAGTGCACGCTGTGTATTTAGTTTAGGTATTTAAAAATCAGCTTTAAATATATATTACTCATAAATATTTACTTTTAAATACATCAAATAAAACATATATTTACTGAAACGCAAGGGAATGAAGCCATTTGCTCAAGGTGACAAAGAACAAGCAGTTCCATGGAGAAGACAGCTCTCAGCCTCCCTTCTCTGGGGCTTGGATCTGCAGCTCGTACGTACCGAGCCATCGGCACACGGGGCACGCGGCGCAGAAACTGCGGCTCCTGCACAGATCTGAGATGGCACTTTTGTTAAAACCCTCATTGCGACCATATCTGCGCACTTAACAGAACCGCTCTTCCACCTCCTCCTGCCCGGGAGTAGAAACCTGAATCGACTGCTGGGCTTTGGGGCTTTTTGGTGGTTTTTCAAACCCCAGCCGTCACACTGGGAACAAATCACAGCTGGGAGCTACCGGCCCTTGTTCCATTCCCAAAGCAACCACCGGCCTCGCCCCAGCTGACCCGACAGCGGGCCTGCTCTCGCCAGCAGCCAAGTGCCGGTTCTCTCCTGCCCGTCTGGGATGAGGCCGGGCCCTTACTGTGCAGCTGGCACCGCGCCGCCGCTAATGGATGACACCTCCAGCTTGGTTACAGCTCCAGGGCACACACCCGTGTCCTACGTCACCCCCGTCTTCCATTTCTAGGTACCACTTTTGCCCCAGCTCAAATAAGAAGGTCCACCTGCCGTTCTGCTCGGCCACTGTGATTTGCCAAGGGCCAGTACTAACTGCAGCTTTCCCTGTCCGACCACTCCTCCTCCTTTGGTGATGTATCAAGGGCCGCCAGAAACAAGCAGCAGCTTCACCGAATGGAGCAGGAAACACTCGGTGAGGCTAACGGAACGCTTCGCAAAGACCTGGAGTCCAGCTCTCCGTCAGAGTGTCGGCGAGTGTCTGTGTGTCCCAGGAACACCCTCCCTCAGCAGGATTTTCACAAATCTTTTAAACCCACAGATAAAGCCTCCATAAGGACAGAAGTGTTTCTAGTTCAGTGAAATGAAAACAAAATAAACTGTGCTGGACTAGAAGATTTTTTTCAGTAATGAAAAGATGTTGATGTTGGTAACCATGGATTTATACCCCAAGGCAAAAACAGGTGGCAAGCTTAAAAGCGTAGGAATGGTTCCTGTATACTTAGGTTTCCTGGCTGAATTCACACACAGTACCCCAGTAAAGACTCTTGTTCTTTGGGAAAAACAAGGCAATTCTTTCTTTACACAAGACTGCCTCATGGTTTCTGCCTGGCAGAGCGTTTGCAGACAGTGGGAAGGGCAAGCTGGTTTTCAGCATTACCTGATGTAGACTGCGTTTGGCTTGCAAGGCAGCGTTGAGCTTCTCTTCCTGCTTCACTCTCATTTTAACAACTTCATGGAGGAATTTTTCTTTGGCTTCTTTTGTATCCAGGCCACTGTCCAGGGCCTGCCTTAGGTGCTCCAGCTCAGCTTCCAGCCCGCTGCTGTGAGAGTCAGAATGTGTCGCAACCTCGTATGAACTGTTGACTGTGACTGGGGCTTGCATCCCAGGGGAGCTCATGTCCTTTGCAGAGCTGGATGAAGTGAAGGATGGGGAGGAGAGCGAGGATAAGGAGGAGGTGACTGCAAAACAGAAACATCGGAAATTAATAAAAAAAAATCTAAAACTAATAGAACTCAAGATGTGCTGAGGCCCTTTTGTACAGAGGAGATATACTCGATATTCAGTGAAAAAAATGGAAGAAAGAAAATACTCGGTTTTATACTTTGATACTTGAATGTGAGGAAAATACAAACCTGACTGACTTAAGGGACCAACATACAATTTGCTTGAATTGTGACTTTGGAATTTATGTCACAAAAGTGTTTTCTCCATGGGTGTGAAGAAACAGATTTCTTCAGGGAAACCTATGCAGCCCCGCTGTTTTCAGGGGGTGAAAGTTCTTCTTTTCACATGACCTGCACGCACTGGGCAAGGGCTGAACGTACTGAGGGCAGCAGCAGAATTATCTGAGTAGCATTAATGAGGTGACACCGGTGTCTTCCTTCATCTTTCACCGAGAGGCCCCATATCAGAACATACTCTTTGCTTTTACGTACCCACCCCCATGCACGCAGGACTGAAACTGTGACCACGTTCTTTGTCTGACATGAAACTCCACACTTGAATTTTTAACGGCTATTTGTGTGTATCCCACAAAGGCTTGTAGAGAAGGCTCTTTGTCGGGCAGCAAACCACCAGTTTTGCTGTGACCACCACAGACATTTCGTCCTCTGCTCAGCACTCACCGGCTATAACAAAAGCCTCCAGGTTAGCGGACACCTGTGGGTCAGGGGCTCCTTCTTGTCAATGCACACCCCTCTCCAAGGGAATCCCCCCGCAACTTATGCTCCATTCCTGGTTTTCATTATTACTTAAGGTTGTGTTTTTACATCCCAGTGAGGTCTAAGGCTTCCAGAATTATATTCAAACACGACAGACGCTGAGCAGCTAACTCCTGCGGCTTGCTGAGGGAAATCCAGCACAGATACAACAAAATAAAGGCAGACATAACTGGCACTTACATTCTTCCCTGGTTTCTACTTCAATTTCGGCTTCTGATTCCTTATCCTCTTCGGCGGCAGTAACGGTGGCCGCAGCAGTGGCTGCTGCTGCTTCTGGGACAGCCGTGTTCTCCGCAGCCAGCTTTCTTTTCCGCGGCTGGGCAGTGCTGCTCAGTGCCTCGCTGCTCCACGATACCACTGTGGCACAGGGCGGGTTGCTCACGATTTTCTGTTGGGCTGGAGGTGCAAGTGCCACATTGGGGGCCACAGCATTCTCAAAGCTTTTGTAGGAGTAAAAACTGGTTTAGAGGGGGAGGCAAAAGGAAGGAGAAAACAGTCACACTCGTGGCTTTAAAACGCTTCCCAATCCACGTGTTGGTACCCTGAAACTGCAAGACACTGCAACGGCAGCGAAGTGCCACTGATTTACACCAGCTAAGAACCTGCCTGTGTGTTTGCTTAGTGTTTTGCACTCATTTAAACAGGGGGATGATTTATACAGCCCATCTCCATCCAGTTCAGAAGGGATCATACTCGAAGGGCCACACACTGGAAGAGCACCAAAGAGAGGAGATCTCCCAGAGCCTAAAAATCGCAATGATGTTTCCTCGTGGTCTTCACGCATTATGGTTTTACCTAACTGCAGTTTTACTTCTGTCTCTCCATGAACATTTTGTAAACCTGGAAATGGCACTTCCTTAAGAAAGGCCACGAGAGTGTAAAAAGCATATTTTTGTGTATCTTTAATTTTTTGACACAGCAGGCATCTGAGTGCCTGTATGTAAAACCGCAGTTAAAAACCCCAACAAACCTATGTTAAAGAACAGTAATATTGTAATGTCAAATATATAGAATTGTGCAAAAAAAACATAGCAAAGACTGTCTTTCCAACTTCAACTCAGCATCTACTACATGATGTATCTTCAGTTATACATTAAAATTTCTCCTGAACCTGCTGAAGGTGCGTTTTTCCCCAAGACTTATAATGGCCAAATTGCTCACAGGGATACCAAGAGCATACACTTTTTTTTTTTTACCTTCTCTCCCTACCTAATTTAAACATCTGTTTAAATGTCTGGTAGGTGCTTTTTTTAAAAAAATTTTTTTTAGTCAATCCCCACAGCCTCTAAGAAACTTGTTCATAAGGGCAGCAAAATATGTTCTCCATAACGCTCCCTAAAAACACCTGGCCACTTTAGTCAAACTTTCCAAAGAAATCATTACCCTCAGGCAGAAATCTGGCACAAAGATTTTTTAGACTGAACAGTTCCAGTCTGGCAAAGAAATGTGTAATTGCCCTGACACTTTCCGTCCTAACTGTGACACCAGTAGTCCCACCTTTTACGGCTGGTGACTCATTCTTACACCAGTTTAATTATGTTCCTCTCCAAGAGCACAATCTGGCCTAGAGCATCAGCTTTCTGACGGGTCTTACAAGCTGAGGAGTCTTCCGCAGGCTCCCCTGCCCGGTGAGCTCTGACCAGCCGTGACCCCTCGGGCCATCAGGAGGGCACGGCGCAGCCCCTGCTGCCCGGTCGGTCCTTCGCCTTCCCCCGGCGGGGTCAGCGTGCAGCTGCGCTGGCAACGCGCTGACCGGCCACCGCTCCAGAGCTGCTGCAGGGACCAGCTGGCGGTTGCCTGGAAATAGCTGGCTGGTCCCTGACCACCTGCCCTAAGAGTAACCCAATCTTCCCTTAGACAGCGAAGCCCGAGAGCTTCTGATGCCCGTACCCCAAAATGATGCTAAGTTCACAGAAGCAGCCTTCATTTCAGACCTCCATGGCGTGTTTCACCTAAGAAAACCTATTTAATGACTGCGCCAAGTACCAATATGTTTGTTTGTTTCCCTTCTGCAAAGCAAACCACTGCAGCTGCAAATGCTTTTTAATCTGACACTGGTGGACTGACCGACCGAATCACAAAGCCACCAGTTTACAGCGCAGGGGAATAAACAAAGCGACTTGCTGTCAAGTCAGTCCCCACAGCTGCTAAAACCCCCCGTCCCTCCGGCGCGGGTCTCCCTACCTGTCTCGGATCAAGGTGGGGAGGTGGGTGGAGAGCTCTTTCTCATTTGTCGACACAGCAGGGGACCAGGGCCGGAAAGCTGAGAGACGCTGACGGGGATGGACACAGCCAATACTCTGGGAAGGAGGGGAAAGAAAAATAAGTAAATACAAACAATCTTTTAAACTATAAATCATAATGAAGTGCGAGCAATGCTGTTCCATAGACATTCTGTTACCTCTAAAACCACTCCCCCACTGGCCAGGACCTACCCACTTAGTAGGTTCCACTGGAAGAGGTGAACTGCACTAATGTAAAACCTCACGTGTTTTTTCTTTGCCAATAAGTTATACGTAGTTTGCAGAGACCACAAAAGGCTCCTGCGTCTTGCGGGACTCTTTTACCTCAAAGGCATGAAGGAATTGCTTACTGCACTGTCACAATCAAGGTCAGTGAACACTGGAAGATGGCAAGGAAACTGGGAGGACTGTACAGGTCAATGTTCCTAATTTAGAAAGCCTGGGCAAGTTCTTTCTCTCCTTTTCTCTTCTGGTTTCAGTAGAGCAATGCTACATGCTAATTTGATCTCACTTTTGATTACAAAATATTCAGCAATCACCTTATTAGATGAACTGGATAAGGACCGTAACCAACTGGACTGCTTTTCCTTCTCAGTAGAAGCTGGAAATTGGGAAGCAGAGTCATCTATTTTGGGCTTTTTGGAAGCAGGAGGATCTGAAGGGACCTGAAACAAAGACAGGCAGGAAAAATCAAAGACAGAATTACTCATTTTGCAATCAGCTTAGAAACAGGTTATAAGGCAAAAGCAAATTTTGTATTTAAAAGAACTAAACACTGGGGTTTTTCTGCTTTTTTAAACCTAAGGACAAACAAAGGAGTGAAAACAAGGGACAGACACAACCTACGACATAAGGTGGCTTCATTCCTTCATTTAAAATACTCCGAGAAAGTGTAGATGGTGCAGGAGTGACAGGCATTAAGACAAGCGAGACATTCACACCATGCTACAGGGAACTATCGGGCTTTTATCATTTTTGTATGCAGAAAGGTAAGGTCTAATGTGGTTGCTGAACTGGAAAGATTATTTTAAACGAGAACAGAACAGACTTTGTTATTCTGTTTGCAGTGGTTGTTATGCCGATGACTTCACTACCCCACAGCTGCAGTGGATTCTGGGGGTGCTGCCAAGAGCTGCTTTGCCTTTTCCACAAGTGGCTCAGCTTGGCCCATAAATCATCCTCAAGCATAAGAAAGCCCTTTGGCAAGCAAAACCCCTTTCCTTCAACACTGTGAAGGAATAAAATTCCTACAGTCCCAGCGTGGCTTGCAAAAAACATTGGTAACTACTGGTTTAACTGGTGCACTGGGGATACCAGCTTGAAGCCTTGCCAGTACAAACACGTCTATCAGCAGGGAGGGAGAAGGTTCTGGACCTTATGCTGCATCATGACTAGAAACAATAAGAGAAACACACCACCTCAGTTTCTATTCCTGTTTCTTTCTTTTCGCGATTCCCAACTCCCGACCCTTCCATATTCCCACTCCACCTGGTTCCAAGTAAGGTGGCAGAACCGTGCTGCACTAACCAGGCATTGCTCATATTTGCATTAAATTTTTTCATCCTGACGCCTCAGTGTGACTTTTGTGGGCAAACAAGTATTTATACAGGTGTGTCTGTTAAACACAGGCATGGCAGCATTCTGAGCGCCTGAAAAGCTTCAAACCCAGGTCTTTCTGCCCATGGAAGAAAGGATCTTATTTGCCCACGTCCTGTGCTCTGAAAACCAGTCCCCTTCAAGGCATCTTAAATTGGGAACTTAGAGACTGCTTCTCCAAATGATTATTCACTCCTGAAAATTCTGATTTACCTGAGGAGTACGCAGGATCTGAAAGCAGCATTGTTAAAATGCACTTCTCCAGACTCCCCGCTGGCTTCCAGGCAGACCCGACAGCTCTGTAACTAGAGCAATGCCTTCCCCTCTGCACACCTTAATTAGGAGGAAATTATGACCTCACGTCCGCGAACAGTCTCCTACTTTAATTGAAGCCGGGCAGCAGCGTGGAACCACGGCTCAAGCTGATGACTATCTAGCTAATGCCAGTTCAGCTGGCAGCACGCACCACTCTTGCTGCTCTACGGCCCAGTGTGCACAGTCACAATCAAACCGAGTCTGGAGGTTTTAGTAAAACATTCCCTGGAGCTCTGGAGCTTGGAGCAGCTTTCCATATGTAGCAGATGAAGAAGAATGACATGGGTGTGTATATTTGTAACCCCAAGTACAAAATTAGCCCGTGCTAGTGCCAAATGCCAGCTTCAATGGATTTGCAGAGGATTCTTTCAGCACAGCTTCAGCCTTCCCTAGGGCTGACTCTTGCCGCGGCTATGGCACGGTCCCTCCCATCTAACTCAACTAAGAAAAGGCATTTCTAAGCGCTTTTTGTAGAAAACGCAGGACAATGCATTGGAAAAGATTTGTTTTTGCTTTCAGAGATGCTGTCTGTGCAGAATTAGTGACAGCATTGGAAAGGTATTTGGCAAGTGACTACTGATCCCAACCCTATCCACTGGGGATGGTGAGCGGTGTGGGGAGGGGAACTTGGGGTGGAGGGTGGGGAGGAAGGGGGGCTTGGAATGAGAAAGGCAACAGGTGGCAAGACTCAGCGTGGAAGGAAACCCGTTCCTCCCCCCCGACCATCCGCGCTCTGCTGTCTGCGGAACATTCTGTCCAGGCAGGCGCGGAGACGGCCATCCTGGGCCCAGTCCCCTCCGCCACAGCGGCCACAGAGCGGGGTCAGAACCACGGGTCACACGTCAGAACAAGCAGCTCTGGGAAAAGGAGAGCAGGCGTCAGGTTCTAGAAAGATATTTCGATAGAATGATCTCATTTGCATTTTTAGAGAAATCGCGTCTATCTCCAGCTTTCTCCCCCTTCTTTTCCCTTTACATCAAGGCTGACACCAAGGATCAGGAGGGCTCTGAGCACACAACGTTTCAGGAGACTGGGGGAAATGATGCTTAACCTTTTGTTGCCAGGAGCCAGCATTGATCTGAAAACATGAGCTGCTGCTAGAAAAAACCCAGCAGTAAACAAGGTGTGTGCATGGGGGAAAGATGGGTTTGCCCTCCCCACAGAGAGAAACGGGGTGAAAAAAGGGGACAGAAAAGCAGGTGCCAAGTGGGGCGTGCAGATTGTTCTGACTTCAAGCCATCTCCCACCGCAGGACTCCTCAGTACTCCTAACAGACCAGGGCTGTCTGAAGTGCTAAACCACTTCAGCCGGGCTCAAAAAGGAGCTGCTGTCAACATGATTTTTGAACTGCTGTGATGACCTCCGCCAGGGTTCTTTCCATCCACTATCCCACTTTGTTTCATCTGCTGCTTGAGGCAGGAATCGCCTCTCAGTACATACCTAAAAACACCCACCATGTATTTAGGTTCCACTTTAACACTGTAAAAATGTCATAGGTCTAGTAGTTTCCCACCCGGACTGCCAAATACTGAGGCGCTGCGTGTTGCTATTAGTCAAAAAACAGAGGTTCATCTCTGAACCTCGTGAAACAGCAGCCTTCTGACTACAAACTGTAGTCATTTCATTCAAATTTTTGCTCTTGTATACCTCCACCTGCTTGGACACCCCACTGAAAAAACCTCTGTCCCCCTCCATCAAAATACTGTGGCTGTGTCATCAACTCATCAAAAATCCCACCTACAAATACCCAACGCAGGTCAGTAACGTACTGTGCTGTGCTGCCTTCTGACACAAAGAGGCGGAAGCAACTTTGCTCACAATTACAGGATGATACTTAGATGTGGAACAAGACTAGATACCGAACATAAAAATCTTCTTTTCATATGACTCACCGATTACATCCCACTCTAGGACAGATTCCAGGCAACAATATACCCCACTCTGACACTTCCAACCCAGCCAGAGCAGCCAGCAAACCTTGGTATTGGCTCGAACACGGATGATTTTATTTCATTTTCTCTCTTTGCCAAATAATGAAACACAGAAAGTTGCAAAAGAAATACTGAAGATCTGATGTAACTTTTTTGCCATCTTCATAAATGACTTACAAAAAAACTTGAACCCAAACTCTAGAAGACTGAAATAAGTATTTCCTTATTTCCTAGTCAGTTTTTCTTTCGTTGCAGGCGATTTAGTAATCTGTTGTCAGATGGGCTTTGCGCTGGGCAAAGTGATTTGTTAATGTACATTTTCTCCAGTCCACAGATCTAAGAAACTTTATGATACAAAGTGGACCAAGAAATGCTGTGTGAAACAATTACTTAGGCTTTTGGACTGTTGTTTTCTGAAGCAATTGATTTCTGAGGAAAACCAGATATAGAAAGATTTATAAAGTTACTAAAAAAAGATTTCAAAAGTACATTCCAAAGGGAAATTTGGGCATGTGAACTTTAACGTCAGCCATTTTAAGGCAAACTGAAATTAAGCGGCCCAATGTGGCCTCTAGCCAACCAGGGCCACATTTGACATGTCAGATCAAATTTTCTACTTCAATTAAGTATTACAGTAACAAACCATGAGACCAGCAGAAAGAATTTTTGACCTTCTCCTTCTCAAAAAGACAAGCCTTCTTCCAACGCTCCGTACCACGAACGGAACCAGCAAACCACGCAGTAGCAGGTCAGCACGATACCTGAATGTTACCCTCTGTTGCAACATAGAATGGAAACTGAGCCCAGACAAAATCAATAAATTTTAAGATTAAGGAGTGCTCAGGGATATGACTCTCGATGCCTCAGGATCTACCAAACTATGCTGCCTGAAGTAATTCCCTTTCTTTTCCCCACCTCATTTCCAACACTACGTAACTGGGCCGAGCAGATGACTTTTGCCCTCTCCTCACTCTGCGGCACCGCACAAGGAGGGCCGTGTCTCTACAGCACAGCGCTACTCCCTGTGGAAGGACAGGGCACTGGTACAGGCCAAACCCTGCAAAATGGTCCAGTCAATGGAACTGCAACGGTCGGACACGGTGGACTGTCTAGGCCTACATAAAGGCACGTATTGCCAAATGCCTGCACTTCCATCTTGCGTAAAAAACCCAACCAGCACCATTGAACGGGGCTAAAACTCAGTGCAAGCCCATGTTCACAGAACACCAAGGACCCTGTTAAAATCCTTCAAACTTCACCGTGCTTTCTGTCAACCCAGGTTTTGCTATGCTGCTCAGCTAACGTGCAGTGATGCACGTGGTATGAGAAATGGGCTGCTTTTGCCTAATTAAGAATGGAAAACGTTAGGTGAAAGGAGTTGAAAGTGTTTAAGAGGCCTCCTTGCCTGTGGAACTTTTAGCTTAGAAATGTACCTTCAGAAAAGCAAGCCATGCTCCAAATTCTGATCTATCCTCTGCCGATAAAATCTCCCCATAACTGGGTCTAAGTTTGGCATCAAATTCCAAAACCTAACGGAAACCCCAGATCTCTGTTAAAACTGGGTAACGACGTATGTTTATCTGTGTGTGTAACCTCTCCCAGGTTAGGTGCGAAGGCATTTCCACTCTGTGTGGTGAAGGGTATGAGTGAAAGAGTAAAAACGCCAGGCTTCTCTGCTCTTCAAGGGCAGCGATGCAGCGCCAGCCTGGCGCTATTAGTGCAGCTTGGTGAACATCTGACGGGCTGGGCGCAGGGGCAGTGACCCACACTGCGTGGGGCCACCGAGTCACCCCCGCGCAGGAGCCGGGCAGTGAAAGGCACACAGCGAAAGGCTGGGGAATCCGTCCCTTGGCCCCGTCCGCTCCTTTTAACGATGGATTAGAAACGCGGATACCACAGCAGCAGAAATCACAGCATCCTACATGGCTTCTTTAGAAGTGAAAGATTTCATGTCCCCAAAAGCTATCAAGCTATTCCAACACACAGAAATCCGTACTCCAGCCTCTTAAAAAACTAATTAATTGGGGAAAATACTGGGGGGCTGAAGGATTCAATTTCAGATTCCTAACTCGGGTGTAAGTCAGAAATGCCTGCCCTGAAAACTCCACAGCTATCAACGCATGTATAACCAGAGTAGGCAAACCAAACAAAAAAGGGCTGTAAATCTATAGGTACCATACTGTCATTTTGTTCAAGCTATTGCTTCTGCTGCCAGTTCCTGCAAAGAGCCGAGTTCAGTTCCCCCACGAGGAAGGGTGGGGCCTCCTGTCTTATCCGATACTCCGTCTGGGTGTGAAAATTAAGCAGCTTTCTCATTAGGGGCACAAACCACAAGACCAGACGCTGGTCTGATACAAGCACAGAGAAACCCCGGAGAGAAACTACTTGGGTTCAAGACGTGTCAGACGTCAGACGATAAAAATACACTGCAAGAGCAAGAAGCTGACAGTAAGCGCGCTTTACCGCCAGCATCAAATGCCCACGTTGGTGTTCAGGGTTGAGGCTTCAGTCCAGTCTGTGATGCGGTAATACAGCACCACAGGCTCAACTGGTCTGTACTGGAGGTTCACTTAAGGGTCCACTGAGTGAGCAGGGTCTTCCCAATAACTTAGCGAGCCTTCGGTTAAGAATTATCTGGTGGTTATTTAATACGTTTTTCCTGTTAAAAACTATCCTCTGACCATCTCAGCTCACATTTACTCATTTACTTCAAGGGAGTCTGGAATCCAGGCAAACACTGAGACCAGCAGCTGTCTCACAGAGAGCAGTAAAGGTGCAAGACCCTGTTGGCCATGAACACACCTGCACCACAGGCCAGGGGAATTCTGAAAGACTCGTCTAACACTTATTCTCAATAAACCTTTCCTCCTTAGGTAAACTGGATGGGAAGGATATTCTGTAGAGAACACAGGGGTGGAACACACAAACAGCAAAGGGCTGGTGACTCCCAAGTTTTGCTACTGATTGATTTGTAAGATTGTAAACAAATAGTTTCCACTATCATCCCCTGGGAAACTAACATCGATTCTGTTCTACTTCAAAAGATGTGTCAAGATCAAAACCCTCTGACACTATAGATACACTAGCAAAAATGTTACAAAAGGGCCTGAAGATTTCCGCCTATTTCAATTCATGGATACCAAAGGTTTTCCAGAGCAATGAAGAGCCACCTCTAGCAAATCCACGCCAGTCTGCAACACACTTGGTTTTCTCAGCTACTTTACACAGACCTATCCATTTAGGTCCTTGCTGAGTTACAAGGAATGGACTGCACAGGTACACACCTTATTGGGAAAACTCAGGATCGTTTTTAACATACTCAGGGAATTCAAGGAGCAAGTGGGAGTTGAGCCAGCAATCTCTTTCACCCTTCTGAGGTGAACGTTCCCCTATGTCAGAATTTAGGCAGGATGGATGGCATCTTCATAAGCGTTATCAGAGCAAAAAGCACATTAAAAGTCAGGAGGAGTCACGCTACTGAGATGCTCTACTTATTCTCCGGGTTTTGCCAAGCTTATTTCACCAACTCTAGCTTGCTCTTAAGAATAAACTAACCCAATACCCAAAGAAACCCTATATACAGCAAAAAAAGAGGAATTCAGGCAACCACGCTGCATTCAGTTATGGCATCTGCAAGGGAAGCACATGAGAAGGCTGCTGGTGCTTCTTACGTGAGTCGGTACCTTTGCTGTTAACCATCACTAGGACAAAGCTTTTCATACTTTACCAACATTTCCTTGCAGGAAAGGCACTACAAAAAGTGAAATGTTGGGAGTCAAAGCACAGCAAGGGAACAAAGAATTGTAGAGATTATTACTCTCATTACCTGCACAACCATTCAATAACATAAACTAAGAAGCTCTGAAAGCACCCTTCTGCAGGAACTGATGGCTTTTCTTACTCAGTGATGAAAGGCAAATCCAAGCAACTACCCCAATCTCTGTGTTTCATGCTACCAGTAACGCCCAAAGAGCCCCAGAAAGTCTCCAGAAAACATTTGCATAGACCGTTGCTGAGCAATCAGAGTATCTGAGTTCTGTTCCTACTCCTTGAAGAGCACACTGAGCAATACAAGCGGGAACTGAGAGACAGGCTTTAGGTTCTATTCTGAACGGCTTTACTTGTTCACTGGTGTGACCACGGACCAGTTAAACTCAGCTGATATGTAGATTTAAAATGGGTAAATATTACTTACCCATTTTTAAAGGGTGCAATGAGGTTTATTTTCTACTTTCACTTGGAAGAAAAGGATGCAAAGTCTTATTTTAAGCACAACGCAGTCAGGGCACTGTGTGATAACTCTTCCTCTCGTAGTACCCGTGTAATTTTTTTTCTTCAGAGCCCTAAGGTTCAGGCTGCTGCTGGCACAATGATGGTACTACATCGCACTGCCTTGTCTAATGGCATTTCAGAAGAAATGCACCTCTACCAGTGACAAGTATTCAAAGCTACTTCTGGAGGTTACCGAGACCACAATCCCTGAACTTGGGAAGCGAACTCAGAATTCTCCACATGGTGCTTTTACGAACTTCAGGCCCAAGTCTACCTAAGAACAGGCTGAAGCACACGAAAAGGGCGTGCATTCTGTGCTTCTCTGGTTGTCTAAAGACTTCTTTTGCATTTCTAGTTAAAATCAACCTAAAAAATGCAAAATGAGAGGCATCTTTAATGTGGGGAAAAGGGCCCTTTAGCTGCACCCTTTAAGCCTTCACAAGCACGTCAACTGATGGATAGAACACTTGCTTCCTAAAGCCTCTTTGTGACGTGGTCCACAAATGATTAATGAGGTATTAGAGGTCTTTATAAGGACTGCACTTTCACGTGGATTAAAAAAATATTCAGCTCCAGATTGAAAGCAAGGAAGGGTTGTCTCGATAATAAAAAAAGCTAAAAATAATACCGTTCTACGGAGCTGTAAGAAGATTTACTGCTTGTCTACTGTATATATTTAAAAGAGAAAAAAACCTACCACATTGCAGTGTGAGTTCTAGGGAGTGTATGTAGCATTTGTTTTATTTTTCTTTTTTACAATTTTGGTTTCATTGGGCAGGAGTCCAGACGTTCCATCTTCCCATTTTTCACTGCTCTGGTGGAAGCATAAGTACTCATTTTACCCTGTCATTCTGGGACGTGTGATTACAGGAAGTATTTGCTTTCTATTCTTGCCTTCACAGCACACATGCTGGCTGCCAGTGTGTCCCCCAAGTCTGACCTGTGGGGAATCTTCACAAACCACAGTTGAGAGTGCTTCAGAGAGCGCCTGGTAGGCACAGGCATAAAAAGGAGCTGTGAAAAAACCCCTCACTGGAACTAACCTGCTCTCCCTTCCTACTGATGAGCCTGCAAGGACTCACTTTGCCTCTCCTGAGAGGGGATCTTCTGCTTGTGCAAAGGCTTGAATTTACTTCACTGACAGCAATGTAAACGCAACTTCCAGCTGGTCTAAAAGAATGCTACGGAAAGAGGTAATGTCTGTGTCATACGGTAGTACAGGAAGTTCATCTTGAAAAACTGGAAACTGTGTTTTTCTCACACCTGTGCAAAACCCTTTGATTTCTATGGAATCACATCCAAAATTTACAACAGAAGTAGTGAAAAGGGACTGGGCTATTGTATTTCAGACACTATCTCAGTTTTAAGCAAATTCCTACAGAGTACCCTTTGACGAATTCATTTTGTAAAGGCAAATTTAAATTATTTTCTAGAACACTCTACACAGCCCCTGGCTAAGTCATCATCCATTTTCAAAGCTTCTTGGCTAGCACAGAAGAAAGAAAAAGAAGTTTTCTCTCCTGCCTCAACGTTTATTTCCTTTTACTCTTTTAGTACAAAAATTAGGCCAGATGACATCTGATGATTGCTCTTACCCTAAAGAGGCAACAGCAAGGCATTTCTAGTAAGCTGTGGTATAGCAAAACCAACAACCACCTCCCAGGCAAACCCCACATCCAGAAACTTGATTTTGAAATGGAGGGAGGAAATGCAAATAATCTCACCACTTTTCTCTGTCACAAACGTCAGCAAGACTTCACTGTAACTTCCTAACTTTTCCCTGAGTTCAGTGTCAGCGAAGCTCGGCTAGCGTGGCGATGCAGCTAGCGCTCCCTGGAAACTTGCATTGAGGAAAAATGCTCAGCCAGTTCAACGAGCTGTTTAACCCCTGATCTCAACAATTACTCTAATTTCACCGGTCTGCTTATCAATCTATCAGATAAAATTACTCTTTGACACAGATCTGATCCTATAAATCTTTTAAAACTCTCCAAATCGTCTACAAACATTGACTTTTCAATAGCCGTTCTTCTAGTCTCAATTCTATGAATCTTTAGTAGCTGCTCCACAAAATCGGTACTTCCCATTGAAAGTGATTCTGCTTCTCTGCTTCTTCTAGCTGAAATCCCTCTGCCATGGGCAAGCATAAGAAGCACAAAACCATCGTAGTGTGATACCCACTGTGTACAGATGGGAAAACCAAAATAAGCCAGAAACAAAGGAAAAGCCATGTGTGAATGTGGCTGGCTGCTACCTCAATGTCAGTGTTAAATCCCTCAAATAACGTACCATCCTTTTTTTTTTATTATTATTATTATTCTTTTAAAGAAACATCTGAAAAGATGGATGATTATTTGTTACATGATGTACTTGCGTTCTGGCTCTTGGCTGATGCAACTGGAGGCCTCTTTTCCACTGGCTAAGAGTCTGTTTTGCCTTTCCAGTGGAAACTAAAAGTTACAGCTTGAAAAGAATTCCCTGCCCTGTGGTTTAAAACAAAACAAAAAACAAAACAAAAAAGTTCAGCTCATACTTCCCACTGGCTGAGCAGTGCCAGTGACAGAGCCTAGTATAAACCAGGTCAGAGGGGCTAAGAAGGAAGAATGGCCCCTTTTCCTCGGGTCGTTTTTATTGGCAGCAGTCGCCTGGGAACTCTCTGATGCCCTGTCGATGCGGAGGGAAGGCGAGAGCGACTGCCGGAGGAACACAACCGAAGCAGGCATATGCGCCTGCACACACACACGGACAGGCGTTCCAAGAAAACAGAAAGCAGGTTTGGCACTTGGAAGGAACGAAGGGCTCAGCTCCTGTTGTAACTGAAGCTGAGGGAAGTTATGCCATCAGATTTATCAAGGAGAATCAAAATTTCCTCTAGGAACAGATTCGCTTTGCCCAATCTTTGCTGAATTGTTCGCGGGGTCATGGTTCTGGTAATTAAAAAGCCATTTGCGGGCAGAATTTTCTCCTCACATTTTCTTTGAACTGAAACCAGGGTCTCTTGCTGTAACTGCACTTAAGTTCCAGCTTCGAACTCTCTCCAAGGCATCAGTTCCTGTATTGCGGAGACACGTCCACTCTGCCAGCCAAGAATCTCATTTCGGTTTCAAACGTTACATAAAAGGACAAGTATTCCCCTTGTGATTTCCACTAGTATCAGCTCTCTACCAGGCACGGTGTCCTTCCCCAAGTACCAACTAAAGCATAACGAACTTCAGCAACCAGGCAGTCCATAAAGCCAGGAAAAGGCAGAGGGGGCTCCAGACTGATGGAGCACAGATGGGCTTTTGGTGCTCCTTTGTCAAACTCTTCTGCAGTACCTGGGCAGGCAGCTGCTGAGCTCTAGACTGCCCTGACCTGGGTTCTCCCCAACTCCTGTTGCGCCTGCAGAGCTCCCCAGGGCACAGAATCCTTCCCTGAATCAACATGGTGATGCAACTACCAAGCTACCAGCCCCCCAGCTTTTTTTTTTAATGACAAGGACAGGCACTTGTTCACAGAGACCTTCTTGCTCTTCACAACTTCCTCCTCGTGGGTTCATTGAACTTTCACCTCTTTACTTTGGCATCTTTCCTAAGTGCAAGCCATACTCAAGGTTTCATGACCATTAGGGTGACACACTGTTTTACCACTGCAGTTACAAATTCTCATCCTGCTAGAATCTGGTGTCTCACAGCACCTCTACGACACCACACTTGCTTCTCCCAGACAAATCCAAGACCTGTGCACGTCTGAAGCCACACCACCTCCAGCGCAGTTCACAGTCGCAATGGTGAGCTGTCAGGGCAACTGTCTCCCATCTATAGTCTTCTGTGCTAAAACTTCATTAGGCACCTGATGTTACTCCAAACCCCTACCCTCTTACGGCAGCAAGCATAAGGCAAAAATACAATCAAGATCATATGGATTAACTTTATGGATAGGTTCCACATCTATGGTTTCTTGGATAATTTCGTATATTTAATCGGCCGAGCGTTTTTTAAGACAAAGCTCAAAGGTCTGTGTTTAGTTTTACATCAGAGTAATCACGGGAGGAAAAGAAAAGAGCATATAAAATAGCAAAGTCAATAAGCAGTGTGTGTTTAACTGTCTCTCACAATTCAGTTGAAAACCAAGGCCTTCAGTCCTTGCCCCACTCTTCCTCTCCACACCTAATCCGATATTCGCGGCAGGTCGGTTTTCATTCACGGCCTTTGCCAAAAGCCTGGCCCATGTGCGTAAGCATGTGACACTGAGGGGTGAGGGCAATGGAAGAGAGTCTGTTGTCAGCTTAAACCAGGGACAACAGTCTAAGGACATCATGATGAATTACTTCAAAGTCTGAAGAGCCAGCGGAGCATAGCAAATACAGCCCCACTTGTCTGCACCGTGAGCTCTGCTTACCTGAATTTATTTATACGGCTCTTTGAGAACCTGCTCTGCATCCCCACCCGTCTACTTAATGAAAACGCACTTTATCAGCAGATCTACTGTGGCCATAGTGTCCTTCTGGTAGTCAACAACACACTAGAACAAAAACGCTGTGAAACAATGGGGATCCTCAAGGCTGCAGAAAGGCAGCACTGCCCTAGGGCTGTGGTACATTGATTTTTCACTTGCATTTAATTTACTTGAGATGACGACAGGAAAGCCTGAGACTATTTGGGACTGTATGGTCCACACGTCCCATGACAGCGCTGGGAGCCGGGCTCTTTGCTTTGAAGCCCCTGTACAACAAGGTGTAGGGAAACAATTCCAACGAGCTCGAATATACTCACAAAGTCACTGAGTCTAACGCATCACCCGTGAGTCTGAATCTTCTGTTCTAACCAATGGATAATGCAGTTTTTAAACCCAAGATGTATGAGCGAAAGCATACCATCGATATAGCAATCGTGGATTAACAGTTACAAATCTACTAAGGTTAAAAGACAGGGCAATGGAAAACCCTTACTCCTAGTGAAACAAAATGGTGCCAGGCCTCAGTTATCTACCCCGTTCCAGTGGAAACTACCACCTTGTGTCTTTTTATCAGATGACTACATTTTTGACTGAAAGAGAGGAGTAACCATTCACTTAAGGACATTTTAGGTGCCAATAGCTTGAAGTAAGATCTTGAGCAAATTCAGTCTCATTAAAAGGAACTCGCTTTTCCTTCACATCTTTTCAGTCGAGGCAGGCCATTTCTTTAAGAACACACTTTTTGAGGAATAACTTCTCACCATCCATATATAGAAGACAGGAAAAACCTAAATTCTTTGCTTACAAAATGTTTTGAAAGCTACAGACAGGCAGATGCTTCCTTAAGCACCCGAACACTAACGTGCTCTACAATTCTAAGAAAGCCACAAGAAGCTCATCTACTTTAAGTAACAGTTATTACTTCTGAAACCTCCCCAGAGCTCCAAGGATAAAGGCAGACAACCAATTACAGTCTTAGACTTTCAAAGCCTATTTTGCTGCCTTTAGAAATAAGCATCACATGCTCTTTCCACCAGATGCTGAGTTAAGTGGGGGGCTGTGGGGGTGGTTTCAGAGGGGAGGGAGGGAGGAGGAGGAATGAAGGAGCGAGAGGGCCCTTTACTCTTTCCGGCAAATCAGTCCTCCTCTGTCAGAAAGGGTTTGCTTTGGAAGAACCTTTTATGTTCCAGTGAGTGACTTGTCTAAATAGAACTAATTTTAGCTAGGACATTTACCATGAAGGAGTGATGCACTTAGAAAGGGACTTTTGTCCTTCAAAAGGGCTAGGAACATTGAGAAAAGAGAAACATTTGCAACAGTTACAAAAAAAATTAAAATAACGGAGCAAAACATTACCCCCTACACTGGCATGATCAACAGGAACAGCAATACTAAAGAAGAAGCCTTTAGCAAATTGTCTCATTCAATATACAAAATTTTGACAAAAAGCCCACCCGTTTTTTTTTTTTCTTTTCCAACATAAACTCATCTTTTGACTACAGATAAGAGATCTACAAGGAAATGCCCACAGAACGTATGCGAATAGGTATAGAGAGAAATAAACAATATATTTTTAAAAACCTCTATTTTGTATAACATCAAATTAGACAGCAAAAGATAATTTGAAGGGAAAAATGGAAGGGGAACGGGATGGACAGGAGGGGGGAATCTGGGACACTACAAGAAGGCTTTCAGTTCTTGTGTAACGTGATAGATTTTAAGCCTTTAGGGGGAGAACTGGCTAAGCAATATTACAGTGCAGCGTGACTGCGCAGCCACATGGGTTGTGTCTGCTACAACTCTATTAATAGGAGAGAAGATTAGAGAGGTTTGCCTATATACAGTCTGTACCTCCCAACAGAATTCCTGCTTTCTCTCCCCGCTGCGTTTCCTCTCATTGTCGCAGAGGCTCCTAGGGATGTCAGAACACCAACAGCACCCCAAAAAGGGCCTGCTGGAGCAAACTGCCACACGAGACTGGATTTCACTGGGGTACTTAAGTCAACTGCAGAACTGAGGCCCCGGTGTATGTGTAACGAGTTATGTTTGTTGTGCCCAAATAATAAACACGAACACCCACCGGGCATGACACGTACTGGGTTTTGGCTCTTGCTTCTCCCTTGCCTGTTACAATGAGAGTTCTATTCCATACTCCCGTTCTGTGTGTGTAATGTGCCTGACCCCTATAAAGATGGTCAAATAAATATCTGGTGACCTCACAAGTACGAAAATAAGCTTATTTGAAAGAAAATGTATATCTTCAGGGGGTTTGGCAGTAACTTTCAATTATTTTTAATTGCCTGGAAAATTGAAGTAAGAAAATAGTGCGGTATAAATGTTAGGGCACATTATTAAGCCGTTTTCATAATATCTTAGCCATAAGCTTAATAGACAAAAAGGGGTTTTTTTAAGCCTCGGTCATCTGTTCAATGTGAATGGACTGTCTGTTCCCACACTTCCTCAAGGGGTAATTGAACTGAAATATTCCATGATAGAAACCAGATTCAGTTTGACCTGGTAGGCAACGAGAACTCCACAGAACCTTCAAAATTCGGGTTTAATTACAAACCACCATGGAGTCTGGACTGCAGCCTGAGATCAGAAATACAAAGAAAGAAGTTGAGAGAAAGTTTGGAGCTAGAAATGCCAACTTCCCTTCCCCCATTTTCCTTTTCTTAAACCATAGGATGGAGTTTTTTCTTCTTATTGTCCACACAACTGACTTACAAACTGCGAAGTAAGCGAGATTTCCAAGGTAACAGCCTAAATCTGCCTTCCATGCTTCTTGCGGAGTTAGCTATCCCACAGTGACGCTGCGTCAACCGCATCGTGGGAATTGACACAGAACTGAAATTCAGCCCTGGTATCGCGATGGCTTCGCAGCCTCGTATTTTGGTTTCTTCTTCTGTCTGAAACCCTGAAGCCTCAAAAACCAGTCGTGAGTTGAACTTTTCTAATGAGGCCTATAATGCAGTGATTGAAGCACACAGGACTTCAGCAAGTATGTTAAAAACCACCACGAGCAGCCTAGCCAACCAAAGCAAGCAAATCCTTACATAAGCACAGGTTTGTGGCCTTCCATATTCTGGGCAGAGAAGAACTGTGCTGTATTTTTGCCAAAGCTGCAGTACAAATTAGCAACAACTGCCTGACCCAGAAGTCTTGGGTCAAGGAAAAGACAGAATCAGGCCCTCACTCCATGAAAGCAAACACCGTAACACCAGTATGAGCAGGAGGAAGATCAGATCTGTGCGAAGGGACCGTAACTGCTCAGTAACGCAAATCGCTTCCCAGGGTCTGCATTTCAATGCTGTTTTCATACAGCCAGTATGCAACAAATTTAAAAAAAGCCACCACAAAATTAGGGAAAGAGATGGTGTGTATCCACCTAGAACAGGGACGGGGAATCTCTGTCTACTGACAGAAGCTGAAGTGAGGGTGGATCAGGCACAGAAGGGAACTCAATAACCATAGGCTGAGTCCGGCACAGGAAATTGTGATAACATAGATGGAGGGCTTAGATCTGCGGGGTGGCATGAGAAATGTCAAACATCTGCATTCAGACACACGCTCCCTTGCTTCTGAAAGGAAGGAAGGAAGGAAGGAGAGAACTAC
Source organism: Leptosomus discolor (assembly GCF_034619465.1). Classification (NCBI taxonomy): domain Eukaryota; kingdom Metazoa; phylum Chordata; class Aves; order Leptosomiformes; family Leptosomidae; genus Leptosomus; species Leptosomus discolor. Next base: position 9,523,423 of record NC_141410.1, on the reverse strand, counting down.
CGGTCATTTTCAAGAGGACAAATTTGGGCATGAGGTCTGTGCTGCTGGTCTTTGCAGTACTGTTGGGTATTCCTGGACAACTCAGTATGTAAACACCTACACCAGACCAAGGATTCAGTGAGATACCTGCACTTGCTGCATACACGTTTACTGTGTGCAAAAATGGCCTGGCAACTTCCATAAAGGACCAAACCCATTTTGCTTCTTGCGAAGAGAAATTCCTTCTCCTCTGTAGCTCTGGAAGACCATTTTCTTTACTCTCTCTCTACAATGTTACCATGAACACACAACCCCCGAAGGAAACAAGTCCATAAAAGACTACTTGCTGTGAAGCCTTCACGAAACTGACTTAAATGTAGCAGGTAACAGACTAATAATGAAATTCAAGCAAACAATCTATCTCCGTGTCACTCATCGAGCCAGCACAACCAGTCACACCTGATAGGAAGAATCGAACAACAATGCAATACTCCAGTACTGGAAGATGGGTAATCCTATGGTTTGCTTTGATCTTTGAAGTTCCCTGTAAGGATAATTTAACCAATCTAACATTGCCAGAGCTTTACTTGGTTTAAAGGATGTATAAAAGAAACACAAAACTGTGAGAATAAACTGATGTAAGGACTTCATGTTTGCAAACCACCATACACTGAAGTGCCTTGCACTGAAACACCAAGAGAAAAAAAATGCACAACTCAAACGTGAAAGAAAAGCACCACATTAGACTGACCACCCATTCACTTGTGCAACCCAACATAAATTGGGGAACCTGGGCAGACAAAGTCATGGCTCATATGTTACTATTATAAGGTGGCATTAGAGGTGAGGAGATGTTCCAACTAATGCTTTTTATTTATTTTATTCCCTGCTTAACCATGAGACTATGTCACCAATTCCAATCCCTGAATCTTTACCTATCTCACATTAAGGATCCCTCTGTTCCATTTTTCTGAGATCGGACATAAAGAACCCAGATTAACTTGACGGTTTAATGGAACATACTTATGCCAGTTGAAGCCCAAGACCTGCCCTGGAAATACAGCAATGAAATACTACACTGGTCACTATCCCAGCTGGGCAAGGTATGTTGCTGGCTGGCTGGAAATCATTCATCTCCCTGTGCAAGGCACCAGCCTGGCAGGACGAGGTCTGAGGAGATCATGCACCACACAGAAATCAAGCAAAAGTGGACAAGATGGGTTTGTTGGAGGGATGACTCCAGACAGGGTAGATGTTTGTCTCCCCAAGGAAAAAAAACCAAACAACAGCCTGCTGGTATACATGCACTGTACTGTCTCTGGTGTAAATTTAGCTTAGAAAGCGTGAATCAGAGGGAAGCCGACATTTCACCTAAAGAAACACTGTTGAGGCCGAGAAAAATAAAAGCTCATCTGGAGGAGAATCTTGCCAGCCAACAATGGGAACAAAAATTACCACCTTTAGGTAGATATAAAACTCAATTTACCTGGTACAAGAGCCAAAAGCTTCAAAGGCCCTCGAACACATTAAGGCAAAAATCCTTCACAGTCATCTAAGCTCTCCCATACATGTGGCTTGGGGATTATCTTCCAAGAATTTTGGGCAGGTTCTCCCAACCGCAATAGCAAGACTTCTGCTTAAGAGGGAAAACAACTGAACTATGCTGCAAATTCACCACCCAGGGGTGGTCTCTCCAACAAATCCTGTTCTCAACAAGGCCAAGTTTAGCCAACTTCCATAAGAAACAGGCCGAGCCATTATTGCAGAGAAACAAAACTCTGCAAATGGAACAGGGAATGGAGGTAAAGCAGCCAATTTCACGAGGAGGGAAGGAAAAATTATTCTAAATGCCAAATAGAATCCCAAACCTTTATTAAAGAATACGGATTAATTTTGTGGGAGAGGAGTTTATAATTTCAACTGCTGCTGCTGAAGTGGGAGGAAGGAACTGCAGGAGAGCAGGCAAATAATGCCTGGCTCAGCTGTTCAGGGTAGCAGCTGTCCCGAAATCCTCATTGGAAGGAACAAGCCAGGAGGTCATGGAAGTCATGATTATTTGGAATGAAGGGGGGAAACAATAGGTTGGGGCCCTCTGTCTTCTTCCCTTTCTCATGTCTTTTATAAGCTGTTGCCTTCCCAGAATAGCTGGCTGGCTGTATTCTAGGCAGATCTGCGTTTGGTTTTGTATGTGCCTTTTCTTCCCTGCAGCTTCATAATTAAAAAAAAAAAAATGGCACCTCCACCTCCCCTGTATTTATGCATCTGACTCTCATGCACCTCTTCCAATTACCTTCAGTTGACCAAGGAGGCAGCTGGAGGCTTTTAAGTTCTTCAGCAAGGGGTACTGTACCTCAGCTGAAAACAGAGACAGTCGCTTGAAATTTTGTTTTGTCAGATCCCTCTCCTCTGTTGAGTTCCTCTCCTAGGGCAAAGCTAATGCCATGCTGCAGGAGACATGACAACCAACAAACCTGTCAAAATCACTGCTGTGCCTGCAGGCAGGAATACTGCTGTTGCTCTAGTCATCCCTGAGAAACTTTACAAAGGGACGAAAAGGTTAGTGGAGACGTTTGTTCTGTTTGTATATAGTATAACAGAGCCTGAAGCATCTTGAAGGCTAACAGGGTTTGTTAACAGTTCACAAAGTTTAGTGAACAAAAACGGCCAAAAATTGGTTTGTTAAGATTCTAGACACCATGGTAAAACATGATTCTTGCCCTGCCTCTTACACTGCAGACTCACATGGCCTTGGGCAAGTCACTTAACCGTGATCAAACTAATGCTTATGTCCCCCAGGAATGCTGTGAAGCTGATGAATTTGCAGGAGAGCCTTAAAATGGCGATCCTTAAATAATGGTATAGGCTAACTGTTCTGGCTTAGTGAGAGTCTAGCAAGGACTTAAGTGCAAAACGCAGCTTCCTCAGAATTTCAGATAAAGCCACAGGCAGAAAAGACTTTTCTTGCAGAATTTTTATAACCAAGACTCACATATCCTGACTCCTACTTCATGTGACTGTGGAGAGAAACAAGTGTTAATTTTCACTCTAGGATGAAACTGTTGTAGTCCTGCAGACTCAAAAGATCAGGTGAAACAACATTTTAAAATGTAGCAACTTTAGTTTAGAATTAGCAGCCAGTGGTAGATTTTCCTTGTCTATAGTAGTAAGGATGAACACAGAGCCTGCTGAAAGCTACACTGCAGGTAATGCTAGAGTAAAACTAAGATCAGAGAAAAAACATTTCTCCTTTTAAGTAAGTGGGGTTTCCCCCCTATTTTTTTTTCCTCCATACAGCTTTAATATTGATCCACAGATCAGAGATTTTTGTTGGGTGCCATCAGAATTCTTTAGGGGGATACTTATGTTATAATCCTGGTAAAGAGACCCATGCATGGATCTGAATAACATCTTGAAAGGAGATTGAGTGTAATAAGAAGGCAGACAGATTGAAAGAAGATTAAAACTTCATTTGATCCCCTACTCCCAGGCAAAGCATGGTAACTCCTCCCTTTTCTCCATCCCACACATACCTGATTCCTGACACCATATGAAGCCGCAGAAGGCACAAGAATAAAACCCCAACAAAATCCAGAAGGTTTCATTTTATGTTTGGGACAGGTTTAATGTGTTTGCACAGAAGATGAAACCACAGTAGAGTTAGGTGATATCCACTGTGGATACCCACCATCAGCAGGCTTGAAATACCTCGTTGTAAATCGGTGCTATGTGATTTACATCACCATACTATTTGTGAGAGCTAAAGCTTTTATTTTTTTCTAATGGTATTTGCCTTGGCTTGGTTTTCTGAACTGCTGTTGCTCTCAGGTTCAACAGGAGACATGTTTCTCTAAGCAGATTTCTCTGTGGCTGAGGATTTAATCAGATCAAAGTAGCGATTAAAACATGGGCTATAACCGCAATCCTTAAAGGGATAGCTGCAACATGAAGCCCTCCCCCATTCCCCTTTAAAATCAGAAGTGAAGCAATATCTATCTCTGGCAAATGTATGCTTTTAAAGTATTTTGAAAATTTGCTACCTTCTGGGTCACCTTTCCTCCAGACAGGCTGCAAAGCTACCGCTAAGTACCGAGAAACTAAGATATGCAAATGAACCAAGGGCTGCACTTAATGTGAATGCATTAACACCATCAAGACATCCCTGAAGGTGGGTTTTCTGACACTCACTTTACTCCAACACATACACTGTAAATTTCCAGCACAGCTACCTCAGACCCTGTCAGTGCTCTTGACATTCTTTCCTACAGTTTTCCACTTGCGACTCTGTAGGTCTGTGATTCTTTTCATCCATCCAAAGACAGCACGATAGCATGTTTAGAGTGGTGAGAAACAGCAGCATAAAAAATGTAAATGGAGCAGCATTTCCACAGCTCTACAGAGTGAACCAAACATTAAGACCAAAAACGCTTTTTTAGTGACAATTTAGTTCAGAAATTAGGCCTAATTTTACAGCAACTTCAATCATGACCTGTATGAAGAGCCAACAAGCTGTGCCATCAAACACATGAGCCCTGTTCCCATCTTCATACTGCACAAACAAAAGCAGGCCAAGTGACTCATTCCAGTGAATGCCAGAGCTAAGGAAGAAGGCTGCTGGATTCTGGCTCCTGATCCTATTCTCTAAACACGAGAAATCACTGGCAGTTTTGATAGGTATTATTTTCAAAGATGCAGAAGGACAGCTTCTCCTGAACTTCGTGCAAGCTCTGCATGAGGACTACCAAGGGATACCTGCAATTAATGGAGAAGGGCATGTTTCATGGGAAGTCAATATTTATTTGGTAAGCCTGCTTGGCAGTTTAGTCCTCTCCTCACTTCCATCACTGTGACACCTTTGAGATACCAACTCCTTGGTATGTGGGATAACATCTTCTTCCAAGCTATTCTTGACACTCTACTCCTACTCCTCTTCTATGCATTTAACCATTTTAAAGCTGATTTGGGTCATGACTAATAGGTTTAGATACAAAAAATCATGTGCTGTTAGCAGCAGTCATTGTAGAGCTAACAGGACCCATGTGGAATGCAACTTCATGTTAACATGTTCTTTCTTCCCCTTCTTAATTATAATTAATATTAAAACTGGACAAAGCCCCAAAACCTCAACTTCACTCTTTTTATAGTCAATATCTTTAGTTTGCCTATTAGTCTAAACCCAAAGTTCCTAACAAGCAGTGACGGTCTTCAAGCACTGCTAGGAGTGAGTAGGGACGCTGAACAAACAAATGCCAATAGCCTAATTTTAAGATCCACCAAATTAAAGCAAGCATACTAGTTTTTTAAATCTAGGGTCACAGACCCAGGTTTTGTGCAAAATTCACCGGTTCTACCTACTTCCATCTCACTCTAGGTAACGTGAAGGCCACATGCCTTTCTCATGGGTATTTCCAGCAACTGTTTCTTTGTTTCACAGAGAAAAATATTAAAACGGAAGAAGAGAACATCCCCCTCCTCTCCATTCTGACATTTGGAGAATGATCTGTTCATCTCTTTGGGGCAAGATTAACTGTTACAAAGGCCTGAAGGTCAGGATTACTGTATTTTATTCCTGGCTCTGCTACTGATATTATTTGAACGGCTTTAGGTAAATCAAATAACGCACCTCTTTCATTAAACTACATTAGTGTAAACAGCATCAGAATTTCTAAAGGAGTTTGAGATTTTCAAATAAAAGGCACTACAGAAACAAGACTAATGTTTTCATAGAAAACAAAACCCAAAGAATCTACTTTTCCTAATTCTTTAAGAGGGTTAAGCACCATTAATTCCAGCTAGGAAACAATTCAAGATCAAACTCGTAAGTTTTGTCTTCTACATGTTCAGCACGCAGTTTTCAAACCTTTTTCTGCAACTTCCAAATAGTTGCAGAAAACTATTGCAGGACATAGTGGTGGAAACTGCCAACAACTCCAAAGGTCTGTTTATCATTCTGAACAAGAGCATGCAGATTAATTAAAAAGAAGACCGAAGTTAGCCTACAGTAATGTTCTCCAAAACTTGATGTTCCACAAGAGTTGCCTTTTTTTGCTCCTTTTCCTGACATATCTCACTGCAAGATGCAGCACCAAACACACCTGTAGTCTTAGCCAGTATGACAGACCTTTTCACTGTGTTCTCAAACAGTAAGTTTACATGCCAGGTTCTAACCTGAGTACCTATACACGACGTAGGGCTATTTAAAATTGGGTTCACCACGGATGAAGTATCATCTGCTTTTAGATGTTTACAATGGAGCTGTCTACATTTGAGATAGTTGTCCAGCTAGATCCCCTTGCAGTCAAAAGAAAGGCTCTTTTAGACTGCAGTTCATCCTAAAGTAGATGCTTTAAAAAGTATCAGATAATCTATCAGTTAGCACAGACTTAAGACGCCTACGCCGTAGTCAACCAGTAACTTTCCTAAGTTTATTCAGGTTCATGGACGACACTTCCACAGAGAGAAATGTCTAAATAACCTCGAAAATCTAGTCGAAACCCTCTACAAGACTGGTCCCTGTTTAAAGGGGATGTTTAAGCATCTTTTCTCCCAGCTCACTTATGTCAGCTGACCAAGAGTAGTTAACATCTTAGACAACACTTGTATGCCTCATGCATAAGTCAAATCTATTTTTGTGGTGTTTTCTCCTCCACATGAAACAATGAGGCTAAAGAATTATTTCAATGAATAGCTCTCTCTCTTTAAATGATTACATTTTTCAGTAGGATAAAAAAAAAATTATGGTTCGCAACAGCAAAGAACCAATGTACATTTCTCCCAATTTATAGCAAGCAATTGGGGTAGTCATCAGATAGTGACAGGCAACTCCTTCCTCCTGGCAAAGATGATTTACCTGTAAATGCCTGAAGCTGCACCCAAAATGCAGACCACAAATAAACTAAGGTAGAGTGGTGTAAAAGCGGTTCAGCTGTCATATACAAGTCACACAGTTTTGAAGGTTTTTACCACTCCAACCGCATGCCTGAATCATTTTACCTGCTACAGCTGTGATTTTACCCATTCTGACGGTTTATTTACAGCACTATTAGGAAGGTTACAATCCTGCAGGAATCATCAACAGTCTGACTAACGTCACCCTTGCACATACAGTCCCAGTAGGACACTGCACAACTGACCTACACATACTCACTCCCTTGTTTTCTTTTTCCCTAGAAAGGATTCTACAAATTCGTCCGGGAGAGAAAGAGGACACCAATATATTCTATAAAGTCACAGTGCTTCTAATGTAGTGCTGAGCCTGCAGTTTTTCTCTGTCCTCTACTTCCACTTTCCCTTATGTCAGATCACATTAAAGTAACAATCAATTTTTCTGTCTGGCTCCTTCCCACGCAGTGCAAGCACCTTCCCTCCTCACCCCCTCCACCCGCCCCGGATCTTTGAGAGGCTAGGGGAACCTGGCTTACAGCCCGTGGTTCACCCATAAGCCAGCTACGTGGCTGGTGGAATGACCTGGCAGCAGTTCGTCTTCTTTCTTCTTTTTATTGGCTTATACTCAAGCCTCACGCCTAGTAAGTGTAATTACTACAAAGACTAAAATTTGCAGAGGTGCAAAATAAAACTAGTGGACAGACAACGTGGGCAAGGACACAGCTGTCTTACCAGTCAATGTTTCACCCGAGCGACTGAACAAAACGAACCCCTTCTTATGGTTCCAGCACCACACTTGATTTTAAATAGAAATGTTTCAAATGGTCAAACAGGCACTGTACAGAACTGTCCACTGATCGAGTATTCGAGTCCAAGTCCCATATCAGCTGTATACTACTGAATTCTAATGTTCAGTTGAAGTTTGAGCAAACTCCAGTTTTTACATCTCCTAGCATGCAGAGATGAATCTTTGTTTAAGGAATGCACAAGCACGATGCCTTCACTGCACTTTTTACTTTACCACAGGTATGCCAGGTTCTTAGGCAGAAATACTTGATCAGTATTTAAACATCCACCCCTCTGAACCTGTGTCTTGACTTGAATCTTGTGTGAACTATGAAGTTTCAATTCCACCCTAAATTCATGCAAGATTCCCACAGGGAAGTTCCACAGTGCTAGCACCACTCAGTCACAGCAAAGTTACGGGGAGTCTGAATCCTGAGCTCTCCCACCACCCTGCTTGCCTGATCAGAATGGACACCACTAGTGTCAGGTACAGAGGAAGAATCAGCGCAACTGAGGAAGAGGTTGCACCTAGGAGACGAGGTCTCCAGAAGTTGTGCTCGCAGTGTTTTCCAGGATTGCAAACACTGAATGTGAAACAAGCACAACAATACAAAGGATCACCTGGAATTACGTGTGAAACAGGGGAGGTACAGCAGGTCCAGTCTAGGTGACCGTAACACTCAGAACACAAAAGGTCCCAATTGTGCAAAATACACTGAAGCAGGACAGGTAAAACTGTTGCAGGCAGAATACAGAATAATCCCTGGAATCCAGTAACAACCAAAACTCTTTAATGCAAATGACCCTGCCCAACACACTTCAGTTTCCCCTGAAAATGGCTAACGAGCTACTTTGCGCAGTTCACCTACGTTTTGTGTATCAATACAAATTCACAGAAACACACCACCTTTCCAAATACTTTGTAAATCTGTAATTTTAAACAAAAGCTATTCAACTTCTAGATTGGCTAGGAATTTTTGTAAAGAAAATAAAAATGAAATATAATAAATGGAAATTTTCACTGTTACCACCACTGCACTGACAAAAAATATGTTTACTGCTGGCTTACGGAAAACAAGCAATCTTCATTTTCAGCCTTGACTTTTCACTCAGAATAACAAACACATTTACCATGGCCACACATTCCCTATTCATCGCTTACCTACAGACAGGTGTCCAGAACAGATCTGCTCTGCCTCAATTATTACATCAGTGCTGACAGCCTTTTGCCTTCAATTCTGAAAAAGGCTGCTAGGCTCCACAGGATTATTTCCCACTACCAAAATGGATTTTAGATCAGAGGAAAGGCACTAGAGGCCCTACTCGACACACTAAAAGTCACTCTATCTATAAAACAAATGCTCCAGCAGCCCAAGTGCCATGCAAGACACCCTCAGCTACCCTTCTCAGAGCAAGAGAGGCAATCGGTTCCCAAGGCTTATTTGGGCTTGGTCTCTCTCCTAAGCCTGCTCAGCAAGGCACTGCGTGCGCACCCAGAAGAGAGGGAAAGCCAGTGTCTCCAACCTTTGCTGATGGACCAAAGCTGATTATTTTAGCTTCTGCCACAAGCTCACAGGATTTTAGGGGAGAAGCACGGCAGTGCAGGTGTCTGTGAAAATTAAGAGAAACCACCAAGTCTCCTGGGAGGATGGACTGAGAGGAGGAGGGGAATAATTGTGGTTTAGAAAAGGGAAGGGGTTGGTCGAGAGAAATGCTATAAAAGCACCATGACAACAGAACAGGGTGATGGAAAGGTCAGTCCCTTTCAATAATGCTCTTTTTTTTCTTGTCCAAATGAAACACTTGGCCACGTCCACCGCCAGAGTTCAGTTGGAGGTAAATGACGAGACAGGGGGGCCATAAACTGTCTAGAGATGAGATGCTGTTCTGCGATGGGGGGCCCTGCCCTTCCAGCCCTTTCCTCCATTCTTCCACCAAGGCAATTTCCACAGCAAAAGATTCCAAAATTGCACCAAACAAAGGTGCTCTTGTGCACCTCTCAGGCACAGAGCTGGACTGTAACTCCTATGTACCTCAAGCAAACACCTTCTGATGCCTAGAATCCATCACGAAGGATTGCAGGAGCAAAAAAGAAGGTATTTTCAATAATGAAATAGTGATTAATCCTGATAGGCATGCAGCCCTTAGAATTACTTTTCAGCTGCTAGTGGTAGGTGGTCAAATTATACCTTTCCATCACATTTCCCACTATACTGCACATCTCCTCAGTACATTTTCTCATGAAACACTGTAAGGATTCAGAACAATTAAACCTAACCACTGAGTAATTCCCACTCCTTTTCCCCCCCAATATGAAATCATTCTTTCTAGTGCTTTAGGAAAATAAATGTAAGCTCTAGAGCTCCAACTCCGTAATAATGTGCAAAAATGGTGTATTATAACAAGAGATGCAATACAAAGACTTATTGTTCCACAGTAGTGGGTGCTATGGCCAGTTGAATGGTCCTTTAAAGTTTTCATCTATGCACGACAGGTGGAAAATCTTCCAGGCAGGAGAAGAAGAAAAAAAAAAAAAAAAAAGGATTATTCTATAGTGAATGTTTTTGATATTACACAAACAAGGACACTGCCTGCCTATCACAACCTTCCTTAAGACTGGGAGGTTTTTTCTCTTTGTCACTCATTCACTGACAGCTGATCCTTCTAATTTATTTCTTAAGAGCACAGCAGTGGTGGCGCACAAGCAAGTGTGTCAGGAAGCAAATATACAGCACTTGAGCTCCTCTACAGCACCAGACATATATTCCTGTAAAGCCACAGTAAACCTTGGGTAGCTTTCCATTCAGCAGCACAGCTTTCCCTTCACCACTAAAGGGTGAGCTACCGTGTACTTAGAGAGGCTAAAAGTCTTTTATCAAAGTAGCTGGTGTATGGCAAGTTCCAATCCCAGCTTACCTGCAGTAATGTGTTTGTGTGCCGGTTATTGCTTTAGTAGGTCTGCTGACTGATTTTACATACCATTCTTCATTTCCAAATCCCTCTACCTCAACAGAAAGAGTCTGTTTGCTTTAAAAAGAGGGCAGAACAACGTGATCGTTTCTTACTTCCGATGAGCAAGTTGTTTTCTATTTTATTTATCATTTGTTTTTTAACGCTGTCCCCTTCGCACACTCCTTTGGAACAATAAAATGGAGTAGTTCTTTCCGTTCCAAGTTAAATTTTAATATGCATGACCTGAGAGTTTAAAAAGAACATACAGTAAGTCTTTTTTTTTTTTTCCCCCCTAGATCCTAAAACTTCAGCTCCTCCCTGGCAAATTCTCTGTCATACTTTTCCCTAGTGATATCAGTTCTCACAAACAATATCTGGCATTTCAGCTAGATGATGGGGCTGAGCTGCTGTAGTGGGGAGAACTAAAGGGATCCTTGGTTCAGGACTCTGCTAACACTAAGGATCAGTAACACAAAAAGATTTAACATCTCCATCAAGAATTAGAGGGAACTCTAAACATAAAAATGAAACACAAGTTGTTGTGGTTATTCTGCTTGGAAAATCTATTTACTAGGAATCTGAGTAAATCCAAAAGGAATGTTTTATATGAGTATTAAGTTTGTAGGGCTATGTTTACAGTTTCTTAGTTTACACCCTGTTCTTGGGCTCGTCTGAGTTCTGTCATTAAAAAGGCTTTACGAAATGGCTGACAGTTTTGCATCCCTTTATTTTTCATACGCTATCAGAGAGTGCATTTTCATGCATATTTTTCATCAATACAATTTTATATTCCAGTCTACAACCTCTGCAGAAGAAGCAGTGAGGCTCTATAAGTATTTAAAGAACAGCATTAAAAAGGGATGTTTGGATGTGCTGAGCAGAAAAAACGGAAAGAAAAAAAAGCAGGGAGTGAGCAGAAGACTGCAGGCAGTAATTATAATACCTTGCTGCCTTTCTAAGTGTTTCATAGCATGACTCATTAGATCCTAACAATGCCTGTAGGACAGGAAGCGTCTTTATCACTATTTAATAAGTGGGGGAAACTGAGGTAGTAAAATGGGAACGTACTTGACCAAGGTCACACACGAAACTAGTACCAGAACAAACAGAATCGTATCTTCTAACCCCCAGCCGGGTACTTTCCTCTGACGCAGTTACCCTTTCGCCGACAAATTGCTAATGTTGAATAGGTTGATGATATCCTTTCAGTAGCATCCACTCTGTTGTGACTTCTTGAAGAGATCACCAGAATGGAAAAGAATTTGAGCTGTTAAATTACATAAGTGTGTAGTCACCACCTAGCAATGGAGAAAAAAGGGCTGGATATTTTCAGTTACAACTAGATTTTCTAACCAGATGGCCAGAAGAACTGACGTCACTCACATTCCAAATTATAGAGCTGCTTGAAAGCTGCTCCAGCGTTAAGGATGCAACCAGGCCTGAATTCTAAGTCATTTTTCCAAACCCCCGTTCTGCAAAGATATCAGGAGGGTTTCTGCCGTCATTTTTGCTACGCTGTCGAAAATCTTCTTGCTTCTTCTGGGCCACACCTGTCCCAAACTCCCTCAGGGATGTCCACAGCTCTTTTTCCTGGAATGAGGTCCCAATTCAGGCTTAGCATTTTACACAAGCTTCAGAATACGGCTTAACAGGGTCCTCAGAAATCCTTACCTTGGCAAGTTTTCTGACTTTCACTGAACACTTCATAGGAAGAATTACCCACTACCCTGGACTGCTCATATTTAAATCACCTGATCAGCTAGTGTTGCACTGCGGAAGAAAACCCCAGGCAACGCTCAGGAATTCAGGCAGTGCAACAAGACGACAGGCAAAAGGAAGACAGAAAGTGGAAACCTACCTGTTCTGAAGTTTTAAATTTCAGCTTCAACACAGAATCAACTGAAATATTTCAGGTCTGCTGTACTTTCTGCTGCTTTTCCTCTCTCTCTTTTCTTTATAAATTTAAGAGCAAAAAGTCAGTAAGAAGCCAGCAGGAGCTTTGCAGCACAGGGAATGCTGGATCGGATTCAAATGTAAGAACCCTCTCTATCCCAGCTAAGTAAAATGTCTGAACCAGTTCCAAAAAAACATCAATCATTGGCTGGACATTTTCCCACCTTCAATGAAATGAAATACATAAGGGGCCTGCAAAACATTTTTAAACCAAGCCATTTCAGAGTTACAGGAGACCAACAGAGAAAACCAGAAAGATCTGAAACCACAGTATGTTGTATTTTATACCAGAGCACCTTAAGAATCAGGAAAGTAACATTATGCATTTTAAAATACTATCCCTCGTGAGATCTGGTATTATTGTACTTCAGGACAGCTGACCACACTTTCATGGAATGCTAATACTGACAGGCTGTAGAGTACGTACAGATGTACCACATCCAACTGTGACAGGACTAACATTTCTGTCTTAAGAAGTTATTCACCAGAGTAAGAGGACAGTACACAATCACAGCTGAAGTCTGTGCTATGAACAGGGCTTAAAACCGAGAGCGGAGTCATGCACTGGATGGCATTACCATTATTTTTCTGTTCATTGCAGTAACATTTTAAGACCACCCATCAGGAGCCTGTAATTAACACATATTTGCAAAGTGTTCCGAGATCCATAGATAGAATTGCAAATCACTATCACTGTTTGCACACACAGAAAAAAGAGCAACAGGAAAGAGCTCTTTCCACTGGCTGTTATTCTTAAAGACATACGAGAGGAATGTTAGTAAAAGTAATCTGTTGCAAAATACACAAATTTGAAAGTGGTAAAGAAAGAGTAATGAGAAGAAAATAAGGTCTAGTATTTCTAGCAAGAGGTATATTTCTTTAAACTACCTCCCCTGTGCAAAATAAGCCCAGTATTAATTGTGTCTGGAAGCTGGCATATGAAAGCCCACCAAGTTTCCATGCAAAATAAAACCTTGTATTTGTTCAAACACCCCCCCCCCCCCCCCCCCCCCCCCGCAAAAGATTCATGGTTTGGCATAGAATGATGCATTATACTGTATAGTTTAATTATGATTAAATATGATAAGCAGGGATCAAAATTGGGGGAAGGGAGAGGGAAGAGGGAAAGAAGAAAGAGAACATTAGGTAAAGGAAGAAGAAAAGGGAAGGCAACTCAAGGAACTTCTGGAAAGCTCAGAAAGGGTAGGACGTGCTACTGCTCACAATTTTAGAAGAAAAGCCAAATAAAACAGAATAGGGAACGAAAGATTTCAGAGATGTACAACACCAGGCCTCAGTTAGACATCAAATTGCACCCAGAGCCTTGCTCACCCTGCAGGTTACTGAACAGGGAGAAATCCCATCCGGTTCGTTTGGGAGCATGTGCGTCCCCATGGGACGTGGCTGTGGTGACCTCATAACCAAACCACAATTTGCAAATATGTTATCTGCAGTGGGAGGCAAAACCCCCAATTATAGTGTTTCATTATTTCCCTTTCCACAGTTACTGTTTGCTGTAAAAGGCCATTGAAACAAAAGGCATGTGCCTCATCTACAAAAGTTTTGATCTATCCACGCAAGAAGAGATTAAGGAACGCTCAGTAATGCCACTACAGCCATTAGGGCACTGAAAGTTCTCCTCAACATGGATGCTGTATGACATAATTGCCCCCACATCAATTGCCCAGGGCATGGGGAGAGTGTGGGGTGGCTGATTTCTTCCTCCCACAAACGCCCCATACAAAGATTCCCCTTTGCGGACCTACTGCCAGGTTTTAACTATTTCATCTTCCAAAAACGTTACTTAGAAGCACAGCCAGCACACACAACTAGAGAAACTTCTCGAGAAGGCAGTATGACTCTCTGATATTCCAATAAATCGGTGTCTTTGTCTACTTCACCCCAGAAAAGAACAAAAAACACAGCAGCAGAGGGGCAATCTCATTTTTACAGGATGCCTTCAAAATGGTTTAGTGCTTTTGTTCAAATGGAGTTTTACCTAAAAACCAGATCAATGCATATAATAGCTCATGTAATGAGAAAGGCTAACACCAGCTGTCAGTGCCCAAGAGCTACAACTGACAATTATGGGGAGGGGGGCTGTGTAACTGAAATACTGGAAAAGCACTGCTTACACTATTATTATTGGCTACTATTTTGCACAGAAACATGTACACACACTGCCATTATTCATTACCCACAGTCCCCTGCTGCATGACTTGGAATATTCAGCTATAATAATGCTTCATGACTGCCCTCGTCTTGAAAAGGTCAAGTCTCATTACCGAGCTCTCTCAATGTTCACTGCTTACATCGGCTCAGAGGGCCCCAAGTCCCAACAGTAAATATGGAGTATACAACTCTCCATGTGCTCCAGTAACCAGACCTGACTGCAACCTGCAGAACCGTCACTCACGACCACAATTTACCAAGAAAATTTGGTCTAAGTACGTGTCAGAAAAAACACAAACGAAGGTAAAGCATTTACACTGAAAATAACTAGGAAAACATGTAAGTAACAGACAGCTTTGTGGTGCAAAGCACCCGTAATACGTGCACCGTTCTGCAATCTTCCCAAAAGCTCCCAAAGTCCCACAGCTGACTGGAAAAATTCAGCAAGTGACAAGTCAATTCACTTACTTTATGTATTTCAAATGTTACTTAATAAACAGCCTGTATCAGGTGGCCTGCAGTCTTTCAAATTGTTATTCTTGGTAATCAGGAAAACTAACACTTTTACAGAATAGTCACAGTGTCTAGGGGAGAATTTCAAGACTGCATGTCTAGAAAAATAAAAGTACATTTTGCTCACCTCTGTCCCATCTCCACCAGTGCAACTGTGTGTACACTATAGACACTAGTAACTCCATGGCAAAACCACTACCCTTATTTATAAACAGAAGATGCCACACATACATCTACATTCACTAGCTGTGTTAAAAAGCAGTACCTTAGCCACTTTATAAATACTTTTAATCAGTGAAAACCAGCTATTAATTGCAAACCTAATGTACTGTAGACCGAGACACTTCTATAAACTCAAGAACTCTCCAAGGAACATACTGGGATTAAATAATAGTCTTATAGTCATTAAAGGCTCTTTGCTTCTCCATGCATTGGGTTTTCTTGCACTAACTGGTATTTTATTACACATCAGTTGTCCGAGACAATTGATTATCTATCATGATCAAGGGAGGTGAAGAAGGGTTGTTTGACTACAGCTATTAAAGATCCATAGGATTTGTTAAAAAGGGAATAATTACCCCATCGCTTTTTTACTTTCTCTGTACTCTCCCGTCCTCAGTTAGAAGAAAGTACATTTCTATCAGGGATCACAGGCACGAGCCAGGATCCCTGCAGCTTACTTCACTGACTGAGGTGTGCCAGACTGAATTCTCCAAGAACAACCAACCACCCCACCTCCACCAAGCTGGTTGCTTTGTCAGCCTTGGGAGCGATCATAAATGTTCACTTACAATCAGTATGTTAATTATGAAACAAAAACCATACTACTAATAATGAAAAATTTACTTTTTTAAAACACCAGCCACAATAAAACCCACCTCTCATTATCAGGCAATACAAACTCAACCGAGACCCTGCAGCTAACGCACTGGAAAGGATCTCCCCGCAGCATAGCAGGCACGAAGGTAAGGCTAACACAAAAGCTGGGGGTACTTGCACTGGATGGTTTGACACTTAACTTTTGCAAGGGCTGTTCCAGCAAAAACATACATAGATTCTAGGTGCTAAAATAATTACCCACATGTAATAAGGGTAGAGGATTCCAGAACAATACCAAAGTCAAATATTTACCTCTGCCCTCTTAAGCACAACTTCACAGTATTTGCATTGTATATAGAATTCATTTATCAGCGTGAAAAGAAACTAAATTAATGTGGAAAACAAATCAGAATAGGCAAAATGTTTTATGAATCCTGTTCATAGAGAGTTAACTCAGTATAAACTCATCAAGCAACAGGAAAAATCATCCTGTGACAGCCTTCAAGAAAGGACTTCACAGCTTTCCTATGCAAGATCTGCCACCATGAACTCTGAAACCCATGTTTTATGCACTCAGTAAAATGCTTGAGCTCCTCCATTATTTGCACCATAGTTTATTTGTTCAACCACAAAGATGATCATAGCTTGGCAAAGCATGCTCGGTTCATTACTTGACCAAATTTGGGCTTTATTTAAGAAAATCAGACCCAGAAGGCATAGTAATGTATTGACTACAGGCATCTTAGTCTCCAGAAAAGGGAAATTACTTTCTATGAGCAGAATAACAGCACTTTCGTATCCACAGATCTCAAGCCATTATACTAACAGGTAATTATTATCATCGCTACCATTCCACACATGCAGCATGTAGATGAGTGAAGCAACCTGCCACGTGGCAGAGCCAGGAATAGAAGAATAGCGTTTGAAACCAAGCTTGGTAACATCTTCTTCAAGGTTTTAACAAACACACAACCCATTCCTCTCTAAATCATGTGCGGTCTGTGGAGTCGAGTCAAGTCCTTGAAAAAGCGAATATTCCAGACATACAGACAAAATAAACAGCCTTACAACCCAAACATCCAGCACAATTAGACTAAATTGTTGATCATTCCAACCGCCTAAAAAGAATAGAAGATGAAGGAACATCTGTGTAAATTAAAAGGATATTTACAGCCAGAGGAGCCTTACTTGAGATTTCAGGATGCACTGTAAACACTCAAAGCAGTACTCCTATAGTTCGTGCTAACTTTGAGACAGCTGTTAGGCATTTATATTTTGTCAATATAGTTTACCGTTGCTATTTAGACTTACAGTAAGGTAGCAAATGCTTTTAGTATAAACAATCTTTTTCAGAAACAAATGTTTTTGCCCAAATTCAGTGGGAACAGCTGGAATGATGGAATGCACAGATCACATGGGAAGTGAAAGAGGGCAAAGCAGGTATTATTATTTTTACTACACAGCTGAGGTGCTTTGGAATTAATCTTTGAAACAAACAGCAAAAATACGAACTCCAAAACCTCTCGATCTCCCACCACTTCCTTCCCAAATATGAACTACTTTATTTCACAAAGTATCTATTAGGGAAAACGTCTGGGGCACAATCTTCCAGCCTGCGCAAGAAACTTGGCAGAAGATGACACACCAGTAAGTGCACACTGACGTTGCACGGACATGCCATCTTTGCACGCAACAACATCATTGGATGGAATTGTGCTGCTTGAGTTTACCCATGAAACCTCTGTATTCCTCTATTTAGAATGATTTTCTGCTCGCCTACCTAATACGATTTCAGGTAAACTGAACAACTGAATCGGGTGGAGCTGATACGGTTTATATTTATATACGTGTATTTAGTATTGTGAGCAAACCGTCAGGTTGCACAACAGCTATTGTGACCACTGCTACACCTACTCATTACCTTTGTCCTCTGAACAGTCTCATTCATTCGCTTCATTTCATGCTAAATTAGATTTCAAGAAGTAAGGAAGTAAATGCCTCTCTATGCATTTGTAGAGCATTAAGCACAGAAGGTCATGATTCTGGTTTCCAGCCTCTACTACAGAACGAATAATAACGAATCTGGTCTTGGTATCGCTGTGAAATGGAGCCTATAATCAGAAAGGGACATACGACTATTAGCATAGAAAGAAACAAATGTCAACAAATGAATGCCAAGATGATGTCAACAGAGCCATTCCACATTTACAGAACTGTCAGAGAAAATAAAATCTGAAACTGGGGGGGGGGGGGGGAATTCAGACCATTCACTTGCACAGATTATCCTCCTTAACTACAAATACTCGGAAGTGGGAGAGGATTCAACATAAATTCAATTCTTTCAATTGTCTATCCAACATCCTAGTTTGACATAAATGTGGAGTAATTCCAAATTGTTGTTGGGAAGAAAGAGGAAAAAAATAACTGAAATGACTAGCTGAAACTTTTCAAAGTAACAAATTAATGCAACAGGAAGACATTTCTTCTCTCAGGTCTTTACAGAAAAAAGCTTAAGCTGGATGAGAAAATGCTTAAACTCAAGCTAAAATTCTGGATTTTTTTTTTCCCTTTCTGAGGTCAAAACTGTCTATTTAACAAGGTCTCTTTGTTAATTATATATGCACAGGCAGTTTACAAACTGAGTCAAAAGACATTTTGTGCCATTTTTGATAGCAGTTCAGCAAAGACTTAAACACCTATTTAGCACTCAATCCATGAGTCAACGCTTCAGCAACTGACTCTAAACTGCTGGATTTTTTTCCTATGGCAACCATCATAATCACTTAAATGAAAACATTCTAGAAAAAAGGAGGAAGGGGATTACATCTTTGCCAGCTCAGTTTCTTCTACGATCAAATCAAAAGTAAAAAACCATAGTTAGTAGGCGGTGCACAGCTGTCTGCAGGTTCTGCTACAGGTCATACAGAAACGCATGGAGAGGAAGGAAGAGGCAGGAGACTAGGGAAGGACAAAATCTAGCTCCATTTACGTTCTCTATAATCTCTTCTTTTCATACTAGCAGTGGCTCAGAATGCTGATGCATGTGTCTTTTGAAAGTTAACATTTAACAGAGATTTCAGGTCTACCGAATTCCAAGAAATAAAAATAAACTCTTGCCCTGCTTTAGCTGCCAGCTGAGGCCAATGTTTACTGAGGGGAGTGCTAGGAACCAAGGAGATTTTAGGGTGGAAGAGTTCCAGCAGACTTGCTGGCCTGTGCCCCCCTACCACATCCACAATTTCCAAGCAAGCATCTTGGACCCACTGCTGCTTTTCTCTGCACACGCATAACTCCTTATCAAACCTTTTCAGCTACACATTATTAGCAGAGTTATTACAAATAATCATATTTATTGTGGTCACGCACAAGGGTAAACTGAATAGCCTCCCTAACGTGCTAGGCACTATCCAGATTCAACCCCTCAGTCCTACTGAAGAACATCCTTCAGCATGCAATGGCACAAGATCATTATGCCTTCATCTACGAGTCCAGGGCTAGGCTGTTGAAATAAGGAGGATTGCAACAGAAATGTCTCACCCTCCAGACGATGTTGCAATTAAGATATCCGAAACTGCCTTTCCTGCAGTCAGTGTCTGAACTGTCAAAATAGAAGGGCAAATGTGGTTAAGTTTACCAAATGTTGTAGCCTTTGTTCTAAAACCAACTGCTATTCGGAGAAAATCCTCATTTCCTCATTTCTCTCTTCAAATTGACACTTCTCAAAAATGTCAGGACATTCTCCAGGACATCACACAGGAATAGCCAGATTCTAAATAAGATATGTATGGACAATTCAAAATCACAATAACAAAACCCCACGCGAGCTAGCCCATCTTTTTCCTACTACAAAATTACCTTCCACTGTCGGCCAGACAGATGACGATCCACTGTGTATGTCTGTATCTTGTCCTGTACTTTCACCTATGTTACCCTCAGCTAAAAACACCAGCATACAACAGGCAGATGCAACATTGTTTGAAAACAAAATTATCTCTGTTTAGTGAAAAAGACAAGACACACTGGACTGCCTGAAGCAAGCATAAATTTATCTTGAGATTGTCTTTAATGTGCAAGATTCTGATGGGTTTCTTCTCTTTTTTTAAAACAATCTTTTCTCTGTAAAAACAATACATAAAATAGACCACGCTTTCTGAATATTTCTGGGAATATTCTCTACCTGCAAAAGCAATTATACTGAGCCCTAAGGCACAAATAATTATGCCCACAGAGTACAGAATTCATTCCTTGATTTGTCTTGATTTCTAATGTAACATGAGGAAGGAAGAGCCCAAAACGTGACACACTTTTATCAGCACAGGAAAGTTTACACAACCCAGAACTAACTTTTAAAGGCAAAGATAGCAAAGTTCTATGACTCAGCATTTCTGAAAGAGGTACCTTTAGGTCTTAAAAAGAGGGAAATTCCTTATAATGAGGAACAACTGAATATTCTACTGTGAGAAACTGCACTGATGGGTTTTTTTAACTTCATCTATATATGCCTGTATGTCCTCTGACTATTTCTGAAGGCAATATCAAAACTTGGGGGGGAAAAAACCACAGCAATTCTGTCTGGTTTCTACACAAAACCATAAATTGTTTCCAGCTTCCCTGAAACCCAGCTCCAGAAAACCCAGGTCAGAAAAGTTTCCAAATCTCAACGACCTCAATCCAAGTTTGAATTACTATAATGCCTCCTGAAGACCCTAGAATTTCCTTCTAGTTTGAGGTCTGGGACACTGCAGAGAGGGAACATCAGCTCTTGCTTAGCACTGCTTCAGCTTCTGTCCCGAGTGAAATGAGGGTGG
Source organism: Leptosomus discolor (assembly GCF_034619465.1). NCBI lineage: Eukaryota > Metazoa > Chordata > Aves > Leptosomiformes > Leptosomidae > Leptosomus > Leptosomus discolor. The sequence goes on along the minus strand of NC_141410.1, from coordinate 9,502,559 downwards.
GGGTCTCACCTCCAGCTATACAGAGCCCAAAACTACAAATGGAGGCTCGAACCATGCACGACTGCAGGATTCCCCCTGAATACAGAAAACATGTGAAGGGTTCACACAGACAGGTTAGTGTCAATGGCTGGCTGGAGTTGTGCTGTCTTAATGAGACGAGAGACGCAAACAGTTTGGAAACCATCCAAAAAAAAAAAAACCAACCCCTATGAAGTGATATATTTAAAAATCGACATCTCTCAAGAGGATGGAGGCCAGAGTATTAATCTGAGGGCAGATAATTTCTTCTTGATTTGTTTTGGTTCCTTCTGCATCCCAATCAGAACATGTAATGCCTCGCCACTTTACAGGAAGCTACAAGAACTCCCTAGAGTCAAGATCTTATGTGACGTCTTCTATAGCAGGCAGATGGAGAGCAAGACGATAAAACCCAGTCACTTCCATTAACAGAAAAGTTGCAGGGGCTTTTATCTGGTGCCAGAGGTTGCTACTGAAACACTTGAAACATACCCACTGAAATGGAACTTCCAATGCAGAGGGAAAGGGAGAGGTAGAAGTTCGAAACTGCTCCTAAAAGAGTGGAGCACAGAGCTTGCAGAGACTGACTTAAAACTCTAAGAAAGGCAAAGGGGGAGTTTGGGACCACTTGCATGAAACACTTGCTCCATTAATCTCTAATTCTGCCGATCATCCAGGGGCTTTGACACAAACACAACCTAAACTACCTCTGTGATCTACCACGGGTGAACCCTAATCTGTTTCCCACAGCACTGGACACACCAGCTGGGTCCAGCTATCAACTACATTGGCTTCAGGGTCAGAAACTACCCCTGCTGAAAGCACACCTCTGTTAAAGGTACATAAATTTGAGTTTGACTTGGCAAGCCTAGGAAGTCAAAGCCCGCCAATGTACAATTCAAAAATGGGGCGAGAGGGGTGAAATCAAGATTTCAGCTTCAGAGCACACGAGGATCACATTTCTTCTCCACCTCATACTCCCCTCACCACCCTCCCTCCCTTCCTTCTTCTCCTTTTTTAATACTCTTCCAGGTCTGGCAACCCCTATGTTTTTTTTCCCTCCATAGAAACCGACATAACAGCAAGTCTGAGCCAGCCTCCAGCTCCACAAACACAGCCTGGCCCAAGGCAGACTCAAGAGAAACACAGAGACATGGAAAGAAATGTCCAGGATACCCACAGGCTGCCAAGCACATCTGATCCTTCAAGGTATTGTTCTAAACTACTCAGGATAAAGGCAACAGTCCCATCTCTCCAGAACTGTGAGGCCTGTCCAGGAAAACAACAGAGTGTTGTACCCTCTACGCCACACCATAGAGACAATTTTACAGCAACAAAAGTTCTGCTAACTTCTTGCTTTTTATCTGCCTCCTGTTTCTTCTTCAGCAGTTAGCAGGAGAATGGATGCTTGCAAAAGGAGAGGGATCAGGTATCCACACACAGACTGTACCAGGCTCAGAGGGTCTTCTAGAACACTGCCCAGACTGCATAATCCTAAGACCCTTGAATAAAAACCGAACAGCTCATTCACATTTCTTTGCAAAAAGTATTTGCATGAAAAAACAGACCTAAATACATTCTGTTCCCTATTAAAAAGACATCTGTGACATGGGATAAACACAAAGACAACTCTCAAAAAGATTATGCTGGTTTCCAAAGAGAAATAAAAACAGTGGCAATGGAAGACCAGCAAAGACTTCCAGTGTAAAGCTGGTCTAAAAGAAGTAACGTTCCTTCTCCCAAACCCTGTTCTGCACGACAACCCTTCTGGGCCATGGCTTCAAGTCCTTTGGACTTCAGTGTCTTCCCATCTACAGCAGAAAAAAACATGTTTCTGGAAAGCGGTTATCAATGCCAGCAGCTCCAGGATGCTGCTCTGTACAGCGGTGAGCTAGTCCGGTTACTTTAATTTGTCCTTCCTCTCTGACAGGGCAGGGCTGTCCAAACAAAATGGCCTTGAGAAGCCCTGGAAATTTCCCTAGGACAGGCTGATTCCCTCTGCTGCATAAAAAACTTACTGTTCATCTAGTTATGTTCACGTCACACTCTTGACATGCTTACTCTTGCAAAGGGGATGTTTCTTTGGAGTTTTTTTGTACTAACAAGCGATGAAAGAGGCCTGCTGCTGCCTGGCACTGCCCTTGCTCTGGAAGATGCTTACGCAGCTCTGAAGGTTCTGTCTGGCCTCCAACCACACTGCAGGCCAACCCAAACATGGTAAATATTTATCTCGTATAGTAAACACTATCTCTCCCTTTCTCACTTTCCCTTAAAGTATGGAGGTGAACTCAATGAGACAGGTCAAAGGTTTTAATGTGTATTGTACTCCACTGACACAAGCACAGTATCTTATTTTGGAACTTCTACTGCCTCCAGTCATCTTGAGATTAAGAACAATTTTGCAATTAAAAGAATCGTTTCATCACCTTTCACATAATCACATACTTCCGCTGTTCTTCTAGCTTCATCAATCTCCATGTGCCAATAAAAATATGAGCTCACCCCAAAAATCGAGACAATATGGAAGAAAACTGAAACAAAAGTAAAACTCAAGTCTTTTTGGCTATCTGCTGCTCCATTTCAGCTCTTCAGTGCTCACTGACCCACGGTGAATTTCACAGCATATCCCACTAGACATCAGCACTCCATCACCTTTGAAGCATTTCTGAAGCACCGCTGTCAGAGCCTGTACACGGCATAACACATGCTGCCCCGGCCTTTCACAAATCTCCTTAAGCCAAGTATCAAAAAGGACACTGTAAATCACCAACTGACCTTAAATTGTTGTTTTATTTGGGTCACATCCTTCTAATACAGCTCATAGTAAGTCAATGGTTGCAGCTAACAAATAATAGAAGGGGGAGACACAGAAGACTTCACACCTTAAACACAAAATTTTATGAGCAGAAACCAAGGATGCCCAGAAGAACACACGGAACAGTCCACTGTCTTCAGCCTAGTACACAATAATGTGTATCAGGACTCGAGTTCTTTTTCCACTCTGACGTATAAGGACAGATCCTTGAACCCACCTAGCATGTTCTCATGCATGTATACAATAACGACGTAATGAATCGGTACCTATCACAGACAGTTAAGGACAAATTCAAACGCAACAGAAAAAATAACGTCCACAGAATCACACTAAATAAGCAGCAGTTTGTCATGACAGTTTACAATATTGCAGCATACATCATTCATACACAACTTCGCAGACATCAAAATGCATGCAAATAAACCCGATGTTTTGAACTTTCTGCAGCTGAAGAAACAGACATAGAAGAGGACACAATAATTTGCCACAAAAAGCCAGTACAAAGAAGAATAAAATCCAATTTGAAAATTCTGTTCTGCGCCCTAAGCCACCGTAGAGAATAAGAACAGCTCAGCTATGTGTCAAAAGCCATGTGTGGCTATTAGACAGCTCTCTTTTATCTAAGCAACAAGAATTTATGCTTGCAAGAGCAGAAGACTGTTTACAATGTTAAAATGAAGTTCGGAGTGGAGAGACTGTGAGAAAATACCTTGCTGGATACTGATTTCCTCCATTACTGTACAGCATTTCACTCAAAAAATCTTCATACAACAAACTGACATGAGAGAAGAGAACGACAAAGCAGCAATAAATAGCACTAAGGATTTATCACAGTTTAGGAGTTTCTGTAGTGTTTTTTGTTTGCCTTTCAACACAAGAAGCCTCAAACCTTTGAGGGAAAAGATTCCCAAAAGGTCAGAGTAAGCGAACCCCAGCCTTGCAGTATTACAATTATTTTTCTGCAATATTAGGTAAGAAAAACAGCACAGCTACTGAGCATGGAAATGCCAAGCGAAAACAATTCCTGCTATCAAAGAGAGGCAGGCTTAAAGCTCCCTTGCTGATCCTTCCCTCCCAATCTGCAGGAAACACTAGCCTCCCCTGTGCTCTCACTGGCCTCCCAAGTACACTCAGAAAGCAATAAGGGACAACAGAACAGGCCACAGGCTTGTGAGTGGAAAGCTAAAGGACTCTAGCTGTTTGGGAGAGGAGAAGAAAAAGGGCAGAGACTGCTCACAGCCAACGACATTACCCTGTAGGCTGTGAAAACAGCATGTGCTGGACAAGTTTGGTGACTCCTGCTTCTGTGGGGTCCCTCAGGGCAAACGGTGATTCAACCCTGGAAAGAACAAAGTTCCAACACTCCCTCTCCTCTCCTGTCTTTAAGGGTAGAGACAGAAGGCTGTAGAGCACCACCAGAGAAGCTGGCATTATACTAGACCCCATCTGCTCTTCCATGCTGTCGGAGAAAGAATACGGTTACGTGGTAAATGCAGCAGCTACAGATTTGGGGGGAGAAAGCCCTGGGACTAGCAGCTGGATTCTGAGATGCGACACAACATGCCAGTAACTCGCCAGGCCTGCAGCCCACAATGAAAACATGACGCCTGTTTCTGATGGCAGTTAGAACGCTCACATAAATGAATCTGCTTATGCAGGTGACTGATGCAACCTCCCTGCTGGTGGTGACCCGAAACTTTGCACCAGGGCATTAACCATCATCCACTGTGGAAAGCAGAAAGATGCAGACTCACTCAAATGCAGAGAATTAAAAGACCGAACTCTCTGTTCCCGCCATGCACTTCCTCAGGACATTCTGCTACCTCTGAGCATTCCTTTTAATCTTAAGAAATGCAAAGAGAAGAAGAATCAAACAACCCTTGTGTTTCAGCTAAGTCATATTGGAGATTCCCATCAACGTACTGCCATGTGACTTCCAGCAAGTCATCTTTGATTTACCCTAGCTCAAGAGAGACTGGGATCAATCCAGCCAGGCTGAACTCCAGCTCTCATTCTGTAACCTCACCAATATATCATCTCAGCGTCACAAGAGAGATCTCCTTCTGCACCCTCATCATCCTGCTCCCATTTTTCCTCTTGCCTGCTGCAGTTCCTCTGTGACCCTCGCACAGTCACGCATTTGGTTTGAGTCCAGAATACAACTGCACTAGCAATAAACAACTTTTCTCAGAATTTTATTCCCAACCCCCTTCCCCATCCTATGTATTTTGTCTGAAGCTGTGCTTCAAAACACCCAGACAGAATTATTGCAACCCATCTCTTTTACACAGTGTGCAGACTGTCTCCTCAGCATGATGCATTTTTAATAGGTTTTCTAAATGCAGACAACCAGGCTGCTAATAACAAGCTTCCCCCCACCCCTTTCTTTCCTCTTTAATTTTTTTTTTCAGAAGGTAAAGCTGCTACAGAGCTTTGATGTCTCACTGCACCTTACTCAATCGAACACAGTTTATATGGCAAACAATTGCAAAATACACAGCACTCAAACAACACGCACTGTCGGAAAGATTCGAGTGCTTGCTTACCACTTCTATTAGGTCCACCACAAGTTTTACTCTCACAAGCCGCAAAAAGAATACTATCTGAACATGAATTGAACAAAAGATCTCAGGATGCTGGGCACTGAACCAACAAGAGAGATAAACTCCAAATTTAGCATGCCACAGGCAAAGCCCATCTCCCCCTGCAACACTCAGGACAACTTGGGGAGAACTCCACCTTCTTGTTGGACTGAGATGAAGAAAAGAAACCACACTATCTGGTTAGAACACCTTTCATCTCCTATCCTATCTACACCTCTCCCATTTCTTTACTTTGCAACTAACCCCTCTGCTTCCTTGGCGCCTCACAAATTGCAAAGCTATCCTTGTACTGATCAATCCACAGTTACCTGAAGAACGGCTGATCCTGCATGGCAACGTATGGCTTTAGCGTCTGCCCCAGGTGTGACAGGCAAGTTACTACATAATAACACCGGGCAGAAGGATGGAAGGCAGCAAGCAGGAGGTCCTGGCACTGCATGGGGGTTGGTGGACGGAGAGATACACAAAAGATGGATAGGCAGGCAGACACTCCTTGCTATCAAAGAAAAAGGCATCACCCTTCTTAAGCTTTCCTAAACCAACTGCACTTTCAACCTTTAAAAGTAAAGCCACAATTTAGCTTCACTTTTGCTGAAAAAAATACGCATATAAATAAAAACCAGGAGCACTGATGTCACTAACTTCTTTTCCCCCTGCTTTTCCAAAAACGGAACTTTAAAAATGGGCCAAAATTCAGGAGAAAAGGCTCTACTGTCTCCAGAGCTAAAATGTACCAGTTTGACTTGGCAGCTGAACAAGTTTCCACTGATTTGATGCTTTCCCCCTCCTCGAATTCTCCCATCCAAATGCAGCTGGAAATGTCGTTAGAGAAAAGAAGAGGCATTTCCTGTGCGGTTCCCCCTTCCCCCACCACATTCTTGGCACAAAAGGCAAGGGAAAAGCTAGAGAGACAGAGTGTGCATAGGAGGGAGAAAAGGGAGGCAGTGTGCAGGGATTTCTGGCCCCTCACCAGAAAGCGTACAACAGGAATTGCACGCCTCAAAAGAGACAATTTACCCCCTTTCTTCAAGGCTCTGAAACCAAGTTGATGAAGCGCTTGGTTCAGTATGGAATGGCAGTCAGAGACAGGAGCATGGCACTACAGCCTGGAAAGGACACTCTCCAGACACTGCAGAGTCCCTACAGGAGAGATCGAGGATACTTCCCACAACCAGCCATACTCAGCTTAGTTATTTACACCTTAAATCCAGCTGCATTAAAATCCTTCAGCGCTCCTAAAGTATAACAAATAATGTGTGTGGGGGGGGGGAACGACGACACGGGGTGGACACACGGACAGACGGACATGGGGATGGGGCGGGGGAGACACTGAATAAAGACTTGTTTAATGCTAGGGTCTTTGACCATGTTTGATCGACTTTTTTAACATGGTTGGTTTGACATTTCAAAAACTAACCAAAGAGCACACATTTTGGAAAAAGGCAACAACCAAGGCTTTTCATACGACAAGTTTCCAGCATCCTGTTTTTCAGAACGTGTGTATTCAGCACTTTGTGAAAATTAAATCCCTCTAAGGTATCCAAATCCAAGCACTCCAAGGGCCTGGCGCTTCTAACAGCAGTCTGAAGAACCCCAAATGTTTTGTGACACTGGCTGCTGCCCAGTCATTTTGCACTGTTGTGCACTGCAGAAAGCAGCCATTGTCCCAGCTCCAGAATTCATGGTGCCACTCCCAAACTGCTTGTAGTGCTCTTTGTGAAAATGATCCTACAGCAAAAGCTGTAAGCCGGGGTACTACAAGCTGACTTCCCCTGGTTTCACTTAGTCACTCTTCTCCAGAGTGGATCAAAGCCTCCTCAAAGGTTGAGTCAATTTAAACATTCAGTTTGCTTCTTGAGCTGTGAATTAAATGCATTCTTTGGTGGCTGGGTAGGGATGGGTGATTCAGTCTGTATAAACATTAACTGACTCTAAAGCTAATGGAAAAAAGAAATATGGAAAGGAGAAAAACAGAATCATACATAACTTCTTATTTCAGCTGGCAGCAAAACCAGATGAGGTTGGTGCACAACAGCTTGCATGGACTCTGTACCATTTAGGCCATTCTTTTGTAAGTAACAAGTACATCCCTACCTTGAAGATTCTTCAGGTCTCATTCTGAAATTCACAGCCACACAGGGGAAGGGAACATATAAAGGGTGTGGCCTAATTACTTCCTTCTTTGTTCTGCAATCAAGTAACAGTACTAGGCTATCTGGACTCTTGCTTCCTCCTTGGCAGAGGAGAAGAATTCTCAGTTCACTGACAAGATCTTGCTCTCTCTAAAATCTTTCACTTCATCCCATTCTTCCAGTATGAACACCGCAAGAGTTTTTGCATATCTCAAACAAGAGCACAGTGCTACAAACACATGGCATAGGCAAGCAATTCCTGTCCCAAACAGGTTACAGTCCAAAGAAGAGGAAAAGAAAGGCCCCTTTTTACAGATCTGGATTAACACGATTCGGATCATGCTCACAGAGGATCTATGTGGCCAAGGAATTAAATTTACATACTCTTATAGTCCCAGCTTCCACTGGAGCAACTGCAAGACTCTTCACTCTATCACCACGCTGAAAACTGTATCTAGATACCAGCAAGAGCACACTATACAAGCACCGTGCACGGGCCACCTACCACACTCAAGAGATGCTGCCTGGCTGCCTGTCTCTGTTCAGAATGAGAGATGTGCTACCTGGAGCTGGACTGTCCCTTAAAGGTGAAAAACCCACAGAGAAACAGATACTGTATTGATTTGCCAAATTAGTACCAACACCTCTGTAAACACTACCCCACTCCTCCAAGGGCACTAACCTTTTCTTATCTGTAAATGGCTGCACTACTCAGAGACACAATGATAATATGCACTTGGCAGGCGGCATCAGGAACTGTTTAATGCTGTTTGACTTCAAGATGATTTAGAGGGTCAGCTCCTGCGGTTCTATTCTGCTACTGCATTTCACTATCATCTCTGTGTTCCATTAGAGCGGGGGAGAGGTGGTCCTCAGGAAATCAGCTACACTTGAAAACAGCTGTTAATTTTCCCATTTGTGTGCTTGGAAGCTGGTGACGGACTGTGCAGTGTGCTCTAAATTGCATTAAAACCTCTTTACAGCAGCATAAAGGAGCCTCAAAGTAAACAAAAAAGCCCTGTAAGAATAGATTTTATACAAATGGTTCCTCTAACAGTGCAAGTTCTGCTTCAGCCCAACCAGAGGTGTAACAACGCACTGTATGCGTGTTTGCACGTTTCAAGCACATGTCCATACCCAGAAACAGTGAGACAGGGAAGCCCTAAGGCTGGTATAAAGTTCTAAGTGACCAAGAAAGACAGCTTACCTTGGAACGACTACTAAGGATGCTGCTCGTGGATGTCCACTTCTCCACATACGCAGGCATCTGAGCCCTCACATCCATCACCTTCTGAATACTTATAATGTTTTAAAATAAATTCAGAAGCGAGAGGTGAGAAGCAAAAGCTACAAGCCAGATTACTGAGGGTGAGCTAAACAAGGGTCATCGTGGCCTCTTCCTTCCTCCAACAAATCCACCAGTGTCCCAACCGCTGGCAACTGGGCACTGCACCTCAAGAGCGGTGCACGTATTCCTTCGTAGAAGCAGTACAAACTATAGGACAGCTCAGCAGGGCCTGCCTCCCGCACTCCTCTGACGTCTCCTGTAGGCATGCATTACAGAAAATCCAAAGCCTCCCAGAGTATAAGGTAAAAGACAATTTCATCTATTGCTCTATATACCAAAGTAACCATTAGAGCCTTATACGTAGGAAAGGAATGCTCTGGAACCAAAGCACAACCAATTCATTCTCATTAAACTGAGGTCGTTTTCTGATCTCCCCCTTCCACAGATTCTCCCCAGTGCTGCAGCATGCTCCATTTCTAAAAGCATGCATATGGGGCATACAGGCAATAACAACAGCATTTATCTACAGTTCGCTATTTTTCTAGAAAAGGAAGTGAAAATGCAGTAACATAGAAAGAAGCTTAAATTAATGCTGCAAATCAGCAAGAGCTACACCACACTGTCTGGGTGTCTCTTGTGGCCCCAGCATGCAGTATTATCCAGCAAACTCTTTGCAGACAGTCTCAGTCATGCCAAGACCATGTAAGCAACTTTTTTTTCCTCCGGATGTCCTTCCCCTTCCTTTTCCTGCGTACTGAGAGGGAGAAGGTGTCCATCCACTAACCACCAACCAGGTGCTGAAATGAAATCCAGAGCTCCATGGCACAGCAAAATACAAATATTACAATGGAAAAAGGCTCCCCTCAGCTAATAGAGAAGCATCTCCCAACACGTGTCAGTGAAATTCTGATCTTCAAGAACTTAGAATAGTTTAGACCTGCGTATTTCCAGTGGCAGAAATGGATGGACAACACTTCAGAAAGCTGCTGTGAGACAGTAAGGAATTGAAGGCCTCACTCAGAACTGGAAAGCTTGCTCACTTTCCAGTACAATACTGACACAAATTTTGACTCTACCAGGAATTAATTTGAGCCATACCAGCTATGCCTGTAACTCAGGGCCCATCTGCACAAAAAGTCCTCATCTCAAGTGTTCTGAGCCTTTAACTCCAGCTCGCTGTCCAGTGCATGTGTGTAAGAGAAAAACGATCTGTAAGGACAAAAGTGCTGGAAGAGGTTGTTCTACACACACTGCACTACGAGTGAGGGGGTCTTCCCTGTCCGTCAACTCAGTGAATGACTTTGAGCTGTTCCCCTCTCTGCCCCAGTTTTCCAGAGAAGAAACAGGGAAAATAGTGACCTGCTATTATGAAACACTGATCTGGGCAATACATGAGGTTTCAAGTTATTACTATCAACTTTATTTTTGAACTCATTTCAGAGTCTGACATTCCACAATCTATAAAGTCACTTTTGAGCAATGAAGCACACGGGCACTGCTCATAACAACCCAACGTGAGTGCGGTATAAGCGTTTCAAACAAGTGCTCAGCTCACAAAACAGATCCACACAGGTTCATTGTATCACTACAGCTTTTTCCTTCTGAAGTCGCTAGTCTTTACCACGGCTACCAGTGTGGTTAGATTAAGTTAAGAAACCGTGGTTAAATATTTGTGGTCACACTAAGTAAGTGAAAAAAGGTGGTTGAGCTCAGTAGAGGTGGGGGTGAACACAGACAAGAAAGAATGCAATCTGTTAAATATCAGCTTCTCAAACCTTCTTTACATGAGCAGCCATGCTCACTCTGTTCTGGGAAAAATGAGGCAAAACACCCTCCTTTTTTATTGGCAGATCTCAGCGGTGGTAACCAGATGTGTTGGAATTTACCAAGCAGTGACATCCACACGCAAATAAACACTTCAGTTTTGTCGGGATGTTTATCCCTGGTGTGTGGATATGACTGCCAACTACACTTGGATACTCCCAGCTGTTATCACCATTATTTTGTGCTGCAAAACTAGAAGGATGGAAACTCCCGAACTGCTAGTCCAGTATCAAATGGCAATGGATCTTTCTTCAAGTGTGAATTGCCATGCATTTTACACCCTGTTACTGAGATTACTGGGCCCAGGTGGACAAGAAGCTGTACTGTGTCTTCACACGAAGTGACAGGCTATGGTACTTCGGCCAGTCACCTCCCCTTGATGACTGACAAGTGTGACATGAACCAGCCTGGCTTCTATCTGAGCTGCTCTTTCGAAGTCCCTTTTGTTTCCCCACAAGACTTTGCATACTCACTGTCTGTCTCTCCTTCCTCCTGCTTATCCTGCGGTCGGTGTGGGGAGCCAAGGGACACGGGCCAATTAAATGTGGGAGCAGGTGGCAGCCAGGTGGAATTATGGGAAGGAGATATGAAATTTCCTCTATTCTCAAGGATCTGCTCTCTCTGCACTGAGATCATACTTACAAAACAGGTGCTGCCACACCATATGTCTCAGAGAAAGTCACACTAAGCAAATTCTATCTTGCAACAGAAGAATCCCTTTTTCTGTTTTTTGATCCCTCAGGTATCAAAACCCTCTGGGGAGACTCTGGGTTGCTTACGTAAAAGATGCCACGAGCACAATATGTATTGATGAAACTCGCAGTTGAATTTACGTGTAACGATGTTCAGTCCATCACTCCTTTTCTGAATAAAGGACGAAAAGAACTTGGACACGGTTGTAGCATCACATCAATACAGCACAGAGACACACATAGAGGCCTTCTGATTTTGTCTGCTGCTTTTTCAAACCCTTTAGTGAATGAGTAGAAAAGTGGTCCAAAAAACCTCTCAGACATAATGATGTTACACTTTATTAGGAAGCCATTAAGGAATTATTGGGGTTGTCAGAAAGGCCTAATAGAAACACTTAAGTCATCTGCCTACTGTCCTCTCTTTCACCCCTATTCTTGGCCCTTCCTTTGGAGATGAGTATCTTGCACAAACAAAATTACCTTTGATTGCAACAGCTGAACTGAGAGCACTGAAAAGAAGCTTGCTGACTACAGGGAGTGGGCTGCCACAGACATAAACACAGGAGAGCAGACAAGAAAAACAAGTTTTAATTAAAGGCACTTATAAATAATCAATTTTCCCTTTTGTATCATGAAGTTCTGATGTACGTCTGAAGAGTGTGATATAACTGACACGTTACACGAGCTGATTCAGTGATTGAGAGCAAGGTGGCAACGTGTGAAAAGCATGATCCCGCAAAGTGCTGAACACCTTCAAAGCCAACAGACTGCACAATGCAGCGAAAGCAAGAGCATCTCTTCTGACACCAAAAGATGGAGCAGCAAAAATATACCCGCATCACTTTCAAAACTCTAGGTGAAAACGCACGAGTGGCAGTACTGCTACAGCAGCACTTGCAGAGGCTCCAGCAAGGGTTCAGGGGATGCCTGCGCTGGCATCGGTCATCCTCATCCCTCCCAGAAAAGCTTATAATTTGACTTAATATTACTGATAGAAGGTGGAGGAGTCAAGGCGGCTTGTTCAATGTCACACAGAGAGGGTCAGAGGCAAAATTACACGCGGCTCCTGTAGCCCTAGCCTAGTGTTTCTACAGCCTGCATCACAGTGTCCCAGAAGAACCAGTAATTCTTAAATAGAATTTAAGAGCTCAACTTTTTACATCAAATGTTCTAAGCTTAACTGATGTAATCTGAGAGAACAATTTGGGGTTATTTTTAGCCAGTGGCTGCTGCTGCTTTTTATGTATATATACTAAGTAGACAGCCATTACCAGTATCATTTTACATTATGTTCATGCATAACTGTATGATGAACATTTTTATACGTTCATACACATACACACACACACACTCACTCTCCCTATATTTTATGTACGTATTTTTTACATATACGCCAAAGAATAACTACATGTGCAAGGAACCTAAGCATACAGTGTATTGTCCTGCCACTATGTTAAACAATTTCCTTTAAAACGATCTGTTTCATCAACCTTTACGGACTTGCAATTTGACACACCATCAGAAGAGAGAAATTCATCTACAGCATTGTAAAAAAGAGCAAGCACAATGAAAGGAAATTTGCAATTCATGGGCTCAGTGGGTTTTTTGGGGGGGGGTGGGGGGTGGGAGGGGGTGTGAGGCTGGCAGAGGAAGCTGATGAGATTTGGGTTTGAAACCAAAGGGACCAGCATGTCCCCTTCCCAGCTCCCTACCGACACCCTCCCAGCCCTTTTTCCAAGTGCACAGTGCCTGTAAAAATTCCTGCGCGCTATTTGCAGGCAAGGTCACTGTGAAAGGGCATGGCTGGGAGCCAGGGTGTTTTTCAGCCGAGCTGCAAGGGAGGGGAGGGGAGGCTCAGGAACTCAATTATAAGTTTCTCCAGTCTAGCCAGGAGGCTGGGAGCCCAGACTGCGGCTGTTCCGTCCTGCGATCGCACGCCCCGTCTGCCCGGCTCGCCGCCGCGCCAGGACTGACGCATGTCGCAGGCATTCTCGAAGCCGCAGCGGGGAGGCCCGGGAAAGAGGCTGTTTTCTCTCCGTGGCCTGGTAAATCCGGACGTGGTTTTCCTGCGTGACACACCGGCACGCGGAACGCGCGTCGCGGGTCCTCTGCTAGTCTGTGCTCTGCGCCGTGGGCACCGATCTCGCTCCCTGTCCGCGTACCTGCAGCCACGGTCAAGGAAACGCAATCTTTGATGGGAAGCCCACGTAGAAATCTGCCAACCTGCCTCTCATCTGACAGCACAGCCCTGTGCTGACAGCGTTCGCTCAGCCAGCCTGCAGACACAAGCCACTCCTTTGTCATTCAGAGACAAGCAGGGTCATCCCCAGCAAACAGATCATTAATTCTCTGAAGCCTTATTTGTCTCAAGGCAGAGGAGTAACACACGCAGGCTCAGTAACGCACGCAGCGTATTTGAAATACTGTCGAATGTCACCCAAGGGGAACCTTTGCCCTAAAATTGTCACACAATTTCCCTGGCTGGGACTACGTCCAAGGCAAATCCATTCACCAGCACCGCATGACTTCCTCTTATGCCTCCAGGACAGGCAACCCCCTACCAGTGGTTTAAAGAAGTATTTGCGTGGAAGAAGCTCGCTGCTTTCTGTATTTCTGTGTATGCAAGTTCACGTGTCCACGTGCTCCACCCTAAACATTACCCTGAGCCGCTTTCAGGTTTCTGACCTGGATTCTCAGCCTATGAACTACCAGCAAAGGCTGTTCGACAGACCGCACGGTTCTAGCGCTAAAAACTGCCACCACAGTGCCTGGGAACAGAATATTAAATAAGAGGGTTTTGAGCCCATAAGCACAGTGCCTGCTTCAAAACATCATGGACATACTTCACCCTCAACAGACTATAAATCCCCCTTCCCCCATGTTGGTTTTCTAGTTACATGTTCTAATTGGAATCAATTTGGCACATCACCCGGGAAATGAAATGGCATCTTCAATCATCTGCGGAATATTTCATATATAGACCTTTTGCATATATATCTATAGACAGACATTCGCATCCTCTTAAGCATTCACTTCGCTCGCTGAAATACGATGGGTTGAAAACTTCAAAACAACAGGGTTAATGGACCAGCAGGACCTTCTCTCTTGCCTGATAACTGGGCAGCAGTTCCGTAATTCCATACTTGCACAACAAATCCTCCGCTAACAGACACACATGATAACCCAGAAAATCCAGAAGCCTGAATTTGCTCTACAATGCAAGCGTTTTTTTTTGTGGACAGATTCTGATCTCAGTGAGGCTTGTATTGCTCCCCTGAAGCCAATGCATACCAGCATATCTGAAATTAGAATCCATTTTCTGAAGTTTTTAAGGTCATGTCACCTTAGATTTTTTGATAAAGGCTGAGTAGTGCTTGCCTGAGAATAAATTCAGCCAGTCCTTAGAGGCGTTGTTGCATGTCAACTGGAGGAAGTGATTAAAAATTCATGCAAGCTGGGAGATAGAGAAACCTGAAAGGGTGTGCCCGTAAAATACACTTTCAATCTGTCTCGTCAGCAAAAGAGAAAAGAAATCAGATTCTTATAATACCAGACTCTTGGGAAGTGGTTGGGGCATGAACTCAGTGTTCTTTTACAGACTCACCTCCAACAGTCAAGAACAAGAAACTCCACATTACCACAAAGACGTTTCTTTCTTACTTTCCGGGTGGGGATGCTGGAGCGAGGGGGGAGGGAGCGTGGGTGTGTGGAGGTACAGCTGTGGGTGGCAATTACACTGCTGGGATGTGTAATCTCACTAATTCTATAACACGGCGTGAGCTGTCCTTGTACTATTCAGTTCTGGCTGGTATTTTTTTATTATTATTATTATCGTTGTTGTTTAAGATACACCATTAAACCCTGAAAGAATAAAGAATGTTTCTCAAGGCTTCTCTATGTTTGGGCCGCTGGGGCACAGAAAGCAGAATACATGCATAGCAAGGCAAAAGGAAAGACAAACTTAACAGCTTTTCAGGAAGTTGAACTCGGGAAAATTTGTTTTACACTACCTTCATGCATGAACCTATGTTTAAGATAGTTTGGCTGGTGATGAAGACCTGAGGTACCAGCAAAAGAGCAGAACCTTCCACTGTCCATTAAAGTAATGTCTGTCCTCAAACTGAAAATGTACTAATTTCCCCCAGAGTAAGCAATCCTGTTTGGAAGTTTCATGGCTATTTGGATTTAGTAATTTAATTGGCAGAGATGGTTTCTTCTTTGGCATCTGGGAAACAGCAGGATTCAATCTTACTCTCCTAAACAGACAACAGTTTATTTGGAAAAAAAGCTAATTTCTGGTTCGGGAAAAAAAAAATGAGGTAGGAGAAGGTATCCAGTTCATTGGATTAGCAGCAATATTCACAATTAAGCTTCGTGAGACTAACAGAAAGCTTGGGCAGCTATTCTTTCCCAGCCTCCTCACTTTCTCTACCCAACACTAAAAATCCCAGTCATTTCATTAACAAGTTCAGACTGCTTCTGTTCTTCCCAGTAAAGGGTCTTAACCTGTGACCTTTGCCATTTTCAAGCCCTCTTGACTCCTCTGTGCACCATCATCTACCCCTGGGACTTCCATTTTTCACTGCTCCCTCTCCATTACTGGTGTTATAATGAAAGATAGAAACGAAGCATAAAAAGGGATAATACTAAATGCATGGCCTTTATATTACGACAGAGCTTGTACACTGTGACAAGAATACCTTGCTGGTGATACCATCACTGCCTGGAAGGCTGTGGGAGAAGGCTAGCATTGGGCCCGTGGGTCAAGACCTTACTACCTAGCAGAGCTACATCCCAGCACTGCTGTTATCAAAATAAATAAATAAATAGATAGATTGATCGATCGATCAATCGATTCAGCGGTATCTCCAGCAGGCCACCTTATAAAACCACTCAGAGACAAAACATTAATGTCTCTAACAAACCTGCCATTGACCACTGCGAGAGTAATACCACTGCAAAAAAAAACCCAAACCACAGTAGACGTCACTCAGAGGGGAAAAAAAAAAAAAACATCAATAGAGAAATGGTTCCCTCCTCATTTCTTCTCCTGAGCACAGAGCACACACTACTTTTCTTAATTATTCCTGATGTTCATTGTAAGTTGCATCATTTTGGAAGACCGACGGTATCATTTTTAAAACTCTGGTTGCCATGGCAGCACAGAATGTGGCTCTTAAATGTACTCTGCTTGCACATTCCTCTGACGAGAGGCTGCTTTTTTTTTTTTTTTTTTAAGGAAAAAAAAGCATCTCTACTGAGAAACATGATATAATGACAAAAAAAACCCTAGAGAACAAGCATAGGAAGAAAATGGTGGTTTAAAAAACTATATGGGGGGAGGGGGCAGAAACTGGGCTGAAAAATACAGCCAAGAGGACACTTTTCTTTTAAAGGCAGAATCTAAGCAGTGCATTTTGGATTGTCTCAGGAAGGCTGTAAATTCAGACAAACCAAGCCACTTCCTTAGTGACAGCATTTATAGCACTGTATTCAGCCATTGTTTCCCTTTGTAAGGTCTTACGCTGGGCTGATGACTCAAAGCCAGAACTTTAAACCTTGAGCAACCTTTCAAAGATGTGGTGGCAGGTGATAAGGGACAGGTTTCCACGCAACCCAGCAGACACTCCCTTACCTCAGCAGCCACCCCTTTCTAACCCTCAACTGTCTGCAAGAGCTCTTAAGGGCAAAGCAGGAAGGCAGCAGGGGAAACGGCCACTTCACCACGTCCCCCTAACAGAGTAAGTGTGGACAGCGACGCCAGTGGGACATAGGAGTCTTCTCTGAAATATGTATCTTGTAGAGACCGGGAATAGCGAACCCTTGACCTCACCACCATGAGGGGCACTAAAAAGAAGCTGGTGCTACTAATAATGACATCTTAACAATAAACTTTCCATCTGACAATGAAAAGTTTTGCCAGCGCTGCCCTATATGCTTTAAAGGTATTGTACAGTTTAGAGTTCTAAGGGTATTTTTTCTGGTCTGGTCTCCACTTCAACGTTTGAACCTTTCATTAGGAATCTTCTAAGCAAAAGCCTTAGCTCAAATTAGTAAGGTGCTGAGCAATCCCTATTTGAAAAGGAACGGCAGAATAGAGTATTTTTTGCACCTCATAGGACTGTGTCCTTCAACACCAGCAGCAGGGTTTGAAACCTAGTTTAAATAAGAATGCCGTGTTGTCAGTGATTCTCCAACCTTATTCATTAAAAACACAGGCTGCACCTCTTTCATGGGAACTGCTGCACTTCCTGCTTTCCATAAGCCCTAAAAGAAAAACAGCTAGTGAGACTTGCTTTTTGAAGTACTTCTTCCCTTCTGGCTTTCACTAGCAGCAAGAGTGAAAATTCAAATTAAAATCCATTTCTCCAAATGTTCAGTGCAGTCTAGTTTTGGCAGAAGCACTCAAGCCATTTTATCCTTCCCTAACAAGCAGCCTATCAAAAAAGATAACCCTCTAAGTGCTCATATAAGCCTATAAGCAGCATTATCTCCATTTTTGTAGATAGGTTAACAGAGGCAAGGATTTTGAGTCCATCACTCGGCAACAGACAGAAATAGAAACCAATTGTTCTGACCTTCACGCCCATGCCCAGTTCTTAAGTCCACAATATACTCTGACTGTAAGAAAATAAATTATGTCCTAGGTCAAGAAATCATCTGGAATGATGTAAAAAGGAAAGATATTGAGTAAATGAGAATTAGAATGACATAGCAACCTCCTGATTTTAATAAGGTCATGAGATGTTGCTCCAGGCAGAATGACCAAGTAACAGTTTGTTCTGCCTGTAGTACTGGTTTAAAATTTTGAGAACAAATTATGGGTATACATGCCTTCATTTCTGTGGGGCAAGAGCGAAGTTCAACTAAAATCAGGTCCTAAAATCAAGACAGAGATCTAATTTTCAACAACCGCCCAGTCATTACTGTCTTAAAAATCAAGGCTCAGAGGCTGCCTTAGGTAGTCCACCCAAATTCAGAAGCAACATTTGGAAAAGAATGTAAATTCCTGGATGTAAAGTTTATGTAATTTCATTTTCCTGTGCAGATTTGCAAAGAGCTAGTACTTGCACATTTCAAATACCCCCGGATTCACTCTATAACCATTATAATCAAGATATAACTATGACCCAACAATAAGTCTCATCCTACTTCTGGGTTACAATCTAGAACCATTTTTTCTGTGTTCTACAATCTCCTCAAAGAGGTTTTTCTCACACAAAATACTTAAGACTAGCAATGAGTCTTGTTTGTGTGTTTAAAGAATCCAAGTTTTGTGTCAGAGAAAAAAGAACTCACATGAACTATACATCCCATGTTTTTCTACATGGGCAACTTCTTCAGAACTTCACTGACGGGTGACGTTAGGAGGTGGCAACCATAACAGTTGTGAAAAGGAAAGCATTAACATGCAAAATAAATAACAGGCCTCTACTGATAAAATACTGAACTGGGAGTCGTGTCCGAGTCAGATTTTTACCATTTTGAAATTGAAATATTTCCAAACGAAAGCATAGCAGCAGTAAATGTCCCTCTTCCCCCCTCTCCCTCGCTTGCACAGAAGCAGGTAGCTCCTAATTTGTTGCTGCCATAGATGCACAGTGCACTCACTGACAGGGTTCCCAGTGACATCAGAAGTGCTTCCATGGACACCTTCCATTGATCAGCAACTTCACAGGTCTAGCCTGCTGCCTTTGACAAACGGCGGCTGGCTAGAGTGAAACACATTCCCGGGTCACCTTAAGCACATTAAGTTCTAAAAATAAATAAAATACCCAATTCTCTTTTTAACAAAACTGTTCATCCATCTTCAAGACTGCAAATGCTGAGATATACAGGAATAGAAACGGGCAGGGGGGGGAGTGGTGGTGGTTGGAGCAATGGTCTAATTTAAAAAATAAACAAACGAACAAAAAATAACTCCCCTGCAAGAGGACTAAGCTTCATGAGACTGAATAGGCTGTGCCATCTCAGAAGTACACTTCCTCTATTTTTTTTTTTTTTTAACACTACTGCTTTATGTGCTTCAAAGCTCAATAACAACATCATACACCTTCTTTGCCCTCTTCTCAGGTGTAACAGCCTATTTACTTTTATTTGAACAACTTAGACGGGAGGAGTAGTGTCCTGACTCAGTCAGACAGCTGATGTGGCTTTTATTGGTGGAGATTAACGTATAAACTGGATTGTGCCCCGAGTTCAGAGTTCAGCCTTATCTAGGGAATCCTTCCCCTCTTTACACATTCCAAGGGTTCTTACAACTTCAACTCACTCCAGCCTGTAATATTAACCCCTAAAGAAGCTTTCGCAGAACTGCTGGAAGGAAGAGCAGGTTTGAAATTTTTTGACAACATATTTTTAAATGCACCAGTTTGCAGAAACAAAACAATTTTCACTTCCTTCAAAACAATCCATATGTCCATTTTTGTGTCCACGCTATCCAACGCAAATTACTCTGCTTTCGAACTGTATACAAATACAGAGCAGGCACTTCTCACTGGATACACTAAAAAAGGCAAATATTCTTGTAAGTAGTTTTGCAGCCAACAGGGACACCTCCCTGTGACCCTTTCTTTTTCAGATTTCCTCTCAAAGTGCAGCTGGGAATCAGATCTATTCCATATTCAAACCGTGACAGGCAGATTTGATGTGATCTGAATGTTGCAGTATCATTATTTCCTGGGACACAATGCCAGGGTGTTCACAATGGCATTTCTACTTTTCCCAGTTCGTAAATTGCTCCCGCCTGATAATCGAGCAAATGGAAACGGGTGAGTAGTTCTGTTATGACACATATACCACTGCATATTGGGGAGTCAGGTTTTCTTCCCCCACCTATCTACTGCATCCAATTAGTTTTCTTTGGGCTTATATGCTAAACTTCTCAGGAGTGGGAAGACCTATTCTGTCTTTAGCACCTCCCATTTCTACCATAATACAAATAAACTATGACTAAAAATACATGCCATGGTTGAATAACATTTTGTGGAACACTATGACATATCCACAAACCTACAACAGTGCCCATTGCTTCCCAGAAATTGAACCCTTTTGAGGTGGTTTTGGTTTGGGCAACTAAAAACAAATACCGACTTCCTCACTTTCAACATTTTGTGACAAAAAGGGGAAAGTTCAACAGCAGCCAAGATGCTGAACTTTGATTGTGAACTGCTAAGCAAAGACAGCAACTCATTCCACTAACACACTATCAATTAGCAGCTTGGAAGTTCTCGGATAGGTCTAGCTCAGCTCTGGGCCGACAGGCTACCAGCCTACAAACGAAAGGAAGACTTAAGGAGGAAAGTCGAGATCTGACAAACTTTAAGTTTGCCTTATTTTCACTGGGGGAAAAAAGAAAACCAACACGTATTTTAAATACTTCTGAGTTAGTGTCTTTAAAAATACGAAATTCAAGCATGCAGAAAACAAAGCTTCATCTGGTAGCGGTAAACCCCAGAAAAGCCCACGTTACAAGCCCTGTGGCCTGAAGTCAACCGACTTGAAGCCATGTTCCTCAAGAAAATGGGTTACAACAAAAAACCAAAATACCACAACACTAACGCTGTATGGACTAACACAGTATGTGCCTCTCTCCTCTCTTGGACACTGCTTTTTAAACAGCATCTCAGCAGAACCTTATTATTTCAACGTCATCTGCAAAGCACAACTTCACTGAAAAAGAAAGCCAATACTTCTAATCAAGACAACTGAGGTTTCCCAAGAAGTACGGGAAGAGAAAGCAAAAATTAAAACCGGAACAGCGGTAAAATCCCTCTGCTTTTCCTATGGAGATCCTAAACTTAATTAAACACATTTTCCTTTTTCTGCTTGTTTGTAGCCTTAATTTTTTCACAACTTGACGAGCAAATGTTTCTTTTTGGGTCTTCCTTTCCTTCATTTTTAAGGAAGAAACACTATTGCAAACCATTAGCCTGTTTTTACAGTAGCATATGAAATTTAAAGACCTATTTCAGTATTCAGGCTATTTTCCATTATGTATTTAGCTGGGCTACCTCAGCAAAAGGTCTCCTTCTACTAACTTTTCAGGAGCTTTCTCAGAAGGTGACTGTGCTGGGTTAGAAAAGACACCAGTGAAATATGAAAGCTACTGTACAACTGGGGAACACGCATTTCTCAAATAGTCCACCTGGGTAAAGCAATCAGTGTCCTTAGATATTCCTCTAAAGATACATACAAATTCTGTAATAGAGAATAGCAGCTTTGCCGTACTCTTGCAGAAAAGTGCCCTGTTACTGTCTCTTATCAACAGAGCCCTAAAGGAATCCATTTGGAAAACACTTTCCTATACTGTTTACAAGGAAATTAAAATATGATTTGATGACAATGCATAGGAACGGTAAGACAGAAGTCTTCTAAGAAGGAATAGTACACAGCTCTAGTGTCCAAGTGCTTTAATGATTGTTTGTTTACATTCTGTTTGTTTGCTCCCTTTAAATAAATGGCGGGGCGGGGGGGGGGAGGGGGGGGGGACGGGGGGGACGGGGTGGGGGGGCAGAACTAAACTACTTGTATGACAAAATAAAAGTCCCCAAACCACAAGGAATTCCCTGTGAAACAACAGCAGATATGCTCCACCTTTCAAGGGTCACGGTAAGGACAAAAACACATCTTCTAGTCAGAGAAGCAAGATGTTTATCTGGAAAGAATCTTCCAAAGCCAACATCACAATTTTCACACAAGACACAAAATACGCATTACTTCCCCATTCCACCAGACAGAGCAACAAAAGGATGGGGGGCAGGGGGAGAGTGTGATTCCTGCTCCTTCTCCCCAAGCCTCTTCATTTCTCACCAGAATCTAGGTGTATTTTCTTCCTGCCTTGTGTCATAGCAAGTCACATTTCCCAGAATGAAGTTTCACATTTTCAAGGGGGAAAAAAAAAGTCCTGAGGGCCCTTGAAAGGGTTTATGAATGTACTGGGCGACGGTAAGCAGTAGTATACAAGTCCTTCACTAGGTGAAGGACGGATTCCTGTTGTTAGAAAAGAGGCGCAAAAACGATCCATAGCTATTTCTCCCCCATTTTCGACCCTGCTCTTTCTCCTACACTTACACTGCTGTTCTAGGCAGCTATGAAGTCTCGCAATTGCTTTGGGTTCTGAAGTTTCGGTCTTGTTTTAAACTTAAGGAAAGCACTCCGCTTCTCTTAAAGAATAAAAATGGTTCAAACGCTGGTAGCCAACATTATTTCTAGAACTTTCAAATGAGCTTGTAAGAAAGAGAATGAATGACAACTTCTCCTAAAAAAAACAACCATCCAAGAGTCATAAAGAGATAACACCCCTGACCTGCCTTGACGCCCTGGCCAGGGCTGATGATGGGTCACGAAATGGGACTCCCGAGAACTAAACGGAAGGTAATAAACACACACACACGCAAGAGCTATGACCTTTTGAGCTTTGGATCCACACAAAGGTATAAACACAGCAGTTCTGTGGGGGAAAGATACCCGAGAGCTGCAGTGGCTGTAGCTCCTTACTCCTAGAGCGGGCAAGCCTTTTCAGAGATTGCTGGGTTCGAACCAACGAGCTGGGTAGGCAGAAATAACAGCAGCCCTGGACAAGCACGCTACAAACTACCGTTATCTTAATAAATTACATGCAATTTAAATGTCAAGTTGGATGCCAAGACAATCAGAGGCAGGCATACACTAAAATGAACAGCCTGCAAACAAATGAACTAACAAGAGGGAAAAATTCAGACGCAAGTCAATTATCCCCTAAATTACCTAAGTAGGATGCTAGTGGATTATTTTAGCTGTATGATGTGAAGCATCACCTGCATTCCTCTGCTGCCCTGTACGATCATCCTAGCAGTAACAACCATGCCAGCAGAGTTTGTAAGCAAGCAGATGGTCCCTGATGGTCCCCACAGCAATCAAGGAGGAATGGTTTCTTCCTGACCACTTTCACACTCACTCCCAAGTGACAGGCACTAAATCCTGACGCAAATCACTCACGCCTGCTTCATCTACCCACCTGCATGGCAGCTCCTAAATGCAAAACGTAGATGTGTCAGCCTATTCCCCACAGAACCACCCTTCCAGCCTCCTATTTTACAAGAAATCCCGTGTCCTGTGCTTTTTAACATGCTTTAATAAACACTGAGACCAGCCCTTCATACTTGGCAGTTGATTGATAGCAATTAGTTGGCACTGACAAGGATATTGCTTGATGTGACAGACCAACAAAACACACCAATTTGTGCCAAGAAAATGTGTTCAAAAAAGGTGGTACATCTAAAGCTCTAACAGGGCTTCTGCAGTAACACACAGAAAAAAAATAATTTAAATATAATGAGCAAGTTCACTATAAATAAAGGGAAAGTAGCACCCCACTGCATGGATGTATATGGCTTTAATATGCTGTACAAACTACTGTTACAGGGCAGGGGTAATTTTTTTTTAAAATCATCACTGTAATAAAAGTAACAAAAAAAAAAAACAAAATTCAGTTTTACATTAACAAGGCAACTTCGTATTACCATATTTTTGTCTTTTGCACCTAACATCGCTTTCAGCTAGGCCAAGTCATTCCATTTAAGTGATTTTTATGTGCCAATAGTGTTGTTAAATAGCCGGCAGAAGAAGACACAGTTCAATTGTCATGCATGTCAGGAGTCTGGCATACACTCAGTTGGAGATTTAAACTTCCTCTTTAAAGGAGGGCAATTAAACTGTGCATGAGGAAAGGAACACCAACATCACTTCCACACTGAAAAGCAGTACTAGTTTCAAACTAAACTGGTGTCAAGAGCAACGGACTCACATTTTGTGTTGGTTACACTTTATTTTAAGATGTTCCTCACTGACAAATCTAAACAAAAAGACCATTCTTATCAGGTCTGTTTGCACACATACCAAGTACAGCTGCACTGACTTAGCTGGGAGAGTTCAAATTCACCCATTAGGTTAAATATTACACAGATTTTCCATGTGGATGCAGTATGTTGTGGATCCCAGATGTGTAAAATCTTAGGACCTGATTCTACAAACTGCTCACCACTTTATGTACATCCAGAGCCCACTCTGAGCTCCGGTGTCGCTGTGATGCTTAACAATACTATTTTTTCCTCTTGGGTAAAAAAAAAACAGAAAAACAAAAAAAACAACGATCTGATCCCTTCCTTTATTTAAGGTAAGCTTCACGGGAGTTCTCGTTATCACAAGCTGTTATGCTAAACAGCACATAATACACTTTCTTTTCCTTGCTTGCACTTCTTATACCCCATACAAGCATTAAAATTAATAAGTTGAAATATTTCAACCACCACTTGAAAAAAAATATTGCAGAGGAGCTTTTATAAGCAGAATAAGCAAGGGCTCGTAAATGTCCTTTTTGAAGAAAACATAGTATAAAAGACAGCTTTTCTTTTCAAAGATGAAGGTACCAGAAACTCCCTTCCCTCTAGCTTCTCTGACACAGCTGGGAAAATAGGTAAGAAACAAAAGGAGATTTTTTTCATCTCTCAAATACAACTGGGGAATTCACTGACACAAGATACAGTGGACGCAAAAAGCTTGTAAAAGCTCCAAAAGCAATCAGAGGAATTTGTGGAAGAAAAATCCATCAAGGCATAATAAAAAGGGCCAGGAAGTTCTGGATCTGCAGGCAGTATCTGGGAAAAGTATACTAGAATGGTACCACTGGGTGTTTGCCTTTATAATGACTGTACCTGGTGCATCTACCTAGGCAGTCTTAGGAACAGACTACGCTAAACCAACCTTAGATCTAGCCTACCAAGCCAGTTCTTAGGTCAGCATTGCTGAAACAAGAATATGGCAGTTTTGAAATGGCTTCTGTACCAAAGCCTGCGTTTCCATATTTAGAGCAGGACTGAGCCTTCCTAAGCTGCCACAGACAGCACTGCAGGCATTCGCCCCTAGGGCACGACTGACTGACAGTAGGGTAAGCTCGTTTTCCCGAGGATGCGGGCACAGCACTGGAGTGCTGCTCTCCAGACACTTCAGAGGCCACATTCCAGTGTGGTTCAACCACAGACACTTTTGCCAAGCAACCAGCATGCAAGTCGTGCGCTTCCAGATGCCCAGTAGCTCCTCGCGTGTCCTGTGCCACTTCCTCACCCCTACACACCCGTGCAAGTGAGCAGATGAGCACCTGAAGATCGAACTCACTTCCAGGGCAGGGCAAACCTGCCTATACTGAAACTGAAGGGAACAGTCACACAAGTCACAACAGTGACAAAAACCGTCAAGAATTGTCACATCTATTTGAAAACAAATATTCAACAACTTCTAGCCAGTCTGGACAGGAACTGTGTAAGTTTTCCTTCATCTGCATGCAAATATGCCCCTATTGTGACACGAAGGAAATGGCACTGGAAGCAGATGAACTACCTGTAGCCTCTCTATCCATCAGTCTTTGCTTCTCAATGTAGCAGCATTTTAAAACAAACTAAAATGAGACAATTTATGTCAGAGCAGGATATAAACTTGCACACGCTCTGAACAGCTCCTTGATCTCTCACTGGACACGCTGGGTAAGAGAAGAAAGTACTCTGTGTGAAGACATGCAGAACTGCTGGACAGGAAAAAACCACTTGGCCAACAAAGTATGTTGTGACTGGACGTCTACATAGATTAAGGTAGGTTTCTGCGGTTTTCCGGTAGACAGTTGTGACTGACACAACGCTAAGAAATCAGCCCTTCTTCTTCCCCTTCCTGTCTTATGACCTTTAGTGCCACTTGTTACAGTTTACTCTATGTAAGAATTTATGAAGCATGCTTTTAGTTGGAAATGCAAAATAACATCCTTAACTCAAAAGCGGCCTAGTTCTTAAAAAATGCTGTGGAAGTTTTCCTAATCTACCAACAGGACCAACTCTTCTAACTCTTGCAGCATGGTAGTAAAAGTAGTATAGAGTTTTGCTAATATTTAATTCTAATTTTCTACTACCAGACACCTCCCCAGTACGTCTAGATGAATGTGTGGTGTGTGAGAAGTTTCACAGGTATTTATTAACCCAAATTTCACTCAGCCAAACTTCTGGATTTATAGTAGCACTTCTAGTCTCAAGTTCTGGAAAGCACTGCTAGTCAGGTCAGATCAGTATTCTAATGTGAAGCAACTTTAAAGCACATGGTAAATCTTAATCATTTTAAGTCCCTAAGAGAATTATCCTAAGCAACTTCTAAAATTATGTCCTGAGAATTGGGATTCTAAAGTAAGCATTTCTAATCTTCCATGCATCATCAGAAACCCTCCAGCCCTCAAAACTAACCCCTGCCATGCTCCCCTTGGCTACTATACACGTTGGTTTAATTCCCCACTTTTGGACTAGAGGTCTACCAGGAGTACTAGCTTAGTCTAGGTAGTGATATTTTAATTTCCATGTCATTCAGATCTGCTGTAGCATTCAGGCAAAATGGTGGTTGTAATTCCAGCTTCCTTAGCAATCCACTATGACTATGATAGGCAAGGCTGCCAAGAGGGCAGCAACAACTGAATATTCCAAAGAGGAAAGTGTTAGTGTAGACAAAAACTCAGATGGCATTCACCCATCACCTAGTACACTGGTTACTCCCAGCCCCTGGAACTTTAACAATGGGAGTGAAGCTGTGCACAGATTTTCATGGTATTCTGAGCTCCTCAGCAGGACACTACACTGAGCATAAACTGGCCATTTTAATAAAAATTGCTTGGCAACAGGGGTTTTGTGTAATACAAACAGTTCTACATAAAAACCCAAGGTAGCTTTCTTCATGTGATTACAGCCGGGTCCACAGTAATGCAGACCAGATGTGCATTCTGCATTCCAGCATATTTGTTAACGGGAGGCTCTCGGTTGTGTGGGGGGAGAAAAATAGTTGAGAGAATGATTCACATTAACCAGGTAGGGCTGTTTTAAAATGGTCTTTATTATTCAGAAAGATAAATTGATTGAGTTCTTTTGTTTAGAAAAAGCTCATCTATCACCTTAGAAACGTTCCATATTCACAGTTTAACCTCCCTCCTACTTCATACTTGCTCCTGGTTTCAGACATTTCTCTCTGAATTTTTTTGTTGCTGTTGTTATAATACCTTAAGCCTCATTCTGCCTGCCCACTGATTTTGCAGTGGGTGTAGCTGCATGCATTCATGCAGTTACTCATGCTCCTTATTTTCATTATGAGAAGGAGAATCAGGCCGAACAGTTATGGCATTTGTTTAATGCACAAAGCATATCTGTCAGATATAACTCCTGTCACATCTGGTAAACTGGAATTTTCACCCTTAAAGTAAGAGTGGCTACATCGCTGGATAAGTAGCTGAGTGGGAGGAGCTATAATCACACACAACATGAAAGTCAGCACAGGAGAAAACCTTATATAGTTATCCCAACTTTTGCTTTCCTATGGTATAATTCAAAGAAGTATTAGGTCTGCTGAATCAGGGACCTGTTTTCCCCTTTAATGTCATCTGCTTCCGTGACAGCATTGCCCAGAAGTGCTCTACTGATAACACACCGTCTCTTTCGAAAAGATGTGCGTGCCACTCTACACAGCAGCCTCTGAAATCTTCATCTTCTTGTTTTCCTCCAAGGTCTGGTACAGCAGCATAACAACCTTTTATAAGCTACTAATTGTGTTCAGGGGGGAAAAAAAAAAAAAAAAAAAAAAAAAGGAACCAAAAAGCCTGAACTTGCCAGTTCATTGTTTGGGAGGCTGCCTGGCCGCTTCATCTAAGGAGAGCATTTGACAAAGTTCAAGCTGTGTTTAATTTCTCTGTTCCCCAGTGCTCCAGCACTCCCAGCCTCCCCCCAGCCCAGGCAGCCACATACGGGAGAAGGGAAGAAAGGGGTAGGAGGGGCCAGCGAGGACAAGCCATTTTACAGTCTCTCGGCATTCCAGTCCCCTGCCTAATTCCCATCTTTGGAAGAAAAAAGAAGGGGGAGAGGACAGCCTGAACTTTTGACCTGGAGCACAGACACCCAACCAGAACAGAGACGAGTCATAAAGGTGTCTGTGCAGGGCCCTGATCTCACGACAATCGTCTGCAGCTTGTTTCCTCACCATCCTCCTCAAAAAAATGTTGATTACTTGTTTTATGATTGCCAGATGGTGGACTCTACTGAGAACCTACTTCCATCCACAGTGACTGCCTGACCCCACATAAAACTGGATGGGGCCGAATCTTTTTCTGCTCATCCCGCCACGGGAGGATGCGGAGACCTTCAAACCGTGAAGAAGCTGATCTCGTTGGTACCAACGTGTTTTCAATTCTGTGCAAGGAATTCACGCCCAGATTTAGAATCAGCAGCGGGTTAGCTATTCTTGAAACATTTATGTTATACTGAAAGTATATAATATGTTTAGGAGGCAAACACCAGATGAGCTTCTCCTTGCCCTGAGAAGCAGATTTAAACTTGGATACTGCCATGTTAACAAGGGCCAGAGACACTTCTGTCTTAGGAGGCATTTTGCAACTATTTCTCTTGATTGCTGTTCAATGAGTAAACACAATCACCACAGGTAAAGCAAAACCACAATTGTAAGAGATACTGGCTTGTGGTCACACAAAAAATTGCAACACCTATTCCAGACTGGCTCCAGTGTAGACGCAGATGAGGTATGGCAATTCAAAGGCCTGTGATTGTTTGTGTATAACCTGACTTTTCCAGTACTCAATCAAAATTAGCTTTTCACTGGAGACAACAACATCGATAAGATGGGTTACTAACAAACTCAAGGAGGGAAAGTCCCTTAAGGCTATTAAATACAAAGACATAACTTCCAACTCAGGAAGCCCTTAACCCACACATAAATGGAGTATATATTGGGGAGGGTATCTCCGCGTGCTTAGCCTCGTTTCTCCTCTTTCCTTCAGCATTTACTGTGCATTTTCTGAGACAGGATGGATGTGCAGAATGGTCATTCTTAAGTACCACAGTTAATACGGTTATTTTTTTTCTTTCTAACTCCAGCCCCCAAGCAGTGCACACTCAGAGCTCAGTCACTTGGCCTTATTCTGTTCTTTCATTCCCTCCTTCTACCAGTACTCCCTCTGCCATTTTAACTCATAAAACCCCAAAGTTCACAACCTCACTGTCCTAGGATTCCCCTCAGATATGGTATCCTCCCCCACATCAGTGATAAATAAGATTTACAGGGATGCTGACTGCATCATCCTCTAATCTCCACATAGCCCCCCCCGCCCCCCCCCCCACATACCAACAAGCCATAAAGTTTAGTGTTGTTGTTTACAATACAATCCTGCTTTAGCTTCTGTCTTGAATAGCTATCATGAAGGTCAGTTGGACCTAATTGCTCTGGGTGCCTCCTAATGACCACAAATAGCACCTTTTTAATGAGCAGAGAAGGGGGAGAAAGAAAGAAAGAAAATGAAAAGGAAAAGAATTCACCCTTTCAAAACCAGAGAAAGCCTCGACTCCGTGCTTCTTTCAATTACGCACATCTTCAACTTCTCATGAACTTTACTAGGAAATGCACAGACAGGAGCCAAAGAGGTATCTTTATTTTTACCCCCTAGATTTAATTAGGGGATTGATCCTCCTCTCACATACTTCAGTTGGATTTTATTGCTCCCTCTTCTCCCTTAGGTGTTCTCTTTTTTCAGTGTGGTACAGCACATGGCTAACACAACAGCACAGCTTCACCAGGGCTAGCGTAGCAGGAAGCCACACATTCACACACCCAAAATGAGTACCTATGCTTGCTTTAGGTTGAATTTCTTATTTACAAGCAGATTTGTTCACGTTCAATCATTGCTTAAGGTTTATTTTTCTTGTATGGATTCATCCTGGTCTGATATAATTTGCTACACAAAACAATCCCAGAAGACTTTGCAATACTCATTACTTGTCTTTTCCTTGTGATCCTGATCTCATTCTTGCTAAATAACCAGCCCAAATGTTAGCAGGCATGCTCAAGACAACACATCAGAGTCCTTCACAGAACAAAACAAACCCATACAGGTGCACAGCCTGTTAGACCATACAACTTCAAACAAATTTCTGTAGGTTTGATACAACAGAATTAAAACCACAAATAACTCATGAATGAGTCCCAAAAAGAAATCAGTTTAATAGTCAACGTAGTCCAATATTCAGTAATGATCAGGACCAAAGAATATGAACACAGTTTCCCGATTGTTCCACTTGGGGATGAATACACTGCTGCTCTCTTCTCTTAGAGGCATCTTCTGGGAGGGAAAATATCTTTGCCTTAAAAGTGAGCCTTGAGTTCTTTGGGAAATTCAGCTTCATCTCTTGAATGGCTCTTCCCCCTTCCCTACTTCCAGAAAAATGGAAGTGTTTCTAGT
Organism: Leptosomus discolor; assembly: GCF_034619465.1. Classification (NCBI taxonomy): domain Eukaryota; kingdom Metazoa; phylum Chordata; class Aves; order Leptosomiformes; family Leptosomidae; genus Leptosomus; species Leptosomus discolor. Next base: position 9,471,887 of record NC_141410.1, on the reverse strand, counting down.
TCTGTTCCCATGATGGAGTTATCCTTATTCATTTCTATGACAAATGATACATTATTTTGGCCATACTGAATTCTCTTCCTATTCTTTGTAAAGGAAGAGTTGAAAAGTAAATTCTTAGCACACCTTTTTTTCTGCCATTTTCGATTCAGGATTTTGTATTTTGTTTTTCTTTTCATCTAACATCTGGTCAGCAGAAGGACTGATACATCTCTCATTTACTGCATGCATGTAACTTACATCCCACCACTAAACAAAGATCACATGAATCTTTCCAACATTGCCAGAATCTGATACTTTTAAAATACTTACAAAAACGCAGGAAGTTACTTACTGAATTTAACATGCACTTCAGCTATAAATAAGTTAACACCAGGGGAACAAAAAAAGAGGGGTTTTTTTATTAACACTGTGTTGGGAAACATTTTGAGAAAGAGGTATGGTGAATTTGGATACCTTTTAGAGTGGTGCCTGAACATAACTGGACTGACCATCTTAAAAACTAGGAATTTACACATACACCCCTCATTTTTCTTTAACAAAGTGACAGATCATCCAGAAACGAGTCCAGCCTAGAATGAACACTAGCCAGTCAAGCCACGTACAGCTGAACTAGGGGAAAGGAACATCAATCCAAGGCTTACTATAAGGCAAGATATGTAAAGTTTCTGTTTATTTACAGTCAATTGTTGCTATAATCAAGAGATTCAGATAAATAGTGAAGTATCTCCTTCAGCCTCTTCTCTATAAAGAAACATACCATAAGCATCTTTCAAGAAAATAAATACTAGTTTGCAAAGCGTATTTCTGCAGAAAGTTCTCACAGCATGTGATACCACAGAGATACCTCTCCCATACAAAAGTAGAATACAGTTTGGGTGGAAAATCAGAACTAAACACAATTTCCATTTTACAAAGAAACTCTGTATATGGGAAAGAGTATTGTGATGTGTCAATCTAGTGCTCTTTAATATCCCCCCCCGTAATTTATGCTCATAAGAAGCTCTACTCTGAATGCAGCTCAGGGCATTTTGATAGTCATCCAAACTTTTATCTTTCTTGTCCTACACTGAGATTGGTTTTTGGGTCTTCTGCTTCTTCAAAGAGGCACCATGTTACCAAACAGGATCCTGCTTAATTTTTTTTTGTGTGTACAAGGGGCAACAGTAAGGCTGTCCAAGATCTCACCAGCCCAAAGGCAGCATATGGATTTTCTTTAAGGTACATCTTTCTTCTGCTACTGACTAAAAGCTCCACTCAAGCAGACTGTAACCCCTTGTTCCAGCTATCTGCTGAAGTGTTGTGGAAAAGAAAATTCTGAACACTGAATTTGCTAAACCACCTGTAAAGACAGTACAACATTGACAAAGTCCATATGCACCCATTCAAATGGGCAGAAGAAAAACAAACAAGCAAACCACCACCCAGATCAGGCACTTATTGGGAAAACTGAGGCAGGCCCAGAGGCAACACATCATGTGCCACAAAGGGAAAGAAATGATCGCTTTACACAAATCCAGAGCTGCGCAGTGCCTGAAACTGTCCAAATACACATTAACCATTCGTGATGTTCATGAAATTCTGCATTTCTTGAGGATTTTGCTATCTGGTTAATAGTTTCCTGGTTATAGCTGCATGCCTGTCAACGCAAAGGCATGCTAAGGGAGCACATGGAACAGTACGGGTCTGAAGATTAAACTTTCTTAACCATGGCCTAGCTGATCCTGGAGTTATGTTAGTATCACCTATTAAAAGAAAAAAAAAAGAAAAAAAAAAAGAAAAAAAGAGAGACCAGTCCCTATAGCCTTTTAAGGAAGAGCAGTAACTTAAAGTTTGTGGCCCGTTAAGAGAAAAACCTACATCCTAACAGACAAGATCTCAGACACAAAGATTTCTTTATACTCTCATTAATTGGGATCTCCGAAGTGAAATGGCATAACATCTATTTTTATCCCTGGGAAATGACTGAGAGGAAGAAGGGAAGAAACAAAGACAAAAAAGAGATTATCTAGATAAATTCCATCTAGTCGTGCACTACAAAACCCACCTCTTAAAAATATCTGGTTTTTTCTTCTCCAGTCTTGTAAGTTCCAATAAAGCATACATTTATCTAAACCAATGTAAATAGTATGCATTACCTCAGGTGCTCTTATCTTAGTGAATCTCTAAAGTGTTTGTGTATTTCATTTTCTACCAAAACTGTGGAATCCATACAAAGTTAGCACACAGAAATTAAGATACAATTTTAAATTATGTAGATAGTTATCAAAAACGCCAGTACAGACACATGAGGATGAGTTGAAAGTAACATTGCCTCCAACACAGAATCTTATCAAAAGCATGGTAATTATTTTAAGACAAGCTTTTTGTCATAAGCCTGGTATTAGTTTCTTACCCACCCCCTTTTCAAGTGTCTCATCATCCTCCCAACCACAGTGATGACTGCTGTATGGCTGACTGTCCTAATCCATACCCTTACTGACACTCCCCCCCATGCAGTCTTTCTCAAGTTCGCTATCCCGTTCATCAAGGCTCATCTGAGACACTCAGTACAGGTGGTAAGAGCACGCAATGCCATCGACACGCTCACTTGCATTATTTGGCAATTTTCCAGGCATGCAAAGAGCACATAACAATTGCCTGATAGGAAAAACTAAGTGGGGCATATGTAAAATCACTTCAGAAAGAATCCAGATTTTGTAAAATGATGAGTGATTTTGGGATCCTCTGTGTTTGGATATTCTCCTTGGGATATTTTAGTAGGCCTCTGTTTTCACAGTGCAGGGCATAGAACTTCTGAAAAACCAGGCCCCGATGAAATATCCCAAATCAGACTCCGAGGAAAACCCAAAAACTGAAGGGGGTGGAGGGAGAATATCTGTACTTATCTAAAGCAGCACTGATCAAAGCAATCCAAACAGTTCTAGCAGTGTCTGGGGAGGGAATCGTGTCTCAGCTACCAAGTCTACACTCAAGTTAATCCACGGCTGCACCAGTTCAATAGAAGCTGGCAGGTCAACCTCCTCATTGACTACACTCCTCTGGGCGCTCATACTGCAGCTTGCGGCTTACAACAAGAGGCTGGTAGTCATGACACCCAGCTTTTATTCTCAGGTCTGGAGATACAATAGGGAGGTCAGAACACCACACTGGAGGTGAAGACTCGATGGTCCCAGGCTGCATGCCAGGAGGAAGAGCTTATCAAGTCATCAGAACACAGCAGAGCCTGGACTCTAGGGTTCTAATTGCAGGTCCACCAGATCATTTCTGGTGTGGCCACAAAAAAGCCATCGGGTCCTTCTCTGTCTCAGCTTACTCCTCGAAGGAGCAGATAAAATAAAACTCTTTGTCACAGGGTCACACAATGGCTGTTTAACATATGCAAATGATGCTAATAGTCACAGGCAAACTAAGCAGGAAAGGCAAAGCACTGCCAGTGGTATTGCTGTAACAGCATGTGATGTCACTGGGGCAGCGAATCTGAATGCTGAGCACACAGAAGTTCCTTTAAACGCAAAAGCAGAGCACTGTGAAAGGACTGTATTCCAAATCACGCCTCCTGTCACAGCCCTGGCTTCCATTTGCCCTTAAATCCCCGTGCAGCAGCACCGCGTGCGTGTGCAGAAGTGCATGCACGCCTGGCCTCTCCTTTTGAAAAAAAGAATCTAACAAATCCTTCCAGACAGCATTAGAGAGGAGACACTACCAGATCAAAACAGCCACCTGAAGTGACCCCTCTTCTGCTTCAGAGACAGTTACATAAGCTTCATGCAGGAGTGGGAACCGACGGGACTGCGGCACGACAGAGCAGAAAGCTCTCTGGCCAACAGGCTCCTCTTAGCCCGTTACAGGCAGGTACTTCTCCAACACACTCTGGTGTAACAGGCCTGCCCTTTAAAAGCAACACTAATTATCAGCTGGCCACCCTGCTCCAAAGAAGGGGCACCACAAATGTAAGATGGGACACATTTCACAGGGAAGTGCAGCCTCTTCTGTGTATCAGACCTGGGAAGTTACACCATAACAAAATACAGCCCACTAAATGTTCAGGCACATCAGAAGTATCCCTTGTTCACAGTCATTGGGAAGACTCCAGACAGGAAAAAAAAAAGTTACCTACAGCATGTTTACTCCTGCTTGGCCCAGCTCCTTCACCTAAGTGCAGTGTTTAAGATATGTTGTCTGAGGGACTGAGATATACGCTTAAGTTATGCGGCCGATTAAGTGTGTGCTCCCGACTCGGGGAGTAAGAGAGCTATCTATCTGGAAAAAATGTATGCCAGGATCAAAACAAACTCTGGGGAAGACAAAAAGTTACACCTTTTGAACTCATCTATGCGAGTAAGGGTGAACAGGCTGGGCTAAGATTTACGAAGATTTTTGGTTTATTCATTTTGTTTTCCGAGTATCTCCACAGTCTTAATGGAAAGTGGCAAAGGGCATTCTGAAGATCTTAAACGCTCTTTATCCTGTAGCGACCCAAAATAGCATCTTGTGATGTACTTGTGAAATTCTAAAGAAGCCGCACAAAAGCCTAGAAGCCACAGGCAGTGGAAAATGGAGCACAGCAATGCAACTTATGATCACACAGACCACAGGAACACACATAAGAGGAGAAAAGAGAGACATTCATTCTCTAAATAAGTCGTGAATGGGAGTCTGGGAACTGCATGTTTGGGAGAACTTTGAAAGGGACTTTTAAAGAAGGGGCACAGGCTTTCCCAGCACTGACCCGCCACCAGTAAATCACTGAGTTTGCTGGCTTTTTACCACTACTAGTATCGCCCTGTTTGAAAGCTCAACGGTTTTCATCAGTATCTGACTTTAATTGCAAGCTGCTCCCAGAAGATAGTAGGGCACAGATGAAAGAGTGCTAAACACTTTTAAAGGCTTTAGCCAGGGACCTGTGCCGTGGGTAATTTAATTAACAGTTCAGCATCCAACACATGACCGCAGCCAACTCTGATACTGCAAGTCTTCAGTCCCTTGGAGAATGACCTATGAATATTCCAGAAGAGAGAATATATCTCCCCTTGCTTACTGATTGTTCCTAGACGAGGTCACTAAGAGGAATACCACTGTGCTTCCTCTCCTCATTCTTCTTCTTACATTAAAAGCTTTTCTTTTATTACATGAAGGAAGTGTTCTCTCCCCGAAGGTGTTGCTCAGAGGACTGAAAGCAATGCTGTACCACTGCCCAACCAGCTGCAGCCATCCAGTTGCTATGATGTTAAATTAATACCTGATGTTACTCAGAGAGGCCCTGAAACACGGTTTAGAAAACCACAGCGCTTCCAGAGATGTTCTAGAAGTTACTGCTGAACCAAAACTGCTTACAGGAATGGACCATGAAGTATTTCTCAATCTTTTCAAGACTTCGCTAGAACCTGCTGACCTCTCCTCTTAGAGAGGAAAGGGGAAAATACACCAATAAAAGAGGGGGAGGAGAGATTCTATCTTGCTAAATCCTTTTTATGTGAAAGCAGAACTGTCTCTTTGAATCTGCATTCAGGTAGTTCTGCTTTTGCTCAGTTCAAATGGGAAACCAATAGGAAAAAAAAAAAAGACACACAAACAATATGAACAGCCTCCGTGGCTTCACAGAAGAGCCACCTGCCAAGCTCCTTCAAATATCCTTAGATGACCACCACAGACTTTGGCTCATTTAAAGCAAGACGAGAAGGAGAGTAGGTTGCTGAATATTTTGCTTTATCCCAGCAGAGCAGCAGAAGGCTGAGAAACATTCAAGAGAAGAATGTTACCTGGTCTTCCTCAACTGGCTTCCCCCCCACCCCCTTTCTTTTCTTTCAACACTCCTGGACAGAACCACCATGACTCAACCACAGAAAACATGAACTTAACACTCCCTGTTTCTCCATGGTCACACAGCTACAGATTTTCCAGAGGCTCAGTGGAATTTACAATTTCCAGTCTTGTATGGCAAGCAAGAGATGAAACAGAACAGATTTTTCTTCAAATGAACTACTAATGTGAAATTACTTTCATCATATCAAATTTTGGCATCGAGTGCAAAGACCTATCTAAAACTTCAACTGCATCGACATGCACAAATAGGAGTTGGAAGCTTTATTTTACTATCGTCTTATTCAAACAGATGATGCCTTACCCCATCACAGCCGTTTCAAAGAACAAAGCAATCCTGTAAAAAGAGGCCCTTGCTCTTCGCTCAGCTATCCATAAGCACGTCCATTCACATCAGCAGAAATAAAAGGTGTCTGTAAGGACAAATTTGGGCTATCACTGCTTACCAACTGCGTGTTGCACCTAAAAACAGCTCCAAAGTTTTGAAAAAGTTCCTTGTATCTTCCAAGAGTGGCAATTTTAGAGCGTATGCATGGGGTACTTTCTGAAAAGCAGGCCAACGCCATGTCCAGATGCACACGCAAACTCACTAGAGTCTTTTGAAAATAACAGGCAATGAGCAAATTATGCTCTAGTTATGTCAGTGTACATCCAAAGTCAGTGGAGTTACACAGGCTTTTCACTGAGAGCAGTCTCTGCCCTATTTACTGTATCAACCACACACAAAGCACAACTGACATCTTACTGGCAACAAGCTGAATGAGAACATGCCCATCATAGCTAGCATTTAACACTATAGATACATGTGAATATGTATTTCAGAGTTACTATTGTTTTCTTTTCCCTCTAAAGAGAAGAGATTCCCCATCCCCCATCCCTCCGCAACCCTCTCCACCACATTTCCATCTGGCTGACACTGCATTAATGTTAAACCTCCAGCTGGATCCCACAGTATTGTCTTGAACATTTTGTTCCAGCAGAGCTGAACTCTAGGAGACTCTCGGCTCTAAACACAAATCACAAGGCTTTATGTACATACAAGAGCAGCCTCTCAATAACAGACTGTGCCCCTGGTACCGTGGCGGACAGGCTGGAAATAGGGCTAGTTCATGGAAGGAGGCCAGTTGTTGTGCCATGGGGCTTTTTGTTTTGGTTTTTAGACACTGCCTCTTTTCACATAAAGCAGACAAATGGGGAGACTCTCTCTCTTTCCCTAATGAGACGGGGTTTTCTCTGTAGCTCCTAAAGCCTTCCCAGACTGTGATTTGAGGCTGGGAGGCACCCTCACACAGTGCTGCAGTCACACAGTATGTTTAAAGCAGGATTCAATGAAATAGGTAAGTGAACCAAAAGAGTCCATAGCACTCAAGTCACAGCTCCATATATTTGCATTTGTCCTCTCCTTCTGTGAAATATATGACAGCCTCTGGCCACAGCAGAAGCCAAAAGACAGGGCTAACTTGGAAAGGCTTGACTTCCACAGCTCTGGCCCAGGTCAGATGCGCACCAGTAGAGATCAACTGGATCAGGCTCCCAGTTAAGTTACCAGAAAACATTTGTAACGGGCAGTACCTTGCATTTATGAGGGCAGGTAGTTTCCTCATGACTACTGCAGACAGAAAGCATAATGTCTTACACTGAGAGTTAACAGGTCTGGGCTGTTAAATACCTTACCCTCACCAAACATGGCAAGAGGCCTCCCATGCTGGAAACTCTTATGACCCAGTTAAAAAAGACAGTGACCCAATTCTGTTACGACAGGAGTGAAGCCCTTCTAATTTTCTCAAACAAGAACCGTTTCAACTAAACAATTCAATTCCATTAGAAGCAGCCCTCTCACAGAACAGAAATTTGCAAAACTATTTTTTTATTGCCATACACGTACCCTTTTATAGCACCATTTGTGCCAGTGTATTTTCCGGTGCTTTACAAATTAAGAAAGCACATTTAATACAGAATAACTGCCCATGTTCAAATTCCCCTCTTGCTTTCAAAGGTAAGGATTCCAACCTCAAACCAGACAGACACCTTTCCAGTCACCATCTGCACTGTTATGAGTGGTGCTTTCAAAGCAATATTACTCCTAGTAAGAAATGTCCAAACTATTTCTCATTTACACTAAACTCCCTTCGTCACTTGCGTACAAAGGTAACTCGAGAGTGCCCCGAAAAGCACATACGTGTACCGGACAGTATCTTCTGTACTTCGCAAAAAGGTATGTTTGATGAAAGCTGCCTGACAAGACCTCTGCAAGGGAGATCAGGTGCTAAGTGACACACGCGTGCACTGCAAGCACGAATATGACAACGTGAAATGTCAGCCACAAACACAGAGGAAGTGCTAATCAGTGCACTTGTGTTTGAAACAAGGAAACAAAGTATTTGCTTTATGTGAAACTTTTTTACTATTGTGGAAAGTTCTGATTCACACAAATCCTCAACCTGAAGCCTACTGCAATTTTACAGCAAATTGACACGTAAAGACTTTTCAAACCTGTCCTCACAATGCAAAGCAGAGAATGAGTTGTGGGGCAGGGAGGAGGACAAAGGAACAGGTTAAAGAAAATTTCTGACTCCTTTAACAGTCACCACTAGCTATGCAACAGCTGGCTGTTTAGTACAGGTCACCCCACTGCGATCACACAACCCTTACAGGATCAGGGTTGCATCAGGGGTAAAAGAGCACACAGTGCCATGACAAGCAACAAAAACCTCCCAAATAAAGTGAAGACAATTCTGCCAGCAACTTCAACCTCTAGTGAAAATCGACCAGACTTCTCTCTTCTGTATGTAGCACACTGCTTGCAATCTGGGAAAGGTATGTTCTGTACCCAAGGAAGAGAGATCTATTTCCCTCAAAACAGCAGTTAACATAAAGTTTGAATTTTATTCCATCTCCTACCACTGAAACTAACTTCTCTTTCTCCAAACAGTAAACTGAATATGGGGCCAAAACTGTAAATCATGAGTTAATAAAGAATTTTTTATAATTCGCAAACTGTTGATACTAGCATGCTCATTCGCTTAAAAAGGTAAAGCATATTCATTTTAAACCACACAAATACAGAACTCTGTAAGAACACACATTTCCAAAAGCTCCACCCCTGCAAACATTAACACACACACAAAACTTAGAAACCCGAAATGAAATCTGTAAGCATGCTTCTGCAAATAAAGGTATGTATCTGCTGAAGTCATATGAATAGACTAAAAATACCACTGTTTCTTTCAAAGATTTCAACAAGACAAATATGGCTTAGGGAAATCAAGAAACCTAAGACACAAAGCACACAGGGGACGGCCCTGCAAATGAGGCAATCGCTGCACAGAGATGCTATAGCTAGGAATGTTTCAGGGGATTCACTTGAGGACTGGATATTCTCTGATCATATGACCCATTTCTAGTTTACAGCTTCTGCAATTAGTTAAAAACCAAGTGTTTCTGTAACCAACCTGAGCAACTCCCCCCAGCAGCCTTTATTGTAAGTCTGGACTAAAAAACCTCAAGTGCACAGAAGTCCTCTAGAAAGTCTCAGTTGAGTTTGAGCTGAAAAACAGTTGCAAGAGCGAGTCCCAGAGAAGGGACAGGGAGCTGGGTAGCCAGGCAGGCCTGAGTATTTTCAGCTAGCACAGGAATCCACCCATGCAAAGGGTCTGGGAGTTTTTCGGGGGGGGGGGGGGGGGGGGGGGGGGGGCAGGGAAGACTGAGCACCAGATGTTTTACTAGTATCATTAAACACAATTATTTTATCACAGAACTCCCCCAAAATGTGCGAAAATCCATTGCATCTCTTGAACCATGCAATTTGATAGGACTTGTGGAAGAGAGGGCTATAGCACTCTAGAAATTTCCAACAAACTGCTAAGAACAACAGCAATGCTTAATCCATTCTACACCAGTATATGTTTTTTCACGTCAAGTTCACTTTTTAATTCCTTATACCCACAATGTGTGCAGTGAATACGGTAAGATTTTAGAAATGAGTGTTAACACCCTGGCCAAAAAGCACAAACAAAAAGACGTCAGAAGAGGAGGAAGCACGGTTATTTATTCAGATCAGAGCTTTGACAGGTTTCTATCTGACCTAAACTCGCCTTGCCAACACAGTAGACTAAAATCCAGGATGGCTGGCTCTGAGCAGGTACAGAAGATGTTATCTGATCGCTGTCATTAGGCAATTGACTCACATCACCTGAGAAGACCTACACACTACCAGGGCAGAAGATTTATTATAAAGCACTTTGTATTCACACACGTCTGTCATTCAGTAACTTCAACCCAACCATGAAATCCTATGACAACTCAATGCAAAAAGGCGGGCTTTTTTGGTCTTTGTTTCTTTTTTAAAGATAGGACAACTGAAATGGAATGAAATACTGGCAGAGCTCAAGAGTAACATCCATAAAACCTTGATGTAAGATTTCACTAATTCTTCACGTGGCATCTGGGAACACATATGCATGATAAAGTAACCGGTGTCGGGCTTTATGGGCGCTAGCACCACTAGAAATCAGTCCAGTACTTCAAAATCAGGTCGTGGCCATATCAAGTCACTGTGAGCCAGATTTCCATCCTCAGCACATTGCAGTTTGCAAGAAGAGCATGTAAGGCAACCACAGGTCTACTACGGTCTCCTTTACAACATTCCTGCCCTTCTTCCACTCCGTGGAAAATACCAAATGAGATTAGGATCACATCCTTCTTCCCTCTACAAACTGGAAACCCTCCCAGCTATGACCGCTCTTCCAAAGAAGCACAGCTGCACTGCGGTATTGATTAAAAGAGGAAGTTTTCCTTGACACCACAAGAGTGACACCCTGGAGACAGTGCTTGTGCAACCTTCTCATGGGTCTCCGTGCTGCTGATTCCCCTGTCAAAACTCAGTGGTCAGGATTGAAAAATAAAACTATAGCACAATGTTTCATCATCATTTCTCCCCTTCTCCCTCAGCAATAAGAGCTGTATTGTAGGATCTCACAAAAAGGTCTACAGAAAAAGATTACATACAGAGACAGGAGTCTTCCGAGGCCACATCCCCAAAACACTACCAAAAGGACTGCATACTCAGAATAAATGTATTTTTCTTTTAACACAGTGCTAATTAGAGACGGAGTAATTGGGTTTGCCACTTTCTCTTTTGAGGACGTCAACAGCTTCTGAGGACAACACTCCTAGTCTCTTCCACTACCTAAACTCAGAGCAACCACAAACCTGTAATGAGTTGCATGTGAAGGCCAAGATGTAGTAACATCTTCGCACCTTTCATACATATTCATAAAGAAGCAATTCTCAGCAATAATACAATCCTGTATATATGTAAAATGCTTCACAAAAATCCTCTTAACAGCCCTGTTGGGCAGGGAGGTAAACATTGTTAGTCCTGTTTCACAGAGAAACGTGAGTGACTTGCCCAAGGTCACCCAGTTAAATGGTGTCAAAAGCTGGGACTATAAAAAAAGTTCTCTTGACTCAACCTTCCCTACCCACTAAAGTGGTATTACCTCCCTGCACCTTTGGTAATAACAAGGGGAGGAGAGCTCCTTCCCCACCATCCATGAACAAGTTACACCTAACAAACACCAAGTTATTTCGGAGGAGGAATGAATGAACTCCCATGTAGTTAATTCCAGGAGCTGATCCAGTCCAGGCCTGCCCACAAACAGAAGGAAATTCTTTCACATCCACGGGAAGAAGAAAGAAAGAAAGAAAGAAGAGGAGGAAAGACAAAAGTGAAGTGCTACATGTAGAGTAAAGCTTCGTAATCTGTGAACAGGAGATAAGACAGACTGATCTCCCCAAGAACGGAGCTGCCTGAACAGGAACCCCATTTTTAAAGTACATAAATTTCTTGCTAACCTGACTTACCCTGCAAAGCCTCCAAGGTGTGCTTGTGGCTTTAAATATTTTCTTGTTGCTGCTCTGAAGGCAAGAACAGACATGATCTCCAAAGCATCCACTGATACGCAGTTGCTGGTGGTGGGGGGAGGAGGAGGAGGAGGCGGAGGAGGAGGAGGAGAATACTGCAGCTAGCTGAGAACTGTCAGATTGTGTTTGCCATCAAGGAATGCCATTTCCCAATGCCTGAGTTTAACTCTGGAATGAGATGCACGCTGCTGCTGACCCCTCTGCTGACATTCTATAGACTCCCTTATCTCATCAGCCCCTGAGCATCCCATCCTCACTCCTCCGCGTTCATGTTCCCAAACTGTCAATCTCTCTGCAATGACTCACAAGGTTCTGAACCCACCATTCGCCTCTGTGAGTCTTACTATTTTTTCCTACATGTCCTTCTGGTTTAGATTGAGAGGCATCTTATTCTTCTTAAACGTTAAAAACAAAATTAAAAAAGAATCACTGAAAGCAGTATGCCCTCAGCAAACAGCCTCCCTGAGAGCACTGCATACTTCAAAGAAAAACACAAGAATCTAATTCTGCTCTCCAGTTAGAGTGCTGCAAATTAGCAATAATTCTACTGAAGTCAATCAAGCCACAATCATTGTAACAACCACTGCGAGCACAGCAAAGCAAAGCGGGGCCTGCCTGTGGGCAGATTTCAGGAGTGGCAGTGGATTAGAAAATACATTGCAAGGGTATATTAGAGGTTAGGTCAGCTTTAGAGATTGTCTATGTACTCCCCTACAACCCACTTAAAACTAGAATTTTCTTTACCCACATTATAATCCTCATCATTACACATGACAGTTGCGTTGTTTATGCATCTACTAGATTAGATATGCAGAAGCAGTGGTGCAATCACCACCTGTACATTACTAACACAATTCTGAGAAAGGTGGAGTGGTTCGAGATGGATGCCAACCAAAATTCCAACACAGGTTTCATTTGCCATACCTACACGGCACGGATGTACCATCATCCATCACGGATGGCTTCAGCTCTTTACCTTCCGTCGCCTCACAATTGGGTTATCCCCCATTAAACCAAAGGCCCACTTAATACAGCGTTTTTAAATTTGGTAGAGTTCAGCAGTTGGTAATGGAACTCTTTTAATGCCCTTTCATCCAATCCCACTGCACAGAGCAGGAAGAAATCAATGGCATCAAGTAAGACTGATCTTCCCAGACATTTATTTAGATGCTTTGATATTCCTTAAGCTACTGAGTAACCTGACCAATATAGAAAGGGTTAAAGAAAACCTAGCATGCTTATTTTTCAGAGAGCATAGAACCAAACACAAACATGCACATCCATACTTTATTGGATTTGCTGGTTTAATCAGCAAGTACCAGTGACTCAATTAGCCTCTTAGCAGTGCCTAAATGCCACTAATTCAGCCCGCTGGCTGCTGCAGCATACATATACAAGCTTGTCCCTTTAGATTTAGCGGTAACAGCACCGCTATTCTTCTCATGACAGCACTAGGGGCCCAGACAGTCTCCTTCTCTCTCTCTTTTTCTCTGTTCTGCCAACCACACAGAAAGAAAAGACCCCAGGGCTGACTGTGTGTGAGCGTTGAGTGGGAGGAAAAAGGAAGAGGGAGACACTATTTCTATTCATTTTACAGCTTCATCCATCAAAAGCCTTTCTAAAAAAATGAAAATTGCATTCCCAGAAGCTCATGGTTTAGAGCAACAGCCTAATAAGGTGTTAAAGAAAAGACACTGACCTAATCTTTAGGAGCCACATCTACTACACAAAAGTTTAACAAATTACAGAAGCTAGGGCTGAAGAAGTAGTATTTGATTCGATCTAATTCACACTCCCACCATTGCTAGTCTGTTCCTTACATTGTTTGCTTTTAGGATAAAGCACCACGTAAACCATACTTTAAACTGAAACTTTCATACCTTTGGCAATCTCAAATAAAATACACGACCCCAGTGAACAAACCAACCTGCTTTTTCTGTACACTCAACAGCACATTTGCTCAGTTAATTTTTGCATCTCTCCCTTATATAATGACTAATTTTCAGGCAGATTGATTCCCTGGTGAGTTGTTGCACATTGTGCAGCCACAAAAGCACTAGTGACAGTCAAAGAAGGTGACAGGAACAGTAGGCTGGTGTTAGGGCAGGAGCCAAAAGGAGTTTTGGCAGCAACTAGGTATATGTCAAATTAAAGTGACCAAACAACTACAGCTTCAAAAGTATTGACTCAGTATGAACAAAATGTGCTGTCAAAACATAACATGTCAGAACCGAGCCCATCAGATCTATTTTACTTGATGACTATACATAGAATTACAGGTCAGGAGAAACACAGGAGATCCCAGAGGAGGAAAGAACCTTTGCTAATTAACTTACAACATGGAAAGCAGAGTGTTCTTACCCAGAAAACAGAGCAAAAGACACATGAGCTCTTCTCTCTCTTCTTCACAATCCTCATTGCTTAAAAACGAAGACTCATTAAAAAATGGTCAAAGGTGGATTCACTCCAGGTTTGAGAGCCACATCATTTCCAAAAGAGGCAATATTGCTTTAAATCCCTCCCACCAGCTTCCCAGCTGACAATCACTTGCATCCAAAGGCTAGGTAGGAACTTGGCAATCACACAGGATTTCTACAACAATATTTGCAACATAAAATGAAACAAAACCAAAAAATACCCCTTTCAAGTACTAGACAGTAAACAGGCCCTGCACTCCCACTCCCCTTTCCTCATTAATATTCAGCAGCTTAAAATAAAGACGTACCAAAAAACCACCAGGGAATCCAGGGAATGCATTAAGTCTTCAGTATTTCAGTTCACCAGTCTCCAATTTTCAATCAGCTGAAACTGGAAAGCCATTGCTTCAGCTGCAGCCCAGGTCAGAGGAAAGACTAATCTCACAAAGCTGCCACATTTCAGGTTCAGGATGAATGTAGGGTAGTTTTGGAATTACAAGGGGCTAAGGAGAATGCAGTATCTTAATTAAGGAAAACCAATCAACCTGTCCCCAACAAACAAGGACATACACTCAGACAGCATAAATCAGTGCTTCTTAGTAGAAGCCACTAGTTCTAGACAACATAAAAACTGTACATAGCATGGGAAAAACACAACTAAGTTTCCTACTCTTGTATGTATACTTGAATTTGACACCTTGTTTTGAGAGATGATCAATGAACACATTCTACATAACCTTCCCACCCACCACCCAAACCCAATCCTGAACACCTAGCTACCGTCCCATACTGCCAAGACTATTCCAGAAGGAACACTCGCACAGTCCATACTACAGAACTCCTCCCCGTGCACAAAAGCCCACATCATCTTTCCCGCACGAAGTGAGAGGAAATCGTTGCCACTTAGGGGAACTCCATGGGAAGCCTGTGCAGAGACAATATCCTGCTTGGTGAATCCTAGGAGCCAAGCACAGCTTCTAAAAATGGTCACAGATTTGCACGGCAACTCCATCTGCGTTGCTGCATCCTCTGACCACAGCCCTGCTCCTTTCGCTGCCTGCCTGATAAATCCCTTTAGACACTCATAAAGCCAGCTGCTCCCAGAGCACCCACCCCATCTAGCAGAAACTGCTGCTCCTCTTGCAACTTTGGCTTTATAAGAACAGTAGAATAAGACAAGCATATCTTTGTAGTGGTTTTTTTTTGGGGGGGGGGGGGGGGGGGGGCGTGGGGGGGTGTCTGGTTGGTTGTTTTGTTTTGGTTTTTTAATAATCTGAGCTCAGCCACCCAGGGTGAAAGTAAACTTCAATGGGAGGTTACTTTCTTTTTTGAAGGTGCCACAGAAATTATAAATTGCAGCCTGATATTTGGTAAAAGCTTCATTTCCCTAAATACTGTAATGAGCAGGCCAGACAGAAGTTCTACCCAAATGAAGAGAGATCACAATCAGATAAAATGAAACTGAGACCGTTCGAAAACATTATTTTGAGTAGGTGAAGTTACTGCAGCTTATGGACATTTTGCATTCCCTTGTCAGAAAAGCTGGCTTGCTAATTTATGGGCAGAGTTGGAAAAGCAGAGGGATGCAGACAGACACAGAATACTTAAAACAGGACTCAGAACAGAGACAAAGCTCCCCTTTCACCTCCTGCTGCTATTTACCATCTGGGATCCTGAAAAGGGGGTGATGGGTAGTTTTGTGATAGGTTTGGCAAGGGGCAGGACATTTAGGATTTTCTGTGTGTAACGAGGTCATGTGTCAGCGCCTTCGCAGCACATGGGAACACTATCCAAAAGAAGGTTCAACAAAAGGGTTGCTCTGGCTGAACTGGAAAGAAATGCTATTTAAAAAAATCCTGGCACCAATGCAGGATATTAATAAGATTAATAATAATAATAATAATGAATTTGAAGAAAGTGTCTCCAGAACCTAGCTTGGAAAAGCACAGAAAAAATGAAGGAATAAACACATCCAAGTAAAAGGTGGATGTTATTTATTATTACATTTTCAGAAGTGGTATGATATTTAAAAGCAAAATGAAAATTCTGAATCACAGCATTTACACTTCTATTTGGAAATCAAACACGTCAGTTAACTCCACGGTTTTTGTTAACTTTTGCTTTCTTGATCCCCTTACATTGTGATTAGGAAGTAAGACATCAACAGGCTTACATAAAATGTACTGCAAGTCCGTGGAAAGGGAGAAATATTTCATATTAGAGTATTCTTTGACATTTCCAGTAACATTGGGAGTTGGGGTGGTAGAGATACAGCAAGGACTCAAATCCTAAGTGTAAGAAGCGTAGTATTTTTTTTTCTTTCTTTCTAACATAGATTTGTTTCACAAAAGCAATTTACAAAACGCAGTTACATGAAATGAGGAGCTCTGGTTTAGAAATGTTTCTTAGGTTGTCATAAAAGAATTATTACTGGGGTGAACTTCCCATCAAATGGTGCTACAGTAAATCTTCAAACAGGATCCTTTAATCAAAGGAGCTGAAGGAAACATGAGCATCCTAGCCTTTTGCCCAGACTGGATGTCTGCTGACTAAAGTGATTCTAACATCACTGCTACTGGAGACAGTAATCTGTGCATTAAATTATTTACAATCTACATCCTACAAGATGCACAGCTGCAAGAACTAGTCACTAGAGCAAATGCAGTACTTTCATATCCGCGTGTCTCAAACTCCTGGTTGGCAGGAACCCCATTTCAAGTCTAAAAGCTTTAAACTGGGGATGTCACTAATACACCATCAACTATACAGCGAAGTGAAAGGAGTTTGTACGTTGTGGAAGACAAATGAGCAAAATTTCTAACTGCACTGCTGGCGAGTCAAAAAGTTCTGTCAGATCCTAAAGAACAGATCCTTTAGAACAATCACTGGACAATACCTGCACATCTGTGATGCAGCAGATCGTAACAGAAAACGTCGTTGCTGCTCCTCCCCAGCCTTTCCTCCGTGCACGTACATGCACTGATCCAAAACTGGAGCCCAAGCAGTGAAAGGAGCCTATCGGCATGTTATGATGAGGCACAAACAGACAGACACTTTCAGTCCACCAGAGAAGGGCTCTTCCACTAATCAAGAGTTCACGATGGCTCAGTCCTTCAGCGCTGGCATCAGGCTGCAATAAAAACCCTTCTACCATAAAAGCTGCACCACATCATCCTAAGAAACCACTGGTGAAGCCACACAGCACCAGATGTACTCCTGACCGTTTGTTTAGGCAAACCCTGCTCAGCATCCCGCAGCCCAACAGTGTTCTTCCCTGACCTCCCGAGTATTCCTGTTGTCTTCACATTGCAGAAAGGAGCAGTGGTTGACCCTGAGAACGGGGACCTGTACCGAACCATGGGATCACTGACTGCACGCTACAGCAAGCTTAGTTTCCTCTTAATAACGGCAGATTTACATACATAATGTCAGCATACAAGGTAAGCAGACTATCCAAGCTCTTCAACCCCTTCACCTATGGCCTGACTACTGCCTAGAAATACTTCTAAAGACAGAGGAAGAAGCTGTTTCTCCAAACTTTTATGTTAAGTGCAACATTTAAAACAACGCAGCTGGGAGGTCGGGGTAAGCTCTTTGTACCAAAACAGCACCTTCCAAGCCAAACGCTGCATTATAGCGTGGTCCTTCACGGCTAAATATCCTACAGACCTCTCATGAGTTATCACTCCTGCTTGTGCATGTGCATTTATAGTGGCATCCTGCTATTTGGCAACTTCAGGAGAGGAGGTGAGGAGCGAGGGAGAGAGAAACACCCACAGGCTAAGTGCATGAAAGTTAGCCAGGTTTCTCTCTACAGCCAATATGCCTGAATGACAACAGATGATAAACTTTGCTTTGCGATTCATATCTGGCTTTGATATATCTGCTATCACAGGGATAAATACTATTTGTTGATGAAAATGGGTACCAAAACAGCAGCACTGCACCCAGTTATACTAAAAATTGCCGTGTGTCAGGAATCTGAGCAGCTAGACCATCTGCTGTGCTGAGCCAGAGGAAGGTAGGGTCACATACTTGTATCTGTCCTGGGATACATTCAAATGTGATTTGGGGTTATTAAGGAAGGAATTTATAGAAATTAATCTCATTTCCTCTGTCTCTTAGGTTTTTGTCTTAATTCTATCATTCCCAGAGAGCCTCACACTGGGGACAGAGAGAGTTGGGAATTAAAGAGAGAAAGGGAGGAAGAGAAGAACCAACATCAGCAGAAGTCTGGATGTTTTAAATCAGATGGTCCTGTGCCAGACTATCGAGGGATCCATTCGAACTCACAGTATTTTCCCTGTGATTTCCCAATCTAAAAAAACATACAAGGCCTTTCAAACAAAATATTTTCTCAAAAATAATCCTCTTGCTCTGGTTATCAGTTCAAGAATACAAAGCAACCGTCAACATAAAACTGAGAACTAATGAAATACGAAGCTACAGCAATCGATAATCTCTTACAGTCTTGATGTGTATGTGAGTCACAGGAGTGGCGATACAGTAATGGGTGACATCACATTGTTCCACAGCACACCACCCCACCCTTGATGTTTTAAGAAACTAAACGCAAGGCCACAAGACAGCACCAGCCTGTCGTAACTCAGACTGGCAGGGATGGCCTTCCGAGTATCACAGAACTCAGTGGTGCCACTCTCACACGCTCAGATATTCCAAATGAGATGATGTGAAACAAAAACCCGCCACATTTTACACCAGCACGAATGTATTCTTTTTGTGTTAATATTGAGTTACTTGCACCACTGCAACGCCACTGACATTCTGCAGTGCTGTAGACAAGCAACTTGTCCAGACAGAATGTGAAACAAAAGCAACCATTTAATATAATGCATTACAACCATATTAGGCTGTTACACAGACACTACTATAATGGTGTCATCTAGCTACGAAGAAACAAATAAATGCCCTTGCACTCCAAATTTTAAGTACAAAAATCCTTGATTTTTTTTCTTTTTTAATGTATTGTTCTACTCTGAGACAATAAACATAGTTTTGCTTTGTCCCCCCAGCTTTGAAAAGAGCTTTACAAATAGAGAAGCAGTACAAAGGTCAAATGCACTGGGCAATACTCAGTATTTGAAAATGTTACCAAAAAAATTAAAAAAAAAAAAAAAAATCACAAAAAAAAAAATCACAGTTTTGATAGTTCTGTGGGAAAAAAAAAAAAAAACTTAGCAAATTTGCAACAAAACTGTTAAGTAATTAAGGCAAGACACTTCACACATGAACTTAAACTGCTAATTAAATCCCCCCTGCTTAATTGACTAGATTTGCATATCATTCAGTGAGGAATGGGAATGGCTTGGGCATTACACAAGCACTTCCTTGTGCAGAAGACAGCTCGGTAAACTAAACTAAAGGTAGTAAGAAAAAGCAATGACAGTTTCTGAATGAAACAGAAATCTTCAACTGAGATTTTCAACTTTTTTTTGTTAAGAACATTGGAACATAACTGATTCCAATCAGTTACTATTCCAATAGCAATATTCATAACTACAGGAAATGTTCCATATCCATGCTAACTACTCCCTGACTTTAACCTGTGATCACTACTGTCTGCTCACATATACAGCTCTCAGTTACTCTCAGAAATGGGTTTACGTCCAGGAGAATCCACTTCCCCTAAAAAAAAAAACCAAACAAAAAAACCACACCTTTGTTTCAATAACTGCAGGAGAAAAAGTATCAACATCTGCCCCTCCCTGCCACTAAACTTAGCGTGAATTTAAAGAAAGGTTTGAGAAAACTTTCAGACCCGTAGCAGGAAAAAAATCCTTTTACTCCAAGACCAACTAGAGCCAAGGAAAACACGCAGTAATCTGCCAGCTACATTGTTCATAAATGACCCCAAACATGCAGGATGGAACTAGTCTGTCAAAAGCCCTGCTCCGTGGATGTGCAACTGTGATTTCTTTCATTTAAGCGGGTAAGGATTCAGAGGCAAGAACACAGCCTCCCCACAGCGTAAAGTGGACTCAACTGTTCCAGGTTTGGTTACCAGACGCAGGCAGCCACTACACCAAGAGTTAATACCTGCTCGCATTCGGAAGGTTACCCCTGCAGAAATGACGCTGACAGCTTCCCTTTTTAGAAGCGGTGATTCTACAGCATTTGAAATTGTTGTGCAAGAAAAGGAGCTCAGCATACAAACCAGAAATCTGCCAGGCCTGCAGTAGAGCACTTCCTTCTATCTGCGAATGTTGTACTTGGGTGACAGAGACACTTTCGCAGCTGAAAAGTGTTGTTGTTGTTATTACATTATCAATTTCTACCATGTCTGAATTAGGAAAATAAAAACAATACGGAAGACATTCTTCTCAAGGCAAAGGGCTTTTGTACACACTGATAAAATCCCTGGAACACTTCTGATGCCCAGAGTTGCACCATTACTAAAACAGGGTCACACCAGATTGCCATCAAGTTTACTACTTATAAAATACCCTGAAAAGAAAGGCCAGTTCTATGAGTTGCTCCTTTCATAGCCTACTTTTCAAGCGAGACTTCTTATACCAATAACCCAAGAACAAACTGTTTAATCTAACAGCAGCCTCCATTTATTCCAGAGATGGAAACAACCGCGTCTTAGAATACATGCAAACGGCCACAGGGTCAGCCGCCCGTTGTTCGTGCCAATCCAGACGATGCTGACACCACTTCCACACCACCATCAACTACACCAGAGACTTCGCAGCCTCAAGCCAGCAGAATGCTCTGCTTCAGTATTTGCTTTGACAAATATGCCCGAGTAATAGACTGGTAAGAGCTGGTGGGGGCTGCGTTTGCACTATACATTTAATAGGATCTAACACTAATCATTATTATGATATCTTTAATGAGACAAATACAAGCAAGGGTTTGGGTTTTTTTGTTTGGCTGGTTGGTTTCTTTATCTTAAACTGTTTTTCAATTGATCTCCTGCTGACCTGACCAGGAAGGGGAATGAGGCCTGAAGACAACAGAGTAGTACAGTCGCCCTCCATCCTTTTTCAGTGTTGGGGAACCTTCCCCATCTGATTCTTGAAGAGCAATCACTGATGCAAAAAAAAAAAAAAAAAAAAGAAAAATTTTCCACTGGACTCCTCATTTGTTGCACACATTTTACTGCTCCCAGCTGAAGCAACATTTAGTTAAGAGCAGAAAAGTTACTTTTTTCTTTTGCTAGATCACTTATTAGCCCAAGCAGGAGAAACTCAACTGCAATCAAATCACACACAGCTAATAGTGATGTGAGCAACTGAAGAATCGGGGCCATTTTTGCATTCAAATCTCAGAGCAGTAGATCATACAACGTATCTCACTGAGCTCATGACTCTGTTGTGGAAGTGGGTATCGCATCAGTTGACAGCACATTCCATTCACAGATACTGATAAGGAGATTTTTTTTTTACTTCAGCTTGTATCTTAAAAAAAAAACCTCCACCCTTTATCTCATTTTTAAAGGTTCTGTAAGTCTTTGAAACATTAATATTCTCCCTAACAAAGCCAGCAGCTGCTCTGCCAGTCTGTGACATGGATGGTTTTGTTAAAAGGTTTTCATGTGGGTTTTTTTTTTTTTTTCAGTTCAGTGTGCTCTGCATATGAAACAGGACATTTCCCCACCCTCCACCCCCATTCCCTCCTAATCCAGAAGGGACCTTACTTCCTCCCTCTCAAACAAGCAGCTCATTCAGCAAAAGGGAAATCCCAAGATGCACTTGGGCAAGAAGCCCACAGAAGGAGCATGGAAAAAAACCAAAACAAAACAAAAAAAAAACCAAACACAACACAGAAACCAAACGCACACCCCCCCCAACAAAACAAAACAAAAAAAAGCTACCAGTTCTCCAAAACAGCAGGAAAAGGAGCAACTGAGATGGTAATTATGAACTTACTTCTGCAAACTACTACTTTAGGACACAGACCTGCCATGCCAGTCATTTCAAACGTTTTCCAGGGTAGCAATTCAGTTTTGGCCCTACAGTAACACAGCCCACAGAACCGCAGTTCTCGCCTGCCAAAACAGAAATTGCAGAAACGGTGGAGAATCTTTTACACGATTACTGAGGTAGGTTTACTGGGGTGAATTCGGAGCAACTCAATTGTTACTTTACAATTATAATCTAAAGCAAAATTTGTTTCTGTTTTTAAAATGAAAACAAAAGTCAAGCAACCTTTCCTTAGTTAAGAAATTCATTTGAAACAGGATCCATGTGTCTCCCTATTTCTCTTCCCTGAGACCCAACGCTCACTTTGTGACATCAAAACTGTCCACAGCAATTAATTCTGATGTCACAGGGGATTATGATTTTGACTGAGAGAGTAAGAGTTCAAAAGAAGAGAGGGTCTAATCAATAAGAGATTTTTTTCAAGGGAAAAAACCCACAAAAAAATAACACAGCAACTTCAATGTAAGGGTTTTCACATCTGTCAAGATGGGACCCAGCTGCTCCTTAAGGAGACCATGAATGAACACCCCTCTTAGGAACAAAGAAATACATGAAGTCTAGTGTGAATCTACTGAAATCAAATCAAGTTATAGTAAGAGAAAACTGCACCAATCAATTAGTCCAGCTAACCATGGCAAATTTGACAAATTTTTAGAAACCTGAATTATAAATTTGCCTGTAAATTTGTAAGAGTAGAATTTAAATGTAGAAACTGAAAAGATAACCTCCAACAAAATCCTGTGAATTACTCTAAATTTTCACTTGTAAAATCTCAGCAGAATTTTACCCTCAAATTATAACCAGTGAGGAAAAACTGGCTACATTCAGAAGCTATGACAAGTGATTTCCACTCTAAGATACATTTTGATAAACTTGGATGGAGTCCACTGACTCCACTGGAGTCAAACCACAAAGCAGAACGTTGCCTCAACAACCTTCCCTGAATTAAAGCAAGGCATTAGCTCCAATTATGACTATACTTTAGGGTCTTTTTCAAAGAAGCTCCTATTTCTTCCATTTGCTTGATTCAGTCCCTGGCATGGTTTGCACGGCAGCACAAGTGGCTTATTCTTACTGCATACCAGGCAAAACAAACTGATTAAAGACCCTCAAGGTCTAGACCACAGTCATTTAAGATATTATCTCTTTTCTATAATGGTAAAAGTTAAACCTCATCTACACATCTATAAATCCAGAAATAGAACTCTACCCACTCCAGCAATTCAGCGATGTAACACAAACTATGGCTGTTTACACAATACACAGCAAGGACACTGGGGAAGACATTCCTGTGCTGAACTCCCCCCCATACTGTCCCCTCCATTTGTATCAGTACAGCTTCTCCTACAGCCACGCTTGAACTGATGAAGCTTTCCAAACCAAACCAAAACCAAGTGAAACAAAGAGAACGCTGCAATAATCTCAGCAATTCCTATCTCGTTTTGGTTTTTAAAGGCTGGACTGGCCTCTGGTTCATAGAATCAGAAGCTGCTGTCAGAAAAAACCTGAGTCAGTTGTGCAGCACAGCATGGAAACTACAGGTGGGGAGATAATCCACAGGCCACTATCACTAGTGAACTGGTCCAAAAGCCAGACCACAGCTCATACTCCAGCTCCTTCCGACTCTTCCAGCGCAGCGTGCATGTGTCGCCTAACTGGGAAAAAGATATGTAACATTTTTCATCCTGAGCACTGAACTGCTAAACTCAAAATAAAGCAAAGCGTGACGATCTGTACAAATGCAAATGTCCCAAATGCCAAGACTAACATTTCTAAAACCTAATTCAACTCTTTCATTTCTTAGCTGCAGGCCGTTTACTGCCACTCCTTTTTTCCACCCAAACAAAAGACGAAAGGGATGACTCAAAGCAACTTGAATTTCAAGCTAAAGCCACAAAGCACTGAATGCCTGATCTTTAATATTAAACAGGTGCGCAGATGATACTCATTCAAGCCTCATCACGGCTATGTTAATTGTTTAGAAAACTGCAAAAAGTCCAAATTTACTTAAAAGACACACGGATAAGTTAACCAATACTATAAATAATGATGCAAGTCATATGGCAAATAGAAGCAAATTGTAGTTACAGCACTGCCAACTCCCTCTACCCCTTTTTCCTTCCAAATCACTAATTTTTCTTTTTTCTTATTTTGTATTCACACAGTTTTATATAATAAAATTTTGCAATTTAAAATACAGAATTATACAATAATTTTAAAATATTTTTTCATTCAGAATTTAGTAATATTACACACACAATCTTTGCTCTAGACTCAACAGAGCTAAAGAAGGATCAATGAATCTATTCTAGAAAGATTTTCACACAAATGTGTTTCTAGAAATTAAGTTTTTAGAAAAGGAACTCCTAATTTGCCGTGCTGGGCAGCCCAAGGCCTTTGAGCAGTAGTTTGAAGAGTGTAATAGAGCACTTCACACCACTTCACCACTTACATCGCTATCTGCTGCTGAAGAGTGTCCAAAGATTATTTGGCTCCACCAGTTTTGCAAAAAAACTACACTGTTGTAGCAAAAAAAACCCCAAAAGGCAAAAAGCCAAGCAAAACTAAATCTTTGGATATATTAGCGCAAGGACTCACTGTATGGCGTGTTTCTTATTAGTGAATGAACGGGAACAAAGAAATGCCACTAACGGACCAACGCTGCAGTCTGTACTCTTTGAATCCGATTTACTTCTCGCAGCAGCTCTGCACCACTCCAAATACATTTATTTCAAAGGAATATTTCTAAATAATACCAGCATGGGTGAGGTAATTCACACCCACTGAATAAACTGAAACTGCTAGTGGGGAGTTAAGAATGGCAAATTTTTTTTTTTTTTTTTTGTCTTGAATGACACTCCATTATCTTTCAACTCAGGTTAGTTTTTCAGCTGCGGAATGGTGGCACTTTAGAAAAGCATGCTTAACGCATAATTTCACAAGAAATTCATAGCAACAGAAGTGTGCATCTGAAATCCATAACATCAATGAAGCTTACTGAAATCAGACCACATTGTAGCCTTAATATTATCTATTTTCTGCCCTTCTAGCCCATTATTCTGTATAAAAGCTATAAAATGTACTGCTATAAATACATAAACCTGAACGGTCTCAGGGATTTCTGGTTTGGGTTTTTTTGTTTGTTTTTTGTTTTTTAAAGATACTTCTCAAAAAATATAGGACCTAGAGAAATTTAACACTTACAGAGGGTTTTTTAAAGTAATTCAGTGCTTCTAATTGGTACTACTACAATCTCTGTTTCAGTAAGCAGCAGGATCCCTGTGCAACCTGCATATTTTTAATACTCAGCAGAATTAATTTTTTGTTAGCTAGGTCCTGAAAACAGCACCTACAAGCATTACGTATGCAGTCCAAGATACACAGCACTCCAGTATTACACAATAATAGAAAGGAAATTACTATCATGATCGCATTTCTGCCATCTGAACTGCCTGGACAGCTCTAGCTCGGTGTGGCTCCCTCCCTGAAACAGGTAAGGGTTGTGTGCGCAGGTCAGCTGGCAGGTTTTGGACTGCAGGACACAGTCACACAAAGAGCAGAAGTTCACATCTAAGCAAGAAGTCACTTTAGCCTCTCCAAGTTCAATAAATGCACTTGACTGCAGTAGCTTT
The DNA here is from genome assembly GCF_034619465.1 of Leptosomus discolor. Taxonomy (NCBI): domain Eukaryota; kingdom Metazoa; phylum Chordata; class Aves; order Leptosomiformes; family Leptosomidae; genus Leptosomus; species Leptosomus discolor. The sequence goes on along the minus strand of NC_141410.1, from coordinate 9,446,144 downwards.
CTTCTGTGTTAAGTGACACAAAACAGCTTCATTTTGCTGAAAAGCAGCAGCAAAATTTTTACTAAATGGTCAAATATTACGAAGAGCAGCATTATAGAAATATTTCAGACTCTCTTCACTGCTGGAATTGGGAAGGCTCACTGTCATTATCTTCTGTTTAATGGTAATACAGGCAACAACTTCTTATAAAAGGAGAAAATCTAAAGATTGAAAGAAAACAGGTGGTGTGATTGCTGATTTTAACAGTACCACTGGCACATAACACTAATGCAGATACGCATTAAAAATTCTACAGACCCTTCCCCAGAAAGGTATCCAACTTGAGTGTCTGGCTGATTCTACTCGGGCATTAAGAATCAGAGCCTGCAACACAGGTGAGGTAGGATGGGGAGGGGGTAGGGGACTTCATAAAAATGCAGGATATGACAGTGAAAAGATATGAAATGGTTTTACTCCCAACCCTAACAGATGTTATCCAATTAAGGATGCAAATAAATCACCCTCTGCATTGCGAGTCAGAAAACACATACATAAAAGCTTTCTAAATACATTTCAGTTTAAACTTGCATAATTCTCCCAGTGGAGAAATCATCTTCAACTTATGTAATCCTTAGAAAGAGACATTATTACATACAATTCTGTGCCACTAAGAAGGAAGACACATCTCTAGAAAAGAGGTGCACCCACACGCAATTAATTACATGGGAGTGGAGGGAACAGAGGGGAAAAGCTGTAACAAGGACGCAAAGACCAGAGCCTGCTGTTTCCACAGAGACTGATCTGTAACCAAGCTCAAGGGGCTGCTCCCCTTTCACCAGCCAGAACTGTCTGTTATACTTAACCCAGACTTCCGAACACTTGATATCCTGTCTGCTATTTCAATGCCCTTACTCAACGTTTCAGACAGACATTACACAAACTGGCTGGTGAAAAGGGTTGAGAAACCAAGAAGCAATCCAAGTCAATGACCTTATTCTCTAAAACGATACCATTGACTGAAGAGAGGATGCAGAACCAAGTACAGGGGTGCGTGTCTTCCAAATACATCACTGAAATCTTCCGCAGAAGACAAGCACTAGGCTGTATCTCATTTTGCTACGATGCTGCTGTCTTTTAACCCTTAAAGACTAAGCAATTCTCACGCTTCCAGTCCAACTGATTCTCATATCAAAAGAGCAACAGCTTAAATTAAAAAAAAAAAACCCAAACAACAGAAAACCAAACATGTCACATTTTCTGCGCAAAGCATGTGCAAAGGTAACTGAACATAAATCAATAAACAACAAAGCCAGAAACCAAGTTATTGATTAGCTTCTTTGCTGTTTATCTCCCGTATACAGAATGATGCTGCAATTTTTACATATACACACAATCTCTATCCTTATGGATGTTTTCCCTGGCTTTTTAAATAAGACTGTTAAGTAACGACTACTTAACATGAGTAAGGGTGGCAGGACCTGGCTCATTCAACAGAACATATGCCTGTGCAGCTTATCAGGTTGTTTCATTATGCAGCCACTGCTTAGAGAAGCCCAATTTTACGTGATAGCAACCAAACCATAGACGGAGCCCACGATAAGAGCTCCACATGTGGGAATTCCCATTGGCTTCCAGAAAAGCTCTGTCCATGAAACACTGACAGGATCAGAGCCTGAATTTGTATCAGTGTTTTTGTCACCTCATCCAACCAAAAGTCAAAGCAAAATAATTACCTCAGTGCCAAGGGGCCAATCTCTATCAGCCAGCAGGCTTGCACAATACCGACAGAAGAGGCATACTCAAAGAACTGCACCTGATACGGTTCTGAGGCCAAGTTTATGGTCCTTGAATTTGCATCTGAAGAAAAGGCTGTCCCTTACCCCAACCTTAGACATATTTCCTCATCAGTAAAAAAAAAATAAATAATTGACAAATCCCGAACACAGGAACAAAAAATCCCACCCTGTTAGATATCTACCACAACCTTAAAACCCAACCTCGCATGCAGCGACCAGCAAAATCCTTTCAGTCTGAAGCCAGCTCCCAGTTGCAGAAACTGCTGCCCCATTCAGTAAGATCCATTGGGATTATAGCACCATCAAACACTTATGAAACCAAAACCTCATTAATGAGCAAAATGAAAATACTGCAGTAGCAGAACTACAGGTTCTGCCCTCTGCTGTAGCACAGTCCTATAAATGCCAGCTAAGGCCACAAACTTGGTGAAGCCACTTTGTCCCAACATCAGTATACTGTGCTTCAGAAGACTATCCTATGACTGCAAGTACCGCCAGGCAACACACAGGAAGAAGTATGATACATACACAAGACTTCTGTGGTTTGTGGGTGAACTGGTTCCAATTACTACGCTGGCTGATTGCTTGAGTGAGAACTGTAGGACTAGCCCCAAAGCTTCAAGCCTTCAAATTAACCGTGTATGTTCCAGAAGATACAGGAACAGGTGATTTTAGTAATAATCCAAGTTTGAAGCGCTACACCAACGACGAAACGTAAAAGACATACAAGACTACACAAGGTGTAAAGGAGGAAGGTAAGGGACCAGAGCACACCTTTTCAGAGCAAACTTGCTTTGCTGTAATCATTTTCCAAGAAGACATACTGACTGTATTTGAGACTTAAAAAGTGGTGCAGATTTATTAATGTCTGTTACCCAGATGCAGAAAACATATACAAACAAATCAGATATTATCTAACAAAATGTACCATTAACACACACACACTGTAATTGACAAATTTAAAGGAAAAGCATGCTATATTACTACATTTTAAAGTAATGCTTCCTGCACATGAAGATCAATTTGAATTAAGTGCTCTACGGCCACTCAGCTAAAATAGATTAGCCCAGTAATTGACAGTATTCTGTCGATAGATTCTCTACAATTCAGTCCAAGTTACTTTTGTCCAAGCTCTAATTTCTTTCCAAGAACCCCCGTTGGATTTAACGTAACTGTTCCATGACAGTTCCCACTAAATAAGAGTTTCAGTGTCAAATCCAGAGTTTGCTTTTTTTTTTTAACAGATAAACTTGTGAGAATTAAAAAAAATTTCTGGGTCTAAGTCCTGCGCACACGGAGACACAATTCTTTCTGTGATGGCAAAGCAGTTTGGCCAGCTAAGCCAGCAATGTGAGTTCCAATCATCAGTTATCACCAGTATTAGACAGCCAGCCCACTCCTTACTGTAGTCAGTACCATTCAAATCCCTTAACTTTGGCAAAATAACTTCGCTAACAGACAAAAATAACATGAGTTGGCAATAAGAATGGACAACGCATCTCTTTAGAAACCCAAATCTTGCTTGGGCTCAACCACCTAGTCGTAGCCCCCAGATTCCTCCTGTTCTAGCAGCGCTGAGACTCAAGGAAGGTGTAGATAAGGTGCAAGTGGCTGCCAGAATTTTAACCGCTGCGTTGTCTAGACATGCTCTGAGCAGCCTCACGCAGACGCCTCCAGATGCTTTTACAACACTGATCTAAACGCGCCTCTTAGCAAGCGAAAACACACCCTCATTGGACACTCAGCTCAAGCTGGTGATAACCACGTTCGTACCCTGGCAGAGAGACCAGGTGTCAGGCTCCTAACACAGCCGAAAAATAAACTGTGTTTACTCGCATCTTCAAAGCATGCTACTGTTGGGGCAGAACATACGCCCAAGCCTGAAACCACAGAAATGGAGAGGCAAGCAAGACAGCCCAGACAATGAAGGGAGAGGCAGATGTTTAAATGTTTTAAGCAGTGATTTTCAAAAGAAGAGACTGCGTATAATTCCCTCCCTAATTCAAGAGGACTGAATTCAGGAACTTAGGAACTATTCTGGGGCAACAGAGCACCACAGTTGACTCAACAGCATTAGATCATTATTTGCAGCGTATTCTTTGTCTAACACACATGCACGTACCTGCTTCTTTGTTCTCGATCTACAACATCTATAAAACTGTTTGCACGCTTGGGAAAAAACGCTGATGTCTGCTTAAACAGTGACATCTCCTCAGGTACACATGATTTTGTTTAAGCGTGGTATCACTTTTGAAGTTCAACTTTTAAGCTGTAAAAGGATTCCGAACCAAACTACTGCCTCAAGACTGCAACATTTTTGGTTTAGGGACTTCCAAATTTTTACTGGAGAATTTCTAATATAATTCTTGAACATCAGGTAAGAGAACAAATGACCTCATTGCTCCACAGAAAAACAACTGAACCCTCAGTTCTTAGGCAAAATTTTCCAAGAGTATTTATCAAGTCAGTTCATACTAAGAAGAATAAATCCAGACAGTGGTCTGAACACTACTGGCTGTGAATAAAATCAGAATCTCTCTGCTATACCTACCATAGGATGTATACTATTAACAAATAAAGGAGGTTATTACTGCCAGGAGGCAGGACTTTAAGCATATAGAAAGATAACATTCTAGCTCCACTGCTGCAGCATTTCAGGTGGCCATAAAGCACAGCAACCACCGTGCAGCACCTACAAGTCCACAGCTGCCCCACAACTCAGTCGGTACTGCACTATTTCACTTTCAGCAATTTCTGTTCTTTGATTTGGCTGCACACTTGACCTGGCTAAACCTCACTCCAGCTGAGAACGCTGCATGTTGTGGCAGCGCTGGGTTGGTAGGCATTGTGAAATAAAAGTGGGAGGCCTTACGCGCTCATTTGTGTGTCAGTACCCAGAATGCTGCTTCTAGCTTCCAGCTACTTCATAGAAGTGCTGCCGGGACTAGAACCGTGGGAACACTGCAGTGCTAGCGTGTGTGGGTGTGTTCACACACGTGCAAGGAAAGCTCTCTTATTCTCTTGGTGTCCGATCGCAGTCAGTTTTGCTAAAAGTACAGATGTCTGGCGCAGGTAGAAAATGGGAAAGCACTGTCAAACATTGCTCAGTTCAATATTTAAAAAAAGAAAAAAAATAGGGTTCACGAGACACAGTCGAACCCATCCTCCCTTACTGGAAACAGCAACCAACAAAGCCTTCAGGCCTGCTTTCTGAACTAATTCAATCATAGCGGAGGCATACTGATGTTAAGAAAGCAGAGAGCTGTCTGTCACACAAAAGTGGAAAGAGGTTGTGAGAGATACACCAAGGCCATATCTACACCAGCAAGAGAACGCTCAGCATGCACCAGCTGCCCAGCTCAAGAAAAAGGCTTTGGCACTGACAATGGATTTCTAGGACCCCGTTTTGCAACCCTGTCAGGTTAATCACATTTTAAATTTCTAGAAACATCCCAGAATGTAATGGTTGTGCTCATCATGGTGGATGAAATGAGAGACAGGTAGGGAAACAGGGGACCCACTCAAGTAAAAGCCATGTTGGTTCATGAAGACTCTGAAAGACCAGAGAGAAAACAAAGCAGAAAAAAAACCCAACTGCACGAGCACGTGAGAAGGTGGAAAACTCAGTGAAGGATACAAACAAAGGAAAATGGAGAAGTTATTATATGGCTCAAGAAAAGAGCGAGCTTTGGGAAGTGGCAGGAAGGTGAAGGAGCTTACGGGAGGTCAATCACTCACCCAAGGATAAACAGGGAAATAAACATCAAAAATTTAGAAAAATCAATTGATTTGATTAAAAAAAAAAAAAAAAAATCAAAATTTTAGAAGAGGGTAAGGAAAGCGGCTGAGGCCTCTACAGCTCCTGCTCTACTGGGGGCTCCAGCTGTCACAACTCCTTCCAGTTTTTGGCTTAGACCCTTTGCTGACTTCACACAGATCTAGACAAAAGCTTCTTCTGCAAGTGGCAAGACCAGGCAACACGCATCTTGTTCAACCAAGCAGGCTGACAGAGAGACAACATATCTGGATCCACGTACCGACCTCTTGAGATGGACAGACAGATAGGCACAATGGATACTGATGGATATAGAAATCTATGTTGGGAATGAAGGATCTAGGTAAAGCTATGCCTTGTAGGAATGCTTCAAAACCACATCAAGGAAAAAAGGGAAAGGGCGGTGGGGGAGACAGGAAAAAAAGGCAGTTTTGCCAGTACATTGAATCTGCAACAGGGGCTCGTGCCAACCCAGCTCCTCCATTTAAGTCAGACCCTTAAAAGGCAGAGCTGTGCTGGTAGAAATCTACATAACATAAACCTCATCAAGGCACACAAAAAGGTCAAAAAACTCACTGCTTCTTCAACAGACAGAAAAATGGTCATATGCATCCCATGCTACCAACACACTAACAAAGCCCCAGGGAAAACACAACACACAAAGCAATGTGTACACACACACACACACACAAACAAATAAATTGGGAAACTGATAAAAAGACCACTCTTGAAAGTAGAAGATGGAATATCTGACACAGCAGATTGTGGCACACAACACACAAACACCTCTGTATAAAACAGAACAAAGCAATGCAGAGATCTACATCAAAAAGGAAGACCACCACAAAGACACATATGCTTCACCCTTTCATCCAGAGAGAGACAGACAGACAGACACAGAGCCCAACAGACACACAAAACCCACACAGACTGACAGTAATTAACACAAACACACAGACATGGGACCATCCTTTCATTTCCTTACTAGGCGTCTAAACTTTACTCCAATGTTACTTGCCCCTGGCCACAGTCTACCAATCTTAGAGCCTGATTAAATCTCTCCGTAATTATCTGCACACACTGCTACAACACAAATGACCTTAGCACATGATACCCGTTGGCTAAGCCCAATGGAAAAGGACTTCTGAAAAAGGAAGGATAAGCATACAAAACTCTGCCAGCCCTGCCAGGGTCTCCTCAAGACTGCACCACACTAATAGGACAGCCCTGAAGACAGCTCAGAAGCCTTGAAACTTAAGTCCAGTTACGCATAGGATGTAGGATAAAGTGTTCTTTTTTCTCCACCCCATTATCTGAGCACACACTTCACCGCTCTGTTCTTCCCCATCAAACTCCTTGACAACTCCCAAAGGGACCTATGCAGGAGACTTAACATTTTATAATGACAGATTTGGGGCACAATTTTCTCAGAAATACATGGCCACGATTTCCTTACACAAGTTTCGGCACCCACTATTAGGTATCTTGAATTTACTCTGCAAGAAGTGCTGCGCCGCATGCAGATTTTGGAGGGTGAGGGAAGAGTGCTTGCCATGTTCTGAACTATGACCCAAAAAGTTGTGCAAAGCCAAAATTTAGGACTCTTGTCTTGTTCTCTACCTGCAACCTCACCTGTGGTGTTGGGTAAATCATACAACTGAACAGAATGCCACAAAAGCCTTGTAAGAAAAGGAGAGCGCACCTCTACTAACATTCATTTTAATTAAACTCTGGAAATGAGCAAGCTAGGGACACCGTACCTTTCTGGAGCCAGAATGTGAAGACTTCCTAATTCCAAATGAAGCATGCCCTAGAAAATTCATTTTCCAACATGAAAAATGCCTCCACTTTCAGAGGCGTATTCTCCTCTCACAGACATTCACATACATCTATCCCACCATGCCATCTTAGCACATGACTGACGGAGAATAGACAAGCCATTAAAAACACATCCACCTCCAACCACGGAGATAATGTGGCTCATTACAGCCCAGCTTTGTCACAGCGGTTCTGACACTCGAGCGGGAGGAAAAGGAGGGGTGAGGACAAGGAGTGAAACGGCTAAGCACAAGGAGAGAAACTTGAACGAGTGAGAGTCCACCCTTTAACCAAAAAACGTGGAAGCCAATCAAACGGCTTAACTAGGCCTCTGAGGCTGGCTGCAGGAACCACTGCATTGTTTGTGCAGGGGATTTTAAAAACCCTGGGGTTTGGTTGGGTATTTTTGTTGCGTTTTTTATAAATAAAAGCTCCATTTAACTCCAAGTGTGTATCTGTCCCTTTAAACAGGTACTCGGTAAGTTAATTAAGAATTTCTCCTAACATCCTCAGTGGGCTTTAAACGCTGCTTCTCTTTTTGAGGCTTATGTCTTTCCCCTTCCACTCCAAGACACATGAAACCCAAGAAAAGTTCGGAAATCTCTGACAGATGAGGCAGAATCCAACAAACCAACCTGCAGCATAAAACTCAGTAAGCAAGAGTTTGCTTTAACCTCAGGTGGGGGGAAAGGGAAAGGAGCGGGAAGCGAATTGCTCATCCCACCGCGAGCTGCACCATGCCAGCTCGCCAGCCACCCTGGTGGCTGCAGGCAAGTCAGCCTGGGGAGGCCTTGTGGCACTGCCACTGCTGTCCATTGATCAGGACCGGTGCCAGATGCCAAGGCAACCTCCCACCCGCACACCAGGGATTCTGGGATCTAAAGGCAGCGCAGACTGAAAGAAAAACAAAAGACACCTAAAAAAAAATATGCTTTAGCTGTCTGGCTCAGCACGGCATAGCATACCTTAAGAGGCTGCTGCAGCTGGCCCTAGACAGATTCATTTACTGAATGTATACATAATCCAATATACAAAAGCCTGTCTGGTGGCGAGATTCAGACTCCACGGGGATACTCTAGAAGCAGGGACTTCTCCATTCACGTCCCACACTCTTAATCTCAACAACAGCAACCTGCATTACTGCCAGGATATTTTCTTAGCAGCCACATTTTATTTCAATACAAGCATTTAGACAATTTAGCCCCCACCTCCATCCCTAGCAGCATGCAGTTGATCAGAAAACGGTATATATTTGCGTCTGGAGCCATCAGTAACTGCGATTTTTTTCCGGCTTCTTCCTTGTCTTGACCCCTAAACTGAAGCTCTTAAGACCCGAAATCACACACTTCCTGCTAAAGTCGGGGGTAGCGTGATGGGTTTCAAAGATCAGGTTCCATGTATAGCAAGAAATGCAAACGCACATATATAATTTAAACAAACTCCAACCACCGTGCTCAGAACACAACCAGAGAAAAAAAGGTGCCATCTCAAACACTGCTCGTCTACATTTACACACACGTGGCGAGAATTAAGAACACGATTAGACTGCTAAATGACTCAAAGGAAAGACAGCTGGTAAGAAATAAGTGTACCAATGGAGGCTACCGAAATCACAGAAAATTCCTTCTCTCTTTCTCCCCTCAACCCCTCTAAAATTGAAGGCATCGCTTACCCTGGGGGCTTTCCTCTTGTGTTTGTTGTTATAGTCAAATTTTTCTTTCATTTCATCTAAGAGCTGGCCCAGTCTAGCTTTCTCCTCTTTTCCAGTGTAATCCTGGCTGAGGAGGATATAGGATCTCCAGTTTGCAGAGTCAAAGCCCCAGTGGCAAGTCCTGTTTTCCAGCGATTTGTGAGAGTGGACCACAAATTTGTGAGGTGGGTACATAAGCCTGCAGTCCAAGCACTGGATGCAGGCTGCGCTGGGGTTACTGTAAAGCTCTGGCACCAGGAGTCCCTTACACTTCCCAAAGCACTCATGATACACCTTGAAGCTCTTCTCTGTAAGCTCCAGCTCAATTGTGCTAGAGAATTCCTTCTTGCAGTGGGGAGGATAGGTGCCACCATAAAGCAAGGCGTTACAAAGCCTCTCAGCATCAGTTTTAGTGATGAGCCCGCAGGAAGGAGCGGAGAAGGGCAGGATGCCCATGACTTTGAGGATTTCCAGCTGGTCAGCAGTGCATCTGGAGCAGTAAATATGTAGCTCATCACACACCGAATTAATCTGCTGCAGGGAGAAGTCCCTGAGCACCGAGTTCAGGATCTGGGGCAAGCAAAGCCGCTTTTCTCCACCCACCACGAAGCAGGAGATGGTTTCCCCTTCCAGGATGGTCTCGCACCTCTCCGTGGATCTGTCCGAGGGCATGAAGAAGGGACCAGGCATTACCGGAGGAGGCTGGATAGGGGGTAGATGCAGTACAGGTTCTGCTGGGTCTTTGCCATTGTCTTTCTTGTACATCTCCTGTGCCCATCGTGCTGAGAAAGCAGCAGGGCCACCCAGGGAGCTCATAGAGCTCAGATGAAACTGTTCCAAGGTCTTCTGCAGTCCTGGATGAGGCTGGAAGCTGCTTCTACTTACAGTCTCCATTTTTTAGTTTTTGTTCCCAAAACAAACAACAAAAATCCCCAGTTATCTTCCACCCTGGTACAAATCCACTTAAGGGATTTTTTTTTTTAAGAAAAAAAAAATTGACCAAAATGAAACAACCCACCCTTGTTCTTTCTCTCCTTCCCACTCAGGTTTAACAATCCACTAAGGAATAGGAAATAAATCCTTTTGTATGCGTGCCTCTCTTCTTTCTTTTCTCTTGGTTCGTTGCAATCTCAAAACCTCCAAGTCTCCAGGCTGCCCCGATGGAGCAGAGAGTCACGGCAAAAAGAGGTCTTCATCCGAGCACTCACCCCCTCAGCCAACCCCCCAGGCAAACCAATCCCGCCTCCCACACCTCCACCACACACACTCACTCACACACACACACACACACGCCACCCACAGAAACACAAAAAGTCTGTGCCACGCTCCGAGCACCGGGGGCTCAAATATGTTCTGGCGGCTGCTGCTTCTCTGCAGTAATCACCCTTCTGTCCATACCCACCGAAAGGCAGGCGCGGGGGAGGAAAGTAAAAAGCAGGAGGAGGAAGAAAGCTTGGTCTGTCGAAGGGAACAACGCAGAAGGAAAGGCCCAAATCTCTGGCACTTCCAAAACGGCGCGGGGGCTTCGGACGGGCAATCAGCAGGCTCCCTACCCCCTCGTGGTCCCTCAGCTCGATCTGGGAGGATTCCTCGTCTCTCGGTTCGCCTTTCTTCCCTTATTTCTCTCGGTCTTCTCGGCGTGGCGTGGGGAGCCGCGGTAAGAGAGCGCACATCCTCCCAGCTCCTCTTTCCAGCAGAGACTGAGAGTGCCTGAGAGCTGAGCTAATGCAGGCTGGCTCAGCCTCCCTCCTCCTCCTCCTCCTCCTCCCTCCTCCTCCTCCCCCCCTCTGTTTGTTGGTGTCTGCCTCAGTCATTGAATCCCAGCCAAGAATGTGACCAACTCCCCAGGCCGGGCTCTTCCAGGAACAGCGCCCGCCTCCCCCCTCCGCTCCGCTCCTGCCCAGGCCGGCGCGCAGCGCGGCCCCGGGCGGCAGCGCCGGGGAGGGAGGGCGGGAGGGAGGGTAAACTGCTGGGTTCACAGACCGCCGCGCCGCCAAGGAGGGGCGGGAGGGCGAGGGCTTTTCCCGCTCGCTTTCTGGACGGCGGTGACAAGCGAACCAGCGACAACGCGTCTGCCTCGCACTCGCACGCGGGCGAAGTGCAAGCACACCACAAAAAAAGAAAAAAATGAAAAAAAAAACCCCAAACCACCCGCTTGCAACGCCTGGGTTCAACTTCGAGCACACGCCCCTCTCTGCCAGCGGCAATCGTAGGCGCACAAGCGCGATGGATGGCTGCGAACAGCCGCGCACCGAGCGCGCCCGGCGCTACGTGCACACGCCTTCGGTGCTCCCCACACGGCCGGCCCACACCGGCGCCCGTGCGCGCTCCACAGGCGGCAGGAGCTACCCAGGCTCCCGCTGGAGGCAAGAACCCCCCCCCCGCGCCGCCGCCAGGCCGGCCCCGCCGCTCCCACCCGCGGCGCCGGGCAGCTCGGAGGACGGCGGGCGCACGGACCGCGCGCGGCGCAGAGCCAGAGGCGAGCGCCCTCTACCGCCGGCTGGGAGCCGCGGGCTGCCCGGCGCTCCAGGCCCCACCGACAGCAAACGCCAAAGCAAATCCAGGTTGGCTTCTCCCTTTTCCTCCACGGGCTGCACGAGTAGAGCTCTACAGTTCAACCACCGCGAAGTACAAACGTAAGGAACAAGCTCTCAAGGTCACGGCTGCCACCTCTGAACTCTGTCCGCGGCGCGCGCCAAGAAGAGGCTGGAGAGCAGCTTCACGCCAACACAACTGTTAACATATTATTTGCAATGCAGCAGTGACTTCAGGCACTAGTCACAGCGTAGAATCCTGCTACACCAAGCGACGCAGAAATCGGGCATTCATATAGTCTCTGAAAGAGTTTACCAAGTACACTGTAAAAGCAGAAAAACCAGGCAGATCTGGACACGAGAGGAGGGATAAACAGGCAAATATCCAAAGGCTGTTTAGAAGAGCAAGCAGAAACCAAGAAGGTTGCGACTTACTCAGAATCAACGTAAGGGAACACAGCAAGCGCTCCTGTTTTATCTGTACTTTTATAGTCTGAAATCCCACTGGGAGTGAAGGAAAGAGATGTCTCAGAGTTGCACAAGAGCTTTGATCTTGCAACTAAATCAGCGTTTCTCCAGAGAGGAACCCACTCTCACATACCCAACTTAGCCACCCAGCCTAAGGCACTAAAGGGGAGTTCAGAGAAGGCAAAACCGAAATGCATCGGTGCAGTCATCAGTTGTGTCTTCGTGAGAAGACACTTAGAGAATCTTCACTAACTCACTTTATTACAGAAAGCCACTGGTGGCAAGAAGTACCCTTTCTGTTTACACAATGCCTCGCACACGGATTTACTGACCCACGGGTGGAATTTTTAGATACTACCACAATACCGAGGTCTAAAGACGTGATCTAACAATCTAGGCCATACAGCCCTTGTTGATCCCAGATGCTACAGAGGTTACCACGTTAAGAGAAAGCAGGGCTAGGAACAGGGGTATCTGAAATGTGTTAGTTAAGGCTAATTTTCAGTAATATTCTTCAGAAACTACGTACAGCACCTTTTGATAATATGAAGGAAACCTATGATGTTCTGTCCTTTCCGTCATTGCCAAACCAATGGCTGTGCTTTATTAGAAAGAAAACCCTTCCCACCATTCAGCCTTGGCTTAGGGAAGTTCTGACTATGCCAAGGGAGAAGTCCCAGGTACACGACGAAGTCCATCAGGGACACGGCAATCAGACTATCGTAGAAAGTACTCGGATACAATGGCAGCAGAATAATTCCCTAGATGGATTTGGTCCAGTTTCAGTCATTTTTTTTTTTTTTTAACTCACTAAAATGTAAATGGCCAGATATACCCAAACATGACATACAGAGTTCCTGATTCTTTTACAGAACAAAATTAGTGTTTGCAGGAAGTTTGGACAGCAGTGGCGAAGCTTCTTAGCTCTGGAAGCTGGGGTTTTTTTGCACTCCCTCTCCTTTACCCCTTAGAAACAAAGGACAGTAGTAACTGCAGTTCGTTTTAAGAGGTGCCATTTTCCCTTCCAAATGACTCTTTTACACAAGTAAATCACTGGATCGTGCAACAGATTGTTTATGGGTGGAATTCATAAACGGAATTCCTGAAGCAGAGGGGACTACCAAAAAGGCAGGAAGGATGGTCTGTGGTTAAAACAGAGAACTGGGGACATCTGGGGTCTATTCCCAGATCTCCCACAGACTTCCTGTTGCCTTGGGCAAGTTGTTTGTCTCCCTCCCTGTGCCTCAGTTTCTGCATCTACAATATCCGGACGGTCACCGATTAGAGTGGCAGCTTCTGAACCTAAATTCATGATGGGACAGAAGCCGATTTTCAATTCCTGCAGGAGCAATACAGTAAAACTTCCATTTCTTGATGTCTCAGACTCTGCAGAATTAAACAGCAGCAGGGCAGGAGAAGGGGGAGCGACAAGAGCTGTCATTCGGGATTAAGGTGGCAGTGGCTTCGCAAGTCTCTGCCTCCCCTGATGACAGACTGCGAGCGCTGCGCATCTTAAAATCATATTAATCTTTCCCCCAGTAACTGTTTGTCTTGCTCCAGTTCCAAAGCCCTCTAGCTGGAGGAAGGAGAGGGGAAAAATATCTCCAAGGAAGGGCCCTAACACCACAGTCTTTTTCTCACTCTCTCCCTTTTCTCCTCCCCCTCTCCATTGGCTTCAAGGCCAACAGCTCCTGGAACACAAACACTCTTGTAAACTTCTGAACCACACAGCCCTATGGTGGGTGGGTGTTTGCTCCCTGCCTGCCAGTTCCAATCCACCCACAGATTCCAAAGGCCCAGAACAAAAAGCAGACTCCATTTTCCATATTTAACAGGCAATTCGTTTCCCTCCCCATCGCCTTCATTTGCAGAACTCGGTGCCTCTCACAAGTGTCATGTCTCACCTTTTACACCTTCCCCAAGTGGAGGGTATCATGTTTATGCATATGTTTATATAGGCATATGAAAAGTATATTCTGAACAAACTCATTCCAGCCCCCTCTGGTTTTAGATGCCTGCTTAGTCAGGAAGAATTGGGGATTATCAAGGACTGTGCTGCATATTGCAGGTATTTGACAAAACGTCTGGAAAGGGCCTATTGTGAAGATTATGAAAAAGGAAACTAAGTGAAAAATAAAAGCATGGGTGCAAGTGTGACACATGAAAATTCCTACTGTAGCTCACATTAGACAGTAAATTCTTTACAGCAGCAAACATCTCATGTCCCTGTGTTTGTATCGTACATATTAATTTCTAACAGTGACATTCTGGTACTGAAGTAAAACAATTTCTGCCTAACCAGGATATTTCCTCCCTTCCTTTTCTTTAGAGACTCTCTGTTACAGGTCATCATTTTCATTGATCATTTCCCTTACTGAGAAACTGGGGAACACCAAACTATCCAGAACCTGCAGAATAAGATTTCAAACTCTGTTGAAGAAGACTTATCTGAGAGGCAGGTAGTCTTCTTCAACCAAATATGTGATATTTCATCAACACACAGATTCCTCTCACAGAAAATTATTTCACAAATGTGTACCAACTTCTTATCTTTTTGGCTAAAACAGGTTTTGACATGTTTATTTTTAAAGAGACCACAGTTTTTTGTACATATTTCTTATATATGTACTGAAATAAGTGAATTTTAAAACATCTAAAAAGTCACAAGAAAAAAAAAGTTTCATGAATCAGTCATATTTAAGATGAACCAAACAAAAAAATTCTCTGAGGTGGCCAGTAATGGACTTATGTCAACAAAAATGTTCTCTTTTTTTAATTAACGGAAAAATCAACCATTTACATGACACCTTTCAGGCCAAAGCGCTCAGTGAGGTGGCTGGGACTTCTACAGTATTTACCACGTGTCAAATCCTACCATTTTCTAGGCGAGCTCTGGAATGCTGCACTGCCTTGAAAATCTACCCCCTATACTACACTTCATACAGCCTGGTTACAGGTTTGATTTACATACTAATAGCTCATTTATAAGGTTATTTTAGGCTTTTACTGTGCTCCAAGTAGTGGCAAGATCTATTCTGAGAGCAGTAAAAACAACATTGGTAATTATGAGACTGTGAGTGGGGAGGTGGTATATAGGTAGATGTAAAACTTCCTGAAATTGCTGAGTTAGGCGAGTTAGCAGCTGGTGAAGATTTCTTAAGATAACCTGGGATAACAGGGTAAGTGGGAGGTCATTCCAGTGGGGAATTCCACCCTCAAAAAAGCACATGGGAAGCCGAGCTGAAACTCAACCTGGGCTCTTCTGGCATTGCCGGGGCACCTCTGTGAATCTTACTGCAGCGTTCTGGCTATAGGGAGAATCAGTTGTCACTATTTGGATCAACAAGCTAATGAGCTCAGGGTTTAGTGATTATTTGCTCTTCACAAAGCCATTCTGCATTTAGAAAGTTACTAACAGGTCAAATGGGAGAACAGCAGCGCATTTCACTTACTGTCTCTAGCCTGAGTCAAAGAGCAGCAAAAACAAGTGGATTTTTTTTTTTCACTTGCCTGATGGCACAGGACAATACACACCTCACCTTGCTGTCCTACTCCCAGCCCTTTCTACCACTGGATGGAGAAACAGACACCTTATCACTTACTGGCCTTAATCCTTTCTCTTCTTGGGAGAAAGCGTGGATAATTCTAGCTGCCAGAATCCACCTCTGGAGGTATGTTGGACCGTTACTGAGTGCTTGCACTAACTACCACCTTCAAAGGCCCATATGCTGTCTGAGTGCAATTGCAATGAGTTTCAGAACAACGCAAGAAATAGTCTTTTGTTTTTTCAGGAAGCCTTAGAGTAAAACTCCCCCGCCCCCAAACATGCCTGATTTTTTTTTATTATTATTATTTTTATTTTTATTTTTTTAAGATCATGACTTTTGCTTTGTGGCAATAAAGATCAGATCTAAGCTAATAAAGATCAGACCTAAGCTCTTCACATTAAGCACCCAAACATTGGTCTTGATTTTCCGTTAGGACAAGCAATCAAATCTCTTAGTGATTCCTTAAAGATACGACTTGAAAGATGTGATTTGTTATTACACAGGCCTAAAGTAACAGTGCCACAAGATAGTAAGAGTCAAAAAAAATCTAGGCTCTGCCATTTACTCCTTTGAGCCAAATTTTGAAGGTGGTGGGGTTTAAAAGGATAATCCAACACATAGAGCAAGACTACAATCACGCAGCATCTCTACCTTCAGTTGCCTGTTAGCTTGCAAGTCTTGTAGGGTCCAAATCATGGTAAGACTGAGAAAGCAAGTCCAGAGCGAGGACAGAAAAGCAGAGCTCCCCTTTCACAGGTTATTCCCAATTCAGCCATGCTGTGTGGTTCCAATAAAAATACCCAAGTTGTATATTTTGAACAGCAAAGGCTGAGGAGCTACGGGGCTGGCCTCTGCCTCCTGGAAGGCAGAGCCAGCGTGACTGTGCCACACAGAATCCCCTACAGTTTGAGAAAAACTCAAGACCGAGGAATAAATTGAAGAAAAAATCGCAGTCACAGAATTTGGGAATGCTGGAAACACACTCTGAGGCATATGCACAAAGCAGGCATATGTAAAACAGGAGAGATCTTACCTTCTTCCCTTTCAGCATCCGTGACCTGGGCATAGATGATAAATTAACCCTTCTCTAGACTGCTGCTCCTCTTCAGGGTCTCACTTCTCCTTTCTCTGCCAGACATACTGGTTTAATATCTGATCCTTTCAGTGATGGCAGCTCGCTATGCTATATTTTATGGGTTTGGTTCAGCTAACTGATTACATTTTACCATGTTCATAGCAGCTTCTGCCACCACTAAGAAGAGAATCCCATGGATTCAGAAATCATCATTGTTTTCTTAACCCCATTCACAATTCTGGGTTCCTGTCCAGCTCAACTCCATAGCCCATCTCCTTCTGTATCTTTTACTTCTTTCGGAAGTACAGAACCTCTTGATCAATACACTTCTCACATTCCTCTCTGTTCCTGATCCTCAGAGGATAATCATCTAGGATAAGATTTGGCCTTTAAGCTCAGCTTACAGCAACTGATGCTTTTCGCTCCAGAAGTCCCTAGTGCTGGCCAGCACAGCAGCTATCATGCTAACACAATTTAGCAGGCTATTCAGAGCAAAAACTGTCTGATTTCAGTGAACTTAAGAACTGACTGGAATTGTCACAGAATTTGACTACAGGGCATACATCCATGATTAATATACGTAACGAACATACGACCTGCTTAAAACATGACTTGCTCTCACAACTAAATTTAAATTGCAAGAAACCATCAAGCATCCTAGAAAATCTAGGAGGTGAGGGGTTGTTAAAAGCACATGAAAGAGCTCTCCATCTTTCAGAATTTTTTCGCCCCAAGTTGCCTGGTATGTTGCTCAGGGCTGCCCCTCCCACCCACACACTCTGTACCTACATGCCCCAGTGGATTCTGCCAAACACCTCACTTTTTTTAAAAAAAAAAAAAAAAAAGAAAAAAAGAAAAAAGACATGCTTGCTACTGCCAATAAAAAAATTAATTTACGGGAAAAAGTCAGAGAGGGGAACACAAGATGGAACTCTTGGGATTCCTGAAGGAGCTTACAGAACAGTCCTGTTAGGTGACTCAGGGCTGCACAGAATTTTTGTCATTTACATTAACACAGAATCTTCCCCTTCTCAGCACATCCAGCAATAAATGAACACGGCACAGCACCCGCATCCAACAGAGGAAGAGATAAGAATACCAAGCCAAAGCCTTGTCCCTGTAAAAAGAGTAACTGAACTGTGGCTATCCACCCTCAACATTCCCTCCTAGCATGGGCCTTACACAGGCTGTTACCAAAGAGTCACTGTCACCATTCTAGGGAAGAAAAATCAACACATTTAGGACAAAGTAAACTTAAGATTTAAGCAAACTCTCTCCCCTACCTCAGGGCTTATCGCCGTCTAGTGTATCCCAAAGCAATCGGTATCAAAGGAAATGAGTGTGCCAACCTTGTGCTACAGGAGTTACTGATTAGCAAAACCTCAGCTTTGAGCTTCACCAAAACAAAGTGGGTTAACTCCCCTCCCTCGCCCTCCCACCCACACTCTATCATGCAGAGAAGCTGTGGGAATACTGATTTGATCTGCTGCAGCTGCTGTGGTGAGTAAAAGGGCAACAGAGCTGGGCTCTACAACTAGCATGTATCAACTTGCAGGACGGTAGGATTAATACTGCCTCACTTCCATTTCACCTGAAACCCATGTGCAACTTTAAGGACAAACATTCCCTTCTTCAATAGCCTCTCACAGACTCCAGGGAATTCACCTATCTTCTCTATAATCTCTTCCATCTTTGAGATAATTTCTCATCATCATGGTATCCACATTTTGCACATAACGCTGATATGCTTAAGTGCATCTTTGCTAGAAAGACTCTGCAAGACCTTATTCCCTGCTAGTTAGGTTATCACCAAGGCTTCCGATTCTAGTCTCTTTTCTCATGTTCTTTGGTACGTACTTTACCACACTTTAAGATCCAAAATCATGGCAGGGAATAAGCCCTGTGGTCTGCTTGAAATTTCTGATATCTACCCCTTGTTGTAAAGTGATCCCCTATCTGCTGATCTGACATATGAACCTGCAATTTATTTTAAAGGCCCGTGTCTCCTATAAATAACACACAGAACACTAGGCACTCTATGGAGATAAGTGCTTGCATCATCACTTCAGTAATTCAGAACGTGCTGTCCTAAAAATCTGGAATTTCTACTCCTTTCTCACAAAGGGTGATCTCATTTTATTTATGGGCTTTCTGAATGAACCTGTGATTAAAGCCTATGTACACCTCATTAGCATGATGAGATTTTTTCTTACAAGCATGTAATGAAAAAGAAAGAAACTCCTACTGTCATTTTACAGATGGAACTGAGGAATAGAAAGGATATACAACTGGCTTAAGGCCGCCCTGCAGCTCTTTATCAGAATCCAAATCTTTTACCAAGTTAAAATCAACCGCTTTAACTTAACGACTGGTTGGTTTTTTTTTCTAACAAAACTCCACTGGTATTCCTAGAACTATTCCCAAATTAAATTTATGTGGGAAGAGAATCCAGCACTAAAAGACAGAAGGTTTCGGGAGTTTGTTTGTTTTGTCAGCAAGACCTCTTTCATAATCCAGTGGGCAAGACAGGCTGTTTTTTGAAGCAGACACTTCAGACACCTTCAGTCTGGTAGAATCAGGTAATGGGAGTTCTCCACAAGGTTGGTGTTCACTGAAGTGTCTGTGACTTAACATTGTTCCATGTTCTTTTTCAGGAGAAGACACTTAACGTTTTAGTTTCTAGACAGCTTAAATTGTCAGACTAGTTTTTATGTAAAGCATTTCCATTTCAAGTTTCTGTCAGGAAAGAGGAGTGCAAAAGCTAGCCACAAGAGATGTTAAGGCAGCAGGTTCTCAGTATCACACCTGTGTCACAGCAGAAGGACGTTTCAGCAGCCTACCCTCTTCTAGCTGCACGGAGCAGAAAGGCAATGAAAGCTTTCAGCATGACTTGCTCAGGTACTGCTCAAATGAGCTTACACCACAGACTTTCAGGGACTTTCACTTCTGTTTCCAACAGTCCCACACTTTCAATATTCCCTGTGTCTATATACATAGTACTTACGTAGATTAGACCCACTTCACTTGTCTTACGTGGCCCTCTGATAGAAAAAATGCTCTCTGGAATAATCAGGGTTTAAGATTATTTTAAGAAAGCGATGAACTCATATTCATAAGCTTCTATACTATTCATAGGTATAGCATTTGTATTAACACCCCCCCCTAAAACCAGTGACTGTGAGAGGAAGCATTGCAGGAAAGGCTGCCCTTGCTTAGATTCCCCTTTTTCATCTCCATCCTTTCAAAAATTACTACTAGATTTCTTTTCTGCATGTGGCAGGCCTGAGAATGGTACTCTCTCTCCCTTCTTCCTACTATCCATCATATAATCTAAAGCCCATCTTGAAGCAATGATCATGTCTGCACTGTGCACACTGCAGCATTACCACTAGGACCCAAGATCCATCAGCTCACACGCCAGCTGGCACCTTTCCCTCCCCTCTGCTTTCTCTCCCTGAGCAGGAGAAACCATTCATTGCCTTCTGGGGCTAGCACTGGACCCACACTGTTCTTGGTAATGAATGCAACCTGTTCTAACGAATGTGAAGCTTATTTGTGAGTGTGGAGCTGCACTCAATTGCCTGACATTTCACATTTCTCACCATAAATCTGGGTAACACTTTATTTTAATTACTGGGACATTTTCTAACTTTTATTGTTTCTGGCAAACACAGGCAAAATGAGCTCATTCATTATATAAGGTATGTGAGCTATTTCTTCAGGGGAAATTGTGTTCTGTATTATCCCTGCCATCCAACAAGATGCCATTCACCTCCCTTCTAGATGTCATTAAGTATCACACAGACTGAGAATAATTAACTAATCTTTTCCTGAATGACAAAGACCTTGGAAGATGGTATATCCATCCATCCACCCAGCCAGCCATTCATCTTTCTGCATTTCTAACACAGCCATGAATGCAAGTAACTAAGGGGCAATACATCTCATGCCTTTTCCCATCTCCGCTCCAAAACGGGTGTAGATACCACCTTGACATGATACAAAGGAAATTCCAAACTGCAAATTTCAGACCCTGATTTTATTTCTCCAAGGTAATTTTGATCTACGTGTGTTAGCAAAGACAATACAAGAAAGAGCAGGCTGACAAAACCAATGAGCACCGCACTCCTCAGGAGCTGTATTGAGGACTGGGCAGCAGAGACCGCAGTCAGGGCCCTGGGGAGAACCAAAGGATTTTACAAATGCCTTGAAGCCTCAATGCAAAAATCCCTTTATATTGCCCCTCCGCCCCAGCCAAATTCTATAACTTCACTAAGACCAACAGTACTATAGACTGGAGAGCTTGAATTCCTCTAGCTCTCCAAGGTGAAATCAGCAGACCTGCAGAAAATCACACTCAGCATCTCCGGGCTTTATTTGTCCCACAGCCACCAGTGCCAAATTTCAAATGGAGTCCAAACAAGGATGAAGTTTAGACTCTCCATCTCCATAATGATAATTCAGGGCCAAGATGCAGTAGGTGCTGAACACTGCAGGCAATATAACCTCTCACTTGGAAAACCAGGCCATAACTTTTGAATTAGTGAATTCAGACTGGACTGGAGAAATCATAACTCAGGCCACCTCTTTTGACAATTGTTTAAGCTTTAGAAGTTGACTCCTGCTCTTGGAGTGTGGAGCAATGCCTCTCCCCTTGTCTGTGCATCACATCCCCTCCTCAGACTGTACTTTCCTTGTTCATACTGCTGAGCCTAAGATGATGGAATTGGCCATTTGCCCAGGTGGAGGGAACGAAAAAAAAGCAAGCAGTTACTGTAATGGAACGGCTTTCTGACTTTTCTGAATGCAGTAAGTGAAAATCCCATGCAGATAGCGCATAGCATGTTTAATGACTCACGCTCTGCTTTTTCACCAGGGAAAAATTTCAGGCCTGCACTCAGTTAAAAGATGGAAATTTTTATAAAACTTCCATTGTGGTGTGTTACCATCTGTTCAGAAATTAACAAAACCAAAATCTAAGTAAGTAAATTGGTTGATTTTCTTTCTTTCTTTTTCTTGTAGTAAGAGCTTTCTGTTTTATAGACAAGATGTGAATCTCTGGTGGAGGTGTGAGCATATACAATTCAATATCAAAAAAACAGAGACTTCAATCTAATCGGGCAAATTTAAGTCCTGAAAAGTAAACTCCTCTATCCGTTACGGCCATTTTCTCATACAATGACCAGTGTTTTGTATCAGTCAGGGAGTGAGAGAATTCTGTGTCCGTAAGCATTAGCATGTGCTCAGCCCAAAAAAACCCTGTAATTGGAACAGCCTCCAAGGCCTTCTGATGAGATGACTTTACTGAAACAGTGTTCTCTCTCTTGGGAACCAAGTCACTGAGGATTTGGATGAAATAACACAAAATTTCAAGTTTTGGTTGGAGGAAAAAAAAAAAAAAAGAAATTGCAGTCAGCAAATTTTGCCCCTTTCCTTTCTCCTTCATTCTTTCTAATGCTTCATAAAACCGTAACTTTTTCTGCCTGTTTTTAAGCAAGAACATATATTTCTTTCTTTTCAGAGAGCTGAATACTTGGAACTGATACCATTTTTATTTAGCTATTTTTACCCGCCCTGCTCCTTCCTGTATCCATGGAGTTTCATCAAAACATTGAATTCCAGTCTCTAATGACATAACCTTCCCCTTTCCTTCCTGTTCTCATGTCACCTCTCATTTTCTCACCAGCTCCACAGCCTTCTCTGATTTTTAGACTTTTTCTACTCAAGGTTTCTTATTTTCTTTATGTACTTTGCAACAGCACTGGTCTTTTCTCTCCAGTGGGGAATATTAAGAAGTCACAAACTTCTGCATAAACAAGCAAACAAAAAAAACCCCACCAACAGCCTCAGCTAAGGAGAACACCTTCTCTTCTTCCGTACTTGAGGGAAAAATCTGACTTCAAAGACCCAGTTTTGTCTTACATCAGCATCAAACTGCAATGATTTTACAATAATCACTTTATGAGAGTTTTATCTGCCATGTGTGGTGTAAATCAGGTACAGGACAGCTACAGTGAAATGATTAGAATGATTGTCATGTGATGTTGAGACAAAGGGACCATGACATACGTCTAACAACTTCACTGATTGTATTTAACAATTAAACATGCGATAAAAGTGCTATTCCATGTCATGTCTGAAGTTAACGGATCAGCACGAGCAAGATATGCTCTATAGTCTGGCCCTACAAGACCTTTCCCCACACATACTCCACTTTGATACAGCGGTGCGTTTCTGCAAGCCAGAGAGTTCCTACGGTGCTGTGGGAGTTTTAAGGGTAAAGGTAGAAACAGCAATCTGGCATAAACATTCCTTGTCTTAAAAAAACCCCCCATGAACTGCAAATGGAATTCATTTGCTGATTTGCAGGAACAATGAAGTCAAGCAACAGAACTTAGCAAACCATATTAAAAACTATCCTCACAAGTATTTTTGCAGGAGACAGAGGTGTTTATGAACCAAAAAAAGAGGTGTAGAAGTTACAGTTGCTCTAGGGCAAACTTTAACTGGTTTCCCTTCCTTATTAGATTTCTCATTCATAAAGAACTGCTAGCTGACTTAGCAGTCATTGCACCACATGGAATTTTAGGTGCTTCTAACCAGCTGTATGTATTTTTTGTTTAACTAATTTTCCATTTTCAATTAATTTGTCTTAATTTTATCTCTTTGTCTATATAATTAGAGTTATCTGGAACATCAAGACAAGGCTTTATCTCAGCAGGAGGATGGATAGCATATTTGCTCATAACCAAAGAGTACAAGTATGAACTCTAGGCTACCACAGATTCCACTGCCATTCTCAGATGGCGATACAGAAGAAAGTTCTTGACGCTAGAAACCATATTTGATCCTAACACTTCTTCCTAATCTGGATCCTGAAAGTCCAGAGTCCTTCCAAAGGGTGTCTCTGAAGTTTCCAGTCAGGTTTGCTCTCAGAACACAACATACTTGGATGCAGAGTAACAGCACTAAGTGAATCAGTTTGAGCTCTACACTGACAGTAGTCTGCCAGGAATCGAAAGCCTATATATAAAACAATCCTGGAATGTGTCAGGTGCCCAAAATTTTCATCAAATCCAATGGCTGAGCCATTGAAAGGGATTCAAGGATTAGAACATTAACTTGTACAGAGTTACACCTATCCTTAACTTCCCTATGGGAATGCAGTGTTGGAAGATTACAAGACTAAGTCAGCAATTTCTCAGTCCTACAGTCTTATCTCTTGGTACCCAGCTAAGTCTTTTATCTACAGAAAACAGCTGGACAGCTTTATACAAAAAGTTACGATCCTGCAAGATCCAGAATATTATTTGCACGATAAGCTGAGAAATTAGGTTTGAAGTCTTTCCTGTGTTTAAGCCTAAAAAGAAAAGCTCAGTAAGATACAGAAATGCCAAATTTAGTCTTCTTACACACAGAAAATTAACAGTCTGTTTGGATCGATGCAGATTATTTTGTGCTGGCCTACAGAAGCTCCATGGGGAGCACATCCAGGTTAAAGAAAGCATGCAAAACCGAGTTATATGACACAGATTTATACTGCTTTTCATTTTTTGTTCATATCTGAAGGGGCTCAATGACTAACAATAGCAATAATAATATTATCTTTCTCTGAACTGTTCAGTCTTACCCACATTGGAGTTGTGTATGTTCAGGATTCACCTGCAATTTATCCATAATTAATCTTTTTCATGCCTCCCTTCCCTACTTACTACACTCGGATCACTGACATTTTTATCAGTTGCAAACCATTACAAAGACCCATGGCATGATGGTCTTAAGAAACTTCAGAATTGAATCTCTGATTCTTCCCCAGGTTGGCAAGGCCATTTTCAGCAAGTCAATTCTTCCTTCCTTCCTCCATAACGTGGAAATGCATGATATGACTTTCCTTATTAGACCTTTACATGGGCCCATATAAAAAGCTGTGTATTACAAGAGGGAACAGTCTACTGGATCATGTTGAGCACTAGAAGTAAGAGGACAGCTTCGTCGTGACCTACAGTGTTGCCTACCTTAAGCAAGCTTTTGTGCCAGGGTTTTATTCCTTCTCACACCCATCCTCAAAAAGAGCTACCCATTTCAATTGTCTCTGAGAAGAGAGACTCTTCTCAGCAGCAAAGACAATGAGGTCGTTAGAAGGGCTGGCTACAAAAACACAACAAGTTCACATAGATGCTTTGCCATTTTTGCCCATTAGCCAATGGTTTTCCTTATATAAGTGATTAATAAAGTCCCTTAAATTCCTCTGGAGATATGCCAGGCCACAGATCCTGTTCTCATTTTATTTTAGTTCTAGGAAAAGCAAGCAAGAAAAAATTGCTTCCAAAAAGTTTCAGCTCCTATTCCTGACACTTTGCTCCCACAGACACGCACCAACAACTGAGTAACCAGCAGGTCTGATCGCCTCCTTTCCAGAGGTGGGCGATGAGTTCGCTGGCGCTGGTCTCGGTCACCGGAGTGAACAGCCGTCCAGAATTCTTTTTTAAACGGATTTCACTGCTACACAGTTTAAGCAAACAGGAATATGCACTGTTTGTGGAGCTTCTCAATCCTATTTGAAAGCACTTCATGTGCACTACAAACACTTCCTTACACCTCCATGTTTCCAGTCCTTTCCAGTGCTATGCAGTCACTGGAATGCTGGCTTCCAAAGGCATTTGAAGTGCCCGTGAATCTGTCTAAACAACTACACAGGCAGATAATCTAAACCAGACATTCGCATCTGCTGAATCTCTCTCAAGCTGACATTTGGTAATGACCATCACCTCCTAAAGTGCAGACTGCACCTCCAACTGAAGACAGTGCCAAGCATATTCTGATTTTCATTTGCAATATTTAACTTGGAAAGGCCCAGTGACAACTGCAGAAGAGAAGTTAACAGCCAGTTAGAATCGCTATTAGCACGCCAGAAGGAGGGGGCCGGGAGGGAAATAAGACCAAATGAGCTGTGGTTTGTGAGCAAGGGAGGTCACCTCTGAAAAAAATAACATGATCCCAGCGGGATAAACAGTACAGGAGACACATCAGTAACTGGGTCACTTGTCAAATACAGGTTCTGAAAATATTTCACAAAGTAATGGGAGGGGAGCTACGGAGCAAAACTGTATCGGCTGGTTAGATACAACACGCTCAGAGGAGCCTGCAGTCTACAGAAACACAACACTGGCACGGGGTTGGTGGTGAACTAACTCCAAGGGAGTGCTCAGCCAAACACAGATCAGCCAGAAGACAGTTCACACAAAGTTATGCTTAGGATTTGTGTTGTCAGTGGCTAAGCACAAAGGCCTCTGCCCCTCAGCAGGGGAGGCTGTGTGGCTGATGCTCTATAGAAAGTCAAAGCTTACCTGCTTTATCTTGTAAAGTTGAATTTTGAAAAACTGAATAAAGACTAATTGTCTTTACTAACATTTGGATTTTTTAAGATGATGTTTCACAGACATTGCATTAGGTATAGTAAGTTACGCTATTTGAAAAGCATAAAGATTTGCCTCAGGTGTTCTCAACAGTGGACCCTGTTACTGAGTGCTCCCAGGTATCACTCACTAGAAATCTGAAGTGCAGAAATCCAGAAGGTCCATATAATCACTAAGATTCTGAAAACCTTCTTCAAAAAGTAAGAGAACCTTGAAAACAGCATACACTCCAGCATAGAAAGGAATCATTTTCGATAACCTTTTTGTTATACTAAAAAGATTCAAAGACTCTCCTTCTTTATTTTCTTCATGAAAAATGAGTCAGAGAACAGATAATACCAGCAGATTTTCACCATGAAGAGCTGCTCTGACCTTTAGTCTATATTAACGGACTCAGGGAAAGAAGGGGAAAATTTCCTAAAAACAGAAGAAAGTAGTAACTGTTAAGTTCAGTGTAAATAAGTAATCAGCTTAGTATTTAAAAAAAAATCAGAAATACTTAGGACATGGGCTTCAATATACAACTTGGCATGAATGGGATCATACAATCAACATAAGCTACCTATTTTTCCCTTATATCCAGACACTGTGCATAGATCTCTGTTACTAATTTAAACACATCTGAGCTTGTTCTGTGGGAGTGTTCCGTGCCATGTGGCCACAATACACGTCCACAAGAAGCTACCCACCTCTGAACCAGGATGGCTGAATGCAAAATGCCTTGTAGGAGTGGGCTTTGGCTCACAGCAGCTCTCGAACCACAATCAGAGACTGGGAAAGCACTAGTTGGCCCAGCCAAAACCATGCAAAAGCTCTTTCAACAACGCATCCACGTAAAATGAAGTTCCAGAGCCTCGAAACCTTCCCCTGAACTGCTAAGTTACCAGCATACCTGTGGCCTCTGATTTCTTTCTGTACTGCCTGCAGAAGTTTTACGTTTGGAAGCCGTTTCCTGTTGACACAAGCAGCCAGAAGAGGGGAAGCATCTGTTGATGTTGCTCTAACCTACAGGCTATCGCTACGCAGCCTGGAAAGACAGAACGGTTTCTCATGTGCTTTAACTCAAGGGAAACCTCTGGTGCCAACCTGCTTGGCATGGCTTAGCTCAAAGTGGAGGACTAAGTCTGAACTGTCACAGACATCTTACAACATTCCACAAAATCTTTAAAGAAATACTGGAAACAGGAAAAGTACCAAATTACTGAAAGAACAATGAAGTGGGTTCCAAGAATGAAAGGCAAGTAGAATATTTCCACTTCCACGTACTAAGGTAGTTTACCAGCTCAGTAAAGAAGCAGCTGGAGAATATAATGTATAACCTCCTTCTCAGGATTTGAACAAGCCTTCGTGAGGGTTTCAAAGCACTTACAAAAGTTACCCTGTACTGACAAACTGAGGCAAGAGAAAGAAACAAAGTCATTCTCTCAAAAACCATAGGACTTCTGGATAGAAGCGCACATTTCCTGTGCTTTTAACCAGTTGTGAGTGCACTGCCTCATCAAGCCCACGCAGGAGATGGAAACTCATCAGAATCAAGGATCATTATGCAAGAAAGAGGATACAAGAATGGTAAGACACATTCACCCAGCAACTCACTTAAGCCACAACTCAGAACAGGAAGTTTCACAGTCAGACTTTCAATTCCCACACCAAGTTAAATCAATCTAAATCAAATACATTTAGAAGAAAAAGCCCTGAATGGAAAAAACAGTCTCTTTATGCCACCCACTACCAGAAAGGTTATTGTTCTTCTTTCAAAACTATTTCTGATTTAAAAGCTACTTTAATTTAGAAATCCAGGGATTGGATTATTTTCTCTCTGTTTGATTTTCTACACAGGAAAATCGAGTAATTTGTACAATCAGATAAGCCAAAAACAAAAAAATAAAAGGAGGGGAGGAAGATGGCCACTACTACATTAAAATAAATTTATGCTGACAGAATAACACTGTCAAAAATCCCACAGGAACAAGCATTTTTAAAAGTCTTAAATCAGGCCTTGTATCCTTTCTTTTTCCCCTCTCTCAAAATCTTACTTCTCTGACCCACAATAACTTTGGGGCCAAGCCTTTGTGTCTTGACACCAAATGTTGGTGGTGGTATTTTCAGCACACGAATTGCTGGAATGTACCACATACAGTGTCCACTACCCTTTTCCTGACATTGGCCATGCCCAGCTGCTTCACAGAAAAGTTTAAGACACTTCAAGAGGCACCAATCTGAAAAAGAAGTCCCTCCTTCACCCCAAAGGGTTAAAAGGGTTCTTATTTTCTCTCTGATGTTGCTGTGTTTTGTTTAAAGGTCATTACTGTAAGAAATCTGGGTGTTCTTGCTAGCCATACAAACACCCCATCATTTCTGAATCCTCCCACGCTCTCAACTGCATATCCAGCAGTATGCAGTTAAATACATGTAATATCTTTGTGCTTCATGGTACACGTTGTAAGCTCAAGTCTGCCACGTAGAAGGGGAGCTGAAGCACGAAGGGTCTGCTTCTGCACTCCCTTTCTCCTTTTTTCTGTGCTTTTATTACCAATGAAGGGTATCGGACATGACAGCCCTGGAGACTGAAGTCCTTTGTCTACACAAAAGGTCCAGTTCCGTCAGCAAGAGGGGGAGAC
Source organism: Leptosomus discolor (assembly GCF_034619465.1). Lineage (NCBI taxonomy): Eukaryota > Metazoa > Chordata > Aves > Leptosomiformes > Leptosomidae > Leptosomus > Leptosomus discolor. The sequence continues at coordinate 9,417,424 of NC_141410.1, read as the reverse complement.
TTCACGTGTACACCATTTCAACAGTATGTTTCAATTAACATTTGCCAAACTTCCAAGAACCACTAGCAAAAGTCAAAGGAATGAGCAATATTAAGACTAACTAGTCAAGGTTCTCCGAGAACTACCAAGGAAACCAATTAAGACCGATTGCATTCGTCATTTACGCTGGAACACATGTGAGACCATGTAACTGTTTATTTGTGGGTCACCTAAAAATAACCCTACAGAAAACAACCATTAAGTTGCTATTAGCACATGCTGGATTTGAAACAGCAACTAAAGGTTCTCATTTCGATAGCAAGCACTCCGTTAGCAAAGCACACCAGTCCTCACCAAAGCAAGCTTACAAAGGCTAGGGTAGGAAAAGGGGTACCGACATACGTGTTCAAATGTCAACAAAATATGCTGTGCACTCTGCTCCCTAGAGTGATTTTATTCTTATTTTTCCACTAGCAGCAATTCCACAAGTACATAGGAGCCCGAAAAAGAAATGGAAGCAGTTGTGAAATTGTCCCATCTACTTTCACCATTCACACGGAAAAACACGCAAAAAGAATAACAGGCATACACTGAGGAAAAAACCCCACTAGATTAAGTCCTTAAACTTCTTTTTTTTTCATAGTTTTAAAGCAGCTGGAGTACATTCTGAAAGTGTAAGTTCTGCAGAAGCACTGTTCCTTTAAAGTCGGAATGTGACTGCATGAAAAAGTGCAGTTTCCCAGGTTCTTAGTGGAAAGTTTTCTTGGGAAAATATTCATTTCCAAAGCGTTGTTTTTACACTTTTGGTTCACTGGTTGCACGACCCTTATAATGCTTTAATAGTGTTTTTACTCCACAAATGTTTGGAATAACTTAATCCATCCTATTTCCTACAGTATCTCCTTTTAAGGATAATTGTATCAATATGCTTCTGACATTTTGTAATCCAAATAATTTATTTTTTCTAGATTTTGTTCTCAGTTGGGTGATTCAAAATAAGACTGAATTGTATGTTCCCAATCCTCACAATTTTCTGAAAAAAAGTGCTGAACAATAAAACTCGATAAATAGCCCAAAAAACACTGGAAACATGGATAATTCTGCGTAGCATTTTGTTAAATTCTCACAGCTTTCTTTTCTAATAAGAGAGTTCAAGATTATCTATGATCTGCTGCATTTTCCAAGACAAAAACCTCATGCGTATATTTTGTGTACACCTGCCCTAAGAAAGGTTTCTTTGGTTTGGTTTTTGGTTTGGTTTTTGTTTTTCTTAAAAAAAGCTGCAGTGGGATGTGTTCTGTGACAGGCTAAAAATACACACTCACAATTAAATGCTATTATATGGCATTTAATAAAGACCTTAATCATCTCTATTTACAACAATAAACTGCCCAAGAACCTCAGCAGATCGAATAGGCTTACAGAAGTCACAGAATCCTAGAAAGCTACATGTGGTCTTCTGCAGAGGAGACACATTGTTCGGCTCAATTCTTCCCAAACTTCTGCGCTGTTTTGCCACAGTCAAGTCTCAAAACTTTTCACAGGTTATTGGAACTTAAGAATTAATATACTTTGTGGTTCCAAGACTGGTTTGGGAACTAGCAGTTTGTCACTTCAGAGTTGAGCTCCTCCTGTCTACACTAAGGCAAAAATCAAGCCTCCTCTGCTGCCTTTTCTGATGCTCCATTTACAACATAAGCTAGCAAAAGAGCTTTAACATGTCTGTTGCACTTGATCCTTACTTAGAACATTCTGACTGTAAATTATTAAATTTAATGACAGTGATATCTAATCATGTCAAACAAGATCTGGTCTTTATTGTGCAAGGTACAACACTGCCAGTAAGCAGTCCTTCCGCTGATGAGTTTGCAAAGTATGGGAGTGATGTAGAGATGACTCACACAGAGCTAGTCAAAAGGCCAGCTTCAGGACTAGTGACAAAAGCAGGTTTCTCAAAGCAAAGATCAGACTCCATTGTACTTTTCTGCCTCCACATCAAATTAAAAGACTAAGTAGAAACATCTGGCTTTAAGGCAGTATTAGCTTTTATGGCTACTTAGACTACAGACACGTTCTAAGACACTCAAAGAGAAATTTGGTAGGCCTAACATCTATTGTCCCCTCAGAGGTCCTTTGCTTAATACTGAGCGAGGGAAGTGGTAAAGCTGCTTCTTAGCTGTTTATAAAGGAAACCAGAAGATCCTTTGACAAGATGCTATCTTCTTTCCTTCCTCTCACTGTATTCACTGTGCAACAGGGGAATTTTAGCTTTGTGTTCCCTGTCCCACACAGCAGTCAAAGGCTCTGAAGGGGACCTCTCTAGCACACCATTACCCATTAAGTCTCTTGTTCTTTGTAACTTTAGAGTTGCTTCTATAACACATCCAGTATGTATCTGGTGAAAATCGTTACCAGAATGTTTCAATCTCAAGCTCCTTCTCTCTGTAAATAAGTTACAGAAAGAAGCCAACTGACAGCACTTGACAACATCAAGAGTGGTGCCAGAATGCAAACCAATGAAGTTTCTTCTCCTTGAATGTGACAAAATGCTTATTTTAAGCATACTGAGACCATAAAGTGCTGATTAACAAGCAGCACGTTCTTCAATGAAACTTATGAGTGCGTAGTCTTGAGCTAAACAGAGAAGATGCTGGAGGTACGCAACCACAAGCATGAGAACAGCTCCACATAAACATACCACAGGTTAGCTTTAAACTAACTCACATGAATACCAACAACAGATTATCTTCAGCTACAGGGAGGACTGAACCAGTATCATGAACATACTTTTCTGAACTCATTAAGTGTAAATATATGTGTAAGGTTTATTTCTCAACTCGCCAGCTTATAGTTGCCTCAGACACATCTACGCGGTCTGTAGCCATGTCTCTGACTGCTCCCTTACCTGGTACATACGGGTATATTGAGTCTTCAGGGAGTGCTAGTGAGTGATTACTTCAGCCTTAGCTAGAAATTCTGACACTCTATTCGTAGATAGACTAATCACAGGTTCACACTGTGTGCTGCAGAAATTAATATAGACAAAGCTGAAAATAATACTCACCCACGGAGTCTAAAAATAAGCACCAAAATTTCCCCTCCTCGTTTCTTTCTGGTTTTTGTTTCCCCTCAGGTGATGACACCATTCTCCTTTCCAGCTCTCCTGAAATGCATCATGTGCTCTGGGTCACAGACTGTTCTGGGGAACTTTTTGTTTTATGTAGGGTTACAGTTCTAGGATGTACTGTGTGAGACAAATCAAGAGTCTGTTTATCAGACCAGAATAAACAGAAGACACCGGTTTAACATGGCTTCCAAGAATCAGATACCTAGAAACACATTTAAGCATATATAAATAAGACAGGAAGCATAGACAGAAGTGCGATACGCACTAATTACAGTAAATGTGGTGTTTTCAGCTGCACTACCACAAAGAAATACACTCCTTCAGAGTATTTTTGGTACGACAGACTCCGTTTAGTTTAGCCCTGCAGCTCAGCCCATTTCAGACTTCCAAAACTGAGCCAATTAAAATACCAGAAGCTTATTGAATATTGATTGCTTTAGACCTTGCAGTTTTACGCAGCCTTGTTTCATGCAAACACAGGAATTTTGAGAGCACAAGATCCTTAAAATCAGTAAAAAGGGCAGTAATTTAACAGCAGCGCTGCAGAAAATACTTGCAGTTCCCTCCAAGCAGACAAGCTTTCCAACAAGAGGACAAACAGAGAGGAGTCCAAATGAAACTACCTGGCGATGTGGAGTCACAATCCTAGTTTTGGGGCATTTTGATACGTACTTCTGTAGTATTGATATACGTTCATATATGCCTTATGAACTAATACGTTCTCAAAAAACATCTTATAAGGCAGGTAAAACAAGTTTCCATCTCCCAGATGAAAAAAAGGGAGGCCGGTAGGTGTGAATACAGATGGAGCTGGTTCTAGAAGTGGGATGAATAAAATGGAGTTCTGGGATTATGCTCCAGACTCGCTACTTTTGTGGTACTTAATTCAGAGAATCTAGGGAAGGGAGAAGAATCAGTTTTTCATTACACATTATGTATATATGCATGCAATCCCTGACATAACGTGTCCCCAACCTGGTCTAAGACCTACCTCAGTGCACACAGTTAAAACTCCGCGCCTAGATGGCTGAAGCAGAAATCCATGGTGGCGACTCTCCGCGCGGAGGGCACACTGCAGACCATAGGAACAACGTCGTGCTGCCAGATGCATGCTCCATTACATTCTTCTAGTCCTGAAGGAAAAACACTTCAAATTCAGTAATATATAATATTCCTGTTAATGTGAGACAGGAGACTGGCAACATGCCACTAACAGAGCCAAGCAATGGAAAAACCAGAGGACTAGAACAGCCTCACAATCTGAAGCAGACAGACCTATTGTAAGCTGTCTCCATCCTTGGGGCTGGATGGTCCAGCCTGATTTACGAGCACCATATTTACAACTAACACACATGAAATACATTAGGAGTAGAAATAAATCTCCTAACATGCACGGAGAACAGCTAAGATAAAAGAATGCATACGGTAAACTAGGTGAATGTTTGTCATTAAAAGCGTACTAAAGCCAGACCACATCTCTCAGACAAAGGAGACTGCATCTGCACTCGTGTTTATCGATACTTTGGAAGACACGGGCTGTTAGGCAAAAACTTTCAGAAAGTTGTCTCATGTTTTTATTTTTTTCTAGTGTATTCAAGGTGATGAAAGACACTGTGTTGACCGCCCTCGAGAGTAAAATGCTGCTTGAAAGGAAGATTAGTCCTATGCCTGTGCAAAGACCCAGCGAACAACAGGCCAGAGTTCAGTTCCCAGGTCTTGCATTATCTCAGGCAATACCCTTAATTTGTGTGCACCTGTGTTCCACCTCATAAACAGGAATAAGCATGAAATAAGATAAGAAAGGGCTACTTTAAGGCCAGAAGGGACCATTGTAATTAAGTATTCTGGCTTACTGCATCACACTACAGGCAGTAGAAATTCCCTGAATTAATTCCTAAATTAAATCATCACTGAACAGATAAACTCTTCAGAAAAACAACCATCCCTTACTAAATAATGTGACTGGCAAATGGGGATGTCAATTCTAGTTTCTCTGCAATTACAAAAACCAAAACCCACTCCCAAAAGAACTGATGACAATTTCCTGTTGATCACTCCCGTCTTTTGAACCTCGTACAGCAGACCACATCAAGCAGGCTCCTCTAAATCTCATTTGGTTTTAGAGGGAATAGGAGGCAGCTATCACTCAAATGCATCTATATTTGACATTTCTGCCTACAAAGCTGCATTGGTCATAGATCGTATCTCAGCATGTCCAGCCAATCCAATTAGGCCAAAACAGCTTCTTGGAAGGACCTGGATTCACCTCGGCCTTTGACACTAAGGTTTAAAGTGCCAATTTTTTTGTAGCACTCTGTGGTGCTGACTCTTGCCCGGCGGGATCTGAGTAGAGGCTAACCAACTCATTTTATGCATGGTACAGAACCGCCACAAAGAGCTGTGAAGCTGCTACTGTTCCTCACCATCTTCTAACAAAATGTCTGACTCCAGTATGGTAGGACATAAAATATAGGCTAATAATGGAACCAGTCTGTGGTACCAAACAGAGGAGGTAACTGCGGTAACTCCGCACTCCAAACAGTGGTAACTACTTTAGCTATCTGAACACAACTCCTGTCCTAAACCAGCATCACAACGTGTTGTTTCAGCTACTACACACCTCTTGCAGAGTACTTTCCGCTGATTCAAAGGCAGCAATCAAATTTCTACAGGAGCAGCACAGATGAACTGAAGGAGTGGCAAAGTGGATTTGGGGAACAGGAGAGGTCAGCTGGGGAAAATACTCCGAAATCAGCTCAATTTTAAATTCACTCATGAAAGGAACAGTAGTATGAAGTCACTGTTTGATAGCAGTACTGTTTGGACGTGGCAGGGAGGGATCAGCCTTTTTTTCTTGAAGCAGTCTAAATGGATTTGATTTACAGATGCTGGGAGCTGCAAAGTGACAGCAAAGGTAGGCAAACACCTACTTTAATATCTCTAACTAGGTGTCACAGCTCTGTCATGACAAGATATATTCCAGCCAGAATGACCTTTCACATTGCCAGGCACAAGATAGTTTCAGTTCAGCCAGCGTAAGACAATGTAGATAAGCCAAACTCAGCCTGTGTCTGATACAATTAAATAAATGACATATGGAAAAAAAGAGACTATAGCTCTACTGTATTTTACTGTCACATCTTCTAAATTAGTCCCATTTTGTATTTCTTTTAACAAGTTAAGCACTAATGACGGGCAGAGGGAGAATGAATATGAAAAAGCAAAGCATTTAGGAACAGTAGCAGGGAGGTACTGCATATTTCCAAGACATTTCCGTAATGCAACGAAATTATTACACCACTTCTCAGCTAGAGAGGCTTTACACTTTCCTCCACAGCTTTGATTATACCTTCAGTTTTACCAGATTTGCTTTCTAAAACACTAGCTAGCCCTTAAAAAAATTGCAAAACTAACTAAAACTACTACACACACTTGTGGAAGCAATAAATAAACACTCATCTGTTGAACTCCATTCCATTTTAAGTTGATTTTATACACCATTCTAGTTACGGATAACATCACACCACATTAACTAGTATCAGTAATTTTGCCACACTGTTTTGTGGTTTCATGCCCATAAACAAGACAGGTGTTCTTCTGTAATTACTACAGCTATTATTTACGGAATTTTTAATTTTTTTTTTTTGGTGAAGCCCTTTAGTATGTTGATTTCAAACGAAGGAATGATACACAGCAAACAGAAGGAACTCAAACTGCTACAGGCTGTAATACCGTAAAACACACTTAAAATAAAAAAAAACAACAACAACAAAACCACCCAGAAAGCAAGCTAGAAAGAAATATGAAAACCTCAAGCTATATTTGATCCTAAATTCAGAGCCGAAATCCTTTAAAGTATGGGGAGATTATACAACTACCTCAGCAGAATTCTAGGCTGAGCCACAGAACCCACGGCTTCATGCCATCAAACCTAATCTTTGTCTGAGATCTGAAACAATCTTTCCAACAGTTTTCAGTCACATTGCAAAACTGTGAGAGGAAGATGAAAGGCAGATTCTCCCCGCCTCTCTTACAATAACCCCAGGGCCTAGAAACATCAGGACTTCATTTAACTAAACACACACTGGGCCAGAAAAAATGATGAGCGATACTAGGACTTGACTGACACACAGAAGACTTCATCTGATTCACAGTTTTCCAACACAATGATTGGATCACCTCAGACCCTTGAGCAGATTGTGCCCAAACTAGATAACCAGCCAAAGAGCAGCCCCACACTGGCCAAAACAACAGCAAAGTCAGCAGAGTCTCTGTCAGTCAAAACGCTTCCTCACTGGGGAAAAGTGCACACATTACCAAACACTCAGCAACTTCACAGCTTCAGACAGGCAACATCTTCAAGAAACTAAGCCCCTGGGGCCTTCTCCCTATGAGGCAACTTATCCTTGCACAGCTACACTCACAAAAAGGCCTCTAGACCTTCCTTCCCAGTCAACTGAACTCCTCTCCGCTGCATCTCTCTTCCAACAAATTTACTGTCTCGGTCTGTACCACATAAAGGCTGGACCAAACTAAATCTGCTGGCTCCCAAACAGCCTTCTTAAGCCTCCAGCAAATCAAGAGTAGGGTATTTGTTTCTAATCTCCAAAGGAGGATTAGGCAAGGAGATTATAATCCTAACCAGCCTCACACCTGCCACTCATTCTTAGCGAAGGAGAGATGCATTTTCATATCTGGAAATTACTGGCAGATGAACCTCTCTGTCCAAGGTAGGCTGTCACAGATTACAGTTGCTAGCTCCCTTGTTTCTTGGCTGCACAGAAAAACAGTTTCCTTTCTGTGAAACAAAACAGTGGATATAATAGTTTGTTTTCGTTCCAGTGACATTGTTCTCTACCTTCATCATTCTTTTTTGTCAGTGCCATCTCTCAATAACTGATCTGAGGAAGTAGGAGAGCAGCTGGGCTATCTTCTGAAAATTTCTCCCTTCATCATCCTCTTTTTCAGTGCCCCAAACAAAAAATTAGGTCAGTGAGAGGCTTTTTCATATATGCTGTCCAACCCGCTTTGATCATAAACTCTTTGCATTTTATATGATGTTTAACTCTAAATCCTATTGTGATGACGTCAGAGCCTTTAAATACAATTTTAGCATAAATTAAAGTGGCAATGTTCAGAAAACCATTTATCTTTATACTGTAGGAGTTTCGGCAGTGCTGTTGTTATTTTGAGGGGGAGTTGTGCAGGCTTCTTGTCAACTGGTTTATGTTGCCTAAATGAAGCTAAATTGCTCTTACCATCTCCAGCTGCTGCTGCTGCTGCCTGCAGGTACAGCTTTCTCTACATTTACTTTAATCCACCGGCCAAGAGCAAAACAGGCATCTTTTGGCACACCTCCTACGAACAGGGTATGGGAAGGGAAAAAAAAAACCACAAAAGAAAAAAAGAAAACCCCACATCACTTGCAGCATCTTTGCGTGTAATAGTAACAGTCTCTTGGTGCCATCATCAGCCATGGCATTTCATTCACACAGAACACTTGTGGGCACATCACATATGCTTTTCCATTCAATGTATTTTTAAATGTTTCCCAGGCAACTGTTTCAATACAATATGCCTCCTTGGCAACCTGGTACCTACAAATGCCATGCCAGTCTCCCTAGTCCTCATTTTAGGTCTTCCCATCTTGGCACGTAAGTGTCACAAGGCTTGATTTTCAGCCACACAGGTACTGATCTGTCTTCATACTTGGAAAGGGAAGGCTGAATTGAAAGGATGAGCTGTACACTGGACTCTGCACAGTAACAAATTCAGGCCCTGGTAAGCTAGCAGAGGAAGTGGGTTGCAAAGGCAACGACTTTTCATTGAAAAGACTATGTCACCTGCAACTAACGTTAGGGAGAGCCTACAAAACTGTTTCCACTCAACCAACTTTCTCTGGAAACAGCAATGAGCCCGCACTTCTCAGACTGAAACTGCACGTCATCGTGATTCTCCTGACTCTGCTAAAGGAAGTCTTACACAGTTTTCATAATTTTGTGGCTTCAGTTGTAATACATCGTGTTGATGCAAACAGTCAGACTTTCCCACTTCACTGCAGACAGTGATTAGCACTACCCTGAGTGAGCCGCTGTGATTGAGTTACTCTTTCCAGCGCTACGTTTGCTGCCACTAGGCTGTCGAGGAGATAAGCTGTAAAGCCCATTTGCTGCAGAAGCTTCCACTGATGTTCTACTATACGTACTTCTGTCTCCTGGGGTATCTTTGGGACATTTTCCTTTATGACATTTATGAGAATGGACACACTGATCTTTGAGTGAAGTCACAGACTATTTGACAAGGACAAAAAATCACCCCTATATACTCCTAAACCAAGCACTCACTAGACAAAATAATTAAAACATAATAATGTTTCAATTTTCTAGCATGGCACAATTTATTCTGAACATTTTTATCTGATACAGAAGCTATCGCTACAGAACCAAAGATATTTCTGAAGGACTAAAACTATCTGCAAGCACCAGTGACCATAAAGAAAAAAAGTTTTAATAAAAACTGCATATGCTTTAGCCTCAAAGTGGTACATTAAAAAAAATAATAGCTCATGCATGCAATTACATCAGGCTCAGAAAAACCTAGCAGAAACTATGGCATCCCTTCTTCATTGATTACTCCATTACAACAGCTGAAAATCACAATTTTTCCAGGCTATAAAGTGCCTAGCACTCCAAATTCTACACCGGCAGCAAAAATCTCCTCCCTGTCTGTGAGTTGTTGTATCTGTAATAGAGACCCTGCATTACCAGGCTTTCTAATTCTTCCCAAATGCAGAAGCTCTCATTCAATGTTGCAGCTGTTGGGTAGGAAATCAGAAATAGCAGAAGGCGGATTAGTTGATAATGTACCAGTTCTTCCCCAGCAAATGCTGGCACCTGCGTTTTACACTCTCCTCTTTCCCTCAGCCCAGGAAAAGATCACTTGGTTTGTTTGGCAGGCAATTTATAGGCTTTAGTGATTGTGGAACTGCGAAAGGATTAGAATTTGTTATAATAGCCCCTTCTTCCTGAGAGCAAAAGTTAAAACTGAGGCCCACTTTACAGCAAGAATCAGGGACCATGTAAGCAAAGATTAAGCGTGTGCAGCTTGATGAGACTCTACAGGGAAGAGATAACTGCACATGCTGGCACTCCATTTACGAAGAAATCCCTAAAGATAATCTGTAGAAGCATTCTAGCTTCCAAAAGCCCAAATCCCTTGACCACTGGCTCAAATCCAGTCAAGGCTGAGGATGATAAAGGCTACTCTTTGCATTTCTATGAGAACTTTTTCCTAAGATCACAAAACATTCTAATTATTAAATTATGCAAGACCCAAAGTCAAGCAAGAAGTAATAGGATTTCCATGTCAGTGGAGGAAACAGTAGATATGATCTTGTGCAACACGGCAGAACCAAGAACAGGTCCTATTCTACACTTCACCTTAATGCTATAAGTACATTATCAATTCTGGAAAGATACGGATGAAGAACAGTGCGTACACGTAATGGATAAAGATTTCTAGAATGCTAGCTTCAAATCTACGGGTAGTTAGAGAAGCCAATAGAGCAAGACTGAAAATATTCACTGACATGCCAGCCCTCACAGGTTATAATGGGTGTGCATTGAGCAGATAACAATGAAGAAAAATAATCTTACAGCATCAAGTTTTCAGTTAAATCCACAAAATACAAATCCACCTACAAGCTAGAGTAGCTACAGAAGCAAGGTTTTTCCTTTTGCTTTTTACAATCGGCAGCTGCAGTAGTAATTTTCACTATTCTTTTTATAATATTCTTTCCTTTGTGGCCCTTACTGCACAATAACCATTTTTTATGCTCACCCATAATAAAGCTATTGCGAATGCTGTAACGCATGACTCACGGTACTAACAGTACGACAGAGCAACACCTTCAGCATGAAAACCAGACTACCCTTCAGACTGCTGTTTCAGGAGAAGTTCATATCTTAACAAAATAAATCTGTTGGTACAACGCACGGTTTAGGAGCAGAGGATTGTCAAAGTAGTACCCAAGGGGTCGTAAGATAAATACAACGCTAACCCAAACACCTCAGGAACAAAAGACAAAACGCTGTGGCATAAACAACCCTTAACATAAATACACTTAGAAATCTGTATAGAGGCCTGCAGGTATCAGGCTCAATCTGACAGCTTTCTCTGCCCCTCAGATTTTTTTAAAGCAAAATTTTATATTGTTTGCTGCCGCCAAGTGGTGATAATCCATGCTGTGTCTTACATTCATAGCAGTCATAAGGCCAGCAAGTAAAATGCCCAAAATTAAACACTTTTGGGTTTGTCTTCTTCAATTAACATCAGCAGTTATGAAATCAAATTTCTACCCCTCCTCCATAATCTCATTTTCAACCACTCACATAGCTGATTCCCTCTTTCAATCTACACTTTTGCGTTATTTAGATACAATTCCTCTTGCTATTATTTGCTCTGTTTCTGCTGCCATCACCATCCTTCTTTCCACAGCAGGCCTAAAATCTTCAGACTCAAATCTGCCCCTTGCCTCTGTCCAGCTTACCTTGTTCCACTTGGAATTTTTGGGAGGATGCTTTTCCTGCCAAAGAGGGAAACAAAGACCTATCTCCTGGAATCTCATTTCATCTCACTGGGAAGCAGCTTCTAAATGGCAATAAAAACGAAAGGCAGAACACTGTTTGTAACTGTCCTGGTATTTCTTGGGTACCGCAGTAGCTGTAACAAATATTAATACAGGAAAATGTTAGTCTCCATGACAGTGATGGGCTTTTCCATTGTAGTTTCTTTTTTCCTGAATTTCATTCTCATTTTAGTCTGCCTATCACACAGCAGAAATGCTAGCACTCTAGTATGACTATTGGTTTTTATTATTTTTATTTTTCAGCTGGGCTAGCTATTGTAGAAACTCACACAGTTCCTGTTAGTAACCAAACACGTTACACTTCTAAGATTTTTATCCTCACTCCTATAGAAAAAGGAAACCCATTAACGCTCTTTCAATGTCAAAAAATCCATTCTGATGTAGAGTAGAAGACATTACCTCACTACAGATATGGACTCACAGGAACACAAAGTGCCTGAGCCAACATAGGAAAGGTGTAGCCAGGCTGAGCCTGCCAGAGCTCAGGCTGCACCTAACTGAACCCCCTTCTGCCTGTAAGGCAGCTGGAGCTGGCTGCCTGGCTGTCCCTGTCACTTCTCGGGTTAAATCTACCAATCCATCTCAGATGTGAATCTATGAACTCTGGTATCTGAATGCCATTTTCCTGGTTCAGACCTGTTCAAGACACGTAGAAACTTGGGTCAACTGTTACTTAATACACTTTTGGCGGTCTGAGTGCGCAACACAATCGTTCACAGGCACAACATTTAATACAGTGCTGCAGCCACTACTGATACCTCCTTCTAAGTCAGGAGAGTCCAAGGATGAAACAGCCCACAAGACACTGCGCTGCATAAACACAGTTATAGAAAGGAACGTGAAGCTGAGTCCATCTTTTACCAATAATAAATTGGTTTTATGAAAAAGAGCACTGTACCCACTCTCGCTCATAACATCAGTTATCAAACAGAATTTTTTATTTCCTTGTACAATTATTCTTGTATCAATTGTGAAGAATTTATCTAGCAGGATCACTTTCTGATCCTTTCATCTACTTAATTACAAAGTCTGCCACCATTTCTCTATTACGCCTGTGTTTGAAAAGGCTGCAGCCTGATAAGTGTGCCCATCCACTTCAAAAGCTGCCAGCGAGGGCTGCGCTCTAACAAGAGCTTTATGCCAAGGCACCCAGCCCCGTTCCCGCCAAAAGAAAGACAAGCTGCGTCACTTCAACACACTCTTTCCTGAAAGACAAACTAGACCACAGATGCGCTCCCAATCTACTTTACTATGTGGATTAACGATCTTTGGCTCCAGCCTCACACCGCAGTTAAGCAGATCCTGGCGATCAGTCGGTCAGGCGATGAGGACGAGCGGCCCCCACCGCCATTTTGTCCCCCTCGACCAGAGCCCGCCGCCGGCTGAGGGCTGCCCCTGCACCGCCGTGTCCCCACACCGACGGGGCACTCGGTGCTTCCACGACGGCCGCTCCACACCCAAGACCCGCATACATCAAACCGCTACAAATACATAAAGTTTAAGGGAATACGAAAAGGATGGCTTTCGAAGCAGAAAAGCACCTAGCAGCTGTGGATACTACAGGCCCCGTCGAGCTCAGCGCGGCGCTGACCGCCGCGGAGGGGCTGGCGGAGGGCGGGCTTCCCCTCAGGGGAAGGGCGGGCTTTCCCTCAGGTTGCGGCTGGCGGCCGTCCGCCGCCCTCCCCCGGCAACGTTCAGGGCGGAGCGGGAGCTGGCGGCCGGCCCGCCCAGAGGCCCTGCCCTGGCAAAGGGCCGGTCGGGAGGAGGAGGAGGAGGAGGAAGAGGAGGCGGAGGGGGAGCCGGCGGCTCTCTCCGCCCGCCCTCCTGCAGCACCGCCCCTCGCCCGCCCAGAGCGGGGCGGTAGGAGGAGGCCGGGCGGGCTCCGCGCCTCAGCCATGTCTCAGGAAGGAGCCGGTAAGCTGCGCCTCAAGCCCAGGAAGGCGCCTCCAGCCTGCAGGCGGGAACCCAGCCCTGACCGGGAGTCTCCTCGGCGGCGCCAGTGAGTCCGGGCCGGGTGGGGGAATGGCTTCCTCGGAGGGGACCGGGAGCAGCGCCGCCTCAGCCGTCCCCAGCTCCCGCTTCCCCGCCGGGGCCCGGGCGGCGGCTGGAGGCCGGAGGGCCTCGGCCCGGCCGGTGCGGGGTCAGGCTCGCCAGAGAAGGGCCCTGCCCGCCTTCGGCCCCTGGGGCCGTAGAGGTGCAGCTGGGGCTTCAAACGCACCAGCGACCTGAAGCGTTTGGTAGCGGCGCCTGTAGCACGTTGCTGATGCGGTAAAGGCTGCTTCATAAAACACCGCCTGTAGCACCTTAACAAAAACGGAGAAGCTAACTACAGAATAAAGCACACCGGGCTCTGTGCCTTCTTTGGGAAAGAAGAGCACTGGTGAGGATGGTGCCCATCAGAAATGTTAGCGTATGAAAATTAACTTGACTTCCTTCAGAATCAGGAGGAGGAAATAATTCCTGGTTTTTCCAGCCCTCAAGTAAGGGTGGATTGAAGAAAGGCGCAGTGAAGAGGCAGGGACTGGTTCGGTTCTTGTTTCAGCCCGTTGGGATGAGCAAGCGTGCTGTCAGCTGTGCCCCTTCCAAAGCCAGGCTTCAAAAGGCCAATCACTCCGCTTTTTGAGGGCTTGTACGACTTGTCTCTAGTTTCTTCTCAGTGCAGCATCATTCCTGGACAGTGACCCAAGAAAATACATCAGTAAGAAGCAGGAACACTGGAAATAGCATTCTGACATTAACAATCCATCATTCTCTTGAAATTGTCTTTATACAGCATGACTAGTATAAAAACCTTTTAATGCTTACTTTATAGTTAAACCTTCCTAATGCCTTCCTACGATGGATTAGACCAAGCTGTTTAGAAAGATCATCAGTAATTTCAAATGACAGTATAGGAACAGCCAAGCACATGTGGGAACCAATGCAATTGCTGTCCTCAGTGCAAAGGCTGCAGTGATTTCTGTGCTCAGCAGGTGTCAAGTTTGGTATTTGAGAAAAAAACCACAGTGGCTACACTTAACTGTTTCACTTGGAAGTGAAGACAGTAATAACTACCTACATCTCATTTGTTATAAGTAGAAAGCAAGGCTTTTAGACATTCTTTTTAAAAAGTTAGATAATTTTTTTGATAGCTGTACAAGTTACATAGGTCCTGTTAAGCTGTAAAACTTAGTCTACAGGCTAAATAATGTCTCTGTGTTCCAGAAAAATCTTGCTGTAGGCTAGATGGAGGTTCCCTTGGTAAACAATATTATAAACAGCTAAATGTAGTTTCCTCCACAAGCCACCTTGCCTCCCTTTTTAAACTCGAAGATGTGCATTTGCATACTTGCGCCTACTGACAAATGCCTTTTACCTGCCTCTGTGGTTTGATGTGGCAAAGTTGTCAATTATTATTCTTGGTTAAGCACATGCAGCGCTACTTAATCAAATGAAAACAGGTAAGAATGGAGTTTTATGTTGTACAAATGGAAAAGTTATACGCGTTTTCAGTCACAAGGTCCCTACCTTGTGCTTCGCCGTTAACAAAAGGGAAGGGATCGTCACACTTAGCCGTTGAACCAGGCTGAGAGAGGCTGATGCACTGTCAGCTACTGGAAGTTAATTTTAAAACTTCTGCTTTGATAAATCACAGTCAAGGACAGCTATGGTTTTTGAAACATCAGTGCTACAGGAGGGGTAAATCAAGTTAATGAAGAGGAAAACTAACAGCCATGCAGAGCATTTTCTTCCCTGTGTGTCACCCTCAAACCTATTGGACTGTCTCTGTCTTTACAGGACGCTGACTGACAGCTGTTGCTGGTTTGAAAAAGAAGACTTAAGTGAGTGTGAAAAAACATGGATTTTGTTACTGAAAGACAGTCAAGATTTCCAACGCACAAACTGGCAAACGGTGCCCAGTTTTCCCGAGTTCTTTGGAAAGGTAGTGTGCTGTGCGCTCCTCGTTTGCCCTTTGTGTACTGCTTATGGTAGTGACAGCCTGAACAGGGATGTTAACGGGGGAAACAGTTTCTAAATAGATGTGGGCTTTTGGTTCTTTAGTCTCTGCCTCTAGTGGTGTGACTCAGCCTTGTGTGCACATAGCGTAACAACAACTACGAGGGGCTTTTTTTCTTTTTACAGATTCTTTGCAGATTTTTTTTTTTTGGCAAGTTTTTTACAACATTTTGCTGGAAAGAGGTAACCCGTGTAAGTATAGTGACTGCTCATGAGCACTAGCATCTGCCCAACGGAATGAAACTGGAAAAGGCAAACGATAACAGAGAGGTTAATTACACAGAAACCACCATTACTTGCCCTGATAATGTCAGGCACTATGGTAACACAAAACCCACAGTCCTTCTACAGTAGATTTTTTCTTCCTGAGCAGAAGCAGGTGATTGTTTTCATCTTTAGCCTCTAGGGAACATACTAGAAGAGTACCCTATCGTATCAGTTTAGAAATGGTGAGGGAAGACACGTTTTGCATGAACTCTAGGAAGTTCTTGATTGCTTTACAAGCGCCAGAGGTGGATGTAAATAAAATGTTCTTTTCTTCAATGTCATTTAGCCTTCTCGGTATTTGTAATGCATTCAGCCTTGATTTTATGTATTGATTGAACAGATTTGTTTGAAGACATTGTGTGTGTGTGTGTCTCAGAGTTCAGAGGAAGAGAGTCCACGAAAACAAGAAGTCTTTACGACTGGAACAAAAGAGTTTCAGTGGGTATCATTCCCAGCATTTTGCGAAGAAAAACATCTAAACACAAAGGATCTGACCTCCCAGCAGCTAACACTCAGCCAGATGGACCATCTACATACAGGTCAGGACGAAGAAGATAAACTGAAAAGCTTACCTTCTACAGCTGAGAAAACATGCTGTGTAACCATTCTAGATCAAGCCAAAAATACGGTTGGGGAAGACACAAAAGGTATTTCAGAACCAGAGGCAAGTCTGAAATCACATAAACTCACTGCAAACAGGAGTTCTACACACCACCTGGCCTTGTCACAAAGCTCTGCAAAAGCGTTTAGCTTTCAACCGCACCACAGAGGGACTGTACAGACCAGCAGGGAAAACAGAAAAGAAAATGACAGGAAAGAGCTTCACGTAGAAACACATCAAGGGAATATTTCATTTGGTGAGGCCAGATACATGCCTGGAGAAAAGCAGCTGCCTCTTGGGAGCATACCTGGGACCGAAAGCAGCAGGATGACGACAGAGAAGCAGAGCGAAGAGTCTTCGACTCTTGACAGTTGTCCAATGTGTCTGATTCATTTCAGTGGAAGGTAAGTTTTTTTAGTAACTTCACAGTATACAAACCCAAAGTGGTTCTGGATGCATTCTCCATGTACCAAGTAATGAAAAAGACAGAACTTCTACTGTAAAGTACTTTTTCGCTGTCAGAATTACCTACTTTAATACAGTTTAGAAGTTCATGATTACTAGATTATACTGCTTCAAAAAGCAAGCTAAGTTTGAGCTCTCCAGTAAACCTTGCTAGTATATGGAGAATTAGCATTTTTTTTAAATACTTGAGCATGAAAACTTTGTGAAATTTGTATCATAATCCAAAAGCCATTCCAGGGCAGCATTTGTGATAGTTAAAAGCTACCTTCAGAGCTAGATGGACTAATGTCGGACCTGTCACTTTCTCATCAAGATCTAGACTTCACTGTTAGAGCTGTACCTCTTCAGCAAGTACCTGGATGCCTTTACCTGAGCAACTGTGCTCTTCATTTTAGATTGAGTTTCCAAGGTCTGGGCAGGAGGGAAGGAAGTGGATTTGTCTTTTGCAAGTTGTGATCAGCACAGCTAAATGAGACTTCAGTCCTCTGTTGCTGTCAGGCTACCTTTAGAAAAAAACCAAATCCTCCCTCCCAGCAATTGAGTGTCTGCTCTACAGTAAGAATTACGTTGTCTCTTGAAATTACACCATTTCATTGTATTTAGGCTGTCAGAGCAGCTGAAAACGTCTGCTTTTCAAAAGTCCTGTAGCAGTGCAAGATGTATTGGCTGCAAGTTCATTTTCTTTCTTTTGGAGGCTGAACAAGGAGACAAAAGGAGGGCTTCATTAATAAAATTGTGGTCATTATAGCAAGAGATTTAGGCAGAGTTTGTGGCAGACTGCGATGCTTCCGAGCACAGGAATGACTTACCCGTTAAGCCACTGGAACACTTCTGCGATTGCTTAGGCAACGCCAGAGGGAAGGTGAAGCACCGTGTAAATAACAGGATTTGACTGTTTCTCACTGAACAAGTTCTCTGTATTTGCAGGCTGTCACAACTGGAGATCGATAGCCATCTTGCCAGGTGCCTGTCTGAAAGTCCAGATGATGTAATGTGGTAAATCCAGAAGAACGAAGAGCAGAGGAATACGGCCAAGGATGAACCTTTCTCAAGGGAAAAAACGGGTCAGGGAAGCACATCCTTGTCTCAGACTTGCTGAAGGATCACAGACTAGTAACTCAATAGAAGGTCAAGTGCCACGTGCCTGTTTGGGGTCTTTTTTATTTTAAATCCTCTCAAATGCAGGTAAAGTAGTTCTAGTTCTGAAAATGGTGCTATAGGATGTCCCAGAGACCCCCAGGAAAAATCAGTCTTGGTACTCCTGGAATCTTGGTACCTCTGAAAAATGTACCGGTGTAAATCCCTGAAAAACCTGTTTTGTCTGATGCATCATAGTTCTGAAGCTCTAAGTACAGAAAGCAGCTGAACAAAAGATAGTTATTCACGTAATCCAAAAGTTTACTGACAATTTTTTTCCTAAACAATCTGTGGAAAATAAGGTTAATTAAAAAGTCATTCAAGCTTAGCATTTTTCATGCTTGTAATACCTAAGAAAGAACTCTGATGATTGCACAGTTGATTCTCTGAGTGTATCTGTTAAAACACAACCCAGGCCAACCAACAGGTGTGGGGTTTTTTTATCTTCCTGAAGGAACACATTTTGATCTTTCTGAAGGCAAACATTCATAACCTTACAGTGTAGGTTTCTAAGTCAGTATCCACTTGATTAACATGACAGGTCTAAACTAGTTGGGCTCCAGAAAGACCCTTCTGACAGTTTCCCGATACTGAAACACAAAGCAAAATTTAATGCAGTCAGTCACCGAAAACAGCTGCTTTTTGTATCAGTTCCACCCCCCCTCCCCCCTTAGAAACGTTCAGTGTTTGAGAACAACGAACACGGAGAGGTTGTTGGGCTAGAAGGTTCAGAAGACTCATCGACTACTTGGTAACGTCTTAACAGGAGCAGGTGAACGTTCTGTAAGCTTGAGAAGAGCAACCGTTCCCATGGATGGCACCAGCGACACTTGGTGATAGCTCGGTAACAACAGGTGGATCAACTAAACTGGAGCAGGTTGTTATTTCCCCAGGCCCCAGTAGGTGTTTCCTGCACAGGCATCTGGTTCATGCAGGGCACCACATCCCCCGACGGGTCAGGGGGGTGTCTCGGTGCAGTTGTGCCTGTTCCAGCTGTCAGGATCATGAGCGCATTCACACAGAAGCGCACGACTCCCCTTAAACTCTGTCTCAACAAACCTGTGCCCTGGACCTCAAAAACATACATTTTGGGTGCAATCCGAAGGTACAGAACCACCACAGATACAGGATCAAAGTGCAGGAAGAATCCTAGAGATTTAATGTACAAGGGCATCTCTTTAAACAGTGCAAGTTGGACATAGCTCAGGTCACTGATAAATAATAACAGTCTATTAACTTTTCATTAAAGTCTTTAATAGATGTGCAAGAATATAAATGATCTTAGCTGTTATGGATTAGTATACCATCTTCTGCACATTTAAAACTGGTCAGCAAAGATCCCAACTAATTAATTATACAAAACTACAAGAACATATTTACTGTTTTACAATCATTAAATTAGCTAGAATTTTCATTTACTATTTCAAATAAGACAACTATATATCATTACCAGATCCATTTGTAATATATTAGGATTTTTTTTTCCAAACCACACATTTAATTACATCCTTCATTTTCTTTTATTTATAAAACAAGTACTTTATATAAAAAATTTCCCCTTCATCATGAACAGAACATTATTCAAACACTTGCACATGAGCAACCAAACTTGTATCCAGCAAACTATTTGGCAACACAGCAACATTGTAAATGCCTGTAAATTTTTAAATAAAATCAAGTAGTCTTTACAATGTTTGTTTAGCAAATGTGTCTTTCTGTTCTTCCTTCCCTCCCTCCCAAAATGTTCTGAAACCTAGAAAAAAGGTAAAAAAAACCCCAACCCACATTTCTAATATTTCCACTTGAAAGTCCTATGCCCTGGCATGTCAAAGGACAGCTTAACCTGTCTTCTTTCCATTCATGAGCTGCCTGCAGTCACTCTGATAACTATTGATTAGTTTTATTATCAGGGGAGTTGAAAACACCAAAGGAAAAACCATTCAGGGTAAATAAAGTAATTGCCAGGGAAAAGGGAAAACAGGAGTAATTAAAAAAATGTCAGATTACATTTAAAAGGTAAATGTTTCCTTTAGTAGATAATAAAGTATCTAAAGTCCAGGCATTTGAGGCAAGTACTTCTTACTGGTTAAATTATTTAGTGCTGATTAAAACACACTTGGCTTAATATGAAAAGCTACAGTCCAACAGAGAGAAACCCACAACTTAAATCCGAATGGGATTAATCTAACTAACCACAGGTCCGCACAAGTGTGGCTAGTGAGGGGATACAAAACACAGATTGCTAATCAATGATTAATTGAAAATTTTAAACAATGTTTTGGCAGTCTCGTCCTAGCACCTCATGACTTGGATGTGAATCCAAAAGATGTCATGTTCAGCACCTAATGCAATGCTGTACCCTGAGAAAACCATATGTTAGTGTAAAGAAAGTGAAAGTGTTGCAATTTATCCTGCATTTTACACCAAATTAGGTGAGATGTCATGGCACAGGGTTTCTCAATTTTCTTCCTACCCACGTAATTTCCCCCCCATCTCTACAACCACACGATACGGTTAACCCAAAACCCAGCAAACAGCAATCCTGCCTCTGCTGCTGTTAGGTACAGAGGCAGGCAAATCTTCACAGCACCTGAAACCTCGGAGAGCAACGCACACAACTAGTCCTCAAATCTAGCGAGAGGAGCTCCTCTGAGCTGGGAAATCCTTAACCTTTTTGATGCAACGTACCCTTTACCTGCCCCTGGCACCCCCCCAGCTTCCACGAGAAGGGATTTGATAGTTGTGTTTTGCTTGATCCAATTTATTAAGTATTAATTTTTCTTCCATTTAAAAATGTACTGCTTTGATGCAAATCATCTTACCAAAACATCCCATTCTCTTCTGTAGAACGATCAGTTATTAACATACACTGAGTAACTGTAAGCAGACAGTTTATGAGAAGTAGGAGGTGTGCTTTATCAGGAAAGTGTGTATTATGGTTACTCTAGATTTACTATTTTAACTTTTAAGGCTATGCTTCATGATGCTTTTGCTCTATTTCTGAATATTTGTATTGTTGATAAAAACACTGTTCAAAAACCTAATACACAACACAACATCACTGTAGGTGTAGGCACTGCGTAAGTATTTTCAGAAATCCTTTGTGTGCAAATTTAGTTTTCTTCAATCTATGCATTTTGGTAAATTTGGAGTTTAAGACAGCAGATTTTGAAACTGATACTGTAAATGCTAATTTGGAGTTAATATTGCTGAATCATCAAATTCTATAAAAATGCAAACGAACATCAGGCTGCAGCTGTGAACTGTATGTTTCAGATGTAAATGTTACTTAATATTAACAAGCAGAACTTACCAGGTTTAAGAACGATCCAAATATGTATTAATTCTTCAATGCAGTTTATCCATTTAGGCACTTGAATCTTGTACCCAAATTTATGTTTTGATTGCTAATAAAACACAACTCCTTTTAAATATATCTGAGACGTTTAGACAGGTACCACTTGTGAAAAAAGGCATCAAAAAATAAGCTTCAACACCACCGTAATATATTTTATTCTTCAGGATGTTACACTGTAATATTCTTCAATTGGTAGCTCATTGCATCAAATGTTTGTAGAAAGTGTGTGGATCTCCAGGTTTTGCAGGATCTCCTTTTCCAGGGATGCAATGAACATTTCAGTCCTTCATGAAACAGGCACAAAATGCAAATTCCTTCATTAATGAAGCCAGTTGTGTCAGTGCCCAGAACTTAAGAATCACTAAGTAGCAGAAGACACCCACCAAAATCATTATTCTCTTCTTTGATTTTCAGCAGCAATTTTTTTTTTTTTTTTAAATCATTGGTCTCCGTCCGAAATCTTACAGTTCCCCAGCCTCGCATGCATATACTGTAGTTAAGGATAAATTTAAAGGTCATTCACATTGTCCACAACGCAGATGTCATTCCTTCATACTGTTTCTTCTGTCGACAGCAACAACGGATTAATATATTCAAATCCTTCAAATTCCGACTGATCTATTCGCTTTATTATATCTCTGGAAAACAAGTAAAAGCATCGATTTAGTTTTATCAACAACAAATACTATTTTTATTGCTGTAACTTTTTCTTCAAATAACAACAAAATACCTGAGAGAAATTTATGTGAATGAAGTTGTACAGAAGCAACAATAAATGGGAAAACAGTCAGTCTCTGAACATACAAATACTTAACGCTAATGTTTTATGCCAATATCTACAGCAGGATGACTGGAAACTTTGAAACATCTGATAAGTTTCTTCCACCCTTCCAGTTAGGCAACACGCACACTTCTAGGGCCCAAAATGCAGCACGTAATAAGTGACTGTTGGTTTATATTACCAATTTACAAATAAGAAACAAGTATTTTGCTGTCAGCGAGGGCTGCTCATGTTGTATGGAAGATAAATACTACAGAAGTCAAGCACAAAGTTAATAGTTTTTTTAAAAATACATATTGTACACATGGGAACTCCAAGGAAAGACTTACAAATCTATGTATATACGAGAATTTCTTTCAAGATGTGCTGTTCATAACACTTCCCACTATAGACACACCTACAGCTGGCACTTGTAATCTCGTGATCAGTTACAACCCGTGGAGCACAACTATGCCCAGCGATTCTCTGGGGTCACACAAACAGTAACCGAAGCCCTTCACTCCTGGGTTTCCTCTCAGATATTCTCTTCATACATGCTGGGCTCTCCCGAAAGAGGGAACAGGTTGTGAGCGATGGATCTGTGATCCAGAGGCAGCGCTTGGAGAGAGGTCAGGCGTGAGCACCTCGGCACACAGCGCCCGCAGTGAAATCCCCAAGCACATCGCTACGTGAGGCTGAACACCTGCTACCCGAGAACGCAGCAAGAGAAAGACCCAAGAGGGGCTTTTATTGCCACAGGAGTGCACTCCATGGACTGGGAGTTAGTGTTCATTTCTACAAAATCACAAGTTTAATCAAGGTAACATACTCATCATCTGGGGTTAGCTGGACAGGTTCGCTGGTGAACTGTGTATCAAAGTTATCCAAACCATAATCGTCTGTGATCTGAGGCTGAAACGGAGGGGTGGTTTGCTTCTTTTCCAGCTAAGAAAAAAAATATAATGGGGGAGGGGAAAAATTAAAATACTGAATATTTACAAAATCCCCTAAGAACATCAATGTACATCAGCTCTAGAGTACATGCACAGAAGAGTCACTGTAGTTGAATTTAATATTGGTGGAAGATATAAACACGTTAAACACATCCGACATGAAGTTTCAGACTAGCAGATGTTGGCGCTAAATGCTGTATGTTTGCCCTGTTTCTCCTATAGCTGTATTTTAAATACAAAACCTTCAAAAATCGTAAGGAATTCACAAAATATTAAGACTCTAGAAAAAGCTGTTTGCCCACCTATTAGGTATCTTACATATAAGAAGAAAACCCTGTTGCTATACACATCTGGCTCAACAGCTCTTAACCCGAGAACGCGCTGCAGCAGCTTTCCACTCAAGCCAAGGTGCCTTCCCAGAACGTAGCTCATTTTTCCCTTTTACAATCTCCTCTGAAGTTGCCTCCCGTACAGGCGCCCTCTTAGATTATGTCAAATCAACATAACGAGGCTTATTTGTCAGTGTTAATTCCAACACAGAACAAAAATGTAAGCAATATTTAAAGCCCAATCAATCGCTACCCTCATGGGTAAGCAATCATTAAAAGCAAGTCGTGCTAATCAACAAAATCGCTAGAGCAGCCCAGAATTTTATTCAGCAATTAAAATTTAACCACGCATACATTTACATACAATATTTGCCGCTACAGGAACTGGAAACCCGTATTTATGTTCCTCACCAGGGACAGTCAATAAAACATCGGAAATTTTTTTTTTTGACTCAAGTAAGGCTGTTGTTGCCGTTAAGAACCTCTTCTCATTTGCTGTGCCAGGAGCATGTCCAACAGTACCTACAGTCTCCTGACTGAGGCAAATCCCTACTATCCTCCAGAGCTACCAGATCGCTTTCATCACACCTTGGACTGGTGACAGATTAGGTGTTATTTAGAGGAAAGGTGATGCTTAAACACACTGGTTGTAGATCAGCATTAGCTGCCTCTCTCCCACCCAAACTACTCCTTTACATCCTAAGCAGACCATGAAACAGCCAAGCCACAACTACTGCTCAGTCCCTTCATGCAAGCAAAGCAGCTGGTTCAAGGCATTATGTTCTGGAACATCAGTAACAGGGAAACAACACCACTTCGCATCAAAGCCCAGGACTTAAATAATAAAACCAGCGTGAACTGAACCACATTGATAACACACGACAGCTGATTTTTCAAACACTTTTTAGTCTCGCTAGAAACTCACAGCATTTCAAAGACATTACGTTGCTTCACATCATATGACTTTAGTTAAGTTGGTTCTACAAACACCTGCATGTTTTATGGAAAGATGACTGACCAAATACTGATTTGTCAATTGTCAGGTAACAACTGTGACCCAGTTGTCAATGTGCTGAGGTAACACCTGATACTAAAAATATGTAAATTCAGGGATGGAATGTGACGAAGGTAACAGGGAACGCCTTAACACTAGAGCAGAACTATGTATGAAAAAGCATAACGTTTTAGAAGCTGTACACTGTACCTCTGTGCATTTCTAATGCCTCACTTAGCAGAAACAGTAAGAAACCCAAATGTCTGTGCGCTACAGTAAGCAAGAACAGAAACGCAGCAGAACCAAACCCAATTACTAGTAGCTTTCATTCTAAACACAAGATCCTCACATCTGAATACGAATGAGAGATATGGCAAAACTCTTGATGGGCAAACTGGCCATGAAGAAATATTAGCTCAAAGAGTAAAGAATCACTGTACTCAGTAAGCATTAACTAAGAAAATTAAGTCTAAAATTAGCTCACAAATTGGCATTAAAAATTCATAGAACCATAGACTATCTCAAGTTGGAAGGGATCCATAAGGATCATCAAGTCCAAAATTACAAGTAACTGATTAAGTTTCCTTGAACACTCCACGTTTACTCAATATCACATGGCTGTTTGGTCCAAGAAAACTTTTTTTTTTTTTTTAAAGAAGCTACTGCAATGACTTTGGACACTCACCTCCATTGGATTGAAGTTAGGACTTTAGAAATACACAACTCAGTTCTGGCCTTAGCTTTCCCAAATCCCATGCAATACCGACCACAACACTTCCAGAGCGCTCTCACATCAACATCCAGTATCTCCTCCAGCTCCTCTCCCATGAGCACATGTCCACCTCTCTGCTTTTTTCAGGCTACTCAGGAAATACAGGTTGTTGACTACCAAGCAATACAAGTGTCCTGACAGAGAGCTGCTTTTGAGAGACAGAAGAGATAAACGCTAAATTCCCCTGTCTTCGCCCAGCAGGGAACGAAATCGGTCTCATCTACCAGGATGTTCATTTTCACATAAAACAGAATGTATTATCTTTGAGATCGACCTGCCTTCAAAATCAGCAAAAAGTGATGAAACTGCTCAAAACTTATTAGTGTCGTAACTGGCAAATGAACAGTACAAAGTGGAAGTCCCTCTTCTTTCACAATTACATTAAAAATACTACCACTGTAACATAAAGCATCCGGAGGGAGTTACCGTAAACCTTTCAAGTGGAGGCTCCATCTCATTTCAGAGAAATCTAGTTTTAACCTACAAAGTCCTAGAAACTCCATCAACTTCCCTTTCACTATCTAGACTCTTTCTCTTCTAGCTCAACAGGTAATACTGGGAAGGTATCACTGCAAGTTTAGTTCCCAAACCATATACAGTTACATCATACTCCAAATCACAACACATATGTGCCAACACAGTAAAAGGCAGGAAGATAAATAGGACATTTTCAACTTGCCATCCAAAAGGTTTAATTAAAAGAATTTTTAATGACTGAATCCTACAAACCAACTGGCTTATGTATTTACTTTCGTAACAGTGAACTCCAGATGTAAATTCCAAGTCTTAGCGATTTGAAGGATCAGGCACAATTGCAACGCAATTGCCCTTGGGAGCACTGTGAGAAACATTAACGTTACCCAGAAAACTCACCTCTGTCTCCAAAATGTCAGTGCTTATTTTTTCTTTTTTAACTGTTTGATTGAATCGCCTCATTTTTCTATTAACAAATTCTGCCATTGAGTCTCATGCTCCAAAACCATTTTAGGACCAGACTGTGGCACTTGTCATTAGCCACCCATCAGACCGAGAACACAGTCTCATTAGAAACCTGACTTCAAAGAGAGAACCAGCATGCCAGTTACAGAGCAAGGCATGGCAAGGGATGAAACCGGCAATTAAATACACCATTCTCAACGAAGACGCTAGCACGTATTGCCTCATAAAGTGTGCTTTTTAAAATCAATTGTAGTTTTACTTTATTATTGTTTATAGATGCTAGTAAATTTTGTGTATTTTGTGAAAAGACCGCAATCCCTGCAGCAACACTTCAAGAGCCGTTATTGAACATTAAAGAACATGAAAATTTCAATTTGGCCCCAGATTGCCAATTTAGCAATTGTTATAACCATCGCCATGTTACACATAATAGGTAACCACGTATTTTCCAATTTCTTTTATTTATGACCATCTAAAATACCAATTCTGCAAACTGTTGTTTAATTGGTATGCTGCATTCATACGACCCTCCTGTAAGGAGGCACTGCTTGCGTACACCAATCTTGTAAATGGATTCAAGTCATGACTTTGCCCATAGAAAAAGTGATAGAAAAGTTTGAGATAAGAATGCAAAAAAATATTAATTGTGAGAATCCTGGTTTTCAGCTCTGGCACGTGTATCGCTCAACATCCTTCCTGAGTAGGGGTTACAGCACATCTGTCAGCACTGCTGTTTTCAGAGTGGAGCTTCCAAGCTACCTTCTTTGCTTCCACAGTTGTCTGAAGTGGTCTTACAAAACAGCAGGGATTTCTTGTGTAGGATACAGTTAGGAATCTATTTTTCCCATTTAACATGAGCGAATTAAACAGTGATCAGAAGAACAAAGGAAAACATGAGGTAAATAAACGCAGGCTTCCGCACCGGGAGAGTGTGCTTGTCACTACTGCGTGTCATTTTTGTTCAGTGGGTCACCCAAGGAGAAATCCCAGGCCCTTGAACAGGATCAGCATCTCACTGTTACAAGCTTTGCAGAGACCCTCACAGAGCTAGAGCAGAGCAGAGGTATGACACTTCTCGCATGAATGCCCTTGGGACAGACTGGGGGGATGCTGGGCCAGAATGGATGGCGACGCAGCAAACAGAAGGAAGGAGAACTCTAAAGTCTGGGTAACGGAATCACCCGAGGCAGCTGTGAACGCACTGTGTGACTTATGACCTGTGATGTTCCTGCTCCTGCTGGAGGGAATCCTCTGGTCAGATCGGAGACGAACAAAGGTGCCACAGCAAGTTTATTTTTCTACCTTCCCTCAAAAAAAGAAAATCAGTGTGGCTTAAAGATACACACATAGAATCTCAACCAAAATACCTGTGTAACACAGTTTATGTTGTATCATTGATGGTACTCAAAACTTCCAGACAGGCTGTAGACCATTTGACAAATATATTGCCTCTGCAAAAAAAGAGCTTAGCCTTCACTGATATCAGCAAGGCAGACTATGTAATTACTAAGCTTAACTGTAACTTGAAGATCCTGTATAAAATTCCGTATAAAACTAAAATTCAACCCAGTGCAAAATTCTGTTTTTATGTATGGGCAGAAAAGTCTTCAGGGAGAGTGAGGATAAGATTTCAAACTATGCTACATCACTCATTCACCACTAATAATTTTCCTTTTGCTAATGATACCAATAGGCATGCAATTAACTGAAGAATAAATTGCTAGTTACTCAGAATGAAATTCTGGTAAAATGAATTCTTCCTGCCTTTTTTTTTTTTTTTAAATCAAAGGAAGTATAATCCACTTACATTCCCCCTGTTAGATTAAGGAATTTATCCCCACAGAAGTTTGTACTTAAGAACTGTGGTTAAAATACAGAATGTTACAGAATTTCCTGACCATTATTTTTGAGCTATACATCTATACAATCTATAGCAACACTCATGTCACAGGGCATAAAGCTGACCACTATATGAATCAGAAGGACGTTCGTTATCTGTACGAGACACACTGTAGGCTGGGAGCATTTGGAACCATTTTTACCTTCCTCTGAAGCTCCTGGTATTGGCTTTGATAGAGACAGGCTATCAGACTTGAATCATTACTCTGATCTGTTATGGCCTACGTGGCATACACAGTTTGGGTTAGCCTTGCTGGCCACTGGAGGTCACCGCTCCTCTAGAGAAATATCAGAAAATCAACATTCAAGACTCCCTTTGGAAATGACACTACTGGAAAACTGAAAATCACAATTCGTTTTCATGCAACACATCCTCAGTGATAACAGCATTAAATGACAACGCAACAAGCCTGTTTTAACATGGGGGTCTGTACGGAGATTGAAATTCCTTACCAAGTTCTGTTTCACAGTTCTCACGTAAAAATTAAATACACTAATGAGGCTATTAGCCAACCACTCCACGCCCTTTGCTGGGCAAGCAGCAGATAGGCTTCTCTCTGCTTCACCACCTGGCTACGCAGCGTTTAGCAGCAGTTGCAATTCTTAATTTTCTGAAACGCTGTTTGTTCTCTGCTCATGCAGAAGCAAAGCCCAACTTTCTCTCAGGTACTGTGAAGTTGCAGTAAGGTGAGATCCATTTTAAAGAAACAGTAGCTCTGCAGTTTGCACCACGTCTGCGTTCTCTTCTACTGACGAAAGCTAAACGACCTCATCAGCCACACTAACTTTTTCTTCTAAGATTTAACCAATTCACCACACTGTTCAGGTTTCCATTCACTTTCTATGCTAGTATTTCCAGCCATCTACCAGCAATTTCTAGATCTGCTTTTGAGTCATAATGGCAAGCTAAATCACCCCAACAAAACAAAAACACCTCCTTATGGATACACATCCTCACCCAACTCTGTTGTTTTAAAAACACATTAGTGAATTTCCAACACAGACTCAGGTTAAAGCTTCCCGTTTGGACATCTGTCTCACCTAGTTACAGTATTTACTTCGGTTTACGGAAAGTACTAACTCTTCTGCAGTGAGAAATTAAATATTTTCATGTTGACACATTCAGCCTTCTTTGGTCCCAGTAAGGCAGGAACAGAACTCCACAGGTGACATGGGACAGTCATGAGGGTCATCTGGTACCACCGAGAATTAACAAGTTACGCTTTCTGCTTTTAAAGTGAGTATGTATGGTGCTACAAAACCAGAGTGATTAATCTGTCCCAGCACACTTATGTAGGAAATGTGCTTTGTTATTCAGGGTGCCCCAGGAGAAAGACAGCTCCTGAAGGAAGCTAGTCCTTTCATCTGTCGGGAGGTAACAGGGATTTTCCTGGATAGATTCCAGAAGAGGCTGAACTCACCTACTCCCTCATTCAGGCTTTTTTTTTCCCCCCCTGCAGATCCAAATCATAGTCCTGCTTCCTTCCAAGAAATGGTATCTGCTTCTATGTGGCCAAACTTGGAACTTGTGTGAAAGCCCTTCCAGAACAGAAGGCGGCAGCAAAGCAGTGGTTTTTCACTGCAGACCTAGTAGAGCTGGTGACAAGATGGACCAATTTCATACTTTTCTGCAGATGACAAAAAACTAGCTATTTTCTTATCATTACTTAAAGGAGTACTATCACAGGCAAAATCACTCCATTTGTATAATTTTAGAGTTGTGAAGAGACATTCAGTAAAACGTACAAGAGATAGACATCTTGCACAGATTTTAACCACAAATAAATTAAAACCAGCTCCAAACCCACCTCTATTAGGGATCTTTTTAGTTCTCTGTCTCACTTCATTCCTGGCTTAAATTCCATCCTTACAGTATTCACATGTGGATCACATCCATCATATCTGATTCGCAATTACAAAAAATTTTTTACAGTGATTGACGGTACTTAAACCATCTGCTTTACTGCAGTTCAGTGTTTTATTGTTCATTAAACCAAGAGATAGGAGATTAAAATTATGTTGTTTGACTTCAATAAAAAGACAAAGTATGACAAAAAAATGTCCAAGTATAGTAATACAGGGCAATAGTAATTACATTTCAAAAGCCCTCAAACCTATAAGAAAATGCAATGTTCACGATGAGTAAATTTAAACAATTTTGTTGTAATATGAAAAGTCACGTCTGTTTAGTCAGAATTCCCTGTTCAAAGAAAGGAATGACCGTTTTTGTTTCTGATCCCTTACCGCAGAGTCCATCACGGATCACTGCTCAAGACTAGAGAGGCAACTCTGACTTCCCTGGTTCCCTAGTTAGTGGGGTGTTGGTATGGTTTTGAAGGCTTATAGTATTAAAAGAGGCTGGAAAAAAATTAGAAAATAGGAAAATGCATTTTGA
Source organism: Leptosomus discolor (assembly GCF_034619465.1). Lineage (NCBI taxonomy): Eukaryota > Metazoa > Chordata > Aves > Leptosomiformes > Leptosomidae > Leptosomus > Leptosomus discolor. Next base: position 9,386,806 of record NC_141410.1, on the reverse strand, counting down.
TCACAACTGGACTAGCTTTTTTAGGATTTGTCTGGAAAGATCTCTCCAACCTTTGAACTTGATAATCTGATCCAAACCCTGCCTCCTCCTCCCTCCCCCAGAAGTGCAAGCACAGATTTCTTCAGTCCAGCCTTCTGAGCTTAGAGGTAGCAGTCTAAAGGTAACAGATGAGGGTCAATTATTATTCGAGGGCAGCTCTGATGCAAAAAGCCTTGTTTCCTTTCTAGATTTACTCTCAACCAGAGACTGTTCCTCCTGCGAATTCTCACCCTGTCCTCAGTCAGCTTTCTCCCTGGCTCCAACTTCTTCGCAGGTCTGGACGGAATGCACAGCTGAGAGGGTTCTTCTACACCACGACCTGCAAACTTGCTTAAAGGTCTTGAAGATCCTTCACGCTCCGTAGCTGTAACACCGAATTGTATTTGACTTCAGTGACAGAACTTGGAAGACCTCCTCTGAAGAAGGCTCTCCAGCCCCGGGGAGGAATGCCTCACACCTGCTGTGGAACTGCATTTTGCAGAGGCCTCTGTGTTGCTGCATGCCAGCAACAGGAATGAGCTTGAGCTATCGAGTCCATACGTCCTTCACATGTGCCCTCCCCAGAACAGGCCAAGTAACACGGACAAACTGTACATCTCCCAGAAAAACCCTTAAGAAGGTAAGATTCTTCTTAAGTCTTCCTGGTCATTCTTATGGACCATATAGAAACTATTGTCACCATCAAGACAAAATTATTCAAAGTCTACACAGAGATTTCTCCCATTTAAAACAGAAGCTTACACAAACTCATTGGTTCCCAAATTCTTAATTTGATGTATTTTATACATCAGTTTCATAGGAAAAAAGGAAGGCTTCTGCGTGTTTCAAAACAACACGAGCCAAATTTACACAAATAACATTGATCATAAGTAAAAACTGCAATTGTAATTTAGATCTTAAGACTCAGATTTCTAGTTTAGTGCTCTACAGAGTTGCAGAGGACATAAGATGTAATAAACAGAACTCAATTTAGGAATCTAAGTGTACAAGTATGGGACAGCTACTGATCGCGTTTAGCAGGAAGGGAAACTTACACCAGATTAACTGCGACACATTTATACAGAGCAACTAACTCACTTGAACCAGCCTTTAACCTGAAAGTCTTCCCACCACAGCAGTGGAGACAAACTCTGCCATGTAGTCAAATCTATAGTAGTACAGATACCAACAAGTCTAATTTTAAAATTTATATTCAGTTAAAAAAACCCCAAACCTAACAAACAAAAAACAACCAAAGCAATGAGTTCCATAACCCAACTTAAAAAAAAAAAAGGTAAGCATAATGTAAGTGAAAAGTAGTTACCACTGACCAAAATGATTACTTCACAGGTAGGAAACCTGGTTTTAGGGCCAGGAAATCTCATTATGGTTGGCACAGAGTAACAACAAAAAGGTGATCATCAGAAAAATCTTGCATTCCAGGTTTTGAACATGATGAGCACAGATGGAGGTGAGGAAATCATGAAACCAACTGGGTGGTGAACCTCAATACATTAGCATCCCATCAGCTACCAGGTGTAGAAAGCATCACGAAATACAAGTCATAAGGAAGACAAAATTAGGTCCTCCCAAACAAGAATGGTAACACAAAAGAAAGGGCAAAATGAATATTTAAAAACTGAAGTAGGGGGGTAAGATTGTCACTATGAGTCAGTCGAAGCCATGCGTTAACATTTCATCAGCAAGGCATTCAACTAGATGTTAAACATCAGACTGCTTCTCTTATGTTACACTCAGTAAAGCATGAAAGCACTCTTAAATAAACCATAGAGTGAACCTGCAGCCTTTGCCTTGAGAAAATGAGTGAAAAAAATGTTGGTACAGCTCGAGAAAAAACCTGACTGCTTCTGTACACAGCCACCAGGGCTTTGTAGTTCATTTTTCAGCATATATGGATAAATACCATAAAAACAAGCACCAGAATAAGAGTAGACTTCATGTACTGAAACAATGAAGAAAAAGGTTGCCTTAGTACTTCCCTGGATGATGTTAAGCCATCCTAAACAGAGAGTGAGTAATCTAAAATATTCTTAGCTGTGCCACACACAATTTGGATGACTAACACCAGGGAAAAAAAATGTTTATGGCATATGTGTTCACCTCATTATTTATTTTTCCATTTAACTCAAGCTTCACACTGAAAAATTTCAGTCAGCATTAGACTCTTGTTGCCTTGTGTTTCAACTTGAAAAGGTTTGGAAAAGCTTTTAAGTCAAATCTTTTCTACTCATCACCTGCATTTCAAAGAAAATTCTAATCACCTAAAAAGCTTTCAAAACATTTTTTCATTTTCTCCTGAATATATTTCCCAAGTCTTGTTAGGTATTTAGCTTAAAATTTATCTGACATTTTAGATCCTGCTGAGCAGCACTGTCCTAGTCATACCACAGAACAACAGCACAACCACCTAAATCTTTCTGTTAGGCTTTTTTAAGTATAGGTATTAAATATCAAAGCTTTCAGCCAAAAAAACACCCCCAGGTTTAAAAAAAAAAATCAAAATTCAAATCAGCATAAATGTGGACCAAGAAACACCAATTGCAATTAAGAGTTTCTTACACAGGGAAATAAAATACAAATCCAACTGTCTTCTCTCTTGCCTTCTCTCAAAGAACTCTGCGAAGCGCAGCAGAAGCCCTGCAGTACATGACACTCGGGCTCTACCACAAACTCAGGCCAGTCACATTATAGCGCCCCAGGCCACTAACGTGAGAGATCACACACGGGCTTCAGGGAGAACACAAAACCAGGGATGTCTGACAAAATTAGAGACAGCCTTCATTATATGAACAATTTTGTAAACACCAGGTATTTTAAAACACTGGCTCCTTACGTGGGGAGCGTCTTTCTCTGAAGAACGTTAACAACGAAGGTCTGAACAGCCGGCTTCAAAGTCACAGTGTAATCACGCAGTTCTCTCCCCTCCTCTGAACCTCCTTCACGTTATTGCAGGCACAGCTGCCTGCTTGTTCCTACACTTCTGTGACTTCCTAGGACTATGAAAACATGATGTGCATACTTTCTCACTGTTCAACTAGGTATTAAAAAAAATATAATGCTGATAAGGCAGTGTTCTTGACTTAATTGTTTTATTGCTCGTGTCAATAAACGTTAACAATGCACTTTCTGTGATGGTCTTCTGTGATGAAGATGGAAGTAGGCACAACTACCAAGTAACAAGCTAGAAGTACAGTTTCAATAAAATTTTATGCTTGCAAAACCACCCCAATGCAAGTCGTCTACCACACTATGAACTAAACCCTCCCCTCACACCAGCAGCAATAAAGAAAACCTGAAAGTAATAATCAGAGAATTGTTTTAAATAACAACGCTGCATTCAAGCCATGTCCTTAGAAAAAAGGACCTGATCCTACTCACGCCTACTCATGGCACTAAACCCTGTTACCTACCTGAATAATCCTACCGATTTAAAAAAATTACATAATTTGTAAATTCAGTCTTTTTTTTTTTAAGTGTAACTACAAGTAGATTACAAATGCTTCATGTAGCTGAAGCACCTCATCTTCCATGGTCGTATCTAAACTGGGTTCATGACACTTTACCTAGTCTGTTGGCTGCGTTAATCAAGTACTAACCTTCCTGTCGAGGCAGAAAGGTTTCTAATCAACGAAAGAAATGAAGTCCTGGAAGAGCACTGCGACAGGCTGCCTCCGTTGCCACACTTCCTCCTTCACTGGAGCATGAAACATTTACTAAACAGGGCTACAGGAAATAAGCGCCCAGGACAGCAAGGCACCAAATTCTGATGCTGGGAACCTCTGCAGTCCTTCACACTACAGCTGCAGGCACCTGGCGTGTACGCTGGGTCATTTTTATAGCAGCAGAATCCAGTGCATGAGTCTGCACAACCTACAAATAGCCACTGAGGACTAAGTGACTCCACCAATGCTTTGGTACGTTTTCAAAAATTCATCATGTATTTTTCAAAGTGATACCCACAAGCTGTAACCATTCTTAAGAGCCTGGAAGCAAGCCAGATGTTTGGTTGTGAAATAAAGCTTGTTTCCATTACGGTCACGAAAGAAAGCATGTTTCTCCATCACCTGGAGAAAGCAAAACAGCTTTTACATTCATGGAACTGAATGTCACTGTTTTTAATGGGGTTGTTGCACATGGGTATATACAAATCTATTCCTTTTGAACACACACACACAAACAGAAGTAATTCTTTTTACCAGATCCCAGTCTATGCTGCGGAAAAACGTATGAGACTTGATATCAGAAAATCCTGTCTGCGGCTGACAACCAAGCCTTTCTTTGGGATCCTGCGGAAAACACAGAAACTCGTGTTACACACCTAAACCAGTTACAGGCCATGTTTGACAACAGCCCACATACGGGACTCCAGCATTCCCGATCACCGCGCAAACTGCTGCTCAGATAAACATATCACGGCTATCGAGCGGCTTGCGTTTGGTTTTGGTTTTTTTTCTTAATGAAGTTTGATATTTCATTTTTAAATGATATTTTACAACTTCTTAAAAAGACAGATGTATTTAGCAATGTATAATTCATATCCTTCTTTTCTCCATAAAAAAGGATAATGGTTCTACAGATCTCAAGCAGCTTGATTAAATTAGTATTACAGAACAGAGTTTATAAACAAACTTACAGTTATGCTTCTCAACTAGATGCAGGTTTTTAAATCAAGTCTGTGCTGTGGAATTCCCTCAGCACACTAGCAACTAAGAAGTGGGGGGTTTTTAACATACAGGATACCAAGGTTTTATAGATTTTCTTAATAGTAAGCAGATTAACTTCTTAACTGTATTGCTTTCAACAGGAAGCTCTGACTTCCAGATCTTAGATGCTAAAAATAAGAGAATGTTATTTACCTTGTTTAAAAATCCTTTTAACACATGGGAAGCCTTGACAGAAAGAAACCTTGGAATCCGGATTGGCTTCTCAAGAATAACTGTTACAGGTTTAAAAACAGCAATATTGTTTTTTGTTTTATGACATTGACCACGATTTCAATACAAACACTGTATTATTTAAATATGTTACCACTTGGAAAGTGGGAAGATAGGGTAATTATTTAAAATAATGCAAACAAAAGGAGCTACAGTAATTCAAAGCACTGGTATACTGACATTTCAAGATTTCCTAAATGTTAGCTTCATTATCTTTTTCTACTGTTCGTAGTATCAACAGGGAATAAACTTGTCAGTGTTCTCAGTATACGGAAAACTGTGATTTTAAACAGTAACTGATTTAATATTAGGCTCGTCAAGACCACCATGGCCGATTCTGTTACCCAACGGCAGTAACTAGTGCACAGAACGGTTCTGCCTATTAGGGAGCAGGCAACTTCGCAGTTCCCAAACGGTCACAGAGATTCTGCTGTAATAAACATGGCAAGTGTTACTGCTTCTGTTTAGAGTCATACATCACTACTCCTGAAGGGTAAAACTGTTAAAAAGTTATAGCTTTGAATTTTAAAATTAATTCTTGGCCTGTGGACTGCCTTCTAACAAAGACACCATTCCATACAACTCCTGTCTGTTATTTCTGAACTGTGGACATTTGAAAAAATATTTTGTCTGAATATGACTTCCTAATCCCAGCCCATTTTATCTGTGTTCAAGAAAATAAATTCCTGGGATGAAGAACTGGGAATATTGAGGCCCTTTATCTACAGTAGATCTATAGGCAGCTATGGGGTAATAATGGAAAAGGAAAACCTCACTGGTCCTACTGGAACTGCTCATTTTCATGATTCCTGCCCCAAGAATGGAAAAAAAAAATATCAAAATGACTATACCTTGGAAGAGGTAATCTTCAGTGTTCATGTCTGGATTGTCAGTAATAATATCAAATGGAGACCGTCCTGCCATCATTTCAAACATCAACACACCGAGAGCCCACCAGTCCACACTGAACCCTGTAAATATTTGTAGAGCAGATTTTCAGCCAGGACTCCTTGAATTTAGGTGTCATCTGTCATAAATGAAGATTAATGGCCTGGTTCTACCAAGGACTGAAATGTTCTCTCTACCTTCACTGAAGCCACAGACATCCTGACTCGTACTATGACTGCGTGAGACTTGAGAGCGATTTCTGAGCAGGGATTACACGTGCAAACTGTACAGGAGTTTGCAGGAGTCTGCCAGACAGCACAGCTCCAATGAGCATTCCATGTATTTAAGCTGAACATTTTCAGATGGTTTTGGGTTTTTTTTTAAAGAAGCTGAACATTTTTGTATAGTATAACTAAATGACAGATCCGACCTACTGATCAGATCAGTTCACAAGCAACCCTGGTTGAAAAGACTATTTTACTTGGACTTCTGCATGAGCAGGAGCTTTGGCCCAGCATTCTATAACCTTGTCTGGAGGACAACAGTAGCTGGAATGTCGAGTTCTTCAAGGAATGGACTTGCTTTTGCAACAGTAACGTTTAATAGTCACTTTTCAGGCAAAGTATGATTTAAAAGAAGCTGAAATGAGTGATTGCGAGAGAAAAAACACAAAAATAACCTCATTTCAGAAAAAATTAAACTGTACAGTATGCATTCCATTTTCTCAACAGATAACAGCACAAAAATGTAGAAATCTAAAAATAAGGGTATTTGAACCAACCTACAACTAGAACTTTGCTTTGTGATTTATTATAACTGCAAATTGTTTAGTCACAGCTTACCATATTCTTCTCCTCTGAGGATCTCTGGTGCAATATAATTTGGTGTCCCACAGAAAGTGCTTGTAGTGTCACCAGGGCCCAAACCTTCCTACATGCATAAATCATTTCATAAATTAAAAGCTGACCTCCTTTTCCAGCAATTCCCCTTAATTAGACTTACAAAGCCAAGTTGCTTGGGAGTCTAAAGACCTTCCTTTCAAAAAAGGCAATGCTAGAGCAAAATAAATACTCATAGTGCTCAAAGCTGGCTTATGACTTTACAGCTTATCTTCAGCAAATTAATTGATTAAAACCAAGTCACAACACATTTGTAACAACATTGTGCTTACTATTTACAGATACATTTAAAAACATTTCAGATCAAAACTGATGTGCAAGTCCTTTTCAAATAGATGTTGGGAAAAAAAAAACTTCTATTTTTAGGAATGAAGGAATGAAACTTTTACGTAACTGCTGCTTTCCAAGTGAAGCCCCACACCCTGGGCACTTCGATAGTGCAGAAAAAGTCTAGTCCAGCATCCTTAGAGATTGGTGCAAGAGCCATTCTACGGAGGGAATGAGACAAGCTTTCCTCATTGCATCACCATAAGGTGCCCTAACCACGTTCTGAAATAAGCTAAATAAAAATTGGTATTATACACTCAATCCTGGGACTCTTAAAAACCAAAATAATGTCAGTTGCATTTTTGGCTTCAGAAACTTATGCTCCCCAAGAAATAGCCTGGCTCTAATCTCATTTCACACACTAGCCAGAAACAAGGTGGCAATAACAAGGAGACTTGAGGTCAGATCAACAGCTCTAAGGGGCCGGCACAATTCCTGTCAGATTACAACCACTTCAGTCACGTCTGGCGTTCCAACTTCACACACCTAAGCGTGAAATTCAGTATTTTCTATATTTGTATTTCCTATTGGCTTTTTCCTCGCTGGCCTTGCTAAGTACATGTTACACTTTACAGGTGCTCTGAACACAACCCTCTCGAGATTGCCTCTGGGCAACACAGACGGCAACTTAGGAACCGAGATGCCAGCCAGCCCCTGCTGGTCAGCGATCTCTACAGTGCAGCCAGAAAAGGACGGATGCAATCCGTATTCACAGGAGCACAGTTAAAGAGATGCAAAAGATCCTTGTAAAAACATACTTATCTTAAAGACAAATTTTCTAACTTGGGTCACATAGGAAACTTAAATAAAGGAAATGAACTTGGCCAACAGGTCAAACTTCTCTGTCCTTCAAAATGACCCACATAACTTGAACTACACAGAAGAAAAAAATTACAAATCTGGTTCTAGTTTTCAACAGTCATTTTCAAGAATAAAGCTCCTATTCCACAATCAAATTCTGGGCTCAGGAACGGGAGCGTTAAGATAAGGATACATTTTCTCAGTCTTCTCTTAAGATCACCAGACACAGGATTTCACTTAAGCACAATCAGAGAGAGAGACTATGGAATGACAAAGTGACAAAAGAAAGGTAAGAAAAATCCTACCTTGCACATGCCATAATCTGTTAATTTGATATGACCCTCTGCATCTAAAAGAACATTGTCTAGTTTTAAATCTCTGTAGATTATGCCTCTTTCATGTAGGAAGTTTAGAGCAATACAAATTTCAGCAGCATAAAATCTGAAATTAAAAAGGAGAAAATTCATATTAACATTAAGATTGTACAAAAGATGGTGCAATTGAAAAAATCTGTTCTTCAAACATCACTTTACAGTCAGCTTTTATCAACAGTATACCAAAGACAAGCTACATTTATTTATAAGGACACAGATCTCAGACTGTAAAACCCAATTATTTTTTTCATTCTACTAATTAAGAAAGTATTTATGCTTTATCCTACTGAATTTTTTTCTGAAAACTCCAAGTATGACACAGAAGATGTGTATTTTCAACTTATTAAGAGTTACATTAAGGCTTTGTGTAGCACAAAGCCAGGCCAAAAAGATTTTTCATGTTCTCCTACCAACACTATATTAATTCAACATAAAACCAAAATGAGCAGAACATCTTCTATCAACAGATCAAAGAAGCATTACCCAAATATGAAGCAATAAACAAAAGTAAATAGGAACAACAGTGACTACTTATCAAATGCTTCCTTTCTTCAAAAAAAAAAAAAAAGGCACATATCCTTCAGAACAATAAAATCAACAGTTCCTCCCAGGGCAGTATATTCTAAACTTAAGAATCAACCTTCCGTTCTTTCTTTGCTATTCATAGTCCTCTGGGGAATAAAGTGTGGAAAGCATTTCATACAACCTTAAACTACAACACAAGAAAACCACTGTAACAGTGTTAGTGAAGTACCTTGCATGTTCTTCAGGAAGCTTCCTTTGCCGTTGCATATGAAACATAAGATCTCCCCCATTTACATACTCTATGACAAGAAACAATCTGAAAGTATATAACACAATTAATGGATTCCAAGGAAACTCTCAAGAAAAACTATTCTTATGCTTCCAACTTGAACCATTTTCACTTCCACTCTTGAATTAGACTTCTAGATTTCTTATAGTTATGGAAACTATTTAAGAGGAAAAAAAGAGAGTACTTATTTGATCCATATTACATAGGATCACAGCCTTTATTTAAACACCAGACTAAATGTAAAGGAGAGGCAGCTGCATACAACAGCCTACTACTGGCTACGAAACCTGCAGAACTATTTAAACATTACAGAAGACAACAGCATTTGCCTAATATATTGAGGAACTCACTCGGAGATAGATGTAAAAAAACCTCTAAGCATATAATGATATATAGACTTCTTTAAGAATTTCTTACACATAACAGCAAAATCATGGCAGTATGCTAGATGATGACACATGGCCAAAATGAAAGTTTATCCAAGAAGGTAAAATTGCCATTCATTTGAAAAAGACAAAACAACAACATAGGTACGTGACTCTCTTACTCAGAAAGGTTGATTCTCTGGCTTTTATGGAACAAAATTCCATGGTACAAGATTTGCCCCGCGAGTGTACTGATTTGAATAACAGTATCTGATTGACTGAAAAAAATCTAATAAGCCTGCCTGAAACAATGCTGATTATTTAAAATAAAGGTTTTCAGATAAAACAACTTTAAATGATGCATCAATTTAAATTCAGACCTTGCTTATTAAATCTGACACAGATTTACCCTGATGTAATAATTATTAAATTGTTACTCTACTTGACTAAATATTGTTCGTTTTTAGCAGCCAAGCTGCAGCATGAAATCTGAGGAGCTTTGTAGATGAAATGTAGTTTACAGACATGTAAGTCAACAAGGTTTTTGCATGGACAAAATCTGAAAATTCTCACTTTATTTTTGATATAGTTTTGCCACTAAAAGGTCAACATCTCTTAAAAATTACACCATCACTAACAATAATTATGAGTATCTGGTAATATCACAGAGATCAATATGTTTGGTAGGATTTGTGATATTAACACGTGACTATGAAGATTGCTGTTTGTGCTGGTTCAGTTCCTGAAAAGCTCAAGAGGAATGTAACCCAAATTTACTTCCAAAAAAAGAGTAAGTTTTATCTGAACAGCATATGACAATAATATTTTTTCCAATTAAAATTACATGATCTAGCACATTATTAATATAGCATATGCATATTAAACCCTATGATCATCACTGAACTCATCCTGATACACTGTGAAGCAGCACACTGTCATTCCTGGAAGGAAATAAAAAATGTTCTGGTTTATTTGTATAGATAGACTGAAACTAAAGAATTTGAGGACTGACTCAATTCACATATGTCCACTATGTATCAGAGATGACAACTAAATTTGGTGAGCTAGCAGGACAGATAATGAAATTCCACCATCCCTCGACTTGGCCAAGACCTTTATCTGTAGAAAAATGTGAATTAAAAGAAAGTGTAACGGACCCACTTCTGATATTCTCTGCACAGTGTGTTCACTAAACAGAAGATCTGGGCACGGAAAGGCTACAGCGTCAAGGCTTACTAGTTTCCCGGTAGAACAAGTTTTTGAAACAGTCTTCTCAAAACAAACAGGAGCAAAGTCGGCAGGGGAAAGAAATATAGGTGGAATCAGCCGTACAAAAAGACTTCTATTACTGTTCGCAGGAACGGTTTCATCCTTGGGAAAATATGATCCAGGCAATGCTGCCAAGGTCAGAGAGACCTACAGCACAGAAACATGCTGAGGGAGAGCTTCTGATGAAGGTTGCGGCTGTCCCAGGAGGCAATATTTCCTTATACACCTAATTTTCCATGAGTTGGTATCTCCTTTCCAGTTATCCACACACTGGAAAGCATTCCATTTGGAAAACACATGCTCCAGTCAGACCATTCTAGTTAGTAACAATTAAAGAAGTTCGGGTTTTTTTTTTCCTTTGAAAGGATTCATTTGAAACACTTAAAGTGTTAAAAACTTAGAGGGTAAACCAGGAAAAATTACTGGACGCAACCCAGCTTGCAAGTCTGTTAGTGGCCTCCCCACAAGAATATAAAGACTAAACTAAAATGAAACAAACAATAAATAAAATAGAGACCAATGCCATAAGTATTTTATTACAGCATTCCTGGCATTTTTTGCTTCCAACTTCCCTATTCTATTTAGGAGCTTCCAATGTTTTATCACCATTCGGAACCTGCAATTTAAAGTTCCTTGTGTCAAGTCACGTTCAAGCACGTGTGTGAACACTTGTCATCCTTGCTGGTTTTATCAGGATATACTCAAACACCAATGGTTTTGCAGGATGGAGGTTTCAGATCATTGCCTTATCTGGCAATCCTGGACAAGTCCAAGGCACATAGTTTATTACAATAATAAAACACACATCAGTAGTATCCGAAACACTGTAAACAGCTATATTTAGCATCAGTTAGTACCTTTACGTACACATTTATCTCTAAAAAAATTTAAAATTGTATGTCAGAGAAAGAACATTTTCTTTCACAACTTTCTCCCCTCATTAGCACACGTACACAAGCTGTTCTCATATTACAACTTGTTTTCTTTAGCCCAGTTAACACCATCTGATGCCAATGAATTTATTCACTTGAAATCAGTTTCATGTTTCTCTTTGCTCCTGTAATGAGGTCATAATTGTGATTTCATAACATTACAGCTATAACTGAATTGTGAATTCATGATATTATGGCTAGATCCATGGCAAATGGCTGAAGTTATAAACAAAAAACCTACAGTTTCACTGCAAGGAGAAGCTAGGCTGGAAAAACAGATATCCAAAAGATACAATAGGAATACAGAAAGCTTTGACTACATTCAGGATACTTTTTTCCTACTTCTGCTCCTCAATTAGGTCAGCATAACTACTAAGGCAGCATGCAAAGGATCTTTCTATTACTGCCTGCAGCCTTTTTCTTATTCCCAATATTTATAAAAACCTCTTTCTCAATACTTTGTCCTGCCTGACCACTTGGATTTTTATATTACATGTTCAATACTACTTAGTATGTAGCCAGGCATTTGTGAATGCTGGTTTACCTTAAAGGGCCTTTCACAGTTAGCTGTCTAAAGATTTGGTGGGGTTTTTTCCCGTCTGCAAGACAAATTTCTTTTGGTCAAATACTTAGTCACCTTTGGAGATCACTTTTTCCCTGCTCCAAAATAGTCCTTAGTCCTTCAGCGCTCTCTTCATACAGCTTCTTTAACTTCCTTCATGCTATGTTGTCCCTGCCAGGAAAACTCTATTTCCTATGACTATAGCCATTAAGGGCTGAAAGTTTGGGGACTGAAGAAATGGCGCAGCGTATGGCTTTGTATTTCAAAAATTGGTAACCCATTGTAATAAACAGGTGATTATTCTTGAGGATAAATGACTATATAATTCATGAAAACTTCCTAGAACTGTTTGCACCCTACACTGCATGCCATTCAAGCAAGCCAGAATGACTTTTATCTTCTGATTATGATACACGTGGCACCAGGCATTATAAAGGTGTAACAGTTAACAGGTGCCTGTGAACACAAAAACCTCCAACCAACCACAAAACCCCCACGTGTCCAAACTCCCCAGTGACGTACAAAAGCATGGGCAGGAAAATTCCTCTTGATTTTCTTCATATTCCAATTGCAAAGTAAGAAGCAAATAATCGGCTTTGGATTGTGCACACAAGGACAAAAAAAATGAGTATTTCCAAGTAGCTTCGAGTTTATTAAGCACTTTATCAAATGAAATCACATACTTCATCAATATGTGCTAAGGGCTCATAAGCCTTATAGGTAAAAACCACTTCATATACATGTAGGTTTTAAAGTTATTATTAAAAACTATAATTACTGAGCAGCCCAACTCTTACACTATTTTGAAGAACAGAGAACTACAGTTTGGCCCTCTGAGAACTGATTTGGCCCACCTCAGTTGAATCGGGTGTTTTAAACTCTCTTACAAAGCTCTGTTTCACCCTGTTACCATCCTGCCATTCCTGAAGTCACACAGCCTGTGCTCAGGAAGACAGGACCCAGCTCCTCCTCTTTCTCCTTCACCTTCGCCCTTCAGATCTGGACCTGGAAAACCCTGCCTTTTTCTCCACAGCACACTGAGTAAGCTATCCCACTAGAACTGGCTTTGTTGTACGAGCGAATCCCTGACAATACTAATGCTTCTTTCCAAAAATTACTATGTGATGGCAGTGGTTATGTTTGCTTTATGAGAAGCAGTTAGTACAATGATCAAGGTTTTCAAAACAAAATAATTTCAGATCTTTCTTACCGACTTGTTGTTTGAAAGCATGAATGTAAACCAACTAGGAATGGGTTACTGGATGCCTGTTCAAACACATGTTTCTCTGTCTGTACCCAATCAATATCCTGAAATAGAGTAATTGAACAATCAGAACTCCTGCTGCATAACCACTGTGGGTATTCCCAGAAAAGAAATTGTGAACATCTATGCTTCCTTACATACACCATCATTGTTAAACATGTTCTTCAGAAAGAAAAACCTAAAATCTGCACGGTTACACAACATTTTAATTCAATTATATATTCAGAAGTTTCTTAACCATTTAGAAAGGTCTGCACAAAATTTAAGCCATTAAAAATTATCATACATCCGCAATATTGGATACACTGCTCATGCTGCTTCATAGAAATAAATTCAGTCACCTTTGATAAATGATCCTAAGGCTGCTGAAGCAACTCATGCCAGTAATACAAGCAATGTGAATTCCAGTTTTTAAAAGGTTCAAATAAATTGAACTTAGTTTCCTCATCTGCAACTCAAAATGTATTCAATGAAACTACCACAAGCCGATTAGTTTATCCAACCAAAATCATTCTTAAAAGTCGCAGACTACCTTGAATACTTCAAAAGGCAGAAGTCCTGAATACCCAGTGAAACACCATATAATAAAAACCTATCAAATGTGATTGATACTGGCATCATACTGCAAAATTCAGATCCGTAATAACAGCATTTAATCATTTTGCATATAATCACACAAAATCTAAACCTTACGGACAACTGGCTTTAGCAGTAGATATTCATTCTTCATACAATACACTGATCATGGTCCACCTTGCAAACACTCAGTACCCTGCCAATAAACTAGAAATATAATTGTTGCAAAAAGTCTCCATTTCCAGCTTTCCAACCAATCTGGAGAAAACAAAAGACAGATACTGAGAAGCCAGGCCCTCCTGTCAAGGACAGTTAAACTAAAGTCAAGAAAATGTCACCATCAAATTAAATAAATCTGTTTGGTTTTGTGTACAGACACTCCTGAAGATAGAACACCTTGGAAGGGTAAACCTGGGTCCAAACATGCGCCAAAAATCCAATTTTGAATAAACCAAACACGTCCACTTCCTTTTGTTTTACTGAATGAGTTCCCCCTTTGAACAAATGCCTTCGTTATGGCACTTGTGTACTAACACATTAGTATTATACTAGTGCACTACTGTTAACAAGATTAAGCATAGAAAAATTTAACCGCGGAAGCCGAGGTGTTTGATGTGCTTCAGTCTCATTTAGAAAAGAATCTTTACCTCTCTCCAGTATCAATCATTACCTGGAAAGCACTGGCTGATTTAAACATAATGATATTTGCTATGTAGTTAATTTTCTTTCTCCACAAAACACTTATTAGTGCAAGTAACAGAAATTTCACCTATCTCAGGCATTCACAGACCTCAGCATAGCTCAATCTTCTATGTAATTATCTGTGAGAGCAACTGTTCAAGAAAGTTCTCTCATCTACCCCTGATTCTCAGGAACAACTGTGCAACTCATTAAATAGTACTTCTCTTCAGCTTCTACCTTCGTGGAAAAACACGTTAAAAAGGAAACAGTAAATAAACAACATGACAGTCTACTCTTCAGTCAAAAAGAAACATCAAATAAATGAGCAAGCCAAAGTCTTCTTTTAAAATAACTTTTTCTCTCCTAACCCCAGCCTCTAGAATAACAACCAAAATGGCAGCCAGAGAAACTGATTGCAACTACCAACACAAACAGTACCTAAAACAATGTGTTCTGTTTGGGTTTTTTCCAACATGCTACTTGCAAGAAACCCAGTCTTCCTAACAACATAAAATTAACCTATCTGCTTAAAAATCGCATTGTATTCTATCACTGCCTATTGTGAAAGAATACAGGGATGCAAGAAATTCCCTGTGAGGTGAGACCAATTGTCTCTCCAAAAAAAGAGTTTGGGATTACAGCTTTGGATTCCACCCTCAAGGATGACGCAGTACTGCTTAACTCTTCAACTATTTATGGTTGTACCCCGTCATACACAGCACTGCCCCTGCGTGAGCACATCTCGTGGCAGCGTCCCACCAGAGCCAGCAGCACTGGTTACCCTTCCGTCAGCTCCCTCGGCTGTTTTATCAGGGCTGTGGTCTGACCACACACATTCCAGGGACCCCACCCCCTGTCCCACTCCTTCACATGGCAGGTTCCAGTCCAATGGCACTGTAGGTGGCTCAAATCTGCCTTCCGGGCTTGCTGTGATGGGTTCAACACATTCATGAAAAAATTAGAATGGATATAAAATCTATACCTTCCAAGAAGTGTGAATATTATAAAGGAAAAAGAGGAAGTGTAGTTTTATTTCTCTTTTACTTCCCCCCCTGCCACCTAATTTGTGCATTTGAGATCCTCTATTAAAAAAATTTTCAACAGGGTTTTGAAAACAAGAAATGCAGCACTGATTTCTGCAGCAGACAGATTTTTTTGTTTTGTTTTACAAGCCAGCTAAACCGTAGTGACCTCAAACGGTAGTAGAATATTATTTTTAAACCCACGGAAAAAATATTTCAGTGTACTGTGTTCACTTGCACCTAAGCTCTATAATCGTGACCGTAAGAACACAGTTTCAGCTCCTATTCTGAAATACGGCCAATATTTTGCAGCTACATTCATTTGCCTTGGGGGAAAAAAATTAAAATCTTTGTTTTCTTTCAAAATCAGATGCTCAAATTCCACCCTATTTATCTCATCACTTACAGATTAGCACATCCAGGCTGGAGTATTTGTCACATGTATTCTACCAAGACTATTAATAATTGTTAACTGTTACTAAAATAAGGGACACTTCTCTCAGATTTAAGCTTGGTGCCTCATGCAGACAGTTGATGACCAATGAGTTCAAAAGCCAGTAAAACTTCTATTACAGAAATGTTATCCAAAACCTTAGCTGCTTTCTAACTTCATTGTTAAAGCATACTAAAGTTTTTACAGTATATAACAGAATGCAATTAACACAGACTTTTACCTCATCATCATGGACCAATTCTTTTTTCACTACTTTCATAGCATAAATTTGATCATTCTTTTTTAACCGAACTAAAAGAACTTTGGCATAACTCCCACGTCCGATAACTCTGATTAAATCAAAGTCCTGTAGTCCAAGCCCCTGAGAAATCTTAATTCCATCCATTCCATCAATGACTGGTTTGATATCCTGTATAAAAAGAAACAGATGCTAGGAACAGAAGACATTTTCATAACAAGTAACCATTAAAGCAAAGAGGTATTTAACCACTGGACAAAACTTGCTGAGTTTGCTTGCCATTGTCACTGGCACACAGATCTCAATGGCTGATTACAAACACATTTGTTTAGAAAGGGTTGGTTGGTACTGGTTTTGCTCCTACTAACAGTTACTGTGTTTTTCAAGGCAGTAGATTGTTCAATCAAGCATTTAAATATTCCTCACTGGAAAACAGAAGGCAGCGCCTTCAGAAATGAGTTTTTATTCAAATTCCCGAACTGGAGGCCATGTAGAATTATCCTTTGCATGAAGTGAAGAGCATCTTTCATATTCTGACAGACACTGTCATACAAACAAAGGCTATCTAAAAGGAAGACTGATAAGGAAACAATTTGCTAATGAATACACCTGTCTCTGTTTCAGTTTAGGCAACAGCTGTCTGTATTAAATTCACTAAATTCATTAAATTTCAGTTTTAATGAAAATGAAGATTTCTAACAGATGCCTGGGAACATACAGAAGCAGATGACAACTTCTTAAGTGTGAGAATTTGCAGGAAATATTCCACTATGGAGAACACTATTTAAAAACCCATTATTTAAAAAGATAAAATTCATCCTGACCACTGAAATTAGATGTGAACACGTGAGACTGACAAGTAGCTGAACTAGACAAATGCAGCACATACTTTGACATTTCATGTTTTACCAATATACACAATGCTTTGACATACTTGTGTGGCCTATTTTTATCTGACCTCACACTACTGTACTTGTAGACAGATCAGCATTCTGCTGAACTATGGAAAGTATTTATATAAGGAATCTTGATCTAGGATTGACTGCTATTAGAAGAGATTGCTCTGAGCTTAAAGATTCTAGTCAACAAAGCTCCCAGAACGCCACTTCCTCGCTGCAGAACACCTTAAAATTATTTTAGTAAAGCTCAAAAGCGAGGTGGGAAAAATCAGAGCAGCATAATTCAGGACAGCTGAGCAAACAGCACCTATCAAAATTCAAACACAAACAGTATCTACCTGACCACTAACCACAGCAGAAGTCAGCAATTCTAGATAGGAATTAAAATTCTCTGACATGTTTTACATTTATACCATTCCACCTCTGAATTTGAGATAAAATCTAAAGACACGTGACTGAAAATAAGACAGTCGCTTACCCAAGAGCAAGAACTACTCAAGTGTGAAATAACGGTAGTGACAAGTATTGTGGTAGAGGAAAAAAAGGTGCAGGCTTGTTAAAAGTGGGGTATCAAACTAACTGCTAGTCTTCTGCAGAGTGCATCCTATTTATTTTAAATATGCCAGAAGCATTTTTCAAAGAAACATGTTGAAGCCCTTTAGAGTTAAAGCACACTGGGGTTTTTCAGACTGCTTTAAAGAAATGATATTCTTGATATGCAGAGATTGTGTCAGACTGTCTACAAAAGAGCTGAAAGACAGAGTTTATGTTATTCCGCTTGTATTTCCACAGGAGCAGTCTATAAATTATTAGGTACTATTTACATGAAACATCTCAGAGCTGGATAGTTAATGTATTGTCAGACTGAACCAGCTTTCATAAGGACAGCCTGCAGAGGTAGCCTGAGGGCGATAAAGGGTGTATATCCATTAGAGAGAGCAGACAAGACTATGTCAAAGCCACCATTTGTTGCAAGGACCAATAGAGTCAAACCCCCTGCTAAATCCCTGTTGTTCCAACACAAATGGAGGGGAGAAAAAAAGTCTCTCTCACATCATGATAGGGATAACAAGAGCTGTATACAGAAGAAATCTGAAAAACCCAACAAAAGTGCTAAAAAAATTTTTTTCAGAAAGAAAACACAGACTTTTTTTTTTTAAAGGTAGCAGAAAAAAATAGGACAAATAATTAGCTATTTTATAAAAAGTTGTATGATTAAAAGTGTGTGAATGTGAATTACAAAAATATTTTTAAAACATACCTCAGAGTCATCTTTAATGTTGTCATGTTTCCGGTTAGAAGGAATGTAGGGAACTGGAAAAGAAACCAAACAAGCAGGGTGGTTGGCCTTCATTACAAATCATTTTGAAAACTGATGAATGGAAAGATGATTTAGTAGCTTAGGGTCAGCAGTTTGCTTTAAACACTATGGGGCAGCTGATTAAATTTTTCCACTTTATTCTTATAATCCTGACGGCCGATCCTAAGGGCACTGCAGAAACAACCAATTCATGAGACAGGAAGAAATGAACCTCTGAGCTCCTAACAGCGTCGGACAAAGGCCAGTGTCATTTTGGAGAACAGGTATGGGCCCTTAAAACAAGACAGGTTAAACCATCAAAAATATTAATCCAAATCACACCAAATTAAGAAATACTTAGTCTGAAGATGCACTTATGTTAGCATCACACTTCGGATCTGAAGTGCAGGGGGGTTGGTTTGTTTTAAAAAGTAAATCTATTGTTGCCAGTTGCTCCGTCCTTAATTTCACATTCTGGAATGATTTCAGAGCATATGAATTTAGATCAAAACCGAACCAGATTATGTGCTTCAGAAATAAGTTTATTGTAAGTTGAGTCCCTAAGGAGCGTTTAGTTCATGGGACTAAACTAGAGCTCATCCAAAGTAAACTGTAAAAAAGCCCCAAACAGTTAAACTAGAAACTGGGCCTCCAAATGGGGAACACACATGAATTTCAACTTAACAAGAAAGTACTCACTTCCATCAGTTTCTTCTGAAGGGAGGTCAACTTCATCGTTTTTATCATCTAACTGAGGTTCCTGGGAAGGCATGACCGAATCCTTGCAAAACACACAGGTTATATAGGTAAAAAACGTTGGTTTATGCAGTCCCTCTGAAGTAAGTATGTCTTACCATATAACTGCAATACGATGAGAACCTTACATTTGTAGCTTCACAAATGAAAACTGGATTTTGTAGAACGTATTTCCAAATATTAATGTTTTGTAATGCATTATAAAACCAGCCTACCAAAAGCCTAAGTGCCATGGCAACCATTCTCTGCAACTACAACACACATTCAACTGTCTTCTAAAAGTAAGATTAGTATATTTTATTGCAAAGTTCAAACTTTAATTCTATTTAAGACTTCAGGCTGTTTCGCATGTAACTGCAACAAAGTAAACACCTCAGCATGACGTTACACACTCAATTTAGAGCAGTGGTATATCCTTTCCCTGTTTAAAAACCATGAATTGTCACTCATTATGCAAGAGCATTGCATAAATTGGTAAAGATGACAATACCAAATAGTTTTATAGTAGCTTTGTGAGTAAGGCCAGCGTTCAACTCATAATGAGACATGTAGCACTATTCCAGTAGGTATAGCAACATGCATAAATTGGCAAGGAATTCAGTAATGTGAAGGTAAGTCACACACAGTACCCATAAAAGCAAACCACCAGTTTAAGTTTTGAATTAGAAAAAACATGATGCAACAACCAGTGAGATACTGCTTACAGTCTGTGATGGGTATAGGGAAGGGCTAAAATTCAGGGGTACAGATTAACGTTTAAAGCCTAGGAAAGGCACTAGCATCGCCACTGGAATATATGACGGAGAAGATGAGAACAGCCCTGGAGAAACTGAGATGGCAAGCACATGAAAGCAACAAGCGTTTTTGCAAGCAGTAGTGCAAAAACCACGCAAGTGCCCACAGGCTAAACGGAACAAACACTAAGATTGTCAACGACAGCTCTTTATCTATCTGTAAAATACAACACGTCTACTGCACAAGTCAAACTCAAACTTGCTCACACTTAAACCATAAGAGAAGCTTTGTGTTCTCACTTTGTCTCCACTGCTCACAATCCAAAGGCTTGTCCTCCCCAGACATTTCAGAAACCAAAACCCACGTCCCGTCAAGCATTATAGATCTACAACCACGTGGAGCTTTTAATTACCCAGGACGCACACCTACAAACAGGGCAATGAAACTTCTGAGCCTTACACGGAATGCAAACTCACCATATGCCTTTTGCAGGTCAGTGGAACAAGTATATGACAACGTTTATGGACCAACAGTTTGCAGTTGATACACTTGTAGCCTTGCCTTCCGAGACCCCATATCCTTTCGCTGCACTGGCCACAATACGCTCTCTAGAAGACAGAACGCATATTATCATTTCAATAATCAATTCTTTTCTGTACATTATCTAACAGCAAGCATCCACCCTACAAGAACCCATTCTAGTCACCTCCTAACAGATGTTCAATACTACCTCTTTTAGAATACCCAGGGTTTCCCCAATAACCAAAGGTTACGCTTCATATGTAGAATTCAGCTAAATGCAGTCCTTTTTTACTGAATGTTAAAAAAACCCACATTATCTAGGGCTGTAATGTGTTCTGTGTGCTTAACATTAGCCAATCACTCTTAGACAGTACCTGTATTCTGAATTTCAGGTTCTGACACAGGTTACCGAAACAAAACTGACAGGAATTAGTACTACACAATTACACATAAAAAGCAGACAGACTGACTGCTTTGCAGAACACGGCACAAACTGCTACAAAAGACAAGTTAAAGTCTGAAGAACGTTCTATATCCACACCTATATACTTTAACAGCGGTAGAACATCAGTAGAAACTTCGCACAATTAAAACTCTTCTCTTTCAAGTCTGATGTAAAAACCACTATTGGCTGCACTATTTAATATCAACACTCTTTGGCCCTTTTTATACACGTAACAAAATGGCATCTGAATTAATTTAATCAAAATGAGGACAAATTAAGCAGCCAGACATCCTCCTGCTGACTTTAACCAGGCAGGTCTTTAAAATAACTTTTCCAATGTGTGTGCTGTGGTCATTTTATCCACTTTACCCGAAGTGCCAAACAGCACTTGAGATTCTCACATGCCCAGTCTCAGTTGTCCCTCTACACCATGCCCAGGTTAACAACGGAAGACTTGCTCATTATTCCCTATCCGCAAATTTTCTCCAGTAATTACCGTAACAGGCTAAGACATTGCCTGCCATTCTGCAAGCTGCACATGAAGCCCTGCACTCATCCCCCATTCCAGGCTTAGACAGAACATTGCAACTGTCCCAAAGCCACAAAACAGAGAAAGTCTGTTCCTCCCAGCAAACTGCAAGTTAGAGTGTGGTTATTCAGATCCTCAGACTAATGAATCACACACAGTGTCGTGCCCAAAAGCGTTAAGCTGCTATAAAGTCTCACTAGTAGTGGTAGGAAAAAAAGAAAAAAATGTTTTTAAATGATCAAAGAACGTATGATTTTTAAAAAATATTTTCTGTATTGCCCTTCTTGTATTTTGACAGTTGTAGAAAACAAAACTTAACTACATCCCATTCACTTGTACAGCCAGTCCTCCTTGGTCAGAAGAAACTCAAACTAGACTGCCCAGAGAAAAAAACCATACTGCCTCATAAGAGAGGAAGCCATGGACAAGATAGCCACTTCTTTCAAAATCCCTGGTCCAGACTTCCTTCAGTATTCTGGTATAGGCTTGGCAGTGGTAATATTACGATCAAATAAAATGTCTTAGACCCTGGAAATGACATACGGGAAAATAATCTTGTTTACTTCAGCCAGATGCAGGGAAGCAAGGGGAGAAAGGGGTTATTAAAAAGTCATTTTGAAACAGGAATGACTTCAAGTAATACTCCAGTCTTAAAAATTCAGTCAACATTAAAATTTGGCATCTAATTCAGTAATACATATACTACCATAATTTATTACTAATTTATACATTTAAATGTCACGTTTCACATTTTAAGCTCATGTCAACTTTATTACTAACCTCAGTTGGATATGGTTTGTGTTCTAAATTCATATGATTTCATTCATATACAGTTATAACAAAGTAGACTTGTTTAGGATTGTTGACAAATGGGCACGCTAACCAGGTTTCCAAACCTTTTATGCGTATATTCACTATTTGCCCAGTTTCAATTAAATCCTCATTACCTATAACATTATGGATTATTAATGTGGCAGGTATGCATTCACAAAGTAGTGTGTTAACGATGTAGAAAATCAGCACAAAAAGTAGAGGTTTCATACTATAAAATAAAAAAATTGAGTGGGTACACCAAGTTATACAAGTGCACGTTATAATTCAGATATATGACTTAAATTTTTCACATATCTAGTGATAAGATACTGAGTTTTAAGGGGCTTTTCCTTCTTTCAATGTAGTTTTGGGTTAGGGAGTACTGGAAAAAAATACGCCCATTTCATTTAAAAAGTGTTACCGCTGAATCAAAAAGTAAACTGACCTCACCGCACTCAGTTCTGAACGGAATTCCCAAAAGTGTGCACTACATGTGCAGATGTGCTGCAATACTGAGGCATAATGGTGTAAGTGAAGGAGGTGTCTCAGCCTTAAAGCTACAGTCACTTGCTTATATGGATTAAGGCAGATTCTTAATGCAGTTGTATTTTAGCTCAATAAACCAGTTTCTTTTTCTTAATTAGATCATGCAATACCTCAGATTAAAAACAGTTAAAGCTAACGTCAAGAGCTCTAATCCTTCAGAATGACAAAAAGTACCAAAGGTAAAAGATTATGCTAACAAGCAATCAAGATCACAGAACGAGTGGAGAGAAGAAAAGCTGCTCTAAGTATGCACCAGTTTAAACAGTCACAAAACTAGCTTTTTTAGAGACTTTAAAAATAATTTCCACCAAACATATGAACTCCATCCCAGATGCAAAGACATTCAAGTTTTTCTGACTGTTATGACCTGAATAACACTGCATAGACTGAAGTCACATGAATATGCATCTTGCCTTGCCTTTCTTTCCAACACTCAAATACAGAAAAAGCACAGACTGAGAAAACAATTACCACAGAGCATTACCAAAACCCAACATTTTATGCAACAGTACTCACTCTGTTAAAACGTTTGGCTTGAAACAAATGCCCATTCACTCGGTAGAGCTTCCTCCATCTTCTGGCTCCACGTCGGTAGATTGATTCTAAGGAAGAAATTTAAAAGGTGTAAAGCAGCAGCATGGTAGCACAGCAATACCAGACACACTATGGTCAGCAAGTTGGGACTTAAAACAATCTTGCTTTTCTAAGTATCAATGCACAGCTGAAATCCCTGCTGATTTTTTTTTTTTTTAAGGCAGCCGTAAATGACAGCTTCTGCAGGATGTGCTTTCACCACTGCCTCTCCCTTTTCTCTATCCCTGTCTCTTTTTCCTCACATGATCATAATCTTGTTACAGTTTCTTGGCTGCTTGCTGCTCAAGCTCAGGTGAGAGGGACAGATAACTGTTAAAGAAACAGCTTCCTCTGGTAAAATCACAATCCTGATCTCACCATGTCACCTTCACATGTAACACGTAAAGGATGTTTGGTGCTAGTAATGCTTTACATATGCAATAAAGACATTACAAGTCTTGACAGTCACATCATTTGACCTCATTTTTATTTTGCCACTAAGCACTACCAAAATATTTCTTCTGTTAGGGAAACAGTCCAGGTGCAGGTCTGAAATTATTTCTAATATAATCTAAACATAACAATAAGAAATCATTTAATCTGTTTAAGCCAGACTTTCCCAGAGACCGTACATGACAGTACCTAGCAGCTACTCCAAATTACTTTTGTTATTGCTTTTCACATATTTGTGTGCAATTTTTGTGTGACTGGTAATTAAAGAATTGTTCACATTTTGGAAAAAAAAAAAAACTAACTTGTCAAAGAAGCTGAAAAACTGCAAGCCATGGAAGTGGCAGAGACACAGGTAGTAGAATAGAGGCATATCACTTGATATGTTTCTTTAGCTCAAATAGCTCTTCAAAATCTGCCAAATATAAGCTCTAAAGGAAACAAACCCCCCTGCTTTTCCTAAGTGCAAAGAAAATTCACATGAGAACCTAGCAAAACTATTGCAAAATTTCCGCCTAAAAATATGCTCAAACACAAACATCAATGAAAACCTGTTCAACCATTTGTAGGGTGACTCTTCACCAAGAGAAAAAAAAAATCACAAGGATTTTTTCCAAAATAGCTAATTGATTCATTAGACAAAGCACCATATGGAGGCAACCTAATACATCTGCGTTCTGAATATTAGCTTATCACCGACATGAGGAATATTAAGTGAATGATAAGTTAACAAGCAGCTTGTGCCAATGAAGTCTGTAAATAAAGGAGCAAGTCACTTCCCTAATTAATGATAAATATTAAATCAAAGTCAGGGTTTCGTATTTTATATCACATACTTGTGAAGCAACAGTCTAACAAAAACTGAACTTAATATAGCACAGCTTTAAAAAGTAGGAACCCCTACAATTTAGTACTACAACTGCCACTGATTCAGTGTAGGGTCTAAGGCAAATCAATTCCTATTTCCCATCTCTAAAAGGGGTCAAGGTAAAAAAAAAGCATCATTGTAAAACACACCTTTATATCACAGGTTCTATTATTATTATTACACAATAAGATTAAATTTATGACAGAATAATAGGTTCTGAGTGTTATCAATAATAGTATTCATTTTTGTCACCCATATTCAGCCAGTGGTAAAAGTCTAGTGGGAGTCCAACAGCTATCAGCATTCCCCAGGGGACAATACAGCCTCCAATCCTGTTCAACACCCTCATTAGTGAGGTGGATGGGGCAGAGCACACCCTCAGCAAGTTCACTGACCACACAGAGCAGGGACGAGGGGCTCATACACCCCATGACTGCGCTGCCAGAGAGACCTCAACCCCTGGAGAACTGAGCAGGCAGGAACCTCATGAAGTTGAAAGGGAAGCGCAAAGTTCTGCACCAAGGGAGGAACAACCCCATGCACCAGTATATGCCAGGGGTCGAGCAGCTGGAAAACAGCTTTGAAGAAGATGACCTGGTTGTCCTGGTGGGCACCAAGCTGAACACGAGCCAGCGATGCACCCTTGTCACAAAGGCAGCTAACAGTGTCCTGGGCTGCATTAGGAAGAGCATTGCCAGCAGTTCAAGGAACATGATCCTTCCCCTCTGCTCAGCACTGGTGAGGCCACAACTCGAGTACAGTGTCCAGTTCCAGGCTCCCCAGTACAAGAGAGACATGGCACTATTGGAAAGAGTCCAGAGAAGGGCCGTAAAGATGATTAAAGGACTGGAGCACCTCTCCTATGAGGAAAGGCTGAGAGAGCTGGGACTGTTCAGCCTGGAGGAGAGAAAGCTCAGAGACATCACATCAACGTATACAAATACCTGAAGGGAAGGTATAATTAAGACAGAGTCAGACTGTTTTCAGAGGTGCCCAGTAACAGGACAAGAGGCAGTGGGCACAAACTGAAACACAGGAGGTTCCACCTGAACATTAGGAAACACTTCTTCACAAGGGGGAGTGAAGTGACCAAGCACTGGAGCAGGTTGTCCAGAAAGGTTCTAGAGGTATTCAAAAGCTATCAGGACAAGAACCTGGTCAACCTGCTTAAAATAACCTACAGAACTGGACCAAAATGTGTCTTCTATATAGCTAGTAATGCACTCATGAAAGAGGATATCCTCCCTAAAAATTCACTTAAGGATAATGGCAGACTATAAAAAGGAGTTTGGGTTAATATCACTACTATTTTGAAGCATTATCAGCTTCAAAAACCCTAACTAGAGCTACACCAGATCAAAGAAACCATCTTGAACAATAAACAGACTCTTAAAATGGCAGTACGTATCTATCTTGAAATAAGAAACAATTTATTGTCAGTGTTCTGTGTGATGTGTGAACAAAGCTCTCGTCCTAGTATGCACTGCACCCCTGCACTTCATACAGCAAAAGGGTACTTTCAAACCTGAAACAAAAATGTTTCAGTACATGTCTCTAGAACACTTTAGAATAAAGCAAGTGGGGGACTCCGTGATTCTTGATAATCAAGAACTAAAACAAGTTTTTACAGCCATGATTGATCCCAGCTATCTAGAAAAAGGAATGCCATCACAAAAGCACGAGTGTTTAATGAAAAGGGCTTCCTTTTCATTTATTTTACAGTACACATCAGTTAACAACATTAAGGACTTCAAGTTGGCTGCTTGGAGGCTAAAGGAGGTATCATACCCCTAATTAACCAAAGTAATCTTTCCTCTCTGATGGATAAAGACAAGCCTCTGCCTAACAAAGAAAAATTATTTTTTTAAATATTCATTTTGTATGTGAACAAGTTTAGAGGAAAACTCAAGAGACAGTTTAAGCTGCTAAAAGGGATAACTTTTTATTGCTGAACACAAATATATGTTCTAATTACATTGAACATACTGAACTTCCATCTACTTTCAAGATGGGAAAAAATGGAGAAAAGAGAGACTGTTTTTCAAATTAAGATTACAAGGGAAATAAAAATACTCAATCTGAATGCCCGAAACAAAATGAACCAGCTGTCTCTACATAAAAAGCAGTGTGAAGCAACTGACTTGCTGTTGTACAATTCTTCCCTCTGTTGTCAAGCTGTGCAACTACATCGCTAACAGTAATGCACAATGAACCTTGTAAATATATTTAATATTTTTTTTTCAAAGACATTCCCTAGGGTTTGGTTTTTTCATCTTTTAAAAATATTGTAGAAAAAACTGTTAAGGAAAAAATTAAATACATGAAACCATTTTAATTGTGGATATAAATGGATGAGCAACTTGTCTACTGTTCACTGTTCCTTCCGAATCAACTCGCCTACAGAAGATACTCCCCCAATTCAATACAGAGCTCCTCTGAACTTAGCAGAAAGGATGTGAACCTTGCCTTTAAAAATGTAACTTGGTAAAGTAGGCAGAAACAGAAGAAGGCACAACCATTTTTCAAATGACAACATACTCTCCCAGCACTGGCGAAGAGGAACAATTTAAAAGACAGGCCCAGCCTGCCTCCAAGCCCAAAATATTATTCTTCCACTTGAAAGTTCAGAAATGCTTTATTTTCCAGAATACGTAAGAGAATTCATCAGCTGTCTGAAAAGCATGGTTTACACCTATGAGTGGCAGTAAGATGGCCACCCAAAAAAATTATTTCCTCCGCATTTGGATTTACAAATGCAATTCCAAAGTCTGCTTTTATGTGATCAAAATGTAATGAAATCTTTTACTATACTAAGCACAGAAATAATTTGCTATTGCTGAAAATTACTTCAGAGATTAATACAACTTGTTTACAGGCCAATTACATTGCCTGCCAGCTGGACAGTATGAGAATGCCCAGTTTTTGTTTTGTTCTTTTAATGTTTTGCTGAGCAGACAAGTGAGCATTCTTTCAAAACCAACTCATGAATTACAAGTAGGAAATTGATACTGGTATTTCAGAGAGACTCTGAATTAGATAAAGAGATAACATCTAAAAGTTACATATAAAGACAGAACAAATTTTGGGAAAGTAAACTCTAAAGAACCTTCATAGTACGTTGTTTCACATTATCCATTACTTAGTATGTCCCAAATAGTTAAACTGAAACAATAAAACTGCTTTCTGAAGCATGTAACAGACATACATTGTATAGGATGTTAATCAGCCCTTCTTTTTATTACGATTAAGCTGCTATGAACAATTGCCATTCCTTTTCAGGAATTTTTTAGAAAAGGAAAAGAAAGTATCTGTAACAATACTAGGTATTAAATGCTTTCACCTCTTGCAGGTATTAAAATGGTCAGAAGATATAATTTTATCTTTTATTTAATTTAATTTAAAACTGATTAGCAGCTGGGAAACCATGCCCCCATACTTCCTTCCTTTTCCAACAGACACTAAAATTAACTACAAAGTCAGATCAACCTTTATGAAAAAAAGCCCAGCACAATTAAGAGAGAAATAATGACGAAGGAAGTGTGCTACATACAGCACCGGCAGAGAACCAACAAGGAAATAAAACTGCGTCCCGTAGAACAGCAATATTCACCCAGCACTTGTTGCCACACAGCTATAATACTGTTTGAATATCCTGTTCCCCAAGGACTTAGAAGGGGGTCAACTGACCCCCACTTCAGGACTGCTCGGGGGAAAATCCGTCCTCCATAGACACGGTTTTCTCACGCACGATCTCTTGGTTGCTCATATTCATACCCTTCTGTTACAATGGCTCCATGCCACCGCAAGGTGGTGAGTCGCATTCACGAGGACAATGCCATCCAACAAACCCAGCACTAACATCTCGGCTTGACAAAGTGTCTGCTGCACTGGTGCCGCACGCCCCTTCAGATCCATCACACCTGTTAACGCCTTATGCTCGCTCTTGGTCTCCAAGTTAAAGCTCACTATGAATGGCAATTAGAAAATCTGGACTGCCTTGTAATTAAAAAACACTGATTGCATTCAAAATACATGAGAAAATTAAGAAACAAAGGGCTCTCAAAACTATTTTTAAAAATACAGGCTTTTACTTTCAAGCAAAAAAATACCATCACCTTATATTCACAGAAGTAAAACTTTCAGACCATACATAAGTTGTCCTTAAGAGTTCCCTTTACTTGTGATCAACAGAGGGATCAATTCGAAAAATTCTGTGGATGACGCCTCAGAGACGTACCTCACAGAGACAGCCAGTGTGGAAGACAATGATGCATCCTCCCAGAACAACAAGCAAGATAGCTACATCTGCAAGATAGCAGATGACATGAAATTAAGCAGGAGTGTCAATCTGCTTGAGGGTAGGGAGGCTCTGCAGAGGGATCTGGACAGGCTGGATTGATAGGCTGAGGTCAACTGTATGAAGTTTAATGAAGTCTAAGTGCCAGGTCCTGCACTTGGGTCACACCAACCCCACGCAGCACTACAGGCTGGGGAGGAGTGGCTGGAAACCTGCCCGGCAGAAAAGGCCCTGGGGGTGCTGGTCGACAGCCGGCTGGACATGAGCCAGCAGTGTGCCCAGGTGAGCAAGGCGGCCACAGCATCCTGGCCTGTGTCAGCAATGGTGTGACCCGCAGGGTTCAGGAAGTGGTTGTGCTCCTGGGCTCAGCACCAGTGAGACCCCACCTCAAGTGCTGTGTTGGGCATCACAGTACAGGAAAGACCTTGAGGTGCTGGAGCGGGTCTAGAGAAGAGCAACAAAGCTGGTGAGGGATCTGGAAAACAGGTCTTACGAGGAGTAGCTGACGGAACTGGGGTTGTTTAGCCTAGAGAAGAGGATGCTGAGGGGAGACCTTATCGCTCTCCACAACCACCTAAAAGGAAGCTGTACTGAGGCCAGTGTTGGTCTTCTCCCAAGTAACTAACAACAAGAGGTAATGGCCTCAAGTTGTGCCAGGGGAGATTTAAGTTGGATATTAGGAAAAACTTCTTTACTGAAGGAGTGAACAAACATTGGAACAGGCCGCCCAGGGAGGCGGTGGAGTCACCATCCCTGGAGGTGTTCAAAAGACATACAGATGTAGCGCTGAGGGACACGGTTTAGCAGTGGGCTTGGCAGTGTTAGGATAATGGTTGGACTTTATAATCTTAAAGGTCTTTTCCAACCAAAATGATTCTATGATTCAGCTGTCAAACAGGAGACATCCAAAGATTTCACTTAGTGTCTCTTGAGCAAAAGAAAATAATCAACTGATACTTTAAAAGAGATATCTAAACATTTACTAGCCAACAGTTTACAGAACTATTTCTTGAAAATTGTAATGGAAATGTAATTCTCCAACAATCGTGGCAAACAAATGCATGCGATAACTTGGCATGTTTCTGACAAATTAAAAAAAAAAAAAGACAGACTTGAAAAAACTCTCATAAGAGGATACAGCAAACCCCACATTTTTAATTGGTCCAGATTGCCTCAACATCAAGTATAAGAACCGGAATTGTTTTGGTTAGGCTGCTGAGTGCAGCAAGTCCCATGGCTAAAGTGGCCATCTGTCCGGCTTGCACACAAGCTGGGCAAGGCACAGAACAGGCAGTTATAACTCAGCGCAAAGCTGAACACCACCTTCAGCAAAGGAAGGCTGCACAACTTAACACATCTACATCACATTCAACAATTTGTTTCCTTTCATTAAAGTCTACTGTGCATATAAGAGCTGAACACTTGAATAAACTTGCAGTGTTACCAAGGTGGAGAAATCTGGTATTAAATTTGGGTAAGAGAAGGATTCTCCCAATCGCCTGGTGGAGAAACTGTAGCAAGTCTGGGTGATCCAGACACTTCCAAACTGAACTCTAGAACGCCAGCTGTTAAGTCACAGAATTTGAGTTCTCTTTAATTGTGAGACTAACCATTTCTTAACTAATCGCTAAAAATTGTTAAGAATACAACTCAGTGACTAACAGCCCTGAGTCTACTTATATATTAGCTAGTCAAAGCAAAAATGTTGGTCAATTAAATGAACACAAACTTGGTACTTATGCATCAAGACAGTTGTTCGCTGAAAAGTGTTGATTTTTTAAATATGCAATGATACACTGACCTGCACACAGAGTCAATAGAAGTTTCTGTAATCTTTCAAGCATACCTACTGGGTAAAGGGGTGATAATTCCAGTCTTTTTTCTGATCGAGCTACACAGCAATTAGAAGGAACTCAACCCAGTTTGCTCAAGTGCAATCACTTAAAACTTGGTCAGATAAGGTTTTCCCCTAGTCCCATTTTTTTTTGTTATCTTAAATGGCAAGTTATGTTTATCAAAAGGGTCAGAGGAAAAAAAAAAAACCCACAAAGAAGCTAACTACTGACCAATCGCCTACAAAACATTTTAGAAGGTTTCATTTTAAGAGCCCCACTACTTGTCCTGTAGGAAAGGGTTAACTGATTTCACTTAGTCCGTGCCATCAGTTCTCTTTTTCTAAGTTGAAGTCCTAGTCTTGTTCTCCTTGCACTGAAACCTTTCCATAGATTTGGCTCTGGCCCAACTTGTACATCTGATTTTCCCCTTATTTCATGGTTACCTGTACAACTCCATTCGTATTTTGAACTGCTATTGAACATGAAGCTGATGATCACTCAACTACCAGTTTCCAGAACTTGTGCTTAGAATGAAATGGAAATTAAAATTAGCCAAACCCGCCAACTTAAGCAATGCACTTACTGTGAGTTGCTCATGCCTACTTCTCGTGAAAAGCACGGAGCTCCTGTTTTTTAGACTGTTACCATTTGTAGTGAACTGATGTTATTTCTTAAGGTTTCTCCCAGTCCATTTCGAATTACTTGATTTGCCCTCAAGTGATAGGCATCAACACCTACTCGATTACATCATCACCAAAAATGCAAAACTGTTCAAAAAACCCACCAGCTATTCAAAATGGATTAACATTTATTTCAAATTCCTAAAGCTTTTATAAGGTGGCCTTCACAACGCCCTTGAAACCATTACTTGGTTCCTACAGTCTCAGTTTTAGGACACATTTTCTGAGTCAAGCTGTTTTCCCTCACAGCATGGTTCCTTTGCTTCAGCTCATGATCCACTAAAATAATTCTATTCCCCTTCCCAATGTTTACATTATTCCAGTATTAGTAGAATAACAGAAACTTAGTTTAGCTATTACTTCATAAATCTGTACTTTATCTTCTGTAAAAAAAAAAGACTCTTGAGCATATTTCTCTGAATTCTTTCCCATTTAATCAGTCATCTTCTCATATTATGCCCAGAACAGCATGCAACACCTCAGTATGACAGAGGACACTATTACCCTGCAGCAGGACTAACTCTCCAGATCTGTCGCTCTTCAAACCGACGGTTTTGACACATCTGTACCTCGCAGTACCTTAGTCTGCTTCATATTAGGAGGACAGCAAGCTGAAACTAAGCGCACACGATGTCTGTTCTTATTATGTCACAATTTGAGTTCTATGAATTGTGCTCAGCTTTTATCACTTGATAAATAAAACTAATCTCAGAGATTCTCCCATTTGTACTTTTACTCCTTTTAAGCTTCCTCATATACTATATGGATATAGCATTTCTACATTTCACAAGTCTAACAGAAATAGAGTTTCCAGCAGTATCAAGTATCACTAAAATTATTATTTAGCAGCAGTAGCTAAACAAATCTGAATAGTTTCAGGAGTTACACATCATATCTGTTCTATTCTGGATTAAATGATTATACACTAATTCTAATAGCAGACTGAGTAAGTCTTCCAGCTTCACTAATTCTTGCATGATGCAGAGAATTATCGTTTCCCAAGAAAGCGACCTTCTATCCTCGAGCTTCTCATCCTTATGGGGAAATAAAACTGCATGTGATACAGGCTTATGTACCTGCCCTTTCATCTGGACTGTTAATGGAAAGCTATAGTGTTTAACATGTTAAAGAAAGCACGTTTATATCTTTCAAATTAACAGTGGTATTTGTCTTTCAGCTTTCGGAAGAGGGCTCTCAACAGAGGAAAGGAAGACAGTTATATGAGATCTGCAAAGTTTACACACTGCTTCCCACCCAAAACCCTTTTGATTTCCACTGTGCTCTCTATTATCTGTGTATAAGAAGAGATCTGCTGTGTAAAATCATTTTGATAGCTATTCCTTCTAACAAGTTTAAGGTAACATTGAGATACCTTGTAGTGCTACTGTTCCAATCCCAGACCTATTGTTTCAGGCTCTACAATATCAATTTTATCACTGCCTGCTTGAGGTTTTACTTCCTTTGGCAATCCCTATGGGCAAGAAGGTTTTTATCAGAGTTGACAATCTAAAGAACAGGGAGTCCTGTGCCAGTCACAAGGCATCTGTACCTGCTTTACTGAAGAATGCAGCAGATAATAATAGTACTGCTAGTCTACGCTTCTTCCAACTATTTAGTCTATTATTATTATTAGAATGAACATGTTATTGTGCAAGTAAAGAGGACTATATTAAAGTCTTAAAGTTTTGCCTTCAAATAGTTTCTATCTTTTAAGTATTTTCCCAGCTAATGATTCAAGGACAAGCACTTACAGATGCAGAAGAATTAGTAATGGAACTGCAGTATTATAAATGAGGTACTCCCTAGTCAATATTGAGAATCTCAGTTTCTCATTTTTCCCACTACCCAAGTCACTACGTTCCCCCTGTGGTTTAAGGACAGAACTGCACAGTCTGTTCAACACTTAACTCTTGCACTGACAGTGACGAGTAGCACTCTCAGGCCTCTTCTGAACACCACTCTTTCAGCATGCCTGAAGTTAGCTGCTTTTTGCTCCTTTATTTACCACCCAGATTTGTACTGACACAAAGTCTTCAGTGGCTACTACTATCACTACTTAGTCTCACAAGGCTTCCCTCCTGAAGTGCTCTCCAGTTCAAATTAGCAGCACCTGAAAACTCAAAAATCCGATATAAATGTTGAAGAGCCCATTCACCTGTTCTGCAGGCATCCATCGCTGTTTCTGTGGCTCAGTTAAACATTAAAAACCACAATTGGCACAGAGCAACTAATTTTAAAAAGTACTACAGAGGATTCCAAGTATAATAATATATAATTAACCTTGACGACATCACCTAAGAAGTTACACATCAAATAGCCCTTTCAAGCCATACTAAAACACAGGCCTACAAAAGGTTTAACAGGCTCACAGACGTCCACTAATTCCAGCAAACAACACAAAAAGCTTCATCACCTTCTTGCCAATTTAGCCACCCCAAATGCCTCTACATCAGGAGTGCATTTACCAACTTACGAGAAGTATATGGAAGTACAAGAGATAGAGGGGGATGGAGCTAGGCATTACATTCAAGAGAAGTTTTCTAAAAGCAAGTGACATACACCCTGTATGATTATACTACATTCTGAGCAATAGCTAAGGGGGTGGGAGGTGGAATAAATAAAAAACCCCACACAGGCCATTTGTTACAACACCTTAAAAAGTAGCCCAAGCATTCCTTATTCTGTTGTATTTTTATTTAATCATTTATGAATTGGTATACAAACATCTGCTAAGACATCCACTACCTTAAAGTAAGAGAAGATATCAAAGGAAGGCCTAATTCTTTATTCTTCATTGGATGTTTCATAGCCAAGAAAAATGTTGAAATTATTTTAGAATTTAAAATATTAAATTATTGTAAGTAAAACAGACCTTTAACTACGTTTCTGTTTTCAGTAACTTACATTGTCTCATAATCTATGTATATTTTTCAGAGATGCCACGTACGAAAAAACGTGGTACGCTATTAAGACAGAGGAAGAGGTTTCAGGTATTCTTGAGAAACTATGACACAGCTATTTTCATTTCCTAAGCAACACTGTATCTTACATTAAAATAGTGCAATTTTCCCCCCTCTGCCAGTTCAATTACTAAAAAACAAGAGAGGGCTACTAGCAGTTTCAAAATCGCCTAATTATCCAGTGCAATCCAATCTATGTCTTCAGAACAGTCTCTACGGTCTCAATAGTTCCCTTCTTCATTGGGGGATGAAATTGGTTCACGTGCTCTGAATAACCTAATCACTGCTGCCAATACAGTCAAAAACGAAGGGAAAAACCTGCCTTATGAGCTAGAAAAATATTTACAGGCCACGCTGGTGTAGCAAGAAGCCTTTCAGAGCTATTTTGTAGTAGCAGGCAGAACATAAAGCAAAACCAAATATCTATACCTAAAATAAACCAGCTCAGAATAACAACTGTGTTAGTAAGATACCTTTACTCAACCCTGTCACGAAATTTTCAGGAAAGATTGCTTGGGCAAAAATGAAGTCCAAACACCTAATGCTAAAACACTGAGCAGATAAACAAAGAGCATAAGAGATATCTACAACACAGTGTAATCGTTACCAAAAAAAAAAAAGGCAGCAAAATCAGCCAGAAATACTAGATAATAAAAACATTAGTCTACTGTCATACTACTGCCATACATAGTTACACATTAAAAACATATCAGTCTCTTTTGTGAAATTACTTAAAGGTTTCCTAGTCTGCATTCTTCTATTTAATGAAGCCAACAGCAAAACAACCCTGAAATTTGTTAGCAATAGCTACCCAAAGCCAAGATGAATTTTAACATTAAACACACATATCTATTTGTTCAGATGTAAAAATGCAGAAGTGCACTAACACAGTTTATTCTGACAATATTAGAAACTAAGTAAACCTTCATTCAGAACAAGAATTTTGCAATTAAAAAACATCCAAGACAATCTGCTAAACACAATTCAACAAAAAGGCCTTAGAAAATGACGCTTCTAAATCATTAATCTTTACATCAGCAATCTTACAATAAACAGGCCCTGAACACATACCGTCAGGGGTTTTTGGATACATTTCTTTCGTTAACCTCCAACATTAGCAGCAGCAGCATCACTCACTCTTCTGTTCTTTTCCTCCTAAAATACATTCCCCAAGAGTCCCTTCAACGCAATTTTATCAGCATTTGAGAGGTGTCTCAGCCACATCCCTACGCACAAGAGGCAGCAGGAATCTCTGCATCTCTAACAATCTATGGCTGCAAAGGAGGGTGGTAGGCAAAGCAACTGTATCATAACCAAAACGCTGAGTTCTATTATCTACTGCACCACACGTACACACATACTGCATCAATGGCCTCAATTCATAACAGCAATCACAACGATGATACATAAAATCTACAGAAAAAGCATGCATTACTCACTGGGTTTTATTCTTTAGCTTCTTCAGCATGTAATTCTTTACGCTTTACAATGTAGGAGGTATGAAATGAAACATTTTCCCTTTATTCCACTGATGCCGCTGTTTGAATACCATTAGATACCAAGGACAATAGGCAGGATCAGCTCGAACATTAAGAGCAAATATTTAATGGAAGACTGGTTACCCCCGTCTCTCCCTTTCACATCTCTGCCTCATGTATCCAGGCACGGGTGGTACTGGCTCCCTTGAGAGGCTGTAGCTAGCAGCTGAGGCACAAACTAAAACATGGCATGGATGTCAAGGAGCTGATGTCACAAAAACAAGTATTTCTCTGATAAAACCGGCAATTCCATTAGGGGAGTCCTACAAATCAATAGAAATTGTTCAGCTGAACATGCTTTGTTATACAATGCACTGCAGCACCCAGAGTGATAAATCAGATCGAGATCTGTCAGTGTAAATAAGCTGAGCCTACAATAACTAAGTTATAAAACTGCCAATCAGATACTGTGCTTTGTATCAGGGTATCAGGCAGGCTGACGTTTATCAGCACAGGAGAGGAACACACACCTCAAGGTTTCGGAAACAACCTGCTTTAACATCCATTCCAAAAGAATAGCTCAGCTACTAAAAAAGCAAAAATATTTGTAAATTCAAAAGACCGGCCTAAAAGTCTGCCATCTTTATCAGGAAACACTGTGACAAAGTATCCACAGCTCCAGTCCAGCAGATGCTAGAACGCCTGCGAGAGGTCACAGACAGTGTCTGGGAAGAGATGCAGGATGTTTTAGAAATCCTGCCACCTCACCCACAACAGCAGCCGTACATTTATAGTGGGGGCTGGCTCTGGCACAAATTTTTAAAAAAAAGGCAAAAATTGAGGAGCAAAAGGAATACAGAGACAATATACATTCAGATGCTGAAGACTGTGCAAATTCTGTCTTGCTGACAGCATCACATCAATACAAGGTAGGTAGGTTCTTCAAATACGAAAAGGACTTTTCCTGAGACACGCAAATAGAATTGACATATCAGTCACATCATTTATTCCATGAATGGATTATATGCATTTATTTCAAACTTTGCTGGCCACTACAACCTCAAAACCCTATCAATTTCACAAAGCTCCAGGACAGCTAGCAACTATATTATTAGATTTCAACATATGCACAAAACATCCAGTATGTATTTCTACACCCTTCTTCCAAAGCATTATTGTTCTGAACGAACTGAAGAGAAACCCTCACAATTCTACAGAAATTCACCACAAAATACTTGCAATTGAGAAGATCACATACTACTAGAAACAGTCGCTCTATGGACTAATACCAACAAATCTGAGCAATATATTGCAAATGGGATTATTTAGCAATTGAATAGTTTGGTTTAAAAGTTCCATTTCAAACCGTCTGCAGTTCTGTAACAAACCAGAAGTCTGCTAATTTACGTAGAAGCCCATTTTGGACAGAGTGATCAGTTAACTGTTTATTTGTCTCTGGAAATGACTCATAATAACTCTGGAAATGAATCTGGCATACTCATAAGCTCCTTTATTGTGTAAACATGATGCTCTAGAAGAGTGCATACGTAATACTCTTCTTAAAAGGATTTCCTATGAAAGTAACTACAGCAATAAAGCCACATAAGATTAAAAAAGAATTTGAAACATAACAAGTATTTTGTGAACAAAGGACAATATTTTAGTCCTGTCAAAATATTTTAACCGAACTGTATCACCAACATCAATAAAGTTCCCGCACAGTCTAAGTGCAATGCAGATGTTTGCTGTATGCCTTTAGCTAACAAGCAATAATGCTGAATGCATTAGCTTATGCTAATTAACAGCGATATGATTTAATAGGTCTGTTGTAAAACAATCTGAAAATGCTTACAACTAGGCCACAAGACCAGATTTCCATGCTAGCCCCATGGCTGCGAGCAGGCACTATGCACTGAATTAATTCATTAAGTTACGAGAAGCCTGACCACAAATCCCTCACCAAGCATGTCCTACTACACAGCCTTTTTAAACAATCAAAGTATGATCCAGCACGACCTCTAAAACCATGGAGGGAGAAATACCCTACAGACGGAATAACCAGGTCATCCGAGCCACAGCAATCTATGTGCTTCTGGAGTTCATCTCCTGGCTTGAGAGAACTAAAACACCTAACGAATTAACACAAAAAACTTTTGTACTAAAATAGCTACACTTAATGAGATTATTAAATTGCAGTGAACTTCATGCCACGTTATTTGCACAGATACCCTTTTAAGCAACAGACTTTCCTCTCCTCTAGTTAGCTTACTTGGACAGTATTTCACACTAGTTTGCTTTGTGTTTTCACAAATAAGGACAAATAATTCTCTTTGGGACTAGCACCAGCCTAGGTGTATTGCCTCCTCCCCTCTCTAAACAGCTAGAGGAATGGAAGCAGAGCTGGAGTCAGCTGGTTCCTTCAGTTCTCACGCCAGGAAAGCAGAGTGGCATGGATGCCCATGTGAGCTCACTCCCTACAATTTTCATCCAACAAGTTAGAAGCAAGTTAGAAAGAGAAAACAGAATAGGTTTCAGCCTGTTGTGAAATAGCCTTGAACACTGTAGTGATGCCACACTTGGGTGTTCCATTCGTAGCTGCAGAATTAAGGGGGGAGGCACCCCAAAGTTAGAAATTTAAATACAATCAATCATTCTGCCTACACTGAAAGACATCTGTTTCACAGAGCACAGTCTGAAGACTTCTGATTGAGTATTAACATTTCTATTTATCTTTGGCATCAAAATCTGCCCTGGTGGAACATTATGAGCCTTCCAAGGCCAGCTAAGCCCCAAACCAATCACTTTTGTCTTTACTGCAACGTTCACAAAAGTCAAAGGTACACACGACATTGAACCACTCAAACATCCTGAAACATTACTACCAAAATAAGACTTTGGAAAAGTAACAAGATAAAGGAAAAACCAAAACTCTTACTGTTCCTAACAATATTTTCTCTAGATACAGAGGTTCAATTTTTGCCTGCCAATGCAAACCTAACACCTTCTGAGGGAAAAGATTCAGTTTAGGACATAACACCTTCTACAACTCAGGTCCCAGAATAAAGCAGTGTTCCTCGCATACAATTCACATCAGGAATACATTTAAACCTAGAGAACTAAGACTACTCTTTCCAGAACAATCATGAAACTTGAGCCTGAAAATATTTTCCCCATATTTTCAACCTTTGAAGCTGAACTGGAAAGCGATAGCACAGTAAAACCTACTAATTTTCAACATACACTAAAACCTAACTACACAGCCCTCACTTGAATTTTCACTCACAGACAAGCATTGAAACGAAGCCTTACTCGCTTGCACATGCAGGAGAAGTGCATTATGTGACACAGCAAGATGTACTGGTTGCCCATTTCCTTGTTGAAACTCAAGCAAAATTACTAAGAAACCCACCGAGCTACTTAGATACAAGGAAGTATAAAAACAAGAACATGAAACAGGGCATGAACAACCTCAGATATATGGAAAATAGTATATTGGAAACAGCTACACAAGTGGTTGCTTGGCTCACCCTAAAAATACCATAGATCATTATTTTTTTTCCACAATAAAAAAGGAGATAAGTGTCTCAAGGAAAATAATTTCTTTAACACTTCTAATCAGGGTAGAAAACTAATTGGCTGAACAAGGACAGCAGATAGTGTTGCACGCTATTCTTTCTTTCTGTAAGACAACTTTAATAACCTAGACAACATGAAAACTTGGCTGCTTTCTACGTTTAACCTTTCATCTACTGTTGCTTAAATGTAAAAAAACATATTTAAACTGTAAAATTCTGGCATCTGTTCCATCTCACTCCATCTTCTAAACTGCAGTAAAAGTCCTCAATAGAGCAATTATTAGCATATTAGTATTGTTTCTCTAATTAAAAACATTATTCACAACTATTGACCACTGCACTACACATTTTTAGCCAGCCTGTCAGTGTAGATCCTAATCAACTAAGTAGTCTTCCCCTAGTATGGCACTTGCTTTTATCAGCAATTAACTTTATCTGCTCTTGTATCTTCCAAGGAGAAAAGCGAAGGTCCTTCAACTCTTCAGTTAGCTTTTACTCGTACTACTGTGACCAGGCAAGCATCATCTGGCAACGCCTGTCACCCAATTATTCACATTCCTTTCTTTAACATTTACAAAGATATGAACTAATGTACTGATGACAACCTCCATAATGAAAAGCGACTACACAGCTATTTAATTCGTTTATCCCTGTGCAGTTTAAGTTACTGAAATACAGGTAAACCATATCAATCATGTATCCTTCCTCTGGAGGTTTATCTACCTTCCACAGGACTTTGAGAGATTAATAACCTTTTCATAAAAAAGGCTGTATCTCCCTCTCCTTTGGTACATCACGCTTCCCTGCAAGTTAAGTAACCAGAAGAACCACAAAAGCAAAGAATGACATTCAAATAGGCATCTAAAATCCTGACCTCTTTTCCTCCCAATACATCAGCTACTGAAAACCAGTATTAATCCTCAGGACTATTAAAACAGCACTACAATGGTGATTTATGTAATTTCTCTCTTGATAAAGTATCAAACATCTTACATTCTATTAAGAAAACACAAAACAGATACACATGTATGAAACACTAGATTATGAAAATCTTTCAACATATTTCTTTTCCATGTGACTGAAAAAATAAAGCTTGATAATGTTTTAGTACTCACTGTCTTCTCCTGGACATGGCATACCGGGTTTCTCTGGAATACTTGGAAAGACTGAAACAAACCCATTAGATTTTTAAGTTAAAAGCTTTGCAGTAGTACTTTTTCCTTGATTCTTTAATATATTTACACAATAACAGTTTCTGGAAACCTTTAAATAATTCTGCATGAGAAATTACATAATCGAAATTTGGTTCCATACTGGCAACATCTTATACTTGACTACAGCACTAATAAATCTGTGCAGTTTAGTACCTGAAACCCCCTCAAAGCCTACTATATGGCTTCAGCTTCAGGCTCCACACCCAAAAGAACAATTCCTTCTCACAACACCAAGCTACAACAGCTACAAAGAACAACATTATTTGATGGGAAAATGAGTTGCTAAGATCACACATTTAGGAAGTTGTTTGGATTATCAACAAATGCACACAGGTACTTGAACTGAGTAATACTTGCCATGAATAATCAGCCCTTCGTCTCTGTTTTGACAATACAAACGGAAGGCTTCTTCCAGTTCCATCTGAGATGAGATGGTACATGGGTCACCTAACAAAAAAGCAATACAGAGAAACTGATGACTGGAGAACCAAGTAGAGAACTTCAATGAGTCAGTAAGAAAGGTACCAGCCTCCAGGATTGCTTTTCATACAACCATTTGATATTAAGCTAGCATTTTGATCAAAGCCAAAACATATCAACACAATTTTTTTCCCCACCTAATTTTATCAAAACTGATTAGATAAAAATATACTACGTTGGTTTGCAAAGGGCCAACAAAACAGAAAAGTGAATAGATTTACTTAAACATCTTCAATACAGCAGGAAAAAAAGCAAGATCGCTTTCTAGCAACCTGAAAATTTGAGTTTAATTCGAAATTAATTTAGTCTTTGATAAAAGGCCCACTATCCTACTACCTCAACTTCATTTACTGCATACCCATGATACAGTAACTTACAAGCTACAAAGGTACACACAGATTCTAGTTGAGTCTCTCTCGCTAGACTGACAGAAAGGCAGTCTATGATTGAGAAGTGTAAAAAATAAGGTACAGAGATGAAAGTTACAGCTGGGATACAAGTATGCCAACCCTGATGTTAATAATTAATGCAAAATTACATTATTATTATAATATAATATATAATTATACTGTATATATAAAATATATTATAAATTATATTACTCTTAAAGTCTCTAAAATTGTCAGGGTTTGCTTGCATGTTTTGAGGAAAATAGGTTTACATTTTTTCTTTTAACTTGGATTTAGAAGCAGAACAGCAAACAGAAGGGAAAAAAAATAATCATGAAACCTGCCACAAACAACCCTCTCTCCTTCAGAAAAAGATGTATCAAGCCTTAGTTTATATGACTTTGTCTTCTGTACCCACAATCTTTAACAGCAGATTCAACAAACAGAGCTTTTAAAAGTTCTCAAAAAGGCAACATGCCAGCTGCAATTTAAAGCATACTCTAAAGAGACTAACTATTAAAATAGATAAAACAGAAGAAACCCACACACTCCAAACTACAAGATACCATTCAGGATGAAATTCACAGGGAAAACAAGAAAAATAAATGGAGACACAAGCATTACCACACACTACTGCCTGGGCTCAAGTACCATGCCTCATCCATACCTTACCACCACTTCTGACATACACCATCACCTTTGTACCAAGAAAAAAAGCAGGAATGCAAGTATCCAGTCAGACAAGAGTAACCCCAAAACTTTATTAACTAGGAATATTTGGAACACCAAAAACTCCCTGTGGTACAGACACCAGCATTTAAGCAGTGAAAATAAAGAACTCCATTTCTCTAAAGGAGACAGCCCTAGGACGGCTCTTCTCAGCTCTGAGAATGAACTTCAATGTGAACTGGAAGCAACAATATGACACAGTGGTGACATTCCATAAAAAACTAACTAATTTGCTGGTGCCAGAGAAACAAGGCACTGGAAAAGCCTCCCGGGAGAAATGGAAGCTAAGCCAGAGCGTACGTATTACTGAGACCTGTGTGTTCTACCTTCCCAAGGTATAAATCCTAATGAGCTTAAGTGAGGACAGTTTTACTTCATGTTAAACATCAGCATTGGAAGATAATGCAGGAACACCCCTCTGGTAGGCAGAAATACTGATTTAACAGCCCATGATACCTCTAGATCAGTACTGTAAAAATACTTAGTTCTTGGTTTTATAAAATGAATCACATTGATGACATCCTGTAGCACTCCATGCGCTTCTGGCTCCAACTTCTTTGCTGCAATAGCTTGCCCATCAATGATGTAGTGGATGAATTTCATGTGCAGTGACTGCTCTCTCTGCAGCCTTACACAAGAACCCTTTTTTTAATTCTAGTCAAATCAGCCTCTC
Source organism: Leptosomus discolor (assembly GCF_034619465.1). Lineage (NCBI taxonomy): Eukaryota > Metazoa > Chordata > Aves > Leptosomiformes > Leptosomidae > Leptosomus > Leptosomus discolor. Next base: position 9,343,621 of record NC_141410.1, on the reverse strand, counting down.
CATCAGTGGAGACATATACAGTTTAATAAAAACAATGTGTTATTGAAAAAGTAATTTACTGTTGAGATCATATCTTTTCCAGTATATCTATCTTTCCTTCAGTGACTCACAAAAATACATATCTCAACACTGAAACAGAATCTAGCAAATACCATAAGCTGAGACATTAGAAACATCTGTACTTCCATACAACCATGTAACAAACCTCCCACACCACATAGTTGGTTTTAATCTGTGTTTCTTCACACCAGCAATATCTTTTATGCATCTTCCAACAGTATTTTCTGGCAAAAGAACGCATTTCAGTTTGTCCCCATCTTGTTTTCTGTACATTATTCCAGTCATTTTTACTGTGACAGGAAGAACAACCATTTCCCCAAGGGTATGTTGCTTTTTGTCTTCTGCTATTAAGTAAGAAGCCTCAAAACTGGATTCTAAAAATGTAACAGAGTTTAGTGAAGTTCTGTAAAGTACTGAATCGAGTATCACAAGAATTAAAACACCAGTGAAAAAGAAAAAAAAAAAAAAAAGAGATGTTTGTCTTGTTCTGGATACTTGGTTTTTAAGTGTCTTGCTAATCATGATGGCTTCACACTATCATCTTATTATTATCTCTAAACACCACATACACTTAGGATGAGGTTCCTCATTAAGAACAGTGGATATAAATACATCTTTCAAATACTGTTCTTGATAATTTCCAATCTTTTTGACTGACTTCTTGTCAGATCTGATTAGATAGTCATTGTTTTTACCCTGTAGTGTTGCTGACAGACTTCACACTTCCGAGCAGGTGATATGTCAGCTCCACCATTTTCTTGCTGTCTGCTTGTGCTCACATTATTAGCACTACCTTGTGAGGGTTTAGTTAAAACTAGATAATTAATCCATAAATCCACTTAGCCAGACACACGTAAACTGCAGGACCTCACAATATACTGAAAGCAAAGTAAATGAGCAAGGGTGTCGCTCTCCAGCCCTGCAACTTCCTGGTACACCCACTCTTCCCACAGCACACCTTGCCCACCATACGTGACACATGACCATATGACAGACAGGCCACGAGATGACACCTGTGTTGATCCACATATTAAATCAAGTAATGCTTAATTGTTTATTGGTAAAAAATATTCTTACTTTTTTAAAAAGATGCACCCCAGGGTGCACGCACCCTTCTTTGAAGGCCTCTGCTCGTGATCTATGAACACTGCAACAGTGCAACATGAAAGTCAAAAGAATTATTTGTACTGCAAATCGACAATCCACACTCCTTGTATGTTTATGGGATTTTATTATGAGCACGTTATTCATAGTTCAAACATTTTGGATCTTGTCAAAAACAGAGAAACACTAAAAAAGCTCCACTGAAAATTATTCTTCAGCTCTTTGGTAGGTTTTCTTTATTCATTAAGCCATCAGCAATTGTTTGCTTTAAGTTAGTTCAAAGAGAACTTCTGTTTGTGCAATCAGTCAAATGAACTTAAATTACAAGTGGCAATAAGCAGAAACACTCACTCATACACAGAAGTAGGATAACTCATAAAACCTGTGAGAACTGAGGGCAGCCAAAACAGATTGGTTGAAACTTAACAACTTAGAATCCAGAATTAGAAAAAGGGTTGTACAGGTATATGTTTAACCAAGACTAAAAGAAAACATGAGAACCGCAAATAGAAAAAGAAATTCACTGTTTTAATTTAAGTAAACCTCAAAAGGCCAATGCAACACACATCCAAACGAAGACAGTGTTAACAGGAATCACATCTTAATATCTTCCAACTCAAAACTCAGGAGGTCTTCTTCTTTCCTACAATAACCTTGCTTTTATTAGCAGTCATGCAGTTCTAATAGCTAAGCACATGCAATGTAATTATTCTGCATGCACTGCTGATCAGGCTACTTTCATAGTCATCTTTGACTACAGGCTACCTCCTTCCTCAAAGATTACTTTGAAATTCCATTCACTCACCAAACGATGCTACTCAGCTAAGAGAGCAGTATAGACAATTATTAAGAACAAAACCCACAATTACTAATGTTAGCCAAACCGATTTAGTATTTTTTCATCTTTCTGCATTCAGTTCTAGGAGTTCTGCTGCAGACCACAGCTTTGGCAAGGTGCAACAGGGAACAGCCAAGGGTCTGGGCAGCTGTATAACCGCATGGTAGCTGTTCTCAACCTACTAGGCCAAGAGTTCTGCCCATCACGAGTTACGGATGCACTACACTCCTGTTAGATCAGCAGCAGACACATACATTCCAAAAGGAAGCAAAAAAAATAGCAAAGGCACTCGGGTGTCAAGTATCCCCGCTTCACTACTACTCACAACCACCAGAAGGCTCTAACTTAAGGCTGCAGACAGCTGCCACATCTTACAGCAGAAATACGCAAACCCATCTCACATCACGTTGGTATTTCAGAGCCTACAGGAAGGGTAAAGAAGAGGTAAGTTTCTCTCTCCCACACAATTATCTGTGGAAGAACAACAATAAACTGCTTTATGTCTGAAGATAACTTAGAACAATGAGATCTGGCAGTATCAACCTTTCCTGCAGGAACAGCATAAGAAAGACTTTCACAACAAGTCATTTTTAGTTGACGCTATCAACCCCGCATTCCACAAAAGCTTATTTATTTTTCCCCAGGTATGAGACTCTCCTCCCCCTGCCCCGCCCATGTTTTCATTTTCTGGACATGACCTTAGATATACCGGGCATTTTTCCCCATCACAATGAAGAAACAACTTATTTCTATCAGCTTTTATTTAATGCCTATTATCTTTGAAAAACTGTGTCTAAAGTATCAGTCACGTGGAATAAAACACAACACCAAATTCAGGTCACCTTTATTTCATGTTTGGTAGTTGTATTTTATATCCACTGGATATTAACAACCAATTTAATAGAATGGTCCCTTAAATATAGACAACATCTACCCTCTAATTCTTGAATAGGGTATGTTAGACCATTAATATAATAAAACTACCATCAGTGACAATCATGCAGTTGCCAGGGAGAACCACCATAAAAAGAGAAAATTAAATATCATTGCTGTAACTCCTATCACCTACCTTGCATAAAATACAAAAATCCTAGAAGGGTTAAAACCAATCTTCTGATACTACAATTGCATTGTTTCTCAGAAACACACTCACTCAAGACAGAAAGCACAATTCAGAAGATACAAATGCCTACGGCATTCTGGAAGCTGACACGGTTAATAACATCAAAAAGTGATCTTGCCAATAATTTGAAATTGAGAGTTTTGAGGGGTACAGCACTAGGCCTATGACAGTCTGAAATTAAAACAAACTCTGCATTCAGAAGTATGGAATAGTAAAATACTGAAGTTCTACACAGCCTTCACTTCTGCAGAAGTGAATTCAAGCGCTACTGCAACCAACCTTGACGTTTTGAGGCTCATTTCCCCAAGCTTCCTGCTTTACAAGACAGGGTTACATACCGTGATATTTAGAAATAAAAAGTAACTCCACAATATGACACCTGTGTAAACAGGTTTCCTCAATGCCCCTCTTTGTACCGCAATGAGCAATAAACTCAAGAACGCCTGAGCAGTATTTCAGTACAATACCTTCATCATCAATCCACTTGAGGGTAATTGGCTGCTCCTGTTGTAAGTTACACATCTCGTGCACTTCATCACAAAGTTCATCATAGCTCATTGATGCATCCAAGTTCGTTATCAGGATGTCCCTGCATGGAATGAAAACATAAGCTTTTACCAGAAAATATCTGCGTTAGCCCGTGTATTCCAACAATTCCATCCATAGACTCTAAGCTGCAAAATCATACTCCCAGAATCAGCATTCCTCATAAAATGCAGTTAGTTGCCAGAACTCAACGTGGTTACATCTCAATGTACCACTTTTTACAAATACTTAGTTTGGAGGAATTAACTGTGTTGATAATCTACCTTTCATATGCGTTTACTAGGGCGAATCAAGTTCCCTTATTATAACTACGAGCATTTTTGGAAGAATTAAATTTTATCCAGGTACTTGTTCCATCAGAAGGTTAAGTAAAATATATCAATTATTGTAAAATCCTTGTAAAATGTAGGTTTTTCTTCACATCCACTATATTGTTAGAAAGCTTCGATTAAGTGAATTCTCAAAAGATATCATTACAAGAAAATTCAGATAAAATCTTACTCAAATTCTGCATCATGTCCTCTGCCTTTACAGTGTTTTGAGAATGAACCCAAGACCGAGCTCTGCTAAAGTAAACCATACAGTATGCTCAGGCATTTGTGAGAATAACTCTTGATATAATGAAAGCCCACACAGTACTATCAAAATCAACATTTTGTATAAGGATACAAACGAGACTTTCTCCCATTTTCTAAATATTTTTCAAATGACAGACTCAAGGAAACCAACTGATTAAACAAGTGCAGGAAGAAAGAGATGTACTTAAGTAATCTCAGTGCTTTCAAAACCTTCTAGGGGATAATTAGGAAACAGTTTTGTAATGAATGGCTCCTGGCATATGTAATTCTTTTCCCTCTCATTTTAATACAGTAAATATATCACAAGTTTCCCAACGTGACCGAGATAGTTCTCCTGCTTTCATACTGTGTGACAAGTCATTTTAGAAAACATGTTATATTACATATTTTGCCTACTTACGTCTTTCAACCAGAAGCCAAAAGTTACTATACTGAACTAAGAATCTTAAATTCTACAACTTACATTTTAAATCTTAATGTCTGTATAGCCACATTAGGCAATCAGGGGACGCAAAATGAAAATCGCTCAGTGGTTAACACTAAAGAGTCCCACAGGACACTTCTTTGTCAGGTATCTGAAACTGGACATTACAAAGTCATACGAAGAACCAATGAGCAGCAGGTTACGTATGAGCCGTTATAGCAAAAGAATTATTCACACTGATTGATTAAGTGTGTCACCACTTCGAACCAAGGTAACATACAGCAAACAATACTGCATCACCGCTCTATTTGGACGAGGTGATTCCAAGCAACCAGGTATAAACCAGATAAACTAAGTAACTGAAATAGTGAAACGAGAATTACACAAGTTTACTTTACTTTTGCAATCTACTTATGCAGTTATTTATACTATGCTATGTTAGGAACTCTGTCACACCCAGAAACACGAATACCTAAGATACTGGGACTCCAGAGATAGGCTCAACATTCACATGTCTTAGAACTTCCTCATGCTTAGATTTTTAACTGGTATTTCAAAATGATACATCGTACAACTGAAGTTGTCCAGCATCTGTTATTTTCTGCTTTTTGTCAACTTGTTCAAAAGTTGAGTGTAGGGTTTTAATGGAGATACTCAGATAACCACTTACACAGTCTATAATACCAAAAATAATCACCTCTTACTCAGAATTTGATCAGTAGAATAAAACCAAAATCCACTGAATTTGGAACCCTTGTTTTGTAAACTGCCATTACAGACCTCACAGCTAACGGAAACTACTGAATACAGTGTCGCAGGAGGAACTACAGCAGTAGTCTATTAAACATCATAACAACTACACGTGAATTCTGATCGTGACACAAGCATTACCACCTCCTCCATTTCCGCACAGACAAGTTCTACAGACACACTCCTTTTATTTGACATCAATGCTATCTGCCAGCGAGCTATCCCCAAATTGTTCACACAAAGTTCTATTTGTAGTTTTTTTAGTGCCTTCCCTCACAGAGCTCAGGCAGCTCTCCTGTTGCTGTTTCAGAGTATACCCCTCCACCTCGAAGAAGTACATCACACAAGTATTTGAAGTTCAGATGTTCTTTTCAACTTAAGTCTACGTACAACATGAATCAGAGGTGTAGGATAAAACTATGGAGCAGAAAATAATTATTAGCAATGGCAAATACATGGTATAAATCTTTCACTCCGAGTTCATAAAGCAGTCTACACACATCTACTAAATAATCAAAACAAAACCATGGTGCAGACTAATGGTAACAAAACACAACTGATCTGCATTAACTGTTGTGATCATCCTTCAGAAACAAACAAGCACCACAGCACGCAGTCTCATTTGCTTTCACACATGGTTTTCTTGTAACTTTTACTTCAAGTAAAGTAGGAACTTTGTATATTATGAGACAGAAGTTTTGACATGAATTCTCACCACTAAAAACCACCGCTAATTAGATCAAACATGTTTGAAAAAACAAATTTCATCTTGAACTAATAATATCTTGCTGACTCTACTGACAACTAACTGAAGTCATAAAGGACCATGACTACTTTTTTTTTTTATTGTTATTGTCTTAAATCACAAGCTGCAAAAATAAGCATTGCAAGGATAACTAAAACACATGTGTTAACACCTCACTGCCCTTCAAGCTGCATTATTCAAATTACTGGGAGGGGAGCAGGGGAATCAGTGATCAAAAATTAAAGGGCAAACTATACAAAAGTTTACTTTTAGCATTTATTCATAACAGGAAAATAAAGATTGTAGGTTTGATTTCTTTTTTTCCATCACTTAAAACTAAGTCTTCAAGCAGCTTGCACAGGTTCATCTAAATTTACTGACAACTTGCAACCTAAGCAAAATTCCCTCATTTCTCATATTTATCTGATTAATTCCAATAATTCCTTCTAAAATTTCTACAAGGCAAACAAAAAAGGACAAAACCAATGGCACCCACATATTATTCCAGAACTTGCATATCCATCCACAAAGAAACACCTCCTCTGATTTTCCAATAGAAAGTGCTGTAAGATAAAATAGTATCTAAAAAAAAGGACTTGTATTAAACATTACATAGTTACTTTGTCCCTAGTCAGACTATGAACTCCTGTTCAAGATGCTTCAAAATTAGACAGGACACAACACAGAGGAGAGAACATGCTAACTTACCCACTATAGTGTGTTTTTACTCTGATGAAGTCTTTGTTCAAATCAATTTTTGAGCCCATTCTGCTAGGCATGGTCTGTATTTAGCAGTCTAAACAAAATTATATAGAAATAAGTTCATTCAAGACAGATAACTCATTTAATTCTGAAGTGAACAGCTTCACATGTGAAATACGTGTTTCTCCTCCAGATGATTTTCAATCCAGCTGCATAGAAAGAAAACCAGAATACAGATGAATAGACACACACTCCACTAAACAAATGGATTGTGTTAAGTTTTATAAACGCAAATAGCTTTACACAGAACAGCAAGTAATCAAAAGAAAAATATACAAGAGCATTGACCTGCACAGAAATTAAATGAGATCAGTTAAAAATATCCTGTACAATTTAGTTTTACAGAAGTATCACAAGTATTTGAGCATGTTTTTTAATAAAACATGCAACAGTTCCCTCTTGGCCAAAAATGCTACAAAGCAATCTTTACTTATTCATCAATACAGCTTCTAGCTTTTTTCTTCCACAAAGTATTTTAATTCAGAATAGTTTTTATGTACATGGAAGACTGCTATCAACTACTGTTGGTTACAAATTCACTCACCAAAAGCAGAAGAGGAACTCCAGGGGGCAATTTAAGCTACCTTTACGATGGGAGGCTGACCAACATCCCGTTTATCCCACGTTACCACCACCCTCCCTCACACACGCCCCCAGCCAGCCCCTAACCCCGCCGCAGGGACCAGGCAGAGACCCCAGCGCTCGGCCTCCCGACCGGTCCGCTCCTCTCCGGCGGGGCCAGGAGGCACACGCAGACCCCAGGGACCCCCCTCAGCACCGCCGGGGACATGGGCTGAGCACGACGAGGGCGGGGAGCGACCGGGAGGCGACACTGTCCCTCGGGACAAGGTCGCGCCGGCACCTTCCCGGCTGGCGGCGCGCTCCGTGCCGGGACGGCGGGCGGAGCGGGCTCTCCCCGGCCCCCCCCCCCCTCCCCAAAGCCTTCGGGACTGCGCCCTCCTCCTACCTGCTCCGACCGAGGGAGGTCCCGTCCCAGAGAGCGGAGCCCCTCGGGTCCCGCTTCCCTCCTGCAAACCCGCCGAGAGCAGGTGGCGTTCTCTGCCCGCGTCTCCGCCGCGTCCCAGCGGCGCCCGGCTACACCTCCACGGCCTGAAGTTGATCAAAGTCCCGCGAGGAAGTTTAGGATCGGACTTTTGACACTCTCCCCCCCCCCCCCCCTCCGCCACCGGGTCCCCGGAGAAGAACGGCGGCAGCCGCACCGGGAAATGCGGCGCGCGGCGGATGAAGCCGCCGGTTCCCCCTCAGCCACCGGCCCGCCGCCCTCCCTCACCACCCCTCTCCCGCCAGCTCCAAAGCCAACGGCGCCACCGCGCCGAACATGGCGGACTAAGAAGGTTAGCGCCCGCAGCCAATGGAACCCCGCCTGCACTACCTGTCAGCCAATAGCATGATCCGGCTCACCTGGAGCCAATCCCCAAAAGGATCCCGCCCACCCACGACCAATCATAGGCCGAAGACCGTTACCTGGGTTGTAGGAGCGTCTCACCCAATCGAAAGCAAGCGAGGAAGCGGTAGGAGAACACCTGCAGCCAATCGGAGAAGCAAGCGCGCCGCTCCCGTGAGGGCGGTGGGTGAGGTGACAGGTGCTGAGGGCAGAGGCGGGCTGAGGGCAGAGGCGGGCTGAGGGCAGAGGCGGGCTGAGGGCAGAAGGCAGAAGGGGGCCGGTCGCCCTCCCTCACCCTTGCCCTGGCGGGGCTGCTGCCGGCCGCGCTCCGGGGCCCCGCCGGAGAGTTTCGGTGCTTTGCCGTGCCTGCGCAGCGCCTCCGCGCTCCGAGGCGCAGTAGCGCCGCGGTAGAAGGAGGCCCCAGGCCCGAAAGGAGAGGCGGGTGCGACCGTTACCGCACTGTGGGAGCAGGGAGTTTGCGCCTCCACACTCCTCGGAGCCCTCTGGAGAGGTAGTGAGTTGTCCCCACCGCCGCAGGCCTCTGGCTCCCCGATGTGGTCTCGCCCTCGGCGGGAGGAGCGGGGCACCGTGGGTGGCAGCTGCGGGTTCCCCGGGGCTCCCCTGCGAGCGCTGCCCCGCGTCGGGCGGGCGCCAGGGGGCGCGGGGCCGCCTCAGGGCTGGGCCGGGGCGGTGCTGAGGCGAGGGGCGGAGCGGAGCCCTCAGCGGTGGCGGCTGCCGCCCCGGGAGGCCTGAGGGGGGGCCTGGCGGAGGAGGGAGCTGTTCCCGCGGCTGACCGCAGGCGCAGCGCTCGCTCGTTCTCCAGGAAAAAGCCCACCCTCAAACAAACAAAAAAAAATCCCACCCCCCCCAAAACAAATACCCTGCTGGCACCCCCGCCCCGCCCCGGCGGCCTGGCTGCCTCACCCGAAGCTGTGAGAATTGCTTCCTGGGGAAACTGAGTTCCACAGGAGTATAATCTCTCATGAGTGTAAATACAGCGTCCAACCTTAAGAGGTTTCATTCAAAACTGTTAAAGCAGGAAAACCGCGGCCAAGATAATAAAGAGGAAATAAAATAACGAAGAAAATAGTAAAATGCTGAGTGGCCAGACCAGAGGGGAGAGAGAAAAACAATGGAATACGTTGTATTAGTGTTGTTTTATCAACCACAATTTCACAAGAGCAAGTCTGTGATATGGTTAATGCCCTTAGCTTGATAAAGTTGTTTTGTTGTTTTTCCTTTTTTCCTAGTGATACTATGATCTTTTGATTCCAACCTCTGAATCAGCTGTGATTGAAGCAAAGCCACCTCCTGTATGAAGGAGATCAGGGCTTTGCCTGTGCTCTAGATGGAGGCGTGGGAAAGTTAACTCGGAGAGTCCCCTAGTGGAAATGCTGCTTGTCCTGGCCAAACACCTATTTTCCTTGTGTATCTCAAAACGATTTTCCAAGCAAAAAAGCTATCCAAGCAAAGGATTTGCTTTGGGGCGTTTGTTGATCTATTTCTATCTGCCATTGGGTGACAGTAGCCCACCAAATTTGGAAAATAAACCAAACCAAGGTGTCACAACTATTAGGGTTTTTTTTGACGACTTGGAGTTCAGCAGTCATAATTTGTATTTTGAAAATGGAAAAAAAAAAAATCAATCCTTAGTCTCCTGCTATTACCTTGTGCCCACCCACATCAAGTTCTTTTTAGACACTATTTCACACTTTCACAACATCTGTATGGGGGTTTTTGGGTGTGCATGTCTTGGTGAGTTTGCATCAGTGTAGACCTGAGCTGCCTTTTGGTGTATCTACAATCTTCCAAAATACAAATAAATAATAGTTAACACTAGTTTAAGGAGCAGTAAAGTAGCAAAACTTGTTCCCATCAGTCTAGAAGTTTTCTCTGACACCAAGGAAGTGCACCAGATGGTTTCATTTATCAGTCTTTAATCTGAATTATTCATATTTCCACTGGTGATTTTATCTTAGTGGGAACTGTCGATATGGTTTCAAAATGGGCCTTTAACTCTTCCTGTGTTCCAAATTTCCTCTGCTTGAAATGAACATTATGTAAGATATGTCTACAAACAGAATGCTTCCAGGGCAAGCTAGACTTTGATCTCCCTGTCACGTCAATTAGGCGACTTCAGCTCCTTGAGTTGTTGGACTGGGAGATAAAAGGTAGTGCAGTTCTTCAGAACTGTGATTTGAGGGTTTGTGTGGTTTATTGTTGTTATTTTTTCCTAGCACAATTTACTGAGGACAAAAGATTAGGTACATTTTCAGCGCTTGAAGAAAATCTCAACAATAATATTTTTACATCTTGCAGAGATATTTTGTAGTTGGTCACTTAGTACTGACGCTGTTATTTTAGAAGTCTTATTTTGAGTTGGTCTGTATTTCCTTATATTACAAGACTGTTTAAGCACTTGAATTTCTTAGTAGATGCTTCTCATTTCTGGGCAGATGACATTTTTTGGAGAGGATCTCGGCTTTGCTCTGTACATTAGCCAACAAGGTTGTAACTGGTTTGAAAATGCAACATATTGTCTGATCATTGTTTCTGGCATATTGTTTTTGAAACACAATCAACTTCTGTTGTCCTAGAGCTGTCAATCCTGAGTGTATTCCTGAGCTTTTTTTTTTTTGCCTTTCCCCCCCCCCCAGATGGCAAGGCATTGCACATTTATCTTCTACTAAACCATCCTCAGCTTGATAAAAAGCTGCAATATTGCTGTCTACTACACTAGATTTGAAGAGATGAGAAGCTCCCACAGGTAATTTAGTTTTATTTTATTCCAGGTTTAAATGAGATATTTATTGCATCTAAAATTTTAGTTATTTTTTAAATTATAATCTTTTGATATCAGATTTTTTTACTCTGAAGAGCACACTATGAACTGAACTGCTCTGTTTGAGAAAGCTTAAAAAAAGGTTTTTTCAAGTATTTCAGTTCTGTTTTGAAAATAAGTCCTATCGTATCCAGCACAACAAAATGTGGGTTTCCTTTCTTTATATGATGAGCTTCGGCAAATCACAAATCTCTGTCACATGGCCCAAAAGATTTTTTTTTTTTTAAGAGGTGGGACATAGTGATTTCCTACCAGTACTGGCAATTAAGTTCTGTAAGAAAAAAGGAAGAGTTCCCTCCTGCTGGAAACAGCCATGCAGATTTGCCTTTCTATTTGTTTGTTTGTTTGTTTGAAGTCTGTGTGGCTTTTTAGCAGCCAGGATGAACAGAAGCCAAACCAGGAGCTGCTGAAGTCTGGTGTAAGTTATCGTCAGGAGGACATACTTAATTTGCAGAGTTCTTGGTGAAATGCGTCAGGATCTCAGGTTCTGTGTTAGCTTGTGGTGTTCTTCCATCGCCTCATCTGCTTTATGCAGATACGGCCGTGGCGGTCGTCTGGCTTCACACATGGAATAGGACACGCAGCCTCAGCGTCCAGCTGTGCCACAGGGTTGTAGTGCCAGTGGAGAACTTGGATCTGCTGAGGAATCTGATGTCGGTGTTTCAACTGCTGCAGCCTAGAGTCTGGTGTTACATCGTTATTGAATTGTCTTTTTGACTAAAAGTGTGAACATCCAGAGTGTTGGTTTCTGAACTTAATGTCTCCTTCATTATTTCGTTGTACTGTTTGTCTCTGACAGTAACTTTGAAGCCTGCATTTATTTAAGCATATACATCTGCACATTTCCAGCAGATGGCAAGATATTCCTAGGCAACTTCTGGGAAACGCAGTTGGATATACAATGCTGCTAAGTGCCTGTTCTTTATTTCAGTGCTACAGGCCGTTGAGAACTGCTCTTTAAAAATTAGTTTAAAGGGAAAAAAATTATTTGGGGTTAATGATAGCATTCATCTACAGTACTGCATCAGGTGTCAGACATTTGTCTATAATAATATTCCAAAATCTCTCAGAGCATTTTCTCTATATGCACTACTCAAAAGAAACAACAAATTGTCAAATATAATTTTATACACTACAGCCAGGAGGAAATGAGACTGTTTCTGGATTGAAAAGTTATCTAGCTTGGGGAATACTGTAAAAATAATTTGATATTGCAGGTGTAGTACTTGCAACTAGTATTTTGGCACAAATATCTACAAAACCAGAGAAAAAACCTATCAATGTACAAATTTTTTTTCTGTTTGTTTTTAGGTCAGAGGGAACCATTCTCTCTTCAAGCTGGACTTCAACATAACCAAGAGATGGAAACAAATTTCTTGTCTTTACTCATCCTGCTTAAAATCTGTAAGTAATGCATGTTTTTTGGAAGGTACCTGCATCTGAAACTGCTGTATTGAATTTTACTGTATTTTAACTCTTGTGCCTATTGTTTCCACTGTGTGTTTGCCTGTTTCTGATCCGCTGAGAGATGCATTTGCCTAACAGAAAAGCACTTCAACTTTTCCAAACAGCTCCAACCTCCCTTTGCAAATAATCTCAGCAGTTCTTTTTTCACATTTTGATGTACAGAGCTGTTCGAGTGCTTGTGCTTTATATTAACCTATTGTTATTCTGCCAGCGACAGCTGCTGCGGAAAGAAAGGAAAAAAAAAAGGAGTATCCTAATGCTTACTCATTCATACTGTGTGCTTCCACTTGTACAAGTTGGTATTGTAAAGAGAAGTACAGATCCAAAAAAAGTGAGTCTGAATCCAGGCTACAAACAATGGGAGAGATTTAAAGATGGTGCTGGGTCTTTTGGTTGCATAAAAGAAAGCTTAGTCAATTTATAGCCATTAAAAAGAATGTTTCTGCTTAGTAGAATGCAGTAAGCCATGGTATGTATTTCAGCCCGTGAAGTTCATGCAGTTGGGTTAGTAAATAAATGTGGTGGCTTATACTTGTGAACAGTACTTTTGGTTAAAAAAAGTTAAGTCCTAAGCGGAGCAATTCTTTAAATATTTATGAAGCACTTATGCAACATTGGCATTGGGATATTTACCGTATTAAAATGTTCATTTAATGGAGAAAGGGTTATAAAATCAGATGAAGAATGGTCAGAAACAAGAGATCACATAAAAAATAATTGAAAATCATCACAGAAAAGAAGATTTATTGACTAGCAAGGTTTATTTTTTCATTAGCTCAGGTCACAATATCGGTTTTGACTGATACTCTTGAATCCCAACATTTGAGGAACTAAAGAATTGTGACTGAAAGGGATACTCACACTCACTAAGGAGCCGTTATGGCAATGAAAGAGAGTATTTCAAGGAAACCTAATGATACACATAAAAACCTGCTAGAATGTCTCAAGTTAGTTCAAAGTTAGTTTTCCAATGTACCATCAGGTGATTGGTGTTTGTCCACAACAGGCATGCTCATAGATTGCTCACGGTTTCGAGATTTTCGTGTTGAAGTGCTTTGTCTTCACATTTACGACTTAATTATACATTAGTTTAGAAAGTCTGTCCAATAACCGTTATCATTACACATCCCAGATCCTGAAGGAAAAAGCTCTGCTGTTCAACCCAGTGAGGACTGTAGAGTTTAACGTTTAAGGTGCTGTGGCTTAGCACTCATTCCAGGAGTAGGAGAGTTGTGGATTACTGAGAGAAACACTCCAGGTCTGCTGGTTAAGTTGTGAGTGGGAGGCAAAGGTGCTGTTGGACTGAAATTCAGCAGAGATGAAGACTCTGTCCTTGTAGATTGGGAGCTATTGTTGCTATATCGATGTGTACATCTCCCCTTTCCACTGCTGTACAAAACAGGGAGGAAAAGCTCTCTGGTTTAGTTTTGATAGCTCAATGAACACACAAAGTTGTGTAATTAATTAGCAATGGCCCAGCTAGGACCTTCATTGCTTAAACTAAAACTATTGGGAGCGTTCCTGCTACTGAAGGTTGTTGAAGAATCATTGCGCTATATGGACTCCTCACAGAATAGATGACGTACAAAGTTATTCTTACAAATTTAGACAGAAAGATGCAGGGTTGTAAGTTTTTAAACCTGATGACTGGGTGGCGGGTCTTGCAGATTTTTCTACCTTTTCTTTGCTGAAATTACTTTTTATTTTAACTGCTCTGTCCACAAACTACTTGTAAGTTTCTGACAAGGTTGACCAAAAAAAAAATCCTTCTCCTTTCCTCCCTCCTAAATGCTTCAATTAAGACATCATTATGACAACCCGTTCTTAAAGACTATTGTTGAAAGAAAAGGGCAGTTGGTTCTAGTTTTACCACCGTAGAAGACGACGGGTATCCTGTTATTACTTGAATTAGTCACTTAAGGTCTTCAGCTCTCTTAGGACCTGTCAACTTTCCAATGTTTTAAAGATTTAGTAGGGATAAGAGTGATGATTTCAACTAAACAACAGATAAATGGAGAGAGACAGCTATCTTCAAATATACATGGAGTGTGAGTAACGAGTTCTGTGTCGCTCTAGAATGCAAATGCATCCCCATAGAATGTCTTCTTCAGCAGATCCAACCAGCAACACGTGCAGACATGCAGGCTGCTCTTCAGCCTGCTTACTCTTTTTTTGGCCAAGCAAGAGACAAGCTGTTGTTTCTCTTGAAATCAATGGCAGTGAAATCATTGAATCCAGTGGGAATGAATTTAGGCCAAACACTACTAAGTTTGGATAAAAATTGTAAGGCGAAGCATTAATATATGTGAACATAGACTGGAGTAAAGCATATATCCTACATAACATCAGAAATCACCATGGTAATTCTTTGCAGATTTTGCTGCTGGATTGAATATTAGTGTTTTTCTAGCCCATGTTAAAATAGACAAAATGAATAATGTTTCTCGACTATTTTAAGTCAACACCTCCCTTACTTGTCTGTCTTATATAAGATAGAAACACCCAGAAGCTAACTCACTTTTGTTGACACCACATTAGCCAGGAGGATAAAGAATTCTACGGGTAGCTCAAACTACATATGTTTAAGAGCAAATAAAACCAAATCCCCATGCTTCTGTATTTGTTTTTTCAGGATATTTAAACAATCCGTCTCTGTAGAAACACAGTTTTGGACCACTTCCCTTTTGTATGTGTTCACCAGCACGCAATACACTGTAAATCTTGGGGGCTTCTTTCTTCTTGCTGCATAACCTGATCCTAATCCTTTAGGAAGCAATGATCCCTCTTCTGAAGGATAACAGGGAAAGAAACTATGAAATAAAGAAAATAGGTGCTTCTACCATTGAAGACAAGCAACTGTCATTTCAGAGGATCAAAGAAAATGATGAAAATATTAAACAAAAAAACCCCTGAGGATCAAGTTTTCACCTTGGTTCCTCAAGAATTGTCTTTTTATTGCTTTCCCTGGACCAGACTTAATTGTGCTGTCCTAAATTCTCCTTATTGGTCTAGCCAGCATGTAGTTTGATTGAAAGACAGGCATTCTTAGTTCAAAATATTCCAAATCCAAGAAGTGCCTGATGGATCCTTCAATAAGCATGCACAGAAACACCATTGTAGACAATCTGAAAATAATCATAGCTGACATACTGATGTTTCTTCTGTATGAAGTACAGTTCAGTTTTAAAATACTATAGGCACTATGGTTTATAAACAATATCTAGAACCCTTCTGTCTTCTGTATATATATCCATATGAGCTTGTGTGTGTAAAAGCTGCACACACAGTCCGGAAAGATGAGGGTAGGAAAATCTTAAATATATCTATAAAAACGTAGTAAGTTTGTACAGAAATAGATCTTTTGTGTTTGTCTAACGCTGAAAGAAATGTAGCTCTAAAGGAAGAACAGTCTGGATGGACTGTTACACCAGATGTTTTACAGATTACTCTGTATTTCATCACTCAATCTTTATTTAATCTTAAGACTGTAGTAATTGTAATACTGGAATAGCTCAATGGCCTATATATTATTTTGCTACTTCCAGCTATGCCTGTTCCACATACCTATGCCTTCAAGCTGGCCAATTACTTATTGCTGTTATTGTTATAACACCTTACAGTATGTTATTGCTAACAAATTAAGGAATGTAACTATAGAGTTAATTTTCTATTCAATAAAATACTGCATCCTAATGCACAGGAGGCATAGAAGCAATATTTTGTTTATGCAAGTTTTCAAGCAGCACAAACTGCATGAGGAAACCTCTTACCTTAACCAGAAGGTAATTGTTCTCTATTGGTTAATGTTTGATGGTTACTACAGGAGTATAAAAACTGTTGAAAAGCAATCAGGAAATGAAGAATGCAGTCAGTTTCAGAATAGAAATATTTGTTTACATCCCCTGTCCCTTAATGATCTGTAGGTCACTGTCAGAAATTATGGTCCTATCAGGTGAAATTTGGACTACTTGCAGGGCTAATTATTGTTGAACAACTTCGTTTCAAGGCCTGAAAAAATTTGTTACTTACTTCAAATACCCCTTACCTTCCTGAGCGCCTGTCTGCACAAGGAAGTTCCACTATTAGCCTGGGCGCTCTTTGTGAGCTGAAATGACAGGGCTGACAAAAGGAGCTTGTGAAACTAATTTGGTTACATCAGTGCAACCTTTTTTGAGTCAATGAGACCTACAAGTTCAAAAGCACTTTTCTTTGGTCTGTAATATTCTCAGCCTTTACCCCACTTGGGAACAGAAAGAGCAATGGTTGTAGGTGCTCAGCATTACTGATCTCAGTGAAAGATGGAACTCCATGTCAGCCTTTATACCAAGAGGTGGCGATTGGACACGGGACTAGAGGGATCTTTCTTCCAGTGGAATTAGTCCTGTGTTTTGATTGGTCCTAAATCTAGAGTGCTCTAAAGAGGTTTCAGGTGTCTCAGAAATGAGGGATATTTGGATTTCTGTTTTTTGGACCAATTTTTTTGCGGAACAGTGAACTCCCAATAGCGTCCGATTAGTTCTGTTGGTGCTATATTTTCTGACAGCCTGGGCTTGACTGTCTTCTCAAATTTGTTTTTACTGTGCAGGACTTAGTGAAAGGAATAGCCTTGACATAAAGCTGGTATAAGGAGAGCACAGATCCCTAATGCATTATGTAACGCTGGGCTTAGATCCTCAAATTCATTTCATTTGAGACACAAGCTATAAAGGCAGAAAGAGACAGTGCCTTTCTCATTTCAGCTACCAAATCCATCCAAATACATGTGTTCATTGCCAAATTTTTATTCAGTTTTCATTAAGAATTAGCTATATGTGTTTGTAACATATTGCACGCGATGATATTGTAACATCAAACAAGCTTTCAACCATTGCAAGTGTTTTAAGCTGCTGTAATAAAAAGGGCATGAGGGAGTTGCTTCAGATTTATTTTTTAATGAAAATATTCTCAGAAACTTTCAATAAGCTTTTTGTTATCTATTCTGCTTCATAGACAAATATGCAGGGGTGCTGTTTTCCTCCTAATGTGAAGTGCTTTCTTAGGGTAATGACTGAGCATTTAAAATCAGAGCAATCGTTTTAAGTGTTTTGTTGTGCCAACAGGAGAAGCTTCATTGAGTTATATTGGTTTCGCTACATTACCTATTGGATTAGCAAACCGGTTAAGAACTGATGTGAGAGCTCTTACTTCAACTTGGGTAAATGCTTTCATTTTTACCCAGAAACAGGACAGACATTTCTGTATATTAACCTCTTAATAGTGCTGCCAGTGCCAGCATTACTTTAAAACAAATCAGGCAGGATCTTGCTCTGCTTCATCTTGTGCGTTCTGATTCTTTTCAACCTCTTGAGGTTGAAAATAGCAACAGCTATTTTTTAACATAAATACAGTAGTCTGCGTAAGGGCCCCACAGAAAGCACTCATGAACACAGAATGGCACTTTCTCTTCTGTTGTCAAGGCCAAAGTAGAGTTTTACAAGCCCTTGGGCACTGAATAGGCAGGATTTCATTATGGGATGAAATCTCTGAGGTTATTTTGATTTTCCTTCTAATGCATTTTATCTTCCAGTCCAATAGTTGGAATGTCTATTCTGTCTGTTTATAGAAGCTCCAATTTCTGTGTATCTACATTTTATTAACACTTCACATTTAGAATGATTACATTAACGCATACCCCACTCTTTGTCTCACAGACACGCCAGTCCGTAGAGCTGTACTCACAATTGCTGAAAGGAATACAAATGCTTTCAGGTACAGCACCGAAAAAATGCCTTCTGATCTGCCACATGCTTTTTTTATTTTTTCCCTCTCTTGGTGCTAGTACAACCCATCCAAAGTCAGCATTCAACTGGCATCAAATTTAGTTTATTTCTGTTTGTCAAGGGTGTCATGAAATTAGAGTTGAATAGGGCATTGTCTTTAGATGTTAATATGTCTAAAGGATTAATGTCTGATGATTTTTAAGTATGAGGATTTTAGATGGAAAAAAAAAAAAGAGCAAAGCACATGCAGCAGTACAGAAGATTCAAATTTATGCAAAACTCCAGTCGTTACACCATACTCCTGTACTGAAGTTTCTCCTTAAAAGAGTTTGAATGGCATCTGACTTTTCTATTTCTGGCTCTGGAAACAGATTTAAGAAAATCCCACTCTTCATGGTGGAGGTGTTTTGTCTTGTGCTACTCATACAAGTGCAGTAACAGTAGCTGAAACGCCTGTTCTCCCCTCTGAGTCACCTTGTTCCTGGAATGGACACAATTGCCATATGTGTGCTCACAGTGCACGTTTCTGCCTGCCTGCACTGCTTTGAGATATTTTTTTCCCCATTTATTTATGCTCCTGTCTACAACATTATGATAGTCTAGCATTCTGGCTTTGGGTCTTTTTTGAGGAAAAGATTACTGCCACCTTTTGCTTTGATCAATCACAGCTGAGCTGTGCACCTTGACGATCTGCAGTCAAACTATAGGAAAAACTTATGGAATAAATCTCCTGAAGAAGTCAGCAGGGCATGCTGCCTCTGACGGTCTCCCAGATGGAGAAGCAACTAATTTTGTCCGGTAACGCCGTGTGATGACTCAGTTGGCTTCAGTGTAAGGAGTTATGTCGGGCGCACAATTGCAAACTATTAGTGCTGAAGTAATTAGATTAGACATTGCCTTTATAATATCTGCAGCCACCTTCTTGCCAATTACTGTAAATAACCAGCCACTGCACACTAGAGGGACTAGGTCAATGTTTCATTGTCTGCTCTTTAATAACTTCAATTCCAAAATTATGGATTGTTTTCTGATGATTTACACTCCACAAGAACTTGCTGGGAGTATTTCTTCAGCTGGATTTAGTCAATAATTTCACTCTTAGCAGTAGATACTGATCCTGACAGGCAACGGAATAAACCAACAGCTAGAGAAACCAGCAGGATACAAAAAGGTTAGACTTTGCTTTCACAGCAGTAGTTAATCTACTGATTTTAAACCAAAGATTATTTCTGATTTACGCAAGTGTGACAAAGAATGAGGCACTATGGCCTTTCTAAAGGGTGTGGTACTGTTGTGGTGATACTGTTCAAAGTGCCGAGCAGTATACTTGCCTTGCCTATGAAAGTGCATCATCCAAGAGTTACATTTAAACTTCTGATGCTTCTGAGGCCAGACAAGAATTAGATCAGGTATAAATTGAAAAAGCTCAGTTTTAAGCTGAAAGGAGAGGTAGAAAGGGGACTTAAGATATGTCAAGGACCTGACCCAGGATCATGGAAAAAGCAACAACTTAGTAAGGAAAAGGCATTGTAAATTCGTGCTTCTGGTTTTATTCCACTCTGCACTTAATCATTATATAAAAGAGTAAGAATGGTTTGGAAGAGAGCAGGAGGGGTTGAACTGCCTTGGGGAGAAGCAATTATGACCAAAAACGCACTTCAGAAAAAAAAAAAGGTATATTTCTGTAATGTAGCATTTTGTCAACATCAGGAACAAACAGCAAAAAAAAAAAAAAATAGTAAGAGGAGGAGCAGGAGGAAAAAGAGAAGCCTGATTACCTGCATATATTGAAGGAGATGTAGAATTTCATTAGGTTTTTGGATAAGGTGAAAGTTTGAGTGATACTTTGCTTTAATTCAGTATGTGAGAGTGTCAGGAGCTACAGAAAATAGCACCATGTAAGTACTAGTTGGATGCACTTACCTAGCTGGAGGATAAGAGTTTCTGTTTCTCCTGCAGGGTTTTTCTTCTGTAAAACTCAGAGATATAGGAAAGAAATCAGTATCATTATATCAGTTTTGCAGATGATGCAGTGAAACAACTTAACTAAGATTTCCCAACAAGTCGGTGGCAAGACCTTGGAGCAGAGTCTGGGTGTCCCAGTCCAGGGCTAGGCTGGTGGGAACTGTGTGGAACAATCACAGCGTGACGTCAGCTTGCGCTTTCCAGCACACGGTTGGCAGGCAGTTTTTCCATTATAACAGAAACTAAAGATTGAGGTGAACCTAAGCCTGACTTACACTGAGAGCATATTTTCTATTACAGCTCAGTTCAGGATCATTATTTTTGCTTCAAAGCATTCTCTTACTGAAGTGATATTGAACAAATCATATTTTAAGTTATAAATCTGTGTTAAAATGCTCTGTCTTCCAGTGCTGGTGATATGAAATCAAACCGTATGTCACAGATAAGTAAGGCAGGAGAAATGTGTGCACAATGCACTGTGATCAAATGCTTGTTTCATCCTTACTGCAATTGCAACGATTAATCATCAACCACTATGTTCAAGATCCCCATCTTCAAAGCCCAGTGCAGCTCTTCTCTTATCTACATCTTTCGTCTTGTTTAATCTCGCACCTCCCCATGCTCCCTCCATCGTAACTTTCAGCCACTTGCTTTGCTTCCTCCTTTCCCTCCCTCTCTCATTTCATATTTTCTTTTGTGTCAGTCTCTGTATTCAAAACAACCTCTCACTTTCAAGGCAACAAAATCCTCAAAAAAAATTTCCCTTTTTGAAGTGTCTTACATTGGTTTCCTAAACTTAACAACGTTTCAGCTGTTTTAATCCACATCCCAATATATTTACTGTGGAGTTTTTTAGAGATTAATTGTGAAACTTGTGTTTGCTGTGAATACTGCATTCATTTGCTGAGTTCACTGGAATTATTTACAGAACAAAGTGTTATTTTGCATGAGTTGGGTGAGAGGGTCTAGTCCTGAATTAAGGAGAACAAATTTCATTGTTAAATAATGGAAGTGAAGACACATAACATATCAGGTCAACCTCAGAATAAAAATGGCAAATATATCCAAAGCAACTGAGTAACTTAAAGTCATTTATGACATTTTTTACTTCACTCAGCTATTTAGGGACAGATGCAAAAATGATATTTTCAGAGGCACACATGGTAGACTCTCACTGAAAATCAACAGAATGAATTCTAAAGCCCTTCCTGAAAATGGAGTCTGAGTTCCTTCATTATCAAGCACCTTTACAATTTTTCCCAATCCAACACAGAAAGCCTGGACTTTCCCTGTGTTTTTAAATTGCTTTTACCTATTTTGGGGCCTGTTAAACTCATAAACATTACTGTGTTTAAGTGTTTAAACTTTCATTAGCTTAGATCTGAAATGTAATAGAGTCATTATTAACAAATCAGTAGAATTTTATTTATGTAGCATATTTTATTTCATGCTATGACTAAGAGCATTGAAATGTTTTCAATACTTTATCCAAGACAAATAGTAGTTTAAGGAAAAGCCTCCACTCCCCTCTATTCCCTTTGACTTTGTTCATGAGATTTTTATAATTAAAAACTCCAACTTAACCACTACTGTTAAACCTAGACCATCCCACAGAAGGCCAGATGCAGAAAATCACTCGTATGTGGAAGTGGGGAATTAGCTCTTCCATTACAAAAAAGGAAATTATCTGAGTGTGAAAAGCCAAATCTTCATTACTGATCAAACCTTAAAGTGGAGGAAAACCGTGGTAATTTAAGATTTAAACGTTTGCTGCAAATATGTACATATGAAAAATTGTCTCATGGTAATACAGGAAATAAGGAGCTGGGATTGTTTGGCAGAGTACAGTTATTGAATCAGATCAGTAATAAATTGCTGCTTTTAGTAGGAATTGGTGGCAGGACTTCCTTGACTTTAGAAATGTCTCGAGCTCATTGGAAAATAGTTTGAGAAGAGATGGATCAATACAGTTTCAGCGGCAAGGGCTTTTTAGTCTGTAGCTGTTGTTCAGTTTTGTTCAATTTGTAGTTCTTCATGTGAGTTTTCTTTTTTTTTTTTTACATTGTGTATGCAACCCAGTATATAACATTGACTGCTGCAAAGGCTGCTGGGAACACAGCTCTGGCATATATATCAATGGTATCGGCATCAATGGGCTTAAAGAGGGACTTCAGACCACTCTTTTTATCCAGTTTCATTACTTGCTGCCGTTTTGTCTCTCCCGTTTCTATTTCTATTGTGCCATACGATCCAGGCAGGCTTCTGGGAATTCGGTGCTGCCTGTTGGAAATGGCCAGTTCCTGGTTCACACCAGCTATGGAAAGGGAAAACAGAACAATGGCGTTCTTCACATTTACCTGCAAGGGAAAGAGGAAAACCTAGAATAGCAATTTGCAGGGCAAAGGCAGCGCTTCACCCAAGCTAGCCGTGATACCGACGCGGTGACGTAGCCGCAAGCACTGAATGGTACTTAGCGCTTGCTTTGGCAGAAGGACTGCTGGAAGGCTGTGTTACCACATCTGAATTCTGGTTATAATTTTACATTTCACATGCTCTGAATTACCGAGGCACCACTGACACAGCATGCTTAGGCCTTCCTGACTGAAAATAACTGACTGACTTTGAGACAGTTATCCCACTGCGTGGCCAAAGCCAACAGGCAGTTCTCTGGCTCTTGTCAACGCTGAGAGCAGTTAAAAAATACGTAGGCCTGGACTACAAATTGTGAATTGTCAAAAAAAAATACTGTTCTTTAATCAATTCACTCTGTTTTGTCACTAACATGCATGTGTGTACATGAAGAAAGCACCAAAGCCATCTGGAGTTCCTGGAAGAAATTTCATCTACGGACTCCTTTGTTCGGATTCACTGGGCTTCATATCTACATAAATTATATCCATGCTAATTATATCTGTAGGTACCTTATGCAGTTCAGGTGTAAAAAATGTAATCTCTAGGGGACAACGTTCAAGGCTACAGGCCTAGTTTTCATTTTGCTGACAGCATTTTATTATGCTGAGCAGAGTGAAAAGACTCTCAGCAGAAGCAGCTACTAAAGAATACCTTCTGAAAAAGGCCTTTCTTCCCCATCTCATGTCATACTGTCATAATGACTTTGCCCTGACCCTACAGGAGCAACTCAAGGTTACCATAACTCACACTTGCTTCCATAGTAGAAACAGGTCATAGTGCAGGGTGATGGCTTTTGCAGAGTTATTCGCAGTATTACGCTTACTGACCTCTGCGCTCTGCCTTCGCGCCTTTATCTTGTTCTTTTGCTTTTTCATGTAGTCAGCGTTGAAATGTGCAAAGGCATATTCTACCAGTGCAGCGAAGACAAACACATAGCAAATCCAGAAGTAAACATCAAGCGCCTTGATGGCAGATGCTCGTGGAAGCGAAGATCGGGCACTGACCATCAGTGTAGTCATAGTCAGAACAGTAGTTATACCTGCAGTGTAGTGTGAGAAAAATCTATTTTAGGTTTCATAGTATACACTGTAAGAATTCTATTTACTAATCTGAAGCTGAGGAATAGTTTCACAGTGGAAGCCCCTTAATAGCATGGCTTCTCATTTTCCAAACAGGGGAGCTTGTCAAAAATGATGCGTTCGTATGACTAAGGCAGCTTTGAACATGTTATCCTTGGGTTGGTTGTAGATCAGGAGAAACAAAACCAGAAGACTTAACCCTCAAAAGCATTTGTATCTGGCCTTGCAACCCTTACTCAGGCAAACGGATCCACAAGCTCTAGGAACATTTTTTTCTCACTGTCCCAGTTCCTTCAAATCAATTCTTTCATACATCTGCCTCGCATTCACTGTTGCTTTTAACCATCTTTAGATGGTTATTTTCTGCTCTTTACCGAGGCAGCTGCTCTGATAGCATTACAGAAATTAACACATGAGGGAAATCTTTTAAAGGACCCTCTCTTCTGCAAATGTAAACATAGTATTCATAAAGGCACCTTCATGGAAAATGAGGATTATTAGAGAGCGCGATTACAACTCCAGCATACCCATCCCCGTCAGTTCCCTGAACTATCCGTTTTACCTAATGACACTCGGGCAGGCACAGCTGACTGACTGATCCAGAAGGAGACCCACGACATGGCCACTAGTAAGATAGAAGGAACATAGGACTGAATGATGTAAACTCCTCGGTTTCGCCGAAGGTGGAAGTGGAGGCTGAGCCTGGGAAACTGACCTGCTGGAAAAAAGGAAGATTCTGACTGTGTGAATTACAGCTGAACCGAGACTCAAAATAACATCTCCTGTAATGACACCGATGTACATTCTTAAACATCGTTCGGACAAGGATCACAAAAAGCTTTTTTTGAATTTTTTTTTCAATTAATCTTCATAAACCCTGCACGAGGTACTGCAGTTCTCATCAGCACTGTTAGCTAAGAATAGGTCAAATGATTTGTCTCAGGTCATATCAATGCCAGATCTGAAAATAAAATCATGAGTCTTCTCAAATAACAGTATTGCTTCAAAATGTGTGCTGTCTTATCATCTGCTGTAGAAAGTCCTCCAGATACTAAATTTAGATTTTTTAAAAGGCCAAGTTAATTTCAAACTCAAAAAAGAGCTTAGAGGAGATGTGCAGCATAAATAAGAATCTGAATACTTGAAAGAGGATGAAAAATCAGCAGGAAAGAACTGACTCCAATCTTTTACAAACATTGCAATAAACCCAGTGATACGCATACACACCACTGATTTCTACTGGATAGAATTAGAATGATCTGACTGTACGTCATAAGCCTCATCACATCAGGGCTAATGGAAATTTTTCTTTATCCAAAGTTGCAAATTAGGTCAAGAAAATGTGAGCTATACCTCAAGTGTATTTGATCAAGTGCTGTCTGGCTACTCCATGCCATATTTTGTCAAACGTACAGAACTAAAGGTCTTAATATGCTACAGTGGCTACCTGAAGGCTCAGCAAAGGTTGGCATTTTTTACAACTGTAAGCTAAAGAAAACTCTTACCAGAAACCTGACAGGTTCTTAAATTAGTTACTTAAGAAGTATTTTCTATTATAGATATAGGAGTTTCCCTGTGCAGGAAAAAGTCAGATACTGTCCCTGACTTGAAGACAGATCCTGTTACCGGATTTGAAGTTCATCATTTCTGTTGTGAACTGGTAATTTGTAATTGTGAACTGAGCAAGCTGCAGCTTATCCAGCCCATGGATCTCCTCCTGGTTTTCTGACCAGTGGTAGACGATGTCCTCTGAAGAGTAGCCATCTGCCAAAAGAAAGCTGAATAAGCACAAAGTTTGAGGAAGAAATTAAGAACTTAGAGGACTCATAGTGGAAGTCCTCTAATTCCTCTGCTACGCTGAGTTTCATCAGTCCCATGGCAAACCCGCTGTGATTCAGCCTGGATAATTCACCGTCCTGGCAACATCGATATTGCCGGTGTCACATTGGGATAGCTTTCCTACAGGGAGGATAATCCAAGTTGATTCACACTGACTAGCAATATGTGGTCTGGCACGATGCACTTCAGTGTCATGAGAAATATTCAAATTATCTCTCAAAAAGCTCATTTGCCTACTCAAAGTAGAGTAACTGATACTGTAGCACTCAAACTAGCCTACTTACCCCTGTACTGTGCTTGGATCTCAGAGTCACAGAAATTTCTGATTGTAAAAGAAAATAAGTACCGAATCTAATCTATCTGTGCCTTTTCTACTGGTGACAGATCAGAGTGTAATTCTGTACAGCGAGTCTATCTCCAAGTTCACACACTGATTTTATGAGGTAAGTACTCTGTACCAGCCTGGCAGTGTCCGGGAAACAGTTTTCCTTTGTCAGGGATTCCCCCAGTGTCCTCAAAAAGCAAGTGTCCAATTGGCTCTGCATCAGTGCTTGCAGAAATGGACAGCGCATGAAAAGTACAGTACACAGCCGAATTGTTCACATGAATCCCCACTCTTGGAAACAACTGTTAGGGCCTCCCCCAGGCTTAAAGTAGTTTAATGAGAAAACAATGTCTCTGCAAAACGCCTGTGCATTGTTTTTCTGTCAGTCCTCCTCCTAACAGCTTTTGAACTTCCTTAATGTTTTCCAACCAAAATGACAAAACGGTAAAGGTTTCAAATTCTTGATTCTTGACTCCTGAAATTCTAGATCCTTTAAAGTTTTGTAAGAAATGGTGTGGAGAGATCAAATTTGGGCATCCAGTTAGAGAAGAGCAGTATAACTCAGACCCATGTCTACTCTGAGATGCACCAGCTAGCTTGACAATCACCTCCTACATCAGCCTATTAATGACTGCAGTTTGGCAGGGGTGGCAGCAGGAAGATAACTGCTCGGGAGAGGTACAGGGCACCAGGGACATGAGAGAAGGGGAAGGATATGTATGAGAGGATTTAGGTAATATGCAAGTCCGTAGGAAATCAATCTTTGCTAGTTTTGCTGCTAACGGACAACTTGCTACTAAACCATTCATTTGTTTAAAGAGGCTTTATTTCTATATGTTTGTTTCACTGAAATCAAACCCTTCAAATTCAATTAAAAAATTCAACCACCACCAAAACTCCCTGCAGAACTTGCTGGGAGAGAGAACTGATTGCTGGTTCACTGTCTGCTGCCTCTGCGTTTGGCGATTGCATAAGTAAAACTGTAGATTGCTATTTTTGACAGGATAAAACGGTATTGTAGTTAATTGCCTAGAAAACAAAGTCAGGGCTAAAAAAGAAAAAGAGAAACTTGCATCAATAGGCCAGTGGATCTGGTCAGAAACTGCTGTTCAGTGGAACCCTCAGGACCCATAGACTCCTTGACACAAACCCACAAAAGGCCAGATGCATTGCCATTGACCGGGCGGCCCCTGCTTGTGTCCCTGGTGAATTTCATTCAAAAGTATTAATGCTCAGGGGAATAACATGCTGATCATAGAGAAAATACAGGTTGGACAAAATATAAATGCTTTCTTCACCCTCCTTTGTCAGTACAAATGCATTTAAGCCGATCCATGCAGTATTCTGACTGCTTTCTGCATGACAGATACAGGAATGCCTAGGCAAGCTAAAGAGCTATGTAAGGGTTAGTCACAATGGCATTCATTAAAAGCAGGGAATTCTTTCTTCTTCCTGTTTTCTCGTAAAGAAAAAATAGCACATCAAATTTTGCCTGTGGGCTTCTCTACTTATTCTCACTGGATTTGCTGCAAACCTGGGTAAGCTAGTGACTGTCACAATTGCACTCGGTTTTACATCAAGCGCAACGTTCCAGACATTTGTCAGCACAACTGCAGGTTGTTCATCTTCACTAAATTTTTTCACCCTGTACTTTTAAACTGGATCAGAGCTGAACTGATACTGAAAAGTCCATAGTCTAATGCCCAACACAGAGAATGAAGGGGTTTATGTTTATACCCTTTATTTCTAAATGCTAAGACACCCCTTACATTTCATTGACTAAAGCAGAATCACTCCAGCAAGCTAAGTACAATACACACAGGCTTTAAACAAAACACAGATGATAGGAAGCACTGTACTCAGCTCTTACAGCTCTCCAAATCCAGCATGCACTCCTGCTCATCCATTGGGTACTTGGAAAGGTCCATGTCACAGGCCACTGTTGAGGTAATCCTGTTCCAAGCAAGGTGAACGCCAGTTAGTTGCATTCAGATAGAGAGCCTTTTCCTCAGAACTCAAAAGGCTAAATGGAAAACTTTGAAACCTTAATGCTGATACAGGAAACTGTTTTCAAAATCCTTATGGCCATTGCCTTTACTATGTCTGGGGGAAACCCAAAGGCGGGGGGGAATTGGAGAAAGGTCAAATGACTTGTCTAATGTCAGAGGATGCTTCAGCTACTTTTGATGATAAAAAGACTTTTCTGAGTCTAATCTACTCCCTTCCACTGTCAGCAGGATCACTACCAACACCTTAAGGGTGACTTACAATTTCAAAGGTGCACACTCATTATTTTAAGAATATTACATAATTAACTTTAAATATAGTTACTGAGTTCTAGCAAGAACACGCTTCCAATGTGAGGAAATACTACTTTCTCCGTTTGAAAGATGGGAAGCTGAGCCTATATCAGACTCATAGTTCCTTTGGAAAATAGTGAGAGAGTGGAGAACAGAATCTTTGCTCTGTATTCAGCATCTTCTCGCCAAATAGTTATGGTCATCAAATAGTGATGAGATGCCTATCTCCCATTAAGGGCATTCTGAAAGTGATCAGTTCTTACGCAGTGGAAAATGTATTTGTGTTGCCAAAGGTACCTTCCTGGCAGTGTAATCCTTGTAAAGCAAAGGGATCTCTGATAGGAGGCACCAGTGCTTTCTTCCATTTTAAATTAATAATTATTTCAGGAAATCATCCTAGGAAAACTGAGTGATTACTTTATAGTCTGTTCAAAAAGTTAATACATGATAGAGTACACTTGCACGCTTTCTCACTCACCTGATGCTGTATAAAATGACTCCATCTGGCTGGAGCCTGATAAGTTTGTTTTCCACAGTCACATCATGGAACCAGGCAGACTTGGCATTTACTATGAAAGTATCTGGCAACCAGAGCTTGTCCACAAACCGGCTGTCTAAGCCCAGAGTTTCATTGGTGTGGTTGTAAGACAGACGGTCATCTCGCCAGCTCTGGTGCAAAAATACCGTCATGGTATATTCCTATGACAAGAGAAATCCCAGTTAAAAAGTGATGCTAAACAAACAATGATAATGCCTGGGGATTTGTCCAAAAATCATTGTATTAGGCTAGAAATGTATTAACTGCTTCCAATGCAAATAAGTATTTTTATACTCAGTCAACCATAGAGCTGCCCAAGCATTTTAATTTCTGTCATGTGCTTCTACCATGGATAAACCCAAGATAACAAAAAGTGACTCAGTGCCAGTGTTGTGTGTAAGGTGTTGCAAAAGTTGCATATGTCTTAATGAAGAAAATCAGTTTATGTATCTCCACAAGTACAACTTCTGGTTTTGAAGGTTTTTTAAAGCAAAACTAAGAAATCAGATGATGTTACACATCTGTAATGAAGGGAAAAGATGGAGGGAAAGTTGAAGTTTTGGTTTTAAAATTAAATCTACTGTGTTTCAGAAATGCAGTTAATCCATGCCATGCTTGTTTATGTGACTCGTAAGTTGTTACACTGCACTGCTTTATTGGAAGGTCTTTACACAAAAAAAAAGCAGCATCTCACAGCCAACCATTCCCTTAGCTTCTTTTTGGAAGTAACTGTGGTGAAAAGGAATTTGAACAGAAGTTGGCAGTAACGCGTAAGATTAGGCTTTCTGTTAGTAAGTGCTGCACCTTGCTAGCTGTGGTAAGAAATCTCAGTGACTAATACATGGCTAGATTCTTGTGATTGCCAATGTCTGCCAGCAGAGACTCTGCCTGTGTTGTAAAATAGAATGTTTGTTCTTTGCAGTACCTTCTTGTGGTAATTTCTGTGCTCCAGACATGTCAGAGATCAACTGCTCTCTAGTTAGTTAGTTTTCTACACTTCCTGTCATTGCAGTACATGCATTCACAACTCAGTAGGTTTAACTGATAACATACCATGTTCACTTCCGAGATGTGGTCAATGCTGGCTACTTCAATTGCAAGAGCAACATTAACAGGAGGACCTGAGAAAAAAATGTTTGAATGGGGTGATTTACATCATCATAGCACCTATGAAAATATAGATGAGCCAAGACTGTTAATTCTTTCATACAGAGTGAATTAATGATAAAGTACACTTTCCAAGTAAAATCTACCTTAAAGCAAGAGATTTAAATCTTTTACAGATTGCATCCTCAATTTCCAAAAGAACACCTCACTTCAGTGATAAAGGACATGAGATATGATCGCAACTACTGAAAATTATGGAATCCTTTCTGCAAACCACATCGTCTAGTTTAAAACAGCATGCAGGCAAATGCAGAAATTATCGCCGTTTAGTGTAATCCAAAATTCCTTTAACTTGGATATCGGTGATTTAAGAACTGCATCAGCCAGAAGACTGTGTTGCTAATTCTGTTGTATAGTCTGTCTTTTTTCAAAATCAAGCAAATTGTTGATTGTTATTATTTCCAGTACCTAAGTAATAGATAGTCACCTAGAGGATGAAGTTCACATAAACATCAGAGGACAGAAGGATTGTAAGAAACAAAAGAGACATTATTCTCAGCCTCACCTCCAATTCCAGGCCTGAAATTACGTGCATACCCTTTCATTAAATCATCCAGATTGGGTAACCAGGATATTTCGATGTTGGAACCTACGTAATCTCCAATGTCATTCATAGCTCTAGGTAAAGAGAATAAGTATCTTTTAAAACTTGGCCATGTTTACAAATGAAAAAATAACAGAAAATGGAAGACATTTGACTTCTTTTACACCAGAGACCACCTACAGTATAATCAGCTATATTGGTAATTTAGTGGAAAAATACTGTCTATAGATAGGAAAACCATTTCAGATATTTCTGTTTAAATCAAAACATATTTCAGGCAAGACTATGGCTTCTTTCTGAAATATAAGCACATACTTTTTTAAGGTTTTTTCTTTTTAAAATAAAAAGTAGGAAAAAAAGATTTAGAAATGTAAAGAAAGCATGAGGGGAACCAAGATACTTTGTATAGCACATAAAATGCATCTGTGGATGCTGAAATGCAGCTATCTGGGTAGCAGGACTCAGCAGCTGTGACAGCTCCTAGTACCACTGTGGAACAGCTGAGATCAAGAAGGCTGGAATATTGTCAAATGTGATGGGAAAACAGCAAAAATTATAAAGCTGGAATTTGGATTTACCATCTTCGATACTGTGAAAAGTACCACTGGGTCTCAGAAATATCTAATGGAAGGTGTACAAACACCTGAAAACTCAAAGATACGGTCAAAAAGGAGATCTCACTTAAAAAGAGATGAAAGTGTGGAAGCACCGAAGGGGGCATCCCCAGGGCCCCGACCTGACATGGAGCTGCCTGCGGGCCGGACCCAAATCTCGGCAGGAGCGGGCAGTGCCGGTGGAACTTGGGAGGTGCTGTCCATGGCTCCCGAAAGCCTGGTGGTTCTCCCTCATTCTGAGCCGAAGTGGTGGCCGCCTATGGTCCGGGTGACTCAGGAGCCTCCAGAAACTTCCAGAGGTGCCCATGGTTCTGCAGTGCGAGGAGCTGCCTATAGTGGTGAGCCTGAAGGATTTGGCCATTGTCCTGGAACCTGAGGTGTGCTCCATGATCCTAGAAATGCAGGGTCAAGAGCCCCAACTATGGTCCTGGATTTGGGGCTGTTCTTGGTCATGGTCTTGAGGTAGATGAGGTATCCATAGCACTGAAATGTCTCTGTCCCACTCCACCTTCCCACAGGTGCCCCAGAGTTTTGGGCATATAGGGATGGTTCCATCACGCTGGGATGGCCCCAGCTCACCTGCTTGTGCTGTTTCGGGCGTGCCAGCGTGAGGCAGTGTGGGTGTTTGGCCATCTGTCCTCGGGTCAGGAGTGCGGGATGCCATAATGCGCGCATCCTTTTGTAGCCTCTCTTGGGACCTGCGCGAGCCCCCAAACAGGCAGTAGGTTTTGCCTGGGAGGGAATGTGCTGCTGTCAGATTTGTGCAGCGTGCCGCAGTCTCCTCCTGGCAATAAGGCTCCATCTCCCAGGTGCTAGGCGCATGCTTCTTTCTGATCCAGTGATGCACCTTGAAGACATCAGCACAGGTTCTTGTGGCTTTTTTCCACCACCTGGCAAATGCCAGCCCCTCAGCCCTCCTGGTACGAGCAGTTGTGTGGATATTCCATGGTTTCTTGTAAGCACGGGCAAGCTTATATTGTCTTCATTAACTGTTTAAACTGAGCTGGCAGACTTCATTTGAAGAAGATCTGTGCCTGCTCATGTAATTCCTCTTGCCAGCACTGTGATTGACATGACAGGAACAGAGAAATGAAGGGCTGTGACAGCGTCTACCACAACTATTTGCAAAGAGAAAAATTGCCAGTGGCATGAGAGGGCCTGTGTCTGAATGCAAGTGCTGTCTCAAAACTCTCTGAGCACTGTTTTAGCATCTTCCACTGAGTCCAGCAATAAATTTGGCATTTGAGAGATATGTATCACTAGCAATAGAAGAGAAATTCCTTAAACATTGATGAAAGGCTGCAGAATAATATACCATAAACATACTCTGCCGTGGTACTTACACAGCTTTCTTGGAGTGTTCATGTGACATTGACCCACATAAAGCACATTTTTTTCTCTCCAGAATATGCCAGCCTGGGCATTCAGCTCAGCACGTGCAGCTACTGCTAGCACAGCAGCAGAGTGTCCTACCACAACCAACTCTTCTCACAGGGGACTGAAAGAAAAATCTTTGATTGCCCTGGTCATAAAATTCTTGGCCCACATATGGAGTCAATTATGAGGAAGGAGCTGTGGGATTACACTGTATAAATCTACGTTCTAAGCAGCAGAGA
Source organism: Leptosomus discolor (assembly GCF_034619465.1). Taxonomy (NCBI): domain Eukaryota; kingdom Metazoa; phylum Chordata; class Aves; order Leptosomiformes; family Leptosomidae; genus Leptosomus; species Leptosomus discolor. Next base: position 9,310,819 of record NC_141410.1, on the reverse strand, counting down.
CATGGAAAACTTGCAGTAAAGGAGTTGTCAAAGCTTAAGTGACCTTAAAGTGTAGGGACGCTGCTCCGAAGTGAAACTCTGTTAGTTCACAGCAGAACGCTAGAATTTGGGATACATATTAAATTGCATTTATAAGGTTTCCTTGCCATGAGCAGACTGCTGCATGTTCATCTCAAATGACTCTCTCAGGTATTTCTCAGGTTCCTACATCTCTTCTGAGCAAAGATCTCGGAAGATTCAAGAGCCATATTTTCAGCTACGTCAACTGGAGTAACACAATTGATTTAGACAAGGGCATTGAGGGTTTATAACAGATATTGACAGAGCTCTTTACCTCTTTATTGGGTGTCTTGTCGGAGTTTTTACTTCTTTATTGGGTCTCATCAACTATATAAACACTTCTTTCTATCACACTGCTGTTTCCTATGTGCAGGTCTTTCAATCATCCAACTGTCAGTATTTACTTAAATGAAATTATATTTTCAAAATACTTGGCAAGACCCAGATGCTAAGGTCTGGCTTTCTCCTGCAATACCATCAATCACTGCAAATCAAAAATTCTTTCATTTATTTTCTTTTACATTCACTACCCTATTTCTGGAAATACTGAGGCTATCAGTATTATATATACAGGATTATATTTGTATACAGAAAACAAATATTTTTTAAAATTAAGGCCTTGGCAGATTAGAGAATATGAGATTATGTTGAAAGTATTTTGTTTAAAAATGTACTTATTTGTAACTTGTAAGTCTCAGCCATAGATATGTAATCGTATTCCTAATCAGTAAAATACCTGAGCTCCTTTTATAGTTAAAGAATGATACTTTAAGTCTTTTCGTAATTAAATAACTTGAATATGCGTGAATGAATATATCTGCCTAAAATCTCTTTGCCTCTTCAGTAGAAGATGGTGCTTTTTCGATTCCTGTTGCTAAAACTGCAGCCAGGTTCTGTAAAGTGTTTTGGAAGCAATGCTCAAGCCAAAAGGTGACTACACCATCGTGACCTATCTTGTGTGCCTGACCTGTGACAATGGGAGAATCTAGCTTATGCTTCCTGCGTACTCAATAGTACGGAAGTGCTAGGTTCAAGTCGTTGTAAGATCAGAGTAGTGTGTATATTTATAAGTACTCAACCTAAGAAAAAGAATAAAACCAGCTTCTGCTTTCACAGAATAGGTATTGCTATAGGTAGCAATAATAGGTATTTCACCCCTTTCACAATAGGTATTGCTACTTGTGTGCTTCAAGAACTCATCCCCAGATCACTTACAGTGATCAGTCACTGTAAGAACTGCCAGGAGCATCATCTCTTTTGGAAAAGCCTTAGTTAGGACGCAGCAGTTGAGCACGCAGCAGTTCTCCTGTGTCACTGTTCTATTTTAACAGCATTAAGGAGAGCCGCTGAGCTAAAAGGAAGTTAAAATGACGAGAGTTGGGTTAAAAACTGTGGGCTGTAGCTTGCCATGTGTTTTAAGCAGATTATGATCTAGAGGGAGTTTTACTTAAATATCCATGACACAATTAGAAAGAATCTTGTTTCTATTATTAATAAAGCCTTAGGGTTAGATCATCGGTGTAACAAATGTGTTGAAGCTAGTGAAGCTATAGACACTTAAGACCAGCGGGGGTTATTAAAGTATTACAGCCGAAATAATTTTATGGCTAGATTTACTTTGTTGATGTTTATACTATTGGCTCATTTTTAAATTTCTTTGAAATGGGCAAGAAAATTCCCCGCACTCAGTCAGTGCCATTCTTACACACCAGTGCGGTGCTCGCAGAATGGCTCCTAGACACTCAAAGAGAATATGCGAATCAGAATAACCTACAGCTTCATTTACAAACGGTTGTCACTGAGTTACCAAAAAGCTTTTGCTAATATTAGGGGGTTTTCGTGCAGATGATTGAGGGACTGGAGCATCTCTCATGTGAGGAAAAGCTGAGTGAGCTGGGACTGTTCAGCCTGGAGAAGAGAAGGCTCAGGGGGATCTTATCAACGTACCTGAATAGGGGAGGGGAGGGCGTGAAGGCGGCAGAGCCGGGCTCTTTGCAGTGGTGCCCAGTGACAGGACAGAGGCAGTGGGCACAAGCTGAAACACAGCAGGTTCTGCCTGGACACCAGGAAACCCTTTGTCACTGTGAGGGTGATGGAGCACTGGGACAGGTCGCTGAGAGAGGTGGTGGCCTTATTGGTGGTATTTAAATGCCGCATGAACGTGGTCCTGGGCAACTGGCTCTGGGTGGCCCTGCTTTATAAATGCCAAATGCCAGGAGCAGGGGGGTGGCCTAGATGGCCTCCTGAGGTCCTTTCCAACCTCAGCCATTCTGTGAACCTATATTGTACCTTTAGGCCACCCAGTGATCACTTTAAACAGCCATAGTCTTCAAATCACATTTTGTCAGACTGACAGGGAGGCTGGTGGGGCAAGGGAAATAATACGGACGTGAGAACGAACGTAGCGGGGGCTGAATGCTTGCAGGTATGATTCAGCATGGTGTAAATGAGCCCAGGTTCTGCTTGTGTAAGTCTGATATGTGCTCTTTAGGTCTAAAGTCATCTCGGGTCCTCCAGCTTAGTAGAAATCTCCCATTCCCCTCTTTTTTTGTCCCTCAAGAATATTGAGGGAGAAAAGAAACAAAAAACTCAAGAATATTATTCTACCTATAATATTTTCATTCCTTTTTTATCTGATGAAGACAAAAGTGTAAATACTAGCAGATAGTATAGCAGTCCTCAGTCAAAACTGATGGCTTTGGAAAGCAGACCTTTATTTTCATGGCACTTTACATGCGATGACTCCTTTGAGCCATTCCTCTGGACTTCCATACATCAGATCCAGTGCTTTAAAGTTACACAAAGGACAGTGGGAGAATGCCATTCATCCTTGATAAGCAGTTGGGATTATGTATGTCTTAAAATGTTATTCATTTATTACACCTGAAAAAGGAAGACCAGCATAGAAAAGACGCATTGGAAGGGATTAACTTTTCACAGTGTAAGCAGTAAAGATGAAAAGAAAGGAAACTACTATTAGTTGATTCAGCAACTTCACTCCCTGATGTAAGCTGCTGTAAAGCTTGTTTTAGTAAGGACTCTGTAAAATTAAGCTGTTGATTTGTAAAATTCAAGGGCCGTAACAGCTCATCAGAAAGCTTATCTTTACTTCACACCAGGCCAGAGTGGGGTGCCCAGTTGACTGAACGGCGACATAGACATGCGTACTAACATCACTCTAGAAGTCATTCCCAAATCTAAAGCTGAAGAAGATGGTTTTTCAACCACACTCTGACTCTGTACATATCTCATTTCAAGCAGATATTCTGGAGAATATATTTACATCTGTCCATATCTGAAGTTAAAGCATTGTGAGAACAACAAAGCTCGTTGTTAGCAGTAGAAAACAGATTACTGCTGTTTACACGATTAAAAGAATAGTCAGTTCTCTTGCATGCTAGACAAAGGAGACCATCACCATTGATAAACCTGGCAAAACTACAAAGTCCTTCTTTGCCTAACAAAACTGTCCTTGACACAGGTTAGGGAAAGCAACTCCAAGCAATGAGTCTCAAATGACAAAGAAATCCATCTCCTCTACGTAGTAGAGCTAAGTACTATCAGTTCTAGAGTAAAAAGTACATCTATCCCCAAATCCTTTCTATCCAAGCTGACGCCTTTCTCCCAGCCACTGCCGGACCATTGCGTTCTACTCATGTGGAGCGATCTGGAGGAGAAGCATCCATCAGCTTGGACAGCCAATCTTTAAAGGGCTTGTCAGGCAAGTGAGGTATTAGCCTATCTTCACTGTCTTCCAGAATACTGCTTGAAAACCATTGCTAGAAATTTATCAATATTACTAGAAAAAATCTGGAAAGTATTTAAATTACACCAAGGAAAGAGGCAATCCGTATGTTCTGTGTGAATGAGCGCACTACAGCAGCTGAACAAGAGATAACATTAGCAGTATTATTTTTGCACAGCAGTGCCAAAAGCTCAGCAGCATCTTGAAGTCAGTGGCCAATGAGACACTGATTTTAGGTCACACTTGTAGGGAGAGTGCACTAACCTTTTGACAAATATGTATAGCAGAAAGATGTGGAAAGTCACGTTCTACATCTCCTGTTTCTTCTTTAAATCTGCCAACCTGATTCTTTTTGGGACTGTGACATAGTTGTTACGTGAATCTTTTAACCTGGTAGATGGAAATGCTAGTTTGACTGACAGTGAGGGCTGGGATGGAGTACATTTCATTTTCGTTGAGATAATCTTTTGGGCACAAATGTCCCAGATGTCATTGCCACTCAAGAAAACTTTTTATTGGGAAAAAGACAAGGAATATCCTGTAAGGTCAGTGAACAATCTGGCCTCTGTCAAACTCCAGGATTATCCAGAGCAGTATGTGTATCCTTCCCATCTGCCATTCCTGACTCTAAGTGAAGCTCACTGTAAATACGTTTTGTGTTTTGAAATGTAATTGAAAAAGCATTAGGCTTAATTCATGGCAACCTTCTGAACATAAAAGCCCTTATTTCCTGTGAGTTTTAAGCTACAGAAAATGGACCACTCTTTGCATATATTCACGTATTAAAGCTGCTCTTTTTCCATGAATAGAAGCAAAAGGCTGAGGGAGACACACAACAGAAGGACAATTCTATGCAAATGTATAAAAGTCATTTAACATAGTAGAGTCTTAAATATGAGAGATACATCTGGTTTTATTTGAATGTTAAAATCTTTCAGTAAAGAGCTACACAGTGCGGGCATACACCCCAAAACTCCTATCGATAGTACGCTTTACCCGCACAAGTGAAGAAAAATTTCACCAAGTGTATTTCAGCAGATGATCTCATGCACTACGACACATTTATTACTGCAGCATCCACAGCATATCAAACTCTGATAAAATAATGGAAGCTATGGTCCTTGCCCCAAAGCGCTGTCAATCAAATAAATGCCAAATGTCTTGCCGCTAATCACTGCCTCAAGCAGACCACGAACTACTACCTTTTAAAAATGTTTACCTGGAAACAGCAGTGGCATAAGTAGAATGTGCTGACTTAGGGTGACTGTGGCTCATTCCCTTCAGTCAAACAGCACACACGACAGAGAATTGCTCCAGTACAGCCCTCTAAAGCACCCTGAAAGGACGTTCAGAACTGCTGTGGGGAAGCAGGCTACACGTGTTCCCCACGGCCCTCCTCCGCCAAACCTTAACATCCTCTTAATAGGCAGGTTTGCCTTTGGGAAGTCTTCTGTCATACCACTGAGTTCAGAACTCGCTGAAATGTTCTTTCGTGTTTACATCTGGTTTTGCTTCCACCTTTCCACCCGCAGACCACAGAACGCAGAAGCAGAGAACTTCGTGGTGTTGGACAGCCTCAGCCGCCGTAACCACAGATCACGTTACATTCAGAAAACAAAATCAGAGCAATAAAATGTAGCTACTGCTCTTCATAAAAGCATCTCTTACCAAAAATAATTACATGTAATATCACATTACGGAACTCTAAAGAAGAAGAAGAAGGAAGTTAATGTGCTTCTTGTGCCCTTACAAGTGGAATTATTTAACAGGTCTTCTATGTGTGAGTAATTTTACTGATGCAAGGGTAAAATTTTGGTTTAGTCCTGTTGAACTCATCAAAAGTACACATGTAAGAAAGATTACTCACTTTTTACAAGATTAAAAAATGTTCTGCCATAGCCATGCTAAATCCTGAACCTTCAGAAAACTGCTGTACTACACAGAGCAGCTTTCTTTGGCCATTGAATGTCTTACACTGTGGCATATTTGGATAACTACTACAAACTGAACAGTTGGAATTTCACAAGCCAGAATTTGCCTTGCCTTTCTCTCTGCCACAAGTATATGTATTTCTAACAAACAACACATCACTGTTGTGTAACTGGAGAAAGAAAGTCAAGTAACTAGATAATGAATCCAAATACAAAATAATTTATCCAACCAATTACAGGTTGCACATATCCTGGCAGTTGCTGTGTCTAGAAACAGACCTTGAAGACAGAGGCTGAGAAGACTGACTCTTCCTTAAAATTCTTTTTTTTCTTCTTTTATACTCAAACACCACTTTTCAACCAAACCACTCAATGCTAGCCCAAGTGCAGAGAGAGAAACAAGATCATTGGAATTATGGGCAAGATCTTGATGCCCTTAGGTCTTAAGCAGTATTTTCTCTGCCTTCACTGTGATACTGGATTGCTTCAGAGCATGAGGGTGTCAGGATCTGACCCTGGATAAGAGATTCAAGGTCACAGGATAAATCATTATGTCGGTCCTGAATAAGAGCAGTTGACTTGACACTTCCTCTAATGCAAGATCCTTTTCCTTCCCAGTGCAAAAATCAGATCTCACTAATCAATTCCAAAAACTATAACAGCAATGTTACGTCTTACTACAATTATCACTTTGCTTCTTATACTCCTCGGAAGCTATTAATGATGTCTGTAAAGTAGAAGTAGGAAGACCCCTTTAACACCACAGCCATCTCTGCTCAGGATGATGTAGGCATGTTTTTAAATGCAGCAAGTTCTTTCTACTCCCCCTTCTATTTTCATTGCATAATCATGGCAAGCTTTCTCCACACACAGCCTCCAGATCTGTAGAGAATATATAGAGAACATCGCCGGTTGCCTAGCTAACACCTTCAGAATAAATGACTGAGAATTGCAAACATATATCTTTACAATTTATTATTTTAAGAAATGGTTGGTGGTCCTCAAACCTTTTTTTCTAAGATCTCTGCCTGTCTCTTCCTCTTATCTCAAGTTCAGAAGACTTAATGAACCTGTTAGACAGGAATGTTTGTATTTTGGGTTTTTAAATTGTGCCTGTGGAGGCCCTAAGCAAAGATGCTCAGTTAGTACCCACTGTTGTGATGGGTTTGATGGAAGAGTTTCATGTTCAAGCAGGCCCCCTACAGAGCTGTCTAAGGGGATGAGGCTGCGCTGGGGTGTGCAGTGCCATCACAAACAGAGATTGCCCCCGATTTAGAGTAAGTGCCCTCGGGAAAAGGCTTCCCCAGGCACCCTGTTACAAACACACCCCTTGGTGAACCCAAGAAACTGCTGCTCAGTTAGCAGAAGTGCATCCTCCACTAGAAAACGATGAAAGAAAGAAAACAAAGGTGGAGCACATTGAGGAAACTCTTCAGTCAAGACCCCTTATTCTTTTGAATGCTCATAAGCAGTCATAGCCCTTAAATGCAGAGCATCCCTGTGCAAAAGCAGGAGCTACGGGCAGGGGAAAGAGTAACAGCTACAGCCAGACACGGCATTTCTCACCCCACCACACCGAAAGAAGGGGCTGCCTAGGGCCAGTCTAAGACAGACCGATGAGGCGTTTTCTTACCTGATACACCTGTGCTCTTGGGTGCACAGTAGAACCAAGGCAGGAAAAACCCAGGTGAGAAATTCCATTTTACTCCCATTTATTAGACGGTGGCAAACAAAACCCAGGCTCCCCGGCTCTCTTGGCAGCTCCAAAGCTCCAGTGGCGTTGCCATCCTTGCTTGCCGTGGGTAAGTTGAGGCTGAGTTTAACGCAACGTCTTGCTGCTCAGCAGCAGCAGCCCCCGGAGCCTCCCCGGCGCCCGGGAGCCATGCAGGCAGCCCGCCGCCGGAGCAGGTAGCCGGGCAGCTCTCCTCCTCTGCGGGGCGGCAGCGCGGCGGGGCTCCGCGGCTCACTCCCACCCGGCTCCGCCGCCGGGCTGTGCCATCCCTCCTCCGCTGCGTTCAGAACCGCCCGGCTCTCCCTCCGGCCGCTCCGCCCGGGGGCGAGCCTGGGCGCCGAAAATAACCTCGAAAAGGACAGACTGATCCCACCGAGCGCGGCGGGGAACGAACTCCGAGTGCTCCGGAGGTACCGGACATGTCCTGTGCGAATACGCACGGGGAGGCGGCGGGGGGGCGCAGCCCGAGCCGGGGGCAAAGGCGGTTTAGCCACGGGGTGCGAGCAGCGCGGGGCGCGCCGAGGAGCGGGTCCGCCCGGCGCGGCACCGGGCGTGCGAACCGCAGCGCGCCGCGATGTGCCGGAGCCCGCTGCCCCCGCCCCCCGCCCCCGCCCCCGGGCAGACCCCGGCTCTCGGCTTTCCGAGGGGACAGAAACCGGGGAGGGGGGGGGCTCTGGCGAGGGGAAAGCGCCGCCTCTCCGCTCCCTAGAGCCGTCCCGGGCTGGGCGGGAAGAGGCAGAGGCGAGGGCTGACAAACTTCTCCCGGGTGCTTGCGGGGCTGCCCCGAAGTGAGACGCTCCGGGTTCCTCCAGCAGCGCCGCTCGGGAGCTGCCGTCCTCCGCTCTCCACAGCGCCCTGCGCCGCCGGTGCCACCTCCCGCGCCTCGCCAGCCCCCGGCGACCTCCGCTGGCTCTCAAGGACCGCGGCTCGCCGCCGGGGGGCCGGCAGGCACGGCCGGGCAGAAGGTTCCCCGGGACTTTGCCTTCGTCTTTACTTGCAGGTCAAACTCGATTTTCTCCTCCATGGTCGCGCTTTTCTTCTCTCCTCCTCCGCCTCCTCTGCTTTTTGGTGCTGTTCAATCTAGAATGACAATTTTAAAACCAACCCACAAAGGCAACACTGGGAAGGAGACATTTTAAAGAAATTCTGTGGTAAAGCAAAAAGGAATGGGCAGGTACCTGAATCAAATGAAAGGATGCGCCTGGGGTAAAGTGTTCCGTTTATCTCTTTGTATGCTTAATTTTGTACTGCTATTTAATACCAATATTTCAAAAGGCCAAAGGGGTGGTGGGTGAGTGGAGTAATAGCCCCGTGGGATCCAGGAGGAGCACAGACACAGAGCTGTGCACAGTACTTGCACGAACGTACGTGCACATACATGTAAGACCATAGGTCATAGTGGTGTAAGAATAATGGGGGGCTCTGTTTGTGGTGTAAGAATGATGGGGGGCTCTATTTCCTTTCTGATCTTTCCCTTCCTCTCCACATTGCAGTGGTCGTGCCAGCCGCTGATGCACGCTAAGGAGGAGAAGACCTAAATTTAAACTCAAGTAGTTGGATTGCTGCTCGAAAACTGGTTTTGGGGGGAGGGAAACCAAAAGATTTTGAATGGAATTTACAGGGTGACATGCAGAACAGAATTATTTTGTCTCTGTGTGTAACAGAACAGATTTACACCTTTCAGGATCTTTTCAGTTGACATTTTTTCATATTTTTCTTACTCTTAAGGATGGTGTTCCAATGAGCTATGTACCTACTCTGAGAATTCCTTGGTGTTGTTTTTCTCTGGCTAGACAGCTGTCATCTAATTTACTAGTAAAAAGAACAATTTTCTGTATCTTCAGCATACATCTGTAAAAATAGCAAAAATCAGCCAAGGCAGTTTGTACATTTAGAATGAGCGTGTGTATGTGTGTGTAACTCGTATGTAAGTGCGTGAGTGTGTGTATTTGCGTGTTGGTATAAGTACCTCATGGCAAAATACGCGCTAAAGGGGTAGATGTTTCTACAATTTTGACCCTTAAAACAAGTAAAACCACAATGGCAATCCTCTAAAAGAATCAGTACCAGAAGAATTGTGTTTCTACACCAACTACGCTTTCAGCACTGACTTTGAGCCCATGAAAACGTTTGTTGCTGTCGGTGGTTCTGATACCGCCCAAAGAACAAGAGGAAGGGTGTCACCTACGTACATTCTCTAAAGGCACTGAGCGAGTTCTCCTTCTTACTTCTCCTTCCACCACCATGCTCCTCTTTTGGCCGCTCTACAGCCACAACCAGTAAGGTGACTGCCCACAAAGTCGTCAATGCAATTGTGATGGGAACATGTTTAGCTTCAAGATTTTAATAATTTTTCTGAAAAAAAAATCTCGTAATCAAGGTATATTATCAGGGTTCTCATTATCCCTGGAAAAAATTAACCATCCCCTTCATTTCACTGGGCATTGCACAGGGATATTTATATAACTGCTGAAATCATCTTGAATGATCAAGGTTTTATACTATAGGCTTGGATTAATAATGTTGTCATGAATGAAAGCAATATGAACAGGGAGTTTTCCGTCACCACCATGATAGTGCCTGGGTTTAACAAAATCTCATGGTATTTTCGCAGGACTGATTTAGCTTCCGCTTTGTGCCTGTACTTCAGAAAAGGAGATGTTCTAAGATCCATTCCCACAAAATCCTAAAATAAATGTGTAACTTCTCTTGGGTAATCAAATTACGTTTGATGTATATGGGCCTTAATTATATCCTCTATATTATATAGAAGGAGGACAAATGTGAGGTCATTCAGCCTTGGGTTTAGTTGATTCTGCATACAAATACGTATGTAAGCAAAACAGGCTGTTATGTATATATATACACATATATATATGTGCACCCTCACTCCAAACTAATAGTTCCTACTAGCCAAAGGGAAGAGAGGGGTTAAAATAATAATGATCAACAATATATTTAATTTCCTACAATTCTAGCAGAATATCCCAAACTCTTTACAGTCAATGACAGATTAAAATTGCTCAAGAGATAGATTAAAAAACAATTAAAATTGCTATTAAAACATCAAAACAAAACAAAATAAATAAGCTCCCCAAATCACTCTCATCTAATCCTCTTGAAATTAAAGCTTTCCTTTAGCTACTGGCTTCGAACTGTCAAATATTCTTAAAAAGATGGCCCATGATACTAAATGTCTCTTAAGCCTTTTTGTCACTCAATCCCTGCCTCTCCCCAACCCGGGTGGCTGCAGGCCCCAGCTTTTTTGAGCACACCCAGCCCATGACCTGAGCTCCGACAGCTCAGCAGAGCCCATGGGGGATCAAACCCTGCCCAATGAGACCAGCCCGCCGGGCAGAGCTGCGCCGCTCGGCACAAACTCTCACCAGCAGACCTGGCAAAGCGACGGGCGCTGGCCAGCGCGGTGCCCACGGCAGCACCTCCGCGTTAGCTGACCGTGCCACACAGCGGGACAGTTGCACAAGGAAATACCATTTAAACACTATTATTTATTAAAACATGAGTTGTTATTATCACTATATTAACAATTCCTAATTTGCAAGGTGTTTACCCTTTCTCAAGCAGTAAGCAAAGGTCACAACTTTGAAGTAATGTTTTACTGTGGTTAAAAGCAGAAACCCACATTTCAAAACCTGTCAAGTATTTTTCTTCTGGATCATGTAACAGCTGTGACTTTTTCCTGATCCGTATTTTTGTAATGGCTACCGTAAAATAATTTATTGGAGGGCATAATGGGATTGAGGTGAAATATGCTCAGTGATTTGGGCCAAATAACAAAGTTCCACAGTCCTTTATTACCTCAGGATTTTGAGAGCATACCAAAAGGCCATTATTTATTTTACAGTTGCGCTGCATTACCTGATATTCTTAATAGATCTGTTTCTAAACAGGACAGGTGGTTTTACTGCCAGCAAAGTAAAGATGTCATATTGTCACATGTAATATTTAGAGGCAAAAGATGCACCACACGGATAATTAGTTCCATTCTCCCACGATTCCACATAAAAAGCTCGTGAAAGACTGTTGTGGCAACGTTGCCAAATGGTTCTAGATACATAAATTACACACATATGCCTATTTTTATAAATGAGATTTGGGACTATCAGTAGCAATCGCATGGTGGGAATGTTTAGCTCCTTTCAGAGGTTGTATCGCACTTGCACTGTATGAATGTCCTGTGGCCCCAACACAACATTTAATACATTTAATACACATCAGTATAAGCACAACATTACTCTTCCTTTCACCTAAAGCACTGGCTGAGAAATCTAGTTTTCATGTTTCCAAATGTTCTGTGGAACATCCAGTTCCTCCCTCAGGCTGCAGAGACTTTTTTCATAATCATGAAGTGCAGTGCAGCCAGACACTTTGCCCTCTTTTGCTTTTCTCCGTGCAACAGATTTGGGGTGAAATTCCCCACTTTGTCCCTGAGCCAGAGCTAGTTCCAGGACTGGAGATGATATTCCTGCTCCAGAGGTGTTGCTCTCAATGGTGCACTCCCAGCTGATGTCAGCCCGGGTCTGTCTTCTGCGGAGTGCTCCGATAGCAAGTGCCCTCAGTCCTTCTTACCACATCCGTCAGGGTGACACACTGGTAAGACGCCTCTCAACGTCCTGCCGTCGCTTAGCGTCCCACATCAACCCGTATCACAGAATTGGGGCAGAGAAGCTGGTTTATGTAATCTGGTATGAACCACGCTGCAAAAATTCAGATTCCCTTATTGGCATGTCTTCCTGCTGAAAAGCTAGAAAGCTCCATATATGAGCTGCTGTCACCTTGGAAACGTTCAGAAGAGAAATACCAACCGCCTGAGAAGCGCAGCATGTAGCCATACAGCACACGGAACCGTCCAGTTCTGCGAAGTCTCAAATTGAGGATGAGGTGGTACTACAGCAACTTCACTGCCATGCCTCTAAATCTAACTTCACAGTAAGAAAACAGCAGGATTTTAATTTATACACGTTCACTCCACGAGCCGGTTCCTCAGAGATGTGTCACTGGTGGTCGCTGCCTGCAAAATTTGGAAGAGTAGCACCGACCAATGCCTGTTTGTACATCTCCTGGAGCTTACGGCTGGAAGGGATACACCGACTCCAAGTTGATAGACTCAAGCTGTGGATCAGGAGATAAGAACTTGTCTGCGAAGCCATAATTTAGCATCTTCAGAGGAACTGCAGGTATCCTCTCTTCTCGCATCTGTATGGGAGATAAAATCCCAGACTGCCTTTCCCTAGTGACAAACCATGCACCTGACACAAACCCATGACCAGTGGCCAGGAAATTGTGCCGTCAGATGTAACTGGTAGTGAGCACTGTGAAATGACTGGTGCTGACTGGAAGGGGGCTGTTCTGAACCTGTAACTACAAAACATCTGGCATTTCTGTGTTTGGTTGGATTAGCGATTTGAACTTTGTTCCAGTTCAGAGTGAACAGTACATCCGCATTTCCTGCGGAACCACGGTTCCATTTCTGATCATCGTGCCATGTCTCTGGCTGCAGCAGTGGGTTTATAATCCATTATGGTTTACAGCAAAGTTTCAAATCAGCTATTCTTTTTTGACTCAAGTGCTGGTTACTTTTTTAGGAAACTTAGAGGTTAAACTCGTATTTATTTATCGCTAAAACTACAGGTATCATTTTTTGTTGTTGTTATGAAAATTGTCCAAACAGTTGTAAACTTGAACTGAATAAATACCCTGAATAAAAATATCACAAGAAGCTGAAAACCAGTGACATTGCCAGGTGTTCTTAGAAGTGTTTTCTTGAGGGGAAAAAACCACGCTTGGTTCTTTCACATCCTGACTAGCGGAGTGTGAGAACTGGCAGGTTCAGAGTTAACAACAGTTTTATCTATTCCAGATCTGCAGAGAGAGCTATACAGTTAATCACTGCATATTTTTAGCCTACATCTTGTAGCTTTAATCCTGCAAATGTCTGTATGTAATTTGTTTTATGTAATATGAATAGATGCCATAAAATCAAGATTCCACCATCTATAGAGCTAAGAATGTCCATATATTTCTAAAGGATGAGAACCTATAGCATAAATGTAGGACAAAGCATTGGTCACTGTGAGTAATATATACTCTGTACTGTGGGTGCCAGTGGAAATAAATGCTTAGATTGGCAGCATGTGCTTATATGCATGGTATCAAAAAAACAGACCTTCCTTGTCATAGCAACTATACAAAATTACAGAAATATTGCTTACAATTGAGGAACATTTTCAATTAAATAAATCTGAGAATGCCTTCTGGCTATGTACAGATCAGCGTGCATTTCGGTGCAGAGCTCTGCTTAAAGAATGATGTCCCGATATTTCAGTAACTGGATCGCTCTCAATAGCTGGATTTCTCCAGCGTGTCGGTTAGGCCTAGTGCCAAGAATAAGGGGACAAGAACCTGCTTTTCTGTGAATCGAACTGCACTGTTCCTTAACTTTGTCACGGCAATACATGGACTAGAATAGGAAGGACACCTGGGTAGTTACCAATTAAGAGCTTCAGTCTGGTAACCGAACGCGTGGTGGCAAACACCAGGTTCAGCAGACCCCTCTGAAGAGCAGAGTTTTCCAGCTGAGACACCTTTTATGAATACAGTGAGCTTGACTGTGTAAATTACTGAAATATCATCTAAGTACTTTTTCATTTAGCGATTTTGTGCGTATTTGTAACGATTATTAAAGTGTTACCAGGAACATCAAAACCCGCCGCTTCTGCTGAAGCTAGAGGAAGCATTCAGAACATGACGTTATAAATGGGCAGCATGATCAGTACACATGATTTTTGCTGTAATAACCTTTAATTAGTAAGTAACGGTAAAATCCTATTGTCAGAATAGTGCAGTCTTATTTCTGAAAAGATGTTTAGACAGCTTCATTCTGGATAGAAACTCGAAAATCTTCAGCATTCTGAAACATGCGTGCTCCAAGCTCAGAGCTGTATGACTGCACTGGGAACCGCCCCGTGAATTTGCTAACAGGATTTTTTTTCATCGTAACGCCACCAACTTGCTTACAATTTATAAATGTATGTAGAATAAATAGTAAGCTGAATGTTCACTGGAAATCTCTCAGATTAAATCACCCGAAGCGGTGCCAGGCCAGGCCTCTCGCCCATGCCACGGCAGCGCTGATGCCACCCTGGTTTTACAGTATCACTCATCTTATGAGTATTGTACTGGAGAGCGTGTCAAAAGCTGTATAAAACATCTTGCCAACCAAACGCGGAAAGGCGCTGTGTCCCAACAGGAGTTCCTATCTTAACCTACTCTACCAAAAATAAAATAATCGTAAAACGGGGAAAAAAAACCTGCCCGACTGCTCAGCTGGCTCAAATCTTTGCCTTTCATTGGCCTCTAATCCTGTGTGCTCGCAAATTCGGCAGCGGGACCCCGGCCGCGGGAGCGCGCTCCCGCCCGCCGCTGCTCCCCTCACGGTGGGCACCGCCGCAGCCCGCCACAGCCCGCTGGCACGCACCACCGCGCGCGGCGGGGGGGGCGCACGCCGGTCGCGCCGCCAGCGCCGCCCTGTTCCGGTGGCTGTCAGTGGGCGCCGGCGCCCCTCCCGCGCGCTCGCGGTGGTTTGTTCCGTTACCGTAGCAGCGGAGCCAACGGCCGCCGGGCGCAGCCGCGGAGACGGGCGGCGGTGAGGCTGAGGGGTGGGCGGCGGCGGTGGCGGCGGGCTTCTCCGCGGCGGGAACGGCCCCTCCTGCCCTGCCCGCCTCCGCGGGAGCCGCCGTGGTCCCCGTGACGGCCTCTCGTCGCCCAGGCCGCGGAGACCAACCTGGCCCTCGGTCGCGGAGAGGCGCTGCGGTGCGGGAGGCGTTGACGCAGCCCCAGGGCGGTTTGCGCGGTGGTTCCTTGTCCCGTGGGGTGTCGCCGGGCTGCGGCGTGAACCCGGTGTCGAGATGGCGTTTCGGCAAGGCGAGGTTCAGGTGCCACGTGGCGTTCTGTGGCATGAGGAATTGTGGGAGCAACGTGGCTTTCGGTGCCCGGGTTGTGGATCCCTTCCGGAAGGCCTTCGGGCCTCCTGCCACGCGGTGGCTCTCGGCCTCGTGTACCCGAAGCTGTGCTGTGCCGCAGTTACGCTGCCTGGCAGTGGAGTGGACTAGAAGAAAGTATTTGGGCTGCTGCTGGTGCATTGGCAGCTCCGTTGGTGTCCCTTTCAGTGCCCCTAACATCCTTCAGTCAGCCCCAGCCCAGTGTAGGAATTCTGTCTTGCCTTGCTTTTAGGGTGGTTCTTAGCATTTGAAATTCCGTGGTGTGTTTTCTTTGTTACTTAACTAGAAAAACTAGATCCTCTCTTCTAGTTCCTATTCTTGAGCTCTGCAAAAGAATTTACATAAATGCTCTCAAAGCTGAGCCACCACCTTAATTAACATTAACCACATGTATGAGTGTCTGTCTGAGTAAGATCTTGATGAAACGCTTAGCCATGTGGTAATAACTCATTCTAGGTGGCCTAGAATTTACTGAATTCTGTGAAGTTGTATCGACATTTGAGAACAGTTTACTTGCTGCCTAAGACACAAGAGCAAGTGGTGTTTGTTCAGGTTGTTCCCTAGTTCTGGGTAAAGTGGTTGCTTAAGTGGATAAAATACATTCAGAAGGTTTGGTTTATTATTAAACTGATTGTTATAAAAAAAATAAATTAAATGGCAGTGTCCTTTCTTTTCTATACAAGATTTATTAAAGTTGATACTTAAACATGTGACTAGTACAAAGGTGTGTGGTTGGATCCAGTTACTTCACACGCATTAAGCGTTTACTGAATGCTGTTCATCTTGAGATACAGTCACCACTAGTGCAAGTTCTTGGCGGTTACATATACAAAACGTGCACTCTTCCCTTTCTTAGCTTGGTCATTTTGAAAGAACTGTCAGTATGGAAGACAACGAGATCAGTTATAGTAAGGAAGAAGAGCAAAAATCTCTTGTACCGTTTCTGGAAGAGGAAGAAAATGAAGACAAAGCTGGGCAGCTCTTTAATGAAGAACAACACTGGGAAGGTGAAAATGATTAATTGTTTTGATAGCTCACAAAAAACTAACATTGATGTCTTCTAACTTAGTAGGTGGGAACGGTACAGTTCTAGGGCTGAAGGGTATTCCAGGTTACTGCAGTGGTTCCAGAAGGTGTTCTCTAGCATTGCCCTGCACAGCTGTAACTAACCCAAATCTAACCCATTATTTCTCTTGCAGTAAATTGTCTACTTTTTGCCTCTGTAAGGCATTTTGATTCGGAGTTATTGGTGGCAAAATCTAGTATTTGACTGTATGGCCTTGATTCGGTTGCTTCTACGTTGGCATCTGGTGCCACTTGAGGTGCTCTAGACTCTCTCATCTGGCTCCGCAATGGCATAGGCCTTCCACAGATTGAACTCTGTGAAGATGTTGGATACCCTGAGTCATCGCAGCTGGCACCAGATACCTCTTAATAGGCAGCTGATGTCTCTACTCACGTCCAGAAGTGTGTTTCAGCACACCATGTGAGGCAATACACCTACAGTTTTACGGATTGTCATGTGTGGCGCAGCGCTGAATGCTGATCTTCGCCGTCCTGGGCTAGGCTGTTCTCATTGTAGTCTTCTTGATCGTACAAGGACCTAAAATTTTTTTCCTCTCTTCACAGTACAGTAGGGTAAGGTAATGCAAGAGAAATAGATGAGACTGCTGCCCCAAACCTGTTGATACATTACCCTCCCCCTGTCCCCTGTTTTGTTTGGGTTTGTTCCCTCATACGTCGGCCTGTTGGCGACACCTCCCTCACGCAGACAGAGAGCACTTTCCTGGGTTGGTTTGCAGGTGAACAGCAGTGCTGCTCTGTGTCTTGCTGTGTGTACTTTTCTGGTATACACAGTAATGCTATAAAATGTCATCTCTGATTCTCCACATCTTGTCTTAGCAGCAAGTATGCTAGAGCTTTGTGTTTTCAAGTTCAAAGACTCTTTATTAATCTATTTCTTTAATATCTGTTAGAATACAGGCTTGAAGAAGAGTTGCCTGGTGGTGGAAAGATGGGAAAGAAGGACACTTCTGAAGGAGCTGGAGACAAATCTGATTCTAGCATGTAAATAACGTGGCACCAGTTCTAACAGTGATTTCCTTTATAGTGTTAAATTTCCTTTTCAAGAGAAGATTTGGTTAATTCAACTATGCATTTTTTGTCAGATTAGTCATAGGCAATATAGACCTTTCCACAAAAAATAAATTGGTTACTACTGTTCAAACAATGAGCTGAGCGAGATAAAGACAGTTTCTGGGCAGTTTTTAATCTGAAGCTGTTGTAGTATGTCCACGTGACATAATGATTGGACTGCATTAACGTGGGCCGACTGGCTCTCCTCAAAGGAGCCTCACACTAACCAATGTGCACTGCCAAACCCCAGCCAGCTGCTTGTAATAACCTGTGGTGTTGTGTTCTTGTAGACCGTCAGGAGCCATTGGAAAAAGAGAAGTTTGTCTGCTGAAGAATGCCAGTGTTGGACTGTAAGTTTTTTAATGTACGCAGAGCTTTGTACCGCTGTGTAAAGTCAATTAGCACGGGGTTGCTGAGGTGATAGGTTAGTGCTACGTCAGTTTTACAAGTAGGGGGTGCAGGGGATTTATTCCTGAAGAAGTGAATGTGTAACGGAGGTCACGCATGGAAAGGAGTTTAGTGGTTCGAATGCGGCCTTCAGTAGCTGCTGCTCTTCACACCGATCAGAGCGCGGTGCGCCTTGCTTTGACAACCCTGTTAATCTCTGCCCTGGAATGACCTGCACAGGGTTAGAAGGCGTGATGAAAAGGTCAGCTAATGTTTATTAATATATGTATGTGGGAAGCTGGATAGCACATATGCCTGCTGCCAGTAAATGCTGACGATGTTACTGTTACCAACGGAGAAACTCCGAATACACCAACATTATTAACAAAAAACCCCCAAACCTTCAGACCTCTTCTTGCTGTATGGTTAAGCAGACCAAACTGGTAAGAGATTAGCTCACCCGACATACTGATCAGCTGTATAGAATATGTTTTAAACTAGTTTAGAATGTTCCCTTTAAAATTTGAAGTTACTGTTCAGGAAAACTAGAATTTGAAAACCCTCAGTACAATCAAGAGGAGCCACAGGCATTTCAAACCAAGGACATATAATTAATGCGTTACATGTGAGTGCTTCAACATTAGATATCCAAGCCTAAGAATCGTGGCTTGAGTGCATGTATGTCAAGTTCTTGTGGGGATTGTGTTCATTTTCTCCTCATTTATACTGGTCATATTTGTAACAGTTCTGCTAGAGTAACAGTAAAATGGAAAACAATTAACCCACAAGTGTGCAAGCGGATGATGTACAAACTTCATGTAACTTTCCAGTTTCTCATTCTGTTTTCGTTGTTAATCGTGTGTTTCAATTCAAAGGGAAAGCTTGGGACGCTGTTTGGGCGACATTAATAACATTCAGGCTATGAAGTGCCCAGACAGAACTTGCATGCTGACCTTACAGAGGAACCTGAAAGAGCTCAATGACATGGCCAAAGAAATGGAACTTGTGGTCCAAAAAGCCAGGTTGGTGTTTAAGCCAACATGATCCATCAGCACAGATCACCAGCAAATACTGGGATACGGTATCTGTTATAGAGTTTGTAGGATTTTTTTTCGTGGGAGTTACATGATGCAAACACTTGTTTAATATAACTTATTCAATGTATCCTCAAGCCCTTGTAAAGAATCAAGGATAAAAATGAAGTACTTGAAAAAATGAAATAGTGAGTGTTATAGAAGAGGTGTTTGGTCTGGGAGAATTAGGTGCTAATTCCTTTCAGTGACATCTGCACCATTCTGCTGGTTCAGCAATCAGTTGGAAACATCAAGTGGAAAATTCATGGTGGACGTTTTCTCTCCTGTGATGGAAATGGCACATTAGAGCCGGTGAAGTTACATACTTCACGAGAAGCACCCGCTGCGAGTGTCTTGCGCTGTTAAGGTCACAAAGATGCTCTTTAGCAGCCAGTGTGTCTGAAGAAGGCTGATGTGAAAAGATGCCATTTATGCTGTTGTCATTTTTTATATCTGAACTATGGATGAAGTCAGAAGAAACTCTTGTTACATTTTTCTGGATTTTTGGAGAAAATGTTGGAAACGAACAAGGGCTTCTGAAGAACCTCATAGTAAGGTCTCAAAAAAGAAAGTGGGATGGTGGTGGGGAGTTGGGAGAGTTGCAGGAATCCTAGCGGTGAATCTTGGCCCCGAAAGGACGAGTTTCGTCAGAAAGAGTAAAGAACTTACAAAATACAAATAATGTTTGTTTTTTGCAGAGACAAGCTGAGTGCCTGCCAGCTGCGGAGCAAGGGGCTAGCGGAGCAGCTGGATTATGTAGCCGTTGAAATAGAGAAGGAGGCGGCGGCTGGTAATGTGTAGGTAGAGGATATTTCTAGATACCAAGGATTATGGGCATCCGCGGTGTTTATCTGTGTGTAATTAAGGAGATAAACCTTCCTTCTTTCATCTCTTGGTGTTGTTGAACAGCCGATACTGTTCCTAAGCGCGTGTGTTAGAGATGTGACTAGAGCAGCAACGGAACCCGCTGCTGTCCTGGGGTTGGGATGCGACGGCCTCAGCTGGGAAGGCTCTGCCCGTGCCGGTGTTGCGCTGCCAGCTGGTGAGCAGAGCGGTGCCTTCACTGCCGCGTTGGTGACGCTGGTACTGCAGTCACTCTCTGGTTGATGTATTTTCAGCAATAATTCCTTCTTTTGAAATCAGGAGTAACAGTGCATTGGCTTGGGGATCGCCGATCTCTGTGCTCTCTGGTGTAGGGGTAATGTTCTGTTAGGTCAATCAGTGCAGAAAGAGGTGGAACCTCAGGCATGGCTGGGGGAGAAGCGTATATTTTAAAATCTAACAGCAGCAGGTTATTAAATCAGCCTAGCCCACTGCTGTCCCTTCTGCTTGTCGGGGTCTCAGCCCCTTTTGTTCGGTAGGATGAGCCAACACCAGTGTGCCGTGGCAGCTTCAGAGGTGATGGGTTTGCTTCTGGTCGCTATTACAATCAGGACTTTTATATAGATGCCGTTTATTTTTCTGTTTTATGTTGTGAACTGCACGAATGCCTTTCAGGAGTAGTGCCGCACACAGGACTGTTCTGAAACACTTTTGCTATGAAGTGGGAGGCAATTTACTGTACTCTTCACATTTGGTTTAAATAGAAAGAAGTGGGTGGCTTGTGTACCAGGAGCCAGCGTATTGTGAACAAGCTTCGCAGCTGCATTTTCTGACCTGTGTTAATCTCCAAGTTAGTGTATAGATGGCTGATAGGCTGGTGCAGGTAGGTTCACTGCCAAAACGGGGTAGCGGCGTGCGCAGAAGCGATGAGCTGGGTGCTCATGGGACTCCTGTGGTGGGTGCTAGTGCTCCCCGGTCAGGATCTCGGAGACGGTCTTGGTAACAAAAGCCAACAAAGACAGAAGCGCATCGTAGGAGTTTTCATGCTTATGAAAGGTCAAATCATGTACGTACGCAGAAAAATAGCAACTCTCAAGTGTATTGTATTTGGCAAGTGAATAGTTGAGTAAGACTTGATAAACGTCTGGCTTGAGAGGCTCAAAGGCATCAAGCTTCAGCAGTAATGACAATGCAGCTACCGTTGGCGTTACTGACGCCCCGTACAGACATTCTGAAGGCAGAGTAGTGAGCGCGGGTGGCAGAGCAGTTTCCCATTTTCATTTCAAGGAAGGGAGTTTCTGTTGAATGTCGTCAGCTCACTGGCTGTTGAGTCTGTAGGACACTGTCTGCTGGTTTCCCTGGATGGAAAAGACCAAGGAAAATAAACAAGTGTGTGGCGGCGCTGCCATTGTAGGCAAAGTACACGGGATATTGTAATGCTGTTTGTAAAAGCAGAATCAGTCTAGGTTCGCCTAAACTTACTTTCATTAATAATACTACTTTTGTCAGCCTGAGAAATGAATAGTCGCAGTAAGCTACTGGTCAGTGCTTCTGAAATAAATTCTCCTCTGTAAATTTCAAGCGGTGAGTAACAGTTCAAAGCAAGCTGTGCCTTTGAATGAGCACCGGACACTTAGAAGGCTGAATATGCGACTGCAAAGTTAGTGGAGTTCCAATACGTATATCTCAGCCTCAAAGGTGTTTTTTATTGTTGACCTTGTTGAGGGGAGGATTTTTTTTTTAACCTTTATTAGTTCCAGTTTCTTCCTGACTATTTCTTTTTAATATCAACAGCGCAGCCTTGTCCCGCCTTCAGGCCACCCACAGGCGACTGCGCACTGAAATAGAGAGAGAGAAGGATTTGGAGTTGGAAATTGCTTTGACACTGAAAGGCAACACGTAAGTGAGGGAATGAGAAAACAGTGTGATGGGAGTCAGTCTTTGTTACGTTCTTCATGTGCTGTTCAATGGATTCACAAGTTAATCACCACAGAAGTTGATTGTAAATAGTGAACTACATAATCTGAGGTCGTGTGAGGTTGATTTCGAGGCGAAGGATCTCGAGAGCAACTTTTAGGCTAAACAGTTCATTGCTTAGGAAATTGGTTGCTGTGGCTCAGCCCCTGAGCTGGTTTTGCACACATAAACGAAGTTTTGATTTTGCTTGGAGTTGTGCGTAAATTGTGGACCTAAGCAGGTCTCATTTTAAATGGAAAATAAGCTGGACTAAAGTGATGCTGATCTCTGAATGAGCATAAATACTAGAAAAATACTGTAAAAACACTCTTGGTGTTTTTTATAGGACATAAAGGAAACGATTGAAATTGAGAATGATGGAGACACTGTAGTGGTACTGTGTATTTTTATGCTAGGCTAATATTGCTGATTGTAGTTGATGGTTCCCACATACTAAATTATTTATATAGGACAGAATAAAACTGTCTCTTGCAGAAGGCAACAGGCGAGAGTGTTTGTATTTTGGCAGCAGAGGTGCAACTACTAATGCGTCTCGATCAAAGGAAGAACACAAGCACGAGCTTATGGATGCGATCACCCAAGTGGTTAACCAGAATGCAGCGTGCTCTGCTGCAGTGTTGTGTAACAGCTTTAAAGTGCTTGACTCGTTCATTGTGTGATTAGCAATAACTCTGTTAATCTGTTTATACGTATCCCTGTCATCTCTAAATTCCTTCATCAGAGCGTAGAAGAATGAAAGCTATGGCCTGTCCCTGAAGTTATTTACTGTTGAAGAAAATGCCATTTTTCTAATTTTTCTGGGTTTTCATATTTTCTTCTGGGTAACTGTGAATTTGAGAAACAGAACCTTGAGGTTTATTTTTTTACTTTTTTTTAACCAATGTTTTTGATGTCTTTAAAATGAGATGTACTGTTAGATATGAGCCTTAGTCTGAAAGGTACAATACCTGTGTCAGTGACAGGATAGGATTTACGGTATAATTTAAAAAAATGAAATAAAACATGGCTAGATTTTCATTTGCACCATAGAGCCTTACCTACTCGATAGCCTTTAAGGGAAAGAATGTCAGTATTTCAATGCAAACAGCTCATTACTTTGTTTTAAAGGCTTGAGATGTGGCAGATAGAAACTGAGCGGGGAAAATACGAAATCCTCCATGAACAACTTAAAAAAGATGAGGAGGAGCTAGAGATGCAATACCAAGAACGAGCAGAAGTGCGGATTCGGAAGGAAAAAATAGCAGCACTGCAAGCAGAAGAATATCGTCGATCTAGAGAAAAGTAAGCGCCTAGAAGTCAGACTCTGCTTCCTTTCTCTGCATTATTTTTAGCCAACTCGCTATTTCAGGTGCTGAGAGGATTAGCTAATTCGAATACTACTGGTATTGTGTTTCTGAGCTGGGTGTTGCTTCAGGAATATTTTATGAGGAAATGGAATTAAAATGAGAATTCCCCACAGTCTTGCCGTTACGCAGGTAAAGATTTCTGGTCTGTGAAACTAAACTTGCTAAAGACAAGAACGGTGGATGCTTTTTGTCTGAGGAAGGGAGGTTTGTTAGATCAGACTGCACGTGTCTGCTTTGTTGTTGGCCAGCAGGACCTTCCGAACTTACGATCAAGTTTGTCGGGATTTCATGGGGAGGAAGCAACACCAGCTTATCAACATGTGAAAACAAGAGACTGTACGGGGGGGGTGGGGGGCAGGTGGAGACTAATGTCCTCCTTTCAGCACATTTCATAACCTCCCCAAATGTCCACCCTTAGATGTCATTGTCTTGGAGTCAAGGTTTCCTTAGTCCTGCTGCAAGTGTTGGTCTGCCTGTCTTTTGCAGAAAAGAGGAGGAAGCCCAGAGAGAATATGAAGAAAGGCATAAAAAAATACTTGAAGATGCCAAAAGGAACCATGAAAAAGCAGTCTGCTTCCTGAGAAAAAGCATAGCAAGGTGGTTGGTCACTCCTTTTCTGTCATTGTACATTCTCCAGTGTACAATACTTTATCCTTTAGCCTTTGAAAAACAATCACTTCTCTGCTGGGCCTCTCTTCTGCTACGCTTGGAAATCTTCTGCTGCAGTACCGGCGCTGTGAAGCGTTCAAGTCTTACATGGCACAAAGGGACTTGGAAAGAAGAAAATCCACTTACTGTCCTAGGATAGTCTTTGGATTCCCTGTAGCTGAAGGGACTGTCTTTTTGATGAGATGCAGAGGGGTCTGACTACTTGTAGGCATTAATAATGATTTGAAACATTTTCTGTCATTAACTGAAGTAGTTTGAAGTTCCGGGTTTGAAACTTGCACTTTGCTGTTCCATATTCCCTCTGAAATGTGGTAAAAAAGGTTTTTTGCTGTCTCGTAAGAGTGGTTGATGGGCCACTTCTTTGTGCTCCTGTTCTTTTCTGGTTGATGGTGGATTGACTGTTCTCTTCATAGGTTTGTTTATGTAATTGCTGTGATGTTGAATTATTTTGCTACTGAAGAAACTGAACATTTGTTACTTTACTTTCACTTGTGTATTAGGACTTAATGGAACAAATAATTGTACTGTTTCCGTGGTGGTTTATTTTTCATTACGTGGCATGTGCAAACTTATCATTAAGAAAATGAATCAACCAAATAGATATTTATTTTTTTCCTGAGTAATGTATCAAATATATCAATCTCACTAGTTTTTTCTAGTTTACCATTGTATTAGCTGGAATACTCTCAGGTTGGCTTGGTGCACACGCATTTCTAGCTTTCAGAGTCCTCGGGTGTATTTTTAGCGTGGGTGCCAGTGGTTGGCTTGTATAAAGTTCACTGCATGGTTGTTTAGCTGTTGGTTGTGTGGGCAACACCTGCATTACTGTATGTCAGCGACTAGATGGATGTCATCATGTGGAACGCATTCTGCATATTCAAATTTTTTTTAAAAAAAGTTGTTGAGCAAACTACTTGAAAGCCTGTTGGCACTTGTGACGTGAGCGGTACCATACATAGAAGAGTCTCCCAACTGTTCCACTTTACCCACACCCAGTATCGTAGTAAACACAGAGGCTCGCGGGAAGAATGTTTGGTGACATTGACAATTACTGCTTGTCAGGTTAAACATTCTAATACTAAAAGCTTTCCAGGATATGAGCCTGAAAGATTTTACTTTGCTTACAGAATCCATGAGAAAAATGCAAAGGAAGAAGTGAAAACTCAGGAGCAGATGGAGAGAAGGATACAAGCTGTGCTTTCCCTGAAAACCAGCATCGCTTCCAATCGGGTACTGCTGCTGCTGGGGCTTAGATGGGGAATGAAGACATTAACTGCTGGGGTTAATGCGAGTGGTTTCAGTTTTCATTGCAGATTTGTGGTGTGATGCTGTCAGATCCCTGACCAAATCTCTTGAAACTGAGGAGAATTTAACTACGGGATAATGGCGTTAGATTTGTACGGGCAGATTTTGTCACTTCTACTTATGGAGTTTGTTCTGTGGTGTAACTCTCTTGAAAACAATGCGTACTACAAATAAGTTCTCTGACAACGCAGCCAGAAGCATTTCCAGTTATTTGGATGCCAATGCAGAAAGGCTTCGTATGGAGAAAACATATGGAAGAAAAACAGTTACTTAAGAATTTAAATAATGTAAATTAGGAGCTTCTGAGCTATGCTGTTTTGCTCCTCTACTTATGTTCTACAGAATCTGAGGCAATGATCTTAATTTAATACTGGTTTGATTAGAACTGTATATTTTCACATTGCTTCACTGAGTAGCATTTCAAGGGCGGGCTGGAAGGGTAAAGCAGTAGCCCTGAGGTAGTCGGAGCTTTCTGCATCTCACCACACCATGATGACTGTGTATACTAAAACCAACTGTGTATATTCAAAAAGACTTTCTACTTCAGAGAAATCTACTACAAATATATACGTGGGTAAGGGGAGCAGCACTAGATTCTCTGTTTTATTATGTTCTTTAATATATGAATCAAATACTTAACTGGTTTGTATGGCTTCATAGGAAAAACTCCAAACTCTCCAGGTTTGGAACAAAGCAATGGCCTTTGAGGCAGAGAAGCAGGAGATGAAAATGAGGGAAGCTGTCCTAGCAGGAGGAGGCAATGTTGCTAAGGAAATTTATCTCCATAAACGGCTGCTAGAGCATGAAAAAGAGAAACAGTAAGTATTGGTGTCCACATCAGACTCTGAGGTGCTTACTGATGCTCATGTAGGAGTGTGTAGGAGCTCTTAATCGGATTCTGAAAATGTAACATTATGATGCTGTCTCAAGGGACTGGACTCACACCCTGTATGTACGTGGGGTATTTGTGTGGTCTGTTTTAGGTGACTTGAACCTCTAGCTTAGCTTCAGTTAGGAGCCCATGTTCTAGGAGCAGTGCAAAGGAGATAAACTGCTCGGGGAGGGGAATGCAGTGAACCGGAGCTGGATGCCCGAAGTCGCTGTACTTCTGCGCTGCCTGAGCACGGCCTCCAAGAACTGAAGAGCTTGCTCAGGCTTTCGGAGATGGTCTCTGGAAGATGGCGCTGCAGTAAGGTCGGGCACGAGGCGCTCTTCTGGGTGCTGTTTGTGTTGAAATCACTCCTCTGCCTTTGTAGCAAAGGTGGTAGGAGTGTGCCTGTGTCTCATCTGCTCCAGTGCAAAGCTTGGTTACTGGTTTTAACCCTTTACAAAGATTAATTTGAGCAAAGGTACCAAACAGAGGGTGGCTGAGGTATGTGTTTCTGCGTGCTGGCTCTGCTACAAGAGCAGTAACCTGTAGCAAATACTAGAGATTCAATATAATAACATAATAAATTAATATAATAATAATAGAGATTCTATAAGTGTTAAGTTTTTATTAAATAAAGCTTCTGTCTTGACAGCTGCATAACACCACTTCTGCTGTCCCTAAATATGTTCTAAAATCGTGTAAATAAAATAATCATACCAGTTTGTAGAGATCTGCTGGAAATACCCACCTCTGTTTAAGTTTAATCCTTTTTACCTTGCGTTCTCCCTCTCACTGTTCCCCTTTGCAGGCCAAGGGAGATCACAGTTTCTTAGTCTTAAAGGTAGCTCTGTCATGTTTCTCACAGCCGTTCTCTTCTAATTTCAGCTACCAGCCTGCTAATCTGCTGAAGAGCTGCTTAATTATTTCTCCCAGGGCTCTGCCTTTCTCCTTTCTGTGAAGGGACATTCTCAGTTTTCTCTGTGTATATTTCAGCCTGAATATGTATTTCCAAATTATCTGCAAAAGAAAATAACTCTTTAGTCATTAAAACCATTATGTCATTAATTTGTGTATCACCTACGAAAAGATTAATGAAGACAAGAACCAATTGTAGGGACAGAGGACAGCTTTACACTTAAGGCAGTGGGGGGTCAGTGTACCGTTCCTCTGTCTTTGTAACCGTGATTAATTTCTTTGTACCATGAATTTCCAAAAATACACTGTGAATACAATGCCACTGATCCGCTGCAGTGGGGCATCGTGAGGCTAAATTCAGACATTAAGTGCTTCAGTAGGCAGTAGCCTGTATTTAAATGAGAGGTGATGTTTTCTTTGCTCCTGTTTGGCATCAGTAATTACTTGTACGGCTTCGTTGAGGAGGTGAGAGTCTCTATTGAAAGGCATCATTAGTGTGGGTAATATT